>NC_092601.1:16891250-19375000 GCF_047663525.1 Anas platyrhynchos | reverse complement strand
TACTGTGATCAAATTCGTTACTGTACAAGCCCCTCTGTGAAAAATGTCTAATAGGCAACAACATTCAGCAGCACAGATGTCAAACTCAGTAAGCCCTTGGAGGGATGTTTCATACTAAGAACAGAAAGAACGTTACTGCCATCCATGTTACTGCTGCACACAATACCTAAAAAAACAGCCCTAAAACCAATTTTGTCTGGTATAACGTCTTCAGCAATGCAGTTCGGGATAGAGAGACAAGTTTCTGCTTTTGGCAAGACAAATAGTACAGAAGTTAGCTAATAATGACAAAACTGTTATCCAGCCAAGTGTACGGGAGACTCCCTAGCTTAATAACAAAACAAACCAACAAAGAAAAAAAAAAAAGAAAAACATACAACATCCTTACCAGGGGTATATCTGGCATCAGAATTTCCCCATCCTCCACCCAAACGAAGGGAATTATCCCAAGTGGACAAAGGTGGTTTCTGGCCTGTTAGCCCTGGAGGTGGGCGGGACGGAGCAGTGATGCTTTTAGGTGGCAAAGGGACCTTCCACAGCTCATGAGCCAGAGAGGTGTTAGTGACTGATCCAGGAGACCACGTTGATTTGGAATCACTGTTTCTGGCTACTAAAAGACACAAAGACAACCGCAATCACTACACTGCTGAGCTTTCACCTTGCTAGAAATAAAAGCTGCTAAATTTGAGTAAAATCAACATCTGAGCCACCACTGAGACCCCAGGACTACTTTTTATTGACATTTAGCATATACACGAAGCAGGAAACGGCAACTCAGAGCAGTATGAGCAGACATTACCTGAAGTGCTTTGTGCTGTACTGCTGAGGGAAACATTGTAGTTGGAGGCACGAATGGATGACCAGGCACTAGTTGAAGGCAGCGTGGTGTTCAAAGATGAGGATGACCCTAGAATAAAAAAAGAAATCAGTCACAGTGCAGAGCATGAAAAACGCAAAGAAATTAAAATGCATAACTCAGAGTCCAGACTGAGCACATCTGTAGTCAGATGAGGGACCTTATTCACTCTTCGTCCTAATTTTTAAGTAAAAGTAAGTGGTGGCAAGCACACTCAACATTAGGAAGCACCCCACACTCACTACAAGCTAAGCTGGTTATGTTACTGCAGTGCCTAGATTGCCAAGGCTTGCTTCCCTACTTTCATACACGCCGCCTCTCTGTGCACAGGAGGATTACATCAGAACGCACATCAGCAGCATTTGCTCACTAACCGCATTCTTGAAATAATTGCTGCACTGCATCAAGTAGCGGTGCCTGATCCAAAGATGAGCTTTTTAGCCACGAAATCCACAATACAAAAGATAAACACAGAGATGAGAAAGCAGCAAGCACACACTTCCAAGTAAATCATCTGACTGAAAAAAGATAGCTACACAATTAATTGGAAAACGTATCATCTGTACATACCACTGTTCCTGTCCCTGAGGTGGTCAACTTCCCGCACAGTATTAATTGAAAGATTGTTTATGACACTGCCAGGAGTGACGTAAGGGTCAGTTTCAGGGTCAATGTTTGGATAACCTTTCCATGGCTCACCAGGACGAAATTCTAGGAATAGAGATTCAGAAAAGTTTTTTTTTTTTTTTTTTTTTTTTTAATTTAAACAAACAACAACATAAAATAGTTGTCTAAGCAATACCTCTCTTAAGAGACGTCTTAAAATATTAAATCATTTAAGTATTTAATTTACTTGAGTCCTCACTATCTGCATTTTTTTTTTTTTTTTTTGGTCCCTTCTCACCAGGGTAAAATTCTGAAGCAGGGAGATACACTACTTTGCACAATGAAACTACTGCTTTCTATTTCTTTCTGCTAAAAACACATTCTAAATATTTTTTTTGCAGGTTGTTTCCCTGCCCATCCACATGTAATGACCAAGGAACCCAACACAAAACACTGCTGAAGAGTAAGACCCCTGAGCATAGTAAGCGTTGGTGGTGCGTACCTGGTGGCCAGTTAACACTGCTAGAGCCATTAGGCGATTTGGCACGGGGCCAGCCATCCCCAATAGATCCAGGAGGACTGGCTGGTGAATTACTGCTGTTCATAAAGTCATATGGAACAAATGGAGACTCTTCCAGCCTAAAACCACTTGAAATAGCACCTAATGATAAAAAATAAAAAGTCAAATATTTTCTATAGACAATTTTGTATAGTAATTGTAGTTATAGACATAAAAGTAAAAACATGCCCATGTAAAGCATTCGTAAAATTCGTAGCAGCATACACTGTCCTCTTAGGATGAGAAGTTACACAAGAAGTCATAGAGGCATATATAGTCTGAAATGAAAGGCCCCTGAATAACTCAGGAGAAAACCCTAAGAATACGAGCCCACGAAATCCTCTCATTGGAGTAGCATACTTATTACATTGAACTAGAAGATTTATTCAAGAGGATAAGACCATCCTGTGAGACCCCAGCTGGATAGCAGGTAAATATATTTCACAATGGGAAGGCTCTTGGAAGAAGTAGCTGCAAAACCTTTAAGACCTTTAGCTACTGCAGAGCTCTGTAAATTCTACTCATGTTTCTGGGAGGAAAAGAAAAAAATCACTGGTAGCAGAGCAAGAAACAAAAGCACTATTGCCATGGGTTTGGCTAGGATAGAGTTAGTTTTCCTCCTAGTAACTGCTGTGGTGCTGTGCTTTGGATTTAGCATGAGAACAATGTTGATGCCACACCAAAGTTTTGTTTCAGAGCAGTGTTTACACCAAGCCAAGGACTTTGCAGCTCCTTGCTGTCCTGCCAGCGGGCAGGCTGGGGGTGCAGCAGGAGATGGAGGGGACAGACCCAGGACAGCTGACCCCAACTGCCCAAAGGGGTGTTCCATACCTTATGGGTGTTCCATCCCATATGGCATCATGCTGAACAATTAATGCGGGGTGGCTGGCCGTGAGGGGCACACCCCTGCTCGTGGATAGGGTGGGCATTGCTCAGCGGGTGGTGAGCGATTGCATTGTGCATCACTTCTTTTGTACACATCATTAGCAGTAGTACTATTGTCACTATTATTATTTTTATTTTCCTTTTTTTTCTGTCCTAAAAAACTGTCCACCTCAACCCACAAGCTTTCATTTTACTTTTTTCCGATTTTCTCCCCCATCCCGCATGGGGAGAAGAAGAGCGAATGGCCGAGCTGTGTTTAACCCGGGCAGCAGCTGAGCACCACAGCTATACACAGCCTGTTTGATTTCAGGCAAATACCACAAGGAGAAGTTTAAAAGTTACATATTCCTCCAGAACTGTAGAATATCTTTTTGCCATCTAATAACTTTTACTCGTGCTTCTATACAATACAGAGTTCAAAAGATCAAATTTGTAACGTTGCTGTAGTTGTAGGTAATGTTTTCTGAACAATATCAACACTTTTGACTCCTTTGGATAACAATCAGATGAAGTTTAGAACAAGCAAGTGCAGTAGCAGGATGTCTCCGCTAGATGTTCGAGGCAGCAAGCCATTTCATAGCATTAGAACAGCTGACGATTCTAAAAATATCCAAACAATCTGAAGACTAAATGGTAATAGGAGACTAGAGACATTTTACAACTATCTTTAGACACAGAACCCTTGTGCTATAGACTCAAATTTTAACTGGATGAGATGTCAAGCAACTGAAACAGTTGAAATGTCAGATGAATCCTGATCACTGGAATGAAATACAAAGCAACCAAATCTGCCTCCTCTATAACAAAGTACACCGATGGTACTGGTCTATTCCTTCCACACTCTCCCCATTTTTGGAATGCAAATACATTCATAACTAAAATCTATAACTAAAAGGTATCAGAAATTACCAGAATGTGTGCACACAGAATTAAATTACCATAAAACACCTTAAGACCAGCACAGTGGGGCTGGGGGTTGTGTTGTAGCTAGAATATCTAAAGCTTTTTTTAAAAAATATACGAAGCATTCCAATCCAGATTAATGTAAACCCAGCAGCAATATCCACACTTCTGTCTTAAACATGAATCCTCCACAGCGTCTCTACT
The DNA here is from genome assembly GCF_047663525.1 of Anas platyrhynchos. NCBI lineage: Eukaryota > Metazoa > Chordata > Aves > Anseriformes > Anatidae > Anas > Anas platyrhynchos. The sequence goes on along the minus strand of NC_092601.1, from coordinate 19,370,987 downwards.
AGTCTCATCACAACATCACTTCTGTAGGTAAAACCATTCAAGAAAGCTATGGGCTGCTGGAGAAGACAAGCAGCAAGTTTGTCAGAGACAATGCGATACAAATTGACACCTGCAAGCAACACAAATATTACAACTGCAAGTGTAAATACGCAAACACAGCACTGCACAGCCTGATGCGTTATGGCAGATGCTATTTAATGACATATTTAACATACCATGTTTGCTGGAGTTTTGATCTAATGATGTGTTCACAGAAATGCTGTCGACTGTAGTCCATTTCCTCAATCGAGATTGTGGCTCTTTAATACTGCTCATATCCATGTTTACATTCAAGTTTGAGTTCATTCCTAAAAAACATATATAGCTTATGACAGACAGACAAAATGCCTTTTTTCCACCAATTACCACTATTGTCCTAATCAACATTGAAGAGCATATTACTATGGTTATTTCATGCTTCTAAGTCTGTTTGAGAAACATTATAGCACTTAATACAGTGAACTTACTACAGACAGAAGCTAAGCTAAGCAATGCAAAGCACTCTGAAGTTCTCAGTTGATGTCTTCATGCAAAAAAAAAATAAATCAGTGGAAGAAGCCATTGAAGAAAAAATATAAACATCTTAAAAATGTGGCATTTCTAATACCAGTCTAGCATCAGCCTAACAATTCAACTGATTTGTACAAAGTGAAAGTACTGTACCTTGGAGAACTACACTCAGTAATAACAGACACCTCTTTCCCAGCAGGGGGGAGTGTCTGTATTCATCCCTGTTCTGCAAAAATTAGGTATTGGTATTCACTGGCAGTTAAAATCTCATCCCCATTCTTATTCAGGCTGTTCAACAGGACACCTTTGCAGCTTCTGAACCACACTCACTGCAGATGCATAAGCACTTTGCATAGAAGTTCACAAGTAATACCACCTCCAGCACCATTTATTTATCCTGTTTGCACTCAGTATTACAACCTTATGAAGAGAAAAACACAGCTTGGCTTTAGCTTTTCTAAGCTGTTGTCTATATTTCAAAATGTTTATTGAGAAGGGAATCAACATAATTATTGCCAACCTAAAGCAGTCCAAGTATCTGTGAGAATCAACTACCTGGGGCTTGAACACACCCTCGCTTTTGACTGTGACATGTCTGCACTCTGTTACCAATTAGGGATTGCCAGGTCTGGAAAAATCCCTAATTCACAAATCACAGCTGGTTACATTTCCAACCCTTCACATCTATTTACTTAATTTCTGAAAATAAAGCATGACATTTTAACTTTGAGCAAGAGACACAGGGAATTTCTGACATCTTTGCGAGGAATAACTTTATTCAGAACTGGAAACTGGCGCTTAACTCTGTTCCCAAATCAGTAGTCACTATCATACAGAAGCTTCCTCCCTCAAAGAACAAGGGGATGTTGATGCCAGAAAAGCAACCTTTTGCAAAGCCTCAAAGAAAACACCTTGTAACAGCACAGCCAAGTTTTAGGAAGTATTATAGAATCACAGAATGGTTTGGGTTGGAAGGGACCTTAAAGATCATCCATTTTCAACCCCTCAGACAGTGGCAGGGACACCTTCCACCTTCCAAGCCCCATCCAATCTGGCCTTGAAAATAAATGGAACAACTATTAACTGCTGAAATGGGGTGAGAAGTCCAATCACTCTGATTTCTAACACCTCTCCCTCTGTTGTCAGTCCAGTACCCCATGCACAATTAGCTTTCTATCAACTCCAAAGAAGCTTGCAGAAGTAAGACCTCTAAAAAGACTAGAAAGATCACAAGCTGGCAAATAGGCACACCTAGCTGATAAGGTTAATTCCAGCCCCTTGATAAGATCCATGTCCATAGCTCCATATTTGAAATCTGCACTGAGGTATGAACATCAGTATCTGGACATAATCTGTAATTCAGTCTTCCCAGAAGCCATTTTTCATATCTGACTGTGGAAGATTTTATATTCCTCAGCTATCTTTACCATTTGGCAGAAAAAGGTACTTTTTAATATCCAAGTTTCTTAAATTCTGTAAATGAATTTGGATGTGACTGCAGCACTGGTTCACTGGAGAGAAAGAACACACAAACAACTGCCCCAAATCTCTGCTTCTGATGAACAAACATCTAGAGAATCTTGACAAATTTGGTTACCTAGAAACCAAACAGGACGTCCCTGCTTTCATGGCTAAGTCTCCTGGTGCTAACATTAGGACATGGAGAAAATAATATACCCATGAGATTTTCAAGACAACTTGGCAAATCCAGCTCCTCACATGACTACACTACTGTACGCACTTGGAGGATGATACCAATACTCCTCTTGGCTCAACTTTTCACAGAAGGTTGAAGAAATTCCAGGAACCTGTTATTTCTACCCTTAAGCCTTTTATTTGAGGACTGCGTGGCTCCACTTGGTCATATAACTATACAGTGCTAAACCAAAAGGATCCCAAAGCATTCATACAAATATTGATGGTTCTTGGAATGTAACAATGATTAAGGGGAGAAAAAAGCTGCTTAACCATATTTTAAGAAATTTCAAACCAAGAAATAATATCTCTAATGGAAACAACAGGAACCTAATAGAGATGATGGAAATACTCAGTAAGAAGTTCGACAAGAAAGTTAAATATTCCTTTTGTTAGAACTAAAAGCGCCTGTAATAGCTAAGCAAACTTCATGTTTATGCCTTGCACTTTGAATAAAAGCAGTAGAGAGATCTTGATGCCAATCATCAGCAGCAACCATTAAGCAACAGCCTGGACTTAAGACTGGCCACAAGCAAAATTCCAGTGTGCCACATGCAATGCAACAGCATGGCTCGCACCGACCCACCGGCTCTGTAACACCACCTATAAGCACAAGGATTTCAGCAGCAGTCTCTATGAAACTTTTCTACAAAGGGCAATGAGAATGCAGAGGAAGTCAGCCCAACAGAACTGAAAGGATTAGAAGATCATAGAAGAAAAGCGAACAGAAAAGGAGGAAAAAATAGGGGAAAATGGTATAGTTTTACTAAGTATAAGATAGCATTAAAAAGGGACCTAAAATAAGGAGAAAATATACAAGCCTGGAATTTCTGAAGTAGAAATTGGACAGAAGCCTGGAAACGTAGGGAGAAAGAAACAGGAGATATTTGTATTTATAAGTTTCCCGACATTTTGCCTGAAATGAGCCACAACCATTCTTTAAAAATGCAGAGCATTTTAGCATAAAAATGCTAAAAGCTTTCTCTTCTGTTCAAAAACACTAGAAGTAAGTTAACATTTTTTCTACCTATGCAATTCCAGATTATTTTTAAACTTTCTTAAAGGTCAAAGAAATGAGACGACTTCAACAGATTCTTTGTAGGGCTTCTTCTAAAAGTCCTTTAGTTTTAGTCCTTAGGAGTTGCAGTTGCACAAGGACTAGTTTATCTTTGGGACCCACAGAAAAAGAAAGAAATAAAAGGAGACAGACATTCTATAAGAACATAAAACATTTAACACTAAAAGATACAATAATTTCTGGAAATGAGAGTACTTGTGAAAAAAGTTACTTGGTGAACAAAGGTAACTTGGGTGAGTCCCATAGGGAATTATTACTACTGTTAAAATGGAAAATACTAACAGGACTGCAATTGCTGTTGTTTTCAGACGAGGAGGACTCCAGGCAAAGTTAAAGGAAAGGCTGCGTCCTGTGGTCACAAAAGCACTGACTGACTGTATGAAATTAGCATGCAGAAACCCACCTATAGGGAAGCTGCTGAATGAATTTATTGGTGATGGCCCTTTCTGTAGCTCAGGAGTAGTATGGGGTATGACATTCTCAAGGAAAGATTTCATGGTGGGTTGATGGAGTGACTGCTGTTGAGACGGCGGAGTTTGCTGCTTCATTAACAGGTTTGGATCAAGCTGACGGGACTGTTGCATCATCTGTTGCTGCATACTAAGAGATCGACCCTTAAAAAAACAAAGCAGTTATAATATAAGTAGTCAAAAGCTTTTCCACTTTTAAAGAAAGATAATGAAATGCATTTCTGTTCTGTGCATCTTGGCACAGCAAAAACTCAGCATGAAGCTAAAGCGTATTCTTTTAATGCTTGTTAAAACCCTATTCATTCTTGCACATTTTTATATGGCTTGTAACAAAAAATACAGCTTAGGATGAATAACAATTTAAAAAGATTATTTGAAAAGTTAATAATAAATGTATTTACCTGCTGCTCCTGCTGTTGACGACCACCAGAAGGCATGCTTCTTTGATTCTGCGCTTTTTGCTGCTGAGCCAACAACCGCTAGGAGACAGTGTTTTGGTGTTGTTGTTTTTTTAGAAAAATTTATATCTGAGAAGTTTCTACTTATAGTTTCAAACAGAACACAGAGCATCTACCTTTTTAGCTTACCTGTAACTGGGAGATCTGAGAAAGCTGGTTTAACTGGGACAGTTGATTCAACATGGCTACCTGTTGTGGGCCAAAAAGTGGGCTCAGGCCACCGTTGTTTGGTGCATACTTCAGTAATGATACTGGAACCTGCAGAACGGACCAGTACAAAGAGCAACTGACTAACGTGTGCAAATAATTATACAAATTGTAGAACATCATAATATCTGGTTAACAGTTGGCTCTTTTTGAAACACTAATTAGACCAAAGTAGTTTTCAAATATTTACCAAATAAATACCAGCAACACTGATAAATGGAATTTTTTTCTGAAGCAGCATTTTGGTAGTTTATACATAGAAAGTTCTATGTACTCAATTACCTGAGGGGATAGTAATGGAGGAGGCACTTGAGCACGTGGATTAGGCTGAGATGAATTAAGAGGTTGTGCTGGAGGCTGCTGCATGCTCCTGGGCTGTGCTGCTATATTACCAACACCAAACATACTGGGATTGCCATTCTGGGGAAAAGACAGATGGTTAGTGACAAGGAAATATTTCTGCTACTTATCCCACCCCTATACATTTGAATTAGAAGTTAAAAACATATCAATCACATTAGTAGCTAGGATGTTATAATAAAAGGTATTAAATGCTGTCAAGTAACATGCCAAGGATATGCACACAGCCTTACCTGTCTAACAGAATTCAAGTTTTGCATACCCAGCCCTGCTAGGGAGCCAAGGGCTTGGTTAGGTAGTGCACTATTTGAAGGGGGAAGCTTCATGTTTTGATTGGACATAAACTGCATGTTTTGGGACTCGTCTGCTACAATGCCATCCTGATTGGACAGACAAACCGATGCGCAACAACCAGCCAGCAAGCAAGCAGAAGGGAGAAACCATTGCCAGGAACAGAAGGGAAGAGTCACATGACAGTCCAGCATCAGCAGGAAATAGGCAGAAAACAAAAGAGATCAGGTTAGTTATTTGCACTGCAAATGAGCTACAGAAAGTGCTTAGTATTATACATCAGTACGTTAAAAAGAACAAAACATATCTTAGGATCAACAAGAAAGCACTACGTTTTCTCTCCACTAAATGCAGAAAGCTAAGGAGCACACAGATAATTACTTAGATTGCTGAGTCAAAGAAGTTAAGAACGTTCCCCAGTACGACACCTACTAACCTTATCAAAGTAAGGACCGCGATCCATGGAAGACTCTTTGGAAATCTGAGGACGAGAACCAGGGCCTTTTCCAACCACACGATTGTAATCTCCGACACTGAGGCCATGCTTATCCATCTCCATTCTCTTATCTTGCAATATCCCTACGGAAAGGTGAGACATATGATGATGACATTGAAGGATTATTCAGTTTTCCAGATAAACTAGAAATAGGTTTATGCTTATGAAATACCAAATACTGCTTTCAAGATAGATACTAATAAAAGAAAGCATCAGTTTAGCTTTAAGCTATCTGGGCTTCGCTTAAAAGGAAAGGAAACGCTATGAATCAACAGCTACAGACAACTCAAAACTTGGAATAAGCAAAGTGTCAACATATTTTGCTAGGCTTCACAAAAAATACTATTCTCAGTTTGCTCTTAAAAAGCAAGTATAATTGATTTTCCAAGTGTTAATGGCACCAAAAAAAAAGCAGCACCAAGCACTGTATTGGCTTTATCTTCTCTCCCTCATTTTTATAAGATTTCAAAGGCCTTTCAATTTGATTCAGCTATTGGGTGGGTGGGGGGAAATCACCACCACCAAAAACCTTATTTAGCTGAAAACAAAATTTTAAAATATTTGTTTTTATTAAAAGCTAATTGTAAAATTTATCTTCCATTGTTAACGCCACTAGGCAAGTTAGAAGATCAAAATATAAGCAGTAGTCGAGCAGTCTTTAATACTTTACTGCAAGCAATACAAGAGCATTACTTTCCCAACAGATGTTTTAATTTCAAATTTAAAATTTGAAATAATTTAAACATGAGGTTTTCTATTAATATTTAAATCTAAAATGCAAAGAACAGGCTATTTGCATAATATAGACTGTGAAAATACCCAATTTTAAACTAGAATTTAAAAAATGCAACTACAATAAATGCAGTGCCACAATCACTTTCCATTAAATATTCTATCATCATATATTGTTAAGGCGCTAAATATATTTTTATTTGCTAGAGGAATCGTAACGGCAAACAGTTCCAAATAAAAACTGCTCAAGCGATTTTGCATTCAAGTATAAATGTATCTTAAATAACTGTTCAGTATTAATTTATTTCTTAGAACTGAAAATGTGTTTCCAAGAACAAACCACAATGAGTGTGGTATTCAGAACATTTCTGTTTATATTTTAGTGAAGTTGTTCAGACAGCAGTCTAGATACTTACGTTAAGAAAAAATAACCCACACTACGAAAACAGTCTTTCATGCCAGCTCAGTATGTACAAGCTTAGCTTGATTTATGGATTAGTATTACAGTAGCAATCAGGTAATTCAGGTATGTAGCAGTATATGCACATACTTTTTCTTTAAGGAAATTCTTTATGCACACACATATATAAAGGAAATTACTATAAATATAGCAATTTACAGAATTATATAAGCTAAAACAGACTGGAATGGAAAGCTATAAAACCTAGCTAAGTTTTCCCTTTCTTACCTCCAGACATGTCCATCTTATTGCTCTGTATGGTTTCTTCTGGTGATTCTCTCTGAAGTAATAAAACGAATCATAATTATTTAATAATAATCTTTTTAAAAGCTAAAACAAAGATTCATATATATTATTTCAATTCAAACCTGCAAGAAAAAAAGACATCAAGGTAAATTAGACTATTTTTAAAGCATTTTCTCCCTTTATTTGTTACCCATTGAAAACAGGTATCTTTACTGAAATACATGTGTAACAATAAGTAAAAACAGACTACTGGATGAATACCTGGGTAGCGTTTACAACATCACCTTTCATCAGTAAATAGGTCCTTCTATATCGAAAATGTAAAAAGGAAAAGGGGATCACAGAATCATTAAGGTTGGAAGAGATCTCCAAGATCATCTGGTCCAACCATGCCCTTACCACACCCTCAGGTAGTGAGGGGCCCAAAGCTGAACCCAGCACTCGAGGTGCGGCCTCACCAGAACAGAGCACAGGGGGACGATCACCTCCCTGCTCCTGATGGCCACACTACTCCTGATACAAGCCAGGATGCCGTTGGCCTTCTTGGCCACCTGGGCACACTGTTGGCTCATGTTCTGGCAAGCATCAGCCAGCACCCCCAGATCCTTTTCCTCTGCACAGCTTTCCAGCCACTCTGCCCCAAACATATAGCATTGCATGGGGTTGTTGTGACCAAAGTGCAGCAACCAGCACTTAGCCATGCTGAACCTCACTGCATTGGCCTCTGCCCATCAATCCGTCCTGTCCAGGTCCCTCTGCAGGGCCTCCCTACCCTCCAGCAGATTGACACTTCCCCCCCAACATGGTGTCGCCTGCAAACTTCCTGAGGTTGCAAATTTACATCCTTCGTTACTGAGGGATGGGTGACAGGGAAGAGGAACAGATGTAAAAGAAAAATACTATGAAAGAGAACATTAGACAATTAAGCATTTTCATTTTTGTGCGTTGTAACTAACACTCTAAGAAAGCGTTACAGATGGGAAAGGTATAATACTTACTGAGAAACTAAGATTTGTGAATTGCTTAATGAATGGATTGATCCATGTTTCATCTTGCTTATTTCCACCTTTCATCATTCCCTTGAAAACAGAAAGGAATTCCTGTGATACTCAGATATTGTTTACCCCCTACTGCTTAAATTAAAGCACAAAACATTATGAATGAAGATTAAAGCTTAATGGTACACCACTCAGTGCAGCAATCTGTTCTTAGCTTTTATAAATGAAAATCAATGCAAAAGCCTTGACTACCTTCTATGGGAAGTCATAATTACCTTTGTGGGCATTTTTTTCATATATGGTGGCCAATTTAAAGATGGGTTAGCTTCTTGTGAAGAACTGCTGTTCCACATTCCAATCTCTACATCCTCTTCTTCCTCCCAGCTGGTCTGACGACTGCCAGTCAATGGCATATCATCTCCACACCAACTATCTTGCATAGATTTAGGCCCTGGTTGTGAAAAAAACCAACACATTAACGTTTCAAACAAAACAAAGGTCTCCGTGCAAATCAGCTACTAAGAACAGAAACTAAAAGTGAAGCAGTTATTATTTAACCCCGACAAGCTTCAGATCAACAACAGTCTGATGGTGAATGAAAGAAACACCAATGAGCAGCTGCTCAGTGACAAAAGTGCAGCATGAGGATATTAGCATCAGTATTAATCAGCTGCCCTTAATGCAGACAGAAGTTCACTTTACATTTACTTCAAGACAGAAACCTTCAAAAAAGTACAGCTTTTAGATAGGTATTTCACCTCTAGTATCTTTATTCAAAGATGGTGCAAAAAGCACTCACCAGGTTTATTTGAAGCCTGTTGACCAAGAGAAGCGTTTCCCCAGCCAGAGGTGCCTCCTGCATCGCTGATGGGTTCTCCCCAGCTAGTACCAGTATCCATGGGCTTACCCCACGCTGAAGTTCCATTATCTACAGTAGTGGCTGGAGTAGAAGGCTCTCCCCAACCTTTTCAAAGCAGTATGAGTTACTGGCATGTTTTTTAACAGGACTTTAAAAGCCACTTAAAAGAATCATGTGCTTTGTCTTTTCTAGACCCATAGCATACAATAAACAGCACATTAATACACATTGACATTTTGCATGAAGGTAATCATTACAACTGCAAGCTGTTCCGTAAAATATGCAAAAATACAAATTCTGTATGTAAATTTCATTTTGATAATAGAAATTTCTAAGATACTAAGTTCCTATGATCTGCCCCTTATATTTAAGTTATTCCTCTTTGCAGTTGAAAAAGACAGCACAAAATACTTTGCATATACCACACAAACTCATCTACAAGTATTACTTACTCTCCCCAAAACTACAAGATTGCAAAGTCTGATCTTTCATGTAACACAACCATCCTTCATTCTGCCTTGTAGTAGCTCAACTTTTTTTTTTTTTTCCTTTGGCAAAATGAATTTTAAGTCTTAGAATTAAATGAAGAAAACTTTCACTCTTCAAATACTATTTTAAACATTTTCCATGTTCCCACTCCACAGAATTCCAGCAGAGCTGTCTACCCTTTGTTACTAGCTATTTGAAATGAGAACAGAACTTCTGATTTGTATGAAGTTATCAAATGTTTTAAAAAAAGCAATGCACATAAAAAGATAAAATAAAAAGGTACTTCCATGGCCACTTTCTCCTTTCCACTTTGAAATTGAAGCATTGTAAAAGAAACGAGAACAAGAGAATTGTTTTACAATTAAATGGAAATACAAATTTGCATAAAACCAAGTCTTACCAGAACCCGAACTGCTCTCCTTGCTAGACATGGCACTTGAAGACAGTAGCTGCTGATGTACCTGTGCTTGCTGGTCTGAACTGCTGCTACTGTTTGGGACATTTTTATTCCACATATTCACATTTTTGTAGTTGTATTTGCTTGGATCACCCCAAGCAGAAGTTCCATCATCAATTTCCATTTTGCGGCGTATTGATTCAGGGGATGGCTCCTCCCAGCCCGTGGGTTCCTCCTCCTTTGCTGGGGCTGGCATCGGTCCGCCCAGCCAGCCTGACCCCGGTGGTTTACTGGTGGCAGATGGCGCTCCCCAGGATCCAACATCTTGTTTGTTCCATTCCGGAGAGTTGACTGGCTTTGACGAATCCCCCCAACCTTGAGGCTGACTGGATTTAGGAGGGTCTCCCCAGCCCTGGTTCTGATTAGACTTTGCAGGCTCATCCCATCCTGAAGAATTATTCGGGTTTGGGTTACTACCTCCCCAAGTAACAGAATTTGATTTACCTGGCTCATTCCAACCAGATACTGATCTGTCACTGTCGCTACCTCCTGAACTAGATTTCTTAGCCTCACCCCAATGGTTACCTCTTGAATTTTCACCCCAGCCATCACTGGCAGAAACTGCCCAACCCTGGCTGGCCTTTTGCCCATCGACCCATCCCTGTTTGATCTTCTGTGTGTCATTCCAAGATGACTTTTCTTCTTTGCCACTTCCCCATGATTGATTGCTCTTGACCATTACTGTAGCAGCAGAATCCTCTTCCCACCCCCCTTGGCTATTTGACCCTTTGGAGTCTCCCCACCTTGTAGCAGACTTTGGATCTCCCCACCCTGATACAGATGAGGTATCATTATTATTAGGGCTAGGTCTATCCACACACCCCCCTGAGCTGGAAGTCTGTGTCACAGAGCCTCCCCAGGCCTCTGTCCCATTGTCAGTTTTTCTTTCACCTCTTGGTGATGTTTCGGTATCCCAGGCAGTGTTCTGTTTGATTGGAGTCTGTCCCCAACCAGAGTTGGAAAGGACACGCGGATCTAAGTCAGTTCTGTTCACTATGCTTTGGAGTAATGCATGCTGGTCAACTTTTCTTCTCTCTCGATTCTGTCCTTCTGTAGTAACTCTATCTTCATGGCATCCAGTGCTCTCCGTACTACCTTCACTGTCCCCCGTACCTGTTTTGGCCCATGAGCTATTCTGCTCGGTTATCTGAGACACAGCAGAACTCTGGCTGTTAAGGTCATCCTCTTCAGTAGATTTCCATCCGTTTGTAAACTTCCTGGTATTTCCATTTACACTTTCATTGGAATGCTGATTACTAGGCAGTTTACTCCATTCACCATTTGAAATGTTAGTGCCAGTGTTTTGTGCAGGGTTGCCCCATCCTCTTCTACTTCCGCCAGCACTTGCACCGTTTCCACTTCCCCATGGCATATTCTGGGAGTTGACTGTCCCTGCTTCCCACACCCCTCCTCCTTTATTCCCATTGATTTGAAAGTTAGTGCTGCCAGGCCCACTAATGCCCGACTGCATTAGAGTTGCATTCACAGTGTCACCATTAGCTTGGCTGTTCGGGCCTGAACATTTGTCTCCAGAGTAATTAGAACCATAGGCACCCCATGTAGTACCATAAGAGCCACCATTTTTCGCCTCACCATTGCTAAGGTGAGAAATGGAAGTGCCATTTGTAACTGGAGAGGCCTGAATCTGAGAATGATTCATTGTGCTCACGCGCCAGGCCCCATGCCCTGTATTATTAGGCAGTTCGTTAATCTGCACTGAACCAGCAGAGTTTGGTAAACTAGAGGTCATAAAGTTAGTAGTGTTATTTGGTCCATTCATTTCAGTGTTAAGGTTTTGAGGTTGCCCACTGAATGAAACCTTCCTTGTACCATTTACTTCAGAATCACAATTTTCCTGAAGGCTTCCCCAGGAACCATGGGCTGAACCACCCACTTTAGAGTTAATACTCTGACTGTTAGATATCTGACCTATGGTACTGCACTGAATATTTGTGCCAGAATTACCACTCCCTACAGACCCTTTCAGGGCATGTCCATTGTTCTCCAATACAGGCCAGGCACCATGGTTGCCATTTGAATTCAAAGTGCTTGGATTTAACCCTCCATTTGATGAAGAGTTTATGGTGCCCCAAGCATTCATTCTATTGTTGCTACTTTCAGATTTGCTGTCAGGAGCATCCACAGAAACTTGACATGTGCTTATTATGGTCCCATGGGATAAACCCCATGGTCCATTAATACTTCCATTGCCCACATTATTGCTGTTGCTACCAACCACAAACTTATTTTGAGAACCATGTCCAATGCCATTTCGAATGCCATCACTTTCACCACCTGTGCTCCCTGAAGCCATTATAACGAGGTTTCTCTCTGACCCAGAGCTAGAGGCAGAGTCAGTGTCCATACATTCTGATGTCAACTCTGGGTCACTGCCAGTGATTGATGGCCATGCTTCTTTGTCAGAGCCGTCTACAATAACTTTATCCCAGTTTGTGCTGGAGTCACTGTTTGAAGAGACTGGTCCCCAGTGAGAATTTTCATAATGGGATCCTAGACCACTGTGGTTCAGATCTAAAGAGAAAAAGGAAAGTCCAAGAACAGTATTATAAATATAGCATTATTACTTCATTGAGCAGAAGACAAAAACTTACAAAGATACTAAGCCAAGAATTACCTTACTTATTTTAACACTAGTTACTGAAGATTACAGAAAAAACTACAGCACAGCTGCTTAGAACATTGCCATACGTATAACCTAGAACAATTTGCACTAGCCACATGAAGCGGCATTTTCTCAAAGCATGGTAACAGTTCTTTTTTTCCCCAGAGAAAGGTTGTTTTTTCTTTTTAATACTCTATATCACCACATAAGATGTTTTATAAAAAAAAACATACATGTTTAAAATCAAAGTGATTCTGAAAGGCAGGAACCTGAACTGGATATTAAACTGACCTAGCAGTAGCAAACACTATGTGCCAATAGCTGGAGAAAAACATTAAAAAGATCTTATATAAGATTTCTTAAATACAAGTTATCTTTCCTCTTTTATACAACAATTGAACACAAAACTCACAAGACCAATCTGAAGCAGATTGGTGCAGCAGATCTGTGCAGCAGCACAGATTAAGTGTAGTAGCTGAACTACTGCTTCATTTTCATTTATGTAAGAATTACTGTTTCTTATTCAATTAATAGGCTGATTACATCCAGTAATAAGGAAGAAATGCATCTCAATTCACTTACAAACTTTTCATGGTTAAATACATACACCATGAAGTATTTGCTATAAAATTAAGTGCTGCAAATTTTCAAATTTCATTTCCTATTTCTAACGCTTTATCGAAGAGATTTTTTTTTTCCAAATTGTTAGATCAAAACACAGATGCAGCAGAAGATGAAACTATGAAAGTATGAAGCATGTGGGAAAACAGTAATGAAGAAGGCAACAGAACACGAATAAAAAACCTGTTAGTGCAATTTTTTGTTTTAGTATTTCCCCTGAACTGAAAGAACAGTAGCAAGTCACACTTGGCTGCCCATTAAAACATGGTGTCTTGATTTTTAATAATAAAGACATTTACTTTTCTCAGTAATGTTTCCCCTTAAAAAAAAAAAAAAAAAAGAGGTTTTGTGCTCCTATTCATTCTTATTTAATTACTGGATTTGCATAGCACACGCCTCACATCTGACTGGAAAAGGCTGTGGTGACATCAGCTGAATACCTTTATGAAGTTGTACCTGTCCGTGCTCACAGATAGAGCTCACAGTAACTAAATACCCCAATTCCACATCCTTATTCTTCTCAAAAGCTGTTTACACAACATTTAGGGACTGGCTGCTTTTAAAATACAATGCTAATTTATAAGCCTCACGTGTCTCCAAGAAACACATTTTAATTGTGAAGTCTGAAGGGAAGCTGGCAGCCTCTCCAGTTTCTCCCTTCTGCTACCGGGAACGCCAGCTCTGCACAACAACTTCTGAAGCCCCCAAATGCCGATGTGCCCCAATCCCCTATGTACAAGTAGTAACAGGTAACTGAGCGTCAGCTACTCCAATAGAGTCCGAACTGCCACATACTTAAAGGTTAGAACATACAAGATGCGATTTTGGCAATAGCTCAGCTGTAAAACAGATCACACATATAAAGATCATTTGGCATGAGCCAGCTCTCTGTACTCTGACTCCACCACCAAAAGGGCAGATGCAGTTTATCACATCTCAATATGACTGATGGATTTGAAGAAAAGTGCAAGCGATGTAGCTTTATAGAGATCTTGATTCAGTGCTTCTGCCTCAAAAAGACTGAGACAGCTGAGAGAATTACATCCAGGATGAAAGAAGCTCAAGAAAGTCTAAACAATCAGAAAAGTTTCATGTGATAATTACAGCATGAGAAACAAGGATGCTGGCAAAAGAATTTAGAATAGAGAAGTGGAAAAAGATCCATGGCAGGCAGAAATAGGGCTGTAGTGGTTAGAAATGACTGGCAGCTCCATAGTCTCAAGAAGAGAACCATACTGAATCACAGAATCACAGAATTTCTAGGTTGGAAGAGACCTCAAGATCATCGAGTCCAACCTCTGATCCTCTGATACAGCATCCTTGGGAGAACTCGAAGACATTCATTCCGGTGAGCACAATCTAGAACCTGCCCACTAACACGGCACTAAAACCGCTGCAGTATCTGAGCAGCTGCCCAGTGAAATCCAAGATTTCAAATTCTCAATGATATTTTATAAAATGACATTTAACCTACATTAAAAAAAAATAGGCAGAGTTCTCTGCATTCTCATGAACAAGAGAAGCAACAGTATTAAAAACTGTCCTAACAAGACTAAAACCTTTATTGCATAAGCATTACCCCCATAATCAATGAAGAACAGCATGAAAGTACACAGAGGGCAAGCAAGCCACAGTGAAACGGCAAACAAACCCTAATTTGCACAGCAAGAGAATACATAGAAAGAAAACTTGTATTTATTAAAATTCTATTATACTAATTTAGATGCAATGAACAGTGTTAATGAGCACAGTACAAACACTGGATAATTATTAATTTCTAGTCATCCAGACTCTTATCCTATTACCTATAAAAACCACCTCGACTAACAATCTTTTTCCTGGACACCAGGATGTATTGGTGATTTCTCACAAGACACGGTTCAGAAATGTTCCTAATTCAAATCTCCACAACCACAAACTCCTGAGACAAAATATACAAATACTGACCAAGCAAGCTATTATTTCTGAATTTTCGTATCTGACAGATACCACCAAAAAAACAACACCTCAAAGCTGAAAAAATAGTTGATGACACCATCACACTACTTAAACTAAGCAGCAGGACTGAGAAGCCTAAGTTAAGAAATGCCTGTGTTCGGCTCCCTTCCTCCCTCTGTCTCCTTCTCCAGCCACAGAATTTAGTGGCGCACACAGTACCTCAATACTACACCTTCCCAAATACTGTACTTTTTGTCCTTACAAAAAGACGGATTCGAGTAAACAAGCTAAAAAGCACGTTTGTTATGAAGGGACAAAACCAAAGCCAAAGGGCTGCCTCCCTGTATTGGTTAATTTCAGGTATCAGCTGCTCTGTGGTATGGATAAAGGTCCCCAAGTCTGTCTGTGCCTTTTTAAAGTACTCAACCCAAGAACCAGAAGATGTAAGTGCTGCCTCTGAAATAGGTTCTGAACCGCTGAGGCAGGGCAGGAGAGCCTGCAGCTAACCCAGGGTGATGGGTGGCTCCCCGCGACACCCTGGGCTCTGCACCCTCTGCACCAGCACAGCCCTTGGCCCTTCCCCACGCTGGGCCCAGTGCCCGCACAGCACCGCCGTGAGCTGCAGCTCTCCACTGAGAATAATTCACCCTCAGGTGGGTCTGCCAGCACACCGCAAAGCTGAACCGACTCACGGAGGGGATGAACGTGGCAGGAGGGAGGAGAGGGCAGGGATGAGCACTGCTGTTTGCGGCAACCCGGACACGCAGTGGGAGACGCTGGGGAGGTTGTGGGCTGCAGACAGCCTGAGCAAAGCACCCTGCAGCCACCACCTGCATTACCCCCGGGGCTTTCACAGGGCACAGCCCCGAGTCCTCACGTAGCACACTTGTTCCAAAGCATTACAGAAAAACAAACGGGCGTTCTTTGGTCTCATCTAGCACACCAGGCACACAGCTCCGTGCCCCGGGTACATGCAACTCCTGCATAAACTTGGCGTTCACAATCAGAAGGCCCCCAGACTGGGATTGTGATCGCTTATTTCCTCCCCAGTGCTGTGAAACGCCTGATATAAAATTCAAGCTTACACAGATTATTCACTTTAATAACATCCAGATGCAATTCGGCATGTAAGCATAAAGGTTAAAAAAAAAGGACAATATTTTAGAGCTAAGCTGCCACATAGTCTAGGCTTCAAACTTTTTTTGGTATGAATTCTGACATTTCAGAAAATTAAAAATGTTTATCTAAGTGTAACATGATATGGCACACAGAGTATACTAAAGTCAGACATTTGCACGACACATGCTATTGAAAGACATAAGCCAAAGAATCAAAAAAAATCAGAGACATAACTGCGTGAAACATGTGACTACTACAAACACACAGTGTGAAAAAGGTGAGATTGAAATAGCTGTGCATCACCTGACTGGTTAGGGGAGTGGCTCACCAAGTCCCGAATGGGAGGCATGCCTACAAAAAAAAAAAAGCAAGACAATTACAGGAGTGTTACTTAAGTAAACTAGGCTTTTGAGATCAGTCCCCAGACCACTTGCTTTTAAGTCATTTATTAGCACCCCCTTTTCAGAAAAATACCTCTCCTGAGAGCTCTCTCTCAATCTGATTAACAGTGCTAGTGTCAAGCAAGCCCTGAGCCACCCTGCCTACAGCTCTGAACACAGCAGAAGAGGCTGATAGCAAATCTAACTTCCTGCGTGCAGGCCTCGTGTTACTCTTTTTGCTCATTTGTTTTCAGCAATTTTGCTGCTTTTACAAAACATTTCCACTACTAGCTAGATTTTATATACTTGGCATTTAATTAGCCAATTAAAAATGCCCTTAATTTTAAAAGTTTGATTTATATAAAGGAAAGGAAGGATCTATAGTCACTGAAACCAAAACTCATTGTTTTTCAACTGCATTAGTCTAGAATTTCAGAGGTAAGCCCTGAAACTCGAGCGAGTTCATATCACTTCTTTGAACAGTACACTTTTTCCACCTGTAAGTCATCATTTGGCTACTTGATTTAGCAAACAAATAACTAAGTATAACCCAACTTCGATTTAAGCTATGCAAGTCCATTACAAACTTACATTCACCACTTTCATAGCTTCTTCCTTTTAAGTGCCCTACAGGCAGCATACGAAATCAAATTTAACATTTCACATCCACACATTTTACAGGTGTAGATCATAATTGTTACATTTAAGGCAACGTTTCCTACATTAAGTCAACCTCTATCCCTACACACTCCAAATCCCAACTGCTCACCTCTTCCTTCACTGCTTCAATAAGCATGGAAAAAAAAACCACCAACAAAACCCCTTAAGTTACACAAAGATTTTTATTTTTTTTTCCAAAGGCTCCAGTTGCAACTGCTCAACTGCAAGATGCATAAGAATAAAGGAAGAGTGACTCATGTCAATGAAGGAATCAAAACAACTCAACGACTGGACAAAAGCCAGGATCCTGACGGCTCTCTTGTGTTTTCTTATATCCCACATTTGTAAGTAATTACTGCTAGCAAATATTTTAGTTCACTATATAAATCATTGTATTGTGGAATAACCACCTGGCTGTTCAGATGTGTTACAAAGCATAAGGGCAAACAAGCACACCAAGGTAGCATTCAAGACCTTCCTTTCATGTAAAGTTTACACGTGGGAAGAAAATTTCAGTAAAGCAAACACCTGAATTTGGTATGAAAATGTTCTGGTGAAGAGCTCCTTATGCAGATTTCTTAAAATAACCACACTGGGACAAGACTATCTCCTTCCATGAGCTTCACACTGAAGATGATTGCCCACATGAAATACAAAGAGGTATTTTTTTTTGCCCATTAAACAAACTGTAAAGTTTGTAGCACTCATGTTCCCTGGCTTTTGTAAAGCACCTACCCGACATTATAACCACGGCTGGAACTCAGGAGATCCTACTCCAGGGTGTGTCAGAGAATGGCAGACAAACAACTGGAGCCTTTACTGATTTCAGCAATTCAGTCCAACATTTTGAAGCTACAGTATTTCTTTTAGCCCTAAAATACATATCGATTCTAATATCCATTAAATAATACTTTAAAAGCCACAAACCTAATCATCTTCAAAGACATACTGTTAATCATAGAATCATTAAGGTTGGGAGAGACCTTCAAGTTCATCTGGTCCAACCATCCCCCTACCACCAATGTCACCCACTAAACCACGTCCCTAAGCACCAGGTCCAACCTTTCCTTGAATGCCCCTGGGGATGCCCCCACTTCTCTGGGCAACCCGTCCCAATGCCTGACTGCTTTTTCTGAGCAGAAATGTCTCCTCGTTTCCAACCTGCATCTCCCCTGGCACAACCTGAGGCCGTTTCCTCATGTCCTAAAGACATTAAGACATGTCCTTAAGGTATAAAACGTGTTAACCCAAATGGCCTGTACATGGATGTTCTTCAAATTGAATGGATCTAAGGATGTGTCACGTTTCATGAGATTTTTTTATAACTTGAGGTAACAAGGACAGCACCTTGAAGCTGCTGCTGAAAGCTAAAAGAGGAACTGTGGAGAACGAGCAGGGCTAAGGAAAGCAACAACATATTTCCTTTCAGTTACAGATATCAAAACATATTAAGGTAGTCTTGCATGCTGCTGGACTATGGTCACCTCAACACTGTTTCACAATCAATTCATTAGACAAGATTCTGAAACCATTACAGAATATTTCCCTTCAGTCATCTTCCCCACACATCTCAACGTACTAACCTTCCGAACATCCACAGCAGACATTATTCCTCATTATAGCAGAGGAAAGAACTTGCAGGCACACAGATATATGGCACAGAAAGAAGTAAGAAATAGGCCTCCCCGTCCTACACTTGTCGAATTCGACCAACCCACCCTGCACATGCAGGAGGTGCCCTGAGAACAGCACACAGAAC
Organism: Anas platyrhynchos; assembly: GCF_047663525.1. Taxonomy (NCBI): domain Eukaryota; kingdom Metazoa; phylum Chordata; class Aves; order Anseriformes; family Anatidae; genus Anas; species Anas platyrhynchos. The sequence continues at coordinate 19,352,042 of NC_092601.1, read as the reverse complement.
AGGATCTGCCATCGCAGTGACTGACAGGACCCTACAAATATTACAATACAACTTCCGTAAGACATGAAAGCGATTTGGCCAGCCTGCCTCTCTCCTAAAAAGACTCTTATAACCTTTTAGTTACCAGTTGGACACACAGATCTATTATCCAAATAATTAACTTATTATTCAAAGAGCAGAAGTACTGCCAGTAGAGCAGCTGCCCCTCAGACACTCAATACATCACCGCACAGGAACATATCGACATCTCCTAGCCTAAAGGCTGCCCAGCCACAATAGCGCAAAATTGAGCAAATCTGGGAAGAATGCGATACACAAATGGGAATCCAACTAATTAGATACCAGGCTGCGGTTCACAAGAGAAGTTAAATGGAGGAAAGTATAGTAAAAAAATCCTCTGGATGCAATTGAGAAGTTTAAAAGGCTCTATAAAGAGTTATGCTTTATAAAATGAGTTTACACAGGAACTTCTCTTTAAATCACTACTTGCTACCATACAATTTGACCAGCAGAGGACACATTCTGGAGAAAAAGTTTCATCTTAAAAAGACAGCAAGAACATGAATGGGTGTTTGAAAACCTAACTATAGACAGGAATAAAATTACACATGAAAAAAAAAAAAGCTTCTAAAATTATAAAACTCTTTACCATTCCGAGAATTAATCAGCACATAATAGAAACAATACTAATGGAAAGCAACATCAGAAACATTCTTTAAGGGGCACACAGACTAAATGTTTTCCATGCTTTGATATTAATCCTCATTTCAAATACTGCTTCTTCAAGATTCTGCAATCTCAACAGCTCAAAATTTAACTAAAACTTGAAGCATTACATTTCTTTTCCACAATTTTGTTTTTGGTAACTGGTGTGGCTAGAAGTCACATTTTTTGTCACGTGCAAAACACTAACTTGGAGAAATACTGGGTATTTAGTAAGGTTTCAAAAGAAATTATCCGTGGGAACAAGTGTTGTACTGTCACAAGGAAAACTCTGACCTAATAACAAAAAGCAGTTTTGATATTCTAAACAAGTTGCATCCTATTTATATCTCTAAATATATGTAAGTCCTGAGATGCCATTCAGAATGCTCTAGAAATAAGAAGGACCCTGAGATGTTTATCAAAACTGAACACGTTCTCTGTACCATACTTGGATTAATTATTATGATAAAGAATGGAAATTCAGGACATAAAGCAGTCATCACCTTGGCTTCAACATCAGCTCAAATTGTACGCCATTGGCAGCAACAGGCAACTAAGCTGTGTTAAGTTTCAGACAAACCTGCAAAAAGATGTCTGAGGTCATCCTATAATGTTTAATATTAAGCTACAACACAGGAGAACATCTCAGTGTGCTATGCCTTGCATTTGAAGTTTAAATAATATACACATTAATAATTGGATTTAAACGATTCAACTTTAATTAAAAGGAAAACAAGGTACCTCTCCCTCACCTGGCTGTTTTTTGCTGCTGTTCGGCACTTCTCCGTTGATCACTGGCTGTTTATTTGTGACAGTGCTGCCTCCTGACTGGCCGTTTAATACTTTAGGAGTAGATCCCAGGTTTGCAGCTATAACTGGTAACTGCTGACCTCGTTTCAGAAGCTGTTTCTGTTCCTGGTGTCGAAATCGCGGTGGTACTTCACGAGGAGGGTATCGAGGCAAGGTCTGCTGCTGCTGATTGTTGGCTGTGGCCCGCTTGGCATTATTATTAGTGCTGGTTACTGTGGAAGTGCCGTTAGAGGTGACAGGCTGAGGCTGGCTTACACTTGTCTTTGTTTGTTCTGGCACTATCCCCACCCCCAGGAAAAAGAAAATTGGACAAAGTTATTCATCAGAACAAGATCTTAAAAAACTGAAGATTAAGTAGATAATCTTAGACGTATTTATGTTTTATGTAATGGCTTTTTTTTTTCTCTGATTAGAGGTTTTAATGAGAATGAGTTACAACTACGTTATCCCATAGTCACACAGCTTTAATACTTCAATAGCACAGATCTGGAAGTAACCGTGTCTCGCTCTTACTTCTGACAAAGGTAAAGGATGCTACTACTATCAAGCTTTCTATAGTGTTTTTTCTGACAAGTCAGCGCTGTATCAGATCATTTAGGAATTTAAACCTTACTTTAAAATATTAAAAAAAAAATAATCTTACTCTCATGGGAAACTTGAAAGTGTTCACAAAAAGAACAAGAGGTGAACAGGACATCCAGAACGCACTGTTAAGGCTTGCTTGTGTTAGCAACCCTAACCCCCCCAGGGAAACACGGGAATATCTCCAGTCAGATCTGTTGCCAGCAGAGAGCTCTGCCAGTGCAGGTAGCAGCCACAAACGGCTTGGTGACTCTATGGCCACGCTGCTCAGGCACAGGACACCCAACTCCAGCCCCAAAGGGCCTTTCAGAGCATGGACAGCATGCCTGCTTTACGGCACGATGATGGCTGAACAATTTGCCAAAGTCACCCGTGAGTGAACACACCAAACACAGGTGCTAGTTAAAGAGAAAACCTCAACTCAGCACCCCAACTCCAGCCAGAAGCTGGGTGTTGGAGGGAAGCAGGACCCGGCTGCAGCCGGCACATGCCACAGCCCCGCCACCTCCACCGCCCCAGCTCTCCCTGCTTCACAGCCGACTGGAGAAGGACAGAATTAAGGAGAGGAATGGCCAGGACATAAGTCAATTTAATGTACAGACTACAGGGGGCAGAAGGTATTCACAAGCTATTAGATAAATTGGAGTTGATAAGAAGTGCTAGCGCTGTATCTGACAATATAGGTTGGTACTTGTATTGAAAAAATGATAACTCCGGCTCCTTGCACAGTGCTTCAGATGAACGTAGCATGACAACAAATTATGTTTAAAACTTTTTTTTGTTTTTAATACAAGTTTTAAACAACCATATTACAACTGACTACTTACATTTCCTGGTTTAAAAATAACTACCAGAACTGAAAATAACAGTTATTGTGTTTTTTTTCCTGTTGTTGTTTGGCCACTTCAGTGAATATCTAAGAATCCGTGAACAGCTCAATACATAAGCAGCTATCACATTTTTGTGGTCTAGGTACTACAAGCTTTGAAACGAAAAAGTTTTCTTCGCATACCACAATCTGTGCAACTACTGGCCAGGTCTCAGCCTTTTGATCTCCCAATCCTCCTCCTGCTGCAGCCGATTCCTGCTGGTTACCGTGGTTCTTTACAGGTCTTTGCTGTTTAAAGCACGGTTCAAGGCTACACCTGAGGTGTGCTGACAGTGATACACAAAACAGCCACTTTCTGCAGCCAGCATAATGTTACCAAGTCAATAAAGTAGTCAAACAATAAGGGCACCACTTAGGGACACAGTTGTTTGTTTTTTTGTGTTTTTTTTTTTTTTTTTTTTTTTTTTTTAGCCCTTTGTACTCTCTATTTAAGACTTTTTTTTTTTGCTGTCAACTTAAGTGGAAAGCGCACTATACCTTGAAGAGATTTTTAACACCACATACAATACCCTAAAACACAGCCAATGAAAGATTCACTTTTCTTACCATAGTTCTTTTATTCGTATAGTTACTCCTCCCAGCTAAAGCAAAATCATTTATACACGACATTCTGCGATCCACGCAGTTGGAAGCGGCATATTTAGGGCAGTACTGCCGCGCAGCAACATCAATACTTCACTTTCCTAACGAATGCTACTTCAAATGCTTCTTATAACAAAATCCAGTGGACTTTCAGATAATTGAATCATTTTTCAGCTATAAAAGGGTGCAAAAAGTAAATAAGCTACTTTCTGCCAAGCCATCCCCTAAGCTACAACATGAACAAGAACTCACAAACGGTTTAAGAAAATTATGTTTCTCTCCTATTCTGTGAATTTGTTTCCTTGGCAAACATGGTCTTCTATGGACTATGACCGGCAAATTACACAGAAAATCTTACCAGATACTACAGTTACACTAACAAAGATAGGCAGAGATTATATCCGTATGTCAATTTCAAACTGGAATTAATCAGCAGTGCTGTTCGGTGCCACAGAATTACTTCGCCTTGGGTTCCCCAAGTATTCCAGAGTAAGTTTAAAGCTGCACAATTTATCCTGCCCAACATTTTCTGGTCCACAACTTCTCAGAAGATTAAAATGATAGATTAATATTCCAATATTGCCACAATAAATTCCAAGACACTTTAATCCTTATCTTAATATTTGTGTCTTATAAAGAAGTCGCTTGTTTAATAAAAATTGTTTTGTACAACACTATTTTATTCTGAGCCACATTAAAGCAGAAAGGTAACGTTATTAACAGACAATCACAGTTAATTTACTTGACTAACAACAGCAATTTTACAGAAATGAATATTAAAAATGACAGATTTTTATAAAGAACAAACCTGCTGAAAACCCACAGAGCAGGGGATGGTGAAGTTACAGTTTACAGAGAGATTCCAAAGAAAGACGCTTCCAACTTGTGTTGCTTTCCCACTCTGCAGATTTCATTAGAAAATGGAGGAGAAGCATGGTGTCATTTTACTGCTACAGGAGTGCTGCCTGCCAACTCCTCCTGGAGTAGGGGCCCAGTGACTTAAACTCCCCCTCCAATAAAAAAAATGGCAGCTGTCTGAATAACTTTAGTGCAGATGGAAAACAGTTTCTCACTCGCACAAAATCAGCTTACAAAGATCAAATCGCCTCCTAAACCACACAAAGAACAGCACCAGGCTGTCATTTAAACGTTTCTTCTCGCTGCTGCTTAAGCTGACCTCTTAAAAATGTATTGTAATACACTCTCCCCGCATGTCATGCCCCAAAGAGTTGTCAGTGCTGGAATGCTGAAGGGCAAACAGAGGAAGTCTGGCTTTCAAGCTGACACACGTAAGATGTAGTGCTAGAATTTTCGCTGTGGAAAAATGGCCGCAGCTGTAAGCTCAGCTAGCTGATCTGGAAAATATCTAACTGTTTGCCAATTCATTAACCCCTGAAGATCCGCACAAAGGTAAACTATGAGCCGTTTACAGGGGTGGTTTTAACAACAAGCCTTTATTATCCTGCTCATTTTTACTATTTATTTTCAATACCTAAAAGCTAACGTAACAGTTTTCCCGATCAGGTAAAGCGCTCTCAGGCAGACAAAAAAAGCCCCGAACCCAACAAAAACAGAAGGCTTGGTGTGTTCGGGCAATTCTGCTTCACGGAGAAGAAAATGAATAAGAAGTTTCCATGGTGGGAAATATGAGTCAAAGATTTCAATTCCACACCCAGCTATTTTTAAAAGCACTTTCTGTTTCAGTGTTGATTCAAAGTTTATTCTGTTCTGCAATACGAGCAGTACTTCGTGCCCGCGCCTTCTACAGAGCAGGGCAGTTCAGGACTAAGACTGACAGATGTTTTCAGTTCTAGCTTGTACTGTTTTGCAAAGCACAAAGCATTCAGAACTAACCACAACACCGGCATTTGCATAAACATTAGCCTTCAGTTTTTAGGAATTATTTCACTAGGTTATTACATCCATAATTAAAGTCCAGATCTAAAAAAAGATTCTATCTCGCAGTGAAATCTCACATTCTATAGGAGCACATCACGATTACTCAAGTGAGTATTAAAACAAAACTCAAGTATTCTTCTTAAGTAGCATTTAGTTTAGTGCTTGGCTCATCATTAGCTACCCACGGCTACAGCACGGTTTGAAGATTCCTGTTTTAGGAGGAATCCAGGGCAAATAGACTGATTTGTCCGTCCTTAATAGTACTGACATTAAACACAACAAAAATACATGTTTTGTGAAAGCAGAAGGAATACAACAACAGTTGTTGAGAACACTAGAATAGTCAAGTAAGTACTTTCAAGTGATATTTTTTTCTAAAAATACCTGGGACGAGAGTACTTGGAGGACACTTGTTGGTATTAGAATTTGTTATGCTTGCTGCTGCACAAATACAGAAACCTTCCCAAATAGTGCTTTCATCTCTAATGCCTATGAATGTCTTCCTCCCTCTTTTAATAAAACCAGATGTATAAAACTAGACAGGTTAGAATATTTGAGATCCACAGGAATGAAATACATGCATTCTTAATGGCAATACTACAGCATTAAAATGCTACTTTTAGCAAAATAGTTTATATTGGCATTTTCTTCATTACTTTCATTCTCCATCCTGAACGTGATGAAGAAATCAGCAGCATTAAGACTTCCTTTCAAGGGAGGTTATAATTTACATGCATGCTGATAGCTACTGCAGCTGGTACAACAACAATTTCTACCTTAGCTAAAAAAAACATTTTGGAAACATCCAAGTTATGGGTAGAAATAAAGAAATAACCTTTCTACCCACCCCGCCCCCCACTTAACCAGCTACTTTTCTAAAAGAAAGAACATAATTCTGAATTATTTAGAGATCCTATACTCTTGTATTTTATCTTCAGCTCACGCACAAAATAAATTATTTAAGACACTAACGCGATGGAAACTTGGAAACTAATGAAACATTAATTTGCATCCTGAATACAAGTAGACAAAACTGTTGAAACAATAAAAGAGCCATGTGCAACTCTGCAACACGTTCTGTGCCTACAGGAACCGCTACAAAAAGCTGCATGTCTGTATCCCATGTTGTCCCACTTCTTCAGCAGGACAGCCAGCTGGGGCTCCTGCGGCAACTCTAAATTCCTGCTAAACTTGCTGAAATACCTTGTTTAATAACCAGGTAACATTAAGGTTGGAACTCAGTACTTCCATTCAGTAAATAACACTAGGCCTCCAAAGGGAAAATGGAAAAGTAAGATTAGTCTGTCCTTCATAAGAAAGACATTTTCTTTTGATTTGAAGATTACCATCAAGTAGCCTACTGAGCAGAATTACTACCCTCCCTTCCTTGTGCTATTTTTAGCCATTTGCTTTTTGCAGCCTTGTCCTTAATGTGACACACGGATGCCAACACAGCTTAAGTACGTAGGTCAGATGTTCATTCAAAAAATGTACATTATTATTTAAAGGAAAGCATTGTATCATTTTCCTTCACTGTTTTTTTGGTCAGTTTATTACTTCAGAATAAAAACAAATAGTTTCACAACTCTTTACAACTGGTTATTATCTTAGAAGCTTTATGGCAGGCATATAGAGAAGAAAGCAAATACTTAACCTGCAACTCAAATGCAATTTCATACTCTGCTTGAAAAAGGGCACTTCAGCAAACACTTTTCACTTTTTCTTTTATTATGATCTCCAGCACTTTCATCAGGTATTCAGTCCTGTGCTCAGAGCCAAATATAGACTGCCCAGCCGATTTCAGTGCCCAGGGCCAGGTGCTGCCGTCAGCCCAGCGAAACCTCCAGCCCGCCTCACGCGCTGAGCTTCAGCTGCCATCACCGACCTCTGCTGCAGGAGCAGCGCGCTGACGTTCACACGCAGCCGCCGCCATCCAGCAGCTCTGCCACAAGCTATCAATATTCCAAAAGCCAAAACATGAGCTTCCTTGAAGCAGCACGTAAAGGGGCTTACTAACACACAGAACACAGACGGCTCTCATTCTGTCCATGGAGCCTTGTCACACCCCGAAAACCTATTGGTTCTACACAACCTGGTGTTTCTTTTGAACACGTACAAGCAGAGTACACATCACACTTAAGGAAACCAGACATAAACGCCTCTCCTAATACCTTGTAATTGGTACCGCAGTACTCAGCAGGAGCAGCAGTGCATTTTTTATGTGAAGAGTCTGCCTCCTCCATTTCAACCCCATGCTAACTAGCACGCTTCTTCAAACACTGCCTTCCAAACGGACACTTTCATTCGCTTCTTTGACTCTTCTCAAGCACAGTATGTCCTGTACTATTTTACTACCTTCATGCCAGAACAGCACTTCAAAGACGTTTTTGATTTTTCCAACAATAATTGCATCTCTGCTAAGCAGGGTGTCCAATCTCCTGTTTCTACCATTGCTCAAGTTATTAAATTAAACCTGATGTTCCCCAAAAAACAGTGATTCAGCAAGCACTCCACATGACCACTTATACGATTATTATCCACTTTCCAGCCAACTTAAAAAGTGAAAAGAATTTTTCCTCCACTTACAGAAGGAATGGAGAATTTATAAAACCCACAAACACGGAGAGTAACTGCAGTACTCCCAGCCTGCCACTAACATCCTAATGACAGCTTTTAAGATAGCCGTCATGATCATTCTAATCACGATGAACTCTCCACGCACAGTAAGTAGTTAAAATTGATGGTGATAGACATCTCAATCACTTGTCTATCAAGTGTTCCTGACCCCAGTTACACTTAGGATATTTGGAAAGCAAGTTTCAAACCGGTCCATTAGGTGGATCTCTAAGTGGTCACATCAGAAGTGCAAGAGCACTTGTGCACTTTTCAAACATAGCAAAAAGGGAAAAGAAAAAAAGCAAACAAAGATAAGATCTGAAAGTATTACATACATGCCTAGTGCCGTATTAAGTAATTAAGAATGGAAAATAGGATAAACAGAACGCTCCAACCCCTGGAAAAAAATGCTATCCTTTACTCTTCTAATCTTTTATGGTAACTGTTCGAAATAGTGCAACTGAAGTTTCAAAGATCCTTATTTTTCAGTAGCTTTCAGCTGACCCATGTGATTCAACATATTTAAAAATGCAGAAACAATACACAGAACAGAAAGAACTCTAAAGTAACTTACCTTTGATTTTTTGTTCAATGGCCTAGAACAAGAAAGAAGAAGTGTCAGTGATTTGTGCAGATAAGAGCAAAAGCCACATGTGCTCGTGCCACTTTATAAAGCGACATTAGCTTTTGACTTTCTTCTTTTAAAATTTTTTAAGTTATTTAATTATCTACATCAGAACCTTATACTTCTTTCTAACCAACCCATGCCTATTATTCCTTATGCCTAGAAAGCTGTTAAAATGTTACAGAAGACAAAATTAATTTGAAAGATAAGCATATGAAACGGACTAAATTAAACTTGCAAATTAACCTGTTTGAAGTGAGTTAAAAACTGTGCCTGGAAGCAAGGAAGCTCCACCACTTCTACTGCAGAATACGGCAGGGGAAGAAAGGGGAGGGACATAGAAATCTAAAGGAGGTAAGAAAGAAAGTAAATGCAAGAGCTTTAAGTCTTTCATTTCCACAATTCAATTGTTACTCCTGTGACACAGGCAAGATGAGAGATATTCGAATGTGGTTTTATCCTGAGATAAAAATGGGGATAGCAACGTTCATTGTTGCATCTCAACTGCATGGTTTTGACTAGAACAGACAGTGAAACTGGCTTCATAAAGGACCTCTCAGAAGCACAAATCAGAATTCTTCCCATCTGAAATGGGAGTGTTCTTAGTTATCACTTCTAAAATACACTAATGCAAAAGCGAAGTGAGATTTAATCTGATAGGGTCACTTTGGTAGCTGTATACAACCTCTTTTAATTAGGGTATTGCATATATTCACATGGTGCAATAAAGTAATTTGCAGTAATACTTAAACTAAGATTATCTATAATTAAAACCTTGAGAGAAAAAGAGAGTGCATATGTACACCAAAAAAATTATTGATCCACTGATCCATTGGCTGCTTACACGAGGGCATCAAAAAACCCACATCATGTTCATTTTCAGTTTGCTTACTTACCCTTTTTACCCTGACTCCAATATCACTGCTCCTCAGCCTCATTTTCCAGAATTTGACATACTTGGGGCTACTACCTAATGCCACAACTTTTCATTATGCTTTAAAAAAATCTAGTTTAAAAAATATTTGGAAGACTTGGGAGGTTTTGTATGCACTCTGAATGCCAGGATATTTCATGCACAACATCTGGCTTGGAACCAAGTGCTCAAAACAGTTATATACAGTCAAAAAAAGGTAGATGGAATACAATCACATCCCATGAAAGCTTCTCAGCATCAGGGTGCAAGCACCACTAAACAGAACATAAGTTCTCTAAGTTGAGCGTCACACCTCCGCGATAGCTGCTGTTCTCCTACAATCCCTGCCTTTTATTTCCAATTATTAAAAAACCACAGTATATACAAAAACAAGCATTAGCTGTTCGTTCTCCAGTGTCATTGGATGATGCATGGATAGGTGCTTAAGTTTTTCCTAGCAAGCCTAAGATTGGTAATACTAAATAGCACGTTTTGAAGAGATTAAGCAGAAAAAGTTAGATTACAAAACAAAAAGGGCAAGTTTGATCAATTTGAAATTACTCACAAATAAGAAATAGCAGATAGGCACCCCTCAAAAAAACAAAACAAAAAAAACCAAACAGAACATTTGTGAGCTACGTCATGTTTTTCATTTAAATCTAGAATCAAGCTACATCTGTAATAGACTTTTTTAAAAACAAACAAACAACAACAAACATCTTAATTAACTGGCAGTTGTTTGTTGCTGTGGTTTTTCAGAGATTAATTTTCTTAATCTACATCAAGTTTAGGCTTCTCCAGGAATGCACATGAGCATCCTTGTGGCCACCTACTGCTTCTCCGATAGAAGCCTCTTGAAATTTCTGATGCATCAAGCCCAAGCACTTGATATTCTGTTACTTGGAGAATACAGCAAATAAACAAAGCCATGCAGCTTAACAACAGGCCATCATGTGCTATATGGAAGGAGAAAGCAAAAGCAAAACATTCAATTTCAGGTAAATGTTTGGTGTCTTCACTTTCAAAATATATTTTTGCTTTTAATTCTTCCAAAAATACACTCAAACATGCCTTTCCGACTCCCAAGAATACTAAACTTGGGGAGAAGAGAACCCCAAAGAAACATTTATTTGAAAGACTTAAATTCTACAAGTAAACCAACGCCTTTCTCATGAAAATTTTCATTTAAATTCTGTGCCTGGTCACAAGAATTCCAAGAGAATGAATTACTAATTTACAACTGAGGTCCAAAAATTATTATGCAGCATTGCTGTCAGCTGCTGAAAAGATTACGGAACCTCATTCTGAAATACCAGGAAACACCATCTTTTCCAGAAGGATCCTTTCTGTACAAATTTACTTAGATTTGTCGTAAGATTAGACATGCCAAATTTTCTACAGGTGCACAACGAACACCTTTGTTTAGGCTAACAAACGGGGAGCACTGATACTGAGGAAGTTTCCAAACTTCAAGTGGACTTAACTGGCAATCGGGAAGAAGAACGGTCATCTCAGGAGACTATTTAATCTCTAAAGAACCTGTACACAAAGCCCAATCAGAGGCTCTATATGTCAGTCACCATTACATAACTGACAGTAGACACAAATCGTAAAAACTGAAATTAAAAAGAAAACACTTGTGTAACAACAGATGTAACAATATTCACCAGTGATGAAAAGAAGTAATCCACAAGCACTTTTTTTTAATGCCCAACATACCTTTTTTTGAGCAGCTTCCTTCTTCTTCTTGTCTTCTTTTCTCTTTTTCCTTTCTTCCATCAACTGTTCTTCCTCTTCTTGCACTAAATCCCTGAACCATACAGTTTGTAATTAACTCTCCCAAAATACAATCTGTACACACTTAGATTCATTTTAGAACAATTATTTCACAGTGACCCAAAAGGAACTGGGGAATTTTACTTCTAATTGGATAATATTTCTATAGGGACTATGTATTTTCACTGCAAATTGCAAGTGAAAAAACTTTAAGAGCAGATGCAGTGCCAAGACACGTATAATATTTTCCTTTTATAAAACATGCAATGAAGGCTAAGGCATTAATTCCATTCAAAAGCCACTGTCGATTCAGATGCTATTTAAGCTCTACCTGCTACTGCGAATTAGAATGACTCTGAGCTCTCCCACATCACGTTTGCCTACAGCCTGGCACGGTCAGCGCTGGCCGGGCACAGTGTGGCTGCGCGCATCCCCTGGATCAGTGCTGGTTCCTACACAGCCACCGAGCTAAGGCAGGAATCTGCACCAGCTCGCCGATCTTAAATGCCACCTCTGCCAAGGAACATCCAATGCAGGCATTTTCCTGCCAGAACAGTGAGATAACACAGCCGGCCGTGTGTGCGTGCAGATGCTCCTGCTGACAAAGGATGCATGAACAAGCAGAACAAACTGAAGAGCTTGGTCGAACCTGGGCTTTTGATGGGAGTGCCATTTTAGAGCACCTTAAATTAGTGAGAAAACTAACTTGTAACAGGTTTTATGTTTGTCATTAAATTAAATTCACTTAATATACAGTTTTACATGCTAAAACAGAAGGCTTCACTACAACACTACTTCACAGGGTATGCTGCAGGCTTTCAAAAACAGACTATCAAAGAAAATACAAGAAGGGAGAACAAAGCAGAAAGCAGGACAGGTATACAAGCATGTAAATATGAGAGAGGGAGCCTACAAATACTCAACTACTTCAAAGTTTGTGATTCAGACAGTAAATATTTTTTATTTACTAGAAAACCTACTTGCAAGACCCCTTCACCACTTCAGGGTCAGGAATGTTTACAAGTTCAAAAGCTTTGAAGCTTTTGGCCCACACACCCTGACCATACAGGCAGGTCACAGCTAAGAAGAAGTGGAGAATGTTTTTCTAGTTGTCATCCTGAAGCACATCTGTGCTACCCCAAACACCTCTGATATCCTGAATCTTACCAGCAGCTCCAATGCACACCCACCCTCTAACTGAGGAAATCATGTCCCTCAAATCTAATTTCTATGCACTTTGAATGGGGCATGGGAATAAACTGCACAGATGTTGACAAAGTAAAGCAAGAAGACACCACATTTACTCTCTGAACACACTTCAGAGATTAGGAGAAGTCCTGTTTATAAAGTAATGTTTCATAAGCAACCAGCTTGCTCCCAGATCTGTCCACACTTTCTATTCCATCAGCTGCAGTGCGAGAGGTGCTCAGATCCCAACTGCCATGGAGATCACTGGGCAGTAAAAGGGAACAGACTCCCAGCTGTTACTGCAGCAAAGGAGAAAGCCGAGACAACTAAGGGAAGGGTTACAGAATTTACACCCCGGTTGGTGACAACTGGTCTTGTTGGCATTTATCTCCGAAGTTCAGCTTTGAACATAAAAACAGTTGTGATTTTTTTGTTTTATCTTTGCCACGCATTTCACACTCTAGGCAAGGCAAAACAGGAGAAAATATTTTCTTACACACTTACTTTGAATATATTAAAATCTCCTTTAAAAAGTCAGCCTCATTCAATGATGTGGATACAAATTTACTCATCTTAATAAAGACAACCTTACTTATACAAAACTTTGGGGGGAAAAAAACTAAAAATGTCATTAAGTCAATACGTGGTTTACTTTTGCCTAGAAACACTTGGCTCCTTTTTAACCCCAGGTTACCTACAACTACAAAACTGTGGCTTAAAATACGATAGTTAGATATAAAAAACAGAAGTGATGCAACTGAATACAGTAAGATACAGGATATGTAAGAAGCATCAAATCTTTCATTACTTCTTTAGCTATACAAATAATTGGTTAATTCTCCATTTGATGCAGCTCAAGTCACGTTCAAAATGAGTCGAGGTATCAGTTATTATTATTATTATTTTTTTTTAATCAACATGGCAACCAGAATTTACTAGTCCCATTGTGGCAAATTCATGTAACTTCCTCACTTTTTAAGCAGACAAACCAGTATTCTTATGCCACCTGCCTCTCATGGTAGATGGTGCCAACACAACTAATACCAAACAACAGCTCATCAGGTTATTCATTGCAATTCTTACATTTAGCATTCTGCATAATACTGCCAGCCTTCTGGAAGAGGTGAGCATCACATCATCGCTGCCCATTTGATTTCTACCTTTAAGCTGTAAGACTGTTTTACTGTCCCATTGTGAGATTCTTCAGCTAAACGTTAAAAGTGGTTCTGGTCCCAGTGGGGAGGATGCCGTAATAATGATACCTACACTTAAATCTCCAAGCTTGGGGGCATTTGGCTATTATTATTATTTTCAAACAAGAAGAGATACAATACAATAATGCTTTCATATGACATCAGGGAATAAAAAAGGCTGCAATACTTTAAGTATTTACAGGGCACAGAAACTTCTGAGCCTATTAACGTTACCCAAGATACAACCATAAGATCATTTTTCGCATGCGCTAACTGAAACACTTTACCCAAATCTATTTCTTCCAGTACACTCAGACAACAGCTATACTTTGTTTAGTTTGTAAAAATGTATCTGCAGAGTAGGAAGATTTGTATTCACAAAATTAACAAGTATCTTTTTGTTGTTGTTTTTGTTAATTTTTACTTAATTACAAATTTTTTACTTTTCTGACTTCTCCCTGTAAACAAACTCTTTGGAGCATGACTACATGTATCTGAATAGCAACTAATAAAAACAGAAACCAGTTTTCATTCCTATTTGCCAAGATCTTTGTTCTCACTGCAAATCTGATTTCATCCTCCACTTGTTTCTTTCCCCAGTGGTCCCTTCTGGTGGGATATCACTGATCTGTTGCACAGCCACCACTCTTTTTCTCCTCTAACAGCTCTAGGGTGACTGTTACTTACAAGTACTAATGAACTTTCCTTGCATGGGTTAAACAAACCAGCCTGGCAGCACAGGTAGACCTGTAGCATGCTTTGCCAATGAATAGCCAACTGATACCAGTATTCCTCCTACCACCACTCTAAAAAGCTTCTCCAGACCAAGATCTATCCTTTAAAATTTTCTGATGACAGCAAGCAACAGTCGCTTCTTTTTAATAAATCATTGCTTCTGATGTGCTGAGATATGCAAACTAACTGAATGTTCTTTCTGGGATCCCTCTGTATTTCAGTTGTAGGCCCTGTGGTTATTCCACGTTTTATCATAGTTTTATCATCAGGCTGCAAGGCTCAGTGAGCTCTGTCTTACTGCAAAAAGCTATCTGGCATTTGTAATTAGGTATCAATGAGCAGCTACGAGGTTAGTCATGTAACAGAAAACAATCACCGCTGGCCAGGTCAGTTGAAAGCAATCCCTTGGACACACTGCAAATCAGGGGTAACGATGAACCTGCAGCGAGATCTGCACACGTATATACATGTACGTGAGACAGGGCAGTTTTGCCCATCACTGCCTTCCATCCTGAGGATCTGTAACCAAAGTCTGCAAGACATCCTCAGGCTGAGTTCATTTGGAATAATTCAACTTTTAACATGTGAATTAAATTGGTAACACCACCAGAAGCGTGTAGGTCTGAAATCAATCTGCAGTTTCTATATATCACAACTCAGAACATACAACATACAGAATTCATCTAAGAGCCTTGTTATCCAACTGAGGAGGCCAAGCATTGCACGCCTTCCTCCCGTGGCCAGCAGTCACATCCCCAGCCCTTCTCCTCTCACAACCTCACTGCTGGAGCACAACGCACAAGTGCTTGGCACACGTGTGGCTGGCCTGACACCTGCACACGTCTGCCTTCCACACATTTCCTGGAGCAGCTCTCTGCCTACCTTGTCCCAGGATCACCCCAGGAAAAAGCCCCAAGACAAGCAGGCTGTGCAGCTGGAATCGTTGTCAGCATCCCGTGACTTTGTTTCCCAGAGGCTCCTTAGCCCCAGAGAGCCAGGTTCTTTGTTCTGGAGCAGCCACCTAGTGTGCTCACGGTTCCTCCTGGGCCCGTGTCCCCACATCCAGAAGCGCTGGGCGCACACGCGATGAGCTGCAGGGCCTCAGCGAGAGGTGACACCTGGGGAACAGGCTGTTGCTGTCAGCAGCAGTCAGCCAGCCTCAAACTTGCCCTTGCCAGGCTGCGGAGCCCCAGGGAAACAGTCCAACTCTCCTGACTGCCACCGGAATTAATTGTTCCAGCAAGCCCAACAAGGGCTACGGGCACAGGTTAAACCCCTCTGATGCAGGAAGCGCATCAACGCCGCAGGATGGCGTGCTACACAGAACTGTCTGCTGGAATAAAAGGTTACTTCAAGGATTTCTAATACCCTGAGAAGAATTCTAAGGGTTAAGAAAGCCACTAACGCTTTTTGCTTAACAAATGTTAGTGCTTCACATGCAGAAACTTCATTAACTGAGAAATCATTCAGGTTTCAGAAGAAAGCTCGAGCGCTGCAAAAAGCACAGGCAATGCAAAGCAGTATTTTCACAACAAAAAAGTGACTCATCGATCTTGCTACAACTAAGTCAACATGATTACATTTTATTTTTAGAATACACATGCTAACAAGTAACACACCAGTAGCTCTGGAATATTCTACCTCAGCATCATTTTTCGGCTTCCACCTAGGAACGGTACAATTCCTAAATTATGACTCTGATCATTCTATTTTCATGTATTTAAGAAGAGATTTTACACGACAAAGCCAGCTCAGCACACACACACAAACTGTGATTAGTACGCATCAGGACCCTGAAAAAAAACTGCCTACCTATAGGTAGGTTTTAACAAGAGCATTAGATTACCGTTATAATGTTAAATCTCAATGACTAAAAAGCAAAATTAACTCATTCTAAAACTAAATAACAATAAAGTCCTTATTGCCTATTCATTAAAAATGTGAATCTTTCAAGGAATGTACTCCTACTACTACCACTACCCTCTAACATAAGCATAGACCTAAAAAAAATAAATAAAAAATTTAGGTTTACCTATTAGGTCATCACAGTCTAAGGCAGAACTCCTAAGTTTCCATCTCTAACAGCCACAAGAGCAAACCTCCCTTATTCTTTCCAAGAAGTTAATACACGACCCTATCAACAGGCAGCAAGTGCTACTATTTATGCCCTGGACTCCACCATCCCTTAGAACATAGAATTACAACAAGCTACGTTTTTAATGCTACTTCTTGAGAAGTTCCGTAGTATTTCTCATTTATCCCCTTATACTCTCACAGCTACCTACGCCTGTTCTGCACTCAACATTTTATGTATCTCTTTCAGTACAAATTACAAACAGCTTCAGGTTACTTTGCAGCATTTAACAGGAAACAGGGTAGGAGCAGAGGCTAATAGTAACAAGATGAAAACAGAAGAACAAGCTCTGTTGCTGGGCTCTTCCCTGCACCTAGGTATGTGTATGCCATTGCCTTGGAAAACAGAGGTGTTGGTAGCAGTGTGCCTGGCCCCTCACTCTCTGCAAATCCTGGTCGTAAGAAATATATAAGCAGACTTCTATTACTTCCCCTATCAGCCATCCAGCTTTTACTACAACTACACCTACAGGACATTTCCTTTTCCTCCGAAATAATTGGATTAGCTTGCTCAATGCTACATGGCGTTAACAACAATGCAAACCTGGTTCTGCAGTTTAGATCAACTGCAAATAAAATACCCAAGCCGTATGAAATTTACATTTGAGACTGGAGTAAAGACCCTCAGTTTAAACAGCTTAACTTAAAAGACACATTATTTTCAAGTGAGACCAAATGAAAATCGATCTTGATCTCAGGAGAAACTACATTTTTTAAAGCTCTGAGAACATACACGTAGAAGTTGCAACTGTCTGCACAACTGTGAACAGACTGAGTGCTAGATAAATACTTATCAAACACACTGAAATTCCCCCCCAGTTGTGGCAGGCTTGTTACAGTAACTCACTCAGCCCAACTTGTTCGTATAAGGAAACAAAATATACCACAACTCTACTTATTTAAGCCATTAAAAAAATAAAAAAAAAAATATATATCTTCTAAGACAGGTACCACTTTTGCAAGACAAAGTGCCTCATGATTCTGGGTGACTTTTGAGATGAAGTCAGTTCGTTGCTATCAGTTGTGCCACTGAGTGGAAAGCAGCCACATTCTGCCTTCTACAGTCATTCTACCACTTCTTTAAGCTTTGACAATGCTAACATTTAATTTTACGTTTTGTTTGATTTGTTATTTGGCTTGCAATCTGGAAAAGCTGTAATATTCAAGATGTAAACACTGCAGGTAACATTTACATCAAATCATATTTTACTGATTACTTTAAGTCTTGCAAAAGCTTCTATTAATGTGTAATTTAAAAAGCTACAGCTTGGCATTTTAAAAATGTATGGGCTGAAATAGAGAAAGTAGTTAGATATATTTAACTTCTGTTCTTGTGCTATATGAGAATCAAATATACCCATATTTTCCTGAAATACATAATGAGGATGCAATAATTAACATTTGCAGAGCACGCTTCCTTTGCTGTTATAACATACGAAAGGGAAACATGCTACACCACAATACAATTACAATTCTAGTCACCCCACAGAGGAAATTATGGTTACAATAAGATATTTGACACAAATTAAGATCTAAGACATTGCACTGCGATATTATGAACACAGTGTTTATCTCAGAGCGAAAAGCACATAGTACTGGCACCCAGCAAATGGCAACACCAAAATAAATCAAGTTGCCATCCCACCACTAACGCCAGCTATCCAGCATCCATCAGAACTAAGCTACTTATGCAACAGGATTGTATTAATTGAGTTTGGAGATTCTTCAAGTGAACACTAGCACTCAGAACGCATCTCTACAAAGGCTGCTGGAGATGTCTGCACCGTTACAGATGCTCACGCTGTGTTTGCCAGCCAAACAGCTACCTTCTCAGCTCACTTTCAAACCAAATTAAAGTCACGCTGCCCCACAAGATGGTGCTAGTACATTTTAAAGACACTTGTCACCGACAAACGCTTCAAGCCACGAGGCTGGGAAGGGATTCTCCCAAAGGCATCCTGCGTTGGGTTACTCTGAAGCTCCTGAAACACTGCAAAGCCTGCACTTGGGTCTTCAGTGTCATTCCCCTGGCCAAGTGTGCTAAATGCACTGAGTGACCAACCACTGGCTGGCACGAGTCCTGACCAACACGAGGTGGGTGGGCTGGCCCGGGCGGGCAGCTCTTCTCACTGGACAAAGGAGACGAGTTAAACATCCAGCCCCTAGCGGCCCTGTCCTAAGACCTGAAGCTAAAAAGACATTTATTAATAACTGAAAGTGAAACGGTATTTATTGGTCCGCTTCTTGAAAACATTATTCAGCTTATTTATTGATAGCAGGATGCTGGAGATACTGATAGCATGCTTGCTAGTAAAACAAACATCAGCTTCTGTGTTAATTAGTTATGGATTTCTGCCCTCTGCCCCTTTGCTATGTGGCTTAAACATGAAAGTAGCAATTGGAAGCAATTATACACAGTGGCTTCTGAAACCACTTCAGAATTTCCAGTGACAACTATATTATTTGGAAAAAAAAAGTTTATAATTAAAACCAAAACAACAAGAAAAGAACGCTTTCCCTATTTGCTCTTCTAGTTATAAATTAACTTCAATGCTACAGGTGGAACAGTCAGAAGGTTAGATAAGCATACCGAACTGAAAGACCTTTCACAATTCTGCAAAAGCAGCAAATGTGTGCGTGCACTACATAACTCACCTGTCTGATATTATATACAGACTTCCAAATGCACTGCCAAGACTTAAAATTTATATTTTTGCTGTATTCTGACCTAAAATTTCCCTAGTATTTATTTTTTTTTAGATAATGCAAATACATACAGCTACCAATAAAAACTATTCCTCAGTTTCTAAAATCCAATAACTTGCTTTTGTATGAAACCATCATTACAGAGCAACCAGCTAGAAAAATGTGTTTTTTAGTTAAAGATTGATCCTCCTTTTCCTTTATTAACTCTTCCTACAAAATAGTGCGTCATAACACAAAGAACATCCTCCAAGTTTATGGAAGAGAAGCCAGGACTTTAAAATTAACAACAAATGACACCTAAAACATGCCTTGAAGGAAAGCATTCCGACAACTAAAACCACTCAGCACACTACACAGGAGCACAGAAAGCCCCTGATAGGAAAGTTAAACCACTTGTATACAGATTTTGCATGTGTTAACTCTTCCCAGCTATTAATGTAAAGAATAGGCGCTGCCAAGCTAAGAACTGATACCTCAGTGCATACCTAATTAGCAAAGAGATGCCAGCTACTTTCTTTTCTGCTTTCAAAATACCCATCTTTATCACCCTCGAAGTGAGGTGACAGAAGTTCAACTCTCGTGTCTACCATTATCAATTCTTTCAGAGCCACTCATCTTTCCCACTTCCCTAACACAGAGGCTGGCTCAGTAGAGCCACGTTACAAACTGCGACCACTACCAACACACCATAGTTCTGGAATAATGTTTTGGTTCCATTTTCTCCCCGAGGCTTCATCCAAGATTAGGGTTTATCATGTTTACTGCTGCGCAAGCATACAAATCTATTTCCCTGAGATTTTGTCATCTAAATACACGAGACTTTAGTAGTAGCAATAAACAGTCCCTATCTTCACTGAACAAATGGGGATAGGAAGATCCATTAAATCGCTTCTCCAGAAGCAAAGTGGTTGTGCAGGATATCTGTAACATATGCACAAACTCGAACACTGACTGCTCAAGTCCAGCACCGTAACTACCGAAGAGAGCTGCAGTATTAACGTGGAGTCCAGAAGCACACTGCGTGATGGGTTCCTGGTAACACTAGAAAAAGAAGAGGTAAATGCGAGCTACCTTATGGGGACAACCTGACAACTAAGCATCATCTGAAAAGGTATCCCACTGATTGGGTAGGGGAGAAAAGAATCTATCATTTTGCTTAAGCATCTCTGAAGGTCTTTAAAGGTATGAAGAGAATGCTGCCTCTTTGCAGTATGCTCTTCTCACTTGACTGCAGAAGTCATCCTATAGGAAGTTTATCAGGAAAAAAGCCCTGCCCCTCCTGCCTCTAAAAAAAACAAACAAAAAAATAACAGAAAATCAAGTGCTTACGTATCAGCAGAAACCACGACATTTCTCACCCTATGCCCCTGTCATTGAACCATCCCATTTTTTTCTAAAGCAAAAAAAGGAAAGCCTCATGCAAATACGGTGGTCATACTAACACAGAGTTAAAACAAAAACAAACAAGAAACATACAGCAGAAACTTAGAAGAATACATGGATGAAATCTAGAGGTGTATGTGCTGTCAGGGAAAGTCTGCTTTCCCAAAACACAGACAGCTTGCGACCAATGCAGATGGAGCAGAAATGGGTGAATGAAAGCACAGTTGTTAATCTTCCCTATAATTTGTATGCTTGTGAAGTACGAGTCAAATGCCTATGCTTGGGAGTAAAACTGTAAACATATTTCAGATATTTTCCTTCTCTCAGTTCCATGTAAGTGAGGTAGAAAAGCCCCGTTTAGCAAACAGAATTAAAAAGCTATTTCTTGAACCAAGAGAACTGCGTGGCCTTTTTTACTGCTGCTGATTTGACCCAAATTTAAGTTGCATTCCTCTAGTTAGTATTAGGAGGTTACAAGTTCTTGCTCAGAGGTAGACTGAGCAGGTTACATTTCACTTGTAACATTATGCAACAATAAAATGTGCAACACATGTATTTGAATTACTGTTGCCAGCCATGCACTGTGCTTATTTCTGAAACCAGCAGTACACACCTTGTCCACTGCAGAAGTGCATTTTAAAGAGGACGCAGACCAAATGAAGATCCTTTCGTGAGCCAAATTTCTAGTCCCGAGATTAAAAGTCATCGCTCTAACCAGGTAAGTAAGCTGTAGTAACAGCTGCAATACTCACTCTATCGCACACCACCAGTCTAAGCCAGTATTTAAGATTTACAAAAAGGGTATTTCCTACCTATTTATTTTTAAGCATAAACTCCAAAGGCAATTGCAGAACTTGCATGAAGAAATTCCAACATCCCACAGAGTTTACAGTCTGTACATACACTATGAAATTTTAGAATAAGAACAATTGTACAATGGGTCTATTTACCTTTCCCAGGGACATTTACTCTTTTACAATTTGACTAGGTCACTGCAGATTTAATAAGATCATAAATAACGATAGCAGAGAAAGAATGAAGGCTATCTGTTGAGCTCTGCAATAGTAAAACAATCAGGCCTATCCAGAGCAGGCATGCTGCAGCTTTACCCGGCTATGTGCCCGCATGATGAAAATTCCCTCACTAAACAGAAACCAGTTAGATGACAGGTTTCTGAAAACAACTGATACATTAAGGGAAAAAGCAGCTCTTAAACATTTAAAAGAAGAAAACACATAGCTCCTGTGTCAGAAAACAGACCCGAGCCATACCAGAAGTTACTCAGTGAACCTCGATCTGTTCCCACTCCCCACAGAACGCGTCCTTCAGGCAGTTGTACAGTTTACTTCCACCTCTTTTCACCACCCATACTGCCAGCGTGACAGGAGAGACCTCACAAGCAATTCAATAGATCTTCACATTGTTGTGACTCTAAGACTCGTGCTGTTATAAATAAATATCTCAGCGCTCTATCTAATAACAAGGTTCTGAAATTGCTTCTGGTATCAAGTATATACTGAGCACTATCCACAGAATTCATTTTTTAGACTGCTTTGGAATTTTTGGTGGACAGATTAAAGAGTTGTAATTTGAAAATATTCTGTGCAAGTCAAGTCCATTTAACAATTACCCGGACATTATATTCAGAATATCATTTTTAAATGCATCTTGAAGATTCTATATATATTGTACAGATGCCAACAATAAAATGGAAAAAACAAACCCTGCTTATGCATATCATCAAAAAAAGGAAGACACACTGACAATGGGGGAAATCTGATCAATTTTCACAGTGTAATCATAAATTAATCTGAAAGTTTGGGACTGATTAACTGCCATAAGAAAGAAAAAAGCAAGCTATGCAAAAACCAGCAATCACTTTAATTCAGGGTTTAAACATATTTCAAATGGCCCTAGTAAAAGTCTCCTGGCAAAAGAGCCTAGCAAACAAATTCTATTAGAGGATCTGATACTGTTATTATGTAAAAGAAACTATATTAAAAAGGTGTTTAGATTACAGAACTACCTAAATTGCAGACTCCCCTATGCAGTAGACAAGCACATTTTCAATTTACTTATTTTTTAACCCTTATAATTAACGTGAAATTAAAGGCCCAGGAAAAAAAAAAAATACATGACAATTTTTAGTCTTAGGCTGACGCTTTCCGAACTGCGGGAGTGAATTCAAAGCAGCATCTTACCTGCTTAGTTTTCTTTCGACTTCTTTGGTAGCTTTAGCTTCCAATTCTCTGGAACAGAAAGCGGTGTCGGTTTCCATGTCAACACAAATGCAGCAGAAAGCACAAAAAAAAAATAAACCGCGGCGGGGCCGGGACCCACCCCGAGCTCCGCGGGCCCAGCCCATGCCGCCGGTGCCGGCCGGGGGCGCGCCCCGGGGCCCTCCCCGAGCCGCCCTCGCCCCCCCCCCCCCGCAGCCCGCGCTCACCCCGCGCGGCAGCCCCGGGGCCGCTCCGTTCTGCTGCATCACCGGGGCCGCCTAACGGCCGCAGCCCGCAGCTCCCCGCGCCCGGGCGGCGGAGCGGGACCGGGACCGGGATCGGGATCGGGAGCGGGTCCTGGAGCTCCGCGGGGCGCTGCCGGGGGCTCCGCCGCCTCCCGCCCGGGGGCCCTGCGGCGGGGGGACCGCGGGGATGCAGCCCCCGCCGCGCCCCCTGCCCGTGCCCCTGTCCCTGTCCCTGTCCCCTCCGGCTCCGCTCCCGGTGCCAGCCCCGCTCCGCCCCCCCCTCTCTCTTCCCCCCCCCCGCGGGGCGCCCCCCGCCCCGGCCCCTCCCCCTCCCGCAGCTCCCGGGCCCCGCCGCCGCCCGGCCCCTCCCCTCCTCGCCCCCCCCCTCCCCTCTCCCCCCGCCCGCTACCTCATGTATGTAAAGTGCTCGGAGTCCGGCCCGGCGTGGCTGCGGCCCGGGCCCGGCGCTGTCGCGGCGGCTCTAGGCGGCCTGGGCCCGGCAGTGCGGAGCGGGAGGGCCCGGCAGCTGCAGCTGCAGCACCGCCGCCATTTCCTGCCTCCTCACCCGGCCGGCCCGGCCCCGCCGCGCAGGAAGCGAAACCCCCCCGCGCCCCGCAGCGCTTCCGGGTCGCCGCGCTCCCCAACATGGCGCCCTAGCAACCGCCCTGGCAACGGGGACGGGGCCGCGAGGAGCCGCCGCCTGGCGCCCAGGCCCGGCCCGGGAGAGGCCTCGTCCTTCCCCGCCCGAGCCCCCCCCCACCGGGCCGGTGCAGCGGGAGGAGACGGGCACCGGGTCTGGCTTCCAGGGGCCTGAGCGGCCTGTGTGAGGCCTGCCCCAGCCGCAGAGGGAGCTCCCCCCCGAGCGCACCCCGGGTGCGGCCGCAGAGCCCTGACCCACCGAGTGCAGCTGTGGCAGCCCTCAGGCCTTGTTTTATCACCATGTTTGTTATTTATCCTGAAAATACAGAATCCCACCCGCTACCTCATTGCAACAGCCCATGGAAAAGAGCGGTCATTTCCCTGAGGAACGTGGGATGACACACAAATAAGCAAATAACACACGTTCCCAGCAATACCTTTCCCTATCTGGTATGGCTGTTTCTGTTCCCAGGCGCTACTGCTATGCTCAGTTCTGTTCTGAATTTTGGGCCGTCAATAACAACTGACTCTGCTGGAAAAGAGGCATCAATGTCTAAATAAACACCATGATGTGAGGTAGCCCTTCCTCTTATCCTTCCACAAGCTTCCTTAGGTTAAGAGAGGACACTGAAAAGCATCTAGTGTTCACAAACCTAGATAGAAATTCATTCATCTGAACAAATAAAAGATCTCTGTTTACGTTTTAGATTAAATTAACTTCAACACACGCAATAAAGAGAGAAGAATAGATAAGCCACACTCTGTTTTACTGCACTTGGTTTCGGTAAAAATACCACAGAAATTAATTTGGAGAAATTAAATCACTCAAAGAACTGACAGGGAATAATGGAAGAGAATTAAGAACGGTAATGCTGAGACAGAGTGAAGATGATATCAGATAAAAAGTCACCGTAAACAGAAGTGCATCCTTACAGGCACTTTTCTGTAGGAAAGGTAGAGATAGCATTGTAATTAGGCCTTTGTAGCCCAAATACTGCAAATGAAAGAATTGGAAAGTTCCTCAAAAATGAAAGTGAAAAGATTCAGTTTTCACTGTCCAAGTCTACAGAATAAGCAATGGCAAGGAAGTATGTTTTTAAATTTTAAGTTAGTTAGAGCAATTTATAGTGTTGTTACTTGCACGAATAATAAGCATATATAAGAAGATTGTTTGCAATAGTAGTTTTAAACTCGTGAGTCAGCTTAACATGCCTGAATTTGGAAACGTTATGGCTGATTTCTGTCCTCAAGTTCCAAAGCCTAGAGGATAAAATTCTTCCAAAGACGCAGATGCACCACTGTTTGCAGACTGTATAAGAAAAGAGCAAATACAGATTAGAGGCTTCTTTTTAGACAAGTTGAACTGGAACGGTATCAGCGCCATACCAAGTGTACTGATATCATACTTGTAGCTACATCTCTGCAAACCAATCTCAGAAATATAACGAGATATATTAGCTTTCAATATATTCTGTCTGGTCCCGGGCTAGGTTGTTTTGGTGCACAGCAAAGCTGTCATTCAGATGGCTGCTCGCTGGCATTCCTCATTTAGTTCTAAAGCACTAGTTAAAAATACCCTAGCAGTCTGAACAGCTACTGTTCAAGGGAATAATTGTTATTGTATGTGCCTACAGTAATGCTCAGGAATTTAATTTTCTTCTAAACTCCCTTCTACTGTTCAAATGGAAATAAGCACCATCCTGTCTGCTCTATTATAAGAGCTGCTGAGAAAAGTGGTGTTGTTGGCATAGGGAAGTCTTTGCTCTCTTCTTGCATCCAGCTTGCAACATTATTACAGACATTTACCAGCTCAGTTTCAATTGGCTTTTACCATTCTTATTAGTGTTAGTGAAAAAAATGAATGCCATTTCATTCACCTGTAAAATAAATGGATGCCCTGGACAAATGAGCAATTGTCTCTGGAAGTTTGCTGCAATATCACCTGCCTTTCTGCCAGCATGAATGGAGTATTTTTCAGCTGAAGAAGATCCTACATTATTAAAGATGAGCATTTATGACAATGCAGCCTAGCCAGTAAGGTTATTTTTGTCCTCTTCCTAGAGCTTAATGATATAGCTTGCATTGCTGTGAGCTGAACATGCACATGCATAAAGTGATAGTATTATGTTTCATGTACTTAAAAGGGCACTGACAGTTTGAAATTAGTTTCTCTGCTTCTATTAATAACTTGGAAGTTAAATCTGGTCTGGAGGTTTATTTTTCTTCCTATGAAAAAGTTTGGATTGTCATGTAATAGTGTGTAAATGAAAGCTGTTATTTCCTGGCATCTGGATTCAGCTTTCTGTGACAGTTTCATTCACTGCAGTCCTGTTTCATCTGTTTTTAAAGGGACTGCACTCAATGTAGGAGGACTGTTGTAAAGTCTGTCCTCAGATAGGAAGGCTAATAAATGCATTACTCTTATTATGACATTTTGTTAACTGTGTTATGCCTCTGTCAATAAAATTCATAATCAAGGTCAGTAGTTTTCTTTATTATTTTAGTTTGTTCTCTAATATTATTTATGCACATGCTTCCAGCAGTTAGACTGCTGTAGCAATTCCTTCCATTCTGTATTGTAAATATTACAATTTGTTGTACATTATCAGCAAATCTGCTGCGTTAACTATCCCCCTACTTCCTATACCAACATCTCACACCAACATTGCGATTCTAAATCTTTCACCCTCACAACTAACACTTTATTTCAGCTATGTTCTTCCAGCTATGAAACTGGCTGCTTCACTGCTGGATACACTGGTGAAAATATGGCAAGTCAACAACCCTCAAATAAAAAGAACGTTTTCTTCAAGAAGCAGCAAAAGGACTGTTAGTCAAGCCGCCACACTTAACAGGCCACAGCAATTGGGTGGAAGTGGTGCTAGATAGCCTCTCCTTGTTTTAAATCCTGCCAGAGATGCAAAACTGCATATTGAGAGGCCTTCTGTTCTGAATTCGGACTTCATCAGTCAACTCATCAGCCACACAGCAGCTGTTTGGAATGGGTAACACGGGACACCCTTTAACTACGCTGGTTCTCCCCATTTGCCAGCAAAAACAACGCAGGATGGTGATGAGATGCTATAGTAGAACTGTGCTGGAGTTTGTGCTATAGTTACTTCTTCTGAGCTCCTGTTGCCCCTTCTGATTGCCACAGTGCTCATAAGAGTAAAGCAAGCCATTTGCCACCTCCAGAATTGGCGCCAGTGTTAGCCACCCTTGCCCTTAGATTTGAAGTTTTGTTGAGCATAAGGTTATTTGGAAGAGAAGATCTGGGTCACTTTCTGTCCTGCTCACTACATTTTTTTGTTTCATTCTTTCTTCTTTTTCTCTTGTGTTCATTAGAGCTTGGACCTCCAGGCTTCTTGTTTCAGCCAGCAAAAGGACAGTAAAATAACACCCTGCACTTACAGGGGTGTGTGTAACCATCTGGGTTGGGAGCAGCTGAAGGGCAGAAAAGTCTTTAACATCCATTATGAAATGTCATAACTATGAAATGTTGCTTCCTTATGGGCTCACTGTCTCTAGGAAGCCACCGTCTTCACAAGTGGGTGAAGGAGTACTTCAGGTGCTGCATGCAGGGAGGAATCCAGCCAGTGCTGCCAGTGAGCCTTCCTCCACACCCTCCACTGGTGTGCTCAGAACGGCAGAGGCATTCCAGCACGTTTACAGGCAGCACCCAACATCCACCCAGGCTGATGTCCAAAGCACTTTGATGTGGTGTAAGGTTGTTTGGTCAGATGTTTGCCAGCTGGGCCTGCTGGAGACATCCGTCTGTCCCTTCCCCATCCCTGCAGAGATGGGCAGTGCTTGGGAGCGGTGCCTGTGGCTCCCCACCTCTCCCTCTCCTGGTGGCGGAGCAGCGGCCGTAGGGAGTGCAGGGGGCAGAGCAGCCCACAGAGGACGGCCCCGCTGCTCGCCTTGATGCTGGCGAGGGATGAGGGCGATGGCTGCTTGGTGGGAAGAGCCCTCCTGCAGCACCCACCTGCCCCCGGCAAGGTGAGAGGTCGGGGATTTGGGAAACATTGCGTTGTGTCCTCGTAGCGCTGAGGTTCATCTGGCGACTGCTTTCCTGGTGTATATTTGAACGTCCCCATAGCACTACAGTCATATGTGAAATTAGGAATAATGGAAACAAATACTCGAGGGCTCTGCTTCCAGGCAGCTGCCAGCGATGGATCTTTACAGTTACATTTTCACCAGTCGGTAAACATGGCCTTCTGGTCACTGATCCCCAAATATCTTTTCCCAACAACAGCAGCTACCATCTGCCCCCTGACAGCCTGGCACACATCTGGATTCTCCAGTCTTCAAGTTCCCCATTAACTTTTTAATTAGGATTTTTACATAATCAGAGCGAGAGAGTGAATTGCAAGAGAGAGAGAAACGTACTGACTAAAAACAGTTAAAAACGAGCTGGCGCCATTTCAGAGTTTCCCCTTCCCTCCACCCTTCCCCTTTATCTGCGTTTGCTGTCAAGGCTTCATGCAAAATGAAGCTTCAGCGCGGCGTTCTAAAGCCGACACATTAGAAAATACTTTCTGCTTAATGTCTGGGGAAAATAAAGCAAGGGGCTCCTTTTATAAGTCGGCATGAGAAGCGCAGGCCTGGGAATGTGGAGAATTTGCCGTCAATAACCCTTTGCCGCTTGTTACATTCAGCATCATTATACAGAATGAAGAAGCTGTCATGAGCAAAACAGATTGTTTTCAAAATTGCACTTGACTTAAATAATCTAAATGAGCTGATCTGACAGACAAGGGAAAACAGTCTTCTTGTTCCCAGAGAGGCTCTCTGTGTTACTCTGCTAGGAGGCTCCTCTTCTTGTTCATTGTAGAGGTTTTATTTACAGGATGCATTTTTAGAACAATTTAAAAATAGCTTAGCCGATGGTAAGAGGTGGTAATATAAAGGCACTGAAGAAGCAGTTCTTGCTCATAAACACATTGCCCGCCCAGGAGCAGCTCAGGCAAGACAACTGGACTATTTATGTTAGACATCTGGGTCTCTGTAGGATCCTTAATTAGGAGGAAGAAACGCAAATGACAAAGTTGGAAGGTGCTAACAGAAGTGTTCAGCTTGCCTTCCACACAGACCTGGAAAACAGCTCCCGAAATCTTAGGCGAAGGCTCATGATTAAGCAGTCAGTGCCTGTTTCACAGGCTGCAGTAGCAAACAATCATTAGATCTGCGCTCAGGAAAAGAAAATTTGCTGCCTTGCCTCCAGGCTCCCAGTGCCTTTCCAGCATTATCACCATTACACAGAGTGATCAGAGCGGGGGAGAGCAGGCACTTGGGGTTATTAAATGAGAATTTAATCCTACCCTTTAAATCAGCAAAAAATTATAAAAGATAAAGAATTTCCCTGTGTTTTAAAGCTAGTCCAACTTGCTTCCCCTGATCTGTGCTTGGGAAGGCTGCCAACTGTAAAATGGAATCGCTGAGCCTGAATTTCACTCTGCATCCAGCCAATTACGCCGTCCTCACATCCCCTGGTCTCTTAAGTGGCGCAGTGCAAGAGACGTTTCCAATCTTTATTTACCAAGGCTGCATTGCACTTGGGAAGAAAATCACACTCGGGGTTCCATTGCGCCCTCCCCTCTTTGCCCCGTCCCCATCTTTGCCCCCCTGAAGGTGCACAGGGGGGCTCCCACCCGCGGCACGGCTGGGCACCGGCGCGGGTCCCCAGGCTGTGCCCATGCCAGAGCTGGCTGGGTCACTGCGGGTGGGCGGCTGCTTTGCTGCCATGGCTCCTTCTAGTTTATTTGTAGGGTTTTTGCTAAATATAAATAAAAATCCAGAGAGTAGCGCGGCACTACTTGGAGAGGCACAGAACAACAAAATGGTGTCCTCCACCACCTGGCAGGAACATGGGGATGAAGCATGCAGGGAGAAGTGCTCCGTCCCTCCTCCTGCCCCGACCAGCGCCACAGGGAGCACCGGGAGCGGCGCAGCCGTGCTGTGGGGACAGCCACCGCTGTGAAGGGACGCTCCCGGGGCTGGCTGCTGGCTGCAGCGGGGTTTGTGTGCGCTGCCTGCCGCCTCCTGCAGCCGCAGCACAGCTCCTCAGCAGCAGCGCTCGCTGGCTGGCCAGCCCAGCAGGCACTCAGCACAGCACAGCGCGGTCCAATGGCAGATTTCACCTCTGCTGCACTCCTCTCTGACGGCAGCAGAGAATACCTGGGGCATGGAGGATGCGCTGTCCAGCAGGCCGCAGTGTATGAATACAGTCACTTACAGTCTCTGGAATGACAAACAAGTGCACCCAGAAGTGCAGGGAGACACGTGGCTGTACAACTATTTATATACAAGACCTGGTTTAATGCTGGCCCTGTAAAATGGCTTCCTGCCTCAGACAGATGGGTGCGTAACCGTGGCCCTACTGAGGGGCAGCCGCATGGCCGCGCTTTTCTCTCACTTTGTGACATCAGTATGTACCTGGGGACTCTCGCTCATATAATATATTTTTTTATTTAACAATTAGGATTTTTTTCTCAGCCTTCTCTTTAAACTAGAGCTTCAGACCCCAGTGGACCTGGCAGGTCAGGAATGGCCGTGCCTGCCTGTGTCTGCTGGTGGCTCTCCACTGCCGTGCCCTGCCTGGCTTCTCCCCGTCAGGCCCAGCCTGCGCTGAATACCCTCTGCAGGGCAGAGAGAGGAGGCACTGGGATGGGATCGGAGAGGAGGGGAACTCGGCATTCCCAACAGTTGTTCATAAGCAATTTCCTAAACCGGGAGGTAGGAAACACATCTAGGCTGACACTGTGACTCCTGTGAAATGTGTCGTGGGAACTGCAGCGCTGGAGTGGTTTCCATCTCACCACAATGATGCAGTAAATTACTTAGGAGTCTGTCTGAGGTTTAGCAAGATGAAAGGTCTTTGCTGCCAGACCTTTGAGGCCAGCAGCTTCGTGCCCACTTCCAGCTGCAACCCAGCGCAGCAGCAGCCAGGCTGCAGATGTGGGATGACACCAGAGCTCCTGTCCTGCCTGCTGCCCGGTGCAGCGTGGCCACCTGCAGGACCTCACTGCCAGGGCAGCATCCCCGGGGCAGGGGCAGGGTGGGCGCACCAGGCTGGGCAGGTTTGGCTCTGCAGCTGGGCAGGGCCTCAGGGTCCCACCCGGGGGCTCCTCTTTGACCCCAGCAGCTTTTCTGCCACCCAGCGCTGGGATCTCAGCTACCGGGTGTGCGGTGCAGCAAATCCAGCTGCAGCTGAGCCTCGTGGTCAGGGCTGCTCTGGGAAGGGCACGTCTGACCGCGCAAGGAAATCACAGACACACCCAGGCAATGGCAGAGAGAAGGAGAACGGCTCCACCCTGCTTGCCCCGCCATCGGGCACCCCGCAGCTGCTGCAGGCCCGTGGCCCTCTGCCGGGCTCTGCCCGGGGCAGGCAGCAGCCACGAGCCTGCCCCACATTTTGGAGCACAGCAGCGAGGCCGTGTGCCTGCATCGCTCAGCTCCCGCAGAACAAAGGCGGCTGGGGAAGGACGGGCTGGCTGCCTGCCAGCACACAGCGCACACAAAGGCTGCGGGCACGGTGCGGCGCTTGGCGGTGTGCAGCGGGGGAATTGGGATGGAGACCGCAGGGCTGGGCCCCTGGGGCAGCGGGTGGGCAGGGGGCAGGCAGGGATGGAGCAGGCAGGGGTGGAGCAGGCAGGGATGGAGCGGGCAGGGGTGGAGCGGGAAGGCAGCAGAGGCACCATCCCCATCCTGATGGGAAGCTCGGTCTCTAGCAAAGTGTCAGACAGTGGGTGGAAAGCTGTGGGAAACGGAGGTGAGCCCCGAGCCCCCTGGGGACTGTGACAAAACCTGGCTTTGTACATTCAGATCATTAAAAATTCAGCTTTTAGTCTCTTTTGTACTCATGGGTTAGGTGATTAGTAACTTTCCCCAGCTGTCCCCAGCTCTATAAAATGCACTCTGGCCTGGCAGATATCATGGGGAGAAGTGAAAAGGCAGCATCCTTACAGAGTGACAGAGGGTGAGTTTCCAAGGGTAAAGGTTTGAATAGCAGAGTGTGTTTGAAGGTAAGATTGGTGTCCTACGGAGGACTTCCTGGAGTCAGGGAGGATGGTTTTCAGAAAACTTCATGGAATTCACCAAAGACCCTGCTGGGCAGCTCTCAGTTAGGTGGGAAGTAAATTGTTGCTACAGCGCAGGTGTGTGATGGACATTGCCTGGAGGATTCCTGGACCCACTTTCTTGGCTACAGACCCACAAATAACTCTCAGTGGTAAACTCACAACATCTCTCACACAGCAGGGTTTGTAGGTGTATTGTCAGTGCCATATTTGTCTGCTAAGGAAAGCTTTGTGCTTGCCTAAGCAAATTAGAGAGTCAGTGCAATCTAGCAGATAGACTGCAATCTCCTGTACAGATTGCAGAGATACGTGTGCACCTACAGCTTAGCTGCTGACATTATTTGCTAGTCTAAGGGGAAGGCAAGCACAATGAATTGCATCCTTCAAGCAGGCAGTGAAAATGAGGGGGAATCCAAGAAGGAATTATCGTCCCCACTCGTTTCATCAATGCAGAAGTTGTCTGTGGGAGGAATTGCTTTAATTGGTTTGCTAGTCTGTCCCAGGCAGTGCTACATACAGAACGACTAATTCAGCAAATCCGTCTCCTTCTCAGCTCCTGAATTATTTGCATAAAGGTTTAGCAGTCTCTATTTAGAATTATTTCAACAACTTTTGGCTGGCGGGCTGCTCTTTGAGGGTTTGTGGCCATGAACACTGTGCGTCTGATAGCTGTGCAGGCAATCTACCATGTAAAGCACAGGAACTGCACAGGGCACGGGCTGGATCCAGCTGAGTGTGGCGTGATGTGGATGGGGGCCAGGATCCCCCGGCAGCCACAGCCCCACAGCCCCTCCACTAATGCCACCCGCTGAGGCTGCCACCAAACCGCGAGGCCAGGGAAGGGGACGAAATGTGGCCGCTGCTTCCTGCCGGGCAGATGTGAAAGCTGCCCCTCTGAGCCTGTTGGTTCCCGTGTTTTGCCCATCCCCGGTGAGACAGGAGCTAGGCAGGGCTCGTGCAGGTCCCCCCATGCCCAGCCAGGACTGGGGACAGCCACGCAGCACGGGGGGCTCGCAGCAGGCAGCCCACGGGGAAATCAATCCCGCACACTTTTCACACCAACAGCACAACACCTCCGGGGCGGCAGCCCGCACCCCGCTTCCCAGAGCAGGGAAAGAGGAGAGACAGAACATCATTTTTTAAGCAGAGGGAGACACCCAGGTGCTACCGTGATGAGGGCTATATAAATAGCCAGAAAGACAGATTAGACAGAGCAAAGCACGCTGTCAGCACACAACAAATAATAAACGAAGGGTAAGAATCCCCGGGGAGGCACTTTTCTAATAAATGACATTTTGATCTATAGCTTTAACAACTCGTCCCAAGCCATCATGTACTGAATTAGGAAAAGGAAACCCGTAACCTGCCCTGTCAGTCCTGAAGAGGGTCAGAGAGGCATAAATATAGCTATGGAAAGGTAATGAAGACATTTACTGCGCTTGCAGAGTACCCATTCCGTGAGACTACCTTGTCAGCTTTACTGCTGACAAAAATACCCAGCTGGTTCTGTATTTCCAACAGTGAGCCACCAGCACTCCCTGCAACCCCAACCCCACAGCCTCAGTGCCCTGGAGCCAGCTCAGCCCGGGCTGTTTCACTCCCTGTGTCCTGACCCTGCAGTCACTACACATGCGATGGAACAAGAGCAAACCCAAACAGATTATCTTCACGCCTAGTGCAGTTAACTCCTTCTGGTGGGCTAACATCTCCAGGCAGGTGGTTTTCCATTTCAGTCCATGCTATCCTTGCAAACATTCGGGAAGCCGTCGCAGTTTCCCGGTGATGGCGATGAACCACAGTGTGTGTGTGTGATGGGGCTGAAGGCTGGGTGAGCTCCGTCCCCACCAAATCAATTAGGAAACACCTTCTCACAGCCGCCAGTGATCAGCCGTCTCTGGGACCCATTTGTTCTTGTGTGGCAATCAAAACTTAATTTATCTTGTTTTAATTAAAGCTAAAATATTCAGTAGCCTTCGATTTTTCTCATGGCTTTGCAGGAAAAAAAAAAAAAAAAAGAATTAAAAAAAAAGGCAGGAGAATAAAGTGACATGATAGAAAGAAAGGCCTTTGAAATAAACATGTGCTGGTTCTGTTGGCTTTTATTTAATATGTAGCCCTTTTCTTAAAAGAAATAATTATGTTTCAAAACCTTCTTTCCCCGTTCAGAGAGCTGCCTCTTTCCACATTAATGCTATTTGCATGCGCCATCTCCTCCTACCCTTCAATAATTTAAACCTTCATTTTTTATTCACTCAGTTGTCAGGTTCATTTACATATCATATATCTATATTTAACACTGAGTTCACTCGCCTCTTTTTTTTTTTTTTTAAACAGGAAATAGATTTCCCTTCTAATTTAACAACATCTCGGGGAAAGGCAGGCTGTAAAGAGAACATTACTTACATCTGTGTCAGTTACCCCAGACTCTAAACTGCCTTTTGATAGGAGCCACAAATGCTGACCTGGGCGTGCAGCCCCAAGCCTGCGTGGCCTTCTCCTGCACAGGACCCTGACAGAACCGTGCTGCTCCTCCTCCTCCTCCTCATTGCCCGCCCTGTGTGGGGCTAGGGGACTGCATTTGGCAGGGACAGCTCCTTGACTTCCTCTCAAGTGTTTACTGTGCTTTGACAGATCTGCCTTTATTAATAGCTTGATGCAATTAACATGATTGCTGCTAACACTTTATTAATTGTCACTTTTGCTGCCTGCCTGCTCGCAGGCGGGGTGGAGACGCGGTGGGCAGCCCCGCCAGCCTCCTAGGACGGGATGCTCCCATCCCATGGCCCACAAAGCTCCCGTGTGGCCCCAGGGGACCAGTGGCTGGTGGCTCTGCTGTGCCCAGCACCTCAGGGCAGCCTCTGCCCATGCAGCCACCCCCCAGGTGATGGGGAAGGAAGGGGGGGAGGCAGGAGGTGTGCTCGGGCAGCAAGGCAGGGAGCGGGTGCTGGGGGTCCCGGGGGGAGCACGGTGAGCTGCGGCACCTCCTGAGGGTGGGGAGAGCGGGGGCATAGCGGGGGCAGGATGCTCAGGCCCCAGCAAGGAACAGGTTGGTTAGGGACGGACACAAGCACGCAGCAAAGCAGAGAGCTCAGCGAATCCATGCTGGGTGCAGGGGCTACGAGGAGCTTCCCGGTCCTGCCTGCTTTGGGAAATCTTGCCCCGTGAGCACCTTGGCCTGAACAAAGATGTGGCCGTGTCCCGATGGAGCAGCCTCGTGGTGCTGGGGTAAGGATACAGCAGTGCCTGACCTGCCCCACAGGTGCTGCGTGAGGGGAGCAAAGTGTTCCACGCAGATCGGCTTGGAAAGGAAAACAAACAGCACTACAGGCAATTTGAGGACATGAATCAGAAAGGGGTAAATCAAAGAGTCGGTCACTGAGGAGAGGCTCACATCTCCCTCGCTCACTCCCTACATTACTAGAAAAAACAGTGAGCTGATATCAGACAAATGAGCCCTCTGGACCCAATTTTTCAAGTTAATGAGCTCCCCTCGCAGCTCTTCCCCGGGTTGGAGACTCCCAGCACCTACCCTTTGCCACAACTTCTAATGAGCGAAGCCACCACCATCTATCTCAATATCTGGAGGGGACGGCTTCCGTCTGCATCGCTCGGGATTTGCCCGCTGCCCTTGGTGCCGGGCAGTGCTGCTGTCCCCAGTGCCACCAGGTCCATGGCACCGCGGTCCCCAGGGGCTGGCGCTGGCCCCGCTCAGCTCCCACCTCGCTGGGTCTATCAGCGTCAACCCGCAGCTGAAGCTGTGCCCGCCTGGCTCAGAATAACCTCTTGTTTTGGCAGGAAATTGCTTTTCTTGCCCCCAGGAACCTCTCCGCAGTCTTCATCGGGAGATTTGGAATGGACTTGGGAGTGTTATTAAAATTCCCCCTTGTGCTTGCCCTTTGCAAGGCTGTGGAGAGGGAGGAGTGGGAGGTGCAGGACTGGGCCCTGGCACCCGCACCGCTCTCCTACTATTATGCTTAAATTAACAGGGATTTTTTTGTAAATTGAAGACTAATTTTCTCTTGGGAATTGATCATTAAATTACAGAATACTAATGAAAATTTACAGCATCTGGAGAAGAGCAGGGGGGAGGGGCAGAAGCTGCATTTTTTTGTTTTGTTTTGTTTTGTTTTGTTTTTCCCTCCCCTTTTTGCTTTTTTCCCCTGCCCAGCTCGCCATGGCCGTAGCAGGAGGGAAGCTGCAGCAGAGGGGCGGATGGGCAGGGGCTCGGCGGGGGCTGAGCCCACCAGCACACGCAGCAATGCAGGCGGGGGCGCAGCGAAACCAGAGCTGCCCCTCTGCAGACCCCGAGGGGCAGGGCTGAAGCCCCCACATGGCTTGGCACCGCTGCACTGGGGCTGCTGGGGGCTGCTGGGGGGCTGCTGGGGGGCTGCTGGGGGGCTGCTGGGGGGCTGCCCCTGTGCCCACCGCCCCCCTGGGCTGCCCATTGCCCTGGTAACGGTGCGGGCTCTCCTTGCAGTGCGTGGTGTGCTCGCTGAGGAGCAGCGGCTGCGCTCGGTGGCCGTATTTTTCCAGTCGAACACAATTTCTTTGGAGCGACGAGGCTCA
The DNA here is from genome assembly GCF_047663525.1 of Anas platyrhynchos. Taxonomy (NCBI): domain Eukaryota; kingdom Metazoa; phylum Chordata; class Aves; order Anseriformes; family Anatidae; genus Anas; species Anas platyrhynchos. Next base: position 19,315,557 of record NC_092601.1, on the reverse strand, counting down.
ATAGATCTGGGAGTGTGGAAGCGAGGAGCTGCCTTTCGGGGAGGGGACGCTTGGGAGCATTATGTCTGGGGGGCTCGGAGTGAGGAAATGCAGATTTCTTTATTGCTTTGATCATACATAATTTAAATATTCAAACTACTCTGGAATTCATTGAATTATACATGAATTGCACAGGCAGCATTTTTGTAACTCCTGAAAGGCATCAATTTTTTTTCCCTCTCTCTCTTCAAAACCTTGTATAACCTTACAACATTTATTTATTTATTTATTTAACCCAAATCAGTTGCATCCCGAATCACCTTGAGAATGGCACCCGCGCCAGCTGATAATTCCCCTGAATTAATGAGTGATTTAGAGCCCACGGTTTGCCGTTGGCTTTGGCTCGACGTGCCCCCTGGTGCCGGTGAGCGCAGCCTCGCGGTGCAGCAGCCCCTCCAGCCCCACGTCCCCCTGCCCACACTGTCACCGGAGGTCACCTCGTCCCCAGGCCACCCTGGTGTGAGACACGGCGGGAGGAGAGCCTCTGCTGCTCCCAGTGAGCATCCTCATGGTGCGGGAGGAGCTGTGCTGGCATCTTTCCCCGGCTTTGCCACGACACAGCGGGCAGGAGCCCTGAGCCCTGTGCCTTTGGCTGTGCTTGGTCACAAAGCTCTGGGCACAGCGGTCGTGCAGGGGGCTGAGCACAGGGCAGCGAGGCCAGGGAGCAGAGCCCAGACTGTGGGAGGCTGGGCTCAGAGACTGCCACAGCAAAACTCCTCCTGTCTGGGAGCCCAGAGCCAGAGCTGCATACACTACCCCCAGGGCTGGCTGTGCGTTAGTTTCTGTTCATACCAACACAGATCTAAAAGTAAAGTGGGGCCAGAAACGTCTACATATAGATTCACAGCGATGCTGTGGCTCTGGCAGGTTCTTCACATGCACTGGGAGCCCTAGGACTGACCCCAAATTATGGTGCTGCCTTTGCTGCCGTGCCCACACGGCTGGGGCGAGCAGCAGGCTCCCACCAGCAGCGGGGCTTGGTCTGCGTCTCCTCCAGCAGAGAGCTGCAGCCACGCTCACAGGGACAGCGATGCTGCTCTGAAAACCAGCCAGGACCTGACGAGAAGCAGGACTGCAGAGAAGTTTCCTCATTCTGAGGAGGTGCTGCCATGCGAACGCTGGGCCAGGCAGCTTGCTGTCTTTTGTACCTTGTTTCGCTGCCGCGCGTCCCTCCTGGTGCATCCCAGCACTGAGAACTCGCTTCCCCAGGGAGTCCCGTGGGAAGCGACCACAAACCCTGATGAGCTGGGACAGAACTGGGCCGTGTGTTCACTGGGGAGGAAAACATTAGGTAGATAGCACAACCAGACAAAACCTCGCCTTGCCTGTACCAGAGCCTAGGATGCATCAATTAAAGCCTGAATGAGAAACACCTTCCTTCCCGGGCTGACGAACCCACGAGCATACCCTGTTGCTTCCACCAGACCCAGTAACAGCTTCCAGGCATGGACGAAGCCAGGCAGAGCTTCTGCACTGTGCAGGACCCATGTTTCTGGTGGGAACACTTTCAAGCCCCAGAAAGCTCCCTGGGGAGCGAAGGAGAGCTGGAAGAGAAGCAGGGATGCGCAGCAGCCCTGTTTGCAGTCTCTCCCTTGTTAGCTCACTCTTCATTATCCTGCTCTACCCTTTTAATTTCTCTCTAAACTCAACCAGTTATTGCTGTTCAAACTGAAATAATTAATTGGAACAAAATTGCCACTGTAGGAGAAAAGAATGATTAAACCCATCCAGCGGACAATGGGGCAATCATAGCCTAAGCATCTAATTACAGGGTTAGAGAGTGTGGATGCGGGGATAATAACAGAGCCTTTTGTAAACTGCATTGCTGGATGAGCGGGGAGGAGGGTCTGTGCTTGACTTCACTCCAGGTTCAGTGCATGATTCCTGGAGTAAAGATACAAACGCGAGAATAAAAGATCATTATGGAGTGAATACCCACAGAGGTCTGCTGGAGAAACAAGAGCAGCAGGAAGCATAAACACCTCCCTGCAGCTCCCCATCTGCGCTGCGCATGGGAGCTGCTTGAGATGGGTGTGATGACGGGGAGGATGGTCACCAAGACACTCACTTGTTGGAGCACAAACCACGGTGAGTTTAATTGTCTCAGTTATGTTTAACGTGTGTACACACGTGTCCGCGGACAGTGCCTCATTGGGAGATGCTGCCAGGATCACACTAAGGAAGCCCAGCGGGAGCACAGCAGCCCAGCCAACCTGAGGTTGTCCCCAGGGTGGTGCAGAGCCATCGCTAACCATCTCGAGATGGTGCAAGCAGCAGGAAAATGAAGGTAAATCCTTTGTTCAGAGCCCCTCTGCCCTGCCAGGCTGCCACGTGAGCTCAGCCACCAGCGTGCCCCGCACCCCGTCCTGCCCTCCCCGCTCACACCACACATTAAAACACATTTAGCAGCCAATCAGGGACCTGTGACTTCTCTTAATAAAGACATTTTTCATCTCCCCAATCTCAATGAGAGCGAGTTTAAAGTGGTGTGAAATTGCAAACGGTCACGGTGTGCTAGTGGCTGAGGCTTCCCTAGGTATCCCAGCAAATGGAGTTCAAGCTGCCCAAAGCATATAAATCTTGAGCAACTCCAAGTCACTTTGAGTAATAGTTCATTTTCTGATTTAATTTTGACTGTGACCAGAGCTTCTAAAAGGCGTTTTCAGCAATGGGCTTGTCCTGGGGGAGGGGGTGAATCCCAAGAGCTAAATGTAGAATAAAGGAGGCTCCTCCCCACCTCACGACCAAAGCCCAGGGCAGGACCACTTGGGAATGATCTCAACAGGATTTCACTTCAGGCAGAGCTCCAGGCAGATCCCATCCAGGGGATGCGGATGGGGAAGACCACACTTACCCTGACCCATGCACGGTGCTCTGACACGAGGCAGGGTGCACACATCTGCCCAAACTCAGCATGCTCCCCAGCCACGGCAGGGTTACCTCAGCGACAAGGACAAGGGGCTGTGCTGGACCACACTGGTGGAGCCGAGCTCCCCCTGTGCTATCGGGAGCGCCTTGCTCACCGCTGCCTGCCTGAGAGGGGAATTCACACTCCAAGTAGCTTCAGGACAAATAAATAAATACACAGCAGGACCCGGGGAGAGAGCTCATCAGTAATGAGCCTGGGCTCCTGTGTCCCAGCCTGCCCTCATCATGCCTAATTTATGGCTGACTCCGCTCCATTTCCCCGCCACTTCCAGCAGGTGGGCGCCTTTCTGCCCGGGCAGCCGCCGGTGCCACCAGGTGCCCCCGCTCCCCGTGCCACCTCCCCGCTGTGTGGTGACTGGTGACTGCTGCAGTGGCTGAGTGGTTTCAGTGGTGCCAGCCCATCCCATCACCCCGTGCTTGCTGTGCCTTTCCTACCACTTTGTGCCAGCCACGTTGTGCATTTCTGCACGCCAGCACTCGGGATAGCAAACCTGGCCTGGTGCGCAACTGTGCCAGCACCAGGACCAGTGGTACTGGCTGGGGCCACTCCAGTCCTCCTGTGGGAGAATTACCCTGGCTAACACATGAATTTGGCACACCAGGGGCTTTGCTGGCCATGGCACAGTGATGGAGCTCGCCCTGCAGACGGTCAGAGCAGGGGCTGCAGGGCGCCGCAGGCAGAGCGCGCTTCTGGAGATCCATCACAGCGACCTGGCAGGGACTGTGCGGCTCCGGCTGGGTGCCAGCTGCAGCCATTGGCATAATTAAATCAAGGTCCTGCAGAGCCAAACAGCCCCAGCTGCCCCGTGGTGTGCCGGTGCTGCTCTCCTCTGCCTGGCACTGCGCACAATGCCTCCCTGCTGGCCCCAGGATAGCCGGTGGGGAGGCAGCACCCGAGAACTGCCAACCCAGGCTGCATGAAAATTGCAACCGGGGGTCGGGAAGCATCACTGGAAGGACTTCAGTGCGAGCAGAAGGACAATACCCCATCAAAGACATGGCTGTTTGTGGGACTGCCAGAGCTGAATTACGTGAAAAAGCAAAGAAACAAACCCTTGCAATCAAACTCATGACAAGAAGGAAAAAAACGACCAGAGTAAAATCAATGTTCATGCAATCAAGCAGCAACCATTCGGAAAGGAAAAGCAGCTGCCTTACTGTTCAAAGTCTTCTTGCACCAGAGGGTGGAAGGCCTCTTCTTGGCACTTAAAGGGCGGTGACTCTTCTCTGACCTTCACAGAAACAAAAGACAGGAGAGGTTTCAGCTCGGCTGCCGCAGGGAGCAGAGCCCTGAGGCCGAGATGCAGCCAAGGTGCAGCTCCTGTGTGGCTGCCACTGCCCAGGTCCCAGAGCTGCAGTGACAGGGGGGATGGGGGGGGACAAGCGCCACTGCCTCCTGCGGCACGGCTGGTGCTGGCCATGGGCAGCGTGGGTGGCCAGCCTGGGGCAGCTGTGCCCAGAGATGCTTTTCTGGGAACATTTCATGCTGCAGCAAAGCTGCAAGCAATGCCCCTTCTTTGTACCATGAGAAGTGACAACAGCTAGGCAAGGTACCGCCTGTGACAGGATAAAAGCACTTTGTGAACCTGAGCCCCACAGATGTCATAAGCCAGCGGCACCAGGGAACATGCTCGGCACGTTTTAGAGCCCGTGTTGTGAGCTTGTAGGAAGAAAATAAAAATGAGTTACAGGAACAACTTCACTGGCACAGTTTAAGCAGCTCGGCGAGGGCAGGCAGGTCTCTGTGAGCCATTTCAGCCTTGCAGTGCTGGGGGCTGCTTGGTGCTGAGCCCCCCGGGACACAGCCCAGTGAGAGCAGCCTGGAGGCTCCCCAGCAGCTCTGTGCCCCTTCCCCAGCCCGAACGAGCTTCTCTGCGGGCTGAGGCCCCACTGCCCTCGCCCAGCGCCCTGCGCCTGCCTGGCATGAGAGGAGCAGTGCCGGAGTCTCATTTTTCCCTTGAATCCTCCGGGAGAGAAGAAAGGAGACCGAGCCCAAGTTACAGATTTTGCTTCTTGCTCTCTGAGCCAGCCACCTCCATCCAAGAACAAACACACAACAGAACAGGCCTGGAACTGTAATATATACAGCCTAATTAATCACATTACTCATGAAAATATATTGGTATAATTAATAACACAAGGCATCTATATTGGCCTCTGTGGCGCAGCAAATTATGAGGCAGTAATACTTGGACGTGTTGACCTGGATTTCATACATAATCCATCAAGCCATTCCCGCCAGATCGAGCCTCCAGAGACAAGAACAATACAAAAATGATAATTAAACAAAAGCAAGATGGACAGCAGTAGTGTCACATTAATCACTCCCATTACTGCGAGGCAGGAACGGGACGTTCTGAGTTTGTCCTGCGTAGTCCTGCACTTTTCTCTGTGAAGGCTCTGGTATTTTAATAGGCCTAGGAGGGGATATATGGCGGTTAATTATGTACAAGACTAATTGACAGTTTAGTGAACGGGAGCACACTGCAGGCCGTTACGTGGAGCAGCAGCCCTAGAGGTCTTCTCAAAGCTCCCTGGGGCCGGGCTGTGGGGCTGCTCCATGCCCTGGCCCCGGCCCCACCGGGCTCAGCACGTGGGGACATTTCTTCCAGGGACACACGCTCAGAGTGAAGCAAAATGCACGGCTCCATCGTGCAGGGGGCGGCTCCAAAATCCCCCCCAGCAGCACCCTCTTGCCCAGGGGGCCACCCCAGCTGCAGGGCTGGCACCGCACAGGAACCCGCAGGAGAAGGGAGCAAAATCTCCCCTCCAGCACAGCGTCCCTGCTCCTCCAGCGTCCCCACAGTGCCTGCGCTGCCCTCGTGTCCCCTCCTGCTGCCAGCCAGCCAGGAAGCCCCAGCCCACGGCCAAGCCCATGGCCAGCAGGGCCAGCTCAGGTGTGTGCCTGCGCGTGGACCCCGGAGCTGAGCACCAAGCCAAAGCCCACCCGGCTGTGCCACCCCTGCTGGTGGCTGAGCCAGGATGAGCTGGCTCCAGCTTCACTGGCTGGAAACAGGGTTTTGTGCCAGCCTAATGCACGGGCTGATGAGCCTCCCTGCCAAGTCACCAGGGCTGAGCTGCTCGGGCCAATCTGTTTTCCTGGGTAGTGCTGACTTTCACTGATGGCTTCGGTTCAACAGCAGCACAGCAGCCAGTGTGTGCAGGAGCCTTCGTGAGGGAAATGCTGCTGGGAATCCTCCTGCCCTGACAGAGCAGCGCTGCTCTGGAAATAGCATGTGTTAATAATATAAAGGTCTTGGAGAGTTAGATTCTGCTTTTTACAAGTGTCTCATAAATTTCAGTTAGTTTATGTTCCCTAGACCCAGTGAAACAAGCAGCAGAGCTGCACAGACCGATGCCTGGGAACGCTCCGCAGCTTCCCAAGGCCAGAGGAGGTGGCCTCAAGAGGCGTGCAAGAGGATCCCAAATTCAAACCACGTCCCTGCCTCAGTCTTTCACATGCACCTTCCCTGACCCCACATCTGCCCTGCAGGACTTTCGATCTGCCAGGAAATTACCCGAGGGGGCAGTTTGCAACCCGGAGCCACACCGCAGGGGTAAGCACAGCAGAAAAGGCCCCAAACTGCGCCGGGCTGGCACCTGCAGTGTCTGGCTCCACGACTTTCTGCAACAGGTCTCCCAGGCTGAATGCATCTTCTTTGGAGAAGTCCTCAGACACATTTCACTGACTGTATATTTCATTACTGTTATCAGTTCTTGAAAGGCAAATGCATGTTCAGAGGGAACCCTTTGATGAGAGGTATCGGGTATGAGGCGTGTATCTGGCTATGAAGTGAATCTGGATTTAGTATCCTATTAATGAGATTATATTTGGCAGTGCTAAGTAAAAAGGTTTGCAGAAATAGACGAAATTTTCAATAAAAAAGGAAATCTGTTCAAAACAAAACAAAACAAAACAAAAGTTTGCTTACTTAAATATCACAGCAAGGAGGTCTGCATCTGCAGCATGCATAGGCCATGCACAGTCCCCTAAGGCTATACCTGGGCTTGGGAGGGCTCCCATCAGAGCTTCACCTACCAAATTAGTTTAATCATGTCTGTCATTAGTCATCTTTGCTTGAGCCCTCATTTGGAGGCCATTTAAAAGGGATTAGAGAAAATCTCCTCTCTTTATTCCTGTACAATAGTGATTAACTATCAGGATTCGGAGGCATTTTCATAGCGATGGAAAGAAGCAAAATGAACCCAGAGCCCCAGAGCCCAGCACCCAAACCAGGCACTCGGAGCTGGGGGCAGGAGCCACGGGGCTGACACCCGGCTGCTCCCCTGTGCACAGGGCTGAGGGCGAGGGGGCTCAGGGCTGTGCTGCTTCTCCCAGGGACGGGTGCTTGCAGCTGGCAGAGCTGGGAGCAGCCCCTGGCAACCTGAAGTCGCCGATGTCCCACCAGCACATTTGATCCCCGGCAGCAGGTGCCCACCCTGCCACAACGCTCCCGATGGGGTCTCACGGCCGGGAGCGAGGGTTGTGTGAGCGCCCCTGTCCTGCAGCACACACACCACAACAGCTCACCGCATCGTGCGCCTCCCCGCACTGCCTGCTCGGCACTTTAGTTTGCTGCTTGCTTGAGGACCCTTCTGTGGGGTGTACGTGTGTGAGCGTGACGGATCAAAAGTCACTATTGATGGAAGCTAGAAATGAAAGTAAACTTAAAAAAAAAAAATCAGATAGGAAAAAAAAGTTAGGATGAATCTAGCTGCAGGTTTTTCAAAATCCGTCAACTGCTTTGAATTACACGGAGCAATGCCTTTCACTGAAGATGCAATTCATGTTTTTCCAACTAACGGGAAGTTTTGCTGAGGAATCCCTTCCCTGAAGGAGGGGCTCAGCCTCTCCCAGGGGCCCATGCAGGCAGGGCACTGAGCAAATATTTTCTAATGCAAAACAATCCAAAGCAGCACGTAACAAAATGTTCAGAAGCAAACCTAGTACTTGGAAAGCCAGCAGGCACTGCCAGGATGCGGACACTGTGAACCAGGGCAAGAGGCACTGTGGTTGGGTGCTTTCCTCTTCCCTCCCTTCACATCCATCCCAGCTGCGTGTCCTCGGGGAGCTGCGCCCTGCCCTGCCCTGCCCGTGTCCCACTCCCCCCCTGCTGCCCCGCCAGCCCTGGCACTGCTCTGCTGGTGCTGAGCAGCCCAGGACGGGGCAGGAGCCACGGGCACCCCATGAGCTGGGCTCTCCTGCTCTCCCCTTCAACGAAAGAAATTCTGCTGACACAAACAGCCTTCCAGCATTATTTGCAGGAATGCTGCCATAGCACATGTTTCCCGTGCCCCCCTCGCCATGGTGCTCTCCGGGGTCCCCAGACCAGCCGAGAGCCGGCGGTGGCCGCAGCCCCTGCCTGTGGTGGGCAGCGAGCAGTGCTGCTGCAGCCCCCAGCACAGACAGACCCCTGCCTAAAGCTCATTAATCTTTAACAGAGCATTCCGGTTAATTCGAAAGGTTACTCACCCGTCAGTGTGAAGAGATCCCAAGGTAAATGTTCCTCCGGTGAGCACAGGAGCCGTCATGGGCAGGCGGGATGGGCAAACAAAACCCTCTTAAAAAAACAGCACTTGTGTCCTTTGCCCTACAAGTGGAGCAGCCAGGCAGCGAGCCCCGTGTGCAGGCAGACACTGCAGGGAGCAGGGGAGAACACCCCTGCCTCCTGCCGACCCCAAGGCTGGGATGCTGACTGTCTCCAGCCCTGATCCTGCGGCACGGAGCGCACAGGGACACCGGCACAGCGGGGCACGGGGACACCCACGGAGTGCAGGGCACCACTGCCTGCCATCGCCCAGCCCCGACACCCCAGCACGCAGCAGCAGCCGCACCAAAACCACGTCCTAAATAAAAGCAACCGTCCCTGCCTTCAGTTCAGTCTCTTTCCTGACTTCAGTGATCCAAAGGGCGACTGCTCTGGTTTTGGATTTAGCATCAACTGAGAGAAGTCCTCGGTGCGTTCTGTGTTAAATAACTAAGGTTAATTTGATTTGATGCACCACTTCATTATCATAAACAGCTCGCAGTATGTCAGTCCTCTGTAATTACAGTTTCCTACAGCCGGCATCTTGTTCATTTTCCGTCATTGATAGTGCTTCCCTATGATCACCTCACAGCTAAGCACTTCTGCATGAACTTCCCCGAACAGTAATTAGGTGTCATTTATTCTGTAGCTGACGGTTATACTAATTTACAAAACTAGGGGCAAGGATATTAAATTTACTTTTCATTACAGCCACATTTGCGTCTGATGGTTTGGATGAAGCCGCGCGTGCCGGCGGGCAGGGCGGGAGGAGGAGGGAGGCTCCGCAGCCAGCACGGTGCTGCCCAGGGCCCGGGGAGCCAGAGGCACCACGAACGCCCTTCTCCGTCCTCCCCTTTGTGCCCCCGGACAGTGCCTGTGGAGGCAGCACTGCTTGGGCGCAGTCAGACCCTCACACGAGCACCCTGGCCCCTGTGGTGCCCGTGGCAGAACTGGCACCAGCACCCTTCCCGGCCAAACCCTGCACGCACCACGGGTGCCCCAAAACTGCCCCCTTTGCCCGGTGAGGGCTGTGGGAGCAGCGGGAGGTCTGACCATGGCGCTGCGTTGCAGGCAGCACGGTGCAGGTCGGTCACTGCACCCACACCGCAGCGTGAGCCCCGCCGAGCCGTGGCCATCCCTGCTGCCCTGCGCGGGGCTGTGTGTGCCCAGCACACCCTCACCTCCCTCCGTGTGTCCGCTGCACCCATCCCACACGGGTAAAAGGTGGGGGCTGAAGCTGGCCAGTGTTTTATGTGGTATTAACAAGTCCCCCAAGATCAGGCACAAAGTGGGCTGGGGCTCAGGGCTGGGGCTGTTGAGAGCTGAGGAAGCCGGGTGGCTGCCCCGTCCTGCGGCTGAGCCCTCCTCATCCTCATCCTGCGCTGCCGGAGCCAGGGAATGGATCTGTCCGTGCAGCTGCAGGTCCCTGCTTATCTGCCCCCCAAAACAGAGGAATGTTTCCTTGTTGTGTCAAATTTAATTACGTCCCTGTACTGGAGGTGCAATGCTGGAGATGTTTGCAATTGATTTTATTTGACAAATTACTCTGGTGTTCCGTGTGTTCCTTATCTGCAGCTGCAGAAAGATGACCATGCTGGCCTACCCCACAGCACATCAAAGCACTTGGGAGGACAAATCCTGCAGCAGCATGCGGTCAGAACAACATCAGCCTGCTGGCACCGAGCTGCATTTTGTTAAGCTCTAGCTAACAGTGTAAAAAAATTAAAAAACAACACACCGAGCCTATGGGGAAGAGCTGCAGATGCCATAAACCATTTTACCCCCACAAAGGCGAAGGTAAAAAAGTCTAAGAACAAAGAAGCAGCCTTGCCCTGGCTGCCATCAGGGGCTGCAGCTCCAGAGCCCTCAGCGGAAAGCAGTACAGGGTGCCATGGCAGTGCCCAGGGCACGGGAACAATATCCCAAATGCAACAGGAGTAGGCAGGGTATGCAGGCACGCCCAACACACAAGAGGGAAACGCAGCACACAGGAGGAATGCCCAGTAAATAAGAACAGCAGGTGTATGGCAGGAACCCCCAGCACACACAGGCACACCCGGAGCACACGAGGACGCCCAGCTCGGCACACACCACAGAGAGGCAGCAGCACTGTGCGGGGCACAGACCTTGGCACAGTCCCTGGCACGTTACAGAAAATGAGACGCAGGCGAGCAGCAAGCGGACTGGAGCTCTGCATGGAGACACCAGCGGCACTGAGGGGATGGGGAAGAACCTTGGGGGTCCATCTGCATCTGTGGCTGTGGCCGATGCCTGGTGCTGGGAATGCAGAGGGATGGGGCCCAGCAGCCCAGCAGGGTCCCAAAGTGGGTCCGTGGTGCCCGCAGGTGCCGCAGGACGGCAGTGCCGGCACAGCCCCCTCACCACAGTGCTAACACGGCTCATCCGGCAAAAGTCACTCTCAGTCACCATTCCTATTTTTTTTTAATTGCGATATCCATGGAGCTGAACTGATGGTGTTTGCACTGACTGCTGAATTAGCAGGGTACCAGACTGTAACAATATAAAATATATATTGTTAAAAGCCACTTAAGGCGCCCTCTGAAAGGGTTTGCTGAACCTTTGAACAAGAACCCAGGGGAAAGCCCTTTATTACCTCTGTGACCAGGTCAATTACTCTAGAACTGAGCAAATTATTTATGAGGTGATCAGCCTATTAAAACATTAACACATCCATCACTTAGCTGCTGATCTGGCTCCTGTCTTTATTGCACTGCGTGTTGGGCCTGGGAATTTACTAGCATTTTATTTGGTTCAAAGCTACATTTACAAGGAAAAAAAACATACACACACACAAAACCCCACCAGCTATCACTTTCACAGATCCTGAGTTACAGAGGGATCCTCTGCCTCCTCCAAACTCATTTAAACTATTTCATCATTTCCATCATTTACCTTTTTGTCTTTGTTGTTGTTGCCTTTTTGCATGGTCTAAACAAAGGCACAAATTGCAGGTCTTTAATTCGGAGAGACTTCAGAGCATCAAAAATCAAATTTAGCTATTACCATCAGAATCTCTATCTGCTCTTAAAGCATAAGTGCTTGCAGTGGGAATGTGTGATGAACTAGCTGAGCCTCTCCTTTGAAAGTGATAAAGCATCAAATCTTGAGAATAAATGGGCTGTTACAGCGGCGGGCACCCCGTGGTTACCGTACAGCCAGGAGAGGCAGATAGTGCTCTGCGGAGGGAGGGGGCATTTATTTCTGTCTGTCGAGACACAGGAAAGATGGAGAACATACAAGGGGTAGGAATTAGTGTCTTAATCTACTACATTTACACTCTTCACTTTTTTAAATGCCTTTTGGCTAGTCATTTTCCCGCATCTGATATTTTATTATCATGTCTTTTATGACATTTCCAGACACTTATTAAATCAAGATGGAGAGCTGTGCTTTGTGTGCCAGCTGTTTGATGGGGAGTGCAGGGACTGGGCAGCTCTGGAGATAAGGGGCTGTCAGCGTGGGCAGGGGCAGGGACCAACGCCAGCCCCCAGCACGGAGGAGGCCGGGGGGGCCGAGGGCACGGGGTCTGGGCTGTGGCTGTGGGAGAGGCAGGGGAGGGCAGGAGGCTGCCGAGAGCAGGACGGGAGGCGCTGGGTGAGGTGGGGGCAAAGCAAGGGGAGCAGCAGCCACGCTCCTGCCCCCAGGCAGCAGAGCTCAGCGCTGGGGGGACGGGGACAGGGACGGGACAGGCTTTGCCCATGTGGGTTTAAGTCCGTTCCTACATAACGGGGTGCTCTGGAAAGAGACGGGTCCCAGGGTATGAGGGAAGGCTGGACATGCATCCAGATGAGCAAAAACCAAGCAAAAAGCCCACCGAGAAGATCCCACGCAGCATGCCAGAGCCGACCTTCAGAAGGTGGGCCTGAAATTGGGGCTGGGGGCTGGAGCAGGCTCCCCAGGCCAGCCCTCCTGTGGTAGCCCTGCAGGAAGCGCCGGGGGTGCCCTCGCTCCACGAGCAGCTCCTAGGGGGGGGCTCCACCACTGTGCGGCTTCATGCCTCATTTCCTGAATTCCTGAGGTTTCTCTGGCCTTCTGTGAGCCCCGGCGGTGCCCAGAGCAGAGCTCAGCACAGCTGCAGGCTGCCGGTGGCACGGAGCTGGTGCCCAGGGGCACCCCTGTCCCCAGGCCCTGCCGGGGGCCCTGGGCTGAGCCGCTCGGTGCCGAGCTTCTGCCAGCACCGGGCGAGCTCCTCGCTCAGCGGAGGTCCATGGACCTGCTTCAAAGGGCTGCCACGGCTGCTGCGGGGCTCAGAAATGAAGCCAGAGCCAAGCCGGAGGGCTGTGGCAGGCCAAAAAAAGTCCCATTAACACCTTCAGTGCTGCAAGTACATCCCTGTGCCTCCCTCCCTATGTAATCCAAACTGAATTCAAGCTTCCAAAAGCCCTCATACACTAAACAACAGACACATCCTCTCTCGTTGTGGGGCTGGTGGCAGCATCTCCTGATCCTCGGGTGAGCTCGGCCTGGGTTATTTCCCCAGAAGTGCCCACCTCGGCAGCACGGGGGCACAGCCAGCCCCGGCCACCCCACGCACACCCACCCCACGGCACCGCCACAGAGCCCCTGCAGCTGACGGGGATCAATTTTCCTCATTACTTATCTTTCCCATACCACAGGGGAACGTTCACACGAGAAGGTTTTGACGGGAGCAGAATTGCTTGCCACAAAACTATTACGGAACCAATTAAAGCGACTGAAACACGGGGTCTGAGCAAAGAGCTACAGGGAGAGCTCGAGAAGGGGCCGGTGCCGGGGGACGGCGACGCAGCAGGCGAGGCAGGGCCCGGGTCAGTTGTTTGTTTGTTTAACCGCTGGCTCACAGCGACAGCTGGCTGAGAGTCAAAAAAAATCTGTACAGGCAGCAGAGAAAAATTATTCTCAAGCAGCGAAGCTGTGGAAGTCGCTTCCTCGCGACTGAATTAAGGAGTTCTGCTGGGGAGAGCCAGCAAACGTGCGAAAGGGGCAGGGCGGACATTGGTGCCAATTAAAAAGCTTGCGGAGCTCATTCCCCCAGACGGCAAATCCCGACTACAAACACGAGCCCGTATTTACTGAAGCCGCCGCCGCCGCCTCGCATTCCAGGCGAGCACAAGGGAGCCCGAGCGGGACGCCGGGTGATTGGCAGCCGCATTCAGCAACACACAGAAATCCCTTTTTTTTGTTGTTTTTGCAAGCATCTTTAAAGATGTCTCTGAAACATATGGCTTCCTTCAGCGACACAAAGGGGCTAATGATTGCCCAGGAATGCCCCAAGTATTAAATATGGGATCACTACAGTCACAATGCCACACCAGAACGGCAATTCATATTCGGTGTCAGCTCAAAAGAGCTTTTGTGGATAATTAGTTCAAGGACAAAAAAAAATTGCTACTAATGCTTAAAACTAAGGCGGATGCTGCTGCGCACTCCTATCTCCGAGTACGAGCTCAGCCCATTATCTTCCCCGTATCACTAGCTGCGCCTGATTAATTTTACTTTTCTCTCCAATTTCTCTGCTGACAATGCGCGGGGAACAAAGGCTTGTGCCTGAACAGGGGCAGTAATTCATCAGCGCCCTTCAGAGCCTGCACGCAGCTGCCCTCTTCCCAGCACGGCTGCCAGTCGTACCAGACAACGATTCACCGAGCCCTCCTTTCCCATGGTCTCCAGGGAGATGGCGATGGACCTGCATCCTAATGACAGGCGGCCGCCTCGCCCGCGCCCACCGCCCGGCAGCCGGGCCCCCGCGGCCCCTTCCCGGCTGGGCTGGGTGGGGGCCAGAGCCCCCAGCATTAGGATTCAGCCCCCGTCCGCCCCGGGCAGCGCGGCGTGGCGGCTCCTTACTCCGCACACGCTGCTGGGGGACGAGCGGCCCCACCCTGGTGGGGACATGGCGGGGGAGCACCAAGGCACCGGCCGAGCCACGCTCCTGGTTGGGTGCTGCCGGGACCCTCAGCACCGAAACAGAGCTGGCTTTGTCTGAGAGCCACCGCGCAGGGAGCTGAACGCACCGGCGGCAGCATGGATCACATCGCGCTGAGCCACCAAACGCCCCTCGGATGTGGAAGGAAAGGGAAAAGCCTCCCCCAAAACCGCTGCACTCAGGATACATCTGCTTGATTATTATTTTTTTTTTTAATCCCAGCATCAAAGCACTAATGGGCAGCGGACACGGGGCTGCCCGGCTCCCACCTGCGAGGAGCCCTTTGTGGAGCATCGCAATGCCTGCGCCAACACAGCCGGTGGGACCGCGGCGGGGAGCTGCGTGCAGGGCGGGAGGACGGAGAGGGGCAACGCACGCCGAGCACACGCTGACCCCGCTGCGTGGCCCCCGGCCCCCACGGGTGGCAGAACCCCGCTCCATCCACCAGGGCCGTGCTGCCCGCGGAGGCGAGGCTGCACGCGATGGAGCGCCCGCGCGCGCCCTGCATGCTAATGAGCGTCACCGGGAGAGCTGCGCCAATTAATTGCTCGAAGTATCTGTTAACTTACCAAATGGGGAGCCGTGGTGCCAAATTAGAGGGCAGGGTTTTGCAGCGTGGCGGCGGCACGGAGCTCCCCGCGCCCGCGGGTCTCCGGGCGGCAGGTACGGCTCAACTACAAAAGGGCAGGTGAAGGAAGGAGACAGACCTGCTTATATTTTTGTATTTAAATTTTTTTTTTTTTTTGAGCTCACGTAGCATTTAGGGTCACATGCTGCCGTTAGCATCGGTCTGCACCATCACGTGGCTGGGGTCAGGGCTCACGTGACGAGCAAACCTGATGAAGTGCCACTAAGACCCATTTCGCCTCGACCCTAAAAAACTTAGTTGTAAAAATCTAATTTATAATGGGTTAATGAAATAATTAATTTTTGAAGTAGGCTTCTAACCTTTAGAACCAAATAATTTCGGGGGGAGGGGGCGGGAGAGAAGGAGATGGGAACGAAATGCCAAGATTTCAATGAATATTTAATACACCCTCCGCGCTCCTCATAAGCTCCTGCGACTTGGAGCCGTGCCAGCGCCATTTGAATACCATCCTTTGTTAATAACTAAATTGACGCCTCTGTTGCTATTCGGTGTTTGCAGCTCTATCAAGCTGTAATCTGTCACAGCGAATACGGGGGGAAGCATAACTCAATGAGCGTGCACCCGGCCGCGGCGCCTGCAGAGCGCGGGGCTGGTCCCGCAGCCGGGCTGCACCGTGGTGCGGAGGGCGCTCCCCGCCCTTACACCGACACAGGCACCCTGTACACACACACACACACACCTATCAATAAATAAAAATTCACATTTTTATACGTACACACAGTGTTGTTTTTTTTTTTCCCACCCAGAATTAGCAGCAGGAAGCTGGGGCTCGCTCCAGCCATTTTACGTGCAGGATTTTGCGTTGTTTGAAATGTCTTAATTTCAAGCGGGAAATAAGAAGGTATGGCCATTTCTGCAACTCCACAAGTAAACATCTCCTCAGCCCCCAACAAACGTTACACCACCCAACACAGCCACCCCCTGGATGCCTGCGAGACCGAAGGGAGCTGCTGGAGCTGCGGGCAGGGGCAGGGCGCAGGCACCGCCGGGCCCGGGGCCAGACCTGCTGCTGGGGGATGTTACTGGTGAGAGGACTGGTCCCTGCCTGGCATCAAGGTGCTGAAATTAAAAATTCAGTTTTGCGTGCCCGCAGACCTACGGATCACATCCAGAAATAACAAAGCAGGCTGTCCCTCCGAAAATGGAGCAGGACATCAAAAAATGAAAGCTGGGCTCTGCAGGGAGGCTGCCGAACGGCCCCATTTCCACAGCAGGGCTGGGACTGGCTGCCGGCGGGGACCACAGCGGCTGCTGCAGGGCGGCCGGGACATGGGGGCTCTGATAGCCGCCCCTACTTCTCAATTAGTTTAACTAATTGGGCAACAGCTCCAGCGTAATTCACTTGATTCTCCCAAACCATTAATTATTCTGCATTCAGGACAAATACACTTTGCAGTAGCTGCGTGGTGCAGCCAGGCTCATTTGCATTCCCGGCACATGGGCAGCCGCTGGAAGCCGTGTCTGAGCCTGTGCAGGCTGTAATGAAACGCGGCAAGGAAACACTCGATTGGCCACATGCAGGAGAAAAGAGGGAAAAAAAAAAAAGAAAAACAAACCCAATTTTCATTTCGTATTAAATCAGCCGCACATATCGCAGGGAAACATGGGGCTCCCACCCATGGGTGCGGGGCTGCCTGCAGCTCCCCTCCCGGCACCCTCGCACCGCTGGTGTGGGGGGGTTGGGCTGCCTGGTGCGGGCAGAGCGAGGGGACGCAGGGCCCGAGGCGATGCCTTGCTTCCTTCGGAGGGACACGCTCCTCACGCTGCCCAGCCCTGGGGGAGGCGTTGCACTCCCTGCCCTGCCAGGCCAGCCCTGGGACCCCACATCTGGCACACACCCCCAGGGCAGGGGCACCACCAGCCCCACGTCCTGCAGCAGCACGGGAGGCTGCCACCCATCGCCTGGTGGCGGGCCCCTCCTGGAGATGCCTTTCTCCTTCCTGAGGGGCTCACGGCACGAGGAGGGAGCACGACCCCAGCTCCCACTGAGAGCTGCTCATCCTCACGTCCTCACCCACCATGGTGTGCCAGCAGCCAGCCCGAGCTCCATCGCCACGATGGGTTCACCAGCTGCGGCACGCAGGGAACCAAAATGCATCAGGAAAACTCAGCCGATGAAGAGCACCACTGCTCCTGTGCCCATGCCGCTGGCACAGCTGCAAGGTGCCGAGGACACGCGCCCCCCTCTCTCCATCCATGCACTGCACCACGGCTGCCGTATGGGCACCGCGAGCATTTCACAGGTCCCCCAGGACACCAAACTGCCCCGCACTCTGTCACCCCTGAGACCACACGAGCACCTCCCTGAGGCTCGAAGGCCCTGGAGGATGGGCCTTAACAGGCTGGCACTGCTGGTGTGGGGTGAGAGGGAACGGGGCGGGCAGGCCCTGCAGAGTGGGGTGCACGTGGCCGTGGGGCAGGCAGGAGCCTCAGGATGGGGCCAGCCCTGCCGTGAGCACTGTGTGGGGATGTGGGTGCTCCAGCTGGGCACGGTGAGCTCCCCACACCGTGCACTGCCCCAAACCCAGCACAGCCGTCGCCTGCTGAGACCACCACAACCCCACAGGCACCAACACCCACAGCGGTGGCCACAGCCCTGCGCAACACAGGCAGGATGGCACCGATGGTAGCCGTGGGCACCCTCACCAGCTGGGCGCAGGATGGTGCCATTGAGCCCCTCGCCAGCCCTCCCGCACTGCACGGTGCCGGGGCAGACACTGTGGCCCCGGGGGCTGGAGCGGTGCTGCTCACAGCCTCCCCCACAGCTGCCAGGCCCAGCACTTTGCCTGCTGCAAAATGCAGCCGAGAGGATGGGGGCCACCCCCCCCAGGCAGCACCAACGCTGACCCATGCCAGCCCAACGTGCCGAGGCCAGGCCACCAGCAACATCTCTGCAGAAGGGTGAGCATCGGCCTCGGCCGGGGCAGTGGGCAGCAGAGCAGGGCACGGCGGGCACCCGGCAGCACGGCGGGGACGTCTCCACCTACCTGCGGTGCTGGCGGAAGGGGACGGAGCCGAGCGCCCTCTCCTCCGCGGGGAGGGGACCCCCCCGTGCTCAGCCAGCTCTGCCCCTGCGCGAAGCACCCCGGGCAGCCGCCGGGCACCGGCTCATTCGTGGAGGCGAAAGGGAGCGGCCGGCTGGAGCCCGGGCATTTTGTGGAGCTTTTCTTCCCTCTCGGTGGAGACGAAGGAGCGCCCTGGCTTCATCTGTCACTACAGCGCTGCTGCAAGGATCCGTAGGCGCTGTGTTATGTCCTTGAGACACAGACCGATGCCATCTGGGCAAAATGCCACGAGATCCCTGGAGACCAGGGAGT
The DNA here is from genome assembly GCF_047663525.1 of Anas platyrhynchos. Taxonomy (NCBI): domain Eukaryota; kingdom Metazoa; phylum Chordata; class Aves; order Anseriformes; family Anatidae; genus Anas; species Anas platyrhynchos. The sequence goes on along the minus strand of NC_092601.1, from coordinate 19,297,173 downwards.
ATCGCGCTGCCTCCGAGAGCTGCACAGAGAGCCGAGCACGCCGCCGCGATCAACAAATATTAACTGCTTTGTGGCTGGGGCGAAGCGCAGGAGCAGGGGGTGCGTGGGGGCACGGCTGGGCTGCAGCCAGCGGGGCTGGCAGGCGTTAACCCCAGGCTGGGCATCCCCTGGGAAGGGATGGGGGCAGCGGGCAGGTGGGGCACTGCACCTCGCAGAGGTTATCCCGGTGCTGCGTGTGCTGCTGCGGGGGTTAAGCAGCCCCAACCTGCCCAGATGAGAGCAGGAGCGCAGGGGCAGGCCGGGCATCGTCCCCAAGGGGTGTCCCAGAGCCATAGGTCTGGGTACCATGTGCCCACCCCTGCTGCTCCCCACCGTTGAGGGGCAGAGGTCCCGCACGTGGTGCCAGTGACAAGGAGGTGCCACAAACACCAGAGCTGCTGGCAACTGATGGGCACGGTCACGGATTGCTTCAGAGCACGGATCCACATCAGCACCCCCAGCCATGGAGAAAAGCAAAACAAGCCCCGAACCCCAAGGAGCCCTTCAGTACAGACGGAGCAACAGTGCGTGTCCTGGGGGAAGGGGCAGTGCCAGGCAGGCTTCTCACCTCCCTGGCCCCCTCTGGGACCCCCAGCAGTACTGGGCACGCTGCAGCCAGGCCAGGGAGCACCCCGTGACGCAGAGCAGATGTGCACGGACACCCCTCTCCCATCCTCCCACAAGACTTTTAGGAAGAAAAGTCTCCCAGTGCCGTACTGCCCCACCTGGCAGCTGCCCTCTGCTCACCCTTCAAAGGCTTTGTGCTGGGGGGGCCCTTTGCAGCCTCAGGGCAGGTACAGGCAGGGATGCTTCCAGCAGCTGGTGTGCTCAGGCTCCTGCCAGCCCCCCCTTGCTCCCCACTCACCTCGCTGGTGCAGCAGAGGCAAATTGCAGCTGTATGTTTAAAAGTGAGAAAATTCAATACTTGGGAAAAAAAAAAAAAAAGTAATATAAAATAAGTAATAGGAACGGCAACCCTAAAGCTACTTAAAGCTCCAGAGGAGTCATTGCTCAGAGCAGGCTGTTCTAACAGCGGCAGTGCTGGGTTATCTCTGAGACAGACCCAGTTATCCTTCTAACTTATTCATTCATCTTTATGGCTTGATTTGTATCATTTTTTTTTATTATTTTATTTTTTTTGCTTACAAACTCAGGCCTCTGCTTGCAGCAGGGAGCAGAGGGCATCGCCCACGGAGCCCCCCGGGAGCAGCACCCCCCGCCAAGCCCCCCTGTCCTCTGCCTGTCTGGGTCCTCCCAGAAACGACGATGCCGACGGAAGGGAATCTCCCTCAGTTGGGCTGTGCAGACGCCAAGCAGTTTAGCCCTTACTCTGAGGAGTGGCAGTAAAGGAAGGAAGTTTCCTGTCCCTGGCTTGGTGCTGAGATCCCGATGCCACTGGGACTGAAAGCTTCGTGCTGTGAGCACCAGGAGGGCGCCCGGAGCCGTGGGGCACTGCGGGACTGCCCCACTGTGCCCGGCAGCCCGGCCTGGCACCCACCTGCGGGGAGCTGCCCCGGGCACTGCCAAACCCCGTGGCAAGGGGACCCCCAGAGCTTCCCCCCTCCACCACCTCCTCCAGCCCCGGCTGCACCCTGTGCTTCGGCCCTTGCACAGCTGCGGATGGGGCACGTGGAGGATCTGCTGAAGCCAGGAAAGAGATGCTGCCTATAATTAAAACGCACATCCCATTAATTGCTGTTAATAATGCATTTCCCTCTTCAATGTAGGCTGCTAGAAAAGCTTTTGCTGAGGACAGCAAAGCAAAACTCTTTGTTTCTGTTAGTTTTTCAAAAGGAAAAAAGTCTGATTTATCTGAACAGGACACCAGAAGCCAGCAAAACATTCTCCGGCTCCAGCATGCGTTCGGTAACAATATCTTTGCAGTCACATACCAAGGAGATTCAATTATCTGGCAGAACATGTCCCAAAGGCATTTAGATAATTGCAAACATAAGTACAAAATCTGCCGCTAATTATTAAAGAAATACCAAATAAGGAGACCAAATGATAGAAAAGTGGTGCTGCTGAGCGCAGAACCCGTCCGCACGTGCTGGAAGCGGAGGTTTCCTCTGGGTGCATCTCAGGGTGCTCGGGGTGAGCCCATCCCCATGGGGCCGGGGAGGCACTGCCGAAGCCCCCGACCCTGCTGCAGGAGCCCGCTGCCAGGCCAGGACCACTGCCCCAGCCCCAGGGCAGCTCAGTAAGGAGGAGAGAAGCAGCCCGAGGGGTGGCGGGGAGGTCCCGGCCCCAAGGCACCCCCTAAACGTGCCCCTGGGGGATCCCCAAAGCCCCAGAGCACCCGGTGCTCCCAGCAGGAGCGGCGCTTGCTGCCTCTTGGGTTTGCTTTGTATTTCCTTTACAACTGCAAAGGGACAGATCAAGATCTGGGGAAGGGATCGCTCCCCGAGGGCAAAGCCGGGAGAGGGGCGGCCGAGCCCCCAGCTGCCCCCAGCCCCTTCCCTGCCCCGGTACCTCCTGAGCAAAGCGGAGACGAGCACGGAGGGCTGCGGTGCCTGCACTGACATTTCTGTTACCTACCCTGCAATAATAGCAATTACACTGAATATAGGTCACAAATGATTTTTGTTGAATATTCAGCAGCTTGAATCAGAAAACAGTCACGCACAAATTGATGGTTTTCCTGTATCCTCTGTGTAATAGGTACAGATCTCCTTCCGATACGTCAGGCAGCAGCAGCAGAGGCATGCTAGGCGCTCATTAGACGACATCAGAACAGACATCAGAGCGCCGACACGTCCCACACGAGCAGTCCTGACCGGGGAGGAGAGGAGGAGAGTGCTGCTAGCTGCAAACAAGCACTTGGCCCAGGTTCTGTTTTTTATTTTATTTTATTTTATTTTTTTGTAGCTTTTCAAAGAGCAGCTGCTTGGGTAACCTAACGTAGGGCTCTCCCAGCCCCAGGGTCTGGTGCCCTCCAGGGTCCCCACAGCTGAGCTCAGGCTTTCTTCTGGCACCCCCGAGGTACCCACAGCCTCCCAGGAGATGTCTCCTGAGCACTGAGGCTCCGGTGAAGGCTGTGCTCCAGGTTCAGCCGCGTGTGCACACCTCAGGACCAGGCAGCACTGCTGCTCAGGCTCCTGGGCAGGGCGGGCATCTCACCTGGGAACTCACAAATCACAGCCACCCCCACCCACCAAAAAAAGAAAAAAAGAAAAAGAAAAAAAAAAACAAAAACAGAAGGAGTGGAGGGCTCTCAAGGCTGGCAATAAAATGATCAGCACCTTTTGGGAACAATTACAAGTGAAAACATGCCAAGGTGTGGACATGGCCCCCGGGACTACCACCCTACCAGGTGTGCTGCACGGAGCCCCCCGGCCCCCGTTGCACTGTGCACACCTCCCGGGCACAGCGGCCTTTCTTGGGCTTCAGCCGAGGTGGGAGGAGGGCCTGGTAGCCGCAGACAGACCCCGAGGTGGCCCCGGCCCCCGCTGAGCCCAGCAGAGGCAGCCGACGGAGCCAGGAGGGGAGGCAGCCCCCAGGCGGGTGGCCCTGGTCCCCGAGCGCTGCCCGCCGCGATGGGAAGCGTCGGCTGCACAACGTGGGGACTTCCAGCTCTGGGGAGAGCCTGGGGGCTGCTGAACCCAGACAAAAAAACACAAGAGAAATGAGGGAAAAGGGCCTGGAAAGCAACCCCACACTACGATTTGAAACGAGAACGCGTCTGCTTATAATTCAATGCAACTGCTGGGTATTGTTGCTGTCTGTAATTACGCTCTGCTTTTCATCCCTTGAAGTTCAGTTTTCTTCCCACCATTCTTCTGCATTCGGTCGTTTAGCCTTCCAGCCAGCAGCTGCTCCTTGGGTCTGTTTTCCCTTAGAGTCACAAGCCCGCGGAAGGCTGCCCCAGCCTGCAGGACGCTCACAGCTGAGCCCTTCAGCCCTGCCGGGCTCCGGTGACAGATACCAGTGGAAGCAGTGCACAGCTCCCAGTTCACCTTCCCACCGCCTGCCCAGCTGCTCGGGCCGGGGTCACGCCGCCCACAGCCCCGTGAGGCCGGGGTCCCTGCCAGCCCCGGGCAGCAGCGCGGTGCCGGATGTTCCGCACTGGCTGCTGCGCCACCGAGCCCAAGGGCTTGGAAGGGAGCCCATGTTTGAGGGCTCCTGAAGGGAAAGCAGCTTCTCCATGACAGCGTTTTGGCAAAAAACAGTGTTATTTAAATACAACAGTTTCTTCAGTCAAAGTAAATAATAATTAAGTAAACCCAATTAAAATCAGGATCTCTCCAAAATGTTCTCAGGGACATGTGCGTGTTCGAGCGCCGTGGCCGAGCCCGGAGCAGGCTGCAGTTGCCTCCCCCCCAGGGGCGATGCAGAGGTGGTTTCCTCACCGCACATTCACGGAGCCACCTCCCGGCCCCGCTGCACACAGGAAGCTGACCACAGCCACCGGTGCCATCTTCCAGCTGCTGGAGAAGCCACCGAGACCCCAGCTTGCGATCGGTCCCGCACTGCTCAACACCCGAACCCAAACCTTGCCTTCCTCACACCCTGGGGCTGGGAACGCAGCCCCGTGGCCGCCCGGCCTCTGCGTGGGTGTGAGCTGGAACAGGATTGCCGGTGGCACAGGGGGGACAGGCGACAGAACAGACACCTGCTGGCTGCGGGTGACCCAGTGCCTTTGGAAAACCACGAAGCCCATGGCAGCGGGCTCGGCCCCGTGCAGCCGCTCTCTGACCAGCAGCGAGCCTCGGCCGCGCTCTGCCAGCTGCTGTGGAGCCCTGGGAACCATGGGCTGCAGCCAAGCAGCTATTGAGAAGACACATTTTCTAATTTTTCCTCCCAGAACATTTCCGTTTTCCTCAACTTTATTTTAAATTGCATCTGGATTGAAAACAGCTGAGAGAGATTTACAGAAGTCAGCCCAGACACCCAGGGAGAAATTCTGAGAGCATCTGAAGGGACCGGGGCAGCTCCGGTGCTGCCAGGCTCCGGCGCCGCAGACAAAGGCAGGGAGGCTGCGAGCACACGTCCGCGAGGCGAGCATTGAGGAGCAGCGTGTATGTCGAACAGGATATAATTATCTCTCCGTGATGACTATTTTTTCAACGTGTCCTCATTTCCCTGCCATCCTTAAAACAATGCAGAGTGTTTTCATCTGCAACACGGAGAATTTCATTTTCTCAGGCGTTCTTTTGTCTAAGAGGCTCTCTCCTTTCATCAGCATAATAATAAAACAACAACAAAAAAATCAAGCTCTTTTTGAGAATGTCCTTAAAAAGCCCAGGCACTTTGGAGAGATGCCAAGGTGCTTCCTGAGATGCACTCAGGCTCTGCGCGAAGCTGAAAGCTCTCAGCGCAGGACTCCAGGAAGAAAGCCTCCCGACTAATTTGGTCTCTGCTTTGGTCCTCAGCTCGCAGAAAATTGCAGAAGGCTGCTGGCTTGAAAACTACAAACGTCAGATACGATTTCAGACGTCTTTATTTATTTTCCTGCAAAAAAAAACATCACAACGCGCTTATGCCAACGGCAACATAAAAAACAAAGCAATCCCCCACGCAGCCAACCCCAACCCAAGGAGCTGCGTGGAGGCTGCCGGTGCCGGCCAGCACCGCGGCCACCCCGACCCGGTACTGCTGCTCCGGCTGCCGTGGGCACCGTGAGCCCCGAGCGACCCCCGGGCTGCAGGGGCTGGGTGCTGCTCATGGGTGTCCGTGGCCGTGGGAGCATCCAGCGGCGCTGACGCACAAAGAAGATCGTGTATGGTTCTCGCACGGCCTCGCCTTTACCAATCAACAATCAGCAAGCATGACAAATAATTGTTTGCAGCTGTCATTAGCCGAAAACAAGGCAAATCTGCATATGCTTAATCTTAATTAGGCAGGCTTGGCAAGGAGCCCTTGCTCGTTGCTACCAAACAACCGTTCCGCTCACAAAAGGGCGACAAAAGCCCAGGCACGCACACAAAATTTGGATGGAAAAAAAAAATGACTGCAAAAGACTAATCCTGCCCAGCCCCACTGCCCCAGAGGGGGCTCTGGGAGGGGCTGGTGCCCAAGCAGCCTCCGTGGCCTCGCCACGTGCTAGCTGGGAGAAATTAAAGCTGAGGAATTTTGCCACTGAATGCATCATGGCTAATTATTCACCTCTCATTTACCTCTCAAATGAGCAGGCACTGACGGCCTTTGTGGAGGCATTTCCCTGCGAGGACAAGGAGCTGGGCCCTTTGTGCCCAGTGCTGATAGCAGCCACACCACGCTGGGGCCAGGGACCAGCCGGGGTCCCACAGGGCACCCCATGCTGTGGCAGCCTCCTCCTCCTCCCCGGGGACCCCCAGGCCTCTCCCCTGCACTCCTGGCGCAGCACAGCAAGGCTTCTTTTTTGCCAGGTGCTGTGGTGATGGGGCCAGGCTGCCACCATCCCGTTCCCATGGTGTTGGATCTGCTGGCACACCGCGGCCACATCCCCCTGGCAGGCACCGGGCCACCGCACACCGAGCCAGGGAGGGAAAAGCTGCATGAGCAGAGGTGCAAAGTGCTGACCTGAACGGGCGCCTGTGCCCATGAGGAGGGGTGGCAGCACCCGACAGGACCGCCAGCACGAGGGGGTCCACAGGGCCAGGGCAGCCGGGTGAGGACAGAATGAGAAGTCAGGCTGGGAGTGCCCAAATGCGCTTCCTGCAAACCTCCGCGCTGAGCGGGAACAAAGAGGATGCCACCGAGCAGCGCTTTGGGAAAATCTGCTTGAAAAAAGCACAAACCAGCCCGACCCCACACGCCGCTGTCGGCACCTAAACACACAGGGAGGGCACTGGGGATGCAGGGAATGCGGGGAAGCTGCTGCGGACGTGGGGAGGGCGTTTGGGGTGCAGCCAAACAGGACCAGCCCGGGTGGCTCGGAGCGGCTCTCGGCACCGCTCAGCTCGTCTGCCCAACGCGGTGCTCCAGCCTGAACCTCAGCCGATGAAGAGGTGATGCTGCTATTTAATTTGAAACAGAGGTTTGGGTTGGTTTCATGATGATATTCACGTTTTTGTCTGTTTTCTTTTTTGCTCTTGTAATAGAGAAGAGACAACAGCCAGTGTGATTAAACATTGCTGGAGAGAAGCGGCAAAATGCACAGGAATGAGCTGTGCAGTAAACGCCTGGGTTGCCATGGGCTATAGTCAAATATTTAGCATAAAAGCCCAACAAGTTAAATTTTAGACAAAAGCAAGCCTGTTATTTTATAAACTGGTGCACACACGGACAAAGGAAGTGCAAAGTGACTGTGCTGGCTTTTGCAGTGCCAAATTTCCTGCTTTATCAATTTACAGCATATTCTACACAGAGGGGAATTAAAATAAGGATGGGAATCATCAAAACATTTCACTTTTAATTGAAATTGACTCCAAGATTATACATTAGGGAAGCTAAATGAAAGACATTATATCCAAGCAAACTACCTTACCTGCTGTCTTTAAGAAAATACCAGCATGTCATCTTGACACACGAACCCCAGACTTTTATTTGGATCTCTGCATTAGGCTGTGTGTGCGTGCTGCAGGCAGATAGCTAGACAGGAGCAGAAAAAAAACGTAATGAACAGCTTTAGTTCAGCAAAAAGCGTAGAGGTTTGAATGTTTAAAGCAGAAACCTCCCAGTGCTTTAAATAACTGTAATTAATGTATTCATCTCGAGCTGTGTCAAAAACTTAAAAGTGACAGATAACAAGAAGCCCACGGCTTTCTCTGTTTAGCATCCAGAAAGAGAGAAACCCATCTGCAGACATTTAAAACATTAAATGTATTTCGGAAGAGACAATGACTGCTTTATTATTGTATTTCGCCCTCGTGTGTAATACATTTTTCAGACAGAGAGGAGCAGATAAAGATAAATGCACATTTCAGGTGTGGCAGAACATTGCAGATTGCAGCCGGTCGGCAAAGACCACAGATGTGATACAGTACGAGCAGCGATAAGAAACTGGTGTAGTCTTCATAAAATATTTTCTATCAAATTGTATTTACAAATAATTTGAGCACACTGATGGGCTGTGGGGGAGGATGGTCTGGACAATAGAACTGGATCTGTGAAATACTATTTGAAATTCAGAAGTAGATGCACACACCGCATCCTTGCTGAAGTTCCAGGCTCACAAGCATTAAATACCTGTCCTCAGGGTCGCGTGGAAATGGGGAAGTCAGAGCTGTGTCTCCTGTTTTTGTGTATTTGATTCTCTGATTTGATTATTTCATTAGAAAAGATTTAATCAATATCTTTGCTGAAAATTGTACTACAAAAAAATTAAAACCACAGCTCAGCAGTATTTTTCCCAGGTCCATTAAAACAATGTAAAGTACTGGCTTAGATTCCAACTGAAATGTAAATTGCAACAAAATTCCTAACTTCATCATTTGCAAAGTAAGACCTGGAAAAAAAAATCCGGATCTTACACACCCATTTTATAGGCATAAGCACTTTATGGGGCTGCCTCTGCGCAGCGGATGAGACCCGAATTCCCAAGGCCGTACAGGTTTCGGCTGCCCACGGAGGGGTTGTGCATGCACACGAACTGCTCACACACCACAGTTACACGGCAGGCACAGGGCGGGCTGGAGAACTCATGGAAAAGGAGCTGTGAATGGAAATGGGCTTTGAGTGGCCCAAACCCACAGCTGTGGGTGATTCCTAACTTCAAAACCACTCCTTCTGGGGGATTTTCTCAGCTGCAGACCGTCTGCAACTCCTTTCCTTGGATTTTATTTTTAACATTTTATTTGTGAGCGCGGGGATGGGGAACGTGCTGGTACCTGCAGAGCAGGAGAGCTCTGCCCGTTGTCCTCTGGCTGCGGGAGGCATCCAGGTGCTGTGCTGGGTCTCTGAAATTCACATTCTGAGTTTGCAAAACCCACCCCGGTCCATCTGTGGGCCGTGCATTTGTGGGGTGTCTTCTGCTCAGGCTCTGCTCCGTGCAGGAGCTGCCTGTGCTGGGGGTGGAGGTGCTCAGGTCTCAGCTGGTGCTCGTCCCATAAAATGCCCCGTGGGCAGCTGGCACCCCTGGCACAGCCCGGACACCTTCCCAGGACGAGACCTGAATTAATCACCTTGGATTTGGGGAGCAGTTGGGTCTGTTCCCCCACTGGTCATGAGCTTTCCTGCACGTTTGTCAAATAAGTTAATTAATCATCCACCCACTAAGGCCACAGCAGAGCTCTGACCGTTGCTAACAGCCCCCACCTCACTCGCTGCTTCTCCTGGGTGCTTCCCAGCCGTGCTCATGCCACCGTGCTGCCGGGGGTCACAGCTGAAACGAGCCCTCTGCCCACCTGGCTGGCAGAACGCTGCAGGATGGCCCCAGAGCTTCTCCCCCACCCCAGCTCTGCAGCCCCTATTTAATTAGGAAGCCTCCTTCCCCCAAAAGGCGTGCTCCATCACCAGCTCACCCAGCATCCCTGCCAGCAGGACTCCTGAGAGCTCAAGGCCTTGATTAGCTCTTCCTTTTAATTAGTCTTCATTCAGAGGTGTTGCCTCCTTCAACCTTGGGCTGTCTTTGCTTTCTTTCTGCCCTGTTCTGCAGACCCCGGCAGTCCCCGCTCTGTCCCCAGGGCACGCTGCGAGCCCAGCGCTGCCAGACCCGGGCATCCCCTGCCGGGGGCCCTCACCCTCCAGCCACCACATCCACAGACACTGGTACCAGTGCATCACCCCCAGAGCTCCACCCCAAGCCATCAGGGAGACGTTTGGAGCGCAGCGAGATGCCAGGTTCAAGCACCCAAGCTGTGGCACCACCAGCTTCATCCAACACCTCAGGCCATCCACTGCAACCAGGAGTAAGCGGAGGGAGAAGGAAAAGCCGCGGGTTCTCCATGCCCTGGAGCCTACCTGCAGCGTGCAGCGAGGCGCAGGAACAAAGCGTGGGAACCCAGCGCGCTGCCACCTGCCCTTGATGCCCCCATGTCCCGGAGCGGGGGGCAGCCAGTGGGGCTGATGCCCCCAGGAGCTGCCCTGGCCCTGCCCCGGTTCTGGGGGGCTCACAGAGGGGCGCTGTGCTCGCAGGCCCTGCACTGAGTGCACAGCCAGGCTCACCATAGGATGGTTCTGTATTAAAATTCAGGGCAACGATGCAAAGTAAATCTCAGTTGATCCCATTTCAATATAAAACCCAATCTAATTTAAACGACCCCCATCAGCTTGCTAGGCAAGAACACAAGAAGCAATTTGGCAACCATTTAAGTGCTGTGCTTCCTGCTTGGCATTTACTTGTAAGCTGCTGGGAGCTAAAAAAAGTTCAGCAACAAACACTGCAGCCTGGGAAGGTAGCAGGTTGCACGCAGGAATTACCATTTCTCCCCTTCCACAAATACCAGTATTTGGTCTAAGATGATGAGCAGGATTAGTCGCATGCCTAATCCCCGTTACAGTGATGGGTACGTGTTGCTTCTGCTACTGAAGAGAACCTAGAGGACACTGAACCACTGCCGTGCCCCGCCGACAGTCAGGTACCTGCGGGGTGACGGCACAGGGGGCTGTGAGGCACCTCAAATCCCTGACTAGCCAGATGCCTCTCACCCAGAGCAAATTTCAAGATTTGAGGACTCGGACCCTTCTCTGTAATTATTTTCTGTCAGGGTTTGCCTTTGCAACTTGCCTGGTGCTGAGAACTGACAGCATTTTCTTCGCAGTTTCTTGCAGCTTCCCAGCATTTTGGTTATTCAAACTGCGTTACAAGATCCATCAAGTTTATATTCTCATTCTCATTGCTAATTGTGCTAGTTTGGGATTTTGCACGAGCATTGCTTTTTCAGTGATCCTATCATTTGTAGACTCAAATTACCTACTCCAGTCTTTGCTGTGGGACAGACGGGATATGCCCAAGGTGTTTGTCTAACCACTCCATCACTTCTAAGGAAAGACCCCGAACACCTCTAACAGCATCTCGGCTCATACACACCAGGATGCTCTAACAGCATTCTAGCCTATTCAGAAAAAAAAATGAAGAAAGAAGGTGAGATGAATCCAACAATTCTCTGAAGACACTGGCGTAAGGAATTGTGACCATTTTAGAGGAGCAGAGCACAGTTACCGTTAGTAGGTGGCAAGGCAGTGTTGCTTCAGTATGTTAAATTCACTGACTCAACACCTGCTTCTTATGTCTGAAGAAGACAGTCAAAACTTATTTTTCTCTGTAAATATGTTTTCCTTCTCTGTGATTAAAACCATCTTAACTGTATTTCACCACGTGAAATCAAATGCACTCCAGGTGTATTTACTCTCACACCTAGAGACCCGTTTGGATACACTCCTTTACACTACCGTAGGCAATGCATAAAAGCTTCAGAAATTCAGTCCAAAGACTTCTAAACACGACTGTAGTAAAAATTACCCATTCAAGCCTGAGCACAAGTACATTTTAGGTGCCTTCAGCTCAAAAATCTTAGGAAAAAAAGTAATCATAAATGCCATGTGTGGTCAATTAAATTCATAGGAGCCTGAAAAATCAGTAACAGTTACAGAGCTCTGAAAAAAAAAATACGGAGAATTTAGCAGAGTATTAAGACAGGCCTTTACTACAGCTTCCTCAGCATGTTATATAAAAATACAGCATTTTGCCTGTTTTTAAGGAGCTATTCCACAAAGAAACTTCTATATAAGCTTGCCAATTATTCTGACCATTAATAAGAAAGCACATTGACACATTCCAACTCAGGTAAGAATCCCATTTCACTTAGAGCTTAATTTTCTGTATTTCATTAGGCCAAAGCATGCTCACAGACAGTGAACAGTGCTAAATACGTTTTCTGTTTCCAGTGGCCTCATCATCACAAGCACAGACTATCTAAAAATGGTCAGTCTGGAGCTGCCTGAAATTCCCATACATCTGGCGTTTACTTTGGTCAGACACATTTGATGGACCACGCGCAGGAAATGCAAGATGAACACACCTAACATCTATTAGCCACTTCTTTTCTCCTGGAAAGAAAGCCTGTGCAGAAAACATCTGAAATTTACCACGAATGCCTTGGCATGGAAAAGTACAAAGTGCTGGAAGTGAATTCAGTACTCGTTCTGCTATTCTTTTAGCCATCAGAAGAAGGGAAAGATGCTCTACCTCTAACCTGGTATTTAAAACGTGAGTCAACCGACTGAAAAGCAAAATGAAGAATTACTTTATTAATCTCTGTACTGCTAAATATCCCAGTGACAGTTCCTACAAACAATGCTGATTTTTGAACAAAATAATTTCTGCAAGCAGGAAGCCCTGAAATGCTGCTTTAGTATCTAGTACTTCTAACTCATTTGGGGCAAATCCCACAGAGAAACGGTGGAGAGGGGAACTACCAAGTCCAGTTGTTACCGGGGTGTTATGCCCTTCGTGCACCATGAGATGTATTTATTACCATGCTGGCTTCCTGACAGTTTAGCAACACCCACCACTGCCACCTGTGAGAAGAAAGAAGAAACGACTTCCTTCTTGAAACTACCAAGCTAATTAAATTTATATTTTTGAGATTTTCTGCCATTGTTCAAACCAGTCTAAAGCAGAAATCTGCCTTTCTAATATTTTTTCTTCTTTTGCCAAAGTCATTTTTGGTTGTGAGAGGAAATACGGATTACAGGACATGTTAAAATATATGTGTAAATGTTTGCCAACAAATGGCAACAGCTTTCTAAACAAACTGGAGGAGTGTTGAGATACGACAACTTCCCATATAACATTGTTCTGAAACCGTCAGTACCAGATGTTAACAGTGGCTGTATTTCTGGGGCCAGATACTTTTTGAAATATAAACACAAATCCACCGGGCACATGGAAAAGGGCACCTCTTGGGAAATACCTCCCCACATTGTATCAGTTCAGAAGATTTCAAATTCAACCAGTCTTTTCAAAATTACCCCCCCCCCCCGACACATTATATTTCATACATTGGTTATCAGCAAGCTACCAGTACATTTTTTTCTGACACTCCTTTCTCTGCTTACGTTCAGCTATCACCGGAGATCTCATCACATGGAATAAAGTTTACTGAAAACTTTTTATTGTAATCAAAAAGTGACATAACAGGGCTGTAATGTATTCTGCAAATCATTCTGCAGATATTTCGTAACTGATACCAGCTTCTTCCGCCAGGCAATTAAAAAAAAATTCAAATGTGAAAATTTTCACAGTACAGTAAACTCCACCCAAACTAATTAATGGTGGTTAAAAATAAGATGCCCCAGCAAAACCTTTCATGTTACATGGTCACAACTCACAATTCTGTACAAAATGTTCACTTTTATAAAGCTCTGATGTAAAAATCAAATAATCAAGCAGCAATATTTTAAGTGCAGCACAGGGTCTTTCATGTCATTATTTACAACGCTTGAATTCGTTTACATTTTAACAAAATTTAATACAGATGACTTAGGAATTAAGTCAATTTTTTCTTATCTGTCATTCTATATAGTGACAGATTTAACTTTTTGGTCATCTTTCTCTTTATCTTTGCTCTTCTTTGATTTTTTCTTCTTGTGTTTGTGTTTTTGGCTTTTCTCCAATTCTGATTCATTTCCAGTGTGTTTCTTATGCTTCTTATGTTTTTTGTGTTTCTTGTGCTTCTTCTTCTCCTTCTTCTTTTTCTTTTTCTTGCTGTCTTGACTCTCTCCTGAGCTGGCACTGCTGCTGTGGCTTCGAGTTTGACTCTCGGAAGGGCTTTGACTACGACTGCGGCTAACACTGGGGCTGCTCTGACTTTGACTTCTGCCTGCTTCAGGCTGGTCAGCTGTGGCAGGTGCTGCTGTATCCTCTTTAACTTTATCAACAGCTTTTTCTTTTGGTTCTTTAGAATTTTTTCCTGCAGTTTCCTCATCTTTTGCAGATACATTACTTTCACTGTCACTTTCATTGTAGTCTGGCACAAATGCAGCCTCATCAGTTTCTCGAGTTGGATCAGAAGACAGCCGTGAGGGGTTGCTTACCTGAGGCTTAGGCTTGACACCAGTTTTATCATTTTGTCCAGTCATGTTTTCTTTCTCATTTTTTGCATCTGGTGATTCTTGTATCAAAGGTGGCTTATTGCAACCCAACTCTTTATTGCTCGTTATTTCAGACACGTGCTTGTCCTCCTTTTCTTTCTCCTCCTTCTCCTTTTCTTTCTCTTTCTCCTTTTCCTTCTCCTTTTCTTTCTCTTTCTCCTTTTCCTTCTCCTTTTCTTTCTCTTTTTCCTTCTCCTTTTCTTTCTCCTTTTCCTTCTCCTTCTCCCTTTCTTTCTCCTTCTCCCTCTCCCTTTCTTTCTCCTTCTCCCTCTCCCTCTCCTTTTCCTTTTCCTTCTCCTTCTCCCTCTCCTTTTCCTTCTCCTTCTCCCTCTCCTTTTCCTTCTCCCTCTCCTTTTCCTTGTCCTTCTCCCTCTCCCTCTCCTTTTCCTTGTCCTTCTCCCTCTCCCTCTCCTTTTCCTTGTCCTTCTCCCTCTCCTTTTCCTTTTCTTTCTCCTTGTCCTTTTCCTTTTCTTTCTCCTTGTCCTTCTCCTTCTCCTTTTCTTTCTCCTTCTCCTTCTCCTTTTCCTTTTCTTTCTCCTTCTCTTTCTCCTTCTCCTTTTCTTTCTCCTTCTCCTTTTCTTTCTCCTTCCCTGAATTTTTATCTAGAGGTTTGTGCTCCTCTAATGAACGCTTGGAATCATGAGTAGTTTTGTGATCTGACTGCTTTCGGTCACGTGGAGGACTGTAGCTGCTCCTTTTGGAATCTCCAGTGCCCTTTTTGGAGGACTCTGCTCGTTCATCTCTTGGTTTACTTTTTTGTCCTGATGTAGATTCTCTGTTTCGAGAAGGGGAGTCTTTTCTCCTTGCTAATTCACTTTTTTCATCTCTACGCTTGGAACTAGAATGCTCTCTGTTGCTATCATGGTCAGATTTTTTGTCTCGGTTAGGAGTAAAGTCTTTAGCAGTGGATCCACGGCCAGAATCATGTTTGTCTGAAGATCTGCTGTCTTTGGAAGATTGAGAAATATTTTTTCCATTTCCTTGTTCAGTTGCACGTTCTGAGTGGTCTTTTTCTGGCTGAATACTGCTCTTTCTTTTCTCAGAAGCGTCTTTGTCTGACACAGAATGATCTCGCTCTTTGGTTTTCCCTTTTTCATTTGACATCAAACTTTTTGAACTTTTTGCATCATGCTGGGAGCTTTCATAACTCAACTCTTTTGCAGTTTTCTGTGTTTTCTCCAAAGGCTCAGTCTCTTTTTCGTTGTGTTTTACAGGATTTGGAGGCTTACTACTCACATTTTTTACAACACTAGCAGGTTTTCCTATGTTTGAAGGTGGCTGGGTAGATTTAATGTCTTCCTCTTCAGACTCAAAGTCATCCTTATCCCACTTTGACTGAGGAACCTGGATCATAATAATGACATCTTCAGCAGGGGCAGTTATATCATTATTATACTCCTCCATTGTCTTGATGACAGTTCGTTTTGTATCTGGCTTCTCTTCAGACTTTCTAACAGGGCTTCCTCCAGTAGAACTTGTACTAAGAAGAGAAAAAAACATACGTTAATAAGTGGGTAGAGATGCAAGCACAGCTGTCTTTTATAAAATGGCCTTTGTTTCACTCGTAAATCTTCGGTATTTTTTCAAAAGATATTCAACAAATTAACAGATGAAAAAGGATGAGTCCACTGGCTAAGATTATGAGCAATCAATTAATTTAGTATCTTCCTACTATGCATTTAATTAACAAAGACACGAGATTATCAGATTGGGGACTGTCTGATCTGGTAATTCCTTGATGTCCTATTTCTATCAATAGTAGATAAATTAGATATATATTCTTGTTTCAACAAGTAAGCAAGCAATTAAGGAGCAATTAGGGCCTCAAAGCTGCACAGTGTATTTGCAACCAAGATGCTATTTCTGTAAGTTATAATTTCATGTCACTCTAACAGAAGACGATCGCTACAGTACCTTGCAATTTTTAAAATACAAAACACTGCACTGTACAGACATATCTGTTATCCTTGCCTTTAGCATTAAGCTGAAGGCAAGACAGAAAGGACACCACGAAGAGTCAATGTGTAGCAGTATTCAAAAGGGTAAGGATTAAGAGGGGAAAAAAGACCCAGAAGTAAGGGTTAACCATATCACCCATGAATTAAGCTCATTAGCTTTTCGTTCACTACAGACTGCTTGTTTGCTCCCACCACATTTGATTTGGACCCATGTACAGTTTAACTGAAAAGCTCAAAGATGATTCACTCACTCAGTGAGCATGGGTTTTGTTTTTCCTTTCATTAGTTATCAGAAGGACTTTACATTTTAGAGGGGATAAGAGAAGAAATGATTAGGTACCTGGTATAATCTACAAGAGTTGAACCAGATCCATCAGCTGCTGTTACTTTTCTTCTCGCTTTTCCTTTCACTTTTTCTTGTTTAGCTTTGCTGCTGCTTGGCTCAGCTTTCTCAACGGGTTCTTTCACAGGTGGCACATTTTCTCCACTCACAATCTTTTTGCCAGTTTCTCGGTTAAGTTTAATCTTTTTTGCAGGAGTGGTAAGAAAAGCAGATTTATCCTTTTCTGGAGTTCTCTCTCCTTTTTCACCATCAGGTTCAGTTTTTCCCTTCGGTGATGTTTTTGATTCAGCACTTTCTGGTTTAGAGGCCTTTATCGAAGTTGCTTCATGTTCTTTATCAACCTTTTCATCTGCTTTTCTTTTTCTTTTTTCAGCTTTTGCATCAGAAGTTTTGCCTTTTTCAACAGCTTTTTTTGACTTGTCCTCTTTGCTGGAGGGTTTCTCTGACTTGATTTCTTTTGTATGGTCCTTCTTTGTCTTTTCTTCCTTGGCTGGTCTGGTTTCTGGGTGATCCTTTGTCGCTTTTGGATGAACTTTCCGTGGTGTACCAGTAGCCTTCTCATCCTTTTGAGAGGAAGAAGTTTTAACGCTGTCTGCTTTTGGCAACTCTTCCTTCACTTTTTTCACAGGAGGTTCAATTCGAGGCGATTTTTCACGATCGGTGTCCACCTTCTCTTGGGAAGATTTAGCTGGTTTTATTGCATTGTCTTTTTTAGGAGGAGCAGCCACTTCTGCTTTCCGTTTTGCCTTGTCAACTTTTGCTTTTGGCTTATCCTTCTCTTTTTTCTCCTTTTCAGACACTGGTTTGAAAGCAATAGAATCTGCTTCCATAGGTTCATCTCTCACAGGTGTGGCATCATCTCTACTTGGAAGCATGAACAGAGAATCTGTTTTAACATCTTCCGCTGTACCTGGTTCTCTTGGTTTTCTTGCACTGTCTAACAACTCAGAAGTGGGAAATCCTTCATTCTCATCCCCTTTTCTCCTCTTCCGGTGTTTTTTATGTTTATTTCCTTTGCCATCTCCCAGTGGATTTTCAACCTCCTTCTCTTTTGATTTTGTAGGATCTTTTATACCATGGCCCTCTCTTCCTGAAAGTTTTTCAGGGTAATTTCCAGCTATATTACGATTTCTATGGCTCTGCCCACCAGCATAATCCTCCCTACGTCCCCGAGCATATGGTGAATTCTCTCGTCTGGTTCCAGGTGGACCAAACCTATCTGGAGAAAAGTTCTCTCTGTTTACTGGAGGTCGAGGTTGAGCACCAACAGCATAGCCCTTGTAGAACTTTTCATACCATTCTCTATAGTTCCTTTCCCATTCTCTGTATCTTTCCTTTTCAAAAGGATCTCTGAAGTCAACAGATCTGCCATAGTAAGCTTTTATATCATACGGTGGAACTTCTCTGTATCTGTTAAAATACTCCCTTTCTCCTTCCCCTTGCGGTATAGTCCGTTTAGTGGGAGACTGGCCTCGAAATACTGGAGACCTAGACCGAGAATGGTATCTTCTGTATGGGGGTGACCTTGACCTTGAACGGTGATAACCATGTGACCTTGACCTAGACCGATAGTTACGACTCTTCCCTTTGCCTCTTCTTGGATACGGAGGAGATCGCGAGTAGGAACGAGAATGGGAACGACTAAACGATCGAGAGTAGGAGCGGGAGCGGGAAGAACCTGATCTTGACTTGGAGTAGGTATATGAACTTCTAGAGTAAGATGAAGCACTATAGGGAGACTTGGACCTTAAAAAAAACACAACACAAAAAACAAAGAAGAAGTTAATTCAAAACAGTCGCTCTCCCCATTTTTTTCTCTCAATTCTTTTTTTTCCTCTCCACATGCTTATGTCAAAGCTTCTTTCAGCTGCTGACATAATGCTACTGCAAACTGAAGAACTTGAAAACATGTAAAAGTTTTTGCTTACAGACGGAACAGTTGCTGCTTTGTTAGTGTAAAAACATACAGGAAGAGTAAAGTCTATTTCCACTCACTTCTACTATATTGACTACCATAGCTATTGATTGATTTCAGGTGGTGTATACTGGCCTCTGCTGGTACACAAATGTACATTTTTTTCACTACTCAGCAACTACAATGCCATGCAAATCATTTCTGTTGCAGTAAGATGCAAAAAACGCAAGTCTTAATGGCTACAGTGCAGTACCAAGTATCAAGAAAATAGGAGTTTGTCTGAACAGTAAAGCTCAATTTTACAATGCCAGCTTAGACAATTTAACTTCACTGCTTATTTGGCAATCCGTACGGGATACATAATACTTTGTACTGCAACATTACATGCCGTAAGATTTAATAAACTTCTAGCCAGATGTCCTAGCAAAAGTTTGCACGTTTCTAGTTCTAGCCAAGGCAAATGACCTCATTTCAAGTAAAACAATACGTAAAAGCTTTTAAACGGCTTCTAGTAATATTATGAATCAATGCCATTACTCTTAATAAAGATATTGACGACATTACTAATAGACATTCAGACTATTAGTAATAAACATTACTAATAGTTATTCAGGCTGCTGCCCAAGTGATTTTTTGGGATAAAAAATGTAACCTATCCTGAGTATCTTCCTTGACAAGTTTTTCTTCCGTTAATTTTTGAATCACTATTTCACATTAATCTGCACATACTCATTAGAATCATTCTTCCTCTCAAAGTCCTTCAGCAATTTAAGAATTCGTTAGAAACACGTCTGATCTTTTAAGTCCTAAGGAAAATTTAACAATGTAAACAAGATACTAGCGCAAGCCACCAGTTTGCAGTCCAGGTTAAAATCTCTCCGTGTATCCATATGAGATAGACAAAAGAGGAAATGACGACAATTTCTCTCACGTATTTCCTTCAAAGTGCACTGAAGTAATGGTTACAATCAGAATAGGGAGACAGAGAACATCTAGCAACTAATTCACTTTTTGGCCTCCTCAGGGTTACCAGGAGGTGAAGGATGGTTATACAGATGCTTTAGTAAGAGACACCTGCTTCTTAATAACTGCTGCCAAATGATAACTATCAGTCAACTGCAAGCTCTGCTGTATCTGAGCTACGTAGGAAACTCCTGTCACTGCTAATCCCTTGAATTATCCAATCCATCTAAAGATAGTGAGGTGGAGTGGAACTCCTCCTGATTCTTCTAGACAATCTGCTTCTCCATTACGGACATGTAAAGCAGTTACCTGGAAAACGAACGCCTACGCTCCTTTTGAATCTTTTTATATTCCATCAATTCCTTAGCAAAATCATTTGTAAACTCATCAAGTTTGGACTTTTTCTTTTCCCTGTTAAAATAAGTTTGACCTTTATTACAATTATAGTTTGACCTTTATTACAAAAAGACATCAAGAAACAAAACATGGCCAATATGAGAAAATGTATACTGCATGCAAATGCAAAAGGTGAACATCCTATTTATGCAAAAACAGTTTAGAATTCCTACGAGTTTTAGGGAAAGTTTTAGAGTTACATTTGTCTTTAGTTTTGCATGTTTACCATCCACAATGAAAATGTATATTGGAAAAAAATGTTCTATATGTAACTTTTGCTTATGTCAGACGCGCTTTAGTGTAACTGCAGCCCGATATGCTATTGAAATACAAAAATGAAAAACAACACAACTTCATTGAGCCAAATACTTACTCCTCTTTAAGTCTCCGTTGTTCTCTGTAAAACTCCTCCCTAGATAAAGGAGGTGCTTGTGTCGTTGGGATGGCATTTGAATGAGCCGTTGGTACTGCTGTTGGTACCCAAGCTGATGACATGTTTGCAGGAGCTGGGGGATATCCTGGAGGGGGGACAGGGTACCCAGCTGATGGAGGCTGACCAGGTGGAAACTGAGGAGGAAACTGTGGTG
The DNA here is from genome assembly GCF_047663525.1 of Anas platyrhynchos. Lineage (NCBI taxonomy): Eukaryota > Metazoa > Chordata > Aves > Anseriformes > Anatidae > Anas > Anas platyrhynchos. The sequence continues at coordinate 19,277,016 of NC_092601.1, read as the reverse complement.
GTGGTACCCCCGGTGGAAGAGGAAGTGCATGGGGAGGTGGAGGATACAAGGGAGGTGGAGGCACAGGCACAAAGACTGGTGCTGATGCTGGCAGTGTTGGGGCCTGAGTCCTTTGTGTACGTTCACTATGCGGGCGTCCTCGATTTGTACTTCTAAAGAAACCCAAAAACATGTGTCACTGTTTGTTACACTCTGCCCTGATTTTAAAGAGGAAAGTGAATGGAAGCAAGAAAACAGTGGGGAGTACTTCCTGTTCTGAACTTATGTGTTTTTCTCCCTGCTTTCTGTTCATTTGAGTCTACACACATTTCTTGATCCTCATGCTTGCTTTCCACATTCTTACCCCCAATAGCTCCCACAGTCTTCTCTGCTTATACTCAGCTTTTCAACTGTGGATGGAGGCTGCCTATGCTTAAAGAAGACTCCTATTTCACAAGTGCCAAGTGCCCACCGCTCCTCTGCCACTCCTCGATATACTTTAATACTTCAAACTTCTGATCTTCAAAGTACTGCACAAATATTAACTAATCTTCTCTTGAACTTCTTTTTAACATCTTCCACATAGGCTTCCTATGTTGTTGCCTCATGATGATGCATTTGGCCTGTTCTTGTTCCTGAATTGTTGTTATTTTCTTGCTTACTGAATTTGAGATTTTAAATATTCTGTAAGACGGAGCCTTGTTTTTGTTTTAAGATTTTATAAAGGTAACGCACACTTACAATCTGTCTGTAACAAATATATACCGGAATGAAGGACAAACTCGGCACTATGATTAATAAATAAAATGAACTCCTCTCTCTCCAAGTAAGAGAAAGCAGCTTGCCTGTTTGAGAGGTCTAAACTGAAGAAACTCCAGATTGTCATAAAATCAGAGCATTGACTTTTCCAACAATTTGCTCAGTCAGTACCAACTAAGTTGATAAAAAGTAATGTTGGATGCCGAATTCTATTGTGAAATCAATTTTGTCAGCCACATTCAGTCAGTAATCAAAAGGGTGGCTTTCCATCTGATCCTTTAATTATATTTAATTTGTTCATGTAGTTACAGTTTCCTGAAAAAGTATTAATTTTTCAGAGTCCTCTTCAATTATGCACTGGAGTTTTCTTTTAAATAGTCTTACTGGAAGCACAGATCCTCCTCTTGTTAGAGCTAATTCAAATAGAATCATTTAAAAATTAATTATCACTTATATTCTCTATAACTATCTGTACATACTTATTTCATTATTAATCAGCTGTTGTATAAGTAATGTGACACTGCCTAATTGAACAGGTTACAAGTGATAATGTATTAATTTCTGCAGAATATACTTACAGTTCCCAACCTGGCCTGCCGCCTGCTGAGCGAATTGCACCGGCTCTCATGGGATGACCTTTTGGATTGGATAGGAAAAGGAAAAAAATCCCATTCAGTTTATCAGAAGATTATTATTTAAAAAAAAAAAAAAAAAAAGAAATTCTAAAGCTGCAGATGTTTACCAGTTGTGGGTATTGATTGTCCTTGTGGACCCAGAAGACTTTGTAATGCTGGTTGTCTTAGTACAGGAACCTGATAGCCCTTGTGAATAAACACAAACTGTTAGAAATAGGCTCTAACAAAATATAAGAATCACTGTATTTGTTGAAATAAAATTTACCTTTTCTTCCAACAAACTGCTGATTGACAGAGGGGAAGATTTAGAAAGTTCAGCGGCAGTCATCAGAGCAGGAGGTATAACAGCATCTGCATCGCTACGGACAAAAAGCCAACAAACCAAATACACCCTTTTGAAATGCTACTTGAAATATAAAGTCAAAGGTAAGAAAAAGCTGACTACTGTAAATTGAAAAATGAACTAAAAAATAACCTTCGCCAGATTTACAAATAGAAAGTTGGTCAATTCCAAATGAAGTACTAAAGTCAATTTGGACTACTGGTATTTAAAGAGAAAGTTCAACGGCAAACTATTTTATTATGCTAATTGCAAAGGAAAGGCTTAGAGTATGTATAAGCCCCACACTGAAACATTTTGGAAGATGCAAGAACAAAAATTCTATTAGGAAATATGTTTATGTGCTAGTTCAGAGGCTGTCTTCAAGGTTCTTTTAAATTGTGATTCTTTGTTCTCAAGCCGTCCTCCTGTACAACCTGACAGTCTTCTCGACAGAGCAATTATTTACATTCAAGGCATAAAGTTGAAAGGATATAAACCCTAAATAGTAGTTAATATTTTCAATATATTTTCGTTGAACTTCTTTGGGTTGCAAGCTTAGACTTTTATGTTTGTAAATACTTCAAATTTACAACATTTTAAAGATCTATTACCCAAATCTACACGTGTCACTGACTACATTATCAGTAATACAGATAATGATTCTGACGTATCATAAAAATGATTACAAAACTACTTTAGAAAAAAAGTAATGTCAAAACACCCAGTTAGTTCTACCTGTAACTGAACTTGTATAGTTTTCATGAAAACACCATCTCCTCAGTAGTAAAGGAAAATTAATACACTCAACCAGAAGGTTTGACGTGATAACTAAATGAATAGTTCAGGAATTGATTGTCATTTAAATAAAGGGCTGCTAGGGAAAAAATGTTCCTCTTACAAGGTAAACCTGTACTGAATGACTGATAGGGAATCAAACAAGAAACAATTCTGAGAAAGTCCTTAAATAAAGTACACTTCCAACTTATCAAACTGTCTTTATTCACACTAAAAACAAAAAGCAGAACTTCCACAACTATTTGGAACTGTCATTAACGATCCATAAATCACTGAGAAGTTTGAGAGGAAGAATCTAACTTCAGCATTTTGATGTCTTTTACACTTGCGTTGATATACAGATTTACTTACTGAAAAGGTCCATCTGGCTTTTCAGCGCGGAGAGACAGGGACACTGCTGGAGGGAGATCAGAGACAATGACAGAAGACGGATTTACTGGCAGCCCAGCTGCCACAGGCTGACCAGGGGCCAAAGCAGCAGAATGAGAAGACAGAGAAGCTAATGGAATCATTAGTGGATCTTGCTGTCTGGAAATTGTTGGCCTCATTAGAGGCTGCAAGTTGCGTGTTATTGTTTGTCTCATTAGTGGTGGTGGAGGTGGTGGTGGTGGTGGTGGCTGCTGCTGTTGTTGCTGCTGAATCTTACGGAGTCTTTTTGTGTAGCCAGTTTCATTTTTGAAGTTGTTCACAGCCTATAGGTGGAAAAACATTTACAAAAGTCACATGAAAATTCAGCAAATGTATATAAAAAAAAAAGTTTCCAGGGAGTAAAATTACTTGTGTACTCTTGTAAATGTATTTTTATTTAAAATACTCAACTTCAGTGTTAACACTGAATCCAAAAGTGAGGCAATCACGTTAAATAACATATTGACCTGAATTTACCTGACTGCCCCTTTTTTTTTTTTACAAGTAGACTTTTCTTATGAATAACTTATATAAAAGTGATCATGTTACCTGGCGTAAGAACTTGTTGGCAATTAAAGCATCAGGAGACACATCTGTTTGATGACATGTTGGGCATGTATGTTCCTCAGATTCCAGTAATGCTGTTCTGATACCTGTGAATCATTACAATCAAAACATAATTTTTTAGGCAAACTAAGAAAATTTTGGGGGCTCTAGTCAATTATAAAACCATGTGCATGATTAATGAGTGAATATGGTCTTGAATTGAGAGCACAAAGCTGTAAATGTTCAATAGCATATGCAGCAAATAACTACACAGTTTTGATATTTCATTTCTTATAACATTGGAAGCTGCAGAGTAGACTGAGTCTTGCCATTTTGACTAGTCCTTTTTCCCACTACTAGTCAACCAACCATAAGGTTAACAAATAAAACATTTCTAAAAATAGTAAGTTTGGGTTCTAAAGGTTTTAACCAACTCTTCCTAGAAGGTTAAATATCTAACTACCCACTTATTGCAACCCACAGTAAGTTAGAGCTAGAGTCCACAGTAGTCAGAGTTGGATATATAATAGTAACACTTTATTTAACGAGAGAAAAGTCTGGAGACAAAGTAAATGCATTTGATATATAACATTGTAATCACCTGCACAATTTTGTACACTTCTCATACTCCTCTTTCTGCATGTGGAAAGGATTTAACTAGATACTTAAAAAGAGGAAAAAAGTTTTTTTTTTCCCCCCTTTTATACCAGAGAAGATCTTTCTTATTCAGGCTATTCTTAAGCATTAAATAGAGCTAATAACAAACTAATCTCGTTATCTCCTATTTTTGCTTTCAAGTTTGATGATCTGAATTAACAAACGTGGGAGTAATACTTACATTCATCACAGTAACTGTTTCCACAGCAGGGAATAACAACCGCATCTGTCATTATATCTTTACAAATCAGACACAACAACTCATCTGGAATAGGATCATCTTCTTCAGAGGAGGAGGATGGATCCTCTGGCAAGAAAGGAGGCTTCTCTTTCTTTCCTATAGCATAAGCTTCCCTTTAGGGAGGAGACAAGAGGGGGAGAGGAAAAATAAAATAATTTGAAGATGAAGAAATTTTGAAGAAATTGAAGAAATTTGAAGAATTTCAAGACAACTTTTTCAAGCTTTGGGCTTCATCAAATAATTTTATAATCAGCCTTTTAAAAATATAGGCGTTCAATTCAAAATACTTTTTCTACAGTCACAACACTAGAAGAGGGAGCGTCTATCTTTCTGTTCTGGAGAACTCTCCCATGCATTAGCTCAACTGAGATGAGAAATTAGCCTAGACTAGGAAAACAATTGGCAGCTGGAAATTCTGTGAAATGAACCCCTTCTGTGCCAGAGGGTAAAATCTAAATTGTAGGGTCAGGATAAATTTAATCTCTAAGAAATGACACTTTTCTAAATTAAAGTCATTGACCTTGCAGCTTCTCCAAAAGGACATTCAGAAAACAACAGAAAACAGAACTCTTCTCAAACTCTTCTAAAACCGGAACAGAAGCAACTGCTGTCCTCAGCACAGGCGGATGCCCTTAGTTTATATCAACAGGAAAACCGCTGTTTCACATGTCAGACCTGACAGTCAGAGGGGGAGGAAATATTCTGGTCCACCTGATAAATTCCATACTTACGCATCAATTGTTGGTATTGCGTATTTTCCAGTGTTTGTTAGCATAGCACCCTTTGTGTTAGGATCTTTCACTTCCATCATGAAACTTCTGGGAATTCCTGTGCTCTTTTTAATCCTGGGAACAGACTCAAAATTTTTGTCCTGTTAAGAAAAGAAATTCAGACATATTTCATCCTAAAAGTCACACTTAAAATGACATTTCAATGATTAAGCAGCAAAATCCTTAATCCTCTCCTTTTCTCTAACATGAGGACTGCATGGTTAAAATATTTGTTTTCATAAATGAATACTGCCAAGATGTTTCAAAGGTTTAGCATCATTTTGAACTCAACAGACATTCATGTGGCTTAATGTCTGGCTCCTTAGGGGTTAAACGTCCCCTAACTTACTATTCCATCAGGACAGAAACATTCATAATACAAGTCAGACCGCAAGTTTCTTCCAGTGTTTTGAATCAGTCACTGGAGAAACTTAAATTCACCATCTATGTATGAAGGTTCAATTCATACCTCATGCCTATCTTTAGTGACTAATGCTAACTGTCATGAATACTTAACCAGAGATAGTGTAATTAAAACATGTAAATCTTCAATAGATTGGGTCAAGAGAAATATCCTCTCCTCTTGCAATACAAAGTATTAACAAATGTTAATGGTCATTTAAAAGTTAAAGTTAAAAGAAAAAAATCCAATGTATCAATGTATGAGTGAAAGTACACAGAAAAAAAATCTACGGACATATTAAATGCCTATGACCTAGGAAAATTAGGCAGTCGTATAATTCCAGCTTTCCCTTTACATTTTAAGGGCTTTGTAACATTGTCTTACAATCTCTGGATTTCACCTTAGGAAAAATGATTCTTAATATGAATATTGATGTATTCATCAAGTAACTAAACTAAAAAACAATACAAACAAAACAAAACAAACAAAACCAAGTAACACCAGCAGTCCACTGTAATCTTACCCCATTTGTTGGGCAGTTCTTGATATAGTGGCCAGGTTTTCCACAACGAAAGCAAGTATATGATGGTGGAGGTGGACCCAAGGGTTTCTTCATGTAACTAAAAAAGTTTGGGAAAAACAAAAAATATAAAGGTACACATGTATCTCCCCTTAGAGCAAACAACTCTACAATTTTTTCACAATCTTCAAAGAACAGATTTGACTTCAGCAACACTTACTTGATTGGATCATATTCATGGCCAGACTGTGACATCATAGCTTTTATTTTATCTTCTTCGGAAGCATTGGCTTCAGCCAGATTGGCAGTCTGTTTAACAGGTAATTATTTGACACACACATTAGAAACACATTTAAGTCCACACAGCCAAAGACAACACCACTCATCCAATCCTGTAAAGAGCAGCACAACTCTAGCTGAGGTTGCATGAAACAGCTGCTTATATAAAATATATTTGTCCTGAAGATGTTCTGGGGAGTCCTTACGCCATTACATGATGTTTATGTGCCTGTTAACCTACTTGAAGAGAGCATTCTTGGGCACTCAAAACCTTAGGCTCTGTTTGTACCTTACATAAAGACTTGTGTAACCAATCCAATTTTCTTCAATACAAAGTGGACTGAAGCTGAGTGTAAGCACAAACAAAAACCCCAAAACAACAAAAAACCCCACCAATATCTAGTATTTTTCAATCAATTTTAAGCTCCAGACTATTTGATGGAGAAGATATCCATTGTACATTCAATTCAGAAACATGGATGCCAAGCACTAATATTTACATTTTGCAGCATTAAAAGGACACACAACTTATTGTTGCGAAGCTGTTTCTGCTTGCTGAAATTCAGCTTCTGGCAAATAAGCATTAAAAGGAATCAAGCTTTTTATAAACCCTCAGCAAGAAAAGACTTTTCAGTAGAAATTTGACCATAACGTAGTCCAAGCTGCATGTTCCTCCCAACACAATTCATTGTACCAAGTGCTTGAACTACAAGCAATACTGAAGGGCTGTTTTTCAATTTGATTGTGTCCTTTTAACACACAAATTGTAATAGAAACCTTATCTACAGCTGTATTTTCTAATCATTGAAGCTAGCTGATTTTTAAGCAGTATTTGTTAAAATGGTTTTTACACACTAGTCCAGATACAAGCAGGGTCTAAGGGAGTGACTGTCAATTATTTGAACCTTCAAGCACCTATCATTCAGATCAACCACTCGTGTTCTTGGTTTTATATGCATTCATTCACAAAAGCAACCAACTAGTTTCAACGCTTTATTAAATGGTTGTTTCATATACACAGTTTTTCTCAACATGAACATAATCCAGATCGACATCTATGAAACCGTTTCCATGAACATTTACAGAAAACTTTTACAAATACTTGACTAATTTGTTTGAACCCAAACGGTTTACAAAACACATCCAAAACCCACAAAACATTATTAGGAATAGACCAAAATTCAAATATGGCATTTAATACATAGTAGTAATAAAACAGAAAACTGTTAACACATTGCCTCCAGGCTAAGCCAGTCTGCACTGAAGAGGTTAGGGTACGTAACAGTTTTGAGCTGCTTCGTTATGTTCCTGTGTTTTTCTAAAATGTTTGGATTTTGTTGAAAACTTAAATGTGCACACCGCTTGGACAGTTTCTCAGTTTAGAATAAAACTTGACATGAGTTCACAGAACCAAGGACACGTTTAGGGACAGCACTAATGGAGACCAATTTCTTTAGGTGGCTACATTCCTTTTTTTTTGGCCAGATGTATACGATTTAATTTCTGCAGTGGGTAGGGGAAGAATTTACCAGTGGGAAGACTTCTCTTTCTTGGACATGAGCTCCAGCTTTTCTTTTCAAAAGAACAAACTCTAGCTACTCTGCATTAGACCCTGCCTCCTCTAATCTCTGGAATTTAAAGACTGGTAGTTTAATTGGCTAGAACTAAGCCTTTTCCAAAGTGCAGTCACTAGTGCTTTCCCAGACAAAGTTACACATTATTGAGCAAAAAATGCAAGCAGTTTCATAGCAAAACACGGCATTACAACAATTTCAGAAGGTCACGTGCTAATATGCCACACATACACATTGGTATATTCCTATAAACAATTAGGTACATTTACACAATTTACAGTCTGTGTTCAAACAAATTAGATCGTGTTGCCCACTATATATTCTACAGCTTATGAAACTGTGCAACATTCAAGAATGGATCTATATCTGTGAAGACTAGAAATTCAAAAATAACCATGCAATTGTCCATGTTACAGAAATGTTTGTATTTTGGCTGTTGCAAACCCCCCTGAAAAGTCCATAACTTACAGCCAATTAAATTCTTCTGTAAAAATTGTGTTAGTTTCCAACGAAAAATTAACGAAACGTATGAAAAACGGTAAACAGCTTCTGAAGTGCTTCTTCTTTGTGTCTTGAAGATGAATAATACTGCAACATTATGTTGAGGCTGATAAGGTACTCCCCTTCAATCTTCCCAAACTGGGAACTACTCTTTACAGGATAGTATCAAATTTTACACACATTTTAAAGTTAAGATAAATACTTTAACTTATTAAAAATTAAAGGTTGTTTTTTTTTTGTTTGTTTTTTTTTTTTCAAATTACAACAGTAAGCCAGCTATAGATCACAATGTAAGATTTAAAATAGGAAGCAAACACTTTTTTTTGGTAAATATTTGACAAGAATATATATATATACCTTAGTAAGCTGGGCCAGAGAAATAGATGCAGAAGAGTCATCAATCTGTTCACAAAAAATTAAACACATATTCAAGTTCTACAATCAAAACATAGCAACAGTTAACCTCTACTGTAGTCTGAAAGTCTGCACTATATCATCTGTGTCTCTCTGGAAGAGGCATTTTTAACCTAGTGTAATTTGTATTTGTTCAAAACAAAGTCCAGACCTACAAGAGTTTAAGAGTGTCTATATGGTTAACGAGAAGAAACTAGAACAACCAAACCAACTGAGATCAACCTATTGCTCAAGAGTATCTCTGAGGGAATTTTGCCAAATGCTCACAGCTGCATAAAAGTCAAAGGGGTAAGGAAACTCAATTTTCTGCTAAAAAGTTTTTTTTTTCAAAAAAAAAAAAAAATTTGAGAAAGAAGCATCACTACAGGAAACTTATTTTCAGTGTAATCTGTAAATTAATTGCTTAATGTTTAATCATTTTTAAATGCACATGGTTATGTTTTTGTGAACACAGTAGCTGCCTGTGAAAATAAAGCACAGGCATGTTAGCTCTGAACCATAAACTCTGCCCCTCACGTCATTTAAAAATGCCAAACTCACCACACCCCACAAAACCCTAATAAAAATACCAATCCAAAACAGCAGTCATAAAAACAACCCATCACTTTGCCTAGATAAAAAAAAACAAACCTGCTTAAATCATTGAAATTAAGGTGTTTACCATGATAAAGTAGTCTATAAAAATGAGAAAACTAATTTCTATCATTATTTATTATTAGACTACATACTATGAATTAGTTTGGATATGAATTAGTTTGGAAAGTGTGAGTATTCAGTATTCTCCCTGCTATCAGATCAAAAATAGTTTTCAAATAGCAGCCTAGTACTAAATGCACAAAAGCAAGAAAGCATCAAGCGTACTACTGGTAATGAAAGATGGATTCAGAACGTAATCCTGTCACTGCTTTTTTATTGCAACCACTCTCCTCGCCCTCAGCTACCTACAGGACCAGCTTGCAGGAAGGAGCTCTTAAGGCCACAGGTTAACAACAGACTGCAGCATTTATTGAGAACCAACACCGAAGTGTAGTTTGGCCACAACTGAAAACGATAACTCCTTTTCCTTTTCCAGTATTATGCATTATTGAATTATGCCACAGGCAGCAGTAAACTTACACCAGTTAACATTATCAGAAAGACATTCCAAATTCTGCTTATTACAAGTTGTTCAAAAAAAAAAGTAGAATAAAATTTCAGAATGTAAACTGAACAGCTCTCCTCAAGAGATCACAAAATTGATCAGAAAAGAGATTAGAAACCCTTCCCTGAAAAACAAAACAAAACACACCAAAAAAAAAAAAAAAACAACACCACCAAAAAAACAACACTCTTGTCCTCTACTAACATGGTGGAAGAACTCGAGGCAGTAGCTTTAGCAGACTGTAGGGGAAAAAATATCTACCTGCAGAAGATGTTTCCTTACTCCAGTAACGCACTGGTTTTAGTTAATCATTCCTTCTCTGTATGTTTGGGAAAGCACATGAACATTACTATATTACTATCTGAACATATTTTTAAGTTGTGCCTTTGAAAAGACCTAGATCTGGAGTAAAAGAGCTTTTTTCCACTGCAACTCTTACTAGAAGATTCAACTTCCATTCTTTTCAGAAGATTTTGTACTTAGCTATGTTTAAAAGGATGTCTGATTAAGTATCGTGTAGCTGTACACTCCGTATGTCACTCCTTTACGTGTGGAAAAAAGAGGTCTCTCAAGGGAGGCACAACTGCTACCATTTTGTGTGTTTTCAGAGGCAGCTAAAATATTGGGGAAGTTATTGATTGGAGCCTAGCAGTCTAATGAGATATTAAACAGTCGAGTATTGACCAGTTACCGAAACAAAGCAATTAATAAAATGTTAATTAGTGTTTATATTTTATTAGGAAACAGTATTGTTTGGCCTGCAGGCAACAGTCTAATTTCTTAAAGGAGATGATGGCACTCATTTCTACCAAACTGGTACCAAAAGCAGCAAATAAACAATGCACTATTGAGTAAGTCTGCCCAATGGCCATCTTCCAATGATCCTGCATTCTTTTCATTTTTATTTCATTTTTTTTTAAATCTTTATGTTTCCATTGAAGTAGTCCTGCCAGTCCCTCAAATTAGTGAAGTAGAAACAAAATCTCCAGGAATCTAGCACACAGCCCTAAGATAATCCTGCAGAAGAATCAGAGAAAGAAAACAGATCTGAGAGCCGAATGTAGGAACTCTCATTTCATACAGAAGATTCAACAGAAGCTAAAAAACAGCAAGCAGAAACTGGGACAGAAAATAGGGAAAAGGCTAGTTTGGTATATCCAAATCATAGTGGTTTCCTAAAACCTGAGATCTTAGCTAAACAGAAAATCCTGCCAGGAAGGATCGCAGTTGCATTCAGTGGCGCTGAAACAAGGGACACAACTGTGCGTTTATGCAGACTCTAAGGATAAACAGAGATGCTTGCAGTTGTTGAAATACTAATGCTAAAACAAAAAGGATCCACTTCCTTGATTGTCTGTAATAACAATAGGACACCACCACAAATTTGGAAGCATAAAATAACAGCTAACATAAAAAAGACAATGAAAAAATGTTTGAGCCATAAGCTTTTGTGCATCCTTTTTGTTTTTCTTACTCACTTTAACTTTGCTGCTTAGGCATTACTGTTTAACAGTAGTTGCTGAGCTTTCCAGTAATTTATCCCTACCACACTAAGATGCTGTCTCTACTTTGAAATACATACAGAAATACAGATATTTAAAAACAAACAAAAACTTTAGACCAAGATCTGAGCTGGCTTTAAAAGTAAATCTCACTGTGCTTCCAACACTAGGGGTGCCTGACTCTGCAGTGTTTTTAAAGTAATCTTTAATTTTCGTATCTAAGTACCCATCCACCTCCATACAAATGTAAGACTTGTAAAGGAAGAGTTCCAAGGAGGCTTCCACCCTCCCTATGCCTACCCACAGCCCAACTCAGGTAGTCAGAGCAAACGAGAGGGGAATATTTTTGCTCTCTCTTCCACTTTAGAACTTTAATCTGTTCTAACTAACACTAAGTCTTCCCCCCACCACTGCAGATACTTTTTTTTTTTTCCCATTTTTTTTCTCTCTTTTTTGTTTTTTGAGACGTCTATGTTAGCTTATGGTCAGATGCTACTTAAAAATGTAATACAGACATGCCAGGGAACACACAAGGCTAAAAGAATGTTAACTTTATTTATGAACATGTGATTTGTGTTTATACACATGCTAGTAAACAAAAAGGAAAATAACTGTTTTCAAGAAATAAAAACCCATCTGAATTAGATCAAATACTATAAACGTGCTTTACACAAATGCATTACATTAACTACTAGGGTCACTGGGCCAGTTAAACTAACTTGAACTCACAATGGGAGGCATTCATGTCGAAAAAGGAATTCGAACCAATCAGCGGTAGAATTACGGATGTCAGATTCAGATTTAAGTCTTTTCAGACCTACATTTAAAAAAGGTTTTCATCTGAGGTTGATTGCACACCACTCCATGGGAACCAGAGGCTGCATTCTTCACAGAATGCAGACACAGAGTTCATGAATTTCTAGATTAAGTTATCCTAACAGCTTAATGAGTGATCAGATCCAATGATCCAGGGTTAGTGTAATGCCTCACACCATTCTAGTGAAGAAAAAGCAGTTATACTTAAAATAAAGATGAAAAATAAAAAACACCAAGTAGTAATTTTTATACTGTAAGAACTATTTTGAAATCCGTAGTTATACACAATATTTGACCCAAGTGGCAAATCAGTATCTAAGACCGTTACCAATCAAGTATTTCCTCATGTACTTATCTATATTTTAGCAGCAGAGTAACAGTGTGTTTTCAAGCCTGAATTAAAATGCTGCCCCCTTTTCCAAAGGGAAATTCAAAATGGTGGTATACTAAAGAGAGGCTTAACCTTTGGGAAGTTAAAGCAGCATCCAACCCTGAAGCCACCCAGATCCAAAAGTACAGTGCAGACGAAAGTTAAGAAAGATGACATGGACTTTACCCACAAATGCACCAGGCTCTAACCTTGTGCCAAAAATTTTATACCAGGTTTTAGATATTTTCGCTTGCAAACTATTAAACTAAACTGTTTTGTTAGGTAAAGCAAAAAGACCAAACACAGAACTTTAGAATACCACTTTGTGTAGCAATGATATTCAAATTCATGTCTTCACATCTTTTCAAGACATTTATGTACTCTGAGGGGCCCAAACAATATCACTTCAATTTCAGTTTTAGGAATAAATACTTGAGTGCTTAAGGACACAAAAAGGAGTTATTTAGCTGCACAGAAATGTCCTCAGAAATTGTATGGAATATGCTTGTTTTAGTAGTTGTTTGAACCCCCAAGTCAGAAATAAGAAACAATATCGAGTTTAACAATAATGGTTTCTCAGTGGTTTTTGATAACATTTTCAAAAACCATTAGGCAAAAAAGTATTTAAAAACGAAAGCTAAGTGATACAATGTGAAAATGGCAAAAAATACACTCCAAACATTTTTATTGCAAGAAACAAAAAGCACACAACAACCTATACAAACATACATATTACTAGCTATAGACAGACAGATGTAGAACATGGCACCATGTTCAATTGTGCAAACCTCAAACCTACATGATCTAAAAATGATCATACAGTATCTGTACAACACAAAGTCATACAGGAAATATTCTAGCATATTCAATATGAAATACAATGCATTACTAGGCACAAATACCAATATTCACATTAGAACTGTGCAAATGATGGCATTACTCAGTTTTTACTATGCTGAATCAAATACATTGTATTTACAACATATACTATGTTTTGCTGGAAAATATATTAAGTTAATACTTGGAAAATTAATGCAAGGCTACATTGTTTATAATTAAGTGCAGTGTGTAGAAAAAAGTGTGAGATTGTGTTTTTACATACTGCTTTTGATGTTCCACTCACTGGTTCAGTTCGACTTCTAAAAGAAGAAATAAAGGTGATCAGAATTTAACAGAAAGCACTTGTATCCAACATATAGCAGTGAAAACAGGTTATAAAACCCGAGCATCATAACATTATGTTCTGGTAGTCTAGAGAATGTAGAAATTTATTCACATACATAAACTGTTCTCCCTTGGTACATTCAGTGCAACTAAAAAAATCTCATTTCTACTTTGTTAAATATTATTTTAAGATTTACAAATACAGAACACAACAGTGCAAGCACAAGTCCTCAGGTATTTTGTCCCTGCTGTATCAGGAGCAAAAATATGAAGTCTCTACTACAGTTTTGTGTTCTTAATCAATGTTCTAAGCATGAAGCTAGCTTTAGCCAATCTGTATATCCTTAGCATTACAATTAGGTACCAGACACAATACTTTAATTTCTAAGAAAGAACAGTGATAGTCTAGACACTCTGAAGTACAAGTTTCAAGTGGGAAACCAAAACAAAAAACCAGTCATCTGATAAAGGAAGGAATAAAATAAAAATGACAGCAGCATAGTCTTTAGAGCTGTGTTTCTTTGTGGAAGCCCAAGCACTGTGTTCAGATATCTACTATATTTAGCCATGAAAGTGCCAAAATATTAAACGTGTTACATATGCTACATTGACTAAAAATAGTAGTAGAAATGTCACCTGAAAGCAGTTTCTAGGATTTTGTGCGATTTAGGAGTCCTGTGACAGAAAAAAAGGTCTTAATTGCCATAATTTGCTTTAAAATAATCTTGAAAATGCTACAGTATTTTAGGAACTATTTCTTTAGTACATTTGAAAACTTGCCGAGATTCCACATACTGATTGATCTGTATCTGCATGCTACTCATGAATCAGGCATGCAACCACTGATATAGTTAACAAACAATTCATACATCATCCCAAGTGTCCCATGAGCAGAGGCAATTAAAGGCTGCTGCGGAATTTATGTACAAACTGCAAGGCTTGTGTTTCCTGCCACTGCTAGAAAACCACTAGGCTCACAGTTAGAGCCGCGTACTCCCTGAAGATGAGGAAGTATAAGGAAATGCTTTAGATTACCACACAATGGTTTCTTCATATTTTTACCTTGAGGAACATACTACAAGAGGAGTTAACGTATTTTGGAGGCCTCTCCACCGTTGCAGCATACACTCAGAATTCCTAAATGTTAACTACTCCACCACTTGTTTCTGTAATATTTCCAGCTAGGGACAGAAAGCTCATCTGCCTGCTTAATTTCCAATGTTAAAACGGCAGCGCAATTCTTTATCCCCACATACAGGTATTTAATTAATCTTTGATGCTGGCAGCATCTATCCTCTAATTTTACAACCGCATTACAATACCAGGAGAGGGTGCCATCCAACCAGAGACGGAGGATGCACTGACAAGACAGCACTAAGCATACGTATGTAAATTAAGCCCTAAGACAAGGCAATGCTTATAAGCACAAAAATGTGGGGTCTAGAATTGCTAGGTAGAGCCTGAAAGCACTACAACTACTTACAGCAGCAATGTGCTTAAGCTCATGTGCAGAGCCACACAAATTCAACTTTTTTGCATGCAAATGCTTCATGGGTACCAGGGTGCTGCTGTACTGTTTGTTAGAGACACACTGTAACTCATCAGTACACCTTACTTATCGAGAACCAACACGAAAAAGGCATAGCAAAACCACAAACCAATAACGTTCACCAGTTGTGGTGGACGGGCATATCTTTAAGGAGGTTGGAAAAGAAAGCCATTCAAACAACACTAATGTGGCTGCTGCAGAACTGGATTGTATGAATAAATGAACGATAGCACTAATCCTGTAGTCAGGAAATGCATTTGAATGTCTAATTTTAATCAATACATGTGATTCTCTGTTCTTCATGAATGCTAGGAATACAGATGAAAACCTGGAGCACAGATACCAGCTTAGGGTGAAACAGAAAGATAACTAGGAATGGTAGCGTGCTGAACTGCTTACTGAGTTTCAAGTAAGGAAAGCTTTAGCTATGCCTTCACAGTACAGAAACAAAAGGCAATACACTTAAGGATATTATTCTTTTCTCCCTTGCCTTAAACAACCCTTGTCTTTAAGAAGCTAACAAAATCACTTATGTATGAGACTTTTTGTTTGCATGGCTCACCAAATGGCAACCCTTGCTCCTTCCTCTATTGCTAGTATGCAAAAATAGTGGGTTTGGGCCATAAGAATACTGCCACATCCCCAGACCAAAAATGCAAGAAATTCACACACTGAGAAGGAGACTCTACTGAAATGGGAACAAATTATAAATTCACAGCACCATGCATATTTGTGTCAACTGTAAAACAAAGAAGAGCAATATGTACACTAAGGGATCTCCTCTTGTAGAGGAAACAGGATCTAAACCCGTTCAGATCTCAGGTCTCAGAAAATGACCTCCCCCCTGAGAAGCCAATAGAACGGATGTGAAGAGTTACCGCTGCGGGAGTTTGAACCCAATGCCCTAGTAGGTCTAAAAATATTAGTCCATTTTGGGACAGATATATGAAAATCTACCCCATTGCAACAAAAACTAACAGCTTTTACAAGAAATATACAATCTGAATGCCTCTCACAAACTAAGATTAATCAAAAAAATAAGTTAAGAAAACGCTCACAAAGAACGCAGTGCTTTGTGGATACTTACATAACGTATGTTTTGCTGGTAGCTTTAACTCCTCCAATAGGGATTCTTCTAACAATTACTGATGAGTTCTTAGGGATCAGGGCATTATCGTCTGTGTATTCTAAAAAAAACAAACACACCACAAACACAGAAAAAGATTAGCAATAAGAATGCACATTAATATGTAATTAGACAGCACTTCTGAGCACCCTTGTACAGATATAAAAGTGGAATTTTACACGTGACACTGTACTTTGTCTTGAAGTAACAGTCCACTTCAAAAAATGTCTTTACATTTATAATCAAACATAAACAGCAAGATCATGGGCTTCGTGATTTATTTATTTTTTTAAACTCGTCTGAATACCAACAGCAAAATTGTCTCAAAGGTCACTTAAGGGGAGTCCCTGCTAATGCACAAGGTTCCTTCCTGTCCTTGATTAAATTGCTTTTACTTCTAATAGGCTATAACACCAACAGAGTTTTAGAGAAAAAGAAACCACAGCACAGTCATAAACCAAATTCTTAAGCCCAATTAGCTTGCCCTGTAACGGCACAGGAACTTAACTAAAGCTTGAAAACTTTCAGCCATTGCTTTCAGAGTTGATAACTAAACCCAATTCACTTCTGCTGCTTAGTGGTTGAGACAGTACACAGGAGAAGAGAACCTGCCAACTCTGTCCATTTCTTGGAGCTTAATTAATCAACAGCCACCAGGCTTTTCAGCTACTCAGTGCTTTAAATTTAAGTGGAAACTAAACTGGCATTACTAGAAACTTTCTCGCACAATCTTTGTGGTTTTTTATTTTAGCTTGCTTTCACAGACCGGCCAGAATTGGCTCAAATGAAAGTAGCACAGCTCCTCTTAAGCTTATTACCTGGCTAGAATTAACTACAAAGGGGTGAAATCTTTCCAGGCACTTTCTGCAGAGCAAAATAACTCAAAATGACTTACAAAGGCGGATTTCAAAAAGCTTTTAGAAAACAGCGTGCCTGAAGCTATCCACGCTTTACCTTGGTTCACATCATGTTGCTCTTTTGAAAAGGAGAAAACCTTTTGACCTTTTACATAGGATGCCCCCCCAGCTCCCTGAGACACTGAGCAAGCTTGAAACACGCAGATCTCTCTATTAGAAAGGCTTTTCTATTGTACTTCCACAAGTCAGATATGCCGATTTTGAAGCACTATCAGCAGCCAGTCCCTATAACCGATCTACAGTTTTAAATACTAAAAGCCCTTACCTTTGCAGATTGAATCAGAACCATGGTGTGAAAACCAAAGACACCATGTATCTAGTCACACACCGTCAGGGTAGTTTTCCCAGTGATCAAACACAAAATAAGAATATTTGATAATTTATGCTCCATTTTTCAGAATGTTTTTCCTAGAGACAAGTCTCCTTTAAACTGAAACACACCTACCAGACAATCATTTCAACACTGAAATCAAAATGTGACTTCTGTTTCCAGATGACAAAATGCTTCTACACAAAACTGAGAAATCTTTTAGCTGAAACTAATTCCTGATCTTCCCCACGGGAACCAAACAGCAGACTTCCTCTGAACTTCACGGCAGTTTAGAATTGTGTGAGAAAACAGTTCCTAATGAAATCCATGCAAACAGGAGCTTTTACAGAAGTCATATATCCTGAAACAACCCCTGGAGCTCTTCTCAAAAGGAAAATGTAACCATTACAAAGTTAGCTGTCAAGAAAGGCCTGCAATAAGACTTTTTGGAGATGGTCAAGGAATACTGAAACCTAGATAAGCAACTGAGAGATCAGGTGAGCTGCAGCTCCCAAGCAGCTGTTTCTACCTGCTGTATGATGTCACGTCCAGCATTCTTGCTGGTCTAGAAAATAAGCCACTGGACAAAGACTTCAGAGCTCTAGGACAAGCAACAGCAGCTCCACAAATACATAGGAGTTTGTTATGCCTGTACCGCACGCAGAACTTGGAAGTCCTGCAGAAGATTACAACTGGCACCTCTCCTACACTGTAAACATGAGAACAGCTGACTTGCCCAGCTGCATCTGCCTGGACATCAGCTGAAAGAAACAGAGGAAAGATACTGTTTTGTTTGTGCATGACACAACTGTAGACAAGGGATATTACAAGGAGCTGTTTTTGAAGTTTTTATCTACTATTCTCAGGCTCATAATTAAAAAACAGAATTGTTGCACTTTCATACCAGATTATGACAGCCGTAACTATTCCAAAAAGACATGTTTTTCCTTTGAGAACTTATGCTTTTATTAGAAAACTTGTGCATTTTTAAAAATGTCTGTTCTTCCTCAACAGTGAAAATACGCTTTGTTTCTGTTCCCACTATCAGTCTGCTGGGTCTGTAAACTATTGTCCCCTATAGCCAAGGGATTTATTCACAAATTAAACAAGCCTGCAGACAGGCCAATTCAAACAAGCGTATCTGTAGTGTCTATGGTATAGATGAAGAAGTCCTCTTTTAGCATTTTGTGAAAATCTATTGACCCTTAGAAGAGATGCATTAACATTTGCCTTCTGAGTAAGCTGTCCTCGTGTGCATACATAAATTTCCTTGCTTTCAGTCTGCATGTTGTGTGCATTGAAGAAAGCTCCATCCACACGGGAACAAAATGATGTAAGAATGAATTTCCTTTAAATGTTAATCTGTGCTTTTATTACATATTTAAACTGATCAACAGAAGAGCAATAATTCCTCGTGAAGGAAAGACTTTATTTGTATAGGACACTTATTGGTATTTAGCAATTAATACTGTCCAATTTGCTTGTGACAGAGAATTTGTGGAAGAGTGATTATATACAGGAGAGTGAATAGCCGAGTTACTTCTGTGAGAGGACCCTGTTCCAGGCTTTACTACATTTATTTGTCCTTTGCCTTAACTATTTGAATGCATTTTGGTGATGAAATTCTAATAAAAGTGAAATAAAACAATGCAAAGTAAAAACTTAATGTCTTTTAAAGTCGGATGAGGGCTAAAGCTGAAGAGGTATTCTTGAAGCCTCTGGAAACTTGTTTGCCTAATTTGAATTTAACAGACGCCAGCTTAGTCTAACAGCTCTAAGACTAAACTGGCATCTCCCAGCAGAAGCTTGCTCCCCATGGGCTTGGCAACCCCCAGGATCTGCAAAATAGTGTCACTCTGCAGTCCCTGCCCCTCCACGTGACGGGACATCTGCAAAAGGAGCGGTGAGATCACGCTCAACAAGGCCACTTTTCACAGTTGTCCAAGCAGAGCTCAAGCAGAAGTGTTCAACAAAGCAGGAGGTGACCATTCTGTTGATGCCTATTCCCTGACGGCACAAAACTTGTTCTACTGATGGTGCCAGCCAGCAACTGGCTACGGGGCTTTCGTCAGCCTGACCTGTGATTAAAAATATGGATTCGATTAGTACAGAAAGCTTGCAAAAACAAAGGCAAAAATGGATGTTACATTAAGCAGAAGAGGTGCAACAGTGTAAAAATTGCTGTATCTCTTGTAAGAAGATAGTCTACTTGAAAGAGACAGGGAAAGAAACATTTCAAGGAATAGAGGCAAACAAGCTTAAATAAAGTAACTGATTTGCTGCCTCATACCTATGTATAAATCTCAATTCAAAACCTGCATGTCTGCAAACTTCCTGCAAAAATAGTATAAAATTATTAAAGCCATCAGACTTTCAGAATTTGCATCAAATGTATACTATGAACAAGCTACTCTAAAAAGTTCATTCTGGATTTTATGGCCTGTTTTGATCACCATGTTGAGCCTGACAGGACTGCAAAAAGCATCTTTTGAGCACTACGTAGAGAAGTATTTTCACCTGGATAAAGTACAGATGTTCTTCAAAAACATCATCAGAAAGCGACCCTGTAGGCAAAACCACCTTTGTTAGGCATCTCAGCTTTACTTAGTAATGAGACAATTTACCATTGGTGGAAGGATTTGAAGAGTGAAAGATGATGACCACCAGCAACATTCAAGATTGTCTCTACCAGAAAACAGTGCAACTCCCAAGAATGCCTTTTCTCCCTAGCACTTGAGATATGTTCCCTCATCTCATTTTTAACTCTGTTCTTATCAACGCTCATTTGCACACTTTACAGCAAGCAAAACGAGCTCTGCAGCTGGCACTGAAAGCCCTGCCTCAACACACCCTTACTAATGGGGTGGACTACTATTTCTAGGTGTTTAGCTTCCACCAAAATAGGTATCCCCAATCTCAGCTATCACTGGCACACCATCATTTCTTAAATCAGCTAGGTCAGTAGCCCAAATGGCTCACAGATCTTTCGCTTGGGTCATTATGGTCTTGAAAGGATGAGCTGACAAAATCTAACAAACTTTCAGCCGTCAATCTGACCACACTGAGTGTCTGAAGCCTTAATGTCATTGTGTCACTTCAGCCTGTGCCTGGTGGAAGTGGAAGCAATGCTGGAGACAAGGTGAAGATCGACCCAACTGAGCCTGCCTTAAGTGCTTGGCAAAGGGACAATATTCTAGCTGCCTCCACACTCCCAAGAAGGATGGATCCCAAACCTGCTGGTGGCAGAGTTCAATCAGCTGACTCCCAGACTGGCACTGCGTCTAAGCTCCACGGCAGTTTTTGAGTAGATACACAACCTACACTCAGCTTCACCAGGGAAACCAGGAACTCCACATCTTTTCTGAAGACTCTGCATAATAACACTGCGTGGCAGCCCAAGAATTAATTGCACTGAGGTGTAACCAAAGCAATCCCTGATATTAGTTAGCACTGCAATATAAACTTGTACAAGGTTTAAAGAAGGTAAGGACGAGGTTTAAAAGTTGCTTGAATGTCTTATCTGAAGTGCTAAGTTTGCATACTGTTGACCTTTCAGCAGGCACACCAGCAGCGAGATCAAGTGATTTTGGAGTTAGCATGAGTTTTAAGACATCACATTGGGCATTACTAAAGCAGTCAAGTGCAGGCTGCAACAACGAACTCATGCAAGTCCCCAGTTCAAGAGAGTCTTTTAAAAACACTATTCTTCCCTAAAACTATTCATCTCACCACAAGCAGTTCAGAGTCATTCATTTTTAAAATGTATTCTGCCAGATAAGAATGCTTTCCTTATACCTTCTCCAAGTGTCTTTGAGTCAGAATGCTTTAGGGCAGAAAAAGACTATTCAAGAAACAGGAGTTCTAAAGCTTGCAGTTTTTCCACAAAAAATGCGGATGTTGTGAGAATATCTATTGTGAAAGATGGTGATCAAACTGAGATCAAACGAAGAGGAGTCACGTTTAAATACTCATTCTTGAGAACAGGCTTTTTTTTTTAAAATGGGTTCCCACCATCCTTTTTGCCTTCCCAGCCTCTGAAAGAGTTCATCAGGTCATATTTTTTCCATCGATATTTAAGTTCCTATTTACTTTCAGCTTACAATAGCATTCCCTCCATTACTAGAATTCCATTATAAGAAGTAACAGTTACCACAGTTTGGAAGGTCAGAGATTCCCAAACACCTGAACCAGCAGACCATTTGTAGTTTCACTTTGTTCCTTCCAATATCATTTTAACATGTCAGAACTCCTACACAGACAGAAGTCATAAGAAACCAGTGCTTTACAGCCGTATGTAAGAATTCCAGACATGTCATTTAGGCAAAAGTCCTATTTAGTTTATTTTTTAACTTTATCTTTGAACAATGTGTTTAAATACCTCCATCCAAGTAGTAAGAAATGAAATTTCCAACTTCCTTTTTTTTTTTTTTTAAAGTGGAAATCACCCTTACAAGAACTTCAGTAAGTATCTGTGCTGCTAATACACCAAGTTTAGAATTTGTTTAAAAAAAACAAAAACAAAACAACAAAACAGTCTAAGAGCAATGCATCTTAGGATCTCACTGCCTTTAAATGCGTGATGCTCTTTAAGAGATATGCTTTAACTCCATCTTTAGGCAATATTGCACTTAACATTGTAACCTACTGAGGCAGATACTTTTTCTTCCCCAGATTCTGGCAGGCATGAGAACAAGGCAACATACTTTGTAGAACTGATATTAAGAATATTAGCAACACTTTATTGAATAACACATTTATGAGCATAAATTAGTCGTATTTTTTTTTCCTTCTATAACTTTGTTTTCTGCTCCTCACTTGCTATTACAGAGGATTCTATTGAAAAAGAAGAAAGAAAACCTTTATTAATAGGCCTCCCCCCTGCCCCCCGGGGTAGTAATTGGGCTCCATCACAATGTTACCATCCAACACTCTGGTTTTAAGGCTGTTTCTAGCAGACCCAACCGATACAACTCCAGACAGCTGGCCAATCAGCCCCTAATGTTTGTGAAACTTACTATACATTAGCAACTGCAGACAAAGTTTCCAGACCCTCCTGTAGCAAAGCCCTTAAAACAAATTAAACACTTTTCAAAAGGGTCTGACAATTTTATTCAACACTACTATAAAAAAATAAAATCAGGACTTCTGAAACTTATCCACCTACGTGTTATGCAATACAACAAAATTCATCAACAGCCCCTGAACACTGTGCTGTTAAGTCCCTTTACAGACATCCTCCTGAAAATAAATATTTTTAATATTTGTAAACAATCAGTGAGCTTTAAGTGCAATCATTTTAAAGGCTAGGGGTGAAGTTAGTTACTGCAGTGTACCTACATATTACCTAACTTGAATTTTACTCTGTGAAACAGCAAAAGGAAAAAACTAATACACATTTTTAAGAAAAGATTGCTATAAAAGTGTCACAGAAGCGCAAGACAAACAGAAAAAAAAAGTTTACCATTTGAGAAATGAAAACACTTCAGAATTCTTTTTATTTCTGAGAAGCAACATCCCAAAGTCTTTAATCGTATCCAAACTTATCAAGATGGCAGATCACCACTACAAGCTGAAGTATCATGCCAGGCAGTACAAAAGCTCTCTCATCACTGACGATTGAGCACCATATTAGAGCCATCACCCTTCACCAGTGTCCTAACACAGTCAGCACGTGGAACCAGGAAAAAAGGAGTTACAAGCTAATGATGACACCACGCTCAATAGCACTTGAATGAGTGTCTTTGGTGAAAAAACAGGTTGCGTTAACAGGAAATTCCAAGGCATAGTTTACATACAGAGCACGCTTGTGGGTGAAATGGTTTTAAAGGTCTGCGAAGCTGATGGTCACAGACACCCTCTTAACAGAAGACATTGGGAGTGAGCCGTTCCCACAACAGCCACAACGCCAATTTTCCAGTACAGTGGAGTATATAGAAGTCACCAAACCCACTTTTTTTCTTCAAACACATTACCCATCTGCCCTATTTTTATCACTTTCAGTTTTCTCCATCAAACTTCAAATAAATCTGGCAAGTTTGCCACGAGCAGCTGCCCTCCCGCGTTCCCTTACTGTTTGAGCTAGAAGAGTGGGAAGGACCCCACGACCCCAAAACTTGTATGGGCGCCAGGCGGGCCCACCAACCACGCACCCCCCCCGCGCCTCGCTCCTCACGGAGCTGTCAGGGCAGCGGCCTCCAGCCAGGCCGCGGCTGCCGGGCTGGGTCCCGCCGCGCTCCGCTCGCCCCCCGCCGCCAGGAGCCGGCCGAGCCCCGGCGCCCCACGCACCTTCTTTGGTCTGGGCGTTGGTGATCTGCAGGTCGCAGTCGGCCGCCTTCAGCTTCTCGCGGGCCATGATCTGGCGCTTGAGGTCGCACAGGGAGATGTGGAGGCCGTCGAAGGTGACCGTGTCATAGTTGAGCTTGGACGAGAACTTGTAGTGCACGCACGACATGGCTGGGGCCGGGCGGCGCCCGCTGCGGGACGGCGGCGGCGGCACGGCCTCGACGCCGGGTGCGGCCCCGCGGCCAGGCGGGGCAGGGCTGCGCAGCGCCGGGCAGCGCGGGCCGGCGGCGGCCGGAGGCGGCTGGGCTCGGGCGGCGCTCAGGGCCCGCGCCGCTCCGCCATGGGCAGGCCGCGCGGCCTGGGCCGGGCTGGGCGGGCGGAGGCCTCAGCGCTCCATGGCGGCGGCGGCGCCGCCAGGCCCCGGCCCCCGCCCCCGCCCCGCGACGACTCCGGCCCTCGCGATCGAGCTGGGCCGCGGCGGCCTCGGCACCCCCCCGGCTGCTCCCCGCCGCTCGGCTCGGCCCCGGCCCCGCTGCGCTCCGCTCCCGGCCCCGCGCGGCGGCGGCGGCGCCCCCCGGCCCGTCCCGGCCCGGTCGCTATGGCGGCTGCGGCGCCCCCGCCTCGGCGCTCCTCCGAGGGGTTTCCCGGCCGCCAACCGCACGGGCCGCCGCGGGCGCCGCACTGCGCGTGCGCAACGGCACGCCGCGCCCACCCCACGTGACTCAGCGCAGGATGACAAAGCGGCCGCGCGGCCCGCGTCACGTGGGCGCCGCCGCCACGCCCTCCCCGAGGGGCTGCGCGCGCCCCCCAGCGGAGCGGCCGTTGGCGGCCAAGGGGGGGGGGGGCGGTAATGGCGGCGCCTCATGGAGCCACCCCCTGGTGTCACCCCCTGGTGTCACCCCCCGGTGTCACCCCCCGTGTCACCTCACGCAGCCATCCCCCGTTGTCACCCCCCATGTCACTTCACGGAGCCGCCTCACGGTGTCACCCCCCGTGTGCCCCCACAGCGCCGTGTCCCTCACGCCCCCCGCCCGCCCTTTTCCTTTCCCTCCTAATAAATGGAACCAAACCGCACAGCTGCTGCTCATCCCCTTCCCGTGGGTGCCGTGTTTTTATTAACGTTTTTATTATTTTTATTATCCCCCCGTTTGTCCATCGTTTTGCGCTGCTCAGGAGCCAGCACATTTATCACCAAGCAAACTTCCAGCTCCAAACTTCACTGCACAAGGGGTTGTTCCTGGTGCTCTAGAGCCCAGTCCCTGCAGACAAACTTCATACCTGGTACTTTAAACCCAGTACTTTAGAGTATCAGGCGGTGCTGAAACAAACCAACTAAAACAAACCAACCTAAGAGCAGGTACATTTCTAAGTAAAAACAGCGAAGCCCAACAGGCTTGGGAAAGGCAAACAAACAAACAAACAAACAAGCATTTCTCATTAAATTGCTACGCTAGGAAACCTCTGGCATCTAAACCCTACAGATTACACTCGGGGGGTTCGTGCACCCCAGGGAAAAAGGACCTGTGTGTGTGAGGGGACTGAGCTATGAAGTATGTGGGGTCTGCAGCCTGCACAGGCTGTGCATAAAGCAGTTTGTCTCCACTCGATTGTTTGAGGTTTTAATAATTCCACAAAGGAATGTCAGCACATCCATACTACTGTTTTTTTTTTTAAGCTAGCTTCCACATAAGTACCAGACCTGACATGCCTATTAAATGATGTTTAACCACACTCAGCAGAAATGTTTGTGTCATATTGGTTTGTTGTTGCAGCAGATGAAGAATTATTCATTTATAACTTTAAAAAGTACACAAGGAACCTCACAGGAAGACGAGAAAACACTTGCGTGGCTTTTGGAGAGAGCTGGTTTAGGTTCTGAAAGTCTAGGCAAATACGAGAGCAGCGTTGTGGCTTGGTGTGCTCTGTACACCTGCTGGCATCACCACTATTTTTGTAGCTCTAAGTTACTTCTGCGACTTTTAACCCTTTTGCTTTCAGATATGTTCAGCAGTGAATTGTCCTCCACATTCTGCAAAACAACCTAAAGCATAAGTTACCCAAGGTTTGCTGTCACTGTTGTAGGTCAGACTCACAGATTATCTTTAAAAAGAGCAATAAAGAAGGTATTTGGGTTAAAATGTAGTCTCATAGTTTTTCCATTACAGATTATTAGGAGCTGTGTAGGAAGCTTCCTCTCATTTACTCCTTTATTGATCTGGAAGCAGCTTATTTCTCTGCACATTTCTGCCGTGCTGCACCGAGCACACTTTTGCCAAGCTGTCTGTGCGGCTTCCTTCTGAGAATCCGAGTGTTCAGACTGAGTGCTGCCTGTGACAACACTGCTCCCGAATGTCTGGGAAGTACCTGCTGTATAAAAAGCAAACAAGTGAACAAACTTGAAACTAGAAAGGGCAAACTATTTCTAATAACTTCAGAGCCACAGTAGTAAGTCTGCTGGAAAAAGACATGTAAATAAGCAGGGTGGCATAGTGGGATGGTCTGTGTTTGCATTTCATTCTTCAGTTTGTTTTGTTGGGAGCAAAGACTCCCCCTCCTTTTTTATTTATTTATTTTTTTTAATTTTTTTTATTTTATTTTTATTTTAACTTTAGCTGTGAGCTCTACACAAGAAGAGTGGAGCTTGCATTGCCACGAGCATTTGGGGCTCTCCAGCAATCTGAGAGCCCAAACCAGCACCTGCAGAGCTGTCGGCCCACTTGGCCAGTTTTGCTGGAATATCCACATGGCTCTGTAATGTCACAGTTCCACAGCTCGGTGTCATCAGTGCAGCTTCTGAGGTAACATGCTGTGAGCAGGCACTGGTTAAAGCTAAGCTTTAATTAAGGATGACAATACCATCGGTACACTAAGAAAAGAAAAAAAAAAAAAAAAAAGAAGGAGAAAAAAAAGCATGAACAAAAAGCAACAAACCAACCTCTGGTTCTTTTCTTCTCCTGCTCCCTTCTGTTCAGCTGCTCTGTGTACAGCTCGTGTGTGTACACCACACACACCAAACCGTGACTCACAACTACATCACCCCAACTTGTTACCATTGGTAACTTAACACATTTTGAGCACAGTGATCAAAACTTGGAACCCATGGGGTGGTAAATGAAGGCCATCCAAGAGCAGCATCATGCAGGTGTCTGCACTTCCACCTTGCTGACCAAAGGGAGAAAGCAGGTGTTGAACCAGCACGGCCACATCTGTGCCCAGCCAGGAACCACATTACAGGTGGCAGCACACCACATTCACCAAGCTCCCAACTTAACCTTCATATCCACAAACCACTCATGGTCAGTGCCAGAAACCAGCATGTTTCCCAAGTGTGACACATCCACAGTTGCTCTCTTCACTCAAACACTCACAGACTATAAGGGTAAGGAGAAAAGTGCCATCATTTAGTATAACCCTCTGCATTAAAACACAGAGCAGTGGGTGAACCATGGGTGATCTTGATCATATTCTTCCAGCTCTGAGGATACTTCAAAGTCTCCAGAAGGTTTTCTTGCTATTTCCTCCTGAAACCAAAGCTCACAGGTGGAAATGGCACTGCGGTTTTCTGCGGGGAGGTCCTCACTTGAGCCGTATCGACCCTTTGCCGGTTCCAGTTCCGTATTGCACCTGTGGGATCTGATTTCTGTACAATTCTATTGATTTTCCCTCTTAGCCACAAGCTTAAAACTCTGATGATCCTGGATCGAAGCCAGCCTTCTGCAGGCAGGATATTCCTTATGCGGTGGCAGTCCGCAGCTGTCTGTGCAGCACACCTTTCCGGCTGCTAAGCGTGAAAGCTGACAGAGTTGGAGCTCCCTGTCTTTGTACAGGGCTTTATAAAACTGTTTTCTGAGGAGAGAAAAAAGAAGGGGATTTTGTCAAATATAAGGCAAGGGGCTGTTAGTGCTGAGCCACATTCTGCCAACGAAAACAGGAGGAATGATAATGATAATCTGCTTGCAAAGGGACTAAACCCCACTTGCTCTGAGTGCTGCAGAGCTCTGATCACCCACCTGCACTTCACTTGGGCACAATTCTGGGTTAGAAAAGAGCCCGGGGTTCCCAATGGGCATTTTTTAATCCCTGGGATATTTTCCAGGAATTGTCACTGAAGCTTTCAGATTTCTGGTTTCATGATTCCGAAAGCTTCCCAAGATGAGAATGCCTTTGCAAGGCCAGATGGAGAATCCCAAACGCCAGTGCAGCCTGAAGGAGGGGAGGTGCACACCTGGTGTCAGCAGTCCTTGGCTCTCCGCCCCTCCAGCTTTCTTTCCTAAAACAATAGTATCAGCTGAGAAAGAAATACGGACTTTTCCTTATCTTTGCCACCATAAATAGAAGGAGCTTTGTCAGAAACAGACCAAAGCTAATCAGAACACATCCTCTTGTTTTTAATAAATATCCCGTTCCATTGTTCTGAGTTCAAGACTGAAAAATGGTGATTTGGGCACTGCCTGATGAATGCATGTGAAATGTGCTGGATTGATAGTCCAGCTGGGGAGCTGTGAATCCTCCAATTATTCTCAGAACAATACAGAATAACTATGGGATGAAGAAGCAGAATTCTTTTATTTTGTGCCCTGCCACCATCCCTAACTGAATCACTGACCCTTCTGCTGGAACAGTTAAGGAGAAGCTCGGCTGTGACATTTTTACCTGTGTCTGAGAACTGGAGAAATACCGCAAGTTCATTTTACTGCCCAGAGTTCCAGCATCCCGTGGCTGCCCTGTGGTTTTCCCAGCTTGGGCATTATTTGCTCATCCCTATTCAAAACCCAGGGGTGGAAGTTGGCTTTGTTAAAGTTCCTGGGAGCCTTCTTACCCGCTAGTGTCTTCATGCTCTCCTGTAAACTGCCCAGCTACTTTTTCATGAAAAAATCCATTACAGTTCTGGGATGATTCCTTAAAGATTAGGGTCTGTCTAGCTCATTCCCCATGGTCAGGGCTGCACCACCAGCCATCCGTCCAGCATCGCACGTTGCCGTGCTTCCACTGCTCTGCTGATGTACGGCTGCTGGGGTGGCACTGGCCGGGAAGAATGGGCCCAGGGGCCCAAGTGAGGTGTTATTTGTTATTTTAAGTACTAATAAATATTACAGATATCTGTGAGGGACTGTGCTGCAGTTTGCGAAGTGAAAGGAAGGAGAAATAATGAACAGTCAAAGGAAAGGGACCTAGGGAGCCTAAGACACAGAGGAACAGTTTGATTTCACAGGACCACCTACAGTTTATTTGGCAATGTCACATACATTTTCTGAGATTAATGAGGGATTTAACTCCCCCCACAGGCTTAGTGCTGTTCTCACAGTGGTCTAAATCACCAGAAATGCTCAGAGGTTTTGGAATTGCTTGTCCCTACAGTTCTTTTGCAAAGTTGCCTGTGACCAAAAGTGCAATGCCTCTGTGGAAACCTGGCAACCCGGAAGAAAATTTTGTGTGGCTTTTGTCCTGTTGCAGAGACACACAGGATCCGGGCAGCAGCAGCTCCATCCAGCTGGGTTTGCCAGGGCTCTGTCTCTGCTCAAGAACCCCTGCAACAGAAATTTGTTTTCTAATGAGTCAGTGTCACCAGAAAACATTTAGCAAAGCATCGTTATGGGTCAGACCTCTTCCTGACCAACCTGTCTTTTGGGATTGTTTCATGCCTGCAATTTTCATCTGTAAATTGCTTCTCCAACATTAATTAAGCCTTGAAGTGCACTAGTAGGCAGGAAAGCCTGTGACTGCGGAGCTGCTGACAGAAGTATAGCTGTAACCACACAACCAGGCAGCATCAGGGGGTTCTTCCTCAGCCTGAGACTCCTAAAATCTGTGCTTTTGCTCACTTGGAACCTGGGAGGATTTCCTTCTCATTGAAGGAACATTTCATCCCTGTGGGATTTTGGAAGAGGGCAGAGGACAGCAGGACCCTGCCTGCCCACTGCACTGTGCTCAGCCGGCCTCACAGCTCCAGCACCCGCATCTGCCACTGGCGGGGGAAATCCACACCTTCTTCAGGGATGCCCTGGTTTTGGCTTGGATGGAGTTTTAATTTCCTTCACAGCGGCTAGTATGATGCCGTGTTTTGGATTTAGGATGAGAATGATGCTGATAACACTCTGACATTTCCGTTGTTGCAGAGCAGTGCTTACACTAAGGCAAGGGCTTCTCAGCTTCTCGTGCTGCCCTGGCTGCAGGAGCTCGTGGGCTCTCCCTGCTTGGTTACAAGGGCCCCGTGGTGGGGACAGACTCGGACACCTTGGTGGCACTGTGCCAGCCTGGATAGCCTCTGCAGAAGCTGGATCTTCTGGACACAGGGAGCCCAGGGCCTCCTGTTGGCACATGGTGTGCCTGAACTTGGATAAACTTGGCCGCATCCCCACACACACATCAAAGCAACCCCAGCTTTCCTCCTAATTCTTAGTTTCACAATACATTTTACATCAAAGTTAATTACGGGGATCAAAGGCACCTTCTTTACGGCCTCCAGAGCCCTCCTTTCCAGCCCTGACCGGGCCTGGCTGGCTGTGCGGCTGCTATCACAGGACACAGACACCGACTTTCAGGAGACAGAGTGCCAAATCGCAGCACTGCTGCTCTGCGAACTCCCCGTGCAGTTGCGCTAATCACTCAGGAGACGGTGCTGAGTCTGTGCAATCGGCTGACGATGGGGGCCGTGGTGGCTGGCTTTATCCCTCGGATGCTGCCTTGCTTTGAGTCATCTCAGTTCTGAGTCACCAGCAGCCCTTAATCCCTTGGCGATAAAGTCCGCATCCAGCCCCTGCTACGCAGGTACTTTCACTCCGTGCTTACACTTCAGAAAAAGGAGGAAATGCTGTGCAAGGCGAACTCCTGGCAGGAGCCGTCCTGGGCTCACTGCTGGGTCACTGGACATCACCTCGTGGAGCCCGGGGCAGGGCTCTCAGCAGGCCCTGGGCTCCTGCCCTCACTGATAAGGTGACAACAGCCCCATGGACAAACAGCCATCCGCAGGGCCTGCCTCTGCCTGGCCTCTGGGACCATGCTAACCCATGAGCATCGCTTGTGATTTCTGCACTGCCCTCAGCACCAGCAGTCCAAAATCAAGTGTTATTTGTAACCTCGATTTCAAGGCCTGCTGGGCATCTTTGGGTCAATTGTCCCCAGATTAATTTCATCCTTTGTTAACATGTGTGCTTTACTTCCAGCTTAAGTCAGTCTCAGATAAACACCTTTTCTGCCTCCATTCTCACAGATCTCCACACAGAGGTACTTGGAGACCACAGTCAAGTGAGCTTTTAACCTCCTCTGTGACAAGAGGCATAGGCTGATCTCTTTAATCTCTCACTCCATGCCAGCTTTTCAGACCTTGAGGAGCTCTTGTAGCTCCTGCCAGAACTCTCCAGCTTCTTAACATCTTGCTGGGAGCACGGACACCAGCACGGGACAGGACACTGCGCTGGTCCCAGCGGTGCTGCACAGAGATAACATCCTCTCTGATACTGCTCAGGCATTTCCCAAGTACCGGTACTCCAGAATCCCATTAGCTGCAGCACCATGCCGGTGTCACTGATCACCTGCCATGACCCCAAGGCCTTCTGCAGAGCCACCCCTTCCCAGGCCACGCTCCCACCCCAGGGACAGCAAAACCCCACTGCTCTGCCAGCCGCGTGCCCTCAGCCCCCTGCATGTCCATGGAACAGCCCCTG
The DNA here is from genome assembly GCF_047663525.1 of Anas platyrhynchos. Lineage (NCBI taxonomy): Eukaryota > Metazoa > Chordata > Aves > Anseriformes > Anatidae > Anas > Anas platyrhynchos. Next base: position 19,245,372 of record NC_092601.1, on the reverse strand, counting down.
GCTTGCACCCAGCACCGGTGCAGGTGGGGCAGCCCCTGCAAAGCCCTCTGTTTCCTCTGTTTCCTTTTTCACCTGGGGGGTACCTGCAGCCACACGTGAAGCTCTCTGCTGTTTCTGGGAGAGGCATTTCCTTCCCACCTCATGCAAGACCCAGAGGAGGAGAGGCCATGTGCTCCTGCAGCAAGGCACATCAGAGAACCCAGAGCCAAATGCAGCCCAGCTGCGGTGCGCTGCCGGCCCCAGGAGGCTGGAGGGAGGCCAGATCCTGCCCTGCCCTGAGCTCTGCTGGGCTGTGTTGTCCTCACCCAGCTCCCGGGACGGCCTCGTCCCCATGCACTGCTCCCTCATCCAGCGAGGGGGAGCCACGTTTTTCTGCGGGGTTTAAGAGCTACTCGGCAATTAAATTGAATTCTAATTATTGTATATCACGTATTAGCGATTTCTACCGTGCTAATATTAACTGCTAACAAGACGATAAGGTGTATCAGGCCGTTGTGGTGGAGCCTGTCTTTGCCTGCTCGGGAGAGGTGTGGAAGCGGGGTGGGGGAGGTCAGATGCAGTGATCGCTGAGGACATCCGACAGTGTGGGATGTCACCTGCCCCAGCACGGGGTCAGCATCACCCCTTAGCCTTCCCGGGCTGCAGCTCCAAGCTGGTGGAAATTTGTGGTTCTCGGGCTCGACTTCCTCAGGGAAGGGGCTGCAAGGTCCCACTGTATGCAGCCACGGGCTGGGTCTGCTGACGGTGCAGGGGCCCTCCTGCCTCCAGGCATTGTGTGCCCCTTGGTGCACTTACAGAAAGCATGCTTTGTGGGACCAAAAAGCTTGCCCCAGGAGCTGCTCCCACTCCTCAGAAAGCCCTCACCCCATCAGAGCCAGTGTGTCAAACCACCTCGTGTCCCACGGGGAACACCAAGCAGATCAGGGGAAACCGAACATCAGAGCCAAGGCAGCTGGAAAAGCCTCTGTGGATAAGAACATGCCTCTGGAGAGTTAATCGAGGACAGAATGAGCCCAAACAGCTGCGAAATTAACCCAAACAGAAGTCTTGAAAGGGCCCATGGGAATGGAAACTGTTGGATTTGCCAGGAATCCCTTCCCGAGAGGACGGACCGGGGCTGCCAGGACCCCGGGGCCGAGGCGGAGGCAGCAGTTTGGGGGAGGACACGGGGCTGCAGCTCACTGCCAGGCCTGGGTGATGGCCCTGGGGAACCCGCAGTGTGCCCGTGTCCCCAGGGGCAGCAGCCTTGGGGGGCTGCCAGCACCAAGGCTGGGGCAGGAGGAGAGCCCCTGGCACCAAGGGCACTCTGTCCCCTCGGCCGGGCAGCCACTGGTCACCTGCAGCGCTGGTGATTTAACATCCCCTTCCTCCCAGTGAGGTAATTCTGTCACAGGGGTTATTTATTGAAAAAAAAATAAAGCCCTGTGTGAGTCAGACAGTCTGCACTACAAAACAGTGATAAATTACATTTGGACATATGCTAAATGACATTTACCAATAAATTTATGCAGATTTCTCCTGTAATCCTTCTCCTCCATCAAAAGTAGTAATACTTTCCCTAATGCAAATGCACTGCTAGAGCCTCGCCACATCAAACAGGAGCTGTGCTGAATTGTTAAGGATTCTAAATGATAATCTTCATTGTGCTCATGAATAATCATTGCCTATAGATGATTGTTTAACAATGCTTGGAAGAGCCTGACAACACGTCCCAGCTTCCTTCGAGGTACAGCTGTTCCGGCTGCCCAGGTCCATCAACTCTGACGAACCTTGCAATCAGATTTCATGCTCATTTCCCTTCTTGGTTCATGCATTGGCCGTGTAACATAAGCTTTAATGGGCTCCACTAATGAGCCCTGGGAGGGAGCCGGGCTGCGTGCTCTGCTCTGCTCCTGCGGATTCGCGGCCATCCTGGGTCCCATCCGACCTCCTATCTCCGTCCAGCCCCAGTTTGGTAGGAAAATGCAGGAATGCAGGTGTGGGACGCAGCACAGGATCACATGGGAATTCAGACTGGAAAGGTCCAGCACCTGGCTTTAACCATAACCACGACACACAGCCATGTTCTTGTCCAAAAATCCTGGCTTTTTTGTTTGTTTATTTGTTTTTGTTTTGTGCAAAACCTGCCAAGACATGGATGCTGCTTCTTTTCCCACATCTAAATGGAGTGTGTGCTTGTCAGCTGTGTTACCAGGAAGGAGCCATCCTGCTCGCCCTGCCTGCCCCAGTGTCACTTCTCAGCTGTCCCGAGGGTGGTTTCACTCCCTGCAGGGGCTCCGGGTGCTGCAGCCACAGCACTAGAGGCAGCAGGAGGGGGGGGCGAGGATGGGGGCCACATAGAGCCAGGGGCACGCTGCTGCCCCTCCTTGGGGCTGCGTTTCTGGAGAGCTCAGAACAGAGCAGATGGAGAGATCTGGCCGAGGTCTGGGGACTCCGGCACGTCTCAGGATCTGAGGCTGCAAGCTGCTACCCCTACCGTGACCGGGGTCTGCAGGTGGGACAGAGCAGAGATCACGGTGAAACCCCCAGGGCTCTGGAAGTGCAAAGCCCTTTGCTGCTTTGCCATCCATGCTTTTTATTGGAGAGGTTTCCATTTTTAATCATTTTTAAAGATGATTACATTTTGAGCAGCAATGATCTAAGCTAATGAGCAACCTGCCACTTTGTGGCTCGGCAGGAAAAGTCTTACTGCTGGAGTCTTTTTTTTTCCCCTTCCATCCAAAACACAGACATTATGGAAATAAATGATTTCTTTTCACAGTTGTTTAATATAATTTTCTCTGTGCTGCGTTTTACAAGATGCTGCAGCTCATTAAAATAACGATCAGACCTCGGAGTTAGGACACAGGCGATGAGCAGCAGCTGCAGCAGGTCCCGTATGTCTCATGTGGATGTCACGGAGAGATTTTGGCTCTCACTCAGCACTCAGGACTTCTATTTCCAAAGCTCTCCTGCCCCTGCAGGTCTGGACCTGGTGCTGGGCACCCTGCTGAATACCGGTGAGGTGTAGGCAGGGCCAGCCACCTCCACGCACATCCAGGCACGGTCACCCCGTTTCTCTCCTGTGAATGGTTTGGGGGGATCCTGTACCAGCTCGGTCCCCACCACCCAGCCCCACAGCAGGGCAGGAGGCCACTTCTCCTGTGGGGTCCCCTCCTGGGGCTTTGGAGAGGAGGGCAGCAGCCGCAGCTCCAGCCCTGCTGCACAGCCGAGGCTGCCTTCAGCAGGGTGCTCCGTCCCCTCGGTGCCACTGAGACAGCGATGTCAGGGGAGAGCCAGGGAGCCAGACACCGCTGAGTGCTGAGCTGGCGGCTGTGGGGAAATAAAAATGTGCGAGAGAGATGCAAATGTGTTATAGAAAGTCAAAGAGGCTCAGAGAAAGGCTGGCTATGGCACCCAGACTGAGTGCCTGGGCTCTCCAGGATTCAAGTGCACTTCAGCAGTGCAGGAGAAGGCTCTCCACCGGGGCTCTGCTCTCCCGGGTATGTCTCCGCCGACACGTGCCAAGTTCACAGACACATCCCCGCTTCCCCTGCCAGCTGGAACGTGCTGCACTGCTGGGGTGAGCGGCTCCCGCACTGCCTCCTGCCCTCACACAGCTCCAGGAGCCTCCGTGCTGGGCCCAGGGGAGGGCAGGACACAGCCTTCACCTTGGGGCCACAGCACTCCCCATGGGGTGCGCTGCAGACCTGAGACCCCGGGGCTCTGCCCATCCTTGGCCGTGGCCCTCCCTCTGCCCATCTCCATGCCCCATCTCACGCTTTCTGCTTCAGGGCAGACCTGCAGGAAGCCCTGGAGCAGAGCCAGGTGCTACTGACCCATGGCCCAGGGCACTGGGATGTGAGGAACAGCCCCAGATCTCTCCCACGCGTCCCTCTGAGCCTCGGCCTGGGCTGCAAAAGCGATGCTGGAGGAGGGAGCCACTGCTGCTTTGAGCAAAACAGGCTGCTTGTTTCTGCAGGAATACCCTAGCTGCCAGGCAAGAGCACGGGCTCCTCGTACATTATTTCCCCTCTCTGTGGGACCAAACGTGGTTTAAGAACTGATGGGAAAAAAAAAAAAGAAGAGGAGCAAATGGTCGCTGCTTTGAGTCTGATGCCAATTAGCAGGTGACTCGGTGCTTCGAGGGGGAAGGAACAGAATAAACTGCTGATCTGTAATTCTGGTGGTGGAACGAAGCGGGACTCTCGTTTTCCTTTGGTCTGTTTCTTGTCTTGTTCCCTGGGAAACTGTTCTTTGTAGGAGAGTTCAGGGAACCACAGGCAGCAATGTGCCGGACGATGTTTGCCAATGCCCTGTGAGAGCTCTGACGGGGGGGCTGGAATAACCACGGGAAACGAGCAGCCTGAAAAACAGCACCGAGAGGAACCCTGCCTCAGAGCACAGCTGTTCATTGCTGGCCGTTAACAACAGGGCTCGCTGAGGCTGCCCCCAGCCAGGGCTGCTCCAGGCTCCTCGGTGCTGCCCCAGCAGCTCAGGGCCCTGCGCTGCGGACGAGCTTCCCGACCCCTGAGCCCCTCTCGGCCACACCGCCGGCTCCGGGAGGCACAGAGGTGGTGAGCTTCGAGGGCACCCCAGCACCAAGATGTCCTGCAGAGGGGAGTGCAGCTCCCCCAGGAGCAGTGCAGGATGTGAGGGTGTCTCCACACTGCTTGTGGGTGTCCTGGGCTGCCCCATGCTCCCCAACCCCTCACTGTGGCTGCCTGGCAGCAGGCAGGGGTGCTCGGAGCCTTCCTCCTTGGCTGCTCACTGCTGGAGCCCTCCTGCAGAAGGAGAGCACCCCTGGGGTGGCCCATGGGGGCTACTGTAATATAAGAACACCCAAAAGGGATGGCCCGAGCCAGCTGCGGCACTGGGGAAGGACTTAGGGGCCTGTCAGGCTCTGCTCACCACTCCTCTGAGTGCCCAGCCAGCTGTGTGCAGCCTCTCCTTGTCTGCCAGGTTTGCCACAACGTGCAAAGTCAAATGGTTCTGGCTGCAGAAGCTGCGCCCAGAATCAATACAGGCTTCCAGTGCGGCAGCTTTGAATTGCTTGGAAGGCGAGCTTCCCAGCCAAATCCCCCAGCGCGTCCCCCTGCGCGCTCCGGGAAGGCGCTGCCACGCGCTCCAGGCGCAGCCTCGGAGTAAGCGGCGACTCGAGCCAGAGCGAGCCGAGCTGTGCAGGCTGTGTAAAGGCTGTGTGAAGGCTGTGCAGGCTGTGCAGGCTGTGTGCAGGCTGTGTGCAGGGCAGATCCGCAGCCGGCACTGCGCTGAATGCCCAATTACCGGCCGGCAGGGCGCGAGCCGAGGGAAGCGCTGCCGCCTCTGACAAGGTTTTCTCATCAGGCCCGGCGCAACAGTAAGTCTTCCCAAATTTGCCTTCTCACAGAACAAACAGCCTAAATACACCCAGTGCGGGAAATCAATCCCATGCTCTGTGAGAGAGGAAGGTAATGACGTGATGGGATTTGCAAAATTTCTGCCCCTGCCACCGCAGGCAAAGCCAGACCCCCGCCTGCTCCGGGTGCTCCCTGCCCGACACGGCCAGCTCGGTGCCCGTGTGTGCTGCTGGCACCGTCGTGGCACCTCGCAGCCAGCCTGGGCTGAGGGGCTCAGCTCACCCTGTGCTGGGGGCAGCCCCTGTGCAGCTGCCAGGCCCCCGGCGTGCTCTGGGGAAAGAGGAGGTGATGGGGGCAGAGGATGGGGTGCCTCCTGTCCTTGGGGTGCCTCCTGTCCTTGGGGTCCCTCCTGCCTGCCCTGAGCCCGCCACAGCCTCTGGGTGCCTGCAGCCCTCCGTGGGGCCTGGCCCCACACCTGAAGGTTTGCCATGAGCCACATCTTTCCCCATCTTCAGCGGCTGAGAGCAGTGGCTGGGCCGCCTCTTTCTGTGCCCAGGCTGCAGCTCCGACTCTGTTCAAAGGCTGTTTGCTGTCTGTAAGAGAACTGGGACCTGTGATTTCCATGCTGCCTGAAAAGATCAAGCTTTATAAAACGCATTTCATCCCTTCTGTTAGGATGTTTAACCATCTCCAAAGGTGATGGTGTGTCCCCAGGCAGCCTGCGTTTAGGGTTTGCAGCTTGTTTGGGACTGTCAGGTGCTTACAAACCTCACAACAGCAAGACAAAGAGTTCCTGCTGGGTTTCAATGATCTGAGAGGTTAAAAGGCACTTGAACCCCGGGGTGAGAGCCTCTGGGACGCATTCTGAAAGTGATTTATGGCTTCTGCAGCAGCCCAGAACCAGCTCGCTTCCATTGTTCTGGCTTTAATTTTTATTTCTATTTTCTGTTATCGCTGTGGAATAAACATGAAAAGGCTTTAAAATCCAGGTCTTAACAGGGGCTGCTCACTGCAGACCTTCCTGCCTTGGGGCAAGCCTCAAAGCATGGGCTGTAAGGGCCCACAAAGTTGCAGCTCTCCAGGTAACATTTTCTGCTCCGTAACGGAGGTTCCTACCTGCCATAACTGGAGGCACAAAAAGCTTGGGAACACACCAAAACACACCACCAAGGCTGCTGCTGGGGCAGAGGGAAGGAAATCAGCCCGATGGGATTTTCCTTTTCCAAGCCTGGCAAGGCTGGGGGCTCTGCTGCCGCTTCTGCTCCCAGGGTGGCACCGCAGCACGTGGGGGCGCAGACCCCCGGTGGGGGACGAGGCACAGAGGGGGGCAGGGGTGGCTGCATGGGCAGGGGGAGGCCGCTGGGTGCTGCCTCCTGGTCAGTGCCAGCCCCACACAGCAACCCCAGCACCCCAAAACTCACCCAGGGGTGGGCTCTGCAGCCCCGGGTCCTTTCGGTCTCCCCCCAGCCCTGCAGTCCTGTGTGCCTGGCAGGGAGGGAGAACCAGCAGCAAAACCCCAATGGCAGCAAAAGGAGAATTGGAAAGAAAAAAAAAAAAAGCAACAAAAGAGAAAAATCCTGTAAGAGCAGCCAGACGGATTGCCTGCACAGGGGAGAAGAGAAGCACTGCAGTGGATGTGCAGAGGAGCAGAGCCTGTACAAATCAAAGCAGCACTCGGAGCTCTTTGAACTGGCCGAGTCCACGTTGCTGGCCTTCAGCCCAGCCCTGCCTCCCCTGGGGACCCGAGGCCGTGCTGTACCTCATCAGAGGAGCCCTGGAGATCTCCCACCCCGTATTTACTGCTGCTCACGTGAGAACCTGCCCGGAGAGCCCCCGATGCGTGAGGCAGGTCGGTGTCCCCGGCACCGAGCCCCCTGCCCAGGGCTGTGCTGCTGAGGCATGCTGGCTGCCCTCAGAGCCAGCTCCAGCAGCCTGCCAGCTCTGCAGGAGCTGTTGGAGAAACCTCCAGCCCTCGGTGGTGGAAATGAAGGTCTGAGCCCGGGCACATCCCAGATCACGCCGGGGATGGTCTGTTTCTGCCTGTGCAGCATCTGTAGAGCCAGGAGGTGTCCCGGCCATGCAGGCTGTGCCTGGCAGCGCCTGGACCTTGGGAGGAGCTGCCTCGGCTGATGCCAAACTGCAACTTCTGGGACACGACAGATGGGTGAGGGCTTCCACGGCTGCAGTACTGGGGCTGCTCTGGATGCTCCAGCCTCCTGCGAGCTGCTCTGATGCCCCAGGACACGGTGTCCCGTTGTGCCGTCACCAGCCCTGGCAGAGAGCTGAGGCCGGTGCCTGCCAGGGACAGCCTAACCTGAGCTCCTGCTGCTTCCAGAAGGGAAGTTTGTAAAGATGCAGGCGCTGAAATCTTGCCCTTTGTATAAACATTTTAATTACAAGTTTCCGGGATTTCTTTTCTAAGATAAACACATTTTAATTGCAAAGTGCTTCTGCTGTCTTTAAGCGTTCCCTAATACTGTGAGCAGCTGTTGTTTTTAATGTTTAATGAAATTGTCTCTGGGACGGGCTCGGTGCCACTGCAGCTCCGCTCTGCCCGCAGGGCCGGGAGTTGGTGTTTGGTGTTTCTGGGCTGGGCTGAGCACGGAGGGACAGGGCACAGGCTGTCCCCCCCCCAGCACCACTGAGCTGTACAGAAAGCGGGCTGCCCAGGCTGCAGCAGGGGGGTCTGTGCCCTGATCTGCATCCCATGGCACCCAGCCCCTCTGAGCCCAAACCCTGGGCACCTGGGGGAGGGGTGCAGATGTGTGGGGTTAATGCCATGGTTTGCTCCTAGAGCTCACGCAGTCTGTGCTGGGCACCCTCAGCACCCCTCACTGCACTTGTTGGGTGCCTCCAGACCTTGCACGAATCCCTGGGACCACAGGGGGCTGGCACAGGGAGCTGGACACGTGGCTGCTCTGGCATCGAGAACAGGGATATCACCGGGGCGAAAGCCATGAAGGCAAAGGGCAGGAGGAAGGGGCTGCTCTCAGTAGCAGCCAGGCAGGGAGGACACCTGACAGCAGCAAGGAGTAATTAGCTTGCTGCATATTGCTGACAAGGGGCGGGAAATAGAGGCTAATTAAGACTGCGAAGCAAAAGCAAATCACCTATCTGCCTTGAGCTCCAGGCTGCACAAGAAAAAAAGGGCCCATGTTAAAAAAAATAATAATAATAATAAAAAAGAGAGCCTGAAGTTTTAAATATTTGCTATTTACTTGAAGGTTACAGAACACCCGTTAGCCTTTTCAATTATTTTTGCCAGTTTGCTGCTAGGTTAACTGGCTTGAAATTCTCTGTGAAGATATACGGCGCATTTAAGGACTCTGCAAAGCTTGCCTGCCTTCCCCGGGGCGCGGGGAGCCTGCGCTCCTTATTCATCCTGGCTCGTGATGGAACTGCTCATTGTGCTTGCTCTTTCTCCATTATTTTATAGGTTCAAATAGCAACAATTTACCTGCTGCCAATTTCTTGCTTTTTCATTTGCTGCAAGCCTGCGTGAATTACACCAGCACCCTCTGCTCAGCCACGTCCCTGACACCGGCAGCGCTTGCAGGGCTGATGATGGGGATGAGCGGATGAGCGGCTTACCTGGCACCGCAGCCCTCCTGCTCCTTCAGCACAGGGGCACCCCAGGGGCTGCAGCGACCTCAGTTCAGCCTCAGCCCGGGGGTGGGAGCAGGTCCTGCAGCCCTGGCCAAATTGCCTTGGTCCTGCCCCCAGCTGCCCCAGCCCCTGCAGTCAGTGCTGCCCCAATTAGCCCCATCCCGCTGCACCTCCACGCTCCTCGGAGAGCCCTTGCAGCTTCAGGGGGCAGGAATGGGGAGGGAGGTGCCCAGGTGGTGACTTTAGGACAGGCTGCTGTCACGCTTTGGCTGCTCAGACACTGCACCCAGGGGTTCCCCCCTTAGCCTGGCGTTTGCTGGGGGGCAAACGCCCCCGTCCTGCAGCCCATGGCCACGCTGGCAGCATGGTGTGGGGCAAACCCCGTCCCGTGGGTGATGGCCACCCCCCAGCTCGTCCCCATGTCCTGGCCGCTGCCTCATTGCAGGAGGCTGAGGGCTCCCAGGGGCTGCGGGCTCGCTGCTCCACTCCCCATCAGCTGCAGGATTTATAGGGCCACGTCAGGATCCCCCGCCAAGTTTCATTACTACACATGCTCTCGTTTAGGGCCGGCAGTAAAGCACAGCGGTCACGGTTTACACGAACAGGTGGGGGCTGACGTCCCCAGCACACCGAGCTGGGCTCCCAGGGAGGCTCCCAGCCGCTGTCTGCCCCTCGGTGCTGGGGGCCAGCAGGTTGGGGACACGCAGCACCTGCGTCCCCACAGCCACCAAAGTGCCGTGCTCCCAGGGTGAACAATCAGCTGCGGGTGCTCCCCAGCCCCTGGGCCTCGGGGAGGAGCAGGCCAGCCTTTAGAGTCTCCCTGGAATATTTACTATTGCTTTTAATTGATGAAAATGGATGAGCCTAAATACAGAGCTCTGACGACGTTTATTGTGCGCCTCCTACCAGCACGGGGACTGCGAGGAGTCACTGGGACAGAGCCAGGGATGGAAGGATAATTAATAACCACTTCCATGCCCATGAATGATGCCCTTGCCAGGGAAGGAGAATATTTTCAGGCTGGAAGTTGGTGCTGTGAGCTCTGGAGAGGGAAGGGCCAGGACCCCTCGGTCACCCTGCAGTGACCCCCCCCCCGAGTCAGTGCCCAGACCCCGCTGTACCAGGCATGGTGGCTCCTTCCCGTGGGTCACAGCAGGATGGCCCCAGCCGTGTGAGTCCTCTCCCTGGCTCGTTTGCCCTCAAATCCAACCCGCGCAGCCCCTCAGGCGCTGGGGTCCCTGCAGGAAACTTGCTGAGCACTTGCAACTGCTCTGCTCTGAAAGCAGTGGTGGCGTTCTGCCTTTTTTTCCTTTGCTTTTGTTCCTCCCCTTCTCACTTCAAATCTTCCTTTGAAACCAAAACTTCCTGTAGTCTGAAATGGACAATCAGGCCGCTCCAGCAGCTGCAGCCCGAGAGCTTCAGCTCTTGGCAGGAGGATGAGAACTGCAAAACTATTTCTTTGAGGCAAATTATGCATTCATCTAGCTCATTTGAAACAAAATATGATTTGCAATTTAACTTTCCATAATGAGCTCCTGCTATTATACGGTTTCCATAATGGCTGGTTTCATTGGAACAGATTGTTGGTGCACATGGTTTACAAAACATTTTCAATGCAAGCCCCGTTTTTTCTTATTTTAAATAGCAACAGCTGCTAAGCATGATAATTATTGTATTTCATCAAAATAAACTTACCAAGTTGCTTCTTAATGCTACTCATTGCAGTTTTCCAGAGGACCTAGGGGTTATTAAAGAAAGCAGAAACTTGGGTTCTCCAAGGAGAGCCCGCGCTGTCAGAAAGGCACAGCCGGAGATGCTGTGCGGGGTGCCGCGGGGCTGGGCCAGGCACGGCTGTGGTGCATGGTCCTGGGGGGAGGCACCGGCACCCCTGCGGGCTCTGAGCCCCCCAGGATGGTGTCGTTGTCACAGGACAGGGCCACCGCTGTGGTTAGAAGCGAGCAGCCACGGTGCTGGCACAGCAGGCGCTGGCGCAGTGCTCCTGGAATAGCCCAGCAGGCTGCCTACAGCCCTCCGCGTGTGCTTGTGAGCGCTTCCCAGGGCTGCATCAATCGCAGAGTTTTGCCACAAGGCAGATGTGGCCGTGGGCCTGCGTCTGGCCCCGCAGAGCCAGCACCACCTGGGCAGCCCCTGGCACAGGAGACGTCGGTGTTGTGGCAGCGCCGTGAGCACTGACGGTGCTGCAAGGCACGGAGTAACTAAGGAAACCACAGAGGATGGAGAGAAAGTTGCTTAATAAGAGGCTAAAAAAATGCTGTAAATGGACAAAAACAGAACAAAAAGGTGCAGCCGGTTGGCCCTAGGAGGAGGCATGTGCGAGTGAGGACAAGGTGCCTCCGTTCCCTTCAGTTACTGCTAAATTTGACCCTCTGTTAATTGAGACACTAACTTTGCAAATCAGATAACCTGGGCTAACACCACAAATTCTTGCCCTGCCTTGCACCTACAGCTCGGTCTGCAATTGTTTTAGGCTGATGCCACAGGATGATGCTGACTGATGGAAGGAGGCTGAACCAGACAGCCCCAAAACTGACAAAGCCCAGAAGAGACAGAAAGGGAGAACAGCTTGTGCAGTCCCAGCACTGTTCACTATCAGACTTGTCCTGTACTGGGCAGGGTGAGAGCAAGCCTGGAATAATTCATAGCCTTGGCAAGCTCCTTTGGACTGCTGATAGAAACCAGTTTATCAAGGAAAAGGGAAGAATGCTTGATTTAAAAAAAAACGCCTTGGCTACCATCAATGCAAGGCTGCAGCCACCGGCAGGAACAGGCAATGAAACCCAGCACTAATTAATTTATAATTGCACTTACCTGCATCACTGCTTCCCAGGGCTACAGCACCCATTAGGGGGGCTGGGCCAGCCCCCCCCTGCAACCTGCCTCCCCCCCACAGCACCCCTGCTCCCGACACCCCCTCTAATGCAAGCGTGGGTGCGTCAAGGAGGTTTTTCTTCTCTAGTGACTGAAGGGATGTTCATGGCAGAGTGACAAGTTTATTAGCAGTGAGACTTCACTCTAAAAGCAGGTGAAAGTCTCGTTCATTGAAAATTTTCTGGGGAACTTTTAAGAGCTGGGGTTAGTGGCCATGGCCAGCCGAAGATTTACGGCGTGCAGGCTCTCGCAGCAGAAGGAAACGATGCTGGAGTAGCTACTGCAGCCCCGGAATGAAAGGCTGCCCTTTAAAGCACCTCAGCATTTGGATTTAGATGACAGATAGTAATGGCACCACAGAAGCCATTACTGTCCATCCAGAAAATAATGAACACATGATATAAATTGCTTGGACTTACCGAGGCTTTCATGAGCTATTTCTAACAGTAAAAAAATAAAACACACAAACAAATCACAGCAAGAGAGGGCAAAGGACAATGTTGAGGAAGTACCAACCAAGGGGTCCAAAGAGGCTCTGGAGGAACTGAGTTGAGGAGCTTTCCCCTACAGCAAGCCATGGGGAAGCTGCACGTTTATCAGAGGTACCTGCAGAGCTGGGCTTGGAAAAAAAGGGTCAGAAGAAGAGCTCGGCTGCAGCCACCGCTGGTGACATCTTCCCTCCATGTTTGTGTTGGTGCCAACTCCCACCGGCCGGCAGCAGGCAGCTTGTAGCTGGGTCTTCTGTCTACCACAACACAAATGCAGCAATTAAAAACCTCCCTTGAGTTTTTGAGTTGAGCAAGCGGGAACATAAGCCCACAGCGACCACTGCAAGGGTTGCAGTGTCCCTGTCCCACTGCCCCCCGCTGTCCTGGGCCGGCCCCACGCACCCCCCGTGCAGCTCCCTGCTGTGCAGGATGAGCCACGAGCAACCTGTGGCAACAGCCACTGCTGGGGTGACACTGAAATAGCAGGCGCTGACCTTCACAGACACTTCTGCTTTAGTAACATAAGTTGGTCTTTTTCAGCAGGATCACTCCAAGGGCAACCACAACGTTACCTGAAGCTCAGGTGAGACGAGCCCACAGCTTGCGCTCATTTTGCAGCGTTTACAGTGATCACACGGTGATCTGAAACTGCACAAAGGCTCTGCACGATAAATACAGAGCTGCTCCAGAGCACTGCAGCACCCTTAAATCAAGCTGTTCAAAAACGAGTGTAGGCTTGGGTTGGTTTGTGTGACGTGAGAAGGGGCAGTGGGGACATCTGCCCATAGCTGGCTCCTGTCCCTTCATTGCCACCGGGGCTGCTGCTCCTGTGCTGGCTGCAGCTCTGGATTTTGGGGTATGGATGTGAGCCTCATGGGTCAGGGCAGGACGGCACGGCTGTCAGCAGTGGCACGGGGTGAGGTGCCGTGGGCCATGTGGCTAGGATGGGCCATCACGCTGTTTATCAAGGTCTGGCAGGAAGGAAACGGTAATGGGGCAATTGCTGATTCAATTTCTTGAATTTGAACAAATCTTTTTAATCTTTCTCCCCAAAGGATTGGAAAGGTCAGGAAATAGGCAGAATGTGCACTTTCAGGTATCGAAATTAAACTTGTTAAGAAATCCATATTGATTTGCACTTCTGTGAAAAATATTGAAGCCTCCAGATTTAGCCTGGGTATTGATTTTCTCTTTCAGGGGAAAGACATCGGCACGAAGGAAAGATATTACACGTGGCAGTAAACACCTTCAATCACCGCCTGCCCGGCCTCCCTTCACAAACAAGCGCCTCGGTCTCGCAGGGGAGGCTGCGGCTCGGCTCAGCCCCTGCGGCACGGGGGCAGCGGCACGGTGGTGCCCATTGGCGGGGCAGGGGGGCTGCCAGCCTGGGACCCCCAGCTCTGCTCCGTGCCGGGGGCAGGCTCCTGCTGGTGCTGGCACAGGCTGCCCATGGTCCCCATGCCGGGGATGTTTTGCTGCTGCCCCAGGCGGGGCCGATGGGCTCCAGCAGCGGTACCCAAACCCCTCCTGCACAGCAGCCTCCAGCCGTGGGGTCTCATTTCCAAGCAAGGGCAGCAGCACAGCAGGGTTTGGATTTGCTGCTCTGCAGCCAGGTCCCCGTCCTGTCCCTCTGCCATGAACACCTCCCAGCACAGCACCAGGCACAGCGGCTGTACGAGTTGTGCAGCCAGCAGCAGCGGCGCTTTGTGCTGACCGGGGTGAGGTGAGCTGGCTGCACTGGGTGAAACAAAAGGACAACGGCATCAGAAGGAACAACAGCTGGAGTTAGGGTGCCTCAGAAACAAAACCAAATGTTTCAGGTCACAAATTCAGCCCCAAGGAAGGCAAACCCGTGCTGTCCGGCTGCTCCTGCACCACCTGCCCCGTGGCCACCCCGCAGTAAGACCTCGTACTGGGGGCACCTCCTGCTTCTGTTCCATGACTTAGGGGATAACTTTGGAAAATCGATCCTCTCTCTGAAACAAAGCACAATCCTTTGCTGACCCATCCCCTGGCTCACTGGCCCTCAAGACAAGCAACAGCAACACAAATTGCCCTGAACGTGGCTTTAATGACACCCGAGGCACCGGGAGTCCTGCGCCTGCCCAGGAGGTGGCACGCAGCGTTCCTGCCCCAACAAATGGGGCTCCTGGTGGCCACCAAAATGGCAGGAAATAACACAGCGACGGCAGTATTGATCATGATAACAGCACGGTGGGTTGGATTATTAACAATTGCCACGACACGGGAGCTAATCCATCTGCAGCTGGCCACATGTTTTCCTGGCCATCGATGCCTCCTGCCGTGCCGAGCCAGTCCCAGCGCTCTGCTCTGCTGCCGAGCCTCCCGGCCAGCACGGGCCGCACTGCTCCGCCAGCGTGGGGCTTGGCTTTAATTAAAAATGCACCCTGTTCACACACCTCGCTGTTCCTGATAGGGACGCACAGGGCTTCTTACCCGCAGTATTTGGTGAGTCAGCTGGAGAACGTTTTCTGAAGATGTAAGTCTGACAAATACGTTCCTCTAAGCCACAAAGCGTGCACGTGCGTGTGCACAGCCCAGAGGTGAGCAGGCAGGGATTCCTCAGGGCAGGCTCCTGCCCCTGCCCTGGTAACACCGTGTGGGGTCAGCCCCTCCGTGCCCACCGCGGGGATCTCGCTGTGGTGTTCAGCCCACACAGCACCGGGGGTTCTGCTCACAGAGTCCTAAAGG
Source organism: Anas platyrhynchos (assembly GCF_047663525.1). Taxonomy (NCBI): domain Eukaryota; kingdom Metazoa; phylum Chordata; class Aves; order Anseriformes; family Anatidae; genus Anas; species Anas platyrhynchos. The sequence goes on along the minus strand of NC_092601.1, from coordinate 19,230,359 downwards.
TCTGCTGAAGGGCAGTCCTCAGCACGCCCCGCTCCTGGCACTACGCTGACCACATCTGCCAGATGGGGCAGGTTGGGCGGTTTGCTGGGGGTCTGAGGGGCGCAGGCTGCTGGGTGAGCCCGGAGCCACTGCCAGAGGTCCGAGGCACTGGGATAGCTCCCCAAAACAACCCCGGCACGTGCTCAGGTGGCCTTCTTCAGGGCAACCACCTGATGAAGGAGGCTGCGTGCTGTGAGCTGCAGAGAGCCCTCGCAGGCTGACGATTGCTTGCCAGGTAGATTAAAATGCTGCTGCTTCTGCATTTTACGCAGCGAGCCCTTTCACTACTTTGTTTTTAAATATTTCCCTAGGATCAGAATGCTACACTTCCTCGGCTGTTTTTAATACATGCAATCAGCGACTGTGGCAATTAAGAGGCCTAATTAGCATCTGAATAGGGCTCCTTGCCACCACCCCCTTGCAATAGTAGCAAATAAGCCCCAAGGAAGCCAAGGCACCCGCCCGAAGCCACGCGTGGCCATGCCGTGGGGCCGCTGGCTGCCAGGAGCACGGAGCAGCACCCGGTGCTTCCATTTCGCAGAGCAAACGGGGCTCATCAGGCCCCCAGCACCTGCGGTCACCTACCGACCCCCCCAGAAATCCATCAGTTTTGTCAGATGGCTAAATAAACCTCAATTAAGGGACACGTTGCACCAAGAGTTGCTGCGCAGGCGCTGCCTCCTGCAGCCAAGCTCTGCTCTGGACAGACCCATGGCCACATGCATGGTGCCAGCCCTGCAGCCCCCCCGGCCTGTGCTGGTGGCTCTCCGCAGGGTGGGAGAGGTGCTCGCCCCACTGCTCTTTGTGCCCAAAAACATCCAGTATGGAGGGACCCAGAGCATCTCCCCCTCCCCACCGCCATGGGATAAACACCCGCGATGCACGCTGCATCCTGGTGCCCATTCAGCCAAGTAACTTGCTTGCCAAACTTGGACAATTTTATTGTTATTTTTCTCGTCAATCTCCTGGTCATGTTCATTATAGAATCATACACCATCAGCATACAAACCATAGCCAGAGGCCCAGCCACAACTCAGCTTCTCCCGAAGTACCACCGGCTCAAGCGTTGCCTCTCGATTCGCCCAGACAGTATTCTGTGGCTGCGTGTGTATTAATTTTAGGGAGTTATTTCGTTTTCTTGCAACATTAGAGATTAATTAAATGCTGGCTAATTGCTACCAGTCATTGGAGGAATTCTGCTCCTGAGTCCTTTCATGGTCAGAATGCACCAAAAGGAGGGAGGAAAGAAAGAAAGAAAGAAAGACAGAAGGAAGGAAGGAAGGAAGGAAGGAAAGAAAGAAAGAAGCCCTTTCAAGACCACAGAAATTTGCAAAAGGATGTTTCTTCCAACCCGACATGACAAAATTGAATTCCAAGCTATTTAATGCATGCACGAAACGCCATAAAGAAACCCAGCTCGAGCACTCCATCCATCACAACGGGGGACATGGTTTCAGGAACACGAGCATCGTTACGTTACCCTCTCAGTGCTTCACACTCCGGACTTCCAGGCAGTTTCGCTTAAATGTAACTACCGGATGGGGATTCTCACAGACAGGGCTGTCGCCAGCATTTCCATGGGGACATACAGCTAAGGTAACACTGCGGTTATTATCAACATTAACGATGGTGACTTTGGGAAGCCCCCAGCCAGTCTTCAGGGGCGCCGTGGCCGGGGACGCGGCGCAGCGCGGTGCCCTCGGTGCCGGGGGCGGGCGGCAGTCCCAGCCTGGCTGTGGGGCAGCCGGGTGGGTGGCTCGGGAGAGAAACCCAGCCCCCCGCCGGGGCAGGGGCACGGGGAGCCTGCTGGGGTTGTCCTTAAAAACGGGGTTTCACGGGTTACACCGTCACGAGGATCATGTCATGCAGCCTGACAAGGCGCCTCTGCACGCTGCCCGGCGGCGGGGCCCCGCTCAGACCGGCGTGGTTCGTCTGTTGGCCGGGTTGTTGTGCAAAGACTCCTTGAACTCTTTGGGGATGGAGTTGTGGACCTGTAAAAAACCGTGGTCCCGCTCGGAGTTGAGCAGCGTCCCCATGGTGACCTTGGAGGGATCCCTGGAGAGGGTGAACATGGAGATGTCGGTGGAGGGGATGGTGCCGAAGCCCTTGCTGACGGGCGACATGTCCCGGGACCGCGGCTCGGTGGAGCGGGAGCTGGACCGCCGGCGGAAGCGGTACCGGTAGGGGGGGAGGCGCGTGAAGGCCGACCTCTTCAGCAGCTCCGAGTGCGACTTGGCGCGGATCTGGCGGTGCTTCTCGATGTACATGTGCACGGCGATCACCCCCACCATCTCGGCGATGATGAAGGACAGCGCCCCGAAGTAGAAGGACCAGCCGTAGGAGTAGCTCTTCTTGGAGTCGCTCTGCCCGGGGTCCCCCGCGTTTGCCGAGATGTAGACGATGATCCCGATGATGTTACTGAGACCTTCAGGGGGAGAGGGAGAGGCGCTCGCTCCAGCAGCAGGAGAGGGATGGGGGGGACGGGAGTGTCCCCGCGCCCCGGGGGGGTGCCGGCCCCATTTTGTCAGGGCTGAGAGCTCCGGGAAGCAAAGCGGCTCCGTCTCTTAATTTCTGGCAGAGCCTGGGGACTTTGTTTGGGATTTGGGCAATTTTTGCACTGCCAGCAGAGCCGTGGGGCTGTGTCGTAAGGCTGAGGAGCGGCTGATGCATTCCTGTATTTACTTAATGAATCGATTATGTTCTTTCTGTTGTTTTCTCATCTGCATCAGCGGCTCCTGCCAGCCGAAGGAGGGAGAGTAATTTGTCTCTTTGTGGGGAGAAGAAAAACACAAAATAGAGCAGTTCCTTGAGACAAAGACATTGTCATAAAATAATCAGTGGAAGCGTTGGGGAACAGTGCGCAGAGAAATGAGCAATCCTGAAGGAACGGCCTCTCAAGGCAGGGTTATTTTTCCTGTAGGACTGCGGCAGCCCCTCCACCTGCTGCCCAGGGCTGGGTGCTCCGTGGTGGCCGAAGGCAGATCCCCCCAAAACCTGACCCATGCTGGGCTCCCCCAGTGACACCCTGTGGGGCTTAAAGGACTTTCTGGCAAGGTGGCCCCTTGGCCAAGGACCACTGTGGGTTTTCCTCACTGTCCCTGAGGACTTTTCACCCGGGATGGGACCACTTACAAGGGTGAGTGCCTGAGGGACCCCCAGCCTGCCACCAGCTCCCCTTGTCCCATCTCGAGTCCCCACGTGCGCACCTGCAGCACACCCGGAGAGCCCCCGCTCCCGCCCCGCGGGGCAGCTCCTACCTGCCGAGACGAAGAAGATGCCGGCGCTGAGGATGACGTTGTGTTTGCTCTTGTAGAACTCGCTGGCCGCCACGCAGAGGCCGCCGAAGAAGAGCAGCCCCACGCTGAGGATGGGGAAGATGCTGGAGGCTCTCACCGCACCTGTGGGGCGAGGAGCGGGGCATGGTCAGGGGCCGGCACCCCCAGCCCCATGGCAGCCCCGGGCCGGGTTGGATTTGGGGACCCTGCTGGGGAGGGACCCCTGGGCTCGGTGGCACACAGCCCGGCTCACCCCGCGGGGGGCTGGCAGCCACAGGCCGGGTCCCAGCCCCATGAGGACGCCCTCGCAGCCCTCACAGATGCGATTCTGGGGGCAGCCCCGCAGTGCTCCCCTTGGGTGTCCGCTGCTCCTCTTTCTCCCGAGCTGCTCTCAAGCCCTGCATCAACCACGCAAGACCTGTGATTCAGGCCTCCAGGCACAAAACCTTTAAAACAATTATTTTTTTCTTTCTTTTTTTTTCTCCTGCACTATTTCAAGGAACTACCTCTTGAGCCTTGTCATGCAGCTAGCACTAGCAATTTCCCTCCTCACTACAAAGCACGGCACCTCTGGGTTTTGGCTGTGGATAAGAGCGGATCCTCAGGATTGCAGAAAACCTCCCAGATCTCAAGGGGCTGCCAACGAACCCACAGGCACTGCACTGCCAGCCACTGGGGTCAGGAACCCGTCACCTGGGTCCCCAAACCACTGCAGCTGCATTTACTTACTTATTACAATTGTTTTCTGACTTGGGGAGGAACATGATCTAAATGAACAAAAAGCCCAAGACCCAAAGCCCGGCAGGGCTGGTGCTGTAGCCCCAGGCTGGGCTCCATCCCTAAATCAGCAGGATTAGCTAGGGCAGGGCCTGTCTGCACGCTTGGGGATCACTTACCAGAGCTATGCAGGGAAGGGGCTTTCCTACAAGCCCTATCAGAAGTTCAGCTTCCAAACTGACTGCAGCGAACAATTAATGCAGCAAATCCCTATCTGCTGCTAAAGCAAAGGCACCTAAAATACACCGTGCCTTGCTTTGGGCTCATCCCTCTCTTAGGGCCCTTATTAAAAGCACAGAGATACAGAAGCCCCATTAAAATGCCATTCTGGGGGCTTTAAAATAGACTTTTTGTTTTAACTGTGGGAGGGGGTGGGAGAAGAACTTAAACGCTCAGCTCCTAAAATTGCACACCAATTCCGTTCGGAGCACTCCCCTCCTAGCTGGGTGAGCAGAGCCGATGGCTCCCCATGGGGAGCTACAAAACGGGGAGCTCAGCGCAGCGCCCGGACCAGCAGCAGCCCCGCAGGAGGGGCAGGGGGTGCCGGGGTCCCTTCCCCCGGGGTGTCAGCAGCTGAGCCAGCCCGGAGACCTCAGTGCTTGCACCCGCTGGACCCCTCAGCCTGTCACCGTGTTTGCCAGCAGGCTGGGCAGTGCCCGTGTCCCTTCGTGTGGGTGCCCAGGTGGGTGCCACCGTGCAGGGAGCCGGGGCTGCCACCCCTCGGCCTGCTGCCAGCTGGGGGCTGCTGGGGATGGGGGCAGCGCGCAGAGGGGGACTCACGGAGGAGATACTCGGCCGTGTCCTGCTCGTAATCTGCGTCCTCGGGGAAGTGGTCGATTTTCTTGCACACTCCTCGGAAGGTTCCTGAGGAGACACAAGCCAGGAAGCCTTCAGATCCCTCTGCGCTGGGGGTGGCGCTGCATGGGGCTGCCCAGTGACCCCAACCACAGCCCCCCTGCCCCGGGGGTACCCGTGAGTCTTGGTGTCACCCCCCCGCTGCAATCCTCCCAGGGGCAGTGTGCAGCGAAGGGCAGCACCCCCCCCCACCAGCAGCACCCACCAGCAGTGGCTGCCTGCCCCTCTGTGCCCGCTAACACCACTTGGGGCGCAGACTGACTCTGGAGATGTGAGTTTTGGAGGCATGGATAACTTCATTCAAATTACCACAACAGGTTTCTCGCCTGCTTTCCATTCCTTGCTGCTTCTCAGCTCTGCTTTGTGCCCGGGATGCTGGCAACCACAGCAGATGCTGGAGAAGGCAGAGTCACCGAGGGGACCTGGCCTCACCCAGCTCCAGCCCCCTTCACGCAGCCCCTGCACGGCAGGCACACGCGTGTACACACACACACACCACGGGTAAGCACCAGAGTCACAGGCGAGTGCCAAGGCTGAGCCACCCACCCCACGGCATGGCCCAAAACCCTGCACCCCCACAGCCCCATGCCTGCTGCTCCCCTCCTCCCACACCCAAAACCCGGAGCGGGGGCCGAGCGCGGCCCCGCTGTGGTGGGCACCGGCAGCGCTGCCTGGAAGCCCTGGGGAAGGAGACAGATGCTCTGGCATCTGATGGCCTCCCACTTAGCATTTGGGAAGAAAAGGCTCTCTTTTCTCTCTTTTTTTTTTTTTCCTGATTTTCCCCCCTCCTGGCTCTGAAGCAAAACAAAAGCATTTTGCCTTTGAACGCCTGTTTGCTTTGGCTTTCTCTTCGCTGTGCTTTAGGGCCCAGCTCTCTCCCGTGCCAAAGTGGTGCAGTTGTGCCATGAAAGGAGAAAGCCAAGGACGAGCCCGGCTCAGCCAGGTGACACACTGGGGACTCGGTCACTACAGGAAGGGAATGGGGACAGCGCAGGGGGGTCCACAGAGGGGAGATCCTGACAGGTCACACGTGTTGGTGGGGCAGCCTGGAGAAGGGACTGGCTGCGTCTCTTTTTTACTGTTTCTGCTCAGCCATCCAGCAGCCTGCTCCGTGTGCTACCGATGTGCAGTCAGAGGGAAATCAAAGGCATTAAAACAAAAAAAAAATTGGCTATGCCCAGTTGCACTTATGGATTTGTTTTGATGGATGCAGCCCGTCCCCGCCTGTGGATGCTGAGATCCTGCTCCCCGTGGCAGCTCTCCAAGGCACCGAGCGCTGCTGGGGACAGCTCAGGGCTCGGTGGAACTGCAGCACCTCCAGGGTCCAGGCAGCTGCAGTGGGTCCTGTCTGCAGGACTCTCAGAGCTGCCTTCTCCGGAGGAAGCAGCACACAAGTGCCAGGGTATGCCCGGTGCTTTCTCTGCAGCACTGACAAATGTTGTCCTTGACGTTATAAATGGGTAACCAGGCACGGAGCATGGCTTCCCCGCGGTGTCAGGGCAGGCTGAGGTGGGAGGGATCCCTCTCGCCATCCCATTCGGGTTATGGCCCTTCCACAAAGCTGCCAACGCTCACGCAGAGCTTGGTGCGGGACAGATGGCAGCGGGGGCCCTGCCAGCAAACATCTCACAGCCACGCGCTGCAGTGGTGCAGGTCCCAGGGACTTGTCCCCTGCTCATACTGCTGTGCCACCGACTTCTGGCTTGCCAAAAGCCATTGCAAGATGCGCTGCTCATCCCGTGCCCCATCCCTCTCAGAAGAGCTGTGTCCACCTTCAGTGATGGCTTTTCCAGCCCACAGCAGCTCGATGGGAGCAGCTCTGTGTGACAGCAGCGCCAGGCCATGCTGGCTGTGTCCCCTCTCTCGTGGGATGTGCTGCTGGGGGACGGGGCGCTGGGCGAGAGAAGCCATCCTGCACGGCATCCCCAGCAGCACACCGTCAGTCCGCTCTCCAGCTCCAGCTCGGGGGAGCTGAGCATCGTGACAGGCATCAATTAAAGCCTGGAGATGAAGCTCTGGAGGTGGCAAGCTGTCATCCACGCGGAGACGCGGCATCGGAGGGAGAAGCGCCTGCTGCCGTTGCTTTGGGAACTGCGGGCGCTGGGGAGGCTGAGAACGGGCAGCACAAATGGGTGGGGAGGCACCGGGCACGGCAAGGACAGCAGCCTCGGCACAGCCTCCCTCCTCCTCCGCCCCTGCTCCTGGCTTTCCACTCACCTTCTCCTCCCCTCTCCCTGTACCTGCCAGCCAGGCTCTGCCCCAGGCCCCCCAAGCTTCCCCCCAGATCTCTCCCTTTCCTCACCCAGCCAAGGCAGGTCCTTGCTCTGTCTGGGCACCAGCCAAGCTCACCGCCTGCACTGTGCTGTGCCCGTTTGCTGTCCCTGACCTGCAGGGGTTGCAAAGCTCCCTTTAGCAAGGGAAGCCCCCCCCAGGATGGTACAGGATCTCCTCCAAGTGCACAGGCTCACAAGACGGGGACATTTCCCTCTGAAACAGCCTGCTCAGCAGGCTCATGTGGCCAGCACTCATTATCTGATTAAGAGAAAACTTTCCACGTGGGAAAGGAGTTTGGAGACCAAGCCTCGGGTGCAGCTCCCCAGCTGCAGGATGCCATGGCAGGGGTCGAGGTGCCCAGCCTGGGCTGCTGCTCCCGGCTGGGATGTGCAACCCCTGCTGCAGTGCTGCCTGTCCCACCAGAACACTTCGATTGCCACAGACATAAAAATCTATGTATTTTTTTGAGAAGTGACTTTCCCAGCGGAGGAACAGAGCCTCTGCTCAGCTGCAGGACTCAACCTGCCTGCAACCTGCGTGTCTGGAGGCTTCTTTAGAGGCAGTGCTCACGGGGCTCGCGATGCTCCTGGTCTGCCAGCCCCTCACCCTGCAGCAGGTTTGCCAAAATCTGCCCCACCCCGGGGCCAAGGGAGCCCCCCCCGCCCAGCAGGGGCCGGGCAGCTCCCCCCGCACCCCCGGGCGCTGCCCCCGGGGCTCGAACAAACGAGGGCCGCGGGGAGCCCGGCCCGGCCCCGCCGCATCCCTTTCACGCCCCGACATTTATTTCGTTTTTTTTGCTCCCGATGCTCGTTACCACGGCGACCGCGCGGTCACCTGGTGCGCAGAGAACGCCCCAGCTCCAAAAAAATGCCCGGGCTGCAAGCACACAGCACACAACAAACACACACGCACACACACACACACACACAGCACACACACAGCGCACACACAGCACACACACAGCACACACAACACAAAAACACAGCTCCTGGCCGGGCTGCTCGCACCGCAGGGCTCCACGCACCCTGAGGCCACCTGGAGACAACTCGAAATCTGGGGCTTTCTCCTTGTTTTACAGCAGGAGCCCTACCAACAAGAGCACTGCGGGTGCAAAGGAAGAGGGGTTGGGTTTTGTTGGACCTCCAGAGCCCCCTGCCCACTCTTCCTTCAGCAGGGCTGCAGTTGGGGGCACAGCCGGGGCACCCACCCCCAGAAACCTCCAGCTCCTGCCAGGGCACCGGGGCAGGAGCAGCCTGGGACTCACCGGGAGCCCTGAAGCTGGGCTCCTCTCTTGCTGCAGGAGGAGAAGGCAAGCTGCTGCTGCTGGGAAGGGGCTGTTCTGGGGGTGCTGGGCTCAGCCCAGCCCGCTGGCCTGGCATTTCCACAGCTGATGCCCGTGCTGGCAAAGTGACCCTGCTCTGCGTGCGTGAGTCACACCACCTGGGCTTTAATTCATCTGCTGGCTGGGAGAGCTGGAGCAAAGGCAGAACGCTGCTGTGGTTATCCATTCCCCGCTTAGCTGCCTCTGTGCTGGATCTGGGTAATTTTCTCTCCCTGTCAGTGTGAATCCCGATTAGCCAACTTAGCTTATCGCTGCGCTTCCCTGCCCAGAGCCTGGGCTGTTTGGCAGCTGGCTCCTCTCGCTGTGACTTGCACAGCCCTGCTCCAGAGCCTCCACTTGCCCGCCCTGGCACTGGCCAGCTTCTCCCATTGCATTTTTCTGTGCCGAATAACCAGATCCTCATTGCCTTCTCGCTAACCCACTGGGCACATCCATCACACAGGACTGTCAGCAAGCCCAACTCTCCCCATGCAAGTGCATGCCCTGTGCCCCCCAGCTGTGCAAACAGACGTGGACAGTGCCCAGCCAACAGGCAGCGGTGAGGAGCCTGGGGAAAAAAGGATTGAGGCAGCTAGCTGGAGGAGAGCCAGCCGTGAAGCCAGCAAGTTAATCCTTTGTCATATTACATTGCCCTCCGTGCTGCTGGCTTGCTTTGCTCTCCCTCAGTCCCTCCTGCAGGAGGGAATCACGGCGGCACAGCTCGCTGCTCCCCTGCACCCACCCCGTGCACAGCCTGGTGCTGGCTGCAGAGCCCCACGGCTGCACCGAGGGCAGGAGGAGCATCCCCAGGGCTGGGCACACGGGAGCCTACCAGCAGCCAAGAGCAGTAAAATACTCTGGCACTGAGTGTCCGAGACGTACGGAGCAGGGTGAGCTCGGGATGAATCATGCCCTCTGCGGATGAGTTCACCGCGGCGCTGGGCCAGGCCGGCCCCCAGGAGCGTGTCCTTCAGCAGCTCGGCTCCGTGCTCCCCGTGCAGGCTGTTTTGAAGCCTCTGCTGTGTAAGAGGGCACAAAGCAGCCCCCTGCCCCTCCGTGGGGCTGGAGGAGCCCGGCCACCCCTGATGTGATGGATGAGCAGTGCAGGGGGGGAGCAGCCGGGGTGGGGGGCACATGAGCAGGTCCTGCTCTCCTGCTCTTGCGGGCTTGGGAGGATGCATCAAAGCTTTGGGCACCCTGTGGGGGCTTGGGGCAGCACGAGCATCCCCAGCCTCGCTGCTGGCCAGGTGCCACCTGCCCTGAGTTGTCTGCTCCTCCCCTCTCCCTGCTCAGCCCCGCGGAAATCCATTGCAAGTCCACAAGAAGCATTTGTCCGTGTTCTGCACCACCAGTGAGCTTTGGTTCACGGTCCTGATTTAATGGCACTGCTTTAATCCAGGGGCACCCCTGGGTGGGCAGCTGGAGGGGTGCCCCCAGTGTCCCCAGCAGGGCAGGGCAGGGCAGGGCAGCCTTCTCCAGTTGAGGAACCTTGCAGGGCACTTCACATGAAAACACGGTACGTGAGAACTGGATCACCAACATGCAGAGCGGATCTGCCCGATTACTCCAGCCTCACCATGGCCCTGCCTTTCAGGTAACGTTTAATTTGGAGGAGATGAACTCACATAACACATTTTGCATTCTCTCGTTTTGAAAAGGCATCCACCTCCTGCCCCCCGCCGGGCTCCTGTTCATCCCGTGCTCTGCAGGATTCCTCCACCCCTCTCACCCCATCGGGTCGGAGCACCCCGAGCAGCCCCTGCACACCACCACCAGCCTGGTGCTCGGAGCAGGCTGCTCTTATGGGGTAATGTTTCCTTTCAACAGGCTTTTGTTGCTGCTGCTTTAGTTCATTTGTATTGCGAAGTACGTACTCTCTGCACTGCATTTATCAGAGAATGCAAAGGCAATTAATTGATTTTATCTCAGGTCTTTTTCCCCTCAAAGCACTTTCCCCCAGGGAGGGTTATTGGAAGGGGGTGGGCAGGGGGAAGGAGGGGTTTGCGACAGAACTATGATTTTCATGATGCTGATGGTGGAAACACGGCCAAGAATATTGATCGCAACCTGGAAAGCCAAAAGACTAAAAGGCTCTAGTTTGGGTTCTAAAAATCTCATTACTTCTCATCCAGTGAAACACTTTTCAGGCACTGTTCTGGCTGTTGCTGCTCCCTCGGTGTGGGAACTAAGACCTGGGGAGATGAGCAGTATTCCTGCCATCCCCATCCGGGAGTTCAGCCCTCCTGCAAGGTCAAATTTCAGACCTGGGCTCTTGGCACGTCCTGGTAAGCTCAGGCAAGTTGTCTCATGAGCCATGGCCTACAGGAACGGCTATCCCAAAGACAACTTATTGGGCCTAAGCTGCATGGAGCAAGTGGTGTGGCCGCTGTGCCCGAAGTTCTCTGAAATTTAACATCCAGTGGAGAAGCAGAGGTCAAAGCTCGGCTACAAAGTGCTGGGTTATGAGCTCAGGCACTCAGCTCCCTCGAGTAACAAGAGCAAGGTACCTAAATATCTCTAAGGAATTAAAACTTCAAGGCTCATCTTTTTTTACCTTCCGCCCACCTCCCAGATGCCTGGGGAGTTGGAAGGAAATTCATCTTTATCCTTCCCCAGCTTCCCGCTCTGCAAGGGATCCCGAGGCTGTTTGCACAGGGGCCCTGCTGCGGAGCTGCAAAACCTCGGGCGCTCAGGGCTGCGGGGGGCCCGGCCACCACCGCAGGGACAAGTGGCTGTGCCATGGGGGTGGTGGCACCGAGCAGCTACCGCAGGGCACCTCTCCTGTCCTGGCAAGAGGCTCTCAGCCCCAAAAGCACCATGCTGCTGCCAGACTGGGCTCAGCCTGCACCATCTGCCCAAAAGCAGCTCCCTGCAAACCCCCCAGTGCTCCCAATTCAAGCGGTGGGCACAGACTGAGAGTTTAGGGCCGCTGTTCTCTCACATAGGGCAATGCCCCAGCACGGCAGAGCTCTCCCAGCCCTCACTGCCAGTGTCAGTCACCCCAAGCCTGGGGGCACCCCTGGGCTGCTCCCCTCTCCCCGAGAGCTGGATGTGAGCAGCGGTGCCCGCAGGCAGGCTGCCGCCCCCAGCTCCTCTGAAACAAAGCCCAGCACAGCGCTCACCTCCTCACTGCTACCTCCTCAGCACAGACGGGATTCAAACGCAACACGAGCAGCTTGGGGAAGCGAAGGGAAGGTGGTGGGGCTGTTAGGAGCTCCTCAAACCAGTGGTGATGGCAACTCAGCTGGAAGAGCTGCTTGATCCGAGGATGCTGCCGAATGCATCTGAACGCCTTGGGTAGGTGTTTGCTCAGCTGGAGCTTGCTCTGCTCCCAGAGCCACGGCAGACTTAGGGACTCAGGTGAGCAACCTGTCCCCACCACGAGGTCAGCTTTGTGGCCCCCCAGATCACGGGCTGTCACCTCTTTACAAGGCATCTGCTTGCACAAACTTCATTGGTGAGAAGTTAAATTAAGACGAAGCATGTGCGATGGCTGGAAAGCTCCCTCTGCTCCTTGTGGGTTGGGATGGGTTCCCCAAATACTGCCCCAGCAGCAGGACACCCCCCAGGACACCAGCTCGCCCCAGGACCAGCTCCCCCCAGCACATCCCCGCTTCCCACAGTGGCCCCGTGCCAGATCCCCAGCGGGGCGGTGGCGCAGAACCTGGCTCCGTCTCTTTCACACCCTCTCCCCCTCTCTGTGGTGGTGGTTGGTGTCTCAGCAGAGTCACCTACACAGATATGCATTTTCTGAAGGATCTTTTTTTTTTTTCCTGGTAAAAAAGCAGTGGAAAAACCCCAAGTCAAATTAAACAAGTGCAACAGCAAGGAGGCGGCAGAGGCGGGCTCTGCGGTTACAGCACCGGCCGGGCGCTGATGCTGCTTCAGACAGGAGCTGGAACATGTGCAGCAGAAGTGCAGCAGGACCTGGCCCCAGGTGGCGAGGACCCACAGCTCGGGGGGCAGGGAGCAGTGCCCAGGCTCGCATCCCCCAGCCAAGGCTGAGCGTGGGATGCCCCAGCCTGGTGCCCGCTGCCATGGGACGCTCAGCGAGGCACACGTGGGCACTCCGGGGCTGGGGGTACACAGAGACCTGCTCTGCCACATGCTGCAGCCCCCCACCAGCTGGAGATGCAGCCCTCCAGGCACAGATCCACCAAGGGGTGAGCCCAGAGCTCTGTGTTGGAGCTGGGGGGGCCCAGGCATCCCCGTGGGGGCAGCTGTGGGCACGGCCAGGCTCTCACACCAATGGGTGGACTGGGAACTTCTGCCAGTTTTAGCCAGGGATGCTCCAGCGCTCAGCATGTCACAGACTTTACTCCCTCAGCATTGCTAAAAGGGAAAAAAAAAAATCTACATTTTGACAGTGACTCATCATCTCCCATTCTGGAATCTGTGGGGTTGCTACAACCTACACAAGGCACTTCAGAAAAGCAAAACAATTCTGAATAATAGAGGAAAAAAAGTTTGAAAAGGATGGGTAATTTCTAGCACTCTTCGAGGGTTCAGCTTTGGTTTTCTCATTATAAAAGCAATCAGGTAACGCACCGGAGCTGCCTTTCAGGTCACCCCCACGCTCCCCTGGGTTTCCTTCCCATCACTCGAGCTTTCCAAGGACCACAGATGCCCAGCGATGGAAGCAGCTGCTGGGGGTCGGGGGCTTTCCCCCCCCAGAGGTCAGCACAGCAGGGTGGGGGCGAGATGGGGCTGAGGGCAGAGCCCCCGTGGCAGCTGGGGAGCCCCCAGGGCACCAGCACCGAGAGCAGGCTGGGGAAGCTCCCAGCACTTCTGAGGAAGCTGTTTCTTGTTTCGTCTTTAACAGCAAATAAACATTGATTTTTATTCTGAAACGTAATTGACATTGCCATGATAGCAGAGTGAGGGCTGGTGCCACCAGAATCAGTGTAAATAAGCCACGTGCTAGGAAGTAATGAGCTTTGCTGATTGAGTTTATCCTTTTAAATTAATACAACTCCAGGATTTTTTAATCTTTCATTTGCCAGCTCGGAGATACTGATGGCAAGAGACAGGCAGGAGTCAGAGCTAGGTCTGCCCGAGGCACAGGCAGGGAGCACCAGGGCAGGATCCAGCCCTCGGTTGTTCCGCAGACACCGGGTTCGGGTGGGTTAACCAAAAAGCTTCAGGGAAGGGTTCGCCCCCCCAGCCTGGTCTGTGGCTGTGGGTGGCTGGGGTGGCCAGCTCAGCCCCGGGAGAGGTGCCCAGCGTGGCTCTGCCACCTGCCACACACTCCTCTGGCTGCTGCCAAGGGTTTGAGGCCCAGCTTCCACCTCCAAAAGCCGTGCAGCCCTGTCAGCCCCGCAGATGGGACCAGGCACCATTACTGCAATGCTTCATTGACCTTCTGCCCGGTGTGAAGGTTGGACTCAGCACCCACCGGACCCAGCACCCATCCCCACCGCTCCCAGACAGCCCTGCAGCTCCTCTTAATGCTGGGCTCCGCTTCCCCACGATCATCTGTGCTGCCTTAATGGCCTCTCATTTAATTACTGAAACTCACACCCTCTCCTGCTCTTATTTGGACACAAATCCCATGCCCCCGCTCATGCTGTTTTCTCTCCCTTGGTTTTCCACTGTGATGCTTTTTGGTCCTCATTGCCGCATGTCCCTAACCCAGCCCCCCCGTGTTCGCAGCCATTTCTCCCCATCACAACCATTACAGAGCCACGTGCAGGACTCAGGACTGTGCCCAAACTGCCCCTGTCAGACTGCTGCCCAGCTGCTCAGAAAGCAGCCCTGTAGGGGTGACCCTCCTGCGTGGAGCACAGCAGCTCCCATCCGCCACCCGCCCTCCAGCCAGGACCAGCCCCAGCCCGAGGGCACGAAGCCAGCAGCAAAACAGGAGAGAGGAACCAGGGCACAAACAAGTCCTCCTCCAGCATGAAACTGAGCGGTGAGAGCAAAATTTGTCAGGAAAGCAAAGGGCAGACCTTTAATTGCCTGCACATCACGGCTGCAAGCTGGGATAACAAACCAAAGGGACGGGACTGGCTCGTTTATTGGAGCACATTTGACCCGCGTAGCGTTTCTGAACCCTATGGAGAGATCTGTACAGCCAGAATGCTAAAAATCAATGAAAAAATGCACTCAGAAAGGACAAGGTGGAAAAAACAAGGATCAAAATTTAAAAAAAAAAAAAAAGATCCTGTCTGAATTAATGGCCACTTGTTTAACCAGAATTAATATATAGAGAAGGAACAAGCTGTGGTGCTCTGGTGTCTGCTTCAGCCCCCTGAGCTGTACCAGAGGACAGATTATACCAGAGGCTGCTTAAGTACCTATTTATAATAAGTAGGAGAGAAAGCTGCATTATGATGGGAAGCTGGAGGTTTCACTTCGCCAGTATTAAAATGTCCTCTGAATTTCTAAAAACCTATAAATGACAATTTCATAGCTCTGAAGCATGGCATCTCACACAGGGAGCGCTATTTTAGACTGTGTTGACAGCTGAAGGGGAATGGATCAAAAAATTAAAAACTAGTTGCTGCTCAGGTCCAAGGAATCGTGGCTTGATTGCACTTCTTATGGGCAAACAGAGTGAAGTTCAAGGCACTAACATATATTCTCAGTGCTTTAAAGGCCAATTCACAGAGCAGAAAACAATTATAAGCCAAATCAGTTCGGAGGAGAGATTTAAACATAAAAGCACAGCTGTGAATAGGGAATGATTTAAGAGCGTTTTACCCCCCAATTCACAACGGAGATGTGGGTTTGCACCAGTTTAAAAGCTGCCTGGTTAATATGTAAACAGCCGTAAAAATAAAAACATGCCCAACAAAAAGAAGAAAGGAGATATTCATAACTCTGAATTTAAATCAGCAACTCAAAATTGTAGAGCGCTGATAAAGGACGCAAACAAACAGTAGAAAAACCATCAAAACATCTTTCCCTGATGCATTAGGATGAACAACAACAACAGAAAGGAGCAATGCTATCTCCTGTTCCTAGACAAAAACGGCAGAAGCGTTAGTCACAGGACGGAGGAACGTTAAATAACTGTTATAACAAGTGCGACATTTCATATGCAGCAGAGTCACATCCCAGCGCTCAGAGATGCCAGAAGAGCCGAGCAAGCAATTAGCACCGAGGCTTCTGCAGCTCTGGGGGGGGGAAAAATCAGCTCTGCCAGGGGTCCTGCCCCAGCCCCTAGGGGTCCCCAGCCTCACAAGGGGGTCCCCAGCCCAGGACCTGGAGGTTGCTGCAGTCAGACCTCCACTGGATGGGATGTTCCCATCATCACACATTGAGAGCAATGACAGGACACCCAAAATGAAGACCACAAACATGAGGACAGGGCTGAGGCCACTGGCAACCACTTGCCTTGGTGCCACTGGAGGAGGACACTGGGGACACGCAGGCGAGGAGGGACCCAGAGAGCTGGGAGAGCTGAGCTGGTGCTTTCACCCATCACAGCATGGAGTAACAGCACCAAAAGGTTCTTCCCTATTTCAAGGTGAAGGGACTGCTTGGGTGTGTTGCTAACAGCACCGTGTGCTCGAGGCAGGCATTAAATGACAAAATTTCCAAGAGGCAAAAGGCTGGGACAAAGCTGGGATGAAGCACTGTGAAGAGCCCAGCTCCCACAACACGGCCCACCCGTCCCAAGAGAGGTCTCTGCCCAGCAGAGAAACCACAACAAGATTTAAGAGGGGAAGGTGAAGCCTGGCCAACTGGGCTTGGAAATGGGCAATTTGCAGGGTGAGAGCAAGCACTCAGCTCAGCAGGGATCATGGCCCCAGGCTCTGGCACATCCCAGCACAGGCAGGACCGCCGCTCCCTGCCTGCCCTCCTGCACGCTCTGGTCCCAGCCCCGTGCCACTGATGCCCAACTGCATTTTGAGGGCTGTGAACAGTAAATCAGTTCTCAAAGGTGTCACACAGTACAGACTATCAAGGCTAAAAATATGTAAATCGCCATGGAAAGCGCTGTCAGAGCTTCAGCGAGACTAGGAAGATGCCAAAAGGCAATTTAGAATTTTTGAGCTCACTGCACGAGGCATTAAAAAGGTCACTATTTCTGAAATAGGGATCTTTACAAATAAACACATTTGCTCAGGACTCGGTGAGTCATGCTGGAGCGGAGCACAGAGCATTTCCAACCTAATGCTTTTGACAGGCCACGAGCAGGGCGATCTTTTCATGTTTACAGTTCATCAATAGTTTTTACAGCCACACAGTCAATCTTTAAAGCACATTTAGCCTGGGAGGAGGCTTGGCAGGTTGTTTTCCTTGCAAAAATGATATTAAATTTCTTTTTTCTTTCTCTTACAGTGCTAATTTGAAGCTAAGTACTTGAACTTCAAATATGGGATTGCCACTCCAATACCTGCTTTTTTTATATACTTCTTGTCACTTCTGCCTAACAATATAAATATTTGAAGTTTTCAGCTGATGCACTAAAAGGGACTGCATCCATCAAAACCTATTTGTTTCAGGGAGCTCAGGGGGCATCACGCTGCTGGCACAGGAACAGGAACGCTCATGAAGGGCAGCGGAGGCTCTGCTGGTCCCTTTGGCCAGGAGCAGGGAAAGGAAAGATGCCTACAAAGAGGCACTGCCAGGTTCCCCAAAATTCAGAGCACTTTCCATTAAGCAGCACCTATCCCAGCCCATCGAGCCCTGGAAGACTTTGCCATGGGGAATGCTCCTGAGCTGTGTGAGCTGCGGTGTGCTTGGTGCCTGGGGAGTGGGGACAGGGAGGGCTGCAGGAGCAGGGGGGCTCTGCCCATTGCACGAGGGGCACCAGGGCACCACGAGCACCTTTCCTGAGCCACCATGGGCAATCATCTCCCCCTCTCCTGCCTGCATGTGGGATTTTGGATTTTGCTGCCTCAGCCTCCTGCTCTGCCCACCCACCTGCAGGGCAGTGCTGCAGCCTGAGCCCCCCGGGCTCCTGCACTCACCTTGACTGCAAAAGGGCCTCAGCTTCCCCCAGCGCCTCAAAGCACGGTGCGCTTTGCTAGAGAAACTGCAGGGCTTTGAAACAATTCCAGCTCCCACACGGCTCTTCCCTTTTCAGAGGCAGCAGCCCGATATAGATTTGAGGAGGGGGGGAAGGAGGAAAAAAAAAAAAAAGTAAAAGACCCTGAGAAGCACAGGCAAGCAGACAGCTCCGCAGCTGGTGCCAGAGCTTTCCATTTCCTTCCCACTTTGCCTTAATTCATGCACCAGAGCCCACCCTACTGCTGTTGAAGCTAGGAGATGTTTTGCCATCGGCTCTGAGCACAGCAGGGCTGTGCCCCCCACCGATGCAGGTGCCTTCCCCTGCCCTCGGTTCAGGCTTGCACAGGGGGCACAGCTTTGCCCCCAGCCTCACTCAGCTCACAGCACACATCCCCCCAGGAGAGCAGTGCCCTGTGGCAGCACTTTTAATGGGTCTGTCCCAGCTGCAGCTCAGCAGCCCGCTTTATGCTCATGGCACACAGCTGCCCTCCTGCTGATGCACCTGTGGTGGTTGGGGCTGGAGGAGGCACCAGGCTGCACCCCAGGGCAGGGCTGGGGCTGTTTGTGCAGCTTGGGGCCAGCCCCAGTGCCTGTGCTGGGTGTCAGGGCCCCCACCATGGCCCTGGAAATAAGTTCTGCATGAGAGGAGCTGAAATGACACACAGCCAGGTGCTGCTACAGCCCGAGAGGAGCTAGCTAAGATGAAACCCAGAAGCTGGCACAAAGCTCCCAGATGCCAATGGGACATTCTGCTTTTCCTACTTTTTTGCTCATTCTGGGGGTGAGATCTGCCCAAACTGACAATGCCGATGGTTTCTAAGTGTCAGCTCTCACCTACCATGAAACCCCCTTGCCTAAGAGACAGGACCGCTCCCTAGCCCCTTGTGGCACAGCAGGCAGTACCCGATGTGAGCACCGAGCTGCCGCAGCTTTACCAGCACCGAGCTGGCACCAAACCGCAGGGTGAGGGACACCAGCTCGGCCGTACCAAGAGCAGGTGAGGGCTGTGGGCACCGCACAGCTCAGCAGGCAGAGTGCCACCCGCCGCACACCCCAGCGCGCCGATTGCTCCCCGGGGAGCAGAGCTCCCGCTCGGTGCCGACAGAGCGGCTGCGAGAACGCGGCTCCCGGCGGAGGCGCTGACACGTCTGTCTGTCACTTCAGCCGTCAGGGAGCTGGGACAAACACAGAAGCCACACGGCACACGGCTACACGGGTGCTGGGGCTCATCGTGGCAGCCCCTGCGGGTCCTTCCCACAGCACCCTCCTGGCCGAGCTGCGGGGCACGCGCTTTGTGCAGCAGCACTGGGGATTGGGGCAGGCTGGGAGATGTGCAGAGTGGATATTGTTGAAAACGAACATGATGAGCATGCACACCACCCCCCTCAGGGTCTCATCGCCATCCCCACGCCCTCACTGGAGCATGCTTCAATTGTTTGGTGACAGAGGCAGAAGGTACGGGTCCTGTCTCCCCCCCAGGCGAAGGGATCTCACACCTCGGACTGCCATTTTCATACCCTGTTAAAGGCAGGATCACTCTTGTCCTTCAGCTTTTCCTGTTGGAGGAAAGGCCAAAGAGTTACACAGATAAAACACTTTCCTCCTTGGCTGGAGCCTGCTGAGGAATGAGAAGAAACTCCCCAGGAGCGGATGGAAGGAGGCTGCACGAGGCAGCCAGCC
Organism: Anas platyrhynchos; assembly: GCF_047663525.1. Classification (NCBI taxonomy): domain Eukaryota; kingdom Metazoa; phylum Chordata; class Aves; order Anseriformes; family Anatidae; genus Anas; species Anas platyrhynchos. The sequence goes on along the minus strand of NC_092601.1, from coordinate 19,211,177 downwards.
CATCCTCAGCGCACAGACAGCAGCACCTCAGGGTGGTGGGGCTGAGAGGGGAGTCCTGCTCCTGGGAGGCCCCAGGGTGCTGCCCCCGTCCACATCTCCCCAGCTCCGCACGGCTGCCGTGCTGCGATAAGGCCGGGCGAGCAGCGCGCCGCTGCCGGCAAATGGAGGGTTTGGCAAGGATGCTGCACAGCCTGGTGGCAGTCACTGCCTCGACTGGCTGCGAAGGCAACGCTGGAGCTGTTGCAGGCTGAGGACAGCATGCAAAGACAACGGGGAAAGGGCAGCTGTGTGAGGAGGGGGCAGCCACCCTGCCTGGTGGAGCAGGAGGCAGCCCAGTGGCAGGGCAGCAGGCGTCTGGTGCAGCCCCTTGTGATCATTTGTGTGATGGCGTGGTGTGATGTGCTGCTGCTGCTGCTGCTGCGGGGCACTGACAGCTGCCAAAACCTGGGTGAACAGCAGCCAGCCTGGCACTGGGGGTCTGCTCCAGGCTCCCTCCTGACCAAGGAGCAGCCCTGTGGGGAGGGAAGGAGGGGGCAGCCCGGGGCCCGCAGGGTGGGTGTGGGGGACAGGAGCAGCACGACCAAGGTCCCAGCAGCGTAAGGCCATGCTGGTTTTAAAAGTTAAAATGAGAAACGCTTTAAAAGGGTAGTCATTTGGTGGTAACCTCTTTGGGGGTTGCTTTCCCCTCCCTTTACGGTTCCAGGCACAAAGAATTGAGAGTAAAGGTACAATTATGGGACAATTACCAAATCACCAAATAAACTGGAAGAGTGAGCATTTGCAAGCACGAGCCCAAATGTCACCCTCAAATGCTGCCTTTTGTTAGTGCTTTCCGCGGGCTGAGTCACGCCTTGTGCTGCTCATTCACCTTCCCTGAGCTCAGGGATCTGCTCCGGGGCTGTGGCTCCTGCTCCCAGCCCAACCCTGCCCTTGGAACACAAACCTTGTGGCACAAAGCAACGCCCGGAGCCCCTGTGAGGCTGCAGGGCCACTGGTGCAGTGCTGCTCCTGCTCCTGCTCCTCACGGCTGCTTTCCTTCCCTGCTCTCCTCTCCGCCTTCCCCTGCCTGCCTTGCGACCCTGCTCTCTGTGTGATAAAGCAGCGCGGCTCCCAGTAACCCGATGTGGTGACAGCTGAGCATCCTCTGCAGCCCGACAGCGCCAGGTTTGTCTACAGATTGTGGTGTCAGGAGATAAGAAACAGGCAATATCTGAGAACATCATCATGCGATATTACCTGTTCAGCAGCCATAATAATTTCTCCTTCCTCTCTCCATGATGACTATGAAAAAAAAGGGATATTTTCAAGCCTGACAAATGCAGTCATCCAATGTGCAAGCGAATCTTGCAAGTGTTAGGAAGACAAACACATCTCAGCTGTCACACCACACATTTCAAATGCCAGCAAAGCCCTGTTGTGATGGGACTGCTCCCCCCGGGCTCCGTTTGGCGAGCTGACCACGGCACGGTGCAGCCCCAGCTCAGGGGGGCAGCCCCAAAGCATGGCCAGAGCAGATGGAGGAAGGACAGCAGCACTTCCAGAATTAGTATTCCTGGCAGCCACAGCCACGCGTGCACCTTGACTGCAGCGTGCACCAGCCTCTGCGAGCCTGGCGGCCAGTGGCTCGTAGAGAAATGCAGAATTCCGAGTTACCATACGAGCACTCTGTCACCGTGCTGCTGTGGTGATGAACGAGCAGGCATTCACTCACGGGAGCGCTCCTCGGGCAGCTGCTGCCTTGCATCCCCTCCTACCTCGGATAGACGAGGGCCCACAGCTGCAGAGGACAGCCAGTGCGCAATAATTTTGGCTGGGAAATCCCGTGCCCAAGCACTGGTGCGCTGCTGGTCACACGATGTGCCTCTGATTCACAAAATGTCTAAGAGAAGTTGATGTTCTGCAGCCTGTCTCTGATGTAACCAGACCAAAGGACATCGGACAGCTCAAAGCACGGAGCATGCCTGGCCTGAGCTTCCTATCTTGAAAAATTCTGTTAAGTAACTGCTGAAAGCAGACGGTTAAAAGGTAACACAAATGCCAGATAAGAAAATGCATGAAGAGCCCCTGAGTCACCAGGGCTGAGCCTGGCAGCCCGCGACACGAGCAGTGTTTGCACTCAGGGTTGTGTAACAGATCCCCGGCACGGCGAGGCAGCGTGCTCGTGCTCGCTCCTCAGCACTGCTCCGAAGCCTCTCCTCTCTGCAGAGCCGCGCAGAGCCCCGCCGATGCACATGAGCCAGGAGAAGACACCAGTTGTCACCCAGGCGCTGTCATTCTTCACCACAGCAGGTGTCTTCTTAATCAAAGAAATATCTCGAGACGCCCGCTGCTGCGTTCCCCCAGAGCGAGCCGAGGCTCGTTACAGACCGTGCTGGAGGACTGCATGAAATGAATGGCAACACGGCTGTGCTCCCCAGGGTGCTTATCCTTCAGAATAGAAGCAACAAAACCTCGTGGTGCTAAGCTCAAGTGCAAGCCAGAGTGGAGCCCCCAGCGAGCCCCTAGAAGGGGACGTGGGAGCCTCCATCTCAACACCAAGCCTCAAGCCAAAGTGCAGCCAAGCACCAGCTGCAATCCTCTTCTAAGGGTCATGTAAACAATTAAAGTGACTTTTAGATGCTGCAGCACAGTTCCTGCCCTTACCAAGGTCAGAGCAGGGTAGCAGGCAGGCAGAGCCCCCCAGTTCCTCCCAGCACCCATGGGTGCAGGGAACCCCTCGCCGAGCGCGCACCCGCTGCTCGCACCCCGTGGCACGTTCCTGCTGGCTGCCTGTGGCGCGTCCCAGTGACTCCATGAGTGGGGTGGGCGCCTCCCCTTGGGCATCTCTGAGGCACCCTCAGGTGCTGGTGAGCATTCCTGATGGTGGATACATTGCACCTGCACCCTGCCAATGCGCATCCATCAGGCACAGACCTCGTCTGCAAGGTGAGCCAGGGATGGAGCCCAGCCTGCCGCGTGCCCACCCCGTATTTATGGCCTAATCCATCTATAGAATTATAGGAGCAATTCTGATCTCCCTGGAAAAGGAGGCTGATGTCTATTTATGAAGTGTACCTCGTGTTTATTAAAAATCCACGGTGAGAGCCATGTGAAAACCAACCACTGAGACGCCAGAAGCACTGAGCAAGTTTAACACTGTGGCTGGTTGCCCTCATCCCATCCCAAGCAGCAGGGGCAATCAGGGGGGCTCGTGGATCTCAGCACCTGGCCCCTCGCCCTGCACTGCTGAGAGGTGCCAGGGGTGCCAGGGAGCGTGGTGTGGCCAGGCTGTGCCAGTGGCTGGGGAGGGGTCTGCACCCCTGGGACCAGCACTGAGGGTGCTGTGCGCCTCCTGGAGCTGTGTGAGACCAGCACCAATGAATCCACCCCCACCGTGCCGACCTGCACACTATGAAAGGCAAAAAGCTCCTGCAAAGAGAAGTGATTTGCCAGAGCTGTGTAACTGTGTGGCGGAGCCAAGCGTCGCCGCTGCTCTCCCCGCTCCCCGTGCGCACGGTGCTGGCGTTGCCACCCCAGGCAGCGGGCAGGATCCAGCCAGTGGGCGGCCTCCCCCCGCCACGGCCACACTCCCCAGCCACCAGCCCCAGTGCTCAGGCTTTCAGCCTTCATTAGCCACCCCTAATTATTTACAGCCATAATGGAGATAGTGACCTTGCATGGAAAAAAACAACACTTGAGCCTCATTCAGATTCAGACTTCCACCTCTATTAAACAGTAACAGCTCTTGAGATGACAGACTCTGCACCACGCCTATGCAGCAGTAAAATGCCTGTTTCTGAGCTGTTTGCAGCATACATTTTACTCATCACGTGCTGCTCACAGGCAATGTGGGAGCTAGCTCCCTACACCGCCTCGGACGATGGGATTTTTGTCCTGACAAATGCCGCAGCATCCCACAAGGGTAAATTCTGCACCCGCTGTTCCAAGCACCAATTCCTCAAAGCAGAGCTGGTGGGAGCGAGCCGAGGCACGGATCTGCTCTGGGTACCTTCAAACCATCAGTGAGATGCGGCTGCACAGCTGCCTGAAAGCGCAGCGCTGGCTGGCAGGCGGCATGGGCCCAGCTCTGTCCAGGAGGATTTTTTATGGCTCTTGGCATTTGGACATAAGCCACAGGCACATGGGGCTGGAGCAGGCCAGAGGTGCAGCCTGACTTCCACCTCCATTAGAGGACAGTAATTAATTCAACATATTCTCCACCAAGCCAAAGTTTAGGTCCCCAGGTCAGAGGTGACACCTGGGTTATCACACGCAGATTGCTGACCCCTTGCTCGATGCTTTTGTCCCATCCTGCTTTGACCCCAGAGCCACAACTGGCCCCAGTGCCGGGTGTGTGTCCTGCCTGTGCTCAGTGCTGTCCTGTATGGAGGGGCTTTCTGGGGCCAGGAGGGAAGGGTGGTTAAGCCTGTGGCATGGTAATTTCCTCAGGTCTTCTCAGATGGGTAACCGTGCCCTCCTCATCTTTACCCATCGCTATAATCTTAGGTGCCTCTGTTTAGTTTCTGTAACACGATTTAATTTGATGCTTCCTCATCCTCATACCATGGGGAAGAGGACACTGTCCCTCCACCCATCCTCCCCAGCCCTCCCACGCCCTCCCACTGTCCCGTGTCCCCATCCATCACCTCCAGCCCATGCTGATGCTCCCCGACATTCCCTCCTCACACTGATGGCTTTCCTGGCTCCCCGTGCATTGCCTGCACAGTGTGGAGCAGAGAGTAACACCCTCACTGGGGCTGCCCCTGCGGTGACACGGAGCTGCCACGTGCCGGGGATGCCGACGTGGCTGAGCAAGGAGCTCTTGGAGCTGCACCGGAGACACCAGCACCAGCGCTGCTGGCAGCGCAGCGGAGCCGGACCACGAGCGCCATGGAGAAGTGTTAGATTGCAGGACGGGCTGTTGATGAGAATCTATTACAGACAGCAACCAGACAGAGGAACAGGATGAGCAGCTCCTTAAATACCCACCTATAATGAGTAGCGAGAAAAAGCGCTCTATCATGGATGATTGCAATCTCAGGGACATTTGCTTGGCGCTTTTAAAAATTAAAGATAATAACTTTCTAACAGAAACAATATTGCTGTCACCTTGGGGAAATTCTCTGCTTGGCCTCATTCAGAGGGACTGAGAGGAGCTGGAAGCAGGCAAGGAGCTGGTGGCCGTCCAGGCGCAGCTGCTTGCAGCCCAATTTAACGCCTTCGCAGAGAACCAGCTCAGCTCAGCGGAGCCAAAAGCAAACATGGGCACAACTGACTGGGGGAAAATGTCAACACAGAGCCACGCCTGTGGCTTGGGAGCTGTGGCAGGAGCCTTCCTGACACCCCAAGCTTCTGTCAGACCTGCCGAGGAGAGGAACTCAACATTGCCATTAAAGGAACAAAACTCAGGACTTTTTATATTGGTAGAAGTTGATGGGATCGGTTAAAATAAACCTGCAACCAAAAGCTTTAAGCAGAAGGAGGAGGACTGTTTTGATGTGTTAGAAGAAAGGAGCCTCACCAGTGGTGTAATTTCACTACTAGATGAGGACGGAACTGCCAGTCACGAAGCAGGAGTGACACACAATTATTTATTCATCATGCACTTTTGTCCTGTACCTGGAGACAAACAGGCTCCCGTATTCCATCGGGGACGAGGGAGGATGCTGAACAGCCACTACTAAGTGTGAGCGTGAAATTGGTAGGACCAAAGAACTTTGTCCCAAGAGCATTAAGAGAACAGCCTAAGGTCTAAAACAATAGGTCTAAAATGGATTTTAATAAATCTTGGCATTTTGGTGAATTTCTGGAAGACAGGAAAAGCTGGTGAATGTCTACTTAGACCGTGCTGGTCATCACCAGCCATGGCAATGGGCAAGGGTAGGAACCGAATTACTCAGCGTCAGCTCTGGGTTAGTGCACGGAGGCGGCAGCAGGGAGGAGCCAGGGGATGTGATAAATGGCTAACAGCCTCATGGAAAATAGATCCATCAAACATCATACATTTTTCTTGTTACGGTTACCAATTTAGTTGATAAAGGAAGCCATTATCATAATATATTTAGAGCTCCGCAAGCTATTTGATTTAGCTCTCCTGAAAAAGTAAAAGAATCGTATTATGCAGAATCAACATCACTTTCCTAAAGGGACTGGCAAGCAGATTGCAGAGATTATAAATTGTTTTCCAGTGGGATGTTTCTACGTGGGATCTGTTACTAGAATAGTGTTGAGCTATAACTATGTCTTTATTAATGATAACATGAATTAATTGTGGATAAAAGGTGCAAATGGCAAAGGAAAGTCTGACTGGAGTACCAGTGAATGATGGGGATGGGTCAGGTGCATGGGGCACTCTGGCAGCTCTGTACGGTGGGCTCATATAGCGACAGCTGGTTTTATACAGCCAAGTCCAAGGCTTCCCATTTAGGACAGCAAGTTGTAGTTCCAGTGTCGGAGGTGATGTCCTGACAGGCAGCAGCACGGAAAGGACTTGGGGTGGTGCTGGATAACCACCAGCGTGAGCTGGAGCTAAAAGGGATGAAGATGTTCCCACCGCTGTACAGCCACTAGGAACAGGCAGAAATAAGGATAAATGGCTTGTGTGGCTAAGCGAGGCTTAAATATCACAGATTAATCTTTATGTTCAAAGAAAGTTAGGAAAATTACTCTAGTAGGAGTTACACAGAGGAGAAGGCAGAGCAGGAAGCCGTGAGCCTTGCCAGAGGGGAGAGGAGTGAAGCTGGTTTGTTCCCAGCACCGTGCCGGTGCCGTGGCTGCAAGGGGCTGGGACGCAGGAGCAGGGGGGGGACTCAATTGAGGTGAGGGTGCTCTGAAAATGGCTCTGGGGCATGCAGGTCCCAGCCCTGCCTCTGCCATCCGCTCACAGCACCTGCAATAATATTTAAAACCTAGACGGGTTCCACAAAAACAAAACAAAATAAGCAAACAAACAAAAACAAAACAAACAACAACAAAAACAAACACAAGAATAAAACCCAGGGAAAGTTCCCCAAGATCAGCAGAGGGAATGAACCGCTGGCACACACCGTGCTCCTGCTGCTGCAGGGACCCAGGGGTGGTCCAGGCCCAAGGCACAGTGCAGCCCAGGAACAGCCCCGGTCATGCAGCTGTGTCCCCTAAAACTGCCCCAAGCCCCCGGCAAGGGGGCCGCAGCACGGACGGGCTGGCAAGACAGAAAGACAGATGGGACAGAAGGATGCTGGAGTATCCACCGGGAGGCAGCTGAGCAGCGCTCATGGTTCTCCAGAAATGACAGAGCACTTTATTCCTGCCAGTTCTGACGGAGGAGGAAAGAGAAAGCACCACATCATCTTCAAAACCCCGCATTTCACACAGCCCCGGCCGCATCCTCCCGCTGCCTCTGCCTGTTCCGTGCCCACACGGTGCCGTGGAGCCAGTCCCAAGCTGCACCGTGCAGCAGGGAGCCCGAGGAGGCTCCCAGTGTTTAACGACGCTGAATTTAATTAAGTTTGATGGAAACTAAAGTTCTTTTATTTGCCTAAAACAACACAAGCCCTAAACAGCAATTTCTCAACTTCAGCATCCCCAAAGTTCCGCAGAGCTCCCTACCTTCCGTGCCAAAAAGGAAGCCAAAACAAATGGTGTGTGACAGGCACCAGCAACCTGCCCCTGTCCCACTGGGAAGTACAGCGAGGTGGCTGCGAAGTATTTGCATATCAGGAAAAGTGATCGTTACAATCCAAACGCTGCAATTTAAAACAAAGGCTGTCCTAGCACAGCAGCCTGCAAACACCTGCCTCGACTCCAGGTACCAAGTCAATCACCGATTTGTGTTTTCCAGCGTGGGTGTCTCTACAGAGGTCTGCTGCGGCTCCATTCAAGATTTATCCGCTTTTGCCCATGGGCTTTGTAGGGCCACGTGATGCCAGGCGCTCCCACGCAGGCACTGTGTGTGTGACTGACATGTATTTAAGGAGCAGCTGCCACGTAGTGAGCACCCAACGCTCGCTTTGGTCATTTTAATAATCTGCTCTCGACACTCAGCCAGACGAGGGACCGGCGCTCGCCACCTAATTCCTTCATCGCAGCACACGTTAAAACCCTGCTGGGGGTGGGAATCTCAAGGCCCAGGCGCTTCCCAAGGAGCAGAGGCTCTGCTTAGTGCTCAAAGCAGTCTGCACCCCAGGAGAAGGGGCCCTCTCCACTGACCAGAGTCACTCCCAGCTCAGGATGGAGGAGCGCAATGCTCCTGGCTCTCCAGCCAGACACAAGGAGCACGCAGCAATCCGGGGCCCAGCCAGCAGCAGACCCAGGACCCACTGCCCTGAGGGCCCTTGGTGAGCACCCCACAGATCCTGCTCCCCATGGCAGGGTGAGCAGCAGCAGGAACGGCCCTTGCTGGGGGAGCCCGGCCCTGCTGGGAGGGAAGCTGCCCCAGCACCACCTCGGCTCATGGCCTGAGGCACACGGCCACTTCTCCAGCAACACCCGGGGGTGATGAGCGGCACCGTGCAGCCCCAGCACCAGAGCAGGTGGCCCCACACACTCCGCTGAGCAGGGGGTGGTGTGGGGTGGTTCCAGGTGGGACCCCTCTGCACAGATCTCAACTGGGCACCCCCACTGCCCGCCTGCACTCCGCAGCCGCATGCAAGGGATGCCAGAGCCTGTGCCCATGCGCAGCACCAGCACGGCCCTGTGCAGAGCTCTGCGCCCGCTCCTGCCCAGTCCACAAGGGACAGCCAGCAGCGGGCAGAGATGAGCCTGGCAGCGAGCGCATCCCCACTGCTCCCTGCCCCATGCCCAGGCTTGGGGCGCTGACCTGTGATTCAGCTGGAGCTCCGGCACAGCACCGTTAAACCCTTTCCTGAGCATGCTGTGCCCGAGAGACCAGGGTTGCACCAGCTTCTTCCAAAGCAGTGATTTATGGCAGTGAGGGAAGCATAAAGCATCCACTGAAAAAAAGCCCACAGCCAGCAAAAATAAGAATTTTGGAAATTACTCATGCCTCCAGTGATCCCATCTCTCACAGCCCTGTCTGCTGCCTCCTCTGTTCCCTCAGCCTGAGAAGGGAGACAGATTATCTCCAATTATTTATTATGGAATTAGAGCATGATCCAAAACCTCCTTGAATCAATAAGAAAGCCCCGACTGACTTCACCGGGTCTAGGATTGAGCACCAGGAACAGGCAGGAGATTTCTGCATCTGTGGCCGTGACTCACCGAGAACTTTCCGATGTGGCAGGCGCAGCTCAGCTGCCACGGCTCGCTGGCCCCCACCGCCAGGCGCTGCTCCGGGGCGGGGGAACCTGACAGCACCAGGGCCACAGCTCCCCGTTAGCTTGCAGGCCACCAGCCGCTGCCATTGATGTTAAAACTTAGCGCCCAGGATGATTCCATCGGCCATTTTTTGCTGCACAGGTACCAGCACCCGGGCTCCACTCAGGCTCACGGTTAAGCCCTGCCTGCTGTTGCTCGTGTAAATCTCAGCCAGGAACTTTGGGCTGCAACCGCCCCCCGAGCAGGGCTCTGTGCTGCAGGACCACCGCAGCAGCCTCTCCAGCGGGGTGCTGCTGCAGCAGGGGCAAAGCAGCGGGGCAAAACTGCGAGGGTGGGCAGGCAGGAGCCCGGCCGTGGGGCAGCCCACGCGAGGAGTGGGGCGCAGTCCCCGAGGGATGGAGGGAGAAGCAGCGGAGGGGCAGCAGCCGGACACCTTGCCCCTCTCTGCTGCTCCGAGGGGAAGGGCTGGCACGCCGCTGGGGCTGGGCTGCAGGACTGCTGGGCGCAGCCGGTGCCTGCAGAGCCCTCGCTGGGGAGCGGCTGCGGGGATGCGCTCGCCGACCGACCCGCGCCAAGGCGAGCCCCGGGGCCCGGAGCGGGACCTGTGGCCGCTCAGCCCCAGGCGCGCCGCGCCGACAGCGGGCACCCGCACCCGCACCCGCACCCGCACCCGCACCCGCACCGCGCCGCTCGGGGCAGGCACCGCGGCTGCCCGCAGCCAGCCCCGCTCCCCGCCGCCCCCGGCACCCCGCGTCCTGCGTGTGCGGGAGCCACCGAGAAAGTTTCCCCCCGGCCGCGCCGGGCCCCCCCGTGCCCCTCCTGCGCGGGCAGGGGCCGGCGGCCGGGGGAGCTCCGCCGGGGGGGCCGCGGGGCGCGGGGCCCGGCGCTGGGGGTCCCGGGGCGCCCCCGCCCTCCCCCGAACTTCTGGGCTGGGCAGGGCCCCGGCGAGCGGCCGGGGGCGGCGGGGCGGCCGGCGGGCGGTCGGTACCTTCCAGGCAGCACGTCCTCCAGAGCCCCGAGTGGGTCATCACCTCCTCGTTCTTGCGGCTCGTGTCGTTGTCGCCGGTGGACTTAGTCCTGCACACGCCGCGCGAGTAGAGCCAGTAGTCGGTGCCCACGGCGATGGTCATCAGGCTGAAGGCTGCGAAGGCTCCCACCGTGGTGATGAGCATCTGGACGCCTCTGTCACACATCCTCATGCTGCTTCATCCTACGGCGGCGGCTCGCAGGGGAAGGGCCGGCGCCGCCGCCCGCCGCCGCGCTCCGCGCTCGGCGCCTCATGCCCCCGCGGCCCGCGGCGAGCCGGGCCCCCGCGGCGGCGCTGCTCGGGGCCGCCGAGCCCCCGGGCGCCCGGCCGGCATGGCCCGAGCAGCAGCGGGGCGCGGAGCGGAGCGGCTCCGCCGTGCGCCCGCGGCCGGCAGCGCGGCGCCTCTCCCGGCGCCTCCCCCGCGCCGCCCGGCCAAGGCATCCGCGGGGGGCGGCGGGGGCGGGGGGCAGCGGAGGGAGGGCGGGCCGCGGGGGGGCCGCGCCGCCGGGAAACCGCCGCCCGGGGGGGGGCCGGCACCGGGCGGGGACCGGGCGGGGACTGCCCCGGGGCGGGCGGGAGGGGGGCCGGCACCGGGCGGGGCAGCCCCCGCCCCCCCCCTCCACCCCTCACACCCCTCCGCTGCCCCCCGGTGCCACCCCCGGGTGCTACCCCTCGGTGCGGCCCCCGCCGCCCCCCGCTTCGCCCCTCCGCGCTGGGAGCTCCGGGGGAGGCTGCGGGGGCTGGGGGCCGCACAACCCCGCTGCGCCCGCACCCGTCGGGGGCCCCGCCGCGGGCCCCCCCGGGGTGCCCCAGCCCGAGGCCGGTTCCCAGCGCCGGGCCGGGCCGTGGCGGAGGCCGCCCGGAGCGGGGCCGGGAGCAGCCACATCCCGGGGGGGGCCCCACACCGCGCCCCGGAGCGGTTCGCTTCGGTTAAACCCTCCGGCTCGCCGCTAGCTCCGCATCGCTCTCAAACGATTTTGCAGGCAGTTGGATGAGCTTATGACTCATGCGACCTTTCAAATAAGCCCTATAACACATCCACCTCTTGAATTAAAACTCTTTTAAGGGCTGCGGGTGAGACAGGGAAGTGTATGATTTACCTGATAGCGTGCACTCCTACAGCTCTCATTTGTATGCACTTACTTGTAAATACTAGTTATTTACTCTCAAAACGCAAACAGAAAATTATGAAGGTTACCAAAAAATGAGGTACTGAGAAATGAAGTACTGTGGAAATTAAGTACCCTTCTCAACCTTAAATTACCTCCTTTGTGCATACTCATTAGGTAGGGCATTTTAATTACAACGCTACACTATTTTTCCCCAGCGCGTGTAGCGCACGGGCTGTGCTGAGTGCCCGGCTTCGTTCTCCTGTGCCTTGAGCCCTCTGCCCTGCTCGCTGCCTGTGCTGATTCTGAAGGCCATGGCTCCAGCTAGTGCTCTTCCAGCATTTCCATCCGGAGAGCAGCAGTCCTCAGCGGGATGGGAGGATGGACATCGATCTCTGCAGAGGAGGAGGAGGAGGACAGGCACTTAGGGATCATGGCCAGAAGCATCCACCCAAGCTGAATCACGGAATTTTCTCCCGTGGTGCTTTTTTATTTATTTATTTTATTTATTTATTTATTTTTGAGGAGGGGTTATAGTTGCCCGGATCTGTGCCTGGCACTGGCAGCAGCACGCGATGGTCACAGGCCACACCTTGGTGACACTGAGATGAGCCCCGTGCGTGATGGCACATGGAGGCTTGTTTTGAGGGCTCTGAGAGTGCCACGCAGGGGGCTTGGGGCAAGGTGCAGGGACAGACGGTGCGGCTCCAGGATGCTGCCCCAGCCACACATCGCTGTCTTATCCCCCCTTGCTCTACCGCCCACCCCCAGCCCTGAAGTGCGTGGGGCAGAGCCTGGCAGCAGCAGCCCCCGGGCCCCCGTCCTGCGCAGAGGCAGGCGTCCTGGGGAGGAGGCAGCAAAGATATCTCACACCTACAGCGAAGGGGCTGCAAATTGCGTTCTGAGTGGGGGATTTTGCAGCCTTAATTGTGTTATTTTAACATCGTGTGTGTAGGTGTGTGCAGAGTGCACATGTACTGTTTCCTAGGCTTTTAACAAAGCAAGCTCAAACAGAACCAAAGTCCACACCTCGGATCTTGGTGGCCCCTGGACGGGTTGGTGGCGGGGACACCCCTGCACCCCTCATACCACTCACTGCATGGAGAGACAGCCCCAGGAGTGAGCCTGGAGCTCTGCCCAGAGCAGCCGCATGTGGGGACCAGGGGACAAGCTGAGATGTGAACTCAACAAGAATTTGGGGACCTTGCCAACCCAACCTGCAGCTCCAGCTCTGTGTGCTCCAGCAGCACAGCCCGGTGGCTCCAGCCACAGCCCAGGTCTCTGGCTCCAGCTCCTGTCACCCCTTGCTGGTCAATGACGTGTCCATCACCAGGCACCTGCTCATGGACCTGCACCCTTCTGAGCTGGGCAAAGTAGAAACAAATAACAGAAACCAGACCCTGCTGCAAAGACTTGACATCTTGTGCAAAAACGACAACAACAAAATACAAGAAAACAAAACAAAAAGCAACAACAACAAAAACCCAAGCTGTCCTTGCAGACAGAAACGTCTTAAACCAAGATCTGTTAGGCTTTGTCCTTCCAAATCCAGTGATGAAAGCTCTGGTGCTTTTACATTGGCAAAGTGACAGAAAGTAGGTAGTCAGAAATAATCCCTAGCTGGATTAGTTTTTTTTTCCTTGGAGGAAGAGAGATGCTGATACTAGGCGAGTTTAGGTCATTAGCAATGCAGAAAGATGCTGAGCTCCAGCCTCATCTGGTCCTCACTTCATTTCCCTGCTCCTGGGGGCTGCAAGGGGATAAGGACTCCGGAGCCTTTGGCACATGAGTTCATCCTTCCCCACTCCTACGAGTGGATTATTTATATCCGCACGTGCTTTGGAAGTGCTGGTTGCTATCTACTTGCTCTAGCAGGAATCCAGCGGTGAGGCTGCTGTGTCCTTACACGACGTGCAGCTGTGTTCGGGGCATTTCTCCCGGCTGTGACCCCAGTGAGCAGTGCCCTGTGCCCGGCCTGCCCTGGGTGTCCGCGGTGCTGCAGCAGCTGCAGCTCCCTGCACAGAGCCGAGGTGCTGCAGGCGGGTGGCTGCACAGCACCCACATCTCACCCCCTGAGGCAGGGGCAGGGTTCAGGGGGCTGCCACCCTCTGCACAGGCACCCACAGCAAGCCTCAGCCCGCTGCCCGCACCCAAGCTGGCTCAGTCAGTGCGAGCCTCTGCGGCTGCCTACCAGCTCTGCAGCTCCCTGCTGGGCTTCCTACGGTTTAGTAGCAGTAAAAATAGCAGGGAAGAGAAACAGAAATCCACTCTTGTTAAGCCTCCTTATCATGGGAACATGCAAAGGCTACGCAGGAGTGGCCATGCATGGGGAAACAAACAGCATCCAGGCTCTCGGGAGAGCTGGGTGAATGTGCTGGCAGCTGCTGCATGCTGAAGCCCATGGTACTTTGCCCACACTTCTGCTTTTGCATGCACTGCCTGCGCACACCGGCACACACCACAACTGCAGCTGCTTTTTCCTCCTGTTCTGAAACAAGTCCAGGACAGGGGAGGGGATGACACGGGACACCAAACACCATGCCAGGATCCCAGGGTTCCCCAGCTGCTCCGTGCTGGCTCCGAGCGTACAAGTGCTGTGTGCTGTTCTACATCTTCCCATCGCAGCAGCCCTGCCAGGGACAGCCCGATCCCATCCCGCGGGAGGGAAGCCGAGGGAATCCCATTGCCAAGGTCACAGGAAGACCAGCCTCTGCACAAAGCATGAATGCAACGGGATGGGTGGAAAGGAGGAAGATTATCAAAGGGATTCTGTAAGGCAACTGTATGACAGAAGTGATAAAAGAACAAATAGCAGTAGATTAAGAGATATTTTGTAGTCGTGAGTCCAGCTGGACCGTGCTGAGACCCCATAAAAGGTTTGCTGCTGCTCCAACCCACCACAATTTAATTGATTTGATTTAAATTCTTTGAAGAAGAAGAGGATAACGAATAATGAGGCAAACAGGATTGTAATGCAAATGAAAGAGATGAAAGATGGCTTCAGGGAGACGGCTCTTGAAGGTCAGAGTCTAACGCAAAGCTGCTTCTGGTCACTCATTCAAACATTAATGAGGCTGTGTTCCTCCCGATGCCTTTGATGGATGGAGAGATGGCTCAGGAGGCATTTGCTGTGCTAATGTCTAGCCATTATTATCCCTGCTCCAAGCAGATCCCCCCCTTGCCGTGGTGGGGAGAATTTTACCTGGCAAGTTGTAGGGACTGAGGTTTTTGCTGCCCGTATTACAGCGGGTAAGCAGGCTTCTTAATCGGGTTTCTCCAGATACTCTGGTGGAGACTCTAACTTCCGAATTAATTAACTTCACTATCAAAAGCTGAGTCATTTGTCACAATGGTTTTGTCATTAGCTCCCATAATTAAGGAAAGTGTCACAAAACCAAATGTTTCACTTACAGAAGCCAGAACAACTGAAGCTCAGAAGTGTTTCCGAAATGCTGGGAAGGGGCACGTCAATGCTGACCACCGAACCGGAGGGGGGCTCGACTGGACCCACCGAGACCCCTGGGGCTGCTGGAGACCATCGCAGCCCCGCTCACCGCCCTGCCCTGCCTGGCCGCTGCGCCAGCCCCGCACCCAGGGGACAGGGTGACGGTGGAGCCGGGAGCAGGAGCAGCAGAGAGGGGCTCACAAGTCCAAAGGGAGATGGGTCTGGGGATACAAGGGCAGCCTGAGGCCAGCACAGAGCAGCGGGATGCTGACACCTCTGTGTGCACCAGCTCCTGATACAACCCCAGCAAAACAGGGGCTGTCTGGGTGGGCTCTGCTGGCCCCATGTGCCAGCAAGACTCCTGGTTATCAGGAACAGGGGGGACCTGCTGGCCTCCCTATCAGCTCCATTGTGCCCCTGTTTAGGTACGCTCCCTCCCCAGCCCCTCTGCAGCTCAGCCCTCAGGTGCAGTCCTGTGCCTGCAGCCAAGTGGCAAAGTGCCTGCAGAGGGTCTGCCAGGGCACATCCTGCCCGCCTCCCCGAGCCCACTGCGCGGTGACTGGGGACAAGTGTCCATGGGCTGGTTGGCAGAGCCATAGCCCATAACCCACCGTACTTAGCAAGTGACCAAAGAGCCGAACAACCAACACCTTCCCTTCCCCTTGGTTTAACTGCATCTTTAGGTACCCACAGCTGAAGGTTTCCAGGCCTGGACTGCACTCCTCTATATCTGGTGATGCACTCCAGCCACGAGGATATGCACCTTCTTCACCCAAAAGCTGAACATTTCAGCATTTGCTCAGTGGGGCCCCTTGGGTGGCTGCCCCAGAGGCAGCTGCCCATCCGTGGGGTCCTGTGGTGTCCCTGCTGGCCCTCCCCACACCCACCAGCATCCTGCAGGCAGAGGAAGCCAAGCTCTCACAGTTTCTTTAAAATTATATATTTTATTTTATTTTTTTTTCATACATGCAGCAAATAGAATTAAGAGTATATGCCCATCTAAAAGGAGGTCTTTATGAGAATCCTTTGACAAACACACAGCAGGTAGTCTAGGATGTAGAAAAGTCATCAAATACTTGCAGGTGAAATCAAAGTCACAAACACAAACTGTTCAACAATAAACATTTTTTTTTCTTTTTTTCTTTTTTTTTTTTTTCCTTGTTTTAATTGCCAGTTTGAACGTGATCAGAAAAAAACAGCTTGGATGACACTTCCATGCATGGAGCAAGATGCTTGTTGCTTCTTTTGCTGTTGCAGGCTCAGTGGCTCACCTGTGACTGCGAAAGCAGAGAAGCTGCAGCACTTGTTCGTGTGGGTGAGCTGCACGCTCCAGATGTAAGCCCTACCAGCTGAACAGCTACATCCTTGTGCTCCGTGCTAGAAGTCACCATTCCTAGTTCCTGGGACTAAATGACCAGAGCTGCCCAGAACCTGCTCTCACCATCCCATCTCCGAGACCACCCATGGGGCTCTGCCACCACGCAACCTTGCGTTTATTTGTTACACGGATTGGAAGGGTCAGTAACTCCTTTGGTGACGGCTCTCCACCTAGAGATGACTGCTCTGATGTCTGGCCAGGGGGGACGGCAGCAGTGGCAGCAGGGTCTCCGTGCCCCATGGAAATGGCATCCCAGCGGCGCAGCCACTGAGCAGTGGGTGGCCGGGGAGCTGCTGCGCTGCCAGCCCTGGCCCAGCCACGCACTGAGCTCACACAGGCTGTGCAGTGCCTGCCTCAGGACGGCTGGCATCGCCTCCAGCCCCGTGCAGCTGCCCAGCAGCCCTCAGAGCAGATCAGGCTTTGCAGCCGACCCCGGTCTGCCTGCGGTCTCCCAGCCCCCCAGAGCCCGCTGCAGAGACCACCAGCACCAGGCGGTTTCTGGCCAAGCCCCAGCCCCGCTTTTCCCCCATCCCCACTGCCCTGCTCTGCTCCTGTCACTCCCACTGTCCCCCAGGGCCACGCGAGCACCCAGCAGCCTCCTGGGGATGGATTCATCCCTGCACCATGCTGAGACCTCCCGAGGCGCCTGCTCCCCACTTACCTGCGGTGTCCAGGTGCAACCAGCCCTGGCGGAGGCCGGGACCTGCTGTCCTTGTCCCTGGCTGGCACGGGGTGGCCACGAGCACCTCGCGCCTCCTCCGGTCTCCTCCTCTTGCACCTGAGGCCAGGAGGTGCGGAGCTCAGGGTCCCACCACCAGACCCCCACCAGTCCCACCGCAGCCCTGTGGGGACGTGGGGCTTGCCCTGTGCCATGCAGGCAGGGCCACGGGGTACCACAAGCCCCTGGCTTTCTCTCTTGCCTGTAGCTGCAGGCTGAGATGCCTCCTCTGTCCCCGTGAGTACCCTTCTCCTGGCCCACCAGTGGCACAGGCAGTCTGTCCCCTTGTCCCCCCACTGCTGCAGCGCTGTCACACAGCTGGGGTGCACTGCAGCTGCCTGCCAGCACTGCCCAGGATCATCTTACTGGGCTTCAGCCACGCGTCAGAGCCCCCAGTGACTAACAGAGCCTCCTGAGCCGCTCAGATCTGAGCATCTTCCCGAAGCACTGCTTTCCTCATCCAACAGTAAAGATTAAATCATCAAATTACGGCAAACAGTGAGTCAACCACTGTCACTCTGCCCTTCCTTGGAGGAGTCAGTACAAATCCCAGCATCTGTGCAGGGCCGGGCACATTCCGTTTTACATTTCTGCACAGAAGAAACGGGTAATCTGGAAATAAACCTCAAAGCAAGAGCTTTGAAACTAGCAGAATGGGAAATATCAGAAACGCTCACATCCTGCAGACTTCCCTGGGCTTTGTACCTTGCCTTTGCTAAGCTCTCCCTGGAGCACAGGCTGTTCTGTGAGGATCCTGAAGATGCGCGCAGACCCAACACGTGCTGCCGCTGAGCCACCTGTGGGCACAGCCCCGCAACCAAGCAAAGCCTGCTCCATGTGGAAGTGTCACTCCAACACACACACGAGTCCCAGACAAAAAAGACGCAGCTCCCCCCACAGCAGTGCCCGTGGATCGACCCCGTGCAGCCACGGGTGCCCTCCTGGCCCCAGGAGCATCACGGTACCACCGTAACCCACAGGCGGCCGGACCGCGGGAGCGTCTTCGGGTCTGAAGATACAGAAATGAAAAACATTCACCATTTAAGTAATACTAATTCTGCAGCAACAGATTTGAAAGTTACAGTAACATACATGCTCTGAACATCAACTGTGGTCTGCAGAAGATGGCGAGACGTCTTCTGAGACGTGTGCTGGGGTTATGGGAACTCTCATCAGGAACTAACTCCGACTTTCCCGGTCTTAGTCCGATGCAAAGTTGCCCACAAGCCCCCTTGTCCATCTGGCACAATTTGCAGTTTTTCTTTGTTTTGTTTTGTTTCCTCAAGCCCAGCTCAGTACCTGAGACCACAGCTCACGTACCCCGACACGCACAAGGCAGGGCCGGCCTTCGGTTTGGTCACGGGACGAGGAGCCCTGCTCGCGGCACCAAGCCAGCAGCTGCAGCACCAGCGCTAGCTTCCAGCAGTCCTTTCACTTAATGAGGCATTGAAAACAGAATTTCAAAAGGTAGAGCCTGATGTTTATAAAAGATCTACAAACCAGAATTTCCTTGGTAGGATTCCTCGTGATTCAGAAAATTCCACCCTCATTTTTTTGCCCCGTACTCATGAAGTGATGTGTATTTACATTAGAATTGGTCGGATTTCAAAAAACGTACGTGCTTTCTTTGCAAACCCACCGAACTCGTGTGTGCCAGGGGAGGAATGGCAGCAGTGTCACGGGAGGACACGCTCAGCCCTCGCCCTGCTGCGGGCAGCAGCCACCACCCAGCCCCGCGGCCCCGCGCACGGCGAGCTTCGCTGCCAAAGCATCGGCTGCGGTTTCCCCTTGGGAGTCAGGGGTTCTGAAACGATGCAGAAGGTCCTGGATTACTGAATAAAATCCCCAGGAATTTTGGCTGAAATCAGGAAAACCAAGATGCCTGTAAAATTCATGATTTTGAGCCTTTAAGATAATAGCAGAGGGTATAAAGTATAAAAGCTACCTTTATAAATAGCCCTCAGTACAGCCCTTCTGTAGCGGGCGTATTTTCAGTTGGTAAATTGTAAACCGAGAATATAAATGTGTTTTGTTTTGGTAGAATATTAATATCCTTTACAGAGCTGTTAAATTTCGACAGTGTCTGTGAAAAAACAGGAGAAAGATTTATGGGAGTGCTGACATAGTATATCAAAACTGCAAACTGTTCCAGATGTTAAAAAAAAAAAATCCCACCTTTCACTTAGAAAAAGATTTGCTCTGATTTACAAGAACCGGAATGAAATTCATTTTGTAGTCTTAATGCCTGAGTAATAGGAAGGGATGTGGTGAAACGCACACGCTTACAGCAGGCTAAGGAGGAAGACAGCTTCGGGGAGCCGGTGTGACTGTATGTACAAGGCATTTAAAAATATGTCTACAAGCAGACTTTTCCACACTGATCAAATGTATCCATGTCTCGAACAAAAGGCTCTTCTAAGACACGTTCACAGTCATTGCAAGCTTCAGCACAACGGTTTAAAATATCAACCATGCTTAGCATTCAACGGAAACAATTTGTGAATACCTAGGTTCACCAGAATTTCAGCATCTGATTTCAAAAATTACAAAGACTGTAGCAATTTGGTATATTTCTGTTTAAAAACTCTATTAGTCACCACCAACTACAGTTCCTAGAAGTATTACTGCTTGTTAACTCAAAACCCCGCACATTTCCTGCTAGGGAACCCAAGCTAGCAAGTGTCACACACATACAGAGGCCTCCTAAAACAAGCGGTCGTCGTGTTTTGATGAGGGTATGTATGTATGCACTGCTGATCCCGGAAGACTAGTGTCGGTATTTACAAGGCGAGCTGAAGTTTCGGGCTGCGGGAGCAGGGAGGGCAGCGTCTGCACCGCGACTACACGTTAATGACAAATTCCGGGTTGGTGTAGGAGAATCCAGCAAACTCGTTCTGGTCCAAGTTCATGATGAAGAGTTTGTCGGTGGGCGTCAGCTCCACAGGCTGCCTGGTGAACTCTTTGTCGAAGTTGGAAGTGTCTCGTTTGTCTTTCTGTCAAACAGAAAGCACAGAGTTAAACTGGGAAACACGGGGCGCAGGAGCGGGGCAGCGCTGGGCTCCGCTGCGCGACTGGGAGCAGATGGGAGCAGAGGCTGAGGTCCCCTGCACGCGGCCACAGCCCCTGCGCAACAAAACAAAACACCATGGGCGAGGGCAGCGCAGTGGCTGTCCAGCTCGCCCTGACACACAACCGGAGAGTGGAGGGCAGGAGGGAGCACCTGAGGCTCTGAGAGAGAACAGCGGCAGCTCCCGGCATGCACACCCAGCACTGCACTCACACCCGCAAGGAGGAGCCTGGAGGAAGCAACACGCCTCGAGATGGAAGTGAGCGTTCAGGATGATTTCAAAATTTGCACAAAATGATCAGCTGTAAGAGCTCCTTTCACTTTAAGTTTGATTATTATTTTTTTTTTTTTAGATTACGTCATGATATGGTATTGATCGACGCAGTGTTTTACTGATTTAATTTAAGGTGAGGATGTGATTTGCTCCAGGGTTGTAGATATAAAATACACAGCAGTTCAAAACCTCAAAGAATGAAAATTCCACAAATGCAACCTTCTATCATTTTAATTTCACAAAAGGAACAACTTTGCAACTACAACCAAGCTGAAAAAAAAAAAAAAGAATAAAAAAGAAAAAACAAGTCATTGTCTCAATTAGCACCAATAACCTACTATTAGCACGTCGGTCAGTCCCTCTGCCTAGTGAAGGTGTGTTCTGGCTGCAGGATGTTTCCGAGCCTGGGCTGAAGGGGAAACCAAAGCGCTGAAGATCCCACATAAGCACCCAGGAGCCTTCATCCATAAGGGCAACACAGGGAGGGAGGATGCTCCTTGCAGAGCAGCAGCAGCCAGCAGCGTAATGCGGGGCTGTGAAACCACTGCTGCTCCGTGCTGCTGTTAGAGCGAGCAGGGACAAAGGGCTTTCCAGCAGTGCCTCTACATAGCAGCTTGAATGGGGAGGAAACCTCCCCTGTGCTTCTAATTACCTGCTGCAGTGCCCAGCCTCTCCCAGGCACCTGTGCTGGCCCCAAGGGCACGCCTGCACCACGATTGTGGCTCCCTTTTGGCTGATGCAGACAGGAGCAGGAGCCCCGCGTGGAGCCCCAGGGCTGGGATGCTTTGGGAGCCCCACAGCCAGCATCCCCTGCTCCAGCAGCTGCTGGGCTGGACAAGTGGCCCTGCAGGTTACAAATTCGGTGCCTTGTAGGAACCTGCAGAATGTTTTTTTTTGATGAAGCACCCAGCAGGCAATATGCTGCCCCTCAACTGCAGCTCCTCTTGTCCTGAACCATGCCATGGGCTGCAGATGCCTGCTGGTGGTGGGGCAGAGATGCCAACACCTCTGAGCCCTGAGCAGGAGCATGGCCAGAATGCAGCAAACAGCCCGGCCCCCTGCCCTCCACCCTGCCCCAGCTCCTGACGGTGCCGCACAGGAGCACCGCATCACAAACGTGTTCTCCACCACAGCTGCACTGACCTTCTGGAGATGAGCCCCAACTCGAGCGGAGGCCCAGGACCACCACATCCTCGTGGGGGGCTGCTCCCCACGGGAAGTTTTGCTTTGAGGCAGCTCCAGCCTTGTGAAGAAGACAAGAGGGCAGACAGAGCCAAGGATGGCCAAGAGGAGACAGAGCCGGAAGAAAAACAGGGATGGAGCTCAAGGAGCAAGGAAGGAGCTGGAGAAAAGCCAGGAGGTGGATGCACAGCCAAGTGAGCAAAGCCTTGAACCCTGCCTGCCCTGCTGGCTCCGGCGGTCCCAGCCTGCTCACCCCACGGGGGCTGGGGCTGCAGCTTTGCCTTCGGACAAACAGCTCGGGGCTGGCACAGCCCTGCACTCACCTCCCAGACACCAAGAAGGAAGAAGAGGAGGATCTGGGGGCACAGAGCAGGAGTGGGGAAGGGGAGGCTTCAGATGCAGAGCTCTGCCAGACAGAGGAGGAAGCAGCAGCAATGTAAGTGTAGGGCAGACCCCAGCACGTGCAGAAGGAAGGAGGTGGTGCTGGCACCGGGCTCCTGCCGTGTTCTCAGGATGCTGAGCTGTCAAACAGTTCCTGAGGGCCACGTCAACTCCAACAAACAAGCACCCAGACGATGCTGTCCTACCGAGCCTGGAGCTTCCCCCAGCAGGAACAATGTGAAGGGAACAAAATGGGCACATCTGGCACCTGTGCGTCTTGCCACGGCGGTCCCCAGCCCTTCGGAGCAGTCTGTGCTGGTGGTGCCAGGGGCTGCTTCTCTGCTCAGCCTGGGAGCCCTCGGGGTGAGCGAAACCTGTGGCTTGTTGGATGCAGAGCCCCAGAACTGTCATCGCTGTGCTGGGAAGGGGCTCGGGGCTGCCAGCTGCCCCTGCACAGCCTCCTCCTGCAGCTTCTGCCTCTCGCTCCTCCAGGGCCTTGGCAGGAAAACGCATAAACAGGAGAGCTCAGCTGTGAGCGCAGCAAAGCAGGTTCTGCTGATTTCTTACCTTGAGTTTCGTCTGAAATTGCTGGCAATTTGGCCTCTGTCAAAGATGACGAATAGCTTGTAAGCAGGTAGGGAATGGCTACACAGATCTGGTAAACAGAGAGAGGAGAAGGATGGGGAAATTCAAGGCTGAAAACACCTCCGGTGAAGGACTCGGGGGCTCCAGGAGGTGTGGGGCAGGACAGAGCGGAGCAGGGCACAGCAGTGCGGGGGCACCGTGTGGCAGCAGCACCAGGGCTCCTGCAGGGCACACCTGCAACCTGGCTGGGGCTGGTGGGGCAGTGCCTGGCCCCATCCTGAGCCTCGACCCCTGCGGCCTCTGAGCCCCTTCCCACAGGCCAGGCGCAGCCAGGAGCAGCTCCTGCTGGTGCGAGCGCTGCTGCCATCCGGTGCTGCTCAGAAAAATCCTGCAGAGCTCACAACTGCGGTAATTCAGCACAAGTGGGTTTCCAAAGACAGAAAGGAAATTCTGCATGTGTTCAGGAGAAGGGAAGCTAGCAGGAACCTGTAATCCCTCTTTAGCTGAAACTGCCAATTGCTTTTAACAACTGCTCCTTTGAGAGTGAGCAGGCAGGGCGATGAGTCACCGACACACGGCATGCTGCCTCACCGAGATAGTTGCGACTGCAGCTTCCAGAAATCCTAAGTGCACGCTGCGATTGTCTCCATTCAAGGCATTTAAAGAGATACCCAAACGGCAGCACCCACAGGAGGGCCGTCCGATGTCCGAGTCGTCCTTCCTCCGAGGGACAGCGGAGAGAAGAAATGCCTCTCCCTGTGCACGTGTGGCTGCTCAGCAGGCTCACCGCTGGCCGATGCTGGCTGCTGCCGATGATGCGCAACCTCTCTGCTTGGAAGATGCTCCCAGGACGTTGTGCTGGGGGGCAGATGGAGCAGGGAGGTGCAGGGCCGCGTTGTGCCAGGTGCTCCTGCCTGCTCTGCTCGCCGGACACCGCAGAGCCAGCATGGTCCCAGCTCAGCGGCTGGCACTCCCGGCATCCCTGTGCCCGGCATCCCTGCGCCCAGGCCTGTAGAAGTTCATTACTTCCAAACAAATGCAGGTTTCTTTCACATTATTTCGCATTTTTTTATTTTATCATCAGTACTGGGAAAAAAAATAAATTGGCACGTTACAACTGAAAGCAGACCGATACAAAGTGAGAGCCCACGAACATCTGCAGAACAGTATAAAAGGAAGCCGTACGCTTGGTACTGTTCCTAGAGAAATGCATCCTTCCTGAAACTTCTTTGATACCAGAAACAAAACTTAGGCAATTTAAATATCTAGCGGCATTTTTTTAAAGTAGGAGTATTAGTTGAAACAAATTTCTTTACAAGCTTCATATCAGAATTCACAATACTGTTCAATGTTAAATTGCATCTCATTTTGTTAATACCACTTTTGACACATTTAAAGCGCAGGTAACAAACTCAATCAATTGCTTTGGCATTTGAAAGAAAAAAAAAAAAGAAAATGTTTTGGTATGAGAACCAATGTTGTGTGATATTTACTAGGGTGACCATGGATTTGAAAGCATCTACAGCAGCTCTTTCATGTTTCCTGTTTACAACTGGATATGTTTCTTTTGATGATAAAAATGCTACTTAGAAACTGCACGATCAGGAGAAATCTGTGTAAACAGCAGACCTGGCTTCCCTAGTAATTTATCACTGCTACTGAAGACCCAACGAGGAGAGCGGTGCCTGCCCACACACGTGCAGAGAAGTCTACGGGGGGGCAGGAGGATCCGCGGTGGGTTAAGCCAACACGTGGTGGAGCTACCAGAGAACCAAGGATCTGCAGCATCTCAGCTCTCCCGACCAACTCTCCACTCTTATGAGGAGCTTACAGGCTTAGCTGGCAGCACCTGCACTGCAGGCTGCGTGCCTGCACCTGGGGAAAGGCTTGGTAAAAAACCACTTACTTGCCCCTAAGGCTAAGGAAGCGACAGATTAAAATTTCATGATTATATTAAAAGAGTTAAAAAGGGGAAGAGAGGGAATCAAAGCACATGGTTAAGAGATTCCTCCTCATTGTCATGGCCGACACCTGTCCATTTTACCTGTTAGCCAATGCACTATTTTCATTTTTTACAAATAAAATTTCATAAAAACATTGTTTTTACTTACTGCACATCACCTACCCTTCAGGCATGCCCCAAATCATGTGAAGACACTTCTGGCTTTGAAATATGGTCACTCTAGTAGTATTACTAAAGAAAAACCATGAATGCAGCTTTTGCAATGGAATATGTCACCACAACAGCAGTTGGGACCGGATGATAAAGATGCAGGAATGAGATCTGCACAGCTACTTAGCTCTTGGCTTCAGGTTTAAAAAACTCAGAGTTAACAAAGGAAAATCCTTCGAATTCTGACTGGTCAATGTTCCTGATGACTTCCTGGTCAGGAGGTGTTAACACGGGTGGATGGCGAGTGAAAAACCGGTCGAAGTTTTCAGCATTGCGTCCACACTATGAGAGGGGAAGAAAAGAACGTATGGTGGGTGGAAAAACAAAGCAAATGCAAACGGGATGCGGTGTGCAGCAACCCCTCCCAGTCACACCTCACAGAGCGGGTTATTGCAACGCAGCAAATGGCAGAAAAGAAAAAGGTGCAAAACACTCATGGGTTTTGTTAGTCGTCAGGTGATGGCATCTCATGGAATAGCCAGAGACCGACACAAATCTGCTGGGTGCGCCATGGTAAGTAATTGCAAGGGAGGAATGAGATGGGAGTGCAATTACTTGCTGCCTTTCTCCTGTCTGCATGCAGTCCCCTACCTTGTCCCACACTGCCAAGCACACGCAGTTTCTCTTCTGAAAGGCCCCTGCAGTTTTAGGTTGCAGCCAGACACGTGCCTGCGCTTGATCACTCCTGTCCTGGGAACTGCAAGTTTTCATCATGCCTGGGCTGCTGAGAGGATTCTCCCTGCTCCTGCTCAAGGAGAGGCCTCTCACCTTCTGCAGAACTCTTTCTGGGTAAAGCACTGCAGGCTGGAGGCTCGATGCAGGCAGCTGTGCTGCTGGGAATTTCCAGGCCTGCTCTGTCCCTCCCCGATGTGCCTGCTGGACACTCGTCCATGACCACAGCCCCATCCCTGCTGCTCCCAGGCTGCTGCTGGGCACGGAGGGCTGGACAGCGCTGGCCAGGGCCAGACAGGGACAGGGGCAGGGGCAGGGGCAGGGGCAGGGGCAGGCAGAGCCCGGTCGCTGCAGCAGGCGCTGGGGCACTGGGATGCTCCAGCCGGCAGCTTTGTGCACGTGGCAGCCGTGCAGCTCTCCGTGCAGAGCATCCCAAGAGCTCTCTACAGCACCTGCACAAGGCTGCCCATCTTTAAACACCCTTCGTGCAGCCATTTCTCTCCTGCCCTTGAAGGCAGCTATTAACACTGCTTGAGGCGGGGTGGTGAGCTCCCTCCCAGCATCACCGGGTGACAGAAGAGCCCCAGAGCGCCGGAGCCTGGGTGGCACAGCCTGGCTGGCTCAGCAAAACCACCTCAGAGAGCTGGAGCCCCCGGAGCCAGGCAGCATCGCCCTCGGCTGCCTCTGAGCTGGTGCCCAGGCAGCAGCCGAGGACCTGGCGGCTGCGCCTCCGTCTGCAGCGGACCGGGGAGGTCGGGAGCAGGGCGACGTGCCAGGCGCTTTATTTAATTTTCTTAGCAATCAAAACAAGGGTCCTGTAACTTCCTGCGCTGCAAGTGATCATTTAATATAATAATAATAGCAATAGCTAAAAACAGGTGGATGCTGGGTTACTGCAGCAGCCACAGATTGCGCTCAATTACCACCTATCACATGCATGTCACATCCCGTACAAACTGCAGCTAATGACCCTGCTTTAAGGGCTGGTGAACTCCCTCCCTTATCGGAGCCGTCACACAAACGGTGCTCTCCCTGCTGCAGGAGGGATGCAGAAGCCAGCAGCGCTCAGCCCATCACTTCTCCCCATCCACTTCCCTATGGAGAACACATGCCTAAAGTGCTGGGACAATTCCTCCTGGTATTTAACTTTCATTTGCTGAGGAAACAGATTTACATTTTTAATAAACATCAGACTAAATGTAATAAAATATTAAAGCCACTACATGTAAACTCCAACATTTCCCAGTGCCTTACTCTGCCAGAGAGGAGGTTTCAGGGAAGACAAGAGGAACATCCATCAGCCGCCACTGCTGTGCTCTTTTGGCAGCTCTTACCACATTCTTACAGCAACAAGTGCGACACTTATTATTCCCCAGTCTCCCAAAAAAGTTCAACAGGTAATGTTTGAGTTGAGTTAACTCCAGCTACAGCCCTGCTGAACACCTGCATGTCCAGCCCCTGAACCCATCCCTCCCCAGCACCGTATCCTCCTATTTCGTGTGTCCGTGTCCACAGCCCACTTCTGGCCTGCCTTTGTCAGGCTGCTGCTCCCCAGCGCATCTCCTGCCATGGCCCTGAGCTGGACACGGCTTCTAACTCAGCACTCGGAGACCTTGGAAGCACCTTCCCCCTCCTACCCCTCTCCTGTGCTGTTGTGGCCATGTAACTGCAGCACTCGGGGTAAACACAGCTTCTTTTTCAAGGATTTTGATACAAAATGAGTCGGTGCTGCCCGGGGGAGGAGTTAGGCAAAAAGAAACCCAACAAATCCGAACAAAATGCTCATAACTGAAGAGGCAAACACAGTGCAAGCCAGTTTACTGGAACAGTGGTAAAATGAGGGCTTCCCAAAGGAGCCCGAGCAGCCTTTTCACGCAGCCTCTGAAGAAGCCTTTCAGCAGTGCTGTGGTTATGTGGGACAGCCTGACACAGCTGGCACATGCCTGGCATGATGCTGCCCACATGCTGCCCTCCAGGAGCCACCTTTTGCAAGCTCCTGACTTAAAGCACAGAGACACAAGTGGAAAACGACCTCTCCAAAGACAGGGTAAGAGTCCATGTACCAGAAAACACCGAGCCTGGGACAAAAAGCAACAGCAGAAAGCCAGGAAGGGGATGGATAACGACACAAAGCACAAGCAAAGCGAGCGGACTGGCTGGTTAGCTGCTCTTGTCCCACTTTACTGAGCCCTGCTAGGCACACAGACCCTTCCCCTGGCAATTCTCCCCATCTTCTCTCTGAGTTTCATCCCCAGGAGGACCAAGTGGACACAAACTAGCGGGGATGTGCCCGTGAAGCAGCAGCACTGAGCTCTGGTTATCCTCCCAGCCATACCAGTGTCCCCACCTGCAGCCCGTGTCCTGTCCCAGCCCCTGTCTCTGCCGAGGCTGGGGACAGCCACAGCTCCCTGTAAGGCACACGTGTGGCTGCACTGACAGCACCGAGAGCCCTTGCCCAGGCATTGCTGAGGCAGTGCACCTCATTTCTGGGTGGTTCAAATGCCAAAAGCAACCCCTCTCTAATGCAGGGCAGCAGCAAAGTTCACAGATACCCAGAAACTATTGCAAGGTGGGCTCCTGAGAAGCTGGCAATTCCCACCATAAGGAACTGGAACAATGCCCATCACAGCTCCAGTTTCTTTGGGAAGAGCTGGTAGACTGCAGACCACGCAATCAAGCACAGCTTTAGATTCTTGCAAAATTCATGTTTTAGGTGTTTGACAAGTCAGCATCAGCCCGACGCCTTCCTGAAAGCCATCACATTAACATCAAAATAGAAAATAAATTCCCAAAATTGAAGTTGCTGGCTCCACAAAGGCTGGAAGCTAACATCATGAAACAAAGAGACACGGGCTTTGCGGGGCCACATTGTCACCAGACTTCCCCCTCAGCACTGAGATAAAACACACTATGAGCGAGATTACTGAGAAAGTCTGCAGTGCTTAAGGTTATCAGTGCGGTAACACACGACAGAGCAGGGTTTACCTGGTAATAAGCAGCTCACCTGCAGATTCTATCAACATCCAATATACACTGAAAGCTTTACAGTGCTTTGAAAATATAGCTGTCATTGCCTATTAGCTTCACGAGATCTTGGTGGAGACATGCGAGGCAGCTCGTGTGAAATGTCTGACAGCACTAGCCTTCTTTTCGCTACGGAGGAATGTGTTGTCTTAAAAAAATCAACAAAAGCAACTCCATCAGAAAGATTTAAAAACTAATCCTTGTGAAGTGCTGCCAGTTATTGGGATAGAAGGTACAAATGTACTTTGAATATGCATATTGGCAAATGATTATTCTCACCATAATGCAATAAGGCAAGAATATGTGGATGGAAAATTTTAGAACTTGTACTTGTCCATAATGTTTTGTGTCCAGCTTTGTGAAGTTTGGCTTTATTCCTGCAGACCTGTTCTGATGTATAACACCGCCTGGGCAACAAAACAAACAGCTCCCAAAGAGGAGGGCGTGCTTTCTCATGGATAAAATAAATACTTCAAGGCTGGAAATTATCTTTGGCTTTACAGAAGCTGCATCCAACCCCAAACACAGCTTTTAAAGGCTGTTACCGTGCACCTGTGCTATCCTATTATGGTGACAGTGACTCAAACTACCTTGCAGAGGTGCTGCTCAGCACTCGCACACCGAGGCCACCAGGTTCCTGGTGGAGCACAAACCCTGCCTGACCCCAGTGGCTCTGTGGCAGCGTCCTGCCAGCCCCCCAGTACGGAGGTGAGGGCTGCCTGCTCACAGGGGCAGGGAGAAGGGTCCCACTGCTCCGGGCTGCACGTGGCCAACACCCGCAGGAGCTCCATCCCTTACAGCTTCTAAAATTAAGTTCCTCTTTAAAGGACGGGAGACATGCCGTATGAATTTTTACATTTATCTAAAGCCACGCTGTGAAAAATTGCTTTTAGTACTTTATTAATGTGCAGGCATCACTCCATCCTGAATGGAGAAAGGGGGAGGGTGGGAATTTATCTTACATAAATCCCCAATGTGTCCTGCCTAATATTTATAGCCACCAGAAAATGACTTTTTTTTCTAGCAGCAGAAATAAAACTGTCAGTTTAGAAGATAGCCTTTTTATTTTATCAGCTTCTAGCTTGATTTCAAATAGAGACAAAAGGCATCATAAAATATTTTCCATTGATCCCTGAGATGCGATCAAAGATCACAGAAAGCCAAGGATGGCTGTTTTGGGGCTGTGATGAAGTCTGCATTCCCAGCGGGCTGAACACGCCCTCGTTTTCCCAGTTTTTTGGCCCAGACCATGGTTGCAGCCACAGCCCCTGGGGAGATGACCCGGCGAGCACACGTCTGCCCACATCCCTGGGTCTCCTCCCCAGGGACTGAAACTGTGGCCACCAAGATGCACAGGCAGGAGAAGCGGAGTGCTTTTCAAATCCTGCTTTATAAATGGCATTTCACTATCATTTAATTCAAAGTAATTAGAGGAATATTCATTTATGCTATTAAAAATTATTAGATTAAAAGCAAATTTTTAAACCACTGTCCTGTTGTGAGCAATCCTGTGCTCTGCCATGTGATTTCAATGCTTTCAAAATGAGGAGACTTTTCAAATCACCAGGCTTTATGTAAAGTAAAGGAGTAATTAGATACCAAAAACAATAATTATCTCAATGAGAGATGGAGAGAGCAGGCAAGTGTAAATACACTTCCCAGGGTAAATGCGGATCCATGAAAGGAATTGTTATGCACAAACCAAACCCAGGAGCAGCCAAGCACAGCCCCATGTCAAAACCGCTGACTTTCTGCACGCCAAAGACAACCCAGACCCTGATCTGTCTCGTTACCGTCTCTGTGATAAAGGTTAATCAAGCACAAAGCACAAAGCAACGCGCGAGCTCTTGGGAATTTATTTCCAGCTCAGGGTACGCAATGCCCGAGTCAGGCGGAGGGCTGAGCTGCTTTTCTCTTGGCTGCAGCTTTGGGAGAGGGGCGGTGAAACCCTCCCTGGCGGCTGGGCACTGGGGAGGTGAGGCAAGCCCTTACCTGCACCCCCGCTCACTGCCCGCAGAGCTGCTGCAAAACCAGAGAAATGTGGCAAAAAAGAAGATGTGGGTGCTGCCAAAGCACTGCCGAGCAGGGAGGGCTGTGCAGCTGTTCCCCGGGGAGCGATGCAGGGGCAGCACGGAGCTGTGTGTGCAAGGGGAGCTTTTATTACTTGAGCGGTGAGCAGGCACCAACCTGGGATACCTTTTGCTAAGCAAAATTAGTTGGCATGGTGCTTAGCACCCCTCTGTGTGAGCTCTGTGAAGCTGGGTTGGTGTCCATGCAGTGAGCCCCTCAGGGGGGCTTCCTGCAGCTCGTGGGCAGGTACCGAGCCCACAGCATTTGTGTGTCATTCAGCATCCTCCAACTTGGGTTTGCCAGCAATCTCTGTAACCTTATCTTTATAAAGACTGATTTAAAAGGGAAGGGACTCAGGCTGAGGTAAAAAGCACAAAGCGCCCGCTCTAGCAGGTGCTCAGGCCCCTGCACAAATAGCTAAAGGTCAGAAGCAGCAAGCAGCACCTTTCCCACCCTAATACATTCAGAAGTTGCCCAAACCCAGATTTTCATCGCCGTGCTGCTCTGATCTGCGCTCACAGATGGCATGAAAGCAGCAGCTTTTTCTGCACAGATGCATTGCTGTTGAAATACCAGCTATCAGCAGGTACCTGAGTTGTCTTAATCCTACCTAAATCCTAAATCAACTGTGCCTACCTTTCTACTAATCTTCCTGCCCTATCAAACACGGAATTTTCCCCAACAGCAGCCTTTAGGTGAGAGGCGACAGGCAACAGCTTACCAGCCCCTGTTCCACAGTCCGCGATCAAAAGGATTTTTAAAGAAATGAGACATTTACAACAAGATAAAATTTGCATATTTTAAAACATGAGAACAGTGAGAAAGCATTTGTGACAGAATTCAATTGTTTTGAGCTGCAACAAGACAAACGAGAGGTAACACCATGTCACAACACACGGCAAACAGCGCAACAGCGCAGGAGGAAAGGGCACAGCAGGGGAGGGACACAGCACCGCTTCCATCAGCAAACGAGCAGAGAGGTGAGAAACAGCAGCAGCCGCAGACTTGAGGAGAAACAGAGTCTTACAGGGCAAGGAAAAGCCTCGGGAGCCTGGGATCTGGCACCCTGGAGTGTGCCACTGCCCCTCCTGCGCTCAGACCCACTCTGCTCTGGTCTCTGAGCACTGTTAGCACAAGGGCTGGATCCCAAAGTGAACAAACCAGGGCATGTGCAGATGGCCCCCAAAGACTTCTGTGCTACTACGCTTTGATATCAAAGTCAATGCTTTCCCAGTAATGCCTGTCCTACACAGGCTAGGGGCTCAAAGATGCCGCTCCTGTTGGAAAGCAAAACCGGCTGCAGTTCAGACCCCTGCCCGCCCCCAGCACGAGCTGCCCTGCAGCGTGCATCCCCGTGTTTCTGACGCAGGAAGGAGCGTGCTTCTCTTTGCTAATGCTGTGGGCACTGCAGGGAAAGCCTCTGAGGACAGCAGCCCCCCAGTTTTGTGCGAAGGCATCGCTGTGCAGGAGTTACGTTTGCAAAAATATCAGTCTGACATTTAAATACGTGGTGCCAGCCGCTGCAGGGCTTGAGAGAGCCAGAGCTCCTGAGTCCCTAGCATATATAGCACGTCCCTCGCTACTGAAACCCGTCTTAGAGAGAGGCAGACACGACACGGAGCAGCCACGTTCTCCTTGCAGAGCTCCTCTGCATTTCCGCATTGGCGCTCACACCCAAGTCAGGCTCCAGCCTTCCACGAGTTTACCTTGGAGAGAAAGTGTTGAGTGAAACACAGCTTCGTTACCAACAGGGGCAGACGATGCTGCTGAGCTAGATGTTAAAATAAAGTTTAGATTTAAAAGACAGAGCGAAACCTGTTCAGCTTAAGAAAAAGGGAGAAAAGAAGACAGAAAGACTGGCCCCTGAGATAACAAAGTGACAGTACTGCAACGTGATTAAATCTGCGAGCGGAACGCGTGGTGTTGCTGTCCCTGTAAGTCAGAGCCAGACAAAGCATCCAGGCGGTACAGCAAGTGATTCTTTCACAACAGTTGTTTGCCATGTGCCAAATCTACAGATATGTGATCTTCCGAACGGGTGAATGTGATACCTCCACGCTGCGGGTGAGATGAGCAGCGCCTGCACATATGCTCGTGTGCGTGTGCACCCACCAGCGTGAGTGGGA
The DNA here is from genome assembly GCF_047663525.1 of Anas platyrhynchos. Classification (NCBI taxonomy): domain Eukaryota; kingdom Metazoa; phylum Chordata; class Aves; order Anseriformes; family Anatidae; genus Anas; species Anas platyrhynchos. The sequence goes on along the minus strand of NC_092601.1, from coordinate 19,178,709 downwards.
GACTGTGCAGGAGAGAAAGAGCGTGCGGGAGAGGGGGAGAGGAGGAGCACACTTAACACAGTCACACTTACAGCCTTTGGCTTGAAGGGAGGCTGAATCTCTTTGCGCTCCAGCTTGTCCCAGTCGATGTAGCGGAAGAAGGCGTGCTCCTTGATGTCCCGCTCCCCTTCTGGGCCACAGCCCAGCCGCTTGGCAGGGTGCTTGGTCATCAGCTGCAGGAGAGAAAAAGCAGCAGAAGTCATTCACGGAGCACCACGCGGCTCCACAAAGCATCCCCAGGGCCCGGAGCAGGAGAGGGCACTGTCCCCAGGGCAGCCTGCGATGCTCAAAGCCTGCCCGGGGAGCCCTGAGACACTGCGGGCTTGGTGCTGGAGGCAGAGGTGGGAGGGAGAAGCAGGAGCAGTTCCAGGGATGGGGCTGGCTGGCAGCTGCTGAGGGCAGCAGGCCACAGCAGAGTGCAGGTACAGGAGCAGGGTGGGAGCAGCACAGCCCCTATTCCTCGTGGAAGGAAGCCGCTCACCAGAAGCACCCGGCTGCCAGCAGCCCTGCCAGCACCGCTGCAGCCTTGCCAGCCGGCTCCAACAGGGCCAGCGGGGTGCGAACGAGCTGCTTAGCGCTCAGCTGGCTTGGTGGCAAACTTCTCAGCAGCTGCATAATTAATTTTAAAGGCCACTGCCCATTTAAAATGAACAATCTGCCCTCAAAAGGCTTCATTAGCCCTAGAAGCAGAACCCCCACTTCTCTGAATCTGCAGCCACACAGACACGAGATGTATTTCTAGTGAAGGAGTCAACTCGGAGAAAAAAGCACACACAGCCCATTAATGCTGTTTATCATCTGAACTTCTCCTCTTCACTGACTCAATAAGAGAAGTGAAATGGGCCACGGGAATCAAGGGCGGCTGTACAAACATTAATATCCGGGGGGCATTGTTTGAGCCGTGTTTGGAGATAAGGAGGAGATTCCAGAGATTTAGAACAGTTGATGAGCACGGAGAACATGAGCCGTGCACCTGCGACACAAGGACTGCTTTATTAAATGTGGGGCTGCCCGCACTGACCCCCAGCTCTGCAGAGGCTGAAGCCAGGCTGGCCCCGCACCGCACCCCGCAGATGGGTAGCAGGAGAGGTTTTTATACCCAGGTGTCCCCTGCCAGCAACCAGCACGGCAGCCCGAGCAGCGGGGGCTGCAGGTGCTGTGGGGCCGGGTAGGGCATGGAGCTGGCCCCGCAGTGAGCAGCCTGTGCCCCGTGTGCCCGTGGCCACGGGGAGCTGCGTGCACTTCGACACGAGTCTGCAGGGAGGGGTCTGGGGGCACAGGGGGGCAGGTGGAGGGGCTGGGGGCTGCAGGGCACAGCAGAAACAGCGTCAAGGTGTTTGTGAAACTTGTGTTTTATTTTTTGGGGGAAATAATGAGGTCTCCAATGCTGCAGCATCTTTTAACAAAGTATGCCTGAGCCTAAGATGCCTGGCAAGGTGGAAGGAGCTGCTGGAGGAGCAGCACGGACTGGTGGGTCAGGTCACTGCTGCCAGGAGAGGGGGACAGGGCACGGGGCAGGAGACCAGGCAGGGCAGGAGCGCTGCCTCCCGCTGCACCCACTTCAGGCTGACACGGGCTCAGTGGAACAAGAGGATCTTTTCATCCCCTCGCCAGGCTCTGGACAGCATCCTGACAATTCAATCAGATCCCACTTAGCTGTACTAGAGCAGGAAAATAAAAAGCATCCTGTGTCTCAATAAGGGTTTTCTAAAGCAAGTCTCTGACAACAGTTCAAGAGCCTGAAATGTGCTAATAAACTGATTTAGTGATTTGGTTGTCGCGGCAAATTGCTTAGTTTGCATTCAGCAAACATGGAAAGAAATCTGTTCCTGAGTCTTGCTTATTGCATGCCGCTCCTGAACACACGCACTCACCTCTTTAACTTCTAGTGCCGGAGATCATCTGAGGCAATGAGGGAAAGCAGGTCTGTGTCTGCAGGATCTGTGTCTCGGCAGACATTAAAGCTTGCAGATGCCCATGTGTAAAATCCAGCAGTGAAAGCCTCACCCAGGGCGAGGTGCCGGGACGTGAGGTCACCTATCTGCACAGCACGCACTGCACGGATGCTGCAAATGCTCCTGGGGCTGGGGGGCACCAGCCCCTTCCCCACCAGCTGCTCCCGTCCCTGGGGGGACCCAAACCTGCCTGGCTCTGGTGCTGGACCGATGTGCCCTAGGGGGAGAGCGGGCCCCTGCCTGCACCAGTCTGTGCCCCTCAGCACCGCTCTGTTCTACAGACACTGCCCGCACGCACCAGTAAATTCGGCCTCTGCTCATTTACTAATTAGCTTCTCCCAGCCAGAATTTTGTTTCTTACCTGCTGCTTTGTGCTGGGAGTTGTTTTGCACGCACACCCCCCACGCTTAATTTGAAGTGTTGGTGTTAAACCCGGTTTCCTCATTGCAACACCAATGCACACCACAGTCAGAACAGCTCAGCCTGATTAATGAATCATAAAGGATTTTCTACTTCATGTACCTGCCTGTAAAGCTGAACAGAGCTGTACTACAACACACGTATTCAGTATTTTCAATATATGCATCCAAAAATTAAATTTTCTTGTTTTTCTATTGTGCCTTTATTCATGTAAGCATGAAGGCACCATCTGTTATTGATATATAGGACCCCATAAACATGCAGATTGATTCTCCTGGCTTACATAGGATAAGCATTTAGCTTTGTTTGTATTAAACAGGAACAAGTTGATTTAATCCCCACACTAATGCACCGAAACCCTTCAAACTTCTGTAAATGAGGAAGGATGCTGAAAGATGCACATCACCTGCAACGTGATGTTATATCTGATACCTGATGTTGGTGGCTTAAAATACAGGGAGGCCCAAGCCTGGACTCCAGCACTTTCCCTAACTGCAGCTTTGCTTTTTGTTTCTTGAAGGCCAGCAGATGCTACATGTTCATGGGCTTCACTCAGCAGCGCACGCCTTGCACCGAGGGGCAGAGTAAGGTAGGTGTCACAGCCCTGCTGCTGCCACACCACTGCCAGCGCCCGTCCCGGCGGCGCACCCCAGCAGCTCCTGGCATTCCAGCTGGTCCCAACGCAGCACGCACAGCGGCTGCCCCACAGCACCCGCAGCCTCTCAGCCTCCTTCTTCGTGCCCGCAGGGCACTGGGGTGAAGCAGGGTGCTCAGCAGATACTATCTGCCTTTCTGGGGCAGCACCGCCCGCGGAAATACCGCTGTAAATACCTGTAAACTTTGGGGAGGCAAACATGCCACTTTATGCCTTTGCTACTAGGCAGAGATTAAAGAGGTTGCTTACGCTCACAGGCAATCTGTTCACCTGGAAAGGGCTGCTCTGCTCAGGCACAGTCAAAGCCCTCCATATGGGAAGGAAAAGGGCTGGTTATTTGTGCCAACGCTCTTGTGCACGCACAAGCTCGTTGCTCCACGAGCTCAAAACAGGAGCCTGGGTGATGGGGGAGCTGGGTCCTGGTAGCCACGCCAGGGTTCAAGACAGCAAAGCTAAGTACCTGCACCACAGAAACAACAGCTTCTGCACCAGCCTTCAGAACAAAATCCGAGCTGACAGCAGAGAAGGAAAATGCTCCATTTGATCTACTAATTGGCACTGACTGTAGTGTCAAGGAGCTGTGTTCTGGTTAACTCTCCATCCTGCTTCCCAGCCAACTCTCTCTGATGAACACTTGTTACTTGGCTCATGCCGATGCAAGGCTTTCAGCGTCAAATGCTTTTCATCTCCGAGCTGTACAACGCAATATCCGAATCCACAGCAAGTGATGACTGGCACCCACATGCCAGAGTGAAACTGTGTAGGAGCAACAAAATTCCTCTGCAATCCTTTTGGGAGAGCATGGCAGTAAAGTACCGAGTCCCTCACATTCAAATGTGGGGGCTTCTCTGCTGCTTTCCTCCAGACCAACACAAGGCTGGTTTTGTGCCCTCCCAGAAGACCTGCAACATAGCGACCCAAAAAGCACAGCCTCGATGGCTCTGTGGTGAACCCAAATGTACTTCCCTGTATTTGAGGGGAAAACATAAAAACTCTTTTTCCAGCTGATTGTTGGTTCCTAAATACTGCACATATTTTTAAGAAAAAATTCTGGTGTAGCAGTGTGGTGATGGCAAAGAACATCACGAGTTTTTTGCACACTTCCCTGCAACAGCACTTGTGCAGAGGGAACCACTGCATTGCCAAAGGAGAAGTATTTATAAAGACCAAGCTTTTCTACGCATGGCTAAATTTCTTCCTATTCAGCCTCACATTTCCAGAAGTGAGAAAAGCCATTAGAGCTACACCCAGCAGACGTTTCAATCACGGTCTCTTCTTATCTATTTACAGCATTCAGATTTTGACTGATGCAACAGAAAACAAAGCAGGCAGAAAGACCTATCCCTGCTCCAGCCTCTGCTTGCTCAGAAGCATCATTCCCTCGGGCACGGCAAGGATAAGGGTGTTCAGCATTACACAGCATCTTCCTGCAGAGCCACAAAACCAGCAGGCTTTCCCCTTACGCCCCAATTAAAACACCGATGAGAGAATGAAGGAAGGTGAGGAAATTTTGTGGAAATTCCCCCTTTAGTCAGTAGTGTGGTTTCTAAATCGAGGTGTCAATTTTACCGTGTTCTGCTGAAGGTGATTTGCCAGGTGGCTGCGGAAGCCTTGCTTCCCTGGGACCAGTCTGAGCGTGGAGCACCTTCAGCAGCATTGCCCCACCAGAGAAGCAAACATCCTGTTTGTAACACCAACTCTGAATCCAAAACTGGAAAGGGACAGCAGTGGGAGCATTAAATGCAAGATGTGTCATTTGTAGATAGAAACACTATTTTGAGATATAGAACATTCAGAAGTTTTAAATATTAACTATTAAAAGCTAACATTTTAAAATTCCTACACAAAGCCATATTTATAGCCCTGCTTAGCACTGTCTGGCTGAGATGAGGCTCAGCCCCAAGCAACAACCACGAGCACAACATCAGGACGTCGCCAGCCTTTATCCACCACAACCCAAAGGAACCTGCTCCGGGATCCCGCAGCCCTGTGGGAGCACACCCGCTGCTCGCAGCCACCAGCAGCCAGCCCTTACCCCTTTGCAGATCGCCACCGCCTCCTTGGACATGGACTTGGGGTAGGCCACGTTGTGCTCCATGATGGACTGGAAGAGCTCGTCTTCATCTTCTCCCTCAAAGGGAGCCTGGAGCAAAGCAAGCCGAGGATCAGCGGCATCTCTGTGTTTGCCCCTGGGGGCAGCAGCTCAGCCCCTCACCCCCGCGCCACGGCTCCGGTCCCAGCTCCATCTCCTGCACGGAGCTGAGCCCCCCCCCCAGTCACCAGCACCAGAACAAATTGCACGTCGGCATATGCTCACAAGGGAATTTAGCACCAACCCATAGGAATCAATTAAAATTCAATTACCTGGCCAGCTAACATTTCATAGAGCAGGACTCCAAATGCCCACCAGTCCACCGACTTCCCATAGGGCTGATAAGCAATTATCTGGAAACAACACAAACAGCAGGATTACACATCCATTTCTCACCTGTTGGCACAACGCAAACTAATTTCAAGCTGTAGTCCGGGTCAAAAGGACAAGGTTATTTACTGAGACTTGATTCTCTGAAATAGTGTGAAATTGCAATTATAAACAGAACACACAACAGGCCAAGGATCCGGTAAGTTTAAATGAAATCACTCTACAGATGTGCACTGAATATTGGAAAAAACAAAACAAAACAAAACAAAAAAAAAACACACCAGAATATTCACTGTGATTTTGGGCAAATTCCTCCTGATTCAGGCAAAACTCCAGCACATTTACCGTGCCCTTTCAGAGCACTCACAGCGAGGCACGTTGCTTCAACAGGGGCAGGAGCAGGAACTCTTTGTGGTTACCTTGATGCAACGTTTTTTTTTTTTTGCTGTTGATTTCAGTGCATTTGTTTGAAATAACTCAGAGTTTGGCCCTCTGTGTACAGGCTGAGGCCCTTCAAAACAGGCTTGCAGAATGTGGGTAGCCAAAACTCTCTGCCTTCCAGGTTGCCAGTTTGCTTTCTCTTATTTATTACAGAACCTCCCTCCCTCACAGACACAAACAAACAAACAGCAAAACCTAACAGAACCTAACAGCACCACCCTTAGCTGAGCAATGCGGTTGTTTTGCTGTTAAAGTCAATGCTGATGTAACTTCTTTTTTTTTTTAAAAAAAAAAAAAATCGAATATCAAAATTTATGTTGGATCAGGCACCAAAGCAGAAATATTCCTACATTTTCCATGATTTACTTTGTAAAATCTGAAATGCTGTGACTTCCGTAACGGAACAGCCCTGCAGGAGGGCACGGGGTCTGCCCCCGAGCAGGGTGGGCTCAGCCCGGGGTGTGTGGGGAGCCCAGGGGCTCCATCCCAGGCTCTGGCTCGTTGCTGGGTGCAGCTGACGGGCGGCATTTCAGCGCTCGGGGTTGGACAGGCCTTGGGCTTCGCCATCTGCTACTTAATGCAAAACAATTACCCAATTTATTCCTCTCAATTACTGAACTCTATTCTGCAAAGACTCACGCGCTCAGGCACAAATGCCGATCGCGTGCTGCCCGCGTGAGAGGTCTGCCAGCCCCACGGCCGTCCTCCAGCCCCACAGCCTCGGGGTCCCGCGTGTGGCCAAAGGTCAAAACGGGGGTCCCATGGGGAGGACGTGGGGCCGGGCCCTGCCGCTGCCTTGGCCACCCCGCAGCGGGCCACGGTGGAACTCGGTGCCCTACTTTGTGTTGTAAAGCAGGGGACGTGTATCTTTCCTCTTCTGAGACCCACTGGTAGCAGGATTTAATGGGATTCCTGGATACTCCAGTGATTTTTATCCTAATTTCCCATTTCCTGTTTTTCTTTTGGAAAAAAAAAAAAAAGGAGCAAGCAGAAGAAAGTAAGAGTGTAAATGATAATGCTCAGCCAAATACCAAGAGAACTGGTCATTTGTCCTGCTTTGAAAGAGTATTAATCACACAGAGCAAGAGAGCTGCGTAGCAATAGGACACCAATATTAATCTTGGTGGGACAAGGATACGCAATACACATTGGAACTAGTAATTAAAAGCCTCTCTGGCTGCAGCAAAACCCAGCATAGCTTAGCATACAAGTGCACCTAAGTCTGTCCTAGCAAAGAGAATCTCTCTAAAATATTTAAATGAATAAATATTAATCTCATCATTGAAAATTCAGCAAAGTGAGATTTCAGAGGGATATTTTTATTCCAAGGGAGCAGACGTCTGCGAATAACTACCTACCTGAATTTCACAAATCTGACATTAAATTGCACACATAGAGCACTTCACGTAAATGCTGTGTGCGACTTCATCTTGCCAGCGATAACCAAATGCACAGCAACTGGAGTGATCCCGAGCCATGGGCAGGGCAGGGCAGGGCGCCTTTCCTCCCCAGGCACGCAGTCCTTCCTGGGGGCAGCAAGCTGGAGGGATCCAAAAATCTCCACTTCCCAGGGAAACGTTACCCATGGGTAATTCCTTTCTCCCAGCCCAGGGCTGGCAGGGGTGCAGGGTTCCCTGGCACGGCACCTTCCCCATGGCTCTGGCTCAGACCCCTCGGGAGCACGGCGGCTCCTGCTGAGTGGGTTCTCTCTTGGAGGAGGTTCTCCCCCCTGGAGGTGCCATCCCCAAACACCTCCTGCCTTGCAGGTCTCCTACCTCAGGTGCGATGTAGTCAGGGGTGCCGCAGAAGGTCTTGGTGGTGACCCCGTCCCAGATGTTCTCTTTGCACATGCCGAAGTCGGCGATCTTGATGTGCCCTTCGCTGTCCAGCATCACGTTGTCCAGCTTCAGGTCCCTACAATGTCACAGGAAAGCAATTACACAGACGACCACGAGCGAGGCCACGCAGCAATAACAAACCTCCTGACCCCTGGGAGCGAGCTGCGGCCTCGTCTCACACACGGGCTCTTTGTAGGACAGTGTGTGGGGAAATGCGTACAAACAAGTCGGCGATGTCAGGATGAAATGTTTATTTTACTTTTAACCCACAGGAACACCACGCTGGGCAAATCGCTTTTAAGTGTATGACAGAAAATACTCTCAGTGTGGCAGGGAGATAGGTTTAATGGCTCTTTCTTTTGCACCTATGAAAATCAAAGTGTGTTTAAAGCTCACCAGCAACAAAAAAGTAGGTAGCTACTCAGCAAAAGTCCCTGTATCACCTGTGCTTTACTCCCCCATGAAAATACAAACCAGAGTGTTTCTCTCTGATCCTCACCCACAGCACGTTTGTGGTGGCTGTGGCCGTTCCCACCAGAGTTTTGCTCCCCAGCACAACCCAGAGCTGCCTCCAGCCGAGACGATCCCTGACCAGTTGCCAGAGCTGCCTGCCCTCGCCAGGATGGGTACCACGAGCTGAAGGACAGCTTTATGGCAAACACTCGGCATTTGGGGCACAATATGTGAACATGCACATGAAGGGCTGGGACCAAGGCTACAACAGAGCAGTGTCACTGTCACAACGTGCTTCACACACAAAGTATATTGGGCTGCTCTTGGAATCAAGAATGTTTGACAGGCAAAAATACACTTCAGATACTTCTGCTTGGCATGTTTCAACTTTGGTTAGGTAAGAGCTTAATAGAAGGAACAGCAGAATTTACGACTTCTTGCTGTTTTCTAAGAGTTTTTTTCTAGCCAGTGCTTACAGCTCTGATCAGAATTGGAGGAAGAAAGGAGCACTGGGGACTGCAGACCCAGAATCTCTCTCTGCGGCAGCTGATGGCAAAAATCATCCCTCACATCAGGCTTGCTCCGCTCCTTTCATCTTCAGAACAGTCTCCAGCAACTCGCAACTCAGTAGTGCAGCTGGCGTTTCCTTTTTGCAAGCGCTTAATGCTGTCTGACACTCATTAGGATGCTCTGCTCTACCCTGGGCGCTGGGAATACTCCCGAGCAGGGAAGGGCAGCAGCTCACGAGTTTCAGTGCTTAACCAGCAGCCTCGGAGCATGGCCCCGTGCTCAGCACTCATCCAGCTAACCTCGGATGCTGTAAATCATATTGCGAATGGAACAGAAGTTTTAGTATCTGACTCTAAGTGACAGACTTGCACTGAGCTCTCCGAATAAACCCTCCACAAGCACTTACTCTAATTTAATGATAAGAAAACAGTGCCCTGCAGCAAAACACGTGGCTCAGACAGTCCCTGCTACCAGTGGCATGCGCTGTATGGAGAGAAACGCATGGAGCAGAGGCAAAAGAAGAATCAAAGCTGCTTTTATGAGCTTTCTTTCCTATAAAACAAGGACAAAAACAAGCACCCTCTGAAAAAGCAGTGTCACCACGAGGCTCCCAGCCCTGTTTTGGGCACGCACACCCGGTGCACGGCTGCCAACCTCCGCCTGTGGCACTGGCACAGAAGAGGGCCCTGGGGCAGCCAGGCCAGCCCCCGGCACCGCTGTCCTTGTAACCTGCTCTGGCTGCAGTTCTCTGGGGAACAGAGGGTGGAGGAACTTGCTCACCTACCGATAAATGATGCCTTTGCTTTGCAGGAAGAAGAGGCCAATGGCTATTTCTGCAGCGTAGAATCTGAAATGAAAGATTTAAAAGGAGGACTGATAATTAAAGGAGATAAATCAAAATGAAAACCTTTCAGATCCAATTGCACTAGAAGAAACACACTGGGCATACATGACCAAAGGATAAAGACAGCCACAACATAAAAATACCAGACAAGCATCACACGAGAAGGACACAACCCACCCTCCGCTCCGGATCGGGCAGAGATGTGATCAGGTTGCTGTGGGCTAGCAGGGGGCTGTCACTTCTCGTTACACAAATTCTCATTAAGAGAGAGCTGGGATCTATAGCTGTTTGTTACTGTGTCTCGGCAATGCAGCTTGAAAACTTATCTGTCATCTTGGGGAGGCGGAGGGGATAGCGTGCGCTGCCACTGCTTTCTTTGATGAATATTCTGGGTCTCGGAGGGCTGTGCCAGAGCTACAGAGTGCCCTGTGTGCCTGATGCTGGTTCAAACCCATCCGGGCCCCGTTCGCTGTTTCAGTTATTTAATTGGGCATATGAAGGCTTTCACAAACACATTCTGCTCTGTCCAGATCACAGGGAACAGGAGCCAAAAGCCACCAGTGAGCACCCTGGTTGGCAACCCCTGCAGGGCAGCCAAAGCCCAAACGTCCCTCGTACATCCCAGGGGCAGAACCCAGGTGTGGGGGCAGCGCCGTGGGCAGGAGCCCTCAGCTGCCTCCTACACCTGCGCCTCCCCCAGACCTCCCTGTCTGGTACGTGCATGGAGGTCAGGTATCTGCCCACTGACAAGTGCAATGTGCCCCAAGGAGGAGCTGGAGGCACCAGCACCCGTAGCACCAAAGAACTGTCCCGCGTCTTCCCTCTGCTGCTGTCCTTCCTTTCCCCTCTCTTTTCGCTCAGGACTTGCACCACAAAAGCCCGTGCCTTGGATTATTTTTCCAGAGACTGACACAAATACATCAAATACCTACCCTGAAGGTATCAAACTAGGTCTGTTGAACTTACACAGCATGTGGCTCTTTAAACCTCCCAACCTGCTGGATCTGGTACATTAAGTCCCCGCCATTCACGTATTCCATCACAAAATACAAGCGATCCTAAAAAAAAAACACAAAAAAAGCAAACAATTAGCAGCAGAGTTATTAGAGCAGGGAATTTGCAGAGGTCACAAATAACGGCCAAAGCAATTGACAGCTCCGGTCTGTATTTTTCACGGCAATACAATTACCATTACTGCCCTCCCCAAGGGGTGCAGGTGGAGTTTGTGTTCATACGGAGCCCATGAGGCAGACGTGGTAATTCCTTTCCAGTGCTCTGGACTTGAACCTCATGCACTTCTGCAGATAGATCTGATAGCAAGTGGAAGAATTCCCACAACAGAGGTTTTTCATTCCCATTAACGAATTAGTTTTCATTCTTCACTGAACCCATTTTGCAGGGCGTTTGATGAGCCAGCACCTAGCTGGTATTAAAGCATTCCCCTGCTTCCACACTGAGGCAGCCACACAGCCCCAGACCTGAGAAATTTCCAGGTAAGCTCTTTAAAGCCGTGGTTTTCTCTGCAGCCTGCTGTGCCAGTGGAAGCCAAGCCTGCGTGCCGGGGCACCCTGGGCTCGCACTGTGCCCTGCCCCACGCCCCAGAAGATCAGCAAGGCGAGAAACAAGACCTGAGTGTTTCCACAAAGGCCAGAACTGTGGGTTAATAAACCAGAAGCAGCTGTGTTCTGCCATGCAGCATCCCCAGCAGAGCTCTGGCGTGAGCCCTGCCAGTCCCAGGAGGCAGGGGAGCCTTGGGCAGGCGGGAGCTCAACGCCAGGGACACCTCTACCCTGGAGGAGCCTTGCCCTTGAAACGCCACTTCCCTCTGATGTTTCACAGCTCTTTTTTTCAAATGGGAAATGTCTCCGAAGAAAATCATGCAGGACTGCCAAAACCACCAACCTAAACATGTCACAAGCCACAAGCACAGAGCTTTTCTGGGGGAGGGAAAAGCGACGTCTTCGGACCGCCTGAGTGCCTGCAGAAGTGGGGCACAGACGGGCACCCAAATGCATCTTCCCTGCTACCAGCAGGCATCTGTGCTCCAGCATGGGCGCACGTCAGCTGCGGATGGGAAGAGCGAAGCGCTGTCACATCAGGCCTGAGTCACCCTTCCTACAACAACCAGCTCCCCACAGCCTTCACACACCTGCCCACGGGGCCCCAGTGTGCAGGACCCCGCAGACAGCCCTGGACAGCGAGGCTCGAGGCTCACCTTAGCCCCAGCCCCCAGCCCCGTGCTCTCCTTGCAGACACCCCAAAGCAGGGACACAGAGGCTGAAGCGCTGGGAGAGCCCCAGGTTCGTGGCGTTACATAATAATCCTCATTCTTCACTTCATTTCCTCCTTAAAAAAGCCAAGCTTTTAGGACACTGAGGACAAGGAGCCCAGAAGAAATGCAAATGGGAGCACTCCCATAATCACGGCTATGGAGTCACTTGGGTGATCGGGGTAATCGGCTCCTCGGCCAGGCGCAGCACCTTGGCCCTGCAGGGGCACCCTGACCACTGCAGCCTTAATGATAGTGAAGGACAGCACCCGAGGGGCAGTCGGGCTATGGAAAACGTGGCACTGATGGGGTAGAAGAGGGGTTTCAGCTCACCAGCAGGCCGGGAATGCCGCACGTAGCCCCCTGCACCTGCCTGCCTCTGCCAAGCCTCGCGGCGCAGCAGCCACGCATGGGGGAAAGGTCACCTTCAGCTGCCACTGCCACAGCACGGTCTGCTGACGGGAACGGGAAGGCCAAGCAACACGGTGCTTGTTTGCAGCTGCTTCCTAAATATATCAATCAACTTCAAGGAGGAAGAATATTAAAAAGACGCTCTCTTGAAACAGCCAGCTGAGCTCTAAAAGCAGGATTCGAGCTTTCCTCATTTGGGTGGAGGAGAGAATGATGCTGCCTCAGGGAAAAAAAAAAAAAAATAATCACGAATAAAGCAGCCAGATGGCTGGCCAGCCCACAGGCTGGAACAGGGGGACGCAGACGGATCTGTCCTGCTCCTGCCGTGGGAGGAAGGACAGGGTCTCTCCAAGTCTGGAGCTCCCGAGCTCGCGGAGCAGCAGCAAGGTGCAGATCCTGCGGCAGCGCCCGCGTGGAGCTGGCGGCACGGGGCCCCTTTCTGGAGCAGCCAGCACACGACTCCTGGGGCTCCTGCCAACACCTTCTTCTGATCAACCATTTGGTTTGTCTACCTCCTGCCTGACTCTGCACCGTGAACAGGAGTCAGTGCTGGGACAACCACCAAGTCCCCTTCCAGATGGAATTTATCGTTCCCAGTGCCACTGCTGGGGCTGAGCCCCAGGGGAAGGGGAAGGGGAAGGGGAGGGCTGGGTACACCCGGCTACACCAGCACCTCCCCGCAGCCCACATGCAGACCCTGCACCTTTTTGGGCACAGCCCCAGGGCCCCCGCAGTCGGTCCCCAGGGCCCTACAGCTTCCCTCTCCTTCCGGGCCCACGCAGCTCTCTCCTCGCTTATCTTCACTTCTCTAAAACGCAGATTTCAGGCTTTTCTCTCCCCCAGCTGTCAGCTGAGCTAACAGCCCAGGCTGAGCAGGGCGCTCTGGACTGTGCTCCCAGAAATCAAAGTGCTTTGTGCCAGCATTTGATAATACACCCTGCTATACATTTTGATTACATTACAAATACGATTACTATTAAGCTACTATAGGTCTGCCAGGAATAATCCCACACTGACTCACTTCAGATGCCACAGAGATGCTGTGTGAAATAGGTTCTCCTGCCACATTTTGATTACTGTGCTGCAAAGCCGGTCCACACTCTTTAAATACACTGAATGTGTTTGGTAAATGAAATTTCTGGGATAATATTAAAATGTAATCCTCCTGGATAGCATTGTCGTCATTCCAAAGGGCTGCACTGATTACCTCTCCCCGCTCCTGCTGACACATACCTGGACATTTTCATTTACAGGTTGCCCAACAGCAGCCCAGAGATTGCTTTAAAAGTCCCCCTTCCCCTTCCCCATTCCCCATCCCCGTTTCTGATTTGTACAAACTCAATAGCACACCCATTTCAAACTGAATTTCCTGCGCTTTGTATTAGTTTTCACTGCCTACTCTGATTTTTGATCACAAGAATGAATTCAGAGATAAAGCACAGCACTTTGCTATTGAATCATAACTCCAATCACAGGCAGGGGGCCTTCTGAAGGGCTGCGAAATCACATCAACGCAATCAGAAGTTGCCTAATGAAAAAATCTCGAGGGTGCAGATCTTCTCCATTACAGCCTCCAGCCCAACATGCAAGCACAAACACTTTGTTCATGGAGGCATTTCTGCAAACAAATCGGGCAAGCTATAAGTTTGTTGAGGGGGAAATTACACAGCCACTTCTGGAAGTACGATGATGTATATCCAGAAGAAGAAACATGAATAAAAGCAATGGCACGTTTTAGAAAAGCTAAAATGCATCAACAAGCAGTAGCCCAGGAAAGCATCAGCCCTGGGATGCTGCCAGTGCCAGGGGTCTCAAAGAGGGTTTCTGCCCACTGGCTCATGAGCGAAGCCAAGAGAATGACACCTGATTTGCAAAGCACCAGGCTCCCAAAGTGTCCGGTGCCGGGGTTCCCCGCCTGCCCAGGGCACGCAGGGCAGCAGGCAGGTGCCTGGCACTCACCATCGTCTGGAAGCAGGAGTGAAGCTGTGTCAGGAACGGAGGCTTCCCGGAGAGAGCCAGCACCCTTTTCTCGACCATGGTGCACTCCACGTCATCGTCCTGGATAACAACATCCTTCTTCAGGATCTTAACAGCATAGAGCTCGTCGGTGCCCTTCCTCTCCGCCAGCATGACCTGTGCCAGGGAGAGAACACGTGCAGGATGTTGGTAAACACACATCTGCCACATCTATAGCCTGCTTTGTACTGTGCAGTTCTCGTTACAACCTTCAGAAGAGTGCCAAATGGTACAGAAAGCTAACGGGGATGTTTCCAAAAGAATTTGGAGGCTCTTGCTGTAACAGGTAACACATTTACGTCCTTATGGCCTAGTCCACTTGGTGAACCCAGCCCGAGGCGCTTTGCCCGTGCCACAGTTCCAAACCATTCACATTTTACCATTTTTTTAATGGTAAAAACTTGCAATGGAAAAGTTAGTACAACGCTAATAGTACACAAAAGCAGCAAGATTTTCTGTGCCTCGCACACACCCTCCACAAAGCGCACGGTAACCAAAACCTATTATGTGCCAGCCCCAAACCTCATTACATGCCAGCCCATCGCCCAGCCAAATCCCCCCTCATGCAGAAGAATCCGTTCAACCTCACTTTTTAAACCGTTTTCACCCATTTGTAGATTTATTTATTGCAATAGATGGGGTGCACTGCTTCTGCTGGTGCACATTTCTCTCATTAATCACGCGCCCCAGCGAGGATCCCCCCAGCCGTTCCACCACGCTCCATCAGCGTGAGCTGCTCCTCCTGCTGCCAGCAAAGCAAAGGGGGCTGGGGAGCTGCATCCCAGCTCCTCTCCCTCAGCCTCGCATCACGTTAGATTTGAGAGCTCAGTGGAAATGAATTGCTCTACATTTGGAAGAGTGAAATCCTCCAGTCACATCAGGAGCAGCAGTCAGGATGTTTTGAAAATAAATTATGAGAACTCGACATCAAAAGGGTGGAACTGCAAGGAACTGCAAGGCGTTTCTCTCTAGAGCGGGTTTGCAGCGAGAGTGCCAGCAGGTCCCACGTGGGGCTAAGGAGAGCTGACCCACACTGTGCTGCCCCCACCACAGCCCCCAGTTGCCCCCACAGGGCAGCAGGAGCTGGGCACGGAGCTGCCTGGTGGCAGGGCCAGCGGCCACCCCCAGCCCCCCCGTCCTGTTGGGGCAGAGCAGGCGTGGGGACAGGACGGCGGCTGCCACCGCCAGGCAGCAAGGCAGGGGCCGCAGCAACGAGCCGCCAGGCTGAGGTCTCTGCTGCCCGCCCACTTGTTAGAGCAAAAATAACAGTCACATTTAGGGAGTACTTTTTAAAAGCATGTGGCTCTTTGGCTCATTTCATGCGCTTGGCTCTGGCTCGGTGACAGGCTGGCTGTCCTTGACACTCTGCTTGTCAGGATTAGCCGAGGAAGGCATCAGGGCTTCCGAGCGCCAAGTGCTTTGGAAAAGCCACTGACATTTACATTTTCATCAGCAGGGCACAGGATTGCAGCGAACACACGCCGTCCTCATCCATCGGCAGTGTTAAAAAGCAGACTGACAGCAGAGCAGCGACTTCAGTAATGGATTTATTTACTTGCTGATGTTTAAAGGAAGTTGAGATTCTGCAGCATGGGGCACGAGCACTCGAGCAATGCTGAAATACGGGGCTGATTTTTAAAGGCAGGTGGGCTCTGGCAGTTCCAAGTTGGTGGAAAAGAGAAGCAGCCACTCCAAGGACAGGCTGAGAGAAAATGAAGACTTCTGTGGAAGTCAGTGGCTCACATGCAGAGTCACCAGTGTGCGGACGTACCTTGCTACCCATAACCCTTTCAGAGAAAAAGCAAGTAAAAGAGAGAATCTCTGAACCTAGCATCTGTTACTGCCAGGGACGGACTGCTCCGGGGGGAACAGCAGGAGGAGTCCACTTGGGAAGCAGAGAAATCGCAGCGCGGAGCAGAGCTTGGAAAGCATCCTGGTGCTTTTCAAGATATTTTGCTTGGAGACTCTCAGGGGAGAGAGCGTTGTTGTTGGTAACAGAGTGTGTTTGGAGATGAACACACCAGGAAATTTCCCTGGAGGTACGAAAAGATCAAAATGTAAAGATAAAATCGGCTGCTGAAGAATGGGGTTCGGTAGCAGTAAATAGCACAGTGGGGACTGAACTCTGCCGACTGGAGGCCTGTAGGGGAGAAAATCCCAGGCAGAGGGGGGGGGGTGACACCGAGTCATCCCCACCGAGCAGGGAACAGCTCCCAGCACCCAGAGCGCTCGGTCTCTGCAGCGGGGTGAGAGGCAGAGGTTTGCTGGTGCACTGAATTAATGCAAAAAACTGTTCCAGGGCTTACATGGACTGTAAATGTTTCATGCGGTAGCTTTGCAATGACATAGCAGTCCTGAGCCACAGCTGAGCCAGCCAGCCCTGCATTACTGACATGTAAAATGCAAAGGGGCTTCTCTGCAGCTGCCTACAGATCAGCGGCACTGAACACATCGCGGAGAGGCATTCGGTGGACAAGGGCGAGTGCACGTCTGGGTGTGTGCAAGGGGGATGCAGAAAACTGTGTTACTGCATTGCTCTTTCACGTCTGGGCTGGCAGAGCGAGCAGCTACAGAAGTGTAAATCGAGACTAATGCTGTTCAGGATGTTGTAATCACTCTGAATTTGCATATGCAGATGGGATTGCAGGCTCTGCTTTACAGCACTCACAAAAATACCTCCTGCACCCTGCCCGACAAGCATGAAGTCTGTGAGCATTAGCAGACTCAGCCTGCTCCCCGAGCAGCAGGCAGGGCAGCACGCAGCCTGCGGGGCTGGGGCAAGCACCCCTGGCCCTGCCTGCAGCTGCTCGGTGGTGTGGTGCCAGCACGGTGCAGGTTTGGCACCCACAGCCTGTCCCGGTGCTGAGCTCCACGCTCTCGGTGCATCGCTGGCATCGCGGTTCCTATGGTGACTGCAGCATGGATACAGCCGAAGTCTCAGGGGAAGGACAGCCAGTGATGAGCCGGCTTCGGCAACGCCTGCTAATGACAGCGAGGAAGATTTGTACCCTTTGCTTTGTAAACACAGTAAGATTAGGACAAGTGAATTCGCCCAGAGCAGTTTGCTAAGGCCTCGCACCACGCTGCGCAGGACACGCGTGTTTGTGAGGAGGTGGTGTGCAAGCACTGTGCAGCAGGTGCCCGGGGCTGGAGCACCTCTGAGAGTCCGAACCTGGGCCCTGGCCGCTGCTCTGCCCGTGTGTGCCTGCTACCAGTCCTCTGGCACATTTCACACCAAGCTGGGGCAGGAGAGCACTTTACAGCATGAAGATTTTCATGGGACACGAAAATTGTCAAATTGTCTCCTATTACACTCTAATCCATAACAGCAGAGGCAAAAGTATCAGCACTACTCCAAAAAAACACCTTAAAACCCCCCAAAACGACTGACAGCTCGATAGCATAACAGATTGATTAGCTACAAAAATATGAGCAAGCCCCAGAATTTAACTTCTCTCTATTTATATTACAGCAAAGCAAACCCGGGGCGGGCTGTGCCAAGCGCTGTGTTCCTCCGTCGGGAACATCTCCCGTCCCCTTGCCAAGCCGGGGGGGGGACGGGACTGCCCCCGCCTGCAGCTCCAGGGCCGCCCGCAGAGTGAGCCCAGCCCGGGCAGGGGGCAGCTGGGGGCAGCCCCACAGCAGCCAGGGCAGGGACACCGAGGGCTGCCCCACATCCCGCTGCTCAGCACCCCTACAGCAGCCATGCACGCCTGTACGAGGTGAACGATCCCGTGGTTTTCTGGTCTTCCAGAGTGCAAAACCAGAGCTGAACCTCCACCCCCCTAACCCTTGCTGCTTGGCTCAGTGGGGACTTTCATCTGCCAGCTCACTCTCTGGAAAGTAAACTGCTTTTTTTTTTTTTTTTTTTTTTTTTTTGCGCACAAAAAGCTAATATTTAACTTGATTTATTCCTGCAATATACAGTATTTGTTTGGGAACGCTCCAGCTTAACAACTGGAGGTACTCTGAAGCTGGACGCAGAGAAAGCAAGGCCAGCACATGGGTGCTCCTCATCCTGCACAGCCGCAGCACAGGAGGAAGGAAAACGCGCGGCAGTAAATCCGGGCTGACAGTGCCACCAGGTTAACGAGCTGGCGCCTGCGATGGGCTCACTGACACCCTGCTGGTTGCACTCGGGGAGCTCTCAGGGGCTGCGGGGACCCACGCAGCAGAGGCTGGGTGGCTGCAGCTCGCAGCACAGCACCGAGCACGCTGCAGTGCCCGCTCTGGCCGCAGGAGAGGAAACGCGGGGCAAGGCTCCTGGCGAGGCGCAGGCACACGTGAGGGTGAGGCTGCATCTCCCCGTACGAACCAACGTGCTGTTTTAATAAGCGCTAATTAGCATATTTATAACATTCTGTTCCAGGGAACAGTTTCTGTCACACATTCCCTTATATAAGCCATGATGCCGACTGAAGGGTTTGCTAATGTTTCTCAAATTAAAAGAAGGAAGAGGGGGGAGGAAAAAACAACTACAGCTTCCAGATGCCAAGCAGCAGACTTTAAAAGAGATTATTTGTTGGGAGGGAGGGAGGGTAAAAGCAGTAAGTGGTGTTCAGAGCCGGGGTTTCGGCTCTGCTGGGATGAGGTGGGCACCCCCACACTCCGTGTACCTCCGCGGCTGCCTCCAGCACCCGGCAGCTGTGGGAGGAGAGCTGAGCTGTGCGCTGCCCCTGCTGTGACCTGCTAGCAGCTGAGCTGGTCCAGCACCATCACCTGCACGGCTGAACAAGGCTGCAGCAGCAGGGGTGCCAGCGCAGCGCTTGCTTGCTCTCGCCCAGGTCGCCAGCCTGCAGCAGACGTGTAAAACAGAGTGACAGCAGCATCGCCCTCAGGGGTGATGGGGGTGCTCCGAATGCTGGGCACCACCATGAGCTGCCCCTGTCCTTCTGCTGTGCCAGTGCCTCTCTGAGCTCTCCACGGGCCCCTCCAGGGAGGCAGCAAGCACCGGGCAGAGGCTGGGAGCTCCCAGAGCTCAGGTGCCAGCAGCAGGAGGCTGGGAGGGACGGGGTGCCAGCTGGGACAGGCAGGTTCACCCCTGTGTGCGCTGCGTGTGTATCAGCAGCACTCCCCTCCTGTTTCTGTCCTGCCTCCGCTCCAGAGATCTGCCTGGAGGCAGAGCAATGCTCCCTGCAATTAAGGCAGTTCGCTAATCAGAGCAGCGTCAGGCCATCTGTCACAGCCGTGAACGCAGCGCTGGTGCATGCAGCCAGCCACCTTTCTCCTGGCCTGGGCTTTGAAGTCACAGCAGCAGTCCGGGGACTGGAATTTCTAATGGAAATCATGACAAAGTTGGCAACTCCCCAAGAAAAATGAAGGCTCCGAGTCACATAATTACTAGAAGAATGAAATTCTGTTACCACTCATAACCAGCCTGGAAAGTTAATTAAAATGTTCATGTATATTTGTAATTATTAAAGGAAGAAAAAAAGCCGAAATAAAAGAGCTTTAAAGACACAGTACACACCCTGCTTCCCAAAGAGAGCGTCTCTTTTGGTGCTGGTTTAACCCGACACCTCAAGTCTTCGTTACTGTGATGCAGCAGGACCAGAGCCCCAAAGGCAGCCAAGGACCAGACCCCAATTACCAGACACGAGGCAGAGCAAGGGCAGAGCAGGGCTTCGGACTCCTGGGCTGGAGCAGCCACGCAGCCACTGCTCAGCATTGTTAGAAACATTTTTAATACAGAGCGTGCAAATGCATATGTCCTACCGCACCTTTCCAAAGCTTCCTTTTCCCAGCACCATCAGGAAATTGAAATCTGAAAGTTTCATCCGATCTCTGCTCCCGTTGTTATCGAACTTAGAAATGGCATTTGTTGTCTTCTCATCTGCAGCCTTGGACCCTGTGCCAATCTTGGCTCTCTGCAGGGACAGAGATGGAGAAAAGAGAAAAATTACTGAAAACAACATGCAGAAATGTCATGATGAAAACAGAGAATGCTCCTGAATCCCATGTTAATCAGCTCTTTGCTATCTGAAAGCTACACCAAGCTATGGAAGCCTCCCATGCGCCCTGGGTGTGGGTCAGACACAGCACATGGCTCTGCCCAGCTCATCCCCAGCTCAGATCCGTGAGAATCCAGGAGCCACATCCCCAGGCACTCCAGCCACCAGCTCCTCCTGCAGCTTACAGAATGTGTCCATCCATCCTCTGCTCACAGCCAGGGGGGCTTCTCCCACGTTGAACGGCCACCCACGGGACCTCTACAACACCCCCGGGCAGGCGCAGAGCTAGAGCGGGGGTCCCAGAAGCACACCCGAGGTGCAGGTAGCATCGACCTCCTGCAGCGCTGGCAAGTGGCAGCTCTGGAGATCATCCTTACGGACCACCAACATCAGATGGAAAAACCGAGCTGTGGCCAGGAGCGTTCAATGTTTTAAACCTTGAGCCCTGCCTCAGAAATGCCAACCCATAATGTGCTCGAGGCCATCCAAGTATAAAACAGAGCCTTAAATGAGCTTTGCCTTCACAAAGCTGACTTCTGTCTCTCACCTTATGAGAAAATGACAGGTGAATATAAATATATTGTTGTGAAATACAGGAATTGTTATCAAGCTCCAACTTCGTTACTATCTGATATCAAAGAGAATTGCACTCCTGTGCCAGTTCAGGCTGAACGTAGGAAGCTACAAATTCATTTTGAAAAAAAAGCAGAATAGAAAGCACTTCTGCATCCCCAAGCAATCACACGAGCTGGTTCAATCACAATTGCTTATTAAGAAGCCCTCACAAAACCCCCACGTTTTTTAAACACAAAATCTCATCAGTTGCTTGGCACCTTCTCATTGGTCCAGGGGCTATCTAATTTGCTGAACCACAATTTGTAAAAACTATCTCACAATTTATTCGGTTTTAATTTTTAGAAATATGCCACACTGTAGGGCTTGCATTGAGCTCAGTCTAGCATGAAATTCCATTAACCCGATTCCAGCAGTTCAATTTGACTGCTGCTCGCAGCTCCTCCAGATAGGAGCCTCACAAGTAATCTCCAAGCCTTTGCAGCTGCTAATTGGTTATTGCAAGGTTCTCCTTGCTGTAAAATTCCCCATTCAAGGTCACCTGCAGCACCTACAAACATCTGAAAGAGTGCTGCACTGAAAAATAAAGGTACAGTTTCAAGGATTTGCAAACATCATAATTGCTAATACAGCTCTGAACAAGTGCCCCAGGGAAGAGGCTGAAATCATTCAACAGCCTGAGACCTGCTACTGCTGCAAATGGAGCAACGTGCACAGGATGCTTGCTTTCAGATGGAAAACAACAATGACAACAACAACAACAACAAAAAAGAGTTTGTGCATAGAAAAGGAAACAAAGTCACCTCTCTGAAAGTATCATAGGACTTCTGGGGTTGGAAGGGACCTTAAGGATCACCTAGTCCCAACCCCCCTGCCATGGGCAGGGATGCCACCCACTAAAAGTCCAAAGTTTCTCCCTCGCTGCAATTTTTACGCTGTTGCAACCTCCCCAGCCCAAGGGGCGATCTGCCAGAGCATTTTAGTCAAGGTCAGTTCGTGTGCCCCATGGCACTGCCCTGGGGGTCCTGCTGCCCACCCCAGCACCCAGAGCTCCTGGCATGTGCCACACCAAGTGAGAAACAGCTGTACCTGTGGTTTGGCACAGCGATCTCTGAAATCTTGCCCAAGTAAAACAACAATCACAGTTCTGATCGAAGAGCACAAAGCCTTGGACACTCCCCACCTTATCCATCTCCACTTTTGAAGGAGAAACCTCTACGTGTGCAGCCGTGGCACTGGCTGAAAGCTGCTCATTTAATTTGGCTGAAGATGGATTTAGATGTGTGCAACTAAACAAGCCCAGCCTTTGCGTCGTCACAGAGCCAGCCCCGTGTTGTGTGACTTTGCCTTCAGCAATCCTTACCCTATTGTATTCCAAAGCTCTCTGTAAAAGAAACGTGTACTTATCAGTAGGCAAAACAGTCATGTTCTGTGAAAGCTTCCCTAACTACTCTATCACAGTTAAAAAACAATCTTGTCAGATCAAATTTGACACTAAATTAACCTCTGCGAAAACAAGCTTTAACAAGATTCAAGGGCAATCATTGTGTTTCCATTAAATTACACCCAAAAGCACACCTCTGCATTTAACACCTATCTCCTGCACGCCTGCAGCCCCAGCACCGGCACTGGTCACGGGAATCTGAGTGAAGCTGGACCCAGGGAGGACGATGCTGTTGCTCCTGAGCAAAGTGGGAAAGGTGAGCATGAAGAGGGGGGAAGGAGGAAGATTTTAATTTGCTTCACTCCAGCAAATTCGCCAGCTGCAGCCCCAGCACTGCCAGCAGCACCGGTAGGTGCCCAGGTGAGCACCCGAGTGTGGAAGTGACTCCAGGTCTCTGCTGCCACCAGGTCCGTGGCTGAAGAGCTGCGGCTGCAGTTGTACTCAGTCCTGTGCTTGACCTGAATTGCAGCATCGTAGTGTGTTCATAGGAGGTGAGGATACAGACACAACACGGCTCCCTTGAACAAACAGGCTCAGCATGCAGCTAGGCCAGGAGTGGAAAAGGTCTTTTGAGTGCAGAGCTCGAGATAACAGTCAGGGAGAGGTCAAGATCAGCACCCTGCGGTGGTGTCTTGTTTTTGCTATGGAGTGCCTTTAATGCCTACTTCTAAGTGAGTAAAAAAAAGTCCTTTAACCTGTTCTTTAATGCACTCCTAATGTTGACACAATTTTGAGACCTCTTTAAGGTTTACAACTGAAGCATGTCAAGTACTGCTCACCAAAAAAAATAATTAAGAAAGCACTTGACCTTCCTTATCCAACTCCATTTGTCATAGTTAATTCCCTACATCTGAATTTATGCAATAGCAGCTGATGTTCACATCTATCAAGCTGTCCCGGCAACCGGCTGATAAAGACCGAGCAGAATTGGCAGTGGGTGTGCTGCCAGGCTTCTCGCGGAGCTGCTGTCTCAGGAGGCTTTCTGCTGGAGCCCAGGACGTGCCCGCTGCAGGCACAGGGCTGCAGGAAGCACACAGGCAGGACTTCAGCCAGGAGCCACGCTGCAGGCTGCCAGAGCGGGGCAGGGCTCCTGCAGAGGCAGCTCACAGGCAGGCAGCGCGGCACCGTGCAGGCTGACACCTCCGTCCTTCCAGCCAGTGCTTCTGCAATGCCAACCCCACTCAGAATATAAACCTCATGCACACCTCAGCTTGCTGCTATTGATCTGCGCTGCCCAGGAACAGGCAGGATCAAGCAGCGCTAACACAGGTCGATTGAGGGATTGCTTTTAGCCCTTATCCTCTGGAATGGCCCCTGGCTGCTGCTCTGCAGGGAGGCCCCACTGCATTCTTCTCACCTCTGGGGCAGCTGGCACGAGCCATGGCCAAGCTGCTCAGGGATTTCTTTCTCTCCAGTGATGACTTGGTCACAAGGGAAGGTGCGAGCAGGGGAAGATGCAGTAGGGTAGGGATACAGACAGAGCCTGGCAGCACGAAGGGACACTTCTGGACGGTACGTTTTCTGATATGCAGGCAGCTCGCCATCTGTGACTTCCACCATGCATACCGTTTTAACACCACTGGAACATCAAGAAATGTAAGAAAAGCGGGTAGCTAATTCTCTGCCGAGCTGACAACCATGGCATATGGTTGTATGTCAACTGTTGCATTAGAACTGTCTTATTTTCTTGGATATTCAGGCAAGTTATATATAAATGAGATATGTAAGCGAGATTTAAAAAAAGAAAGGGCATTGAGAGAAAGAAACCAATTCGCCAGTCCCATGCTGCAGTTAGGGAGTTCACACCGACATCCGTCAGGGCAAATATTTTATTTTGTGTATGGCTCATTTCAGGTAAGTCTCCAGATGTACTGCATTCATCCTCAGGGTTCTGGGAAGATTTTAGCTGTACTGAAAAAACGGCAAAGATCTATTAATTCAGTGCTGTCTGGATCAATCACTGCAGCAAAATCTTCTATGGCTTACTGAGTAGTGAACAGACATTTCTCCCTGAAGCATCTTTGGGGAGTTATTTGGGCTGTGAGAGCAGTGCTACACACCAGGGGAAGGATGGTTACCTGCGGTATCAAAAACTAAATCACTGGCTTGTGTGCTCCTGGCTTACACCTCCACTAACCCCATCAGCACTCCTGGCAGGCAGCAGCTTGGTGCAAAGAGCCTGTTTGGGATCACAGCTGCCGTGTCCAGCCGACAGAGCCATCGGCTCTCAGAAACCCAGCGCAGCCCCGGCACACCAGGCAGGGCACAGAGGCTGCCACGCCAGAACGTACAGCAGGGCAAGAAAGGGTTTCTTTCTGAGATTACCTGCAAATCCAATTATATCAGTATCTTAACTTATCTTAGGGGTAATAATTCATAACCAGCAGCATGACAGAAAAAAAAAAACAACAGACAAACAATGCTATTTTATTGCACCTCAGAGCCAGGGCACAGCTGCTGTATCAATGTTTGCACATGCTGACGCCGGGAGCACAGTGACATCAGGCCACCCCAGCACATGCAGGGTCTTCATCCCTCTTTAATTGGAAAATAGTGTTGGCAGTACATTAACCGAAGTGTCTCCTCTTCGAGCTGCTGTACTCACTCTAGCAAACACGAGCAGTGAGTTATGTAATCCTAATAGAGAGTAATCGTCTGAAACAATGCAAATGGAAGGGCGATGTTTGTTGTGCTGCTTTCCTCTCAGTACGAAGAAATGACTTCTTAAAAATTATGGGATTTGAGCCTCCTACCTGCACATAGCAGGCATGGGATCAAGCAGTCTTAGCAGTGCACAAGGCACAAAGCAAACATTACACAAAACTGTGCATTGTGCAATATTCTCTGTTGTATTTTCAGCCTGACATAAGTGCCAAAGAATTATTTTCATCTCTCCTCTCATCCACCAGAAACAACTGTTCCCTTTCCCAGCTAAGCCACTGTCTGCTGCCACTGCATGCGAAGCCAGAGACATGCACAGGGAGGTCACTGCGTGTTCAAATTGGAACGAAGTACTCCTGAAGGATGGCTTGAGCAGTGTGCTACAATTAAAAAAACATCCTGTCAATCCCCACAGAAAATTGTATGCGAATGAACCCTTCATTGCAGCCCCTGGTTCATCTGAACCCTTGTGTTTTAATGTGCTGTTCAACAATTTTTAGGAAATGACCACCTTTGGCTCATCTCTCCCAGCTTGCCCTCACCCTGTCTTCAGGTGGCTGCCTTCAGACCTGAATTAAAGCGTGACCACTACACCAAGTGTTGCTCACCCCTCGTTGAGATCCAAACCGGCTGCAGGCATCTCTGTGGCTATGGAAAGAAATATAACCATGCATGGCCACCACACGCTTGAATGCTGCAGAGCTGAGCACTCGCCAGGGCTCAGTGCCCATGGGGCACATGCCCAGAGCACAGCTCCTGACCCGCTAACGCGTCCTGCTGGCGGTCAGCCACTGAGGTCTCACCCACCTCGACACTGGGAGCTGGGAGCTGACCGGGACCTGTTCAAAAGGCAAAACGCGGTGATTTCTCCTAAGGAAACAGCAGTGTAAGGACAGGAAAACTGACCTAGCTGCTGTCCTTCTGGAATACAAACAGCTCTTCAGTGACTTTTTTAGCTAACGTAGCCAACAGCGTGCCTTCTGGGGACATCACCCAGGCCTGGTGCAGAGCAGACGGCTGTACTGCACTGGCTGCGGGCACCAGCACAAAGCAGGAGGGGGTGCTGAGCCCTACCCTGCCCTGCGGCCCCAACGAGTTCCCAAGAAAAGCCAATTCACCTCAAATTTCTGCCTCAGTTCCTCATTTCCTTCTTCTCCCTCGGGAGGCACGGGCACGTTGAAGTACTCTCCTTCCTCCTGGCTCAGCAGCTTAAACCTGGAGGGAGACAGTGAGACGGTCAGGGCAGGGCACCAGCTCTCCCTGGCTGTGCCCATGTCCAGGTGACTCTTCCCCAAGGTGAGGAGGACCCCAAACTTTGCACCCCCAGACCTCCCATCCACCATGCTTCCAGACATGCACCCGGGCACGGGGCTGTTGCTGGGACCCCCAGTGGGCTCGGGGCTGGCCAGCACACCCCTGCCATGCAGAACAGAGCACTGCTGCCTCCTCCAACACCCCAGCCTGCCCCAAACCCACAGCCAAGGCAGGGCATGGGTTCCTTCCCCCTGACACTGCCCTGGCCAGGGCAGATCCTGGCTCCAGCTCCCTGGGGACAGCGCGCACCCCGCTGGGAGCCAGGCGGGCACCGACAGCCCTGAGCACACAGCCGGGGCTCTCACAGGAAGGGGAAGAGTTTAGCCAGCAATTATCAGAAATCATGGAAATGCCATTCAGATCTGAGGCGTTTTACACAGCCGCAGGCAAAGCTTTGGCTCCATCAGCGCATCCTCTCCCGGCAGCCAGAGAGGAGCAGTTATCAGCCGGGTGTTATCTATAGAGTCTGCGTCTGCACTGAATGAACAAAGCGCTATTTGCATAATATAGGGACAGACTCTTCCTCTGAGCTCGTTTCCTCCATTAACTGCAGTAGTTTAGATATGAAATATACATCAGAGCTCCTTCTAGAGTTTATTCCAGCCAAATACTGTGACAAGGAAAATTACTTAGATCTCCACTTACATGATTTTTAAAAGGCTGGGCAAACCATCACACTTTGCACCGCATTAGAAACAGGCGGTGCACCAACCCCAGCTGAGGCACACGCAGCTTCACAGATGATTGCAAATTTAGGAGGAAGTGACAGTTTTTTCCCCCAGAAGAGGATTTGTGCCTCAATCACAGTCTGTTCTACACTAAGTGGGGCATGAGGGTCTGAGGTGTGCTGTGCCCCCTGAGCAGCGCCCAGCCCCGCGCTCCCTCCGGGGGGTCTGCTCGCCTCACCTAACACAAATTAATGCCACGCCGGTTTTGGTTTCCAAAAGACACACAATATCTATTTCCAATTACTACACTTCACATGGCAAGCATGGAAAAGTAACACAGCTCTCAGGCATCAGTGGCTGGGGAAAAAAAAAAGCAAGGGAACAAGGCATGTATCCTGCTGGGGAAGATAAAATGGAAATGAACAGACCCATTCAGGGTGATTTTGCAGACCCACTGTGTTCATCTTTCGTATGGTAACAAGAAACAGTAATTACACACTTCGGGCACTGCTCCTCCTTTTATTGAAGCCCCCCCTCATCGCTCCTGCTGCTCCGCTCAGGCTGGTGAGGCCACGCTGCCAGCCCAGGACAGAAGTTACAGGAATTCAACCCAAAGCTGCAGGAAATGCTTGTTCTCCTGGCAGCCGACACATTCTCCTTCTGAAGCCTCTGGACCGAGACCCCAGAGGGAGCACTGGCCCTTGTGGCCACGAACGTCAGGCTGATGGGCCATGTCCCTGAAGTGGTCCCAGTGTGCCTGTGGCAACAAGAAGCCACGAAAGAAGGTCCCTGAAGGGAAGGAGGCTGCCAAGAGAACAAGGGGCTGCCGTGTCTTCTCCCATCGGGTACAAAAAGACCATTTTGCCCACAGCTCGGCACTTTTAAACCAATTGCATCCTTACCATCCATCAACTCCAGACTTCTGCAGCTCGGAAATCCCGAAGGACAAGGAGCCCATGAAGTCATTTCTGCTGGTCAGATCCCAGTCCCAAATCTCCACAGACAACCTTCTGTCTTTGTCTGCCTCCTTCAGTTGGCTGGAAGGGAGGAAAGAAAAGGGATGTTTGGTTTTGGAAGCCACTGCTACGCCACCACACCCTTCAAATGACATTAGCACGTGGGTGCAAAATGAAGGGATGGCCTCCATAACATGGCAGCCCTTTAACATTGATTTCCTGACAGCAGTCGCTTCAAATGGAGAACGTGAAGCTCCTTCCCAAAACACTTGGCTTTGGTCAGGGGACAGAGCAGAAATTTGAGCATTTCTGAGCCACGTTGACAGGACTGAAAAGAATCATTTCTCGGTTGAATCTGCTTAATCTCTCCGAATAATTAAATCAGAGGAAATACAAAGACATTAATTCCTAGGGGGTGAGAAAAATTAGTTTACAAGTTCAAACATTTTTCTTGTACTTACAATTTAAATGTCTCATTCCACTCAGGATTCAGGGAGCACTTTATAGTTTTGGTCTTCTGTTTGCTTTCATTTTTGGGGTCAGGGATTAATTTAAGCTTCACGTAGGGATCTGACAAGCCATTAGGATCCATAGGAACTAGGTTTTTAGCATCTCTTACTGAGGAGGAGAAAAAGGATTAAATTCAATATTCAAACTGTAAAAAATATCCAAAAACCTAGACAACATCCCCGTGTGCCAAGGATGAGTATGAAAATAGCGATTAAAAACAGAATGGAAGCTGGATGTGAGCAGACAGGGGCATTACATAAGAAGCAGCAGAGTTAGCAACACCAAGCATCGAGCTCGAGCGGACAACGGAGGCTGAAGGATCGACTCAACAGGCTGTTTGCATTTTCTGACAGGATGATTTGTTGTTTGCTTTCTTTTCCCTGCAGCAGTTTAAAGCTGCTGCTTTCCCTCTAGCAGAGCAGCGCTCCCAGGAGTGGCAGCACACAGCCGCTGCCCTTGCGGCTCCAGCTCGCCCCAGGGCTCAGCCTCTCCCAAAAGCCCCCTCCCAAATCCTGGCCAGCACCCTCAGGGGCTTTGCAGGGCTTGGTGCACAGAGCAGGTCCTCATCTCAGGCACCTCTTTGTGCTCCAGCAGCCTCCATCACCTGCCTTTCTCCAAGGCCAGTGTGAGGGGCTGGGGGTGTGGGTGAAGGGCCGGGCAGCGGGGCAGCTCCTGCTGTGCTCCCCAGTGCCAGCTGAGGACAAGAGCTCGGGGAGAGGCTGGGCTGAGCGTGGGCTCTGCTCTCCCCTGACCTCCTAAGAGCAGAGGCAGTTCTCCTATTCCAGAGGAGAGGACTCGGCTTGTTGTGAAGTGCTGCAGGAACTAAAAGATGCTTTCAGAGAGTCGGTGAGAGTAGAAACAATTGCTCCGCTCCCAAATCACCAGCAAGGAGTTTCTGATGCAAGGTTGGGAGCCAGATAGTTTTAAAAAAGGAATTAATGCTCCAAAATCTGCAATCTCCTGCTGTCCTCCTGAAGCATTGCCCAATTTCCAGCTCCATGGAATAAAACTTGTAGCCAAAAATCAAATCTGCATGTATAAACTAGCTCATTTATCAAACACGACAGCCTGACAGCAGCTCGCAAGACAGAGAGAGGCAAGCCTGCCGGGAATCGCCTGCTGCCCAATTAAGGTGCCTAGGCAGCCCAATTAAGGTGCCTGGACAGCCCTATCGATTCTCCAGCCCCACGTATTTCTCCCACAGTGACCAGTGCGGGAGCCAGCACCTCCCCAGCACCTGCAACAGAAGGGGAGGGAACGACTGCCTTACTGGCAGCCTCAGAAACCCTGACACACAGCGTCCAGAGACCTTGCAGTGGATGCTGTCATGCCCAGGACAGGCCCCATGCCCTCGCTGTGAGTTTAAGGCTCACCAGCAGTCGGTCAGGTCAGGGATGGGGGCACCAGCTTGGCACCACATGTATGATGGTTCCCCTGCCTAGCCATGGCTTCCCCAGGAGGACCCAACGCCCACGGTGCTGCCAGCATCCACCGACCTGCACTCGGCTTTGCTGTGAAATCAGAAGTCACCCACAGGGAGGATGCTGAGGGATCTTCCTGAGGAACTGAGGACACCAGGACATCCTCAAAGTGCCCGTTTGGAGATATCCAGAGAGGACGATGCACCCTTCCTTCCCCAGAGAGCACCATGACGCAGACACAGGGCATCCCTGGGGCAGCAGAACATATGGCCGCACGGCTTTCAAGCTTCTCAAGCTTTTTTAAGCTTCAGTGGTGCCCAGAGCCAGGCCAGGAGGCAGCGGGCACAAACTGAAGCACACGAAGTTCCAGCCAAATGTGAGAAAACGATTCTTTACTGTGAGGCTGACAGCTCTGGCACAGGCTGCCAGGGAGGCTGCAGGATCTCCTCCGGAGATGCTCAGGACCCCCTGGCCACCACCCTGCGCTCCGTGCTCTGGGTGACCCTGCTGGGCAGGGGCTGCCCTGGGGGGTCTCCGGAGGCCCCTTCCCACCTCCACCACTCTGGGGCTCTCCAGGTCCTGCTGCAGTGCTCTGCAGAGCCCAGGCGATGGGCAGCTCTGCAGAAGCCCCGGGCTGCCCCTGCACAGATGGAAACCCGCAGCAGTGCCGGGCTGGTGACCGCGGGCGGAACAGCTCTGCCCAGCCTCACCCGCACAACAGACGCGCGAGCCAGGGCTTGTGAGAGCAGCCTGAGCAGTCGTGCCTCCCCCCATTTATAGCTCCTTGCTGTGACACAAGCAGCATGACTTCGTTTCTGTAATGTCTTGACAATTATTTTCATGTGCCATTTGATAAATGAATCATTTTTTATAAAGTTTGGACATAAATACCAGCTCTGCACTTCAGAGGATACACAGTAGTTATTCTGCAGCTTAATTTGGACTCTCAGTCAAAATCTTCTGTGGAAAGCTTTGTACCGTCCAAGCAGAAAGGCTCACAATCTGCTGTGTGAAATCTCTAAGTAATGAGTTTAATTTCCAAGGACCCTGCCAGGGCTCCGCACTGATCCAGCCGGAGTGCCTTCCTGTCCCTCACCCCTTATTGGAGAAGCAGAACACAGTTTCTCATCACCGTTACAGGCTTTTATCTGTGACTTTTAGATAGGAAACAAGCAAACAAACAAACAATCTTTACAACCCATTTTTGAATTATAAAACATGAAAATGTATTGAAGCCCCACAGCGGGTCCTGCCAAACCACTCCCCGAGTGGCAATGAGGCTGTAAAGGAAGCAGCCCCCGAGCGTTGGCACCCAAGCAGAGGAGCAGCTCCTGCAGCCTGCAGCGCTCGGTGCCCTGCCCTTGCTGCCGGGGGGAGCGGCTGGGACCTCGGCTGCCCGCAGGACCCAGCGCCCGGCCGCGGGGACGTGTCACCGTGCCACACTGAGTCATGCAAAGGCTCTGACTTCAACTCATTTTTCACCGTCCAAACGGCCAGGGTAACGTACTCTGGAGACAAATGAATAGGTCTGTGTAATTTATCAGGCCATTGTTCAGTTCTTTATAGAACAGGAAAAATAATTCCTGACCCTCAGAGTCAATCAGTTTATGCCCTGAAGCATGAGATTTGATTACCTCATGTTATTATCTCAGCGTGCAGACCTAGAAATTTCATTAATGGGAATAATAATATCTATTCATTAAAACAAATAATGCTTCTGCTTGACCTTAAGTAACTTTCTGTTTTTTTTATTTGTTTGTTTGTTTTCCAAGCAGAAAACAACAATTAAGTGAAAGAAAGATAGTTTAAAAAGCCTTGTAGCGATACCTTGTGTTAAAGTAAACATGCTTCTCTCAGTTTATGGCATTTCTCTGACAGTTAAATTTGATGTAAAATAGTTTGACATCTCTTATGTGCTGACAGTTTTGTGCACCACTGCAAAGTAGTAACATCATTATTAACAGCGAGGAGAAGAAAATTACGGTCTCATTTCAAGCAAGTGATCTTAAACCACTCTGGGTACCAAACCTGCTGAGAAAAAGCTGCTGCGCCCTTGGGCAAACATCACAGGAGGTGCATGGCAGGGCCTCACCAGCACTGGGGGCGATGTGGGCGCAGGCACCGGCTGCCTGGGGAAAGCACCGTGGGCTGCGGAAGGGATGGGGTGTGCAGGGACAGCCCATGGTGCACCCAGCTGCCCACGGCAGGAGGATCAACAGTGTCAGCAATGCCCACGGCCACCTCCGCGCACATCTGTGCAGGCACACGGGGATGGTGGGGGTGTGCCTGGGCTGCAGCCCTGCTGATGCTGTGTGCATGCTGCTCGCCCCGCAGTGACACATCACTGTGCCTCCAGCGGCACAGGTAGACAAGACTGATTTTTCACCGATTCCCCAGGCACATCACACGAGGCTGCTCTGAAAGTGGCCTCTCCTGCACAGTGGGCACTGCAGCACGGGGAAGTCCCGGCAGAGGAGCACTCGGCTGCCCTGGGATGAGAGATCCCTGCATTGCTTTGTGCTGGGTTCTGCTGCCAGCCGGATCGGTGGCACGCACAGGAGGGTGGCTCCGGGCTCGCACCACAGGGTGGGGGCACCCCAGCTGCTGGCAGCAAAGGGCTGCTGCTGGCCCTGCCACCTGCCTGCCCACCGATAGCACCCAGGTTTCCATGGGAAGACAAAATTAATATGCTGGGTAAAGAAAGACCAGAAAGTTCTTTGCTAAATATGCAGTGCCATATGGGGGTTCACTTCTATGTGAAAAGGAGAAAAAAAAAAAAAAGCCTACAACAAAACCCACTCCTACCCAGCTCTTAAAGACAACTTCTACTGGCTGCCAAATCCTTTACCTTCATCTCTGAGTAAGCAGGGCCATTGGAACAATTTTAGTGCAGATCATTCTGCTTCCCACTGCACACCATGGAAAAAAACTTCTGAAAGCCCTCTCGGTGCAAGGAGAGGCCCGAGTTTGGCCACCCCACCACCTCACCATGGCTTTGGCCAGCACTGTGCAGAGAACTGCCAGCGGTGCCCCCCTCTCACACCTCCTGGACAGGATTTTGGGGCTGGGGGAGGCTCTTGGGCAGCCTTCCTGCAGCACTGCACTTTCCTCCCTCCAGCGGCAGGCACCATCCCCGTCTGGGAGCAGCCACACCACAGCGCACACCTGGCGCTCAGATTAGCACCCTCGTGCATTAGAACATTTAATTAATGCTCTGCAGAAGAATCTATTTGCACATGCTTATACAATAGAAAAGGCACAGGACTCATTACGGCCGCATCTTCCTGGGCTGGTGATTATTAATTAATGCACTTCCAGCTCTTTTATCTAATCGTAGCATAATTGGTTTCAGTTTTGGTCAATGTTTTACTTCGTCAGCTCAGTAAATAGCAAGGCTCAGTCCGAGCAGCCCATGCCAACCCTGTGGGCGCTGGCAGGGCTTAGGGCAGCTTGGGAGCCCCAGTATGGCAGGAAAAGGAGTTCCCTTCCCTGGGGCAGGGTCCATTGACCATAGCAAGTGGATGTGGTGCTCCCAGCCCCACACGCAGGGCACACGACCACCAGCCTTGCACTAGGACAGTGCTCTGCCTTAGCACGCACCCAGGCTGCAGTTACAGAGCACTGAACAATCCCCATCTGCCACCGGAGACAGGCAAGGCAGCAGCGATGTACAAGCAGAGTCCTTCCTGCCGCTAATATCAAACAATTTCCATGACAAAGCTCTGTGCACCTTACTGCCTTGCCGCCTCTGAGAAGTCTGAGCTGCGAAGTGCCAGATTTAATGGACTGAGCCACGCAATGACTTAGCTTCGTATGCTCTTGCTTCTCTGTTTCCCAAACTCAAATATTCATGTTTCTTAATACGACAGTTTCAAAATAATCTGCATTGGGAAGCTTTTCTATTATGGAAGCAAAAATGTGCAACGCCTTGATGACATTTTAATTTGCTACAATTTCCCACTTTCTCCAGCAGTCTTTTCCTGCTAATAAGATACTTGATCAAAGCCCAGAACAGAACACAGACTGTGAATATACATTTGCTCTTGTCCAACATTAGCCAAATGATGCCCTGTCACACTCCATCACTCTGCCTTCCACATTAGGCACGCCGCAGACACGCAGCACATCGCTCCTACCCGGCAGCGTCCTGCCGCCGCATCGCCGCAGCTCGCGCATGCCCGCGGGTGCGCACGGCAGCCGGAGAGCTGGGATCAGCGCCGCACTCGCGGGTCTCATCGCCTGCAGACCTGGCTGCCGGTTCACACCACGCGTGGGGGCAGAGAACGGCGTAACCTGGCTGCACTGCTGCCCTCCGAGCTGGCCAGCCCCCACCTGTGGGCACAGAGCAGCAGTGACCGGCCCCAGGGGATGCTCTTTGCATTTCAGGTGAAACAACGAGTGCCAAGTGCCGGCAACCCCAGAGAGCAGGCGGTGATGCTGACAAGTGTCTGTAGGCTTGCTGAGCATAACAGACCAGGGTCCTGAAGTGGCTGGGGTAAAATCTGCCCAAGTCAGTGAAGCATCGTTAGGTGGCTTTTGAAGGGACTTAATTTGTTTTGGCAGTCTCACAAGTCTTGAAGGACTTCTAGGTACCCAAACGCTTTGTTTACCAGGCCCAAAAAATCACTTTTATTTCATCAGGCAGCTCAAGCTAAATAACCCGGCCCACACTACCTACTTAGTATGACAAAGCCAGAAGTGTGAGTTTGCTGTGGTTTACGTGGTGGGTGAGAGAAACAGAGATCTTTTTGCCATTAAAGGAGAAGCAACCGAACAGAGCCCTCCTGGGGCTGTGCAGCAGAGCAGCTGCTGTCATCCCCGCCACCTCCCGGCCCCCTCTGCTCCTCAGCAGCCACCACTCGGCTCCTGCGGGCTCCCAAGCCTCCAGCTGGAAAATCCCACCCAACGTGTGACTGCCCTTCTGAAATGGCGAGAGCCTCCTAAGACTATTGCCAAGTTAGCGGAGCTGATGTCAGGAAGCCAAGGTGCTGAGGTTTATCTCCAGCAGCTCACCACTGCAGCTCTGCACAGGGCTGCGCACGGGTTGGGTGCTTCAGGGGGGTGCTCAGCTCAGCAGGGCACGCTCCTGTGGCAGTGTGGCCAGCACTGGCTGCAAGGAGGCTTTGTCCCCACTTAAAGTCACGCAGCTGGCAAGCAGAGCTGCTAGCACAATTAGCCACTTGTTTGTGGTGTCCCAGCCTCACGCATCCACTCCCTGCGTCCCGCTCTGCCAGTGCTGGAGGTAAGTTTCAGCTCCAGCCCGTCTAACTGCACAGGAGTGCTGGACGTCCAAACACGTTTCTCCTTCTGCTCAAATCTGTCTTGTCTAATTAGGCCTGGAGCCAAAGCCTGCCTCCTGCTGAGGCACCACGTAGGACGCCTCGCACAACTGACGCTGCTCTGTGCCGAGCACCAAGCATGCCAAATGAGCGAGCTGAGCGTGGGGAGCCAGCTGGGCCTGGCACCCCCTGGGCCGTGCACAGCCCAAAGCAATGCTCAGTGTGACCCAGCCAGCTTGGCACTGGCCCACTCCGCTCCTTCTTGGCCCCACACATGCCCCTGGGCTTGCAGTCACCGCCTGTGGGCATGGATGGTGCTCCCACAGCCCCTGGTGCCTCAGGAGAGAAGACAACACTTGCTAAGAAGCCTCACAGGAACCAACAAAGCCGCTCTCTCCAGTTGTCCACCCCACAGCTTTGAGGTTCATCCCAGTTCTTTAGAGCTAAGAATATTGCAGCTTGGATTTTTCTTGTATTACCATATTTATTTACAATTTTAGTATCTACAGACCATGCTGTAGACAGGACTGTACCATGTCGAGTGCTGTACAGCAGCAAAACGTGAGCACAGCTCAAGGAAACCACAGCCTACGTACGAGCCTGGAACTTGAGTCCCTGCAAAACATCCACTCCTTTCCCATGTCGTGTTGAGGTTTGTGGTTAAAATTGCACCTTGCGGCTGCGAGTTTCACAGCGCATGTTTGTGTCATGTTTCAGCATGTTTCCTTTCTTATTGATTTTCATTTTGTGAGATTAGGATCACGAGCACCCACTGTGCTGATAAGAGCAGCAGCGTCCTGTCTGCTGCCAGCGTGCAGAGGAGGTCTCAGAGGGAGGGAGAAACACTGCCTGGGGCAAACCATGGTCTTCAAAAAGGGGGTTCAAGCAGATGCAGTTCTGCATATTGCTGGCTGACCAAACAAGTCATTTCAGATCAAACACCACATTTTGTTTAACCAAAGGGCTGCATTTTCCATCGAGAGGAAAAGGTTATCATTAGAAGAAAAAGAATCAGAGAAAGGGGGAGAAAAGAAAAGCACGCTACCAAAAAGCATTTCGCAAATCCCTGTCAAATTCAAATCAAGGAAAAAATAAAAGCCTTTACTTCCTCAGCTCCAACGCCATGCCCATGCTGCCACCTGCAGGCACTTGCTCCTGCCCAGCTCACGCCGCCTGCTCGCTGCCGCCACTGCCAAGCACCGCGGGACCTTTCACATCTCATGCTCCAGTTGCGATGCTCTGGGCCACGGGAGAGCTTAATAGATTTTCGGACAAGGGCCCTGCACACCCGACAGGATGGAGAAAAGATCTTGCCCCAGCACCAAATCTGCATTTTGCCATGCAGCCAGGTTCACTGGTGCTTAGGCATCACTGAAAGCCCCCCAAAAACAGACCCTGGCCCTGCACCCCCCAGCAGCTCAGCACGTTACGGCGTCCAGCACTGCCTCGTGAAGCAGCAGAAGGAAATTGCCCAGGATAAGAGGAGCTGGCAGCAGGGAGACTGTGTGCAGGACTTGGAAATGCAGACAAATTTGTGAGGCTGGCAGCAGGGGGGGCTTTAGTTTTATTGTTTTAGTAAAGCACTGGCTTCAAAGAGGCTCCTGGTGTCTGGTTCGGAGTTCAGCCCTCCGGAATCAGCCAGCCGGGTGCCGGTGAGCTGCAGATGCGCCCGTGTGGGGCCAAGGGGGATGCAGGTGCCCTGGGGACGAGGCTTCATCCCCAGCAGCCACTGCCATGGGACTGCAGCTGGTGGTGCCGTGCTGTCGCTCCCTGCCTGCCCCGAACCAGGATTTCTGCAGGAAACGTGTAAAGGGCATCGCCCACCAGGAATCAGCCCCAACAGAAAGCCCCCGGCTGGCTCAGCCCCATCTCCCCAGTGCCCTGTGCTGGGTTGCATCACTGGAGGAGCCGTGCTGCAACTGTGCCCCAGTTTTACAGGTTCTTGCCAAAAAAACCACTGCCACAAACCCAGTAATTATTGCAGGCTCTGCCTTTTTGAAGCAAGCAACCACCAAGGGAACGGAAATCTGTCGTCCTACTGGATGTGAGCCAAAGCAGGCGCCAGCAGCACAGGCTGTGGTGCCCAGCGGCGGTCTGCACACGCGTGGCTCCCAAACGCCAGGGCCACGTCTGCTTGGGTCTGGGGGGACATTTCCACCTCCTTCCGAATTCTGCAATGAAAGCCCAAGGCCCTCACCTGCCTGGTCAGGTAGGAGGAAACTCAGCAGTGAGTGCACAAAGTCTCTCCACTCTCAAAGTGCTCCCACTCCTTCATTAGCTATGCAGCAGAGCTGGGGAGCACAGTACATTTTCCTTGCCTTTCTGGAAAAGCCAACAGATGACATGTTTTCACCAACACCTCCATAAAGGGCCAGAAATAAAACAGTCTTTCAAACCCAGCTGAAGAAAAGAAATTCCAGCTGCACAGAAAGGGCTGAGGGAGTTTCTGCCCTGCCTCCTGAGCCACGGGAACACCACCTCGGTGTCTGGGAGCCTTCTGTGCTCGTGGGACTGGGAGCTCTGTGTGCCCATCCACTCCTGGATGCCACGAGAGGCTGGGTACAAGTCCTGTCTGTCTCCTGGAGCAAGGTGCCTAGAGAGCAGTATTGCCGCGAAAGAAAGTCCCGTGTTCCAGTGAAGCTCTCCTTTAAGGGAAAAAATTATTTTCATCTGCAAGGCTGAGGTTGCTTGTGCCCTAGGCATTCTCAGGCACCTCCAAGGGAACTGCTGCGCACCCTGCTCCTGCCTGCGGTCCCCAGCCACCTGCCTGCGGCTCCAGCCCCACACATCTGAGGGCAGAGTCTGTGATAGAGCAGCAGCACTCGGCACTGCTCGCCGGGCACAGCCGGGGTGATGGCAGTGGGTACCAGTGGGGTGGTGGCCGCTGCACCCCCCAGGAGCATGGCACGGGGCAGCTGGCCCAGCAGCAGCCAGGAGGACAGAGCACGCCTTGGGCATGGGGCGCACGCTGCGGCTTCCAGAGCCCCGGGTGCAGGCTGCAGGGCTTTAGCCAGGCAAAAACACCATCCCAAATCCCCACTGAGAGGCCCAGACAGTGTTAAAGGCATGGACAGATAATGGGAAATGGACGTTGGCTCTCACACGGACAGCACAAAACACACACCACGCTTCTCCACGGGGCAGAGCTGAATGGAGGAGCTCCCAGCCCTCCCTCCCGGGACCTAAAAAAACCCGCGGCCAGGGCTCGCCCCCGTGCCACACACCCACCTACGACGGTTAGAACATCCTTCTCGATGTCGGCCCTGATGTATATCCGGCCCCGGCGCTCGGTGTGGTCCGTCCCGCACAAGCTCGGGACGTTCATCACGCAGCGCTTGTGCACGTTCATCATGCAGGCTGCGGAGAGAAGGAAAGGGTCAGCACCTCCTGCCGTCCTGCCACAGCTCACAGGGGAGTTTGGGGTGGGCTGAGGGGAGAACCCCTCTCCCTTTAAGTGGGGATGTTTGTGAGGGACTTGGGGACAAACACGCAGCAAACGGACCTCCAAACCCAGCCGGAGACCTGGGGCTCCAGCAGAGTGCTGCACAGAAACGGGGCCCCACCAGCATCCCTGGATCTCGCCTAGAGACTGCAGGGCTTGTAGCCCTCGCTCTAATTACTCAAGAATTTTACTGATTTATCAGACTTCTCTTCCATCCCACCCATGGTTAAATGCTGGGGATTCAGCTGGGTTCACCAGGAGTTGATAAAGGGCATCAAATACCCCATGCCTTTACCTGTATATATATATATATAATATATAATATATATATATGTATATGTTCAACTAACTCAGTTCTACTTGGTAACATTTTAAGGTGATAATGAATACACTGTTCCCATAACAGTCAGCAAGCTTCTATATTTATGAGAAAACCAGCACATGGTGAGCACCAGAGTATGCTGTTCCCCGCAGACGGCGTAAGCATGTAAGCAGACGCTGCATAGTCACAGTCATTTTAAATAGGAATGTACAAGATTGACTTGGAAAATAACTCATCTCTCCCTATCCCCCCTCTTCCTCCATCCCCCATCTTCTCTCTGTGTAACTCCCCAGCTGCTCCCGTGCCTGAGGCAGGGCTTCTGCAGCCCCAAGTGGACTGGGTACCTCCAACCCCTGCTCTCTGGGTACCAGTGGCACCCCCAGACCCCACCGCCAGGTGAGGCCCCCCCACCCCTTGCTCTGCCTCCTCTGCTGCAGCTGCAGCCGCCGGTTACAGCACTTACTGTCACATTTCATCCCCTGGTGAATGAGCCCGTACAGCAACGACCCGCAGTGGTCACAGAAGGTGGGGCTGGAATACGTGTGGATTTTAAACTTGTGTTTGCTCCGGGGATCCTAGGAGGAAAACAGAAGAAAAAGATTATAACCTCGCATCAAATACTGGCAGGGAACCTCTGTTCTCTGCGTTCCGCGTGCCAGCTGGCTTCAGAGGTGCCGTTAATGGACTTCAGTCAGCAGCCACCGACTGATGTGGACCTTTTCCAGCAGCCACCAAAATCCAGCGTTATTGCTCTCTCTCTGTGTTGCTATAACAATGGAAAAGCAAGGCATTGGCTTGTTTAGGGATTTATTGTTTTTGAATAACTTGGTCTTAGCACAGCAAACACCAGGTGAAATTGGTATGTAGAGAACCAAGAGAAGGCCTGGACACTGCCCAAAATGCACGTCAACCCAGTGGGTAAAGCAAGAAAAAGCACCCGTGATGCCCATCTGTACTAAGACACCCAGTAAACTTCTTTGTGCCCTGGTACCCAGCCCTCCCCAGCACGTTTTGGGGGAGTTGAGCAGCGTAAGGAGCACTTCCAATATCTGGAGCTTCCTTAAAGCCAACTGCTGATGCTCCTGCAGCACTGCATGCCAAGCCCATGGTTTACTGCAGCCCCTTTGCAGTTTTGTGGAGCCTTGCAAGCAGGGCCCTGCTTTCAGGGAGCCCTGAGCACCAGGATGCCCCAGCCCCTGCCTTTCCTGGGCTCTGCGAGCAGCAAATCCTCACCCTGCCAGCACCAGCTCCCACGGTGACCCTGGTGCCTCGGTGGGGGTCCGGCCCCAAGGCCCCCCCTGCCCTGCCAACAAG
Organism: Anas platyrhynchos; assembly: GCF_047663525.1. NCBI lineage: Eukaryota > Metazoa > Chordata > Aves > Anseriformes > Anatidae > Anas > Anas platyrhynchos. Next base: position 19,138,581 of record NC_092601.1, on the reverse strand, counting down.
GGTCCCTGGCAGCCAAGAGGCTCTCAGCAAAACGCCCCCAACCTGAGGGGGGTCACATTTAAAAACCTCTCTCCTCAGACTCCGGGAGCAGAGCTGAAGCAAGGGCGAGACCACGGCAAGTGCCGGCTGGCTTAATTTCATCTCAGGTTAATTGTTTAGAGGTTAGGGATGAGGCACAGCTCCTGGCTCAGTCATTTGAGCTGACTGGCTTTCTAATGGCCTGGAAAGGTGCCCAGGCATTAGGAAAGTCACCTCTTCGGGACACTATAGGCTAAGTAAATAAATAAAGAGCGGAGTCAGAGCCTAGCATGACATAGCTGCCAGTACAGTACCTTCCCCTTAAATTAATTTTCCTACCACTCTTGCACCGAAGCTTTCAGCTGCATTAACCACTAATATTCTCTATTATTTCTCAACGTCACAGATAACTTGAGCGATACCAGAAAAACGGACAAGCAATTGAGCTTCATTTAATTCAACCTGCTAAGTACAAGGGATTAGGTACAAGCTGCAGCAAATTTATGGCACTTGAAGCTGGAAATCTCTCACGTTTTACCCGAAGCAAACCTCTTGTTGATACCGAATGCAAGATGCCTCCTCCCAGCAGCTCCCCTGTCAGCTGTGTGACAGGAGGCCTGAGAAGAGGGTTCACAATTCACCCATCTCCTGACAACCTCCAGCTACCAAAAAGACAGTTTGGTGAGTAACAGTGTGCCTTCAAGAGCCTTTTACATTCCCCAGAGACGCAAGTGAGCACAGAAAACCTAAGCCTTGGTGTTAGGGCTACCCCTGGGTCCGAGCAGCCCCAGCTGGGGGGCATTGGCCGCCCATCCCTGCCCTCATGGCACCGGGGCGATGCCAGCAGCACCTGGGCACCTCGAGCACGAGCCACAGGCCTGCCAAACCGCAGCGTGTGGCACGGGGAGGAATCACCCCCAAGCACTCCAATTGCTGCGTTCCCTTCTAGATAGAGATATTCCTGTTTAGGCAAATGAAAGCTTTAGTCATTCATAAAAAACACAAGCTTAATGCAAAGTGAGGCAGTTTCCACCTCGTGCAAATGATTTTAAATTCCCCCTGGAACCGGGAGTTTCAAAGAAGTCAGAGAGAGGCAATCCAGGCACGCAGCGAGCAGCGCTTCAGCAGCAAGACGTGCTGCCGTGGAACAGCCGCAGCATCTCCAAACAGCCCCCAGCATCCCGAGGCTGCGGGGCAGGGATCCTCTGCTTGGAGGACACCAGATCCATCACTGGGGTGTTTGGGGCTTCACCCGCTGCTGCTCACACCCGAGGAGCTGTTTTGCAGAGACCTGGCAGCTGGAGGCAGCCGAGGGCTGGAGCCCAGCAGGGCACAAGGGTGATGGAGGAACGGGCTCGGGGAAGGTACGGCTGCTCCCTGAGCACAAGGGAGCGGGAGGGACCTGCCTCACCCTCACTGGTGTGGTGGAACGTGCCAGAACCTGGAAATTCTGGGTATCATTTTCGACCAAGGCTGAAGTCTTTACACAAAGAGCCTATTTTTGTACCGCAGAGACAGAGATGACGAGATCATTGCGTATGCAGATGCTGAGAGACTTAAAACAAGAACAGTTAAAACGAAGTTTGCCAAGAAAAGAAAATCTGCTCCTCCTTCACTCCTACCAGAGCAGCACGGTCCCCAAAGAACAGGACAGAAAAAGCTTTCTTTGGAGCGGAATTAGAAAATGTCATTAAGAGTGTTTTACTGCACTGAGAAGCTCTGACCTTTCTCATCAGCACTGCCACAGATCTGTCATCCTCCTCACAGAGAGCTGCCTGCGTGTCCCGAGGACGGGAGCTGCAATGAGCAGGTCAGCACGTGCGCCAGGGAACAAGAGCAGCAGCTGCTGGCTCTGAGCGGTACCGGCAGGTCCCTACCCATCAGAGAGGCTCCTGCTTCTCGGCTTGACAGCAGGCTTCTGGTGTGCGATGAGCTACTGCAGAACTGCATCCCCGACCTGCAGAGATCTCAGTCGTCACCTCTGCCTCTCGTCAGGGTTGTCCCCAGCACCGAGCCCGCTGGATGACCGCCTCGCTGCGGGACGTGCCTTCCCATGGGGGCTGCTGTGGGAGCCGCTGCTCTCCAGGTGCATGTGGCCGGCAGCTGGGAGCAGCGACCATCTGACAACTCACCCACAGCTCCTGGCAGGCACCGGGGGCTCTGCCAGGACAGCACCACAGCAGAGACCCAGCACCAGGGCACGGACAGGGTGTAAGCAGAGCACCTTTGTTGCACCCAGAACTGCAAACACTGCACTGGATGCTCTTTGGGCTTTTATTTACTTCTGCAGTAAATTCAGCTTTGCCTGGCTAAGAGGAGACATAGATCAAGAAATGCCTTTGGCTTCAACAGGGAGAAGGTGAGAGGCGGAGGGGACCAGAGCCTTCCTTGGGCCCAGAACCCTGAGCCATAAAATACTTTAAAAACACATCCAGCTCACTTGGGTTCATCTTTAAAATAAGTCACACATGAAGGGCACTTAGGTTTCTTTGTTTTCCTCATGACGATAAAAAAAATAAATAATAAAAATCCCAGGCCCAGCTCCCGTGGCTTTCTCCCACACCACGGCACCATTTGTCCTTCAGCAGCGCGCAGCCATCTCCTCTCCTCGGGGATGCAGGCATCCAGGCTGAGGATGGTGATGCTATTTTAATCCTTTGTACTGACAAAATCTGCCGGACTCTCCAGAACAGCCACTCAGGTTTGCTCCAAAATTATGTGCCCCTGCTTTCCATATCTCATTGCAGAGAAAGCCGTAAATTATCGCTGCTGAAGAAGAATTAACGCAGCTCATGTGAAGAGACTATTTTCAAGTGAATTTCATAGCAATTTAGGCAGCTTAATAGCAGAGCGCGTACAACACGGTGACAGCTTGCTGTCTGCACCTAATGAATCCCAACCCGCGGACATTAAATCAAAAACCTTGCATTTTGGTCCCGCATTTCCCCCGGGGAAAGTCCCCCATGGTACATAATGAGCAGCTCACAGCAGAGGCACAGGAGCGACCTAGCAGCGACTCTGAAGGTGACACTGGAAAGCAAAGCCTGCGCTCCCTCCAGGGAGGATAACTGTTTGTGAGGCATCGGGAACACTAACGAGAAAGCTCCAGGAGCATCCTCCTCCTGCACACGATCTTGCTGGAGAAACCCAGATACAGCCGGGGGGCAACAGACTGAAGACAACTGCGACCACCCCAGTGGGGACCGGCGCTTCTGCTGAGGACGGGCTGTGCACGGCGCAGCTCCGCGCCTGCCTGCGCCCAGGCTCCATCCCAGCCCTGAGCTGCTCAGCCCCAGCCTCCAGCTCTCTTGCTCTTCTGTCTTTCGCAGCACTGCAGCCAGACCAGGCCTTGGCACTGGAGGGCCGGGGGCTTGGCTGAGCAGGCACGGCCGCGAGCATCGCAGCTGGAGCTGCTTCGGCATCAAACACACGGCCGCAGGTAGAACCTGCCCTTGGCAGCTTTCCTTGGCAGCTTGCAGCAACTTAATACATTTTTATTGACAAAAGATCTCATCTGCTAGTCAGACAACCACAAAGGGACACAGATGACAGTTATTCTTCTCTTGCTGCTGCCAACACTGAATAAAATACACTCTGCTTACCCAGCAGCAAAAAGACAAGCTCTGTTTTTTTCCCCAAGCAGCACGAGCATCTCAGCATTATTTAAAAATGTTTATTATCGTTCACATGGTGTGAGAGCCACTGTTCCTGTTTAAGCTAGCTGCACGGAGCAGGCTCCCCCAGCCCTGTCTGCACAGGCTGCAGCTTGGAGACTACCCGATGGCACTGGGAGGCCTCCGAACCACCCCAGCCTGCCGGACACGGGGCTTCTGGATGCCCCTCACCAATGCTGCTCAGGTGGGCACATACACCACCATCCCCTTCTGCCCCCCAGATTGTTTTTCTCTGCACAAACCAAGCCAGGAGGTCTCTGGGGCTGCAGGCAGGGCGCAGACCCAACCTCAGTCTCCCACCCAGTCATTTAACGGGAGGCTGCAATCTTAACAGACATAACGAGACACACACACAGCTCCCCGAGGAAACGAGAGAAGAGCTTTTCAAACTGCAGGGCTGAAGACAAGTGCAAACTGGCAGGCGAACGAACTCGGCTCTGGCGGAGCCAGGGAAGCAGCAGAAGGTGCTGGGAGGGAGCAGCGCCGATACATCTTCATCCCACAGGAACTGTCACCGGCCGTCTGCGCCTGCAGCGCCTGCAGGAGGAGCCAGCATGTGCCCTCGCACGAGGGGCAGATGGCACCCGCCGAGAGCTGGAGAAGTTAATTAGCACAATGAAAGCGAGCAGCAAGTTGTGGCGAGGCACTGCCGTCCTGCACGGAGGGGCTGGCTGCAGCCCCCACTGCCTGGACGCAGCCCGGAGAGCAGAAACCTGAAGGAGCTGCTGGTTCTCGGGCAGCACAGGTGGACTCCCCATGAAGCTTCTCTCTTCTTCTAAAAGTAAATGACAATACATTTTTCAGTACACACACCCAATTTTGGGTCTTTTCACAAAAGGAGTCCAAGGCAAAGATGAAGTGGTTCTGCCTCCAGCAAGCAGAGAGCGTGGACAGGCCGTGGGTGCTGCACCGGCAGCACTGCAGATATCCTATCCTATCCTAAAGCTGCAAGTGCTGGAAAAATTAAAAGCAAAATCAAAACGAAGCTACAGTGGCCTGTTATCTTCCTGGAGCAACTCGGATATTTATTAATGCATCTTGATTAGATGACCTTTAACAGGATAATGCAAAGAAGGTCATTTTCATGATTATTTTGTCTACAATTTAAATAATTATGCATTCTACTAATAGCTCTGACTATAATTAGGTTTGCCAACTGCATTACATTATACATGCCTGATTTCAGCTCCTGAAGACCTTGCCATATTTCAGAAAACTTCAGCTTGAATGGGCATGCTAACTCTGCCTCCTGCAAACAGGAGAACACAGGAGTGTCAGAGCTTGTAATAAAGAACAGCGCAGCTTAATTCCTTTGTGTTAATAAGGGTTTCAACCACATTAACATGAAAACTATGGCAAAGCTAAAACCTTCAGCAGGAACGCAAGCAGGCAGCAGTTTGAGCACAGTGCAGCACGGGCACAACGTGTGGCTGTAAGCATCAGTACCCCAAAGCCCAACACGGGGCACATTTGGGCTGAATTACAGAAGGAAATGGCAAAACCACCGCTGTCTTCAGCTACTCGGCTGCATAACAAACGTACTGTCCTCAGCAATGTTGATGGCCAAAACACAGACCCACTGGAATATCTCCAGACATTAAAAGCAAAAAAAATCCTGCCGTGACTTAGGACCAACCTAGCATGAAAGCAGCCCCAGCAGCTTCAGTGACAGCATTTGTATCGAGAGCTTCAGGCTCCATTGTGAGAAGCCTTTTTTTTTTTTTTTTTTTTTTTTTACTTAAAAGCGCTATCATCTCTGTATAATTAGTCCTCCTCTCCTGGGTGGAAGACTCATACTCTGTAGGCTTTGCAAGGTTAAACACATGCACGTTCCTCCAGGAGGTTCAAACACAACCAGATCAAACAGAAAACTGCTCCAAAGCAGGACTAGTCAGTGATAACAGAAAGACTTTGACATTTCACTGCTCTCCAGTTTTGTTACGCTCTGAAAAGTGGAAAATGTCAGCCTCCTCCCAGGGCCATATGCCTGAGACATGCACAAGCCACCGTCCCATAAAACACTTCAGCACATACTCAGCTTTGAACAGACAATAGTTTTCAGTAACTAATATCACCCAGCTGCTTAGAACTAAGCATCCACATGTACCACAAGCACTTCACAGGATGCAAAATGTTGTTTTTTTTTCATTGATCCTGAAGTAACTACGAAGTACTAAAAGCTACAGAGAAAAGTCAGGATATTTTAAAATATATTTTTCCATGGGCTCTGTGGCCAGCAAACCAGCATACAGCAGCTCTGGGGATGAGAACCAGCAGCCAGCTGGGCTTACAAGTCCCAGACCAGCCCAGGACCTGGCTGAAACGGCTGCACCCTGTGTCTGCAGCCCCCAACAGCACAGCCCGAGTCAGCTGCTGCTCCGTGCCACCCCTGCGGATGCTGAGCATGGGGATGCCATCTCGGGGAGAGGAGCTCTTCCCTCGCCAGCTCAGCAAAATCACGTGTCCCACTGTAATGAAGAACATACTGTGAGGTTTAAACAAATGCGATCAATTAAACTCATTCTTTCTGCAAGATTTAATTGGATATTAGTATTTGTGAAAGGAATGACAGTTACCAGATTGCTCCACAGACCAAAAAAAAAAAAAAAAAAAACAGCTAAAATTGTTACAACCTAGATTCTATCAGTGTTTAACATAATTACAGGTCGCTCTAGACTCATGCCATGGTTATTAGCGACAACACAGCAGAGGAAAACTCAAGCTTTACATTAGTTCAGAAGGAAGCCCTGTCCCCAGATGATTCCCAATGTAGACAGGGCATTGTTGTTTGCCAAAGCAGTTTTCTGTCTCCTGATTCAAAGCTTCTTAAGGATTAGATTGCTGCAAGAAGCTTGATTGCCAGTGCAGAAGGAATAAAGTTTGCCCTGCATGCATCTCCCTGTTAAATCCTGCCTGACAGCCAGCCAGGAGTACAAAACAGAGGATCGCCCAGGGATTCACAGAATAACATCCCGGTACAAAAGGGCCAGTTTTGCTCCCTATTTTAAGTCTCAAGCATGTGCATTCCTCTCTCCATTTTTGGAAATAATGGATTAAAATGAACTAACACCAGCTGGGCAGCCTTTACATGTCTGCTTCAGGAGCCACAGTGGCAATGCTTACTGAGCAATAACGGCAAGCAACAGATAATTTGATCCGGGGCCTTTAGGCATGTCCTGGTGCCAAGTGGCACCTCTAAAAATGTGACAGTTCAAATTTAAGTTAGACCCTTCCCTTTCCAGGCAGAGGCTGCCATAGTTAACCCACAGTCGGACGTGGAGGCAAACTGCTGGTAATCAACCGGCCAAGGGGGCTGCACGCTGGCAGATGCTCCTCATTTCTCCTTGCTCCCTCCAGCTTGGGCAGGGCTGGTGGGGAGAAAGCAGGACATCAACCCCCAGCCAAAACCGCACAGAAACGGGCAAAACATCTCCCTGGCACCTGCTGCCTTTGCTGCCTGCTGCGAGCTGCTGTCCAGATGATGAGCGAGGATGAGGAAGCGGTGCCTGCGTGGGCAGGCTGCCCAGCTCCCGCGCGCGGCTCAGGAGGTGGCATCTGGCTCGCAGCTCTCCCACTGCCAAAGCCCATTTTCCTTGAACAAGGTTAAGTGGTTTCAGCATTTCAGAATCCTTCGTTCCATCTCTCTCGGCTGCAGTCACGTTTGCTGGCACCTTTCTGCCACTTTGGCACCACGTCGGGCAGTTTTCAGCTCTGCCACCTGTGAGCCCTGGGGCTGCAGCAGGGGCAAGAGGCCAGCACCTGGGGGGCAGTGTGTGGCTCCCAGCAGCCCTAGCCCCTCATTCGTGCCTCCTGGTGCTTATTTGCAGCCCCCAGACCTCAAGCAAACAGACCTCAAGTCAGCACCCAGAGCCAGATGGGCTTTAGCTTTATGCTTAGCAGGAGAAAAGCAAGCAGGCCCCCTCTGGCACCATCCAGAACACAGGACCACGCTCTACATCAGTGCTCCGGGCATGTCCAGGCCAGTGGGAACAAAGTGCTGGGGTCCTGCCCTGACCCCCGGCCAACCCCATGTCGTGCTCAGCGCCCAGCCTCAGCCACTGCAGCCAGAGCAGCACCTGCTGCTGCAGGCAGACGGGACGGGAGCCTCCAGGCTCTGCTCAAGCAGCATCTCCTCCTCCAGCTACAGCAGCCTCATAGATTTCATCTCTGCACACACAAATATCTAAATATATACCTAAACGTATATATTTTTAGATATATGACATACATCTCGTAGCCTGAGCTGGGTCTGCAGGGTACAAGTGGGTCTTGCTGCCATTTTCTTTATGAGTTGTAGATGACAAAACAGAAGAGAGAAAGTGCCCACGTTGGAGCTCAGCCGACAGCTGGAAGGAATCTCACAGCGTGACACTACTGAGCAGTGAAGGGCCCTGCAAAGCCTCCACTGTGCTGGCTGCTCACGAGTGGCCCTGGGTGCCCCGCACTGCCCTGCAAGCACCGGGTGGCAGCAGGGGGACCGCTGGTGGCAGCAGCTCTGCTGCTTTACCTGCCTGCTGAATTCTGGCACAGGAGAGCGCATACAGAAGAGCACATTCCTGTGCTGGGATGAAAAGGTTTTCCCTCATTTATTAACAGACTTTTAAGAAGATAAAGACCACAACGTAAAAAGGAGCTGGGTGTCAAGGGCAGAAGGCTGGGCTATGCTTCTCCCAGCAGCCAGGGGATGTTCCTGCTCCCCTGCCCGAGCACAGAGCACCAGGACAGGAAGGTGCTGGGGGACCCCTGGGCTGGGCCACCCGACACAGTCAGAGCAGGCAGAGAAGCTTCCCAGTGCCCCTTGGCCCCGACACCAAGACCCTCGGGCAGGCGAAGCAGAGGGGGACCATTTGCACTGTTTTTTAGCCACATAAATTCAGTTCTATTTCAATGACAAGCATCAGAGCCCAGGCTCCGGAGGCAGCGGGTGCCTCCGGGGGTGACTCAGAGCCCCCGGGGCCTCCTGCACTCACACACCCCCAGCCCCCCCCGGCCCCCCAGCCTCCTCGGCATCCTCCCAGCAGCACAGGAAGCCCGGTGGGTGAGCAGAGACCTCCCCGTGCAAGGGAGGAAGACCTCGCCCCCTCTTCGTCACCACGGGCTTAATTGCAGCATGCTGCAGAGAAATTGCACGCTGCAAAGCCTGTCACAGCACTGCCAGGGCTCGGGCCGGGGGCACGTCTGCCACTGGGGCTGGGAATAATGCTGCGGGCTGCCCCGAGGCCAGTGTGGTCAGATGGGCACAGCGGCTGCTCCAGACCCTCCTCCGCATACAGAAGTGCCACGGAGCAGCAGTCCTGAGGACCAGAGCATTTGGGGACGCACCCGTCTCCCTTAGGTTAGCATCTCTACCGCATCTCCTTTTCCCCTCCACTAACTGATTTGTAAGGTTCAATAGCTACCAATGGGCTGCAATTAGCAGCAGTCCCTGGGGAGCTGAGAGCCTTCCGTGAGAAAAGCAATAGCCATATGTATGCAAAGTGCTGGGGGGGGGATTTAAAAAACAACACTGAGTACCTTGACTAATTGTCTGTCGGGAAGTGGAAATAAAAGTGGGCTTTTCAAAGCTCACACGAGTCGCACTGTGCAGCCCAGGAGAGCAATGAGCACCACGTCCCAGCAGGGCAGTGCAGCCTCTGGCAGAGTTTCTGCATGAGGGGAGCCGAGCTAATGGCCACTGCAAGAGATGTTGTAAGAGAAGGGCTTGCTACTCATGGGATTAATGCCCTGCATGCTTCAAAGCATGCTCCTGACCACCCTTAACCAAGAAGCCTCAGAGCAGTGCTCCCAGCACCCAGCTCCCAGCCCGGAGAACTGGAGGGTGCCAAGCAGGGCAGCTTCCCTGCCCTCAGCCCTGGGAACACCCAGGAGCTGCATTTGCCTCTTCCTTCGTTGATAGCACACTGACACTGCTCTGCTGAGCATCCTCCCTGGAAGCAAGGTGCGCTGTCAGGAAGGCTTCAGCACACTGGAGGGCACTGTGCTGTGCAGCCTGAGGCTGAGGAGCTGCGAGCAAACACGCCCCAAGAAATCTGTGAAATTCAAGCTGGGACTTGACTATGAGCCTCAAGAGATACTAAAGCAAGATGCACCGCAAGAAAGCACGGACTCCCTTACTGTCACCCAGCTATGTGCTCCTTGCTGCCCGTGCAGGTGAGCCCTTGTGAAGCACTCAGAGGTCTGCTTCCAGTCCAGCTCCTGACCCGCATGTGCTGATGCAGAAATGCAGTCTGACCTGAACGACTGTACACATGGAGCAGGCTGGGCACTGGGACAAAGTCACTGCTCTGCTGGAGGCACAGCGAGCAGCCTCCGGAGCAGTTCTGGGGCCGGGGGGCATCAGGCAGCAGCCCACCCAGCACCGCTGCCAGGGTCCCTGATGCTCCGTGATGGAGCTGCCCTGCTGGTTCTTTGGGACCAAAGCCCAGCCAGGATTGCTCCAAACCCAGCAAACTCATACAGAAGGAGAAGTCAGGCAGAAGGGGGAGACAGCAAGCCTGGATTCTGGTTTGGCAGAAAAGCAAGGCAGCTCTGGCAAAGGATCCCAGAACACCTTGACTGACGCTCAGCCTTCTCTGTGCTCCCCCAGACTCTGTCCCACCGGCACGAACAGACTCTGTCTGCCCTGCAGACATCTCCTGTGGGCCAGGGAAGAGCCTCGAGTCCAGGGCCGGGCAGGACATGTCCCAGCTTCAAACACCCCCAGACCCGCAGCACTTGTCCTGCGCCCTGCCCCGGTCTGCCCCTCTCCGCCAGCCGGGCGAGTGGCACTTCCCCAGATCCCAGCACCAGCCCCATTCCGGGCAAGGCGACTGACAACGTGTGTGTAGCCCCCACCTTCAGCTGTGTGCTGCACTTCCTGCTCCCACTGGTTCTATTTTTAAGGGTGAGAGTTCTGGTGCACTGTAGTTTCCCCAATTCAATCTCTTTTCTCCTAGCAGTTCCCCAAATTAGCCAGTTTCCACGGTAAAACACACAAACTGCCAGACAGACCTGAAACGCGCTGGCAGAGCCATGCAGAGAGGTTTGAGTGAGCTCTGCTTTGCTACTCCAGCTCTGTCACTCGCCCCCGAAAGCACTGGGATCCACCAGAAAATTACACCCTTGTGAAAATAAGGATGGGGACTTAAAGTCAGCTGGCTTGGGAGGGGGCGAGGAGGGGGGGCGTTCTGCATTTTTGGTTGTGTTTGCTTTATGTATTTGGTTTAAAGGAACATCACTATTGCTTTCTGAAAGTCACATCTCAACTGGTATTTTCCAGTATTTTTTTTTTTGTCCTTGATGATGCTGCCTTGTGAGTTTTGTGTTTTCTGTCTGAGGGAGTCAGAGCCTGGGAGGCAACACCCACCATGCAAATCACAAGCAAGCACGACATGTGTCTTCAGGTTTTTTCCTGAGAAGACCAACAAACATATGTATCGGCTTAATTAAACCTGCAAGATGATACGGAACAGTCTTGAAAAAGCGACGCCTGCTCTTCCTGATAAGGGCCCCAGGTTGGCACCGGGGAACCTGCACGCGAGCAGCTGAGAGCTGCGGCCACGGGGAACGCTAACGTTGAACAAACACAGGGCAGCGCAGAACCAACACCTAAATAACAATGCGGGGCAGTGATGCCTTCAAAAAAAATTAATGAGCTGAGGAGGAACAAGGACAGGCATATTTCCTGAGGCTAACTCCAGTCTAGTAAGCATCTTTTAACTCCAGCACAGTAAGCACCTTTTAAATGACAGCCAATTCTTCCAGGTATACCACTTATGACAAAAGGAATTGATCAACACATTGAGCCAAGCCTGGCCAGAAGAGAGAGCATTCTTCAGCTCAGGGCAGATTGGCTAAAGTCATCCACGGGAAGATAAATACATCTTTTTAGTGGTCAGTGCTTTGTGCTTGTTAATTAACCCGAAACATAAAACATCACTTCTCCTGGCAGCCCCTCGATGGGAAAGCTGAGGCTGTGACTCCGGGGAGATGGGGTGAGGCTATCGGCTGTTGTCCCAGACTGAAACGTCTCTGGATTCCTGCACATTCTCCCTGAGCTGCTGAGAGCAAGTTACTGGGGGATTTGAAAATATTTTGAGTGTTTCAAAATATCCGGGAGCCCACACAGCTATGATAACAATGAATTAGAGGCGCACGTGAAATAGCGTCACTGAAGTGTCGTCAGCCCAGAAAGCCGGAGGAATGCCTTCTCCAAAGTGCTGTGAAACAAAACGACCCAAACACCACTCGTGGCACCGGGCCGTTACTTACATCAGAGGCAGGGCCTTTATCAGCGCCAGGGCACGAGAAGGTGACGAACTCATGGCACCGCTTGTGCACGACGAAGCAGCAAACTGCAGAGAGAAGACAGGGACAGCATCAGTGGCACGTTGAGATTTTGCACCACATCAATCCAGAACTGAAAAAATAAAAAGCAATTAGGTAGATTTATGAGAAGAGACATCTAGGACTCTAGGCAGTGTTTTGTTTTTTTTTTTAAGATTTAAAATTCCGCTACAGATTTCCTTATCGACTACTGTCAAATGGACCAGGCATTTCAGTAAAACTAAGCAGAAGCAAAATGTTGAACTAACATCAGAGAAGGGCTGGGAACCCTTACATTCACTTTGAGCTCACTGTCACTTGCTGAAAACGCGCTGAGGTCACCCCCATGTATGAGAAGAGGGAGTAACTGGCATACGTGGATATCTGAGCTGAAAAGTTCATGTGTCCAAAAATGGAAGCCTGTACCGACGAGAACAGGTGGGCAATTTTCCTCCCACAGCTCTGCTTTTCTTTAGTAACTCCACAGCCTCCATTTGCCAGACCAGAAGACACGTACTTCTCCCTCTTCTCCCTCCTCACACACGCACGTAGATGACAAAGTCAATCTTCTGGGAGCAGCACAGTAAATTAATCCCAACGTGCCCTCACCCAGACTTTCAAGCATGAGTATCCGGAGCTAAATCCACATCCCTTAAACCAGCAAACCCTGACAGCGCACGCTAATCTGAAGCTGCCGGCAGTGTTTTGCAGTCTGTGCAGCCAACGCTCTGTACTTTAAAGGCTAATTTTCCCCCCAAGCCACGTGCACACCTCATTTGCAGCAACAGGCACCCAGGGGCCACCCGCACCAGCCACTGCCGCGGGCAGCACCGCTCACAGGAGCCGGTCCCTGCCCCGGGGACTGCTGGCTTTCCTAGCAGAGCCGAGCCGAGCCAGGCTGTGCTTTGTGTGAGGAAAACCTGGGCACCGAGCTCAGCTGTGTCTCAGGGCTCTCTTGCTGCTACATCCTTTTCCCAAGGGCTGTAGTTGTGCCAAAAGCAAGAGCAACAACAGACGAGCTGCGCTGGCTGAGGGGGTTCTGAGAAATTGAGCACGAAAAGCAAATTGAGGCACACCTCAACGAAACAGGTCCCAACTGCATCCACATGGGATTGTTCTTAAGGAACAAGGAGAAACCAAGTGCCGTTTCCCATTAAACCCACAATCCCCTTAATGTGTCCTGCTACACGCAGTTTTAAATTCATTTTCCTTTTCACATTTTTCATTACGAAAAGAACAAACACAGAAGGTTGGAGAGGCAGAGCAGCTGCCAGGATCTCTTTCCTCACAGGACCTCTCGCTTGCTTTTCTGAGCAAATAAACATTTCTTGAAAACATTGTTCACCATTTCTGTCATTTGTATACGCAGACAGAAGCATCTGGGAAGCAGGAAGGAAGAAATTAGAACTCTATTAGCAAAGATTTGTCCTGAAGTGTGTGTATAAACTCAATAAGCCTCCCTGACACGCTGGAGCGCGGGCACTGTCGGGAGTTGCACACTGATGCTGCAGGAGGTTCCCAGCAGAGATGGGGTGGTTTGGTTGGGCTGAAGGAGCAAGCTTACCAGGCTGGCCTGCCCAACGCCATTCCTCTGTGCCATATAAAACAGGCTGGTGAATGCAAACCCGACCCTGAAGAGTAGGTAAAAAAAAAGAAAAGCAAACCCTTCAGAGCTCCACCTTCCCCAGCCCCTAAGCAGCTTTTGCACTTTGGGGACAGTGACATTTGTTCCTGCCTGGGGAAAGTTGTTCCTGCCTTCGGGGGTGGCTGTGGAGGAGGAAAAAAGCAGTTGTGTGTGTGCTCGCCCTACCTTCAGGGCTCTGACAGCAGTGCCGTGCGCCCTGCCTGCGGCCAGCCCTGCTCTGCTCTGCAGGGCCCTGGGGAGAAGCAACCTCGCACCTCTTCCACCACGGCGAGCTGCTGGGCATTGCAACAGGCTTTCTTGCCACACTCCTTCCATCGGCTAACCACTCCTTCCTTTTCTCAACTGCCCCACGTAACGCGGTGCACGGTCAGTTTGCTGAGCTAACCCCAGGGTAGCTCTGTGGAAAGCCCTCCTGAGTAACAGGGGCACCACCCCGAGCACAAAGCTCACCCCACCTAACCCAGCACTGCACGCGGTGACAAATTTCCTGCAATTCAGTACCAAGTGCCCTCCCCTGACGCTGCCACCAGCAGCCCCGAGCACACGAGGTACACGGGGACCAAAGCAAGGTTGGCTTCTGCCCCTTGTAAGGGCGGGCTAGAGGAGAACTTCTCCAAATTAGCTATTTCTGTGTATTCTCTGTTTTACTTTTCACACACACCTCCCCTGAGCAGGGAGAGGGCAGGCTGTGGCTTTGACTTCAGTTTATGGAAAGTCAGAAATCTGACCTTTCTATTTTTGCTCTGGCAGAAACCCGTGGTGCTTTGGTTTCGAAGCAACGCTCCCGGAGCCCCTGCGTCAGGCAGACGAGACCAGGGCCCCGCTGCGCCAGCACCTTCACAGAGATGCATCGGGCCCTGGAGCATCGCACAGCCAGGAGGTTCAGCACATCGGTGGAACTGTGGGCTTTGATTGCAGTTGGTTTAAAAACAAAGCATTAAAAAATTCAAGCCTTAAGTACTGCTGTGCATGAAGGATCTGCGGTGGCTTCTCACGCTCTGCTCAGGACATGTTTTGTTTGTCAGGCAGAAGTTAGGCAATAAGGGGAAACAAGGAGGGAATACCAAAGAAGTAAGGGAAAGGAGAACACCGCGAGTGATGGATCCTTACAGACAGCCGGGAGGATGGCCGAAGCAGGAGTGAAGCACACACCAGCCCTGCTCTAGCTATTCGCTCCTGCCTCGACAGAAACCATGAAAACAGCACACGTTCATTTCACCTTTCCACGTGCGTGAGCAGAAGAGGTGAAATACCCATTTCTAGCGGCAAGAGACTAGAAAGCCAATGCCTGAGAAGCTCAGAAGCATGCCAGATTCTCATTACAACCTCCCCTTATTTTTTCAAGGTTTTATTGAGGAGTTTAATAATTAAAGAAGGCATTAAATATACACACCCAGTTAACACCTCCTGCCCTTTGAACAGGGACCTAAAGAATGTATTAGAAATGCCGTATTTTCTCTCCAAGTGGAAAAATGATTGCAGCGTCCCGAAAACATTCCATACTACAGTTCAATTAAGTAAATGATATTCAAAGTCACTGCAGGCCACCTTTGTGGCGACCAAATATTTAGCAAGAGTAGCAGGTTCTTCAGCAATCAATATTAATACAGATTGCAAGGAAAATCCATTTGAGGATGATGAAGTGCAATGCTTGCCTACGCATCCAAAGCAAGTGGCTCTCTGCTGACTGCAGTGGTGTGGGCTTTGCACCCAACGCTTCAAACGAAGCTCTGCAAGCCTTGAAAAAATCCATGCAAACAGTTCGTGCATGCTTAGGTGAATTTAAGTCTCTGCAGAAAACCATCCAAGAGAATTAATCAGGTATAGGAGCTTATGCAGGTAATCCTGCCTTGACTCATGGGCGTGCATCTCACCCGGCAGACACAAGAAGATGTGATAGATCTTCCCTCCCGTGACTCGTGCATGATAGTGTAAAGAGAGCGGGCGCTTCCCCCCTGCGAGCACGGCAGCAGGACCGGCAGCCCCACGGAGCACCGCTGGGGCGGGCACTCCCACGCCGTGCTTGGTTTCATCACATCAGAGTTTTTGCATCTTTGTCAGCGTAGAAACTACAGTACAAGCAGCAGCTTTCCCAGGTTGCTAATTAGACAGTTAATTTGTAAATCTTATTATATGATAATAAAGTTACCAAATCCCACTGGTGAGCTACAAACGTCCTGAGTCATTTATATCCAACAAAATGAAACATTAACCTTTACCATTTGTTGTTGCATAATGCAAGACTGCTCACTGGCCCTAAATTCTTCTTTAGTGCTATCTCTGTTACAGGCATCTGGGGAAACATCACTGTCATGGGGGAAGTGAAGAATTGAAAACCCTACAAACGACGAGAGGCAGAGTCCTGCAGCTCCGACACTCCCCGCAGACCTGCCGGAACGCACACTTTTAACGGCAGCTGCAGCACAGCTCTCAGATCTGGGGCAACTTGCACCAACGCATCCCAGCAAGATCAGGTTTCTCCTTTCCATGTTATCCTGGATACAGTTTGGGAGGAGAATTTCTACCTGAAGCAGCTCTGGCTCCAGCAAGCAGAAACCTGCGGCGCTGCTCAGGCAGGGGCTGCAGGAGCCCGAGCAAACCAGCTGCAGCTCCACCAGAGCTGTGTGCCGGGGCTCAGCAGCACCAGCAAACAGCTGCAGGACAAGGCAGCTCACAGCCGAGCCGTGCATTTGGCTGAAGAAGAAAGGTTTCCAAGAAGGTTGGTTTCCAGAGCTAAGAACTCACAGAATCATTAGGATATTTCCAGACCCTTGGAAAGAGCCTGATTTTGAAGGATGGAAAGAGAGAAAATACTAACGGTGTTGAGGGGAGGTGGGCACGAAAAAGGACAAAACCAGAACAAAGATACTTATAAGCTTCTTTGCCTAAACCACTGCTCAAAAATCCCCAAGAAAACTATAAAGCTGTTTCCTAAACTGATCGCAGAAACTGAGAGCCAGAAAAAAATGAATTAAGAAGCGTTCCAAGAGCACGAGCATTGCACAGCACATGTCCAGCTGCACTTCCAGCATGGGAAGGGACCTCCTGGGGGAAGAGAGGGCTGCTAGCGCAGCTCAGCAGGAGGCAGAACATCCATCAGCTCCAGGATGCTGACAGCCAGCCAAACCGGGAGGCTGAACACAGGGAGACAGGCCAGCAAATTAAAGCTTTATACAACAGCGTGCGGTTGGGAGCAGTTGTAGGTTTGCGTGTTTTGCAACAATGCTGCAAATTATTGCAGCAGACAGAAGCCCCCTGGTAAGTCCTCAGCGATGGCGGGAGGGACAAACCCAGCATTTGATTGCACTATGCAGAAATACTGCCACAAGCTGCTGGGTGGAAGCCCCCTAATTGCTGAGGACTTTCAGCATCACAGACACAAGGCTGGTGACCAAGCTGAGCTACAAATTGAACGCTAATCTTGGAGCTGACTTCAGCACTGCCTCTGCTGTAGTGCCAGGTCTCAACTCTGCACCTGGATCGCAGCAGTGGTCCTCTGGGGTCAGCAGGACAGAGCTTAAAAGGAAACCTCCAGTGAAAGTAAAAAATTAAAAAATAATGATAAAAAAAGAGGCGACAAACCTCGACACTGAACGAAGTGCAATTAGAGGAGAGCGGATGCTTCCACAGCCTCGCAGCAGCTCCAGGAGCAGACAGTCCTGCGTTCAGGTACAGTAACCTCGACGTGTGGGAGAGCTGCTGGGAACAACCAGCCCCAACAGGAGGCACACGGGGAGCACTCTGGCATGTGAAATCACAACCGTGGGGGCTGCTCGATGCGAGGGGGCTGCTCACAGGCACCTGTGCTAGCGAGGAACCAGGCACGCAGCCACCACGCAGCATTTCCTTGCTGAGGTCCCCCCCTGGTCCCCCGGCATGGGGAGCAGCCCCAGCACACGAGGCCAGAGCCCACCCATGGTCACTGTCACCACCACGGCCCTGCAGCCAGGGCAGTCCAGATGCAGCCCTGGCAACCACTAATTCCGCCCCGTTAATGAGCGAGGCAGGTATCCCCGCCTCTGGCTTGCCAGATTTATTTACAGAGAACAGAGAGCTTGTTCGCTCTGTGTCGCCTGCACGCACACCTTCTTTCTCATTCAGAGTATTTGCTTCTGTTTACCAAATGTAAACAAATGCAAAGAATTTCCCCACCATATGCAAGATACCTCACCTCACATGCTCTGTCTCCACTCACATGAGTTTCCAAAAGCAGACAGTTGGGCAGCTTGCCCAAAGACACAACAATGCTGAAAGATTTGCTCTTAGAATACAAAATCCTTCCCAGTCCAACGCCTTCTGCCCAGGACAAGCCCTTCACCGGAGCACCAAGCTCTTTATACTGGCGCTCAGGCTACCGAGGGAGCCAGCCCAGATGCATGTTCCCAGGAATACCAAAGCCTGGAGCAGTCTCTGGGTTCGAGTTTTAGTTGCAACTCCCAGTGCTGGAGCTGGCTGAGCCCGTCCTGGCAGGCAGCACGGCAGCAGCAAGCCCAGGCTCTGGAGCTGTGTCCCCAACCATGGCGCTGCTCCCAGCCCAGCCGTGTGTCCGAGGTGGCAGCAGGTCTGGGACACGTCCAAGCGCTGCAACCTCCTGCCCGTGCCACCACGGCTGTCACAGCGAGAGCTGTCCCTAGGGAGGGACGCTGCCAGGACCACGATGAGGAGCTTTTTTCAGTTTCTGGCTAAGTGCTTCTGTTTCTGAAGGTACTGGCGTATCCAAGAGACTTCAGGCTTCCATCCTCAGCCCCTTTATGACCTTTGGAGAGCTACTTCAGGGCCCTGTTTCTCCAGCCTTCTCTGGCCTGGCTCTGGATCAGCTTTTTGGGGTGCTGGAAGTGTGCTCCATGGGAAGGCTGCCCTGCACCACCCCCGGGCATGCTGCAGGAGCTGGGTGCCCGCAGCTGGAGGGGTGGCAGCAGTGGCATGCCGCATCTCCACGGGGCTTAGGAAAGCCAGGAGAGCCCCAGAGCTGCCTCCAGGCAGCTGCAGCTCCGCCGTGGGCCCCCGGCCGTCTGCAAGGGGCCTTGGCACCAGCCCGCAGCCGAGGGCTGCAGGATGCCAGGAGAGCGCACAAACCTGCGGCGCACCTGGCACGCCAAGCGTGGCTGGCTCGCGATGATAAATCATTTCCTGACCCCTGCACGCTATCAGCTTGGAGCCTGCCACATGAGATTTGATTAGCCTCATCTCCCATACGAAATGCAGTTAGCTGGCAGGAAGGTATCCAGCCCTCCTCAAAAACCCAGACACTGTGACAAATGACTTCCTGCAAGAATGAACCCTGCCTAGCAACTGGATGCCACATAAAGCACCGCTGCCTTTTATTTGATCTCCATTTGATGCTCTAATTTCATTGTATGAACTCCTTGTTCTGACGTTGTGGAGAAGGGGCTAATCAATTTTCTCCAAGCCCTTCACGAAATGCATAATTCAGGGAAGTCACCTCCAATGCTTGCTTCCCTCCGAGTACATTTTCCCCAGAATATGCATTCCCACCAAAGAGAAGCCCTTTGTCATCCTCTGTTGGGCAGAGGAAAGTTCTGAAGGCATCAAGACCCCTATCAGATACAGTATGTCAAATAAGGCAGACAGATGGAGAGTTAACAGAGGGAGAATAAGGATCACCCAAGATTCATCTAAAAATCAAGCTCAGTGAGGAGTTAAAAAACCTCCCCAGAGAGCTGACATCCATAATTTAGCAGATGGTTCTAATATCATGAAACTCAAAGATTATTTTGAGCGTATCTCAGTGCGTAGCTGCTCCCCTGCAACCCCATGGAAACTCTCATTTGGATAATGTTTCCATTAAAATAAATAACAGGAGATCCAGGAAACGGGCTGGAATTCTGATCATCCGAACTGGAGGAAACAAAATAACAAAAAAGATATTTTTAAAGGAGCTTTGCCTTTATCCACCTACGCTGGGCAAACCACGAGGTCAGACGCATTAGCCCGGCTTTGCCTCCATGATGCACGGAAACGCACCGGAGCCAGCAGCAGCCCTCCATGTGCCGTTGCCACGTTAAAAACTAAGACTTGGTACATCAAACAGTCAGCGAAGCATGATAATTGTAAAATAGAGGGAAAGAAGGTTTCCAGGAGGGGAAGTCCTAAATTTCTGACAGCGCTTTACAGCTTTTAATCACTTACAGCACATAAAGAGAAGCTGAGCTAAAATTTGTGCTATTTGGATTTAATCCCCAGCTTTGGTTAAAAGCTTCCTGGAGTCCTCACAATGCAACAAATATCTTTAATTCCCCATCAGACTTCAGCAGTTTTTCCGTTTTACCCAGTAAAAACGGACGTGCCCTGGGGTTTTTGGACTACGGCTCCTTTCTACAAAGCGCTGCCAGGACACGGCTGTGAGAGGCTGGGCTCTGAGGTGCCCGCTGGAGCAGTGCCGTGGTGGGAGGTTTGGGCACTGAGGGGTCGGAGCGGGCACTGCTGGAGCAGCTCCCCGGGGCTGGGGATGCCGCCCGGGGTCAGAGCCGTGCCCTGCCGGGGGGAGGTTGCCCCAGCTGCTCATCCCTTTGCTCACACGGAGCTGGTTTGCAGCCACCCCTTGTGCCCACGGTGAGATCCGCGCGAACTGCAGGGCAAGGCTGCCAAGCTGGTGGCTGTGCCTGAGCATTTTGTATTTTGAGCGATTACTGTCACTTTCCAATTACTTGGTTTTGCATCTAAACCCATGGCACATTTTTGTTTCTTTGCTCCGATACTCCCCTGGTTTGCAGGAGGCACTTCACAAGCCAAACCCTCCCCATGGCACACTCCCACCCTGCCCCTGGAAGGAAGAGCAGAGAATTAAGGGCAGAGAATTCAGTGCAAAGAGCAGGGGGCTCTCACTCACTAGGCTTATGTCTGCCTTCACCATGGCAAAGCAGTCCCAAGGCACGATGAACAACTCCTGTCCCCTGACAGACACGAGGGCTGTTGCTCATTTGTGCCATTTGGCACGAAGGGGGGAGCTGATGGGTGGGCAGAAGTCAGGGGGAGAGGGGAGGAGATGCCACCAACTGCAAGCAAAAGATGAAGGGGGTGAAGGAGATTAGGAGTGGCAAAAGGCATTTGTGTGGTTTCAGTTTCTTACAGAAAAGAAGGGGTTGTTTTTTTCTTAAGAAATGGGTGAAGAAAAGAGCAAGACAGCAGGCGTCTCTTCTGAGAGGTCTCACCGGCTTTATTTCCCTGGAAGACTGTGATTGCCTGAACAGCTACAACGATTTTCAATCCAAGAAAGCAATTCTTATTCAGACCAGTTAATTCTGCACTAATGGCACAAAGAAACCTTCACTACAGATTTGAAGAGGCCCAGCCTTTCAAATTAGTGCTGTGAAAGCTGTCATTCAGTGCCAGGAAGATAAAACTGCATTTCCTGGTATTTCTGAAGTAAAAGCAATATGATACTTATTTATTTTTTTTTTTTAAGCCACACAATCTTCCAGCCATTATGAAAGCAATGGGCACGGCTTTGTTTTGCTCTCCGACAGACAGGGAGCAGGGCCCACGTCACTTCTGTCACTTGCTGCTTGGCAGGGGAAGGTGGGCAGCACTTGCCTGGGCCAGGCTGGGCTGGGGAGGATGCAGGAGCTGCAGGAAGAGCCCAGCCCCAGCACCCACCTCCCGCAGGTGGCCAGCAGCACCGCAAGGCCAGGGCTGAGAGACACTTCCAGAGACACAACGACATTAATTTTACATCAGAGAGCCTCTGCCAAGCTCAGAGAAAAATGGCTCAGAATTTAAATACTTCATCAGCATTTCTCACGTACCAAGCTGTAACAGAGATTCACTTGCAGACTGAATAATTTAGCCCGTACGAGCGCCTGGCCAGCACGGCACGCACAGCAGGCGCTGGCAGCGCAGGGGCTGGCCACGAGCTCCTGGCTCGCCCTGGGCTCCACGGAGCAGCTGCCCAAAGCCCCCCCCTCTGCAGGCATTCATCGCTTCATCTTCCCTTGGGAGCTGGCTGTGACTCCGCTCGCTCTTTGGGCTCCAGCAGTTCCTTCAGGTGTTTCTGACACACGAGGGCTGGCCGAACGCAGCACTTCCCAACACAATTTTGGCCACGAGCTGAACTGGCGGCATCCGCCCAAGGTCCTCGGGAGGTCACCCGGAGGAGAGGTGCCACAGGGGAGGCGGTGTTCAGAGCACGCCCTTCCCCGAAGGACTTAAAGCCCCTGACCTGACCTCCAAGCCCCCAGCCATGCACATTCCTGCAACAACCACAGCAAAACCCGAGGAGCCCTCAGGGAGCACAGGAGAGTGTGAAAGTCAGTGCCCAGCCGCGAGCAGCAGCCTTCAGGTGCTGCAGCCGGAGGTACAGGGGGCACTTCTTGCTCCCAGGGGTAATGGTTTATCAGCAAAACGGAGCGAGTCCAGCACCCGTAGGGCTCAGGGTGCACAAGCACCCACAGCAGCCGTGCTGAAGAGCAAGGCAGAGGAAGGCCATTGCACTGCTCCTTTCCAAAAGAGGCATCTTTAATATTCATCTTTTTTTTTAAAGGGGTTAAATATTTTGAGCCCAGCCATGCACTATGAGAAGGATTTGAGTACGTACGAACAAAACATTCAAAAAAAGTCTGCAGCTTTTATATGAAATACCAGTAATGAATTGACAACACACTCTGCATGACAATGAATGTAATGAAGCCAGGCGGGATGAGGAGCATCAATCATCCACGGCAATATAATAGGTGTGGGCGGGGAAGGGGACGATGACTGCAGTAGAGCTCAGATCGGGGAGAGATCTTTCTTCTCCCACCGCTAGCGACAGAAACACCCCGAGCCAGGCTCTGGCTGCCGGGGATGGGCAGGGGGCTGCTTGGGGGCCGGCTCCAGCTGGGGTGGGCTCCTCGCACAGCGCAGTGCTCATGGGTACGGGGTGCTGGGGACACGTTACCCTGTCCCAGAGCCAGCCGAGGAGTTCAGAGCAGCGAGGACGAGGCTGCCCGTACGTTTCCTGGCACGGCTCGCAGGCACTGCTCCCCCCTCTCCGCTCACCGTGCCAGGTGCCGTTTCAGAGACCCACGCACGGAACAAGGGGAACCGAACCCGCAGCGGAGCTGCCCACACGCGGGCCCTGACAGATGCCCTGAATGAACCAGAGGAAAACATGCTATTCTCTAATCTTTAATTATAGCCAGGTGACATGTTGCAGCAACACTAACAGGTAATTTTTCAAGCTCGAATTTGTTTATTTCGGTGTTAACATCCCCCTACCTGATTCTTAAGAGCCCAGCCCGCGAGCCTCCTGGCACAGCATGCAGGGGTCGGGCACAGCCTCAGCCCACGAGCACGGGGCAGGGCTGCAGAGCCATCAGGGACAGGAACAGCCCCACTGCTGCCTGGGGTCTGGGTCACAAGCAGCAGTGAAAAAGCACCCAGGGGCTGGATAGGGTTTAGCAGATGAGAGGCTTCTCCATGAGGGACTGACAGGCAACGGCTATTTACCTTAATCCAGCAACAGGGAACATTGAGGAAGCACCCAGCAACACGCCGCAGCCCCACTCGGAGCCAGGTCCCTTTGCCAGGGAACCAGGTCAGGGTCCCCTGGGCACTCCAGGGGCCACGAGGCCAGCTCTGCTCACAAAACACCCGCGCCACAGCTCCAGGACCTGTCCCAGCCCCCAGCTGCACCTTCAGCATCTCCACCAGCGAGAGATGAAAAATAAGTACTGTATGATTAATCAAGGCCCTGAGGGACCAGATTAAACAGTCTTAGAAATTAGTTCTGGATTTCTTACAAAGGCGCTGGAAGGCAGTGGAAAGCTGCAGCAGTCCCCAGAGAATTAACACCGAGTCCTCTTAAAATCCTGACTCAAGTGCACCAGTTACACAACTCGCCGCTCGCTCGCTTCTTGGGCTCGCTGCTGCGATGTGTTAGATTACAGATGGTCTCAATTAAAAGTGCATAGATGGAAAGGAGGCTTGGAAAAAAACGCACACGACAAGAGAAGATCGTTAAAAACTTGGCAGCCTACTTTAACTCTGGTGACCTGGTAATTTAATATTGTAATTGAAACTCCGGGTCAGCCTCTTGAGAGGAGGTAGAAATATGGAAAGGTATCCCTGCAGGATCAATCCTACCCAGAGAGCAAGTCAGACATTAAGAGAGCAAACCCAGACGCAGATAACCCACCACCATCCCAATTATTGTATTTGCATCTCAGAGCCCTGGAAGATGGCTGCTAGCTTGCTTTGAAGATGTGTTTTTTTTTCCGTATGAGCATATTAATCCTGTTCAGGGAAGATAAAAACCCAGTCCCCAAAGTGCTAACAATGTAGCTCAGTAAAAGCTGAATTTTGTCACTTATCTCCAAAGCAGAAAGGGGAACTTCACTCCCCTTTTTCTTCCTCTCATCCCCCCCATTAAAATCAGGTACTCTGAACACTGTCTCACATCCAAAGCTGGAGATCAGGGCTGTTATTGAGGAGCAACACCCCGATAACACTGCCATCACCTCCAGGCAGGCAGGGAGGCTTCAGAGGCACCAGGCTGGTTCTGGATCTCTCAGTAGTTCAAGGACCAGGGCTGGGAGCAGCCCCAGCTGCCTGCTGCATCCCAGCCAGGAGCAACTCAGCTTCCAGCCGGGCACCCCCAGGTGTGGTTCTCCTGTGCCAGGCACCCCCAGCGTGGCTCCCCTGTGCCAGGCACTGGGCCCCAGGAGTGCTCATCTCACCAGCAGCCAGTGTCACCCCGGCCCCTGCAGCCACGCTAACCCCCATACCTGCTGCAGGCTTTACTGTGTTTGCACCATCCTGCTGCTCCAGGTTAATTTGGTGGCTATTTTAAAATCCCGGCATCTGACCACAATGTGATTTTGCCTCCCAGCGTTTCAAAACACTCGCTCCAGCAGCAGATTCGTCAGGCTTGCCTGACATAACCAGGGTAACCTCCAGTGATGCTTTCACAGATGGGATTTAAAATTAATGACAGTTTCTCAAAAGATGTCTTTCAAACTCTGCAGACCCAGGATTAGCCTGTTACGAGTAACAGGGTGTCAGACTGTAAATAGAGGATGAAGAGACTCCCACAGCTCCGGGAGGGAGATGTGGGCTGGTTTCTGCAAGCTCCCTTCATGAACCCGAGGAGGATCTGCAGGGGCAGCTGCTACTCAAAGTCCCACGAAGGCACAGATGTATCTGTGCACGTATCTGTGCAGATCTGTTTCAGGAATATTATGGGCTTATCGGCCTAGAGGAGCTGCTGTCACGTAAGCCTCAGTGGTGCACCAGAACCCACAGAACAACCATGCGGGTGACTCCAGCTTGTGACAAGGACATCTAACCAAAGCGAGTGGATTAAGGAACCTGTTCTACAAATGACCAACATTAAATCAGTTTCCTGTACAAACTGTGGATTGTGCATACTTCATGTATCTCAGGCTGATGAGATCAGGGGTCAGCCACATG
This sequence comes from Anas platyrhynchos, assembly GCF_047663525.1. Taxonomy (NCBI): domain Eukaryota; kingdom Metazoa; phylum Chordata; class Aves; order Anseriformes; family Anatidae; genus Anas; species Anas platyrhynchos. The sequence continues at coordinate 19,113,531 of NC_092601.1, read as the reverse complement.
CCTACACTGAAGAAATTCAAGTAGCTGACCTGTAACCTTCCTCTCCCAGCATGTCCCCATCGCGCTAGCTACACCAAAGCACCACGGCATCTTGGTGTGCAGGCACGTTCCACATAGACTGCATCTTTCCTGAACCTGGAGTACATTTGAAACCTATAGATGGAAGCCAAGTGGAGAGAATTTCATCATGCCTATAGGTGCTGGTCAACAGGCTTCACGGTTCCAATACTAAAATGTATTTTCCATAGCACTGGAGATCAAGAAAGGCTGAGCTACTTTTTGTTTCTGAACGCTAAAGCAAGAGGCATTTATGCTGAACACATGTTGCAAGATAAAGCAGTCATTTCCTTTAGATATTCTATTTAGGGTACGGAGCTAAGCTCATACATGGACGAAAAGTTTCCCAAGCACCCTTGGCCAGAATCATCCTTGCTTTACTCCTGGTCACCTTCCAGGAGCTCTTGGGTTACCTCCAGTAACTTGCAACCAGGGGGGCAAGGGTTGGAGTTTAAAGTTGGCCATACAAATAAATGTAATGGATTTAGGATATTCAACCAAGACTGGATCATAAACACAGAGCTACTGTACAGCAAAACTTGGAAGGCATTTACAGACTGCTCAAAAGACTGAGAGGTCTAATCTTGTTCTCAGACTATAAAAATATGTATTTATATATAATTCAGACTAATCCAAATGTGTGGAAACTAAAGCAAACTTACCTAAACCAACAGAACAGCACAGGTGCTTTTTTCTCACCTCGCTTTAGCATTATTTTCTCTATTTAACAACACACCCCAGGTAGCACCCAGACCCCACGTGTTTACACGGCAGGCAGCACTGTCGGCTCCAGCGGTCACAGCCACCCCCCGCGCAGCTGTGCCTCGGTTGGACCCTGGTCCTGCTGTCCCATGCTGCGTTTGAAGAGCAAGTTATGCTGGATGGGCTCTGTTTTACACCTGCACAGCCCTTACCATACTGCAATCACAATGCAGCAGTACTGTCGTGCCAGCGAGTTCCTGCTTCAACTGCCAGACCCCAGGCAAAGCCCAACATTGACCCATCAGGACAAGTTTTCCCTGAGCATCTCTCCAGGCAATCGTGCTGTGTCCTCCAGGTGCTGCATCTCCTGCAGGCCTGAGAGTCCTTCCTAGAGAAGCTTTCTAAGCTCTCCTGAGCAGCTTTGATAACCTGGTGAGGCACCAGCATGACCCCTGTGACTTGCTCTGAAGTGTCGGGGTTGCTGCATAGTCCTTTTGCTTTTCAGGAAGTGCAGGGAAAAAAACATCCTGAATACAACAGCAAAATATTTTTTCGGCCAATATAAAGACTAACGACTTCCCTGCTGCTGCCTCTGGCTTATTTTGAGCATGCAGCATCTCGGGAGGTTTTGTTCTCTACATACAAAGTGATGTTTGAATGGTTTCTTGAACACCCAGATATGGCAACAGCTCAATTTAAGTACAACTGAACGCAGCAGTTAGCCAGGGTCCTCTGAACACGAAGCTTCCTACGTAGGATTTATGCTGCAATCGTGTCGTGTGATTGTGCCACGGTCCCAGGCTTCCTACAACAGTACTCCGAGCATTTCTCAGCTCTGACCTCAGCTCCCTGCTGGTTCACCACCAGCAAAGCGTTTCCCCAAATAACCCAACGCTCACCAGCATCAGCCTGGCTCAGAAGACAAGAACCCAAGGCACTAATTTGCCCTGACAGCACCATTAAAGGCAGGCACAAATGACTCCCGACATTAACATACCTCCCATGCTTGCAGCCTATCAAGAAGCTAACCGGAGTGTTCAAGACAATTTCAAGATGCTTTTCATTTAATCTCTGCCCTCTCTCTCCTTCAGACCCATGCCACAAGTGCCCGCCCAGCCCTGCAGGCCAGCAGCACACCGCTGGGCACCCTTCACGTGCCTGCAGCCAGAGGGGGTCAGAGCAGGGCACGAGGAGGGCAGAAGACGATTTTTGCATGTGCTGAACCCGAATGCTGCCCCCAGCACTTCCACTCCTGCCTACCCCGCAGGCAGCTCTCCTCACCGCCTCAGCCAGACTAGCGACCCCCGTTGCCAGCACATTTTGGAGCTTCCAAGCCCAGGAGACAGCGCAGGACTCGCCAGATGGCAGGAGATGAAGCTCCACCTGCTGCGCGCCCATTCCCAAAAGGTTCCCATGAGGTGGGACAGCAAAAGCCTCTACCACCACCCCGGCGTGTGGTGCTGGCCGCAGCCTGCCCGTGGCAGGGCAATGCCGCCTGGCTGCCTGTGCCCACTCCTGCAGCCCCCAGGAGGGTGCGGGACCGAGCTGCTGCCCCCTCCCCACCCGGGGGAGCGGCGCGCTGGACTTTATCTTGTTATTTCAACCACTTCCTCCCGCAATGCTCCGGCAGAAAGCAGGTTCATCTTCAGCAGCTCTGAAGCAGAGCAGGTGCTTCCTCTAGTTTGTGACTCCCCTGCCCTGATAACACGGTGCTCTCCCACCAGGGAGCACGGCCCCAAACCTCCACTGCTGATGGCCAGGAGGGCACCGGGGCCAGGGCAGTCCCACAGAGCTGCCAGCCGTGGTATGGAGGCAACAGCACCCATCTGCAGGGGCTGCTGCTTCCCCCCACACTTCACAGTCCCCCCACCATGCTCAGCACCTGCCCACGCCACCACAAGCCCCCAGGCAAGCAGGGAGTGGGCTCACGGGGGATGCAATGGGGATCAGTGGCCACGTCAGCCAGCAACAGACTTTCCAAGAAGTTCACTAAGTGCATTTGTAAAGGGAAGAGTAAAGCGTTACTGGTTTCTCACCATCTCCCTGCTTTAAAAAGGTCACCACTTCCCTGTGCATCTGCAGCACCAAATGCCCCAACAAGCTGCAGGCAGGCACAGGGATCCCCGCGTGGCAGGGCACAGCTCTGCCAGCAGCTCCCACCACGCGGCTTTCCAAAACCGTTATTGAGAAGCAATTCCTCCAACTATGGCAAGCAGCCACAAAGAACAAATGCCCATCCTCGAGAGCCAGCAGCTCCAGGAGCCGTTTTCTCCATGGGGACAGCAGCAGCCAGCTGTTTGCCCACCCCAGGGCTCACTCCCGGCTGCGCCTCTCAGGAGGGGGCTCAGCATTAACACAGCCCTCCCTGTGCTAACAGCAGGGTGCCCGCTCGAAGCATTTCTCTGCGGATGCACCAGGCTGCTGCAAGAGTGCACAGTGCCACCCAGAACCCAGCCGAGGCGTGCCTTTGCCATGTGCCAGCACCAAGGTTTCTGGCTGTGAAGGAGGGCGCAGAGCAGTGCAGTGCAGCAGGGGGTGGCTGCAGTCCCCGGCCAGCCCTCGCCCTGCTGAGGGCACCTGCAGCAGGGAGCAAAGCCACCGAGTGTGCTGCGAGGGGACACCAACGGGAAGAGAAAGCCAGGCTCTGCAGCTTCAGTTCACTGTCGCTTGCCTTCACACATCACTTGCGTTCCCCAGCAGACACTGCTAATGTGATGAGCTTAATTCTCCAAGGCAGTTTTCAATCCCTCCCTCGTGCTCCAGCAAGGGGGGGCACAGAAACAGCCCTGCCTGCCATGGGGGGCTTGGGGCTGGTGGGCCAGGAGGTGCTGCCCGTGTTTCTCCAGGTACCAGCGCCCCAAGGACCTGCACACCTCATCCCTTGAGCACCTCCAGTTTCACCTAACACCAGCTGGATGCTCACACAAAGCCACCCAGGGCGTGGGGAGCTGCAGGCTCCATGGCAGCACTGGGACACCTACACCGAACCAGCACAGCGAGCTGCATTCAGGCCATTTGCAGAGGCAATTTGCTGCTTTGGAAACCTGTTGCCCACTCGAGGTGCCTGTTAATCCCAGTGCAGTGCCTGCACACGTGCCAAGCTGCCAGGGCCAAGGAGCAAGGGAAGGGCTCCAAGCCCCCAGCAGCCTCCCCAAGGCCTCTCTGCTAGGTGGGCTTCCAGTCCCCCACCCACTCCCCCTTCATCACGGCAAATCCCACCAGAAGCACTGACTTGCCCAAACCACATTTCGCTAATTCAATCATAAAAATGAGAACGAGACAATCCCAAACCCTTCTGAAGTCTCAGCCTCTCCGCATGGCTCTCCCCATCCCTGGGGCCTGCTGCCCTTCTCCTCGCACAGTTCTAGCCTAATTTTGCATTGTTAAATGAAGAAACTCCCACACGTTTTGTACTTGGACAGCTGATTTCCTTGGAAATTCTCACAGCACGCTGCTGACATTAAACCCTTTCCTCCCACCAGGCAGCAAGAGGAAAGCTGGTGAGGAGGGCAGGCAAAAAAAACCCTAGTGATTTGCAAATTTTCCAATCATGGCAAAAAGCCATTTATCAAACATGGGCCTCCCATGCTGGGGGTCAAGGGCAGCCTGGGCAGGCCCAGCAGCAGAAGGACGCCCCCCACATGGTGACACTGAACTGGGAGCAGTGGGACCCCGGGGAGCCTGTGGGCACAGGCTGGGCTCCCCCAGCACCAGGCAGCCTCCTCCAGGCAAGCCTGAGGCTTACAAGAACTTGATGGCACGTCAGAGACCACCACGGAGCACAATGACTTGCCCAGCTCTGGCATAAATCCGGGCACAGCACCGCAAAATCCCAATTTTGCGTCAGCAGCCGGCACATGCTCGCTCCTGCCAAACCTCGACTCTGCCCCAGCACCCGCAGCAGAGCCCACAGGGGAGCCCGGCGGCGCCCAGCAGCGATGCCTGGAGCATCTGTAGCTGCTCTGCCTTGTTCTCTGTCTGCTCAGTCCCAAACTCCACAGGGGAATTTCGGGAGGTCTCGCAGGTTTCCTGCTGAGCGCACTGCAGATGGGGAGGTGCTGATAAGAAATCCAGCCACTTCCTCTGCAGGAAAAAAAAAAAAGGGAAAAAAAGGCAGCTTTGGTGAACCGAGCAGGGCAGCACAGCAGCTCTGTGCTGTGGCTAGGACCCACGTCTCTCGCCCTGGGTATGCTCAGCCCGACCCATCCACACCACCAAGGCCATGGCTCCTCCTGGTCCCTCCTTGTCCCCCTGTGCTCACCCTGTGGCTGCTGCCAGGGCACCCAGCGCTGCGCCCAGGCCAGGGCAGGCACCCAGCAGCCCGGCTCGCCCTCACCCCACTGCCCCCGGCTTGGCTGCAGCCGGGATGCGAATGTTCACTTGGCAGGAGGGAGGCTTGCAGGCAGCAAAATCCCTCAGAGCTGACCCTCACGAGGCGAGTGCTACCACACTCCAGCCCCCACACGCCACAACGACATTGCTGCAGGAAAGGATGCAGATTACGTTTTTTTTTGTTGTTTTTCTTCCCTTGAAAACAGGCCATTATCTCATGACAGTTTGGAGCACTATATGTTATTATACAGCAACATTACTGCCTTTAAGACATTCAAAGGGCTGCAGCTGGCAAGATCTCTAGTGTGCTTGGCACTCCTTTTGATGCTATACGACTAAGATATTAAAATAACATTTCCAACATGTAGGTTTACTGCGTCTGCTCGCTGCTCTCCCTCCAGCGAAAGCCGCTCGGAACAAGGTTTTATTGATGCTGCAAGACAGGCGGTGCACAGAGCGGGGCGGGTGGGGGGGTCACCTTGCTGCTGGGGCAGCTCCCTCCTGTATGGGGAGCTCCGGGACTCAGCTCCGGGTAAAATCCAGGCAGAATCCTGCTAGACACAAGGGCTGGGGAAAGCCGGCGGTGCGGAGGGGCACAAACACCTGACCAAGGTCAGGGCAGCAGCAGGAATCAGACCTTGCCTGCAGCATCACGCTAAGGGACGCGTCTCAAAACACAGTGGGATGGGGGAGGGAAGCCAAAGCCAGACCTTTGGGCTTTGTTTTCTTTAAATTAAACTACTGTTTAGTTGAATTTTGCTTTAGCTCCAAATGACCAGTATGTTCAGCTTCTGCTTCACAAACAAAACCACCAAACTATGAATTGGATTCGCTCTTCTTGGGCAGCAGTCCTGTGTGATTACATGGCACTGTGTGCAATTAGAGCGTTATCTGGGCTGCCAGCATTCGGAGGGGAAGAGAAGAGAAAAGAGAAGAGTCATTTTATTTACACGGAGTTCTGCAAAGAGCCTTCTTGGCTCACTTTCCACATCCCCGTCCCTGCTGGCCAATATGACTTTATTAATGTTTACGATATGGCCTACTTTTTAATGCAACTCCGTCCCAGTGAAAGAATCCATTTGCATTTTTAATGGAATTTGGATAAGCCATTTAGCCTGTCCCTCAGCACAGGGCCCCTCTAACCCTTGCACAAAGCCTCGCTGGGGCAGCACCACCACGTAGACAGCCACAGCCAGCCTGCTACTAGCCCAGATGATTTACAGGGCAGCCGCTGTCACCAAGGGAAACAGATTTATATAAATGTTTGCACTGCTGTAGCACCTGCCCCATCCTCAGCACAGGAAACGCGGGCCATCCCCAGCTAGCCCAAAGGCGGTTTTACATTCACTTTATTTTATTAAAATAAAGCAATGATGGGAAAAAAAAGCCATACATAAGAACCTAAAGGGAACCATAAAAATATTTAAACTTGCCTGAAATTTCTTCCAGCTGCTACATGGTACTTCATTTAAATGAAATAGGGCAGATTTCAGAAATACCGAGCTTCGCTTTGTTTTTACACCCATGGCAGGTCTCCTCCTTTCACACAGGGCTCTTCCCATTTTCCCTTTGAGTGCAGGGTAAAGAAAAACTTCTGTGCTGAGCCACGGGAAGCTGCTGGCTGGGCCTGGGGGACACCTGCCAGCACCCCACGAGAGCTCACAGCACCCAAAGCCACCCCATCTCCATGCAGACCCCCCCCCCAGCCACCCCCCAGAGCACTGAGCTGTGCTGGGCCTTCCCGAGGGTCCCCAGCCCTGCATGCTGCCTGCTGGGCAGGGGGAGCCCCGTGCCCCCCGCCACCCCCAGCCCCGCACACGGCTGCTCCCAGCTGCTGGCTCCTGCCCTGCTCCCGCATCTCGGGCTTAGCCTCAGCGGAGATTGGCAGCTGCCTGGGGGCGGCTTTCCATTTCAGAATGCACAGCACCCGCTCCTCAGCGCATGATATCGTAATAAATATTTGGAAAGATTTGTTATTTTTGTATAAACAGCAACAACACATTGCAGAGGCTCAGCTCCTTGCTGCGGAGCTCCCCGGGAGCCTGCCCCAACCCTGCCAGGGGCAGGAGCCACAGCCCCCACCCATGTGCTTGACATCCCCGCACCCAGAGGGGCTGCCGGGGCTGCCAGATGTGACATTCATTCACCCAAGGCTGTGGAGGCTCCTGGTTCCTCGCTCTGGGTCTGCCAGCTATAAAAAAGCCTCTCTGAAGCCCCCAAAGTTTGGCCAGAGCACGGCACGAGAGCTCAGCTCCCTTCACCTCTGCAGCCCAGGCTCAGCACGGCGAGGGGGAGCTCATCGTGGCCGCCCTTCTACACAGGACACCACAGCCTCTCCTCCCCCCCGAGGCTGCACCCATCCCTCTCCTGCATCTCCCTGCACCCAGGCTGCTCCCAGCTCTCAGCACTGCAGATCCTGCCCGATCCGTAACGGAAACCCCCGCACGCAGCTTTCCAAGCTAGAATAAATGCGGTCCCTCAGTGAAATGCTGCACACCACACAGGCTATTTATCTTGGAACTGATGCAGACTGAAGCTACAGAAAAGGAAACAGGTTCAGACTAGGACAGCAAACTCATTTGCCAGCCGCCCCCAGGGAAGCACTTCTCTGCCCTTCAGACTCCGGGAGCATGAAACACACACCCACTAAAAGGTGTTTCCCAAAAAATGCGTCTGTTCTACACCCTGCCAGGATTCTAATTCACTACAAATGCAGTTCTCTAGCAGAGAGTATTTAGATTGCTAACTCCCCTTCTTCATTGCATATTTTTCCGCGTTACATCACCATTCCTCTTCAGATGTTCCAGGATCTTCCTCCTCTTCCATCACCACCGGGGCAGTGCTGCTCAGCAGCGGCCCAACATGACACTTCCCTGCCTGCGTCAGCCCGATTCCAACTTCGGGGACATTAATAATAATTACATTATAATTCTATTTCATTACAACATTATTTTGGATGACAAAGGCTGAACACAGCATATTCATTACTAATGGGATTATTTCTCCCTCTGCATCTCCAGAGCTCTGGGAGCTCACGGGCAGGCGGGTGGGAACCAAGGGCGCCTCGGGTGCCTGAGCCCCCTCCTGCTTTACCCTATGGGACCTCCACCTTCATGAGCTGTGGGCGAGGAGAGGCCACAGGCTTTGGAGACAACGTCCTCACTGAGCCAGCAGTGCTCTATTCCCACGAGCGTTGGCTCACTCCCAGCAGTGGAGTAAGATTTTTTCTCCCCAAAATGCGCTCCAGGAGCCCAGCACGCTCTGCAGTGAGCTCCTGCAGGGCAGGACGCTCCCATGCAGACCCCAGACCCTCAGCACACAGGGCCTGACACTTAGGAGGAGCTCTTCTCTCTGAACTCAACAGAAAAGCTTCATGCTGCTTGTCTTTCCAGTGCTGCTGAGCTCCCAACCCCGCCAGGGCAAGAGGCCTGGCTGCCAAGTGAAGCAGGGCTCCGTGGAGGGCTCCAGGGCTCCGATTCCAACACACGCACGGGTTTCATCGCCGCCTGAACAAGCCACCACCACCACCAGCACGCTTTAGAAAGCAAGAGAGCACAAACTCCCAGGAGCAGAACGACAAGTTCTCAGCACTGAAGATGATTTCCTCTTTCAATATTATTCTTCAGAAGTTGCAATACCCACTCAAGTGTGCTAACTTCAAGAAGAAGCCAAATTATTTTCAGTTTGGCTGACATGACTGAGGAACAATTCCTCTGAAGCTGCTTGCTCCATTGTAAGATCCAGATTTGGCATACATAAAATCCCATTACACCTTGAACAGGCTGCTGACAGACACTCGTGGGGGAAAGCAACATTCTGGACAATTTTTGTTAAAACCTTAAATGAAAAGCAACAGCTACAGTTTTGATCATCATCTCCATTTTCATTCAGCCTTAGACCTAACAGTGAATCATTGCATGTTCTTAGGAGATGCTGTGCTGTCACGCAGAACCAAGGCACTGTCCCAGATGCTGAAATAACAAGACGCAGAGCACTGCTTGCCGTGCCCGATGCACCCCCAGCACCGGGAGCACTGCAGCACACACACCCCATCACAGGGCTGCAGGGGGGGCACCGCTGCCACCGCCCCCCCAGGCCTTCAGCCACCCGTGTGCCAGCCCACACAGCTAAGGTGAGCCCTCCTGCAAATTACAGGCCTTGTGATAGCACAGCACTCAGAAAATCCTCCACTTCTGTATCTGCCACCTGTGCGTGCTGTAAAGACAACATTCCCGACTCCCGTGGTTTTAAAGAAAAACATCCCAAATATTAATTGATACGATATTGGAAGCAAAACCACTCTCTATGGCAACCTGAAAGGTCTTAATTATCCATGCAGGTGGCAGAGGGAGCAGCCCCAAGGCACACAGCATGGGTAAACTTGGCTTTTCATAGTAGGTATTGAGAAAAAAAAATCTCATTCAATCCCTTGAGAGTTCAGGCAGCTCTTTCATTAGCAAAAGATATTCTTGAACTCCCTACACAATCTGAAAGACTATTATATTTGCAACTTAAAATCCATCTGAGTGTCTTAACTAGTAGGGAGCGGGGAGGGGAAGAAAGAATTAAATCCACATTCAAACAGGAGAAAACCCGTTCCCGTAGCAACGGCAGAGTTTGCGGATGGCTCTCAGATGCCATGGGTGTAGAGGTATTCCGCACACAGATTCCTGCTGATATCCATCACCTGGAGGACACGGCAAGGGGAAGCACGGGCAGACTGCCCCACGCCATGTATGCTGGAGGAGCGCACAGCCAGGCTGCGAGGGGAGCCAGCAATTAAGGGAAGTTTCCAAGAGAAAGCGGTCTGATCCGGCAGGAGCTCCAGGGGTGCTGCTGCAGAAACAAGCTGGTTTTTGAAGCTTTGTTCTGATAGCAGGGAATAAACAGAGGGACCAGTGCCATCTGCAAAGAGCAAGTGTTTAAACACCACTGATCTGGTAATTTTCTCTAGGGAAAAAGCTTTCAGATGGGCATACGAGAAGCAAAAGCTACCAGTGCGTGAACGTTTCCCTTGGGAATCATCAGCAGCCCTCCTGTGAATTCCTGACCAGCCAGTGATGCAGCATTCAGGCATCAGTATTTCTACTGATACAAAGACCAGGAAAACACAACCTTAACCTTCTGCAGGATCAGCCTGAAGTCACCCCTCAGGTCAGAACTGCTGGGTGACTACAGAGAGGAAAGCCCCTTTTTACCCAAAAGTAATCATGATAATGCAACGCAGCCCTTTGGTTTCACTCCTCCTGTTAGACTTAGGTATTTGTTTTTCAGCTGCATCAACCCTGTGAGTGACCCAGCATTAGCACAGAACAAGCCCGGGAACAACAAATATGCTCCGTCCCACTTGCTCTTTCAACAGGGCCCACGCTGCCCCTCGGCCGCATGGAGCCGGCGCCCACGCTGATGTGCCACGCACCCCACGGGAATCCACGGGGCCCAGCACCCACGCGGGAAGAGTCACACGTCACGGATGAACTGATCTCAAAGGACTCGGAAGCTTTGCCTCCCACAGCACCCGTGTTCTCTGGAGGCTTTCTGCACAAGCTTAGAGCAAGTTTGTTGCATTACACTCAACAGAAGTCTGTGCCACAGAAGTCTGGTTTTTGGCACATTGTGTTGGTGAAAAGATGAGTGCCCGGTCCTGCGGTGCTACCAGGGGCAGGTGGAGCTGCAGTGAAGACAGGACCTCTGGAGACAACCCCTCACCATCCAGCTGCAGCTGCCTGAAAAAACACCAAAACCCTGCTTGGAGGACCAGCTTCAGCATATCGGGACTCCAGGTTCACACCAGCAAGGGAGTTCCAAGCACCCAGCACACTGTGCAGGGACTGTGATGGGTTTTAGGGGCTACAAGCAGGTCAGCAAATGCTGATTTTGGAAGGACTGATCCAGCTTCTCCATATAACTGCAGCACATTAGCATTGGCAGAGCCTTCATCTCCCTCAACAGAAATGCTCGTCCTGCAGGAGCCCTTGTGCATTTCAGGAGATGTGCCCCATGGAAAGCCTCGCTGCATCACACCCGCCTGAGGCCCACCAACACCTCAGCACGAGCAAAGTGCAGCCTGGTTTGGGTGCTGCTACTCAGCTGTGTTACATGGCAGCCTCACACCATCACCTCGCTGAAATCAGGGTTTCCATCTCAAAGCCTGCAGGACTACAGTGCAAGAGGCTTTACACAACCCCAGACCAAGTAAAACCACCCACGCAGATCAAGGAAGCTCTTCCTGCACACCCTCACCACATCTACAAGAAAAACCTGCAAATTTTATTACCAGTTTCTAGTAGCAAGTCTGAAGCAAGGATTTCTTTAAGCGAGAAAAAAATACTCGAAAGAGCAAGCAGGAGTGAAAGCTGCCATCTTTCTGCAGGCTGCAGCAGAAACTTCCCCTCAATGACAGCGTTTCGACCTTCCTTGCCTAAAAAGGGTTCATCAGGAACCGATGCTCAGCTGATGCACAGAAGCTCCAGAAATCTAACTTCTCCCATCGGGTGCAGACAGCTACAATTCATCCCCAGCACTCGAGGCTTCACTGCTGCATCAGATCGTCATTTGAATGGTGCAGCCTTGGGGGAGCAGCAACAAACTCAGGGCAGATGAGGAAAAACGACACAAGCGAAGAAAATGGAAGGCAGCAAAGACCAAAACTGGCTTGGGCAGCAGATGGGGGCCCCAGCCCTCCTGTGTGGGCGGGCTGTGGTCAGGGGCACCAGGTCCTCAGCACCTCGGGGCTGCATCTGCAGCGTATGCTCAGCAGCAACAGGACAAGCAGGACTGAGGCCTTGCATGGAGCAGCTCAGCAAACCTGGCCGTGGCTGAGGCAGGGACAGACAGCAAGGTCGGGACTACGGACAGCTTACAGAAACAGCCCCGGGCAGGCAGAGGGCTCTGACACCTGGGGAGCAGCATCCTGCTCCTTCATTGTTATCCGTGCTGGGGGGAACTGTCCCCACAGCTCCCCCATGCTGGCCCAGGGGTGCGCCAAGTGCTGTGGCAAGAGGAGGATGGATCACTCACATCAAAGCGAAGACGGACTGAGTCAAAGCAGAGCGAAGGATGGGCTTGAAGTTGCCCCATTAGGGGAGCAGCCCAGGTACTGACAGGCAGGCAGCGTCCCCAGGGACACAACTCAAGACAGCTCGTCGCAAGCACGGGTACAGAAGTGGGAGAGCAATTAGGAGGAACAGCAGCGAGCTTCTCCCCCTCCAGCCTTCCCACTCACGAGCACCTTCCTCTGCGCCAGCAGCCGCTCGCAGCCACCCCACAGCCCCTGGCCAGGGCTGCACGAGGCCCCAGGGGGGCTGGGGGCTGCTGGCCCTGCCGGTGGGCTGGGACACGCGATTGGCAACCTGATGCTGCCCATGGAGGCACGATGCAGAGCTGCCAGCTCGCCAGCCCTAGCTGCAAACCGGGAATCAGCGCTGCAAGCCACATTTCATTTCCACAGAGCGCATGCAATGTGCTGGGTGGCAGGCGAGAAGGTGGCAGGAGAGGAACGCTGCCCAGGGGACACAGGGAGCCTCATGCTGCCTGAGCAGCAGCTGGCTTAAAAGCCCTGAGCTGCTCTCATAGCAAGCTTTATTGCAACAGGATACACCTGCTTCGGCCCTGATGTCCCAGTGCAGGATGGAAGGGAAGCCAAACGCATGGTGCCAGCCAGGTGGAGCCCAGAAGAGTGATGTTCCAGCACTGAAAGTGCAACTAGAGCCAGAATCCCCACGTGGCAGCAAGGAGAGGCTGAGCATGGCACCAGGTCCTCTGCCAAGGGAAGAATCCGGGCTGCTTCGCAAGGGAAAAACTGGGGACAAAGCCTTAGACAAAACCAACAAAGACTGAGCATATGCCAGGCTTCCCTTTTACTGCAGGATTTCCAGCAGCAGGGAGCCTGGGGTGTCCATGCTCTCACACACTGCCCATCTGCAGCAGCTCAACACCTCGCCTGCAGCTTCCATCACAGCCCCTGCCCCAAAACCTCCTCGGCACAGGGACGAGCAGGACCCTGAGAAGGACGCACAGTCACACCCAGCATCGATGCTCACGCTGTGCCAGGCACCAAGCACGACTGAAGTTCACAGTTGCTAGCAAGAACCTCCAGGCTCCAGAAATAGCTTTGGGGAAGCAATACCACAGATTGCACCTCAGGGTGCACAAGGGGACTTCACGGCTGGCACCGCGCTGCAGCTTCCTGCTCTCCCATGAGTCGGGAGGACGGCGCCGAGCCGAGCTGCCCGAGCAGCACATGTACTTGTTCAGAGGAGAATTAAGCTTCGAAGTGCTGGTGTGGCCAAGTCACCGAGCTGGGTTTGCCTGAGGAAAGTGGGAAAACAGAGAAAATGGACACTGCAGTTCTGCACTAGATGGACACGGGAGTTTTTTTCTCTACCATTTTGCAAGTCTGGGAGCAGAAGCCTGCCGTCCTTGAGTTCCCTTCGCTTTCAGCCTGGTCCCACCTCCCCACTGCCCCAGGCCCAGCCTGGCTCTGGCCTCCCCAAAGCCGTTACTGTAAAGCTGAACGCAGAGGCTACAGGAACACGCTGCACCCAGGCTGTGCACTGCCATCTTCCCTCATTTTATTTTCTGTTCTTCTGCCTTGATATGAAGTCATGTGTTCGAGTTATCAGAGAGCTGGAAGTGAGTCAGCACAGTAAACCACAGCCTAAGAATGTAACTAATTAAAACTATTCACTCAAACCAGCATGCTCCAAAATATTCCAGACCCTAAACAAAGCCAATTGCATCAGCAGGACGCAGCAAGTAACGCCGCTACGCTGGCTCCTGTCTTCTGCAGCAGCTTTTTCCAAGAACCAGCCACATGGCAATGCAACAGGGCTTCGGTGTCGGGGCACCGCGCTCCTCAACAGACAGCAGGCATTGACTTCTGAGAGTTTTACTTCAGCCTTGGTGACTGCAGAAGTCGTGTTTTAGTTGTGGGAACACTTGAAGCCATTACCAACAGCTGAAGGAGCGGAGGGCAAAGAGCAGTGTTTGTACGAGACTCAACAAGCCGGTGACTTCGATGCAGGAGTCAGAGCAGCAGCACAAATGAGCTGTACTCCCATCCCCGGTCTGTGCACAACGAACACGGTGGAGTAGGTCAGGCAAACACCTTGCTACCTTTACTGTATTTATCCTCCCACTCTCTTTTTAAGAGGCTGGAGTGTAACTTGCTCACCGAGGCTAAGGGACCCCAAGGTTACACAGGCAGATTGCGGCAGAACGGGGAACTGAGCTACAGCATTCCCAAAACCCAGCAGCAGCAATGCCTGGGGACCAGGGAGGACCTGAATGCTCCTCTGCCACCACACAGTGCTGCTGGGGTGCAGGGAAGTGCTGTGCAATTAAATGCTGGGACGCCTGCTTGCAAAGCGGTGCCCAGAGGATCAGATCTCAGGATCTGGCAGGAGCAGAGCACATTGCTGTAGGTGTTCATGGGAACGAGGCTGCCTCAAGTCCTTTCCCTGCAGAGGCACAACCCCAAAGCCCTGGGAGAGCCCCACACCCCGAACATCACAGGCTGCGTGCAGATAGCACCTTCTGTCCATGCAGGCAGCTGGCTGGTGACTCAAATCAAGGCTCCTTACTCACCAAATCTACCCGTTATGGAGTACGGGAACAGGCAAAAGCGACTTTTTTTTTTTATCACTAACTAACATGAATAAAAAGCATTTAGTTAAAGACCTCTCTACTGCAGAGAACGCTTCCTTTACGCAATTGAGATGAAGTATGAGAGCATAAAGCCAAATCTAGCGAGTGCAACGGAGCTGCAGCAGCTCAGGGATGGTGGCAGAGCTCGCCAGCAGGCACTGGCAGCAAGAAGCCTTCAGCACAGCCCCCCCAGGCCGGAGATGCTCGCTGAACTCACCACACACAGTAACAGGGAAGAGGTGCAGACGACTGACTTACAAGAACTGCAACGTTTCCTTGCCGTTAAAATTCACGGATGTGGAGTGCTTTCTCACAACACTCATCCCTCTCCCAGCCGAGATACAGCATGAAGATCCAGGACTCTATCAGACCTGTTGTTTAATACATACAAGCGTACAGTAGGAGCTGGGTCATGCTAATAAACTTTGGCTGTGAATAACTAACCATCCAGCTACAAGTGCTGCAAGAATAACATCAGACAATTAAACGGGACTTCTAAAAATAGACAACCTGACCTGCTACCGCTTCTATCACCCCAGCTTTCCCTGCAGAGAAGCTGTTAAAGTTGTGTCAAACCTCAAAATATTTCTTCTTGCAGCTGAAGCAGTGCAGATTCTGCAAGGGATCCACCCCTTCCTCAATCCAGCTCACTCAGAAGCCTTCACAGAAAGAGAAATCACTACGCAGCAGGCCAGAAGCTCAGAGATAGATGGATATTGACTGCAGTAACAACATAAGCGATAGGAAAAGCTGCAAAACAAATGGGGCTGTAGCCAGCCAGAGACTTCACACAAGATGCATTTGCCCCAGCCCTGTTTGAGAAGCCGGCAGCCAGGAAGGAACAGGCAGCACTCGCACCAACACCGGTGGCTGATGAATTCAGCTGCCCTCAGGAGAATCTGCGAAGAAGCGAGGAGCTGGAAGCCTTGAAGCCAGGCTGCTGGTGCCTTCCATTGACTTTTTCCAGCCAACCAACACAGGCAAGCAGAGCCCAGCACAGCCCCAGCCAGGGACTCCTGCCCACGTGGGCTGTGCCGGGCACCCACTCGCATTGAGCTGTCTTGAAGGAGCAGGAGCTCTGTACTTCACGTGGACGGGTTTCGTTGCTCTCATCAGGATGTCGAGAAGACAGACCAGCTTTGTGATCCCACGTGCTGAGTGCCGTTACCTCGAGTTTTGCAATTTGCATGCTGTGTTACTTCAGCCAGGAGGCCACGCACAGCGACACTGCTCCTGGAGCTTTTACAGAAACGAAGGTCAGCTCTGAGCCTGGAGCAGCACCAATGCTCCTAGTTGTGAAGGAACCAGGGAGCACTGCATGCAGCAGGTGTGCTATCACACTGCTTTGGAGCAGGCTGATACAAACACACAGACCTGCAGCACAGTGCCATAATCCAAGGAAACAAGCTGAACTACATGGAAAGGTTTCCTCCACGTACAGTGACACCCCTGGACCAAGCAGCATCTCCCCTTGAAAGGCAGGAGAGGTGCTTCACGCCCCAGCTGGCCCCCCAGGGTGCACCCCTGCACCAGCCACATACATGCCAACAAGTTTTAAAAAAAACCTCTGTGACTACACCCTACACACAAACATCTGCAGTGTGTGTGGTTAGATCCTCATTTAAGCTTCTGGCTTGTTTTGAAGTCTGCTCTACAGCCTAAAGGGCACACAACGAAAGTGAAAACTCAGGTTCTGGATCGGACTCGGAACACAGCAATACTGTGGGGTACAACAGCAACACGGCTGAGCCCCAGCCACTGCGACCAGGGGACACTTCGAAGAGCAACCCCATTAGCTGGTGTGATGCAAAGATCCTGAACTGCCAGGATGAAGACAGAAAGCCCCCCATCCCACACAAAGGCAGAGGAAGACTGGTGACAAGTGGGGCCCACAGCAGCACCGGGACAGGCGTGCATTATCACAGCGCGGGAGCCACGGATGTCACAGGAGAAACAAGCAGCATCCCGTACTTCTCCCTCAGCTCTTCCACACAAAACAGGGTAATTAACATGTCCTTCTGGCTCCCTCCAAAGCCAGCAATAAGGCAGTTGTGGGATGTTATTTGTCAGCACAGCTGAGATCTGCACCTTGGAAGGGGGGTGTCAGGGGAGCAGCGCTGCAGGTGCATGGCACAAAGCAGCAGTGGCAGCAAAACCCCGGTTCTGCTCCACAGAAGCCAAAGGTTCCAGTCAAGCCCCAGCAGAACTGAATTCAAAGCAAACACATGGATCTTAGCAGCCCACTGCTGCTGCCTGATGCACGCAGCCATCCCCATGACACGCAGCCCCAGCAGCAAGCTGCTTCTCCCCACCACTGCGGAGAGGGGGCCACCGGCTGCACCCCAAGTGAAGGGAAACGGCTTCATTAACAGGCCAAGGGAAAGCAGTGCTCGCAGACCACCACTTCCCCTGCTGTTTCAGCACGAGTTCATTACAGCCCCTGGCTGGGCACAGGCATCTCTCCCTGGTTTAGCAGCGCTGCTCCCCGCTGGCTCTGTGGAGGACACCTGCAGCTCCTGCTCCCACCGATGGCATCAGAAATGCCGAGCCACGAGTCCCCTCAATTAAACCACTCGCTTCCATGTAATGGCTTGGCAGTTCCTGTAGAGCAGGGCCTGGACAGCAAATAAAACCTAAACAGGACAAGACCTGAATGTGCAATAACTCAATCAAATGGGAACAGCTGTCCTGACAGGCAGCAACCTCTAGAAGGCCACTGCAGAGCAATTAGGAGCCCAATGGTCTCCGCAGCGATGGGAAGATGAGTTCTTTATGAGGCATCCATCAACCCTGGCTTATTAGGGGAAACGCACATCAAACCCAACAGGCAAAGAAGATGAATTTAAATACAAGCAGCAAGGTTCCAGACACCTCCTTAACTAAAAAACCCAGGCAATTATGCAGCAACTGCCCCAGCACTCAGGCACACGCTCATGAACTCTCCATTGCAGGGCCATTTACTTGCCCTAGAAGTTTTGTGAACAATCAGCGTTAAAAGAAACCATTTGACCCTAGCTCTCCTGAAAGGTCAGCTTGAGCCTTGTAATAAATGGATGGGTAATAGAAGCTCCTCAGAAATCATGGGATAACAGCTAGGAGACTGTGATCCCTAGAGCAACCACTTCAAAGTACACACGTGTCCTGTGGGATAAGGACACATGGGCAGTGGGTCTGGCTACAGTCGATCGGCATTTTTCATTTGCTGTCATTCCTAAAGCCCAAAGCTTTAGCACCCCATACAACTCAGCAGAGAGCTGACAGCTATTATTTTAGGAGTCTCCATATGGACCCACTGCAGCATCTTGCAGCTCTAATTTAGGGCACAGAAGGACACGGAGGGGATGGTTGTGCTTCCATCCCACAGCCCCACCGAACACCAGAGCACTTCCCAGCCGGCTCCGCAGGGCTGCAGCTACTGCGCGATAGTGGCTGCAGGAGGGTGGAAAGAAAAATGCTGCCTAAGGGCATATATCCCAGAAATATATATGGGGAATTAGTTGCTTTAAAGAGGGGTGGGAAATACTTCTTTGTGCTGCTGAGGAGCATGGAAAGGGGCATCGCAGGGAGCCTGCCTTCAGCAACAAGGAGAAGGCGCTTCTTGGGCTGAAGCATGATGCAGCTGGGTACAGGCATCGCCCATGCCAAAAGGGAGAAGCACAAGAGAAAGGGCACTGGCACCACACAAGCACTTGTCTGCAGCGGAAGCAGGTGCAGAGGCTGGCTGAATAGGGACAGGCAGCGCTGGGCATGCCAAGAGCTCCGAGCATGCCGCATCCCCAAAGCCCAGAGCAGCTTTCCCATTCGTGCACGCAGGCGTGGGGACAGCCACAGCTCTCACAGCCGTGGGGAGGCCGTGCTGGGGTCACTCAGAGCAGGCTCACACCTGCAGTCCTACTCCAAGCGAGGGCTGGCCACAGCCAGCACCCCACAGCACTCATCCAAGCATCCCTGCACATGGGGAGGAAGGCAGGAGACCCCTGTGCCTGCAGCCTCTGTCCCCCCCTTGGGAAGTTCCAGATCAGCCATGTTGCTTCAAACCCTCTCTAAATGCTGACATAACACTTGGTACTCACATGATTTTCCTCTTGCTTTTTAAAGAAGTATTTTTGTTTCACTCTGACATGGTGGAAGAGAAATTATAGCCAAGCAGCCTGCGATAAGGGAAGAACTTGCAGCAGAGCTGCAGGCTGAAGCGCACAGCCGCCAAGGCAGCAGATTCAGGAATAAGATAAAGCAGCGTGCCCGCAGCTAGGATGCTGCTGCCAGACAGCCCCACGTGGGGCTGCACCCACCGACACGGGGGGATGGAGGGACGCACTTACACCCCCTTGGGAAGAGGGGACACCCTTCAAACTCCCATAGGCGGGGGCCAGGAAAAGGGAAAAGTGATTGGAATTACCAAATCGCTAACGTGGGGAATTACGAAGCAGGCTGGAACTCCGCAACCTGAAGGAGGGACAAATGAGGGAAGGCAAAGCCCACAAATCACAGGCAGCACAAGAGAGGTGGGCAGGGACTGAGCGGTTTCCAGAACAAGAGCTCGAGGCCATCAGACAGACAGCACCAGCACATCCCAAAGCAAACAGGCGGTGACGGGGCGGTGAGCAGCTCCTGGCTTGTGCCATTTACCAGGGCTGCCCTGCACAGCCCCAGCACGAGCAGCACCAAGGTACCAAAGCAAGTTATCATGCATAAAGCTTGTTTTGCTGGCTTTACAGAGAAGCATCTGAAAGGCAATTCACAGGTAACTACTGGATTCAGTATTCCTTTACAAGAATCACAGCCTTATAATTTCTGCAATTAGAAAGGGAGTTCTTCTACAGTGATCTAAAATAGAAGTTTTTGTCACAAATTACTAGCTTTCACTCCCCTCATACCTGAGCTTAAACTGAAACTTAAATGGAAATTTACAGGAGAACTAGAAAGTGAGTCAGTCTACCCTTCGCAACAGTCATTTATTTTCATCCTCTTGGATTCAGATAATAGTAACACTAGAGAAATTAAGTTTCTTCAAGATTTCCAATGCCTAGAAAAGAGGAGGGGGTTCTGCAGGAGGCTCTGCCACGCCGCTGAGCTGTCGGCAGTGCTGCCCGGGATGCTGCGTGCGGCTCCTGCAGGGAGGCAGGGGGAGCATCCCACTGACCCCCCCATGCCAGACGCCGTCCCCACTGGTGTCAGGGAGGCAGCATCAGCATGTTGGCACAGCGCTGTTATCCCATTTTTCCTGCCCACGCAGGAAGCAGCTCTCACACCTGTCTGAGGAAATGGCTAAGCCAGATCGACAAAACAAGCCCCTTGCCCAGTCACTCGTTGTTTGTGCCAAGCTGCAGCCCAAGTGAGGGCAAAGGATTTCTGTCTTCTGAAGTGAGCCCTGCGGAGGCCAAAACGCATGGAGATTTCTAACTTGTATTTGGGACAGGAACAGCAACCACGTGCAGCAAAGCCTCAGCAAAACAAATTAAAAATAAAAAGGATAAAAAAGCAATGTTATCAATTAGAAAGATCTGTGCAGAAAGCTTCTCGAGCAAGCTGAGGAGGGGTTCCTGAGGAAAGCCAGCCCTGTGCTCTGCAGAGCCCACCCAGCAGCCCAGGACAGCCCGCGAGCCCCCTGCTCCTGGGACACGGCCACCTCTGCCCCCTGCAAACCCTCGGGATGGAGCCATCACCTCCCGATCCCCGGCCCACCAGCCAGATGGGTGTGGGGAGCCTGGAGCCTCTCACTGCCAGCTCGAGGCCACGAGCTCGTTTTCTTGTGCTGGCAACGCTCAGCGTCACCTTGGGCTAGCTGACGACACAGGCAGAAACACAAAGTTCACAGAAAGCATTTCAAAGCACTTTATTTTCAATCGGCAGCAGAGATGAGATTCAGAAAACACGCTGCAAAGCTTCCTATGCCTGTACGCATCTCCTGAGTATTCGGGTCAATAGAGGGACTGCTGTTAAAGAAAAAATGGTTTTACGTATATGATGAGGGAGAATTTAATTCTGCTTCAAGGTTGAGACAAACAAGCCATTTTTCATGCAGTTTTTGATGACAGCATTTGTCCACAGCCCAGACAAGTATTTTTCTTCTTTTACATCAGGGTAAGAACACCAAAACAAAGGAGTTCGAACTCTAAATTGGTTGGCATTAAAATAGATATTCATAGAGTTTTGGGGAAGGAAGAAATTTAGGCTGCACTGTTTGAAGTTACTTTAGAAGAGATTCTCTACAAGGGTTTAGTACTCAACAAAAATGCAAATCACCGTAATGGTTTCCTAAGCAAATGAGCTATTGTTACATTTTTCCAGTCCAGCAGCATCTTGCTCAGAAGATCTAATAGCAGCCCTACCGAGCAGCAGCTAATTAAAGCCTTTCCTCCTGCCAAAAGCCCAGATCCAGAGTCTCTAAATGACCCAATAAGTGAGACTTTTTCCACCTCAGAAGCCCCAGGGGACACCAGGTCAGCTCTGCTCTGACCACTGCCACATCCACACATCTGCCCACACCCTGCCCACCGAGAGGTATCACGGGCCGATGTCCTGGCACATCTCGCCCTGCCCTTGGCTACGTGGCACAGGGACAGGCTCAAGGACACCTCTCCCACCAGCCTCCCACCTTCCGCAGCCCCCCATGGAGGCTGAGGACAGAGGGGACACCCCACCCCAGTGCAGGGCTCACACCACTGGCACAGACCTTGCCCCATGTCCCAGCAGTGAATGCACAGCAGCTGTGAGCCCTGCAGGGTGCCCTCAGGAACGGTGCTCCCCAGAGCCCACCCTGCCCAAACCCCTGCTCCCTGCCCAGCCAGGGGCTTTGGTGCCCAGCCCAGCCACCCCCCCCACACGCCTGCGGGCTGCCCATGTGCCGTGTGGCCGGGGAGCCCCTTCCTTCCTCCACGGGCAGAGGAAGCCGTGTCGGGAGCCCTTCCTGCTTCCCCTTCCCCTGCTGGCCCCACAGCTGCAGCCACTGGGGTCAGCCCTCGAGACGCACACTCCCCAGGGCAAGGAGCATCCTTCAGCCCACCCCAAGCAGGGTGGCACGGAGAGGCTCCAGGTGCCTGGAGAGGTCTGAGGATGAGAGAGAAAACTTGAGGGTGAAGCAAGACCTCCTCTGCTTCAGCACAAAGCCCTGCTTCTACCACACAGCCACCTGCAGAATGCCACGGCTGTGGTGAGGGGCAGGGCTGCCTCCCTCCCACTGGGAGGAGATGGCATCAAGGAGGTGACACGAAGGTAGAAGGCTTCTGGGACAAACATCTACCATGCTCGGAAGGGGACGGCTTGCAGGACGAGCTGCCAGGCCATGAGAGTGCAGATGCTGATGTCTGAGGCAGGGAAAGCCCCAGAAGCAATCTCTGAAATCAGCTTCTCAGCTGCCATGAAGGTCACTTTGTTTCACTCTGGAGAATAACTTGCTACTGCTACAGACCTACAAGCCTCATTTCCAGAAGACGCTGGCCCTGAGGCACCTCTCCATCAAAGACGAATGAGTAAGATAAATTTGGAAGTTAATGGACTGAGCTATTGGAGACGGTCCTTAGCTGCATGATCACACAAATGTGAATTAGCTTGGTTTTACAACCATTCCTAGGGCAGCAAGCAGAAAAGCAGCAATCTCCCGTGGCAGATGAGGGAAATAGGAAGCAGAGGTCTCCTGCTCCAGCCCCGACTCCCCCTGTGCACAGACGTCCCCTCTGGGCAGCGCTGGGCTCTCCGCAGCTCTCCCCACTTGCAATTCCAGCTGCCACACGAGAGGGCCCTGATCTCCAACCAGCTCCCAAAAGCCAGTTATTCCATGAACTCTCCAGATACCGAATGAGCCTGGAGAAGCTGACAACCCCTCCCTTCACGGCTGCTCTCCTGAGGAGGCCCACACGAAGGCTGAAGCAGGCAGTGGAACACCAAACCTCTATGTGACATAGAGGTTGCTCCACAGCAAAAGCGGCTTCCAGAGCCTGACACCAGCCTATAAATAACGGCCCGGAGGGTTATTTCAAGCTGTGCATTAATCTTCCATCAGTACGGGGAGGTGACAACGTGCTGGCTGTGCCTTAAGGCGCCCAAGCAGCTCCAGCATTGTGGTGGAGATGAGAGCAGCTGAGACCACGCCGTGCTCCCAAAGCTCTCTGGCACCACCACGACCCCAGCGTGTGCTGTTTGGTGGGAGAGGCACCCACTGGAGCGGGGACAGGGGCTGCACCACTCCTACCACCTAGGCAACCTTCAGCCTTCTCTTCTTGGCTACCCTAGGGTACTGGTGAGCTACTGAGTACCACCAAGTATTCCTAAGGCAAAGCATGGACTGTAATAAATGGAAAGAAAGAAAAACCTAAAAACAAGTTACTCAGCCTCTTTGGGTAGGCACAATATTAACAACCTTGACAAGCGCCATCATTTTGCTTACAAGGCAAGTGTTAACGGTCCCCGCCAAGTGCAGCACCAAGATGTAATGATCTCTGAATCAGCCTCTCCCCAAATCATTGCACTGATAAAGGCGGCAGATCTGGTGGTAAATAATGACTTTGCACTGCGTCAGGAGCTAATCCACTCAGTGATGCAAATTAAATTCGTGGGCCACTTCCCCCTCACTCCAGCTTCTCACTGATATTATAGAACAGCCTTCGTACTGACTCCTGACTTCACAGCGATGTCACTGAGCAGAGTTGCATGAAGCCATTCACAAGAGCCAGGACGACTTTCCCTCCTCTTCACAACCGCACTTTCTCATTCTTCTGCTATAATTGGAAATCATGAAAATGCATTTGTTCATGCACTAGGAGTGTCAGCTATTGAATGTGCTTGCTGTTCAGACCGTCAGAACGGAGGTATTTAGCTGTTCCCTCTAAAGGTGAAGCTATTACTGGCGCAGCACTCCACGTGGCAACAGGTGACGGGAGGAACCGGCCGGCGTCACCAAGCAGGAGACAAGAAGCGCCTGAAGGCTGCGATTGAGGCATTACGGTCTTTTTTAGCTTGAGTGTTGCTGACTAAATATCAAATGTAGGAAGACCAGATCAGAGCTAAGGATGACTGCAGCTCTGAAATGCGATTCCCACCCAGCAGAGCGAGGCAGAGCCATCCCGAGCAGCCGGCAGTTTCCATTGCTCTGAGGAGAGCACACGTGCTTGCCTAACCCACCTGCCCTCTGCACACAGCAGCCACGAGCCCTGCTCAAACAGAAGTCTTGCAGAGCCACTGATTTTACCTCCATTTCCCCAACCAGCCCCCCAGAATCACCTGCTTGGAACAAGAAAGATTGTCTTGCTCAGAGGAAATAGCACTTCTACACAAAGAGGAAAGTTTGCAAGTAGACTGATTCTCCAGAAAAACAGATTTAGCTGGATGAAAGAGAGCCAATATAACGGGAGTGGTACCGCAATGCACCTCAGGTGAGCGAGCCCAGGAGCTTGCAGGTACTGTAACCCACTGCTCCTGGGTCTTTTGGTAGGCATTGCCTGCACAGCTAGGATCAGCTGCGAGTACGTTCTGCTTGGCATGCCTAAACAAGATGTATAAGCCTGCCACAAAAGCAAGGCCAAATATGGAAGTGAATTAATGGAGGAGATGCAACTGAAGTGCACTCGACGTACAGCAGGCACCACGCTTCAGCTGCGGCAGGAAGACCTGGCCATGGCAGCACTCATCCTCCTGTGCTACTGAAGTTAAACTCTGAGCACAGGAGGCTAACAAGGCTACAGCAGTTCACCAAACACTTGCTGACTCAAGTACCAGGCTAGAACTATTTTCCCCCACACACGATGGGAAGAGCCGGACAGCTATGACCAGCTGAGGAAGTCAGCCCAAAGCCCTGAAAAGTACCCAGCTGAGCAGAGCACAGCTCTGCCTCAGTTAACTACATGCCACAAAGCGCTGCCCAGACAGCACCGGGCTTCTGAGGGCACACACCAGGCACAGCCCGCACGCATCCTTTCTTCAGCTAACGTGTGCCAGCAGGTAGATGCACCACTCAGGCAGCTCAAGTGTGCCTGAGCAGCAACAAGGGGAAGAGTCAGGTCTTCGTTAACAGCATTTATCAGCACCTAACAGGAGGGTAGCTATTGCTGACCCTGCACCTGCCCAGCCTTGGGCAGCTTCCAGAAAAAGAGGCACTTGGTAAGCAAGAAGAGGAGTTAACCGGCTTCCAGGAACCTCTTCCCAGGAAGAGGAGGACCAGTCCTATTGCAGTGCACAACGAACATGGCATTGCAGATGAGGCAGCTGCAGGGGAACAGTCCTAAGGCAATTTATGCACTGCAGATCAGCACGTGGCCAGCAGACAGTGCCCACCACTGCCAGCAAATACAGAGCTGAAGCACGCTGGAAGCGTGCAGCTGAACCTGCAGGAATACATCTGTCACGGTTTCGTGAAATGCATTTCCCTTCAGAGGGAAACAGGATCAGCTATCAGAAGCAATGGTGAGAGCTGAGCTACTGTATGAAGTGTGATCCCGTAAGTGCTGGTCTTGCTTTCTCTTGTATCAATAAACACTGAAGTAATCCCCCACAGGAAAACAAACAAACAAAAAAAAGTACAGCTGCTTGCAAGTTGGTTTGTTTGGTTATACAGGATTCAGGTAGCCTGGAATGGGAATGTTTGAGTTTATTTCACTTCTCCAACACAGGCTGATCTAAGAACAGGAGCAATAAATCACTCACAGCCTGCATCGAGGTGATCGGAGGAGGGCATGGCAGCGCTAACACCAAGCAGCCACACGCCATGCAGACCCCCGCACACCCCGGGCTGCGTGCCCACCACCGGCTGCTCCTGGAGAGGGAAGGCTTCTGCTCTCCCTCCTCCTCCTCGGCTCTGCAGGCTGCAAACCTGCAGAAGCATCTCTCACTCGGCAGCTGCTGTTTTGGGGCTGCAGCTTGTGGCTGTCCCACTGCATCACTGCATGCAGCACTGCGACCGCCACCGGGATGGATCAGATGGAGAAGCCAAATAAGTGACCCCTCACCAGGGGAGCTGCTTGCACAGGGGCATCCCTCCGGCTCCTTGGAGCAAGCCCCAGCCCCTGAGCACAGGCAGACACATGGGAGGAGCGCTCAGCTCCACACAGGGAGCTCACCCCCGGCGCAGCTCTGGGCGGTCAGCACAGCACCATGCCTGCAGGAATCACCCCCCCAAAATTTGGCAGAGCCTGCCTGGTGCTGGGCTGCCTCTGCCCTTGCACAGCACCGGTGCAAGGCTCACCAAACAGCTGGGCAGCCAGGAACACTGCCTAGCTGGGAAGTCACAGCCAGAGCTACGACTTGCAGGAACCACTCCTGCCTAATGCAAAGCACTTGGCTGCTACTGAGCACCACACGGCTGGAGCTTTCCTCCTACCTCTCCCACCTCTCCTGCAGCTTTTGTGGAAAAGTTGGCTTCTCCGGCAGGCTGGGGCAGCTGGCACTGAGCAGGGCCAGGTCGCTCCTGGTGAGCAGCGCTCCTCCTTGCTGGGCGCATCAGCAGCGGTCCTGTGCCAGGGAGCAGCCCTCAGTGTAAGCTCTGATGGAACCGAAACGCTTCAGGGAGATTTTTTTCCAGAGGACTACAGCATTTGCCCATCCATTTTACCTCTCTACCAGTAACCTCACCTCTTGTTTGCTTTGCCTCAGGGGGCTCCTGGATGAGCAAGTCACCTGCCTCGCTTGGAGAGTTCGGAGGGTCTGTCCATGCTCTTGTTTCCCTCCTTCCTTCCTCTGCCTGGCCACTGCAGATGCCATGCCAATGTCTGTCAGACAGCAGACCCAAGGCTGTGCCCAGGATTGGTGTGCAAGGAGCCCTGCCTTTACAGTTGTGTTTCTGTGCCTTTTCCAGGAAGTTTGTTCTTAGCAATCTGCCTTACGTGGCAAGCCTTGACGAAAACAAGGAGCACGCTGCCCAGAAAACCCACAGTTGCTCCTCTCCTACAGGGAGCTTGTTACTCACCTTTTCTAAATGGCTCTAATTTCTGGACTTCTGGAATAATGATTCATGAAGTCGTTTAAGAGGAATTAATGGCACAACATTGCAAACACCCTCCACTGCTGTTCTGTGTTGTCCTTCATCTTGGAGCCTTGCACCACATGCATAAGAAGGCAACCCACAGTTGGACTCTGTGTTAATGTACAGCACCAATCCTTTGCACAGCTGGTTTCTGCAGGAATAACCCACCCAAACATTTCTCTTGGGCAAAATCCTATCCCACCCACCATTACAAGCATCCCTCCTCATTACCACACACGTTCGAGGCAGAACAGGAGACAGCACTTTAACATTTCCCTTCTTTTTGTGCACTTCTTAATTACGTGTTCCAAGCAGTTCTGCCCTGAACTAAATAATGGGCACAGTTAGAAGACAATTTCTTAGTCACGGTGATCATACGACTTATTTGCTGATAAATCCAAAGGGGGACTGGATAGCATTGATGAGTGTATCAAGCTTTCTTAGATTTCGGTCTTCTCAAGTGCATTCAGAGGGCTGAGGAGCCGTGCTGCCTGGCTGGGAGAGCAGTAACACAGCAGAAGGGCTCGTGAAGCTCTTCTAGTGTGAGCATCTGGATAAACCCCTGCATTAACAGAATCCATACCAAACTTTGGAAGGAGATTCAACCCAACCCATCCCATCCCACACCAGAAATCAAACATGGGCCATGTTGCCAGTTTGTGGCCCCAGTGCCTCCCACCCCCAGGTCAGTCTGCAGGAGCCAGACCCACAGCACACCCCACCGGGTGTCCCAGGCCAGCAGCAGAGCCCAGAGCAGGGAGCCAGGGAGGGCAGAGCACCCTCACTGCTGCGTGGGGATGCCCTGCACACACCCCAGGAGCCCAGGGGATTGTTAGGACCGCATACAAACGAGCTAGCAGATATACGGAAAAGCCTGCACCATCTGCTGAAAAGTCTCCTTAGGGACCGCCCAGGCATTAAACTCCCCTGGAAGGCTCAATAGCTGGAGAATCATCATCATGGAGCTCCGTGTACCAGGGCGGCTTAACCTCTGTGCTGGAGCCCCAAGTGACAGAGCAGCTCACCACAAACCCACAGCAGCCTGGAGCCAGCTGAGACCCCCCCACACCCAGCCTGTTTCTGACACTGGTCAGTGGCAGATACCCTGGGAAGGAAACAGACCTCTTCGTTATCAAAGTTTGACGATCATTTTAGGATGACAGTTATCTCAGGAGATAAGAAAAAAAATCTACTATGCTAATTACACAGGGGGAGGGCAAAGAGAAACCACTTCCACTGAGAAACTAAAACGAACCTTCTGCACTGTAAGGAGACACTGACAGGGCTTCACATATCAAGTGATCCCTGCTGAACCTGATAGCCACGGACCCGGCACTGCAAGAGGCTTCTGCAAATCCAGATTTCCTTCCAAAACATCTCCTTCCTCAGGTGCTCTTCAGAATTGCAAGCACCTAGCTCAGAAAAGAGCAGGATTAGGGAAACCAGATCAGGCCACAGGCTTTAACGCTCATCTTTAAGGGAGACCTGACCATTCAGCCAAAATGTCCAGGGGCACATCTTCCCATTTTCCCTGTCAGCTCTGTTTTTATTCACAATTCTGCAGAACCACAGACCATCTGGCACAGCGAGCAGGGGACCAGACCGACTTCCCCTTTCTATTTCTACCTGCTCCAATGCACTGCCCCAGCAGCCCAAGAGCGGGGCTCCCTGTGCCCAGAGGCTTCACTGCTACAGCACTGAGGATTGTATTACCACTGCAAGGCACACAAAAATCCTCCAAAATTATGTTTCCAATTTCTGCAGCATTATATAATTAGCATCATTTGTGTTGCAAAAGTAATTGCAGTAACATTTTTAATTAGTCTATTTGAACACTAACATTTCTCCACTGTGCATAATATGTTGACACGAAATTACTGGTTTTGAGGCAACTCTGAATGATTGGAGTTTGTTTTGCTTTTGTTTCTCACTTGCTTAATACAGTCAATAAACGTGCACGCTGAATGCCTGCATGGAGTTAATGGCGACAACCACCACCACGAGCTGCAGCTCAAGAGGCTCGAGCTGATGGGTTTCACTTCCGTCTGGAGGGCAGCGCAGAGGTGGGGGAAGGAAGGGTGGGTTTTGAAGGCAGATAGCAAGAGAGAAATACTCGTTTGAGAGGTAAGTGCTGACATTCTCCAGCTACTTTGTTTTTGCATCAAGTGTTGAATTGAAAACGTAAGGCAAATGAGAGCACTAGCTTCGGAGGACAGGGAGAAGAAAATGTGGAAGTATATTTGGCATGAAGTTTGGAAAGAGAACAAATTTGAAGAGTATCCTTGCTTACTGAGCCGTAGCTAGGGATAAGAAGTAAACATTTTACCCAGAAAAGTTTCTGCATGAGATCCAAGCATCCATTACCAAATGATGCTGCCTTTTTTTTTTTCCTCCCATCTCCTCTTAAGGAATCAAGATTCTTCTTTCCAAGATCTTTTCTACTTACTCTGTACACGTGAAAGCAGTAACAGATGCAGGTTATTTTTTGCTTGTAAGTGAGAATCACATTACATGGCTCTTCACCTCTACACGAGCACTTCTTCCCAAGTTCCCAAGGTGAAAGCACAGCCCAACAGCTGTGACAGTGACTGCAGGTTGAACAAATGCAGTTATCAGGGCAGGTGCCCTCCTCACAGTGCCTCCAACGCAGCCAGCACCCTGAACCACAGAGAGACCAAGAGCTGTTTGGACAACAGAGAAATACACCCCAAGGATGGCAAATAGGGAACATAAGCAAAAAAGATGAAGAGAAAGCTGGCAGTTCACTAAATCAGCACATTCTGAGAACAAGACCAAGAACAGCATTTTCTACAGCTTTCAAGTGAGTTCCTGTTCCCCTAACTTCAGAAGGGTTTTGAGGATGCCAAAGGAAAGGGGACAGCAAAGCCATCAGTGGTAACTTAACCACACACCGTTCTTTCACCCAGACAGCTTGCAGATAAGACGCTTCTCTGCCCTCTTCATACATTTCCTGGTAATGGTATCGGACAGATGGATTTCAAAATCCAGGAAGGAGGAGGTGGAGGGGAGAACACACGCACCCTTTTCTCTTTCTCATTTCCGAGGTCACACAAAAGCCCGCGTACCTTGCAGCTCTGGCAGATCGTTACGGCATCGCTAGAAGCCCCATCTGCATCTCCCGCTGACACGAGGCCAGCGCACTGAGCTTTCCCCTAAAAAGAGGCTGTTACTGGCAGCCCTGGGTACATCCACAGCACAGCACCGAGCCCCGTGCCTGCCAGCACTGCCAGTGCCCTGGCACCGAGCCCTGACCGCGGGGAGCAGCCCCACAGCTCCGGGCAGCCGGCACACAGACCTGCTGCTGGGCTGAGGAAAGACGTTAGCCCCAGGAGTTTTAAGATGTATGCAAGGATAAGAAGGAGATTGCACACAAGGATAAGGAGATTAGCAAGCAATTAAGTGGCATTTGTGGTATCCATTAGTATTTCAAGCTACAAAGAGTCAGTTTCTGCAAACTTCCTGCCAAAAGTCACAAGTAATGAGCTAATTAACAATCTAATTATTGCAAATGCCCTAGAAAGAAATCAGGGCACAGGTGAAAACCTACTTAAGCAAGCATGGCAATAGGAAACAGCTCAGAAACAAGACAGCCATGTGCTCTAGCTACATTTCCAGCCATCGTCACTGAGCAATAGGATAAAATAGTTGGGGAAGTTGTCCAAGTGGAATCGAAGCTGTATTCTATAAGAGCTAAAAACCTACAATCAAAGCTTATGGTAAGCCTCATGCAGCTGAAGGAGGGGAACCCCTGAGTAAAAGCTGGTCCTGAGGTCTTCCTTCCGTGCAGATTTGATTCATTTACCAAATTCAGCAGCAGCTGCAGGACACCGACGGGGCACAGCCCCAGCAGCCCACTGAAGGGGGAGTCACGCACAGCCCGAACAGCTGCCACAACGGATCCCTGGTGAGCAGCCTGGTGACTTCGGGGGATGGAGTGAGACCCCATGCTGGGCCTGGCACCCCACTACAGCAAGCAGCCATCTCCCCCCTGGAGCAGCCGCAGTGCCCATGCAGATGGTGCGTGGCAGCAGCACGGGGCTCGAGCTCGCCTTCCCGACCTGTGAGCGCTGTACACAGGGACACCGCGTGCCTCCATCACAGGGCACCAGCTGCAAGATGCTTTCACTCTAATGAGGATCACACCCACGGGCTGAGCTACAGCTTGCACTGATCACAGCACTTGTGCCACAGGATCTCAGAACCCCACAGAGGGGGCAGACGTGGAAGTCGGGAGAGCATTGATTTTTTTGAAGGTGTTTGAAATAAAAAAATAAAATATGGGTCTGTTTTACATACCACAGTCTGCAAAATTTACTGCAATAGAGAAATGTGGTTTTCATGTCTGTAATACCAGAATAACCCGGAAAATGGTTTCTTAAGGCAGAAAGATACGTTACAGACCAGTCACACACCTTTGGAAATGTCATTGAGCACAGCACGCTAATGGGAATCCTACTGGTGTTAC
Source organism: Anas platyrhynchos (assembly GCF_047663525.1). Taxonomy (NCBI): domain Eukaryota; kingdom Metazoa; phylum Chordata; class Aves; order Anseriformes; family Anatidae; genus Anas; species Anas platyrhynchos. The sequence continues at coordinate 19,082,353 of NC_092601.1, read as the reverse complement.
TGCAGCTTGTAAAGCCTCCTGCTTCAAGAAACCACAGGGAGGATTGCTCTGTTTAATATCTGGGGGGCAGGGTCAATTGCTGGCCAATTGCTGTGCATTAGCACATCTGAGACTACCGTTATGGGTCCCATTTACCGACCTCACACTGGAGACTGATTTAATATTAGTTAAAACATTTAAGGTTAAACCTTGGAGCAAGTGCACAATTACAGGTTCGGACAATAGTTCTCAATGGCTGGAAGAGAGACTTGAAAAGGCTCAAATTATCTGATATTGAATACTACAGGCAGAACCGAGCAAAGCACTAGAAATTACAGAGGAAGAAAGAAAAACTGCCCCACCGGTAGGTGACCCCCCCAGCCTTCTCTAGGGAACTTCAAATTTCAGAGATGCTGTGCTTGTACCAATACGCCTGCCGTGATGCTGTATGCACCACAAGGAGAGTCAGAGAATTAATGGCTGGGTAAGCCTCAGAAGCCCCACAAAGAGATACAAGCTCCACTAAACTCCTGTGAGTAACACAGCTGCCCATGTATGAAACCTCAGGTGCCAGGGGAAAGCATGACCATGAAAATCACCACCAGGATATGCTTAAGCCTCCACACCTGATTTCCTCTGCTTGTCAGCACCAGCCCAGGCATTTGGAGGGGGCTTGAGACAGGTGGCAGGGAGACAGTTGGTACTTTAGGGTTACACCCTTAAGGCAAGCAGCAGGTGCTATGGATAAGCAGCAGCACCATTAAGCTTGGCCTAGAGCTTGTAAGATCACCTGCAAAGATGCTCCCCAGAGCACCCAAGTCAAAACCTTCCCACCTGCAGCCACCCCAGCTCCCAGGTGCAGTACAGAGTTAGCATCTGAGGCTTGGATCCCCTGTGGCACCTCACACCTTGAGTTTCGATCCTGTGCCACATCATCATCAGGGGGGCTGTTTTCTGGTCCAGATACAAGCAAAATATGCCAAGACAGTGCCACAACAGCTTGAGTTGTACGGTGGTTATATTCTCATGCAAAATACCTTATCTTGGGATTCAGCCACCCGGCAAAATAAAGCTTTGCTGTAAATATTCACTAAAGCAAGATCTCAGTGCCAGCAACTGCAAGCATCAACCCTGATTTAATCACAAGCCCTGACTTTAACCTCACACAGGTGTGACCGGCACCATCACAGCCAGGATTCACTAGGCTGTCTGTGAGCATGCATGATCCCCCCAGCCAGGCTACCTAGAGCACCAAGCAACAAAACCAATAAAACCAAGTTAATTCATATTAATTTCATGAGGGCTCATCATAAACCCCTAAAGAGCCCTTCCAGAATACCAGCACCGTCAGAACAAAGATCTCCGGTTGTACTAACCTAGAAGCCATTGCAACATATATCGTTATAAAGCCTCATTTTTTTCCCCAGCAACACAACCAAGCCATTCAAGTTCTTCCCGACTGCATAGCTACGGCAGCGGGCTGCCACCAAGCCGGCACACAGCCCGCTTGCTACTATAACACATTTTCATGTTAAGTGCGTTAAAAACAAACTTCCCTCTGCCTTTTTTTTGGGGGGACTCCTCTGAAGCCTTGGGCACCCGTCTCCGGTAACGAAACCTGACCGGCGAGCGGCTTTAGAGCACCGAGCGCTCGCTCGGGGGGGTAAGAAAATGACGAAGCTGCTTCCGCGCCCCGGGCACGGCGCTGCCCGCACGGCCCTGCCCGGCAGCCCCCCCGGCAGCCCCCGCAGCGATGCCCCGGCCCCTGCCCCGCGTCCCCGCCGGTGCGCGACACTCACCTTGACACTGGAAGCCCTGCTTCCCGAAGCCCCTGCGGGGAGAGAGGCGGGTGAGCACCCCCGGCACCGGCCCCGCACCGCGACCACCCCCCGGGCGGCCGGGCCGAGGGGACCCCTGGGAGGACGGGGAGGGGGGAGCGGCGCCGGCAGGGGGTGCCCGGGGCTGGCCGAAGGGAGCGGCACCGGGACGGGGCGCGAGCGGGGTCCGGGGGGCTGCGAGGGGGGCGCCCCGGTCCCGGCTGAGGAGGGGGCGCACCGGGGGGGGGCGGGAGCGGCCCGGGGCGGTCGGAGGGTACCAGGAGGGGGATAAGGGGATGCAGGCGGGGAGGGGGGCGCGGTGCGGGCGCTCACCAGATGAAGTCGGTGCAGTGGCTGCAGAAGGTGGGCTGCTTGAAGAAGCGCGCCGTGAACTTGTGGTTCTTCACCTCGTGCACGTTCTTCTGCCGCAGGGCACCTTTACGGGCGAAGCGCACCGGGCCCTCCTCACCCTCGGGGCCCGGCGCCGCCGGCGGCTCGGCCATGCTGGGAGCGGGCTGGGGGCTGCGGGCGGTGGGCTGGGGGCTGCGGGAGGCCGCGCTCGGCTCGGCCGGGTCCGGCCCGGCCCGGGCGCTGCAGCTGGGGCCGGGGCTGGCGCCGCTCGGCACCGCTGGCTGCAGCTGGCGGCAGGCGCCGACACACGCCCGGCGCGGCCCCGCCCCCTCATCTACATAACGCCGAAGCCACGCCCCCCTCATCTGCATACAGCGCCCCTCCTCTGCGGGGCAGGCCCCGCCCTCCGCGGGCGCCGCGCGGCTGGAGCCCCGCCCCCCTGATTTGCATACTGATTTGCATCGCGCCGCGCCGAGGGCGCAGGGGGCGTGGCCTGTAGGGGCTCCGCCCACGGCCTCATTTGCATACCGCACCTGCATCCCGGGGCGCCGCGCCCCCAGCCCCGCTCGGCATCGCTGCGGGCGGGGGGCGCGGGCAGGGGCCGGGCGTGGGGTGTGCGGTGTGCGGTGCTTCCAGGAGCAGCCGCGGGGAAATCCCGGCCGCAGGAGGCACCGACACCGCCTGGAGGGTGCCTGCTGCAGGACCGGCAGTGACAAGGATGCTGCTCTCCCAAACTCCGCTGCTGTGCAGTGTTAAGGCCAGAATCACCTCGGGCTGCCCCCACTTTCTGCACCGCATGAGCCGGGGGAGCAGCAGCCTGGGCAGGGTGGCTGCTGTGCTGGGCACGTACAGGCATGGGGGATACAAATCCCGCCTCTCCGGGGGGATTTCTGAACTTAGATCCAACAACAACCTGCTTGTACCCAGCTCACTGCAGACACCTCGGTTAACCCGCATGGAGGAGTTTTCCAGCTGCCTTTGCCATCCATCTCGCTACCTGCCTGTGTCCATGGACACTGGAAGTCAGCTCCATCAGCCCCCTCCCCGGAGGGTCACTGGTGCATCCAGGTCTGCTGGTGCCAGCCCAGTGCTGCACCGCACCTGGTTTGGGAGCTGAGGAAGGGAAAATTTAAATCAAAATGGAAGGAAACTTTAGTTAAAGCATATGAATGAAAATATTTCTGTGAACAACAAACATGTCAAAATTCTCATTTGCAGGATTTAATTCTGGCTCTGCAACCGTGTGATCATTTTCCATCCATGGACTGAGACCATCCCCACTCTGCCACGATCCAACCCCCCATCCCACGGGCTCCTTCTCTGAAGAAAGCCCCTCGAGCTCCATGGAATTAAAACGCACGGGAGGCTTACCAGAAATAGTCCCAGAGCTGTTATTATGCCGCTGTTTTAAAGGGTTCATTATAATAATAAAACATAGCTGACCTGTCCTGCTGATGTTGTCTTTCCATAAACAGACAGGCTTGTTACTAACACCCAGCACCATGTGATTTTAGTGCTAAGAAGGAGAAATAAATTGCAGGCATCCCTCCTCATGCTGCGATTTTGTCGTGAGGAAATGAAGGGGAACCTTCCCAGGGCTCCCGCGGCGGGGGAGAGAAAGCGCTGGCCCAAGGTGGTGCTTTCTGCTGCAGGTCGTGCTGCCAGCCTGCGCTGCGGGGCGCCTCCTGCCTTGGGGGTGAGGCCCTATTCACTGCCAGCTTGCACATAGAAATTTTGCAACAGAAATAACTCTTTACGCATGCAAAGGAATGGGAGTAATAAGGAAAATAATAACAGGTCATTTTGATTCCTTTCCTGTGTACTTTTGCGAAGGAAACTGGTATATTATCCTAAGTGCATGCTGCACTTAGCATGTAGCCATACTAGGCTGAATTCTTCTCGTTTTAGCTGTGCTTTGCCTGTTCCTCCTATTCCTTCTTTGTTGTTCTTTTAATGCATGTACCCATTTCCAAACACAGCCCGCATAGCTGTTGCATATGAAACCCAGCAGCAGCACAAACCACTGAGAAGATGTCTTTAATTTCCCCATATAAGCACTGATATTCATGTTAGTATTCATGTGCAAGCTTCCTTCCCTCTGCTGGGCCAAGAAGTACAAAAGCCAGGTACAGTTCCTGCTTTCATGAGTTTTTTATTCCCTTTTTTTTTTTTCCTTACTTTACCATTTCCATTATTTAACACACTGAGAATCACATTATATTAAAGGTAGGATTTTCAAGGCCGTGCTGATTTTCATGGGAGCTGGGTATCCATATCCCCTCAGCACTCTGAAATGTCAGGCTGAACATCCACGCAGCTCTTTCCTCTGAGGAAATTATTGTACTTATTAATGCAAGTAAAGTCCCCACAGGTGCAATGAGAGGACGAACGCACAAACAACTCCAAACCAGCACTCTCAAGGGAGTGCAGCGCATGGAGCAGAGGGGAAATCAGCACAGTTCATTCCTGTTTCTGTAAAACTGCAGATTCTCTACCACGCTTCCCTCGCTGTTGGCTCCTGCCAGGCAGGCAGAGCAGGGCACTGATGACAAAAGTGCTTCAGGCACACTGCCCCTGTAGCTCACTCCTCCCCTGGAAGGATCTCGCTCACTGCACAAAGGTGAGCGTGGCACTCACTCTTTTACAATAATGTCTATTAAAAAAACAAACAAACAAAAAACATACATTTAAGAGCACTAGGACAAATCAGGTAGCAGGCTCTCCTCTCCTGTCCCTGCCTGCAGCAGCGGAGCAGTGCCAGGGAGCACAGAGATTCGCTCCTCACTCCCTGCGGCCTCGCTGTGCTCACCGGGGGGAGAGCAGCCCCACGGCGCGGGAGACACGGAGACGACGGGTGCAGGAGCAGCTCCATAGAGACGTGATTCATATCCTGAGGAAGGGCCCTCATCCTCCCACAGGCAGCCGGGGATCTGCTTGGTGGAAGGGGAAGAGCTGAGCACGCCGCAGGGCTGACGCTCGCTGCGGGGAATGTGGGATCGGGAGGGACTGGCACCAGGCTGCGGGACCACGGCTGCAGGAGGCAGTACTGCGAGTCCTCCCGAAGGAAAGCCAGAGCCACGGGGTTCAGATCAGACACCCACTGCAGCACTGTGCCCGGGCAGATCCAGCACCACAGGTCCAGCAGAGAGGCAGCATCCCCAAAAGATACTGTAAGAGAGAGGGAGAGATGGGGAGAAACAATTTCTCCCTATTTCCTAGGGATCCTCCTCCACACACACTTGGGAGCCTGGCACACTCCTGGCATGAACAGGAGCTACGTTGTAGAGCTGTGGCTCTCACGGGAGGCAGACAAGGTCCCGGCAGGTGTGCTGCTGCCTCCATACAGCCTGTGCTGCTGTAGGGATGCTGTTCCCTTCGTGCCCAGGTTGGCTTTTCCTAAAGAATTCAAAGAAGCTTGAAAACAGATTTTCTCTTTTTTTTCCATGTGTGTTTCACAGGGGCCTAAATCCTCCACAGGAAACAGGTGGAGGAAGAGTCAAGCTCTAATTAAATATAAAGGTGTCTCAGCAGCACTCCGCCTGTTGCAGAGGCTGCCTCACCCCACAGCGTGCCAGGAAGGGCAATGTGGGGACGGGGCCCTGGAGGCCGGGTGACCCTCAGGAGTCACCAAAAACTGCCTGTGCCAACAAAGTGCAGGCTCCCTCCTCCCCCATGGAGCATCCATGGAGCTCCCTGCACCTGGAGCATCCCCCGGCAGTGCTGCCCCCACCGGGCACCCCCTGAGGATTCCTGGTCTCCCCCAGGCGTGATGGGGGAGAATGGGGGGCTCCCCTGGCGCCCAGGGCTATGTCAGCTGCTCTGGGGTTTCCCTTTCTGCTTTCACAGTTTTTGCATGTTTCACATCTTCCGTGCAGAGAGGATACGGGGGGGAGAGAGAAGCTGCATTCAAGTGAGGAGAGACCTACTTACACACCCACCGTGGCGAGAGCATCCTCAGCCAGCCTCTGTGCAAACAAAGCAGCCCAAATGTTAGCGCGGGAGCGTTACATAAACCCTCAGCCCATCGCCGGCGACGGGAGAGCCGCAGAGGCACAGCCGGGCGCGAGCAGCCGCTGCTCCAAATTCAGACCTGAAAAGCAATCACTTCTCATTTACTTCCCGCTCACATTTTTAGCGGCCTTGTTAAGATTTGGCGTGGCAGACGCCGAATTGCTGTCCCCTCCTGGTCTGCGTGCACGTGGAGGTGCAGGAGCGGACCAGGCAGGGCTGCAGGTGAGGGGCTGCTGGGGGACACTGCAGCTCCACTCACACAGGGAGGATTTCAAATGCATGGAGCAGAGGCAGAATCCTGGGCAGGGATGAGGAAGCCCGTTGCAAAGAGAGCAAGGAAATATTAACCCTAGCAGTCCCCAGAGAACGGAGCAGAGCACGGGTTGTTCAGATTATTCAGCTGGCAGCGAGCTGGCATATGCCAACCTCTGCACAGCCTGTCCAGGCAGGAATGCATGGGCAGAGGGAAGGGGCTGCAATAAAAAATGTTCATAAACAGGGCCCAGTCCACCCCAAACCCACCCACGCAGGGCAGAGCGGGCAGGACAGCATCTTCCCATCACATCACAGAATATTTTCAGCAGAAGCAAAGCTTGTGCCTGGTTTCCAGGCTCTCCCAACCACCTCATGCTGCTCTGCTAGGGCTCATTGGCACAGGGAAGCCTGGGGACACAGGTCCCAGCACGGAGCTGCCAGGAGCAGCAGCCGGGGCAGCAAGCTGCTCTCTGGCTCAATGTGCAGATGTGCAGCACTGGTTTACAGGCCCATGTTTTTTTCCATCACTGCTCAAGACAGAGCACACTGCAGATGAATAAATGAGATAAGAAAACCCTGCAAACCCATGTCTTTCACTTGGTCTCCCACTCAGACAAGGGGCACACGCACCAAACCCGACAGAAAGCTGCAGAAGCCGAGTGCTCCAGACCTCCACGCATGGCAAGCGCAGCCACCCGTCGGGTGCTTGCGTGGTTCAGCACATCACAAACATGGTTAGGCAATTTAAATATTTCATATTCCTGTCTGCTGGGTTCTCAGGGACAACATTAATTCTGTTTCATGTACCCAAAAGTGGCCCACGTCAAACCTTCTGCCTGCACAGTTGGCTAAACAAAGCTAGTGGTAAAATCCTCCGTGTTTTGCTGCTCGTTTCCGAAACCATTTGATCAATAAGAGGGTTTCATGTCCTCTGACTTGATAGGAAGCAGGCATTACTTCTTGCTATCGATCTGGGCCAGTGGGGATTTTCTGCTGTGTTGTGAGCCAGGTGAGCACCTGGCTGAGCTTTGTGTGGTGAGGGCAGCCAGAGCAGCACCGTGCCTGCCACGCATTTTACCTGCGTGCAAAGGGGAGCTCCGGGCTCTGGGTAACAAAGCACTGGAGACATAGGGACAGCTCTGAAAACGTTCTGCTGGACTTCAAAAGTGCAGCCCAAACATCACAGCAGCAACATTGAGGGGTAAGCACTGTGCCTGTGCAGGGCGACCTCCCCATGCCAGCAGCAGTGCAGCCGGGGTACCTGGCACAGCCCTGGCCACGCTCAGGGTCCCCTCACCCTTCCCCGGGACACATCCTGCCCTTAGCCCAAGCCCAGCACTGCAGGAGGGGCAGCTCAGAGCCCAGGGCACACAGCAGCAGCCTCCACACCCCACAGAGCTCTCGTCCCTCGGGGTGGCTTCATCTGAGGCTGTTTGGATGCACACCAATTCTGCTCCAGCTGCCATTCCCCGGGGAACCAGGTTTCTCTCCAGCCCTCCTCCTCGTAAAGGATGGCAGGCTTTATATGCGTGGTTCATCTCATTGCTCAGAAAAACTGTCTGATCATGAAGTTATTCACCCAGCCCTGCCAGGAGCGTAATTTAAATAACAATGAGGCTCGGTTACAGGCGGCAGGTCTGATCCCAACACACAATGACTTCTTCATTAAGCTTTGCCTCCGGGAGGGTTTTCCTCAGAGCCGAGCCCTTCGCTTTTCCACTTACAGCCACCTCCTGCTGGTTGACCCCAGCCAGGTCCTGCAGGAACCCAGCAAATCCTCGGACCTGCAGCATCCCACGGCACCCTGCTGTGGGTTCAGGATGCCAGCCTGGGGATGCTCCAAAGCTCGTTTCTTCAGGAATGTCATCACCTGGATGCCTTAAATCCAGGGAGATGGAAACCCTCAGAGATGTCCCTGTCATGGCCTTGGCCTTTGTCCACCCCCAGCTTATCCTGGCGCTGCTGCTGGCATGCCCTGAGCATGTAAATCCCTTCTCACAGATACTTCATGAAAAATGAGGCGGCTCTTCCCTGCTTGTTCACTCCAAGTGAACACCAGTCAGCCTTGGCTTAACCCGCTAAAGCTTTGCTCTGCTACTCAGCTCTGTCTCCCTCGAGCAGCTCTGGTCTGGGGTCTCTGGGTTTTTCCAGCTGCTCTGGTCATTTCCCAGCAAAACCAGGTCTGTGATAAAGCACAGATTTCCCTTCTGTGCAGGGTGCGGTTTGCCTTTTCTCACCACTTTTATCACTCGTTATTTTCCACCAGAGATTATCCCGGCACAGAGGCAGGGCACAGATGAGAACCAGGGCTGGGTGTGCCGGACTCCCTGCCCTGCCACCCCCACGTCCCGCTGCCCCCCGCCCTGTGCTTGCAGCAAGGAGCCCTGGTGCCGTGCAGGGCAGGGGGCTGTGAAAGCAGGTAGAAGCTTTGGGAAGCCCCAGGCTTCCCATCCATGGCCCTTTCTGGTAGGAAAGAAGACAATTTTTGAAACCAGAACAACCTACCTGTGAGTGAATTTCCAGAAATATTTGAAACTTTTTGTCAAAAAAAATAAAATAAAAATCCCCCAGAAAGACCTACTGCTTTACTAATTTAGAAATCAAAAGAATTTTTGAATGGAAAACATTAGCATAAGGTTTTCACTCCTCTCTAACTAAATGACTCACTTTGGACAGCAGCACCAGGGCTCATTCAGCTGCTTTCTGGTGTCCTTGCCCCGAGCACACCCCAGGCAGCACACCAGGGGGCTGGGGGGCCACCTGCCCAGCCCCAGGACCCTGCCCTGGCTGCCCACAGCCCCAGCACCAGGCAGGGCAAATGGGCACCAGCCGGGTGGGATTTTTCTGCTGACACCAAGGAAGGTCTGTGCTTCACGAGCAGCCTCTGAGCTAGCCACTTTTCCCAGCTCTCCATTTAAAATATTTTATTTATTTATTTATTTATTTTAATCTCTGCAATATCTGCGATATCCATTTGCTTCCACAAGCCTGGGGCAGTGCTGGGGCCTGAGGACAGCCCCAGATTTGTCACCTGGGCTTTCCCGGCACCCTCCCTGCAGGCTGCTGCTCCTGGAGCAAGCAAAAGGTGGAACCCTTGGCACTGCCAGCTCAGTCTGGACCACGTCCCCTTGGGGTCCTGTGCGCTCCTGTATGAACAGACGCTTGGCAGATGAAGGGCCTTCCTGACATTTCTTCCCCTGTTTCATTCGGGGTGGAATCTCCTCCTCTGAAATACTTCTGGACTGTCAGCAGGTATCCCAACATAATTAATTCCTGCTGCTTTCTCAAATGTCCTTGGAAGTCTTATGCCTGACCCACTTCTGATGCATCTGAGTAGCGCCAGTACCTGTCCTCTAAACCTCACTGGCCGTGCAGGAAAGGAGCCTTCCCTTTGACACTGTTTGACGTTCCCTCTGGTTTAATGATCAAACAGTAAAAGCCATTGACACAGGCTGTAATTAACACGCCCGGTGGGAGAAGGAAAGGACAGCGCTGTGTGGCTGGGAGGAACACCGGGCAGGGCTGTGGACCTGCCCAGAGCTGCGGCTGCAGCCACACGTCCCTGTCCCTGCATCTCCACGAACCCCCTTGCCTGCTGCTCCCTGCACCCAGCCAGGCACAGTGGGTAGGAGGTGCAGGGGGACAGAACTCGGTCCCCTTGGAGCCATCCCGTGGGGTGCCGGGTGCCTCATCCCCCCGTGGGCCTGGCCGGTGCCAGCGTGGCCGGAGCAGGGATGCAGCACCCGTTACATAAATGGGTTTGTGCTGCGCTCATCAATGTCACCAAGCCCCACCCCGAGCACTGATATCACCATTCCCATGGCAACAGAAGCGCTGCGAAAAAAAGGAAGAACGGGAGATGAATAAAGGCGCGGGGAGGGGGAAGGGAAGGGGCAGCCCAGAGATGGGTTGTGGTGCCCAGGGGGTCCCCAACACCCCGCAGGGACTGCCCCTGCCAGGCTGGGATGCTCGCCGGTGCCAGGACCACCGCTGTGCTGCCCACACGGGGACCCCAGCACGGGTCCCTCTGCACCCCGGGAGGTGCTGGGGGGCCAGGCCAGGTGCCAGCCCTATGGACCCCCTGCTGTCCCCATGGGATGCGCTTTGGTCTCGGCAGCTCTTGGTGCCTAAAGCCCACACCACGGCCATGCACAGGGCTGCCAGGTCACACACTCCCTCAACAAAGGACCAAGGTCAGGGCTGCCTCTCCAGATCCAGATGTTTTCAAGCCCTTGGGCTGCAGCATGCTCAGCAGGGCTCTGCAGAATGGGCCGTGGAGGAAGAGGAGTTCTCCCAGGCCTGGGGAACCACCTGGACCAGCAGCATCACCACTGCTGGGGCTGGTGGCAGCAACTTCCCTCAGTACCAACAAGGTCTTACCTACTTCAAATGCTCAGAAACCATCTGTCCCCCTTTCCTATCCATGACTACATTTTGGGACATTTTCTCCATGCCCAATTTAGATGGAAAAGCCTTTTTTTTATTAAGCATGAGCCCCCCAAATCATCACATGATCCCAGGACCTATAGCATGGGGAATAACACCAGGAGAGGGGCAGCAAAGCAGCCAGAGCTGGGACCAGCAAACGCCAGCTCCTGGTAGGAACAGCAGGCAGGACAGGCAGGAGAAACCCGTCTACATGAAGGAGGGATTTTGCAGCTCAGCACCCCCTGCCCAACGTTCAGGTGTCCTCTTTCTGCAGAGCCTCAGCAGGGCTGGGCTGTCAAGGCCCCCCCTCCTGCCCCCGTTTGGCAGGGGACCCCGCAGTGGGGACAAGTGCCCCCGCCCCGCTCGGTGCTGCTGTGGCCGCGGTGCTCTTTGCTGTCATTTGTGCCGTGGCTGCAAAAAAGAGGAGACAGGCATGCGAGCACCAAGGTGCCAATTACACTTTCATTAACAGCCGATGTATTTCTTTATCAGCCCTCTGCTTCTCTGTACAATGTTGATCATTTTGATGGAGCATTTGTTTTAATTTCCCAAATGAGGAAGCAATCTTGTAAATATTGTGCAGTAATTAAAATGGCTATTTATTGTGCAGCATTCTGGCTGCTGCCAGCACACAGCCTGATTAGCATTCCCCTTCCTCTGAGCCTTTGCTCCCATCCGTCCTGCTGGCTCCGGCAGCCCCTCTGCCCAAATCCGGGCACCCAGCGACCTGCAGCCAAGCCCACCACCCCGCTCCGTGCCTCTGCGCTGATCCTCGAACCAGGAAACCCAGCAGCAGCAAACAGCAACAGAAACTCTTGTTGCTGAAGCAAAACCCATCCCTCAGGTTCTTGCCGGTGGCATTGGGATCAGCCTCTATGGGCAAATCCCTGGGATGGGGCAGATTAGGAATGGTCTGGAGGAGGGGGAAGCCCCTCAGAGCACCAGGAGGTTCAGCCCCACCACAGGGACACGTCTGGGCACTGTCCCAAAGCTGGGAAATGCCAGTGGCAGGCTCTGTGCTGCCTGCTCCAGGCACAGCCCTTGGGTTGGCACCGGCTGGCACTGTGGTGGCTGCCCTTGGGGAGAACGGTCCTGCAAAGCGCTCTGCAGCCCTGTGTGGGGCTGGGCAGCACAAAACTGCAGCCAGGAGAGAACAGGGGCTGTGCATGGCCAGGGGAATGCTGAAATTTCCCTGTGATGGTTCCAAATCCTCCTCCGGGTCTCCATGGTGACCAGCAGCTGGCTCCCGGCGCTGGGTGCAGGGCTGGGGCTGGCAGGGCTGTGCCATCGGGGAGCACAGCGTGTGGGGACGGGCAGGGGGGCAGGGGGACCCCATGGCCTGAGCAGGGGGATCGTGCACCCACCGCCGGTACTCGAACTGATTGCGAGGCCCAGGAGTTACGTGCCTGAACTTGGGCTTCCACCCCTGTCACATTTGCATAAGCACAAATTAGTATCTGAGGCTTTGTCTTTGTGGCTTCTGTTCAATATTTCCTCTCCGCAAACAATCACACTGGCAAAAGCAAAAAAAAATAATAATAATAATTACTTGGAAATAAACATCTACCTAAACCCGTCTTAAAATACAGCGAGCTGGGCAAAGAACAACCTTGGTGCCAGGGGAAGCGAGGCTGAAGTCCCCATGCAGATGGAGAGGGGCTGGGGGGGAGCACAGGGGCTGGCCCTGCACCGCTGCGCTCGCGTGCGGGGGAGACCCCGGCCCCCGCGCCCCAGGCCCCCTCCTGGGAGGCACGCTGGTACCGGCTCCTCTCCAGGGAGCCCAAGTGGGCTGCGATGACTGAAAGCGAAAAGAAATTAAAGATCAATAAAATGAGGAGTAAAAGCAGAAGCTGGGGGTGGGAAGCAGAGCAGTAACCACCCCCACCCCAGTTCCCTTCCATCTGGGGTTCCTCCTGCACCACCACGGGGTCCCAGAGCAGGGACGGTCGGGGTGGGCCCCCAGAGCAGAGCTGGGGACACCCCCAGCTGCCCGAGGGATGGGTCCCCATGGGGCACCCCCAGCACCCCGACTGCTGTCCTCTGCTGAAACTGCTGGAGTTTTTCGTGTGGTGATGATGCTCGTAAATGTTCTTTGCATATATGCTAATGGTTGGGGAGGTTGCTCTGGCATTTGTGCCTTGGTCTCGCTATGCAGAGCACATGGAGTAGTGCAAGGGCAGCCACCCCACCTCAGGGTGCATCCCTTGGCCCCACGGCACCATCCAAGCACAGCCTGAAGTGAAGGGCATGAGCTCGTCCCTGCACCCACACCTCTTGGACCCTGCTGATGGCATGGTTTAAAAGCTTCCCCAGCATATATTTTAGACTCCCACTCCCTTTACCATCGCCTCTCTCCCTGTCTCCTACATGCAGATGCCAGCTCACGCACGGTGCCAGCTCCGCACGTCACTGCCCACCTCCGCTGTCCGCCCCCGCTCTGGTGCCCACACAGCCCCCACCACCCTCATCCCTGGGGCGCCCCAGCCCCACGCCAGCACCCGTGGGGGCTCCCCAGAACCTGGGGCAGTGAGCAGGGAGCTCCCAGGGCTCACATGGAGATGAGAGGCTGGAAGAGACGTGCCAGCCCAAGTGCGAGCTGTGAAGGAAGCCGTGCCAGCCTGGCAGACGCTCTGCCTGCCCCAGCAGCACGCGGGGCGCTGCTGCCCCTTCTCCGGGCATCCCAGGGCAGCTCCCCTCCAGGGGCTCCCCTCCAAATGGGCACCTGCCCTGGGTGCAGAGGACTGGGGCTGCGCTGAGCTCCTTGCAGCCAGGGGGGCACAGCCATGCAGGGAGATAGGGCTCATCCAGGGGGGGTCTCAGCCCCGGGGTGTAGCTCCAGCACAGGGATGCAGCCGGGCTGGGCAGGTGGGATGTGAGCGCAGGTGCTCAGCCCCCGGAGTGCAGAACTTCCCTGTGTTTGGGGTGCTCGTCAGAGCCCCTGCCCTCATTAGCAGATGGGACTGCGATGGGGGAACCCCAGCCCCAGCTGCCGTGTTCATCAGTGACCCTCATTAGCCTGACAAGCAGCGTTGTGGCTGGGGGAGCCCCAGAGCAGCCTCACCAGACAGTTTGTTCCTGCAGGGGCGTCTGACCTGACCCCGCTGGCAGCCCCCAGCCTTGCTGCACAGCCCTGGCCTCGGCTGCTGTGTCGGTTTGCAGCAGGAGCTGTGGCATCAGGGTCCCCTGCTCGGAGTGCATCAGCCCCTGCAGCTGGTGCCTTCAGCCCAAGGGACAAAATGAGCTAAAAGAATTAAATCACCTTTTATTTTTAAGGTGGTGATTTTTGCAGCTGTCGGCTGGCAAAGAAAACCTTTACAGAACAGCGCAGTGAGAATTCCCAGAAGCTTTCACAGGGCATGTTCCAAAAAGCATTCATCCATCATACTCGGCTGCAGCCATGCTCTTGGCATCTTGATGTGCTGCTTCTGCTCAGGGAGGCCGTTATTTTCAGATGAGGCTTTGGGAGAGCACACAAGAAACCCGTAATCCTTCTGAGGGCAGGATCTGAAAAGAAAACATTTGGGGCTCCTCCTTCCCTTGGCTCCAGGGTGAGCGGTGCCAGGCGAGTGGCAGGAGGGGAACAGGGAGGAGGTTGTTCTGCCTGTGAGAGAGAAGCTTGCTGTGCACAGAGCGTGGCTGCGGGAGGTGTGGGGCCAGGAAACTGCGCCCTCGCCACCAAGCTCTGAGCCCTGGCACGGGTGCAGCATCGGTGCCCCGCTGCTGCCCAGCTCCTGGTGCTTTGCAGCCCCTAATCCTGGAATCCCTGTCCCAGGGGCCGCAGCTGTGGTGGTGCGGGGCAGGTCTGAGAGCTGGGAAGGAAAAGCTCAGCCAAATTAACCGGCTCATTAACACACATATTTGCACGCCGCAGCTCAGCTCTTCGCAGCATGATGCCGACCCCAGCGGCCACCTCCCACAGGGCCACCAGCCGAGGCAGGCAGCGGCCCCTGCGCAGGGAGGAGCGGGGGGCAGGCGCAATCAGGGCTTGGTGTTCGTGGTGCTGAGCACAGCTCGAGCCCCTGCGGGGCCAGGCGGGTGGCATGGGCTCAGAGCCAGTGGGCACCGTGTGCTGATGGCCAGCCCGACCACAGCCGCTCCTCCTGCTCGCCCTGCTCTCCCCAGGCTGTCCCCTGCACGCAGGGTGGCACCGGGGAGCCTGGCCGCAGGGACAGAGCTGCTTTCTTCCCCTGGTGAATGATGAACCGGGGTGTTCATCCCGAGTGAAAGAGCAGCAGTGTGAGGGCCTGGAGTGGAGGCGCTGGGTGCCCACAGCCCCACCCTGCCCAGGGCCATCCCCACAAACGCCCTGTGACAAATTGCACCCAAACAGCAACATGAACCATGGCAGAAAAGGCGGCTGCCAGAAGCTGAGCAGAGCTGCGGAGCCCTCTGGCAGCTCCTCCAGTGCCTTGGGCTCCCCTCTGGTGCTTTGCGTTGCGGGGGGCTGTGGGTGTCGGTGGCCTCTCCAGTGCCCAGCAGCAGCAGCCCCGATCTGCCCCGGTGCCAGCAGTGCTGCTGGGTGAGCCCCTGGGTGGGGGTCCTGGGGTAGCCCCCTCCCCGTGGCACCAGGGGCCTGGAAGGAGGCAGGCAGGGCCCGGCCGTGGGGCAGATCCACGCGCTGACAAAAACACGGTGCAGGCCTCTGGCCAGGCCTGACGCAAATTTAATTGAATGGGAATGAGATGTGTTTTATGTCCTTAAAGCACATTAAGTGCTCAGAAGTTAATTGGTATTTAATTAGCATAAATTAAGCCCTTTAATAATACTCAGGAAAAAACAACGTGTATTACAGATGCTTTATTAAAAGTCACCCTGACAAATTCAAAATGAATGTGCTGAACACATCACCGGCAAAATGGGGAAGGACACGCGGATGTGCATGGGGCACCCCATCTCCTGCTCCTGGTCTGAGTTTGGG
Source organism: Anas platyrhynchos (assembly GCF_047663525.1). NCBI lineage: Eukaryota > Metazoa > Chordata > Aves > Anseriformes > Anatidae > Anas > Anas platyrhynchos. Next base: position 19,066,594 of record NC_092601.1, on the reverse strand, counting down.
GACTGTGACTGGCAGCATCACCGCCCCTATGGGACAGCGGTCCCCAGCTGGGGCACAGCACCGAGCTGGGGCACAGCACCAATTTGGGGCACAGCACCAATTTGGGGTGCAGCACCAAGCCGAGGTAGAGCGTGGCGCCAGCCCCAGCTCCCGCGCAGAGGCAGCTGTAGCTATAAATGCGCTTCCTGCGGGTGCTGCGGGCCGTGCTTCCTCTCGAAAGGGGAAGGTGGTCACCCTGCCGCTCCCAGGGGCCTGCAGCCTCGCTCCGGCAGAGCTCTGCTCCCCAGAAATGGGCTGGGACCGCTCAGGACCCCCGCGGTGCCTCCCCACTGCCCCTCAGCTCCCACACCCCTGGGGAGTCCTGCTGGGGAGGAAGCAGCGGCTCTGCTCCTTGTTTGGTTTGGCATTTTTTGTAGCGTTGCCATGACAACCGTCCCGGTGACATCTTCAGGCTGTTTGTCTCCTCCTGTGGGTTGCATCATTTTCCTTCCTGAACCGGCAGCTGCCTTCGCCCCGGCTCACCTGGGCCCACGCGGCCCCGCGCCGGGTGCACGTCCCCCTGCCCAGCCCCGCACGCAGACGCACGCGCTGAGTCAAGGATGCTTTCGTTCTGGCATTTCCTCGCCGCAGCCTCTCTACAACCTTGCCTTTTTTAAAAATAGAAAAAATACATCTTGGTGCATGTGCGTGCACATGTGTGGGTCATTTCCTGGGCTGGGAATAAAGCGAGCGAGCTGACAGCAGAGAGGTGGCATTGTGCAGGACTCTGCCAGCCCCACGGGGCCATCAGAAAGCTGGGGATGTCCTTCCTGCCGTGCCAGCTGCTGTGACAGCTTTCTGCCTCCCTGTGGAGCAGCAGGGTGAGAAGGACGGGCTTCACCCTGGGGCTTTCCTGGGGAGCTGGGGGTGGCGGAGGAGGGCGAGCAGGCAGGGCCCTGCACACCGCTGCTGGCAGGGCAGGACACACATCAGTGCACCACGGAGACACAGTTCAGCCTGCTTCCTCCTGGCCCTGGCCCACTCTTGCCCTTCTGGCTGCCCTCGGGTCACCCGGCAGCCCCCGCCATGCCCCTCTCCCTCCCCACACTCACTTGCTTTGGGTTACTTCCCTGTTAATTTTCTCTCTCTGTTGCTCATGTCCCACCCCATCCCAGGGGGGTTTGCCCCCAGGACCACAGATGCTCATTTCTGGACTGGCACCACACAGAGCCCTACTGTGGGCAGGGGACACCTGCCCCAGGACAGCGCCTTTCCCCTGGCCAGACGGGGGGCACCTCACACCAACACTCGTAAGGGCTGGAAAAGCCATAAGCTCTGTGCCCTCAGTCACTTTTCTAAAACTTCCCAGTACCACCCTGCCTTCTAGAGACATGCTGAGGAACCTCTAACCCTGTTCAAAGTTACAAAATGAGGAGTGACTAAACCCAGGTACCTTTAGGTGTGCCCTGGGAGTATTTGCAGGAGCACTTGCGTGCTGTTTTATCACCGAGCACAGCCTGCCGAGCCTTCGGGGAAGGGTCACTGCCCACACCCCCATCCCCTGGGAGGCTGCAGTCGCACGATGAGTCAGGGCAGAGCTGCTGCAGGGACGGATCCCAGCCTGACGTAGAGCTGGCTGTGCTGGCTGCTCTCCCCGTGCCCACACAGCTCCATCACGCTCCCCATGCTGACTCCAGCTCGTGGCAGCAGGGCTCCCCTCCCGGCACAGCCCCCTGTCCTCGCCCCCAGCCCCAGGGGCACAGCCTCCTGTGCCTTGGGCTCATTCTTTGCCCCCAGCCCTCCTGATGCCGACATATCTCAGAAATTGGACTCTGTCACCAAGCCTCACTTCTCCCGATAATCCAGCCTGCAGCCGGTGTGGGCCCTCCTCCCATCCCCATTTCCCTTTATGCTGTTTGGCTCAGCGTGCCAAGAAACCTCCAAAAACTAAAGCTGGTGTCCTGGCACGCAGCTGGGGGGAGCAGCTCTGTTGTCACAGCCCATGAGCTAATGCAAATGCTGCAGAGCCTGCAACCAGCGCCTGGCTTCAGGCAGCCCTGCTGGCAGCAGGACAGGCAGGGACCAGCTCCCCGTGGTGCTCTCTGCAGCAAGAAGCCCAGGATGTGTGCGAGGGAGGGAAGCTGACCGCGGCACAGACTGGGGAGGGGGCTCCCATGGGCTGGACAGGGAGGGGACACTGCAGGGGACAGCAGGGGTGCTGCAACAGGAGCTGCAGACATGCTGAAGGAGCAGGAGAGCTTTATGGTGACCTCGCCACATTTGGGGCCAGGCAGCTCCCATCAGGTGCACGTGAAGGCACGCAGCCAGGAGCTGCATCAGGCCTCTTAAATAATAGGCATTAAGAATTTAGAACTCTCTCAATGCCAGCACTGGTGAGCTGTGCCGTGCTGCTGCTTCACTCAGCTTTTTGCTGCCGCACTGGTGTTACAGCAGGCTCCTTGCTTGGCCACCCGCTGCTCCCCCAGCCCACCCCGGGGAGCAGAGGGGGCCCTGGGAGCAGCAGCAGCAAAGGTGGGCAGAGCTGGGAGCTGCTGCAGGTGCCCAGATGCAGCCCTGGCAGGAGGGAAAAGGTGCTCAGTCAGTGCCATGGTCCTGGTGCCAATCGGAGCGTGGTTGTCTCGGCTGCACGCTCGTCCCAACAGGGTCACTTTCCATAGTGTCTGCAGCATCGAGGGAGCAGCCTTCCTGCAGCAGGCTGGTGGGGGAGCCCGGGGGGAGGCGGAGGGGCTGAGGGGCTCGTGCTGGGCGTGCTGAGCGTGGCCCACCAGCAGGCAGCACGCACAGTCCTGTGTCTGGCCTCACTTCAGGAACAGGCGGGTCGTCCGGTCACCGATCAGGAGCCTTTGGGGAGGTAAAAGAGAGAAACTCAGGGCTGGCATCTTCCATGCACGCTTGCAACAGCGAAACACAGAGACTGCATCAGCCCAGCCCCACGAGGAGGTGAGGACCGAAGCGTCAGACACGTTGGGTTGGGAAAGGGCAGACCTCACGCACCTCACCAGCGCGCCGACGAGGAGCCCAGCGAGCATGGGCCCTACCCAGTACACCCAGTGGTAGTCCCAGTAGTTTGCTACCAGAGCCGGCCCGAAGGCTCTGGCAGGGTTCATGCAGGCTCCGGATATGGCACCCCTGAAAGAGAAAGGAACCGGCTGCTTCACCTGGCCCTGCCCCAGGTCTGCTCACTTTTCCAGGCAAGGACACGGGGCAGGAGCCGCTGCCCTGCTGCAGCCCCGGGACCAGCCCCTCTTGGGAGCCCTGGGGTGGCCGCATGCTGCGTTCACTCCTGGTGCTTGCAGCCCACAGGGAAAACCCAGCACGGTGCGAGCGAGGGTGCTGAGCCTATTTTGGGGCTTACCCAGAGCCTGGGTTTTACACAGAGAAAGCTCTGTGCTGTGCGTAGGTACGGGAGCCAGGCAGAAGAGACAATAGCGTTTACAGATTAAAGAAAACTGCAACAGATAAATATTTGCACTCGAGGTTTGCGCAGTGTTTAAATAAGAGCTCTGAATCCCGCTAGAGGGGGCACTGCCTTAACTAAACAACCCATTAACATTTGTAATTGCGTGCACTCGTTATCTGATTGCAGTGACATAAGACACAGGCTGCTCGCCCGAAACGCCTGCCCGCGCCGAGGCTGAGCTTGGCAGCGGTTCTAACAACCATGAGGACATACAGCGAGCAGCGAGCAACAGCTCCAGATAAACTGCTCCTGTTTGCTCAGGGCTTCCGACTGTAAACACTGCCTGGGCGGCCGTTCGTTTTTATCAGGTAATTGGAGAGATTGGTCTGGTGAGAGGGCTCCACGTGCTGGACACGAGCCTCCAGCCTCTCCGCCACCTTTTCGGGGTGTTCCCAGGAATTCCCCCCACACCCGTGTCAGCAGGGCCAAATGTCTGATTTGCCATTGTGGGATCGCCACCCCTGCAGCCTCGGGTCCCCTCCTGGCCCCTGCCCGAGGCACCTTCAGGCAGGATCAGAACCGGCTGTGCTCTGCCCAGGGGGCTGCGCCCGCTGCAGGGAGCAGACTCTCGAGCTCACCCCGCCAGGATGTCGACCGTGACCGTGAGGCCGATGCAGAAGGGTGCCAGAGGGGTCTTGGTTTCCTCGTTGACGGCTCCCATGCAGACCGCGAGCACCAGGAACGTGGTCATGACGATCTCTCCCACCAGGACGGAGGGGATCTGCTCATCGGCCACGACACCGCTGAAGGCTCCTCCGGTGGCGTTGGCGTAGTGCTCGTCCGTCGTCACGGCCTGTGGTGGGGGGAACTCTGTTTGTGCCCTCCACGCTCCATATTGTGGGCTTTTACAGACATATGTGCTCACCGTCAGGACAGCGTGGGCGGGCATAGCTCCGGGTTAAAGAGGAGCTAATCTCATCACTTTCCTCCTGAAAGCCAGCCCTAAGCGCCTGGCAAATATAAACTCATTAGAGGAGGCTCTTAGTGTCTCCTGAGATAATGAGCCAGCCAAGCTCTCCCAGAGCTTTGCAGTGCACAAACAGCACCACGCTGCTCGGTGCGGACCACCTCAGACTCTGGAAATGGGCAACACCAAATTAAATTAGCGTTACAAAATGGTGCAGCAAGCAGAAATGGCAGGCAAACACCGCATTAAAGTCGCTGAAGCTGCAGAGGTGCCGTGCATTGCTCTGTGCCTGATTAACACGGTATAATGAACCTCTGGGGAACAGCAGCTGTGGGGAATTAATTAGCCAAGCCCCAGAGCGCTGTGCGGAGGCAGCACCCCCACACCTGTGCTGGCTCTGCTGGATCCGAGCCCGCAGTGGGAAGCTGGCTGTCCCAGGGCGGAATCAGACCTCAGGAGACTTGGGAGGAGAAGCCAGGTGCTCTGGCCCCAAGCACAGATAAGCCCTGCACCCATGCAGCAAGCCTCTGCGATGCTGGGTCGCCTTGTGAAATTGCATGCTCTGAATTACACCGAGAATCAATGCCTGCAGTGCCTCTCACCCTTGCCATCATGTGCGCTGCTGCTGGGGACCCCTGGGCCGTGCATCAGCTTGGGGCAGGCAAGGCTGCCCCTGGCAGAGCAGGAAGGTGGTCCCTGCACCCCAGCATTTGCCCATGATTAAGGAGACCTCCCCGGCGCCTGTACCTTTGTCAGGCTGGCTCCTATTATCCCTCCGCAGAGCTGGGAGATCCAGTAGGGGATGAGCATTGTGATGTTCAGCCCGCCGACCAGCCACACGCCCAGGGACACGGCTGGGTTGAAGTGACCTCCGCTGCAAAGGAGAGAGGAGCCTCAGCACAGGGCTCACCCCGAAGCCGGGCTCTGCCTTGCCCCAGCCACCCATCAGGTCCAGCACTTCAGCCCTTCCCATGAGGAGGTGCTGTGCACCCAGGGGAGCAGAATCTGGCCATTTCCCTTCTTTGGAGAAGCAGCATTTCCATACACAGCCCCCTGCAGGCATAATGTGCTGGCAGGGCAGGAGATGCCCTTGTGTAGTTTGAAGGAAAGGGTTTGGGGCTCTCTCAGGAGACCACCAGGTCCTTCCAGGAGCTGTCACGGGGGAGCTGGGTGCAGAAGGAGCCCTCCTGGCTTTGCAGCACTGCAGGCTGGGGACACAGCGAGCCCTGGGCTGCTGCTCTGCTCAGCTGCATGGCACAGCGTGGCAGGGCACTGCCGCCTGCTCTCTGCAACAGCTCCTCTGAGGGCAAGGACTCCCAAAGGAAAGTGACTCCTGCTTGCACCCTCAGGGCACCCATCCCTGCAGCTCTGAGTAAGAGGAACAGCAACGGCAGAGCTGGTGCCAGCACTGAGAACCGCTGAACACCCTTCCCCAGGCTGGCAGCCCGCACCCCAGCAGCACTCAGCGTCAGCTCGCACAGCCCAGATCGAAGGCACGGAAAGCAAAGAGCCTGGCTGCTGTTTGCCTTTGCCCTGATACGAATCTCTCTCGCCTGCTGCCGTGACACTTTGCCCCGTGCAGGACACACGTCCTGCAGGAAGCCAGAGGGCAGGGAAGGCGCCGTGCCAGGCTGGGGCTGCGGCCACCTCCTGGCCCCACGGGCACCGCAGCTCTGCTGGGGCTCCCAGCGCTCATTTCCTCTGCTCGGAGGGGGACGTGGAGGCACGCAGGCAGCCCCAGCCCCTCTACCAAGGCAGTGGCTGCTGCTGGCAGCGTGTGGCTGAGGGATGGTACAAGCCTTCCTCCTTCCTCACTGGGGTTCAGAAACCAGAAAATCCATCAGATGAACAACGATGCCCTGGGGTCTCACACCTGCCTGGGGGCCCTATGCCCCCCTCGCCCTGCAGCCACCCCAGCGCTCCTGGCTGAGCCCCCCAGCACCAGGGCAGTGCCGTGCCCAGGGCTCGCCCACGCCGCAGCAAACCCTCGCCTCCTGACAGGCCCAAATCATTCATCTCGAAGACCACATGCAAGACAAGCTCAGATACCTTTTAATTAAAACAGATTATCACGGGACACGCATTAATGAACGAGTTTCATAACCAATCAGCCCTAATAATAATTGCTGGTAAAGCCGATGAGTCAGAGTGTCTAGGAGCCATAATTACGTCTTATTCTTCAGCTATAATTAAAGACTGATCATATGACAGCAAAAAGTTGTGCTGGTTGAGCCAGGAAGGTCCCAGGCAGGAGGGTGCCTGGGAACTGCCCCGGGCAGGGTGGGAGCTGCAGAGCTGCAGGGACTTGTCCGGGACCGGAGCGGGGCTGGAGCAGACCCATCCCACCAGCATGGATGGATGGGGACAGCCAGGCTGCTCGCCTCTGCTCCCTGGCCCCTGCGAGAGGGGGAGCAGCAGGGACAGCCACAACCAGTGACACCAGTTACCCCATAACCCACTGCAGGGGCTGCAGCCTGTCCTACCAAGAGCACACGTCCAAAGCCAGCAGAGATAACTGCTAGGAGCTGCCCTTCCCATGCTGGTCCCTGTCCCATCGGTGGGGAGCAGAGGGGGAGCCTTGGGGCACCTCTTCATGGCACAGCACTCGGTGCTGTTCCCCTGGCTGCAGCAGGGCTGTGAGGGGGCTGGGGGTGCCCGGGGAGCTGCTGGGCTCCTCTGGGACATGCACCCCCAGCTCCTGTGGTGGCAGTTGCACGAATTTCACCTTGGGGTGCGATTCCATCCTAAGCAGGTGCTGGTACGACACTGTCCCTTGGGTCGCACACAAGCCTTGATGAGCAAAGCTCCCTAACCTGGGGGAGGCTTCCCAGCACCTGCACCCAGCGGGGGCAGCCCCGGGGCCCCCCGTCCCTGAGCTGCAAGGATCTGGCTGGGAAACACAGAGAGAAGGGAGCGAAATTCCACAGGGACCGTTTCAGCTTCTCCATTCAGGATAAAGCTCTATCTTGGAGTCAAACTACACCTTTTTCTACGAGCAGGTTTGTCTAAATGTTGCTTTAGAGGAATGAAAACCATTTGTAAATGTAATACAGGTATTTCACCTGAAAATACCCAGGGGAATAGCATACTTGGGTCAAAATGCTTCATCCTGACATCCTTTTAAAAGGAAATGCCTAAGCTTTCCCAAGAGATACTTTTGATTCAGCTTTCTCTTTTTTTATTATCTGTTAAGAAGGGCTAAAACCAAAACGTTGCAACCAGAAGACAAACCACCTTCCCCAGACCCCAGGCATTAAACCACCACCCACCACCCGAACAGTCATTGCTGTTAACCAGGGGGCACGATGGAAGCGGGCATCTCCCTCTGCCCACATGAGGGGTCCCAGTGGGCGCAGCAGCAGGAGGACCCCAGCCCCTTACCTGATGTTCCCCAGGATGGCGATGGTGAGCCCCAGGGCCAGCCCGTGGGCCAGGGCGGGCTGCAGTCGCCCCGTGCCGCCGGCATCCTCCACCACGGAGAGGCAGCCGATGAAGATGAAGAGCGCACTGCCCAGCAGCTCGGCCACGCAGGGCTGGACGTAGCGCTCGTACCAGTGGGGCTTCGCACGCTGCTGCTTGCTGTCGACGTCCACCATCACCTCCTTCATGGAGGAGAAACTGCTCTCGGCAGCGGCCATGAGGGGAGCTGGAAGAGAGCAAGCAGAGTCCTGGTGGCAGCCGGTCCCTCGGGCACAATCAGGGACCTGCCCAGGGACTGGAGAACCCGGCTGCCCACGTGGGTCCTCGAGGGGCAACGTGTGCTGGAAGCACCAGACTCTGCTCCTCGGGTGTGCCGGGCACAGCCGAGGGGAGATAGAGGCTGATGGCACAGGTGCTGAGCAAGGCTTCCACACCGGGTCAGTGCAAACAGCTCGGAGGGAGGAGATGCCCGCGTTGCCCCCGGGGGACACTCACCCTGCGAGAGCTCGAAGCTGGGAGTGCCGGACGCCAGCACAGCCCTGGTGGGGTGCCGGGGGAGCACCGCGCTGTCCGAGCTGCTGGAAGGCTCCCCCTGCCCTGAATGGGGAGGCAGCGGCTGGGAGGCTCTAAAAAACGGATTGGATTTGCATTGTTAAAAAAAAAAAAAAAGAAAGAAGGGGCAATAAAAGCTGATAGGCCAGCCCCCAGGAATATAAAACCTCTTTATCACAGTCATTCCTCGGTTCAAGGTTTTACTTTTATTTTTTTTTTTCTTCACATGGTGGTTTGTTTTTCTTTTCAGTTTTGTTTTGTTTATTTTGTTGTTGTCATCATCGGTCTAGGGTTTTCTGCCAACATGCAGGATGCAATTCCTCCCATGGTGTGAGCTGTAGGTAGCCAAAACGCTAGCACCTGTTTGAAGACCAGCTGGCTTGCTTTCCTGGGCAGCCTGCAGAAGGTAGTACGTGTGAGAAGCCCACAGCACTGCCTGCACAGGGGCATGCATGGGTCTAAGAGTTCCCCGAGAAATGGAGAGAAAGCCTTTCCTTTCCGTTGCTCACCAAGCACTTGAAGCCCACGCTCCTTGCCAGGGCACCCCCTTCAAAAACCACCCCATGTCATTCTGCTGCTGGTCGTATGGCACTGGCTCTGCGTTACTGCGTTAACACCAAAGGGCTTTAAAACCTTAAAGACAGCATTGGCACAGACAGACCTTGATGGCAAGGGTGTCCAGTGATCCACCGGCAGCTTCAAAAGCTGACTTTGATCCTATACCAACTCCCTTACACCTCCCCACTGCATAAAGGATCATTGCACAGAAATCCTGACCCAAGCCCCAGGGGAGGGCACGGAGATGCCACCAGCTCACGAGATGGGGACCAGGAGGCTGCAGCCTGGCAGGAGACCCAGGGGACACCACGCTGCTGCCAGGGGCAGAGCAGGCACAGCCCTGGTGGCACGAGGGCTCAGGGCTGTGCAGTCATCCTGCATCAAACGGCGAGGACACATCCATCATCCGAACAGGGCTGGATGCTGACCACCAACCAAAAGACAAGCGCTGGGGCTTTTCACCTCCTTGAGCAATCGCTTGCAGTGGTTCATGTTTGTGGTGGGTAATTAAGGATTGGGGTTTACGGGTATTTTTTCTCTTGTAAGCAAGGGTAAAGAACGCTGCAGATGTTTTATGATGTTTTCCCAAGACGCTGCGGATAGGAAGGAAATTTCCACTTGCCTGTCTCACAGGGGGCTGCTGCTGGCCATGCGCAGACACAGGCCAGGCCAGAGGGAAGAGGGAATCCCACTTCAGGCACCTCCGTCAGCTCGCTTCCCTTTCTGAGATCGTTTCCTGCAGACAAAAGCTCTTGACCAGAGGTTATAGAAGTCGATAGAACATTGAAAGTCGGTCGTAGGGCTGGCTGCTCTTCGGGCTCCTCTTTGACCCATAACACAGGACAGTGCTTGGTTCAATGCCCTCACTTGCCAAGCACTGAGCTCGAGCAGGCTCCCAGCAGGTTCACCGTGCCCCAGCACCGTGCCTCACAGCACAACCAGGTGGGAGTTTCACCGAGAGGGGTTTTAACTCGGGCAAAAGGGAGCAGACCAGCTCTATTTTTCAGGGTGCTCATGAGAGCTGCAGCACACACCCAGATCCCACCCGGCACTCCTTACAGCACCTTAACAAAGATCTGGCATCGTGGCATCGCGCAGCACCTGGCGGCAAAGCAGGACCAGCACCATGAGGCTGCTCCCCAGCTGCCACCACCACTTGCAGCACCAAACCCGGTGGTGCCAGCCTGCCCCGACAGGGGCCGTAAAGGCTTCGGCAGCATTGTCCCAGGGGAGCAGTGGCTTCAGAGCACTGGAAGGTCACAATCCAAAAGTGAAGATTAACTCAGCGTCCTTGGCTTTTAAACATTTACCATTATTGTTTGGGGAGCAGGGATGTTTGGCTGAGCCTTCGGGAGGAAATGCTCGGCATTCAGACAACAAAGGAATCATTTTTTACTAAGCACAGGACTGAAACAGAACAGAGCAGAAGCACAATACTGAGGGATTTTTTGGCCTCTTGGTGCAAGTTTCAGACAAACAACTCCATGCAACATGCCAGCCGGAGCTGCCTAGGCAGCCTGTACCTGCCATGTGGGACTGAGAGACTGCCAGAGCAAACTGGCTCCAGAAATTTCAGCGCCGTGCAAAATCCTGACTGATTTAGTTTGGGAAGATTAGGGCAAGGAAAAAAAATCTGCAGGGCCATAGCTGATGTGCTATGATCAAAAGAGTTCAATTTGGAGTGTTGTGCCTTCTTCCTGGACTCCAGGGAACGCTGCTGTGCTTTCATCTCTCCATCTCAGGGTAAAGATGGGTCCAAGGGAAAATAACCCTCCCTGTTTGTAATTCAAGTTAACCTTAAAAACAGAGACAAAAGCAACATGATAAAACAGTGTCAATTTCTTCAGCTGCAGCTCCTAAAGTGCTCTGGAGCGCACAAATCCTCGGTGTGCCTCCTGCCAGTGCATGAGCCTGGCACTGGTTTGGCTCCGCACCATGCCCTGTGCAGCCCCAGGCAGCAGCACCCAGCGCAGGATGGCTGTGGGGTGTGTGAAGCCTTCGGCCCCACAACGCTGCAGTGCCAGGATGGCACATGGGACAACAGGGCTGTGGGTTGCTCAGCATGGTCAGAAAAGTCACATCTCCAGCAAGACCCCAGGCAAAGCCAGGAGCTGCTGAGTGAGCGGTCCTCAGGGAGAGGAATGGCACCCAGCACATTCCAGGCTCTCTGGGCACTCCCATGCAATCAGCAGTTTACAGCAGCCACATAAATGATCTATATTTATCATCAGGAGTTGGCAGAGGTGGCGTTGGATTTCCTTTATGTTTACTCTGTACCGTGATTTCCCCTGACTTACAACTCTCCAGCATAATACGATTTAGGTAACAGGCAGCAAGATTACCACAGACCCAATTTAAGCTCAGTCTTAACACGACACTACCCAATGCCAATCCTCAGACGAGGGTGCTCCTACACCTGTCTTTTGCTCAGAGATACTAAAAACACATGAAGAAAACAGCCCTGCTCGTAGCACCCTTTGCCCCTCATGGATAAGATTAAATGCTTGGAAATAAGGTTTGTTCAGCAAGCTTAATACAATCTGCACTCATGGAAAAAGGCGTGGGGATAAGAACAGATAAATCTGTTCATATTATCAGACATTTATTTTTGTCCTTGTTTGTGCTTGCACTGATAATGCGGATTTGTTAAATAAGTGACAACAGCAACTGTGTCAATTAGTACAGGAAATGGCAATACAAAACAAGCAACAGCTTTGAAAAATACTTTTTAGGAACCATAGAAGACGTTTCTCACGTCTGTCTATCTGTACAAAGAAGTCTGAATACCTTTATTAAGTCCAGCGCCCCCAAAAATGTTTCATTCTCTTTCTTCCTGCTTAATTACGGAGATCCACAGCCTTCCTTTTGCATGCTTTTTAATATGAACAACAGTATCCCCACTCACAGATTCTAAATTCGAAGTACTTCAGCAGACACTTGACTCAGAACACCCTCAAGCACCATTATCCAACAGTGCCCAGCTGCAGGACCCGAGCATACCTCGAGTCTGCTGAATCAGCACAGGTACGTTTGATGGGACAGAATTCTGACAGGATGTCTATAAAAATTGTCAACAAAATATTTAGGGGCTGCACAATGGCATTGCTGCAATGAAAGACCCCAGCATAGCCGGCATCCACGTTCAACTTTTGAAAAGCAATAAAGAAGGCAAAGGCAAGCCACTTGTCACTGCCTTATCTTTACAGTATTTATCTTGGAGACTGATAATCTAATGATTACACAACTGTTACTGAATGAGAACTTGCAGAATTATTTGCATCTCGTAGCAGTAACACAGGTTAGCTGACCTCTGCTCATTTATAGGTCCTGTTGCCTAATAGCTTCACTTCAGATTGCTACAGTAATGCTTGATGGAAATTTCCAAGGGTTCCTAAGACAGACTTACCTTTTTCTGTTAGAAAACAGGGACAGATTTGGGTCAGTTCTGCAGACTGGGTTGAAAGAATGGAAAATAACCAGTGGGATGAAGCCATACTTAGACCTTAATCCTGACATGTAAAAATAAAATCCCCCAAGCTCTCAACGAAGGGAAGGATGCTCCTAGCCCCGTGCAGTGCGCGCATCTTCCCCACAACGGGTAACGCCAGGCTCCCACAGGCATCCCATGGGGCTGGCTGTAACAGGGCCTTTCAGTTCTCAGGGACCCCATTTGCCTGCACCACAGCAGCAGAGGTGAGAAGCCTTGTAAGCAAGAAATTAAGAACTGGTAACTTTTCAGAGCAGCTTGAAACGCTGCGTGCTAAGCTAGCGACTGCTTCACATTCAGTTCCTAGGTATGAAGAGCTGGGTAATTCCTGTGAAGAATTAGTTAATATAATTCTTTAGAAGGAGACTAATTGATCTTTCACAAGCGAGTAGGCAATGCTCGGGCCCAGGTCACTCGAAGGGAAGACAGGCACAGCAGAGCTCTGTCACCTAAATGCTGGTCGAAACCTGGACAGGGTGAAGATCAGGACCCAGCACGAGGATTTTCTTCTGACTGCTGGGAACAGCTTGTGGCAGGCAGGTAAAGGCAGGTGGGGGATGCATGCTCCAGCCCCTTCGGTTTGCCACAGCAACTGGGCTCCGACCCCTGGCTGTGTAACGCTCCTCAGCCTCAGACCCGCAGCAAGCAGGGAGCACCGAGCGCGTCCTGCCTGAAAGCGGTGAGCACGGGCAGGCAGCAACTGCTGTGGCCCCCGCTCTCTGCAACCCCCCTGGAACATCCCCCTGCCCAGACCCAGCTCTGTGGCCAGCAGGACGCGTCCCTGCAGGGGGATGTGTGATGTAGGATGGGTGGGAGATGCAACTTCTCAGGTGCTCCACAAACAGCCACGGAGCAAGGAGCAGCATTATAGGATTGCAGGACTTTTCCTGCCCACATCCAACCTCCTGCTGGCACCACATGCACAGCCACACAAACCACATTCAGTAAGACAGAGGAAAGTATCTGAAGGACTTTTAAATGACCTTTCACAAAATGACACAGGTGTGGCCATAGCGTGAAGACCAGAGCTAAATTTAGGGCTGACAGGAGGTATCCGAGTGGCAAAAGTGAGAGTGCAGTGCCCTTATCTAGGGGTGGGGCTGCCATCCAGGTTTGGCTCACGGCCTCTCCAGTCAGCACAAAGTTGCTCTGGCTCCACTGCGTTCACCCCACTGAAGACAACTGGAGCTCACGCAGGCAGCACCTGACAGAAGTCCTTTGGGAAGCTGTGAGCAGGCGAGGGGAGCTGACCGAGCTGCTGCGCTGGAGGGGGCTGCTGGGGGAAGCGCAGGTGACTCTCCCCTTGCAGCTTACCCAAGCGTAGATTTTTTTCTTCTCTCAACAAACCTTTTGCAGGGGTGAATTGTATTGTTCTGTCGGTACCAAAAGGCTGGGGTGCATGCAGAAAACAGAGGCAGAAGCACACCGTGTGGCTCTGGGGAGCCTCTGCCGAGAAGAGGGATCACCCAGACCACGGCAAGAAGCAGCCAAAGGCAAAGGCCATCTCCACCTCTCTTGGCTAGAAAACCCTTCTGTCTTTTTCTGCTACTAAGTTTCCAGCAAAGTAGCATCATCTCAGCCCCACCAGGCACTCTCCAAAACCAAATATTCCCTGAAGAGAGGTGAAAGATTTATTTATCTTAGCGTAATCATGAGAGCTAGACTGCCCACACCCGTCTTCCCCACACAAGCTCCCCGAGTATCACAAATTCTTTTGATCCTGCTGTAACCCTGCAGCACAACATGACCTACTTTCTCTACCACAGTTGGCAGCGAGACTCTTGGAGAGTTCTTACAGGACTGATTTCCCATCTCCGGGCTGGATGCGGAACCTTTCAGCTGACAGCTGCAAGATGGAAACTCAGATTCGGCGAGACAAAGATCAGCCAGGGCACCCACCGCGCCTTTCATCCCACCTCACCTATCACACCTCTGCTGCAGTCTGCCGTACTTCCCTCAGATGAATGGATTGTGTGACGACCTAAAAATGAAGTGGGTGAGCAGAAATCCTGCCAGTATCTGCCTCATGCCAGCAGAGACATCTCCTCACACAGAGAGGATTAAGCCATGGCAAACAAGGGGACAAAAAAAAAAAAACTGACAGAGCACATGCCTTCTCCTGCAGTGAGCTACATTCAAAACATTTTTATATGCAAAAGGCAACAACTCAGTGTCTGCACCTCAGATGGTGACTGGTTCAAACACATTGGTTTGTTCCAGAGCAGGTGAGACTTTGCTTTGGTTCCCATTCATAAAACTGGGTTAAAGACGTGTTACACTCCTGCAGTGCAAAGGGTGTTTAGAGCTTTTGTCTTCTTTTTGAACCGTGGCTCTTGCTAAATGAGATATTAACTGTCACATAACCTGTCAGACTTAGCTATGAGCTGTGGCACTACACAATCTTGTTTCCCCCATATTCATGTTTAAACACCTTTGGCTCAGCTATTTCAGATGCTTTTTGCACATCGGTTCAAGTCAAGGGGTTTTTCAGGATGGACACCATCTCTCACTGGGTGCTTGTATGCCACTCAGTCCAGGTAACGCCAATGCCAGCAAGCCAGATTGGAGCTGTCTGGGGACAGAGATCAAGGAGAAGAACATCAAAAAGTACTGCAGGCAGAATCAGGTGTCTTGTCAAGGCTGTACAGAGGAGTCTCAAACACTGAGGTTAGTCATCCATTAATAAATTCTTATTCCCTAAACCGCAAGGAAGAAAATTGCATCTATGTGAATATAGAAGAAAGTAGGAACTAGCTTTTAAATACATTAGAAGGGGAGTTTTGAGAGAACATCAGATATGTTCAAGGACAGTTAGGTATGTGATGAGGCTGGAAAGGAGATGAATTCTGATTCCTGATGGCTGAAAAGCAATGGCACAGCAGAGCCACCACCGTGCTCCGTTCCAGCAGGCTCACCTGTCAGCCATCAGCAGGGCTACAGATTTTGCATGGCTCATTTCCAGATGATGGAAAGGCATCTGCAACACGGCTAATGCACACTATGAGGACAAAGAAGATATGAGCCTGCTCCCAAATGACAGCGATTCTCATGATTTAAGAAAAAAAAGGCACGAAATTCCATTATCTCAGCTCACTTGAAGCAAAAGGAATTACAGGTAGAGAAAACCAGCTGGTCGAACAACAGATCCCAGTTCAACCACAACCCCCCCAGTGCCACAGTCCACTCTGAATGGGGAAGAGGTAAAACATTTACTGCTTTCTCTTTCAGGAGCACTTTACTGTTTCTTAGAAGTTGAAACAAGCAATAAAGTGCCCAACCTCTACTCATGCTTTCATAACGTTATGTCTTAGATCTAGCAAGCGACTTCCCAATCGGCGCGCACACCCCACAGTAGCAAAACTCTCGTGAGTCAGTATCTGTAGGTGGAAGGGCCCCGTATGCTATAAGCTCATTAAAAGCAAGAAAAGCAGCTCAATGGTCTGCAGCACGATCCAAGATGCGGTACTGATGAATTCCAAAAAAGTCAGAAGGGGGCAGCATCCATAGGAAAGACTTACAGGATTTTCAGACTTGGGGAACAGCTGTTGGGTAAAGGAAAAGGGCTGGGGGTGAAGGGGCACGGAGGTGACACCTCAGAATCCCAGCCTAAATAAAGATGTTATATAAGAGATCTTTTAGAAAGTTTTAGAATCTCCTCAAATGTAGGAAAATGGCCAAAAAAGCAATAAACCCATCAAAAACCCAGATCAAAACAACTGCCAGTGAAGAGACCACATGTTATAAAGTCATCACAATTTTAGACAGCCCAAGGCCTGACTAGCAAAGTTAGAAAGATCAGGGCTGAGCACATTTGCAGAGTTACCGTGCCTTAGGTGGCAATAAAGCAAGCTTCTGGGCAGCATGAAAGCACCTGAGCAGAACCGACAACGGAACCTTTCCCAGACTGCCATTACCCTTGGTAGAATCAGAGCCATCTTTCTGTGAAAATTTAGGTTGGCCTCATGGACAGCACATCCAAAGTAAAAGACAAACTGCTGATCCAGCTGTGATGAACAGCAGAAGAGGAAAAACAATTTCTGGAAATACAGCAGAACTGACTGAGATTGAGGTGTTTTTTTTGTTTGTTTTGTTTTGTTTTTACCTTTTCTAAAGCCTGTATCTCAGCCTAGAAACGTGCCATTGCCATTTTGTCATTGTCCCATTAGAGTCTGCAAGCCCTTTCAGTTGTCATTCTCTGAAACAAAACCAGAACATCACAGAGGGAGGACAAAGGTTTTTCCATAGGGAACCTTTTCAATTTTTATGCTGAGTAGCAACTGCAGATATAATTTTGCACTGGCAGTGTTTCAAATGACATTTTATTCATACAATTTTGCCCTTGTGACTCTGATACTCCTGTCTTTTGGTAGTATCAGTGAACTGTACCCAAATTAAGGTTTCAGTACTCACTCGTGGATCTTTAGAGGCCAGTTTCTTGCACCAACCTTCTGAAGGGGCAAGCAGCAAGAAAGCAGTTGCATGCTGGTATTCTTCTCTATGCCAGATGAATATCTACCCTTTGCACAGCCACACAGAGTCAGGAGAAACTGTACCCTGAAAATGGGCATGGAGCCACAACGCTTTTATCATTTCCCAGGTCTCTGGCAAAGACGCTACATTTAGCTAGGCAGCAAGTTTGAAGGACTCAGATGGAATTGAGACAGATTCATAGATGCTCGTCAAATTTAGTTCCTTGGATTCGTGTTGGTATGACAGAGCACATGGACACACACACAGAAAGATTAAAAATCTCTTAGTAACAAGAGTGTAAAACCAGAATGCAAAACAAAAACAAAACAAAACAAACAAACAAAAAACACAGAAGCTGCAGGCCATTAAATGCAGCAGGCTAACTGCCCCCTGCTTCACAACGAACAGGCTCAGCAAATCTACTTTTCCAATCTAGACAGCAGGCAACTGCAATGGAAAACCATCAATGGCAAATTTTAGTCTCTGGCTGTAGCTTCTGTGTAAAAGAAGGAACTTTGATGGCAAGGTGCAAAAATGAGTCACACCTTTCTGGTCTCCTGCATCTGCGAAGAGAAAGGGTCAACACTAACACAGAGCAAGACAGCCTGCACATGCCTCTCAGCAGAAGGGCACAGCTAAGCCCAAATGTAGAAAGTGCAGACGTAAGCATACTATTACGATTGTTATCTTGAAAGCAAAAGTTTTTAAGTTCCTTTCATTGCTGCACAGAGGATCCATCTCTTCCCTTTGGGGAACGCTTAGCAAAGACCAAGCACAGCAAATACTGTATTTCTGTGCCTTGTCATTTATGAAATCAGCTTGATACAAACATTACAGCAGGCAGCCTGTAGCTACTAGTGACTAAAATTGGTACTTGACTGTGAGAGAAGGGCAGCTAAGTAATGGCCATTTCTTTTCCTACTTCTGTTTCTCCGAAATTGACTGTCACTTCTAAGAAGTGTTTAGTTTTTCTGGAATCTCAGTAACCTCGTTCCCTAGTCCAAACCCTTATCAACTATTTCCAAAGCCAGACACTTGTATACTACAGAATTCACACAGCATACTGAAATGGCTGCTTATGCTTGCAGCTACTTTTTAAAATACCCTTGTTGAGGCATTTGGCAAAGGAAAAACAATCACTAAAATAGAAATGAATAGGTAATTTTTGAGTAAGACAGTAGACAAATTATAAATATTAAACATTTATTATTTTTCTCATCAGAAGGTTGCAAGATTCAATTCCAAACAATAGGGCAGGTTTGTTTGTTCTGTTGCTGCTGGAATTTTCTTTTAAGGGGAAAGAAAGAAGAATGAGACACTGGTGTAAAGATACTGCCAGAAGCAGTTCAAATGTAGATTAATTTCTTTCTTACCATTACAATTCCCATGCTGACCTGACAAGCTAAGTCTTACCCCGTTAAATAAAGTCTGCTTTACCAGTTTCTTGTACATCACTGAACAAGAAGCATGGTCCCTTTTCTTCTTCTTTCTCCTTTCCCCTACAAAAAGGGACCAAATATAATGACAGCCTTGTAGCAACAATAAAAGCCTGGAGAAAGCTAATAGGGTAACACTTCATAAAAGTTACACCTGAACAGAATGAAAATGAACAAAAATTAACTTTCATTATCAGCCGTGCACAGTGCAAAGAGGTATCCAGTAATGCAGCTCACCAACTTTATTTTTTTCAGCTTCCTGTCACAAATACAATTTACACATCCACAAAAAGGTGAAAGAGGGGAATAATGTAATCCAAGAACACTTTACTTTCAGTTTTAAACTAAGGAAGGTGAGCTTTTAAACAGGAATTACTGACATAAAAAAGTCTGTCATTAAGAGATATCCAGGAATGGGAAGTGAGTCTTGCCTCATAACAATTGCTCACAATGGGCCAAAAAAAATTGTTAAAACTACCAAAAGCCAACAGGAGAGTCAACATGAGCAGCACCAGTCGTTTTCTTTACTGGCACTGCTTACACAGATGAGCAGACTGGACTTGGCACATGCAGAGTCCCATCATTTCTGTGATCTTGTCTCAAGCAGAAGGCAGTAGCTGTGGCTTCTGGGCCCACGGCTTCCTTCGAGCAAGTACATTAGAAGGCGATATCTGCAAGACCTAAAAGAAAAAGAAAGGGTGGGGGTGTGGGAGGAGAAACAACCGTTTATACCTATACCACGCATATTTCACTATTAAGATAGATGCAGAAAGGATGCTTTGAGGTTTGTTTTGGTTTTAAAACAAATACTAAAGATTTGGTGTCAGGAAAAGAAATTAGCAATCAAGTTGATCTGCAATTTTTAACTTTTTTTCGTAGCAATTCAGCAGTTGATTTGAATAAGCCAATCTGAAGGAGCACTGAGGTTATCTGTGGCAGAAAGAGCAACACAGACTGTTGACAGAAGTAAGAGTCTGCTCATGGAATTAAGAAGAGAAAGCTGGGACAAGTACCATTAATGAGGGCAATGAGTTCACACTGGATAAAGAAAAAGTGCTTTAGACTGAGGCATGCCCAGGCATTACATATTTGATTGAGATTTGCTTTTTCTGACTTCTAAGATACGCTGCACCATTTAAGCTCAGTTCACAATATTGCCCTAAATACTTCTTTAATCACAGCAAAGAATAATGCTGCAGGTCCCAGGGATGCTGGCTACTATGAGTAGGTGAATTTGTCGTGCTTAGCTCCTCTAGAAATAAGTCCCTTCATAGCAATCAGAAAACAAAGGAAAATTGTGCATTTCTGTAATGCAATACTGACAAAGTTGTAGGATTCAGGTCAGCTGAAGCTACCACAAGCTAGCATCTCTGTTACAGCAACAGCAATGGGATATTGCAGATCTCGCTTTATCAGCTTTAAAACCAAAGGAACATCTAAGAGTTAATAACTTCAGGGGAAATTTCTTCTCCCAGGTTGGAACACTTAAGCCTTAGATGGATGTAATGGGGACAGTGCAGAAGACTGGACTAAGTAGCAGAAAATTATTTTTATGTTGTCAGGACACCGTGATTTTATATACTGTGTGCCCATATGGTACTTTACGTTCATAGGATTTGTAATCCTTTCAATTAGCACTGATAGTATAAAGCAGGCAGTTATTTAAAGTAACCCATCCGGCATCTTTCAGTATAAAAATTCGAACTCCCCTGTACTGAACAGGCTTGAGTTAGGCAATTTAGATGCCTATACAAACCCTCAGAAGACAGTGGAGTAACGGTCCTTTGTCACCACCTAGGAGGTGTTCACAGCCCCAGAGAATCAGAACCCATTCCAGCTACAGGATACTTCTATGATACATCTGATGGATATAGTCCCTGTCTTTCCATGTAAGATTTCATTGTGAAGAGTCAACTTCTAGATCTTGGAGAGCATTACCCAGGTTACTGCTGTCTTTTGAGGCCCAGCAGATGCAGTAGTGCTGCATTAGTTGTTCAAACAGTTCCTTTTCATCTAGGAATTCAAGTTCTTCTATTCTGTGGGAACAAAAAACCTCTGATTTAAACTGGAGTCTCAGGGGAGTTTTTAATGTACACTTCTTCACCCCAGAGAATTGAAAGGCATAGCCAATACAGCAGTTATCTTTACAGTAAAATAAACATATTTGTTCATAATGAAGATACCACCACTGCTAGGCTTTGTTGTCAATGTATGAAACAATGAGACGTTTTTAATTTCTAATCCCAGGAATTTAATGTTCCAGGATTAATCTGTATGATTTCTCTGGAATACTAGCGTTTCTCTTCTAACCCCTTATACTACATGTATCTGGTTTTGCTGGATTTATGTAGATGGTATTTACAGACTAATGGAATGAGATTCATCTTTAGCAAAGGATAACAGCTAACAGTTGAAGATAGTATTTTCTCCACACAATCACAACAAGCCCATATTATGTCTTGGTGAGTGATGGGTACACCAATGCAGTTCCTAACAACTCTCCCACATGAGCTCATGACAAAACACAAACCAAATGGTACATATAAGATGTGAGGATTTTTTTCTCCCTAAAATGGTCCCTACCAAGGATTCTTCATCTTTTAATGTTTTCCACTTCACCAAACCAAGAAAACCTCTCCCAAGCTGTCCTTGCTTTAAAGAGTTTAACATGGCGTGCTCCTCTCTGTGTCACTGTAGATTAGCCTAGCATCATAATTCCTATTTAAACAAGCTATGATTTTCAGTTTTACCTGTTCAGTTCCATAATTTGAGAAATCCTTTTATGTAAATATTTATTTTGACCAAGGGGAGTTGCTTAGCTAATTCAAACAACAGGTAATGAACTGCTCATAGCAATTCACATTTCACATTACATACCTAAAATGTTACTCACTAAAAAAAATCCCCCTTTTTAGCATTTTTTTAATGCAAGAAAATAACAAAATCAATGCAGACTACTGACCAGTGCAAGCAGCCTTTACTTATACCCACTCTGTACTCAGCCATGTACAGACCCAGCAATCTAGCTCATGAACATGATATGAAAAGGAAGGAAGAACAAAACTGGCCATTTTCCACCCACTTGTAGCAGAAAAAAAACAAATGGTAAGTAATCTTACGTAGGCCTACAAGACTGGAGCAAACACATGGATGTCATCTCCGCCTTGGGGACATGAAAAGTGGATGCCTGTTCCGAATGTATCCTAGGACTCCGCCTCACCCATCTGGTGTTGTGGAGGCTGGATGTTCACAAGAAACATCCTGGGTACTGTAAAAACACAGCACTTCTGTAGCATCTTTTATCTGCAAATTTCTGTCATGAGATGCTTTATACCTCACCGAAATAAATCATTACCACTGGCAGTCTACTCCTTACAGAGATAACCCTCTGGATTATTTGTGTTGCTCTAGGCGTTATCCATAAGGCTCTGCAGAAACCTCAGACTCGGACACGTTCTGCCTAGCTAGCTAGCATCTGCACACAGCTACCCTCTGATATATGAGGGGATCCCATACTACTTATTGACATAAAGTATTTTGGAAATGGCATGTGAAGATGACTTTTGGCTGCAAGCGAGCTATCAGCAATACCTTTTGACGTCAGCCTGTGGCAAAGAGCTGTACACTTTCATCATATCAATGGCATGTGCATTTTCCCAGCCATTTAACAGCAATCGTTCCCTCTGTAAAATAAACAAGGAGGACAGTTTTTAGAAGATTCGAGGACATGATACCAGAAAAGTTTTTCCCCTTAAGGATTTTGTAGGGCAGCTACTCGACCTGTTCTTTGAAGAGCTGTTACAGCCTTTTCTAAGCATCTGCTGCTAACCTCTACTGAGAGGGCAGTGAGCTAGATAGAGCTGTGCTCTGATCTACTGCAGTTTTTGTACAATTGCAGAAGCTGAGTGGTTATCTAGCAACCATAACCTTAATAGCAGGGAATCACTGTAAAGCAGATGGAAAAGGGTTTCCTGCAGGTAGCAGCTGCCCCACCCCAAACCTGCTTCAGTCACTGCTCTGATCCTTATAGCATACACAGAACTTGCAGACAACGTAAATTTGTTATCAAATACACCCAGAGCTCTGTGCTCCATTACCTGAGCTTCTAAGGATCTGCAGACTTCCACTCCAGCCAGGTTACACTGTCGTCTCTGCAAGTTCTCAATCATGATCTGTCCAAACCGATCCGTCATATTCACCTCAGGTAGAGAATGAGACAAAAGTGTTCCCCCTTCCGAAAAGAATGTAATCGCAATGAAAAGCAATAACTTGGTTAAACTCTCTAATTGTCTGTCATAAAATGCACAGGATAACTTTAAAGTAGATTTCACATTCTTACACTAGGTCTCATTTCCCCCAGCCACAACCTCCTCAGCTATGTCATGTTTACCACTGAGTGCTGGTTTAATGATAACAATACTACTTCCCCTGTGGGTACAGGGACCACGCACTGAACACTAACTCTGCTTTAAGTTGTTCACAACCTGGTTTAACTCCCTAGCAGTAACTTACAATATGGAAGATCCTGTTACTAACTCCTACAGCTACCTAGTTCCCTCCAGGCAGCATTTTACTTGCACACAGAAAAGTTAAGTTCACGCTGATATGATTTTTGCTCCCCTTTGCCAAACACAAGAGAGGTGATTATCTAATGCTATGAACTCATCGCCAATATTCAGCATCATTTCATTTAGCTCTGACTTATCTAAACTAATATTCTATGGTTTCACCCACATACAGATTAAGCCTAGCTCTTTTGGTTCAATATAGTCCAGCAAATCACCTTTCAGAATAGTTGTATATTCATTACAATAAGATAACAGGTTGACAAGATACCACACATTAACACAGAACTTCAGCAGAACCTGTTGTCTATAGAAAAGAATATGGACAACTCATTTCACAAGCAGAACTCCCACTCCTGAGAACAATTTTTATGTCAATAATGCTGTTCAAGAAATGCCATTTTTGTTTTACCTGCTCATAATTTATAAACATCGCCACTGGAAAAGTGCTTGCTGCCCATTTTAAGAGATTTGCAGATTGTTGAGGTGTCATGTAAACCAGCACACACTCTGCTATCAGAAGCGTCGGCAAACTTTAAAACAAAAAACAAATCACTCCTAGCAAAAGAACAAGAATTATTGGCAAGTAATTTCATGCCCCCCACATTCTTAAAAGAGCTCCACTGTTATGAACTAGACATTTAAGACTGGATGAAATCACTTCATCAGTTTGACTAGAACTGGATTTTCCAGCAGCCAACAAATTAATCACAGGGGACTCCCCTGGTTCCAGAACTGAGATATTGAGAAACAATCTCTTTTAAGTGAACCATGCAATGAACACAGAAGAATGTGTATCCTGTAATCGATCTCCGAACTGTGATAGCAGGAAATGAAATGCATATTAAAAATCGTTTTGAAGAAGAACCATACCCTATAGACACAATCCATGCAATTTTAACAGATTAGCAAAATTAGGATTAAAGTACAAATAGAAAAAAAGAGTTTCTCTCTTCAAAAAAGTTTTAAGAACTGTAATTAGACAAATTTGTTTGATATTAGAAAAAAAAAGCTTCATGTGCTAACACCAATCAAAATGCAATCTGTAGTTTGCACTTTGTTTCCTTTTTTTCCATCCACAAGAAACAAACAAACAACAAAATAAAATAAAATCCGCACCACCAAAATAGACATCTATGGGAGTAATTTCTCTTGGAATTAGTATTTTCTTTTATTTGTTAAAATGAACAGGAAGAAGAAAAGTCACTAGAAGCAGGAGAAATTCCACAAGGAGCAGCAATACAGACAAGCAAGATAAGATTTCAGAAGATGAAAATGTAAAGATTTAAATGGCAGTTTGATGCATTCTGCTTTCCCATATGCTCTCTCCCACCCATCCAGATAGCCGCTATTTATATATATCTTATATTTGAAAGGTATGTCCATCATCTGCTTTAAAAACTTAAATCCTGGCCGTTTCAGAAGCCTAATGCTTGAACAATAAAATGCTAGACATTAGTTTCCAGAGTTAAGTTCTCAAAAGACTCCATAGCAATCCCTTTACCAAAAGGTCTAGGGAACAATATATGTTTTAAGCAGAGGCAATAGAAAATAATTACAAAGATAAAACTCTAAACAAAAAAAAAACATTGACAGAATAATTCTTTGTTTTTCCAGCTAAGCTCCTAGAAATCTTGACTCATGGCTGTAACAATAGGGCTGGAAGACCTAGGTACTGATCTAGGTAGTCCCATAAGTCATCTTTAAAAAAAAATACCACTGAATCAATAAAAACTCCACCCTTAAAAAAACAATTCATGATATTTTGATACATAGGTGATGAAAACACTGTTTGCAGGAGGGACTACAGAAGGAACAACTCTGCAGTAGTTCAGTTAGGCTGCATGAGGTGTCTGCACAATTCCTTCTGCTCAAAGGGCTCAGGAAAAGGTAACCATGGAAATAGCATAATGAGAACTGGATGCAGATACCGTATGCCCAAGCCTGACTTTACTCTCACCAGTCTGCTTCCATAAGCTCTCGTCAAAAAAAACAGTAACAATAAAGAAACCTTACTGTACGTCCAGGTTATGTTTCTTTAGCTTTTCCTCCAGATCTGATGAGAAACGAAGATCTGCTCCTACTATGGAATAACGACTGGAGTCTAGGCTGTGAGAATCTGCAAGTTCAAAATTTGGAAACCAACAGTTACAAATAAGAGGTATGCTGAGATTATAAATTAAAATATTCATCAACATATGAATACGAAGTGAAAGTTTGATCTATTATACCTAACAATTAACTGAAAACTCTTCTTTTAAAAACATTAATTTCCCTCATACCAGATTATTGTGGTTTTCAGCTTGTGTTATACGAGCATCAGACTCTGCCAAACACCTAATCTTCTACTCTGCAGCCACTACAATGCAGATAGGATAACCTATCCGTTACCATGGTTTCAAGGAATGCAGAGAGGAAAAAAGAATGAAGATTAAATGCAGGGGTTTTTGCTTTCTTTTTAGAGTCTTTTTAAATGACCCAATAGACTTTTTACTTCCTTCACTAATTTCTGAAAAACTAGACTAATAATGCTTCAAAAATTAACAAGAGATACATAAACTAACAACACATATGTTATATAACGTCTATGGGTATCACACATGTTTGGGGGCCAAAAAAGTTAGTTCAGACTTCTCGTATGGTCTAGCAATGGTATTACATGCGAGGAGTCAAATTAGAAAAGATATTCTGAGATGTAAACGTTCAGCCCAGGATACAGCAGTGAGCAAGCTTCGATAAAGGTTTCCCAACACGAAGGGGGAAATAATAGTAAAGCCAGAAGACGCTTGCTATACTAGCAAAGCTGTAAGGAAGCCAGTAGCAACACGAGTATCTTGCTGTCGGTAATTGTGACAACCAGTTGCAATCAACCCAACTATATAAACCCAGCCCGCAGGAAAGCACTTCACAAGTCCAGTATCTAACCCACTCCTAAAGAAGCAAGGTTCTGTAGGAATGTGATAGATTGCTCCTTCATGTTTTAGCTTTAACTCAAGAGCTGTACTACCGGAGTGAAGATGTGAGGACAGAATAGCCAGCCACTTTTCCTTCCTGCTGTTCGGATGTCCAAGCAAACAGTAAAATAAGTAAGCTAAACAGTAGGGAGAGAAACAACACCAAAAAACAACAAGAACAGAGTTTGAAGCGGTCTTGTAACGGACAGCCAACATCCATCTGCAGAAGCTGTCACTTGCTCTGGCACAGCTCTGCCTGGGAACCTGTGGCAGAGACACAGCTCTCAAATGGCACTACAGGAACAGATGTCAAGAGCTGGGTGAAAGAGAAATCGAGTGGCTGAAGAGACAGAGTGAAAAAGGTTTTCCATCTTGGGAGAGGAAAAATATGGAAGAAAAAAAACAAAAAGCATTTCATTGAATTAAACAGTACTTCAAACATTCTAGAAGGAACTCCATTTAGTTTTCGAGAGACCAACTCTGAAAAGGCTCTAGAAAGCCACAATAACCATTTTTCTAGCAACATTTCCAAGCCAGCACAGAGATCTGAATGGTGCATGCATAGTTACGGAGAAGGAAAGTTATGCAGCAAGTGGTTCAACATTTTCAGCAAAGGCTTTTTTCTATGTGTGTGCTCTGTAATAGCGTTACTGCTTCCCACACCCTTCTCTTTAAGTTATGGTACCAAGACCATGATAACGGCACCCAAAAAACCTCACCACACACAGGAAAGTACTCAGATAGTGATTTGTTTGCTGACCAGAGATACAGCAAAGTAAGCGTCAAGCCATCACCATTAGTATGAAATTAACGCCATCTTCTTGTCCAGCTGCACTGATGTGGACCTGCTGGTACATTAAACATGACCAGAAACACACCGCAAAAGTCTTCAACTGACCCAGCAGTGGATGTACTACAAACATCTCACCAGAGGTAGAAATAAACATCCGTTGCTCATACCATGAGTATAAGCTTCTGTAACCAAAGAACAGGAAAGAGCAAAGCCTCTCAAATTGTAGGTTAAAACTGTCCTTTACAGTGGTTCAAAATCCAGCAAAATTACTAACATTGTTTTTAACATGCCTGTATATACCACGAACCACAGGATTTCAGCTATGCCGTCACAGGGCAGAAGAAGGGATGGCCAAAGTAAGCTGGCTGATCCTCAGTGCTAAGCAAACGTTTACTTGTTCTTGGAGATGTGAGCTGGGGGCAAGAGAAAACAAACAGCCACCTAACCATAGCCTGGTGATTTCAAGTTATCTACAGGAAGAAAAAAAAAAAAAAAAAAAACAAAACACAAAAGCTTTCCTCAAGGGTTATTTGGCTCAGTGGACATATTCTTTAAACCTTAAATCAGAGTATACTCCATGCTTGGCTAAGTCTTTAAGAACGCACAGGACTCTCAGCAGCAGAAATTTATAAAAAGTGAAGAAAGCTGATGAGGAACGGATTCTCTTCTTCTCTTCAAAAGTGTTTTACTCCAAATGCAATCACTTTTCTTCTGTTTCCAGTATCTGGGCTGCCTAGTTCTTCTCTGGTCCATTCAAACAGAACATACTTGTTTCTCCACACATTTCCCTGCCAACTTCCCTCAACTCTCCATTGATGGCTGTTGGCAAACACAACCACAGATGAAAACCGAGGCAGAGCTGCACACACATCATACAAAAGTTGATACAATTGCTAAAAATTGTTCATTTGAAACACATCTGACAGCACCTCATTAAAAATCTCCATAATTCATGTATGTCAACATTTATGATCAATACTTTTGGAGGAAATCTTTTTGGAGGAAGGATAAGAAATTTGCACAAGTCTATTTCAAAATGCAAAAAGAGAGGTGGAAAAAAAAAAACATTTGAGGAAAAAGTTTCAGCCAAGCCTTTTCTAAAATTCCACGTAAGATTTTCTACCAGCTTCTACCTTTGGCCTATAAATGGCACAACAAATATCCCTTATATATAAGTCAGAGATGAAGAGATCAAATTCAACTATGCAAAATTCTTCAGCATTTTAAAATCGAACTGGGAACTGCTCCAGCATTTCACACCCAGATAGCAGACACCCGCTTATTGCGAGGCAATGAAAGCTGATGATAGCTGGAATTGCTGCTGTTCCCAGCCTGGAGGCCAAAAGTCGGAGCATGGTCATAAATGCCCCAGAAAATAACGTGATCCTACTTCACGGTCATTGGCATCAATTTCTACTTCAGCATATGGCTTGATGCTCTAAATATGAACATTTGCAGATATGCTGCTACCCTGACCAAGTAGCGTTGGTGCAAATTTATGTTACAATAACTGCCTACCTACAGAGCAGCTGAAAGAGGAAAAAAAACACACTTCAGCAGTACAGTCATGTGGTCGTCACTGATTTTTTTCTTATGAGCAAGAAGTTTCTTTTTAAGTGAATCAAACTTTTGGTGTTTAAAAGAAAGACATTTTTCTTACTGTAACCTCACTCCTCTGAAGGCACCTCCCACAGCGAGCTCCCTGCAGATACGGGAGATAAAACTCCCCCCACCACTGGAATCCAGCCCATCAGTCCAACACGGGCTCCTCTCAGCCTCTGGGCATACTCCTATTAACTGT
Source organism: Anas platyrhynchos (assembly GCF_047663525.1). Taxonomy (NCBI): domain Eukaryota; kingdom Metazoa; phylum Chordata; class Aves; order Anseriformes; family Anatidae; genus Anas; species Anas platyrhynchos. The sequence continues at coordinate 19,038,191 of NC_092601.1, read as the reverse complement.
GCCTCACGCACAACACATTTGGCTCTGACCATACCAATTGCAAGTATATTTTCTGTGATTTTTGCAATGAAAGTAACAAAACAAGTGGTTTGAATTAGATGTCACTACAGCTATTGAACAGTAGCACGATGTGCTTATATTTACCTTTTGACCTCACTACAATAAAGTTGCCCTTTACAGAAACATGCTACCAGCAAATAAATGTCCTGTTTTATGGTGGCCCTCAGACACTCACTCCCTATCTTAATTTGCCTACTGAAGCAGCATTATAGAATCACAGGAGCACAAAGCACTTACGATGCAAGAATTCAGTTTACTTTCCGTAATCTTTTCTCAGATTACTCTCAAATAACTTTTCCTGAAGATTTTTCTAAGAGACAGCATGCAGGATACCATTCAATCAAACAGCTTTCCTCACGTTCATTTTGATGCTAAGGTATCTCTGCAGCTTTACAACAAACTGTTCTGTGGAATCACAAGCACGAATGACACACTGTTTCACTTAGGTTGTTTGTAACTACAATGTCACAAGAGGGTATGTATCAAAACACAAAGAAATGTAGCCTGTCCTGCAAGAGCAGGATCATCCTCAACACAAGGCATGCAAATCACCAAGACAGCAACACCCCTGATGTTTGCGTTGGGTCACAAGCGAAGCTGGACATGTAGGAAAACGCAAGTTAAAACAATCAACTCCCAGGCTGGACAAGACAGGGTTCAGAAAGTTTGAGCGACACAAAGGTAATAGTTCACTGAAACATAATTGGCACCTGCAAGGCAGCAAAATGTGGAGTACTAACTTCCTGACACTCACAACAGCATCATAAACCAGATAGAATCACTGAACTTTGAAAACAATTTAACCTGATACTGCCACAGCAATGTCAAATTACTGCACAAATTCACTGCTTTCCCCCGGAGATCTGACATTCCCTCAGAAACGGCAAAGCTGTTCAATGACAAGTGTCATCTTGTTGCATTCAAGGGCAGAGGCAACAAGTATCTATCCCTGAATTGCAAGCCTTGCTGCCACTTCTTTGTAAAAACATCAAGGAGAGAACAAATGTTGCCCTGAAGCCAAAAAAGCACTAGGCTCCATGAAATGAAAACGTTTAGCGAGAGGGGAAAAGCAGTAAGAACAAGAGTCATGTCAATGGATATTACAGCAACTCAAGAAATGAATTCCAAAGCTTCTGAAATTATTCCTTGTGCACAAGAGACAGTGGTATGGATCTGATTTACAAGGGAAAAGGGAAAAAAAAAAGAAAGAAAAAAAGAACCAAACACCAAACCCAAGTTTCCAAACTCCTGAGCAATTTCACCAGCTGAAGTGCTGCTTCATTAAGCCCTGTTTGCCCATCACAACCATCCTGACAGTTACGACTCCCAGAACACAGACTTATTCTAACAGCCGTATAAGGTCACACTTTGTCAAGTTCCTTTAGAGCTGTAAAAAAGCTTTAGGACCAGTCAAGATTCATCTGACTGATTTGTCTGCTCATTCTACACCCTCTTCTGGTGTTAGTTCCATGTGAAGTAGTTCCATTAATGTCTCCTTGAGTGAAATCCCTGTGGGAACTCTTAATCTCATCTGTGGTTCCTGAGTGCCAGTCCAAGCTGGCATTCCACAGAAGACTTTCACCATCTCCAAATATATGCAGATGCTGTGCTACAACCCAAAGGTCACACCATGGTAGCACCTCCACCAACCTGATTACACCAAAATTCCTACTCTAAAGCATTTAATGCCCAGCACTGCGAAAGAACAAGAACAACTTTAGAGAAATAAGCCACTCCAGTAGGTTCACAACTGCAGTGACCTGTTAATTAGAAGCTTCTGATTGCAATACCCTGCTGCAACTTGGTAACTTAGCAGTAGTTTTGCTGTATGAGAGGCATCTACAGAGCTATTCAGTAACACAAATGCTATCAAACCTTTCTGATTAACTTTGTATTAACGCCTTTTTAAGAGTACTTATGCAGCATATCTCATTGTATCACACACTTAAGAGGTCTCCCACCGAAATACAATGGTACTTAGAAGCCCTTTTTCTGAGATGGTGCATTGGGCTTTCATCTTTTGAAACCTGAATGAACAACAGAGAATCCTAATATTTAAATGACATCTGAAGTTTTGGTAAGTTACAACTCTCTAATATGCAGCAATAAAATGTTCATGGTATGCATAAATATGCAGTTTAGTCAGCATGTGGCAGTGCTCTTGATCAAAGTTCAAGCACTAAACAAGCCTTGGGGTGAGCACCTACAGCGTGCCACTGGCAGCATGAGCACAACTTCTCACTCTCTCTCTTTAGAGGGCTCCTTCAAGCCCTCCAGCCTCTCAGCTAGGGCTGTGCCTATTAAAAGCACTTGTACATTTCACCATAACAGGAAACACGAGACTGCTAGCTCTGTTTTAGAGTGACACCTGCTAATGTAAACTAGCTGGCATTATAGATGCAGCTAATTACTGCTCCTCCTAAGTGGTCCAAAAGAAGCTACAGTGCAGTATCTGCAATTTGGGCACTGAAAACACAACTCAACAGAATCTATTTTTTTTCCCACAAATTTAAATTATAATCTTGACACAAACCTAATGTGGCTGTAAGCCAAGACAGTAGAAGGATATAACACCAGCTGAGTGTAATATCCTCTTATTTAAATACCGAAGTATAACAAGTGGGACTGGCTCCTGCAAATTGACTTTGTAGGCTGTATTACTTCTGTGAAGACTGCTAAATGTAAAGACTTGTGCTCTTATCAAGATGGAAAACACGAGGAAAGCACTGAGATATTTTAATCAAGTATATCTGGCCATCAGTAGCATTCTTCCTTTTCCATGACAGGCAAGAAAATGTAACTTAAGCGACATATAAGAGAGAGAAAAAAAAAAAAAAAAGCAAAACTTTCCGGCAGAATAAAACCTTTTCAAGAGAAGACATTTCTAACATGACACAGAGCAAATGGGCAGGATTCTATAAGAAAAGAAAAAAGCCTCTTTTCCCTCCCAATTCTCTGTCCAAACAGCATTTCAAGCATTAAAAGCCTGCCCACATATCAGAACAAAGTGATCAGAAAAGTTTTTAAAGTGCTGCAGTACATTGCTGACTTATTTTAAGGATGACTCACCTATTAGAAGAGAGTCCCCTGAATGGGATTCTATAATTGGTTTTGACAGGGGAGGTTTTGATCTGTGGGAAGAAGGAAGAAGCATCTCTGAGCAGTTAGGCTTGTTTAACTCTGCTTCCAATTTTTTTTTTATATATTTTTTTTAAACACGTGTTAAAAAAAACAGACAAGAGAATACCTCTGCCCTCTACTGGAAATAAAAATGCCTGCAGGTTGGACTTGCAGTTGCGTTTTATAACCAACAACTCTTACAGTTCTGAGGTACTCTTTCAAGAGAAATCCAGACACTCAAAGTATCTCCACAAGCTCTAATTTATTCATTCAAACAGAGTATTCATGCACAATACCAGCTATCCTATCTAACTGAACATGCAAGCCTGAAAATTTACTATGTATTCAGTATTAATAGGAGAGACTTAATAGCCTGTAATCATCCTGAGGTTTGCCCTGCCCCACTACATTTAACACAATTAAGAATGAAGTCTGTTTGCCTTCCTAAAGTTTCCACTGAGCAACTTCTCCAAATTGAAACGGTAGTAGAGCAGTCTCACGTACGACTTGTCTGCACAATCAAACCTTTATTCTAAACCCTGGAGTGTGAAGAGTTCCTCGGAAGAGAGGTGAAATAATTAAAATGTATAGCTTCCAATTCATGACATTTGGCTAAATTATAACCAGTTTCACATTGGTAAATGTGAGCATTATACTTACTTGATATTATGTATTTTTCTTGCAACTATCATTGGGAAATCCACTTCAAAATATTTTCTAGGGAGAAGATTTTCATCCTGAGAATTGGAGTAATACCATAGAATTAGGGCCACTCACATTTCACATGCACACGATAAAAGGTTACAGGACAAGGAAAGTGAAATCCTAGCCTTAAAGAGGACAGCAAAACATTTAAGTTCATGCTCCGTTCCCTGGAAGTCCTCTAGAGGTCAGCTTGATGTCACATGCTTTTGGGTGAAAACGGCATCTCCTCACCAGTTGCAGTTTAAAGATACCTAAACTAATTCTAAGCTGAAAACTGAGGCAAACTAGCCAGGGCAGTCTGCAGACACACACACCTCCACATTGTGCTGCAGAATGCAGCACTGATAAGCCCTCACAGAAGTGCTTCAAATATCCACACAAATCTTTGAACTCAGCTGAGTTCATTACTCTCAGCTATCGCTTACCTTTAATCTCCAGAAGAGGGTATCCATGCCAGCACCAAGATTCACAATTTGACAGTTGCATTCTGTTTTCTTTAGAAAGGCCTTAAGCAGATAACTGACCCCATGAACACGAGCATAATAACCTGTTAAAAATATATATTTATATATATATTTTACAAAATAAACATATATTTTAACTACTATTTTAATATAATACTGGATGCTTAACACTGAGATTTTTAGGTAACTTTAGAAACTGTTCTCTTTTTTTTTTCTTTCTTTTTCCTCCAAAAAAGGTGTTTCTTGTGAAGAATAATACACTCTTTAAAATACCTGAGGGGTTCGTTTTTTCCCCCCTACTAACTAAATCAGATGCATAGAAAAAATGTAATTCCTTGGGTAAAGGAATAACAGACCAAATGTATTCAAGCTGTTGTGCACACTTAACTTTTGCAGAGGCCAGAGCTGACACACGCTGCTGTCCTGGGTCAAGTCAATATTTTTGATTGCTTTGTACAGCCTGTTGCACATTAATTAAGAGATGCTCCATTCAGAATAGGGAAAGCAAAAGATAAGAACTTTGATTAAAAGAAAAATGACTGTAAGGTCAGGCACTGCATGCAATTTTACTGTGCAGGGTACTTGTCCTATTCTTTTATGTATATCATGCACTCCACGCATGCAATATATGGAAATTTAGTTTGATGCTCTTCAAGGCCAGATAAAAATACGTTTGTATCATCTCTGTGTTTATATGGCCACTTGCCTCTATTGATTTCAGGTGCTTTTCTTTCTTTGGCTTGTCTCACAAAACACTGGATGTAGGGGTCCTCCCAGTAGCCAACACTTACAGCAAACCTGTCCAATAAAGAAAAAAAAAAAGAAAAAAACATTTCCATTAAGAAGTTACTGGACGCCAAGTTAAAACATTTCGGCTGGTGCCACATTAAACAAGCCACTTTACCTTTACCCTGATGGACTCCCACGGGCGACCCCCAAACCTCGAGCGGTTCCTCGGTGCGGCCCCAACAACCGGGCCCCGCCTGGCTGGAGTCCCCCAGCCCTCAGGTACCCCCGCCCCTTCCTACCCCGCTGCCGTTCACCCGGGGGTGTCACCACCGTGACACCGGGGGCCGCCCTCAGCCGAGCTCAGCACCCCGGGGGGCTCCCCCCGCAGCGAGGGGCGCGGCCAGGCCCAGCGCCGAGCCCCCGTAGGGTGCGGCCCAGGCCCTGCCTCACCCCCGGGACGGCTCTGGGGGGCTCCGAGCGGCCCCGTTCCACCCCCTCATGCCCCGCACCCCCCGTCCCGGCCCGCCCCGTACCTCTTACAGACGGACGCGTCCTCACAGGTGCCCCGGACGGCCTCGTCCGCCTCGTCGGGGCCGGCGGCGGGGAGGGGGCCGCGGGCAGCGGCCGCCATGGAGGGCTCGAGGCGAGGCGAGGCGGGCCCCCCCCTGCCGGCCCCTGCCGCCGCCGCCGCCCGGTGCGGCCCGCCCCCCGCCGCCTCTCATTGGTCGGCTCCGCAGAGCGGCACGCCCGAGCTCGGGGAGCCCAGCTACGATTGGCCTACGGCCGCGTCCATTTCCAGTGCACCCAATGGGAGAGCGCGGGCTGCTCGGCCCCGCCCAGGAAGTGGCTGCGTGCCTCAAGGGAAGCCGGGAGTTGTAGTCTTTGCGAGCGTGGGGGGGGGGCGTGGCGGCCATCCGGGCTCCGGGGCTGTCCCGGTGCCGGGGTGGGGGGGGCGGGACCGGAAGTGGCGGCGGGTTCCGGTGTGGGCGGGGCGGGGCGGGGCGGGCGGCGCCGCGAGCAGGGCGGAGGAGGCCGGGGCCGGGGCCGGGGCCGGGCGGCGGCGGCGGCGGAGCGCGGTGAGGGGCCCGGGGGGGCCGGGGCGGCCGCCGCCATGAAGAAGCAATTCAACCGCATGAAGCAGCTGGCCAACCAGACCGTGGGCAGGTGGGCACCGGGGGGCACCGGGGGGGTTGCTGGGCACCGGGGGGCGCGCCGGGGGGCTCGGATCGGCCGGGCCGGGCCGCGCGGGGCCGCCCCGCTGAGGGCAGCGCCGGGTCGCGGCCGCGGCTGGGCCCCGCCGAGGGGCAGCGGGCACCGGGCGGGCTGCGGAGGGGCCCGAGCGGGGCCTGGCGGGGAGGGGAGGGCTGGGCTGGGGGGGGACCGGGGTCAGGACCGGGCCCGGGGCTGCCTCTCGGCTGGGCTCGCTGCCGGCCGCCCGCCCCTGCGCTTCCTCCCTGCCCTTCGTGACTTTCGCTTCCTTTGTTCCCGCTGCTCACGGGGCTGTTTCGATCCGCGCCGAGGGGGCCGCGGGGGGGGACGAAAATACCCGAGGTCCCGTCAGAGCGGCTGCCGCCAGCCTCGGGACGGCGGGGCCCCGGGAAGCCTTCGGGAGCAGAGCCGGGCGCGGGCATGGTCGCGCTGAGCTGCAGCTCCTCGGTGTGCCGAAAAGGCAAATGGGGCTTTCCCCGGGTAGAGCAGGGCTCTGGAGTTATTCTTCAGGCCTCCAGAAACTTCTCAGATTGTAAGGAAAACTTAATCCCAAAGCGTATGCGTTCAGGGTATTCGAGTTCATGCTTTCACATCTCTCCTCCAGTAATCCATTTAATACAATACTTATCTTCTTTGGAGCCTATTTGGATGTAAAAGACAAGGGTGTCAGCTAATAATGGCAAAGTAGCAGGTTTTATTAGGGCATTTGTTTTGCTGTAAGGTAGAGCATAACTTCCAAACCAATCCTGTGTTCTTTCATTCCCATCTCATACAGAGTTTTCTTTGTAAATTAGCACACTTTAAAATCATTGGAGTGATTACTGGAGTTCCTGCTTGTGCGTGTTGGGCCATAGCTCCAAATCCCAAGTGGAATTTCTGGTAATCTGTGTTGTACCGAGTAGGATAAACATCTCGGGCTACTTCTTACCTCAGGGGGAAAAGAAGAATTAAATCTGGAGCAGTGTTTATAGTGGTGTTTGCGTTGGGAGCAGAAGCTCCAACCTTCCTTACGACCTTTGGCTACCGCGGCTGAGCAGTGTCTGTTGCGAGGATCCCCGCAAGATGCGGCCGGCGCTCGTTTCCCAGCTGAGATTCCCGGGGTGTGGCCGTCTGCGTGCGTGGGGACTGCTCCGTGCCAGGCAGGCTGCTGGGGTGTTAGCAGCCTGTGCCTGGAACGGCAAAGTTCTCTGGTTTCGTTAAAATACAAACAACTACCTGAAATAGTTTTTCATTAAAAGTTATCCCTAACTCATTTGTTTTCATACACTTAACGTTAATAGTTTAAATTCAGTTTAAACCACATTTCTCCTTTTTCCTGTTGGCATTAAATGCTGGCACATCCTTATTGGGTCTCTGTCTAATTGCAAAGTGTTTTTTAATAAACTGTCTTAAGAGTGTTCGTTTAGCAGTATAGATTCTTTACCCAAGAACATACAAGCTTTTCTTTGAATTAAACCGAAGTGAGAAGGCTGTAAAGAATGAGGAGTATCTTAAAGTTTTGACCAGTACTTGTTGCCTCTTTTGCATATAGATTGCATGCAAAAGTCTGTAAGTGGTTTGAATCGACCCGATTGCCCTTTTTAGGGGTTTGCCTGCTGTAGTCTTATTAATGTACTTCTTTCTCTTGTTGCTGACCTGAATATTTGTCTTTCCAAGTTAAAGAAAAACGCTTATGTAATTGAAATGAGTTTGACTTCCGTAAATCTGTAAATTCTGTAGCATTGAAAAAAAAAATTGCAGTGTGCTTTTTATCTGTTTTTTTTTTTTTTTGTCTAGGTGTAGTTGAATGAAAGCGAACTGCCTTCAGGTGCACGGTGTCCTTATGAGAGGTGTTGGGACGGTCGCAGCTGGCTGTTTCTTGAGGCTGATACGTATCGCGTTGCTGTAACTTGCTGGTTAGCCATATGCTGAACACCATGAGACAAATGCTCTGTCAGAAGCATTACAGTGGTCATGTAAATCTCTTGAAGAGACATGGTCAGCTTTTTAGGACCCTGTTCACCGTTGGGAGGCCCAGCTGGCAAGTAGGCTGCCCCACCAGACAAGCAGCGCTTGCAGCAGAGCGTCTGGCAGCTGTGCTGAGGGTCCCATCCCTTCGCCTCTGCTGGCTCACCTGTGGCACTCGAGGCTGTGGTGCAGAGTGCTCCCTGCCATTTACCGTGTGTGTCACATCCACCCATCTGTGTCATCTGCTACCTCCTTGGGTGACCTTTGGCTCTTGTTTTTTGTGATGGTGTATCAGAAAGGGGTGTGTTCTTCTGCTCTTTTCCTCACTCGTTCTGAACTTTTTTCCCCAAAACTGGGGATAGGCGTGTGACGGTGAGGTCAGCACACCCATATCTATTTTATTTTTAATGAAGTAATGTTTAAATCTAGAGTAGTTAAGGGCCTGTTCTGTTGAGCTGGCCCTGTGTATGAGTGATACAACCTTTCTTATGGTCAGCTTGTGAAGGCTGGCGTGCTTCTTCTACAGCTGTACCACGTGTATGTGACTTGGGATCAGTGGAAAGTAACTCCTTAGCTGAAGAAGAAGGAATAAGAAAAGGTGGTCAGGAGCTTTGCTAAAGCAGAGGAATGGCATTTCTGAGAGCCTGTGAGTCTGCATGATCAGAATTATATGGCATTATGAAATACACGTAAGAAACTAAAGAGGGGATTAGTTAAGTGGAGCAGGATTCCCCAATAATTAGTAGATGTGGTGTTAAATACTCTCCAGCAATTATCTTGTGGACGTTCCTGGATGCCTTAAACAAGAGCAGTATTCAATCTGCCACTGAGTACTTTATTTTTTTTTGACAGGTCCTCTGTAAATGATGCTGCTGTAACAGCAAGCTCTGGTTAACCCCTGAAGTGAAATATCAATTACTTGTCCATATAAATAAACATGGAGGAAAGGGGAAGATGGAACAGGATGTTTTGCCTTCCCTTGAAAACTGGCAGTTCAAGTGCTGGTCCCTCTGGTGCTGTTGGCTGGGGTCAGCCGGTGTCAGTTGTGCTGGAGACAGTGCCCGAGGCAGGACCAGGCAGCTGCCCCACTGCCTCTGTTGGGATGCGGTACCCAAACCTCTGTGGGGCGTTCTGACCTGGAGCAGGCGAGTGACCCCTTTCATAAATGGTTAGTCTCGGTGGGAGTGTGGCACTTCGCATGTCATCACGAAGCATCTCATGTCTGATGAGAGAGAATTCAAAAGAAGTGGGGCCAGGCGCAGAGCAGGAGAACAGAGGCATAGCTCACCTGGCAATCATTAGTTCCAGAGGAGCTGAGTTAATGTATCAGAATAAAGAGACATTCAAAGCCCTTAGTGAGGCTTCAAGGATAAGAGGGATGGGGGGGAAAAAAAAAGAGTAACAACCTTCATTCTGAATTTCAGGTGGCCAGTGATTCCTTAGAGGCTATGTGTTGAGATAGCTTTTAATGGAATGTAGGTATTACGTCCTCCAAAACTTTATCTGCGTTGAAGTCCAAGCCTGTGCTGACCAAGAACGGTTCTGTCCACACGTGTTTCAGGCGTGCTTTGCCTGGGCTGAGCACTTTGTGAGGGGCACACCATGGGATGCGTTCTGCTTGCTGCCTCGCAGCTTTGCAGGGATGAGGTACCCTGCCTGGCCCGCTCGCACCTCTCCTTTGGGTGCCTCGGAAGCAGGTAGGCATTGTAGCAGGTCAGCTGTGTATCGGGTTCAGAAATAACAACAGATTATATTGTGTGTGGTGTCACTGAGGGAATTCATATATCCAAGTCTTGCAGTTTTTGTACTCTAATAAATTCTGAACAGGGACAGATTTTGATTAGAAGCTCGGGAAGTATTCTAGTTCTCTAACAAAAATAAATGCTCAGAAGTATTGTCATTAAAGGCTTTCAAATGATACACTAATAAGCATTGGAGCTACGTAGGCAAGTAATTTTTATGAGAAATGAGTCCATGGAGGTGTTTGTGTCATGCTGTTTAGTTACAGAAAAAAAGGTTGGTAATTAATGACACTTGTTAGACTGTCTAATAATTCTACGCAAGTTAGGCTTTTGTGCCTCTGGGGACCTAACTATTAATGTTCCCATCAATTTCTTTTTTCATCTTTTAGTGTACTGTACAGATTAAAAATTATTCCAGCCAACTGGTTTGCAAAGCTTAGATCTGGGAAGTCAGGTAGGATCAGGACTGCTCGGTGGACACCCTTGTCTTTACCAGGAGGGATCCTTTATCTGCCTCGCAGGCTGTTAGGCTAATTTAAACCAGGGAGCAGCAGTTCAGACTAATTAAAGTCTAGAAGAGGCCACAAACAGCCTTAGATCTTTTTTTAGTCAAAAAGTCAGCTTACCGTAGCTTCTTAACAAGTTTTACTGTTTGAGTACGTCTTGCGTGCAGAGTTTTTTCCATGCCTCGTACACATGACATTGCTGCGACTCAGCAGCAGTATTTGCACGTATCTTTTAATAGCTTGTGCTGTGCATGAAAGGTACCATAGTAAACTATAATTAGCAGCTCTTCAAACCCCTTGGCAATCTGTACGTTGGAATTGGCATTAGTGTGGCACAACACTAAAGCAAGTTAAGTTAAAATAACTTCAGTGATTGTGTATAGCACGGAGCAGCTTGCTTTTGATATGTATAAGGGAAGATCTCCTGGAAACTGATCATTTATAGTAATGCATCATGGGTGGTCTGAGTTATTTTTCCCCCATATTATTATTGTCTATCGTTTCTGGTCTTATTTTTTTCAGAATTCATTACTTAGGGCATTTTTTACATCTTGGTCTTCTACTGATAGCACTTTGCAAACTAATTTTTTTAAAACTGTGGTAAAATGAGTTTGCTCATCTCTGAATCTAAAGCACTTCAATATAACATGAACCTTACAAAGCTATTTAAAATAAAATCAAATTGTTTTACAGATATCAAAGAAATGCTACTTTAATATTTTTCTTGTTCTTCTGTGGAAAAAAACCCTTATGAATCTGACCCCCAATTCTGACCCACCCAAGCATCCTTTAAAAAAAATTGTTCAGTATGATAAACTTCATTTACTCGAGTGCCTGCCATTGGTAAACATTTGAAAAAATTGTAAACAATGTTAAAATATGCCCGTGTGCAAGGGGAAAATTTGCTTTGTGCTTGGTCTTGTAGGTTAGCCTTTGTCTACGTTGGAGTACTCATGAAAAGAAAAAGAAAATCCTCATTTCAGTGTTTACAATAGTCATCGTAAACATTTCCTGTTTATCTCCAAATGAAGTTTGAGGTTTCTGTAATTAGAAAATTCACTTAAGATTCTTCTAGAAGGAAGATTAATTCAATGACAGGTTTAAAGAGTCTGAGAAGATTGGATTAGGGAAGGTCTGTTCTCCTGAACATGTGCAGGCTTTCAGAGTTCGTGTAGCTAATTGTCGAGGGCTGATTGAAATAAACTGCATGCAAATACTAAGGCACTTGTCTACTAATAGCAGGAGGAGTGCGTTATCTAAAAACCTGTGTGTTGGTGGAGTCTGGCTGTGGAATAGGCAGAGCAAGGAGGCAGTGAGCAGCGCAGTCAGGAGCACAGCTGCTGCAGCTTTCTGCTGCCTCTTCACCGCTTTGTACGTGCAGCACTGGGAAGCACCACTTCAGGTAGAATTCCTCAATCTGAGATGTCCACAAACAAACAGCTAACGGCCCCCTTAGCACTGCTTCTCAGCCTAAGCTATATCAACAAAAGTTGCTTGGTATCTACATATTTATCTATTTCCTGCACCCCTAAGGTAAAGCTTACGCAATCTATGCGCTGTGCAGCTCATAAATCTTTTTAATAGTGCAAACTTCCAATTACAGAAAAATGTGCAGCTACTATGTTTTCAGCGTGGGTCTGCTCACTGTTGTACTTAGCAGTGTATTTGCAACTTCCATTAATGCAGCAACAAGTGGAATAGCTTATGGACATAAACTGTGTTCAAGCTGTCAGTTTTGTTTGTCCATCTGTTAATCTCATTAATCTGCATACCTTTCAAAGCAGAGTTGCTAAAGCCAAAGGAAAAATGGCCTGAATTTGCCTGCACTGAGGACTCAGTAGTGGCTTCCTTCAGTGCAGTTGTGTCCCAGCAGACTGCTGGTGAGTTCTCAAAGGCTGAACACCTGCTCCTGGGACCCCGGGTAAGAGCAGGGGTTGCATCTCACGAACAGTCAGAAGACAAGAGTCTGTGTATATTTTCACCTCTATCTCAATTCCTCGGGGACTGAGATGATCCCGTGTTGGTCTGAAGAATTAGTTAAAAATCACTGAGATTAGAAACTGTTAAGAATGCACCTTGCCACTCAGCAGCAGTTGTCCAGTGCCTGAAGCCTTACTCCTAGGCGTTGCGGTGCTTTCCAGCAGGCCGGTGCGTTTGGCTGCCCAGATACTTCCTGTTGTGCCTGCCGTGCTCCGTAAGGGCAGCAGCAGGTTTCCACTCAATGAGCACTCGCTCACTCTCAGCTAAAAAAGCGTTGTCGCTTGTGATCAGATTCCAGACTACACGAAAGCTCAGGAATGACACGGCTGGGCTATGCCTGGCTTCCGCAGCGGCCGGGAGCAGAGGACCAGGGAGGAAGGCAGGGCTCGGGCAGGTGTCCCACCTGTCCCCTCAGCCTGCTGCTGGCTGCTCATATGTAGCTCAGGTAGGGTCTGGCAGTGCTGGGCTGGCTTTATTCCGTGCGTTGGCTGTGCCATCCTTGCTATCGTAAGGCTCCAACTTCCCTGCTTCTCTGAAAGGCCACATTTTTAAATTTCAGCTATTCAATTTCACTTTAAGCTTTTCACGTGGGAGGGAAAAGCATTTCTCCATGCCTGCAATCCATAAGAATGAACTTCTGGACGAGTTATCTATTTTTCAGAACAGCGGGTGTTTCCAGTGCAGGTATAGTTCAGTTATTTTGTTTTTCCCTAGTAGAGGCGGAAAAGGCCTTTCAAACCTTTATATAAACTTTTTGATAAAGTCTGCTTTGTATTAGACCTGTTCAGTTTTGTTGACTTGAAGATATCTGAATAAGGTTTTGTGCCTTCTAGTAGAGAACTAGCTAAAGCCTGCTGGCTAGAAGAAAGAAAGTATTACATAACTGGCAGGCTTGCCTGATGACTGCTGAGTGGGCAATGCGTAAAATTCTTCAGATTTTTGCTGCAGAGAAAGAAATTAAAGGACTCCAAGCTGAGGGATTTAAAAAATATTAGTTGTCCTCTTGCGTGCCTCTAGCTGCATGCTCTCATCTCTTTTGGCTCTGGCTGTTGTACTGCTGCTTGCTGAAACAGATGAGAAGACTGATAAAATATTAACAATAAAAGGCAGACACACACATGCCACGGGATCTGTTCTAGCTGGATTACCTCGGGCTTTTCTGTTCTGCCACGTGAGTGCCCGTCGGGTCAGGGATGCACAGTGAGGGAGAGCAGAGCACACACCCAAGGAAAGCACAGTCTTACGCTGCCTTAAAATAATGAATAAAATCTAGTTCTTCTGGTGTGTCTGTTTTTCTGGTTGTTTCACCAGGCTTTGGAGGATCTAGGAGAGTGAAAATGATTTTGCCAAGCCTGTCACACTGTGCTTGTGTCACAGTATGTTAAGCGGAGCCTGCGGCATCGTCCTGTGCCCGTGCAGCCACCTGGGCGAGGTGCTGTAGGGAACCAGAGGAGAGGATAGGTTGTGCAGGGGTGGCAGGTGCGTCTGAGACATCCTAAAATAGTACTGATTTAAGCTGCTAAAATAGCTAGAAGTGATCTAATGAGCTGCTTCCACGTGATGCTGTAATGCGATATGCTTGGGATTTAGGAAAGCAAGTGTATTTCTCGATACTTGCGTAGTATTTTTAGGTTCACTAGTGATAACAGATCTGTAAGCAGAACTCTTCTTTAGACTGGAGGACACTATTAGCACATAATGAAAAGCCAAATATGTATGGTCTTTTTAGGGTATATTTAAATAAAAAAAAGTCAGTGAGATAGATGTTCTCTAATATCCTGCACAGTGTTGACCAAAAAAAAAAACCAACGCATTTTGTAGCTTGTTAGAGTTAGCAGCTCCAAATTTTAGTGCTTTGGGAGAACCTCCAGCCCTTCACATTGGGCCTTACCATAGCGTGTCCCTCAGCCGTGCCCCGTGTGCCATGGAGAGCTCTGGTCTGAAACCCGTGGGAGTTCAACAGCATGAGCCAAATTGGGGAGGTTGTGGCTGACCTCCCGTAAGTCAGAACCGAAGAACTTCGCAGCAGTCGGTGCTGACGTAGCGAGTGGTTTTACCAGAGCAGTGTGTGTGATTGCCTCCCTGTTCAGGCTGCTTGCCTGCTCGCCCTCCCGTCTTGCAAGCACGGCTGAACTTCATCCTCAGCACGGTGCTGTGCTGAAAGCAGCGCTGGATGTCCAGACAAGAGACAAAGAGGGAACGTACAAGGATCTCTTTTATCTGCAACATTGCATCCTTGGCTGAATTAAAATATTTTGACTAAAATGTATTCCTTAGGAACCAAATGTTTGAGTTTGTTGTCGTTATGCCATTGCTGATAAAAGCATGTTAGAATCATGGTGCATCTTATGCTTGGACAGTCCTGCTGTCTCAACAGGAAGCTGGCTTTCATAAATACGAGCCAGCTGGGTGAGGTCAGAAGTTCTCTCGAGTGAGGAGGAGCCTTTTTTTCCTTGACACGGATTGTTTTCTGGTGCAGTTAATTGCATTGCAAAATGACAGGAACATCCTGGAGTGACTGCAGCAGAGTGACTCAAGGAGCTGAGGAATCTGCAGAACTGACTATGCAAAATACCTGAACCAATTTTAAATAGCAAGGGTCTATAAAGGAGTTCTTTCATCTGTCTTGCACCAGAAATCACTTGACAGAGAGTTTTGTATAAATATGCTCTTTGTCCATATTGCAAGCTTCTCAAGATCCTAACAACACTTCCAGAGTGAAAATTAATACAAGAAAAGCTGATAAGTTCTACATCTGACAGTTGCACAGAGAAGATGAGGAGAAAACTGTAAATGAGTTGAGGTTGACCTTTTCTTTAGAAGATAAGTTGCTGTGCATGCGGATCTGAGAGTTATGGCTGTTACAGGGATTTGAAAGGAACAACAATTTGATGCCAACTTTTTTTTGACATAAATGAACCAGTTACCAAGCAATCCACAAGAAATACTAATCCAACTGATTAAAAATTACTTTTCTGTATGAAAATACTAGCTTTCGATCCTGCCTTCGTTTTCTACAGAAAAAATAAACGTGTGAGCTAAGCTGTTGCAGCGTCTCTTTCAGTTGAACATTTAGCTGGTTTGTCCTGCCGTAAGCCGATTTCCCCTGCAGATTAAGTGTTCTGATCTGTCCCTGGTTTTTGTGGGAATGGAACACAAGGATAAAGTAATCCTGGTTTTGTAACAGGAAGTCCAAGTGTGCGCTGAAGTGTTAATAAACCTTTACTGGGCTGTTAGAGGCTCATATTTAGAGCTCATAGAGGCTCAGAAATCTGGTGATAGAGTTAACTTTCAGTTTTGTGATAGAACACCAAAAACATGGTGTGCAACACGTGGCAGAGTGGTAATGGCACGGTTCTCCATGTTACACGCATTAATCTGGCCGTGTATATCCCGTATCCAAGCAACAGAAAAACAGACTTGTGTATCCAGCATCGTAAAACCCAGTAATTGGATGAGTAGTCTCAATTGCAGACTAACCAGCGGAGACTCAGCTCAGTTAGAAGCTGGTTTTCCTGTTGGTGAAACATAATAAAGGGTTTGGCTGTTAATTGTTAATCATAAAATCAGTGCAAAGGCTTCACTGCAAAATGGTGGACGTGGAGTAATCCCTACTTTGTGCCTGTCCTGCCAGTCAGTCGTATAATGTTGCAGGTCGACCTTAGACTTTTTTTTTTAACTGTTATTTCAATGCTTCCAGCTCCTCTTCGCATTTTTACTTTCTATTCCTACTTCATTTTTCTGCCTCTTCTGTATTTCCTTGTTTTGCTTTTTGTGTTGAATTCAGTTTGGTTCCTTTTCAGAGGCTTTCACTTGCCAGTTTTACGAATCCCCAGACTTAAAATAGACCTGTCTGGACAGTGTATTAAATTAACAACAGTGTTAACTTTGAAATGTTCATTTGGAATTCTAGTTGTTTTTTTTTTACACTTACGCAATGTAATATGTAGCTTGAAATGTCCTGCCGAAGTCCAAAACCATACAAATGTGCCCCAAAAAGTTATGATTTTGTAGCAGTTTATTGTAGTTTGCTCATTCTTGTATTGTATATTTATCCTATTCAAGCATGTCTACACTGCAAAAGATTTTGATTTGCAAAAGATAGTACTGCTTCTTCTGGTCTTTTGTAATGATTGACAATGAAGGATTTCTGGTTTTAAAGAAGTCATAAAACTCAAGTATTTTTACTTAGTGGGCAATCCACTTTTGTAGTAGCTGGAGCAGAAAGTATCGTCTCGTGTGAAAGTTCGGGCTATGTTTGAGCTGTGTTTTTCTTTAATCTTAAGGGAGTTCTTGTGTCAGCAGGTAATCTGGCAGGGGAACTAATCCTTGTCTAAAATTAAAAGCTGCCAAACCCACAGGTAGGAAATAACTGAGCCAGTCTTTTATCCAGAAATGTCACTCACCAGCTTAACTCCGTGTTTGCAGAGGTACGGCTGACTTCAGCCCCGCAGCAGTGCCCTCTCTCTCTGCCGAGGCGGTGTTTCCCAAGCTCCCCTTCCATTTATTCCTACCCCACGTTTGTAGGCTTCACCTGGTGGTGAAATTGATCTGACCGAAAAATGGGTTTTCTTCCAGCCCAGTTATTTTTCATCCCTCTGGGCTGACTGCGGTGCAGCAGCGGGACGAGCGGGTCCCCCAGCGGCTCAGCTCCTGGCGCCTTGCTGCAGGGGACAGATCTCATCCCAGTGCTCAGGAGGGAGAAGAGCTGGAGCAATCCCTCACCGTGGGGCAATAGCGCTGTGACCCCGGCACACCCAGAGCCTGGCTGCCCTTGGGGCGAGACCGAGCGCCCTGGTGGTGCTGAGCAGCTGTGTTGGTGCTGGCACGCCGTGGTTACAGCCTCCTGTTCTGCAGTTTTTCTGCCCTGCTACTTTTTTATATCAAAATTGTAAACCTGGTTTTAGATCAAATTACTCTGGGGAAGCAAAGGTTGCTTGCTTGGTCTTACGTGCAAATAAACTTTTAAATGTAAATAAACATTGGGCAGCTAAATGTTAAAAATAACTCTTTACCAAGATATTGTCTAAGGATGTTTGCATACATCTTTTATAAATTAATAAACTGACATGTTTGGAAAGGTCAAGTTCTGTAGTAGTGTTAAATATTTGAGCTCACTTAGCATGAGAAATTTATATGCTAATACCTAAGGGGAAAAAAGGCGAGGCGTTGAAAATACGCTGTGATTTGATCAGCTCAGGAGATTATTCTTCTGTATCTTTACTTTGTGTTGGTCTCAAATTCTTTGTTTCTTTTTCCCCACTGTTTTTTTCACTGCTTAAAGTAGGAGCTTTTACTTTGGTAGAAACATACGACCACTGCTAGATTTCATCCTGACTGGATTTAAGCATCTAGAGTTTTAATCCCTCACCACAGCATTTTGCAGAAGTACCAACAGCTTCTGAAGAAAACGCAAATCAAATGTACCTTAAAGAGAAATCACATTTTGTCGTTATGTCCTGATGTACATTCTCGGTGGTGGTTTTCTGTTTGTTTTTTTTTTTTTTTTTTTTTGAAAGTGAAAAGGAATACAGGGAGAGCTTCACCAGCTAAAGCTTTGTAATGGTGTGAAATAGAATAGCAGTAAGTATTCAGTTTGCTGGGACAACAGTTGACTGAAAGCACTCAGCAGTACATTTTTATTTGTAACCAGAAGTTTAAAAACTATCAGACTGCTCACTGATATGTGACTTCCTCTATCAGGACAAAATTGCTTTAAGTCTGGTTTTGCATTTATGCCACAATTGTAGGTTTTTCACCTACAAAGTTCAACTTAAATTTGTCTCTGATTTGTAGTGTGTGTTGCTCCTAATCACCTTGAATTGATAGATAAACTTAACTGTTTAAGCAGTATTTTTTTCCCTCAAACTGTAGTGTATGTGGTTTAATTCTCAACATCAAATACTAAAACCTGTTTGTTTTACAGGGAGGGGTTTGGAGTTCTGCAGCGTGGTGTGGGCCTTGCTGCTGTGGCTGTGCCTCCTAGAACAGCCCTAAAATAGGATTTGGCTTGGGCTGCAGTTGTCCTTAATAGCTAAATTTACTGCTTCGCCTGGGAGAGGAGGCCTTGGATCCATTTCACTTAGTGAGGAATTTCAGATCTATTAATGCGAACAGGCTGTCATGGGCTTCCCTGCGACTGAAGGCATGGTCTGCTTTATTTCCAAGATTATCTTTCTAAAGCCCGGTCTGCCTTTAATTTGAGCAGACAGGCTTCATTCTTCAGAACCGGGTGGCTGAGATTACAGAGAGGTCAATGTTGTAGCTTTTAGATAGAGCCATCGGGCAGTTCGGTGGAGAAACTCAGTGGAGAAAATGAAGGAAGGCAAAAGAGTAGAAATAGTTGTCTCTTTATTGAGTCACAAGTTGTAGTTTTGTACCTACTGGGGTTCTGAAGGTGCAGATCTTAATGAAGCATTTTGGTGCTTCGGAGGTGACGCACCATTTTTTAGAGAATTTCTAAAGGAAGCACAAAAACTGCAGTAACCACATGAGTTAAAATTGGTGACTTGAGCATCATTTAAGCATGAAAAACAGTTCTCCATCACGGACTTCCCATAGGAAGTCAGTTTGAGGGTTATCTCCTCCAAAACAGGAACCTTTGGTTTTGATTTCTGCTACTGCCACTGAAGTCTCCACAGTCATCAGATTTACAGTGAACACATTTTTAATACTTGTGCAGAAATTTATATTGTTAATTTGAGTGAAAAACAGGGATAATGGGCAGGCTTGAAGTCTAACTGGTGGCTGGTTGCTAGTGATGGTCACTAAACACCAAGTAAATATTGAAAGGTGATTCTCATCTGACAGTTGTTGTGAAGTGATGTTAAAGCTTGTTTAAAAATAACTTACAGAATATTGGTTTTGAAAAAAAAATCACCTGCAGTGAAGGTTGGTATTTGTAGCTTTACCTCCAGTTTGAGTGCTAGTTTTGCCATGGAGGCAAGTCAAAGGGGATTAATTAGGGGCTTGAACCAATAAACTTGGTTTCTGTGGTGTGAGGCATGCACTTGGCCAAACGTTTTTGCTCTGGCTTGTCCTCACGATGCTGCGCAGGTTAAACCAAACTCCTGTAGTATATCCAGAAAGCTGAGTATTCCCACTGATTGCCAAAGGAAACAAAATACTTCCTCAGTAATGAAGTGCTTTTTGAAAAGTGCCCTTTAATGTACACACTTACAAAGGCCACAGTCATAGAATTTTTTGCTTTCCAGTTACACGCGTTTCATTTAACATACTGATGTTAAAGATCTCAGCTTCTGAAAAGCATACAGAAATACAGAACACGAGTAGGATATGGGTAACAGGAAATCTGTGTGTTACAGCCTGTATTGTTTTAAAATCTAGTTTAGGTAATGAGCCTTGTGTGAGCTTGGCTGCCAGGGAGGAGGAAGGGCTGGAGCGTACCTCGCGTCTGCTGAGCAGGAAGACGAGAGGTTCCCTGCATCACCTGGATTTCAAGGAAAGTCCAAAACAAGTAGAACTTAAGAAAGATGCTGCCATAAGCAACGATCTGTTTCATGTTTGGATACTGATTGTAGCAGTCACTTTCGATGTAGAGTAAATGGCCCTCAGGCCTAGGTTCTCCTGAGCGTTGGTGATGTTCTCCTGTGCCTTTGTTGGAAAGGGATTGTTGAGTTCGTCTTGTTCTGGTCTTTCCCCGAGGGCAGCTTTCTTTTGATTTTAAAGTGATTTGACATATTTAATCATTAGGCCCCATAAAGTTGAGCTATATGTAGTTCATACTGCTTAAAAAGGCAGGCTGTCCCTGCAATTTAGTACAGTGCTGAACTAAGCTGCGAGTCCCGAAACATCTTTAAGTTATATTTGCTACGAAGTCCGGTCTAGGATTAAAAAAGCAAACCTTTTAGAAGGGAAGTTGTCACCTAATTCTGGATGCCTTGTTTTGGAACAGAGCTGCTGATTCTTCCATTTTTCCTGGCACCAAGTCCTGCCTATTGTGCTGTGGAAGCAGGCAGGATGTGCTGCTAGCGCGGCGCCCCGCAAAGGTGCTGCAAAGCGTTAACTTGCCAGCAAGCGCTAATCTGGTTACTCAGGGTAACAAACAAATACTTTAAGGAAAATCAAACAGCCAGAAGGCTAGCTTTAATTCAGTCTCATGTTTCGGTGGGTCCTCCTCATTTCCACTGAAATCTTTCCAGAGTTTGGGAGCGCAGACTTGTCCTTTCGTCACGACACGAGCTGCCCTCCCAGGGCATCACCTGCTGCCAGCTCCGCATCCCGGCCTCGGGGCGTGAGTCAAGGTTTCTGTTTCCACTTTGATACTTGAACTGAGTCACTTGTTCTGTTATGAATGCCCAAGTTTTTATGGCTCTGCATGTCAGGATTGCTTTTGTTCCTTCCTTGTTAGCCTTTCGGGGGTGTAAATTTCCACTGGTTTTGTAGCTTTGACCTGCTCCAGAGATCTTCCCTGGTGAGTTCTGACGCCTTGATGGTGGACAGGACTCTGCTGTGAAGCCAGGGAGATCTCAAACATTGTTTAGATGAAGCTTTATTTTTTTAAAACTTTCCAGCTCTGGTTTAATAGATCTCATTTATTTCATCCATGCATATGTAAATTCTTGCCCCAATAAAGGTAAACATTTTTATCTCAGGAATTCTCATCCGCTGTTTCCAGAGGTACCGGGAGCTGTGCGCTTGGTTTCTGTGGAGTGGGTTAATGTTGTGCTCATAAAGGAACTCGGTATTTATCCTCTGTATGGGTTGTGGGGATGATTCTAGCTGCAATTTGCCATTGCACGTTCACTATTTTGTTAGAATCAGTCTTTTAACAATGCGCTGCTGAATGTTCCTTGAAGATCTTTGTACCAGCCATCTCATATAGAAGTTTTTGCCATAACAGTGTCCTGCCTCGAGGTGTAGCAGGAAGCTTCACCTCCTGTCCTCAGAACCCCGCCTTTCCCAGGGGACCGGCGCAGCCCCGCTCGCGGTGCTCAGCTGCCAGCCCAGCGGCTGTTCCGAATTTAGCCCATGCAAGGAGCCGAGCAGCCGGCGTGTGCCCACTGGGTCCTGTGCTCAGCTCCTGCTCCCAGCTGTGGGCATCCCACCATGCAGAAGTGCCCACGGATCCTGCATGAGCAGCATGTTTGGGGCCTCCTGGCACGGCAGGGGCTCCGCCGTGCTTTTCCTGTTAGTAATGGCTTGCAGGGGCATCCTGGTGCGATGGTGAGTTAACTTTTGATGGCATGGAGTCCAGCTGCTGGGAATGCCAACAGCCAAGTAACCTCAGTGAGAGGCCAGCTGTGTTTGTGGCATTCTCAGGGAGAGGTTAGGGCGGTGAGGGCCAAGGGCCAGGGACCTGCTCTGATGGGCTCCCAGAGCCCGTCACGGCTGGGGAACTTCTCTGCAGCTGCATCTTCCCCTTGCTAACCACCTCGTGGTTCCAGGAGGCACCGTTCCTCTGTTGCTTCATGCTACCTAGTAGGAAAGGCACAAACAAGACCTAGTGAGGGGTAAGTAGCAGTGGGAAAAAATATTTAGCATAGATCTGTGAATTCTTTAATTAGCTGGCAGAAGAAATTAGCGTCCCGTGGAGCTGCAGTTAGGCATAAAATTAAACTAAAAGCAGTAGGTCCTGCTGTGCCGAGGTAGGCAGGTGCCTTTGGTGCTTTGTTGCTTTTTCCCTGTTGACGGCTCAGCAAGGAGATAAAGGCCGTGCTGCTGTCACAAGGTTACATTTTCTGTTTCATGGCAGTGGTCACTGAAAAACAATATTATTTAGTGGCTCTTTCTTGGCTTCGTTATTAAAGGTGGAATGTGGGCCTGCAGGAAGGGTGAGGTCTTCCCTCTGCGTTTCCAAACCTGACATCATCATAAGTGGCTTTTCTAAATCAGCTCTGGCCTGGGGACGCCGTGCTGCCACAGCCGATGACTGGTAAAAACAGTCCCTGACTTCAAAGGAGATCTGGATTTTCTGGTTGTGACCCTAAATACTTGATAAACCAATCACATGTGCAAAGGGGACTTGTTGTATACACAAGAATTGTTTTGCACAATGCTGCATAGTCTGCTGGCAACAATATTTAAAATGAAAACGAACTTCTGCCAGCACTTCAAGTAAATTTCTTTACTTTTTCACTCAAATGGGTATTACTACCTAGGAAAAA
Source organism: Anas platyrhynchos (assembly GCF_047663525.1). NCBI lineage: Eukaryota > Metazoa > Chordata > Aves > Anseriformes > Anatidae > Anas > Anas platyrhynchos. Next base: position 19,015,602 of record NC_092601.1, on the reverse strand, counting down.
GCAGGGGAGGGAGAAATCATACTTTTTATGAATGTGAGGTGGTGTGCAAGTTCTAGGCAAGTATTTGGTGGGTTTAAATTAATATTGTGCCTAGAGCTGTTCAAAAGCATTTGGTAGCTTTGAAGTAGTATAATGGGAGGATCGTGATCATGGGATAATATCAGAACAAGCCTTTTTTATTCCAAAAGTAAAATTCATTTTGTAATTCCCAATAGCTAAAAGTGAATTTGTAAAATTTTATAGTAACTGTAATTTGATTGTTGCAGCATGGGTGGGAAAAACTGTGAACTCTCAGTCAAACTGAAAGCTTTTTCACATACACCTGCATGGTACTCCCTGCTAGTTCATGGGATTTGCAGCAGTTCAGTGGTTTAATGATGCATACATATCTAGTTGTAGGTATCCTAAATGTTTTTAGAAATTGTTTTGAATTATGCCATTTGAGGTGGCTGTTTCATTTCATAAAACTGCCTGTTAGGTTAATGCGTGTTCTCCTCTGGTATGCTGGAATTCCTCTTCTGTGGTGTCTGTTTCATATCACGTAAATATGTAAAAGTGGGTCAGCACAGAGGGTGAATGAACTGCTGAAATACCTGCCTCTAATTTGTTTCTCTTGCACTAAGCCAAATTAAGGGCTAGAGTTATTTAAAGGGGGGATAATGTAAACTCTGATTATGTAACATAGATGTAGAAACCAGTTGCATTTTTTCTTAAGCAGATTTCTAGGAAAAAGGAAACATTTGCATTTAAGAGAAGTTTTTCAGGATTCCAGTTTGTGTTAAGTCGTGTGCAGTTTGAAACATCTCTGTACTCGATGCAGTGGATTAGTGCTGTGGGCTGAGAATTTCGGGAATGTCAGGCTTTCCCGAGCACTCTGTGCTGGGCAAGCCATCAATGTTTCTTCCTTGGCAGTGGCCAAGAGCCAGTGCTACCTACGGCATGGTGAAGGTGGTGGTGTTTGCAGCAGTGGTTGTAGTGGGTTACATTTGCAACTAAGCAGTTATTAAAAGCAGTCTTTGACCCTGACCATGCTAATTTGTCTTCTTTTTTTCCTCACTTAGGGCTGAGAAAACGGAGGTACTTAGTGAAGACCTGTTGCAGGTATCGTAACACAGTTAATATGCATTCTTAAAATTCTATCTCTAAAGTTTGAGCCATCTGAGTACCCAGTGTGGGGTGAAAAATGCAAATGATGTGGATGAAAACAACCATGTCCTTGGCTGACTTCTTAGCACATGAAAAAACTGTTAAAATTTGCAAGGAAAAACTGTTACTTCTCTTTCTTAGTCCTATCATACAGCTTGGTAAAGTGAAAGAAGAAGCTTTTTCTTTTTTCTTTTGATTAGATGAACTAGCTTGTTAAGCTTATGGACCATTAGTGCTAATGACTTGCCAGGCTGTCTGGTGGAGTATGATGAGCTGGGAAGAAGCTATGATTAGGCACAGCTGGTTTCTGTCTTCATTTGTGCTTCTCTTGAAGAGGTCATCTTGGGCCTTAAAAGAAGTGGCGAAAAGCATACCAGCTGCTTGCTAACTGATAATGACTTTTTTCTAGAAGTCTGGAATTGTTCTTAATAAACGTACAAATGCTTCATACTTAGCATGAAATATTCTCAAATCTGTCACCCTGACATTTGTTCTGTTTGCAGACTTGTCATCTTTCTAAAAGTATGCCATCTAATCAAACAGTAGTTTCATGGTGGAATTTTAGCTGCAATTGTTAGATTAACAAGGTTGACTAATCACATGAAACAAATTTGACTACAGACTTGTTCTTCTGCATATTTTTCTTCCTTTGGTTATTTCGCGAAAGGTTCTTACAGAAAAAAAGGACAGAAGGTGAATTGGCTGGGGAAGTTAGATGTGCTAGCTTCTCCTTTGGACTTGGACTGTAATGGTTATTTCGAGTCAATTACAAAGCATGTTAGTATGTTTTAAGTTCAAGACCTCTGCAGAAAACACATAGGCCAAACAAATGAGGTGTTAGTTTTGTTTCAAATCTCTCCAGCTGTTTGGGTTAAAGTAGAAGGTGAGAGAATGTTAGGGCTTTAAACCTGAATTCAGCAAGAACAAGTGAAATCATCTTGAGTAAGGGTGAAATGAGCTGACCTGAAACACTGCCCTGCTTTCCAGGGAACTGCTTTGGTTGAAATGTAAATATCTTAACAGTTTGACAATATCATGTTTAATTTCTAAAGGGATGTGTGCAATTAAATGGCAAAAAGACTGTTAAAACACCTTGATAGCCTTCAAGGGCCCATCTGTTTTCTTGGTTAACAGCAGAGTAGTAACAAGAAGTGAAAGCCAGAAGTACTGCTGCTTGTTGCCAAAAAAATTTTGCAAGCAAGGCTTTCCCAGGCACAGAGCAGACTGGCTACACCCAAGTGGAAGAATTTACTCACTTGTTTGTTTGCTCTTGGGGGCTTGCGGAGGGGAGGGAGGCTCTTATCTAACTAAAGAGCTTAAAAGCACGGGGCTGTTTGTTTTCCAAACATGTTTCACAGTGTTTCTTTTTATATTTGTCTCAGACTTTGACATAGGATTGCCATGGCTTGCTTTCTGTTTTCTGAAGTGTAATGCTCCATTTCAAGTATCTCTGTTAAATGTGTTCCTGCCTGAAGAGAAGCAATGCAGCTCAGTACTGGAAGGGCTTCTACAATAGGCCCACTTTCTGGAATGCCCTTGTAGCATATAGTGGAGCAATTGTTTGATGTCTTTGTTCACTGAAGATGCCCCGTGGGTGCAGACAGTAAAGCCTGTAGGTCACATTTTTTGGTTCAAATGTAACTTAATGGAGATTAATGTCCTTCGTGGTTTTCCTGACACTTTGAACTAAAAAGCAGATCAGAGGGGAGACTCATGAAGTTCTGGGGTCATGTTCCTCCTATCAATCATCTGCCCTTTGAATTTGGCATTCAGACTGCCTGGAAAGAGGCTGTCAGGAATATGCATGCCTTTCGAAGGGGGCGTAAGCCATCACATGTGGCTGACAGAGGCTGTTAGCGTGCTGGGATCTGTAGGATGGTTCAGTTACTGTGTTTCAGGTGTGGATAATCACAGAACCACAGAATTGTAGGGGTTGGAAGGGACCTCAAGAGATCATTGGGTCTGCCAAAATCATGCTTGATAAACTGTGTTGCAAAAAAGTACTTTCACAATTAGAGGCTGGTTTGGAATTTCTCAGTAGTATTTAATCTCGATGATAAGGCAGTAGAAATTAAACTTCTTAGTTGCAACAGTTGGCTGTAAACAGTACTGCCTGCTTCATGCAGCTTCATATGGACTTCAGAGTGGATTCATCTTGTGGCTGTTGAGCTGTTAGTCCCATTACCACCTTGTGTAGCCAGTGAGACTTCAGTGTTCCTGCTCTGGTCCTCCAACTCACCAGCCCTCCTACGCTGGGTCTTTTTCCACCTTCCCCTTGGATTTGCAGAAGCTGCTGCAGCCCCGAGGCCCAGCTTTGGGTGCTCCTGCAGGCCAGAGCTTCACACAGCTGCTGCTCCCCTCTTCTGGGGGGCCCAGTCCTGTGCGTGCTCGTGCATCCAGGACAGGGCTCCCATGTCAGCAGCAGTGATCCTGTGCTGATCCTCACCCAGTCGGTCTCATCTGCCTGTGCCTCTTTCCATCAGCATCTTCTCCCTCACAGCTTCCCTCAGAACACAGCCACCGAGGCTTGTTTTCAGCCAGAGCTGCCGTCTCTTTAGTATCTGCAGTTTTCACTACTTGCTTTTGCTGGGACCTGATTGTGGACTGCAGTCACTTTAGGGCTATACCATGGTTATTGTCCGTAAGTGTGAAATAAACATGTTGGGAGGGGAAAATGTCATTCTTACCTGGATGTATATTGTTCTAAATGACAATTTACAGAATTCAGTGTTCATTAGAATGTAGCAGTTTGCTTCTTCTGGAAGAGTGAATATTTCTTGTTTTAAGTCTAAGTACTGTGACCTTAAAGATACTTAACAAAGTATAATAACTTAGCACTAAAATTAATGCTCTTGTCAGCAGTAATCTGTATTTATGTACTGATAGGACAGCTGGGGAGAATTATTGCCCTCCTGAAAATGTAACCTGTGTTTTTAGAGCTGTTATCAAAAGCTTGAGTCTGTTTAGATTTTTTTCTGCAGAAATTTACTTTTTAAATAACCATTCCTCCTCCTAATCCTGGGGAGTCATCGAAATGTTGATAAACCACATTCTTTTGGTGCTGTGCATCGAGAGCTCAGTGCTGTGAACAGTTCTGTCCCAGTGCTCATCGCTTGCTGTTAGCTCTGTACTGTTCTTTAATACATTGTTCTTTCAAGGGGTTTTATTTCATTGTATACCTTTGTCATATTCACATTCCATGTATTAAGTCATGTTTCTGATATACCATGGTATATTCTTTTCTGTGCATTGATGCTATTTTTTTTCCTTCTACGTACTTTTTTGAATCCATTAATCTGTGCCCGAAGATACTATTTTACTTAGCATTTAGGAACGTTGCCCTAGCATTTAAAAGCCAGAGAAGGTTACCTTTTAGCAAGGTCGAAATGCCACAGGTTTGGTCCAATGTAAAGAAATGGTCAGATGCTCTACAATTCTAATTTACAAACTCACAATGAAAGACTAAGAGTTTTTCCAGTTTTCTTCCTAAATTATTGTCTTGGATATCTGCACGTGCAGTCTGCTCCAACCTGATTCTCTCTTGCTGAGACAAAAAGTAGGGAGAAATTTTTTCTCTCTTCTGCTTCGTAGTATCTTGGGTGTTACAAGTTCCAGATGAATCTCCACTGAGAACAAAAGCAATTTAAGTCTCTTCCACATATTTTTGCTGTCAGTATGCTGCTAAGCATCTGAACTTCTTTTTAATCTGTAGACCCTGAGAAATAAGCACACCAAAACTGAATGTCATACAGGAGGAAGATTTTCTGCTGAGGCCAAGAAAATAACTTCTGTTTTTTTGTTTTCCTCCTCTCTCCCGCTTCCGCCTACTAGATTGAGAGACGTCTTGACACTGTGAGATCTGTTTGCCATATCGCACAGAAGCGATTAATTGCATGTTTTCAGGGCCAGCATGGTACAGATTCTGATAAGCGACATGTAAGTACAACTGCTCTTTAGTTTGTCTTCTGCGTTTGGAGAAGGCCAGACCATATTCAGACCATGCTGATCAGTCACTATACCTTAAATTATCCAAGAGAAGAAAAACTGTGAAGTCATCTCACATGTTGACATTATTTGTTAAAGCACTAGCTGCAGTTCACCATCCAGATATAAAAACATGACCGTGGAGTATCTTAGTAATGTCAGGACATTGGCTTCTGCAGTGTGCTGGGTACTTACAGCTTTCATAAGAGCTAAGAAAAGATGATGCTCTGTTCTGATCTGCTCCTTTCATTTAGAATTACCTTTGTGCACTGGTGTCTCAAATTAACTGTAAACTTTCTTCTGTGCACTCCTTGGCTTTACTAAAGAAAGTTATAGGAAGGCTTTCTTGGTGCATTAAAACCAGGAATTACTAATATTCAGCTTTACTCCTTTCATTGAAAAACAGTCCTGAAAACAGGAGCACAGAGAAGGAACCTCTGCAAAGAGATGAACGAGCTAGTTGCTTGAATCTCAAAGCTTTTTACTGGTCTTACAGTAGTTGATGTAAATTTTGGGCCAGTCATTCCAACTAAGAGAAAACAGTGCTTTTCAAAGTATCTGAGAAACATGAGTATTGTGGGTTGAAAATTTTTGTGACTTGGCATTTTGTTAAGGTCAAAGAATGAGGTGCATATGTGTATAATAGAGACCATATGGAATAAGAGAAAAACTTAGTGGGAATGTACTGGGAAAGCTGGAAAGGGTGATTAGCATAAAGTAAACGAATCACTGTTCCTTCTGTTCTGTAGAAAAAGCTTCCTCTAACAGCTCTTGCTCAAAATATGCAAGAAGGATCTGTCCAGCTAAGTGATGAAACTCTTCTGGGGTAAGTATCTGACTTACTTTATAAGATGTAGTCTGTTATTTATTGCTTGTAGAGCTCTAATTAGAGACTTTACGTACACAAAGGCTGTTTTCAACCTAATAAGATTAATACTTCCAGATTCCTTCTCTAATCCATGGGGAGAAAAAGTGAACAAGCATTTCTTCTTGAGTGTTTATGGAGGCAAGTGTTAGGCTTGCTCTGAAATACATTCCAAAGGATTCTGATTCTTTTCTATTGTAAAAGCTTTTGAACATTTCCTTTCTCCATATGGACTGATAAAATTATCACCTCTGCTTAGAGTTTAAAATCTAATACTGTGTTCTGCAGGTTTGTGTTAATAGCTTCTACTTCAGATAATGCCAGTTTCCTTATCCTGGCAAGGTACAGATTTGCTATTTACAGGAAAGTGGCTGAAACAAAAGAACGTCAATACAATGAATTGCCAAAGCAGCTCTGTTTCCTTGCAGTTGATGGGGATTCCAATGGAAACTGTATAGAATTACCCAAAAATGTGTGCATTTTTTTTGAACTGCTGCAAAATTTAAACATTTTAAAGAAAGCAGGTAAAGCCTTTAAAGAGAATGGGATTTTTTCCTCGGAACAAGCTTGAAATAAAGGTCAAATCCATGATCTTGGAACCTGTGATTGCTTCCTGTTGATTATGTAATGTTATGGTGTGTTAAGACTTTTTATATCAAAGTGGCGTAGGGGAATATTAATTACTGCACTGAGCAATTTTTCTGCATCTGGTAAGATGGAAGGTTGGGCTACGAAATAAATATTAACTTCTCTGTATTTGGGGCCAATATAATCATCTAGACGACTTAAAGCCCCCGAAGTATTACAATGGCTAAGGAATTATAGACAGCAGAGGTTTAATAGCACTTCTTGTCTATATTGAATTTGCCAATGACACCAAAGAGCAGCTTGGTTTTACGCTTTTAAGTAATGCCTTGCTTTGTTCAATACAAATGTTTCCAAACAGGTAGCAGAAGACAAAGACCCACAGTTGTTTTGTTTTGAATCTTTCTTAATTAGTCAATTGTAACTCATATTACAACAATTTTTTACAATTCTTAAAGGAAAATGCTAGATACATGTGGAGATGCAGAGAATAAACTGGCAATGGAGCTGTCTCAACATGAAGTTCAGATTGAAAGAGAAATTTTAGAACCACTGAGTGTGCTAACAGAGGTAAGTCACTCCATCCAAGTCTGGACACTTGTGTATAAACTGAGCAAAAATAGTTTATCTTGCTGCTAATAATAAAACTGTTTCAAGTAGTCATTTGTTAACAGTGGAAAGTGGACATGAAACCTACAAAGTTTAGTCTATTACACAATTTAAAGATAAATGTGCTTTGAATTCTGTTTTTAGATGGAGATCCCTAACATTCAAAAACAGAGGAAACAGCTTGCAAAGTTGGTCTTGGATTGGGATTCTGCACGAGGAAGGTAAGAAGTTTGAACACCTTTCTTAATTCAGTTGGAAAATCATTGAAATGATTTTTTTTTTTTTTCCTGTCAAAAGAAAACAATTTTAGAAAAGACCTATGAATGCAGATTCCGTTTTAATACTAGGTTTCATCAAATGACTGAAGCCTTTCTTCCACAGATACAACCAAGCCCACAAGACTTCAGGAACAAATTTTCAGATGCATCCTTCGAAAATAGATTCTCTTAAAGAGGAGATGGATGAAGCTGGAAATAAAGTAGAACAATGCAAGGTACGACAAGATGAGTTTCTATCCTGTACATAACTGATTTGTAACAATAGTGATCAGGATATGGCAGCTTCTGTAAACCTTGTTTGTGGAACTGTCTGTCTGCTTTACAGTAGTCACAAGTTATATGGCTGTTAATAAATTGTTTGTCTTAAAGGTATAGTTAGTGCTCAGTGAGCATTAAATTGCATTAATTTAAAAGGAACTTTATTTTTGAAGATGTATATCTTACATTACTTGCTGGTTTAGTCTGAGACATTTATAAGAAGGAACTGTGTCTCAGTCTTGTCCCAGGCGTTCAGGGTGTCCATGTGCTTCAGGCCACTGAGTAGCCAGGAAGTGTGAGCTACCTAGATGAAGCTGTGGTTGCTGACATAAAAGGAATATTGATGGACTGCTCTTGGCTGTTCACGTTTGCTTTCACTTCTCAGTTGTTGGATACTGCGTTATGAGGCAGCTGATCTGAGCCTCCAAAACCTTGTAGTAGTACTTGTCTTTGCATTCGAGAGTTGGTTGTAAGTAACATATTGGCATAAATTCAATTGCTGACTTCAGGGGCCAATTTCTTTGTTATGTAAAGTAGGCATTTTGAATGAGTTTTGCTTGAAAGAAGATCAACTGTGTGGCCTAAAAGCATTTGGCCAGCTATACAAAAATGAACTGCACTCTTGCACGTACTTTCCTCACAAGTAGTACAATATAGATTCTATATTGTATTCACACATGCACCCAAATAGGTATTTTTAAACAGCATTTTCTGAATTTAACCCCACAGAAAAGGTTGTAGTTGCCACTTGTTCATCTTGTAAATTCATTTGGAGCTTACCAGTTAGTGTGTAGCATGGTGGGTGGCTTACTGGTTTTCTGTGCTGCCTGAACCAATAGTTCAAGCTTAGTGCAGGCAAAATAAATGTACATACTGTCTTTGTGTATGAGTTGAAATGTGTTTGTAAATTTCATTTCCTATTTTTCATTCTTTTCTTTTTCAAAGGATCAACTTGCAGCAGATATGTACAGCTTTGTGTCCAAAGAAGGGGAATATGCTAGATTCTTTGTTATGGTGAGTATTTTTTCAGTATGACTTTGATTGCAGCACTAATGTGCATAGACACTCAGTTCTCAAATATAACATTTCTTGTGCTAAACCTTCTAGTCTTGTATTATGTGCTCATCAGAAGCTAATGCTCTTTTTGTTTTTTTTTAAAATGTGGCTTCTGTTCTCAGTTATTAGAAGCACAAGCAGATTACCATAGAAAAGCATTAACAGTCATAGAAAAAGTCCTACCTGAAATTCAAGCCCATCAAGGTAAAGTAACCTGTGCTCTGGCTGATGCTTCTCCTTGCCTGTGCCACCTCTGCACAATATTCTCCTCCTTTATCTGATTCTTTTGCATGCAGACTTCCTTAATAGGTCATTTTGATCTACTTAACAATTTTACATTCCCAAGCATAATTCCATCTTTACTGTGTTTTCTGGAGTTCTCCAGCCATATTTTAACACACTAATAAAATACTGTCGATCTGTCCGATACCCAAGAGGGTAAAGGAAGGATTTTTCTATTTGTTTGCACTTTTTCCTTGATATCATGTGACCTTTTGCTAATTCATACCTGGCTCTTCCAGACAACGAAAATTTTATTATGATCTAGGAACTTTAGGGTCCTTGTTTCTTGAATAGTTATCAGGCAATTATCAGAAAAAAATCCCCAGATTCTAAGGAGTGGGACTGCTTTCTCTTTTTTTCCTCCTCTTGTAATCTTTTTTCCCAATGTGCATACTGCACTACAGCTGGCTAATTGACTTTCATTTTGTTGTGTTGAATATCCACAATTAAGAAGCTATTAAGGCAACTTTATCTCTGCCCCATGCTACCAAGCTTTTCATTGTCAACAGAAGTTAAGGAGTATCAGTAATAGTTTTGTATGAAGATGCACTGTATACGGTTGAAATTGCTATCCTAAATTTTGGCTGTATTGTCTTCCAATCTGCTAATTGATTTGAACACGAAGTAGGCTGAACAAAGTGTGAGGGGGAAAAATATTCTGAGCCAAACAAAACTCAGGTATCTTCAGTTGTAGAATGCATGCAAATTGTAAAAAGATGAACCAGTAAACTAAAGATACCAATGTGAGTATCGTGCTGAAAGATGACAGAATATATGTTCTCTGTAGATGTGGTGAAAGGCAAAGTAATACAAATGAATTATGCTTGCACAGTGTTATGGCTGCCTTATGGCTGTATGGAAGGTTGTGTGTACAAGCTACAGATCCAACTGGTTTAATTTTCCATTGTTGCTTAGCTGCTTTGTACAGTTTTTCATATGGTGAGTATTTCAGAACAGATTGGCCTTCCTTAGAAGATATGCTAGGAGGCCTGGTGTCTAAGATACAAATATAGGACATGAATTCAATTGTTTCTAGCTGTAGTGTAAATTACTTTGACTTTGAACAGTTACTAAACTTTAACTTGAAAAACTGGCAAAAATTATGTGGGCATCTCATGGTATGAACGAGAGGAATTAAAGCCATGTGAAAGGGATATAGTTGATGTGTTGGGTTTTTTATTTTTTTTAAAGAAAAAGGTAATTCAAATCCTTTGCAGAAATTGTCTTTACTCTTTCAAAATCTTTCTTAACCTTTTTCCCCCCCCCCGAAAGAAAGAATGCATCTTTACTAACAGTTAATAGTCTTTTATTACTTTTTTCAATTAAAACAGCAGAAATAATGGGTGAAAAATAATGTGTAGAAAACAAATTCACATTCAGTTTGTAGAAACTTGTAGCAGTTTTGACTTTCAAAGCTAAGGAACAATCGAAAAATTGAGTTGAAAATCAGTGCAGGCGTTAGTGTGATGTGCTGCTAATGTGGTCTTCTAATCATGACATTGGGATTATCAACACCCATTTTAAGTTGTTGATTTTTAAATCAGCAATAAACTTCATGTTAAGAGCTCAGTTTATATCCACCTTAAATACAGCTAAAATTAAGATCAACCCAGGTCAAGCAATCTGGGCAAAAATTTTCTCAAAGATTCTTGTAAATCTAAGTCTTCTGGAGTCCTGACAAGTCAGAATTGGTGTAATTGTCAGCCATGTGACAGCACCTGTGTTGGGACATGAACTTCCAGTTATACAAAGGATATGTATGTGGTGTGCTATCCACAAAGATGTGGAATTTTATTGGGAATACCAGCAGGCTTATTTTTTCTTTACTCATGATACAAAGAACTTCGCCAATCAAAGGCTGTAAAATTACTACTGTGTTCTGAAAATTTCTTACCTGTGCTAGAGGCTTTCTTCTTTTCATGTCTGAGACATAAGGTGATTGTTAGGTATTTTGCTTAATGTTTTGATATTCTTCAATTAGACAAATGGACTGAAAAACCAGCTTTTGGAACTCCATTAGAAGAGCATCTCAAGCGCAGTGGTCGTGAAATTGCAGTCCCTATTGAAGCCTGTGTAATGATGCTTTTGGAGACTGGGATGAGAGAGGAGGTAGGTAATACCCTGTGATGCTCTATGAAAGAAAGCGAGTCAAACTCACAGACTGCTGTCTGTACTTCTTAACAAGTTGCTTAAATAATTTCACTCACTAGTGTAGATGATAAACCTTTTACAACAGAAAAGCCTTCAGCGCTATGGAATGTATTTGAAATGAGTGTGAGTAGATTGAAAAATTACTAATGGGCCAAGAGTGACGGGACCCAAACATTATCAGATGGCAGTGACACATTGAGAGAGAGCTCAGTCGTATCAGTTTTAGGTGAAGACACTGAACTTTAAACTGCTCTGAATGAGACTCTCATAAAACTTCACACTTGTTATAACATGTTTTTACCAGTCAATTACAGTTTGATTTTTATTATGCAGGGCTTATTCAGAATTGCTGCTGGAGCCTCCAAGTTAAAAAAGCTGAAAGCTGCCTTAGACTGTTCAACTTCACAGCTTGATGAATTTTACTCGGATCCCCATGCTGTTGCAGGTACTGTGAATGTACTGAATCAAAACCAGGTATAAATTGATACAATGCAAGTTTATTCCATTCTTTTAACTGTTGGCTTGCTACAGTGTTGCTCTCTGTGCAGAATAAACTATGAATGGAAGTACATTGAAAGTCCAATTAATTGCATAATTTAACTTGGATAAGTATAGGGCATGCATGCTGAACACACTTGATGTATTTGCATGCCAGAGTGGTGTTTAAAATTCAGGTGGTGACAGTAATTCCATTATCATATTTCTAAAGAGAAGAGTATTAGCATGATCAAGGGAGATTAGAGCCATGTGTAGCTTTAATAAGGGTGTTGTTCCAAAGAATTGTTTCATAGCATGCGTTTCTGTCAAATTAAGACAAAGGCCTCTTGTGTTAAGTGTTGAGCAGATACTGTGGGAGTTCTAGGTTGTCCTGATGTTTCATTAGGACTTAGATCCTGTTGCATGGGTAAAATCGCAGATCTAAGAATAGTATTTTAAATAAAGGCTGAGAACGCTGGCTAAGACACTTGTCTGCTCCTGGTATGCATTGCAGGTGCCTTGAAATCCTATTTACGAGAGTTGCCAGAACCTTTAATGACCTACAGTCTTTATGAAGAATGGACACAAGCTGCAAAGTAAGTATACTAAAAATAGTTAGATAGAAAAATATTTCACACTTCTCTGAAAATTCTGTCAAATTTGATGCTTCGTACAACTTCAAAAGAAAAGTCTAAGCTCGCACTACGTTCTTTCCCATTTCTTTTTTAACAGCTAAATATTTTGTCTAACAAATTGTTTCAAATTTTGTATTGTAGCTTAATATTGTACAAAAATGTGGTGAAGATAGGTATTTTATAATTAAACATAAGGGCTACTCCAGAATATTAGCTGCACAGTGTTGATGCTTAAACAGGTTTGGTTTTGTTGCAGGTAGAGGTAATTCACAGATTTGAAAAGGAGGTTATTGAATTACTGAATACAAAACAGTGCATTTATTAGGCATATATGGAAAGTTACACAATCATCTTTTCTTATTCTCTGCAGAAATAACAATTTTCTGATCTGGAATTAAAATGTAATGTGTTTTTTTTTCCTTCCAGTATTCAGGACCAGGATAAAAAGTTACAAGAATTATGGAAAATTTGTAACAGATTACCCAAGCATTATCATGCTAATTTCAGGTACATATACACATCTGTTGACTTGCTGCACAGCAGCTTTGATGGTAGAGTATGTTTCAAAGTTGATTAGCTGAAACTCTAATCCTTTTATTATCTTCTTGGCCAAATCCTATTCAGTTTGTAAAAAGACATCCTATTTTATCAAGTAGTTGGTGTACATTGGCAGTGGTAGACTTTCAGTCAAGGTAGTTCACTACTGGCTGCAGCAGAACAGTGATGCACAGACCTCTGCCATTTAAAGGGTCATGCTGTTGGTAATAATACCCGACTTTTCAACAGTTGTGCTCTTTGTTGTATTTTCCAGTCTTAGAAATATCGCCTGGATGTATTTTACATCTGTTATTTTGTAGTATTTTACTTTTTGGTTTTGCCTTTTGGGAATGAAGTGGAGCAAAACCAACTCTTGTGATTCCTAAAAGTGCAATTTCCACACTACATAATGTGAAAATAGCTGCTGAGTAGGTGTTCTCTATTTTTTTTTCTGGATGTCTAATAGTGCTGCTTTATTAAGGTGGGAGTTGCTTTCTTTTCAACCCGTTCAACATCTGTGACGAATGGGTAGAAAAGTAGTAGCTAGTCATTACCTAAGGAGGTTGTTAGTTTTGTTGTCTGTATTGTGGGGAGTTGTCTTTAGGAGTTAATTGAATTTTGACTTAGTTGCTTTCAGCAAGGAACACTCTTAGCTTGAAACATCCTTTCAGAACTATTATTTGCCATAAAAGCTAATTATGTCAAAATGTCAGTGATGTACTAGCTTATACTGTGCTGTATGGAAAAACTTTCTGTTGTTTCTTTTCTTTTTGTAGGTATTTAATCAAATTTTTGGCAAAGCTTGCACAGAACAGTGATGTTAACAAAATGACACCCAGTAATGTCGCGATAGTCTTGGGCCCCAACTTGTTATGGGCAAAGAATGAAGGGTAAGTTGTTTAGGAAAGCTACAAAACAGAGCTTCCATGAAGATATAGATTTTTTTCAACAGATTGTTTTAAATCATATAGACAATGCACAGCAACAGAGTATTTGTGTAAAAAATACTTTAAATGTTTTCTCAACCTGTGCTTCCAGATCCTTTTAGGAATTTGTATTTTTTGTATCTTTTTAGGAATGTTTTAAACACTATAAATGTTATTGAATAGGCTAGGTTTTACTAAAGTGTGAAGTGGTAGGTACTTAAGATTCTTGATTCATCATGCTTAGCATAACATGCCATTTAGGCAAGATTTCTTGTGTTTTCTGACTTCGATAGAACTCTGTATTTAGTGTTCTACAAATTTCTTCCACAGATCCCTTGCTGAAATGGCAGCAGCAACTTCAGTCCATGTGGTAGCAATTATTGAGCCAATTATTCAGCATGCAGACTGGTTCTTCCCTGGAGGTAAATTCTTGCTCTAGTCAAAGGAATTCTGTATTTGTGATATCCCTGTGCAGGTGAACCTCGAACAGCTTTTTTTTTTTTTTTTTTTTTTTTATACAGTGAGACACCATTTTGTATGTGTATGTCATACAGTGCATTTTGTCTCTTTTTACCAGATCAAGATTTCAATGTGTCTGGGGCATTTGTTGCAGTTCCTCCTGTTAATTCAAATCACTTGTCGCACACTGGGAATGAATATGACTCTGGGACACTGGAACGGAAGAGGCCTGTTAGTATGGCTGTAATGGAAGGGGATTTATTGAAGAAGGAAAGGTATGTTTCATTCTCAGGTTAGGTTTCAAAGTCCTGAGAACGGGACTACTTAGGAGGCTGTAGTTAGACATGCTTTTAGTGGTCTCAGGAGGAGAATTTCATAGAAATACTATAGGTAACAATAGCGATTTATTTCCCCCCATGTTGTTGCAGCCTGAGGAAGGTTCAAAGGTAATGTACTGGTATTTCCTTCCAGTTATACTATGTGCATGACTTCATTAAAAAAATAAAAAAGGAAGATATTTACTTGTTCAAATTAACAACTTCCTGTTACAGATTTGGGGGGTCTAAAATCCAGTGAAACACTGTATACGGTAACATCTATCAGTATCTAACTTCTGATATTCCATGGCTTCTTTTCAAAGCCCATAAGCTGAGGTGGTGTTACCTGGTGCCTTCATGATAAGACTTCTGATTTGAAGATGGTACAGTATGCCACAGCAGAATGCTAAAAAATAAAAATAAAACATGCTTTTTTCTCATATAACATGTAGTATAACACCCATTTATTATTACTCATACCATGAATATGAAAGTGATGTGCTGTTTCGTTTTTAGCTGTTTATGCAAATATTGAATTGTTACCGAAATGTTTGTGGCTAGCCATATGCGAATTTATCAGCACTGACAGAAGGAGCAGAAGAAAGTCAAGTCAGGATTCATTCTGGAATGCAACTGGAAAAAAATTTGCTTCTAGAATTAATATACTATACACGTTCTAAAATCCATTAGAATTTTAGTCTGTTTATCTATAGTTAATTAGGGGGTTCTTTTTTCTCTTTGAACGATGCAAATCATGGAAGCATATATCCTAGTGGTTTTTTTTATCTATCTTGAAATCTATACTGCAGCTTAGAGGTTTCAACACATCAATTTTGTTTCTATTATGCACTATATTGAGAGGAAATACTCTGGTGTGAAAGGAAATGTATGTATTTACATGTAAAATTACCAAGTGTTTTGACCTCATTGTCGTCGATGTCTGTCTTCAAATGTAATTGAATAGCTTGTTCCACTTTTGTTTAGTTTACCCCTCTGTGCAGAAAAGCCAAGTAGTGTTGCATGTCTTAACATTAATGGTGTTATATGCAGAAAACTGAAGCTTTCCTTGTTGCTGCTTTGCATGCTAAGCAGCAGGGGTTGCACTTGTCTTTGTGGGTTGTAACATCCAGTTGTCCTGCTGCTTTAGTTACCTGGTGTTGGCTGGTGTGGTGTGTTTACTCTCTCTTCTTTCTGTAGCTTTGGTGTCAAGGTTATGGACTTCCAAGCAAATCCTCGGAGATGTGGCACTATAAATAGAAAGCACACATCCCCAGCTTTCCAGCCACCACTTCCACCCACAGAGGCTGGCGTGCTGGCTCAGTCTGGAGCGGAGCAGCACCCACAAGCTGCTGTGGCTGAAACAAGCCCAGTAGGTGCTGGTTTTGCTCTCTCTGCTGGCACAGCAGAACAGTTGCAAAGTCAAGGAAATGAGGATGTCAGGTAAGAAGTATTGCTTCAGCGGCTTGGCAGGCTGCTTCAGCAGCAAACTGAGTACGTCAGCTGTATCTGCTTCACCAAGCACCTCTTCTAATTAGAAGGCATGTTGTCATGTGCAAAGCCTTCTCAGATGTGGGCAGAAGTGCTACAAAAGAGCTCTCTTGCTATCTGTATTTATGACCTTAATTTGAATGTCTGTTCTAGAATCGATCTTACAAAAAAATTCCTGGGGTAAAAGATCTTGAAAAATGATAAAATAGACTGTACTTTTTCTGCCCACATTGACCTTTCCAAGTCGTACTCTAGAAGTATTTATATAGTATGACTGTCAGTTTGCTGCTGAAAGAACAAAACCTGCCAGTGGCAATACTAGAAACCAGGTGGTCTTGTTTGTTGCTTCTTGTACATGTTATCTGGATTTGTCTTTTTTGTCTGTAGCAAGTCTTAGTGGTGACCAGACTTGCTTGCTAGAAAACTGGAAGTCAGTTTATCATATTTCTGTACTGGTTTCTTTAGGAAAAGCATGTATAAGAGTTTTGTTATTTATTTACTATTGAAACTCTGTGCAGTTGTGTCCTCAGTATTAGGATACACGGACTCCAAGACAAATTGCAGTAGCCTTGACTCTTATTTTAATGTATGGTGAAAGCAGCGTTTTGCTTTCAATATGCCTGAGGTCTGAGAGATGTAGCAAACCACATAAAAATGCCTGTAATGCTCTCCAAATGTCAATCTCTTGCACAGCATCTTACATTAAGCCACCACTGTTGAGTTTTATGCAGCACTGATTCTTTTGCATATAGCTTTTGGTTCCAGGTGACACTTTTACGAAAACATCTCATTCAGATATCCCCTGTAGACTAATATTTCCTCCACAGATGTAGCTTGTGGTTGAGGCAGCTAAAACGAAACCTTGAGCATAGTGTCTAAAAGCTACATTTTAAATCCACATAAAGTCTGCTTGCAAGTACTTGCAATTTAATGACAGTATCTGGAGAAGTCAGGGTTGTAATGTGTCAATAAAAGTGATTGAAAAGGGGTTTGACCTTTTGAGATGAATGAGATGCTGCAAGAGATGCTAAAAGCAGAAATGAGTAAAGACACAGTGCATAGGAAGAGGAGGAGGTGCTGCCAAGCATCACCTTGTGTGGTTCATACCCAGGTGTTTCATTTCCCCCCAGTTCTGTTGTCTTCATACCAGAAGTCAGGAAGAAAAAACTGAGTTGTCCTTGTGTGAATCTCAAGTTTTTACTGGGATTGTTCCCTCAGATGAGTTCTGGTCTCCCTTACAAGGGGCAGTGAGATAAATGCTTAATTCCAGATAGGGTGGAGAGAAGTGCAGCCAGTGAGCAAGGAAGCACGGCTCCCTCCACATCCCCAGCTTTTTCAGCCCCTGAGGCCTCCTGGGGGCTTTTGAAGGCCCCACAGACTTCAGTAAGGACCACATCTGCCTCGTCTGTGTGCTGTATGTAGCAGGTTGGCATGTCTTTTGTTTTTCTGGGAGAGCTTCACAGAGTGCCTAGTCCTTGGTAACTACATCTACCAGATAAATAACAGTGAATTGGATGTGATGCTGTGGCAGTATTCTCAGAAGGGCAACAGTTGCAGGGATGATGGTTGTATTTGGTTGAGGAAATGGGAGAAGTAATTTTATATGAACTTCTTTGTTGGGACTCTTATTAAAAGACCTACAAAATGCACTGAGGGTGCTCTACCATGAACACTGCACTCTAAATCCTAGTATTGTAATTCAAACAGGTATTGCAGCACTGTAGAGCTACTTGGATTCCTGATTGAGTTTGGTAATGGATCTTTTGTACAGGTTTGCGTGAAGCTTACTCATAACTTGTTTGAAGAGTTCTAGCAGTGTTTAGTTTGTCAGTCAATACCAGCCAGTGCAGAAACTTTTCTGAGGTGTTTGAGGGTCACAACTGGAGCACAGTTGATAATGTAAACTGTAATTTGTGTGGTTGATCTGAGCAAGGCATTTTGCAATCATCTTCTAATTTAGGATTTTTTATTTTCAGTACCTCAAAATCTAAGGACAACGCGTCTTCAGCTACTCCTCCACCTGTGCGAAATGGTGGGCAAGCGAACATTGCCCAAAACCAGTCAGCAAGTAGCACTAATCAGCTTTCTGTTAATCAGCCACAGAATGCAGCTGGTCCCAGTCCCCATTCAATGAGGAGAGGTGTGTTTTTTCATTTGTTTTTCAAAGCACTAAGTTCCAATTGTTTACATACTGCAAAAATGCTTTCTGAAATAGAAAGCCTAAGGCCTAGCTAAATGAATCTTTGGAATGCTGGTAGTAATGTTACCATTGCTGTTTCATGAAGTCACTCAAAGGCTGTTGGTTTAAACCAGTATATGTGATTCTGTAGCTTCCTATTGATAACCACTTTTATTTGGTAATACAGTACTCGATTTTGATAAAGTACTTAAGGCTTGTTTAGAGCTACTAACTCTTTTTTTTCAGGAGTTTGGTTTTACAACATTCAACCATGAAATCTCACCTTTTATCTTCACAGCTGTTAAAAAGCCTGCACCAGCACCTCCCAAGCCAGCCAACCCACCACCAGGGCAGCCAGCAAGCCAGAGCTCTGCCTCAGCTGCTCAGCCACCTTCTATCTCACCAAAACCACCTGCCAGAAGTTCTTCTCCTCCTGCCCAGCATGCAAACCAAGGAGCAGCCCAGCCCTCCAGCTCCCAGGTTTCTGCACCTCGGCGATACTCCAGCAGCCTTTCCCCAATACAAGCTCCCAGCCATCCACCACCACAACCCCCAACACAGGCTACTCCTCCACTGCAGCCCAAATCTAACAGTCAAGCATCTCCTCCTGCTGCTGCCAGCAGTGAGCACGGACCAGAGCAGCCCTGTTACACTCCTCCGCAGACTCCAACACCACCCGATACACCCCCTCTAGGAAAACATAGCACTAGTTCCCCATCGTCACAGTCATCTACTCAAGAAACCTCTCAGTCTCACTCTCCACCTCACAGCGGCACACTGCCAAGGCCGCGGCCAGTGCCTAAACCCAGAAACAGACCTAGTGTTCCCCCTCCGCCTCATCCTCCTTCTCAGCTGGCTGGAGATGGTATTATTGCAAATCCCACCCAAACAGCTTCCAAAATAGTGACAGGTGAGTGGATTCCTTCATATTCGGTGTCTCCTCAGGGACCAGGAATGAAGAAAATGTCTGTAGCTGTAATTTTTTTCTGAAAAGTTGAAAGGACAAGTATCAATTAGAATACAAAATCGCTAATTTTCAGTTAAAATGCTCACATTCCGCATGCACAAAACAGATTTGGGGATATCTTCCCCAAGTAGCGAATGTCTTCATTCTTGAGGCAGAAGGGCTTGGGAGGAAGTGTGCAGTAGCTTGCTTTTTTTCTTCCTGCTTGGGAAGCTAGACAATACTATAGCAACCAGCTCTGCAGGGCTTTCTCTGGCCTTGGCACTGTGTCAGTCTCAGCTTTGTGCATTTTTGAAAAAACAAATGCTTGGAGGAGAGACAAGATGCAGCCAAGGATAGTATTTTTCAGGATACACGGGAGATAATAAATTAGCAATGTAGTCACTGATACATGTCCTAATAGGAAAGGCACTAACACAGAGAATTTTCTACCCTGCGAGAATGAAGCCTTCTGATGTCCTTTTAAATCAGACATCCAGAAGCTGAAGAATCAAGTGCATTTAATTGTGTATCTTAGGCCAATTTCTAGATAGATCTTCTTGGTTTAAATGCAGACTTTTCTGGTTTGAGACATTCATGAATTAGAGACCAATTTTCTGTCTTCTCACAGGAACTTCCTGAAGCTTGTCGTTATTACCTTGATAGGGGTAATGTTAATTTAAATCTTGGGGGGAAAAAAAAAACACCTGCTAGAGACAGTAAAAGCTAGCAGATCTTGAAATGTTTTCCTGTAATGTTTATTTTAGGAAGTTCTGAAGGAACAGATAATGTAAAATACTAACGCTTTTAATTCTACTTATATTCAATAATGGTTAAAATTTTCTAATGACACTGCAGCTTCTGTACAGTAAGACTAATGTTTTGGAATGCAAAGTATAAATTCTGTTGCCTAATAGCTTTACCCCATGATGCCTTCACAGGTGGGGATGGTTACTGCGAATAAGGTTTGTACTTACTAGAAACATGCAATATAAGCTAAAATGCTCCGCACAGCAATATTTTTTTGTAGCTTTATTTTGTATATGCGCTTTGGAATATGTGCTCTCTGTCAACTCTGTATGTTATTTCATTACTACATCATTCTGGTTTTAAGAGATATTAGGCCCTATGCTTAATTTTAATAGTCCTGTGAACATTAATTTATACTTCAGAACAAATCATAAAAGTAACTATTTTGAATAACACTTCACACAGTTACCAGGTGTGAAGCAGTGATCCATTTAAATTGAGGTTTCTTCTCATCAGTGCAGGCAAATATTGCAGCTCATGTTTTTTTTCTTCGGTATTTTGTGGATGCATTTTAATGTAGCTTTCACTTTAGGTTTTCAGTTATTTTTAACCACTTGGAATTTATTTGGCAAAATACACCTTCCTGTGACTAAACCCCTTTGCAGATGCAGCAGCATCTGCACTCTGGCATGTTTGCATTTGCATTCTGTCAGCTCCAGTCTCACTAATAGTACTAGTCTGTTCAATCGCAGCTGCCAAACAGCACATTAATAATCTTATTGTTCATGGATAATGGTTTGGAAATGCTACCTTTTTAAGATATCAACTGCATGGCAGGCTGGAAAAGTTAAAGCTACATCCCTAAATAATCTGAAGGTTTGACTGCTTACAAGAAAGATACTTAAATTAACATTCTATTAATATTAGAATTCAGAAATAAGACTAAGTTTGGGATCTTTACAGTGATTGCAAATAAGTTGAGAATGGGAACTGTGCTGATGAGTCAAACTTCAAGCAAAGACTTAATTTCAAAGTCATGTTTCATACGTTGACTATGCTTATTTTCATTTTGGAGTTTTTCTGGTTCTGAGGGAAACTGTTCTAATGATAGCAGACAAACAAGATTTGTTTTACCCTAATGTAACTGGAGAAATACTTGCATTCTAAGCAATATACAGCTGGTCTGCAGGGGGCTGCTTAATTAGTGGAGGAGTTTAAATTACACAAACAAAGCATCTGCCATATGAGAGCAATTGTGAATTGAGAAGAGGATTGTAAATTGTTGTAAAAACTTGTAAATTGCAAGTTTTAATGCTGAATTTCAGGGACAGCCCATTTTCAGTCATTACAGGCATGAGATACACAGCTGTCTTGTACTTTGAATAAATTACTGAAATTAAGAACTGATTGTTAACCTGAAAAAGTTGAAATTGAAAAGACTTAATATCATTCCTCCCTAGCACAAGCCTTAGCAAATTGGCCATGTAAGTTGTATACGGTAAACAATAGTATGAAACCCACCATGCAGGAGAGTTAGTAAAGGAAAGCTGATGAAGAATCATTCTTTAGCAAAGCTGGTAAAGGAACTTTAAAAATTTAATGTGTCTTGGAAAACAAACAAAAACCTTCCACAAAAAAAAAAAGCAATAGCCAAGTTTACCTACAGCAGTACACTCAGTGCAGGGTCATCCAACTTTTCCAGATCAATCTGTTTTTAAAAAAGAATTAATAGTTGCTATGAATTAACATCACTGCATATTATATAAGAGTATCTGCTCTAACATTTACACACGTAAGCGTTTATTTTTAAACAGTCTGATACCACGAACTGTCTTATCTAATTCGCAGTGTGAAATAGCTATTTCTGATTTTAACCTTAAATAGTGAAGCAAGGGAAAACAGGAATGACAGAAGCCAAAAATAAGTTGTAAGCAAACTTCCTAATATCAGAACTGGAATTCTGAACCATTTTCAGGATAATGAATTCCTTTGTCCATATCCTGGACTGTAATGTCTCAGATTCTATTTATGGTATTGAAGTTATGAGCCCTTGGAAAGAATATTCTAATCAAAAATTTTATTAAATAATCTAGATGTTTGACCTGCATTCAGTATGAACTGTATTGGAAAGTTCAATGGTAAGGAAAAGGCATATGATTGGCCAAAAATGTTGCTGATTCATAATCATGCGTGTGCTAATGCCCACTACTAACCCGTCACAAATAACACTGCTTGCTTGTATTATCATTAGCGTGGCATGCAAAAAGCATGGCTGTTTTATGCTTGCTTTTACATTAACGTACTAAAAGTACTGGAGAGAAGAATGTGTAAAATTCATGTTTTGACTGGGCAGTTTCACGTTGTACTTTTTCCACTTACAGAAAATCACCTAGAAATCCATGTTTTTTGTACAGCGGTTCATTTTATATTCAGTGTTAGCTGTGCTGTTGTTTATCACATATCCCTTTCCTGTGTCATGTCACACTTTCAGATACCTCCTCTTCTGATTCATCCTTGAGTATGCAGTAGTGGCAGGGAGAACTTCTGTGTCTGCTTCCAAAGTTGAAGTACATCATTTGAACCATATTTTAAATGAAAATTCAGCAGTACTGTAGGTAATGACAGAGATTAGGGTGCAGGATCTCTGCTCTTCAGGTTCTGTGCGCACCTCTTCTAGGGCCCAGCTCGTTGTGGAACATTTTGAGTAAGAGACTGTAAGAATTTGGGAAATTGCATAACAGCACTTTATTCTTCTATTTAATGGTGCTTCTAATAACAAGAGTATAAGTGCCTAAAAAAATCTAAAATTAAAAACAAATCAACTAGCTTCGAAAGTACTTACCTTTTTATCTGCTGTAGAAACAAGCATCATGGTTGGGATAAAGGGGAGCTGCTGATGTTAGGAAGTTTGGTTTCATGGATCAGGGTCTTAGTTTAAATATTGTAAATGTGAGGCTAAGTGAAAAGGTTTAGTTTTAAAGTAGTCACAGTAATTATTTTCTTCACTGCTATCAAAGGTCTACTGAAGATGTGTCTTCCTGTAGGTGCAACACAGCCTCGTTCACAGTCCTGCAAGCAGGGCGCTGGTCTTCAGAATGAGAACGGGGCTGGGGAGAGAGAGGAGTCTTTTTTAAAGGGTCACCCTGGTGGATGGCATTTCACAATTCATGACAGTACCGGTGCTTTGTTCTGTGCCTTCTGGATTATTTTATTTACCACTTAAATTTTAATACAGGACTTGGGAGAAAATGTATGGCTCACACCTCACAGAAAGCACTAATCCTAGAATAATGTTTTTGTGAATGTTCTAGCAGCGCACATTTCACTGTCCTGTGGAAGTCAAGTCAGTTGGTCAGGAAACAATATGATACAGTTCCAGCTATTATATTAGCTGTGCCACTACAGAATCACTGCAAATTACAGGAGTGCCAGCCAGCCTCATGCAGTGAGCCTGAGAAAGAAGTAGGGGAGGCTGCACTCAAGACTTCAGTTCTCAATATGCTTTGGCCTCTTCCATGTCACTTAAGCTCAAACGTTTTCAACTTGAACATTTACAACGTAACTTCTGTGTTAAAGTTAAGACTCTAATGCTTAAGATATAATTCTAGTCTTTACAAGATCCCTGGTGATGTCACCTTAGTTTAAAAGCAAGATGTTTGTTTGGATTTATTGATCTAAACAACTTGAACTGTTTAAATCAAAAATTTTGGCCTCCTTTTAGCACTGTACGTGTACTCACCACTTCTACAAGTCTTAGGTGCTGTTTACTTGGATGATGGCCTGGGTGCCAAATTTTATGCTAAGTGGCAATCCTGTTTTGATATTACTCTCTGTAGTATACTATCATTCCTGTGGGGATTTGAGGAATATGATATTAAATCATACTCAATTCCTTCCATTCTTCAGAAATAAGTGCTTTTCTTAATGTACCTAAAATAGGCATGCAGGAGAAGCAACCCAAAGATAACATTTTTAGTTTGGTTAGCCTTTTTCTGTTGTTGTGTGCACGTGCACACATGTTCCAGCCCTCTGTTAGCAGAGCCTTTGTTGATCTTTCCTTTCCCTTTTCTTTCTAAGGAAATGCACCAGAAATACACTGTTGAATGCGATGTCACTGTCCAGACTGCTAAATTTGCTGTTTCATTTTTTGTGCAGACTCTAATTCCAGTATTCAAGAACCACTTCAAAACGCTTCTTCAGAGCTTCTTACAGAGACAGCGAGCAAAGAACTGCACAACCATCTCGCGCTAGATGTTGACGATACGGAAAGCACTGCTCTATAGAGGAAACTCTTAAACTTTTTGTACTTTCCTGTCCTGGTGGGAAAACTAACAGACTTTAACAGTGAAAAAGCTTCTTCTGACAAAACGGCAAACCTGTGTAGAGTTCTGGCTTGTGAGTCACTGCAAAAGTGATTGAGCCATTCAGAGGAAGTTGAATGATCTGTGTCTCAACAATGGTTTTCAGAATTGTGGATAGAAGAAATTAATTAATGCAGGAACTTGCATAGGAAGCATAATTGCTGCTAATACAGCTGGTATTAGCAAATATTCCGAACGATTAAGAAGCAAAACAGTAGTTATTTAAAGCGCATGTATTATGAAAATAATCTTTTTAATGTCATGGTTAGACTTTTACTTCTAGTTCTTAAGACATTACAAGGAGATGCCTTGCAAGAGACATTCCCTCACTGATTTGCTGCAGATTCTTTTTAAAAACGTGAACCAAAAAATGCCGGAGTGCTGGTGGTGACTGCTGGTTATCAGTTGCCTCATCAAAACTGTGGATGTATTCTAGTGCCTTGAAGGACTGTCATACTGTAGAAGGAAACTTACTGTATCTTTAATCATTTCATTGCTACTCCAAGATCAATACCTAATACTTATTTCATAGTTATTTGTATTAACCAAGCCTGCTTTTGTTTATGTGAAACTTGCAAGAGTTTTGAGGTAAAACTGTGGAAGTGTTTTTTTTTTTTTTGCTTTCATTGAAAACGGTTGAATTCTGAAAGAACTTTGAACATCGGGTTTGATGCATCGGTTGGTGAACATTTATAAAAATTAAAGACCCTCTTTTGTCAGCCTGAGGCCTGTTTATTGGCGTGCACACAGAGTGCCCGTGGTTCGCGCTCCCTCAGAAGCAAAGCTCTGCCCTGGAGGCCGTGTGCTCCTCCCCGGGGCTTCACAGCTAGCAGGGCACTGCCTGCTCCGTGTGCTCTTCATTCACGGGCTGCAGAAGACAGGGCCTGGGACTGAACGTGCCTCTTCCTTAACACCTGGATCCCTCGGGAGAAGTGCTGGGCACAGCCCGGATCATGCAGAGAAGTGGGAGGGAATGGGCCAAACGGCTTCTGGGGAGGGGAGGTGGGGCAGGGGAGGAAATCAGTCCCTGGGGGTAACGCTCCCGTCACCAATGAAGGTAACTGCGCTCCCTAGGGGATGCACGGCCCTTGGTGACAAGCCCCACGCGTTTTGGCTGCGCTCTCCTTGAGCCCGGCTCCAGCCCCGTACCGAGCCCGGCGCTGCCTCGCGATCGGCGTCACCCCGGTTACCGGCCCGGGCCCGCAGGGGGGGGGACCGTGGCCGTCCTGCCCAGCCCGGCTGTCCCGGGCCCAGCCCGGAGCGCTGCGGCCGCACCCGCGGCTCGGAGCCGCTCCCGGCGCTCGGCGGCAGCGCCCGGCCCGGCCCAGGCCCCGCCCCCAAGGGCTGGCCCCGCCCCTCGCCGAGTGTAGCCCAGCCCCGCCCAATGCTCGTCCTGCTCCTGTCAAGCAGGCCCCGCCCCCCGATCCCGCCCCGTCCAATCCCGACGCTGGCTCTGTGAGGACGGACCCGC
The DNA here is from genome assembly GCF_047663525.1 of Anas platyrhynchos. Taxonomy (NCBI): domain Eukaryota; kingdom Metazoa; phylum Chordata; class Aves; order Anseriformes; family Anatidae; genus Anas; species Anas platyrhynchos. The sequence goes on along the minus strand of NC_092601.1, from coordinate 18,989,845 downwards.
CCCCTCTGGTCCTGCTCCGCCCAATCCGCGTGCTGGCCCTGTCAGGGTAAACCCGCCCCTTGCCAGGCGCGGATCTGCCGCACCCAATCATCTTCCGAGTCCTGTCAGGATGGCCCCGCCCCTCGTCACGAGGACCCAGCACCGCCCAATCACCGTCCTGGCCCTGTCAGTAAGGCCCCGCCCCGCCCCGCCCCGCCCGTGCCGCTCCCCGCCGTGTCCCGGCCCGCCCGACCCCGGTGCCCGCCCGGTCAGGGCTCGCCGCTGTCCCCGGCCGCCCGGGGCCCCCTCCCCGCCACCACCATTCTGGAGGCGCAGCCCGGAGGGCGCGCGGGGACCCCGGTCCCGTCCCACCCGTCCCGTCCCTCCCGTCTCGCCCCCTCCCGGGGCACCCGGCCCGTTTCCCTGCCCGGACAACGAACGCCGCCTCTGCGGGGCTGTTGGGGGAGGGAGGGAGAGAAGGACGGGGCCCTTTACAACCTCCCGCAGCACCCGGGGGGAGCACGGCGAGGCCGCGGACCCGGGACAGCCCCCGGCGGACACTGACGGGCGGGCGGCAGCGCTGCGGCGCCAGGGCGAGGGGGCGGGGCCGAACTGACAGAGCCAGGGCCGCGATTGGGTGGAGCGAGGCCGAGCCAGAGCGGATTGGGTGGGCGGGGAGTTGCTGTAGGCCGGGATTGGGCGGGGTGGGAGCAGGCGGGGTGGGAGGCGGGACTTCACTGAGAGGGCCGAGGCAGGGATTGGACAGAGCGAGGCGGGACGGGATTGGTTCCAGCTGTAGCTGGGGCAGCCACGGATTGGCTGTGACCAAGCTCGGGGCGGGGCCGAGGGTGTGAAACTGGGCATGTGGAGCGGTGGCTGGCACAGTGTGAAGACGACGCCGGCGGTGACAGATGGGAGCAGCAGCAGCAGAGTGGGGTGAGCTGAGGGCGACGGGAGGGCGGGCAAGGGGCATGGGCTGGCGGGTACCGGGCAGGGCGGAGGGGGGGTGCCGTGTTGAGAATATGAGTAGTAGGGATTAATGTAGGACCTTTTAAAAACAGACAGCTGTAAACAGCCAGAAAGAGAAGGAAATACACCAGAAAGAAAATGGGAAAGCCCAACACGAGCAACAGGTGTCTGGTGCTGCTGCATTGAGCTTCAGCTAAAACCAATGGCAGGAGCTAGACAGGAGGGGCAGAAGAATACAGCTTGCGTGAGAAGTATGCTGGAAGAAAAACTGAAAGGTAGGACTAAAAAAGCATTTTTTGTGGGTGGATTTTTGCGGAGGGGGGAGGAAGATGGGAAAACATGTAATACTGGGGATAGGGCTGGAAAAGAAGAGCTGGACATGAAATGAAGAGGAGCTGAATAATAAAGATTTTTGGGGGGGAATACATTGGGCAACAGCTGAAATCACTGACTCTGAGTTGTGTTTGTTTTTTTTTAATTTTTTTTGGGGGGGAGGCAAGAGACTAAATAATTGGGTAGGACCTAAGAATCCACATACAATAGAGAAAATATGGGGAAAACAAATGGAAAATTGGGAAAGAAGCTGAAAGAAGAGCTGGACATGAAATGAAGAGGAGCTCCATAATAAAGCTTTTTGGGGGGGAAAACAGCTGAAATCACTGACTGAGTTGTGTTGGTTTTTTTTCAATTTTTTCTGGGGAACTGGACAAGAGATTAAATACTTGGGTAGAACCTAAGAATCCACATGAGGAAATGGGGGGAAAAAAAGTGAAACCCGGGGAAAGTAGCTGAGAAAGAAGAGCTACACCTGAGCTGAAGAGGAGCTGAATAATAAACCTCTTTTTTGGGGGGAAAACAGGTGAAATCACTGACTCTGAGTTGTGTTTTTACCCTTTTCTGGGGAAACTTGGGGCAAAAGCTGGAATCCCTGTGAAGATGCTGAGAAAGAAGAGCTATGCCTGAGCTGAAGAGGAGCTGAATAGTAAAGCTCTTTTTCTGGGGAAAAACACCTGAAATCACTGACTCTGCGTTGTGTTTTTTATTTTTATTTTTCTGGGGAAATGGGTAAGAGATTAAATACTTGGGTAGGACCTAAGAAACCAATGCAATAGAGGAAGTGGGGGAAAAAAAGGTGAAATCCAGGGAAAGGAGCTAAGAGAAGAGCTGGGCCTGAGCTGAAGAGGAGCTCAATAATAAAGTTCTTTTTTGGGGGAAGACAGCTGAAATCACTGACTCTGAGTTGTGGTTTTTTTTTTTTCAGTTTTTCTGGGGATAGGGGCAAGTGCTGAAGTATCTGGGAAGGACCTAAGAATCCGCATTCAATAGAGGAAATGGGGGGGAAAAAAATGGGAATCGGCGATGAAGCTGAAAGAAGAGCTGGACCTGAGCTGAAGAGGAGTTGAATAATAAAGCTCTTTTTGGGGTAAAACACAGGGAGATCACTAAAATCACTGTCTCTGAGTTGTGTTTTTTTATTTATTTTTCTGGGCAAGAGATTAAGTACTTGGGTAGGACCTAAGAATCCCATACAATAGAGGAAAGGGGGGAAGAAAGGTGAAATCCAGGGAAAGGAGCTAAGAGAAGAGCTGGACCTGAGCTGAAGAGGAGCTGAATAATAAAGCTTTTTTGGGGGAAAACAGGGGGCATCAGCTGAAATCACTGACTCTGAGTTGTGATTTGTTTTTTTTTTTTTTAATGTTTCTGCGGAAATGGGCAGAAATGGGCAAGAGCTGAAATACCTGGGGAGCTGCTGAGAATTCACTGTCAATAGAGTAAATGGGGCAGCAGCTCTGTAGCGCCAGGGATGCTAGGGGTGGGAGGCGGGACGTCACTGAGAGGACCGAGGCAGGGATTGGACGGAGCGAGGCGGGACGGGATTGGTTCCAGCTGTAGCTGGGGCGGTCACGGATTGGCTGTGACCAAGTTTGGGGCGGGGCCGAGGGTGTGAAATGGGGCATGTGGAGCGGCGGCTGGCACAGTGTGAAGACGACGCCGGCGGAGACAGGTGGGAGCAGCAGCAGCAGAGTGGGGTGAGCTGAGGACGATGGGAGGGCGGGCAAGGGGCATGGGCTGGCGGGTACTGGGTGGGGCGGAGGGGGGGTGCGGCATGGTGGTGGGCAGGCAGGGGCGCCCTGTTGAGAATATGAGTAGTAGGGAGTAATGTAGGACCTTTTAAACTAACAGCTGTAAAAAGCCAGAAAGAGAAGGAAATACACCAGAGAGAAAATGGGAAAGCCCAACGTGAGCAACAGGTGTCTGGTGCTGCTGCGTTGAGCTTCAGCTAAAACCAATGGCAGGAGCTAGACGGGAGGGACAGAAGAATACAGCTTGCACGAGAAATGTGCTGGAAGAAAAATTGAAAGCTAGGAAAAAAATTTTTTGTGGGGGGGAAGATGGGAAAACCTGAATGTTGGGGATGGGGCTGTAAAAGAGAAGAGCTGGATGTGAAATTAAAAGGAGCTGAATAATAAAGCCTTTTTTGGGGAAAACAGGGAAATCACTGAAATCACTCACTCTGAGTTGTGTTTTTATTTTTCTGGGGAAATGGGCAAGAGATTAAATACTTGAGTAGGACCTAAGAATCCACATGAGGAAATGGGGGAAAAAAAGTGAAACCAGGGGAAAGGAGCTGAGAAAGAAGACCTAGACCCGAGCTGAAGAGGAGCTGAGTAATAAAGCTTTTTTGGGGGAGAAACAGCTGAAATCACTGACTCTGAGTTGTGTTTTGTTTTGTTTTTTTTTTCAATTTTTCTGGGGAATTGGACAAGAGTTGAAATAGCTGGGTAGGACCTAAGAATGCATCTGAGGAACTGGGGGAAAAGGTGGAATCACGGGAAAGGTGCTGAGAGAAGAGCTGGACCTGAGCTGAAGAGGAGCAGAATAATAAAGCTTTTTTTTTTTTTTTTTTGTGAAAACATGGGGCAGCAGCTGAAATCCCTGACTTTGAGTTGTGGTTTTTTTACCCTTTTTCTGGGGAAACCTGGGGCAAAAGCTGGAATCAATGCGAAGAGGCTGAGAAAGAAGAGCTGGACCTGAGCTGAAGTGGAGACGAATAATAAAGCTTTTTTGGGGGGAAATCCGGGGGAAACAGCTGAAATCATTGACTCTGAGTTGTGTTTTTTATTTTTATTTTTCCAGGGAAATGGGCAAGAGATTAAATACTTGGGTAGGACCTACGACTCCACATAAAATAGAGGAAATGGGGGGGAAAAAAGGTGAAATCCAGGGAAAGGAGCTAAGAGAAGAGCTGGACCTGAGCTGAAGAGGAGCTGAATAATAAAGCTTTTTTTGGGGGGGAAAACACGGGGCAGCAGCTGAAATCACTGACTCTGAGTTGTGTTTTTTTTTTATGCTTTTCTGGGGAAACTTGGGGCAAAAGCTGGAATCCCCGTGAAGATGCTGAGAAAGAAGAGCTACACCTGAGCTGAAGAGGAGCTGAATAATAAAGCTTTTTTGGGAGCAAAAGAGCTGAGATCACTGACTCAGTTGTGTGGGTTTTTTTTTTATCAATTTATCTAGGGATAGGGGCAAGTGCTGAAGTATCTGGGAAGGACCTAAGAATCTGCATTCAATAGAGGAAATGGGGGGGGGGGGAAATGGGAATCGGGAAAGAAGCTGAAAGAAGAGCAGGACCTGAGCTGAAGAGGAGCTGAATAATAAAGCTTTTTTGGGATAAAACATGGGGAAATCACTGTTCTGAGTTGTGTTTTTTTTTTTTTATAATTTTTCTGGGGAACTGGGCAAGAGATTAAATACTTGGGTAGGACCTAAGAATCCAATACGATAGAGGAAATGGGGGAAAAAAGACGAAATCCAGGGAAAGGAGCTAAGAGAAGAGCTGGACCTGAGCTGAATAATAAAGCTTTTTTGGGGGAAAACGGGGCATCGGCTGATATCACTGGCTCTGAGTTGTGTTTATATTTCAGTTTTTCTGGGGATAGGGGCAAGTGCTGAAATACCTGGGTAGGACCTAAGAATCCACATTCAATAGAGGAAATGTGGGAAAAAAAAATGGAAATTGGGAAAGACGCTGAAAGAAGAGGTGGACCTGAGCTGAAGAAGAGATGAATAATATAGCTTTTTCGGGGCAAAACAGGGTGAAACAGCTGAAATCACTGGCTCTGAGATGTGTTTTTTTATTATTTTTCCAGGGAAACGGGCAAGAGATTAAATACGTGGGTAGGACCTAAGTCTCCACATACAATAGAGGAAAGGGGGGAAAAAAAGTGAAATCCAGGGAAAGGAGCTAAGTGAAGAGCTGGACCTGAGCTGAAGAGGAGCTGAATAATAAAGCTTTTTTTGGGGAAAACAGGGGGCATCAGCTGAAATCACTGACTCTGAGTTGTGTTTTCTTTTTAATTTTTCTGGGGGAAGGGGTAAGTGCTAAAATCTCTGGGAAGGACCTAAGAATCCATATTCAATAAAAGACATGTGGGAAAAAAAATGGAAATCGGGAAAGAAGCTGAAAGAAGAGCTGTATGTGAAATGGAGCTCCATAATAAAGGTTTTTTTGGGGAAAACAGGGAAATCGCCGAAATCACTGTCTCTGAGTTGTTTTTTTTATTTTTCTGGGGAAATGGGCAAGAGATTAAATACTTGGGTAGGACCTAAGTCTCCACATACAATAGAGGAAAGGGGGGAAAAAAATGAGAAATCACAGGAAAGGAACTAAGAGAAGAGTTGGACCTGAGCTGAAGAGGAGCTGAATAGTAAAGCTTTTCTGGGGGAAAACGGGGGGCATCATCTGAAATCACTGACTCTGAGTTGTGGGGTTTTTTTTATGCTTTTCTGGGGAAACTTGGGGCAAAAGCTGAAATCCCTGGGAAGAGGCTGAGAAGGAAGAGCTGGACCTGAGCTGAAGAGGAGCTGAGTAATAAAGCTTTTTTGGGGGGAAAACATGGGGCAACAGCTGAAATCACTGACTCTGAGCTGTGGGTTTTTTTTCAATTTTTCTTGGGAAATGGGCAAGAGCTGAAATATTTGTGTAGGACCTCAGAATCCACATTTAATAGAGGAAACGGGAGAAAACGTGAAATCAGGGGAAAGGAGCTGAGAAAGAAAAGCTGGTCAGGTGCTGAAGAAGAGCTGAATAATAATGTTTTTTTGGGGGGGGGAGAAAACACAGGGTAATAGCTGAAATCACTATGAGTTGTCTTTAAATGTCTGGGGAAAAACTTGGGGCAAGAGATGAAATCCCTGCAAAGAGGCTGAGAAAGAAGAGCTGCACCTGAGCTGAAGAGGAGCTGAATAATAAAGCTTTTTTGGGGGGAAAACATGGGGCAACAGGTGAAAGTATTAAATTTTTTTTGAAGTTATTGATGAATACATAAGGCATATGATGAATTAACTGGGGAGGAGTTGAAAATAAATATTTTGGTATGAAACCGTCTTGCATGTGACGGGGCTCAGGAGGGTGCAGGGGTGCGAAGGTGACCATCGGGCAGCACTGTGTGAAGCCAGCGCCTGTTCGGGAGGTGTGGTGCCAGGAGCGAGCAGCTGCTGCTGGGCCCATCCCAGAGCTCTGCCTGCGGCCACCACCAGCCCCATGTGCAGTGCTCTCTGCCATCCTGCCCCCATCGTCCCCGGTCACCCCTTTCTGCCCAGGTCACAGGTGGGTGGTGCTGGCCAGAGCTCGCCTGGATGTGGAGCTCGGGGCTGTGGCAGCTGCCAGCCAGGAGTGCCCACCCGCAGGGCAGTGGCACCCTCAGCCTGGCCCAGGGCTGCCTGCAAGACATGGACCTGTGCCCAGGGATGGCATCGCTGCCGCAAATCGGCCGTGACCCACTCAAGACACCATCCATGGTCAGCCTGAGGCCTGTTTATTGGCATGCACATGGAGCGCCTGTGGTTCGCGCTCCCTCAGAAGCAAAGCTCTGCCCTGGAGGCTGCGTGCTCCTCCCCAGGGCTCCGCAGCGAGCAGGGCGCTGCCTGCTCCACGTTCTCTTCGTTCACAAGCTGCAGAAGACACGGCCTGGGACTGAACGTGCCTCTTCCTTAACACCTGGATCCCTCAGAACCGCCAGGCGAAGTGCTGGGCACAGCCCAGATCATGCAGAGAGGTGGGAGGGAATGGGCCAAACGGCTTCTGGGGAGGTGGGGCAGAGGAGGAAATCAGTCCCTGGGGGTAACGCTCCTGTCACTAATGAAGGTAACTGCGCTCCCCAGGGGATGCACAGCCCTTGGTGACAAACCCCATGTGTTTTGGCTGTATTCTCCTTGACACCATGCCAGAAAGAGCCTGGCTGCCCCCACCCTCTGCTCAGGTGCACCTTGGGAGGGAAGGTGCCTGCTGGGAGCGGGTCACGGCTCCAGCCCTGTAATGAGCTCTTCTATCTCCAAGTTCAGTGTCATGAGCCAGAACTGTAGCCATGTGACTAAATGGGATGCTCATCCCTAAAACCATGCGCAGTGTACCTGAATCCAGGGCAAGTTGTAACGGACTTAAATACATTCTCAGGAAGTCTCCTGGGCTTGTACATTCTTTGGCTCTGCACAAACGGCTAATTGTCTCTGCTGGGATTTGCAGGTCGGGTACAAGAATGTACGGACTGTCGGTCACGTCCTCACTGTCGTCCTTGGGAACAAGCATGTGTCAGGGCCAGTGGCACAGGGGATGGCAGGTTGCTGCCATTGCTGGGGGGGGGGGGCAACCAGGGACATTTCTTACAGCTTGAGTATCTTGAGCTTACCTCAGCAGGTTTTGGTGTGCAGGCTGCCACTCTGAACAGGAGATTAAGACACTCTGTGACTGTCCCTTCTGCAGGCTGTGACTCTGTTGTGTCTTCTAGATGTGTCACAGGAGATGTCACCACTGACACATTCCAGTCTGGGAACTGTCTGGTGGGGATGTTATGTGCTACCACTGCAACTTTAATGTCCTGAAGTAAAGCACTGAGTGGAAAGAGTGAAATCCATCCTTAGAGCAGCAAGGATTTTTTATCAGAACATATTGAAGCTTCATAAGCCACATGACATCTGCAGGCCTAATGCTACCCTATAGCACTGCACACCTGGGGTATGCAGCACCCCTCCCACCCCGGGCTGTCCACCTTGCAGATCCTCCAGCAGAAGCGGTTTCCAGTTGCACCCTAACAACTGGGCAAGGGTCTCAAGCAGACTGGTTGGATGGGAGGGTAAAAAACGAGCAGAAGAGCAGTAGGGATTTAGTAAACAAATGCAGGAGTGAGATGGTGGTACTGTACTCCACAGGTACACAAATGGTTACTACAAAGGGGATGTAACCTTAGCTAATGTTCAGTTTTACCTTAAAGGGAGCATTCTACCATTTCTGTTACAATTTTCTTTCGGAGAAGCTGATGGAAACCACTTACCTGGGACCTTGATCTTGGAGAGAAGCTAGATCTCGGATGACGAGATGTATTGTGCTGCTGCAAGACTGCAGAGGAATGGGTAGAGTTTTTATGGAATTGCATATTACAAAATAATTTGTGAATACAAAAATAACTTATCAGCTTCCCCTCCTGTAAATGAGCTTTCTCTTTTAGTCCCAGGCATTGAAAACAATGCACATTCTTATTACATTTGATGAAACATGTCATCCTTTCTGTCAAATTACCGTTCTGGGGCAGTTATCAGAAGTATGAGCTGGAGCAAGTTCCAGAGGTAAGCTTTGGAAACCACCACACCATTATTCAGGTCTTAGTTCTTACTTTAGGCCAGTGTATGGAGGAAGAGGTGGTTATGCATCTGTAGTTGCTGGAGTTTGGAAGCCACATTTGTACAAAGATGAACTGAGGTTGTTGGATCCCACCAGGAATTTCTTTAACTTACCTCCACTACATGAAGAACATAGCTTGAACAGACAAGCAGCAGACCTGAGACTGGTTCTCTTGAGTTGTATTTTGAGGCATATTCAAACAATCCTCTGTGATAACCTTGTTTCAAAAGAAAAACTGGCAGTTTGTCAAACTGCTTACAGTGATAGTTCCAGCAGCATGTGCTATTTGTTCCATTCTGTCCGCTCTCTGCTGCCACAGACAACAGATTTACAAATTATGCTTTTAGTATTCAGAAGAAACGTTAAAGTATCATTAACATGGGATTCCCTTCTTCACGTATGCAGTGACACAATCCATGTTAACTCCTAAAACCATCCCAGATCCTGCACCACTTAGTGCAGCTGAAGCCTACAATTTCCATCACCATTTGTTTACTCGACAGATGAAGTTACATCTTGGCTGCTCTAAGTGCACCACGTGAAGGCCTCAAATGCGGAGCACTTCAGTAGTTTTGTAGGCAGAGTTGGATCGGATTCTTGCCTGTGTTTGGCATTGGCACAAACTCATACAATTTTAAGTACCTGTCTTAATGTATCTCACTCACCAGAAAAAAAACAACCTACTTTAAGATGGCTGAGAAAGTCATACTTAAAAGTTGTTTGTAAAAAATGTATCATACTATAAAAATAAAGTCTCACTCTCCCTCAGGGTTTCTAATAGTCCTGTCTTATTTCCTTAGGAAGGATTCCTAAGTGGTAATTCTCTTTATATGCTCTAACAAAAATGGTGTTTTCTCATTTCATGCACTATGACAAGGCTTGTACACATCCCTGCTCCGTGCTGCTCACTGTGTCACTCTGTGCACGTGCAGCACAAAGAGCTTTAGGACACGGTATTTGCTCCAACTCGGCAGCGGTTCTGCTGCACCGTACAGCAGTACCGTGCCCTGGGGCACGTCCCGAGCGAAGAGGAAGAAACGAGAGGGGGGAAGGGGCACTCGCTGCGTGCCCAGGCCCCCATTACACACCTGCCACCTCCTGCTCCGCCACCGCCTCGCCCAGCCGCGCCGTCACCAGCAGCCGGTGCAGGGGGAACCGGGCCTGCGCCGAGAGGGGCGGGGTCAGGGCGGGGCCAGGGTGGGGCAGGAGGGGGCGTGGCCAGGGCATGGCTGGGTCTGAGCAGGGCGGGGTTGGGGTGGGGTCAGGGCAGGGCGGGGTCAGGGCGTACCCGGGGTGGGGCGGGATGGGGGCGGGGGGCTGGGCGTGGCGGGATAGGGCGTGGTCATGGCAGGGTGTGGTCCCTCTCGCCCCGCCCCCAGTCTCGCCCCCACCTGCTCCTGGCCGTGCCGCTGCAGCCGCCGCAGGCCCAGGAGGTTCTGCCGCTCCGGGGCCGCGGGCTCCGCCGAGTCCCACTGGGCCGCCTCCGTGGCCGCGCCGCGGGGCAAGGGCCAGGGCCCCTCAGCGGCCGGCGGGTCCGGTTCTGGACCCGTGCTGGGGCCGGTCCCGGCCGGGAGCAGCTCGCTCTCCATAACGCCGGTCTCAGCAGCCGGAGGCCCGGCCGGCGCAGCTCACGAGCAGCAGGTCGAGGCTGAGGCCGAGGCACGGCACCGCCCGGCCGCGTTTCCCCCTCCGGGTTGAGGCTGTTCCCGGGGGCGCGTTCGTTCTCCCGGCCCCGCGGTTGAACGCCGCCTGCTCGCGCCCAGCCCCTCCCGGCAGCCGCCGCTCAGCGCCCGGCCGTGTCCGTGCCCCCCGTGGGCGCCCCCTCGGGGCCGGGAGCGGGGCCGGGGGGGAGGCGTGTGCGGACGATGCGACCCCCCCGAGCTGCGGGCAGAGGACGCCGTGCGGCGAAAGCGGTCGCGGATGCGTAAAGAGGAGCAGAATCCAGATTTCCCGAATTCTAGGTAGTGCTTTACCACACAGAGCGTCATTAAATACTTGAAATAACCAAAGCTTCCGCCCGGCTGCCTGCCGGAGCTCTTCGGGCTCATCAGGGGTCCAGTTTGGGTCTGGCTGGGACGGTGCTGAGTGCTCAGCACCTTCCAGCTCCTTGCGAGAAATAAGCTGTTAGGGAGGAGGGTCTGTCTTCTTAAATAAGATTTAGAAAGCATTATGAATTACATTAACCCTCTGCTAATTATTATCATTATTTACACCAGTTAAAATTAGTTGATCTCATCTGGAATCAAATGGCTGACTGCTATGCGAAGTAGGCCCAGAGGAAGATCCCAGCACACACAGTTATTAGCAAGTTGATGTTCAGGACATGTTTCACCAGCGGTTTCTCCTCCAAGGAAGCCATGGGAAGCTCGGGTTTAGTCGGCGCCGCGTTCTCAGAGTTTTCCGGTCTGCGCTCCATCCCGCAGAGCCACAGAAAGGTCTTCATCAGCTTCGAGTTCCTTTTGGTGTCAGTCGTGCCTACAAAGCCAGTAAATAGCGAGGTATAAATCTCACTTACAAACCAAATCCCAGGGATGTATCAGTGTGGTCCTGTACAAAGGGTGTGATGCAAAAATGCACCCTCGCTCTTTAACTGAGTACACTGGCTACACTGAAGTGTGGGAAACCCTTCAAGGAACATCTGTTTGGGGCTGCAGGATCAATTTCATTCTTCCCTGGAGGTCTGACCTCAAGTTCTGCTGCTCCCAGCATTCTAGGAAACCGTAACAGGAGAGCACACCTGAAAGCTCGGCTGTAACTGCTTGGTGCCCATCAGCTTCCTCCTGCACGTGCATGCTCTAGTCTGTTTAGGGTTACTCCACATTACACGTGTGCAAAATGATTTCTCCCAGCTTTGTTGTCGATTAGGACATACGTGACAAAATGCCAGGAAGACTGTGCTCATACACAACAAAAGTGAGATTTCCCAGCATTTAACTTACTCATTAACTAATTGATCTTTTCAATAGCTTTTTATAGATAGAGGAATACTCAGCAAAAGCTGCAGAGCTGCACAAACAGTGTCCCAAGCCTGGCAATAACAAGTGATGATAATCATTGCTGGAAAGTGCAGAATGAGTTGCTATGCATGTTTATACCTAATACCGACAAGTACAAGTTTTAAAAAATGTAAATCCTCCTTCACTGATCTGTCAAGAACTCCGCCCAGGGCTCTGGGTTCTCCCTGCTGCTAGAGTCGATCAGAAAACATCACTGAAAAACAGAAATGGAATTTCATGAAAATAATTGTGGTTTTCCTCCACCCTCCCCTTTTTCAATCAGTTCTCCTTGCAGCAGGTGCAAATAGCGCTAATCCTTAGTGCAGGACAGTGGGCAGGGCTTCCTGTATCCCATCCAGCTCCTTCTTGATTTCAAGCATATGTAATGCCATCAAGAGATGGAAAAGAAACTAAAACTAAACATTTGCTCAGGTAAAACTGTCAGGTAAAAACCTTTTAGCATACCCTGAAGATACAAAAATCCAAAGGAAGTAGTTTTAACTTTTCTTGTCTTCAGAGCCTTTACATAACGCGTAGGGTTGTTAATTGTGGATATTACTGAATATGGTGTTGGAGCACTTACATTTATTATCATTTGAACTATTTTCAGAGGCAATGCTTATATCAATCTGGAGAGTGGGACGCTCAGCTTCACACACTCCTTTTGCAGCATCAGGAGAAGTGCTGACTGCTAGGTCTTTCTTGACTGGTAGATCCCCGCGTGTGAACCAGGTAAGCCGACTTATCTGATGGCATGAAGAGTGGTGTTAAAGAAAACTGCTTTCATGGTTGTTTAAAGGACTACCTTAGCAGTACAGCAGCCTGGAGAGAGAATACTTTAAGGGGTCAAAATCTGTTCTCCTGCTCTGCTGGAGCAGGTGAACATCTAAGCTCTCAGCTGCTAACGACAGAAGCGATGGCTACTATTGGCATGCTGGTTTTAGTTTTGTCTGGAACGTGATAGCTCTCTGACGGATCACATTCTTCACTTTCTGTTACTGAACAGGAGACATTTCTGCATGGGACCGTCACTGGATGCAGACTGAGAGCAGGCCAGCGAAGGGAGCAAAAGAATGAAAAGTGCAGCCAGTGAGAAACGATTCAAAGAACTGGGGTTGTTTAGAGAAGCCAAGACAGGTGGGAGACACGATAATTTTCTTCAAATATGTAAAAGATTCATTAAAGAGGAATTTTCTCAGTATCAATGACAGGGCAGACAGGAAAGGATGAGCACAACGTGAAGCTAGAAAGATTCAGGTTGGAGATGAGGAAAAACTTCTACTGAGAAAGGCAGGTAAGCTCTCGGAACTGATCAGGCACCTCCTTGGGCATTTTCCCTCTCTGGGGACTTTGAGAGTAAGTTTGCCAGGGGTTTTTCAGAAATGTAGCGGGTTAGTTCTGTCTTGAAGCAAGAGGATGTATTGGCTGTATGATTTCTGAAGGTCCCTTCTAGTCCTCCTTTCTGCTATTTACGTTTTTCTGTAGCCTCAGTGTATCTATTAAAAATAGTCAAACTGGCACAAACCTGTTCCAGAGGAAGTGTGCTCTCTGCCCTTGATTTCTCTTTTCTGCGAGTAAAAATGGTTCCTCACTAAATTAGTAAGAGAGTTGATAAAGATGACCCAGAAGCTGGAATTTCTTGGAAAATAGAGGGAAAAAGCTAATTTGTCATGGATTAAACACACGTTTGAATTTAAGAACAGCTCTTTAACACCTACTGTTGACCAGTTTCCAGGATGGGACTCTGGATTTACGGGACCAAAACCTTAAATGGCAAGGCAGCAGAGTGCTGGAGCAAAGGAGGGATTGCTGTTACAAGTTATTGCGAGTGTTTTCACAGACATAGAATGAATGGAAACTTCCATTTCCATGTTATGTATCATCTTATTCCCATGGAAGTAACTTGGGGCATCCTGGAAACCATTTAAGAATAATGAAAGAAATCTGAGGGGTTGACGCACCATTTCTTCCGAGGGGGGTTCTGTGAGCATGCTCACGACCAGCACGGTGAGCGTGGAGATGGCAGCCAGGACCATGGAGAAGTAGAGGTAGTGCATGTACCTCACCACGCCCGGCCTGCGGTCCTGCTCCCCGCACTGGGGCTCCGGGTAGACGAAGTCCAGCACCAGTCGGATGACGCCCAGCAGCAACCCGATCACCAGGCCCCAGAACGCGCCCTAGGAAATGAGGGATATTCTTTACTGGAGCAGGAAGCATGAATCCACCCAGGACCCAGGGCTATACCCATGTTTGCAGGCTATAAGCTGGCCAGGCTTTCTCCTTGCAGATTTTTTTGGCAGGCTTCCCTCGCCTCCCTGTTCTGCTCCTGCTGTTCATCTAGGTGTGCCAGTGCTGGTACAGTAGCCTGGAGCCCCTGCTGCATGGGGACGAGTGGGTCGTGCATTTTGGTAGTGAGGGGAGGTGTAATGTCTTATGCCGAAATACTCTGAAGGGAAATATTAATCATACAAACATCCTAATGGTTGCCTTAACAGTGGGTGCTTACAACTGGTCTCCACCTAAGCAAAAGCCAGTTTGGGAAGGCTTTGCCCTGTACCCAGCACCAGTCTTTGCAGAGGAGCTGGAGGCTTTGGATTCCCGCTGCCATTCGGCTCCTTAAGTCCCCAGGCTCCTGATGCAGATCATAGGAGTGCATCTAGTAAATGGCTAGTGAGGCCCTAACACCCTGCAACCAAGTGACACGGTCATCTCACTGCTTCTGAAATGCCAGTGGAGCCTTTGAAAACCAGCAGGAATTACTGCCCCGGGCTGATGGCTCTGCAGAGGTCTGGGTGCCTTCTTTCTGCTAAGCACTAGAGGAGGAGGCTGGACTGCAGCCTGGGGCTGTGCTCTGAGCCTCTGTCTGGCCACAGAGGCGACTGCACTGAGCACAGGGGAGTTGTTACCTTTTCGTTTGCTCTTTTCCAGAAGCAACCCAGTATGAACACCATTGCCACAGGGGGCTGCAGGTAGGAGCTGATGGACTGGATGTAAATGAAGAGCTGCCCGCCCTGGCCAGCCTGCACCAGTGGGATCCACAGGATGGAGATCACAATGAGCAGCAGCACAAAGACCCTGTGCAAGAAGATGTCATTACTGGTAGCTCAGACTGTTCTTTTGCACTTGCTCAGCTTGCCGGGCTCCTGCTGAGATCTGCAACCACCAGGTCTCTGCTGTAGCCCCCTGTGCAGAACAGGGCTCTCGGCCCGTCCTCAGCTGTAGTGGATCCTTTGCACCCGCCCTGCCCAGGCTTCCCCAGACACCCCCTCCAGCTGCTTCACTCATGTCTCTGCATGTCTTTGTGCTATGGCATCTTGGGTTTGCTCCCGTAGTTTGGCTTGACCTGAGCAAGCTCCTTCCCCCCAACATCTAACAATGCAGAGTAGCTGTAATGAAAAGTGGTCTGAAATACATGGGTCATATTCTTTGTTTGTTTGTGTTTTTTTTTTTTCCCAGTTTGAAGTGGAGAAATTGATACTGGAGATACTAAATCTCCAGAGGGGCAGCAGGGTTGTGTCAAAAGGTCTCTCGAAGGCTCAGAACATGCATGCCCTGGTGCCCCGTACCTGCCAACGATCATGAGTTCCCACTCGGAACAACGAGGCCGGAATTGTTTCCAGAGGTCCATGGTGAAAATGGTGCTGGCACTATTGAAGATGGAAGTCAAGGAGGACATAAGCGCTGCTATCATCACGGACATCATCAGGCCCCGGAGTCCTGGAAACAGAAGCGTGGCCTCCCTGAGGACTCCCAAATAACCTCAGATGCAGGATGACCTTGAATTCTTTGAACTACAACAGACTTCTAAAAGTATTTTTAGCCCCAATTTTAAAATGGGTAGCAGCAGGGAGGGTTTAGCAGTTGATTCTCATTGTTAAACATCTATTTATCTTTTACCTGAATTGGTAAGAATTAGACCTCTAGACACTGGACTATCACCCATCTCTCTTGTTGCACGCTGTCCCTTGCTGCTGTTTCATCAAGCCCAATGTAACCCCCACTGAAATTATAGTCGCAGGGCATTTTCCTCTCCGGACTTTTCTCATAGACGCCTTTCGGCTGGTGCCCAGCCCACTGGTGCCAGCACAGCTGCCGGGTTCCTCACCTACAGGCAGAAGTTCTATGACCAGCTTAGGGTAAGCGATATCAGAACAGCCAGACGGGTTGCCACAGATTTTTCGACAAATTTCCGGGTCTGCGCAAGCCACCAGATCTGAAATAAGCAAAGGGGAGTGAGAAGCAGCTCCACAGAGCAGTCACTGTCATCAGTGACGGCAGAGGGAGCAGATCTCTCCTGCAGCACTTACCTGGGAAGAGAACCCGGCTGATCATGCCCGGCATTACCATCATAAAGAGGGGCAAAATTTTCAAGTAGGAGGTCATCAGGGAGCCTCCCTTGGCGTGAGAGAGGTTTTTAGCAGCAAGGGACCTCTGAACGATGACCTAAAAATTAAGAAATGCGTTTGGTGTGCTGCTCAGCAGCACTCCTCTCAGGGAAGGACAGAGCCAGAAATGAGCAAAACGAGTTAGAAGAACGCTGCAGAAACATCAGAAGGTTGCCCAGGGCTTCAATCCTGCTGGCCCTGATGTTGTCACTCGGGGTGACTGTGGTCAGACCCCTGCAAGGCTGAGAGAAGTAAAAGGCTGAAGTTCAAAAAAACCTTTACAGACTGAGATTAACACCCTCCACAAACACATTTCCCTCCTTTTTACATTAAAGTTATTCACAAAGCTTAGTTGTGCATGTCCAGTTTTGCAGACTGAGGATTGAGAGCATCAGCTTTTACTGCATTCCCGTAAGAAATAAACAGCCCAGGCTATGCTGCAAACCTTAGGTTTGTCATCAGGTTTAAACAACTGAAAACATGTTCATGAAACCAGCCAAAGGAATAAGCAGTAACCCACCTGGTCTGTACACCAGTACCAGAGGGACGGGATGGTCATTCCCACCAAAACCCCTGGCCAGGGAAGGTCGGAGTTAACAGGGTCCCGGAAAATGTGAAAAGCATCTTCCCTTGGCAAGCCGCAGCTGCTGTTTTCCTTGCGGATGCTGGGAATGGCATCAAAGTATTTCGTCTGCAAGCCTCCAAGACCGCCAACTTCAACAAAGCCTAAAACAGGTCACAAGAAGCAGTTATCATCTTCTGTGCTCCGTACTCTGCAGTTTGCTGAGGGTGATCCTCCGCAGGTATTCTTTAAGGTCAGAAGCCAGTGACTTTAACACTGGGCTGGGGACAGCATCACGCTGTAAACCTCCTGGCTAGAGAAGATGCTTGCCCATCTCTTACACTACCTCAGAACATTTTTCTTTAGGTATTTTTCATGGAGTACTTGTGCACTTTTACCACATAAAGAACTACTGTAAGATCATTTGTCTAAATTTATATTTCAGCAGGAAAATACATAGAAGGCACTTCTTGAACATCAATTAAGAAATCAGCTGTAATGACCCAGCGTCTGTGCCATGTGTTAAAGATTCTGCCGCAGTTTCACGACCCCAGGGCAACACTCACTGAAGACCATGAGAGTCACGGCGCCGATCAGCATGATGAGGGTTTGCAGCGCGTCTGTGTATATCACCGCGGCCAGGCCACCTGGGAGAAGAGAGGAGCAGCGAGCGGTGGGAAACGGGGGCTGCTCTGGGCCGGAGCCCCCGCACCTCGGCAGCGTTTTGAGAGCAGGGCAACCCCAGAGCCCTGCCGGGCGCGCTGTCACCGGCTGCCAGGCGCTTTGCCCAAGGCAGGCAGGTCAGCCCTTCCCCTGCACGGCACTTTGGCTGAAACTTCTCATGTTTTGAATCGTGATGAATCACCATTTTGGCACTAAAAAACCAAAGTCCAGTATAAGTGCTTCTACGGGAAATAGGTGGAAAAGCTCCAAGACAAAGCCCAAGCTGAATAAGGAGGAGGGAAAAAAGCAGGCGTGGGGGGGATCGTTATGAGCAACATCACAGGGTGAGCAGTGAGAAAGGAGCAACCTTTATTTGTTTGGGATTTGCTACTTCGTGCATGGCTTTGTTCCATTTGGCCACTCTTAAGCCCCAAAAGGGCACCCGAGACCGACAATGTTTTCCGCATTACACAGCTCGCTGTTATGTTAGGCCCTCATTCCTCCAAAAAGCCCAGAGGAGAACCTGTACTGGGCAAATGCCATGGGCATAACTTCCCGTAAGGAGAACCTGATGTACATCCCTATCTGGCATGGCCTTGCAAGGGGTGTTCATTTACTCTGACCTCATAATTCTCTTTTAACAGGTGAGTTACCGATTGCTTTGCAGCTCCCCATGCTCATGGCAAAACCAGACAGCATGGGAGTTCAGGACTCCTACCATAAGCGCGAGGATGCTTTGTGCGCTGCATGAACGCACTCAGCTCACTAAGCAGGACCCCAGCATTAGGATCTGAAACTCAGCCCCGTACCTGCAACAGTGTAGACAGCGGTGATTGCCAGCAGGCCCACAACAGCAATGTAGAGGTCCCAGTGCAAGGCCTGCTGAATGAAGAGGGCCCCAGCGTACATATCAACCTAGGGAACAAAGCAGTCACTGCAGCTGCTGGAGGTGGTACCGAGCCCCTCTAGGCTGGCCGAGCCAGGGAGTGGGAGCGCTCGGCCAGCTCAGCTGCATCCTTCCCCTTCTCTGCACATCCCTCTGCAGCCCCAGCTCCTGTGCACGGGACCAAGCTCCCATGTTAAGATGAGTTTAGGATCAGTGTTTGTTGTGGGGGGATGCAGTGTGAGCTACCCCAGGAGGAGCCTGCACAGCTCCTGCGTGCAGGTGCCCGGGTGGGCTGAGCTGACCCCTTCCCACTGCGGAGGAGGCAGCGAGGGGGCTGGGGAGTGCCATAGGGGCAGGAACCGAACCCCCCAGGTGCTGAGCTCCCCGGTGTCTGCTGCCAGCCCCATTGCCCTGGGCTGTGCAGTGACTTCCTCGTTGCTGGCAGGGCCCAGCCCGTGGGTGAGGGCAGCGTCCTTGGGGTGCGGTGGCCCAGCAGCCACCTTGCTCAGCAGCTACATGGAAACGCTGCCTTTTAGGATGGGCAAACCGCAGACCATAGAGTGACAGATGCATAAAAGCATCTGAACAATCCCTTTTCTCTGTCAGACATCATATCAGCAGAAATATGCACCGAAGGGGCAGTTTTTTTCTATGGGAGCACCAGAGCCTGGCCCCTGGGTGCCCGCAGGAACCCCGCAATGCATTGCCCCCCAGGGCTGCAGGCAGCGTGTGCCAGGCAGCTCGGCCCCCCCAGACCCTGCCTGCATGGGAAAAACACCCAGAGGGACTCTGCTTTTACCAGTTCACGCACTGCTGCCCTGTTAATAAACAGCCTGTGGGGTGTTGCGCAAGGGTTGGTTCAGTTATTCATTCAAGGCACTACATCAAAGAGGAGCAATAAGGCTCTGAACTCTTTTCACCTGAATGCAAACCGACTCCTACATTTATTCATCCTGCACAGAGCAGTGTTTGGTGTCTGAGCAGGAAATGAACGTGCAAAGGGAAACTGGGCAAGCAAGCCAGACGTACAAAATCTAACAACAAGTGCGTCCATCAGGTTAACTTTTCAATGGATTCCTGCTCAGGACATTGACGTGTAGTTTCCCCCTTACTGTAGCAAGCATTCAAATCCCTCCCAGAAAAAAAGAAAAAAAAAGAAAAGAAAAAAAAAGCTGTAATTCTTTTTGTGTAGCTTCTTGAAACAACTATAAACTACCTGAGGTATTTTGAAAACACTCCCTTTTCTGATACTACAGGGAAGGGGCAGTCACGGCCTCTCTCGGTCCTGCTGATCAGCGCATGTTTCTGAAGTGAGTTGAGCTCAGCCTCCTTTCATTTTTTTCCTACTTACCGATATTTTGGTGAAGATGTAGATGAACAAGTAGAGAATCGCCAGGAACACCTGAATTCTTTTGCCTCCAAAGCGCTTCTGCAGGTACTCTGGCATGGTAGTGACCTGTGCAGGAGAAACACGGAGTGAGACACGGGAGCCCCCAGCTCCATGGGAGATGTCTCAGCTCTCCCTTACGGCCGGCAGCCCGAGCACTGTGCCCAGGCAGCAGCTCCTGCCCGGCCCTTGGCCCATCACACACCGGGTCCCAGGGGCATCGGGTGCTCTGCAGCTGCCTCGCTGCTGCCAGGAGCAACGCAGCTGCAGCAGGGAATGGCCAAGCCCAGGAGCCAAGCAGGCGGTGTGAATCCCCCAACGTCATTGATGGACACAACTTCCCATTTACTTACTCCTGCCGCTATGTAAATTGGAAGGAATAGCCAGGCCAGCACCAAAACACAAAACATCCCCTGCAAAACAAATGGAAAGGAAATTCAAGGATGCTGGTCAAGGCTGTGATCAAGTGGGGGGAGTGCGCACACCCAGGGGACTTGGGGACTTCTCACGGGCCTCAGGCCACCAGCAGCTGGAGGTGACTCTGAGCTCCTGAAACGGGACTCTGAGGTTTGGGAGCTGCTCTGCCCTTGTGTGGCAGTTCCTTGGGGCTCAGGCCTTCAGGGGACCTGCCCTTAAAGCACAGAGGCAGCTGGAGGGCTGCTGTGCCATGCCGTGCCGTGCCATGCCATGCCGTGCCGTGCCGTGCCGTGCCGTGCCATACTCACGTTCCACTCGTAGGCTGTTGCAGCAATTCCTGAGGCAGCTCCTGACCCAGCCAGGCCGATGAAGTGCCCGCTCCCAACATTGCTAGCAAACAGGGATGCGCCCACCTGGGGAGAGAGGCGGGAGGTCAGGCGCGGTGCCCTCGGCTGGGCCTGGTGGTGCACAGGGAGGGAGTGGGGCAGCTCCGTGTCGCAGCACACAGGCTGGGCGGTGATGCCATTCCTGCACGCCCTGCTGCGGGACGTGAATCCTTTTCACCCTCTGCCTCCTTCGTTTGCCTACGTGCTCAGTGGCTCTGGCACCTTTCTCCAGCTCCTTTCACCACTTGCACTGTGCTGCTCATGTGGGGGCAAATTTAGGGGCAACCTGCTTCCAAACGGGTGCCCAGTCTCATGGAAGATCAGGGCAGAAGGCGGAGGGCACACCGGGAATGTCGGGCTTCCAGGTCCCTGTATTAGCACCTACTGACTCAGCGGGCCAGCCCAAATGAAGCTCCCCACCTAGCAGAGAGCAACACAACAGGGACCACCCCGTTACTGCCAGAGGTCTCCAGACAAGCCCTGAGGAAGCAGACGGGCTTGGCCAGCCGGGGGTGGCTGCCGTGGGTGCCCAGGGCTGGGGCGGGTGCCCTGCAGCAGCTCCTCTTCCTTGAACATGGAAAAACAACAGAATTGCAGCTGGGTCGTTGCAAACCATGGGAGTTACCTTTTTCTTTCTGCGTGGAGAAATACATTCTGCTTGGGCAGAATTGGTTTTTAGTCTCACTGTAACTTAGGGGCAGGCAGTATGATGACAGAGGTACTTACAGGCCACCAAACCATCTGTCCCCCGGCTAGGAAGTAGCCTTTCACGGTGCTGCGCTGCGTCTTCCACATGGACTGGGAAAGCAGAAAAGCAGAACAAAGGATCAGCATTCACTGCTGCTCGGAACAGCACCGAGCACGTGGCCGGTTCCCCGGTGGGAGAGTGTCCTGTCATCACTCCAGATCCACAAGGAAGCCAAGAATTTTGGACAAGAGCTGCGGACATCCCTAGTTATCAGGCTCAGCCAGGAGAAATGCGAGGCACTGCGTGCGTTGCTCACTGACTGTCATTCTTCAGAGATTTCAGAGGTTTTCATGTGATATCGTGGGTTACGCACTGTGTGTGAGGGCAGAAACCATTCCTCTCTGCCTTGTGACAGCCAGATTGTGCTTCTGCTATTATAAAAGTCATGCCAGAAGGACGCCTTAATTGTATATAAATATTATTTTTAATTTAAGGGATCTGCTGTCAGAACCTCACTGCCGACAGGCACAGATGATTTATAGGACAGCAATTCCTTCCCAGATAAACAAAGCGTTATTAGTAGTAATACTCGGTACTTACACAACCTCTTCCTTACAAGTGTTCTCACAACCTTAGCAAACACTGGAGCTGAAGAGCTCTCCTGCAGCGCAGGGAGGGCACTTCCTCAGGCTGAAGTGAGGGTAAGGACCTGTAAACTGCATCCTTCCCCTTGTGCAGTTGAATTCAGTGAAGTGTGGCTTGATTCAAGCCAAACTAGAATAATTCGTGGCCCAAAGAGCCACATTTTTCAGTATAACAGGGCACATACAAAAACTGTTAACGGTGTCTGCTTACCCAGAGCCCAACAGCCAGGACAAACACAAAGTACAGCACGAGGACCGCGATGTCTATGGAGTCCAGCGTCTTCTGGGGGAACACATCCCACTGGGGAGTCACGGACACTGGGGTGCTGCTGGTGGTCTCCATGGCTTCTGGTGCGGGCGGGCACTTCTTTGTCCTGATGCATGTATCTGTCAAAAAAAAAGGGTCGGGTGGTTAGGGGCAGGTGCAGGGTGGGGGCAGCACCGGGGAGGTGCCGGCTGCTTCCTGGGGTGCTCAGCGCTGGCCGGGCTGTGGGGTTGTGGGGCTGCTGGTGCCGGAGCTGTGGAGGTGGCTCCTGTGCCTGGTGCTCGTCCCCACTCACTGATCCCTCTGGTCTGTGATGTGCCAGATGCTGCCAGGGTCAGGACCCTTGGCGTGGCTGAGTTTTTACCCAGCAGAGAAATGGGCGCATTACAGAGAAGTCACTAGCTGAACAGAAAAAATCCAGGCAAGGAGGCTCATTGGGAACCAGTGTCGTTCCTCTTCCTTTCCTCCTCCTCCTCCTCTCATCCAGCCTCTACCTTGCTTTGAAAGCAGAACAGGAGGCGAATGGCAGCACCAGCAGTGGCGCAGAAAGTGAGCCTCTGGCTTTGGTGGTCACGCAGGATCCCTGTGGCCCAGCACCCTGCCCTGCTCACCCCCCCAAGGATATACAGGATTTGCTTCCTCTTACCCTGCTGAGACGAGGAGACGTCCCCTGGGCAGGGCAGACCCTGCACCCCTGCGGCACCGTCACCACCAGGACACCGGGCTCCTGCTCGTCCTCCTCCTCCCCATGCCTGCAGAGCTGCCCAGCTCCTTTGGCCACTCTTGCACTCGTAAGGTGACACTTCCAAGCTCCCCCCACCAAAAAGCTGGAAAAGGTGGGGCAAAGGGAGGCGGTGTGCCCTGCCCTGATGGCCACGCAGAGGGAGCTGTGTGGGCGCTGTGCTGCGGTGCTGCAGGGGCAGGCGAGAGGGGCGGCCGGACAAGTTCTGCCCCCGAGCGCAGCGCTCAGCGAGCACGGACAGAGGCATCCACCCCATCCCTTGGTCCTGGGTTTCACAACCTCCTCTGGCCTCACCTCTTTGTGAGCATGCAATCGCTGCTTTGAGCAGCAGCCGAGAGCTGCCCTTAACTCACCCATTGCCTGAAGAGCCGGCTGGATGCAGCCAACTGCTCCTGGCATCGTGGCACTGCCGTGTGCTCCCTGCCCAGGTGTGTGAAGGGAACGGATACACAAAAGTTCACCCCACGCACTGAGGCAATGTTGCCAGTGCACCGGTGATGGAGCTGCAGCAATTTCACAGCTGGGCAGCACTGAAAAGCTCAGGCTCTGCCCTGTGCCACTGCAAACTCATCCCCAGCACAGTCTGTATGGATGAGGACCTTGGGGCTCGTGCATTTATGGCAGTAAGGGACGAAGCATTTTTAGGGTGTCAGGCGAGGCCCTGCACTCCCATCACCCACTGCCCACAACCAGCAGGTTGTATCCTGAGACATCAGCATCCTACAGCTCACATGCCAAAGGCAGTCCAGAGCCGCGCTGTGGTCGGCTGAGAGCGGTGCCAATGCTGGGCTGAGAGCAGGACCCGCAGGACCCCGCAGAGCCCCTCCTGTGCCCTGCAAAGCACCCGGCTCCCACTGAATCCCCTTGGGGCAGTGGCCTTGCAGGGAGGCAGAGCACAGCCCATCAGACGGTCAGTGGTGCCGTACATCTTTAAGAGGCAAGGTATTCTGGCTTTTGCTGCACTTTCACTGGCATGCTCAACCTCTAACTTGGAAAAGAGAAACACAGTTTGGTGCGCCAGCCTCAGGAAGCTGCTAACCCCTCTAACACCTCCCACTTTCTCTTTTGCAGCTCTGATATTGCCATTTCTTTTCACTTCCCGTAGCAGGGCCAGGTGCTGTAGTGCAGCCAGCACCACGAGCTACCTGCGCTCAGTCTGGCACGGGGCAGGGCGCACGGACACCTCTGTGCCTTTTCCTCTGCAAGGTGTACAGTGCCTGAGCAGAGCCCTGCGGGCATTTGTCATGCCTGTCAATGAGGAAGGGACATGCAGGACATGCTCGGGTGAATTCCCAGCACCAAGGTGTGTCCGTAGGTCCCGTTTAAAGCCACGCAGGGTCCCTGACCCGGCGGTGAGCTGCAGGGCGAATGCAGTGAGCTCAGCCGCTCTGATTTCTAATTCTAACCCTGCCCAGGCCCAGTGGAAATTTTGCCTGTTTTGTGCATTCAGGTCACAGCTCGGTCTCCCTCGGTTCCTGGCACAAGCGGCAGCGCTTTCCCCGCCAGAGATTGTGAGGAAGGAACATCCGTGGCATAGAAATGCAGCCGCTGAAGCCAGCCTTTATCAATGGTCCCAGGGAGACGCAGCCCACGTGGGTGTCGAGGCACCGTCTGGACTCTATCACTCTAAATGCCGCTGTAACAGGATTTTTTAAAGCTTTTCCAAGCTCTATCCACCTTCTAAAGACACCACCGCTCGTCGGGAAGAGAGTCAGCCCCGAAGCCGCCCCAAAGCCACCCAGCACCCAGAGCTCCCCGGCACGAGGCAGAAGCCGAACGGGAACTTACTGCGCTCAGCTGGGTCTCATTCTGTTCCCTCGCGCTAGGCACCACCAAGCCTCTGCCAACTGACAGGCAGCTTAAATATTGCCAGAGAATCGGGATTTGCCAGCAGAGCTGTTAGCAGTGTCACAAGGAATGAGGAGGAATATTTATAGTCAAAGTTAAACTAATTGCCCGGTTACTCTTTCGGTCTCTCACAGCTCTGGCAAGAAGTGCCTTATTTCCACTATCAGGGCTCATGGTTCAAATTCCAGAGTGCCATCCCCTGAAGCAATCTGTGGCTCAGGAAGGGACACGTAACAATAAGAAAGTCAGTGCTGGTGTCCTTGCAGGCTGACATCCCAAGACACAGGAGGGAGCCTGCAGCTAGTCCTGGGTCTAAGTTCAACAATAATAAACTCGAGCACCCCAAAGCTCAGGGAACCAGAAGCAAAGTAGGGAAAGCGTGTCTGTAAAAGTGTCTGTGTTTTAGCTCATTGTTTCCCTCTCAGCTCACTGCTGATGGATAAAACTAAAGGGCTTTGAAACCTGTGACTAGAGATGCTTGAATTTGGTCTGCTAGAATGTGGAAACTCCAGATTTTCCTGAATTGTGCTACAACAACGCAGATCCTCAGAGGCTTCAAGCTGAGCAGCCAGGTGCCTTGCGCTACCTCCAGCCCATGCAACTTTTTTATGACTTCCAGCTCTCCCACTCTGAAGCTGAGACTTCTGTTTGTCTTTATGGCAGCTCTCACTGCCCCTGGAAAAAAAATCACAACTCACAGCAAAAATAAAATCACGACTCGCAGCACTTCAGGCTGGATGCTTAGAGGAAGCATTCAGCCATGTTCCAGCATGGCTTGGAGACGTCAGCCTGGAATTATTTCATCCCAGCCAGCCCACCAACAGGAGCTGTGAGCACATCCTCACCACGACTTTCCTAAGCTGCTTGTTCTCTTTTTGATTTATTTATTTTTTTCCATTTCTTGCAGGAAAGAGTGAAAACCCTTAAATATTCCCAAGCATGAAATGCAACCTGGGATTTCCGTGCTGGCTGTTTCACTGCCTGTGGATGGAGCCAGCCCCGCGGTGGTGGAGGAGCCGGGTCCCGGAGCAGGGCGGCTCCAGGAGTTACTGCTCCCTTCCCAAGGCCACGCTCTCCCGTGAGGACAGTGCCACGGTCAAGGCTGACTTCAGTTCTGCTAAGGATGAGCTGGAGAAGGCTGAGAGGAGAGCTTCCAGCCACTGTGTTCATTCTGGGGAAAAATGGACCAAGTGTTTGATGTTATCAAGAAGAAACAAGACAACAAGTGCGTGGCTGGATGCAGCCAGGGACCAGGCGCAGTGTGGAGGCTGCAGGGCACCGTCTCTGGTGGTTCGCAGCCCTGTGTGCAGCCAGGAGAGCAGAAAGAATGCCAGGAGGCTGCGGGCACCTGGTGTGCACATCCCCTAGCTCTGCTCAGAGCCATTTTACAGTTGCCTGTGCCATGGCCTCCAGGGAGGAGCTGCTGCTGGAGCAGGCTGCTGTAAACGAGCTAAACTACAACCAGGAAATCTGATAGGAGAGCAGCCCCTATCTATCTGCGGGTAGGGTAAAGGGAGATAAATTGCTGCAGGGACATAAACTTGTCCTCAGCCAAGGATTCCTTTACAGAGAAAAACAATTCGCTGGCTCATACGCACACTAACTACTTTCTTCTGAAGGCTGCAGAAAAAATCCATACTATTTTAAGAATTTGCTGCTCATATTCATCATGCTAGATGGAATGTGGCTCACAAACTGCTCTCTGCTGAAGTGTGGAGTTGTTTTCCTCAGGCCAGCAAGGTCAGATGCAGCAGCCCTTCTCTTGGAGGTACAGGGCCCGACACTGTGGTGTGCAGTCACAGGAGAGCCAAATGCAGAATTCCTCACACCTCCATCTGCACCTGTGGGACCAAGCGATTTTTAACAGACTGTAGATGCACGTGCAGTCAGGAGGCAGAAGGCAGTAGCTTTATTTTGGGAATAGCACATAGGCATTGGGTAGAGACTGAATTGTGAATATACAGAGTCCCGTTATCAAATAATATAGTTGTATCTCAGAAGTTCTGGTTCTTTGAAAATATTCACATAAAAATACCAAAGGGATCGGAGTTCTAACTATTCTGGAAAGTTACAACATGTAGCAAAATCTATGTACAGCACTTTCATATTTTTAATGACAGTTTCAAAATAAACTCCAGCAGTTTAAATGTTTAACATAATTATTAAAAACAAAAAAAAAAAATCAACTGAAAGCAGTGTGCAACACCCAAACTGGGGAGTGGAGCTGAGTGCGCGTTGCCCTGTCGCCACCGTCAGTGGAGAGGAGAGACCGAGACGGGCAGGGCTGGGCTCCGCCGGCACAAGGCTGGAAACTACCTGGCACTTGCAACTGTATGGGCTGAAAACGCTGTGAAAACACTTCACTTTCTACGGCAGGGTTTAAAAAATAATGAAAACCGAAGGTGTGATGGTCGTAAGGTCTCCCATAAATAATGCACCGGTTGGTGATTCTGCGCTTCAGCACAGGCTGCAGGAAGAGCTCTTGCTCTGGCATCGACGTGCAGAGGCTCACCGAGGCTGCGGCGGGCCGGGAGGTTGGAGCGTGTCGGGTTGGAAAGGCAATGGATGCATTTTGCACGGAGCAATGCCTCACAATATTAACGCACGGTAGTTCTGCTGCCGCAAAGCTCTTGGGGTGCTGCGTTGCCTGGAGGCGCATGCACTGCCCGCAGGGTGCTCTTAGCCCTTTTGTCCTGGCGACAGCTCGCAGGGAATTTAATTAATGTATAGAACAATCAGCTGTTGTTGGGAGATGGGCATGAATGCTCCTAGAGTTCCCTGGGTATATCCAGCACAAACTGGTCACATCATGCGGTGCGCCAAAGGGACTGCAAGGACCCCAGCCCCTGGCAGCGGATACCAGAGGGCACAGGAGATGTTTCTGGCTGTGCTCTGCTGTCCCTTGGGGCAGTACCCGAGGCTTCAGAGGGCTCCCTCTCATTCTGAAGCTACTAAGGATTTTGTGCTTTTCAAGGAGGCACCAAAATGCTCAGGGGTTTGTGTCTCCTGGCGAGCTCAGGTAAGTCTGGGGCTGATGACATCAAATTACCAACAAGATTTTTTATCAGCCATTGCCACACCTTTAAGCAAAGCTGATGGCCAGAAGGGCTCTGGGGCTTTCCTTGCTCTCCTGAGCAGCTGGGTACAACCAGCCTGGACCCGAGGTTGGCACCACATGGGTGTGCCATGCAAGGTGCTGTCTTTTCTCACTGCCACTGGCCGGCAGTGGCAGGCATCAGAGCCTCCGGGCCACCACCAGTGGTCTGCACCCGACCTCTGCCGCCTGCGCAGGCAGCCCCACGCCGTGCACATCCAGTGCACAGGGGCTCAAGAGGGTCACACTCATCCCCAGTGCTCCCATCCCAGCCTGATCAGCTCTGCAGATGTGAGGGGACTGCTTGGGCACGAGGGGACATCCTGCACGAGGGGCAGGGACCCTGCGCATGCACCACTGGCCATGGGGACAGGGGACAGGGGACAGGGGCAGGGATCCCACAGCTGCTGGTGCCAGGACGCAGGGCAGCAGGGTTCTACCCGGCTGTGTCTGAAGCCCTTGATTCTGCAATACACTTGAAATGGAGGATGCTAAGAAGGACGCTGTCAAACCAAGGCGGTGTTTGCCTTCCTGTGCCCGTGCCTCACCCTCGCTTCCATCTGTGGTGCCCGTTCAGTGTCCGAGCTGCCCCGGCCCCTCGGCCCGCGGCTCTGCTCGGTGGTAGCAGGCAGCAGCAGTGTATTTACAACCAAACTCAACGGGAGCAAATTGCACTTTGTTGGCAATAAATGGTTGCACCTCGCGTTGCCACGGCCTGTCACCAGGCAAGGGGGGACGTCATCCTGGGGCTGCGCTGGCTCTCACCAACCTGCACGTCAGTGAGTGCCCGCTGCGGGGAGAGAAAGCAAAGAGCAGGAGATGAGCATCAGGCAAAGGCAGCTGCTGTGGTCAGCGAGAACACGGCACCAGCACCGGCCTCTGCGCCCTTCACTGCCCCCCAAACTGCCCCATGGCACCACCTACCCAGGGAGTGTTACCCAGTTGGTGCCACCCGCCCTGGGGTGCTGCCAGCCAGCCTTTGTTAACTGGGGGCCACAGCTCCTGCTTCACCCTCCCCACTGCCGGTGTTTTGTCCCCATTTAGCAGGAAACCTCCCTCTGGCTGGCTTTGAGAAATGCAACTCACCTCAAACTTGCTCATGAATTCTGCAAAAATGCCGAAGAAAGATTCCGAAGTTGTCATTTTAGAGTCTTCCCCGAAGAAGGACAGCACCTTGCCGAATTCTTCCATGGCCTTGTGCTGCAGGTCATCCAGCGAGCGCATGGCGGGCTGGGCACTCTCCAGAAAGGACTGGGAGAGATGGCTTAAGGGAAAACAGCCGGACTGTGGGGTTAGTATGGATAATAATCGCTTCTGCTTGTGAGAGTGGCCAGGTTTCCTGCAGGAAAGGACCTGCTGCCAAGGGCCACACGTGAGGGCAGCCTGCGGCCATGCACAGCAGCACATCCCAGAAGGGGGAGATGGCCCAGAAAGCTTTCTGGCCCCATGGCAAGGGTTTCTGTCATGCAGAGGCCTGGGGGCTGGTGGCCACTACAAAGCCGTTTCCCACCCTGGCTAGGAGAGAGTAGAGTGTGGAGGTCCCCAAACTTCACCAAGTGCTGAGATGTGGGCATAGCGCTGCTGCTTACCAAGCAGGGACGATGACAACTAAATGTTGTTTTTTTTTTAAGTTGTGTTGGGGATTTGGCCCTTTTCCCGAAGGATACAGTCATCACGATTGCAAATCTGTCCTCTGCGGTAGCGGGCATGTTGTGGCAGGCCACCTGTATGTCACTGACGGTGGTGTGGAGGTCCTTGAGGTCGGCCGTCAGAGTTCTCTGGTTCACTGCAGAGCAGAGAGGAGCCAGCAGCGTTACCTGGGGCTGGCTGCCCTCCTGCCCCTAATGCGGGCAGCAAGCGGGGGCTGTGGCAGGGGTCGGGGCTGCCCGGGGACATGCAGCTCCATGCACCCTGCTCTGTGTGCTGCCTGCCCATGGGGTGCAAAGAGCAGCCGGGCCAAGTGTAAAATCCAGCTGGGAAAGTGACCTTCATCAGGGGAAGATTTACATCTCTGGGCCTGAGTTTTCTTCTTTCTTTACCCCCTGTAGCACCAATTCCCAGGGGAATTGCTCGCAACCAGGAGGCGATGGCGTGCAAGGGGAAGGCAGCCCCACGGCTTGCCTGCAGCCAGCCTGCTGGGACCCCACCACCGCACACAGATGGTAACCCTGAGATCTCGGTGACTATTTTAAAGGCAGCTAGCCAAGCTGTGTGATCCTCAGTCCGTGCAAAACCTGCGACTGGACTGTGACCCCCTAACTGCGAGGTGGTGCACGCTGCAGGCAGGAACAACGCTGGCACCAACCCCGGGGTGCTGTGCAGCGGGGATGGACAGAGACAGGGGCTGCGTGGAGCAGGATGGCTTCTGGCACTTCCTGCTTCTGCTGCTCATCGGCACTTACAGGGTACACCTGAACTCGCCACCAAACCTTCTCGTGTCAGAAGGGAGGCTCAGCACAGAGACAGCCGTGTCTGGGCACTGCTGGGTGCAGCAGCATGTCACAGCCAGGAGCACCCCTGCCACTAAGCTCGTGCCTTTCCTGCCCCCTCCTGTCACTCAGGACCATTCCCCCTGGCTCAGGTCACCGTCCTGCTTGTACCAATGCTCACGGCCAGTCCTGTACCCGTACCAAACCAGGAGGCAGTGCGGATGCTCTTGCAGATGCACTCGTTCGATTACCTTTGGCAGCGAGCGGCACTGTAGGAAGATCCTTGGCAAAGCCCAGGAGCTCTGGGAAGTGTTGGCTAAGTGATTTGGCGAGGATGTGCAGGAAGGTGGATTTCCCATCAACAGTCTTGGTTGTGTTCAGCTACAGCAAAGCAAAACAAGTTAGCAGACCCTGTGCAGAGCGGGGCTGGGAAGCACCCGGTGGGGCTGGTTGCATGGGGACTCAGCCTGCGTCCATTCCTGTTCCAACATTCAGTGTTTACGCAGCACATTACACCCAGACAGGAGGCACTGGGATGCTAAGCAGTGCCCCCACCCTGCGGTGGGCTGTATCCCTGCCCCACACACACTGCAGTGCCCCTGCTAGGATGGAGCCCACACAGGGCACTTGGGGCCAAGACCTCCAGGTCCGGTGCTGTGAGAGGCCCCTGCCCTGCCACTGGGCCCTCGCTGGGAGCTGCAGCACCCAGGGGTGCTGTAGGAGCACAGACATGATCACAGGTCACTGCAGCTCCCGGCACTGCTGCCTCCGGCACGAGGAGGAGCGCACTCCCTCCTCTCCTTACCTCGGTGAGGAAGTTGATTTTAAAGCCTGTTGTTTTGCCGGTCTTGGGCTGCCCGTTGTTCAGGTAGTTTCCCATTGCCAGCACAAACTGCAAACACAAACGGTGGTGAATGACCAGCCAGCCTCCTCCAGCACTTGCACTGCCCCATCCCCATCTCCTTCGGTACCTTTGGGACCTGCTGTAGGGTCAGAGCCGCACCACGAGTGCAGCTTACGTTAGTGCTGCCCACAAGTCCCTTCCCTGCCCTGCAGCAGTCAGGCAGGACTCTCCTGTGGATCAGCTCCCTTGCCACTTTCAGCACACTGTGATTTTACAGATCTTTAAGGGGATCTTTTAAAGAAAAAGCAGCGTTCCAGCAGGGCTGTTTCCCCTCCAGAAGGCTGACTCCTTATGCTGTGGCGTTGCAGCACCAGGGGCACAGCAGGGCCCTCGGGACCACCTGGAAGTCAGCCGGGGGCTCTCGGGATCCCTGCTCTCTGCTCGTTAATGTGCAGCCAGCCACTGCCTCCCCAGCACTTAACGAGGTGTTGGGGTCACTGGCCAGGAGCCACCAACGCGGTTCATCTCTCATCTGGAAACGCCTTCAGTCACACTGTGTTCCCATTCATCCCACCTGCTTTTTTTTTTAAAGCCAAAGCTGGATGAATTAGCATTAATTTGGGGCAGCTCATCTGAGTCAGGCCAGCACCCAGTGGTGGGACCCTGCGGGCCAGGGGCTGGGGCCACACGGGGCTGTGCCACCCACCCCAGCTCTGAGGGCCCCGGAGGTATGCTGGGGACCCCAGCAGCTGCTGCCCACAGGGACAGTTCTGACCTCCAGAATTTTAGCCAGCTTCTTGCTGCTTTTCAGCTCCAGAGAGGCCTTGCAGATACACTCGTAGCTCGCTTTGATCTCCTCTGTCTTCTCCTGCAGGGTGGTCTTAAAATGTAGGCTGCGCAGACGGATCTTGTACTCTGGTACTGACAACATCTGAGAGCAAAAGGAGGGGAATTACTGCTGTCACCTGTAACCAAATCCTTCCTAGATGACGCTCCCTGGCGTATTGAAAATACAGCTCCCTGTGCTTGAAAATGGGATGGTGCTGCAGGAGGCTTGGTGCCCATACCCACAAGTGTCAACAGAAATAAGTCAGAGGCAGGCAACGTCACTCTTAGCATGCAGTAAATTTTGTGCTATGCTTCAGCTGTGAAACTGCCACTGCTGGGAGCTCCTGGACACCTCAGGCATCGGCACAGGAGGTCCCAGTGATGGGTGCCCCCAGCTCTTCCCACCCACAGCAGCACTCGGAGCACATCAGAGCCCTGCTGGCTGCGTGCTGCCTGCTGTGCCCTCCTCCCCTGTCCCTCTGCAGCACATCCCTCGGGCAGGGCCCCGCACAGGGCACCTGCATCCAGCAGGTACCTGCAGCACAAACTGGTCGGGCTCACTCAGCTTGCCGGGGTTCTCCTTGTAGCTCTGGAAGCGCTGCACCTCCTCCCCATCCGGGGCGTAGAGCAGGAGCTGCTTGATGTGAGAGGGCTCCAGGCGGTCCGTCTCCATCGTCATCAGGATCTGGCGCAGCTCCATGTGCGAGAGCTTGAGGTGGGCGATCAGGATGGCTGCGGGGAGGGATGGGCATCAGCAGGGGGCCAGGGGCTGGGCTGCCTGGCAGGACGGGGCCAGGAGGGGAAGCAAAACCTCTCTGTGGTGCAAGAGCAGCCTGGGCTTCGTGCGCCCACACTGCCAAGGGCAGCTGTGGGAGGAGGAAGGGTTTCTGCCCCCCGAGGCCCTGCAGAGGCTGCAGGGGTGGCTCAGGAGTCACTTTTCCCTGCACTGACCCCAGCCAGGCTATTGCAAAACATTTCAAGCACATCCCCAGCGTGTCCATCTGGAAAACTGTGGGAACTGGAAACCGTGCCCAGAGCCTCCCCCACTGCCACATCGCTGCAGCCCGGGGAGCCAGGAGCTCACAGGTCCCACCCAGCCCTCCCAGTGCTCCTGCCCACCACGAGCACTGGAGATGTGGCACTGCCCCCCCTTGGTGCACGGGGCAGCCCCACACACTGCTCTTCCCCTGTCCCTTGGAGGCCAATGAGCCACATCCCATCCCGCTCCCTCGTCCCAATGCCCGGGCTGAGCCCAGCCTGGGGGCACTCGCAGCGGCTTCTGCTGGGCTGTAAGAGCAGCCCCGGCCAGAGGAGCCGTGCTGGGACTGTGCTCCTGGGACTGTGCTCATGTAGCCTCCTTCCTGTTACCTTGCCAGTTCTCTACATCCCTGGTCCCATCTCGGGGCCCGTTTTGGGGGTACATCACCACGATGTTTACTTACATGTGTTGTAAGCCTTTTTGTGGGACAAAATTTCAACCACGTCTTTCTTTTTAAAGGTTTCAGGCAAGAGAGTTGGCTCTGGAAGAGAAACTGAGAGATTTAATCATGGGTAAGGACAGGCTCTGCCGGCTCCAGTGGGAAGAAAACTGCTGAAAACAGTGAAACCATGAATGAAAGGGAGGAGAGCTGATGCTTTGCACACAGCAATGGCTCCGGGAATCCTTGAATTCTGCGATTCAAAGATCTCCTGAATGGAGGACTCAGTAGGAGCTGAAAAAGGTAAAACAAGAGGTGAAATACACAGAAAATCCCAGACTGCCCAGAAACATCCCCGAAACAACAGCCCCTGAGAAGGGTCCTGTTTCATCCCACATCCACCACCCAACCCCTCTGAATTTGCCCTCTCCCAGCTGGACCCAGCCCACATCTGCTGTCACTGCTACACCTTACAGAGATAGAACAAAAAAAACATTACTCGGAATGCCCTCTACGGGCAGAGAAATGTTTTCACAGCTTTTTCAGGGCTGAGTTCCCATGCAGCAGAGCTGCAGTTTGCTCCCAGCCCGCAGCACAGCACCGCCGGCTGGTGCCCGGCGCACGGGGAGCACAGCCTGTGCGCAAAGGTGCTGCAGCTTTAGGGCTCTGCTCTGCCAGAAGCCAAGCCTGTCATGGCAATGAGGAGCATTTTGGGACACGACAGCCTGAGGGCGGCCGGGCAGAGCCGACTGAGCATGAGAGCGGGAAGCGGAACGGGAGCAAAACCGTCCGGCTGAGTCCCACTGCCCAGCCCGACTGAAACGCGGAGCGACAACAGACAGCGAGCACGGACAGCGGCAGCGAGGAGGACTCAGGGAGAGTTCCACCACCTCCACCTTAACTGCTGGTCGCAGCACCCCACATGTGAACGCTGCTGCACTGCCCCGAGCCAGCACCCCACTGCCTGGGGGCTGCTTAGCCCCAAACCCACAGCCGCACACCCCCGGCCCCCCAGCTGCCACCGGCACCCGCCCCAGAGCTCCGGTACTTACTGGTTGGTTTCTGCGTCCCGAAGTGCAGCTCCAGGTCCAGGTATTTGACCATGTCACTCAGCTTGTCGTAGTCCGAGTCTTCCCCGAGCTGCAGGAGGAGAAAGAGCAGGTGGGTGGCTGCGCTGCCCCCGGGACCGGCGGGCGCTGCCACCTGCACCGTGCCCCTTCCCTCCAACCCAGGGCTCTGACAAGCCCAGGACACGTTGATGGCACCGTCCTTATAAGAGGAAATCCTACAGAGCAATACTGCTGCTCACCTGCTGCTGGGGCACGCTTGCTCTACTAAAGGATGAAATCAAGTAAGAAATCCAGAGGTTTCCGGAATTCTTTGCAGCCAAAAAAATCACCAGGAAAAAACATCTCGTTCCCCAGAGTGCCTGAGCAGAGGGAGCTGCCCACAGGGATGCGGGGCTGCAGGTGCCTGCTGCAGGGCAGTGCCTGTGGGGCTGGACGGTGATCCCACAGCTCCAGCCAGCTGCTCAGGGCAGGAGGAGAAACACAGGGGCTGGAAGCTGAACTCCACCAAGGCCGGTTCCTCCCTACAGGGACCTGAATCCCCTCCATCACCTCAAGTCCATGAGGCCAAAGGCTCATCACACCTCACTCCTTGCCTCTGCTTTGCCCCACGGTGCTCTTGGTGCTCTCCCCAGCCGTGCTGCCACCCGTGCTCATGGTTTCCCATTGATAAAACCTCCTGCAGCCCCCGTGCCCCCACCCGTGCCGTACCTGCCCCCAGATGGTCCCTTCCGAGTTCTCCACCTGCTCCCAGCGCAGCCTCTTGACGCTCATGTGGTTGGTCTCACTCCTGCGGTGCAGCAGCCCCCGGTGCAGGGGGGGCGCGCAGGGCACCGGGGGGGGCGGTGGGGGGGGCGGTGGGGGCGGGATGGGGTGCAGGTGGCTGATGAGGGATTTGGGGGCGGGCGACACGCTCGCCTTGGTGGCCTCCGCCTTTGTGGGGACGGCCTGGGGGTCGTGGAACTGCAGGGGGGGCGGTGGCGGAGGGGGGCTGAGCGGAGGGGGGGGGATGTGGTCCGAGAGCGTGGAGTAGGTCAGGGAGCTGCCCTCGTCACTGCTGCTGATGTACTCGCTGCTGCTGACGTCGTTGGTGACGTAGCTGCCCTGGTCATCGTGGAAGCTCATCTGGGGGGGAAGAGGGAGAGGCTGAAGGAGGCTCCTCATCCTCCATCCCCGGCCACCAGCCTCAGCGGGGTCCTGTCCCCTTCTGCCCCCCTCCCAGCCCTGGGACGTGTCCCCAGCCTGGCACGAGATGCTCCAGGCTGCCACGTGCAGGAGAGACCATGCGCCAAGCCCAGCGCCACGCTCACCTCCTCGTAGTCATTCTCAGGGGTGAGGAAATCATCCACGATGGTGACCCGGTGTCCCAGCTGCTCGCTGAGGGCATCCAGGAACCGGTCGGTGTCGCGGCTGCGCGGGGGCCTGGAGAAGGTGAAGAGCTTCTTCCGCCGTGACAGCGGGCTGAGCGGGTACTGGCGGTGCCGGGGGGACGGGGCCGGGCTGCTGTCCAGGCTGACGTAGGGGTTGGACTCGGTGCTGCTCGGGGAGGGCATGCTGCTGTGCAGGCGGTAGTAGCACTGCTGGGAGGCCAGCGGGTCGCTCGGCCACGACAGTGGCACCCCCGACTTGCGGGAACCTGCGGGACGGGGCACTGCTGGGGGTCCTGCACCACTACGATCACCGGGTGAGCCCCCCCGAGCCCCCCCAGCTCTGCCTCTCTCAGGAGCCGTAGGAAGGCAGATGGTACCTGCAGTGCGCGCTGGCTCCGGGGCCGGAGGCGATGCCCTGTGCAGGGCAGCAGTGCCCATCTTGCTGGCGAAGCTGCCCAGCAGGCGGTTTTCCAGCTCTGCGTACACAGCCGACATCTGGGGAAAAGGGCAAGGAGCTGCTGGCAGTGCCCGAACTGAGACCTGGCTTGTGACCCCTCCCCAGGGACCTGCGATGTCCCGGGGCACGACGCCCAGCACAGATGTCCTTTATTCTTTAAAGGACTGCTGCACCCCAAACCTAGGCTACCCTGACTTTCTGAAGCTCCCCAGGAGCCTCCCACAAGGCTGCAAGACAAGGACAGACCCCACCGGTACTAACGCTGTACTGGTACTAACACCATGAAGGCAAAGGTCCCACGTTCCTGGGGCAAAGCGCTGCCAGGAGCCCTCCCCGCCTCCCACCCACGGGTGACAGCCGCACCATTTTGGGGTTGGGGGTCTCTGGCAGGGATGTGCCATCCCCAGCCTGCCTCTCTCCAGGGATCAGGCGAACCGGGACCTCCACGGTGTCACTCTGACCTGCCGAAGGAAGACACAAACCCGTCAGGAGTGCCCCATGTTGTGCATGCCCCCAGCAGCCCCCAACAGTCCTGACCCATGAAGGTCCCTCCCATCCTCTGCCCACCCCTCACCCTGACCAGGCATGCAGCAAAGCCCCACGAGCTCCCGGGGCCGAGGCCCCCAGGGATGGGTGCAGGCAGCCCCCGGTGCCAGTGCCAGGGGTGCAAGTGTAAGGGGCAGGGGGTGGTTTAACGTGGCAGCAGCCACCCAGCAGTGAAACGTGGCGTGTACCAGAAAACAAGCACAGCTGAGAGACAATCCTCCTGTGCTTGCCCCTTACCTCTCTGTACTCAGCTTGTCTAAATGGGAATAAATAAAATATTTTTTTTTGGTTACTGAAAACCCCGTGGGCTGCTGACCCTCGCAATTCACTTCTGAGCAATGGAATGGGCTGGAAACAACGTTCAGGCTCAGCCCAAGTGGCTTCATATTGGAACTGCTTGTTTCAGCTGTTCCAAAAGCAGGGATTTCCAGACAAAGACTTTGGGCTCACCCCATCCCAACCTCCACCATTTCCCACCGTTGGTGCTCAGGGACAGGCCAGGACATCAACCTGGGGCAGAGCACTCGGGCGCAGCCCTTGGGACCCCAGCACCCTCCTCCCCACACCGGGAGCCCCGCGCGGCCCCATGCCACCCACCTGCAGCCCCCCCTTCCTCGGGGCGGGGGGTCCGAAGGCTGCCCCGGCACAGGGAGGCCCCTCGCATGGAGCTGCGGTAGCGCTCCTCTGCCTCCGGCTCGGCTGCGGCAGAGAGATGCCCGGTGAGACACGGAGAGCTGTGTAGGACCCCCCCATGGGGCTGCCCCCCAGCCGTTGGGGCACGCAGCCGCTCTGCCCCCCAGCCCAGGAGTGGGGCAGCACCAGAGCACTGCCTGCAGGAGCCGTGCTAATGAGTTAATTTGTGCGCAGCTCAGTGCGGTGGCTCAGAGGCTCAGACACAGCAGGACGAGGATACCGGAGCACCCCCGGGCTCCCTGGTATCCAACAGACTGACAGTCACACAGCCCGAAACACACCAAGGTCAGAGATAGCCACCGGGTCTGGAAGAAGCCCAGGTGAAGAACCATCCAAAATTCATGGATCTCCGGCCATCCCGCTCCCACACGTGGACACACATCATGCAAAGGCCAGAACCTGGGGTGCTCACGGACTGCCCCTCGCTGCTCAGAGGCCGAAAGGAGCCAGGGAGCAGCCCGTGCACAGCGTGGTCCTGGGAGGCTCAGCACCATCCTCCTCTGTCCATGGCTGGGGACACCTGCCTGGCATCCCTGGCATGGGCTGCTGACTGCAAACACACAGACTTCCCCCCGAGATCTTCTCAAGTTTATAAACTCCATTTTTAGGGTGTTAGCTCCTAGGAATATCCAACAATTTAGGTACTTTGGGCCATGATTTTGCACACACGAAAGCAGTGGAAATCGTGCAGATTAGGTGAGCAAATACCCCTCAGTTTTCCATGGGGTATTTGCACCAGGACTGCTCAGCTGTTTCTCCCTGTGAGGGGAAAAGCTGTGCCAAAAGAACTGTGCTCTTCCAAAAGCCTCTCTGAATTCAAACACCTTCTTCACACAGTTTTACCTACACTGATTCTAAAATAAACATAACAACAAAATGCAAACGGCCTAGAATAGAAGAATCTGAAAGCAACTCAGAAGCCCAAATCCAAAGATTAAAACATTTCAGTCCCAATTTGCCCTCCACTTTCTGCTGTCTGAGTGCAGAGCCCGTAATCCTCACCGAGCCACGGCTGGTTTTGTGTTGCCACAGCAACGAGCGATGCTGGCAGCAGAGGCAGACCGCAGGCATCCCTCAGGGGACAGGGACAAGCGATGTCTCTGGGCGAGCTGTGCTCCTGCCACCCCTCTGGCATTGTCAGGTCGAGATACCCCCTCCTAGCCCAGTGTTACCAGCAGGTGCCCGTGCACAGCTGGCTGCTGCAGAGCTCCCCAGACACCGCTGCCATCCATCACCTGCCTCTCTTAGCCAGGCGCTGCCCCTCGGCCATCCATTCCCTTCCTAACCTCCAACCTCCTGAGCAGCCTCTGAGCCGCAGACAACCTCTACCAGTGCACCAGCACCACCTCTCCTCTCAACCTCAGCCTGACGGTCACAGATCAAACCCTCATGGGTGCCAGGAGCCGGAGCCACACTGCACAGGGCAGCAAGGGGCAGCACCAAGCTCCCTGGGGGCCTGCGGGACACGGCGGGGGCTCTCCTCTCACCTGCCAAGGACTTGTAACCAAGAAACCTGGCAATCTTTTGCTGGCAGTGCTCCTGCTCTTCGTACGTCAGCAGCTGGTAGATAAACTGCCAAATGACTTGCTTGGCTGGTGTGTCTAGCACCGGGTACACATCCACAATGAGAGTGTCAATATTCCTGCAAGATTGGAAAGAGAGGGGCCAGGCAGTGAGCACGTCCTGAGCTGCACAGCCCCAGCACACGGCTCTGTGCGTCCCCACCTGCCTCTCGGTGTGAGCACACCGCGTCAGCTCCACGCAGAGCTGCCAGCGAGGGACAGAGCCCTTCAGGGCGAGATGTCAGGGACGTGGAGCTGTGCAGGTGGTGCTAATGCACAGAGAGCTCCCGGGCCCAGCAGCACCTGGCAGCTGGGCTATAAAACCTGGTTTGTGAGGCAGGCTGGGCTCTGGGGGAGCTGCCTGGAGGAGCCCCAGAAGGCAGAGATGCTCTGGCAAGGTCCAAGGTGCTGATGGCAGCAGGCAGGCTCAGGTAGGAGCATGCTGGAGGGAGAGGAGGACTGGGCTGAAGGCTCTGCTTTGTGTTGGCTCTGTGGTGGTGGAGGTGGTGGAAGGGCTGTTAAGAACACCAGGGCTGAGCACCCTAAAGGATAAGGCAGCCCAGGGAAAGGAGGGATGCCTCAGGAAGAGCTGCCTCCTGAGAGCTGAGGTCAGGCTGCTCCTCTGCTGAGCAGCTGAGGTGGGGATCTGAGGCCAAAGCTTCCTGCAACTGCTGCATCCTGCTTGTAAAAGCAACAGCAAGAATTTCTTATAAAGAACTGGAAGGAGACTCTGTATTTAGAACAGACCTGTTGTCTTGATATTAACCCCATGGAGCATCCCTGTCCCCTAATGAGCAGGGACCAGGTCCGTGAGGGAGAGCTGAGGGGGGAAAGGGGTTATTTTGCTGCTCTCTAGCTCTGTGCTGCTTTGATTTTTCTGTGGAGCTGGGCTCAGCTCCTGGCTGCCCGCAGCCTGTTCCCCACTCAGAGGTTGGTATTTTGGAGGTGCTGTGCCCTCTGGGCTCGCTGTTTTCCCGGTTTGTGTGCAGGCTGAGCTGGCCCCAGCCCAGCTGTGGGTGTCCTGCTCCCTCCTGTGCTCACAGCTGGGAAATGCTGCTGCCTGCTTGCTGAGCCTGCGGGCAACATAAGCTTAATACTTGGGGATTTCTGCCTTTCTCAGGGCAGTTACAGGTCACAGATAGCTCACCTGGGGCAAACACACAATTAGCTTATGATGAATTATCGAGAAATGGGGCAGCTACAGGTGAGACAAACTCCTCAGGAGAAGGAGCCCATGCCCCTTGTGCAGCCATGGGGCAGATGAAGGTGATGGCCCTGCTGAGGGGGAGCTGCCTGGCTCTGTTCACAGGACTCAGGTTCCCACCCTGGTGCTGCAGAGCCCTGCTCAGGTCTGCCTTTCCCAGCTGCAGACCCTGGTGCCCTGCAGCTGTTCTCACACAAATGCCCACTGGGGGAATCCCGCAGAAGCAGAGCGGTCTCAGAAGAGCTCACAGCAATGACTTCTGCTTTATTGTGGTGGAGGTAGTGACTATGGGCCTCAGGAGGGTTTGCTCAGCTGCTGGGGGGGGATTCCAGCAGCTGTGCCTCCCTCAGCACCTGCAGGCTGGTGGGCAGCACAGGGCTCTGGTCGCATTGTGGTGGTGCAGCCCTAGTGATGCTGTTGGGAGCTTGTCTATTGCTGCCAGTGACCTAAATACAGAGGGGTTTGTTGCATTTCCTTGTAAAACTGAGGATTCAGATCCTTATCTGACTTTATGAAGCAGAATGCTGCGTGAAGGCAGCAGGAGCCTGCCTGGCTCTGCCTGGTGCTTCCCCAGCCTGTGGTAGGAGCTGGGCTCCAGGGGGAAGCAATGCTCAGTTGGGGCAGTGAGCACCTCCCAGCACCCTGAGCAGTGGCTTCTGCACCGCTGTGCAGGAAGATTAAAGACCAAGGGCAGAAAACAAGGTCACTACGGCAAGCCTGGATGCTGCCCAGGGATGGGTTTCAGCCCCGCAGCAGGACAAGGAGGACGCGTGCAGCTACAGGGTGAGGGCTGTGCAGCTGTCCTGCTGCAGCCAAAATGCTGGGAAGAGCAAGGAGCTGGGAAAGGAGCGTGGTGAGATTACTGCCAGAGGCAGCAGGAGAGCCTGTGCTGTGGGAGACAAGGTCACCTTATGGTGGGGAGGGGAAAGGGAGATGGAACTGACCTCCAAAGCTAATGCATCTGACTGCCAGGACACCTGGCAAGAGATGGGCTCAGCCTCAGCTCCTTCCCTGAGGGAAATGCACAGCTGGAGAGAGGGATCAGAGCTTGCTGCTGACAGCCTGCGAGGCTGAGGTCTGACCCTGACGTGGACATCGCTACCTGTCCTGTTGGCAGAGTTAGAGGAATGGGGCTGCTGCCGAGTTACCGATGTTGGAAGAAGCTTTCCAGGGCTTTGCAGATGGTATAGCGCTCAGGTGGGGTGAGCAGGTGCTCCAGCTGCTGGTGGAAGGTCCTCCCTTGAATCTTGATGCTAGAGGGGAGAATCTCTGCGACCCACTGCAGGGAGGTGAGCGCGGAGGAGGCGGTCGGGGAGTCAGCAGAG
This sequence comes from Anas platyrhynchos, assembly GCF_047663525.1. Classification (NCBI taxonomy): domain Eukaryota; kingdom Metazoa; phylum Chordata; class Aves; order Anseriformes; family Anatidae; genus Anas; species Anas platyrhynchos. The sequence continues at coordinate 18,948,513 of NC_092601.1, read as the reverse complement.
TCAGAGTCTGCAAGGTGCAGGTAGAGAGAAAAGAGAGTTCAACAGAGCAAGGGGCTGGAGTGGGGCCACAGGATGAGCCCTGCAGCAGCCCTGTCTGCTGGGCAGGGGTGAGAAGGGTGCAGCTGGGGCTGGTCTGTGCCTCCCAGCTGGAAAACCACACAGGCTGTGGAGCCACAGTGCTGTAACCCACCTCTGGGTGCCCTGCAGGCCTCTGGCCTCCCTCCTGAATGCAGCATCTGGGCCCCGCAGGGTCCCTTTGGTCTTGCTGCGGTCTTTCAGGCTGATGCCTGTGTCCCCAGACCACTCACACCCTGCTCCACCTCCTGCTTTTCCCAGAGCATGAGCACCTCACTCCGTGGAAATACACAGCCTGATGCACACATTGCTGCACCGGGGGGAATCAAACAGGTTTTGGTCTCTGGATGGCTGATAAAAGGCTGCTTTCTGGCCAGCCTGGAGCAGGGGCTGCCCTTGCCTTTGTCCTGAGCCATGGGGAGCTGGGCTGGCTGCTCCTGAGCTCCCGGCTGTGCCAGCAGGCCCAGCAACCTGCCCTGAATGGGCAGGGATGTTCTGCCTGGGCTGCTCCCCAGGAGCTCTTTGGTCAGGCTGCTTCTGCATTTGCCTGGGAACACACGGGTGGCATTCCCTCTCTTGCTCTCCAAAGCCTGTGCTCAAACTTTGAGGCACTTCACGATAATCACTGACTTCAGGGGCAGCACCAGTCAAGTGCTACCTGCAAGCAAGCTGAGGCAGGGCATGCTTTGGTGTGCATTTCACATGCTGAGCCTGGAGCAGTGCGGGGTGATGTCCCCAGCTGGGAGGGGGACCTGGCCAAGCTCTGGGGTGTGCTTGAATGTGGGAATGTGGCCAGGGCTCCGGGGGCAGAAATCCCATCCTGTCTCAGTTTCTTTCAAGGGGCTGAGTGCTGCTGGCCCTACTGATGAGCAGCGAAGGTCTTGCTTTTGTTTCTAGGGCGCGTGCAATCAGGTTGGTAGCACAGGGCTGCCAATGTGGAGCTGGGGGGAGTCTGTCACTGCTCTGGCTGGACGAGCCACTCACTAACTCCTGCACTGCAGAGCAGCACCCCAATAACGCACTGACCCTGCTGCCTTCACCCTGCTCTGGAACCAGCACAGCAAGCCCCGCCCTGAGCTGTGGTGCTGAAATCACTGACAAATACCCGCATCACCCCCAGCCACCTTCCTCCTGCTGACACGCTCACCAGCAGTGAGCTAAATTATTCACAGCAGCAGCAGTTCTGAACAGCACAGCCCGTGCACAACCGCGGTATTTGCACAGCGACCATGGATGCACGGGGTTGGGTTACTTCAGCCAAGTAGACGGCACAGACTGCATGTGGAGGACGTGAGACAGGGCTGTCAAGGACAATCACACAGTACACTGAGCCTTCTGGACGGCAGCCAGGCTGGGGATTAAGCCTGACCCCAGAAAGCCGGCAGCCTCCTGCCCTGGCTGGAGGCAGTGCCTGCAGCGTGCTGAGCCCATGAGGGTGTGTGGTGCTTCCCTGCTGACATGGCAAGTTTGGGAGCCCTCAGATTTGGGATTCCTGTTAGCTCCGGGCCCCTCCTGGCCAGCACGCTTACCGTTGGAGAAGTTGACGATCCCCTCCTCCACCACCAAGGTGGGCATCGCCCCGCTGCCCTGCAGCATCGACACCACCTTGTCGTGGGAGCAGTTCCTGCGGGGCACAGGAGAGCCGGTCAGAGCTGCCCTTCTCTGCCAAACAGCCCCGGCTGGCTGCTGGCAGCCCCTGCTGCCCTGGCTGCGGTCTCCCTGGGCTCTCCATCCTTGCCTGGCTCCAGCTGTGCTGATCAGAGGGGCAGCGTGAATCACACCGTGATGCTCTGGGTGTGCCCGCAGCAAGGAGTCAGCGCGTGCCAGCACCTCCCAGAGCTGTTGTGCTACGTGAAGCCAGTGTGACTTCAAGCTATGCTCAGACCCAGCAGATAACTCTCCATTTAAATGGTACTGCTGTGGTCTCTGCTTGTCTGTGTTCTGCGTGGAGAGAAAATGTGAGCTGGGTGTGAAGGGCACAGGCTGACCCAGGACAGTGCCTGCCAAAATGTGGGCTCAGAGGACAATCTGCAGCTGGGTCTCCTCTGTGTTCTGGCAGTGCTGTATCAGCCAGCAGTTTGCTGGATCAGCCGAAATGTGAGAACTGAAGCACTGACAGAAGCATCAGATGTTTAACCTTTAAATATTCATCGCTCTCTCTTATCACGTAGCCTGCTCTAACCCTTTGCTCTTGCTTTTTGTGCAGAAAGTCCAAGCTGGTGAAATACGGGCTGCTGCCACTGCACTGCTGAGGTAAAAGGAAGAGCAGGGCTGGAGCTGAAATGCTCCTCTTAGAGCCAGTTTTATAAAAAAATATTACAGGAGATGTCCTTATGGGGCAAAAACCCTCATGCCCCAGCAGCCAACTCTCATGGCCACCCAGCTCTGGTCTCTGTCACACAAAGGTGAACAAGGAACACAACCGTGCTGCCCCCCTGCCACTGCCCAGAGTCCCCCCGATCCCAGGGGCTTTAAGGAGCCTCTTACCTCATGTCCAGGCCGTTGAGAAATAGGATTCGGTCTCCAGCTTTGAGCGCAGCCTTCTCAGCTGGGCTCCCTGCATATCAAGGGAAGGAGAGGGGCTTCAGCTGATGGGCCCCTGCCCGCTGGGCTCAGTGATGCCAGCACCCAGCTTGCACTCAAAAGCAGGTGTGGTTTCAGGCTATTCACTAAATACGCCTTCTACCCCTCAAAACAGGGAGTGCATAAAACCAAGATAAATCCTACCAAAGTTATTAATTATTCAACTTGGGAGGCTCCACCACTGAGCCTTGTCAAAGTCCCTTCTGCTATTTTCTAGCAAACGAACACTTTAAAATTTCACATTCAGCCCAGGGCTAGGTCTCTGCCTCCTGAGGCCGGCAGCTTTTCTTACCTGGCAGGACAGACTCGATCCACACTGGTGCATGTCCACGTAACGTGAAGCCGAAGCTTTTGTTGCCTTTATAAACCCGCACGGTTCTGCAGGTGAAAAAGCAAATGAGACATCAGAGCCTGACAAGCGTTTGGTTGTTCCCTTCCCCAGCCCCACCAGAGCCCCCTTTCCTGGACCCTCCCTGGGAGGATTCCCCAGCTCTGCTGACAGTCCCAGTACTGCTCTGTCTGCCTGGGAGCTGGGGCTGGGAGCAGAGCAGAGCAGGGCAGCACCAGGGCAGCTCGGTGCTCCAGGGCTGCTGAGCTCTGGCCATATGGGCAGCGGGAAGTGGGTTAATCCCTTGTGCACCACTGTCCTCCCCTCCTCCTGCTGCTGTGGCACCCAGACACCATCAGGGCATGGTGACATCCTGCTGTGTGCCTGGGCATCGTGGCCCATCAGCAGGGCTGAGCATCCTGCATCCAGCACGGCCAGGTGCCCTGCATCCCTCCCAGCACCCACCCAGCACACCACCAAGCACCGTGAGCTCCAGGGCACCCAGGGAAGGCGTTACCTGCGGGCAGCCCCCGAGGGCACATTGCTGGTGATGAGCGAGGTGCTTTTCCGCAGGCTCCTGCTGGCCTCCTCGTGGCTGCGGGGCACGGAGCTGGCGCGGGTGGACACGAGGAGCCGCTCCTGGTGGTCCTCGCTCCGGCTGCGCCGCAGGCGGTTGCTGTGCTGCTGGCTCTTGGAGCGGCACAGCTTGCTGATCAGGCTCTGCGACACCACCTCGTCGAAGCGCTGCCGGTGCTTCTTGGGGATGAAAATCCTGGCAGACGGGACAAGGGAAGGGGTGAGGATTGGGGTCGAGGTGGCCGTGGCACAGAGCTCTGGATCCTGCTCTATCAGGGAAAGGAGAGGCCAGAGCAGCACCGGCCCCTGTGTGCTGTCAGCCTCAGCCCTCCCCAGAGCTGTGAGCACCAGGGCGCGGGGCTGGGGACACCAGGGACGTCAGGAACAGAGGGAACCCTGGGGACACCAGGGATGCTGGCTGCATCTCCTGCTCTGTCCCATGCACAGCTCCATCAGGGTGAGGAATTCAGAGCCCTCCACTTGCAGAGACCAACTCAAACAGCTCCGTTCCTCCTTGTGTCCCATCCCAGACCTCTTCAGCCACTGGCCCTGGTATGCCACCAAGGCTTAAATGAACTGTTTTTCCCCCAACTGCAGCTCAGGAGCCAGCCCTATGGGGGAAAATCTTGCTCTGTGGAGCCTGTTCTGCTGCAAACCTCGCTGCTGCCGAGGGCTGTGGCTCCCAAGGTGGCTCTGAGCAGTGTTTGGAGGGGATGGGATGGGTGGTGTTAGCAAAAGCAGAATGAGACTCTCTGCCCTCCTCTAGGTCCTCTCCCTGTCCCTGCTGTCCAGGGGGACAAACCCTGCACAAGAGCCCCCAGAACACCTCCAGACCCAGCCTCTTTGCCAGGACCCACACGGTGCCGCTGCCCATCTCCTGCCCATGCCCTCTGCTGAAAGCCCTGCAGCTTTCGCTCCAGGCTGTGGCACTCCTCCCGTGCTTGTTGCAACAGGGGGAGATGCTTTGTTTTTCCTTTCTCTTTTTTTTCCTCTTGCCATCACAGCCGCCAAACACCAACACCTCATTCACCTCCTCCCACCCTTTCCGTTTGCACATTTGGGGGTTCTTTGAGGAGGTGTTATCGTTATCTCCTGGTGTTTCTATAGCAACTCCGTGCGCTGTGCCCAGGCCGTGGCTGCCGCAGCTGCACTCGCTCACCAGACGCCGCCTCGTGCCCCTTGTTACCTCCAGACGTAACAAGGAGGTAGCCCCTCCGATGCTCCAGAGGGGCTCCTGGGCATCACCTCCAAAGGAACCTGAAAGCCTGGATGAAGCTGGAGGAGAGGAGACCTCCAAGCCCAACCCTCGGACCAGGAGGTCTCCATTTGCCTCCTGAGGACAGGCAGAGCTCAGAGCAGCTCGTGCCCTCCCGCTGAGCCACAGCAGGCAGATTGCAGCTGGGCCCGATGCTGACATATGCTCGCACGAAGCATTTGGTGATAATTTAAAATAAGTAACACGTTGGTACAATTCACAGTCAATTTGTGATGAAGCAGCAACTAGAAAAGAGCGAAACCGCGCTAATGAACCGTTCCCCCAGCTGCACGCAGGCGTCTGCGGCCCCGTGGCAGGGAGGAGGCGAGCACCGGGCAGCAGCGGGGCCAGGCTGCGCTCCCCTCCCGTGGGGAAAGGGCCCGAGCCCCTCGCAGGCAAAACAAGCACGGTCTCATTTCATTTGGCCAAATTAGCTCGGTCCCACTGCTGTCAGCAGGACCGTCCCACTTTGCACTGACGGCTACCTCACGAAAGGAGCTGAGGAGCAAGGTACAGCTGGCTTGTAGCAGGCACAAAGACATTTCTCTATGGATTGGCTCAGTGTTCAAAGTAAAACTGCGTGTTAGAATGGAGAGGAGCAAAACGACTGGTAAAAATAATCCTATTAGAGCACGCAAATGATTTTCGTCCTGAGAAACCTTTTGCAGAGAATTTCCAGAGAAGCCTCGGAGAGTGCAGAATGGCCACGGCGCTGCTGGGGGACCTGCAGGGCAGTGCTTTTGTGTTTTGGCTGGCCTGAGAAATTGCGTGTGCTCAGATCTGCTCCTTAACGAGCAGCACACCAACAAGGCAGCGCAGGGCATGGTGCTGGCCTGATGCTGCTGCAGCTCCAGCGCAATGCACCCACGCAGCACACACCAACACCAGCACCAAAACCAGCACCAGGGCGGATGGTGCCCAGCACTTCGTGGGAAACCACAGCTGCCCCGTGATGCTCGGCCATCCCCAGGATCAGCCCTGCCCAGCACCCGGCTGGGTTCCCTCTCTCCAGAAGGGATGCTGTGGCAGAGCTCTCCCTGCAAGCAGCTGGGGACCTGGCAGCCCGGCAGCCCCACAGTGCTGGGGAGCCAGGCAACGCCGGCCTCGCACCTTCATCTTCCTCCCTCTCCTCTTCCTCGTGTGCCCCATGTCGGCTGCATTCCCTGTCAGAGTGGGGCTGGGAAAGGTGTTCCCAGCCCTGGCCACAGTGGCCCTGCACCCACTGCCCGGCCCCGCAGAGCCCCAGCGCACTGACAGCCCCCTCCTCTGAGGAGTACCAGGACACGTTCTTCAACAGCACTCAGTCTGCACCAGCACCAATATGAATCCAGGGCATTTTCCAGGCCAGGAGAGGTCCCCGAGCGCTGCGAGTTGCTGCATGCTCCCACGGGGCTGGGAAATGCGGCCGGCAGAAGCCCGCCTGCCCTGCCCCGTCACAGCTCTCCGCCCTGAGGCTCACTTCAGCAGAGGGTGGTCAGCACGTCTCAGTCTTTGTCCACTCCCTTTAAAACTCACAGACAGGTCATTTGTAGCTTATCTCCTCGCGGATATTCCTCTTTCCTCAGCTGGCACTTGCTAAGGGTTTCCTCTTTCCCCCGCCAGCCCAGGGGCCTCCCCCTGCCCAGTGCTGGTGCTGTGCCGCGCTCTGCAGGACCCACAGCTCCCACCACCTCCCCGGGGACCAGCCGTGGTGCCCAGCCACGAGGTCTCCCTGCTCCGTGCCCCTTCCCACCCCGGCACCAGGCAGCACCCCAAACCAGCCAGCTGGTGGGCTACGGGCACGGAGCCACGGCAGACCCAGAAGAGCTCTTCCCACATCCCCAACCCCCAGCCCCAATTTTCGCTTGAGCATTGCCCGACTTCCCCAGCTCCCCACACCACAGCTGTGGGGGCGCAGGATCTGGCCAGGCCAAGGCAATGCTGGCAGCCGTGATGCCCTCACTGGCCGTGCCCTGCCATGCATGAGGGAACAGCAGCAGAGACATCGTGGGGATGCCCACGGGAGCACCAGCCCTGCCCGGTAAATCTAACCCTGAGCATCGCCCGCGGAGCAGCAGAGCAGAGACGTACCGAAAATGCCGAGAGAAACTCCGGTCCTTTCCCATTTGTCCAGGTGCGGCGGGAACAAAAGGGAGACGCTTCAGCTCCTCATGCAGCTGAGATTCAGCCTCCGCTCACGCCCACGACGCGGCTCCAGCAGCCGATCGGTGCCAGCGGGGCCCTGCCCTGGCACCCCGCGGTGCGGGGAGCGCGGCCAGATGGGCGGCCAGCAGCGCCTGGGCTGCCTGCCCTCACCTCGCCTCCCAGCACCGGGGTTACCACGCGCCGCGTCCTCCTCCTGTTTTATCAGTTCTGCTTTAGTGTCTGCTTTGCCTTCCCTTCTCCCCAGCACCAGCTCTGCCCCGAAATTCGGCTGCGAAGCCTTTTGCTTTCCCTAAAACTGCAGCCTCTGTAATTTCCAGCTGGAACTCTCTGGTAAGGATGCTGCACAGAAAGGAGGGCACGGCTCCACGCCGAACTCCAGGGGGATGCCTCGCTGGTGCTAATTAGTTGACTTCTAAAGTGCTTCTGTTTAAATTACATGCCGCTGTAATGGGTGAGAAACCTTAAAGGAAAACAGCAACGGCACGGGTGCGGCGCTGCTCGCGCACTGCGGAGCCACCGTGGCCACCACGGCCACCGGCTCCATCCCTGGCTCGTGGGGTCACCAACAGCAGGGCCAGGACCCGACCTCAGCTTTCTGCCTTCATGGGACCAAAGCTGTGCTGGGGGGAATCACTCACCCCCATCATTCACCCCCAGGGTGACGCAGCCGCGCATTGCATTAGGGATAGAAGATAAAAAAAAAACATAACTTTTTTTTTTTTATATAATGCTGTCTTTAAACACAGCACTGCCCTTTGATAACGAGGATGTGAAGCTTCCCAGAGCTGCAGAAATAAGACACGATCTCCAGGCAGCAAAGCAAAGAAAAATGAAAAATGTATGGTTTAGCCCCAAAACAGCCATCAAAGGCCTGACCTTGAGTCTGTCGCTTGTGCAGAAAACACATCCCAGGGTGGATTAAAACACTGAGCTACATTTGGATTATGTCTAAATTATGCCGTATAAACAGCTGCCAAGCTGGAAAAACACTTCTGCCCCGATAACAAGCTGCAATGCTAAATTTCACACGCTTCTGTGATATAAAATTCTTCACCCATACGGTAAGGATCTGCACAGATCTCAGATCTGATCTGCTTTTCCCTGCCTGGATTCCCCTACGGACACCTCTGCGGAGTGTAGCCGGGCTCTGGGCACTCGTCCCATGGTGTGACAGTGGGGACAGGCAGGGCCGTGCTGGCAGCCCCGCGCTGCCCTCCATCCCCATGGGGACGCAGCCACAGCACCAGCGGCACTCGCAGGTGGAGGGCGCAGACCTCTGGTTTTCCCAGCGGGTTCTCCATGCAGGCAGGGCTCCCATCCCACCCCCCGCAACGGAAGGCTCAGTAATCCTTCATCCAGCCGCAGCTGTTTTGCAGAGGTGCCCGCTGCTGCTCGCATGGAACAGGACTGGCGGCGCTCCTCCACCCGGCAGCGCAGACACAGAGCCCACCGCGGCCCTTCCCAGCCCCTGGTTGGGGACCCCCCTACATGTCCTGAGTGAGATGCTGCCAAGAACCCCCCGGTCACCTTCCCATGTCAGCCTCGTGCCTGCACTGTGCAGATTTTTTTTTTGTTTTTGTAAGCTGTTCAGTGTGGGGACACCAGGACAAATGCAGTTTCTCATGTTTAGGACACGAGAAACCCCTCAGCCCAGGCAACTGCTTTCCGAAATCAAAGTTGGAAATCAGTGTTGGTGTGAATGCAGGCTCTGCTGATAAAATCTGCATTACAGCAGCAGCTTGATTTGTCAAACCAAATTAATCCCATAACAGATTTTGCACCGAGGCATTTTGGTCATGACCTATTTGAACTCTGCTGCAATAAAAGGAACTTCGCTCCCAACTGCTTTCACTGCTGGCACGTTTTTTTTTTTTTCCTGCTGCCCTAATTCCTTTTTTAGGCCATTTAGCATACGTCTGGCTGTAAGATTAGTGATTTTTTATAACGGAAGCAAACCAGAGCGGCTTTTCCTCCGTTATCGTCCTGCTGCCCACACGGCCGTGCAGTGGCCCTGCCCAGAGCCCGGGGCAGCAGCTCGACGCAGCGGGGTCGGCATCGCCTGTGCCTCACCCGAGCTGCACTTCCAGCCCCAGCGAGGAGGAAAGCTTTCCCCAAAGCCTGCAGGCAGGGAGACGTGGGGAGGGGGGCAGGCAGGGGAGCAGCGCGATCTATCCTATATAAATCCTGATGAAATGAAATTTCTTATCCAGAGAAAGTCACAGATGGCTGGTGCATTTTAATGCGGGGCCATGCCAAGCGATTTTATTGCCGTGAAAAACAAGCCGAGACAAATAGATTGTTTGGAGCATTATTAAAATGAAGGCGGTGGGATTTCTCCCGTGATAAGGGAACCCCCGTTGGGCAGCGATTTTATCTTTGTCAGGGATCAGAAGCGGCTGCAATCACAAGTGAGCTCGCTGCAGCTCAGCCCCCGTGCGGCCCCTGCGGCAGCGGGGACACCTCTGGTCCCTGCCTTGGCTCCCAAATCGAGCAGGGGCAGTTGCAAAGGCAGCGTGCTGCAGCCGAAGAAGGGAAGGGACAAACTACAGCTGACCGTGTTCTCCTTGCAGCAGGGTGAAGCACAACAAATGACCCAAAGGAGCCCCACGACAACCCCTAACAGCCCAAACAACCAGAGCTGCCTCCCGATGAGTTAACACACCCTGGACCTCAGCACACACCACTGATCACATCCAGGTTAACGGGACGGTGCCTGCACACGGGGCATCCGCGCTGGTGGTCAGTGCACGAGCTTTTGTCACGCTAAAGGTCAACGGGGAGAGAGGAGATCTGTGTGGTTTCCATCACCCCACAGATCTGATGTTTCAACCAAAACAACACCGGCATGGGGATGGATGCTGCTGGGGGGCAGCACAAAGGGAGGCAGTGACCGGTACGCGGTGTGTCACGAGCTCTAAGCCTCACTGAAACGCAGGCGAGGCTCTGTCTGCACCACTTGCCTGCAAGTGGCCCGGTGCCACTTTGTCCCCCGAGCCCCAGGACAAGCCCTGGGCACTGCTCGGTGCAGAGCTGATGCGATCCCTCTGCTGGAGCCGCAGCTCTGCCCTGGCTGAGACATCTCCAAAGGAGAGCAGTGCCGCGAGGTGCACACCCCCGGGATCCCCCTGCCCCACGCCACCCACCGGCCCCTTCCCCTCCCGGCACGCTGCAGCCCTGCACACGCGAGGAGCGGAGCCGCCGAACCAGGACATGGGACACGACCCCGGCTCTGGTGCTCACAGGCGATGGAGGCACACAAAACGAGAGATTTCCCTCTCCCCCGGCCGGCAGAGTTGTGATGCCCACAGAGCCTCTGGCGGCAGCAGCTCGGATGCAATCCGGACGCGAAGAGTTAATTAACTTTTCACACATCTCATTTTTGCGGAGCCGGGGGTTGCTCGGTCTGAGAATTAAGCTGCTTTAAAAGCATTCCCCTCCCAACCCCCTCAGGTCCCGGGGAAGGTCTGTTCGGTACTTACCCGAGACAGCTCATCTTTCCCCCTCGCTGCTGCTTTTCATCATTCCTGAGCAGAACTACAACTGTGCACTTTTACTACACGGACCAACCATATGGGCAGGGGATCTGAGCGCAGGGAGGAACTGGCGCAGCACGTGCATTATCCCTGCTATCCACAACCCAACGGATGAAGAAAATGTCAGCAAATTAAAATCTGCAGGAGCTTAATTCTGGGCAAATAGGATGGAATCCATTTGAGCTAAACGGAAAGAAAAAAAAAAAAAAAAAAAAAACTAACTCGAAAAAGCCCAGCCTGAGGACAGCCGGAGGAGGAGTGCTGTCTGCAGCCCCGGTCCCTGCGAGGGCGAGCTCTGAGCTTTGTGCTGAGCCCCGGGGTCTTGGGTTACGCTGCACAGCAGCACCGCGCGGGGAGCACTGGGGGAGCCTGGGCAGGGGCACGGGAAGGAGGAGAGTAGCAGCAGCCCAGAACTAAACACAGCTGGTGCAGGGGGAAGATCCAGCCGGGCCAGCACCAGGACAGCGGTGGATGAGGATGTGCCATCTGCCTGGCTCTGCATGGCACATGGTCACCCACAGTGGGACACTGCCACTGCCACCACCACACACCACAGAGCGCTGGGGACCCCGGCATCACCCCCAGCACTTCCCCAGCCCCTGCCACTGGCACTGCCCTCGCCTGCCCCACACTCGTGGGAAGGGCTCGTCCTGGTGCACGGGTGCACAGCGCTGCCTGCCCTGCTTCTGGGTGTAGCCGTGGGCAGGATTGGGCTTTGCACAGCCACAGGGGTCTGGGGCTGCTCTGCCGGGGGGCTGAGCCTGAGCCCCACAACCCAGCCCCTTTCCCAGTTGGGAAATAACCCAAATGAAATCACAGCCCTACACACCCGGCGCCTACGGGAGTCTCTCACCACCTTTTGGTGAGTTATTAAAAGCATTAAAAGCTCTTGCTCAGCAGCAAACCTGTTCGGTGACAGAGTTAAGCAGCTCATGTTATGCCCAAGCAGCAAACACGCAGCTGTGTGTGCCTCCCACCCGCACATCCTCAGCTGGGAAACCTGGTTTCCAAAGCAACTTTTTTTTTTTTTATTTTTTCCCTTGAATTCATTTCATTAAGATTAGAGGGTAAATCTTTTCCGTAAGCTACGTATTTCATTTCCATTAAACTGAGATTAGCTGCCTGATTTCCTGAGCGCGCTGCCCCAGCCCTGGCACTAACCTCTTGCAGAGGGTGCAGGGCAGGGACAGGGACGGCAGCACCGGGTCTGGCCGTGCCCTCAGCCACTCACCTGGGAGCACTGGGTCAGGGACACCCCAGGAGGAAACCGGCTGTGCCCCCCGCAGAGGGGCTCAGGTCTGCAGGGAAATTTAGATACTTATTCAAACACTTTCTGTGGGGAAAAAATAAGCCATATAACCGCCCAGCTGACAGTGCCCAGCGCCTCCAGCTCTGCCGGGCTCTCCACAGCCAGGCTACCTTGGCTGGGGTCTGAACAGGGGGTGCCAAGGGGCTCCTGGTGCCGGGGGCTGGGGGGGCCTCATGACAGAGCCCTGGGGAGCAGGGAGCACTGTGGGCCATGGCACCCACCTGCTCCCCCCACCCTCCCCTCCACGGGACCTCGGCAAGCGTGGTGAGACCCCAGCACGGGGCCGTTGTTATGGTAACTGTAATATCTTGCAATTCCACTGATTAAAGCAGGAATTGGAAAGCCAGACCCGGAGCGGGGCCAGATGGAGACCTGATTCCCTAATGGCCATCGTCTCAGCCTGGCCGTAATCCCCACCACGTGCCCGCGCACCGGCACCAGCCCTGTCCCCATCCCGCGCCACTTGGCTGCGACAAGAGCAGCACAAAGCTGCGGCGGCTGCACACCCACCCACGGCTGTTCTGCAGGGAAAAAAGGGGTGCTGGGGACCCCGAGCTGAGCACTGCCAGCACGCACAGCCTGAGACCCTGTAGGCAGCGCTCGCCCCGAGGCAGCCCCAGCCCCACGCGGAGCCTCAGCCACCGGCAGCTCTCTAATTGCAGAGCCTGGTTTATTTTCTGGCCCGGCTCCTGGATAACCACCAGCCATTCTGCACCTAATTTGAAATGACATCCAGAAAAATGAGCCACGTCCCGCGTGGCGGGGGCAGCTGGTGACTCGGTGGGCACTGCTCCCTGCAGGGATGGGGATGGCCGGGCAGCCGGGGGTGCTCCCATCCCGCGGGCAGTGAGTGCTGCTGCGCCGTGCTGCTTGTCACCGACAGGCAGACCCCCAGGGGTTAACCACCAGTGTAACAGGACGGGGGCTCCGGGCAGCCCGTACCTGATGCTGTCGATGAGCTGCTGGTGGGACTCCTGCGTGAGCACCATGCAGAGGGCAGAGGCCAGGCACTCCACCTTGCGCTCCGCCGCGTACTGCTTCAGCACGGTGAACACCTTCTCCTTGAGCTCCGGCTGCTCCCCCAGGATGTCGTCCACCTGCAGCACAGGAGCAGGAGCAAAGGGGAAGGGGCGCTGAGCAGCAAGGTTAAGTGTGGTACAGAGGCACACACAGCACAGAAATGGGTCTGTCTAGGGGCAGCACCCTGCTGGCCAGGGGGATCAGCCTGGGGCACCCGCAGTGTGCCAAGAGAGGTGCCCATGCCTCTGGTCCCACCGTGGTGTTGCCCATAACTCTTAGAGGCTGTGGGGATGTGGGCAGAGAGGATTCAGGCGTGAGCATTGGCCATGGAATGGGCCTCGGCAGCTCCCAGGTGGGGAGGAGAGGAGCTCATTGCAGTCCCCTGTGCTGCGGAGCAGCCGGCATTTCAAGGTTACGGAATCTGGGGCGGTAGCGGCAGCTGCCTCCCCACGGACGGCTTTGCACGCTTTTGTCTTTGGATCCAGCACAGAGATGACAAAGAATGTGGTGTTTTGGAGAGCTCGATCCCAGGCCACTTCCACTGAGCTCCCCCTGGGCTGGGGCTGAGGGGCTCGCTGCGGCAGGAACCGGGGCAGCGCTGCCCCCGCTCGTGTCAGCACCATGCCCAGCATGTCCCTGAGCATGCAGGGAACAAAGGGAAACGACCCAAACCGAGACCACAAGCACCTTTATTGCCTCTGGTGATAGCCCCAAGCAATGCTTGGCGTGGGCAGCCCAGCTCCAGCCCTTTTATGAGCACCATACACCCTGCCCCGGGCACTAACAGAACAGGAGCCCTGCTGGATGTAGGAGGGTGATGAAAACCTCCATTCCCCAGGCTTGTGAGCGACCTGCAAGCAGTGCATGCACGAAATGTGAGCCCTGGCACCCTCTGACCCCCATCCATGCCAGGAGGATGGTGTCGCTTGGGTACTGCCCTGTGCTGCCTCCAGTGCCAGCACCAGAGGCACCTACCAGAGCAGAGCCTGCAGGGCAATGAGGAGGAGGCACCCCCCAAATTCTATTATTTTCTGCATCACATAAAAATGAAGCCGCTTGAAACATCTGAGCCACCGAGTCCCTCCGGAACGCTGCCTGCCATCCCGGCTGTGCTCCAGCAGCACGCGTGGCTCCGCGCCTGCTTCTGCCCTGCCTGTGGGGACACCGTGGCCCTGCGGTGGCCGTGCCCGGCAGGACTGGGCAGCAGGGCACTGCTGAGGGGTGTGCGCAGCACGGCCAGCCTGGTCCCCACCACGCCACTGGGGGCTGCTGCAGCTGGCAGGGAAAAGGTGCCTGCAGCACCACCAGTTCGCTGGCTTCAAAAGTGCTCCCCTGTGATCAGCCAAGAAACGTTTACGTGGATTAATGTGGCCCCGCTAGAGGGAGGCAGCGTGGAACAGCCTCTCCCCCACTCATTAATCTCCTGTAATCAGCGGGTATCTGTTTCACACGCGGTGCTCTACCTTAGGATCCAAACCTCAACGCCTGTTTGTGAATGTTTAATTTAAAAGCTGGCAGAGGGGGATTCGGCTGATACCCACGAATCTCTTTATGAATGCCTTGTTCCTCTATTAGCTTGGGATCAAAAAATACAAGCTTGGTTATTTTCATAACAGTATTTTAAAAGGCTACTTTGAAATGGAAATTAGAAAGACTAAAAGACAACCACGATCAAATTAATAATTAGCAAGAGGCGATGTGTTTGGTAAACTGCCCTCCAGGCAGCCTTCAGGAGCACGATGAGGATGTAATGGTGATGACAGTTTTCCCTTTGCAAGGAGATGAGGGCTAGTGAGTCTGCAGGACAGCCGGAGAGCTGCAGGACAGGCAGGAGGAAGGGCCCTGCCCCTGGGTTCCCACTCAGCGAGCATTGCGCTCCCACTGCGCCCAGGGAGCAAGCACGTGGAAGATCTCAAAGCTCTGTGCAGCACCCTTTATTCCTCCAGCAATCACTGCCACACGGGGAATTTGGCCCCTTCTCTTCGCACTGAAGCCCCAACAGCTTCAATGGCACAGGGGTACCACAAACCCCACAGCACAACCCCCCAGCGCCCAGACTCATCCAGCCCCAAGCCCCCATGGCCACGGCACAGCGGGGTGCCCGGTGCCCCCGCATCCCCAGCCTTACCTTTTTGCTGAACTCCCGTGCTTTCTGCTTCCTCTCCTGGCGCACGGCATCGGTGCTGTGCCCCAGGTCCCGCTGGGGCCGCAGCAGCCCCAGGCGCAGAGCGCGCCCACCGCAGGAGGCCACCAAGGCAGCAGCGGCCGCGGGGCACCTCACGGGCACGCCGTCCACCTCCAGCACCACGTCCCCGGGCGCGATGCCACAGGCAGCAGCGGGCGAGCCGGGGGCCACGCTGGCCACCCGCGGGGGGCTGCCGCCCGCCAGCTGGAAGCCAAAGCGACCCCGGGGTCCCGGGGGGAGGTCGGCGCGCTGCAGGCGGGACAGCACCCCGATGCTGGGGGGCACGGCCGCGCAGCGCCGGGCCAGTGCCAGCAGTGCCGGGCGGCCCAGCGAGGCGACGGGCTGCCCCTCCAGCTCCAGCACCTCGTCCCCTGGTCGCAGGCCCGCCGCCGCCGCGCTGCTGCCTTCCTCCACCCAAAGGACGTAGCAGGGCCCGCGGCCGCCGATGGAGAACCCGAACGCCTCCGGCCAGCCCTCGTTGGTCGCCGGCATGGCTGCAACTGCAAGAGAAAGGGGAGATGGGGCTGTGGGGAGTCTCTGCTCCCAGTGCCTGCTCCTGTAGATGCTGTATGGGGCTGTGCCTCTATGCCTCGGGGGAGGAAATGCCCCCAGAGGGATGCTTTTCCAGTATATTTCCCCCAAAACAGTTTTCACCTTTCCAAGGCCAAAACATCCCATGTATTGCATTAACCTGATAACAGCACCCTGAAACACAAAGATGAGGATTTTCAAAAGCACTCATTTGTTGTTAATTCGTGGGTTAGGACCTGCTCTGGGTGCAGTGGGAGAAGTGTGCTCAAAGGGACAACGGCACAGCTAAATGTCCCAAACTCCTGCAGTCTCTGCCAGGGCAGGACCATCCCAGCTGATGGCTGTGGTGCACTCGCAGCAGAGGAAAGCAGCGCTCCTGGGTGCCCATTTGATGCTGCTGGAGTGTGAGGGCATTCGTTGTCTGCTGACACTCACTAAATTAATTTGCACGCAGAGTTTCACTTCATTTCATCTTAGCTGCCTGAAGATGCTTTATATCCCCACCTTTATTCCACCTATGTTACTTAGCACACATTAAGCATTTACAGAAACGAAACCCAGACTGTTTTATGGGGGCAAGTTATCTTAGGGGGACTATGAAGGCTCATAATCACTCAGAAACATTTCTCAGCAATGCAGCCTTAGTTTCGCACTCTTCAGATCAGGACTCAAAGCAACGCAGCCCAGCTGCTCCCGACAGGCAGCAGCCCCTGCCACAGACCAGCCCCACGGCACGGCACGAAGCCAGAACATGGCACGACCTCGGAAATCTGTGTCAACAACCCCAGGCTGCCCCGTGGTCACCAGCAGCTGCTGGAGACTGCGTTACGAAGGGCACGAGGAGCGCTGACCTCACCAGGGAGTATGAGAAAGGACCGAGCACTGTGCTGCAGCTCGGTCCCTGCCCTGTCAGGATGCTGCCAGCACCACCACGTTCCAGCCAGCAACCATCACCACCCTCCCACCTCGGCGTCCCACTGCCACAGCACTCACGGAAATCCACAGCAGCGAGCCCGGTGGGTGTTTGTGGGGTGCAGCTCTGTCCCACTAAGGGGTCCGGGAGTTCTGGGGTCTCCTCCATGGCCCACAGCAGTGCGTCCTGCCTTCCCGCAGCTCCTGCCTCCTCGCTGCCACCCCAGGGGACAGCATGCGGGCTGCCAGCACGGGGGGGACAGTTGGGGAGCCCCCAAGGAGGGCTGCTGCACCAGGCGGCCAAAGCCACATCCCCAGCTGCTCACTCCAGCCCTGAGCCCTGCCAGGCGCTCCGGGTCGAGGCCAGGCACGCAGAGAGGGCTGCGGTGCCTCTGGTTCCCCCGGTCCTTGCTGACTTTATTCCCATCGCAGAGACCCGCGCACAGACTTCTTGCCGTGCTGGCCCTGGCTGCGCCCGGTGCTGACCTGAGCCTGCAGATTGAGGGGGGATTAGGGCCTGAAGGGAGGTAAAACAGATTACACGGAGGGAAATCCATCACCCACAGGGGCAAATCCCAAGACGGGCTCTGCAAAGCAGCGGGGACGCAACACCTCAAGACCTGGCAGGCCCCACCACCAGAGATTTGGGTGGAAAACCAGAACTTTTGGTGGTGCACGTCTGCCCAGCAGCACGCAACATGCTGCAAGGATTTGGGGTCTAGGCTAACATCAGGGTGGCTGCTCGGGACAGTTCCCTCCCCAGCAGGGCCACCAGCTCCTCGCAGCAGGGAGCATTTTGCAGCCCAGCCCCACACTCCCACCAGCTCCCCCCTTAAGCTGCTATTTCTGATTTTCTCTTTTGCTTCCTCAGCACTTAGGGATCCCGGGGCTTAGCACACTAAGAGGTTTTAGGGTATTACACGTCCTGCTGTGACACCAGCAGGGCTGGGGATCTGCAGAGGGACGGCACATCCCATTACTGACCACACAACAACCCTGCCTTCCCCTCGGTGAGAGGCACCGGGATGGAGTGGAGCAGCCTCCCAGAAACCTGGGCTGTGGGGCACAGGATGGGCAAATCCTTAACGAAGGGAGCTGCAGGGACGTGCTCTGTGGTGGAGGATCCCAGCCTCGCCAGTGTGTTGCGCTCTGCACTGCCCCCGGCCATGGAGCTGTGTGGGTGCTGGGGGGTGCTGCCTGCCCCAGTGGGTGCTACAAAACACCAGGGATCTTTGCTGCTAACTGCCCCAACAGACAAAACTGCAGACACAGCTGTGATCAAAGTTTTTTTTTTTTTTTCTTTTTTTTCTTTTTTTTTTTTTCAGCAAGTGAAGTCATTGCTTCCTTTCCCACCACTTCTAAGTGACTTGAGTACTTTAAACAATGACTAAATGTTGCTCCTTGCAAGAAATTAGTTCTGGGACTCCAAGCTAAATCTGTGGTAACAAGAAGATGGTTTTCTTGAAGACCAGACTTTGATCGAACGAGGCTTTTGGCTGATTTTCACAGCGCTTTGACTGAATGACCCTCACCTCTTTCAGACTCAGCTTGCTGTTAAAACCTTTGCTGCTGTTTTGTCCTGGGGCACAGCTCGGGTGGCCACGGAGCCACACACAGCACCAGCCCCGAGCACGGCCAGCCCCAGCTGTGCACAGACGTGGCACAGACCCTCTGTGTCCCCCGCACAAACACAGCCTCGCACCAAACTTGCAGGGTTGCAGCAAATGTCCCCAGTCTATGGCTGTGCCCAGAGCAGAAATTTTGCTGTAACCAGTAGTAGGAAAAAAAAAAAAAAAAGGTTTTCCACTGTGCCCTCCTGCAAGAGCACACCAGCACTGCTGGTCCTTGTGCTGTGCTCTGGGCCAGCTGTGCCCCTGTGCAAACGGAGGCTGAATGTCCTCTCAGTCTCAGGTTTGATGAGTTGTTGGCTGAGAACTTAGCAGGGAAAATAAGATCCCCTCCTGAAACGCCACCTCATCTGAAGCCTCTCCTGCCCCAATGACTTATTTTCACGTCCCCAGCGCCCTGCAGGGCTTACCTGTGGTGCCCACGGTGCGGCCGCCCGGGACGCAGAGCATGGGCTGGCAGAGTCATCCCAGCCACAAGGCAGCTTCTGGATCAGTTACCTGCGGCAGCAGCCGCCCGAGTTTCTATGGCAAAGTGCCCCGGCACAGTAACCCAATAGGCCACTCGTGAGCGGCACCGCACAGCCCGAGCAGGGCCAGGGGACGGAGCCAGCTCACGGGCAGCGGGCAGGGACCGGCCGGGGACTGCCGGCACCCCCTGACCCCGGGGCACAGCGGGCACAGCTCTGGGTGCTGGGGGTTGAATGGGGGGGTTTTCCAAGGTGCCTTCCAGCCCCTAAGGGCCTGTGACGCTGTGTCACTCTGTATTGCTCTGTGACACCCTGTGCTGCTCTGTGTTGCTCTGTGTTGTTCTGTGTCACCCCATGTCACTCAGTGTCACCCCATGTCACTCTGTGTTGTTCTGTGTCACCCCCTGTCCCCACATACTGCCCCCAAACCCCCCCTCCTTTCCCTTTCAGCACCCCACTTCCAGGCGGTGCCCCTCGGGCCGCAGCACTCGGGGCTCCCTCATGCTCCGGGCGGGCTTTGCTTCAAATCCTCCCCCCCTTAGCGAGAAGCCCCAGACCCCCCCCGCATCCCCTCCAGGCCTCCCCCGGCCCCTCCGCAGCACGGCCCCGGGAGGGGGCGCTCCGAGCGGCGGCCCCGGCCCCGCAGCGCCCTCCGGGGCCCGGCCGAGGCCTGTCCGGGGGCCGCCTCCCGGTGCTGGGGGAGCCACCCCGAGGCCGGCCGGGGCCGCGATGGAGCTGGCGGTGCTGCTGGCGCTGTACCTGGGCCTGCTGCTGCTGGCAGCCGCGGCCCTGCTCGGCGGCTGCCCGCGGAGCGCGGCCGGGGCCTTGGGCGGCGCGGCGCGGGTAGGGCCCGGGGGGCGGCCCCGGGGCTTGGGGGGGCTCTGAGGGGACAGGGGGGGTCTGAGGGGACAAGGGGGGCGGCTTTGAACGAAGAGGGAGGGTTTGGGGCAGGGGTGAGCAGGATACGAGGGCCTCCGAGGGCGGCGGGGCCCTGGCAGGGCTGCCCCGGGCCGGGTGGGATGGGGCCGGGGCTGGGGCTGGGTCGTGCCCCTGGGGCTGGGCCTGGTTCCCTAGGCCCTCCCTGGATTCTCGGCCTCCTCCATCAGTAGTGTATGTCCGAGGGTATGTGTCTGCCCCATAAAAATGTGGGTCTGGGTGGCCCTGTGCAGCCCGGCCTGTGCTGGCAGCTCTCAGGTGGGTGCCCAGCTCCCAGGGGGATGCCCACCGGCACTGCCAGCAGCGCTCTGCATCCTTCAGGCTGCCAAAACCCTGCCCAGGTGCCTGCCCGCACCCAGGGGTGGCCTCTGCTGCTGCTGCTGCGCCAGGCTGGCTGCCCCTGGTCACCGGGGTGGTGGTAGGGTGGCACATCTCGCCGTGCCAAAATCACATTGTCCTGCCCTGCTGAAATCTCCTTGTTCAGTGACAGCCTCGCACTTCACCTGGGAGATGCTCCTCAGTAACGAGCCCCAAGGATGCGCAGCTGGTGGTACTCGCTGCTCCCCTCAAGGGGAGCAAGTCCTGGGGAGATGCTGAGAATGAAAATAGGGAGAGAGTTATAGCTGGTAATAAATGTTTTAGGGGAGGCTTTTAAGGTGAGCTTGTGATAATGTTGCAGGCTGTTGTGTCCTAGGAAAGTGAAGGAATTAGGAGCTTTAGGAGAGGATTAAGAGTTGGTGTTTTGTTGTAAAGGCAGGGAACGAACTGGCAAGGCACTAGCTTATTTCTCTGCCTATTGGGCTGTGTCTGAATGGGGAAAAAAAAGACATAGCAATCTTGCCAAGGAAAGGATAAGGCAATTACTTAAGTTGTAAATAATATTTAGTGCTGCTTATGAGAGTCTAAGCAGACATTGATTTTTGTTTCTAGTGTTACCATTTTGTTTCATAGACACTCAGATCGCTGTGCAGAGAAATTTATTATTTTGCCACATTCCTTAATAGGTACTTTTAAGAAACATGTAGCAATCAGCAACTAAAATGCTGCTGTGTTAGAACATCCCTTTTTGGAGAAATGCAACTGATACTTGTAGGCATGAAATAAACATAGGTAGTCCTAAATTGTTTCTGTAGATGCTGTATTTTAAATTAATTTCTGACTGTAATTAATTAAGTGTATAAATCTGTGAGTGGATTGAAATTGTTTGACTGCACTCCTTGAACACCCTTTAAAGTATTCATCGTGAGCAATAGAAATAACCACTTGCACACAGCACAGCTGTTTTTAGCTCTGTGGCAAGTCATCTTCCACCCCCGAGTCTTTTCCAACCCCCCAGCGGCTCAGCTGCGCAGGCTGCTTTTATTCATGACACAGGTCTCGTTCCCTCACACCTCTGTTATCAC
Organism: Anas platyrhynchos; assembly: GCF_047663525.1. Lineage (NCBI taxonomy): Eukaryota > Metazoa > Chordata > Aves > Anseriformes > Anatidae > Anas > Anas platyrhynchos. Next base: position 18,927,627 of record NC_092601.1, on the reverse strand, counting down.
CACAAGCACAAATCGTATTCTAGGAGCTTTTTCTTTGATGTAAGAACTGGCTGAAGCACAAGGGATGGGTGTTCTGTAAGTGGGCGAATGATGGGTGTTTCAGGCTATCAGTGCAGTGTAGGGCTGTAATTAACACACAGTTCATTTAAATTTGGATTTAGCAATTGTGTGATAGGTTGCTTTTCTGTCTAGTTGCCTAATGCGTCTCCTGTTGCAGTATTCAATCTCTTTTTAAAAAGGCTTGTAACTTGAACTGCTGATAAGAGGCATACTAGTTAAAAGAGAAATATTTGACATCTTCTCAACCCTACATATGTTTTTTGCCTTCTGGTCTTTCACATCTAAGATAAAAAGCTCTGGCTGCATATTTTCTCTTCGTGTCTGCTAGAAATAGGCTCAGCTGCTCTATTTCTTCCACCGCTGATGGAGCAGCGTGTTGCTATAGAGATCTGTCATCTTCTGAACAGCAGAGCCAAACAACCCCAGAGTCACAGCCTATTGCGGAGGATGTCCCTGAATGAAGACAGGCAGCTTTATTCTGCATTGTGTCTGCCTGGTTTTGAAACGGCACTCAGACAGACGTGGAGCTATCGGGCTGAATCGTGGCTGTAGCTGAAGAAGCTGGGGTTTTGCTTTGTGGTTTTGTGTATTTGTTTGTTTGTTTTTCTGGAGGATAGCAGGCTTTATCTCTTTGCTTATCTCTGCTTACATCTGTTCGATGGCCTGATGGAGCTTATTGTAGTTGAGAAATTGCTCAGTTCTATCCCCTGCTCAGCCACTGACCCAGTCTTTAACCTGCTAAAAGCTCCTTATAACTTTCACACATTAACCCAGATAAATTTGTTTGTGCCTGCTGGGCTTCAGGAATAGAGAACATCACTCCCCTTTTGAAAACCCCAACAACTGCTTGCCTAGGAGCTCAAAATGCCCTAAAGATGGGCTTCCTCCCTGGTGATACGGGTACAGGGATATATAAGTGGGGGGCGAGGTGACTTACATTTTTGTTTGAACTGTGCCTGTGGCAGAAGTGATGTGCAGTACCAGTAACAGTGTTTTCATTTGCCTCAGGTATTGTCATTGGTAATCCCCACACGGCTCCAGAGAGCGACACAGAAGGTGCTTCACAGGCTGTTCCACACACGGTAATGCACGTTTATTATATGCTTTTGACATTATTTTTGCTAATGTTTCTGATTATTATTGATGATCTGCTGCCACCGGAGCTTTTGGTGTTACCCTCAGATATTCCATCTTCATTAGGGATGCTTGGTGGGGATTACAGATTTCCCTTAAGGTTTGCCATACTGTCGTCTTTCTGTTCCTTCTGTTGAGAAGATGGGACTCTGAAATATGTGAACATATTTGACAAAAAATGTGGCTCAGGAGTTTCCACTACAACAGATGCTGGTCACACTGGTGGGAAGCTGCATCCACAGGAGAATTACAAAACAAACACCCTGGCAGCTGTGGAATGAGCGTAGACAGAGCCAGTGATCCCTGCTCCCCCTCAGATCCCATTAGTCTTAGTCCAGCAGCCTGGATGTGCAGGTGGCTCAAGGGGAAGCTGCACAGCTGCCAGCGTGCAACCTGCTGTATGAAGGTGAATTTTGTAGTGTCCTGTAAATTCGGGTGCTTTAAGATCTGCTTCGGGAACTACTTAAATGCCCTTCCCCTGGGGGTGGCAGCTCCAGTTTGCCAGGCACTCGAGGGGTGTCTACAGCTGTCGATTGCACACTGCTGCTGTTCCGTCGCCTGCTGTGCAGATTTTCTGGTGTTAGTTAACACAGCCCAGGAGAGTGGTTTCACTGTCAAATGTGCAGCCAGCAACAGAGCAATTATCTGATGAGCCTGGTGTAGTTGTCACTGCTAACTTACACGGGGTGCTGGAGGCACTTGGATCCTTCAGGCACGCCCTCCTGCTGCATCACCTCATTCTCCAAGAGACTTTTCATCTCACGCAGAGGTGCAGCACTTGAGGGAGCCTTCCTGCAGCCCTGCAGCTGAGAGATCACCAGGAAACGGTGTAGGAGAGAGCAGGAGAGGAGATCTTGACACGCCTCTTATGAGTTATTTCAAACTGGTGGTGAAAGTCCAGCCAACTGGTGTACCATGCAAGGAGCTGTAATGAAAGCTGCACTCCTAACGCATGGCTTATCCGGTGTTGGTTTGCCAGGCTGCTGGAAACTGTGGCACAGCTGATGCACCCCAAAGCAGCCTGCGTGCCAGGCACTGTGCAGCTTGCCTCGCAGAAGCTGTGGTCTGCTGGCAGGCTGGAACCAGCGCTCGCCATTGGTAACCTCCTGCCACGCTTTCTTTTAGAACAGCTGCTTACAGCTCCTCTGTATTACAGGTTTTTAAATTCACCTTTTGTTGGGGGGTTTTCTTTGCTTTCTGAGCAGCGTGTAGCAAATCTCTTTTGGCAGAATATTTTGTGGCCTATTGCTGTGACGTATTTTGGCAGCACACGGGGACTATGAGACTGTACTTGACTGAGAGAAAAAAATCCAGAGGACATGCTAATAATGGAAGCAAATTTAGCTGGCGTTTTTTAAGGAGTTCATGTGCAAAGAAGAGGAGTCATTGGGTGAGAGAACACTCTCAATATGCAGTCCATGTTGGCCTAAAAACCTAAAAGAGATGTCCCCTTGCATTTGGAAAGCCTGTGCTGATCACCTGAGTGTACTTGATCTATTAATTGGGATGCTGAGCATAACCAGACAGTCCCCTTTCTGTTGCAGGAGCCATTTGTTCACTGTCTTGCACGTAGCCTTGGAGGTGGCAGTCTATGCTGAATACACGTGGGAAGTGTTTCCTTATTGCTGGGAGCTGGAGTTCCACCTCCTCCTCCTGCTCCTGCCCTACCTGCTGCTGGCTGGGAACATCGGCTGCTTCGTTCTCTGCTCCCGCGCCGATCCCGGTAAGCTCATGCCGATTGTTGGAAAATGGAACCAAAAACTGTTGCCAACACCAATGCTTTTACTATTTACTCTTGTTTTTGTTTTTCACAGGTATAATAACAAAATCAAATCATGCATCACTGATGAAGATTTATGCGTATGATGGTGCGTTATTTCAGAAAGGCGTCCGGTGCCCTACGTGTGACATGGAGAAGCCAGCCAGATCCAAACACTGCCGTAAGAATTTAACTTGCTTGGCAAGCATAACAGTAATGTACTCCCAAATTAGTTCGTTATCAGTAACTGCAGTTCACACTATTTTTGTTTTGTTGCCCCACTCAGTACATATAGGATTTTGTTCATTTTTAGCAGGGTCCCAGATCTCAGCTGCCCTTTGCCCATTCACGGAACTATTTTGCAGTTAATTATTCTCACAGAAATTACCAGTTCTGAGGGTATTGCTTTGGGTCAGGGATAGGCAAGCATTTGAGTATTTAGAGGTGAAATAAAAATCATTGCCTGCCAAGAGCTGAGCTCAGGATTTTGTGTTTCTCTTGCAGAATTTGCTGTTACCATCATCACTTAAAATAAAGCAGGGAGATACAATCTCTAACTTTCACATGCCACAATGGGCAGTATTGTCAGAGAAGCCAAAGTCACAGAATCACAGAATGGTTTGGGTTGGAAGGGACCCTAATAAAGATCATCAGATTCCAACCCCCTGCCATGGCCAGGGACACCTTCTACTAGGCCAGGTTGCTCAAAGCCCCATCCAACCTGGATCTAGTCTTGGTTGGTGAACAAAAGAAGAAATGAGGTACACATGTTTGTTTTTAATGTTTATTTCGGGGTAAGTGGTTGAAATTCATTGATTTGTTTAAAATATTATCACCTAAATCACGGCCACTGTTTTTTCTTGGATAAATAGCTTTTTGAACCTGTAAAAATCAAATCGATTACTCAAAAGCCAACTAACCAAGCTGTCTTGTCACTCACTTTTGATCAGGTTTTTGCAATGTCTGTGTACACCGTTTCGATCACCACTGTGTGTGGGTCAACAACTGCATTGGTGCCTTCAACGCAAGGTATTTCTTCTTCTACCTCTTCACGCTGACTGTTACGGCCGCAACCATTGCGATCATCACAGCAGCGTTTCTCATCCAAGTGGTGCTGCTGACAAATATGATGCATGGGAGTTACATTGACGACCAAGGCCAAGAGCAGGCTGTAGAGATTCGCTTTCTCATTCAGGTAAGCTTATGCTCACTGGGCCGTTAACCTACCTGAAGTTTAGATTCCCCAGTGCTGGAATTTAACTCACCAAAGAGCTGCTCAAACTGTATTGTGTCACCAAAACCAGAAGTTGTACTAGATTGTGACCTCTTTGGCAGTTTTGCAGTGCTTCTGCGTTGATGATTTTTTTTAATAAAATAATAAAAAACTCTCTAGTACAAAAATATAAACATTCGGAAATAAATGGATTTAGAAAATACCCCCGCTTATTAGCAAGCTTTGAAAGGAAATAAATTTCTGGAAATCCGCATGCTTTTACTCAAAGATTCAATTTGGAATGGAGCATTGCTGAGCTGGAGGGAGGATGGGGCTATGACCTTGTTTCTGGGGCTGAGGTTACGTGTATAGACAAGAATTTCAGGTGGGATGTTGCACTGTCTGTAACGCCGTGTGATTTAGTACTCCAACTCTGTAACCAAGTTATTATTTTCTTTCCTTGCAGCACCTTTTCCTGACTTTTCCTAGGATTGTCTTCATGCTTGGGTTTGTTATTCTTCTCACACTTCTGCTGGGTGCGTACTGCTGTTTCAATCTCTATTTGGCCTTAACCAACCAAACTTCCAACGAGTGGCATAAATCCCAAAGATCTGGGTGTTCCCGCCATCCAACACTGCAACCTTGTGACAGACAAGTTATATACAAAAATATTTATTCTAAAGGAGTCTGGATGAATTTAAAGGAAATCTTTAAGCCTCCCACAGTGCTGGAAAAAGAGAAGAAAACATGAAACTACTACCCCTTTGATTAGGCTTTTTTTTATTTTTTTAATTTTTTTTACTTTTTCTAAGACTTTGATTCAGCAGCGTGTTTTGATACCACGAGCAACTTTTGTTTAAAAAAAAAAAAGTTATTGTATTTCAGTTAATTAGAAACTTTATTTTCATAAAGGTGATGAATCTTCAGAAAATAGTGTTTGCAAGTTTGTCTGTAACACTGCTCGTAACAGCTGTTAAAGCGACGTGTCAGTCTTTTCAGACACAAGCACAGCCCAGAAGCAGCTGTACAAGAGGTAGGTTCGGCTGGGGTGTGCACACACACATGCAAGGGTCTTAAAAAAAAAAAAGTTACTGGTTGTGTGCTGCATAACATATGCCACTGCACAACAGGCAAACTGAGTTCCTAAATTACTTTGGTACGTCTTAATTATGTCTTCCTGCAGGAGACTTTACAGCAATGTAGTGAGGACGTACATGCGGAACATCATATAAAGAGACATCCGTTGTTGATTATTCCTGTAGGAAGGCAGGATGGTGCAGTGGGCTGTGAGATGCTGCTTAACAGTGCCTCTGCAGAGCACTACTTAAGATACTTGACTTAGTGCGATGTTATTAGAGGGACCAGTAATGAACTTGCTGGCATGAAGAAGCAAGCTTGGTCCAACAGACTGCAGTGAATGCCTTTACTTGGCATATGATTAACCCGTTACTATTAACAACATGTAGAATGAAGGAGAGACCTGATCCTGCCATAGGTATTTCTTTGTGGTTCAGGTATTTTGCTACAGGGGAAGTAAAAAGCTGTCAAAGCTGTTTCTAAGGCTGCTCACCTGCATTCACAGAACAGGCACCTCTAAAAGCAGAGTGGTAATATGGCCTTCCACTTCTGCACAGGGATGTTTTCGGTGAGCTCTGAAAGGCACTTGGGCAGTGTCCTTCCAGAGAGAAGTATATTTATGGCTATGCAAGTGACCTTCTGAAATCCCTCTAACTGGAAGGTTAACTACAGATCACTTGAAAGACCTCCACCAGCAGGGATGTACTGGCTGCTTTAAGAGATACGCGTTTGTCTCAGGGGAAGACCGTTTTTGACTCACCCAATGATGAGGGTGAGTCAAATAGTAAGTATTACTCGCAATAGTAAGTAGCCCTGTTCTTTTCTCCTTCCAGAAATTCTTCTGTTTGAGTGACAATATAGCAGAAATTGGAAAAATAGAGTAAGAACTTTAAATAACTTTATTTTTAAAAATGTATTTACATGCCAAATCTGTACAATATGCAATTATAAATCCATATACGATTTTAAAAAAATCATGTACACTATGGCTTTACACACCAACAGACTAGCTCTCAGAGCAGCCTGTCTGGCTTTGCAAGGGTACAATGATGCATTCTTTCATAGACCAGTACATAAGGCTACTCGTCCAGAATACAAAATAATAAAATAAAATAAAATAAAAAAAAAAATACTGCAGTACCATGCCTTAGGAGAAGTAAAGTAGTGAGGTTAAAGGCATGAAAGTGTTTGACTGGTAGTAAATGCACGCCAGAATGCCTTAGGTTTGGTATTCTTGTTTTGTTTTAAATGCATATGATTAATTTAAGTAGTCTCTTACGAGACCCTATTTACTTGTTTCACTTTCTGAATCTTTTTAAATTTAAACACCAGAACGCTACTGTCCTGTGGTCAGAGGTAAATGCTTTGCAAAGGCTCTTCCTTTATTTGAGGCAGCTGTACAAAACACTGAGACCGTCAAACGTGGCATATTGGTCGCCTCCACAGTATACCCACGCGGAGGTTTTTAACTACTAATTGCCGTTTTAAACAGAAAATAGCTCAGGCCTGTATCATCCTGTTAAGACACTTACTTATAGAGGCATTCCCTCCCTTGCTCTCTGAACAACTGTAATGGCGAACTTAGAATTGATCAAATTCCCCAACCTGGAGAAAAATAATTAGTTTTACATTAACATCTGTCAGTAGCTGCACGTTGATGGTTACACAATCACAGTCTGGACTTCCACCTCCCCCTCCTGGGAGGCAATCACAAACTCTCCTGCATGTTCCATTATTTCAATGTCCTCTGATGCCACCATGGTCACTGTCGCTTCTTCTGTCTCGATGCTACCCTCTGTAGTCAGCACCGCTCCTTCTCCGATGGCAGAAGCCAGCGTCATGGCCACCTGCTCCGTCAGGCTTTCAGGGGTCGCAATGGTGATGGTGTCTGCAGCATCCGTGGTTACTTCGGAGTTCTCTGCCACGGTGACGTTCTGCACAATGATCTGGTGACCAGAGTTTGCTTGATTTACTATTTGTTGTACAACTTTCATAATGTGGCTGTCGACCTACATGATGAGAAAAGAGGCCAAGTTATTTCTCGATGTGTTGCACTCTGTTAGAAGTGCATACAATTATAACCCTAATCACTGCGTGATGACTAACAGCACAGTACTACAAGCAGCATTTAATTCCAGTTTCCTCCAGCTGTTCACTGAAGTTCTCATCAACCCAAGAACAGCAGACTCTTAGAACAAGTTGCATCTCATGTCACTGAAGACGTTTCTCCAGCAGGGTACTTTCTACAGCAAGTCAGATCATAGCAAAACCGTAACAACTCATGCCCAGTCATTCAGACTGGCTGACTACAACCGAAGAGCCTCTGACTGCAACCACCGGTTTCTAGCATTCACGAATTCCTTAGGAGGATGACTTTCCAAAGGCCAAAGCGTTGTACAATTCTATGTAGCCAGCAGCTCCATTCTCATGTATTAAGCCCTCCAAGTTCCTAGCCACCATCACTCACAGGATATAGAGTTAGACAGAGCTTTGGTCAAACCCAGCACGACCACTGTTGCATTTTATACAGACAGGTCTGCAAAACTGCACCGGTCAGTAAATAAATTACTTGAAGTTGGGTTTATTTAGCATGGCTTTCAGACTCTAAAAGTAATTCATTTTACCTACAGAAAGGACCCAGAAAGAACAGTTTCAATGGCTGCTTTACCTCATGTCTTGTTCCCTCTATTATTTCAGTAGCTTCACTGGTCTCCATGTCTTCAGTAGCAGTCTTGAAAGACAAAATACAATGATTCCCTTTTTAGATTATGATGAAAAATCTTCTATTTCCGAGACACAAGACACTAAGATCTTTTATAAAAGTCTTCCTGCTTCTCCTCCATGATGCAGTAACTACTCTAAAGACAAAAACTTAAAGTTTCCTCTAAACCCCACTATGAAGAGCTACTTCAGAGTAATGCAAAGTGCTCACAGACAACCAAAAGAGAACATCCTCTCTCAGCAGGACTCTGCCAATGGGCAGATTTTTTCTCCTGTTAGTAGCAGCCGCAATGTTTACTATTGCAGCATTACAGGCACTCAATAACGGGCTGTTATTCAGCACAGATGAGGGCTAGCTCCTTGTCACAAAGAGGAAGAAAATGAAATGCATCATTCATTGGTTTTGGCAGCCAGAGACAGTTAAAAAATGTTTATTTCAGACAAAAAAAAAAAAAGCTATCTAAAAATGGGAGAAAAGAAGAATTAGATGTTGAAAGTAAGCTGAAGCAAGGACAATCCTGAACAGTCAGAAGTTCTCTGTCTCAGCCTTCTGATTAACTATGGACAGTCTTACCCACGTGCTCACTTTTGTGCCTTTGTTACATGCAGGACAACAAGATTTTTTGCCCCATTTCTTACCTCAATAATGTATTCCTGAGTGTCTGCCACCACTGAAGAAAACTCTACCAAAACAGTATGAGGATCATCAGAGATGACTGTTGCAGCTAAATTATCAGCCGACTGACTTTCCTCAGACACTATCACTTCCTCCACCTCTTTCAAAGCCAGGAGGCAGCCACCTGATTGGTATTCCAAAAGTGAAGGAAAAAACACACATTATTTTCCAGAACCAACTCAAATATTGGAGTACCTGACAAGTACTCTGCAGCACTAATGAGATCCCTTTAACAGGATACCGCTGACAAACGGCCAGCAGTCAGCATGCTCTAATCCTACCAAGCCAAATACGGACCTAGAAGAGGCCTCTGCTACATCAGACAGACCTGAGCCTTCAGCAGAGCAGCTGCCCAGTGCAATCTGAAGAAATACACAACTAAATTCAGATGCGTAAAATCATACAGGATTTCAAAAGCTGTATGTGAAGAATACACAACAGATGTAAAACTTTTGGCATGGTTTAAGCAGTGTATCTTTTCTGCTTGTGCGCTGCCTTTCAGGATCTATCCAGGAAGCTTTATTGTAAGGATAACACAGGTTCATGGGACAATCTCAATGCATCATCATCACTACCCACAGAGGTTTGAAAATCCACACTTAAGAAGCAAAGGAGCAACAGTGGCCATTTTTTGGCCTAAACGAAGTACCGATCAACACAGATTGAAATATATAAATAAATAAATCCCCGCATCCCTTCTTTTGACGTGACAGAGATGCAGATAAACAAGTGACCTTGAATGAAGGTCATCAGAACCATCCTAAACATTTCACACCGCCCTGAAAACTCACGATCATTCAGCCAAAATGCAGCCTGTCCAAAACAGATCCCAGAACACCGACATCCACCCCCACCGCAGCACAGAGCAGCTTTGCCATCTCACCTTTGGTCTTTAAGTGCCTGTTGAGAGTACCGTGCTCTGCAAACCCTCGCCCGCACTTGTAGCACTTGAAAGGCTTCTCCCCTGTGTGGTGGCGGATGTGGCGGACCAGTGAGCCCTTTTCCCGAAAACCCCGACTGCAGTACTGACACACGTAAGGCTTATCCTCCAAATGCGTACGGAAGTGGACTTGCTGGGCATTCTGTACAGAGAGAGAAGTAACAGAAGCTCAGTGACAAACTCAAGCAGTACATTAGCTTTCAATGTAAGAGTCAGCATCTTTGAGGACTTGTTCTTATCAAAGATGTGTCAAAGACGTTTGCATTCCTATTACATGAAGTTTCCATACACAAAGGAACAGTTTCCTCAATAAAACCCTCACGTTTATAAGACTGTCCCTCCTTTCCCCATTAATAAAAAAAGCATTTTCTGCTCTTGTAAAAGGCAGGTGAGCAGGCATTTGTTCATTCAGTAGTGAAGCTTCCTAGCTTCTCCCAAACCCTAGCTCTGGAAGGGGAACTTTGAAGGCAACCCTGTTGTGCAAGGGAGACACACCTTTGTCTTGTACCGCTTGCCACACTTTGGACAGGAATATGGTCTCTCGTCAGAATGCACCCTGCGATGCCCCTTCACATGTGCGATGGTCTTGTAGAGCTTGCCACACTCGCCACAGCGGAACCGCCGCTCATTCACGTGCACTTCTTGGTGCTTTTTTAGCAGATAACCCTTTGTGAACTCTTTGCCACACTCCTCACACTTAAAAGGCTTGTAATCTAGAGAGAGAACACATGGCGGATACAGGACAACCAGGAGCAGCAAAGCAGGAAAATCCTGCAGTCATTACCGAACCCAAGGGGTATTACTGCATTATGTATTATGTATTACTGTGAACTGGCATTCCCTGCTACTGCACAGTAAGAAAACCTGGCAATTTTACCCACCCACAGTAGCTCAGGTTATCGTTATCTGGCTAATGAAAATGGTGCAGTTACTCGCTTGTGTCTTACAGGAAGCAAGACTTGTCTTGGGACAGTTTGTAGTGTACAGATCATGGCTAACTGATGGCTAAAACAGATCACAGAGGCCGTTCTCTGAACACAAACCAAAAGCAGGAAAAAAAGGCATCATGCTGCTGACTGCACTGCCCTCTTCTGCACTTCAGCCCTTTCCAGAAAAGTATCTAGTACTGCCATAACAAAATTCTTACAGAAATTTTAATCCAGAAAAGAAGCAAAGTGATATTTTCAACGCAGAGCATGGGCTTTGTCTCATTCATAAGTGAATTCCACCCAGATGTTGATCTTGGGGCCTTTGGTGTCTTTCAAGGAAGCCTTTCAACACATATCACCTCACTGCTCTTTTAAATCGGCCCCTGCATAAAACTCTACTTCTGAGGATGCAATGCAGGTCCTGGAACATGGAGCCTGTTTTGCACTTCTTTCACGCTCTATTCTGGAACTTCACAAAAGTCAACTGCTCCAACCTTAGCATGCAAATGTGAAAAGCATCGACTGGATTTGTATGGCTGAAGGCCACGTAAAGACAAGGAACGTGAGACAACAAAAAGTGCACCACGTTCAAGATCATGGTAAGACATGGTGCATTTAGACAACGGCATATGCAGCAGAGCCTTACCTAAATGGCCTTTGATGTGTGTTTCGAGGGAAGTAGCTTCACTGAAGGCTTCATTACAGTGAGGGCAAACGTAATTCTTGTACCCGTTTGTTCTTTCTGCATCTGTCTATTGGAAAGAAAAGAGTACAGCATATATGGCTTTTGTACTGGTACATACAGTTAAGTATTACTACCTAAATTCCCAATTAAATACCCCAGCTTTGACAAGGAAGATTTACATGTTAACAGAAGAGCATGCACTAACATACACGCTTGCAACGAGCACAAAGACACGCTATAGAAATTGGCACAAAGACACAGGGACAGGGAGACCTGCACGGAGCACAATGTGCACGGCGATCAGGCTAACACCACCGTAAACAACCAAGCGTAGGCACAGATTAAGAATCTATTTCGGAAGTACAAACGTACAGACTCTGCTTGTTCTATTTCAACACACTGTTCTGCACAGGGCTCCTCTTCTGCTTCCACCACTTCGTTTTCTAGTTCTTCTGCAGCCGGTACAGCAGGCTCATCTGGCTTCTGCACTTCTTCCACAGCAACTCTCTCTATCACAATGCCAGAATTCCTCATGGCCTGCCTCAGCAGATTCTCGCTGTTTGGTTCCCCCTCACATGGCAGCTCCTCGGGATGTGGCTGCTGAAGGAATGAAGAGCCCAACAATTGCTACAGCAAATACACAGGCTTTTTTTTTTCCACAGCAATATTGGTAGAACAGTAACTATTACCAAGGTGACTAATGCCATGATATCAGGCACCTAAGAAATTTTCACGAAGTAAAATATTTCAAAAATACTTCTTTGCATAAAATACAAGGTGGGTATTCAAGAGAAGCAACACTCACTTCTTGGTCCAGAGATTTTTCATCTACGACAGGAAGCTCCTGCATTTGGACGTGGACTTCATGAAGCACGTTGCCTTTTGCATCTGTCACTAGATGAATCACAGGCGAGGTCTCAATGGATTCACTCGCCATTGATGAAACGGTGTCTGCATTTGAACTGCAGGAACCTTCAAGAACAGCAGCAGAATTAATCACCTGGTACACTGCCAATCCCTCTAAACACGTGTCTTAGAACACGAGGTGCCTGTTAAAACCACCTTTGTACCAGATCCTGAAGCGTTCTTACAGTTGGTGCCTGACTATGTGCACTTTGGGTTAATTGTTTGGATTGATATAAAATTACTTTTTCCCATGCAAAAGGTATGAATTGAATGCCACAGCAGTATGTTTTTCCTCAAATGAAAAAGAATTTATAGTTTGAGTACCAGGAACACGCTCGGTTTGATCAGACACAAGGCAGGCATTTACAGCATCACTGACCTGCAGGCAAGTCATCTTTATTGACGACTATTTCTTTGTTCATGTTGAAGCGAATTTTTTCCGTGCAAGGCGTCAGAGATTTCAGGTGCCGAGTCAAAGCTCCCGATTCCCGGAAGCTTTTTCCACATTTCTTGCATTTGTAAGGTCTTTCATCTGGGAATAAGAATCAAAATACCTGTGTTAAACTATCCACTGCCAGTTATTAAAGTTCTGTGCAATAGCCTTAGAGAAGAATGCGTTCAGCTCCTTACAGCAGGGAAATTAAGCTCATCCCACAACCCCACACCACCTTGCAACACCGCAGACATCAGGGAGCTCAAGAGCTCAGCAGATGATGGAAAGTAGGAATAAATTCTGCTCTAAAGTACGCTGGATAACGACACACAGCGCACTGCAGCAGTAAGGAACAATTTGGATACTCTTACCAGTGTGGCGCCGATGGTGTCGAATCAGAGACCCCTTTGTCCTAAAGGAAGTTCCACAGAGTTTACATTCATAGTCCTTCCTGCTGCTGTGAGTGATCATGTGAGCTTTGAGGATGCTTGCCTAGGGTAAGAAATGCGTTTTAAAAGACGTTTCAAATGATAAAGGGTGTTACATTTCAACTATGCGCTTTTTATCAAGGAAAAAAAGTTCCTTTACAAAAGTAAAGTTCTAGCTTTAAAGTATAGCATGCAGTAGAAAAGCACATTGTTATCTTGAGACATCTTAGTGCAACGGCCAGCCTAAATATCGCTCTAATCTACCAGAGTGGAAGTCATACTTACCGTTTTAAACGTCTTCTGGCACATTTCACACACATATCGCCCTTCCTTGTTAACCAGAAGCTTAACCTTTATCAGTTCTGTGGAAATATCCTGCTCCTGATCATCAGGGTTGCTTTGCTCTTCAGCGACTTCCCCATCAACGTCACCATTTGGGTTTTCAAAAACGTGGTCTCCTGCAACGATGACTTCTTTTATGTGCCCACTACCTGGGAAAAGGACACAAAGACAGCTATGCTCTTTACAAAAGACAGCTTTACGTGACTAGATCAACTTACTCCTTCAGCATTTCAAGCGGTAGGAAGGAGAAGTGGAAGGAGAAACCCTGGGATGCTGATCTTTATAAAGCTCTTGTTGTTATAGCATTAATGATACAACGGCTATTTCTGCAATGAAAGTTTAAATCTAGTTTGTGTCCCCACAAAGCTGGCCTAGGGATGCCTCTTGCCTCGTTACGATAATGCTCAGTCCCAAGCATGCAGCACAGAAACGTCATTCACCCAGCCAAAATGCAGATCAGACAGGAGAGGATGCAGGACCAGGTTCCTGACAGCAGGGATGTAAAGGCAAGCACGCCGTGAGGCTCACCTCCTATCTGGAGCTCACCTACTATCGCTGACGCGTTCCCGATCTCATCTGCTATTGAAGACGCCTCAACAACAATATGGGCAACCGTTATGGACTCCTCCACCGAGGGCACAACCTGCCGTGACAGAACACATTGTCGCAGGAAAGTTTCATTAGTTTTATTACTCTTGAAGCCGTAGCACTGCGTTCTGCCCCCCCACAGCCCCTAAGACCGTTTCCCCGTCACCTTCTGTGCCTCCTGCGGGAGGAGCGGCGGCGCGGCGGGCTCGGGGGCTCTCTGGCAGCCCTTCTGCAGCTTGTGCTGGACGAACTCCTCCAGGGACGTGAACTCCGCCTGGCAGCGGCCGCACCGGTGCACGTCGGCCTCATCTGCACGGAGAAACCGGGGGGGTCCTGGGGGCTGCCGGGGGGGCACGGCCGGTACCCAGCACGGCACCGGGGCGCTGGCACAGCCCGGGGGACCCCCAGCACCCCCAGCCCCCAGCCCTCAGCCCCCTCCCGGTGCCCGCCGCCGCCGCCCCCTCCCCGCCCCCCGCTCCCCGCGCCGCCTCCCCGGGCCCTCCCGGCGCCCCCCGGCCCCCGCCGCGGCTCCGGTACCTTCCTCGGCGAAGGGCGCGGGGAGGCCGAGGAAGGCGGCGGGCCCGGCGGGGCAGGAGCCCGGTGCCGGTGCCGCCGCCGCCGCCCCCCGCCGCTCCCCGCCCGCGGCTGCCGTAAGCGCCGCCGGCCCCGCGCCCGCCGCCGTCGCGGCCTCCATGTCGCAACGCGCCGCACGGCCAAGATGGCGGCTTTACGGCCGTGTCGTCATAACAACGGGCCGCGGGACGGCCGCCCAAAGGGGCTCGGCGGGGAACGGCGCCCGGCGCGGGGGTTCCGCGCTGAGGAGGTTCCTGTGGGGGGGGGGCAATGGGTGCTGGAGGCTGGGGGCTGAGGGTGCAGCCCCCCCCCCGCGCTTCAGGCTCCGCTCCCCCCTCCCAAGCGGGCTCTGGACGCGGCTCGCGGGCCGCCCAATAGCCGGCGGAGCCCTCCGCCTCCCAACCAATCGCAGCGCGCCGGCTCAGCTGAGCGACCAATAGCAGCGCAGTCCCCGAAGCTCCATCCGTCGGCGGATCGCGCGGCGCCCAACGGGGCTCCGAGCGCGGGGCGGCGCGGACCAATGAGCGCGCGAGGGCGGCGGCGTGGCCCAATGGGGGCTGGGCGGCTGCGCGAGGTGAAGCCATGGCGGAGCACCAGCAGGAGCCGGGCGGGAGGCAGCGGCGGTGCCGGCGGCTGGAGGGCGACGCGGCGCGCTCCGTGCTGCGGGCGGCGGACACGCTGCTGTTCGACTGCGACGGCGTCCTGTGGCGGGGCGAGGCGGCGCTGGGCGGCGCGGCCGAGGCGCTGTGCCGGCTGGCGGCGGCGGGCAAGCGGCTGTGCTACGTGACCAACAACAGCAGCCGCACGCGCCAGGCCTACTGCGACAAGCTGCGGCGCCTCGGCTTCCCCCCCGCACAGCCCCGCCACGTCTTCGGCTCGGCCTTCTGCGCCGCACGCTTCCTCCGCCAGGCGCTGCCGCCCGGCGCCGCCGCCTACGTGCTGGGTGGCCCCGCGCTGGCCGCCGAGCTGCGGGAGGCCGGGGTGCCCCACCTGCCGCCCGGCCCCGCCGCCCTGCCCGGCCCCGCGCCCGCAGACTGGGCCCGGGCGCCGCTGGAGCCGGCGGTGCGCGCGGTGCTGGTGGGCTTCGATGAGCATTTCAGCTACGCCAAGCTGTGCCAGGCGCTGCGCTACCTGCTGCAAGGCCCCGACTGCCTGCTCGTCGCCACCAACCGCGACCACCGCCTGCCGCTCGAGGGTGGAGCTGCCATCCCCGGTGAGAGATTGGGGGGGGAGGGGAGTTGGGGTGCCCCGGGGGTGGGGGGTAACCGGGGGTACGGGGGGTGTCCAGGTTAGGGGAGGGGTGTTCAGGGTGGCCCTACCCCCTCCAGCACTTGGTGGGCCCGTGCCTGGTTTCCTGACCCCCCTCTCAGCCCTCCCAGAGGCAGCAGAGCCGCCCCTTGTCCCCTGCCTCACCGCCCTTTGCTGTACTTTGCTCCCCTCTAATCTCACATCCAACCACATTCCTGTTGTTGGGTTATTTGTTTATTAGGTTATTTGGGGTGTCCCATCCCCAAAGCTCTCTGGGGTTCTGTCCGGGTGCTGCCGCTCCCCTGCAGCCTCTAACGGGCGCTGTGGTTTCTGCCCGCAGGGACCGGCTGCCTGGTGAAGGCGGTGGAGACGGCGGCGGAGCGCGAGGCGTTCATCGTGGGGAAGCCCAACCGCTACATGTTCGACTGCGTGGCCAGCGAGTTCGACATCGACCCCGCGCGCACCATCATGGTGGGAGACCGGCTGGACACGGACATCCTGATGGGCAACACCTGCGGCCTCACCACCCTGCTCACCCTCACCGGGGTCACCACGCTGGAGGAGGTGAAGGGCCACGAGGAGAGCGACTGCCCTGCCAGGCAGAGCCTGGTCCCCGATTACTATGTCGATAGCATAGCCGACATTCTCCCCGCTCTGCAGGATTAATAGGGCAGAACGCCGCTTTGGCAGCGGCTCCCCAAGGAGGGCCCCAGTCAGTCACCTTGTGGCAGTAATGTACTCACTCTGATACCACCTGAAGCTAGCGATCCTTAGCCTTTTAACCTTTCTGTCCTCTCGATATGATTTTGTTTACATCTCAGTCTTTTAAAATGCACTTTGAAACAAGGAGGGCATTATGGCGTCACACGAGTCTTGCGGGTTTGGGGCTTTTTTAATGATAAGTATCACCTACATCCAGACGTTTGTGATGCTCCATGTCGTGTTGTCCTCTAGGCTGAGTTGAGAGAAGTAGAGCCAACTGATGTGAGGAAGAGAACCCGGCAATTTGCAGTGTGTCCTCTCCTGGACAGGCTGCGGCTCAGTCTGGTTTATTCAGGGAAATGACTTTTGGAGCGTGTAGTAACTTAGCAGCTGTGTTTGGAAGCGATTGCAGGGGCTGACGGAATTAGTATTTGGCCTTTGATTGACTTTTTGGGATGGGGTCATGTTCAGCAGCACAGCCCACTGTAAGCGTGACGTCGGGCCGGAGGAGCTGTACGCAGTCTCCTTGTGTGACCGCTATGAATTGCACTTGTGATGCAGGTTGGGGTGATTGGCTCACAAAACACAAAAACGTCTTCTGTATCCTGTGTTTGTCCCAGTGTTGGGTGTGTGTGTAAGGTACGTGCACGTACAAGAGCTCCCCCGATCCTAACTATATATCAGAATCTATTTAAGGTATAAATCTAAGTATAGTATATGGTAATATATCTCCTTCCCAGAAGGGGAAGGTAAGAGGAATGTACGTCACCGATCCCAGTAGTTTGAGTTCTCATGAGCTTTTGCGTTCGGTGACGCAGAAAGCTTTCACCACATAGGACTGTCCCTCACCACTGCTGCTCCCCAGAAGTATCCGGATGGGTTAGACACCACCTTGGTTCCTGTATTTCCCTGCTGCCTCAGCATCAAAATAGCACCTGCCTCGGCTTTAGCTGTCGGGTGTGAGTCCGGACTCAGTCTGCAGAGGATGGATGTGGTACCCGCCTTACAACTCTACCAAAATAAACCTGAAGGAGTACTGGCTGTGTGCGACAATTGCACGGGCTTCCTTTAAACATCTCATCTCAAGATCTTCCTTGTGTGTCTGGCTGGGCACCAGTTGCTTGCCTGAAGAAGAGTGCTTGCTTGCTCAGGTGATGATTTTAGCTAGATCTCTAGGTACGTTTTAGGTGATGCGCAGCTCAGGCTATGGGATAGATTTTTATGCGGGCTGAATCAAGGCCACAGCTCAAAGCTTTTGTATTACAGAATTAAGAAAAATATATATGCAAATAACACTTTTTTTTCTATAGATTCAACTATTGGTAGTTACATTTAAGTGCTGCCCTTCCCTCATCCGCCAAAGTTCAGTTGAGTAGCTCCAGCCCTAGCGATGCCGTTTCCTTCCCCTCGGACACTGGAGACGCGTGGGCTTAGCGCTGTGTTTGTACAGCGATAACCACGGCTCGTTGGCTCTGTTATCACAGTGTTAGCTGGATCTTTCGTAACTCGGGGTTGTGTAAGGAAGCAAGAATAATCTCTTCCCTGTTCTTGTCTCCAGCTAGAAGGCTTGTGGAAGTCACAAGAGACCTCTCCCTTTAGCTGGGTAACACGGAAATGGACGTTACGGGTTTACTGCAGGTAGGGTCTGACTCAACGCTGTGTTCTTTAATCCACTTCCTGCCTCTGGTGCTGTTAATTTCAGAATTTGTCAGGTACACCAGTCCATGCCAGGTGGGGCGTTCAGCCTCCTGCAGCAGCACGCTGTCCCCGCTGAGGACTGTGCACTGTTCAAGGCAACCGTTACCTCGATTCCCGCGTGCTGAAACGTGTTGGTGAGAGTGTCACTCGTGCTGCACAACCGTGTCAACGTCCCAACGGTTCTGAACCCACTACTTGAATTCACATTAAACTTGCAAACCTGCTTTTCCCTTGCATTGTCTCATTTTGTGGTCTCTGTGCCTGCTTTGGTGCTGCTGTGCTTTGTGGCAATTCCGGGAGCTAAGGACACATTTGTGCGTGCCATCTGTACTCCTCATGTAGAGTATTAGCAAAAGAAACAAAGCCAACCCTGGGCTACGTTTGTCAGATCTTCCCTTAATAGATGCCACGTGGAGGAACTCTGCTGGGGTTTTCCTTGCCTCTGTGGGGTTGGTTATGTTTGGCAGGTCTCAAAAATAAAAAGCTGTGTCAGGGGCTCCTGGGCTGCCCAGGAGAAGTCTGGCCAGCTGGGAGCTCTGTTCTCCGTGGGGTATTTCTCCTTGTAGGAAATGGGTGTTAGCACGAGGGCAGCTGGTGCTGGGACGGGACTTTGCAGCTCGGATCTGTCCCCTGGGTCTGGACGAGGTGGGGGCTGGAGGTTGGACACGAGCACGGCCACAGGATAAACAGTTGGCTGCGGCCCACGGAGCTCGGGCAGCACAAAGTTCATGCTGAAATGTAGAAATAACCGATGACAAGGGCAGCCTGCCACTGTTCCCTATTCATTTCATCTCGTAACGAGACTTACCCGGTCCTGCTACTGGGGACTGCCAGCAGGGAGGCCCCGCACAAAGCCCTCAATTATGCTCCACCTGCGTGCCTCCGGTGGCTCGCCAGGTAAGCAGGAAGAGCGTTTTTTGTACCATTGACAGGATCCCTCTGCAGCCTCGGCTTCCCCCCTCCTTCCCCCTGCCCCTGCAGCTCTCAGGTTTCCCCCTCCTCGCGGCTCTGAGGCAGGAGCACCTGGCTGGGCGCTGCTTTGGCCGCGGGGACCACGTTCACGTTTTGCAGCTGCGTGCCCAAGCTTCTCGGGCACGTTCGGAGCCCAGGACCATGCCCAGTCTGCGTGTGCCCCGGAGGCAGAGCTGCAGGAGCGAGGTCCTCATCTGAAGCGAGGATGGAGGGCGAGAGCAGCACCGGCAGCGCGGGCCCTGCGGTGAGTTCCCCTGCGCCCCGGGGATCACAGCAGAGCCCTCCCGCGGTGCCTGCCTGGGGCTGAGCTCCTGCAGCTCCTGTGGTGCTGCTGAGGTTGGTTCCTCACCTCTCCAGGGTCACCACCACCGATTTCAGCCCCCTGTGAGGCTGGGTCTGCCCGCGGGGTTCCCCTGCAGGTGCTGTGCTCACACCGTGTCGGACGCTGGGGTAACGGGGGAGCAGAGCTGCTGAGTCAGCATTTCTGTGTCCTCCTTTCCCACCAGGAGGATTTTGTTTGCTATCGGGGATCTTCCCGGCACAGCTGGGGCTGTCACATCTGACCGGGACTGATGGAATCGTTCCCACAGCATTAGGGGGAAGCTGCAGAGCGCTGAGGTCGATGGCTGAGGGAGGCTCGAGGAGCCTGCTCGCTGTCTGCCTGCAGCGAGCCGAACCGCAGGAATTTATTGAGTTTCTTCGTGCCTCGGAGAATTGAAACATTATTTTTTTATGGCAGAGAAGCGTTCCTTTTAACTCCCGTTCTTCCCTCGCTTTGCCTTGCCCCCCAGGACAGGAGGCTGGCAGCACAATTCTCGGGTCCATCCAGGACGTTCTGGATCATCCTGGCCGTTGCCTTGCTCCTTGCAGTCGTTGGCATCAGCGCTGGGGGGATCCTCGGCTTCAGCCCCAGCTCTGCACAGGTGAGGGGTGCAGGTGGGGGCAGGAGGGGTCCTGCCCGGGGTGCGGGGCTGGGTTCAGCCCAGGCTGTGCTGCAGGCACCGAGCTGAGCAGCTGCTGCCTCGCTCAGCCCTGCGGCGGCTCTGCCTGAAATTAGAGGAGCTGGAGAGCATCGTTTGTAAATATAGACCCAGGCTGGCATTTTGCTGTGCAGGCACGTCCCAGCGAGCCCCCACGCTCTCACAGCACGCTGAGCCAGCTGGGCAGGCACCGAGCCCAGGCTGTGAGGCTGTGGTGGCCAGGGGGGAACCCAGCAAAGCTTCCCTGGTGCAGGGGGGCTCGGGGACACCACGGTGCAGGACCCCCCCGGGTCAGCAGGGTCCGGGTGGGGACACGGAGGTGGCTGTGGGTGGCTGCTGGCCGGGGCTGCCCTCGCTGTGTGCCCAGGCCGGCTCGCAGGCGGTGCGGGTGATGCTGCAGGGGGAGCAGGACCCGCCGAGGAACCAGACGGCGCTGGTGGACGCGTCCAGGAGCACCGTGACTTACTACATCACCTCGCGGAGTAACCGCAGCGCCGTCGTGCTGTACGACAGCCAGAACGTGAGTGTGCCTGAGCAGGGGAAAAAGCAACCTGCACCCGCTCCCCGTCCCTCTGTGCCCCCAGTACCACACAGCCCCGGGGGGCACCCTGGGGACAAGCAGCCACAGCCTGCCCGGGATGCTCCCTGTGCTAAGCCGCGGTGGCTGCTGCACAGAGGAGAAATGAGGCACACCAGGGAGGGATGCCCACGGCTGGGCTCTCGAGGGAGCGCGCTGCCTGCTCTAACAGGGCACGTTTTATCTCCCAGGGCTACGTCTGCTACCGGCCCGCGGAGCAGCACGCCTGCTACCTGCGCAGGATGGAGCCCGGGGACCGTGAGAGCACGCAGGGGACCCTGAGCACGGCTGAGCTGAGGGTGAGCGATGGGCACGGCCGGGGGGTGCCTGCAGGGAAGGGGGGGGCTGCACTGAGTGCCCTCTGCAGAGGGGCTGCCTTCTGGGCAATGCTGCTCCAGGCAGCCCTGCTTAAGTTCCTGCTCGGTGCTGGGCTCTGAGCGAGTCTGGGAGCACGCAGACAGCTCCTGATTTTGCTGAGAGCCCTGCCTGCTGTGAGAAAGAGCAGAGCTGCGGGTCAGGAAGGGGCTCTGTCCCACAGAGGCGAACAGGAGGGCTTTCAGAGAGCCCAGTCCCGCTGTATTCTGTTACCTGCTCAAAATTCTGGGGAACAGAGAACAAAGAGGGGTCTGTGAGCAGCTCACAGGAGGTGAGTCACATCCCCAGCCCCTCTGCACAAAATAGTAACGGGTACACAGGGGGTGTTCTGTTTCAGCAGCCAGCTGCCTGCCTTGGTTGTGCCCTGCCGGCTGCTCCCCCCTTCCTAGGGGCTGCCGGGGTCCCCCTGGTCCCTGCTGGATGCCACCCACCCAGGGGGGAAGGAGGGGCGCGAGGAGCCCTGGCTCCCCAGGAGAAGCAAGCTCCTGCCAGGCACTGGGGCTCCTTCAGGAAACTCCCCAGCTTCCACTGACCAAAAGCATCTCCAGGGGGGCTCTTTTGGGTGTCTTGGATGTTCGAGCAGGGCTGGGGCTGAAGGCAGGGCAGGGAGGAGCAAGGTGCCCCAGGGAAATTAACGGGGAATTAACGGGGTTCTTTTCTCCAGGGCGAGCTGCTGCTGCAGCAGAATAACCAGACCAAGTACTACCGCGAGTTCCTGGGCATCCTGGCGGGGCAACAAGTGGACCCCAGCGGGCTGGGGGAGGCCGTCCAAGCCCTGTGCGAGCAGACACCCATCTTCTGGGTGAGGAGAGCAGGGGGTAAGTTGCATTCAGAATCGGGTCCTTGTTCAGGGATCGCTGCCCTGCCGGCTCACCCACAGCCTGCAGCAAGCCGTGCTCCAGCAGCACAGCGCGAGCTCCCCCCTGATGCTGTTGGCTTAATGCTTGCCACCTTCATCTTCACCATAAGCAGCCTGCGGAGCTCTCCTTCTGGTCATAGCCCAGCTTTAATGAGCGTGGTCATTCCCTCAGGCGTTCTCTTTCTCTGGCTCCCTGGGGATTTAGCTGCAGGTCTGCAGCAGCATCCCTCACCTCCCTTCTGCCCTCGCTCATTTGGCAGGTCCGGGGAAGCAGCGGCTGATCTACCTGTGCATTGACATCTGTTTCCCGAGCAACATCTGCGTGTCTATCTGCTTCTATTACCTCCCCGAGTAAGTCCCGCAGCCGCGGCTGCCCTCTCGCTGCTCTACATCCTTGAACTGGATTCCTGAAAAGCCTCTGCTTTCAACAAGGTAACATCTCCACCGCCCGAAGGCTGCCTGCTGCTCTCACGCTGCACTTCAGGAGAGTTTAGGAAAATAACAGGACTCAGCACCGTTGGTACAGACGCTTTATTGCAGCTCTGCTTCAGGGCTGCATGGAGCACGTAGCTACTAGGAGACCTAGACAGGCACCGCGGGGAGCAGCTCGTGTTTGCTGGCCACACGCCCTGCTCAACACCAGGTTATTAAACTTGTCGGGGTGGCTGGTTTCATAACAGCGCAGCTCCAAGTCAGGCTGTGAAACACACTTCGAATAAAGGGGTTGCAAAACAAGAGAACAGCGACTTTCCCTCTGTTCAGCCGACTCCTGTTGTTAGGCTGATTTTTTCCACTTTGGGGTACAAAACCATCACGGGGCTGTTGGCAGCAGCCTCCGCAGGGATGCCTCCAGCTGCTCTGCGCCCAGCTCCCCTGTGGCACCGTGCCTCCCCTTCCCTTTTGCCCAGGTGGCCTCCCTGCGAGGCCGAAGCTGAAGCCTGGTCTCACTCCAGGCAGACGCTGCCCCTGCAGCAAGCCCAGAGCAAGCCCTCTCCCTCCGAGGGGACAGCACCGAGTGCCCGTCTCGTGCTCCAGGGAGGGTGCTGGCTGTTTTTAGACAAGGGAAAACAAGCAGAGGTCCTTCCTGTCCCCCACGTCACCGTTATCCCAACACGCTGTCGTTGAAGGCGAGGCAGACGACTGCTTTCTGGTGGCCGCTGTATTCCCTCTTGATCTCTCCTGTCTCCACGCACCAAAGTCTGGCCAAGTTATCAGAGGAGGCTGCAACAGAAGGGAAAAAGAGAAGGAGGAGATATTGTGCTGCCCTTCAAACTTTTTTTTTTTATTAGAAGCAAGGTTGTCCTCTTGCTTCATTCAACAGTTCTGAGTGCTGTTGATGATAGGCAAGGGAGCTGTGCAGAGCGAGACACTCGGGGCATTTTGGTATTAGTTGGGATATTCAGCTCATCACAGAGGAGTTACCGTGCAAATTACACAGGTTTTGAATGGACTTCATGCTGCACGTACTGCAGGCAGCATTGCTAGCAGGCAAAATAAACTGCACGCATGAGGGTCACCTGTCCATTTTAAACAGGAGGCAACGGCTGCCCTAGTACAGCACAGGCTGAAAGCCGGAGGGATTTTGTGCACTGTGCGGTGGGCAGGAGGCTGAGGACTCTACCAGAACGGTTTTCTGTCCTCACACACACATTGGGGTTTGGCAGTGTCTCCCCTAGAGAACCCCAGTCCTGTGTCAGTGCCTGGCCCCACGGGCAGCGAGCTGTCAGTGTCCCACCTGTGACAATGTACTGGGAGTCCCCGGAGAAGGCACAGTCCCACATCCAGCCACGAGAGGTTTCCCCTGGGTTATTGCTCTTAATGCTCAGCTCTGTCATCAGAGAGAAGTTTGAAGTCCTCCAGATCTTACACGTCTGGTCTGCAGAACACGTAGCCAAGAGCCTGCAACGAGACATGGATGGGTAACCCAGTTAGTCACCGTGTGCCCAAAGCCTCTCACTAGTATGGGTCTGGAACAGTAATAAACCAGAGAGCCGTGCTCTTTGTAATCAGAATTTTTTGGCTTTGCATTTTCTGCCTTCTGAGCTCAAACTGCACTGCCTGGTGAAGGAGCACACCAAGCTCCCCGCTTGCTCCTGGAGATCAGCAAGTGGAGCCCAGCACCTGGCTGGGAACCCACAGAACACTGCGGGACCCCTGGGACACCCCTGGGACACCCCTGGGACACCCTGACCACCGCCCCCACCCCATTCCTCCCGGGGCCCTGCAGCACGGAGCCCAGAGCCAGGGGCACGGCTGCTCCCGTCGGGGCCACTCACGTGGAGTCAGGGCTGAATTTGCACTGCAGGGCGTAGCGGTTGTGCGCCGGGATCTTGGTTTTGGGGATCAGCTGGGTCACCTCCTCCCCGATGCCACCCGTCAGGTTCCACACGTAGCAGTTTCCCTGCGGGGAGAGGGGGGGGTCTGTGGCCGGGCTGGTGGCCCCCACCTGAGAGCAGCCTGGGCTCCCTGCGCCCCACCAAAGTGCAGGAAAACTCCACGGGATGTGGGAACGGGGAGCTCTGCCCACGTGAGGGTGTCCCAGGTGGAGCAGCCCACCCGTACATCGCACCCCACGGCCGAGGCTGCTGGAGCTCACCGAGCTGTTGACAGCTGCCATGTAGCTGGCATCGGGGTCGATGTGCACCGAGTTCACAGAAACTTCGGGCTCCGGAATCAGCTGCTCGTTGTGGTCGGTTTTCAGGTCCCAGATGTGAATGGCACCGCTCTGATCGCCCACAATCAGCTCGGCCTGCAAGAAAACAGCAAACTCTGGGAAATCCCCCCAAAAGAGCAGCCCCAGAGCACGTCCCTGCAGCACCAGCTGGAGCCTTGCTCTGGTTTTAAGCATCAGGGTCCTCCTCTGCCTGACCATTCCCAGCACAGAGCTGGGCCTCTGCTCACCACCGGGAATGGTTTCAGAGCCCCAGCTCCCAGGCAGACAGCAGCCTGCTGATCGCCCTGAGCACCGAGAACAGGCCAGGCATCAATCTCACGTTACGCTCTGCAAAAAGGCTGTTTACCTTTGCAGAAGTGTTTGCTAATTTTCTAAACCCCAGGACAGCCAGCAGGTGCCTAATTTGCAGCGCTGTTGTTCAGCTGCTGCTCCAAACAACATCCACAGAGGCCAAATGACTTTCAGCACGTCTGAGAAGCGGGCACGAGGACGCAGGTTGGCCAGAGAACAACTGGAGCACTCAAGAGCGTGCAGACACCTGAAAAACATGAGCCTAAAGAGGTTTTTCTCTCTCTCTCCCCTTCTCCGAGAGGGTAAGGACAGGAGCCAGCCGAAGGGCAGGAGTTGTGGCTCCGATCCCCGCTCAGCCCAGCAGACAATGCTGGCAGCTCTCCATCCAAACCGGGGCTTTTATCGACAGGCTCGCACTGCCCATGATTTTAGCAGAATCCCTAGAGGAGATCAGGTCATCAGGCACAGATGATCCCGTACCCATGAGCAGCGGCTTGTTTCTGGTGAAGACAATCCTCCCTCGATATTTTTAGCTGACTGTGCAGTGCAGAGGCGTCTTCTGGACGCCGCAGTCCTCAGCCCACCCTTAGCAGGTGCGAGTACAACCGCTGTGCCCAAGCCATCACGGCTTTACCCAGGCTGCGAGAAATCCCTCTGAGAACCGAGCCAGCAGCGCTGCAGCGAGGAATGGCACAGAGAGATGAAGCTGCCTGAATAAACACCGCCACCCCTGGGCTAATTAACTCTGTCCTGCTCGCAAACCAGCGCTTCTCCTGCAACTCAGCAGCAGCATGGTCAGGGATTAGTTCACGTTTATCATCCCCGTACAGCATTTGTTTCGCTGCAATACGTTCTCACAGCACTACGGGAGCATCAGCAGCGTTTGGGTGAAGTCTGCTCCAAATAACCAGCATCAAATTCAGCATTTGCAAAATTGAACCCTTGCAAAATCAAAAGCAAAGAAACATTTCTGTTACTGGTCTTTTTAAAAAGATCTGCTCTCGAGACACACAAACCTTGCACTGCCACATCTGCAACTCCAACCCTGCAGCCCTGTGCGTGCAGAATGGACTGGACATGCTGTCAACACCTCAATAATATGCACTGATTCTCACTGCCATCTCCTCCAACACATCACACTCCTTGTTAGCTTTGTTTCCTCAGCCCAAGCAATCTCCGTGGCAGCTTTTGAACCAACTGGTGGCTCCCCAGCAAATCCAACAGGAGTCACACAGGGAAGTGGGGCTGTGAGCCTCTCTGCTTTTTTCTTGCTGGCAGTGCTAACACCCCTGGTTTGACTCGTGGGGTGGTCCCCAAGGGGTGGGACGAGAGGCTGACAGCCACTGCGCTGCCTCACGGCACCAGCCAGCAATTAGCACAAAGCTCAGCAGAGGCACCCACACACCACTCAGCCTGCAGCAGGTGCCAAACAAAAAGGGTGCGAGCCCTGGATGTCCGCTCACCCCCAGCCCCTCTTGGGGGGTGTTTGCTTCCCTGTGCAAGGCAGCGGCAGGGACACGCTCTGCCCGCACCACGAGGCTGTCCCCGCACTGACCCCAGCCCTTGGGGCACGAAGCTGTCACCGCTGGTCCCGCAGTGCCACCAGCACCCCCAGGGGCCGAGCATTGGGGTGCCCACCGCCTCCTCCAGGCACAACGGCGGTGAGGGGCTAGCAGGGGCAGAGCTGTATGGCTCTGAACCCATCTGTGTGTGGCTGTGAGCTAACGACCATCCCTGCATCACCTTGCTGAGAGCCTGCTCCCACCGACCTGACCCACGCAGCCAGTGTCATGCGTGTTTTCACCCCGAGAACATGCCGTGCTGCAGCTGCCAGCACAAAACCCCGCAGCCCCCCGGCTTCCCCAGGGGCAGCGCTGGCAGCACGAGCTGGGAAGTCGCAGGGATGACACTCACCTGGTTGGGGTGCAGGCAGACACAGTTAATGGGGGCGTTCACCTGGAAGATCCGCTGGCACTGGAGGTTGCGGGACCTGCAAGCGAACAACGTGGATGTGCCGGAGCTCCCCGGGGCACCCACCCGGCCCCATACCGGGGGGAGCGCGGCCGCCCCTGCCCACCTGAGGTCCCAGATGCGCGCCATGCAGTCCTCCCCGCCCGTGTACATCCAGCGGCCGTCCTCGTGGAAGCCCACCGAGGTGATGTTCTTGCTCACGCCGTCGTAGTTGATGACGGGGTTGGGGTTGTTGGAGTTGAGGTCGTACATGCGGATGTGCTGGTAGCCTGCGGCACCGGGCGGTGCTCAGCGGGGCTGGGGGGGGGGACAGGGACAGGGACAGGGCCCCGCCACCACCACCCAAACCCCGGGGCTCACCTGCGGCTGCGATCATGCTGCGGTCAGGCGTGATCTCCAGCGCGTTCACCTGCTGCGGGGCCGGTAAGGATGGGAACGGCACCGGGACCCCCCCCCATGCACTGGGACCCCCGGTAACAGCACCGGGACCCCACCACGTACCCCGTCCCTCCTCTGTTACCAGCACCGAGCCTTCCCCCACACCCACCGGCTCCCCCCGGTAACAGCACCGAGCCCCCCCCATACCGGCCCACCCGGTAACGGCACCGGGACCCCCCCCCATGCACCGGGACCCCCCATTAACAGCACCGGGACCCCCCCACACACCCCACCCCCCCACCCACCGGCTCCCCCCGGTGCCACCCCCGGGTCCCCCCCCCTCTCCCGGTGCAGGATACGGAGTCCTGGTGCTGCACGGTGCGCGTGCAGATGCCGCTGTGCGCCTGCCAGAAGCGCACGGTGTGGTCGTACCCGGCGGTGGCCAGGATGACCGGGTCGCTGCCCACCGTGCCCTGCGCCGCGTTCATGGCCCCGCCGCCGCCGCTCCCCGGTTACCGGCACGCTGCCCGCCGCGACCCGCTCTGCGCATGCGCCGCGCGCCTCCCGCGCACGCACCCGGTGCGCCACCGCCCCGCTGACGTCACGCGGGGGGCGTGGCCGTGAGCACGGAGGGGGCGGGGCTAGGACGGGAGGGGGCGTGGCCTGCGCGGAGGGGGCGGGGCCGGGGAGGCGGCGGCACCGGGGGGGCAGCGGGGACACGGGGGGGGCGCGGGGACACCCGGGGGGGGCAGCGGGCACCGGGCAGCTCCCGGTGGGTGGCGGCGCTCGGTGCAGCCGGGCTCTTTAAGAGCGGCGTTGGGGCGGGCTCGTGCCCGCGCCCGGTGCCGGGGAGGGTGGGCGGGGGGTGCGGGGGCTTCAGCGGAGCACCGGGACCGGCACCGGCACCGGGCCCCCCCCGCCGCGCCGTGCCCGCGGCTCCCGGCTGTGTCAGGTGAGCGGGGCGCGCTCCCGGGGGGGCTGCGGGCACGGCGCGGCGGCTGCCACCGGGGAGCGACCGGCACCGGGCCTGGGGGCGGGGGGGGGGGGGTGAGCCCCGGGGTGCCGCCTCCACGTTAAATAACGGGCGGTGACGGCAGCGGGGCCGGGCGCGGAGCGGGGCTGCCCCCAAACCGGGGCTGGTTCGGGCCCCGCGGTGCCGTGCGGGGGCTCTGCCCGGGTGCCGCCGCCCAAGGGGAGGTGAAGGTGCCGGGGATGGCACCGCAGCACCCCCGGGAGCTGAAATAACGCGCTGTGTGTGCCGCTGCCTGCTCCACGGGGGCACCTGGTGCTGGGGGCCACCGTGGCCGTGCTGCAGCCCCCGCCCTGGCCGTGCCCGGTGCCCACCACCCGGTGCCCACCGCTTCTCCCCCCGCAGGTGCCATGGCCACCCCGTGATGCCACCTGGCAGGGCTGTCCTGTGACCAGCCCCCATCCCACCGCCCTCGGAGGTGACACCGGAGCACCCGAGGGGGGTGCACTGGGGGGCAGAGGCAGGTCCCAGCACCAGCCCCAGGGCACATGAGGTAGGGGGGGCACTGGAGGTTTCTTTGCCCGTCCCTGCGGGGGAGCAGGGTGGCAGGAGGGGTCTCACCGTGTCCCTTTCCTTTGGGCCTCACACGGGTCTGTGGGGTGCCCTGCTCTTGGGGTCTCGGTCGCTGCCCTGCAGCCATGGCCTGCCAGCGGAGCACCAAGCTGAACCTGCTGCGCCTCGCCGTGCTGCTCATCGTGGCTTTGGCCGGCATCAAGTTCCTCCTCCGCGACAGGTGAGGTGGGAGCAGGACTGGGACACGAGCTGGGGGAGCCCTGCAGGGTCAGGGAACCAGCGGGGGTCTGCGGGGAGCTCCTGGGCTGTGCCCACGCAGGAGCTGGGTGCCAGGGGCAGCTGGTGCCTCCGTGCCCCCAGCCCTGCTCTGCTCCCTGCAGCTTGACCCTGGAGCTGCACAGGCACATCCCCAAGGACAGCGGCTTCTGGGGGGACACGGGTGACACCAGCCAGGGCGCCGGCCCCCGGAGCCAGGCTCTGGAGCTCCCCGTGGCAAAGATAACGGCCCCGAGGCAGGGCCCTGGGCAGCAGGGCCCCAAGGACAGCAGTGGCACCGAGATGAGGCTGGTGCACCTCGACCTCAAGGGAGCTGCGCCCAAGGTCTCCTACCTGGAGCAGGTGAAGGCGCTGGGGACCAGCCAAGTGGGGCAAGGCTGGGCCTGGCTGTCCCCGCTGACACCCGCACCCAGGGGTGCCAGCAGGCTGAGCCCACCCTGCCATCCCACAGCTCTTCCCACTCCTGTCCCGGCTGGGTGCCAACGGGGTCCTGATCGAGTATGAGGACATGTTCCCCTTCAAGGGCGAGCTAGAAGTCCTCAGGTCTCCGTATGCTTACAGGTGAGCTGGGGCTGGTGCTGAGCTGGCCGAGGGGATGCTGGCACCACCAGCGCCAGTCTGGGTGTGCCCCGCCTGGGCTGTGCCCGAGCTGTGCATGGTGCTGCAGGCAGACCTGCTCCCTGCTCTGCTGGGTCAATATTTGTGGCCCCAAAGCCAAGACCCCACAGGTATGGGGCAGCCAGGAGACCTGGGGTGGGGCAGGATGCTGGAGGAGGAAGAGGAGGAGGAGGAGGGAATGTCCTCGTGCCCATGTGGCCCGCACTGAGGCTGTCCCTGCCCTCCCCAGCGAGGAGGACATCGACTGGATCCAGCAGCTGGCGGAGCTCCACAAGCTGGAGGTGGTGCCCCTGGTGCAGACCTTTGGGCACGTGGAGGTAGGGGCCGGGAGCATTTTTGGGGTGGCAGGATGGGGACACTGAGAGGCGGAGGGGGGCTGTGTCCCCAGCACCTGGCCTGGAGATGGATGCGTCACTGGGTCCGTGTCACTAGGCCCATGTCCCCAGCCCTGTTCCTTTATCCCCACTTTTTGGCCCACGTCTGGCCCCCACGGTGGGTTTCCTCCCCACGCAGTTCATCCTCAAGCACGAGAAGTACCAGCACCTGCGGGAGGTCGAGCGCTTCCCCAACAGCTTCAACCCCCACGTCCCGGACACGCTGGCGCTGCTCAAGAGCCTCCTGTCGCAGGTGATGGAGAAGCACAGGCGCTCCTCCTGGATCCACATCGGGGCGGACGAGGTGGGCTCTGCGGGACCCCAGCCACCGCCGGCTGCCAGGCCTGCCCCGAGGCGTGCTGAGCACCCCCTGAAACCCCAAATCCAGGTCTTCCACCTCGGGGAGGGGATGGACTCCAAGAGCTGGATGAGCCACAACAGAGGGGACGTGGGCACCATGTACCTGAAGCACATCAAGCAGGTGCTGGGCTTCATCGCCGCGCGGTACCAGGGGCTGCGGGCGCTCATGTGGGACGACATGCTGAGGAAGATCAGCACGGGAGCCCTGCGGGGTGAGAGGATGGGGACGGCAGCAGTTGGGCATCTTGGTGGGGGTGTGAGGACCCCCAGGCACCCTCCTGCTGATGTCCCTGTCCCTGCCTTGCAGAGTCTGGGATAGCAAAGCAGGTCTCGCCTGTGGTGTGGTTCTACGCGCCCGACTTCGAGGTCGAGCAGATTGGTAAGGTGCCATGCCAGGACCCTGGGGAGGGGAGAGGGGGGGGGACATGACCCCGTGGCTGGTGGCACTGCTGCTGCAGCCACCGCACCGAGCCCAGCTGGCCCTCAGGATGGTGGCACAGGGTGGCACAGGGTCTGGTGCCTGTCCGTACCATCCCACTGTCTCAGGGGTGATGCTTCCCGCCCACCTTGGCCACGCTGGCTCCCGCTTTCCTTCCAGCCCCAAGAAGCCCCCCTGTGCACAGGCTCCTGCTTTGGGCAGAGCAGCCCCTGGCAGCCGGGGGTCCCTGCCCACCCTGTGCCACCCCACACCACTGAGCCACGAGCATGACCCCACTCCCCGGTGCCGCAGGGCAGTTCCTGGCCAAATACGCAGAGAGCGGCTTCGAGGCCGTGTGGTTCGCCAGCGCCTTCAAGGGCACCACGGGCCCGGCGCAAGCCTGGCCCCCGCTGAACCACCACGTGAGGAACCAGCTCAGCTGGCTGCGGGTGATGCAGGCCATGCCACGCTTCGCCCCGCTGCGCTTCCAGGGCATCGTCCTCACCGGCTGGCAGAGGTGGGCACCGTGCCACGCGTCCCAGCCCCACCGCCCAAGTAGCCACGCACAAGGTGATGGCACAGCTGTCCCTGCCCCGCAGGTACGACCACTACTCGGTGCTCTGCGAGCTGCTGCCCGTCGGCATCCCCTCCCTGGCTGCGTGCCTGCAGACCCTGGTGCACGGTGAGCGGGGCCGTGCCCCTCATCCACACCCTTCCAGCATCGCTGGAGCCCCTTTGGCTGCTGGGGAGGGGGCAGCAGGGCTCCCCTGGTGTGGTGTGGGGTCACCTGGGTCCCCTCTCCTCGTCCTCCCCAGGGGGCTTCATGGAGGAGACGCGGAGGAAGGTCCTGGACGTGCTGGGCTTCCAGAGCCTGCAGCTGGAGCAGGGCACATGGTGCGTGGCTGCGGCACGGAGCGGGGTGCCCCAGGGGGATCAGGGAGTGCTGCCCCCAGCCCTGCAGGGTTTGGGGGCTCACCACCCAGCCTGGAACCGTGGCTGGTGCCGTGCCACGTGCTGGGCTCTCACCTCCCCTCCACGCTTTCCCCGCAGTGAGGGAAGGGGAGCGTTCCCTGGCGTAGAAATCTATCACATGGTGGAGCAGGTAAACGGCCACCTGAAGGAGAGCATCCAGAAAGCCCTGGAGGAAGAGAGGTAATGGTGGTGGGAGGGTCTGACCATGGGGCTGGAGCAGCGGGGCCCTGCAGGGTCTGGGTGGCCCCCTGCCCCCTGCACCCCCCCTCCCTTGTGCCTCCCCAGCGGCATCAAGGGCTGGTTCAGCCCCTACCATCGGAAGCACCAGTTTGGGAACCCCCGCAACATGGAGAGCTTCGGCAGCAAGCTGCTCAAGTACGTGGGGTGCCGGGGGGCAGGAGCAGCCCCGGGTCCCCCCCTCCCTTTGAGGAGGTCCCAGTCTCACCCTGGGGAAGCCAGAGCCAGCTCTCACTCCCTTCTCCCCACCCCAGGCTCCACGAGGACTGGGAGAGCCTGGTCCGTGAGCTGCGTGCCCAGCTGGAGAGCATCTACTTCCCCGACACGGTGGAGGAGTGGATGGAGGAGAACGTCAACCCCTACCTGGACCAGCTGCGGGACCTGGTCCGGGACTACCGGGCCATCATCCGCCTCAACGCCCGCCCCAAGGCATCCTAGGGGCTGTGCCCCCCCCCTCCCCGGCTCCAGTTGCCCCCCGGGACTGGGCTGCAGGAGCCCCGGTCGGGGTTTGGTTTGCTGGCTGCACCCCCCTCCTGCTCGAGGCATGGCTGCTGGTTGTTTCCTACTGCACAGAGAGCTCCTGCGCGCCCCCCTCCCACAATAAAGTATTTTTGTAGATGCTGCTGGGTGATGGAGGGGGGCACGGCTCTGCCCCCTCCCCGGGGGAGAGGGAGGGGAAACAGGGGCAGGGATCAGCCCAGTTGGATGGGGAGGGGACCCTGCTTCTCTGTCCGGGGGGGGCTTCAGCTGCTCCTTCAGCTGGGGCCCCTGTTTCAGGCACCGCAGGTCCTGCCCCAGACAAGGTGGCTGTGCCTCTTTTGGGGGCAGAAACGGGGGCGTGGGGAGGTGCAGCACAAGGTGGGGCTGTCCCAGAGCTGGCGCCTTTGGCAGCTGCAGGGCAGTGACAGCGGGGACACCGCTGTCCTTCGTGGGGGCTGTAAGGGTGGCCGTCCCCTCCCTGCGGTGTGGGACCCAGCCCATGAGGGTGCTGCCAAGGGCACAGCCAGCCACACGAGGGCTGCTGCTCCGGCCATTTCCTTGCCTCCTTCATGCCTTGGAGAGGGGTCACAGGGGCCCTGCCAGGCTCCCCCCAGCACCCCCTCCCCAGCAGCCCCCATAAGAACCCCGATGGCTGGGATGGGAGAGCCTGACACCGCTCCCTGTGCCGAGCCGTTCCCAAAGCGCAGCCTTTCCTCTTGCCTTCCTCCAGGAGCCTCCTGTGCTGGCAGCCCTCGATCCTGCACGGGGTGGGCGTCCTGCAGCAGGGCTGCCTCTGGTTGCTGCCAGTGAGGGGTCCCGTGCAGCGATGCCTCCACGTGCCCAGCCCTGCTGCAGGGGGGGGCGAAGGCAAGCCCCCCGTGCCCACAGCTCTCCCTGCCCTAACGCCGGTTTGGGCACCACGTGCACAGGGCGGTGATGTGGATGCTTCACTGCACATTTTGCTGCTCTGTGAGGACCAACGAGGCTTGGCAAGAGCCTGGAGGGAGCTGCAGAAGCACGGGGCACTCTGGGGCTCCTGCTGCCACAGCGTGGCTCAGCGGGGGGGGCACACAGCTCTGCCACCGGTGTCCCAGTGCAGCTGCAGGCGGTCTGGTGCCCTGGGGGCTGCCCCATCCCCGGGTGCTGGGTGGGAAAGCCTTGAGACAGAGGCTGTGGGGTACAAAGGGCCCTTTGCTGAGGAGCTGTGTTGATGTCCTCGAGTGGTGGCAGACCCCAGGGAAGCCCCGACCTGCCGGGGCAGCCCGGACACGTGCCCCCAGCCCCCAGCCCGGGGGGGCCCGCAGCAGCTCAGGTCCCCGTGCGGCTGCACACCACCAGCCTGTGGGATTAGAGGGCAGATTAGGCGGCGTCTCGTGCTGGAAACCCAAATGTCCTGGATTGGAAAATGGGGGCAGGGAGAGGAGAAGGACCCCGCTGCCCCTGAGTCAGCCAGAGCCGGGGGCTGCAGGGGGAGGTGGGGGCTGAGGAGGGTGCCCGTGGCTCCAGCTGGGCACCGGCCAACCTGGGCAGGCCTGGGGTGGGCCAGGGGCACTGCGGGGCAGTCGGCTGATGTTGGTCTGGGTGTTGCCTTGTGCCCCCCATCCTTCCCCCTGCCACATGGGTCTGTGGCTGCCTGTCCCCGTGCCCTGCACCGTGCCCTATGCAGCCACCAGCTCGCTGCCCTGCTGCAACCCGTGCTGTCCCGTGCCCAGCTGGGTGCCAGCTTCTGGGCACGCACACCCCAAGGTTGATTCTCCAGAGCTGGGACCTCAGCTCTGGAAAAGGCAGTAATTTAGTAATTTAGGCAGTAATTCGCCTGGCAGAGCAGAAATTTGTCCCTGACTTTGTGCAGGTGCTGGCGGGGCTCTGCACCAGCAGCCCGCTGAGCCTTGTCCATCGCTGCCCCATCTCCCAGGGGCTCCCCAGCACCCTCCCGGCCCTGCCCAGCCGGGCAGCCTCCAGCACCTTCAGTGCCTTCAGGTCCTTCAAGCCGCAAAAAACCGCCCGGGGACGAATGTCACCGGCCATTGTGTCTGCACAGGCGGAAAATTAGGCAGCAATCAGGGCTTTATTTGCGGGAATCCAGCAGCTCCCCCAGCCCGCTTCCCTCCCCAGCCGCCGGGGGGGGACTGCAGGGGCCGGGCAGAGCCGCGGGACGGGGCCCTGGGACGGAGCCTCCCGGCGGGCACGGCCCCCCCCGGCCCTCCCCCGGGTGCCGCAGCCGCACCGAGCCCCCCCCCCCCAGCCTTACCCCGCTCCGGCCGCACCGCGACCCCCCCGGGAGCCCCTCTCCGGGAGCCCCCAGCACCGGGCACCCCCCGGCGCCCCCTCCCCTTCCTCCCCCCGGGTCCCCCAGCCCCCTCCCCGCGCTCCCGGCGCCCCCCCCTCTCCCGCCGGGGCTCCCGCCCCTCGGTGCCCCCCCCTCTCCCCCGTCTTTCCTCCCCCACACCGCTCCTGCCGTGCGCCCCGGTGCGGCTCCCGAGCGCCCGCGGTGCCCCCCCCCCCCCTCTACGCTCCCGGTGGGGCCCCCCCCGCCCCGCCGCGCCCCGCCCCGCCCCGGGCGCCCGCCGCCCGCCGCCGCCCCCGCCTCCGGAGCGGGCTGGGGAGGGGGGGGGGCCCCGCACCGAGCCGAGCCGAGCCGCGCCAGCCGCCCGCCCGCCCCTCGCCGCGGAGGATGCTCGGGCCGTGAGCCCGCAGCCGGCAGCCCCGGCGCCGCGGAGCCATGGGCAAGGACCAGGAGCTGGTGCAGGCGGTGAAGGCGGAGGACATCGCGGCCGTGCAGAAGCTGCTGCAGAGGCCCAAGCCCGGCAAAGCCAGTGAGTGCCGCGCCGCGGGGGCCGGGCCGAGCCGGGCCGGGCTGGGCTGGGCGGGGGGCGGCGGCGGCCCCGGGCAGGGCGGTGGGGCGGGGGGGGGGCCGGTACCCGCAGCCCCTCCCCGGCTCCGAGCATCCCCGGTGCGGTGCGGTGCGGTGCGGGCGGGGGCCCCCGGGCATCCCCGGCGGCGCCCCGGGGCTCGGCCCTGCTGGGAGGGGGGGGGGGGTCCGGTGGGGCCGCGGGGAGGGGGGCGCGGGAGGCGGCGGCGGAGCGACCCCCGGAGCCGCGCGGGTGCTCGGCGCTGCACGGGCTCGGCGGTCCCGGTGCAGCCCCGCAGCGCCTCCCGCACTGCCCGCGCCCCGGAGAGGCTCCGAGCCCCCCGGGGAGCCGCTGCAGCACGGGGGGGGGTCGGGAAGGGAAAGGGGGGGGAAAGCCGGGGGCATCCGTGCGCGGCTGTGTGCACGGCCCCTGTGTGTGTGTGTGTGTGTGTGTGTGCACCAGGGCTGCCGCCGCCTGCACACATATGTGCGTGTGCCCGTGTGCAGCTGTGCCCGTGCTCGCCTGCGTGCGTGCCCGGCTGTGCGTGTGTGCCTGTGTTTGGGTGCGGGACTGTGTTTGTGTGCCGGTGTGTACCCTGGCATATGTGTGTTTGGATGTGTCTGTGTTGGTGTTTCTCCGTGTGGGGGTGTTTGGATGCAGCTCCACGGGTGTCTCCCCGCGAGCATCTCTGCGCCGGGCTGTGCACAGCTCTCCCCAGGCGTGCACACCGCCGTGGACGGCCGTGCGCGAGGCTGCGGGGGTGTAGCTGTGCGTCTCCTCCGTGGGTACATGTGTGTGGCTCCGGGAGTGTCTGCTCTCTGTGCGTTCCAACTGCTCTGCTGAGGCGTTTTACCCGGGACTGAATTATTCATGGTGCTGATGCAGCCGCAGGTTTCAGGCCTTGGCGTGCAGGGCTGGCGGGGCCGGGGGCTGTCCCTGGGCTCAGGCACGGCCCCCGGGGAGCATCCACACGGCACCGAGTCTCAGGGATGCTGCACGCAGCCCCGCCACCACCATGCCCCCAGTCCTTCCCTCGGTGCCCCCCAAATGTGGGCACCCCCGTGGTCCCAGAGCTGTGCGGGGCTGGCACAGTGTCCCCTGATCCTGGCCACACAGGGGTGTTTCTGCCTGGCTTCTTCCTGAGCTGGCCCAGTGTGGGTGTCCCCCGTATCCTGGTGCTGAGCAGGGCTGGCACAGCCTCCCCAATGTCCCCACTCCTGTGCAGGGCCAGCGTGGCATCCCCCATGTCCTGGTGCCATGCAGGGCCGTTGTTGCATCCCCTGTGCCCACAGCTGTGCAGGGCCAGCACGGTGTCCCTGTGTCTAGCTGCCATGCAGGACCAGCACGGTGTCCCCTGTGCCTCCAGTGCCCCTGCTGAGGGTCTGTGCAGGGAGGGAACAGGCTCCAGCACCAAACCTCCTTCTTTCCAACCCATTTCAGGTGCTGCCACTTCGCAGCCTCCCAGAGCAGCACACGGGGACAGGAACCATGTGTGGCTCACACACTGTCCCCACGCACCCCTCCCAAGCCCCCACTGGCCTGGGCACACAGCTGGCATCGCTGTGACAAGAGCCAGCGGTACCGTGCCAAGTGCCACCACCTCCTCCTGCACCCATCTCTTCCCAGCCCTGCTCCATCGCATGTCCCACTGCGGAGCCCCCCGGGTGCTGTGCAGCAGGATGCCCGTGGGACCCAGCAGTGCTCCCAGTGCTGGGCTCCTGGGAAAGGGACAAGGGACCCCCGTGATACTGAGCCTGGCACCGGGGGGATGCCCGCTGCAGGTCCGGCTGCTTGCCCCATGCCCTGGCCGGGCTGCACCTCTCCAGCTCTGCTGGAGTCCCCAGGGCTGTGCTGGGACTGGGCTGCTCCTGCTCCCAGGGGACCCGACCCAGGGCTGTGTGTGTGGCAGCGGGTGCCATGCTCCTGGCAGCAGCAGCAGGGCTGGGGGAGCGCTGAGCAGTGGCTGTCCCGATGCCGGGTGTCCCCGTGCCCCCTCTCCATGTGCCATTCCCACGCGTGCCTCCGGTGCTCCCCGCGCTCTTCGGCACTGGGAAGATTTGTAACTCTAGCTCTGTTATCTGGATAATATCCTATTCATGTGGGGTTTAATAAATGAGATTTTAAAAATCCCTGCGTGAATTAACACGGGTTGCTATGGCGACGTGGGGCCCGATTTAGCAGAGTGGAGTAAGAGTTTGTGGGGCCCGGGCCGGCCGCAGCGCGCACCGCGTTCGCTTCCCGGGCATCCATAATTGATGAGGTTGTCTGAAAGTTACGCAAATCAGATGCAGGGATTTGGCAGCAAACTGTTTCCCTCCCTGTCCCCTCCTCCCTGGTGCTACCTCGAAGAATTGTAGTGACTTG
This sequence comes from Anas platyrhynchos, assembly GCF_047663525.1. NCBI lineage: Eukaryota > Metazoa > Chordata > Aves > Anseriformes > Anatidae > Anas > Anas platyrhynchos. The sequence continues at coordinate 18,889,944 of NC_092601.1, read as the reverse complement.
GCGTTTTCACCTTGCCTCCCCAGCCTGGGCGCTGCGGGGCAGGACGGGGACCTGGGGCGTCCCCAGCAGGGGCTGTGCTGCTGCGTCCCCGTCCCAGGCCTTTGGGCAGCAGCAGATGGGGCTGCGCTGTGCTGGCAGGGGGGTCCCTCGGTGGTGGCATTTTGGAGCAGGCGGGCTCCTTCTCTGCGAGGTTGCTGCTGCGCTCATCTTATCCACTTGGAAATCACTTCTGTATGCCCCCCCATGCCGCGGGAGGGACCTGGAGCTGAGGGACGGGTCCTGCTGCCGAGCTTCTCCCACCCACCGTGCTGGGCACTTTGCAAATCACTTCCACGTGTGGCAGGTTTGTGCAGCACAGACATCCTGTCCCGTGTCCTCATGTGCTGCAGGAGCTCTGGGTCCCTCTGTGGGGCTCCTGGGGCCGGGTGAGCTGCACTGCCTGGCCGGGCTCACAGCTGGGCACGGGGCTCACCACCCTTCGGGACGCTGCCATCCCATGGGGACTGCTCCTAGGCCACGAGCTGGGGCACAGCTCCAGGAAGGAAAACTGCTCCAGCCGCCGTCCCAGCACGAAGGGGGCCAGCAGAGGCAACCCGGGGCCAGGAGGCAGAAGCCAGGAGCCAGACCCCTCTGGGGTCCCGGGCAGGGCCCTGCTGTGCCAAGGGGCTGGGTGTGAGCGGGACCCCAGGATGCAGCCCTCGGGGGAGGCCTCCTGCCCTCCGGCGTGTCCTCCTGCGCGGCGGCCAGTTAATTCCAGGTTTTTTTTTGCCTGCATTTGATTGCATTAATAATCTCCTCTGATAACAGTATTTAATAAAACCGGGCTAATATGGCGCAGTTAGGAAATGTCTTTGACATTTTACAATTCAATTTCCATGCAGTAAAAGGCAGGGCAGCTGCAAATCCAATTGTGGTGCAGTGCACAGGGCGCGTGTGGCCGGCAGCCGCCGGAGCTGCCCGATTCCCCTCAGCCCTCCAGCAACACAGGAAACTTCCCTGGCCGGCAGCCGCTGCTAATGGCTCCCACTGCTGCACGAGGCAGCCCCTGTGTGCTGCAGGGAGAGCCCGGGCACCATCCAGCCACCCTGGGCAGCGGGAGGGATCCTACAAGTGCCACCAGCCTCCAGCGGGGCCAGGCTGGAAAGGGCTGTGGGGCCGGATCCTGCAGCAGCTCGGCCAAGTGCCCCTGGTGATGGTGCTGGGAGCCTCCATCACTCAGCTGGACACTGCTCTCCCGGCCCCCCCGGCCCCCTCAGCACAGATTGAGGAGTGAAGCACTACGGGGAGATGGCAGCGCATCCCCAGCATGGGGCCCGAGGGGCCGGGTGGCTGCCGTGCGTAACGACGTGTCAGTGCTTCCCCAATAAACTTCTTTTCGGGGTTTATAACCTGCGTGTGAAACCTCGCACCGAGCAGGGACTTGGCAGCTGGGAGCACGCCGACATGCGCCAAGTTTCCTTCCAGAGGGGGATTATTACTCAGCCCGGGGTGACATGTATTTATTTTACATTTTCTTGCATCTCTCTGGCTGGGCTGAGGCTGCCGGCACGAGCCCTCCCCTTCCCTCCTGCTCCCGTTTTGGGGCCGGCTGCGGGGCCTGGGCAGCAGGGAATGTGGGCCAGCGGCTCGGCGCCCAGCCCCAGGCTCCCTCACTGGCCTGGATTTCCTCATGGCAGTCCCGAATTCACCTGGTTTGACACCAATTAGCCCTGTGCCGGCGCCGTGGCCCCTTGTGCCGGGGCTCTTGCAGTGCTTCCCGCCCGGGGACCTTGCTGGTGGCTGCGCTGTGCTCCCGGTGCTGCCGGTGCCACCGCGCTCCCCGAGCAGCCAGCACTCGGTGGCGGGGCGATGCCGCAGGGCACGGCCAGGACCGGGCTGCTCAGGAGGGGGCTGGTGCCGCGGGGGGCTCGGGGTCCGGCGGTGCCGCAGGGCCGGGTGCTGCGGCCCCAGCTCCCCCTCCACAGCCGCCCTGCGGTTTCCCGTAGCCAGCCTGGCGTCTGGCTTTCTGCTGCTCGGGCTGCACTCCCTTTAACCCTTCCCTTCCCTCCCCAGCCTCCAAGAAGGGCTGCAAGCACCTCTGTGGCTTGGTGCCCCCGGGTGCCCCCAGCCCTCTGCGCTCCCCTGTGCCCACGGGGCCCTGCGGGTGGCTGCACGTGTGTGATGAGGCCACGAGGCAGCCCCGGTGGTGATGCCCGTGGATGTGGCTGCGTGGCAGTGCCAGGGCCCCGTGGGTGCCCGTGGGGCAGTGGGTGCAGCAGGAGCCCACCCCAGTGCTGTGTCCGTGGGGTCCTCGGTGTCGGACACGCGGCAGGCGGGGGCTGCGGTCCCACTGATGGTGTGGGGCTGGGGGCAGCGTGGGGCTGGGGGCAGTGTGGCTGTGGGGTGAGGCTGGGCTATGCCCATGGTTTGCTGCTGTGCTCTTCCTGCTGGTGTGGGGTTTGGGAGTGGGGTGTGCCCGAGGTCCGGGGCTGCTGTCCCTCTTGCTGGGCGCTCACCACAAACCCACTCTGCGCTGGCTTTGCCACGCTGGGCAGCTAAAGGTGCCTTTCACAAGTGTTCAAAGCACCATCGGGAGAGCACTAAAGAGTGAATTTGCAGATATTTAATGGCTGGTCTGTGCTACTGCTGGGCCGGGCTCCTGCAGGTGAGGAAAAGGGGCTGGGAATCAAAAACTGCTTGTGCTCTGCTCGGACACTGCTGCCCCGTGCCTCCATCCCTGCGCTGTTTCGCTGCTCCAGACCGGTGTGCCGGGAGGCTGTGCTGTGCCAGGCCGGTCACCGAGCTGGTGAGCAGCACCAGCACCCAGCTCTGCCCCGGTCACCGTCCTGCCCGCAGTGGGGACACGAGCAGGACTTGCTTTCCCGGCCCTCCTCGCCCAGAGGGCTGCAGGCGGCACAGCCTGCATGGCAAGGGGCCGGTGCCACCGGCAGGTCAGCTCCTTGTGCCAGGCTGAGAGGGATCTTTAAGCTGTAATGAAATGTTAATAGTATTTTCCAACTCAATACGGGAGTAGAAAATGAGGTGTTTAACACCAGGCTCTGCAGCGACAGGAGCAATCAGCCTGAAAAATGGGAAGTCAGGGACGCAGTGCCGGCCTCGGCACGGCCTGCTGCTCCAGCACCATGACAGATGGATGCCGGGCCCGGGGCGAGCTGCACGGCCGGGGGAGCACGGTGCCGGCACGCTGGGGGTGAGCGGCTGGTGGGGGGGTGCCCCCTCTGCCCACGTCTCCTTGGGCCCTGCCAGCAAGGTCGCTGTGGCTGCAGGGTGAGAGCAGGGCCCTCGCAGTGGGGATGGAGGTGGTGGTGGGGCTGCTGCGCCCTGCGTGCTGCTGGGTCCCTGGGTGCTGCCAGGACCCCAGCTCTGTGCCCTGCGTTGGCCCAAATCAGCCCGAGACAGAGCAGGTTGGGGTCAGTGTGCAGCCACCGTGGGTGCTGCCTCTCTCTCTGCTGCCTTCTGTGCCCCCAGCTGGCTGCTCTGCTCTGGGTTTGCTCTGCCAGCCTGCCTGTGTGCCCCTGTGCACGCGTGTGCATGTATGTGCCTGTGTGCAGCCATGTGCATGCGTGTCCATCAGCTCCCACGTGCATCATGCACCCCTGCACATCCCTGTGCACCGTGTGCATTGTGTGCATGCCGTGCCCCTGTGCATCCCTGTGCATCCATGTGCATCTCTGTGCTCTCTGTGCATGCCCTGCCCCTGTGCATCCATGTGCACCACATGCCTGTGGCCGTCTCCGCCGGCCGCATCGGCAGCGCCTCCTCCTTGGCCTGGCGTGGGGCTCGGCGCTGGGGACGGCTCTCGGCGGCAGCCGCCGGCTGATCCCTTCCAGATGTGGCTGTCGGGAGCCCGGCTCCGCGCCGCCTCCTCACCGAGGCCCACGTAGGTTTGGGCCCGTTCCTGGCGGAGCAGCTGGAGCGCACAAAGCAGCGCCTGCCCGGCTCCTGCATTGCAGCTGGGCTGTTTACGGCGTGCTCCTCGCGGCTCTGTGCTGCTCGTCAGCAGCTCTTCTTCTGGCTGTCTCTGCTCCGGCGTTCGCAGACCCTGAGCTTGTCTCTCAGTGAGCCCTCCCCACCTGGCTCCCCAGCCAGCTCCCTCCCAGCGTGTGCCGTGCTGGGGACACTGGGCACACTGGGAGCAGACCCGTGAGCCCTGTCCTTGTCCCATAGCGCTGTGAGGCCATGAGGAGCAGCGTGCCCCTGCAGCTGGCTGCCCCGGGTGGCTGCACAGCATCCCCTGGCTGCACATCCCCATGCTGCACGTCCCCACGCTGCACCCGCCTGGCCACGGTGCTGAGGGCGCGTGGTGGGCATGGAGAGGTTGGCAGTGCTGGGGGAGGTGGACCAGGCTGCCCCATGGACGAGGACTGATGACAGCACCCCAGGCGCTGTGTTTAAAGCAGCCCCCAGGGCCTCCTTTGGCAGGACAAGGTCTGGGAGCTCAGGTCCCAGCCCCGCAGCGGTGCGGAGTTCCCTGGTGCTTATCTGGGCTCTCTGCACGCACCCAGAGGCACAGGCTCTGTGTCTGCCAGGGAGCTCCCCAGCGCTTTCCAGCAATGCCTGGGCTGCAGCTGGATTCGTGGGAGGCCAGATGATAGCAAGGGTCATTAGTTAACGATGCTCCAAGATACTCAAGGATCCCGGTCCCTTTCTGCTGCCCAGCGGGGCTGGGGCTGGACCTCCTGACCCTCCCTGGCCCTGGGAAGGAGGCGAAGGACAGGGACAAGGTGAGGGGGACAGGGACAGAGACAGGCAGGGCTGTTTCTGCCCCCGGGTACAGGCAAGCAGTGCCAGCACCTTCCCTTCTCCGCTCCCCCAGCCCTGACCCAGGCGTGCTCGTCTGCCCCCACCCCCAGCGCACGGCAGCCTCGCCGTGTTGGCGGTGCCTCCTTCCAGCCGGTGTGATTACTGAAAATTACCTGTTTAACATCGCCCTGGAGCTGGGAGAATAGACTTTCAATTAAGGCTCCGTGAAAACAGCACCAGCACGGATTTCAGCGGAGCCGGGGGTGGGCGTGCGGCTGGCGTGGGGCCGGCGGGGCGCTGCGGAGCCTCGTGCCCCCCTGCGGCACACGGTGCTGGGACCGCCACCTCGCCGCCCTGCCCGTGCTGCTGCTGCCCTCCCCATGGCCCCGGTCACACAGGGGGACAGCAGGGTGACAGCAGGGTGGCTGCAGTGCCGGTGACACACGGCACCACGCGGCAGGGGTCAGGTGAGGATACGTCCTGGTGGTGCGAGGGAGCGGGGATGCTCACGGAGCTGCTGCTGAGCGCCGCTGCCCCGGCACGGCTCTGGTGGGCACCACAGGGTCTCCTGACGGGAGGATCTGAGGTTTGGCATGGCCACGGTCAAGGTGGCTGGGTCTGGCCCCAGCTGCTCAGCAGCTTGGCTCTGCTCTGGGTGTCCCCCGGTCCCCTCTGCCTGTCTCTCTGCGCTCTGTCCTCCCCCATCCGTGCCATCCCTGCCTGCCCTGGCGGCCTGGAGGGACAGCCCGTCCTTCCTCCCTTTGGTTCTGAAAGTTTCCTTTTTATAAAAAATACAAAGGAGTCCCCGCTGCCTCTTGAAAGCTGCATTTAAGTTGCTTCATTCTGGCCCCAGGGGACAGCCCTGCGCTGCTGCAGCACCGTGACTCAGGCTGCCACGGCCTATTGATTTTGAAGTGCAGATTTCTCGGCTCCCCAGGGAAGGCTCCGCGCGACGGCCGGGGCATCCGGAGCAATCCGTGCCCATGGCCAGGGCGGCCCCACGCTGCCCCTCGGCCCCCCCCCCGGAGCTGCTTTTCCCTGGGGACAGCCCTGCTGCACCCAGCCGCTCGGCAGCTTCCTGCACCCGGTGTCATCGGGTTGAGCATGGGACCCACAGCACCCTGGTACGGGGAAGGAGGGACTCCCCGTGAGAGCTGTGGGTCCCTCACATGCTGAGCACGGGGCCAGCAGCTCCCAAAGCAAGCGGGGATTTGGAGAACAGCTTGTGCCGGGCAGTGGGATCCAGCTGTGCTGAGCACTGTCCAGCTGTGCCGGGCAGTTATCCAGCTGTGCGGGGCAGTTGTTGTCCAGCTGTGGTGAGCAGAGGCTGTGCCGCTGTGCCGGGCGGCTGCCACCCAGCTGAGGTGGGCACCGAGCATCCAGCTGCAGCGTGTCCGTCCCAGCCCCGCTCCTCTTTGCCCCAAGCAACCCCTTCCTGTGCAGGCAGCACACAGCCCTGCTTCAATCGCATCTCGCCAGCAGCCCGCGAGCTTCCCGGTGCATTATTTATACAGTCAACATTGATCAGAAGATGATAATGGCTTCATTAGCATCTCAGCATAGCGCGGGGCTCGCTGCTTGGCACGACCTTGGCTGCAGGAGCACAGGCACGTTGCTGTCGGACAGCAGCGAGGAGCAGCCCCCCCCCGGCACAGCCTGCGGTGTCCCGGTCCTCGCCGGGCACGTCCCCCCCACCCGTCACCTCCACGCGTTCCCCGGGGGCACACGCATGAGCAGAGCACGTGGCCACACGTTCTGCCCATGCGCGTGCCCGTGGGGACCCGGTGACACAGAGCAAGTCGGACTGCTCTTGCCAGGGCTCCTCATGCAGCGCGAGCTTCCAGCGCCCGTTGTTGGCGTGGCACTCGTCAGCAGGGATATAATTAAGAGCAGCTATTTTGGATGCTTCCTTTATCTGGCAGCTCGCAGCGATGTCACTGCAGGATCCCCCAGCACCCTCTGAAGTTGGTGCCGTGATTTTCGGTGCCTGGGGGCCGTGGCCAGGCTGGGGTCGGGCACACGGAGCTGTGGGCACCCTGCGGGGTCACCCCATCGCCCCCCGGCTCATTAGCGGCCGCCGAGCCGGGGAGGCAGGGGGGGCAGCCGCAGCTTTCCCCTCATTAAGCGGCTGTTGATTTCGCGGAGGTTGGAGCCATCTGCTCGGTGCAGCCTCCCTCTCCCTGCTCCTGGCACGCCGCGGCCACCCAGCCCTGCCAGGGGGAGCGGGCCGGGACGCCTGCGTGCCGCGGGGCCGCTCTGCTCCCTGCGTTTCGGCAGCGGGGGCCTGGCTGGGAGCCCCCCGGGACCCCGGCTGGGATCGATCGCTGCTGGCGCTGTGCTGGCTGTGAGCGCAGGGGGTTGGCAGGATGGCACGCTGCCGGGAAGGGAGAGGAGCCCCCGGGCAGGGCTGTGTGCTGAGGCCCTGTGGTGCCTGGTCCTGTGCGCAGCGGGGCTGGAACAGGCAGGCAGGGAGCTCCCCGTGGGATGCACCGGGGTGCCAGCGGCCAGGCACAGCACTGGGGGCTCCAGGTGATGTGTGGCTGGGTGCTGGGGCCCAGCAGCGTGGCTCCCCCCAGCACATCCAGCTCATCCAGTGCATCGTCCCCATCACGGGCATCCTGCCCTGTAGGAGCGTGCGGGACTGCAAGAACGGGGCCGGGCAGGGCAGAGCACCTCCACCGCCACACACCGGGCTCTGAATTCAAGCGTGCACTGAGCTGCTGCGATCCCGTCGCTTAAGTAAAGGCATTTATGGGAGTAGTAGCTGGGATTAGCTCCCCGAGGCGGTGTTTACACGCAGCAGACTCTGTTTATAGTCGGTGTCTATGGCAGATGTCTGCGTCTCTCTGTGTGCACAGCAAGCTCTGGCTGAGGATGGACCCGGCAGTGCTGGGGCTCGGATCCTGGAGCAGCTCAGTTCCCTCCCCTGGAGCAGCTGATCCCATCCTGCTGGGCACTGCCAGGTCCCTCGGGATGCTGTGGGGTGCACACTGCTCGTGATGGCACAACCACCGCCCGAGCAGCCCCCAGGGAGCAAAGAGGGGACGCTGGGGTGCCCCAAGGACAGGGCTGGGCTCACTTGTTCTGAGCAAGGCCCCAGCTTTGGGGGTGCCACCGTCCCTCTGTGCTGCAACACGTGCCCATGGCCCTGGCTTCTGCAGCACGCGAGCAGGACAGGACAGTGCTTGGTGCCCACGGGTGCCCGGTGCTCTCTGTCACTGCTCCAGTGGCCCTGGCAGGGAGGAGAGCCGGGGCCGTGCCATGCGGGTGAGATGCAGCAGCAGGCTCAGCGGCCGTGCAGGAGCTGTGCTCTCCTCCCCCTCTGCCCATCGCTTTTTGTGTCCGGTATTTTTAATTGGCAGTGTTCTCAGCTTCCTCTCCTCTCCCTCGTTAGATGGAATTTTCCTGGTTCTTCCATGCCATTAACGAGCTCTCTCATGCCTCGCCCCCTCCAAGCAGGCCGTGCATCCCGCGCCGTGCCTGAGACTGCCCTGGGCTGCAAACCCAGGAGTGTTCTAGGGGTGCTCCCCAGGATGCCCACCCTGCTCCCCAGGGCACCCATCCTGCTCCCTGGGCTCCTGGGAGCTGTGAGCACCTGGCTGTGCTGTGCCATGCCCCGTGCCAAGGTGTGCCATCAGCTGGACCCCTGACCAGGAGCGGGGCAGCCTCTGCGCCAGGCAGGCATGCTGTTTTGTTACAGGGGGGGTTAACTGCAGGTCTGCGGGGCCACATGGCCACGAGGGCTTGGCTTGAGGCCCCTGGGGAGCCTTGGTGGTGTGGCCTGCACATTGCTGCTGCCTGTCCTGCCCTGCCTGGAGCTGGGGCGCTGCTGGTGCAAAGCCCTCGTCCATCAGGGGCCCTGGTGCTGGCACAGACATGGGGCTGGTGCTCCGCAGGAGATGGAGCCGCGCCGGCTCTTGCCATCTGGGGCCGTGGCGGGGGCAGTGGGGGTGCCAGCCACTGTCCGTGTGAGCCGTTCGTGCGAGATGTCTGTGCGAGATGTTGGTGTGAGCTGTCCGTGTGAGCTGTCCACGTGTGATCCATCCATGTGAGCCGTATGTGTGAGCTCTCCGTGCTGTCGTCTGCACCTCACTGTGCCACGGGGCACACAGGGCGCACCCCGGGGTGCTGCACCCTGGAGGCACGGGACCACGGGCTGCTCCCTCCAGGGACACTGGCAGCCACCCAAACAACTGGCACCCACGTGAGGACCTCTCCCCATCAGCGTGAGCCGTACCTCGTCCGTGTGTGAAGCCAAGAAGCCGCGCAGGGCCCCGAGCTCTCCGCAGCGCTGCCGAGGCGAGGGGGGTGCAGCGGGGCTCGCGGTGCGCACGGCCGCTGCCAGGGTTTTAACGAAAGTCAAACCGCTGCGCGGCTGGAAGTCACTGACTAAGCACTTGGCACGAGCATTTATTGAAGTGCTAAACAGATTTTGGCAGCGGCAGCCTCTTCTGCAGGTGCAGGGAGAAGAGTTCCTCCGCGATGGTTTATTCAGCTCGCTCGGCCGATGCCTTTTTGGCCGGAGCTGGGGGCTGCCATGGGTGCAGCCCGGGCTCTGCATGACACCACCCAGCCTGGGGACAGGGCTGCTGCTCCGCGTGTCCCCCCACGCTGCCCTGCAGCCCCCGGCGAGGTGGGGACAGAGGTGACACGGCAGCCGCCCCCCCCGTGCTTCTGCTCCCTGCCTGCTGCCGGAGGAATGAGCTGCTGCATCCTCGGGGAGCTGTGTCCCTGATTTGGGTTTAAAGAAGGCACTTTGGGCCTTAATAGCAGATAATTAGGAACTGCTGCCTGGGAAATTAGCCCGTGCCAGTCCCAGCTGGGATCGCAGGGTGGGCGCGTGGGGATCAGCGTAGCAGGGCGCAGCAGCCCGTGCTGCCGAGCCCCAGGGGAAGCCCCTCGCCAGGAGCAGCCCGTGGGAGAGGGCAGGCACCGCGGCCCTGCTGCCGCCTGTCTGTCCGTCCGTCCGTCTGTCCTGCAGGGGCAGCGAGTGGGGCCCGTCTCAGGGCCAGGGCTGAAGACTGGAGCCAGTGTTGGGCGCGGGGCCGCTCCTGCACCCGCGCCAGCGCGCTGCCTTTGTCCGCCGGCGATTTGCATCGCGGAGGGCGGCTCGGCCCCTCTCCCAGGAGCCGCTCATTGGGGCGGCAGCGGGCAGCGGAAGCGGCCCTGGGCACCTCTCCACCGGCCCTGAATGGCACCTTTGTTGGGGAGCCTGGCGGCAGCCCTGGGCTGCCGGGCACCCGCTCGGCCCCAGTGCCGGGGCTGTGGTGCCAGCAGCGCCCGGCCCTTCCCGGGGTGCTGCAGCAGGGATGGGGCACGGGGGCTGTACCACCCCGGGGTCTGGCTGCACCGACGTGGGGGTTTTGCTGGAAGCCTTCATTAAACTGGTGTGTGCTGCCAGGGTGAGGGGTCTCCCTGTCACGGGGGCTGTGTGGGGCTGTGTGGGGCTCACTCAGCGGTTCCCCATCCCTCCCCACACCATGGGGACCCCGCGGTGCCCCTGCTCATCCCACAGCCGCCCCATTTCCCTGCGTGCCAGGAGGAGAGGCTGGGATCCTGACGGATGGGCGCTGGTATCTGTTGCTATTCCGAAGACGTCCTCCTTATCTGTCACCCATCGGCACCGGGCTGTGCCGCTAACACGTGTCCCGCTCGTCGGGCTGTCTGCCCGCTGATGGAGCGCACCACGGAGCTGCCGCCGGGGCACGTCGAGCCCGCTGCCTCCATGTGGGCAGGGAGAAACTTCTGCCACAGCCCAGCACCACCCGCAGCACGTGTCCCTTTGCAGGGCTGGCTCCTGCCTGCCCCGGGGAGCCCGGAGGGGCAGGAGGCTGGGATGGAGCCCTGGAGCCCTCAGGGGTCAGCGCCAGGCACAGCCCTGGCCAGCGGCAGGGCCGGCAGAGCCTGGTCCCCAGCTCCAGGCACCTCATCTGCATGCACCTGGCCCCGTCTGTGCCGCATGGACGGGGATTTAAAATTCAATCAGCGCTTTACGTGCTCGGAGGAGCTGTGACTGCTCAGGCACCGACTTTACTTGCTCACGGTCCCTGCTGCTGCAGTGAGACCTGCCCTGTGCTGCAGTGAGGGCACAGGGCAGGGGCTGGGGGCACCGTGCTGCCCCGGGTGCAGCCACCCCCAGCCCTGCTCCTGCGCCCCAGCCCTGGAAGCAGGCAAGGGGGTGCCGAGAGCCCCTGGTGCGTGGAGCAGGGTGTCCTGGCAGGGCTGGGGACCCCACTCCAGGCCGCTGGCACGTGCAGATGCCCGCGGTGGGACAGCAGGAGCTGCTCGCTGCCTGCACCTGGCGGGCGTCCCACTGCGCCCGGGTTTGCTGACGCAGCATTTTGTGCCGTGTAATTGAATATCGCGCTCAGATGCTGATAAGGAGAAGTGGAGCTCGCAGCAGGAGCGAGGTCCTGGCAGCCCCAGGGCGCAAGGAGCGGCTCCTCTGCTCTGCTCTCCCCTTCCCCAACTGAAACAGCCCCTTCCAGGGCCCTGCCTGCCATCGAGTGCCTGTCCCCCTGCATGCCTCCAGGCTTGTTCCTCCTCTCCGCCAGCCCTTCAGCAGCCACATCCCGTGGGCAGGGGGACAGGGATGGGGACGTGCTGCTGCTGCTGCTGCCTGTAGCCAGGCTGGGGATGGTCTCCGAGGCAGGATGCAGCCTGGTGACGTGGGGACACCACAGGGCCTGGGGTCCCCACTCCTCCCTGGGCTGCACGTCCCCCCGGGGGTGTTGCAAGGGCTGTGGCTCTGCCTGGCCTTCAGCCTCGCTCCTCTTCGTGCCAGGCTGCCTGCTGAGGGTGCAGGATGTCCCAAGGACAGTGCCCACATCCCCTGCTCCCAGGCACTGCCTGGGTCCCCAGCCCGTGGCTCTGCACCAGGGATGCAAGGAAAAGCACTTTCACTGAAAAGCCTGAGTGGCGTTTGTGGGTAAATCTTATGTAAATCTGGCTCCATCCATCTTCGCTGTGCTAATTGGATTGCTCCGAGGGGCTTAATTTCCTCACGCCTTCACCAGGAGTCAGACTCGGGGCAGCGGGGCGCTGGGCTGCACGGGGCAGGGACGCAGGCAGTGCGGGGCTGGGGACATCACAGGGGTCCTGCAGGGTGAAGGAGCAGGGAAAGGACACCCAGGAGAACCCCACACCAGCCCTAGGGCTGCCAGCATCAGTCCCCTTCACCCCTAAGCCTGGGGCTATGGGCATCCAACCCATGGGACAGGGGGTAAAGCCCTCCTGCAGCTGTGCCGCGCTCCCCAGCGCCCAGCCCGCGCCCCTCCACCCCCTCTCTAACAGCCTTTCCCCTCTCCCTCTCCCAGAGCTCCTCGGATCGGCGAAGAGAGTCAACGTCAACTTCCAGGACACCGACGGGTGAGTGGGGGCCCTGCTCCTGGGGAGTGTGCAATGAGGTGTGCGTGCCCTGGGGTGTGCGTGCCATGGGGTGTGCGTGCCCTGGGGTGCAGCGAGCAGGCTGTGGGTGCCCCAGGGCCATGCACAGCAGGGCGCAGCTGCAGGGAGCATCCCCAGGGGTGTGCTGGGCTCCCCGGTGCCATGCAGTGGAGGTGCCGGTGCCTGTGCCCCCCACGTGTGCTTGCACAGAGCCGCCACGAGCACCGGGGGAGGCGAGGGCTGATGGTCAGCCAAGGCACTGTGCTCCTGCCCCTCGCCCCAGGCAGTGCACGTGGGAGCAGCCATCCCCGCTGCCTGCCCTGCACCCCCCAGCCTGCACGTGTGCGTGTGTGCGTGCACGGGTGGGTGCAGGCAAGCGTGCGGATGCGCAGCTGAGCGTGCGTGTGCATGCAGGCGTGCCGGTGTGGGCGAGCGTGCGTGCGGGGCCGTGGCAGCGTGTGGGCACTCCGGCCAGCACCGGGGAGGGTGCGTGGTGCTGGCTGTGTGGGCAGCACAGGGGCTGTCCCCCAGTGTCCCCCCTCGCACACTTGCACAGGGGCTGAGCATCACGGCAGGGCTGGGGCAGCGGCGGGGAGCTGCCTGCACCCTGCCTGCACCCTGCCTGCTGCTCCCAGCTGGCTCGGGGGGTCAGGAGCAGCCTTGCAGCGGGCAGTGTCCTCCTCCCCAGGGCTGTTTCAGTTTCCCCATCTCTCCTTCATTTGCTGCTCCACAGTGGTGAGCAGTGTGCGGGTGTCCCACGCTCGCAGGGGACGCGGTGCCCTGCACAGCGCGGGGCCCTGCAGACGGCCCTGCCGTGCACGGGAGAAGCCCCCAAGGCAGCCCGGGGGCAGAGGGGGGGGGGTTGCTGTGATTTGCACCATCTTGAGCCGATTTGAACAGGGCGCTGGAGCGGAAAATGCTGACATTTCCAGGCAGACGCTGGGGATCGGCCTCCTGAGCGAGCTGTCTGCTCTCATCGCGGCTCCGGTGCGGGAGCGAGCGGGGAACCACGGGCAGTGGGGCCACGGTGCCCAGAGCACGCTGTGGGGTGGGGGCACGGCCCCACTCCAATGGGGTCCCGGTGATGGGGGTGTGATGGGATCCCAGTCCCACCGCCCACCTTTGGGTACGGGGTCCCTGGGGGCCAGGAGGTCCTGCTGGGACCTGCAGCCCCTTCCCATGCTCTGGTGGCACTGGGGAGGCCCGGGGAGGGTCCGGGGGTGCCGTGCACAACCAGAGCCCAGAGCAGCAGGGCGGTGGGCACGAGCGCAGCCGTGCGGAGGATGCCGCTGCCGCGAGAAGCAAGTAGGTCAGCTCCTGCTGGGAGCCTCCCGGCTCGGCGGCGCTGTGTGGAAGCAGAGCAGGGTGCAGCACAGCAGGGCAAGGGGCTTTCCCAGCCCCCCGGGGGGGTTGGTATGGGGTAGGGGCACCGTGGCCATCTGGCAGCCTGCCCCCCCCACACCGGTGCCCACAGCCACATCGCCTGGGCCAGGCTGGGGGAAGTGGGTCAGCAGGGGGGCACCTCCCTGGCGCCAGCCCCCCGGTGCCTGCCCCTTCCCCAGCAGTGCCTGGCCCTTTGCCTGCAGCCCCTTGGGCTTGCAGCAGCCGCAGGGAAGTGCCTCGGGTGCTTGGGTCTCACTCCAGCACCCCACAAACCAGCCCCACCAGCCCCTGCTCCTGCGGTGCAGATTTATGTGTTTTCACCCAACATCCACAGCCGTGTCCCACCACACCAGGCCACGAGCCTGTCCTGGGGCTGCAGCACCCCAGGAGAAGCTAAATAAAGCTAAATAATGCTGAACAAAGCTAAATGAAGTGGCTCAGCTGAGGCTCTTTGAGCACAGACAGCACAGCACCATGTCATGCGTGCATGGCTGGGGACAGCGTGGGCGCCCTGGGGTGCCGCAGGGGGTGCAGGCTGGAGGGGGCAGCCCTTCTGGAGCAGTGGCCACAGCCCCCTGATGCCAGAATCTGTCCCCAGATTCTCTGCCCTGCACCATGCGGCGCTCAACGGGAACACCGAGCTCATCTCACTGCTGCTGGAGGCGCAGGCTGCGGTGGACATCAAGGACAACAAAGGCGAGTGCCCGGGGCCACGCCACCCCCAGGCTGGTGCGCAGGGCAGAGCGAGCGCTGGGTGCCCTGTGCCTGGCTGCCGGCACACCGGGGTGGGAGGTGAGGGGGGCCCCTTGCTGGGACGTGGGGGCTGCATCCCCTGCAGGGTCCTGCCCGGTGCCCCCGGCCCTGCGCCCCTTGGCAGGCTGTGTCCAGGTGGGTTATGTGCTCACCCCCTGCTCGTCCCGCCCGCAGGCATGCGGCCCCTGCACTACGCGGCTTGGCAAGGCAAGAAGGAGCCCATGAAGATGGTGCTGAAGGCAGGGTCCTCCGTGAACATCCCATCAGACGAGGGACAGATCCCCCTGCACCTGGCGGCACAGCACGGGCACTACGACGTGGTACAGCGGGGCCGCGGTGGGGCAGGGGTGGCACTGGGGTGCAGGGGGGGGCGGTGGGGCCGTGCCACCCCCCCCCTGCCCCTGCTCGTGCCCCTCACCGTGCTCGGGTCCCTCCCCTGCAGTCCGAGATGCTGCTGCAGCACCAGTCCAACCCCTGCATCATGGACAACTCGGGGAAGACGCCGCTGGACTTGGCGTGCGAGTTTGGCCGGGTCGGGGTGAGTCCCCGCAGTGCTGGGCCCCTAAAGGCAGCTCGGGGAGTGGGGGGACCTCGGCGAGGCCCTTGGGGTAAGGGGCACCCGGGGGTGGGCACAGGGCGGCCGCAGGGAGGGCAGCAGGGGGACACCTCCTGCTCCCACGTCCCATGGGGTGGCCGGGCGCAGGGCGGGTGTCTGTGCGTGGGGCCCTGCAGCCCCGGCAGGCGGCGGAGCCGTCTTTGCAGCCCTGCTCCGTCTGTGTTTGCTGATCCAGGTGGTCCAACTGCTCCTGAACAGCAACATGTGCGCGGCGCTGCTGGAGCCCAAGCCGGGGGACACCACCGACCCCAACGGCACCAGCCCCTTGCACCTCGCGGCCAAGAACGGCCACATCGACATCATCCGGTGGGTGCCCGGAGCCGTGGGGAGCGGGGACAGCGCCGGCCCCGTGCCCCCCCCCACCCCGCTGACCCCTCCGTGCGCCCGCAGGCTCCTGCTGCAAGCTGGCATCGACATCAACCGGCAAACCAAGGCGGGCACGGCCCTGCACGAGGCGGCGCTGTGCGGCAAGACCGATGTGGTGCGGCTTCTGCTGGATGTAAGGGCCCCCCGGCACCCCCAGCACAGGGAGGGGACACAGGAGGGGAGCAGCCCCATGGCTGGGGGGTGCGGAGCAGCGTGTGCACCTCCTGGGGAGCGGGGAAAGGGTCCTGGGGGGCAGGCAGCGAGCTGTGCCCGTGGGGCTGGGCAGCACAGCCCCCCCATCTGATGGCACAGAGTGGGGGGCGCAGCCTCATCCCGAGCCCTCTCGGTGCCGTTGCAGAGCGGGATCAACGCCCACGTCAGGAACACGTACAACCAGACGGCTCTGGACATCGTCAACCAGTTCACCACCAGCCAGGCCAGCAAGGAGATCAAGCAGATGCTGCGGGGTAGGGGCAGGGGCTGGGCTCACCCAGCAGAGAGCCCCCAGCCGCTGGGGCTGGGACCTCGGGGGCGCACTGGGTGACCCCCGCCCCGGGGCTGGGCACCCAGTGATGCTGCCCTCTGTCCCCGCAGACGCCTCGGCTGCTCTGCAGGTGCGCGCCGTCAAGGACTACTGCAACAACTACGACCTGACCAGCCTCAACGTGAAAGCCGGAGACGTCATCACCGTGAGTGCGGCTGTGGGACCCGGGGGGGGGCCGTACCTGGGGGTCCCCAGCCCCTGCCCTGACCCTGAGCTGCCCGCAGGTGCTGGAGCAGCACGCGGACGGGCGCTGGAAGGGCTGCATCCACGACAACCGGACCGGCAACGACCGCGTGGGCTACTTCCCCTCCAGCCTCGTCGAGGCCATAAGCAAGCGAACAGGCAAATACTCCCCCACCTCTGCCTTCCCCGGGCTGCTCCCAAACTCATGTCCCCAGGCGCAGCCCAGCCCTGGGGACCCCCCTTTCGGTCTGGCATTGCCTGGGGTCTCAGAGGGGCGAGGTGCAGCCAGTGTGGCCCGTTTGGGGCAACGCCCCCGTGGTGCATGTGAGGTCGGTGTCCCCGTTGCGCAGGGATGTTGAGCGCCGGGTCGGTGCCCCTCTTGTGCGTCTCCATCGAGCGGGGATGGTGCCGTGTAGGTTCGGTGCCCCTGTCGTATGTGGGGTCAGTGCCTGGGGGTCGGTGCCAGGTGGGCAGCGTTGGTGCATGCGGATTGCCAGGGGGTCACGGCTGTTGGGAGGAGCTGGTGCTCGGTGTCCAAGCAGGGACAGTGCCAGCAGCCTCACGTGGGGCTGGGCACCAGTGCCAGGGACCTGGTGCTGCCCCGTGGGGACCTCTCCATAGCCAGGGACCATCCCAGGGAGAGGACCCTGCTCCCCTGCCCTGTCCCCATCCCTGTCCCTGTCCCCATTCCCGCAGGACACGCGTTCCCAGGGCTGGCCCTGGTGGTGCCTGATGCTGGGAGCACTGCAGCGGGGCTGGCACAGCCCTGATGTGTTCAAAGGCACCGCATCGAGTGGCGTGCTCCCAGCCCCGTGTGCCCCTGGTGTGCCATGGGGCGCAGGCAGGAGGCAGTGGCGTTTTGGTGGGGTCTGTGGGGAGTGGAGCTGTGAGAGCCTGCAGCAGCTGTGGGGCTGTGGGGCTGTGGGGCTGTGGGGCTGTGGGGCTGCAGAGCTGCCCTCTGCCCAGGAGCGGGTTGCGTGCCGGTGCTGCGGGGCTGAGGTCCGTGTCTCCTGTGCCAGCTCTGTCGCGGTGGTGTTTCCAGGGTCCTGGATCTTGTAGCAATCCCAGCAGCTGAGCGCAGCCCCACGCAGCTCAGGGGCTCGGGCATGGGCTGCTCCAGGGCTCGGCCAGCCAGCCCCAGCTGTGCCCACAGCCCTGCTCCCCCCGAGATGGCCCCGCAGGCAGCGGGACCTGGAGCCCCCCGGCTCCCGGAGCACCCGGCAATGCCGCTGCCTTGAGCGCAGGGCTGCCCTGTGCCTGTCCCCGGCCACGGGACAGCAGTGGGTCCGTGGGATGTGCCCCCAGGCCGTACCTGCCGCTGCGCTGTGCCACGCACTGAGCTCCCGCTGCTGCTCCTTGGCTCAGCTCCTCCTTGGTTGGGTCTCGGTTCTGGCTTCTCCACGTCTCTTTGGTTGCTTCTTTGGTTTGCTGCTTTTTTATTTTCATTTTCTTTATTTTTTTTCTTTATTTTTATTTTTTTTCTTTTCCTTTTTTTTTTTTTTTTTTGGTGGCGCTGAACGTGTCTCTGTTATTTTTATTCTTTTCATTTTGTCTCTTGTTATGTTTTATTATCAGGTTCATGGGAGACTGTAACAATCCCCCAACACTACCAAAAGATCCCGCTCCCGGCTTACGGGGCTGCTGTGCTAAACGGTGACGCCTCGTCCCATCCGTTCCATTCCCTGCCTCCACCTCCACCTCCACCACCACATTCCCATCAGACTCTTTTCAGTTCCTTTGGCTATCACAGGCTCTCCCCTAGCAGTGCCGACGAGCCGCGTTACGGACCAGGTAGTTCACCGCTCGCTTCATTCTCGATGGATTTCGTTCTTTTCCTTTGAAGTGTGTTTTCTGTTCTTTTTCTTTCCGCTCGGCTCCTCTCCCCCGTGCCTCGCTGCCTGCCGTGTGCTTGCACGCGGCTGCGGGCGTGTCTGCGGGTGTGTGCACGTGCGTGCGTGTGCATGCAGCCGTGTGCCAGTGCGTGTGCACGCATGTGTGTGCATGCAGGCGTGTGCATGCGTGTGTGCATGCGGGAGGACGTGTGTGTGCGAGTGTGTGCGGGTGTGTGCCCGCGTGCATGCAGACCCAGCCCCTCCGCCGCCCTCCCCTCCCGGCGCAGCCGTGGCCCCGCTGTGCCCAGGCCCCTCCGCGGGCACATCCTGCTCCCCCCGGGCAGTGCTGAGCCCCCTGGCCGCGTGCGCTGTGCACACAGCCTGCAGCATCTGTAGGGAGCCCCAAAACGTCCCACCAGGGGGTGTCGGGGGTGCGGGGCCGTGCTCATGGGGCTGGCTGGGAGGTGAGCCCCTGCCCTGGGCAGCCCAGCTCCTGCTGGGTGTCTGAGCTCACGGGGCCGGGGCTGTGCGCTCGGAGCAGGGAAGGGCTCAGCAGCTGGAGCATTTCCCAGGGGATGCTCTCGGGACCGGCTCCGTGCAGGCAGTGCCCGGCTGCAGCCTGGGCGCTGTCCCCGTGGCACAGGCAGGTGACAGGCGCTGTTGGTCGGGTGGTGGCACTGGAGGTGCCCGTGCTGGGACAGCCAGGAGGGCGGATACGTGCCCAGGGCTCCCTGGGGGTGCAGCCTGGGTGTGCTGCCGTGGCAGTTTGGGGTTGGCTCTTTGGGGTTGGGGTGCTCACACGAGCCGTGGCAGCGCGCGTTGTGTTGGAGGAGCACTGGGCTGGCCACGCTCGTGGCTTCCCGGAGCGATGGGGACAAGGGCGCAGCGCTGCTCCCTCCCGAGGTTTTCTCTCTGGGTCGGGTGGTGCTGAGCCCCACGCACCCCGGCACAGCGAGCTCCTCGCTGGCTGCGGCACGCAGCGTGGGCACGTCCCAGCCTGACAGCAGCGTGCCTGTTGGCTTCCTGCTCACGCTCCTGCAGGGAATTTATCACCTTGCACCATCTGCCCTGCGCTCCAGCCCGGCTGTGCGCTGGGCCAGAGGTTTAATGGCTGAGCGTGGCTGCAGCAGCAGCGGGGAGGAAGGCGCAGAGCCCGGCACCGGGGGCTTTGGCGGGGCCCTCGGGCAGCGCGGGGCCGTTCTCCACCACCATCTGATGCTGTTCTGCACCCCAGTGTCACCCCAGGGGGTCAGCCCGGGGCCCATCCAGCACTGGGACCCCCCGGCTGTCCCCGGTGTGAGCGGGGCCTGGCGGGGCTGGGGCAGTGGGGAGGAGCGCAGTGCTGGTCGAGGGGCGCTTCTGGGGTGGTCCTGAAGCTGCACCTGCGTGGGGGCCGGGTCCCCTCACCCGCAGCTGTCACCCTCGTCACTGGCTGCCCTGGGGCACCCTGGGGAGCTTGGGGTGCACAGCACCCTGGTGCCTGGCTCCACACAGCGCCCTCCACCCGATGGGTGCAGGTGGCCACAGTGGGATAGCAGAGCCACCTCGGCTGGGGACAGCGGGGTGCCCAGTCCTGTCCCCCTCAATGGTTCATGTCCCCATCTTGCTCTGCATGGGGACAGCACGGCTCTGTCCCCTGCCCAGGCTGAGCTGCACCACTGGGACACCCTGCAGGGCTCTGTCCCTGCTTGGTGGCAGGGATGGGGTGCCCTGCAGGACAGGGTCCTGGAGACAGCCACTTGTCCTCCCTGTCACCCTGTGCTGGCTACTCGGGGAGGTTGGGAACCAAGGACAGCGCTGTGTCCCCCCCCTCAGGCATCTCCTGAAAACCTTTGACTGTTCTTTTTTTCCCTGCATTTGGTGCTGACGGACCTGGGGCCGGGGCTCGCCTCTCCCCATGCCACCCTGATGCGAGCCCCAGCGCACTGGGGCCACGCACGCCTGACGGCCGCTCTCTCTGCTCTGCCACCAAGGGTCCCGGGGGGCCGACATGAGCCCGTCCCACCTCTCCCCGTCGCAGGGCGGATCGGCCGCGCCGGCTCCCACCGAGGAGATCTGGGTGCTGCGGAAACCCTTCGCAGGTACGGTGGGCACGTGCTGCCAGCTCCCTGTCCCCAGGGCAGCCCGCGCCAGGACGCAGCGTGACGCCGCGGTGTTCCCCTGCCCGGCTGTGTGCTCGGGGCCCTGATGCCTTCTCCTCTCCTTGCACAGGTGGCGACCGCAGCAGCCTGGGCAGCACGGGCAGTGTGGCCTCGGCTCGCAGCTCGGGGAGCGGGCAGAGCGCGGGCAGCGGGGCGCACGCCCTGCACGCCGGCTCCGAGGGCGTCAAGGTAAGGCTGGGCACGGGGTGGGGGCTCCAGGTGGCACCCGGCTCCGGCATCGGCACCTGCTCGGGGGCAGGACTTGGCTCCTTGGGCAGCCGTGACCCCATCCTGAGCGGTGCCCCCGGGTCCCTGCTCAGATTAATGCTCAGCCCGGTGCTGCTGGCACCCAGCGTGGCTGCCACTGCCACGGCAGCGTGTCCCCTCCCTGCCAGCCCCGGCTGCTGGCTGAGCTCAGCCCCCGGCACTGAGCAGCGTGTGGCCCAGGCCGGAGGCGTGCGTCTCTGCTGCCTCTCTGAGGCTGCGTCTGCGCCGCGCACTGCACTGCTCGCTGCGCACTGCCGCCCGCCCGCTGCAGCCACGCGCTGCACGCTGCCATCTGCCTGCTGCACGCTCCTGCGCCGGGCACTGCTGCCCGCTGCATGGCACACACTGCACTTTGCACGGCACACGCTGCACATTACACAGCACACATTGCACATTGCACACTGCATATTACACACTGCACACTGTGCATTACACACTGCACATCACACCCTGCTCACTGTGCACTGCATGCTGTGCCATAGCTCTCTGCCCCCTGCCCTCTGTGCACTGCCCACCGCAGCCCCTGCCCACAACATCCCATCCCGAGGAGCCCCACGAGCCCACCTCCCCACAGCAGTGCCCGCATGATGCCAGAGCCAGCCGGGCGTTGAGCTCTGCGTGTCCCCATGCCCCTGCGCCAGGCCCCGTGCCGATGACCACTGCGGCACCGCCGTGCAGACGGAGGGGCCACGCTGGCAGCCTGCTCCGGGCGTGCGTCAGGCTGGATTCGGGGTGCCGCGGTGCTGCAGGCTCCCGCCGCCCGCGAGGCACCATCTGTGCTGCGAGCGCTTCTCCCGCTCTCCCCGCCGCAGCCCAAACCCGCTGCGCCCCTCCCTGCAGCACCCGCAGCGCCCGAGCCGCGCGCACCCCCCGAGCCCGCCGCCCCCCCCGGGCGCCCGCTCGCCTCACTCCTGCCTGCTCTCCCCCCCTTCCCGGGGTGTTTTTCAGCTGCTGGCAACGGTCCTTTCCCAGAAGGCTTCTGCGCAAGATGCTGCCGTGGGCGATGGGCCGGCCAAGGCGCAGGACATCCCCGCAGGTGCGTGCCGCCGGCCGCCCGGCTGCTGGGAGCAGGAGGAGCCCTGGCCCCGCCGCGGGCTTGCCGTGGATTGAGTGATTTGTCTTTTTTTTTATTGCCACGGCGCCCGGCGCAAGAAGAAAACGTGTGGGTAAAAAATGACTCTCTCGCCTTTCGGCTGCTGCCAGGCCTTCTCCTGCCTCGGTTAGTGGGGGCACCGCGGGGGGGGCGGCGCGGGCGGGCAGCGGGGGCGAGAGAGCTCCCCGGCCCCTTCCAAACCCGGGCCCCCCGCCGCCGCCTCGCCGCCCGGGGGGCTCGGCCGGGGGCTGCCCACGCTGCGGGGGAGGCACGTGGGGGGCGCAGGTGGGAGCCGCGCAGGCGGGGGCTGACGGGCAGGGGGTGCCCGGGCTGCGGAGCTGCGTGCAGGGGGGACGCGCATCACCGGGGAGGGGGTGCCGGCATCATGGGGGGCTGCGCGCAGCGGGGGGGGTGCAGACACCAGGGGGATGCGCACATGGGGAAGGTGCCCACGCGAGGGGGGTGCAGACGCGAGGGGGAGGCACATGGCAGGGGGAGGCACGTGGGAGGCGGCTGCCCACGCACAGGAGGTGCGGGCGCCAGGAGATGCACGCACAAGGGGGATGCGCGCACACGGGGGGGGCACAAACACACAGACACACACACACATACACACACAGAAACACGCAAGGAGGATGCACACGCAGCTGGGATGCAGGTGCCAGAGGGCTGCGCACGCGCACACACACACACACACAGCCACAAGCAGGGAGGCTGCTCACACACAGTGCGGGGACACAGGCGAGGAGGACGCGCTTGCCAGCAGGGGGAAGGGGAGGCTGTTGTTGATCCAGATTCGAGATATGAGGCAGAGATTTCTGGGCAGCCCTTGCCACCCGCAGGGCTGGTGACGGCCACCGTCCATGGGATGGGAGCAGTGGGGATGCCTTGGGGGGTCTCTGCTGGGGCCCTGGGGGCAAGGCAGCCCGTGGCAGCCTGCTGTCCCCGGCGGGGGCTCCTCGCTGCAGTGAGGCTGAGCCCAGTCCTGGGCTGGTGGCAGGGCCAGAGGAGCAGGCACGGATGGCTTTGGGCAGCAGGACCCCTCAGGCTGCTCCTGGGGGATGTGGGCAGCCAAGACCAGCTCTAGAGGGGGATCCAGCCCCTGCTGGGTCCCTCTGCTCCTGGCTGTGCTCAGCAGAGGGCATTGCAGCTCCCCAGCCCGGGCTGGGCTGGGGCTCTTCTGGCTCTGAGCCACGCAGGTGAGCACCATCCCCTCGCTGCCCCAGCTTTGCCCCGGCACCAGGAGCTGTGTGCCCCATGGCACGGGGCCAGGGAGGGTCCAGGAGGACCCTGTGCCAATGCAGCCACCGCTGTAAGGCTGGGGACAGCCCAGCTGCCAGCCCTGCTGGGCATCAGCACTGCGGGGTTGTGACCGTCCTGGGGAGCAGAGCCTGGGTAAGGGCACCCCGGGGTGTGCTGCCGGGCTCAGGGCTCTGTGGGCTCGGAGGTGGCTCTCCTCTGCCCTGGCCCCACTGCCCCAGGGACGTGGCTGTGCCACCCTGCTCCTGGCAGAGGCTTTGCTCCCCATCCTGCCCAGCCAGCACCCGGGGGCTGCAGCACAGGGCAGTGGTGGGGAGGGCCTGGCCGGGACCCCAGCCCCACGAGGCTGCACGGCCCTGGCCCCTGCTGACCACCGCCTCCCCGGCAGGCTCCTCACGGTCGCAGAGCGTGGCCAGCTCCCCCTATGCCCCCCAGCCGGCCGCCGAGCAGCAGCTGAAGAAGATGGAGCCACCTTCGGAGGGGAAGGTGAGCAGGGAGCACTGGGGGTGGTGACAAGGGGCACCAGCAGGGCCACCCTTGCACCCGTG
Source organism: Anas platyrhynchos (assembly GCF_047663525.1). Lineage (NCBI taxonomy): Eukaryota > Metazoa > Chordata > Aves > Anseriformes > Anatidae > Anas > Anas platyrhynchos. Next base: position 18,866,829 of record NC_092601.1, on the reverse strand, counting down.
GCTGTTAGCACCTTGGCAGAGCCATGCCACAGCCACTGAGGCTGGCACAGCTCTGGGTGCTGGCTCTGGGTGCTGGCCACGATGCCGTGCCCATGGGGTGCCCCAAGCCCTGGGACCCCTCTGCAGTGCCAGATCTGAGCCTCCGCCAGCCCGCAGCTGGATGTGGGCACAGCTCACGGGGCGCACAGGGGCCGTGCCAAGGACAGGGGCGGTGGGTCCCTGTCCCTAGGGCAGCCCCGAGCCGTGCTGCCCCTCTCGCTCCAGAGCTCAGAGGCCGTGTACCAGTGGTTGTGCAAGTTCCAGCTGCAGCTCTACGCACCCAACTTCATCAATGCTGGCTACGACATCACCACCATCAGCCGGATGACACCGGAGGTGAGGCCGTGGGGGCACCGGGACTGGCCACTGGCACCGGGAGGGGGACGTGGCCAGTGCGGGGCAATGCTGACCCCTTTCTACCTCAGGACCTCACGGCCATCGGTGTCACCAAGCCGGGACACAGGAAGAAAATCGCCTCCGAGATCAACAACCTCAACATCCCCGAGTGGCTGCCGGAGTACAAGCCGGTAAGGGCGGCGCGGGGCCGGGTGCGCTGATCCAGAGTGGTGCTGGGACCCCTACGGCACGGCCCCTCTGCCCCGTCCCACTGGGTGTGACACCACACGTGCCCTGACACTGCCCCACCAGCTGGGGGGCTTGCAGAGCACAGAGATGTCCCCCAAAGGCTTGGGGACATTCACGTGGCAGGGGCACCGTGCGTGCCGGGGGCCGGACCTCGGTGCAAGCTGGCGCTGAGCCGTGTCCCGCACCCCCTAGGCCAACCTGGCGCTGTGGCTCTCCATGATCGGCCTGTCCCAGTACTACAAGCTGCTGGTGGAGAACGGCTATGAGAACATCGACTTCATCACCGACATCACCTGGGAGGACCTGCAGGAGATCGGCATCACCAAGCTGGGTAAGGTCCCGTGCCACGGCACCGCGGCAGCCCCGGCCCCCTTGCCGCGGCACTGACACCGTGTGCTGCCCCCAGGCCACCAGAAGAAGCTGATGCTGGCGGTAAAGAAGCTGGCGGAGCTGCAGCGGGCCGAGCTGGGCAAGTACGAGCCAGGCACGCTGAAGAGGAAGGCAGCAGCGGGCCCGGAGGTGCTGGCCATCGAGTCCCCCCCGCCTGAGCCGCCCGAGTGCCAGTCGCCCAAGATGACCACCTTCCAGGACAGCGAGCTCAGCAGCGAGCTGCAGGTGGCCATAACGGGCGAAGGCCCCGAGGAACCCCCCGAGAAGCCCACGAACCCCTCGGCCCCTGGCTACCGCTCGCCCCCGGGGCTGGGCGGCCGCACCAGGCTGATGAGCAGCTCGCAGGAGCTGCTGGGGGACGGCCCCCGAGCCCCCGCCGCTGCCGCCATCTCCAAGAGCCAGGAGTACCTGGCAGAGGGGGCTGCCGAGGGCCCCCCCGCGCCGCCCAAAGAGGCACGACCACAACGGCACGGCCACTCCGTCAAGCGTGCCAGCGTTCCACCAGTGCCTGGCAAGCCCCGGCAGCCCTTCCCACCCGCCTCCGGGCACCTGACACCACCGCAGACCCCCGGCAAGCCACGGCCCCCCTCCCCGCAGGGCCCAGTGGTGCCCCACGCCACCGCCAAGGTGAAGCCCACCCCGCAGCTGCTGCCGCCGGGCGAGCGCCCCGCGTCACCCCGCTCCCTGCCCCAGTCGCCCACGCACCGTGGTTTCGCCTACGTCCTGCCGCAGCCCGCCGAGGGCGAGGGGGCCCCCCCGGGGGTGCCCGTCCTGCCCGTCTCGGTGCCGGTGCTGTGCCTGCCGCCGGCGGGCGAGGGCGAGGAGGAGCCGGGGCGGCCAAAAAAGCGAGCGCACAGCCTGAACCGCTACGCCGCCTCCGACAGCGAGCAGGAGCGGGACGAGCTGCTGGTGCCCGACGCGGGGCCCTACGCCACCGTCCAGCGGCGCGTGGGGCGCAGCCACTCGGTGCGGGCCCCCGCTGGTGGTGACAAGAACGTCAACCGCAGCCAGTCCTTCGCCGTCCGCCCCAAGAAGAAGGGGCCCCCACCACCCCCGCCCAAGCGCTCCAGCTCCGCCATCTCCAGCGCCGGCATGGCCGAGGACTTCCCCAAGGAGGGTGAGGGTGAGGCAGCCGCTGGCCCCCCCGCCGCCGAGGCGGAGAGCCGCCGGGAGCAGCGGCGAGCCAGCGACCTGGGCGGCAGCGTGGACACGGGCAGCGCCGGCAGTGTGCGGAGCATCGCGGCCATGCTGGAGATGTCCTCCATCGGCGGCGGGGCCCGGGCGCTGGCCCTGCAGAAGCCGCCTGGAGCCGGTGTGCCAGGGCCAGCAAAGGCACCCGAGGGCTACTACCTGCAGCCGGGAGCCCCCCCGGGCAGCCCTGAGCGCGCCCGCGTGGCCACTGTCCTGGCCACTGTCAAGCACAAGGAGGCCATCGGGCTGGACGGGGAGGTGGTGAACCGGCGCCGGACCATCAGCGGCCCCGTCACCGGGCTGGTGGCGGCCGCCCGGCGTGAGCGTGCCGACAGCGTGCGGTCAGAGACGGGCGCTGAGAGCCCCGGAGAGCGGCTGCGGGCTGAGCGCGGTGGCTCCCCGGACACCATCCCCTTCGCCGAGGACGGCAACCTCACCATCAAGCAGCGGCCGCGGCCCCTGGGGCCGGCCCGCGTGGAGGCGGGCGAGGGGCTGTCCCCGGCCCACCGCCACGGGGACCTGGCCAAGGTGGAGGCCAGCGCCACGCTGAAGCGGCGGATCCGGGCCCGGCAGAGCCAGCAGGACAGCGTCCGCTTCATCCTCACCGAGTCCGACACCGTCAAGCGCCGGCCCAAGGCCAAGGACAAGGAGCCGGCGCTGGAGCCGGCCCCGCTCGCCGTCTACCAGAACGGCACCGGCACCGTCAAGCGGCGCCCAGCCTCTGAGCTGAGCGGGGCTGAGCCGCCCCCAACCCCGCCGCCCGCTGCCCGCCCCGACGGCCCCGAGTACCCCCCGCCGCCCGCTGAGCCCAAGAAGCCCTTCAAGCCGCCGGTGTCCCCCAAACCCGTGCTAACGCAGCCGGCGCAGAAGGTCCCTGGGCCACCGGTGCCCATCCCCAAAAAGGTGCCCATCCCGAGCCCCGGCAGCCCAGGTAGGTGCCCGCAGGTCCGTGGCAAGGGAGGGTGTGGGGTGCCCCCCAGGTGGAGGAGCTCGGTGCCCTGCAGGGTGCTGTGCCAGCACCACAACCATCCTGCCCACTCCCTCTCCCTTCTCTCCGCAGAGGTGAAGCGCGTCCACGGCACGCCGCCCCCGGTGTCCCCCAAGCCCACGCCGCCCCCCACGGCACCCAAGCCCCCCAAGCCCCACGCCGCCATCCAGTCGGTGAGCGCGGGCTCCACGCCGGCGCCGTCCCCCGCCAGGCAGCTGGGCGCCACCGCCAAGCCCTCGAGCACGCCGCCCTCGCTCTGCTCCAGCCCCGCCAAGCCCCTCTCGCCCGGCGCGCAGCCCCAGCAGGTGCCGGTGAAGCCGCCGCGCTCTGCCATCGCCGGCCCCTCCGTCGACAGCGCCAGCCCCGAGCTGGTGCAGCAGAAGCTGGAGGAGACCAGCGCGTCCCTGGCTGCCGCGCTGCAGGCTGTGGAGGAGAAGATCAAGCAGGAGGACAGCCAGGCGGCAGAGTAAGGGGGCGCGGGGGGATAGGGGGAGGGCAGGGGGCTGCATGGGGATGGGGAGTGTTCTGAGCAGGTGGGGTCGGGCTGTGCAAGCACGGCAGGAGCAGGGCTGTGCCGGAGCGCAAAGCGAGGGAGACACCGTGCCAGAGCACCTTGGGGCTGTGCAAGAGCACAGGGTGATGGAGAGGTGACACTGGGGACAGCATGCTGGTGTGGCATGGGCAGGGGATGTGGGCATGGCACTGGAGAGGTGCCACCGTGGTCCTGGAGGGGAGCACCATGGGCTGGGGGGCCCCAGCATGTGGTAACAGCCGGGTGTGTGTTGGAGAGGTGGCACTGGGGACACTGCTGAGCACCGTGGGGCAGAGGCAGCTGTGTGGGGGTGTTCCAGGGACAGCAGGGCCATGGCACGGGGCAGGGTGAGTGCTGCCATCCCTGTGCACAGTGCTCACCCGTCCCCAACCGTCCCCAGCTCTGCCGTGGAGTCGAAGAGCACCGGGAGCATCCTGGACGACATCGGCAGCATGTTCGACGACCTGGCGGACCAGCTGGATGCCATGCTGGAGTGAGGGGCGCGACGGCCCCGCGAACCTCAGGGCTTACGTGGGCACAAGGGCACAACGATCCACGACCTCCCGGCCCCGCCGCCCCCTCCCCGTCCCCTTTGTACAGCCGTCCCCTCCCGGACATCCCATCCCTCGGGGTTTGCACAAAGAAGAAGATACCTCAGGATTGTGCTCACGGACTCGGCGCCCGCTCGCCGCCCCGCGACGGCTCTGGCAGGACTCCCTTTTGCAGAAGCAAAAAAAAAAAACAACAAACCACAACAGAAGAAACAAAGCAACACGACCCAGCCCCAAACGCCCCCTTCTCGCCGGCTGTGGGGGCACCGGGGGTTCTCTACCTACCTGGCCGGTGGCCACAGCCCCCCGGCCCCGCGGCCGCTGCCTTTGTGCCCGTGCCCTGCCGGCCCCGGCCCCGAATGTAGCACAACCCCGGCACGTTGGCCACGCTGCTTCCTCCGCTCCCTTCAGCAGACGGCCTTTGTCCGTCCATCCGTCTGTCCGTCCGTGCCGGGGGGCTGGCGCGGTGGCCGTGCCGATTTGTTCTGGTGGGGAGTCCGGATGGGCAACTTGGGTTTCTTTTCTCTTTTTTTTTTTTCCCCTCTTTCTCTCTCTCTCTCTCTTTTTTTTTTTTTTTTTAAATATTCTTTTTTAGTTTCCTGTTTTTCCGTCGTCGTTTGCGAGTGGCGGGGCGGGCAGGGCGCGGGGCCATGGTGCCGGACCAGGCTGCGGGGGCTGCCCCACTCCCCGTGCCCCCCGCAGCACCGGGACCCCCGCGCCAGGGCCCCGAGCTCCGCAAAGGGGTGCTGCAGGCGCTGCCATGCTTCCTCGCGTGGGGTCTTCCCTTCGGGCGTGGGGAGGGGATTTCTGTTTGCACCAGTTGCAAACTGGTGAGCGAGCACCCTGCGCTGGGGCGAGCGGGGGGCAGCGGGCCGTGCCCCTGCCCGGCCCCCTCGCCGCCAGGGGAGAGGATGTAATAAGCTATACAGAAGTATTAATTTATTGGAGGGGAAAACAAACGAGAGGTATAAAATGGATTTCCCCCGCCCCCCAAATAATAAAAAAGAATAAACTTTAACAAATATATATTTAAAAGATTTAAAAATATTAGCAATTATATATAAAGCAGTTTAAAAAAAAATCAAGAGAAAACTGGATTTTAGCTTGAGAAAAACTATTAGATTATACTAAGCTGTGTGTCTTGTGGCAAACTCATTCTACGAGTAGCACAATATTTACCTTTTATCTGGGTGGAAGGTACGTGCAAGCAGTTCTGTTCGGGTTTTTCTGTTCGAAGTCGGTGTAACGTCTTTATTTTTACACAGTTAAGAACTCAAAGGATGTGCCTTGTTTTATGGAGGTTTTTGTTAATTCTTCTACTGGAGGTGTTTCATTTCTTTTGGGGTGTCTTCAGGTTTGGGTTTCTTTTTTTTCGGCATTCGTTTTCCTGTGCGCGTGTGCGTGTGCGTGCGTTCGCGGGTGTGTGCGTGTGCTCGTGTGCGTTGCGGGCCGCACGGCTGTATATCCATGTACAAACAGGAGCTGGAGTCTGGTTCAGTCGCTTGAGTTCTGATGAATGCATTTTTTGCTTGTGGTTTCAAAAAGTGTTGATGTACCTTTCTTTTCCCGAGACCTACAGCCTGGTCTCGCCCTCTCCCCTCTTCTCTTCCCTCTCCTCCCCTCTCTGTCTCCCCTCTCTCCTGTTGTGTTCGCTGATCCAGATGTGTTTGGCACAACTTTGAAATTTCTTTTAAAAAAAAACACAAAAAAAGACTTTAAAAATAACAAAAAAAAAAAATCACCCGCCTGAAAATATCTGTTGAAAAGAAAAAAATATGTATCTAAAAAAAAAAATCCATAAAGTTCTACATGATGGATATATACATATATATATTTTTTATGATTAAGTTATGGACTGTATCGTATCCCATCTGTCAAGCTATGCATCTTGGTGCTTTCCCTGCTCTTCTGTGCTTAGATTTCACCTCTACTCGTCTTATTCTTCCTATTCTGAATAGTAGATGGCTCGTGGTGCTGTGAAGAAGTTTGCTCCTATACGAAGTCTGGCAACAAATATTTAAAGAAAAATAATAAAAAAGATAAAACCCTGCCGGGCTGCCACCAGTTTGTGACCAAAAGGTGCCCCTCCAGGCACGGGGTGTAAGGGCTCCTGATGAACACCCGGGGGGGCTGGGAGCTCGCAGGTCCTCGTGGCACGGTCTTGGTGTGCTGGGTGCGTGCGCTGCGTGGTCCTGGGCCACCCTGGGGTGCCCCTGCCCTGGCAGGGCTGGTGCCAGCCTGGGAGGGGAGCTGGGTGCGCTGTGGCTGGAAGTCTCCCTGCCTCGGTGCCCACCCGTGGGGGGACAGGTCCTGGGTGGATGGGGGGGCGCGGCGACAGGACGGGTGCTCCCGCCTGCAATAACTCACGCTGGCCAGGAAGAACTCTTTCCACTTTTATTGTCAATGAAGAAATAATCAAATCTATATTACAATCTTAAAAACAGTAGAAAATGTGAGTAAAAATGCAACGGAGGCTTTTTTCTCTTTAATGTGGAGACCATTATTACAGGGTGGTGAAACCATGGGCTTGTGTTACTTGATTTGAGAACTAGCTGTGGCGTAAAAATCGTACCTGGCTACTCAAGGAAACACCTCTTTCCAGATGGATCAGCCTGACATCTTGGCAGTAAAATTAAATACTAGAAACAGAAAGGGGTCAGGGACCCACCCCAGGGCGAGGCCTAACGCTCAGTCCTACATTTACAAAGGGACCGGTGGCCCCCGCCGGTGACCACCCGCACCGCTCGGTGCCATCGCTGCCCAGGGCCCTGCTGCGTCCCACGGGGGGGTGCAGGCTGGGGAGGTCCAGCAGCCAGCCCCACACTCCGGAGGCTGCTCCCCAGCTCTGGGAGGCAGGTGGAGGAGAGCACGCTGCCCTGAGGGAGGCCCCGGCGCCCCACTGGGTTCCTCGGCGTTTCCAGCTATGCCCGGCAGACCTGAGGGAACACCTGGAGCATCCACGGGCACGTCCTGAGCGCTGCTGGGCAGCGGCAGGCAGTGGTCGGTGCGGGGAGGAGCTGCAGCAGTCGTTTGTAGTGGTGTTAGTCACCCAGCAGGCCGACGGAGGGGAGTTTTTGGTCTTTCAGTGTGCAGGACTAGTGCGGCGCTCTCCTAGCACGTCCAGACCTGTGGAGAGACAAGAGGAACCCATGGCAGTGACTGTTCTGAGCTGCTCTGTGGGCTGCTCTTCGTCATCTTGTGGATGCTGAAAGCCCAAAGAGAGACTCGGTAACACCCTCTGCTAGGAGTTAAACCTCCCACCCTTTGAGAACCATCCCCTTGTTTGTCTGAAGCCAGCTCCTACCTCAATTTACGCCCTAGTTCTAGCACTGGCAGAGCCCAGACCACCCAGAAGCCGGAGGAAACCAACCTTTACAGTGCTGTCCACAGCGCCGGAGAACAGGCGGCCCCTGGAGACTGCAAGGGCAGTGACACTGCCCTGGTGCCGCAGCAGTGTCTGAGTGCAGATCATGTTGTCCATGCTCCACACCTGTGGGCACACAGGAGGCGTGAGCCGAGCGTGGGGCACAGGGCTCTGGCCCAACCCTCGCAGCGGGAGGGAAGAGCACGCCGAGTGCCGCAGGGTTTGGACCAGATGGCGAATTAAAAGTGGGGCCATGTGGTGGGAAGGGAAGAGGATTCCCCGTCCTCCCTCTCCCTCATGCCCACAGTGCTGCCCGTGCTCCAGCTGCACACCCCCGGACACGTACCCTGAGGGACCGGTCATACGACGCGCTGAAGACTTTGGTTTGATCCGGCGTAGAGATGACAGCGAGGGCGTAAACCGTGCCCACGTGGCCGGTCAGCGTGCGGACTTGTTCCTTTGTCTCTATGTCCCAGACCTGCAGGAGGGGAGCAGGCTCATGGACCACACTGGGCTGCAGGCCACCACCTTCTGGTGGTGCTCACCTCCAGGACAGGCGCTGCGCACCCATGCTCTGGATGTGCCGTGTCTGACCAGCGTCCCATCTCCTTGCCCATCTCCCCCAGCCCCAGGCCACCACAGGCATCAAACCCCGCAGCCCTTACGTGGATGAGGTTCTCGTAGGTGCCACACACAATGTGGTGGTTTGTCACAGCGATGGAGTACACGCTGCCTCCTGACGTCTGCAGCACGTGCACACACTCCAAGTTCCGGATGTCCCAGATCTGAAAGAGTCAGCACTGATGAGCAAAGTCCTGCTGCCTTATTTAGCTGCCCAACTTTGGACATCAAGACTGAAAAAATTATAGAGATCGCATGCTTTGTGCGTGTGGCTATGCACACACATGCACACGCAACCCAGTCCCTGATAGCACTAGAAACTGATGCAGGCAAATTAATAGGGATTTATTAACTGAGGAGGGAAACTTCAGATTCTCTCGTGTCACCCAGATGCTGAGAGGTGAGCTATTCATCAAAGCCTGAGCCAAGACAGACGAGAGCATTTCGGAAACCACACGCAGATTGATGGTAACTCTGCACCCAGGCAGTGACCTTCTCCTCTTATCAGCAGGACTGGCAGCACAGATAGCGCTGCAGCAGCTGCAGGGGCAGCGGGAGGCGCCGTGGCTGTGAGGCTGTGTTTCATCTCAGCGAGCATCCCCGAGCAGCTGCACGCACGGGGACCAGCCAGAGCCCCGCGTTTGTGCCCGCACTGATGGGATCAGCACAGTAAAACCCCGCGTGCCAGCAATGCTGCAGCAGCGCCCTCCCATCCGAGCCTTTTGTCCTGCCCAACCAGCCCAGGCTGCAGAGCACAGATGTGTATCAGGGACAGCTGACGGCTCAGGACTGCCACCAGGCTCACCTTGATTGTTTGGTACGATCCGCTGTAGAGATAGTTTTGAGAAGCCACCAGCGCGCGCACCCAGTGATTGAGACCTGTCAGTTCCTTCTTCAGCTTGAGCTCGGTTCCCACAATATCCCAGACCTGTGGAGAGCACAAACACGCAGTCAGTCACAGGGCCCTGAGAGCTCACCAAATGGAGCCCTGTGCTCATTCTCCTGCCTCGTGGGAATCAGTTGCGCCCACAGCCTGGCAGATAAAACGAGGCAGAATAAGCCTCTTCCCTGAGGGTCTGGGAGAACTAGCTCAGAGCCTGCATTACCACAGGCAGAGACCTTTCCTTAACAGAGCCTTGGGCTTGGAAAACCTAAACCAAAACCAGAGTAAAACCCTGCTCTGGACTTCCCCTCGCAGCCTGTCCCCAGGACGCAGGGCTCCATTCCCACAGCTCCTGGAGAAGCCCTGCTGAAGCCCTCAGCACGCAGAGGCTGATGGAGCTCACGCCGCTGCTCCCAGCAGTGCTGCTGACCTCTCGGCTCACCGGGCAGCAAGAGGCTGAGGATGACCACAAGGAAAGGCCCCACGTTCTCCTGCTGCTCAGCGCTGTCACCCCAGCCCCACGCACTCTGCAGACAGCTGAAGCACCCCGGGCCCCAGCTGAAGAAAAGAGCATGCGCTCTCCTACAGATGGACGCTCCCAGAAGCTGTCTCACCAGGAGCTGGAAGCAGAACCACGGGAATCTAGCCAAGGCTTTAAAGGGCAGCTTGCAAAGCTGTTCCCTTATTTCTGCATGTTTTAGGAAAAGAATGCAGATTCAAGATCCTTCGGAGGGGGGGTTCAAAACAGGCAGCCTGAAGCAGCAGCCAGCTCACAATTTGCAATGCTCTGAGCAGGCTTGTTGGGGGCTCAAGGATGCACGCACTCAGGAACTGCCAAGGAACTCCACCTGCAGCCTCAGGTTGACAGGGTTGGAAAAAACAAACATTTTCTCAGCCAGCATCTCTGGCCAGCACCAAGCACAGGCTAAACCTCTGCAGTGCTGGCTGCTCCGTGTAGCTGGGCTTTTCTGTGCTGCTCCGGAGAATGGAGCAACCAGCTTAAAGACCAAAATGCCACCTTATTCCTGCTTGGAAACTGCTACCTGACAGCTTGTAGCATCAGCCCCCAACTGGATCAAGAGGAGCCACCCCCGAGCTCTACCTTGATGGCTTTGAGGGAGCCGCTGAACAGCATGTTGTGCGAGGAGACCAAAGTGCAAACAGGATTGTCGTGTGCTCGGATCGTGTTCACTTTCTGCAGGTTCTGAATATCCCAGACCTGCAAAGGAGAAGAAGAGTGCCCGTGAGGGGCAGGGGCAGGCCCCTTGTGCTGCAGCTCTTCCTCTTTGCCTCCAGAGGGGAGAGAAAACAGGCAGGAGAGGGCATTTGGGGGAGCCACTGGCCTCACCCTGCCCCAGCCCAGAGCCCCCAGAGCTCCCCATGCAGGAGGGGAGCGGGACATCCAGGCAGCAGGAACACCTAAACACAACCCACAAGGAAGTTGGCTAAAGGCCCTAGATAAAGCACACACGGGACATCAATCCTACACCACTGGCAGCCGAAGAGCTCCGTAGGAAAAAGGCTGCAAGCTCCTGCCATACAAGAGCTCGGGGCTGCCTGTAAATCTCACATCTCCACCCCCCAGCAGGGCAGGGGTCCTGGGTACTCACGATAATGGTGCAGTCAGCAGAGCCGCTGTACAGCTTGTTCCTGAAATGTCACCACAAAACAAAAGGAGGTCAGCGACGGAGAGGAGCCAGTGCAGGGCCCCAGCTCGCTCCCAGGCACCGTGCTGGGCGAGGAGCCGCAGTCCCACAGCCTCACTGGGCCAAGACCCAAGGCAGCAGCCCCAGGAGCAGAGTCTGGGCTTGTGGGGGGGCCAGGCTGGTTTGTCTCTTCGAGCAGCAGCCCAGCACCCCATGGGTGAGCAGGGAAGGAAGGCGGGACAGCAGGGGAAGCCACGGAGATAGGCGCTTCGTCAATTTTTAAAGAGCAAAGAGGCAAGATGCGAGATTTATGAAGAGGTTCATCTAAAGGTGAGATCTGGGACCTTGCGAACCAGCAGGCCTCCTCTCCCCACCACCCACACCCTGAAACACGTGCACAACCCTGGCACGTGCAGGACTTAGGGTGGGAACCGCAAGGACATGCTCGGGAGCCCCCAGTGCTCGCAACCCTCTCCTGCAGGGCACGTGTCCCTGTCCACTCACCCCTGGATGCAGAGAGCCAGTACAATTCCATCGTGACCCTCCAGGGTCTTTTGGCACTTGTATGTGGTACAGGTATCCCAGACCTACCAGGAAACACAAGGCAGCAGCGGGTCACACGCCTGCACACACGGCAGCTGGGGAGCCGGGCAGGATGTCAGCAAAGCCACAAAAGCATGGAAAGGAGGAAACAGACTGTGTCATCTGGGCACCTGTGTTCCTGGCTCCCAGGCACAGATAAGCATGTCTAGGAAAGGAAATTTACTGCAAAGGGTCAGGCTGAAGTTAACAAGAGGCACCGAAGAGGAGCACGCACCAGCCCTCGCCAGCACCGCCTTTCACAGCCCCAGGCCAAAACACCACACTGAACCACAGCAGCAGCTCCCAGCCTCCTGTTTTAGCATTTCACACCCTGTCCCTGGGGCTCAAGCAGCACAGCACGGCCTGCTCTGCCACCACAGAGTAATTCTACCCTGTGGTGGCAGGGTTAAGCTTCCTCTCCAGAGTGAAGGCAGGAACGTGGTGCTCACTTGGCTGGGCGGTGCCCAGAGCAGCCAGGACAGGGCAGAAAGCTGTTCTCTTTCACTAAAATGCAGCAATGTCCATTTTCTTCCATGTGGCTTTGCTCTCCCTCAAAAAAACCTGAACCACAGCCCTGCTGCTGGCAGGGCTCGTGGCACAGCTCCCCAGCTCAGCCAGCAGCCAACACGGTGACACTGGGAACTGTTGTTTAGGTGGCACTGGAGCAGTGCTGTCAGTTTGAGTTACTGAAAACAGGGCGAAGAAAAACAAACATGCCATAAAATGGAAAAAGGACACGTTTTACCAGGGAAAAACGTTTTTTCTAATATGACTTTTTGTAACAATGGAAAATAAAAGCAGAAGCTGAAATAGGCGTAGATGCACTAGACACCACATAAAGCAAAAAGACAAGCAGCAAGAACGAGATTCTCACCAGGGTTTCACAAAAAGCACTATTTGTCTCTCGATTTCCCTATCATGTAACATTTCCTCACAGCAAAACCAAAGTAGATTTTGCCCAATTATAATTGCAAAGATTAATTTAAGGTTTCAGGAGAAACCTCGGGATGTAACACCCCTCTCAGCCTCCCGGCTGAACTGGAACTCAGCTTCTGTCCCACCTGGAACACAAAACAGGAGGCAGGGCCCTTACCTTAATGGTTTTGTCTGAAGAGCCACTGAAGAGCAAATCTCCTATGGAGTAAACACACAAACACCAGACAGGGCCCTGGTGTCCCACGAAGGTCCCCTTGCACTTGAAGATCTGCTGAGGGTCATAGGCTAGGGAAAGAAGAGGGCAGGTTAGAGGGGGAGAAGGATGCTGCACCACATCGGGGGCAGTTTGGAGGGGACAGGGCTCCCTGCAGCAGCCCGGCACTCTCCTCACACCCCGTGCTGTTGCAGCAGTCTGGCCAGAGAGTCTCGTGTCCCATCCTTCCAGCACATTGATTTATCTTTGCTTTGAGCCTCAGGACTCGTCTCCCTCATGCAACTGCCAGGCTGGATCTAGGGACATCTCCAGCAGCTAGGAACCCCGCAGCACTGAGTTAGTGCCCATTTGGCCACTGCTTCTGGCAAACCATCTCCCACCAGTCTCCTGCAGCGGTGTTGATCCTGCAAACAACTCACTGCTTCCACCGCAGGAAACTGGTACTTTTTATATCTGGTACTTTTTATAAACTGGTACTTTTCGTATCAGAGACCTAGCCTAAAAAGCCTCGCTGCCATCACCCCAAACCAGCCCGAGCGGAGGAGAACTGTGCATACTCACATCCAAGGATGCCCATGTTGAGTCGAGCATTAATGTGGGAGAGCTCATCCTGAAAAACAGAAGAAGCTGCATGAGCTGCAGAGCTATCAACAGCAGCTTGCCCCTCTGAGCATGGCTTTCAGATTGTCCCCAGCCACTGCTAAAACTGTTCCTGCCCTTGGACAGATCTTGCCTCCCCGTGCATGCCCTCCCTTAGCAGCTGACTCATTCTACGAGTGGAGGTCTCCTGCTCTAGGGCTGCCTCCCTCCCTGTCACCTCTCTCCAGAGACCACGGAGTTCTGACAGCATCTCGGACCTGCACTCAACTCTTCAGTATTCAAGCAGGCACAGAAACACCTCTCAGAGCATAGTGTCCTTCCCCTGCCATTCACCAAACTGCTAAAAATAATCAAATCAGTTACAAGGGCTGTTTGTTCAGCTGGGCTTTTGAAGCCCATTTTGCTGAAGAACTGGAAGGTCTCTTTGTAGCCTCCTCCACAGCCCAGTCCCTGCTGCATCCACGAGGACCCACTTCATCAGTGTGCTTAGGTAAGCCAGGGCGAGCTCCTCCCAGTCAGTGCAACCAGTGGGATGCAGCCTGCTGGAGCTAGGGAAGAATGTCTATCCAACATCAGTGCTTGAATGAGGTCCAAAATCATGAGACACCTCTCACTCCCAGCTTGCTAGCAGGGATCTGCTTGTCTGCCTGCTTTCTCTGCAGGCAAGGAGGACGCACTGTCCCTGGCTACTGTAAAAGGCAGAGGAGTGCCCAGGCTTTGGAGCAGAGGGCTCTCTGCAGCACGGGTACTTTCCTCTGTTAAAACATTTCAAGAGCAGCAAGAGGCTGAGAAAAGGCAGCAGAACCGATTAAAACAACAGCCTCGATGCAGCACCCAGAACACACCCCCTGAGCCACCTTTAACTTAGCCTAGAGGAAACCTTCACCCACCCCCAGCCCCAGTAAAAACAAACCAAACCTGGGGGAAGCAGAGCCAGCAAGCTGGAGGGAACCCCAAAGGCTCCCCCACCGCAGGAGAAGCTTAACAAGTAGCAGACCAGCAGCTAACTGAGCGCAAGCCCTGCCAACGCCCCCGGGCCCAGCCCCATCCTCACGTTCAGCATGGAGGCATCCCTGCGGAACTCCATCAGGTCCTCGCTCAGCTTGCTCTGGTTCTCGTCCAGCACATCTACGAGAGATGGAGAGGCCCACGGTCACTGCAGAGGCCCTTACAGCATTCAGGGGAGCAGGCAGAGAACACCCCCAGCTGCCTAACCTCCAAATGAGGAGGGAAAAGCAGGCAGGTGTCTGCTGCTCTAATGCAAATTGTACTTAGATGCTGAAGACCTGGCAGATTTTAGAAGCAAGTCAGGGCTGGGCATGGCAAAGACGTGCATGAAACGTGTATAACGTAGCAGCATTGGTGGCTGTTCTACTCGCAGACTCACCGAACTTGAGCTCCAGGTTCTTCTCCAGCTGGTCAATCTTCTCCGAGAGCTTCCCCAGCATGGAGCGCAGGAAGGCAATCTCCTGGTCCTTCTGGGCCATCGCCACCTGCATCTCATGGAAGCGATCGTCCGTCTGCTGCAGGAACTCCTTCAGACCCTCAAACTTGCACGTCTCCAAGTGGGTCTCGTAAGTGTCTTGGTTTCCTATGAATGTGCACCTACAGGGGGAAGGCAGGAGCTGGCTGCAGCAGTGCTCCCAGTGCGAGAGAGCTGCTCAGCTGGCTCCAGCTCCGTGGGTCCCCAGCTGTTCTGCTCCTCCTCCCAGGAGCAGTGGCACTGTGGCTCACCACCCTGCTGGGTGCAGGTGACTGCAGGGTGACAGAGAGGCCAGGAAGTTCCAATTCTTCTGGCCAGGGCTCTGTCCCCGAAATATCTGTCTAGGTAGCTGCAAGGAGCAGCAGATTTTGGGCAAGAGACAGAAGATGGTGTCACCACGAGCCCAATCTTAGAGCCATCAAAACCAGTGGAAAAACTGCAGCTGCTTCCCACTGAAAGCACCAGCTCCTTACCCGTACTTGGAGTGGGGACACTTTATGTGCTCGCACTCTTTCAGATGTGCCTCCAGGTTCATCTTCAGGAGAGGCGGGCAGCTGGGGTTGTTGGGGCAGCGAACGGGCCTGTAATCACAGCTGCTTTCATGGTCTCTGCCCACGGAGAAAAGCAAAAGGAAGGAAAATCAGCAACAAGTGAAAAATGAACGGAAACCCCGCAGATCATCAGGAAAGGAGCTAACCAGGCCTGTGACACTGTCAGGTGATCAAAGCCTCCTGTCCTAACACTGTGATGCCAGCTTTAAATTCTCATCTGGCTAGCAAGTTGAGAGCAATAGGCTGCATTTATGCGGGGAGCAGCTGCTCTTGCAGCCGATGGGCTGAGGCTCCCAACATCTCGCAGCAGCAGATAATGGCCAGGTGATAGGGAAGAGAGTGAATACACTGAGGATGGGAAGGGAAGTGCATTTCAGAAGGCTCGTTCCCAGGATACAACCACGCTGGCTCCTTTTACAAAACGAATCCCAAAGTCCTTGCTTGAGCACAGTCCCAGTGTTTCCCCCAGGATGTGAGGTGGCTCCTTTCACGCTGTGTCCCCTGCCCTGATGCTGAGACCATCAGGCAAGCCGTGAGCAGAGAACAGTCACTTTCCCTGAGACCAGCCCATCTGCCCCCACGCTAAGACTGAGATGCAGTGGAAAAAATTGTCCCCTCGAGTCACCCTGCCCATTCCCACACCACGCACACCCCAGCAGGGCGCTGCAGATGGGAGCTGCCCTGTCCCTAGGAGCCGCCGGGCAGCTCGGATACAACAGCAAGTGCTGGGGGCAGAGCCTGTTCCCCGTGAGGCTGCGTGCTGGTGACAAGCCACTTACTTCCTGGCACTCAGCTTAATTGTAAACGGACACCCACGGGGATCCACCTCGAAGGCGGCGGGCTTGCTGCTGGCTGCGGGCCGGCAACCATACTTGCAGTGAATGAAGAGCTCCCCGATCTGCTCAGCCACGGCGATGTTGTTGACCACCACAGTCAGTTTGGCGTTGTCCACGGGGCACTTCTCTAAAAGGTGGGGAAGAAAAAGAGAGTCAGCAAGGGCTGGGACACAGCGGGAGTGTTTCAAAGAGTCTCCGTGTGGAGATTTTATTCTTTTGCCTTCTCCAGCCAAGCCAGCCAACTCCCAGGCTGGTGACAGCAGCCATGGAGCCACAATATTCACAGAACATCTGCAAACCACTGGCTCTGCTCTGCCTTGGAGCTTGGTGAGCACTTACAGTTGATGTCCATCCCTGTTAACTCAAGCTAGCTGCCAGTGCAGGAGTACCATGCTGAGTCAGACTGCCTCGTGCTTGCTGAAGTGCGAGATTATTCACAGACAGTGTCCCCAGAGCTGCTGGTGCCCACACATAACCCAGTCTCCCACCCAAACCTGGGGCTCAGCACCACTGCTAACAGTGAAGACGAGCTCTGAGGGCAGGAGCAATGCAGGACTGCAATTGCAGAGCCTTTTGCTACAAATTTGTTGGTTGGGATAGATGTAGGACAGCGCAGCGACAGAGAAGTTGGCATGCGAAGCAGAGGGACCCCCTGACATGTGGAAGATGAACATCCCGAGGCAGAAAGAGCTACTGTTTGCTGGGCTCCTCGGGGAGCTTCCTTGGGGCTTGTTGTTCTGGCAACGTGAACGGCCCAGCTTTGTGCTGAGCGGCTTTCCAAGATGGGCAGGAGCTCGTGCCAAGCACAGTACTCACAGCACAGAGCCCAAACCAAGCGGGAGCTGCTCGGGGCAGGCTGGCAGCCAGGCACTTGGGCTCCACCAGGCTCCTGGAAGAGTTGGGGGAGCCCGAGCAGCCCCGTGAGCCGCTGCTTGTGGGGATGGGGAGCTGCCACTAATGGGCTGGGGGAGGAGGGCTCTGCTGGGCCTCGGCCAAACACAGCCCCTTGTTCCCTGGACAGGCAGCCACAGAAAGCTTTCACTCTGAAATCAATGGGTCAAGGCTGGGCGAGATGCACATTATCCTGGGATTATCCATGGCCTGTTCCTGGATTTGAGAACATCCCGTGCCCAAGGGCCAGCCCAGCCCCCTGGTGCCCATGCTGCAGCGCATACCATGGGAGCTCAGGGCTGCACAGCCCCCAGCCCAGTAACTTGCTGCTGCAGTGGTAGCCTGGGACTGACAGCTTGCTTTAAGCCCTTCTTTCTGCAGGTTTCTTTTTAAGTGAGAGCAAACAAACCAGAAAATGGCAGCGTTTTGGCTGCATCACAGGAGAACAGTTGTGTACTCACCAGATGTTAAGGCACATCTTCTACAAAACGTGTGCTGTGGAGACAAAGAGAACAGCAGTGTCAGTGTAAACAATGTAAGATAAATTACCCCCTGTGGCTAACGATGGGGAAGGATGGAGGTACCACAGCCTGTGGCACAAGGGCCTCAGCAGCTGTTCTGCCTGTTTTATAGCTCGGGGCACTCTTGGGTCTGCAGCAGAGGGCAAAAACCAGCCTAGAGGGGGCAGCTTGCAGGCAGCTGAGACTCCAACACAGGTCCTGCGCCTGAGAAGTACCAAGCACGTGGTTTGGTGCTTTGAGGATCCTGCCCCGTTCAGGATCAGGCCACAATCATGGTGCAAGCTAAAGCCAGGGAGATGCTCTGCCATGCTGCAACTCCCACCCTTCAAGTCCGCACACAGTTTCTCTACTTCACCCTTCACTTTAGCCCGTGTTACTCCTCTCATTTTCCTGAGAAGCCTCCAAGGAGAAGAACACCAGCCTCTCCCTGTTTTGGCCAGTCGGTTCACTGCATGCACTCTTCTGTAGCTCCTCTGGTGAAGCTGTCCTGCTGCCAGGTGCATGGGACAGCTGGTTTGTAAACCCATCAAACGCACTGTAAATTTTGCCACTTGAAGTAGCTCTCTGTGCTTACAGCAGAAATGTACAGCAACAGTTTAACCTGATAGAGTGGCAAATTCAATCTGACATGCTAACGAATATAAAGAAAGGCACAAAGGCTGCAGCATCTCACTGGTCCCGAGCTCACCCTTGGGTCCCCTGGGGCCTCCTCAGCCACATTCCCGTGCCGCAGGGCCGGGGCTTGGCAGCAGTGCTGGAAGGGCTGCAAGTCGCCCTTCAGAGCTGTTATCTGCAGCCCTGCTCACGCGGCCTTTTCCTGCCCTGCACAGCTGCATGGTGCTCTCTCCAGAGCTGCCAAACCAGGGCTGCAAATGAAGCCAGCCTGCTTCCTGCAGGAGAATCTTTTTTTTTTTTTTCCATATTAACCAGTAAATCTCAGTGTCTCCATGAAGAGCTGCTTACTGAAATGATGCAGTGGAACTGCACCAGCCTCCAGCACCTTTGGGGATAGCACCCCCCCTGCAATAAACAATCCCGCTCTCTGCTCTTGTTGTTAGAGCTCCATCCGAGCACTCTGAAGCATGTCAGGAGCATTAGTGATCTCGTCACAGAGCCATCTCTCTTCACATGTAGCACAGAAGCAGGAATAATATACAGTTTCTATTAAATTCCCAATAAAATGGAATATAGAAGAATATTCATAATACTCTGTGCCTTTCATTAGCGGATGTCAAATCCCTTTGCAAGCATTAACTAAATGAAGCTGCAAGCCATTGTCTTATATATGAACAACTGAAAAGCAGCAGCTTCTGGGGTGCCAAAAGGCAGCAGCACTCTGCAGAGCCCTGCAGGACAGGGAACACGGAGTTTTGACCTCACTCAAGCCCACCAGGGAGCCTGAGTTTGGCCAGGACTGGGAGGCTAACAGCACTCCTCTACTGGGAGAAGCAGCAGAGTTCTGAGCAAGCCTCAGGCTTCTCTGGCTAACTGTGGTGCCCTCACACCCTGCTGCAGACTGATTCAGAGCCACCCTGTGGGAAAACCTGCCTGCCACACGTCCATCGGCATCTTTGCTCCCACCCTGGCCAATTTCCCCCAGCCAGGCACTGCCTCTTTGCTCACTCAAGCTGGCAGTCTCTGGGGACCATCAGGCAGGGCTCGGCTGGAGGTCACACAGGGCATCCGTGGGACCCAAGCTCGTGATTTGGAAGAGAGCTGCCTTACCCCACAGGTTGTGATGACTGGATCCTTAAACACACTGCAGCACAGCTGGCAGCACAGCTTCACGGACGGCTGTTCAGCAAACACCAGTGGCTCCTGGAGAGAAGAGGGAGCGGGGCAGAGAGCACAAGAGTTAATACAAATGCAAATGTAAGTGTCCCTGGTAGTAAGCCCAGAGTTCAGTAGCCATTTTAAAACATCTTGCCCTTTTGTATTTGGCTTCCCAAATACAAAACACACACTTTTACCCCAGATCTGTGGCAAAACGCCTCCTGACCTTTTATGCACCCAGGCTGGTGTCAGTCACCGGTCGCAAGCTGAGGGTGGCTTAAAGGTAGCCTCCCCCTGCAAGGGTCACTTGTGGATGATTCCTTGCACCCTCCTGGGGGCTTACAATCAAATCAGTGGGGTGCCACGCTGCCCTAAATGCAGGATGGGGGCTGTGAATCAGTGGGGAATGTGTTAGCCTTGCTGCCTGGGGCCAGACCACCAGCCTGGAGATTTACAACCCCCTGCTGCTCTGTAGCAGAGCCGGGGAATCACACACGACTTTGCAAAGCCTTAGAGTTTTTTCTGAGAAGCAGAGTGAGGCCACCAGTGTCCCCTCTTTACGTATGGGGAAATGGCACACAAGGAAGCAAAGTAACTTGCAGAAGTCAGTGGTGAGAGCACCATTATAACCAACGGTCCTGACTGCCAGACTTAGTTCCCAGTCCACATGAAAACCTGTCTGCTCTAGCTCCGTGCACGAGTCTGCTAAGCTACTCTTTTGACAGTGAACTTCCTCACACTGCTCCTCCAGACAATCCCCAATACCTACTGGCTCCTCCTCTTCCTCATGGAGTGAGAACGTCGAGCGCAAGGACATGTTGGACTCGGAGTGCAGCGAGCGGACGGAGATAGCAGAGTCAGAGCGCCGCGGGGTGCTGATCGGAGGCTTCAAAAGACAAAACCCAATCCTGGTTACTGCAGATAATCCCCCCCGCTCCGGAACCCCATGCGCAGAGACTTCGGGTCCAGCCCCCCCTCCACGACACTCGGCTGCTCCATTTGTTCAGCCCCTCTGCCGAGCTGCAGGAAGGGCCCCAGGGAGCAGCGTGCCTGGTGCCTGGCTGCTGCCTGCCACCCCTGGGGATGCCACAGCACCCCCAGGGACAGGACGGGCACCAGCCAGCTCCAACTGGCCAACATGAGCCGACATCTGCATCCCAGGCACGTAATTTTCTCAAAGGTGCATTGGTTTGGCTACTTACTGTGCCCACCCACGAAGCAAAGGCTTGGCAGGATTAATCCTTCACCGAAAGCTCTGCAAACCTCCCCCCGAGACAGCTCCCATCTTCTGCAATTTCTCTAATCTCTGCAGCAGCACTTGTTGTTTCGCTCGCTATCTAGCTTCTGCCAAATTTCTTTGCGTAAGTGCGGAGACTTCCTTCTATTCAATTCAGCAACAGGCTGGCTTCGCCGCTTCCTGCTCGGGAGGGGAGAGCTAAGTGGACGCTGCCTGCACCAATCAAGCAAAATCCCACAGTTACGGCAGCCTTGGGGTGGGCTTTGAGGGAATGCTGCCGTGGAATAGCGGCCGGTAGCGCACCCCAAACGGCGCGGCATCAACCAGCCAGGACGCAACCCAGCACCAAAGCTTAACTGGAGACTCAGTGGCTCAGACTCCACTGTCACCTCCCAAGCTCTTTCCAGCGGCCCTGCTGCTGCTCCAAGAGGGGCTCTCCCTGCCCCTGGGGTCCCTCAGCCCTGGCGCTGCCTACCTGGAACCGGGAGAGCTCCGTGCAGGAGATGCCAGCACCCCGGGCTGCTGCCCTGAGCTGCCGTGTGAGCACGAAGCGATTTCCTCCTGCTCAGTCTGAACCTCCCGAGCTGCATTCTGCGTGCTCACCCGGAGAGAAAGCGTGCAACAGCAGACCCAAGGGCAGGCAAACACAATGAACGAGGCCAGCGGAGCAGGCAGGAAACTCAGCAACACAAGATGTGAGCTTCAGAGACCACCTCCCCAGGAGCCAGACCATCCTGCAGGGTGGGAACAGCCCCCGCTGGGCTGCAGGAGAGGAGCAGAGCAGGATCCTGCTGGCTCTCCACACTGCCGAGCTTCATAATTTTTATGATCCTGGGATCCTAGGAGCTCAGAAAGGCTGCATCTGCTCAGCAGCCAACGCATAAAGCTCTTTTCCTTAAAGAAGGCATGTTTATTGGTCAAATATGTAAACCTTGAGGAGGAACGGTTATGAGGTAAATCAATTTTATGGGCGTCCATTAATTTTATTATTTCCCTCCACTAGTAACAGAAGTTATTAAAATAAGGAGAGTGACTGTGCACAGCTCCTGGTGCGGAGGTGAGGCAGGGAGCAGGGTGGCACAGGAGGGCTCTGCAGGCAGGGCTGGCAGCAGCAGCCCCAGGCCAGCTTCAGGGCATGCAGAGCTCAACCATCATCTGATGGAAGGTGACTGGCTTGTAGCTGGGCTAACTCAGTCCTGAACGAGTCCCCTCCCATCACATCAGCTACAAAAGCAGCCCCTAGGTGAAGGCTGTAGCACAATCCTCGTTCCTGTTCCCCACAGGCATAGCGGGGCTGGGAGCACATGGCACTGCTTGCAGGGACGGCAGCAGATGCTCAGTAATCTCCACCTTGCACGCAGAACACTGCTCGGCTCTTGGTTTCATTAACAGAAGCTTTAAAAAGAAAGAAGTGGGGAGAGGGGTCACAGGAGGGCTCTGACTCTTCTCCAGCTGTCCCTGTGAGGGCTGACAAACCCTTGGCAGCTTCTGGAGGAGGGAAAACTCGGTGATCAGGAAGGGAAATCCCAGATTAATTCTTGATGAAGCAACGAAAGCTTCACGAAGGGGTTAGTGAAAGTTTGTCTGGAGCAGCAGGCAGAGCAGGGCTGTGGTGCTCATCGCCAGTTAGCAACACAAGCTGCAGGTTGCTTCCTGACCCTCTTGTCAGTCCTTTTGCTGTTTTTGCCTAACAATATTTAGCACTCCAGGGCAGAGGGGCTGATACTGTCCAAGAGGACTGAGGCTAGGTCCTAGGAGAAATTTCTCCTCATCTTTGTGCACCCCAGTTTGTTACATGGGTTTCCAAAGGAGCTGGGGAGCTTCTCCATCAGACATGGATGAGTTGAATGTCCCCTGCACCTTCAGACAAGTCCTCATCCATACTATAAGAACTGCACAACTCATGAAGAGGGTGCAGGGAGCACAACGCTCAGCCCACTGATCAGTGCTGACAGCCACAGGCTCCTTGGAACCGTGGTCCAGCACCCCGGGGTCAGTGATGCGAGGGAGAGCTGCGTGCGCCAAGGACACGAGCCAAATGTTCAAAGGACTTTTTGAAAAGCAAACACATGCTCACATAAAACACAGCAAGATCTCTGAGCAACAGAAGGAACTTTATAGGATGCTGACAATGAAGCCTTTTTGCAATCTGGTGTCAGTGTATTTTGAGAAGCGTTGCAGCTTCACACTGGTGCTGCGACCCCAGTCCCTGCCAGTGCCTCACTTATTCAGCAGCAGTGATCCATTTTCCCTAGCTCTGAAGCTGGGTCCCCTAACCTGACAAAGTTTACAAGTCCCTGAGACAAGGGGTCTGTTACCCACATGCTCAACTCACAAGCAGGAGCGTGAGGCTATGAGATACGGCTGGAGCACTGCGGGCACGGGAAGATGCAGGTCTCAGTGCTATTTGTCTGCCCACTGAGGTTTGCTTTGCTGTTGCTGATCTCGATTTAATTGATTTTGTCAATCTAATTTCTCTTTAAGCAACTAACCCCAAGGCCTGTTGGATCAGTAAATTCCCCCCAAAAGAAGTTACTGAGAACTGTGTGAGGTGAATGAGGAAACTGGAGGCCAAACTGGGCAGTGCCTTTCTGCAGAGGTTCTGCGAGCCACGGGCACGCCGTGTGGCAGCAGCCCCCGCTGATGTAATGCAGGAGCTGGGCACAGCCCGCAGGGCCAGGCATCCCATTCTGCAGGTTTCCAACCTGCTCCTCTGGTCAGAAGCCCCATCTGGAGGTGGAACGAGGAATATATTTTCTGGTCCTAACTGCATGTCTGGCTGTGCTGCTGGGCAGCCTGTCCAGCACGCTCTAACGGAGGCTGAGCAGCCCCAACCCCAGCCCTCGCTGCCAACAGCTCTGTGTTCTCCTGCATCCAGGGCAGTCAGAGCACCCTGCTCACACCAGGAGGTGGGTGCATCCCCACAGGTAGGTCTGGGGGACGTGTAGCTCCTGGTAACCACGCACCATTTCCAAGCAGTCCCAGCCTAATGCCCCAGGCCAGAAGCAGCCTCTGATCCCCACTGCTCCAACCATGGGAGCAGCCAGGAAACGCAGAGGCTGGTCCTGCCTTCAGTGCAGGCACCTGCAGCTGATACAACACAGCTCATGCGAGCGAGGAGGGAGGCAGAGATGCCCAGAGGAGCACCAGATGTCTCTCACGTGAGATACAAGCAGCTAAGCCATTCACCAGGGGGGGCCTGGCAACACCTACCATGCCATCGTCCTCATCTCGCGGGGAGTAGGTGAGCGTGCTGGAGGAGGATGGGGTCCGACGATGCTGCTTGAAAGTATTGGTCCCGTCAGCTTTAATGCAAATTAAAAAAAATAAAAAATTAGGCTCCATGGTGACATTCCCAAGCTACAGGTATCTGAAACTCTATGTGTTCCTTGGAAAAGGCACAGACAAGGGATTCCCCTACTCCAGCTCCTGACCTGGACACCTCAGTGCAGCCAGGATAATCCTGATCTCCGACAGCTTGCTGAAAAGCATACAGTCTTTCAAAGGTAGCTTGCCCAGCAAAGAGCACAGATAACATTCTGCCAGGTCCAGGTCCAGAGGTTAAGAACACTATTAAAAGGAAACCTTACACTCACACATATCTCAGTCACCCATCAGAAACTGCTTCGATTAAGGGAGCTCTGGCTATTTCTCGTAGCACAAAGGACGCGTGCTATATTAAACTGGGGATGGTTGGATAAAGGTAGTATTACGGAAGTTCATCAAGTTTTAAATGTAAATATTTAGGAGTCCAAAAGCATCCAGATCCCAGAGCCCTGTACAAACACAATCCAATCACCTCCTCCCAGCAAATAGCTCATTTCCTTATCTGAATCAGTGTCAAGTGCCACAGTTTCTTATCTTTACTAAAGTACGGATATTTTTATTCCCAAGTGAAACCAGATTTCTTCCTGCATTCACGCCATGTGTCAGAGCTCAGACTCCTCAGCTGCCAGGCTTTGAAGAACAAAGCACAAGGATTTGATATGAGCAGGTACACCCGCACCCCCTCCTGCCTGAGCTAAAAACGGCCATGGGGGTTTTACTAAAGTGTCCAGAGTGACTCACGGGCAGGCTGAGAGCGAAAATTTGGGACTAAACTCTGTATCAGACCCTGTTGTACCACCCTAACTTCATCACGGGCTTCCCAGTGGTACTGTAAAGAATGTGTAATAAGAGAAAATTCCCGTGGATGCTTGTTCCATCGTGTCTGGTGATCTGATGCCGTGATTAAATAACACTGGGGCTGCAGACTACTAAAAGCAGCACCTTGGCACCTGTCTGTAAGGAACACTTCGTGACTCTCCCAACAGCTTTATGATCTGTGAAACAACCAGGAAAAGTCTGCTAGGATTCACACGCACTGCCCCGGGGAGAAGCTCCACACATGAAACGTGCTCACCCTTTGTGATGGTTGTCACAGCAGAGTAGGCCGGCCCAAAAGTTGTTTCCATTCTTGTCTGAAATATGGACAGAAGGAAGGTCAGTGTGTGTCAGTGCAGCACAGCCTGCAGATCTGCTACCTCTCCTGAGTTGTGGATATACACAAATATAGAGTATATATTCCCAACTTTTATCTGTTAATACCTTTAAAGGGGAGAAAGTACCAAATCCTCAACAGCCATCTTCCTTTCCTCAAAAGGAGGGAGGAGAACACGAGAAGTGCCCCTAGCCCGGCCCCTGCTCAGAGCGAGGCTTACCCCGTTAGTGTTTTCAGAAGTAGTGATGTTCGTTGTGCCACTGGAGAAACGATTGTAGCGAGCGTTCTTGTTTGAGCTCATAATCCAACCAGCACTTGTTAGTCATGGGAAGTTTGCTCTGTGGAAGACAGACAGACAGAAGGAGAGTTAGGATCCCTGCACGTATCTCTGGGCTCAGAGAACGCTCTTTGGTAGCATTAAGTCCAAGCATTTACCTAAATTCATGTAACCCTGGATTTTCAGAAGCAAGCAGCAAGGTCAAAGTCAGCCCCTTCAAATCACTCCTGAGCAGTGTGAGGAATTTTCAAAGAATCAGCGTCTTTTAAAATGATTTCTTAATCACCTACACACTGGAATACCCGTAATCTAGAAGTGTGCAACTGCTCCAACTGCAGACACACATCCCAGCCCCAGCAGAGAGCAGCCCTACGCGATCTCCATACCTGGCCCTCTCTCCCTCTCGGTTTGAGTGTAGGTCCGAGCACCTCTCCTGCTGCTGCCCTGCACCCCACACCCAGCAGGGATCAGCAGCAGGGTCCCGACAGGGAGCTGCCTCTGCCAGACACAGCAGGCCCAGAGCAGAGCACACCACGACACCACGACGGCAGATTTGGGCTAAAGCCACAGACACAAACTTGACCCTACAGCGCGCCGAGGGAGCTGTGCACGCGTGGAGGGCAGAAAGGATGCGAGGCTGTCCCAGTGAAACCTTTATCCCGCTGCCTCAGGAAGAAACCTCACTGAATTACCACGTTTGTGATCCCGGATCCCACTCACAGGTTGTGCCCAGAAGCAGCCGGCAAGGTCTGGGTCATCGGCCAAGCCCAGGAACCTCCCCTCAGAAGCCAGCCGAGGGGCTCGCTCCTCACTTCTCTTCCTCGGTTGTTTACACAGGGCTTCAGATGGGCTCAAATTTGCCAAGTATTGCACAATACCCTGCGGAAACACTGGGACTGGCTTTCTTTAACCTCTGCTGGAACCTGCTGCTGGCTGAGGGCACAGAGCCCCGCTGCTGGCTGGGTCCCACAGGATGCTCCCAAACAGCCTCCTCGGGAGCCGGGTACCAAGGCTGCTCCCCCAGGAAGGAGCTGAGCCTCTCTGCTGTCGTACAGAGATGCCTCTGGCCTGGACAGAAGTTTCCATCACAGCAGAGAGGCTGGGCATGGCACAGAGCTCTCCTCCCGGGCACCCTGGCAGCAGGAAGGGACTCCTGGCACTTGCAGCCCGTCCCAGGCTGCGCAGGCGCTCCAGGAGTAAGCTGCTCAGGAAGAAATCCCGACTAGAAGATCCCTTCTGCCCAAGGTATGGTTAAATCTCCTTGCTCTCCTGCCAGCAGCAGAGTCCAAGGGCTGAACAGACATCTGCAGCGAGAGCAGGCTGGCCAAAACCAGCTGACTAAAACAACCCAAATCCCTCCCCGCGGGACAGGAGCCGCCGCCAGCAAAGGGCCTGGGAAGTTGTTGGGAGAACAACCGGGAAGCTGTGGGGGCTGTCGGCCTTCTCCTACCCAAGGGCGAGGAGCCCGAAATCCCCAGGGGTTAGGACTTGCTAGCAGCCCCCTGCTGTCCCAAGAAGAGCAGGAGCCCCAGGAGTTACCCCTGAGTTACCTCCCCAGTAGCTGCACACACACCCTGCCCCAAAGCCCAGGGAATGGCTGCAGGAGCCGACCTTGGCTTGATAAACCCAACACAAGCTCTTAACAGAGCTTGGATAAACCCAAAGCAAGGCAGGGAGCACGGGGACTTCCCCCTCCTTGCTCGTAATCACGTCCCGAGCCCTGCAGCGTGGCTGAGCGACCTACCTGCCAGCAGCGGGGAGCTGCTCGTGTCTGCTCTGAGCAGAAACCAGAGGAATGCGAGCAATGGGAAAAATCTCCAGCGGGACAGCAGCCGGTCTGCACAACCCCAGCCACCACAGGAATAATCTGTTTTCAGCCCAAATCTCGGCAACCACCGCACGCAGGAACCACCGCAGCAGAGCAGGCACCTCCCTGAGGATGCCTTCACACCTCGAGGGGCTGAGAAAGGCTTTTACCAACTGACAGCAAAGCTAAAAGGAGGCAGCCGAGATGGTTGTGCAGTTAACACCAGCTTCCTACAGCATCAGCAAAATCCCTGCTGCGTCCCTGCACCCTGGCCTGGCACCTGAGCCCTCTGGGACCGGAGCAGAGGCGATGCCAACAACCACACGGCGAGTTCCCAGCTGCCTCCTTACGTTAGGGGTGTGCTCTGTGACCCAGAAGGAATAACTGAGTTACTGGAAGTCACGGGATCCTCCGGTCTGCAGCCTTTCCTCGATGACTGAACACCAGCGGGCTCCGGGAATCCCCTGAGTCCCCGGTGGCAGCAGGTCAGGGGTGCTGGGAGCGCTCCCACCTTCCAGCCCGGGACTCCACGGGGTGACCCTGGGATTTTACACTGATCCAGGCTGCAGAGGCTGTGATCCGGGCTCTCCTCGCCTGCAGTTTGCTTGTTTGTTTGTTTTTCTAGCGCAACCGCGCCGCTTTTGACCATAAAAAGCGAGGGGAAAAAATCTCCCCTGGAAAAAGGAAGCTGTGGGAACCCACTGCTCACCAAACCGCGCGGCTGATGGTAACCAGATGCAAGGCAGGGCCGGGCCGGCTTTCAGCATTTCCACACAGAGCAACCAGCTCGGGCTTCGGAGGCTCAGCGAGGAGAAAAGCCTCGAAACTCCTCATTTAGTAACTCGGGGAAGGAAAAACCCAACCACTGCTGGTTGCAGACAGCTGGGGAAAGCAGCACTCTTTTTTTTTTTCCCCCACTGCAGAAGCCAGGAGAGGCAGCATGAGGCAGCTCCCTGCTGGCTGCCTCCAAGCCCAGCAGCACCCCTCGGAGCTGGGAGGGGAACAGTGGGGGCAGCCGGGCTGATTTCAGGGCCCTGCTGAAGGAGGGTGCCTGTGGGGCTGCTGCTGGCACCCCCGGCTGCAGGGCATCGCCCCGAGCACCCGCTCACCTGGCTGCTCCCAGCAGGTCCTCACAGCCAACCGCAGGGACACGGCCACGGCTTCGCGGGGAGACGTAGGGCTGGCAGAGCTCGTGTCCTCCATAAACGCCACGTTGGCTGCCTCGTCCCGGTTCTGGAGCCAGCTCCTGATGGGGGAACCTTGTTGTCGCAGGCACAGCGGCAGCGCTGGGCTCCGTGCCCCTGGGGAGGTGCTGGCAGGGCACTGGGTGCTCTCAGGGAAAACACGGCACCCCGGGGGAGTGGCTGCCGGGCGCAACGCCCCGCTGCAAGGCGACTGCTGAGAAACCTGCAAACATCCCGGCCTTACGCAACAGAGCTCAGCTCCGTGCCCTGCGTCTGCTTCCTTCTCCTTTTGCCCTCCCTGGGGTCACCGAGGCTCTCTGGGGCCGCTGGGCTGGCCGGGTGGGAAGGGCAGTCCCGGAGCCATCCCGCTCTGCGCTGAGCTCCCCGGCTCCACGGGACGGACACTGACGGCGAAGGACACAAGTTTCTGTTCCTCTTACCACGCCGCAGGCAGAGCCACGAGGGTTACACGTCCCTTGCAGTGCTGGCACATCACCGGGGGAATATTCCTACCCCAGATGAGCTGAGCTGCCCCAACAGCTGGTAGCACAAGGGCTCGGGGACAACACCCGCTTCCTTGGGCACCTCAGCAGCTCCTGCAGGTGCAGGGCTCCTCAGGGCAGGTGGCAGGGGACATCAGGTCACCTTGGGCAGGTTCTTTCCGCCTTGTTCAGCACCAGGTCTCTAAAGGAGGCAGGGTTCCCGAGCTCAAACACCAGCTCTGCTACAGGACAGTCCCTGCAGCCTCCTGCTCAGTGCCTCTGGAGGAAATAGCGTTCATTTCCCAAGTGCTTGTGCAGCTCAGCACCGGCAGTTACAGAGCATCGTGACGATGACACGAGCACCTTGTCTGACTGGTAGGACACGGGGCAGAAGATCACGCATCATTTCCTTCCCCTGCTCTCCCCAGACACCTTCCAGGGCTTTGACACTTCACGCCGTGCTCCTGTTTGCCCTCTGGGTGCAACCAGATCACATCAGGGACCCTTCTGAAACTCATCAGCTTCTTTACAAATAAAAGATTCCAGCAAATCTCAGTCTCATGGGCTTTTTTTTTTTGTAGTTTTTGACTGAGAACAAGCAGAAGAGCCCAACCCAAAGAGCTGACACCCGCTGTGAGGGACAGACACTGCAGTGCCTCGCTGCTACCAGGTGAGCTGGGCAAAGTATCATTAAATTAGCAGTATCAGATCTCAGACAGATAAGCACTGAATTCTTGATTGCTGACGAAATCAGTGGATGTTGCCCCTTCCACTTTCACACAGCCACTACCCAGTTTCAGCCAGAAGCACCCTCCAGCGCCCCGCAGCTCCCCACCATCACACCAGAAGCTCTCCCTCTGTGAATCCTGAGGGTTTCACCTGTCTGACACCAGCGGGGACAACCTCAGGGAGCACTTGCTGGGGTCACTGTCACACAGCCTCAGGACACTCAGGACCACAACAGGAGCATGGGGCAGCCCCAGCCAGCTGCAGGCACCGCTTCTAACCCAGTGCTGGACCTCAGGTACCTGCTGCCCTCACTCTGATCTAGGCAGGGCTGTGAGAACAGCTCGGTTCCCCCACTGCTGCCCCGAGGGAAGCAGCCCGGGCTCACCGGCAGCGCCCTGCCCGCCCCCAGCACTCACCGCAGGCTGCCCGCAGGGGCAGGGGGCAGCAGGGCCCCGAGCCCCACAGCTTCAGGCAGCTTCCCCCGGCCAAATCGTCCCTTCCGCTGTGTGCCTGCAGCTCGCAGTGAGGTAAGCAGAAAGGCACGCGGAGCAGGGGGGACTTGGCCAGCCAGCTGGAAAAGCCCCGCACGGCCAATCCCCGCGCTGGTGAGGAGCAAAGCACCTCCTGCTGCACACAGCTCAGAGCCTGGGACCCGAGGGATCCGCAGGGACAGCTCAGCCACCTCCCACTTCTCAGGGAATCGGGAGTTTCTCACCCTCCTTGGATAGTTCCCGAGCTATCCATAACGCTGCGTATCCAGCAGCCCGCAAAGCAGCAACGGAGGCGCCCCGGGGAAAACCACCAGCACGGAGCTGCCACAGAAAGCGCCCACAGCAGCTCCCCGTGGGGCAGAGCAGGCACACACACACAGGGTCACACTGCGTGAGTGCCACCCCGGGGCACACAGCCCGAACTCCTCACAGCTCAGGTTCACTCCCTGACCCAACGCCCTGCTCCCTGCGGCTTGGCTTAGGCTTGGCGAAATTCTACCACTGCTCGGTAACGCTGAACCCCGCTCCCCACAGCGCTGCCCCTCCTGTTGGCAGCTTCACCTCTTCACCTGGGGGCCAAACCGGGCAGGCCCCGGGGGGGCCCGCACAGCCCGGGGAGTGCTGCCACCGGCCCCGGGGTGCCCGGGGACACAGCCCAGCGGGTGGCAGCGGTGGGGGGGGTGGCAGCACGGGGTAACCTTGCGGGCCCTCCCCAACCCCAATAATTCCGTGAAACCACAACGCGAGGGCTCTGTGCTGTGCCCGGCCTCCCCCCGGGCCCCCTCACCCCGCACCCGCGGTGCCTGTGGGGGCAGCCGCGCAGGGCCCGGCCCCTGCAGCCCCCGTGCGACCCCCGGGGAACCCCCAGACCCCGATCCTGGAGCCCCTTCCCGCCCACCGCCCGCTGCTGCCCCCCCCCCCAGGCCCGGCCCTGCCCCCCCCCGGCCCGTACCTGGCAGCGGCCGGAGCTGCCCCGCCGGGCCCCGGCACATCGCGGCCCCGGGCCTTGGCCCCGCTGCCGCCCGGGCCGGAAGCGCCGCTCCTCGCGGTGCTCTTCGGGGTTTGTAGTCCCGCGCTCCCAGCTTCGCCCCGCTTCCTCGCCGCGTCTCCCAAACGCCCGGACTACAACTCCCAGCAGCCCGCGCGGCATAGAGCTGATTGGCGCTTCCGCGCTCAGGCGGTGTTACAACAGCTGTTGCTACTGGCTTCGCTCGGGCTCCGCCGGGAGCCAATCGGGAGGCGCCGAACCGCGCCTCGGCTCGCACCGCGCCACTGAGGAGAGGAGGAGCGGCAGCCAATCAGCGCCGGTAGAAGGGCGAGGGCGATCACCCCAACTGGTGCCGATTGGCTGAGCCCACGGGCAGCCTGGCCAATAGCGGCAGGGACGTGGTTATAAAAGGCTCGGCGGGGGCGGAGTGGGGCCTTTCCGGCGGGCAGGTAGGTGAGCGGCGGGAGGGGCGGGGAGCGGCGGGGCTGGGGCTGGGCCCGGGGCTGGGCCCTGGCGAGCCGGGGATGATCCGACTTTTTCTGACACCTCGTCTGAGGGCGGCGGGTGGCCGCGGCCCCTGCTGACGCATCGCGGCTGAGGCTCGAGGGAGCGGCGGGCCGGGCGGCGCGGGGCGCAGCGGGCTGCTCTCACCGCGCTGCCTTCTCTCCGCAGGGCCGGCGGGACCCGCACCGCACCGGCGGCACGGGAAGGGAGGCACGAGGGCCTGGCGGGCGCCGTGGAGCTCCGGCCGGTGAGGTGCACACGTGTGTGGTGGGCTGCTGCTCCTGAGCCCGCTCGGGAAGCTGTGCGGGACCACGAGGTGCTTTGGGGCAAGTGGAATCGGGGCTGGAGTAACGGGACCTGGTGGGCCGCGTGTAGCTGTGACTCCAGGCGTAACGTAGGCATCAGGCTGTGAATACAGCAAGGGATGCACCCGAATACAGCTAAAAAACGCGTTTGGGGTTGCTGTATCAAACAGTGAAACCGATGTTTTTCATGCTGTACAATTA
This sequence comes from Anas platyrhynchos, assembly GCF_047663525.1. NCBI lineage: Eukaryota > Metazoa > Chordata > Aves > Anseriformes > Anatidae > Anas > Anas platyrhynchos. Next base: position 18,834,967 of record NC_092601.1, on the reverse strand, counting down.
AAGAGTCTGTGTAGTTTTTAAAGAACGCAGCATCAGCTGCAGGATGCTGTGAAATAAAATAAAAACTTTTTTTCTCTGCCACGTGGTAGCCTACAGCAAAGGTAATGGCAGGCAGTGGATGCAGTAGTACAGGTAAACAAAACGATTCACAGCCAGCAGTCCTCACAGTGATTGTGTAGGAGACTGACTTAAATCTTAATTCTAATATTTTTTTTTAATATAACAAGTTGTTCATGTCTTTGTTCTTTCCTTGTTCTCAAATCAAGTTCAATGTTGTAAATTTTAAACTGCTTGCTGCTGTATCTCCGCTTTGTGTTCTCTATTGGGCTGGTTCTACAGCTTACAGATAATTCAATAAAGTTTTCAAAAGACTTCTGCTTTTGTTTGTTATTTACAAATCCTGTGCATAACACAAAACCACAGACTAACTGTAAATTTTGCATCTGGGCACACTACAAAACAAATCACTGCTATTAGTTAAGGGAGCTGTTGTACAATGTGTTGCAGTTCAGCTGTGGTCTGGGTCCCTTGAGCTCCTGATGGGTGCATTGGGGTACCTGAGCCCATGCTGGTAACACAGCGATCCAGTAGGTTCAAGAATGAGCTGAATGATTGGGATGATCAAACAGTTCGGGTATAGAGACAATAACCGAAGTACCGCTGCAGCCACAAGGATTATTAAAAAAATTTATTAACAGGAATGAAACAAAAGCTGTAAACAAGAGGCAGCGAATGAGAAGTGCATGTCATGCCAAGTCCTCGGCCTGCTGGAATGCACTGAACCATCCTGCGGCGCGTGGTGGCACTAGAGGCCCGTGTAAAAAGATGCTAAAGGAGCGGGGGGGGGGCTGCAGCTGCGAGGGTTGTGTGCAGGCAGTGGGGGGTGAGGGGTGCGCAGGGAGCTTGTGAGGGGGCAGGCAGGGGTTGAGCGTCCCTTAAGTTTGGGTGGGTTAAGGAGTACCACAAATGTGGCTCTGTTTCTGCTGTACTGGTTAGGTCCTGACAGACATACCCAAAGAGTAGCATTCGCAGCTGCTCTATTTAAATTATTTTTAGATTGTTTTGGTCCCACCCCAAAGTACCAAGAGAGCTGGCAGCTTTTTCAGGCTGGCCAGATGTGGGGTGTCCTGCCTGTGAGGAGGGGGAAGGAGGCAGTGTCTGTGCAGCGACTGGCGCCTTGGGGCAGGGGCTGCTCTTACACTGAGTTATGCTGAGGAAACACCAAAGGCAGGCTTGGAACAGCCCCTGGTGTCTGAGCTGCCTGCTGCTCTTCTGAGCCCCTGCTGCTGGGAAGGGTCGATAAGGAACGGGGGCTGCCCTGGCTGCCTCCCCCCAGCCCCTGCCTCCTGCTGCCAGCAGGGAGCAGGCGCTGCCCGGTGATGCACAGCAGCAGGGGCTGCTCCAGGCTGGTTGCTGCAAACATTCCCCCAGGAACAGTTTTAACAAAATTTAAGTCAGGTAACAGAGAGAGCTCTCCCTAAAAGCTATGCAGGAAAAATGCTCTGTTCTCGGTAGGTTATTTTCAGCTCCATACCATCAATGTGCTGGAGCCGCTCTAGCAGTAGCTCTGAGTGCTGTGCATTTTACCTGGCTCACCAAGTGCAGCTCCGAGGGCTCTGCTCTGTCACTGCCTGCCTGAATCCTGCCCCGAGGGATTTGTGTCCTTGGGGAGCGCTGTGCTGCAGCTCAGGCTGGCACCCCTGCTGCGACAAGGGGCAGCTGCAGCTAAATAACGTCTGGGAGCCGGTGTTCTGCCAGCCGGGAGTGAGGGACGGGTGGATTTAAGTGCTCTGTTTAGGGCAGTGCGCGGAGGGTAGCGCAGCAGGGCACCCGGTGTCGTGCAGGTGGAATTTTTTAATACGAAAATTGCCAGAGGCCAAACACTTCCTCCGAAGTTGTGATTTGTACTTAGAAGTGCAACTTTAAAAAAAGCAAAAGCCACGTGCCTGGCACAGACAAAAGGGCTGAGGGGTCCCTTGAAGAGAGCTGGCAGCGGAGTCTCAGACCTGTACAGGCAGTGCCTACAGCACCCTCCTCGCCCTTCTTCCTGCAGAAGAAAGAGCTGTCCCGAGAGAACTGTGGAGCAAAGCACTGCTGCAGTCTAAAAAAGCTATCGCGCTTACACGAAGGGACTAGGAATAAGCTGCAGTACGTTAGCTTTCTTCTCATTAAAGTACAAGGAATGGCTGCAGTGAGAGAACCAAAGCCTTCGCTGAACAGATACACAGTCAGGAAACCTCTGTACAACAGATGTTTGCGGGAGCTTACTCAAACGGACACCTAAGCTCTTGTCTTCTGCGGGGAAGAGGAGAAACCTTCATCGAGGAGCTATGTTACAACACGGGAAGGACTGACAGACGGAAATAAGCAGCTAAAAAACAGTTGCCTTGAAAACAGAGCTTTCCTGTGTGCCCCAGGCCAAGGATCGGATCAGCTGAATTCCGGGTACGTGGGAAAAGTGAATTCAGGACTTCTTCCTACCCAGATTTTGGCGGAGAGCAGGCACTCACTCCCCTACCCCCATCGTTCCTCCTCGCATTAAAGCAACCCCAGGGTGCTCCTGGCTGAGCTGCATCGCTGCTGAGCTGGTGGAGGAAGCTGGAGGGAGCCGTGGCTGTGCTGACCAAGCCCCTTCCCCACATCCCCTCCTGCCTGCAGCGGGCAGAGCGGCTCCGAGCCGGGTGGAAGCAGAGCAGCCCGGCCAGGAAAATGCATTTCCCTGTGGGGACCCAAGCGACGAGGTGTGGGTGGGTGCTGTGGGGTTTGGGGAGCGTGCCTGGCGTGTGGTGCAGCACGGCCGGCCTCGGTGCCAGCCCAAAGAGCTTCTCCCGCTGCTGCCTTCGCCCCGCACGTCCCAGCTCACCTTTTAGGCAGACACAGACACAAGACAGACATGCACACACACTGTCCACGAGGAGAGAGCGCGGCGCACAAACACGTGGCATGAGTCTCTGTACAAACGCGCCGGGCGCATTAGGACCGGCAGCAGCCCGAGCCCCGCACTTCCTTCTTCACGTAGTCGTGGAGCTTGAATTTGGGCTCGTTGGGCAGCTTCATGGACCTGTGCTTCAGTTCCCTGCAGGAAGGGGACAAGCGTTACCTTTCCGCCCTCTCCACCTACTTCTAAGCTGCCTGGAGCAGCTCCGCTGAGCTAAAACCTGGTCTAAGAGCTTTGTTAGACCCCCGGGGAAGCATCCCGCAGCTGTTTGGGATGGCCAAGCACTTCCCCAGAGAATAAAGCGGTGCGTGATGCAGCTGGGCTTTCCCTCGGCTCTCTAACTGAAGAACCTGTCCCCTTGCAGCACCAGCTTGGTGGCGGTGCAGGGGACGGTGCCACACGCATGGCACAGCCGGGACCGCTCACTTACTTGGCGATGGCTGTGAACGCCAAGTCAACGTTTAGGCCGCTTTTGGCGCTGGTCTCCATGAAGGGCACGCCGTACTCCTGCAGGACGAGACGAGGAGGAGGTGAGGGAGGCCCACGGGGACACAGATCAGCTCCTGGTGGGCACAGCGGGCACGGCGCCTGCTGCGGGGCTCAGCTCAGGGGGAGAGGGGTCCGGCACTGCGGGGGGGGAAAGCTGCACGAGGGGTGACAGGTAAAGGAGTGCTCATTCCTCAGAGGTTCAGGATAGGGCTGAGAGGCCAGAAATGGCAGCGGATGCTTAAAGAAAGAGCAGAGGTGGAGGGAGATGGGAGCGAGACAAGGGCTGAAGGCAGCTCCCACAGCTGCCTGTGCTGCCCCCCGTCACCCAACAAGGGGCTCCGCTGCAGCAAAAAGCCAGCTCCCCTACCTTGGCTAATTTTTCTCCATCTTCCCTTTTCACCACTCTGTCCTGGGCTGAATCCACCTGCCAACAGCAAAGAGCAAGCTGGGATGATTTGGGAGGTCAGCACTGGGCAGCCCCCACACCCCCTGCACCCTCCTGCCCCAATGCTCCCAAACTCGGCCAGCCCGGGGCTGCCGGGGCACGGCGCAAAGCCCCTCTGGCTCCCCTCTGCTCAGGGCTTTGGGTTCTGCTGAACGCTTTTAAGGGCCCTGACTCCCCGCTCCTGCCTTTCTGCCACAGCCCACGTGTTTTTTTGGGCACCACGTCCCACGGGCAGGCTCACCCCAAGGTGAGCTCCAGCTCCGCCAGGCTCACCTTGTTTCCCAGGAGCATGAGGACCACGTCCTGCTGCGCGTATTCATGAATCTCTGTCAGCCAGGCCTGCAGGGAGACAACCAGAGAGAAGCTGCCGGGAGCAACAGCTGCAGGAGGAGGAGGAGGAGAAGGATGGGGGCTGCCCAGGGCCTGGGCACTGGGGCCCCTCCGTGGGGACCCTGCCACAACCACGCCACACTGGGGGCTTTACACAGGCACGGGGAGGAGATGGCTGGGGGTGAGACGTAAAATGAAAAGCCCAGCTCGGAAACTCAGCTGGGCACAGCAGGAACCGCAGGCAGGGAGCAGCCGGGTCCCACAGACCCCCTGCACACCCTGGGGTCTGCCCACAGGCACTCGCAGGACCCAAATTTCCTCCTTGGCTGGAAGGCTGCTATTGGGGAAATTTATCATCCTTGTAGCAGAAAAAAAATAAAATAAAAATCCCTTTGTGTTTGTAAAGCACAAAGCCAAGGGTTTGCTCTGGGCCGTGCCCCCTGCCTGCTTCACTGCATGATCAGGCAGCACGTGGCGAGCCTGCCTTCCTCTAATCCAGCCTAATTGAATCAAACCCACCCTAACTCCCCGTAATCCCTCACCCCACGACGTGGGGGGAAAATCTTCGAGTAATTTTCATGGAGGAGTCACAAGTTCAGCACGAAACGCCACTGCTGGCAGTGCCCCGCTCCCCACACCTGCAGGGAGCACCCCCGGTGCCCTGGGGCAGGGAGGCAGGAGGATGCTGTGGGGCAGGGACACGGCACAATGCTGTGGGGCAGGGACACGGCACGATGCTGCGGGGCAGGGACATGGCACAATTGCTGTGGGGCAGGGACACAGCACGATGCTCTGGGGCAGGGACACGGCACGCTCTGCCATGGAACGAGGGAGCGCCTCGTTCCTAGCGGCTGGCTGCGCTCGCTTAGCGGGAGCGAGCTCCCCAGCTGGTGCTGTAATTAACGCGGCACAAATCTGCCGGTGCGGTGAGTCTGTCGCCCCTTCCATGTGCCAGGAAAGGGAAATGTTCTCCACGTGTCCTCCGACGCCCCAGCACCGTCCTCTCTGCCAGCCGGCTGCGTGGCACCGCTCGCAGCCCCTCGGAAGCGGCCGCGCTTTGCGCCCCCGGCACACAGCTCTGCTCCGGGCTCCCTCCAGCTGGGGCCCAGCTTTTCCCCAGTCCCCAGACCCTGCTCATCTCCGGGGCTGGCACAGAGCACCACCACCACCACCAGTAAATCCCAGTGCCCAGTGCACAGGGCTTCAGAAGCTGCAGAGCCTCCGCGGTGCCCCAGCAGTGCAGGAAACCCATGGAGCTGCCCGAGACCACCAGGAGAGGACCATGAGGCGCTGCACATACCTGGATGTTGTCGAAGGACGCTTTGTTGGTGACATCGTAGAGCAGGAGCAGGGCTGTGGAGAGAGCAGGGGCTTGTTAGTGCTGGCACCGTGCCCCCCCTGAGCCCCCAGCCCCCGGAGTGCTCACCGTGGGCGTCCCGGTAGTAGGCGTGCGTGACGCTGCGGAATCGCTCCTGCCCCGCCGTGTCCCAGATCTGGAGGGCAGAGGACAGGGGTCAGCTGCATCCCGCGGGGCAGAACGAGCACATGGCACAACCCCACAAAGTTCCCTCAGTGTTTCGCTTCCAGCAGCAGCCCAGGGGCTGCTCTGTCTGCACGTGAACGCCTCGCGGCTGCAGGGGGGTTCTGAGGCCGGTAAGAGGAGCGGTGCCAAGCGCAGTGAATGTTTAAGCAGCACCTCCCTGCTCCTCAGCACATCTGGCCGCGGGGACGGCGGCGTGCGGCAAAGGGTCCTCGCGACGCCTCCTTAATGGGAAAATCCATCCAGCAGATGGATGTGTGGGGACTCGTTACTTTAATTTATCAGCTCTTAATGCCGCGATTTGTTTCCAGAGTGCCACGCTGCTGTCGGGGGAAGATCGGTGCCAATGGCGTTATTCGGCTTCTGGCACAGGGGTCAGGAAGCAGCTGGGGCTCGGGGCGAGCAGCTGGGGCTCTGCCTGCTGCCTTTTCGGAGGGGCTGGCAGGGAGGGACAGAGGAGGGGGTGCACTGCACACACGTGTACATGCACGCAACGACAGCTTCCAAGCAAGGGATGGAGATGGGGACCAGCTTTTGGGGCTGCTCCTGGCCCATTGGCTCCCAGGGGTTTTACCGAGCCCCGAACACCGCGGGAGCTGCTCCAGGGCCATGGGGACGCACCTGCAGCTTCACCTTCACCCCATCCACCGTCAGCACCTTATTCTGAAAGAGAAGAGAAGCAGCGGTGAGGCCGCCCGCCTGGCAGCTGCTGCCCCGCGCCTGCACCGGCTCCACCGCTGTGTTTATGCTGATTTTCTCCCCCATTTTCTTAAACTTGCATAAATTGGTCACAGCGCCTGTTGGAGTAATTTGCATGGTGGCACAGTGAGAAGATCATTTCCCGCGCCTGCTGCAAGTTACATATATTTGGATACTTAAATCTTTGTGTCTGCACTGCTGATTTAGTGTGCTGCGCGGCTCAGGCTAGACCACCTCTGGCAATAAATTAATGAGTGCCAGCATCCCGTCCTAATGGCCTTCAAAAGGCGCAGCTAACTACTCCATATTCAGTTAGCAACGTAAAAATAACTCCTCTGCCTGCCACTTTTGCTGATTTTTCTCCCAGCAAGCACCGCTTTCCCTCTTGGTTTGTTTTTCCCCATTTTGCTCGTGTTTAGCAGCAGGGCTGGCAGGGAGGAGCAGGAGGGGTCGTGCCCCTCTGTGCCACCCCCCGGTGCTTGCCTGGGGCTGAGGTGCAGGTTCCTGCGAGATCCAGCAGCAGGGAGGGAGCAAAACCAGGTTGGGAAGACGTCACCCATCCCACAGCACTGCAAGACCTGCGTGCTCGCGAGGGCAGGGGCTGGGCACCACGGGCACCAGTAAAGCAGTGCCAGCTCCTCAGATCCTGTTTGTCAGAGCCAACAGGAAACGTTTTACGATCACCTGGATGGAGCTGGCAGTGGTGTGGGACGGGGGCATCGTGAGGTGTGTGGGGAGAGCCTGGCCAGGGCCATACTCTGACCGCACACCAAGCGACCGCAGCCCCGCGAGCTGCAGGCGGCTCTAAACGTTCATCAAACCCAACCCTAAAGATCAAACAGCCCCAGAGGACGGAGCAGAGAGGAGATTAATTTGCTTGCTAGATCGACAGAAATTAGCACAGTAATCACCAGGGTGTGATTAAAACAATCCCAAGCAGTGGTGCGTGACGGGGCTGGGTGTGCTGGGGACCGGCACCTGCTGCATTTACAACTGAGCCAAAGCCCGCAGCCGGCGTGTGGAGCTCCCCGGGGTGCACAGTGCCGCATGCATCCCCTCTGGCCGTCCTGTGAGGTGACCTCAGCAGCAGGCAGGGCCACCAAGCACCGGGCAGAGCTCAGCAAAGCGCCTCTGCCCCACGGAGAGGCCATCCCAGCGCCTCGCGCGCTGACCTGCCACAATTATCCAACACTGTGGGATGCTGGCGCTCGGCATCACCCGCCAGGACAGCGCTGGCAGGGCTCTGCCTCTGCGTTTTGATGTTTTTAATCAGGCCAGAGGTAAGATCTCAGCTCCTGCACAGCCACGCTCCTCCAGCAGCGAGGATGCGGGCGAGGAAGAGAGGAGCGGAGTCAACGAGCGCGCTAAATTTACACCGTCTGCTAAAGCAGGCGCAGGGGAGACGGTCGCAGTTTATAAATACCTTCAAAGGCAGCGATGGAGATGAGGGAGCGGAGTGATTCACGGCCCTGGAAGGGGTAAAAACGGGCAGCCAGCCCACGGCTGGGAGGGGAAGGGGTGTGGGTGGCGAACACTTGCACAGGGCGCTGAGAAAACTCCTTGGCAGGGGGCTGCGGGCGCATGGCTCGTGGCAGGGGAACGGAGCGGGTCCGTTGAGGGTGCCAGCACCATGAATGTAAAGGGGCTGGAGCAGCCACACTCCACAGACACCGCTCACACCGTGTCGGGGATTTGCAGAATGTTTTGGTGCTGAAATACAGCACCATCAGCTGCAAAGCCACGGCAGCTTGGGGGGAACGCACAAAGTGCAGGAGACCGCGGTGTAACGGCACCCCGGGGGGAACAGGACCCCTCTGCTGGAAAAAAGAGCACAGTGAGCAAAGGGGAGAAGTCCCAGCGCGGACCCCAACGTCCACCACTGCCAGTGCCCCCCTTGCAGTGACAGACCCCTTGTGAAGCACACGGCGCTGGCCCCACGCTGCTGCCTCATACCAGCCCAATCCACGCAGGTTCTGCAGGTGCAAGGCTTACTGTTCTGCAAGAGATCTCATTTCCATGCCCAATTTGCCCTCAGAAATCCCTGGCCAGCCCCGATGGCCCCACACAGGCCGGTACAGCCGAGCCAGAGCTGCCCCCCCTGCAGTCAGGGCGCAGGGTCTGGCCCCCAGCCCACCCCTGGCCCCACCACCTGCCCAGCGCAGAGGGGCTGGGACTGGGAGGAAGGCATCACCCCACAACAACCACAGCCGCGAGCGAACGGCGAGGGACAGCCGGTCCTCACTAAATATTTCATAGCACAAACCTCGCTGCTGGATGAAAAGCAAACCTCCACTGGCAGCCGGAGCTGGTTTTCTGCGGGTGACAGCTTGCAGCTGCCTGCAGCAGGAGGATCTTGGGGACCAGGAGGACGGCTCGTGGCCAGCTCCCTGCCCCAAGCTGATGCACAAACTGGGACCAGTTTGCAGCCGACAGCCGTGCCCAGGGCTCAGCTCACTCCAAACACGGAGCAAGCAGGGTGCAGCAGCCCCCAGGTGGGAAGGGGGCTCCGTGCCCCTGTCCTCGTGGTGAGCGATGCCGTGAGCGCAGTGCCAGCACCGGTGGCAGCCGGGTGACCGGGCACTGCCAGCGGGGACCACGAGGCGTGTGACGAGTGCCACGAGGGCTGCAGCTCCAGCACCGCACCTCGTGCGCTGCCTCCCCTCTGGAGGAGCTTAATTAAAAGCAAAGCTGGCAGCAGCAGGATTCAAACTAATTAGGACTGACCTACATTTCGTGTTGGGGGGGATTCTTAAAATTAATTGCAATCTAGAAGAGCAAGGAGGAGTGTGTGCGCCCAAGTGCTGCTGGGCCAGGCTGGGGAAAAACCTTGAGTCCCCAGGGTTTCAGCAGGGTCCAGGGCTGGTGCTGGCACAGTGTGACCATGCTGCAGCCCCCCCGGCTCGCCCTACGAGGAGCAATGGGGGGCTCAGAGCCACAGCACGGGGCTGCCACCCACAGCATGCTCAGGCAGGTGGCCTGAAGGGTCATTGTGGGATGTGCCAACAAGGGGACACGAATTCCTGTGCATTTGCAAGCCTTTCCAAGTGCCTGTTTTCAGCTCCTCCAACTTGTAGAGCATTTATCTACCAGCAAAGTTTGTGCAGCTGAATTTGGAGCAGAAAGGTGGCTCGGGATGCTCCTGCTCATCTGCTGCAGGACCGTCGGGTCAATGTGAGCAAAGGAGCACTGCAAGTGAGCACGGGCTGGAAGCAAAAAGGTAAAAGAAGAAAAAAAAAAGCCGAGCAGAAGCAGGACAGGCTGTGTGAAAAAAGGCAATGGCACCACAGGGCAGGGCTGCAGCCAGCACCCAGGTGGCTCCAGCAGGTACCCAGCGGAGGGGCTGCCTGAGCCCACCCCAGCAGCAGGGCCGCCAGGCTCCCAGCTCGGGGAGCTACACTTCAGTGCCATACTCACAGCCCTCAAAAGGCACAGCTGGGTGTTTCAGTGAACAAAAAGCAGCCAAAGACAAAAGACAACATGTTCCAATGTACCGAAACACAAACCGCGCCGCCGGCCCTGAATGCAAGGAGGAGCCGTGTTGGAGTGCTGGGGGTTTGTTCCTCATTGTGCACAGTTTAACATAAAGGAGGTAATATTCACAACAGGCCCCCCCGCTACGCAGAAGCAGGCAGGGAAGCCATCCACGCAGCTCGGCTGTGCTGTCGCTCCCTGCTTTCAGGACAGCCGTGCTCACCCGTCCCTTTCACAGGGCTTGAGCGGAGGTAGGAAATGTTTTCTGGTGGGAGTAGCAGTGGAATGAGTGGAGTGCCTTTGTTGGAGGAACAAGCTGCTCGTAAGCTAAATACTCCTCGGGATGACAGATAAATAAAGCTGGAACCTTGCAGACGCAGGGGCGAAGGGATTGCCAAGTGCAGGTTCCTGCAGTTAGGGGCTGTGTTAGCCACGCGCCAGCAGCCCCGCAGCACGGTCCCACCCCGGTGACCACAGCACAAGCTCTGCCTTTTGGAAGCAGAGAGGAGGGGAGGAAGGCGCCCACTGGCAGAACAAAACCCCGCTGCTCCCCCAAGCCCTGCTGCTCTCGGGACACTTCGTTTGTGGCTGCTGTTCGGGGACATCCCCAGCACGGGAGGGCAGCGGGGCAGGGAAACAAACCCGTGGTGAGCAGTCGCGCACACAGCCCTGTCCTGCCTTGTCCTGCTCTCGGCCTCTGCAGCTTTTCCACACATTAGCTCATTAATTAAAGCCTTAAAGATTAAATTGGATACATGGATTAACTCGCTTCGCAATTAAACTGACAAATCACAAGCTGCTTGCTGAAACCCTCCGACACCAGGGAATAGAAGCTGGCCCCGGCTCCCCGGCACCCCGAGGGCTGCCTGGAATGACAGCCCCACCACAGCGTCCCCCTCTGCGCACACCCGGGTGGCACGGCACAGCCTGGGCACGGCCACCTGTGGAGGGCTGGGAAGAGAAAATCCCAGGACACGGGGACCCAGCAGCTCCCCAGAGAGCCCTGCGCCCCCTCCCCGTGCCAGGGGCTGCGGCTGTGCCCACCCTGCTGCTGGGGGGTCATCCATGGGGGCAGGTCCCCACCACACCGCCATCTCCATGTCTAGAATAGGGGAAAAAAAAAAACAAAAAAAAAAACACCACTGAATGTCATTAGTGCGCTCTGAAGGCAGCAGCATCCCACCCGCCTGCGCCCGCGCTAATAAGCGGGAGGGCGAGTTCCTGCGGAAGGGGGAACAATTGCATTAGAGAGCATACATCAAACCCGACCAGCAACGGCCGGGGCACTCGCCGAGTTAATTAGCGGCGGTAATGGCTGAGCTGCGGGCTGCAGGGCTGCCAGGGCTGCCACACGGCCAGGGCTGGGTGCGCTGCCAGGGCTTCGGTGTGCCAGCCGTGGCCGCGTGCGGGGTCCTGCAGGGCTCGTGCCGAGGAGAGCCCCCAAATCCGCTCTGCAGAGCCCCAAGGAGCCCCTGCCCTGGCTGCTCCCCCCGCAGCACCGTGAGCACAAGCACCCCACAGCGGGGCAGGGATGCTGCTGTGATGGGGCCGTAGCAGACAGACAAACACACACTGCCCCTGAGAGCAGCTATGAAAACGGATTAAGGATCGATGTGGAAATCTGCCCAGAGCAGCAGGACACTGCATTCAATTTGCTCATTAAAACCCTGGAGTTTTCCCCCCAACACGCACGTGCCGCTGCCAGCGAGCTGGTGCTGGGTGCTCAGCGCCTCCTCCAGCCACAGCAGCGAGACTCCACGGAGATGGGAGCGCGGCACCGGGAACAGGAGGTGTCAGTGGGCAGGATGGGGGCTCTGTCCCTGAGCAGGACCATGCCTGAGACTGCTGTATTATGCCGGTCCTCCAGGAAAAGCTGCCCAGGCATCTTGTTTGGGAAACTGCTCTGACAGAGCTGATTTTTTTATTTTATTATTTTTTTTAAAAAACACCTCCTGTTGTGTCCGATGGGGTAACGAACAAGAAGAGAGCAGGAGGCCCATACTGCACAAGGAGCTGCACTTCTGAAATCAAGATCCATTAAGAGAGATAAATCGGAACCAGGAGCAAATATTTAAGTTTCAGCAACCGCAAACAGACACCAGAGCAGCACGAGCACTGCTGAGCTCTTATCTCCCCTCGCACAAGCTCTCAGAGCACGTGGTGCCAGGCTGCTGTCCCTGTCACCGTGTCACAGAGGAGCGCAGGAGCTCGTCCTGTGCGTGCAGCCAACGCTCCCAGCACGCTTTGTCTGGATGGGGAGAGCAAACAGCGAGCCCAGCAGCCCACAGTTTAGGGATGAGCATTCGAGGAGCCCGTGCCATGCAGCAGAGGAGGCAAAGCAGCCCCACGCTGCCCCTGAGCCTGCACAAACCTTTTGGGAAGCAGGGCAGCACGGCAGGATGCAGGCAGACGAGCGCAGTGTGGTGCTGGGCAGGTGGTGACCACCGGGCTGTGCCACTGCCAGGGCCATGCCCGAGCATCCCCGCAGCCCTGGCACGTCCCCTGGGGAGGCCGGGACACCCGGGCAGCCACCAGGCCCCACAGCGGTGCCCTCCGCATCATCCCATAAATCTTCTGCTCGGAGAGCAAGCCCGGCCATTTGTCTGCCAGGACAGGCCATCAGTCTCCTCGGCGGCACCGTGCGCTTCTGCTCTGCTGCTAAACTTGCAAACTTTTGCCTTTTTTCCCCCAGGACTCGCACACCCTGTGTGCAGCAGAGCCTGCCCAGCCCCGCTGCCGAGGTCCTTTCCAAAACGGGACCAGGCCAGCACTCGCTCCCCAGCTGGGCGCAGACCCCACCGTCAGCACACGGGCACGGCACCTCGCCACGGACACTGCTGGGGCCATTCCTCGCTGCCTGCCACCCCCGAGGGTCACCCCGCCGTGTCCCCTCTGCACACCAGGCCCCGCAGCACGAGCAGGGCTCAGCACCACCCCACAAGCAGCCCCAGCCCCGGGTGCCGTTTGCAGCCCAAGGCGCAGGAGCCCGACTGCCCGTCTTCCCAAGAGCCACGTTCGCTGCATTAAAGCCCAATTAACATCTGCCTGGCTGCCGGCCCTGCAGGAGATAAGAGTCAATCCTCTTTTGAAAGCAGACACACTGAAGAATTAGTGAGTTATCATCTTCTATTCACATCAGTCTGCACATAAAAGGTTTTTTCTGGCAAGAAGGAGAGAGCCGTGTCTTGGGGACAGATTAGGGGTAAGAGGATCTGTTTAGGATCATGCATTGTAAAAGCAAGCCCTGCTCTGCTCCTCAGCATCTCCCTCAGGAGCCGTGCCTGGCAGAGGTGGCCCCCGGGAAGGAGCAGCCCCAGTTTGGTGCCCGTGTCCCCAGAGCTCTCCCTTCTCAGCCTGGGCTGCTCCACTGAACAGGAAAGTCTACACCTCTGGGTTGCATGGGATGGTGGAGAAAATGGCTCACCAAAAGAGAAATGGGAAGAAGAGACTCACTTATTGCCCTATAAATGTGCAGGAGAGGATCTGCTGCAGAGGTCCTAGAGCCATGCAGATCCAGCCCAGCCCTGCAGAGACCACCGAGAGGCAGAAGCCTGCAGAACACCACAGCGCATCCCAGAGCTGGTGCTGAGGTGCTGGATGGGTCCTGGGAGCAGGCAGAACCCAGAACCACGTCCTCCTCCCACCATGGGGACACTGCGAGGCAGCTCCCCCGTCCCAGCTGCATTACTCAGCCCTTCCGTCTCCTCCACTTTATAAAAGGGGAGAGATTTTTTAAAAATATCCATGCTTCCTTCTAAACCAGGCAGTCTTGGAAACAAAGGGGGCAGAGATGGCTCACGCAGATCCGTGCCAATACTGGGAATAAGAAACGTGGTGCTCAACAAACAGATTTATCTTCATTTTCTCCACCGAGGCCATACCATGCGGCAAAGCAGAACAGGAATCTTTACAGCACATTTATTGTGGGATCAGCTCTCCCATGCAGCGTACGCAGCGCCTGTCAATGCTACGAGAATGAAAAATGGGTCATCAATTAGTGCTGCACAGGGAATTGTTTACTCTGCTCCTGGGGGAAAACAAAACCTTGCATCGGTTTTTATGCCAGAGAAGCCAGTCCCTGTCAGAAAGTCTGCTTCGTTCAGGGTTTCTGTTACACCAGCTCTGGGGGGCAGGAGGCAGCAAGAGCCCCGGGATGAGCCCTGTGACCGCCTGCACCTTCCCTGCCTGCCGGCCCCATCGTTCCCACTGCTCCCTCCTGGGAGCCCCCCATGGCCTGTCCTTGGGGCATGGCCCAGCACGGCAGCACCCATCTCACACCCAGCCTTTTGCTCAGCCTGCTCTGCCCCCGGTGCGATCTCAGCTCCAGGGACATGGCTTTTCCCAGCGCAGGGAACTGGCTTGAGCTGAATGAAGATGCCCCTGAGAAAAGCTCCCGGGCTGTGGCCACCACGACTCACCTGTGCAGCCCGGCGTGCAATTAGCTGTAGCTGTAATTACAGCCAGAGGCACGGCCAGGCGGCAGCCAGGCTTCCTCCTATCGGTGGGCTGGCACCTAAATGGATGGAAACTTGCCTGAAGTTTCAGAAATCGCTTTGCAATCCAATTTAAAAAAAAAAAAAATCAGGTCTGAATATCCAGCAGCAAACATCCCGGCAGCATCTGGCAGTAACAGAAGATCTTCTGCAGACAGCACTGCAAACAGCATTATTAAATAGCACTTCTCATCCCTAAAAAAACAGACCTGACAAACCAATCTGTAGCTCTTGATCGCATCCATGCACAAATGCACACATCCTGCACCTGCAGCTGCAACACCAGGCAGCTCTCGAAAACTTGTCCTAAGCAGGAACCCTTCGAAGGAAGGATTTAGGGGGGGAAAAAAGCAACTAATGTACTATAATCCATGTCTCTGAAGTTCATACAAGTCCATTGAGACACTGGGAACGGCCCGTACCAGCTCTCGGTGCTTCATTAAAGCCCCAGCCCACTTGCTGCATCCCGCAGCTGGGTGCACGGAGCAGCGGGGGCTGAAGCACGGTGAGCGCCAGCCCCCTCCCCGCAGGGCAAACCCCTCCTCAGCAGCTGGCTGCACCACGGGCACCAGCAGCATCGCCGTGCTCCCGGGCTGTCCGCCCGCAGAGCCAGCAGAACCAGCCCAAAACAACCCGGCACAGACCGGGAGATAAACTGACCCCGAGATAAATGCTGCCTCTGCCCTGGGCATGCCTCCACCACCGCCAGGGCCGCAGCTCCAAGGTGCTCGCTGATGGCACAGGGAAGAAGTCACAGAGATGAATCCCTGTGAGCGCTAACGCGGAGCACAGCACGCAGCCAAGGCACCGCTGATGGCAGCTCTGGCTTTGATCGTTGAGAAGAGTTTCTGCTCTCCAGCAATAGCTCCAGCTCTTGTGTTAATATTGCTGTCAGAGCCCACAATTCGCAAGGATTCAACATCGCAGAAAGCCCCGTGGAGCAGCAGTGCCTGCCCAGCTCACTCCCACCTGCTCCCGACTGGGACCTGACCCAGCAGAGCCCCTGAGCATCCCATGGAGGGGGGCCAGGAGGCACCGGGGGGTCGGAGCCTTGCTGCACACCCACACCCAGCCCCACACCCACAGCCGTGCAGAAACCACAGCCCAACAGAGGTGTTGGTGCAGCACACACCAAGGCGCTGGGCTGTGTCCCTGCCTGGCCATCCCATCGCCCCCGCTTCACAGCTCTGCAGCCCGAGGCCCCTCGCACACCCTGAGAGTGCAGCCACAGCTCCTGAGCACCCCGGGCATGCTGCAGGCACAGAACTGCAGCTGCCCGAGCACGGGCTGGGAAATGAGCACAAGCTGCAGCCTCTGGCCAGAAGGAAACAGAAAACACAACTGTGCGATGCCGAGCAGCGATGTGATCAAAACCAGGCTCCTTCCCTGCCCGGGCACGAGGTGCAGAGCCAGCAGGCTCTCCGCAGCCTCTTCCTCAGACCTATCTTTGGCGTCTCAGAACACCTCGGCAGCAATTAATAGCGATAACGCCGTCTGCCAGGCACGGGCACACAGAGCCACCCCGGCCACGCTGAGCTGTGCTGCTGCGTCTGCACGGGGAGAGGAACGGGCACAGCACCCACAGCCAGCAGCTCCCGGGGTTGGTCCCATCCTTCCCTCGGCTCCTGCCCCCATTTTGCTGGATTTACCTTCAGGGTCAGCACTCAGCACCTTGTGAGCAGAGGAGACTGGCAATCCTTGCTAAGAAAAAGTTGTTTTTTGCAGGCGAAAAAATCCCCACGCAACCTTAAAACACAGCTCCTTGCTAACAAACTCCGGTTGTAAGTGCAGATGTCCCCCCGCAGAAGTCAGAGGAACATTTCCAGAAGTCAGCAGCAAACACGGCCCCGCTGCAGGCTCCACGCACACGTCCAACCCACGGCACCAGCACCCAGCCAGGGGACTGCGAGGTGCCGAGGAAACGTGGCTCACCGGGCACACCGCAGTGCTCTGCCAGAACAGTGCCCCGTTACTGAATCAGTTTTCCCCAAAAGCAGCAGGTGCTGAAACAGCCCAAATCCTGCACCTCCAGCCCCAGCACCAGGGTAGTGCCTGGGGACACCCAGCCAGCCGGGCTGTGCTCCGGGGAACAGGCACCTGCAAACCCTTCACAGAAGTGAACCAAAACCCACACGTCGGCACCGTGGCTTTTTTGCCCTCCCAGGAACAGCCCCTGGGAAGCCTGAGCACAGCCGATGGCTCAGGCCGCAGCTGGGGTCTCTGGAGGGGTCCTGCACCCGCTGCCCTCCCAGCACAGCAGGTCCCACGGGTGAGCTGAGCTGTTAGCAGCAATTTGACCTCACGTGTGTAATTATTCAGGAGGGAAAAACACATATGCTGTGCATTGACGCCTGCTCGGGAACAAAGTTATTTTAAGCATTGTCAAGCACTTCTCACATTAATTCACGCACATTAATACGTGCAGCAAGTTAATGCGTTTAAGAAAGACCTGCCTGAACTGACACCCCACAGAAAACGAGTCGAGGTCTGCTGCCGTGACCAGACCTCGTGAAACCCGGGCCCTACCCTGATGCCAAGGGGTGCCCATGGGGATGTGCCATGGGGATGTGCCATGGGGGCACACCACTGCCCGCCCTGCTCCCAAGCGCTGCAGCAGGGCAGCAATGCCCGGCCCCGCTCGTGTCCCACCACAACACAGCCACATTTCACAGCAAATTGTACCTGGTGCCGGGTGCTGAGCGCTGGGGCCCCCTGGCACATCTGGGTTAGCAGGGGGCAAGGAGCAGCCCCCACCGCATCCCAGCTCTGTGCAGGAGCAGAGCAGCCACCCGAGCTGCTCCGGGTTGGCTTCAGGCCACGTGTGCCTTGGCACATGGAGGAGAAAGAGAAGCCCACTCATCTGGAACTTGTGATGCGTGATCTCCCGGGAACGCTTCTCTTCAATCGGCTTTCAGAAGCCATTGACTCACACGAGCCCGAACAAACCCACACCAGAGCCAGAGGCTTGAGATGCCTTCAAAACTGCAAAGCTGCTCCCCCGGCACCTCTCCACCTGCAGACCTTCAATGAATGCCTGGCTCAGCCCCGGGCACACGGCACAGCACGGCACAGCACGGCACAGCAGACTCACCCGCGTCCCCGCCAGCTCAGCAGAGCTGCCAGCCTTCCCCTGAGGCTGGCACCGCTCGGGGCTGCGTGGGCTGGGCAGCAGCACTGCCAAAACCCGCGCTCTGCTCTAAAAAGAGATGCTGTGAGTAGCAGCAATCCCTCGGCACTTCCGCCGCGGCGCAGAGCGCAGAGTGAGCGGGGCCGCGTGCGCACCGGGGAGCCCGTGTGAGCTTCTCCAACGTCGGGGCAGGAGGTGAGCACCTGGCACTGCAGGGCAGGGCAGGATGATGCTGGGCTCCCACAGCCACGACCCAGGAGCAGCAGGCGGATGGATGGATGGATGGATGGATGGATGGATGGATGGATGGATGGATGGATGGATGGGTGCCCTGCCGGAGAGCACCCCAGCACTGCCGACGTACCAGCAGCAGCTCGTTCCCACCAACATCTGAGGTTCTCAGCCCCTGGCACGATGGCCAGGAAGCAAGCCCTGGCAGCTCAGACCCAACGCTCAGCGTTGCCATTTGTGTGGCTGAGCAAGGTCTTTGCCAGCAGGGTCTGTGTGCCCCAACATGGGCCTGGGTACCCCTCGCAGCCTGCCCTGCCTGGGTGTGAGGGGAAAAAGAAGCATGACTAAGCCTTAATTTAAGGTTCAGAGCACAGCCGATGCCAACAGCTCTCCGTGGCAGGAGGGGAACTGGGAGCCGAGCTCGGCTGATCCCAATGGCCTGTCAGTATTGGGGTGAGCAGCAGTGGGATGGGTGGCACTGGGTGCAGTGCGGGCAGAGCCCCCCAGGAGGAGAATCGCCCGGCAGGTACGGACTGAAAAGCAAGCAGCGATCGCTAACAACAAGGCTCGTGCCACAAAATGGTGCGCGTTACACAAGCTCCTCACTTGGAGCAGCCATCAGAGAGCCCGCTGGCGAGAGGGGAGGGCGGCAGAGCGGTTTCCATAGAGACACCCGCGTAAGCAAAGCTGGAAAAGCAAAAGCCTCCATTTCCCAAATGTGTCACTTGGGCATAGGAACATCGTGGCTTGACAGGAAGGAGGAAAACATCCTGAGAGGCGCTCAGGCACCCGGCTTTAACCGGGGCTCGCGAGGGTCAGGCTGCGAGTGAACGGCTTCTCAGCATCCAACCCATGCAGGACCGGGTGCAGAAACACAGCTGGGCTCGGATTCCGCCCATTTCACAGCTTTTCATTTAACAGCTTTGACTAAATTAAAAAAAAAAAAAAGCAAAATGAAACACAACCCTGCCAGATGTTCACATCAGGACCAGTTGCATCCTAACAGACGCTGCCAGCCTTGTGACCACTAGAAAAAAGGAAAAAGGGCTTTGCTGCTGCTGAGCCTTGTGTGGGCAGTGTTTCCCTCTGCCTTGCCCGGACCCACCACCTCTCCAACACTGACATCCCACCAGGGGGGAGCCCCCAGAGCTCCCCATTGTGTTTCTCCTTGTCTTTGGACCACCACGAACCAGGGTGATGTGCACCACCCCCTAAAGCTGAAGGAGCAGGAGCTCCTGACACGTATTAGTTAACGACTGGGGAAAAACATTTTTTCCTATGCAGGCATAAATATGAAATATTTGCTGTTGCTTCTGAGAGGCTCTGCAATCCTTCAAGGTAATGATTTGGTGCTTAGCCAGGATTAAAAATACTTTATGCCCCTGTTAGACAAACAAAGCCACATGAATTACACTGCTGCTCTGGAGATCACTTACAGGGCAAGCACCAGAGCTCCATCTCTCTTGGATGGAGCCGACGGCAGCGCACGGGGCAGCACCACGGCTCTGCAACACCCACCCTGTGCCAAACCTGTGCTCCCAGGGCAGGCAGGGATGTCCCCATGGTGCCACCAGAGCGGTCCCGGGCAGCAAACCCCACCGGCCCCATTCCCATCCTCCTCCTCAGGGCTCTCCGCCAACGACCGCCCCGAGCCCCCTGCGTCCCTTGCTCCCCCAGGACGCCGCCAACACAATATTTAGCTTCCTCGTGGCGAAGGCGCTGCAGGTAAACAAGCGCTTGATCTTTAAATTCCCCATTACCATAGAAACCAGCGGCCCCCCCACCGCCAGCCAAGGACGAGTGGACAATTGCTCAGCCACGCAACGCGCCGCCAGCTCCTTCCCTCCACTGACATGGCTCCGACGCTCTTGGAGTTTTATTA
This sequence comes from Anas platyrhynchos, assembly GCF_047663525.1. Taxonomy (NCBI): domain Eukaryota; kingdom Metazoa; phylum Chordata; class Aves; order Anseriformes; family Anatidae; genus Anas; species Anas platyrhynchos. Next base: position 18,815,322 of record NC_092601.1, on the reverse strand, counting down.
TTTATTTTATTTTTAGCCAAAGGGAGACGATCGCTCGCGGGCACAGCCTGTTCCGAGCTGCGGAGGATAACAAACACCAGGCACGGGCTGAGCAGAGCCCTTCTGACCATGGTAGGGCCATGCCTAACTTCACAGCTCGTCCCTGATTCCCAGGTGAGAGGACACCAGGAACCCTTGCCTTGGTGCTGGGCAGGACCCAACACTCAACCACCCATGTGCATTTTCCAAACCCAGTCCCTCCTTGGGGCAGGGGCTGAGTTCTGGAGTCAAGCTGCTCTGGGCACAGCCTCAGCACCCAGCACAGCCCCCCGGGGGTGGCAGCAATGCCCCAGCACCCTGCCCGGTGCCCACTGCAGCCAAAACAAAACCCCTGCCCCCCCCAAGCACAGACCCAGCACCAGTGGCTGCAACCCCGAGGGGAGAGGCTCCGCTGCGCCCCGCTCTCCCCGAGGCGTATTTATTTAGAAACGTGCTGAAGCCTCCTGGGGGCAAATAATTAATCAGCGGTACCGAGTGAGTCAGCAGCTCAGGGGAGAGGCAGCGGGGGCTCACACGTGCAGGTTTCAGGGCTGCAGCCCACGTTATCCTTGCAGTGCTCGGTGCGGGGCGGGGGCTGAGCACAGACCCCCCTGCCTGGGGCAGCACCAGCACCCAGGTCCCTGCTCCCAGCAGCTCAGCACCCACTGTGCCCACAGCCTGGACACCGTGCCCTGAGTGGGGACCTGCAGGGCTGAGCGAGGCGAGCACTGTGGGGCAGGGATGTCCCCAAGCCCCTGTAATGGGGCCAGTGCTATGGGACAGACACCCCGAGCCCTGCCTCCCGCGGGCCTGGCTGCCCTCCTGCTGCTTTCAAAGAAAACCCCAGTTCTGCACAGCTGAGCTCAGTATTTTATCACCTATGAAAGATGAAAGCGAACTTAAGCCAAAATTATTCCATTAAATATTCAAACCGTTTAGACTCGCCCTGGCCCCACTGACACGCGTTAGTGGCCGTGCCACGCTCCATCACAGCTCCCAGCCCCGCGAGCACACCCAGCACAGAGCCCGGCTCTGTGCCCAGCACCATCGATGCTCCAGCCCTGCTCAGAGCCCCTCACCCCCCAAACACGGGGGCCAATTTCGCAGCACTGCTGTCGGCTGAGACGGATGCAAGATTTCACAGCTGGATCAGGCACCCAGCCTGTTCTGGGCTGCAGGAGAGCCCCTCGTGTGCTGAGATCAGGGCAGGCACCCTCACAGCACCGCACAAACTGTTTGAGAGTCATCTTAAACAGGCTCTGGGTCTCCAGGCCACTCCAGATGCTCATTTAAAGAGCGACTCGAGCACTTTTCTGCTTTGAAGACATTCATCTTCCTTCTTTTTGCCTTCCCCAAGACAGGAATTGAGTCTGGTGTCCACTGGGATTGCTGACAGCACGCGGGTATCTGCGCTTCACCAGTGTGCTGCGGGATCAGAGCGCGCCGAGGAGGTTTATTATTTTTCAAATGCAAGAGCCAAAGAAACATGAATAAAATACTAGCAGATGTGAGAAGAGGGTGCAGCCCGCCACGGGCTCTGCTCTCAGCATCTCTTGGCAACTGAGCCCCTGCATGCAAATGACAGGCTTCGCCGTTCATGTGATCAGGAGCAGCCTGCACGGCTGTGTCCCTCTGCAAGGGAGGAGAGCAGCAGCTGAAAGCAAAGCAGGGCTCGGCTGCACGGAAAAAAGGCTTTCTGCTCCCCAGAGAGCCTGCCCAGGGAGCGGGGAGCAGGAGCCAGCAGCAGCTGTCGTCCTAGGAAGCAGACACGAAGTAAATCGATAAAATAAAGGTGGGCTCCCATGAACAGACCAAGCCCTGCAGGCCCCAGCTCACCTGGATTTGGGCAGCACCCGGTCCCTACGGCCCCGGCATCACATCTGCCCCCCCAAAACCCAGCAGACAGGGTGGGAAGCACCGCAGGAGAGCTGCTCTGGGCAAACACAGCTCGGCTTTCCTTACAGCAACAAATGTAAAAGTAGAAAATCAGCTACTGGCTCCTATTAAAATTCATGCAGTGATAAGAAATGCGGAACCAGCCAATTTCAGACGAAGAGCTGCAGGAGAAGCGCGCCCAGCACAGACCTGGGGTCCCTCCCCAGCACTGCACCGCCACCAGGAGGGCACCAAGCACCTGGCCCAGGTGACACCGAGGTGCTCTTCCCAGGGCAAGGCCACCCTGCAGGGACACCCAGGGGCTGAGGATGTCCCCTCTACCCTTGCACTCCTGCCCACGGCCCCCTTGGACCAACGGAGCCCACCCCTCATCCCCTACACGGGGCCACCCTGCGTGGCAAAGCCTACACGTGGAAGAGACCCAATGCCCAGCACCCTGCTCCTCTGACATTCAGGACTGGTTTTGCATTGAAAGACATGCTGGAATTAATTTATTTCCATTCCTTTCTTCTGGCCTGAGCGGATCCCCTCCCACCTTTTCCAGACTGATCCATCTGGAAATGAGCCCTGCGACGCTCGGTGCCAACCGCGGAGATAGAAGCCAGCCCTCGGCTCGCAGGCAGCTCTGGGTCACACCAGCCCCTCGACAGGAGGCACGAGGACAAGAACCACTCCCAGCACCACCGAGCATCATCCCCAGGAGCCGGGCACCTTCCCCTGTGCAGGGTCCCAACCAGCTCGGGGCTGCTCACCCGTCAGCCTGCTCCCTCCCTCCGCATTCACACGGAGACCGAGGGCCAGGCTGGCCACACCGAGACTGGGGCCAGCTTTGTTTTGCCCACCCAGCCTCCCCAAAACACGGCTCTCTGCCTCTCCTGCCACGCCGAGCTCCCTGCTTCCAGCCAGGCAGCCAGCATCTGCTGTTTGCCGACGGCAGGTGCACACACACACGCCGCGAGAAACAAACAGCGATGCAACCAAGCTCTTCTGCAAAAACCCAAATTGTGCACCGCTGGTTCCGCCTCCAGAGCGGCGCAGGGCTGGATATAATCAAGAGTCCTTACAGCTCAGGGTCACCAGTGACAGCTTGTGTTATTTACCGTGCCCAGCAACTGTTCCAGCGGGCAGATTAACGGCGGCACGGCCAAGGCTGGAGCAAAGAGCGCTCCCTGCGCGGGCGCACCCACGTACGGGGGACACTGTGGGTCTCCCACGGGGCAGCAACACGCAGAAATATCTCCTGTGCCAGCGGGTGCCTGCTGCTGAAAGCCAGAGCCCAGTCTTCAGAGGAATACTCTCTGTGCGCTGCTGCCTGCTCAGAAAGCCCCAGGTTGTGCTGAAGCACGAGGCTGATGGACACAGAAACCACCTCCCCAGCTAACGCAAAGAAACTCATTAGCACGTCTTTCCACAGAAAAAGCTCAACTTTAATTTTTCCCTTCGTATTCTTCTCCCTTCAGGCCCAATTAGTGCAAAACCCTTCACTCCCCTGGCTCAGCACAGCTCGGGACCAAGCAGGGGCAGTGAGTGCCGGGGCAGAGCGCAGCCCGGGGGCAGGGGGCAGGGTGTGCTGCCCCCACACTGCTTTCTCTGGCAAAACCCTCCAACCGAGCTGCTACCAGACAGAAGTATTTGTTGTGCAGCTTCAATTTCTGCCAAGGTTTCTGCCGCATTCCCAAAATTACAGCAAAACGTAGCTCCTCCAGCACTACCAGGAAAATTGGGATTCACTCCTCTGACTTACAGAGCGGCTCGCTTCCAGGAGCCCTTTTTCTCCCTGAAATTCCTAAAACACAAAGTAAGAAAAGGGCAGGCTCTGGGCGAGAGGAGCCACAGAGCTGGCACCTGGGGGCTTTGGGGCCCCTGTGGGTTTTCAGGGCGCAGTGAAGTCCTGGGTGGTTTCAGCTGGGGACAGCTGCGGGGGGGACCCTGGGGACCAGTGCTTGGCACAGCCCTGGCAGCACAGCCATGGCTCATGGGAGGGAATAATTGAGCATCCCATTGTCTAGCAAGGGCTGGAAACCCCGAAGCTGAAGCTGTTGGAGGCAGAGGTGTTTGTTTACCCTGGGTGCATTTCCCAGCCCACATGCTGAAGGGAGGAGCTGCAAGCAGGCGGTGGTGGGACGGGAACACCGGGGGGGTCACAGCTGCCCTGGGGAGCCAGAGCCCCTGCACGGACCTGCAGACACACTAAAACCCCATGGAGGAAACACCAGCTTGTGCAGGGTTTCCTTCTGCAGGGCAAAGAGGCTGGGGAGCCCCAAGCTCCAGCTGGGGTGGGAAGGGGGCAGAGAAGCTGGGATGGAAGAAATGACAACAAAAGGCAGAGATCTTGGCTCTGCCTCAGCTCCACCACGTGTGGCAGCAGTCGCAGCCTGGCTCTGACCCCAGCAGCTCCCACTGCTGCCCAAACCCTTTGCCACATCCTGGCACCACACAGCACCCGGCACAGCTCCGGCACTGCCCGGCCAAAGGAGAGGGCTGGCTGGCTCCCGACAGGCTGAAAATACTCCCAGAATAAAACTGATTTGAACAGGATGGGAAGCCAGAGGACTGGGAATCTCCAGAACTAGAAGCTAATAGGTACCATTTTGATGTATTTTTTCCCTAACACCAACATCTCTGTTTCCCTAGTATATTTGGAAAATGAAACGCTAATGTTTAGATCAACATCCTTTTTTTGTTTAAGAGACAATTATAAACAAACCACAAAATGTGAGAGGTTCTCTGTAACATAAAACAGTAGGAGGGGAAAAAAACCTAGGGGGCCATTAGGAATTGTAAAGCCCGATTAATTTTAAATGGATTTCTCCTCGCTCACATTTGCTCGGGCCGACACCATCCATCAGCCAGAGCTCGGTGCGCACCTAACGCCCGGACACCCTCGGCTGCCAGCAGCTGTCCTCGAGCCCGTCGGGTGCCCAGGAGATTGGGGTGTGACCAAGCAGACACCGGGCACCCCACAGGGACCAGCCAGCCTTGGAGAAGAGCAGGGACTGTCCCAGAACCGACAGCAGGAGCCGGGCAGCCGCATCCCCATGACATCCCTGGGCAGCTCCCCCAAGCTGGCTGCCCCAGCCGAGCAAGGTCGTGCGTGAGCAGGAGCCCAGCTGCTGCCTGCTGCGGCCTTGGGGAGCTCTCACTGCCTCCAGCACGGCTCCGTGACTGCCACGAGCCCTGAGGAACCGTGGCTGTGCCCTCAGGGGAGCTCAGCACCTCCCGACACCGTCTGGGACCAGCGGCCACAACCCCATGGCTCATTGGCACAAGTGGGCTCCATTGCTCCAACCAGAAAACCCAGCTCCTAATTCTGGGATTTCGGAGAAAAGGAGATGCGATGTGACAGCTTTGTGATTAGAAAGACAAAAATTAAAACCAAAATGTGCTCTTGCAGCAGAAGCCTCCGGTGTTATCACCCCAGAGCTTCATCTGCATTGTAATGCAAACCGCGAGGGGGGCACAATTACGCAGTGCTTGCAAACAGGATTATCTTGATAGGAACGGAGATATGTAATCAAAAAACTATTTCCATGTCTCCAAAAATGTGAGTATCTCACAAAGATGGTAATAATGAATTTTAGGCCATAAACACGATCTTCCTCGCTGTATAATCCGCCCGTTTCAAACCCATGTACGTCTAGCAGCTCTATTACAGAAGTAAATTAACCCTAATTTGATTGCTCCTCAGTAGCAGTCATTTCAGCACTCTAATCAATAAGTCACAAGATTTTAAGACTGCCCTTGGTATCAATCACTGCGATCAGTAATAAAATGCTTTTCCTTTTAAGAACACCTGAAATACGGTGTAATTACCTCTGGATAAAATTATGGACTCCAATTCACCAACTCTACTGAGCCACTGCAGCTCAGCCAGCCGTAACCCGCAGTGCTGCCCTGCACCCAGCACTGGTTTGCAGGGAAAGCATCATTTTATTTCTGAAAGGCTTTCCGAGCATCGCCTCATCGCTTTACCTTGTCACCATGCTCCCAAGTTATTGTTCGCACCGGCAAAATAGCGAGTTACAAGAGACACCAATCTCACAGAAATCCTCCAAGAAAGGGAGCTCTGAGATAGTGCCAAGCAGAGTCCGGAGGGAAAGATCTGGAGGCATGAGGAGGACAGTGGGTGCTGCCTGTGGGATGAGTTGGAAAGCCCCCACTCACACCTCCCAGCACTGCTACGGTGTGGAAATGGAGCCAAAGCCACGGCACAGCGGCACGGGCAGCCCCTGCTGCCACAGGAGCGAGCAGCCTGGGGACGTTTGTGGCACTGACCAAGAAGCCCTCAGGCATGGCTGCTCCCACACAACACCCCCCATCCCACACTGCCGCAGAGGAGCAGCAAGAAGCATCCCACAGGGCCACGGCACAGCCCCAGCACCCAGCCACTCTGCGTGGCTGCAGCCCGTTAATCTCCCTTCGGGCTGGCCAGGTTTACGTGCCTGTTCCCAGGTCCCTCATCACACGGAACTCCCCCACCAGAGAGCGCAGCCTGTCCCACACGGCAGAGACTCTCAGCACAGCTCCCTCCTCAGAGGAGGCTGCGGCTCCAGCCGGGTGCCTGGGGGCTGCAAGCTCGTGCTTTCGGGGGAAGCAAATGGTTGGGGAAACGGCAGCAAGGCACAGGGAGTATCAGGCACCAGGCATCAACCAGGGCACCCAAAGGAGGCACTAGAAAAATCTGCCTCGGTTATGGAACAGCCCAGCAGCACACCTGCTCCAAAACTTTCCTTCGCATTGATCTCCCTCCTCTGAGCCATCTCCCCTCCCTCTCACTGCGCACATCTTCCCCAGCCCAGCCAGCTCTGGGACGTTCCTGCATGGCAAAGGATGCTCTGTGCAAACAAGGCACTGCCTTCAGGGTCTGAGCCCTAACTCCCCCTTTCATGCAACCAGAAAAGAGATGAGCTGCCTCCCCTTCTGCCTCCCCTTCTGCCTCCCTGCCCCTCCAGCAGCTTCCCACTGGTCTTGCCAGTGCCACACGGCTCTGGTGTGTCACCCTTGGTGCTCCTGATGGCCACCTGGCACCAGCAGCGAGGTGCCCCCATCACCATCACCAAAACCACTCTCACAGAGCGCCAAGATCCTGCACTGCGCCTCGTGTCAGCACCCCAAAGGTTTGCTCTGGGGACATCGTTTTGTGTCAGCTTGGTTTTGGTTTATAACTGCTTTTAAAGCAATTAAACCGATTTGGGGAAATATTTTAGCTGGGCAGATGTTCAGGCCCAAACAGTTATTCTCACACAAATCGTCCCCAGGGCACGGCAGCGCCGAGCAGAGGACGCGCTCCCCGTCCTTGTGCAGAGCTGTAATTAAAACACCGCTGAGCTGCTGCAGTCATCAGATGGCTCCTGAGCCCGACGCAGCCCGAGGTGCCCTGCCTGCCGCTGACACGGGCCTCGGCACCAGGAGTTTTAAGCAGCTGGAGCAACGTTTTGGTGTCCCTCTGCAAGGACTGTCGCTAACCTGGCAGATCCCAGCTGCTGCTGACTTACCCTGAAGTCGATCCCAACGGTGGAAATGAAGCTGCCCGCCAGGAAGGCGCCGTCTTTGAAGCGCACCAGCAAGCAGGTTTTGCCGACCCCCGAGTCGCCCACCAGCATAACCTGCGAGGGAGGAAGGGAGGAGCGGGTTAGGCACCATTTCCAGCCCCTCCACAGCAATTTCCCATCTCCATCCCAAAAGCCACATCCCGGGGGCAAGCAGCAGATCCTCATTCCTGATGGGGAGCCCCAGCCAAAAGTCACAGCCCAGAACCCAGGGGGAGGGCAGGGAGCTGCAGCCAGTGCAGTGCTCCAGCAGCAAGCCCCTGCACAGCGGCATCACTTGTGTTCCCCGATCTGTGCACATCCCTTGTCCAGGACCAGCACAGCCCCAAGGCCACCCTCGATCCTCAGCAATGCCGAGGGAGCAGCTCCTGGTGCCACCTGTCCCCCCAGTGCCTGCCCTGCCACAGGAAACCAAGACAAGGCAGAAACCGTTCCCTAACACAGCCCCAATCCTGAGCCCTCTGCCCCCCGTGGGTGCCGACCCCATCCCTCGGGGCAGGCTGACAGCTTCTCACGGCAGAGAAACCCCGGGCTGCACAACCAAGCTGCATTCGCAGCTTCTGCACCTGCTCCCTTCGGCACGGCTTCGCGCGCCCGTGGCACGGTTCCATCTCCCTGAGCCCGACTGCCATTATCCTTTCAGAAGTCGTTAGCCCATGAATGAATTTAAATGGTTTTAACTCAGGCGCTGCCCTGGGTCAAACCAAGCCCACGCAGCAGCCAGCAGCAGCAGCAGCCTCTGCCACGGACTCCGCAGGTGTAGCCCATTTGGGGGCTCGGTTTTGGCTCCGTCCCCGCAGCGCACGGCCCCAAGGGCAGGGAGCCCTGCAGCAGGTGTCCTGTGGGATCCCCACACACAGCCCCGCTCTGAGCTCTGGTGCAAGGTCAGGGAAACCAAGACATGTATGTACGTGAGTCCAAGCAATGGTGGGGAAAAAGTCATTTTTTAGTCCAAAATAGTGGTGCTGATATTTAGTTAAACATTCCAGATACCTGCCTTGGAGCAGAGCCACCCCTAAAGTGCACTGCTCCCTGCTCAGCACCGTTCAAGCCCCACGCAGGGACCTGCAGCCAGGCTCCTGCCAAGGGCTTGGCCGTCAGGATCCAGCCCCGTGCCGTGTGGTGGGCTGCTGTTGTTTTTGGCAGAGCTCAGGAGAGGGATAAGGGAAAGTTTATTGGATTGGGCTTTCACCAAACACAACATGGGCTGTCAAGTGTTTGAGAAGCACCCAGACCAATACCAGAGGGTTTTTCTTTGGGTTCCTTTGAGACCCCAGCCAGGGCTGGTGAGAGGCAAGCTCGGGGCCAGCATGGATGCAGAAGGGCTCCATTTCAGAGACGCTGTTGAACTGTTACTGCAGCTGTACCAGAGACCACCTGCCTACCAAACCAGCCAAATCCACTTCTCAAACACCCATCACCGCCTACTCCACATCCCAAATCTTAACGCGCCGTGGCCATGCGGATGGCCCCAGGCAGCGAGCTCTCTGGCACAGCATGCCAAGGCTTGAACCGTGCCATAGCAAACACCGTCTTCCTCGCAGCTTAATCCCCCACGCTCGGTTATGAAGATCTGTGCTAGAAATGCAGTCAGATGGGTTGCACTGAATTACAGCCTCAGCCAAAATCGGTAAGAGAGCTCCAAGATGGGCTTGCATCAGGTCGTGTGATGGAGGGGGGGGGGTGCAGATACATTTGATCTGCGAGTTGCCAGAATCTCAAGCAGCAAGAAGAAGCCATCTGAGCCCTTAAAAGAAAGCATAAGCTGGAGACATTTCAACGGCAGCCAGCGCAGATTCGATGCGATTCAAGGAATACCGTCAGCCCGGCTTATAACCTGCTTTTTTTAACGTTGTTAGAGAGGAAGCAGAAGGGTACAGTCGCTAAGCCGAGCCAAAAGCCTTTTAGCACCACTTGCAAAAGTTCAGCAGCAGCCGCGGTGCGGAGGGATGTGCTCGCAGCTCGTCGTGCCGAATCCCGGGCGCCCCGGGCAGGGGGGGGGAGCGCCTCCGAGGCACCCTGCGGGGCCGAGAAAAAGGACGAGAAGGGGAAAGCGGCGGCCCCGGAGGAGCGGGGGCTCGGAGAGGGGCTCGGAGGGGGCGCCCCCCACCCTCTCCATCCCCGGGGAACTTCTCGGGCACGCACGGCGCTGCCCCGGCCGCTCCGCTCCGCACCCCCCGGTCTCTCCCCGAGCCCCCCCAGGCTGTCCCCGCCCGGCTGCTCCCCCCCAGGCCCCCCGCACCTTGAAGGCGAGGTCGTAGAACTCCCCGCTGCTGCTCAGCGAGGGCCGCCCGGGCGCAGCGCCGCCGTTGCGGGGCAGCTCGGGGGCGGGCGCGGGGCTCCGGGGGGGGGCGGCGGCGGCGCGGCCGGGCCCCTGGGCGGCGGGGGGCAGCGCGGCCGAGGGCGCGGCGCCGCCACCCTTGCTCCGAGCCGCTTTCTTCCGCGACATGCCGCGGCCGGGCGCTGAGGGCGCGGGGCTGTGCCACCGCCGCCGCTCAGCCGCCTCCCCGGCCCGGCACGGCTCGGCTCGGCACGGCCCGGCCCGGCACGGCCCCGCTGCCAATGGCAGCGCCGCGGGGGCGGCGGCGGGGGCCGGGCCCGCTCCGCTCCGCACCCGCTCGCTCCGCCCCGGCCGCGCTCCGCGGGGCGCCCGCGGCCGCGCTCCGGTGCGCGCAGAGCCGAGCCGAGCCGTGCCGAGCCGTGCCGAGCCCTGCTGTGCTGAGCCGAGCCGAGCCGTGCCAAGCTGTGCAGAGCCGTGTAAAGCCGTGCAAAACCGTGCCGAGCCCTGCTGTGCCGAGCCGAGCCGTGCCAAACCGTGCCGTGCCGTGCCGTGCCGTGCCGGGGAGCGGGGAGAGGAGACCGCAGCCCCCCGTGGGGACCGGCGCTGGGGCAGCGCAGCGAGCCCCGAGCTGTGCCCGGTGTCCCCGAGCCGTGCCCGGTGCCCCCCGCGATGCACAGCGGGGGCTGAGTGCGGCCCCCCGGCAGGGCAGGGCTGGGGGTCGCTCCCCACATCCCCCCCCACATCCCTCAGCAGGCGCAGAGCCGGCCGCAGGTGGGCATTTGGGTGATGCAGGCACGGAGCAGACACCGCGGGCAGGTCCCGTGCGGGGAGTTTTGGGGTGCGAGGGGGGCGCGGAGCGGGGCAGGGGCTGGCACAGCACGGCCCGGGGGGCGCACGGGGCACAGGGGGCTGAGGCACGGGCCGGCGGGGGCTGCTGCTACTGGGGGGGGAACTCGCATTGTCCCCAGTCTGTCTCAGCAACTGGTTTCAGCGAGCAACACTTTGCATCTTTCTTTCTGACTGCAAATGAAGTGTCACCTGAGGCAATTGCAATGCTCTCAACTGAAATAAATGTCTTTAGCTATGTGACATATTTCCAGTGGCGCGGTCTTATCCTTCCTGGAAAAGGAGGCTTGAGCAGTCATATCGAAGCAAGAGTGGAAAATAAATCTCTCTGGTGAGAAGCCAGGCAGGCACACAATGAAGATGTAAATAAGTAACAGCACTTGCACAAGACCGGGAGGAGCTGATGGCCAAAACAAAGGGGCTCAGGCAGGCTGGGAAAGCTGGAACCAAAGCCAGAGTCCAGATGCCCACCACGGTGATGCCAAAATGTTGCTCGTGCTGTGGCCAGGATGAGCTTTTCCCTTTGCTTCCCCAGGAGTGGGCACAGGAGCAGAGCTGCACAGATGGATGAGGGTACCCCCATCCCCCAAGGCTCCTCTCCTCCCCTCCTGGGCACACAACACCTGCCCCTGCTGACGTTTCCATGTCTGTGCCGGAATAGCTCTGCCAGGGGCATTTAAACCTGATGTTAATCCATCTCCCAGTGGGGGAAAAGCAGAGAGCAGAGCTCTGGCTGCTTCCCCCATGGATGAGGGAGACAAGCTGGGGTCAGGAGCTCTTGTGCCTGGGTTCTGGGCAAGATCCCACTTCTCCCCCCCTGAGCCTCCTGCACGGCTGGAGGAGCTCTGGGCTCCCACACACAGGACCAGAGAAAAAGCTTTCACGGCAGAGGCTTATCCACCTCATCTCGCTTTCTTCCTCCTGATGATCCATCTGGGAGATGGAAGACCTGACTTGTCAGAGCAGACTTGATGCCAAGGTTTTGCTCTATAATCTGATTTTCCAGGACAGCTGCAGTCAATAGAGGCCGAGGCCTTGGAGCAAAGTGCAATGCTGGAGCCATCTATGGGTCTGTCGGATTTTTAGCGTGTCCCTGTGCAGTGACAAAGCTGGCATGGAGCACTTCCCTGCCTGGGAAAGGGGGTGTGCAGCCCCCAGCACCCTCGGGGCAGCCTCCCGGGAGACCAGCGCTGCTGACGCACGAGGACTTTGCTTTTCCCCCTGCTCTCAGCCACAGCTGATGGTGATGGAAATCTTGAAGAGCCTCGTGCTCACGAGCAAACAAAGCCAGCTGCTTATCACGGCCGCATCAGAGCAACACTGTACGAGGATGGCCCCTTATCGAGGGCGGCAGCAGGGAAGCGTGCTGCTTGCTGCTGCCCTTATCAAAGGTCGCGTGCTGCAGAGCTGCCAGCGGGGCTGATCCCGCTGCCCCCAGCCCCAGGGCTCAGCCTTGTGCAGTGCCACAAGCACTCAAAGCAGCACGGCCACGGGAGAAGCACCTCCAGCAAGTTTCTCTCCTTCAGAAAATGTGTGTGAAGAGGCACAGCCTGCTCACAGATCTCAGTCATGCCTGGAAATGTTGTTCCCCGTATAGTTACAGGAACTAATCAGATAACTGCAGCTGAAATAAGGGGAATGTATTTGCTAAAAATAGATTAATGGAACAACACACGCCTGGAGATACGGCGTGCCTTGGGGAAGCAGGACTGCGGGATCTGGCAGGGATCTGAACAGGGCCAGCAGCGATGGTGGCTATTTGCTACTCTGGTATACCTACGCCTGAGCAGATTTGTTTTTAAAGGCAGAAAATCAGCTCATCCCCATCAGGGCTGCTAGCCGAGGAGGCTGTTTGTGGCACTGCATTTTGGGTGTTTCTGTCCGCCTTGGGCAATGCACACACACATCCCCATGGCAGGGCCTGCCTGTCCAAGGAGTTATGAACGAGCTCATTAAGGATGGCACCTGCTTTCTGCTCAGCCTCCCCCACCTGGGGACAGAGCTCTGCGCAGAGCTGGAGACATGAAGATTGGGGCTGGGGCTGGGCACCGGCTCTGACCAGCTGTTCTGCACGAACACTGCACTTTGGGGGTTTAAATCTAGCTGCTTTCTCCGAGATGGAAATTTGCAGGGTTCTCTGTGTGCCAGAAGCTGCACGCTGTGCTCGTAGCCAAGCGAGAGATTTCAGCAGGAGGCCAGCCCTCCTTCCTCCCGCCGGCCCAAGCTGCTCCGTCCCTGGCTCGTGCTGCAGCAGCTCCTGTGCTCTCCTGGCCTCAACTGCTCCTCGCCACAGCAGCAGCCCCCAGGCACTGCCCCCCTGGGCAGGGACACCCGCCTTGTCCTCACCAGCATCTGCCGATGCCTTTCCCAACAGCCCGAGCCTGCTGCTCTCTCTCCTACTTTGTTGCCGGCTCAGGCGGAGCGGAGTTGTGTCTGCAGCAGGAAGGCTGCAAGGACGAGCTATTCCCATCGGAGACGATGTCAGCTGCACTGTCTTGGAAGACATTCATCTTCTTTGCCTGGTGCCCTGGCAGCTGCAGGAGAGCCGGTGCAGGCTCTTTCCATGCTCTGCTCGTAGCACAGCTCAGCCTGCTCTGCTCTCACCTATTGCAGTGCCTCCAGCCAAGGTTACGGGGACTCCCCCCCCAGTCCCTTGTAAACCCGGTGTCCCTTCTCGCTTTCTCTACTGCTACAGATCATTTGCCGAGGGCAAACAGCTCTGACTCTAAAGTCTTAGAGGTGTTGTTTAGAAAGGACCTGAAGGCATGGACAGCACCTGGACGGGAGGTGCAGGCAGACAGAGGTGACACCGCGGTGCCAGGGCCAACACATCAGGCACGGTGCTGTCCATGCAGGCGTGACAGAGCCTGGGCAATACACCAGGAGCTCAGCCTCGTGTTGTGCACAAGCACACAGACCTCCACCAGCTGTCAGACAGCTGGGACACCCTCCTTCAGGAGCACCTCTGCCTCCAGAGCAGTGCCCATTCACAAGAGGCACGGAGATGTGCTGGGAGTGGGCACAGGACACGCGTGGTGCTGGGGACCACGGCTCCTGCCACGCTGGGTGAGTCGAGCGCTTTCCCTCTGCCTGCATGGAAGGGTCCCAGCCCACACAGAGCTGAGCAGTCATTGTTCCCTTCCTCGCCACTTATTGTTCTTCCCTCCCCATTGCTCACTTACCTCTGAGCACTTCAATCTTGTTGCCTTTGTCAGTGTTGCTGGCTTTTAATTGAAATTCCTCAGACATCTTCTCATCAATGCAGCCCATCAGTTATTTTTGTGTGGGAAGCAATTGTTTTCCTTTTGCAGCTGTGAAAGTTAAATTCCAATGTTTTGCTGGGAGACTGTTTTTGTCTCTTCCCTTTCTTATATTGCCAAGTCAAGTCTTATATTGCAAACCTCCTTCCTTTGTCTGGTTATTTCGTTTTCCATCTCTTCTGCGCGCAGTCCCTCTGTTTCCATCCTTGGCTCCTTAGCTTCTCCCTGTGATCTGTCCCGAAGGGCAGCTTCCACCTGCTCTTCGCCCACCCTTCATCACCGCTGTTTCCCCGCAGAGCACACACACACCAAACCCTGGGCACCAGGAGCCTGGGAGCTCAGCCTGTTGCCCAGTCTGTGTTTCCTGGCATTCAAACCCGTAATTTATTCACGGGGCAGGTCCTGTTTAACGAGCAGCACTGCGTTGGCCTCCCCTGCCTGGCACTGCCCGAGGGCTCTGCGCTGCCTCTGCTGCTGGTGGGACCCCAAAAGGGCTGGGGTCAAAGCTGCCACCTGCCCCCCCCAGCCCTGCAAGCAGCCCCTGCAGGCTGCCAAATTAACACCTCACACACATTGCTGCTTTTGGAGCAAGTGGTGGAAGTGGCAGCAGCCCCCAAAGGGCTCAGTGGATGATGGAGCAGGTTAGACACCGTTATCCCAGCACGTGCAGCCCAGAGGCAAAGCCTGGGTGCTCCTTTGCCCACAGAAGTGCCCCATTAGCCCATGTCGCTTCTCCAAAAGGCCAAGGCAAGAGAAGAAAACATCTTTCCTGGCACTCCACGTTCAGTTGCAAGCCCCTGCCGGTGGCAGCACCAAAGGGGGCTCAGTCCCCTCCTCCCCAGGGGGGCAAGAAGCCCTCAGTGGTCCCAGCTGCCTGCCCTGGTGCCTGCACATTGGGCACAGCTTCCCCGCTGCCCCTAGGGACGGGGCACTGGCAGCCTGGGGTTACCCATACACAGCACCCAAGGCAGGAGCTGTACCTGGGGCAAGCCTGGCTGCTGCAATGAACTGCAAAACAAACCACAGCAGACACACAGAGCCCTTGCACCTGAAGGGCTCTGCTCCCTGCCATCAGGGTGCCGGGGTGCAGGGGCTGCCTCGGCAATTCCCCATGGGCATCCCCAGGGAACGGCGCTGCTGCCCCGCGCCCCCACCCGCCCCTTCTGCGCACAACAGGGTGATCGTGCCAGATCCTAATGAGCCTGGACTGGGCCGAGGCCAGGAAATTAATTTTACTTGTGCCAAGACAGAAATGAGCCAAGATTTCAGCCGGTGGAGGACTGAGCGCATGAGAGCCCTCGGCCCGGCTCTGCTCCAGCAGTCACCCACGAGAGCTTTCAAATATGATGAAGTCGGATATTCAAAAGGCCTTTGAAATGTGTCCTATGGAGAGAGAGAGGAGGCTGAGTAACAAATGCTCAGCCTCCAAAATAAAAGACACTTTCAAGCTATTTGGTATATTTTAAATGCTTTCCTGACATGCCTCAGTGACATCAAATATTTCAGAAATATCTTCTAATATCTCATCTTAAAACCATCCAAGATATTTTGTACAGAGCCATCCTGCAACGGGGAAGGGTTGGAATGTGGTTATAGTTTCAAAAGCCAGTGTGTAAACACCACACGGCGTGACCTTTATCTGCGCACTCAGCCGTTCCCAGCAGGGATGGGGTTGTGCCGGTCGGGCCAGGGCCAGCAGCAGCAGCCCAGGCTCTCGCCCTCCTCACGGGACCAGCACCTGCACTTGGCTCAGGTCCCGCTGCCGTCTCGGCTGGGGCTGTGTTCCCAGGGCCCCGGGGTGCTGCAGGGCACGCTCGGGTGCACGCTGCGTGCAGGAGCAGCAGCAGGATGCAGGGTGCGGGGATGGCCAAGGCTCGGCACCTCTGGGTGCAGGCAGCACCGTGAGCGCTGGGGGGCTGCTTATCCTCCTACATGCAGGTCAGGGAGAGGAGGGACCGAGGGGTGCTTTCTGCTGCACCATCAGCAGGACCCAGCCTCTCACCCTCAGAGGCAGAGCCCCCAGAGCTTGAGCATTTTACCCCCAAAAACTCATCTTTTGCCATCTGCAGCTCAGGCGTTACAGACCCAGAGATACCCCGGGCCAGCCACAGCTCAGCCATGTGTGCAGCGCTCTTTGGGGCCCTGTAAAATAACAAGCAGCCCTAATGAGCTAGCACGGCAGCGTGCAGAGGCTCATAAAGCTGCTGCTCCAGAGGACGAGTCAGCTGCTCAGTGCCAGGCCTGGGAAGCAGCTCCTGCTGGAGCAAGCCATCGCATCACTGCTCGCCGTGGGCTTGTCCGCGCTGTCCCCTCACCAGCAGGGGAAAAGCAGCTTCACCTCCTGCTCCTGGCTGTTGTGAGAGCTTTGTGTGAGCTGGCTGGGGCAGAGCTACATGCTAGGGAGGTGCAGGGCTGTCCCCAGGGCTCGTTCAGCCACCCGTTGGGACTAAGGGGTGGCAGGTCACCAACAAGAGGCAGGCAGCACCAGGCAGTAGTTATCAGCCCAGGAGCAACGCACCTGCAATGAGTCCTCATGGTCTGAGCTGTCAGCAGGTGGCATTGCTCCAACTAATTAATAATCTGGGCTATGAAGAAGCATCTCGGAGCTTTAATAATGTTTGTTAATGCTTTCTGAGGAAGGCTTAGCACTTCCACCCAGCAAAACTCCAGTAAGTTTGGGCAATTAGTTTTATCTTGAAGATGACAATGAGCGAGCAGCATGAGCAGCCCAGAGCCAGGCGTTGCAAGGCACCCTCAGCTCTGCAATGTAATCAGCTTCGATAGAGCCACTCAGCCGGCATCTTCTTGCCTACCATTTTCTGTGATTTTACAATTTCCTGGTTTGTTTAAAAGCGTTTCTTCTTTATTGCTGGAAACATCTTCTTCCCCAACAAAGCTAAGGGTTGTCCTGGTCCTGCAAACATTTTGTCTGCAAGCAATTTGATTTGCATTAGCTGTCCTTCTGCAATCAGAGGGACTAATCACATCTGAAAAGCTGCGCACATGTGTAAGTGATCAGGCCTGCCTGGGGAAGGCATGGAGCGAGGCACAGCCAAATGCAACCAGCTACAGCCAATTCACAGCAAAAAAAAAGCTGCTGGCAAGTGAATTCTCCAAGCTGGCTTCTCAAAAGCAATCCCATTGTGGTGCAGCGGATCCTTCCCTGCCAGCCCTTCTGAGAACAGCCTCCGGGCTGCCAGTTCCTGGCCTTCACCAGAATTCAGCAAGTCCAAAGGCTCTGAATGCACATTTCTGCCTCCGCTGGCTGCCTTCTGGCTTCAGCTTCATCAGCACTAATTAGCACAGAGAAGTTTTATTCGCATCATCGCATTAAAAGGCAATAGCTTTTGAGGAACATCTGAGTGAAAAAAAAAATAAAAATCATATTTTCCCAAGTTTTCAAATGCACAAGTGTAACTGGAAGCCTGCTGCCAAGGGAGGCTGAGGCAGAGGGCCTGCGGGAGCAGCTGCAGATGTGGTCCTGGGGGATGCCTGTGCATGGGGACGTGCTCAGCACTGCTGAGCTCCCGATTCAGTTCTGTCCTTGTGTGTAAATTACTCCATGAGAAGGGAGAGAGGGCGATGCCAGGACCAGTGGGTGTGAGTGGGGAACAAGAGGGGAGACCGCTTCCTAAGGCCCCTGCAGCAGGGAGCGAGCAGCTCCAGCCCCTCCCTGGCTTTTTACCCAGCTGAATTTGCCCCAATTACAAACACCAGCCCCAGCACTGAGATATCTCCTAATGGTGTGTGGACACCAGCATTGCTCTAACAATGAGCAGGAACAGCAGCAGTTCGGGGGAGCCGTGCTGAGGTTGGATGGGTGCTGGTCACATCCCATGGTCAGCTCCGGTGCCACTGCCCAGGGCACCTGCACCCTGCACCCGTGGCCAGCCTGAGCTCAGCAGCAGCATTCCCTGAGCTGCAAAAGCCTGGAACTTCAAAACCTATTGAGAGAGGAATCATGACATTTTGTTTGCTTTGAAAGAGCGTTGGTAAATAAAACCAGAATCGCCACCAATTAAGTTACTGAGCAGAAAGCGTTGTCACTGAAACCACTCGGCTCTGGTTTGCATTCACGCTATGTCAAATGGATGAAAATGATCAGCATGAATAAATTCACTTCCTGAGCTGAAACTGCCCACAAAACTCATCCGGAATAAGCCCAACGGGGGCATGTGCTGGCACTGCTGACTCAGCTCAGCCTCGTGCAGCTGAAAACCCCGCACAAAATGACAGCCCCGTGCCTCGCTGGCGAGCATCACCCTGAGGACAGCCGGGACAGGGGGTCCCTTTTCCAGGCACCCGAGGAGAAGCTGGGGGACACCATGGATCCCACCCAGCTGTGGGCACCGTGCTGTCAGTACAGCAGGGCCAGGCTAACACATCCTGACCTCATTTGCTGCATCCTGTGCCCAGCAAGTGCAGGTGGGCAGCTGGGAGCCCTCGGGCAGGGAGATCATGGCTAAATTCATCCCTTGTGGATTAAATATGTTTGGGATAGGGGTTGAGACGCCCCTGCTCCTCGTGGCTAAGCCAGGACTAACCACCCCACACGGTCCCAGGCTGCGAGATGCAGGCAGCAGGGACTGTCCTGGTGCTGTCCTGGGGTGTGCAGCCGTGCAGGAGGAGGCTGAGGGCAGGAGCTGGGACCTTCAGCAGTGCGGTGTCACTGATAGGGACAGACAGGGTGTCTGTCTGTCTGAGCTCCCTTTGCATCTGGCTGTAGTGCGCATCTGCTCGTGGGGCCTTGCAGGTTTTTTTCACTTTTTTTTTTTTTTTTTTTTTTTTAAGCGACGATGAAGGCTGCGAGGAGGGCAGCCCGGCGGTACTAGAGGGCGCCACGCGTTCACAAACCAAACCCAGCCGAGGAGTAACTGCAGCGCAGAGCTCCAGCCCGGAGGATGCTTTTTTTTGGGGGGGAGCCCACTCTCGGCTCACCCAGGGGGTGCTTCGCGCCCCCCACAGCTCTCAGCAGGGCTGAGCCACGCAGGAGACACCCAGGCTGGGATTTATTGCACCAACACTATGGAGGTGGTGAGTTCCTTGCTTTTAATTTTCAGCCCTATCCAAAAGGTGCCAAGAGGAGCAGCTGGTGCCAGGGAATGTCTGTCACAGGTCTCAGCATCACCGCACCAAGGCACAGGACCAGCAGTTATGGCTCATGATATGAAGTCAGCTAAAGAGCCCTGTAAAAGAAGAACAAATGTAGATCAGCGGTGGCAAGTGTGATATAACAGAGGATAACAGCTCAGCTGTCCTCTCCCCCCGGCCTTCTAGGCAAGCAGAAGTATTGTGTCTGGATGAAAGGCAGTGGAGCATGAGGTTGGCTGCAGTCATCTGGTCGTGGATAGCAGCTGGGGAGCGCTTTGCTGGCAGGCAAAGCAGGAGCCAGGCCTGGGGGGCAGGAGATGACTTTTCTGGGGGTCGCTGCAGGTTGCCCCGTGCAGGACTGGCTGTAACACTTGTGCAAACGTGTGTGGAACACAGCCCCAAAGCAACAACCTGCAGGGATGGAGGCAGCTCCCTCCCCCTGCAGAAATGGAAATCTTCATCTCCTCGGAGGTACTTGTCCCAGGTAAAGGCGAATGGGAAGCTCTTACCCCATGGACATCTACTGAGGGCAAGCTGTGCAAGCAGGGAAATAATGGCAAAATGAGCAACGTGGCCATACATTAGCACAGCTGCCCTCCAAAGGGCCCGAAGGCTGTGACAAGAGGGGCAGAAGTTTAGGAGGAGGCTATTTTCCTGCTTTCTTTGAACCACAGCCAAGGTATGGCATTTGTGTGCTGCTGCTGGGGTCTCGGGGCCGTCGGTGCCACCGCAGACATCTGGGGAGCTTTGGGCTCTGGCTGGAGGCAGCGGGGACAATCCCAGCTGGCCGCAGCCCCGTCACGTTCTGCTGACCACAGCGTGTCTGCTGCTGTGCTGGGTGCGTTCAGCCCGCATTGCTGGTGGGACAGGGAGAATTAACACCCTCTGAGTTGGGTTTTAATTCTACTTCGAGTAAACAGTATTGAGAAACTCGCCATCCTCCTGCCAGGAGGAGGGACCAGAAGAATCCCGTCCCCACCAGAAGCCCTTCCCCGCCTCGCAGTGAGCAACAGCCTCCCGGCCCCCGAGTACATTTTCCACTTCCATCATTTTCCGCAGTCTGCGTTTTAAAATCCATCCCAGCTCAGCAATGAGACCTTCCTCCAAGATCAAAAATTATGGTTCAATGTGAACAAATTGTTGTCTTGCAACTTGATCAGGATTTGCTGTCTCTTTTCCCACTCACTCAATTATTTCCTTGTTTGCTGCCCTCATTACAGCTTGGCAGCCCCAGTGTTTGGGGGAGAGCCCTTAACCTCATTATATCCGCTGGATTACATTAGTGATCTAATCTGCTGACATTTTCTCCTCGCTGTTATCTTAAGAAATATGGACATCAGTGCAGAAGATTAGGGAAGAAAAACAGAAAGCAATTTACAATTGAGGGAGCGGAAATAAATACATGGTAGTCACATGAGGAAGTAGTAACCGCTGAGCTATTTTGGGCACAATACATCACGCAGAAGACGATGTGTCTTTACAGTAGATTTCAAGTCCAAAAGGCACAAAATGTTTTCAGAAAGTAAATTCTCACATACATTAAGCACCATGCCAAGGAGTGAAATCAGACACTGTCAGGCTTCTTATTTAAGGCTCGTACAGCATTTGGGCGAGGAAATGCAGAACCCCAGCTAATACAATCTACTGTCACTCCTCTGCTTTTGACAGGATGACACACACACCTCCAGCCAAGCAGGCACTGATGGGCTTTGTTGGGTCCAGACTATACCCACAGGTAGAGCAGAGGGGCAGCAAGCAGCTCTGCAGGCACAAAGCTTCACAGCCCTCAGCGGGCGTACGCCAGGGCTCACAGGTCAGTCCCTAGAGAAGAAGGACAGCAGTGGTAGCAGGCTCAGGCTCACATCACCCCAAACAATTGTTCTGGTTCCCTGTTGCTCACACCGTTCAGATGCTCGGACAGCCAGCGCCTCTCTCTCCCACCCCTTCTGTTGTGGTTGCTCCTCGGAAAGCTCCCAGGAAGATTTCCTGAGCCCCAGAGCTGACAGAGCCCCACCGACACAACGCCTGCTGTAGTGTCAGGATGGCAGCCCCCCAGTACACTCGCTGCCCGGCTGCTGGAGAGCACAGGGTGGTGACAGAGCCCCCCAGCAAGCGGGCAGCCCCCACAGGGCAGGAGGCTCTGGGAGGACGCCAGCCTCGCTGCGCTTTGCAGGCAGCTTTGGACAAGAACAAAGGGCCTTTTGCCTGGGCAGCTGGCTGGTGGAGGGGTGCGACACCTCTCCAGGTGAGTGACTGCCTGTCACCCATCCAGCCCCTCTCCCTGAGAGCAGGATTTCTTAGATGGCAATTGCTGCCGCAGCTGTGATTGCACAGACTTGGCTTCAGCTGCGGCTTCAGCTGTGCACGCGGGCGGTCCCAGGGGCTCCTGTGGGCACGCTCGCATGCTTGGCAGCAGGGCTGAGCTGTGATTTCCTGTGCTGAACTTCAATGTTAGGTATAAATATTTTAAAAGGTACAAAGGGCCGCAAGAAGTAATGTAGTTGCATTAAAAAAAAAAAAAAAAAAAAAAAAAAAAAAGTTTATAGGCAAAATGCTCTTGTTCTTATTTAGTAAAACCCCTGCTGAAAGTCTTGTCCAGATCTGCAAGTCTTCCAAGGAGAAAGTGTCTTTGGCTGGCACTTCATACATGAGCTCGGTAGCACCTGGCTCTGGGGGATGTGCAGGACTTTTTGCACCACCTTTGGGTCCAAGCCCCTCAAATTTCCCTACCCCAGCCTCTTGGCCTGTGGGGGCAGACCCTTGCCCACTGCTTCCCCCCAGGCTCCTCTGCCTTTCCCAGCAGCCTGGTGCCACGCTGCGAGCCATCCCTGCTGGGCAGGAGCTGATGGCTCTGGTCTCCAAAGCGATGCGGCACTGGAGATGGCGAGCAGTTCAAAAGCAATCATTTCTTCCATTCCAGGTGTTATCTGACCATCCGTCCATCCTCCTCGGCTGATGGCTGGGGCCACGCTTTGCACACACACACACACACAAGCAGCACTGGAAGCCCAATGTCCCCATTACAGCACCGGGCAGCGCCTGCCCCCACCTCTCCACCCCCCCCCAGTTTTACCAATTTTACCAATTTTACCACCGTGCCCTAGGTGTGTAACACGCACCCTGCAGCCCGGCCAGGATGCAAAACCACCAAATTGTGACCCCTCAGCACCGTGCACAGCCGGGGGGGCAGGCGACCCCCGTGCTGCCCTCGGGGGGAGGCAGAGCTGCCCGGGGGGGGCCCGGGGGTGCCGAAGGGAAGCAGGGAACGGGGGCTCCGTGCCCGGGGCTGGCCCTGCTGGGTGTAGGGGGGGCAGTGGCTGCAGCACCCCCGTACCCCGCAGCTCCCCCCCCCAGCTCCCCGCAGCTCCCGGCGGCGCCGGGGCCGGGCGGGGCGGGGGCGGGCGGCGGGGCTGGAGCGGCGCCGGGTTTCCGCCGGGCGGGAGGCGGAGCGGGAGGCGGCGGGGCCGCGGCCCGGGCGGAGCAGCGCGGCACAGCCGAGCCGAGCCGAGCCGAGCCGGGCGGTGCCGGGCCGGGGCTGTCAGCAGCAGGGGAGAACCCAGCGGGGGCCGGGCCGGGCCGGGCCCCGCGGTGGGAGCCAGCGCAGCCCTGCGGGGAGGCCGCTATGCCCGGGGGGTGCTGAGCCGGGCGGAGCGGGACCGGGACGAAGCGGGACAGCGAGGAGAGGAGCGAAGCAAAGCTCGGCCAGGCCCGGGCCGGGCCGGGCCGGGCTGGGCCGGGGGAGCGGCGGTGCGGGGCCATGCCATGCCCGTAGGGAGAGATGCCTTTTGGAAATGGAGACACTGGATCACAGCGCAAACATGGCGTCCCCGCGGCGCGGCTGCCCCTCTCGGGCTGGTGCCTGCTCTGCTCCCTGCTGTGCGGGGGGCTGGCGGCCGGCAGGACCCCCCCCACCCCACCCCCGGCCCCCTCCTGCCAGCCCTGCGCCGCCGACTGTACCTGCACCGACGGCCGGCCCGGCGCCGCCTGCATCGCCAACTGCTCGGCACGGGGGCTGCAGCGCCCCCCAGGAGCCCCCCCGGCCGCCACGGCCCTGTGAGTACCGCGGGGGGACGGCACCGGGGCACCCCGGGGAATTTGGGCCCGGCTGCGGTGCTGGGGGGCGAGGGGGGGACGGGTGCTGGGAGCCCCCGCATGCACCTGGGGGTGTGCGGCCAGGGGCTGGTCGCATCTAATGTGGACGCCCCCCAAGTGCTGGTGGCCCTTTGGGGCGAGTGAGGCCCTCCCGGAGCCCCCCCCGGGTGGTGGGGAGCAGAGATGCCCGTGGGGATATCCAGGGGAGCCGGGGGTGTTTGTGGTGCTGGGGGCTGTGAGATGGAGGGGAATGGTAGGGGAGAGCTGTGGCATGAAATGAGCAGCTGGATGTGGCTTAAAGGTTGTGCTCGAATTAAGTTTAAAGGACTCGGTTCAGAAGTTCAAATGAAAATGCTATGATAAAAGTGCGAGAAGGGGGTGACCGCTGTGCTTGTGTCCTGGTACTGACTGGGAACACCAGCCCCAAAGGTGTGTGTCTTGGAGGGGTGTTGGAGCGCTCAGTATGCACAGTCCCTTCAATATATACTGTGTGATGTGAAAAACAGCAAGGGGAAAAGTTGTGGGGTTTGTTTCTTTTCTTTTTTTTTCTTTTTTTTTTCTTCAATCTAAATTTGCTCTATATATGGAGTAACTTTCCTCTTCTTGAGGACGCAAAAGCTTTGAGTGATTCATGTCGGAAAGATGACGTAGGGTCCGGCATGATGGAAGAATCTCCCTTGAACTAATTTCTGCTGGTATTTCAATAAGTTTAAGGTCTGCTTAACTCTTCTAAGTTTCCACTTCGTAGTGTCAATATAGATTGACAAATATTGCAGAAGTCATAAATACCACAGAAAACAGTAAATCAGCAAGATGTATCTTGATTAACTTCGGGAAAACACCCAACCTGCATGTCCAGCAGATGAGGTGTTTTCCAAGTGTTTACTTACGTGATGTATTTTGACTTTTCCAAAGAAAACCATTGTTTTGTGCAGAAAGTCCCTAACTGGGAGAGGCTGACTTTTATCTAGGGCTTTTTGAGGTTGCATTATCTGTTGTCAGTTTGTGGATCTGCTGCTCCGGAGGGTGAACGTGCCGTCGCAGCAGAGGTGGAACGTGCCAGGGCTTTGCTGGTCACTTGTCGAGCAGCCTTCTGAAGACTGCCTGTGATAGCTCGCTCCTTTGGCTGCTTAAGGATTTGGGGTTATTACAGTGTGTTTCTAGGCGTATTAATTGTGGTAGTAAGTGTTTGAGACTTCTTACGTTACTGTCGTTCAAAGGTGTTGAGTTATAAAAGCTCCCAGACCATTTAGGATTGGATCCTGTTATGCAATGACAAATTGATGGTAGACATAAAGCTTAGGCAGGTCAACAAAAAGTGTCCAGAGTGTGGGAAGCAGGAAGCTACTAAAGCAAATCGACTGAAACTGCAGGGTGGCATTACTGATGTTTTCTTCCATTTTTAATGGGGAGATAACTGTTTACAGTGCTGGTGAGAACAGTGTGTTAAGGTTAAGGGAAGAGCTTTGCTCCGCTGAGGAAGGGCCATCAGCATGTAGTGGACGGATGGTGAGGTCCCTCGTCAGCCAGCTGATTGTCTGGTGCGTGTAGTCACAGCTCAGCTGAAAAAACATGCTGCTAATCTTCTAGTGACTGGTGAAGATGTGCTGAAGTGGTCTGCTGTGGCACGCAGGTGTCCTTTGGGGAGCAGATCACTTCCCTGGTTGATCTCCTGGCAATGAGAAAGAAGGCAGGTGCGCTTAGGGTGCTGTTATAGCCATGAAAGATTTGCAGATGAATTTTGGTTGGGGTGAGAGGGATGCTGGCTCATGACAGAGTGAGGTTATGCAACCGCTTTTATCTACGTATTTCATATTTCTTTTATTGAACACCATTAAATGAGGTAAATAATGCTTTTAATAATTTTCTGCCTGTCCTCTCATTAGAGGAAAAAAGTTATAGCTGAACAAAATATTGCTGCTTTATTACCCTGAAATGCAAACAGCCTTTAAGAAGGCAGAGTTCAGAAAATTACCGTCACCGAAGCTCCCTGATTCTGCAGCAGGCGTGTGCCAGCGGTTGCACTAAGCAAACGTGACAGCGTGCCACACTGTGCAAGTAAGGCCTAGGAAATGAATTCCTCTTGTATCCGGCATCGCGGACCTAGCAACTCTGACAAACAAAATGCCAACTTCGGCAGCGCTGTTACTATGAGTACAGAAATGTCCCGTGGAGGAATCACTAGGGAAATAAGCCCTGCTGCTCGCAGCCGTAATGGGAGCAGTGTCCAGGCAGACCGAGCGGCGATGTCGGCCCCAGCCCGCTGCTGCAGCCGGGCTTTCCAAGTGCAGGCTGGAGGCAGGAGCAGAGCCTGTTTTTTTCCAAAGTGTCTGCAGTGCGCAACGTAAAAACTGTGCTTCAAGAGCGCAGTTTCAACTGAGCTTCAAGTGGCAGCGTTTGCACTTCTGAGATTCCTCATCTGAGAAATGCTCTGCTCTGATCTCTTTTCAGATGCGTTGCTTTCAGGGCTACTGGGTTTTGTTCACATTTACTTTCAGACCTGGCTGTTTCATGAGACGGTGTCGCCTCTTTCATTCCTCAGCTGGAAATAAACCTCACAAAGATTTTCTGACTTTCCCCTGCAAATATTGACTGTTTCTGGCATCTCTTTAGTATCGCGGTAGTTTTGAAGTGGAGATTAGAATCTCAATTTGTAAGACTGTAGAGCTGAAAGTCCCTAATTTTTCCTCCCTCATTACTGTGGAGCACTGTTTGTGGATGGGTAAGAAAGAGAAGGTGAAAATATCAGAGCGGCTCTGGTATCACCACACGCCTGCGTAAGGTTTGCAGGTTGAGGGCTCATAACTTTCATCCAAAACCCAATGTGGGGGGTTTTTTGTTTGTTTTATTTGTTTTTGTAGATTTGGCAAGGAATCTGGGGTTATGCTGCCCAGCTGGTGACTTCACCTAAGCAAACCTCCTAAAAATAAACAGATTTCGTGATTCAAGAACCTACAGTCTGTAATAAGTCTTTAAATTGCAAGAGTTGGCAATGGTCAGTAGATTTTGGTATTGTTATATGACTCGGTAAAAGCTTTTTCAAAGCTCAAGGTGTCTTCAAAAGCTATTGGAAAAAAAAATCCGATTAAAACTAAAATCCAGTTCAAGTAAAACCACAAGCTGCAGAGTGTCTGTACAATGCCGTCCAGTCTACAAAGGCAAAATAGATTAACTTCTGTTTCTAGAAAAAACGTAAATAACTTGGAATGTCATTCTCATAAGAAGCCGTATCCCTAGTGAAAAGAAGGCTGTGTTTCTCTTCTGTAAGGAATTTTGGAGGGGAAAAAGGCCCAAATGAGGTGCTAGATAAATATTTTGCAAACAAGATTCATTCAGCCTGTGGAAGGAACCAATCACGTAAGCAAGTTGTAAATGCAATTAAAGCACCAAACAAGGAGGCAATTCTGTATTATTCCATCAGAGCCTAGTGGTTTCTGGTGTTAGTGAAGTGTCACCGTGATGCCATCACAGCAATGGCATGAGCATGAGGTTCGGGTTATTTATTATGCTGCTTCCTCCAGTTTCAGGGAAGTTTGAGTGCTGATCCCATGACTGAGAAGTTTACCTGGAAACCTTGGCCGTTTTTTGCTGGTGTTTAAAGATGTAGTAGAAGAAGAGGCATCCACCGGAGGGGTGGTGGCTGCAGGTGTTCCTGCTCCTTGGCAAATACAATAAAATAGCCACAGCAGCATCGAGGTGTCTCAATTCTTTGCCCTGGGATCTCAGTAGCTGGAGGGCCCTACCCTGGAGAATCCAGGGGAGCTTTTGGAGCAGTAATTCCTTCCCCTGTACACCATGGAGACATTACAGGGGTGTGATAACTTCTGGTAGTAGTAGAAAGGATCATGGCAGTGCTCGCCTTGTGTTTCGGGGTTTCTTTGACATCTGTTTTGTTTTTTTTTTTACCTGATACTGTTTTTACATTGATTTTTCTCCTCTTAATTCCTGCGATATTAAAGTTTACTGGTGGTATCTCAGTCTATCTGTGGCTTTTTCCCCATTGGAGTGGAAGTGCAGGCCCAGTCCTGCCTTTCTCCTCCTGCTGATGAGCCCCCTCCAGGTCTCTCTCAGGTTTCACCCAGCTGCTTCGTTACACTCTCCTGTACGGGGGGGTTAAGCAGAAAATCCCTTGATCGGAAGGTGGGCTGGAACAGACTCATCTGGTTTGTTGATGCTTCGCTCCCTGCTTGCCATTTAATGGAATCCCTTGTTTTCTCTCATCATGCCGCAGTTTCCACGCTGTGGTTTCCATGCTAGGTCTCTGCGTCATCCTTTTCTCATTTCTTCGAGCTTTGTTGTCTTTTGATTGATCATTGCAGTTCAGCTTGATTTCGTGTCTTGCATGTATTTACCCCACATGTCCCCAGATGTTTCTCCCAGCTGGGAGCTGTACGGAGCTTCTCACTCTTATGTGGGGGACACGGCACTTGTGAAATAGTCCCCCTATAGCCAACAGCAGGGTTTGGGCAGTCGCTGCCGGGCTCAAAAAGAACATTCCTGTCCCTTCCACGGTGTGAAGTTGGCGCTCTGCTGGTGGGCAGCACCCGAGGCACTGTTGCTGTTCAGAAGAGTTTTGTTTTTTTTTTGCCCACCCTTCTCACAGGAGTCTTGCTGAGATCGAGCTGAAGGCCTGGCGAGCGACATCTGGGCTGCAGAGCTGCCGGCCGTGCTCCCCTTGCAGCTTCTGCCACCTACACGCCCTGCTGTGCGTCGCTGCCTGGCCAACAGGAGACATCAGACCTCCCCGGTCCTTAGTCCTTAGCACACATTTGCACTGAACAATTAGCTTGTTTTTCTTATCAAAGGGCTGTTTTTTGCTTAGACATTGAATCTGTGTCGGCGTCTCTGTTTGCCAAAACTTAAAACATCAAATTGAAACATAACATTAGTTTTTGCTTTGCAAAGAGCACAGCGAGCAAAAAAAAAAAAAGATTGCCACCATTCCCATTTTTTAAAGGATAACTATGGTCAGGAAGAGGTTCAGCAACATCCAAGTTGACCATCCATAGCATTTGTGGTAAATTATAGGAACTGTGACCAGTAAACAGATTTTGTCCTTGCTTTTCCAACTGCTCCCTTTCTCCCAAAAGTTTGCATCAATTTAATGATGTGCTACCACTGAATTTAAACAGAGATGATCAGAACAAACTAAGCGCAGTGTTCTGGAGTCAGCTGTCCCCTGCCTGTCTGACAGTAAAAATAGTTCTGCTCAGGTTAGGAACAAGCACATCTCTTTGGCTTCCTGGCATCAGGTCTAGTAAAAATTTTAATAAACTGAGATCAGAGAGGAAGCTTCAGATGTGGTGTGTGTTGTTGTCTCCGATGCAGTGTCATTTTTAATTTAATTGGAAACCTGCGGTGAGATAGTGTGACAGGCTGGTTTGGTAGCAGTGCTCAATGGAGGAGAAACGATGTTCAGTTCGTAGCAGGGCATCTCCCACCCAGGGTGTTTTTCAGTCGGGGTGCATGAGTGTTAACGCTGGGTCCTGCTCTGCCTCCAGCCCTGGAGCCGTGGGCTGCCCCAGCAGCGTGGTGCTGGAGGTGCTGGCTCTGCTCTTTGCTGCAGCACGTTCAGGAGGTTGTGCTGACCTGACCGACAGCAGATGGCCCCCAGCAGCTCTGGGTTTTGATGTGCCTACGGGGCAATCTGTAGTGACACAAATCGTGGCTCCAGGCCAGGATCCAGCCAGTCCTTTCCTATTCATTTGGAAGTGCGCCTGGGCAGCATCCCATGCCCTTATTTCTTCTAGCTAGCTGGGTCACCTGCATTCTGCCCTCTTATGCAGACAACTACTTGTATCAAAAACACATTTGCCTCCGTGTAATACTACTTTGCATGTCTGTGATGAAGTTGTGAGATCTAATCACTGGTTTGAAACTGATTTCCAGGGTGGAGTTTGTAGCCTCGGGTGGAACGTGTGCCCGCTTCCCGGGCAGAGCCGCTGATGGTGCTCGCAGATCCCCGCGGTCGCCTCCTCACTGCTCGTTGCAACATCTGCTGGCAGTACCTCGGCCCTGGCTCCCGCAGCATCCACGCTGCTCTGGGCTCCTCTAGCAGGGAGACAGATTTCTGCAGAGCCCAGAAGCAAAAGAGCATTTTTCTCTGCAGCTTTGAGACGGGCGGTGGAGCCTCTGCTTCCTTCCCCTTGTGTGGGGACTTGGATGAGATTCCGTAAACATCTTTCCCTGCCTGGACAAGGGGCACTGGTTGTGCTGGGAACGGGTTAAATAGGTTCTGCTGCAGCAAATGCTCCATGTCGGAGAGGTGGGAGTGGCTCTCTAAAAAGAGGATCTAGGGTTTGGGTTGAGTCCTCCTGAGGGAGGGACCCGGGGAACAGCTAAGCCTGGGAAAGCAGAGCCGAGAGCCCGGCC
Organism: Anas platyrhynchos; assembly: GCF_047663525.1. Lineage (NCBI taxonomy): Eukaryota > Metazoa > Chordata > Aves > Anseriformes > Anatidae > Anas > Anas platyrhynchos. The sequence goes on along the minus strand of NC_092601.1, from coordinate 18,785,917 downwards.
GAGCTGTTGCGTTGGCCAAAGCTGTGAGTTTCTCTCTCAAAGCCACGCCTCGGGAAGGGGGTGGAGTGAGTCCAGCCCAAAGCGTGCGGATTTTGGTTTAGGTCAGGTTGGTAGGAGCCTCTGTGCCTGGTCCCACCAGGACCTTGTGCTCGTGCTGCGCCGCAGGCAGGTCTGGGGCTGGGAGCTGTCAGGCAGCAGGGGCGTGCGAGGAATGCAGGGCTAAGCCAGAGGGATCCCGGTGTCGTGCCGCAGCCATGTGAGCACACGGGTCCCTCTAAGAGCTGAAAAAAACATTGTTATTTTTAATGTATTTATTTTCCTAGGGCAAACTCACGTTGTTTGAAAGAGTACTCCAGAAGTGGCTATTTTTGTACATGTGTTCATCGGCTTGCCTCACAGCTGGGCTGGTTACGTTTTAAGGGCTGAATACAGTTGAGCCTTTCCAAGCGTGGCCTGGATAAAACAGATGTTTCGATTCCCGTCTCCGCTGCTGACGCTCCCATATGCCACGTTTCCGACGGGAGGACCCCCGTGCTGGCACACGGGCCCAGCACTGTGTGCGGTGGGGGCCCAGCACCCCGTGCCGTGCATGGGGCCCAGTGCCAGCACCCCCTGTCCTGCTGGTAGCAGGGACTGGAGCACTGTCAGAAAGGGAATGAATATTGGTGGGTTTTGCCTCATGGGTTGCTTCTGTGCTGTTGCTTCACAGGTTTCACGTGCAGAGGCTGTGGAGCTGTTTGAGAGCAGGGAGAACCATCTGAGCCGGGCTCTTTAGCCAGTGCCAGGTTGTTCATGGGGTGATAAAAAGATAATTGTGGGCCCCATCCTGTGATGAGTGCTCCCAGCACAGAGCATATGTGCTGCATTTCCTCTCCCAGGGCTTAGAGCTATGGGAACAGTCAGAAACCACAACGAGATGCAGAGTAGAGAGTCTCCAAGACAAGTGTTGCAGCCACATCCTCTGCGCATAGCTGTGCTCTTCGCTCCCTCAGACACCTCTGCGTAAGCTGGCTTTCTTCATCGGAAAGAGGAGGACAGGGATTTGGGGACAATGTCTCATCATCCACAGGCAGATCCTTGCACAGGACCATTAGGAAGGCATCGTGAAAGGCTCCTCGCTCTGCCTGCAACAATGCAGTGAGCATAGTGTGCAGCACACGGCATGGAGCCGGCCCTCAGCAGAGCTGTATTTCACCCCAAATGAAAAGAGTTGGAAAGCCTTCTGGAAAGAGTGAGTTTCAGACGGGGAAGTTTGGATATGGAAAGAGCAATCAACCGGCACCTTTATTATTTCGTATCGCTGGACCACTTCTGGGATCTCGCAGACAGGCACCGTGCAGGCATAGTGAAGGGACGGGTCTTGACCAAGGGCTGTGGATTGTTCAGGCAGGGTGATTCCCCGGGAGTAGAGCTTCCATTGGAAAAATATCTTGGCTCCTGACCAGCCCTCTGTGAAGCATTTTTAGAGGACAGCTCATTATTGCTACCTTGGTGATTTTCTAGAAGAGAACTGTTACATAAGCAACAAGTTTGTGAATCCATTAGTCGGGATCCCGTCTCTGCTGTTTCACCACAGTATGTAAAAAAAAAAAACTGGGGAATAGGGGGAGGTTCCTGTGTCCTTCTAGACACAGGAGGTGACTGCAAGTAGAGAGCCACTGAAATGAGCGGTGACATTGGCCAGAAATTCATAAGTAATGAATTAAATCTGTGCAGATCAAAGGTTTCTATCAGAGTGTGGGAACGTTATTTTACTCCAACCGAGGGAAAACATGAAGTCATTGGCTTCATGTCCTGAACTTTGTCTAGATTTGCAACCCTTGATTGAATAGATCAGTACAAAATTTGTATCAGAAGTCTTTAAAAAAAGCGAGTGAAGACAAAACAAAGGTAGAAAGATAAAAGCTAGAAGGGGCTGAAAGACTTTGTTAGCCTTTCAGTTGCATTAAGAAAATTTGCTGTAGCTAATATAAGTGGTGGATTGGGTTCACACCAGCAGTGAGAAAAGGCTTTCCTTAAGAAAAAGAAAAAAAAATGCTGCTGCTTTGTGCAATAAAGCTGTTGTAGGGCACAGAACATACTAGGACAGGACCATGGAAACAAAGCTTGGGTGGTACTTGAGGCTCTGCTAGACCGACAGAATACAATTCCCAAGTTTTAATTTAGAAAGAAGACACACCCCATTTTTTACAGGGAGTGCCAACAGCATCATTAGTTCTTGATTTTTTACTTCATACAAGACAAAACAACTCCAGTAGCATGACAGTCAGAGCCTGAACTCTGAGGCCCTTGGCCCTCGCAGCTGCCCCTGCTTTCAGTTATTGCATCCAGCAGCAAGTCATTTCTTGAAAAGCTTTCTGCCTCTCCAGTGCTTGCAAGAGAGTAAATGGTAAGGGCGGTAATGTCACCGTCCTTGGACAGTTTAGTTTCTGATCACACTCACAGATTGCATCTGATCCAACCAACAATTTAAGTTGCATTGGATTTTTTTGCACTGAGTGCAGTGCCCTATGTTATGCAGCCAGCTGGGTTGGAGGATTGCCCTCCAGCATGATGTAGAATTTGCAGCATTTAAAAGGTTAATTACAGCTAGCCATCCAATCCATAAAACAAGCCAGCAAGGCCTGCTGCTACATTCTGGCTTCCTTTGGATTAATTTTGACAACTCCAAGTCTGTAGCATGATCCCATAACTTTGGAGAGAATCGGAGAGGAAACTACATTTGAAAAATAATCTCCAACACCCCCGCAGGACACACAACTCTCTAGCTATTTAGGAAAGACACTTCACAAGTCATTGGAGTGCACTGGACCTTTTGAGGGCCTGCAGCCCTACCCCAAATCCTCTCCTCTTGCCGGTGGTTGGTGTGATTAACAACATAACAACATGGAGGCCTTTTTGTCCCTGTGCCCACTGACGACTCCTGTCCTCTCCTAAGGAGAGGGGAAATGAAAGTGGAGTCAGTGTTTTGTGCATTGGCTTGCCAGGCAATTCCTGAAATTGCAAAGTTCTGCAGCAGCCCTGGAGGCTGTGTACAGCACGCTTAAGGCCGTGATTTGTTTCTCCTTCTGTCCTTCTCCCCTCCACAATCAGGCAATCGAAGTGCATACCTTGGTTTGGGAAGAGAGCCGAGCTACTGGGGGCAGTGTTGTCTAACAGCTGGAACACAGGGGAAAGCAGGACTTCTTGCTTTTGTTTTCAGTTCTGACCCTGCTTGCGTGGGCTGGGCTGTCATTGACTCGGCTGCACTCAGTCTCCCCTGTCTGAGCAATGGGGCTGATGCGTCCTTGCCTCATGGGAGTATTGTAGTGGTTATTTATGGGAATTAAGTGCTTGTGGAAGGCTTAAATGTGTGGCTGCTGGATAGATGCCCTGGATTTCGAATTCCTACTGCTTGGTGCTCTGCCATCCTTGTGAGAAGGCAGTGAAACAATGTCCTGTACCAACTCTCGGGATGCTGATTCTGCGGTCTGAGCAAGGTACAGGGCAGGACAGCAAAACACAGGCTTTTGCTCATTTTGGTGGTTTATTTGTGGCCTTGCTCCTGCCCTCCTGCCTCATCCCTACCCTGCCGTCATCCCCCAAATGAAGCACACAGCCTTGCGCTCTGCTGGTGCGTACAGTGTGGCAGGTGTCGGAGCCAGCTGGATCTCGCTGTGCTGCTGTAGCCATCGTTTTGCTTTTGAACACATCTGCAAAGAGAAGAGTCTGGTTTGCCACCCAGTTTTATTTTAGCTTCAAGGCAGTGACATCCCAGCCCCAAATACGAAGTCTGTGCTGGCTCCAGGGTGCCAGCTCCTGAGCAGATCATGGCTGCGGGCTCCTCATGGGATGGGGCTGATTTCCTCACCAGGAGCAGTGCAGCCCCAGGCTGAAGTTGCAGAGGTGGCTGTACAAGGCCAGAGCCGTGCTGATGGGACAGGACTGTCTGTGCCCACATATCAGGCTTTTGGCCACGTTTCTGATCCTCACTGCGTTCTGCGGTGCTTCTCCCGAGCACCCCACCTCAGCCAGGCGCCATTTTGACACGCCAGCAGCCATCTTACGCAGCCATGAGGCAGCTCCGGCTCTGTCGTGCTATCCCCCCATGCCCCTTGGGAGACAAGGCGAGGAGGTATCTGTGGTGTTAATGGCCCAGCCCTGTTCCTTGGCCCCACGCAACCCTCCTGGGTGCCTTCATGCAGCAGGTCTGGGGCAAGCAGCCTCTTGCAGCCACTGCGGGGTGTCCGCCTCCTTTCCTGCCTTGCACCACCGTGGTCTCTGTTCCATGAGCAGTTGGCACCTGCTGGGCACGCAGGACCCCAGACTGTGCACACCTCGCCGTGAGGCTGCGGGGTAGGGGTGCTGTGAGCCCTGTGTTTGGGGCTGGGCATCCCACGGGGCTGAGTCAGCTGCCAGCCTTGGGCTGCGGAGCTGGGCCTGCCGCCACCGTGCGGGTCCGGGATGCGGCAGTCAGTAGCTCTTGGCTGTGGCGCGTACTGTGGGATCCCTGCTGTTGGTTGTTTGTTTAATGATGGCTGATTACAGGGAGAGGAGACTGCCCCTTCCCACCTCCTTAGGGGTGCGCTTCGGTATTCCTACTGGGAGTGCGAGGACGCCTTGATCCTCTGCCTAATCAAACTGACTGCAGGGCACTAACAGCCGTGTTTCGGCCGTGCTGCTGCCACTGCAGCCTGGAGTGTGGCCGTCCAGAGGGAGGGGGGTTGTCTTTTACAATGTGAAACACATTTCAGCAGCAGCATTTTTTTTTTTCTTCATTGAATCTAGAGGAATAAAAGCCCCCAGCAGGAGCCTTGAGCTTACTGTTCAGATGAGACACAGGCCTGTGGCAGGGATAGGTCCCAGATCTCCTTCTGGCAGCAGCTCAACTACTACACTTGTTTCTTTTAAGTTCTCGGGGCCCTAATTCTTCCCGTCTCACGGGCAGTCTGGCGGCAGCGCAGGCGGTGCTGACAGCCCGTTGAAGAGCACACGAGCTTGCCGTGAGTGGCAGAGCATCAGCACAGAGCCGTGTGTGTGGTGTGGCCGTGAGAACGGTCCCGTCAGATTGATGTCACTGAATTAATCTACAGAACTGAAGAGCGTGGGTGACTTGTGTTTTGTGAGTCTGTTTCTGCACAGGCCACAGATGGGTGAGAGCCTTGGCCTTGGCAGCATCAGGTCCTGGCTTCTGCCGAGCAGTGTGTCAGTCCTGCCCGTCCTTCCAGGGGCACCACGCTGTGCTGAGCAAGGGCTGCTCTTGAACCCTGCTTGGCTGCCAGCGTGTGCAGCCCATGAAATATTCCAACTCTCATACCACGAGGATGGGTTTTTGGGTCTTGGGACACTGGGAGTCCACATATTTCATCTCTCAATATACAGCTTTAGCTATGACCTGAGTGCACTGTGGAGGTCCTGGTGTTGAGCAGCCTCAGCAGACATCTATTCTGGTGCACGGGCTGAGGCTGCACAGGGACTCAGCACCACTAATTGATGAAACCCAGCCCTAGCAATGGGTGTACAATAGCCATTTACTCGCATGTCGCACTTTATGCCAGGGACTTTGATGACAGACTGTGGAAGTAAGTGGCTTTCAGCAGATGCCTGTAAAATTTTACAGCCTGTCTTATAGTGGGAACTTCAGGACTTTTAGTGTTGGGCCCAAAGACTTTCTGTCCTGACAGCAGAACAGGGCCTTCAGGCCTCTGACCTAATACCAGTCTTTGGATGATGAGGAAGAAGCTGGTGGAGTAAGTTCCTGACATATCAGCAGTGCTGGCATCTATTCTTGTATAAAGCTCAATTTAAAATGCAGAGACTCAGTTATATCTCTGCTGCATGGTACCTTGCATGGTATGTGTGGGCTTGCAGAAAAGACCCAAAGCTCTGGAAATTGTTGTTTGTGTGTGTACTGCTGTGAGCCCTGGTCAGGACTGGGACTTCGTAGTGCTGGGTACCATACACAGACGTGCAGAATAACAGACTTTATCCTCAGGATCTTGTAATAGAAATAGACAAGGCAAAAGAAAAAGGAAATCTTCCTGTTTTACAGCTGGTTAAGGATGTAAAAGCTTTATGCGCACAGGGAGTGAGGGACTTGCTTGCAGTCCTACTGGCAGCGTGTGTCAGAGCCAGGCCCTGAGCCTTCCTGAGCTTCTGAGGTGCAGCTGAGTGCGATAAATGTGGACTTGCGAGTGCACATGGGGCCGATCTGACACGAAAATGTCACGGTGGGAGTGCGGGATTACATCTATGTGCCACTGCTCTGGAGCATCTTCAGATTGGGAGAGCTGTAATCAGTCTTGTCCTAGCCCCAAATGCAGCACAGCATGGCTTAGATGTGGTTCAGTTTGGAGTGAGGAGAGCAACACCTAGTCACTGTGTTCTTTTGGTGCCTCGCAAAGAGCTGTCCTTGCTCCAGACCCTGTTCCTGGTGTGCGTGGAGGCCCTGCCTGTGTGGGGACTGCTCCTCTGTGCTGCCCTCCAGGAAGCAGGATTCATTCGGAGAAGTTTGGAGTGACAGACGGGAGGAACAACATTTCGTCATGAGTTTGTGCCGGGGCTCTGGATTAATCATTACTGCACTTAATGTCTTTTAGCTCAAAGCCAGCACCGTCTGTATCACCTGACCGCTCTACAGGCAAAACCAACGGGATATCAGATTTTGGCATGGCCTCGCTACCCGGAAGCGGGGTTTCTGCAAGGCATGAGGGAATGGAGAGCAATGGTTAATCGGCAGGATGGAGTTAATCATTCACTGAATTCCTCAGCTACAAACCCTTTCCTCAGTAATTTTTTGGTGCGTTGCTGGAAAGGAAATTGGGGTATGCAAAGCAAAACCATACTTAACAAGTCACAGTAGCCCTGGTGTGTGTAGGGTTTCTTGCTTTTTGCTGAGGGTGGAGCTGTCCTGTGGGAGGAGATGCTTGAATGAGCTGATAGAGCTGAGCGGTGCTGGGAAACTTGATATATCTGCACCTTTCTCTTTGGATGCACGTGCCAGAAATTGGGATTGAAGAAGGAAACGTCTGGCCTTTCACCTACCTGAGATCCAAGGCAAAGATCTGCATTTTTCTTGCAGCAGTCAATGGCATCACCAACACCTCAAACAGAAGTGGGAAAACTGATCTTAATAAACTAGCTAGGATGCAGTTATTCAGAAGAGTCTGGCTTTGCCAGCCAAAACATGAGTCAGCCACCTCTCATAAATCTCGAGATTAAAAATAAACCAAAAAAGGCCAAATGTTGCCTTGAGCCTCAAGTCCCATATCAGAGACATCTGTATCTCTTAGAAAGGAAATGTATTTAAAAAAAATCAGCAAAATAAAAGGCAAGAAAGAAAGTAGAGATTATCATTTCACGCCACGATTTTGGGAGGCAGGTTTAAGGAAACCATTCGTTCTCTAATGGCAAAACTCAGTGCATCTTCCAAGTTCCCTTTTTGTGTTGAAGTGGGTTGGGACAGGATCATCTAGAGCCATGTGTCAAGGGACCCTATATGAGAGTTGGTTAAGATATCAAGTAAGGCTGATACAGTCCTTGAGGTTGCTAAAGGGGCAGCCAAAATCTTGAGGGTCAGTTTTAGAGGATTAGTCCTGTGATCAGATGGATTATACGATATTTCTGCTGTTTAGCAGTAAATATTTAATCTGTAGGTAACCCAAGGCTGAACTGATTACTGTGCCAGACAGAGCTAGCCTTTGATCCAGGAATCTGGGTCTGTCTTCCTTCTTCCCAGCCCTGATTCACCTCCCCTTGCCTTCTTCAGGAATGCTGAGTGGACCCACAGTGTGTGACCGTAATCAGGGGACCTGATGATTCAGGCTGTGTTTTGTCTGTAATACCAAATTCAAATACTGTGAAGTGTTAAATGGAAGGGCAGGGTGCTCCAACTCACTGATTTCAGAGGTCTCTTCTGTTCTTCCTATTCTGCCAGCTTCACCGTGTCCACATGTGAAATAGAGATACCTTATCAATAGTTTTTCATGCCTTCTCAGGACTCCTGTGAAAAAATATTTGAAGCTTGATTCTGATCTGGCTCCTAGGAAGAAAATCATGGTGTTGTTGAGCTGAATACTGTAAACTCACACCAACAAGTACATAGGTAGGAGAACAGATTTGGACTTCTCCTGTGCCAGTAGAGCTTGTGAGACCTTGGATGCCAAGTCCAGTGGCTTGTGCCAGCCCCTGGGGTGTGTGCACATAATAGACATGGACTGATGGCTTGTGTAGCTGATTGCTTCCAATTTGAAACTGCAAGCAGTAATTGCTCACTGTAAGTTACCAGGACTCCCCATGTGGAATCTTGTTAGACAGTTAATGGGAGAGCAGAAGGAGCATTTTGAAGCACACTTGGTGATACATTGAACTAAGGAAGATTTGTCTAAGAGTACAGATGTATGTTTGTCCAAAAGCTTGCCCGTGGCTGCTGGGGTGACAGCTCTCTGGCCGTGGAGGTTGGAGTGCTTGAGTGTCCTGCTCAGATTCCAGGTAGGATGAGCGTGCCAGCTGCTTCCAGGGTCCTTTGGGAGCTGCAGTTGTGCAAGGAGGGGCTTCTGGAACCAGCTGTGTGGTTGAATTTCTTGGGAAGTCTCTCCCACTTCTTTCCATGCCATTAGTGATGTTCCCGACCCGCTTTGCCTCCTCCTTTATGATGAAGACACAGTCTGGCAAGGAAGGGAAGAGGTCGCGGAGGGAGAGTTCTGAAATTACCCAAATCCATAATTCAGAGACATCCAGTTGCGAAAGATCATTCCTGGTAAGGGGAAGTGTTGGTTCCACGGGGTTCTTGATAATACACAGCCTGCCTCCTGCTTTCGGGGCTTGCTTGTCCTGCTGCCAGACTCTGGCTAGCTAAGTGAGTGCCATTGACCAGAGTCTGACAGTAGCTTTTCTGAGGAAAAAAAAAAAAAAAGAGGTTTCTCAACCTCCTGGAAGCACGGGGCAAAGCATCGCTTCCAGGACCATTGGTGCAAACGCAGAAGAGCCCAGCTAAGTCAGCAGAGGCACTGCAGTTGCTTGCTGAGGGATGGAGCCAGCCTTCTGGGTTGTCACCTTGCTCCTTCAACTTCTGTGGCGGTGCCCTGTGGTGGTTCTTTTTTTTTTTTTTTTTTTTCTTTTCATCCCTTTTGCTCACCGGATCAGGGAATGGAGCCACTTGTCCCTACACCTTTTCAGTAACAGTAGCTGGTGAACTCTCATTGTGCTCTGCACGCATCCAGAGCAGTGTTTGTCACTCACCTGGCACTGTGCTGCTCTGTTCTCTTCTCCTGTCTGCTGTGACAGGCAGATGGAGCCAAAATAAGCCAAATAAGAACAAAAAATAACCCGGTTGGTGTTAGTCATGCTGCAGAATGTGTTAGCAGTTCAACAATGGCCTTAAACACCTAGTGGGATCCAATTTAAACCCATAAAAGTGAGGAAGTCCGGACTTGGAGCCTGTTCTACCTGTGTGAGCAGCCGTGCTGCAGTAGCTGTGGCACAAGCAGGCGAGGGAGGTGCTGGGATTTTTTTTGACTCTGTTAAACAATTGTCATTTGTTTCCAAGGATTTGATTTTATTGCTCCTCCTATTTCACACAGCAGGAAATAAAAGCAAAAAAAAAATCAAGGCACCTCAGATACAAATTCGTAACTTCACAAAAATGTCACAATATTTGACAATTCTGAATGTAATAATAATACATGAAATCAATGCTAAATGCTGGGCAGAAGAACACCCATAAACCTGGAGCCTGCCTGCTGTGGGATTTGTCATCTTTGGGTGCCTTCATTGGCCCTGTTTTAATTTTAAGGTTGTTCCTTTTTGGCCCTGCCATTGATAGAGGGTTCATTGGAGTGCGCCCCTTGAGGTCTGCTGTCTCTGTCTCTGTGTGATACATGGGAACAGTGTCACAGACACAACCCCCTTTTTTGCACTTACAACAAAGCCCTAAGCACGTGCAAGTAACGCTTATCTCGTTTCCAGCGCGCTGCCTTCCTCTTCATCTGCTGTAAACCTTGGCACGAGCCCTCTGGCTTACACAGCGTCCAAACCCTGTGGGAGCTGGGGAGCTGGCCTGTGGAGGACCCAAAATGTTTCAGGGTCACCCCAGCTCTCCCCAGGTCTCTCCTTCCTGGGGACGTGAGAGGAGCCCCAGCCCTGGTGCGGGGTGAGGACGGAGCGGGGTGAGCACCCTGCCGCCCCCCGGCGCGGTGTGCGTGTGTGCGCGGACGGGGAGGGCTGTGCGGGAGGAAGCGTTTGCCAGACATGGCAGGCAGCTCGCTGAGGTTTCTTGGCAGGAGGGTGTGGAAAATGTTGGAAAGGAAAAACGGAGCGAAGCAGTCTGCAGCTCAGTCTGCCTCCAGATCAGACGTGTGCGGGGCTGCGAGGCTCTGCCTCACACGCTCCTCGGTCCTTCTCCCTGCATGAACCCCCCCCTTCAGCCGCTGCGATGCTCACGGTCCCTACGTGCTTCTAATTGTATTTTATTTTGAGGGAAACAGTAGCTCTTTGACAGGCTTCCAAAGGATAAGAAAGGCTATTTATCTGGAAAACCCTCGGGGTCTTTGTCTTCCTGAGCCCACCACAGATCAAAGCGCAGCTTCCAGCAAGTCTCAGCTGCTGTTTGCAGGGGCAGAGGGGTGCACTCGGTGAGGAGGCATGGCTGGGCAGCGATCCCAGCGTGGCTTGGACACGTAAGGGGCTGTTCTTGTCTTTTAGTATGTGACCCAGGACCTTTACTGACTGCAGGTGCCTGGGCTGTGGTTTCCCATTCTGCTGGAGCCGCTCTGCTCTCCGGGCAGACACAAGGCACCTGGCAGTCCGTCTGTCTGTCCATCTATCCATCGGGGCACGCAACCTGGAGGGGGGTGGCACAGAGGTGCTGCCCTGCTGGCTGCTGCTGCAGGGGGGGCTCTGGTATTTGTCATCGTCCCAGAGAGCTGTGCTTGGTCCTGGGAGCAGAAAGCAGCACTCCCCGGCAGGTGTGCAGGCAGCAGGCGATGGATCAGGGGCATGTCAGCAGGACGACAGGTTTCAGGGCTTGCTCCGTGGCATCCCTTTCCCAAGGCACTGGTGGTTCTTCTTTCCATCTGAGGCTCTGCTTCGGTGCTGGATTGCAGCAAGAAATAGCAGCGGCCGTGTTTCAGCGGTGCATGACATAATCCCTGTGCACACAGTGGGTTTCAGGGAGTTAAGTTGGTAATGTCCTTTTGGATCTGAGAGGCAGAGAGGTGCTATGGAAACGTAACTTGTTATTATTATATGGGAATGAAATTTGTTATTTCACTCTTCTGCCTCGGTTTGTGATTACACCATGGAGCAATTTTTAGCCTTGGCAAGGAGGTGATTTAGCATAAGACCAAAGATGCAGCTTAACTCAGTGTCTACCATAAATCCTGAGAAATGATGATGCCGTCTGAGGCTCCGTGCGCCTTGAGAACTGGGCGAATGTTCTTTCTGCCAGCAGGGCTGATGTAAGGTCTGATTTATGAATGTAATACTTCTTGACATTGCTGCGGTGTCCAAAGATTACCAAGGATGTTTACCGAAACCCTCTGGAGTCTCCGTATGGAGCCTAAGAAGGGATCAGACTGAATTTACATGTCCTGCTGTGCCAAGCCTGCTCTTGGTAACCGTCCAGTCTCCGCAGCGCGTAGGGCAGGGGCAGCCGCTGGTGCTAGCAGGACGTGCTGCCACCCTCTTTGCCCAGCACACAGCTCAGGAACGTGGGCTCACACCTCTGTTGTGCAGGGCCCCTGTCCTTAGCACTTTGGGGGCTTGGCATTGCTTGGATTCGTGCTCTTCTCTCCATTTTAAACAAAGCACATTTACTGGCAGTTTGTATTTACCACTAACACTCTCTTACACAATCACCCTCATGTTTTTTTTATTTTTTCTTTCAATCCTCAGCTTATAAGAGCAGGGTAGAGTCATTTTTAATGTAATCAGTAAGTTAAGATGTAGTCCAAGACAGTTGTCTGAACCTGAAGCGAAGCACCAGGCTCCCCAGAGGCTCCTCGGGCAGCGCTATGCCAGAGAGGGGAGTCGCTTTGGTTTCGTTGGACTCAAAAAATGAAACAGCAATAGCAAAATCAGTTTGTTTACAGTTTAAAAAAAAAAAAAAAAAAAAAGGAAGGGGAAGGGATGTGCCTTTTTTTTCTTTGCCTGTCTCTGCTGCAGTGACATCTGCCCAACACCTGCTGGCTCTCTCATAGCCACCAGCGTGTGATGTGCACTGGCTGTGGCTGTTAGCAGCAAAAGCCTGTAGTCAAGGTGAATTGTCAGAGGACCAGCTTCTGGGAACTCTGGATGGAACCCAAACTGAGGAAGACTGAAGTTGAATAATGAAGGAAGGATTCTGAAAGGAAAGACTTTGAAGGCTGCTTTGGTGGGGAGCAGAGGGGGCACCCCGAACCCTGCTCTGTCCTAACGAGTGCTTGGTGGGGAACAGACGATCCTTAAACAGAATTACAGGTGGTTGTGCCTGTAGGCACTGACCTGGGAAAGAAATGTCTCTTGGCTGTGCACGTGAAAAGCAAAAAAGAAAAGTACATAGAATGGGCTCCCACTGGTGAGCTTCACCCCTGGGCACAGAGCCAGCACAAACATGGGCCATGAAACCACTTCAGCCTTCTCCTGAGGTCTGGAGGGGGACAGCAGTGCTTCACGGGCCTTGTTCTGGCCCTGTACGTGTGGGGATGATAACCCTGGCTAGCTGAGCCGCAGCAGGCTCTGCCTGGCACCTCTCAGCAGGGCTCAGGCACGCGGCAGATACAGAAATCCAGCTGTGGGCTCTGGGATGTCCCCTGCCTCTTGCTGGTATGATGAAGAAATCGGGGCAAAAAGCATCGTAAAAACTGCAGGGAAGGGACGCTTGCCAGAAAGAAAGAGTAATTAAAGAAAAAGGGTGGCTGTAGTCGAAGAAAAAATGCTGATTGTGAATCATCAACTGTCCGTGACTTTCCCGCTGTAAGAGGTTGAATGGCCCGGTCTGTGTATTTGTGCTGGCAGTGAGTGATCTCTGCAATAACAGCCGTACCCTGTTTAGCTTTGCTACTATTTGGAGGAACTGTGCCAGGACTTATTGGAATCCCCCAGGCAGGCATTTAGAAGTCTTTAAAGATCAGGGGGGCTGGTGGGGAGCATAAACCCCTAGTCGGTCTCCAGAGAAATTGGCTTTGTTTAATAAAAAAAAAAAAAAAAATCCACAGTAGGATGCTGAAGTGTGGTGAGACGTTTAATATGACAGCTTTTAATGCGATCAGGAAAGGAATACCTCCCAGTAGTATTTGCAGGTATTAAATCATTAGGAAGATTAGCGGAGTTGCAAGGCCATTTTTTTCCCTAGACAGTTTATTCCACATAATGATGATGTAAAAAAAAAGGTTATAGGCGTCAGTCTTGTGGGAGAAAGGAACAGGCATGGTAGTGATCCTCCCTCTAAGAGACCGCAAGCGTGCCCTGCAGTCTGAAGCGAATGGGATTATCCTCGATGTGATTCCATCACAACAAAATCAGACCAACCGAGTCTCCGTTGTGTGATTAATCCGAGGGACGGCCGTCCATCCCTTTTCCAGAGCTGATCAGCAAAGCGGACTGCAGAGACGGGCACCTGCTGGGAGTGCAGCACGAGCCCTTCTGGGCAGCAGGTAGCAGGGAGAGGTTGCAGTAAAAGTTTTGCAGTAAAGCAGCACAGAAGCTTTGTCAAAGCCAGCAGAGGTGAGCCCAAAGGGCTTTTTGCTGAGCCAGAGGTCGGAGGTAAATTGCTTTCATTGCTCTGGGCAGGTGGAGCCCAGTCATGTCGTGGGGGAGAGTTGAGCTGAGGGGAGCAGTGCGAGAGCAAGTTATCTTGAGGTCAGCTGCATCTTTCCAGGATAAGCTGATGACTGGACTGGAGCGTTCTTCCAGAGCTCTTTCCAGGGATCTGTTCTTTGGTCTCCACCCCATACCCCCAGATATGCCGCGCGGTGGATTTATCAGCCGTTAATGTTTGGCAGAAGCGCGGACAGCTATTCTTCACAGGCAGATCGTGTTAAAAGTTTTGGCTCTCTCCTGTCTAGAGTTTAAATTTTCCAAGGAATTGGTAGAGAGTTAGATGTGCAACTCCCGTTTAACCCATGAGATCGAAATGTTTCCTTTCTGCAGCATCAGGCCCAGATCGTTCAGCTGTGGCACTGCCAACGTGTCCATGTGCCATCTGCGCCCTGCGCGCGCTGAGAGATGGCTGGCCTCTCCTCGTGCACAGCGCATGAAAATGAGTGCATCCCTGGGGTACGTCTGTTGATGTCAAGGCTGAATTCAGCCCGTCACTTCTTGACAAGTCCTGTCTTAAAATTCCCTGTAATTGTAGTGTTTTGATGGCTTGAGCAGGGAGAAGTCCGTCTCCTCTGATAAGGGAGGTGTGATGAAAACCCTGATCTGGCTGGTACTGATGCAGACTGCAGAAAGCAGGATGGGTCCACAGGAGGCCACGGAGCAGAATCCTGTTCTTGGTGGTCCAGCAAAGAGCCAGCGATGTGTATCGGGGCAGCTGGGTCTGGCACACCCTCCGACCTGATGAGGACCTGCACTGAGCCTGGCTGCTCAATGAAGAAGCACAAAGTGCAGCCAGCGACCAGCGCAAACCTCAGGTTGCTTCTGGGTGATGGGACCGACCTTGAGGAGCTCCTCGAGCCTCTGCGCCTGTGCCTAAACCAAGAACCAAGGATGAGGAGAGCAGCAGGGGCTCCTCAGCCCTCACTCACCAGCCCCAGAAGCGGAGGCAATGCTAGGGACAGGCCGTGTCCCCTCTTGCTGGAGCAGCACACGAACTGCCAGCCCTTCTAAACAAATCCCTTATCGTGTCCCACACCTGTCTGCAAGATCTGCTAGAGGGTGCAGCTGTGTCTCGGGGCCCTGCCGAGGCCCAAACAAGCTGCTCAGTTCCCTTTGTGCCTGCTTTGGGGCCTCTGAACATCGGTGTTTTCTGGAGTCCAAATATTCCGGCTACATCACAGAAGACTTTCTAATGCTAAAAGGAAGCAACGCGACCACACGCATTATTAACGCCAGAAACATGCAAATCCGTTCGGCCCTGGAACCAGTGGATCTGTGTTGGGTTCTAATTGGTTTTTGTTTTCAGAAGGAAGATGTTTGAGGACCTATAGCGAACGTATTCCAGAAACGTTCAGAACGGGGCTCTCCAATCCAAACAACCACATTTGAAAAAATACAGGGAGAGCTCGTATCGGTAACAGCACCGGAACATGCGGATTAAGGAAAGGCCTGTCCTTGGGCGTTCTGTAAACCATTTCCCTCCTCTCCTTCTTTCCGTCTGTCTTTCTGTCTGTCTCCGCAGTGGCAGAGCAGAATGGCTTTGGGTCTTTATCGTGCCCCGTGATTTATGGCACATAACGGCGAGCAAAGCTGCTGTTTAATGAATTCCTTGGACGTTTGTGTTCCATTAGGGATTCGTGGGCCAGACTTTGAATTGCTGTGCCCTTGTGCATGAGATGTTTACAGCGAAGCAGGAGGTGGGAAGCCCTTTCTCCCTGGCATGGAAATGCTGTTATCTCAAGCTTCAGCAGGAGCCGTGACACAGGGAGACCCCGAGGTGCAGCCTGCCGGCCACCAGGCACGCTGCTGCTGCTCGGGGTGCCCGCCTCCTTTTCCTTAGGGTGCTTAATTAGTCAGTTTTGCTTTTTTTTTTTTTTTTTTTTTTCCCTTTAAATAGATAAAACCTCTAGAGTTCATTCTAAGTCTCTGTTATTTGCCCAGCAGACCAGAATGTTAACTGCGCGTTTGGACAGTTTCTCCAGATGTGTTTTATTTAACAAATAGACACAGCAACTCCTGCAGAACTCCTGCCTGGACCTTTTGGTGAAGCACATATTTAGACATTTAAAACAGCAGTCTCGGATTCGTTTGTTTCTGTAGTTGATAAAATGGATTTGAATAAGAAAATCCCTCTGGGGGCAAAATATCTATCTGTTTGTCTGTCTCAGAGTCTATGTATGTTTGCATCTGTCTATCTAAGACCCAGAATATTTTAACTACCAAAAATCCAGGGAGTGTGGAAGTGAACCGGGACAGGGAAGGAGATGTGCTTTAGCAGCTGCCATAGATGATGTTGCTGGACACTGCAGCCGCACTCGGGTGCAGGAGAAACCCAAATCCTTGGCCAACATTTCAGAAGTCCCCCCGGTGCTGGGTGCCCAGCCTGAAGCACAGGGAGGAGATGAGGGTTTCAGGAGCTGTCATCTGCACAGCCAAAATCTTCTGCCGGGCTCAGCATCCCCCTGGTGGGGCTCCAGCTGGGCCCTGGTCACAGCGGCCCAGCAGCATCTGGGCCTTTTTTGGGGCCACCTGGAATCATCCTGCTGCCTGCCCCACACCTCGTGCTGGGCTGGTGTCCCTGCTGGTGTATCCTCAGCCTGAGGAATCACAGAGCTTTGCCCTCATTACTGCTTAGAGAATATCACTTCCTGAGGACTTAAAGGCTTTTTTCTCCAATTGCTGTAGCACAGGACTCGTTTCCCTCACCGTACTCATGTCACTTCTTTTCCTGCTGTTGGTACAGACTGCCAAGCGTTTAGTTTCTTCCTCCCCCGTAGATGTGTCTGCATCCGCTGCTGTTTGTGCTCCTGCTTTCATTTAGATGCTTTTTTTTTTTTTTTTGAATGTGAGTTGCATTTTTATCATATTTTGTTCGAGTTAGTTACGGATCGCTGCACTGCCTGGGTGAGGGAGAGGACACTGCACAGATAACTGCCCCGTTCCCTCACCTGGCTTAGGGCTGCAGTGAGCAGTGTGGGCTTGCTGCAACCCAGTGCCCGAAGCATATTTATGTATTTAACCAGCTGCCCTAGACATCTTAAAAAGCACCACCTTGGAGACAGCTCCACTCCCGGATCAGGACCATTCCTCTGCAGGCACGTGGTGGGGAGCAGCCGAGCCTCCCTCCAGCTCCTCTGAAGTTTATTTTGCCGCGGAGAGCTGTGGCAAGCGCAGCTTTTCAGAGGCGACCATCAGAAACAGCCCTGCGGGTCATCCCTCTGGGGTGTTCCTCGAAGAAAGGGGGTACCTGGAAGAGCAGCTCAATGAGACCTCACCCAGATCTGTGCTAGATCTGTGCTCCTGCGGGTGGCCAGGACGGAGCCCAGCAGTGCACGGGTGCCCGCGACGGCTCCTGGAGTCCCTGGTTGCAGGAGCGGGGCCGGGAGCGGGTGGAGGTGGCCGAGCGTTACATAACGCACCGCTCCGCTCCAAAGACACATTCAAGTGATTAATTTGAGGCTCTGGCAGCCGCTTCCCTGTAATAATATTTTAAACATTACTTTTCCACTGCTTCTTGCCAGCAATCGTTATTTTGCGCTGTGGAGGCTGTAAAATTTCACTTCAAGGATGGGTTTCACTCCCGTTACAAAATGTGTCTGGAATGTGCAGATGTTTCCTTCGGGGAATTGGGAGCCAATCCGCTGTAACACATCATCCCCACGGGGAGGACTCAACGTGCTGAGCGGCCCTATTCACAAAATCACAAACAAACACACACACACAGCCCCGCCGAGCCGTCCCCGGGCCGGGAACGTCGCTCAGAGCCCCGCTGATGGCCAAAGCCCACGGCCTCTGCCGGAGCTGCGGGGGCTTGGGGCTGGGCTGGGGGGACGCGTGCTGGAGGCAGAGGGGTCCCACTGCCCTCAGGAGCTTTGCACGTTGTTGGCGCAGCTTGGCTCTTGCTCCGTGCCACATATTTTGCTGGAGATGGAGCGAAAGAGCTCTGAAAACTGTGGGATATTGGGTGCTAACGGCCTGCAGGTATCCAAGGGCTCTGCTGCCAAGGACAAAGGAGAGAGGTGCCAGAGCCAGAGAAAACGGAGAGGTGGAATTTAATTGGACTAAAAAAGTTTGCGTGGAGCGTGGGGAACGCTGAAATCCCACCTTTATGGAACAGCCACTGGCAAAAGGAAGCCAGTGGAAGCTTTTGGGACTTGCAGTTAAGACTGGAGCCATCCCTGAAGAATATCTGATGGGGCTGGTCCTGTTTTCATAGGAGGATCCGGGAGATCACTCATTCTTTCACTTGTGTCATTTTCTCTCAGTGTCATCCTTACTGAACCTCATCTTAATCATCTTACTGTGCTGAGCTGCATTGTTCAAAACCCTGCCTCTAGCGTTGTGAGATCATTTGGGGCACATAGCTTCCCTAGAGAGAAACTAATTTGGGGTGTTGGATAGATTTTGGTAATGGGTTCTGCCCTGATCCTGATGTACTCCTCTGTATTAATCAATGTATGGGCTACCTTTGCTCATACCCCACATAAAAACTATGTGAAGCCTGGAGAATAAAAGACGGTAGTTTCGGAAAAAAAAACAAAAACATCCAAGAGAAATGTTGATAGCAACAAGTATGGACTGAGGGGTTGCACATCAAACACTGATAAGCAAAAGAAGAAAAGGAAAAATCTGTGGCCAACAAAGTTGGGAACAGTGAGGAGTTGCTCGAGTATATTGGGAACTAAAGAAAGTAAACGGTACCGGTCTGTTAGTGGACAGTCATGGTCAAATTATCAATGAAAATACAGAAAAGGCAGGACTGTTCAGTAAATATTTGTTTTCTATTTGGAAAAGAGCCAGATGATGTATTTGTATCATATGAGGATGATGAAATACTTTCCACTCCAACAGTAACTGAAGAGGATGTTAAACAGCTGCTATTAATGTTAGACCTTCTTAAACTAGCTAGTTCAGATATTTTGCATCCAAGAATTTTAAAAGATCTGGCTGAAGAGCCCTATGGGCTATTAATGTTCACTTTGAGGGAATTTTTGGGCAGTAGGGAAATTCCCAAGGACTGGAGCAGTATGAACATGGTGCCAGTGTTAACAGAAGGTAAATGGGATGGTGCAAGTGTTTATTAGGCTGCTGTCCTGATCTTCTAGCCCAAGGCAAAACAATACAGCACACAGCATGGATATAAGCTAAAACTTAAAGGGGATAGTGTAATTAGTGGCAATCAACATGGAAAGTTCACTTATGGAAAATAGATCTCGTGAACGTCTGCCTTTTGAGTGAGTTTACAGATGGAGCAGATGAAGATGATGATGTTGATGTAATACACATATGACTTCTGTAGGTATTTGACTCGATGCAACATACATTTGTCAGGAATTGGAAGGAAAAAAAATCACCATGACATCTATTAAAGGGATTAAATATTGGCTTCAGAACGTAAGAATAAAAGGAGTCATCCCCAAGAGCTGGGTTGCAGCGAGGTCTCAGGCTGCTGACTGCCTCTGTAGCAGATTTGTCCACAGACTGGCGGACAACAAGAACCAGAGCTCCGCTGCGGCTGAGCCTGGGATGCAAAAATAGAGCAAGGATGCTGCCAGTTGTCAGAGCGTGCTTCTGGGAGCGAGGGGCACCACGTCCTGGTGTGTGGGATGGGATTTCCTCCTGGACACCAGGGCTGCAGGGGGGGTGCTCGTTGGGTGCAGGGTGGAGGGCGCTGCCACCAGGGGAGGTGTAAGGAGGGAGCTGTGGAGTAGAGGGGCTGTGTTTCCTGGTGTCCTCACTGCCTGAAGGTAGTGATGCCCTAAAGAATTCAGCCATGAGTGTGTCCGAAGGATTGTGTTTGGAGAGACAGCAGGAGCCTCCTGTTTGCTGCACCCGAAGTTTGGTGCTAGGTGACTGCTCTGCGTTAGAAGCAGGCTGCCAGAAGGGAAGGGTCGGTAGCTTTGTGTCCCATTCCCATCTTTCCTCAAACTGGCTCATGCACCTCTAGGTCCCAGGGCTTCAGAACATCTGGAGAGCCTGTCCCTCTCTTAGGAGACCACAGAAAGCAGAGATAGCATCGGGAGTGCAAGGAAAACACAGACCGGACTGTGCTGCAGCCGTGGTTTGGCCAGGTCTGCGGCCCCGAACACGCTGCACTTTTCCACTTTTCTGCTCATCAGGCTCCCCTGGGCTGTGGTTGTCTGTCGCAGGCAGCGGCTGGGAGCTCTGTGGCTGTGCTCAGCATTGTTTTTGCAGAGCAGCACCATTTACTTTGTGCTATTTTTAAACATAGCGAGTGCTGCTGTGACCGCCCCAAATCCCAGAGTTTTCTGTCTGGAGAAGAAAAAGAAAATAAGAGAGGGGCTCAGCATCCTCCCAGCTCGGGCGGTGCTGCAGGATGTTGCTGAAGGTTGATTTCCAACAGCTGGCAGTGCTGCCAGGCTCAGGAAGGGCTGCGTGAGCCCGGGCTTTGCCTCCCATCCCGTCCCTGCTGCCTGCAGCTGGCAGCCCACGCTCGGAGCTGAAGGGTGCTGCTGAGAGCCCGGAGCAGGGAATCTCCTAAATGTGAGGAAACAGTGTTGGTAAAACATATCGGAGGTGAAAATCATTTGACAGACACGGTTAAAATATACACAGAAATGTTTTTCTTTAGCAGCCACCCGGGGACTTGGGAAACTTGCTCGTCTGTTACAGATTGCTGTTAGCTAAAGGTCAAACAAATTGGTACTGTCAGCTACAAAAGGGAAAGCGTTTCAGGGAGCGTTATCACCCGTGGGAAGTGACTGCAGAGATCTGGTGACTGGGCCAGCGTTCCCGGCGGTGGAAGGGATGGAGCCGCTCCTGCACTGCGGAGGGTGGCAGCAGGTCTGCACCGGTGGGGGCACACGGGGAGGTTGCATGCAGGGTGGTGACACCTGGGATGGTGACACGCAGGATGGTGGCACACCAGGTGGTGACACAAGGGGTGGTGGCACATGGGATGGTGACACATGGGATGGTGGCACACCAGGTGGTGGCACGCAGGATGGTGGCACAGCAGGGAGCTGCTGCCCCATGCCCCGCAGGAGGTTTGGTCCAGGGGCACTTTGGAGCGGGCTCTAGGTGCCTGGTGCACCCTTTGGCAATGACCCCTGAGATTGCCCCAAAACCTTGGTGTTAGCTCTGTTTTCCCTGTGTTTTGTGCTGCTCTGACGGTTGCAGGTCCAAAGCAGGGCTATGCAAAGCCCAGGCTGCTCACACAGCCAGAAGGGAGCAGCGGGGACATCAGCAGAGGGCAACAGTGACCCTCGTCCCTCAGCCAGCTCAGAAGCTTTCGGCCCTGAGTCTTGCCCTGTTTCTCAGTGTTTTGGGTCCAGATTTATCTGCTTTGTTTAGCATGCATAGGCGACTTTGGCTGGTAGGTGGTGTTACCACCAAATCCCTTGGGAGACTTTGGTGAACCCCCCCATCGTGCTGCTTCGCTCTCCTCCTGGTTGTACACTCAGGGCTGTGAGCAGTGTGTCAGCCTGTGATGCCTCCAAATGGGGGGGCTCCCCAGGCCAGGGCTTTTTCGGGGAAGAAGCGTGTGTCTGCTTGGCAGGCGGCCGGGCTTGGGCTGTGGGCTTCTGACATTGTCTCCTTGAGCTCTGCCATGTGTGCTGGGAAGATGCTTTGTTTTGATGGATCCTTGGTTTCTTTGCAAACTTTCCATGAAACAAACATATATTTGCGGGGCTGACATTTAGCTGGATGGAACTGCAGACAGCTTGTTTATGCGCAGCACTAATTATGGACATTAACTTTATTTAAATATTTGGGTTGCTGCTTTCTCAAACTCGGTTTTCTCTGCTCCGATCTTTCGGTGGGATGTCGGAGGCAGAGCAGGGCTGGGTGCCTCCTGCCGTGATGTCTCGAGCCCTGTTTTTTGCCACCTTAGCTCACCTCTTGGCAGCGGGAGGACCACTTCCAGGGCCAGCTCTGGGCACTGGTGGCTCGGAAGGTGGAGCTGCCTTGGAAAGCCTCTCGTGGCAGCGACTGTCCCGAGCCGTAGCCAGCCCCTTGTCCCACCGTGGTGCTGGTGGGAGCTCCTGCTGACCCCCACAAGCGCAGGAGGCCCTCGGTGGCTCCCCAGTGCCCCCCTCGCTCTCAGCTCCATTGTTCAAACGTTGGGAACGAGGAGATGAAGTCAGTCACAGCCTAAAAATAGCCTGTAAAACGAGCTGTTCTGTGGGTCCCTGTGCAGACAGCAGCGCTCCGGTTCCTGGGAGCCTCTGTGAAAAGCCCCCACCCAGCCCTCCTGGCTGGGGGGAGCAGGATGGAGTGGGGTGGCAGTGCCTGGGAGCTGCCCTGCCAAAGCACGACGTCGCTGCGGGAGGTTACACGTCCCCTTGTTTGAATGCCCTCACCCCCGGTCCTGCTGCTCGTAACCGTATTTGGGAAGGTCTGAGCAAAGCTTGCTGGCTGCAGGAGCCGAGGAGCTGCTCTTTTTCTCCACTTCTACCTGGAGCTCGGGTGCCTTCGGTGTGCACTCACCCAGTGCTGTGTCCCCGCATGGTCCTGTGCCACGGGTGGGCACAGCAGCAGGGTGAGGAAGGAGCGTGGGTGAGCAGCATCACGGCTGTGCCTGGCGGGTCCCAGCTCGGCTCCATCTCGTGCAGGGCTCAGAGCGGTCTCCTCCTGTGCTGGGCTCTCCCAGCCCCTTTTTTTGGCTGCTGAAAGGAACCCGGACACCCAATGCCCAGCTTCACCCCTGAGCTCACCCGCTGTGCCGAGAGCCATGGGAAGTGTTCTGTGCATGCTGCAGATCACCTCTGTCTGTGGGATCTCCAGGAACCTGTGCCCAGAGCAGGACGAGTGGGATCTACTCCAGATCCACTCTGCTGGTGCTCCGGGAGAGGTCCGTACAGGCTGCGAGGGAAAGGAGCTCCGAGGGGCAGCAGGAGCAGGCAGTGCTGGACCCAACCCCTCCTGGTCCTGCCCCAAGCCCGTGGCAGAGCCGGGCCTCACACCTGGGGCTCCTCGTGCCAAACCCGACCCTCTCCGGGCACATCTGCCTTTCAAGGGTATATGTGAGAGCGTTGTGCAGCTCTCCCAGGAGAGCACAGCGTGTACAAACATTGCAGAAACGCCTGTGTCCCTGCCTTGGCCTTATCAACACTCAGGGTTTTGCTGTGGGAAGAAAAACATTTATTTTTCAGATGGATATTTGTGAAAACATCTTTTGGGGCAAATTCCTTGGAGAGAGACGATGCTCAGGCCAGCGGTTGAAACTCATCAATTTCAAATGAGCAAATAAATTGTCCTCGTGCTGTGACAGCCTCGGGAGCTGAGGGTGCTCCCCTGGCTGCCAGCCCCAGCGTTTTGCTCCCCGTTCGGGGCTGCACCTCGAGCAGCACTGCAGGTCCTCCCCAGGCTCTGCACCAAGCCAGCCTCTTGTGCTTTTTCACATCTCCTTCGCCACTGTGGCATGGATCTCGGTTCCTTGCTCTGCACACAAATTTCTGCTACTCCTACTGTGCTTCCTAGGAGAGGTGCAAGCCAAAAACGAAGAGAAAAAAAAAAAAAAGGAATCAGATCAGCAAAAACCTATAATTTTCCTGGCTCAAGCATGCAAAAACACATAGGGTTTTTCCTCCACTTTTCTGGAAAGTCTATTACGTACGTCAGGCGGTGTCAGCACAGCGCTGCTGCACGGGGCACCCTGCTGCCTGGTGCTCCTGGGGACAGAAGGGAACTTGCCATGGTGACACCGAGGGCAGCGTTTCGGCTTGTGGGCTGCCTCTGGGACAGGCTGCTCTGGCCGAGGGCTCAGGGAGCGGGGCTGTAGTGTCACACAAGCCACCTCGTGTGTCCCCCATCACTTGTTTTCCCTCTGCAAGGTGTGAGCGGTGCAGCCTGGCTCTCGGATGGGAACGTGACCCAACGGGGGGCTAGAAATGGGAGCGGAGGTGCCCTGATGCCACCTGTGATGTGCCCTGGGCTGGGGCTTGCTGCTACTGCTGGTCGGTGCCTCTCCTGCCCGTGTGCCGTGCGCTCGAGCCTGAGCACCCCTCGTGTCCCGAAGGTGCCCCCGGGTGGGCATTGGGTGAGGTTTGTGCGGTGTGCCGAGGGCAGAAAGGGGAAACTCTTTTCCCCTGGCAGTTGTGCTGGGGAAAGTGGGACTGAGGCAGCCCGGGAACGGCCTCTGGAATCGGGAGTGGGGCAGAGAAGTTAAATAAGAACAATTATTTGGTGTTAATAGTGCTGAAAATAGGGCAGTGTCCGACGCAGTGGTATCTCCTGCAGGTTTAAACGAACCAAGGGAAGCAGTGGGTCTGGTAAAGCGTGCGGGTGATGGGACTTGTTGCTGTGGGCTCTTGCTGGCAGAGGAAGGGGTTGGACAGCACTGGCTGTATGATGCCGTGGGCACAGCTGCTCTGCTGTCTGTGTAGCTGCTCCTGCTGCTAAAATACAGTTTTTGGACCAAAATGGGGCCCAGCCGCGTCCCTTGACTTTCACTTCAGTCACACAAACACAAGGAAAACCCCTTTCTGTGGGGGCTGTCCTGGATCAGGGAAGTCTGGCTGGTGGAGGGAGGCTGCTGGGGATTGCTCAGCCTTGCACATCTGCGGGGAGAAAGTGCTTCTCCCCAGAGGATGCTGCAGAGGCTTCGTCTGCTCACCTCCTGCATCCTGCAGTGCCAGGCCAGCTGGGGAAGATGGGCAGGGAGATAGGAAAGCTTTTGCTGTGATTGCAAGATGGGGTGCACGGACACCTGGTGTGCTGGAGGCAATGCTTTATCCCTCCTGCACTGGTGTGAGCCCCTTCGTAGCCACTGCGGAGGCTCCTGTGCAGGCTCTGGCTGGAAGCAGGGATGTGCCCAAGCTGCCTCCTTTCCCTGGCACCTCTGGAGCTCCCCTACCTCCAGCACTCAGCTCTGCTGCAGCTCGTAGGCCTGGAGCTCGTTTGCTAATGAGTCGCTGCAGCTCTCCCCCAGCCTGCACGCAGGCTCCCCTCCGCACAGACGCTTCTCCCTGTCTGCGGATGCTTTTCCCATTACTGTTCTGGCGGGGCTCCACGCACCAAAAGGGCTGGGGAAGGCACAAGCCAGCACTGCCCCCCTTCCCTTCCCTTCCCTCCCTTTTTTTTGTGAAGTGAGCGGGCCCACAAATGACATAATGAGAGCATGACATCAGGCTTGGCAGGCGGAGGCGTGCTATACTCTGCTCGACATTATACGTTCTGTGGAATTAAGGAGAAAAAAAAAAAACAGCAGTGCACCAAAAAAAGCCCATCCACCGCAGCGCTGCCGAAATAAACACCCCGGCTGCCCGGGGCTGCCGCGGGGACGTGGAGCCCCTGTTCTCCGGCCGCCCCCCGCCTGTCTCAGTGCCAGTGGCCGGGCTGGGGGCTCCCAGCACTGCTGCTGGTCCCTGCTGGTGGCTGCTCCAGGGCAGTGATTTGTACCCCTAGAAGTGATGGGCCCTGTCCAGGAGATGTCTGTGGTGGTGTCTGTGGTTGATGTTTGCTCACACTCCATCAGTGGGATGGGCTGCTGCTAGCCCTGTGCTAGCCCTGCTGCTAGCCCTGCTGTTAGCCCTGCTGCTCTCCCTGTGGCCCACGCAGCTCCAGAGAGGTTCAGGAGATTCTTGCCCAGCCCCGTGCAGGAATTGGTAGCAGAGCTGGGAAGGAGCTCCAGGCTCCCAAGGTTCAGGCAGACGCCCTCGTTACCAAATGTTCGCGTCTCCGCCGCTGCGCCTTCCCCACATGACCACTTCTACTTCCAGAAGTTTTCTCCAAACTTCCTTTGCTCGCCATGGAAGTGAAATGCGGCTGCGTTTTCTGGGGTGTTTGGGGAGCTGCACAGGGAGCTCTGCCCACAGGGCATCCTTCACACAGTTCTTGTGTTGGACCGAAGCTGTTGGTGCTTTTTGGTGCCTGTCCCAAGTTCTGCAGAGGAGTGGGCCAAGCTCTCCCTGCCTCCTCTGGCAGCACACAGCTCTGCTTTGCAGGTGTGGAAACTGAGGTGGGACCATGGAGCTGTGTCTGGCCCAGAGCTGCCCTCTCTGCGGGCACCACAGCGTGTTCTCTGTGCCACCCCCGGCACGACTGAACCACGATTTCCTTTCTTCTCGTGGGGGAGAGCGGCAGTCTGTGTGTGCGGCGCGTTTCAATGGAGAGCTTTGTTTTCTGCTGGCTTCAGCTCTGCCTGAACCTGCTCCGAATTTCCTCCAGCCTGGCAGTGGGCTGGGAAAATAGAGTCGTGGCAGTTTGTGGCACCGAAAGGCTGGGCCGCGTCCCGCAGCCTGTGCCGGGGGTTTTATTGGTCGGTACTTCTTTCCTGCCTTTTTCTTTTTTTTTTTTTTTCCTGCAGCCTACTTTGGTTCACAGCCATCTTTCGCATGCCAGGAAGGCATAATATTATTTTCCATACAAATTGGAGGGGGGGGAGCAGAGGGAGCCAAGCTGAGCCAGGCGGCTGGAGGTGGCAGGAGCTGGCACCGCCACCACCCCCGGCCTCCCCCCGGGGCCACCAGCGGGGCTCTGCTCCCCGTCCGGGGAGGTGGAAAGCTGGGAGGCCTTGTGCTGGTTCCTCATCAAATCGTGATGGCGAGGGTAGAAAACAGCAAAGGAATCAGGCTCCAGTCTGTACCTAACGGTGCGGGATCGCCTCCCCTCTGCGCTGCTCAGTGCGCACTGACATCTAGTGTCAGTCCGTGTGCCGTGTAAACGCGGCGCTGAGCTGGGGCTGCTGCTCCTGCTCGCATCTTCCCTGTTTGCTGGGGCTGGTGTCAGCAGCATGCTGCTCCTCCTGCAGCGTGGTGGCACCCCCAGGCAGGATCAAAGCTCACTGAGGGCTTGGGGCTGTGGCTTGGGGCTGGTCGCCTGCCTGGAGATGAAAATGAGAAGGGATGCGTGTAAGAGGCTTGGAAAGGCTCACGACTGACCCCTCCACACCTGCTGGAGAGGATGGATGGGGAGCTAGGGGAGCTGCTGGGGCAGCAACTGGGCCTGGTGCTGGTGTCCCAGGCCACCAAAAGGTCCCCAGCGCCATCGGTGGTGCTGAGGGCTTCGCCCTGCCCTGTGCACGCTCTCCATGCAGCCAGCCGGCCTTGTGAAGGGCTCTTGGAGACGCCAAAGCCCCGATTTTGTAACAGCAGGACGGTTTGTTCTGGAGGTTTCTCTTGTCTGGGCAAGGAGCAAAAAGGCCAGGGCACGAGAGACGTCGGAGCTGGAACACCACTTCCTTCTGTCTGGGGCTCGAGGTGCTGCCTAAAAATTACCTGGATTATTTTCAGGTTTCTCAGACGAGCAGAGAAAATGCTCTTTTTGTTAAAGCTCTGCCCTTGCTCACCTGACAGGTACACCGTGCTTCTGCAGCACAGTCCTGCTGGCGTGGCCCTCCTGCCCTAGGCTGCCTGGCTGGCTGACACATTTGCTAGCACTTTTTTTTTTTTTTTAAGTGTGTTTGTTGATCTTCTATTTTGCACATTTCTTGGCCTTCTTTAGTGGTGTTGCTGGTGAACTCTTCTGAATCCACTCTCAGCTTGGCAGAGAACTCCTGGACAGCAAAATTGGGAAAAATAAACTTAAACCTTTTAAAGAGACATCCATCCCTGTTACTTATCCCCAGAGTTTCCTGGAATCATAAGTAGTTCGTCTGCCAATTTGGCGTAATTCTCTTCATTCAGATACATTAAGTTTAAATACTGAATAAAATCAAGAATTAATCCATGAAGAGGTAAAAATAAGAGGTGAGACATGCTGAGAAGTTACAAGAGGTGCTAGGGATAAAGGTGAGCAGGGAGTGGGGTTGGAGGACGTCTCTGTTGATGCCGCGTGCCTGCAGCTGCGGGGAGCTGGGCAGCACCCCCAGACCTGTCCGCCTCCCCGCGGCGCTGCCAGAAATCCTGGAAGGAGAATCACCATTGCAAGGGCTTGGAATAAGTATTTTGGTGCTGCTAAAAGAAGGTTTTGGCCAACGGGGATTCATCTGAAACCGAAGAGTGAAGTTTATTGGGAACGAGCAGGGAGCAATCAGCGAAACTTTCACTTCTAGCTGAGTGACATTTTAAAATTGAAAGAGAGGACGTGAGGTGAAAACAGAGAGCTGAATAGGAGGACAAAAACAATTTTTCTTTGGATGACTTGAAGTCTATTAGTGTTACAGAGAGTGATTAAAGATTTTCTAAACGGTGTTTGTTTTATAGGGAAAGTCTAGCCTGATTTTAAACAGAAAATTTTCTTTGTTCCTTCATTTCTTGTACGCTTTTTCCAAAAGGGACAAAAAGATCTTTAAACATTAAAAGCTGAATGCATCAGTCGTGTAATTAATTACCTGTTCTTTGGCATTAGGGATAGACTTGAAAGTTCCTCTGAATTTTTCTTCTGTAAGTTAATTACTATTTTAGTCTAAACTCTTTCTTAATTATTTCTTTGAACATATAATAGACTTGCATACTTCTTTGAAGGATACCTCAAACTTGTACATTAGTCATGTCTGTAATTGCTCTAGATATGCTGTAGAATGGCATGCATTTAGTGATAGTCCCAGTCTTTATACACGCAGCATACAAAGCTGTGAGCAGCAAATGCTGTATAGCTGGGAGAGGCTATACAAAAATGACAAAAAGTTGAACAAAAGCTGACAGCTCTGTTCTCTTTCTCCAGGGATCTTTCCAGTAACGAGATCAGTGTTTTAGATGTTCAGACGTTCAGAAGCCTGACTTCTCTGGCAAAACTGTAAGTACATGCTGCACCCTTCCAGCCGTCCCGCTACCAGCGCGCCCCCTCAGCTGGTACCACGCACGCTGGTGCTGCACAAGCCAGCTTTGTTATTGCTTCACCTCAGCTGCTGGGCCCCAGCTGTGTGTCCATGGACTCATTCCTTGGGGCGTTCAGCTGCACAGTCCTGGGAATGACCGATTGCTCGCTGGCATTCGGAGTCAGGCAGGAGCGGGCACGCTGCACTGCCAGGTGGAGGGGGGATTGGGGCAGAAGAGTAAGCTACCTTTGTCACAAGATGGGTTGCAAAACAGAAAATGAGGATAAAGCTGTCCAAATCCCACTTAGCTTTGGAGGGAATTGGATACGAGGGTCCTTTGAGGAGCCCAGCGTTGGTGAAGCAAACGCCTGCCTGCATGTCCACTGCTCCCAACACCCTGCCGTGTCTCATCTAAAACTGCCCAGACTCCGTGTGGGCCAGGAGAAGGGGAAAAACCATTAGCAAACTCACTGAACAGGCTGCCCCGAGAGGCTGTGGAGTCTCCCTCCTTGGAGATGCTTAATGCCTGGACATGGTCCTGGGCAGCCCACTGCAGGTGGCCTTGCTTGAGCAGGGTTTTGGACTAGATGACCTCCAGAAGTCACTTCCAACCTAAAACACTCTGTCATTCTGTGACATAGCATCTCACAGAAAAAATTGCTATCATATGTAAGTAGCTCTTGAGACCAGAGGGGTTCAGAAGGTGGCCAGTCACTGAGCAGGGCTTGGAAGAGAGTTTGATCCTGTGTGTTGGCAAGGAAGTAGTTACCAGTGTGATGAACAATTACTGAGCTTCCCTTTTCATTTTTTACAGAGATATAAGCCACAACAAGATTTCTACATTAGAAGATGGAATATTTGATAATTTATTTAATTTAAGTGAAATGTAAGTTCGTTCTCTTTGTTTCCCAGCTCTTTATTGGGACCTTCCCTTGAAACAGCCCTTCCCTTTCCAGGGGGTGGGAGGCAGCACTGTCCTGGGAGGGTCAGGGCTACATACTGCTCCACCACACGTGGTGGCACACACTTTGCTATTTGTGTTAAGGGGGAACTGAAGCCTCCATCCCCACTAACCCCTGCAGCTCTGCCCGTTTGCCAGCTGCTCCCTTGGTGAGGTTTTGACAGTGCAAGCCTCATCTCTGTCTGTGACATTTTGAAAACTCATGAACCTTCGGAAACACAGAGCTGGTGGAGGGAGCCTCAGTTTGCTTGACTGCTCCTCTGCCGTGAAGGGATGAGGAGTGGATGTGCTGACTGCCACCTTCTCATTACCAGGCCTCCCTGATGCTACTTCTCCTCTCTCCAACTGCTGCTTCCTCGCCCTCCTGCAGTCTCTGCAGCTCTTTTCTGGACTCTCTCCAGTTTCTTCCTCAAGCTGCGTACTGCTCCTGGGTCTTCTTGGTACCCTTCAAGCCTAATCTCCTCCCAGACTTTGCTTCTGTCTCCTGGATACCTCCAGCCTCTGCTGCTGCCCTCTTGGTCTCCCTGCTTCTCTCCCACACCAGCTCTGCTGGAGGTGTCACAGTTTCTGGCCGTGCTCCAGGCCCCGCTCGCTGTTCCTGGTTGTGTGGTCACACACTGAGCCCGGGGACCTAATGCAAAGCTGCCACACAGCTGCCAAAGTCGCTTGAAGACACTTGGAGAAGTTCTCCCTAAGTGATTCAGGTTCTTATGCTTATAATGCTTTTTAAGTGAAGTAATTAAAATCCGTGCTGATACATGACGGGAGGCCAGGGAACGCCACACAGTTCCGGAAGAGGTACACAAAATCACAGCACAGAATGGGGTTTCTGTATCTGAACAACCCCAGGGATTAACCCTGTGCAATCGCTCTCAGCAAGCAAGAAAAAAGCTCGGCTCTGCACTCTCCATGAAGACTAAGACACAAAGAGCATTTTCAGCTCTGCATTTTTACTTGCAAATGGCACTGAAAAGACAGAAAGGATCCATGCTGTGTCCAAGTGAGCCTGTCCCTGCTGGGGCTGGCCTGCAAAGTGGTGCTTTCAGTATAAAAATCCTGGGTTCAGCCCCTGCGGCAGCCCAGCCCAGCTGGCGTCAGCTAAACAAACATCTTTCCATCTCTGTCCTGTTCGCAGCTGAATGCCAAAGGCTGTAATTTGGATCAAGCTTAGCTGCAATTAAAGTTTCCATCTTTTCATTAAACTGCCACATGGAAAGATTATCATTGACTTTGCATTTCTTTTTTGACAGATCAATTTTATTCTCTTAGCTATTTTTTAATGGAGCTGTAAATAGTCTCCCTTAGCTGCTGAGGCTGCCATTACATCCAACGGCTGTTAGATGGCAGACTATTTTAAATATAAGATTGTGTCTGTAATTTGCTTCTAATTGCAACAATTATTTGTGGAGTGAAAAAAGTACTTGGAGTACTTGCCTAATTCTAGCCTCTAGAAAAATCATGTTAATTATTGCTTGATTCCCTATTCATTAACTCCCCTAAGCAGTTCTTTCTGAAGCATTTTGCTGGAGTTGCGCAGATGGGAACAGTGAGGGATCTGCACATTGCTGTAATTAACACTTAGCACATGCTTCCCGTTGTCAAGTTAATGCACAACTTTTCTCTGATCTCCTGTTACAGAAACTTAAGTTGGAATCCATTTTTTTGTGACTGCAAACTTTCCTGGTTGCCCCGCTGGGTGGAAGACAGAAAAGTGACGGTTCTCCAGGCGTCAGATACGAGGTGTGCCCAGCCTCCTGCGGTGGCAAACCTTTCTCTCTTCAACGTTTCGTTCGTCAACACTACTTGTGGTAAGGAGGCACGGCGGGCTGTGGTGGGCGAGCTGACTAAACCCGTGGAAATGGTGGGCCTGAGGGGAGCTGGTGATCCCAGCTAGACCTCCGTATGCCTCAAGTCCCAAGTTCTAACCTAATTAAGCACATAATGGTAGCATGAGGCTGTACCTTGGTGTATAGTCGGTCACACCACGGCTGGGATCAGCAAATTCGTTACAGACCCAGCTTCAAGCAGCCCTCAGGTGGTGCTAGCCCCATCTCTGGCCTGAGGCTTTCGTTCTCTCATGCATTTAACAATCTGACTCTAAGCTGTGAAATATCACTGGAGTTGATGGGACTGGAGGACGTGCCAAGCTGAATCTTTGCAGGTGATGTTTCCTGGGGTAATTCAGTGTAAAGGGGATAGGCCAGGGAGAGCCTGCCAGCTGCTGGTACTGTTACTGGCCGGCAGGGAGCTGAGGAGCACAGCCAGGCTGGTGTGAAAAACAAGGTAGTTCCCACGCATGGCACCTCCTCGGGGGGACTTTTCTTCAGAAAAGCGGCCCAGCTCTTGCAGGAAGGCCGTGGAGTAGGCCGGAGGGTTGGATGGGGTGGATAAGGGAAGATCACGCGAGGCCAGCGCTGTGGAGATGTTTGGGGGAATGTTGTAGCAACCAGCAGAAACACGCAGGCAGCCCGGCTCGGCTGCGTGGGCAGAGCTGGACGGGAGGCAGGCGGCCCCAGCTGGGCTGCGGCTCAGCACCGCGTGCCTGGGGCAGGGCCCCTGCAAGAGGCTGGGGGGGGAGTGAAGCCCCGGGGGTGGGACGTGGACGCCTATGAATGCGTCCTTCTGCACCTCCTGGCTGCAGGCTGTGCGACACTGTCCTCTTCTCTAGCACCTCGTTTTGTCTGCAGGCAGGTGGGAGGCTCTCGGCTGTCCCAGGGCTGAAGGTGGCTGCAGTGTCTGCGCACCCAGTGTAGGCCTGGGGCACAGTCCCGTGGCATTTCCCCCGTGCCCCCAGTGTGCCCCTCTGCCCAGCTGTGTTTGGTTACGGGCTTGGGCTGGAAGTGAAACTGCAGCAGCCCAGCCACGGTGCTACCACGGCACAGCCTTTTCTCCTGGCACTGCTTGGGGGCTGCTCCTTGGGTCTCCTTTCAGACTCTGAGCGGCTCCATGGCCTGTGGCACCATCAGGCTGTACAAAGACTCCTGTTATTGAGCATTCCTGCTCCGTAAATCTATGGGAGTGGCTTTATTTCTGTCAACATTAGTTAGCAGAGAGAGATGGAAGTCATTGCTGAGGGATTGAAGACTGCCAGGCAAGACTCAAAAAGGTTGGAGTAGAAGCAGCCCACTCACCAGGATGCGGGGTGGTGTCTTGGAGAGTTTCATCAAGCCATGGCTTCATGGTGTCAGTTTGTAAGAGGATCTTCTGTTCTCCCCCCCAGGAGCTCAATATATAACGTGCCTGACAAGCAACCACACAGGTGAGGCTGAACTGCTCATCCTCTTCACGTCTGCTCACCCCGGGAACCTCACCAACGAGACCTGCAGCGCGCTCTGCTACGCCGAAGGCCAGGAATACGGAGGTTTCAGCACCCAGGGGCAGTGTTTGTGTGGTTCTGCCCATGAACCGAACTCTTCCTCCAGTTGTTTGCTGTTTTGCACTGAGCATTTGCCTGGGCAGGCCTGCAGTGGCCCATCACTCGTCCACTTTCACTTCAAGGCTCAGCTGTCTGTGTCTTTCACAGGACTCCAGCCCCGGTATGGCCTAGACCAGGCCGTGCTCTTCAACGTCAGTATTCCCATTGCCGTCAGCACTTTACAGTGGAATTTTGGGGACCAGACAGAGGTTCTCAACACCACTGGAAATGCAGTTGTCCACAGGTATGCCTTACCTGGGCAGTACAATGTCACCGCCACCGTCTTTGTGGGCGCCAGGTTCACAGACGTGCAGGCAGAAGTTGAGGTGGTGGCTTCGCCCCAGAAGTTAGAACTGCAGTGCCCTTCCCTGATCAAGACCAACGAGAGCCTGGACATACGGATCCGTAACAGAGGCGGCAGTGGCCTCACGGTGTTGTACAGCATCACGGCAGAGGCTGGAGAGCTGAGCAGAGGTAAGCGGGGCCGGCTGGGAGGCCAGAGGGTGCTGAGCAAGGGAGCACTGGGTCCTGAGGCTACCCTTGTCACTCCTTCCTAATGAGGAGTAAGGGGTCACTCCTTTGGTACTCCTTGCAGCCCCGTGTGCTTTACCCGGGCTGACCAAGCAGTGCTTTGCCCAGTGCTTGGCCACAAACAGGACTGCACAGAGAGCAGTTGAGCAGAGAATGGGATTTGCTGGCACCAGGAAGGGCAGGACCTGGTGCCTTGTGCCCCAGGTTAGGCTGGGGATTGTGGTCCCATAGGAAGGGCATTACACTTGTGTTCTTCTGCCTCTCGCAGCGGTTCACCCCATGTGTCCCCCCGATGGCTTGGTTTTCCCGGGCAACAACCACTGCTACCGGCTGGTGGTGGAGAAGGCCGAGTGGCAGGAGGCACAGCGGCACTGCAAGGAGCACAGCACCGGAGACCTGGCCTTTGTCAGCAGCCCTGAGATCCAGGCCTTCCTGGTCGCCCACGTCATCAGGTAAGCGGGGAGGACAAGGGTTAAGATTTCCTGGGGAGGGATGTTGTGTCCCTGGGGTTACATCTGCAGAGGTGTCTGGGGGGAAGAGCCCTGCAGCAGGCAGCCCTCTGCAGCCAGGTGGTCTAGGGGGACACACGGGTCTGAGCTGAGGGTGATATGGCACGGGGAGAAGCTGGGTGTGAGGGTGCTGAGAAAGGAGGAGGAATAAGCAGAGCTCGAGCCTTGCTGTACTTGGCTTCTTGGCGTAGAGGCTGTGGAGGGAAGAAGAGGGTAGAGGCAGAAAGACTGGAAATCAGAACTGGTGTCTGTGGGATTGCGGCTGGTGGGCATCTCGTGCCTGTGTTTGTGCCTCTGGGTGCCTCTCAACTGGGTCAGAGACATCCACGGGGTCCAGCACAGTCTGCAGGCAGCAGAGGGGGGCAGGTGCTGGTGGCCAGGAGGTGTTTGGCTGCTAGGCAGGGCCGGAAGGTGACCTTAGAAGCAGCTCCCTCCATCAGCAGAGCTACAGCTGGGTTGTCCAGCGCAGGACACCGGGACGTCCAGCAGCTGCTCCGGCAGAGCACAAGCCAGCGCTGTAATCCTGCCTCTCAGCTCAGAATCCCACATCCTGGACACACGGCTGCAGCCTGCAGCCCAGACCACATCCCCTCTGCTTTTGCATCCCGAGCAGGAGCAGCGCTCCTCTCTGAGCGTCAGGCTCCGGGAACATCTGTTCCACCTCAGCACTCGGGCTTTATAAACAGGCAGCGCTGGAGCGTCAGCCCTGGGCTACGTGGCCTCTCCAAGTGCCCTCTCTGCAACCAGAGATCTTGGGGGAAAGAACCCCAGCAGGGGAGCTCTGGGGGCCTGACAGCTCTTGTCAGCACTCCCAGGTGAGGATGTTGCAGATCCTGTCTGAATAAACATGGCCCAGAACGAACGTGCAGAGGGAACAACTGCACCAGACGTAGGATTTGAACAGACCTGCGTGAGGACTGGCAGCCCTTCTCCCCAAACGTGCATCCTTGCCTCGTTCCCTTCACATCGGGCTTTATCCTGAGGTTACAGATTTGGTCCCTGCCATGGGAAGAGGAGTCTGCCCCTTGCCGTGGGCTGGGAGCTGGTCACTTGGTGTGCTGATTTATCAGGCATTGCGTGCAAGGCTTTTGATGGACTGCAGTGCAAGGAAATCATGAGACCTCGGATTAGAGTGAGCCGCCCAAGCTGTTTCCCAGCTGCTGCCCCACATTGTTCTCCTCCCCAGCCCCCTTTATTTAATCTCTTTATTTTATTAATCCATTCAGATAAACATGAATGAGACAGTTCCAGGATGCGATTTCCCTGGTGATAAAAGACAAATCAAGCAAGCCGCAGGTTTTTGGAACATGCAGCTTCCATAGTTTCTTGTGGGAAAATGACAGAAGCTGAAATCTGTTTTCCATTAGAGCACGTAGCAGCAAGGACTGCTCTCTTCTCTCCTTCGCTCCTATCATTTGATGACCTCCCCAGGAGCAATGCGCACTGAACCAGTGCTGTCTCACCTCCAGAACCCACAGCCCTTCCAGGGGACCCTGTTTTCCTCCGATGCAGTGCAGGGAGTCCCTCTCCCCTTCCAGGCCTCCTCAGACTTCGTTCTACTCCTGCTGCCCCAAGGAAGGCAGCTCGTTCCTTCCTCGGAGGTGGAGGAGCACCCTCACCTTGCTTCAGATGAGGGTGTCTGGAGCCCCCTCATGGGTCTCTGCAAGGTTACGGGCCTAGCAGTGGGGCAGGGGTGGGAAGCAATCCATCCAGCCTTTTCCTTTCTTTTTTTTTTCTTTTTTTTTTTTTGATGACTTGAAGTTAGATCATAGCTGGAATTAGAAAAGGAAAAACTCGATCGGGTTTTACTGATGGCAGCAAACAGGCGGTTTCCTACCCATTCTCCCTAATCCCCTGCCAGTGGTTCGGGAGCAGAGCGGAGCGGCTATTTATTTTTTAATCTTATTTGCAGTGAAAACTACTGATTCACAGCACAGTTATTTTCGTCGTCGTTTTTCAGCATGACCTCATTAATCATTCCATCTGTCGTGAGCCCGGTGGTGGAGAGACACCAGTTACCTCCCCTGTCTGCTCCGTGCACAGCGGCTGGACCGGGCTGCAGCAGAGGGCAAGGCCACAGCAGGAGGGGCTGGGGAGAAAAAGTGGGGGGCTTGAAGGGCGCACGGTGAGGCTCTTCCCCCCGAGAAGTTAATATGGAACAAATGCCTCGCTTTCTGCTGGGTGCGATTAGAAACAGTCGTCCGGGCTGTTTGTGGCTATGAAAGACCATTCAGCACTTTCCACCAGGATCTCTGCTGGGCTTCATCCAGTTTCCAAATGTGGAAGGGCCATGTCATCTTCCTAAAATGGTCCTGGCGGTTTCTCTTGCATGTGGGGCTCTTCTTCCTGCAGTGCTTTGGCCACTGCTGCTGTGCGTTGCCCCCCCGCTGTGTTTGCTGCCTTTCGGTTGACTGAGGAGTGGCTGAGGAGTTTATTATCTTCCAACAGCTGCATCAGAGCTGAACAGGAGCTGAACGGGAGCTCTTGTAACTGGCACCATCCGAGCTTTAATCCTGCCCCACTGTCAGCTCCACTTGCAGTGGAGAAGCAACCAGTGGCAGATTCCACAGGTCCCCAGAAACCAAACGAGAACTTTCTAAAAGTTGCATCTTTTTCTCCAGACAGTTTTGTATGACCGTAAAATTCCTCTTAAGTCATGACTCAGTAAAAAAAAAAAAGTATCTGTGAAGGTCATTTAAACGGCGATGCAGGCAGGCTGCTCTAACAAACTGCTCTGCTAGGAGAGCCCTGAGGTTGCAGTCAGCCTGCTGAGCTGCCTGATGCAGCCAGCCCCACCAGCTCCTTCTCCCTCCCAGCTCCCTGGCAATGTACTGTTGGTTTGCTGGCTCTGTCAGATCCTTTGGGCTCTGCTGTCCCCTCAGCACATCAGAGGGCGGGTGGCTCTCTGCAGCCTGCACTACAAGGGCCTAAGCAGCTGGTGGACAGAATGGTGCACCAGGAAGGAGCTGCTATTAAAACAATAAGTGTTAGTGGCAGGATGGACTCTGAAATCCTTTCGTAACTAAAAGGCTCCTTTACATGCAGCTTCTTACACCCGGATGGAGCTGTTGTTGTTAAGATTATTATTTTCATAGAGGACCATAGATGGCATCTGTCCCAGATCTTTCTAATACTCATAATTTCCTGAAATCCACCCCCCCTTCTTCTTCTTCTTCTTCTTTTTTTTTTTTTTTTTTTGAAGGAGCCTCGATGTCTGGATTGCATTCAATGATTTTGCAAGCACTGGAGCGCAGCAAAGAGGCGAAGGATTTAATCTGGAGAGCTGTCAGAACTGGCTGCCAGGAGAACCGCATCCATCAAACGCTAATCACTGCGTCCGGATGGGCCCAACCGGGCAGTGTAACACGGACCTGTGCATGGCCAAGCACAGCTACGTGTGCGAGTACAAGCCAGCAGGTGGGCTCTGCTTCCCTCCTGCTCTCAGCTGACATCCCAGGCAGCCAGGTGTCCTGGTGGCACGTGCCAGAGAAAAATAGGGCTGCATGCAGGGGGCTGTCCAGACCATTGCCCCTTTACCAAGTGGCACGTCAGCAACCGCATTCCCTTTGCAAGGAATTTGGCCCACTCCAATCTGCCATCTATAGGCATAAAGAGAGAGGTGAAGCTCTGATGTGGAGCTTTGGAACGAGCTTCTCCCCATTATTTGAGCAGTCAGTGCTGCTGCCTCCTCTGAGGCTGTGGCACTGCTGCCTCGACTTATTTCTGTGCCATCTTGTAGTCTGAGAGATGTTGGGGTGCTATATAGGAATATATACGTGTCTATATATGATGGAGCCTTGGAGATTGTTAATGTGAGTCTGATTTGTTCAAATACTTGCTTTGTAAACAGGAGTTCTCTTAAATGCCGAAAACTTCCTTGTGGGAAACCCTGTGTTTGACACACACATGGCTTTGAAAAACGTGACAGAAGACGTGCTGTCAGCTCCAGTGCAAGCTGGGGAGGTAAGGAGGGTTTGCTCATCCTATTGCTGCAGAGATGGTCCAAGAAGACACGGGTGGGTGAGAGCCTTGCTTCGTTTTGCAGGTGATGGTGTTCCCTGACCTGGCGTTCGAGCATGAGGGGTATTTGACTGCCCTGGAGTTTGTGACACAAGACCTGCATCAGCCCGTTCAAGTGAGGTTCCAGGTGCACAGACCAATAGATGGAGAAGGTGAGACATCTCCTCTCAACACTTCAGCTCAGAGGTGGTCCTGGAAAAGCAGTGACCAGAGAACAGCTGAGCAGCTAAATAATGGCTCTTCATCAGCTGTGGCCATGTGGATGTGGTGGGTTAGCAGTGGGGACTGGAGTCTGGGCTGGCAGCTGTAACAGGGACAGTACAAAGGGACAAACTCGGCAGACTGCAGTGCTGAGAATGTCTCCTCTCCCATCGTTTTTGTGGCAGAAGTCCTAAAACAAAGAAGCACTTCTCTTATTCAGAGACCCCAGGGTGTTCCCAGTTATGCCTGTGGTTATCCCTGCTTAGTGAAAAGGCCTCTCCTGGACCTGCGTGTGAGGATGGTTCCAGGCATGTCTGTCCGCCAGCCCTGACTTAAAGCAGAACGTTCAAATTCGACATCAAATGCAGAGCTGGTAGTTACAGGGCCTTGTGTTTCTCCATTTAATTTAAGCTGACCAGCAGCTGCCACTTAGGAATGATGCTCCTTCCCCACAAGGACCCCAAGCAGTTTTTTATGGCTTTGTTACCTGTCTCCGTGCCTGAGGAATGATGAGAGTGTACGGAACACACGTAGGAGGGAATTAATCTTCTGAGTTATACTTTAACACTTTGGGAAGACATGACATGTCTAATGGAACGTGTTCTGGTCCATCTGGCCCCGCAGGTTAATGAGGAAGAGTATTTTATTGAGCCCATTTGTTCCTGATGGATGAGATGATCCAAAAAGCCCTTTACTCCTTGTACAACAGCTCAATACTCACAGTTTGGCAACAATTAATTTTGCAGGCAATTCTTTGCGATAGCCATATATTTGGCTGATTACGAAAGGATATTTTTTGACGCTGAAAAACTGATACTTTAACATGGAAACATTAACTTAAGAAAAGTTACTTAATGTGTTTTCAGCCTCAAAGCCAGCTCTGCTTTTGCTTGGAATAGCTTTCTCCTGAACACAGATCTCTTTTAGATTGCGAATTGGCGCATTCTCACTGGAAAGGAGACTGACTTTGTTTTAAACAATCTTCCTGCCTTTGTGAAATTTTCCAGTAAAACAGGACACTTTTGACTTACGTAGCACCAGGATGCATCGCAGTTGCAGCTTTTACTAAGGCTGGAGTCTTCATCAGTCACAGTGGGAAAAAATATGGTGAATTTGGAGCACCACAGAAGTGCACTAAGAGTTGCCTGGTAGGACAGTAATCTTTGCTTCCTCTTTCACCTCTTCCAGATTACCAGGAGGGACAAAATGCTACAGAACCATTCCGTACTTCTCAGGATGATGGGAACTGGACTCTACTTGAATGTCCTCCTGGCTTCCAGTGGTGTCATTTGACTGATTTGTGCTCATCGGCAAACAACTGCTGCAATGCGACAGAGTGCACCAACAGCTCTCTTGCCAGCAGCCCCACGTTCCTTCAGCACAATGAAAGCCAGCCCAGCTATCAGCTCATCAAGGAGTTTCTCTTCACAGTACCAGCTGGCCCTTCCTCCCCCTACCTGGTCAGTGTTTATTACTGCTGCACCTTGTGGGGAGGTGGGGAGGTGGCTCTGGGTGCTTTGTGTAAAGTAAGAATTGTTCCAGGTTTGCGGATGGAGAAGCTGAAGTCCATTCAGATGAAGTGACTTGCCCAGGATCACCAAGGGAATACTTGGCAGGCCTGGCACAGGGCTCACACCACCGCTGTCTGTTTTCCTCCCTGCAGTAACAACCTAGTGCAGTCAGCTAAAACACTGTGCAGCCTCTCTGCTATCCCCATTGCACTTAGGAAGTGCAGATAGAGCACAGAGCCGAGTTCCTTGTTAGCACATGACATTTTTGATTTAAAGTGGCCAAGGAGAGCAGGGTGGTGAAATATTTCCCCACGCAGTGTTTGGATCTGTGGCTTTTTTGTGGGTTTCCCTTCGGCAGTAAATCCAGCCGTTTTGCCCAGGCAAGAGTTGGGTGCTGAGCGCTCCAAACTCGATACATCAATCCAAAAACATCTCGTCTCTCTGCAGGTCACGTTCAGAAACGAAGATATTTTTGTCAGGGCCAAGGATGTCTTCAGCATCCAGCACAGCGCAGGCCTGGGCTCGTTCCTGCAGTGCCAGCCAAGCCCCACATCCCCTAATAAAACCAACTTCTTCAGCACAAATTCTTCAGACTGGGCATTCGGGCTGTCTGCCAGCTCCACCTCGGCCACCTGGATCAACGACACGGTTTGCTCTCTCCGCGTTCGCTACGCCGAGGAGCAGCAGGTCCCAGTGATCAGCCCCCACAACACGGGGCTGGAGCAGCCGGGGCCCTACACGCTCAGAGCCAGCGTGGACAACGGCCCCTTCAGCGCCAACCTCTCCTGCACGTTCTGGGTCACCTCCCGGGTGTCGGGTCTGCGCGTTGTCCACCCGGCTCCGCAGGGGGGCAAGGTGTACGTGCCCTCCAACCACACCTCCCTGCTGGTTAAGCTCTCCTCGGGTGCCAACGCCACGGCCCGCTGGCTGGGTGACAACCACAGCGTGCCCTTCAAGGGGAGCTGCCCCACGGCTGTGGCTCTGCTGACGGCCGAGTGCGCCAGGGACACCAACGACACCTGGTTCGCCGTGCTCAGCCTGAGCGGCCTCAGGGAGGGGGCCAGCAGCCACGTGCTGGTGGCGGAGAACGCCGTCAGCTCCCAGAACATCACCGTCGTAGTGAAAGTGGAGGAGCCCATCCGCGGGCTGAGGGCCACGCCTGACCCTGAGAGCAGGGTCCTGCTGAACACGCGAGTGGTGAGTGGCTGCCGCTGCTGTTAGTGATG
This sequence comes from Anas platyrhynchos, assembly GCF_047663525.1. NCBI lineage: Eukaryota > Metazoa > Chordata > Aves > Anseriformes > Anatidae > Anas > Anas platyrhynchos. Next base: position 18,745,105 of record NC_092601.1, on the reverse strand, counting down.
GTTTTTAGCCTCCACTGCTGGCGGTGTGGGTTTGAGAAGAGGAGGGCTGGGGGTCAGGGCACAGCCCTGCTTGCTGCTAAGCGCTGGCTCGTGGGCCATGCAGTCAGTGCTGCTGCTGGGACGTGCATGTGGCAAACCCCACTGCTGCTCGCGGGCAGGAAGGCAGCTCAGCTGTGTGCTCACTGTAATTCCCTCAGTGGTAAGGCAGCACGCAGTGTCAGGGGCATACTGGCGTTGTATTTGCTCAGGGGATCGCTCAGAAAATTGATGTATTATCAGAGGCCAGTGATTACCTCCTTGTGACTTGTTAAGGTAGTTATTCTTGTAGGCATTTTGATTTGCTCTACTAAGTCCTTACACCAGCCAGCTGAAACTATAGGCGTGTTTCATCCATCCATCAAAGTCTTGGATTGCTCTGGTGTTTGCAGTCTGTTTTTTTTTTCCCCCTCAAATCTGCTGTCTCCAGAACTACAGCCGAGCCCTAGGAACCTGTTTAAGAGCTGCCCATTGATAGCTGTGAAATGCTGTGTTCAGCTTCTGGCTGCTTGTGGCAGAACCCGGTGCCTGCAGTGCCTTCTGGTCTCACCCTCCCTAGCTGCCACGGTGTGCTCAGGAGGCACGGGAGGAGGGAGGAAGAAACTCTGCCCTGTCCAGCACAAGGCAACCACCTTAGCCTTTGGGGCAGGCAGCATCCATGGACGAGAGTCAGAGACTGGGGTTGCAGGTGTAGGTGAAGCTGAGTTGTTTCTACAAAGGTTTCAGAAATGTTTTCAGGCAGCAAGGAGACCTGATGCCCAGAGCAGAGCGTTACAGTGTGGGAGCAGGCAGTGTGGCTTCTGCTCCCAGCTCTGCTGTTGGTTTTAGGGTTGGGGCGTGCAGTGCCCTGTCGGTGACACGGCTGCAGATGGTCTTGCACCCCTGTGTCGTGCTCTGAGTGCTGTCTGACTGATACGTGATGCCTCCCAGCCTGGCTCTGTTTCTTCTCCAGGTCATCTGGAGATCTTCTGGGAAGCACTGTGCATGCTTTTCCCTTGCCCTAGTGTAAAATGTCCTCATGCCTTTCAGAGCTACGTCCCTGTGATGGAAGCCGGGTCAGATGTGACTTTCCGATGGACGGTAGATGATAAGCCATCTTTCACTTTTTACAATGTTGTCTTCAACGTTATCTACCAAAGCCCAGCTGTGTACAAGCTTTCGGTAAGCTAAGGCCTTTCCCATAATACCCTTTTAATCCTGGGTTTCCATTTTATCCCACAAACTAAGCAGGGAAAGCAACAGGGAGAGGAGAAAGCAGAGGTTTCTGCAGACAGGGTGCTGGGGCTGCCCTTGGCATGTTCAGTTTTAGGAGTCCCCCATCCCCACACCATGTGCCTGGAGCTGCTCACCTGCGGCTGTCCCAGGGTGGTTCTTGCTCCCTCGGTGTCTGCAAGTCCCCGTGCTCAGCAGCTGGAAAGAGCACGGGGCACACAGAGCAGGCAAAAGGATGGCAGGGTCAGGGCCAGAGGAGCGTCGGGATGAGCAGCCTTTCTGTCCTCCTGCTGGCTAGAACCAGCCCTTCCTTGGGCTAACGTAGTGGTGGAGGTGTGGTGGGTCCAGCAAGAGGAGGCTGTGCCAGGTAGGGAAAACCATAAACCTTCCAGTTCATGCTGCTTCCCAGTGCCATTCAGGCCATTGCTTCTGCCTCCCTGTCCCCCAGGCTGCTCTTCTCTGACCTCCCCTGCCTGCCTGGGGCAATCTCTCCCCTGCGGGGAAGCCCCTCTCTGAGCAGGGGGCATCCCGGCACGGTGATCCCAAATGTGTTCTTTGTCCCACTGTCCTTCCCAGCTCACCGCCTCCAACCACGTCAGTAACTTTACGGTCAACTACAACGTCACAGTAGAGATGATGAACAAGATGAAGAACCTGACTGTGCTGGGTGTCCTGCCTGTCCTCCCCCAGAACAGCTCCGTGGAGTTCACAGCCAGAGTCCAGGTTGATTCAGCCGTGGATGCTCTGTTCCTGTGAGTCCTTTGCAAGTTGCCTACCTTAGGGTTTTGCTGTGCATGACTTACTGGCCTTCCCTACATTAGGACTCTTCTCAGGGCCAGTTGATTTCCAATGTCTCATTCTTCAGCAGCTGTCTCACTGATTTGAAGTGCAAACTGCTGTCTAGTTAATCCCTGGAAGGGATTCAATCACACTAGCTGGGACCTTTACTTCAAGCCTCAAATACTTTTAATTTAAACGTTTGCAATACTTCTTCAGTGTTTAGTTCCCTCTCTTACCAGTGCTGTGCTCTGCTCACAGCCACGGTTATGCAGCACTGGCCCAGCTACTTCTTTGGTACTTGGCATTACAATTCCTGTGTTTTTTTTTCCAAAAACCCCAGCCCTGCATCTGAAAGATCCGGGCTTGGGGCTTGTGTGGAACGGTGCAACATGGTCTGTGTGTTTCTCCAGGTGGGATTTTGGAGATGATGTCCAGGAGACATACCAGTTCAAACCTCCCTACAACAAGTCTTTCCTTGTCCCTGATCCCAGCGTCCATGAGGTTGTAATCGAGCACAATGTCACACACGTCTACGAACACCCAGGTAAGCTCGGGCTGGTTCTCTGTGGAAGAAGGGACTCAGATGTATTTGTTGGGGGGGTCACAAGGTGTCTTCAAATAAAATGGCTTGCTCGTTCTTCAGCAAACTGCCAGAGGAAATGGAAGTCTCTAGCAGCTTGCCTTATTTTTCTGCTCTCTTCCTCTGCAGGTGAATACGCTCTGATGGTTCAAGTATCAAACCAGTTTGAGAACCTCACCCACTTGGTCCCAGTTCACATCCACAGTTACCTGATTGATGTGAAGATGGAAGCAGAGGAAGATGTTTTGGTTGTGAGCCGTCCGGTCACCTTCAGAGCTACTGCACTGCCGTCCCCTTACGGTGTCTGGTACACCTGGGACTTCGGGGACGGCTCCTCGCTGTTGACAGTGAGCCAGCCTACGGTGACCTACAGCTACTCCAGAAGAGGGGTCTACAACATCACCGTGTCCGTGAACAACACCATAAGCAGTGTGGAGACAGTCGAGTGTTACCAGGTGTTTGAAGAGATAACGGGGCTCAGCGTTTCTGTAGATGAGGCAGCGGAGCTGGGTGCAGCGGTAACTGTTAATGCTTCGGTGCAGACAGGGGACAGTATCACCTGGATATTCGATATGGGGGACGGGACGGTGCTGAGGAGCCAGGTGCCAGTGGTCGAGCACGTGTACACAAAGGACATCAACTGCACCGTGAACGTGACAGCTGTGAATCCTGTGAACTCTGTCTCCCAGAGCGTTCCTGTTCGGATATTTGTCTTGGAAGTGCTCAGAATAGACCCTACTTCTTGCATCCTTGAGCATCCAGATGTGCAGCTCACTGCGTATGTGACGGGGAATCCTGATGAATACATCTTCGACTGGACCTTTGGAGATGGCTCATCCAACGTCACGGTCAGCGGGGACCCTGTAGTGATGCACAACTTCACCCGGAGCGGGACGTTCCTCCTCTCCCTGACCCTCTCGAGCAGGTTTAACAAGGCTCATTATTTCACCAGTGTCTGCGTGGAGCCTGAGATAGTCAACGTCACGCTTCTCCCTCCCAAGCAGTTTGTGAGGCTTGGTGAGGAAAGCAGCTTCCAGGTCAGTGCCATGCCCCCCTACCAGTACCGCTACCGCTGGGATTTTGGAAACAATGAGTCCACGAGGTCGAGTGGGACTGAAGTCACCTACACCTACAAGAACACAGGGGTCTTCCTGGTCACAGTGACTGTCTCCAACAATGTCTCTTTCAATAACGACACGGCATTTGTGGAAGTCCAGGAACCCGTTGGGGTAGCAAAGATTGAATATAATGGGACAAGGGTGTTGGAGCTGAACCAGATCTACCTGTTCTCTGCCAGCATGAATGGGACCAAAGTGAATTACTTCTGGGACTTTGGAGATGGCACTACCCAGCCTGGCCAAATCACCACTCACTCCTACAACAACACAGGCCATTACACTATTGGTGTGACAGGCCGGAATGACGTGAGCTCCAATGAGACCAGGATTGAGGTCACAGTGAAACGGCGGCTTCAGGGGATTACCATCAATGCCAGCAGGACAGTGGTGCCGTTAAATGGCTCGGTGAGCTTTGTGTCCACACTGGTAGCTGGCAGTGCCATCCGCTACTCTTGGATCCTCTGTGACCGGTGCACTCCCATCCAAGGCTCCTCCACAATTTCCTACACCTTCCGCTCCGTGGGCACGTTCAATGTCATTGTGACAGCAGAGAACGAGATCAGCTCGTTGCAGGACAGCATCTACGTCTACGTCCTGGAACAGATCGAAGGCCTGCAGGTGGCTAGCAGTGACCTGGTGGAGGATGTCTACTTCCCAACGAACAAAACGCTCCATCTGCATGCAGTGGTGAGAGAGGGGACAAACATCTCTTACAGCTGGGTAGCCCAAAAAGATGGCCATGCCGTGCAGACCTTTACTGGGAAAACCTTTTCCTTGAACATCCTAGAAGCTGGGAACTACACCGTCTATCTGAAAGCCACGAACATGCTGGGATGCGCAACTGCTAACAAGACACTGGAATTCATCGAAAGCCTTGGTGTTTTAAAGCCTTATGCCTTCCCCAACCCAGTTGCCATTAATGCCTCTGTTAATATAAGTGCCACCATAACCAGCGGCACTGGTATTACCTATGTTTGGTACCTGGAGGATGGCTTCTCTCCCGTTACATCTGAACCCTTCATTATACACTCCTTCCAAAGCCCTGGAGCTATGGAGGTCATCGTTGGAGCAGAAAACAAGCTGGATTCGACCAATGCAACAATTTATGTCTGTGTGGAGGAGGTCATAGAGGGGCTGAGTATAGGCACTGCGGAACTGGACTGTAGGTATGTCTCTTCGGGCTCCACTGTGGTCTTCGAGGGGGAGCTGCAGAAGGGGACCGAAGTGACGTGGCTTTGGGAGGTGCCAAACGGCACGTTGACAGGCCAGTCCGTGGCAGTCACGTTCCCCACAGCAGGCTTTTATACCGTCTATCTGAATGCATCAAATGACATCAGCTGGGCTCTGGCCAGCAGGAATATCTCCGTGCTGGACAGGATTCAAGGACTGGAAGTGCTTGCCAGCAAGAAGGTGGTGGAGCCAGGAGAACAGGTCACCTTCATCATCAGGATGGTGTCGGGGACCTCAGTGAGTTACTTGGTGAGCATAAGTGGGGACTACTCCGTGGTGCTCAACGGGTCCAAGTACACGCATGAGTTCACCAAGAGCGGCGATTACTTGGTGACCGTGACCGTGCAGAACCAAATCAGCATCGCGCACGCCCAGGTGCTCATCTCCGTCCTGGAGGCTGTCCGCGATGTCAGGCTCCTGAACTGCTGCGAGCGAGGCGTGCCCACGGGCACGGAGAAGAGCTTCAGCGCCCAGGTGGGGAGCGGCTCCCGCGTCTCCTTCTCCTGGCAGTTCTCCCTCTGGAAAGAGCAGGGCCGCTCCGTGGTCACCATGGCAGGAGAGAGCGTTTCCTACACTCCAGAAGCTGCGGGGCTGCTTGAGATTTACCTCCGTGCCTTCAACGACTTGGGAGGTGTCAATATCACCAGAACCATCCAGGTCCAGGACCCGATAGTCCATGTCTCCCTCACCGCCTCCAATGCCTTTGTCAACAGGACAGCGCTGTTCGAGGCCGTGGTGGTGCCCAGTGCCAGGGGTGTGGAGTTCCTGTGGACCTTCGGGGACGGCTCTTCCACCCAAACCACCAGGGTCGCGGTGGCCAACTATTCTTACCTGAGCCCTGGGGATTACCTGGTGGAGGTGAACGCCACCAATCTCATCAGCTTCCTCACGGCCCGCCTCACCGTGACCGTCAGAGTTCTGGAGTGTGAGGAGCCAGAGGTGGAGCTGGCCTTGCCCCCTCAAGTCGTGATGAAGCGGTCCCAGAGGAACTACCTGGAGGCACAGCTTGACCTGCGGGGGTGTATCAAGTACCAGACGGAGCACCTGTGGGAGATATACCGGGCACCCAGCTGCCTGAGCCTGGACGAGTCCAGCAGGATCCATCTGCCCAACGTAGATGTGAACAGGCCGCAGCTGGTTATACCAAAGCTTGCCCTGGAAGTCGGGAACTACTGCTTTGTCTTCATCGTCTCCTTTGGAGATACCCCACTGTCCAAAAGCATCTTTGCCAACGTGACCATGATACCAAGTAAACTGGTCCCAATCATTGATGGGGGCTCATACCGCGTGTGGTCCAACACTCAGGACTTGATCTTGGATGGGGAGAAGTCCTACGACCCGAACTTGGAAGATGGTGAACAGACTCCGCTGTTTTACCAATGGTCTTGTACGTTCTCCTCCAAGGTAAGAGAACATTTTTGCACAGCCACAGAGGGTGATAATTCGGGAGCTCCAGCTCCACGTCAGCTCCACTGTATGAGCTAGTGTCTGGGTTGAAATGGTGACAAGGGGAGCTTTTGTCAGCACCTTTGACAAAGCTGCTCAGGAAGGAGGGTTGCAAAGATTGCCCAATTCCCAGCTCAGGGTGGTGGTACAAAGGTTTTGGGAGGAGCTGAGTGATGCAGCCTGCAGCGTGCTTCAGAAGCATTTGCACTGGAAGCTGAAACATTCTCATTGCTGCTTCCTTTGGACTTGGCCTCTGCTTCATGTTTTCAGTGTAGCTGCTTCCATAACCTGGAGCAATTACAGAGCTGCTGATTGCAGTCCAAGGAGCTGAGGGCTCTGGTCCCTCTTCCATTAACAGTCCAAAGGTCTCTGATAGCAGCAGGGGCCAGCGTTGGACTTCAGAGGAGGCAAGTCCCAAGGAGGTAGTCCCAGACGAGTCTCTGTGCCTGTCCTCCTGGCACACTGAAACGATCTGACACTGCAGTGGTAAAAGGGCAGGGGAGAGTTGCCGTTCAAATTGTCATGGGAGATCCACCTGGGGAATATTTTTCTAATTGAATGCAGGATTGTTTTGCTTGTAAAAGAGCATTGTTTTCTGTCTTTACAAAGTAAAAAAACGTGAAGTGTGTGTGGATTAGACTTTCAAGTTCAATTTGACGTTTTTTGTGTTGTTTGGCAATGTTTATAAACTTTAATTCATGAAAAGTTAATTGCTATCAAATAAGAACTTGGAACTCAGATGAAATACAGGAGTGTTCTAAAAACTTCTTACTAACCTGAGGAATAGGATGATGTGCTTTGTTATCCACACCGCCCCGTTGCTCCCACCCCGGCGGTGGCGTTGCGCAGTAAGGTCTGTGGCAGTGATTTGGCTTGGTGTGGGCCTGAATGTTTTGGCTGTGGACTAACCCGACGTGCACCCGTACCAAGGAGGGTTTGAAAGTTCTTTTCTCCTTGCAAGCAGAGCTCGGCTGCAGGGTGCTCTCTGAATTTCAGTGCCAGTGGAGGAAATGTCACAATTCCCAAAGCTGAATTAGAAGCAGATGTGGAGTACACGTTCAGCCTCACTGTCTGGAAGGAGGGCATGAGTCCCGAGGCAACAAATCAAACCGTACGTACCACAGAACGCTGTCACTTTCTGCCTTTGTGCGCCCGTTGCTGGGCACAGCCATGCTGGATGTCTGCTGGATGTCTGTTCTGTTCTGTCTAGAGCCTTCCAAGGAAGAACCAGAACCTTCTGAGGTTCTGTTTCCAAGGTCCCAAGGTCTCCTTCCCTGGCCTGAGCGGAGAGCCCAGTGCCAGTCCCATGAGGGGCTGTGGAAGGCTCTGCTATCAGAGGTGCAGGGGAGGGAGATTTTAGGACATCGCTGGGGCTCCATAACCAATCCCACCCAGGTCATTGGCAGAAACAGACACTGGTATTTCCGTGATATATTCATCTATGCTGCCTTGGGCAGCTCTTTGTGCCTGTCGTGCCAAAGCCCTTTGAGCTTCTTCCTTCCTGCGGAGCTGGGGTTGGTCTCGCTGTGCAGCTTGGTGTTAGTCACCCAGCCTTGGGCTGCTGCCATTCCTGGGACCAAGAGGCAGCAGATCTGTAAGAGAACAACAAAGCAGCCCATGGTCAGTCACTGTTCCACTCTGTGTGCAGTCCCGGGCCCTTCACACGTCACGTTTCTAGGCTCTTCCCTGATTTTTACCCAGAGAGAGCTTCCTAAGAGTTGGTCCTTAATTTCACTGTCAACAGTTCCTCTCTTCTCTCCTTCTGAATTTTTTTAAGGGAGGGTTTTTAAGTGCATGTTGTTTATGTCAAATTAAGCCCAACACTGAATGCATCTGCAGTCCGACAGCAGTTATGGTTTATGTCAGAAACATTCATCGTGGTGTGTTTGGCAATTAGAGATATAGTTAGTCTGAAAATGGAAATTCTTACTGCCTGGGTTTTAAACCAAAGCTGGAGGATAAAAAGAAAAAAATTAAATTGATAGTCTTTCAAGGACATTCCGTACTATCTGGTTTCCATGCATGAGCGCAAAACAATGATTCCAGTGTCATAGGAAATTTGCAAATACTGGAGGAATGAATGAAGCTTCAATGCACTCAGGCTTAATGCTGCGGAATATTTATCCCCTTTTAAAAGTCTGCCATACTAAACAGTGTCTTCACTATTGTCTTTCTTTGAATTTGGAATATTCATTATGCCGGGGCAGAGGGCTCTGGCCCCTGCTAGATGGTCCTGCTTCCTAGGGGATTAAAGGCATTTGGACAAAGAACCGGGCAGAGCTCAGCAGCCATCGTGTCTGGAGACTGGTGCTTCTGAAGCTTTCCTCCCTCGGAGTGCTTTGCCGGGGAGCTGTGATGGATGTCTTGAGATGTGCAGCTTAGATCAGAGATAGAAGTCCAGAATAACACCCTGCTCTCTGGAAAAGGAGGTTCTTCCACCTGCCGAGCAAGGAGAGCTTGATGCACAGCAGGACTTGCATCTAGCTAATTTTGCCACCGTTCCTGTCTCTCTGGGACAGAGCTGTGCCAGGAGTGCTCACAGCACTCCAGAGCCCAGGGGTGCAGGCTGCTGCCAAGCTCGGTAGCTGAGAGCAGGAGCTGGGGAGGCAGCCTGGGGGGACCAGGCACTGCCTTTGCAGAGGACATCCTCAGTTCACCAGGCTCACTGGCTTGCTCTGAGCCCTCCGTTGTTCTGTAAAAGCTTCCTGTTAAGCACCCTGTTGTGCCGAGGACAGGAACCCACAGCCCTGCACTGTGTGCACCGCAGAAGTGTGTGATCCCTCGGGGTCAGGCTCTGCACAGCTGCAGAGGCAGGGCCAGAGGTTTGGCCCCCAGAAAACAAAGGAGAGTTGCAGTTGCTTCCTGGAGCAGGTGCTCACCAGATGTTTGGTCTGCGTTATAATGGAGGCTTTCCTCCTTCCATTTAGACTTCGCCTCTTTTCCAAGCTGTAGTGCAGATCTCTTTTTTGTAGGGCTGAGAGCTGTCCTGCAATGCTCAGAACAGCAAAGTGCTTCAGGTAGCATCATCCCCACCCTGAATGGCAAGTAGGACTCACTGGGAATTCAGTATGGGGTACAAGAGGAGCATTTTGAAAATGATTCATGTTGGAAAATGCAAATAAAATAAACCCAGAATTTCCTTGATGGGCCCAGCTTGGCTTTGGGTGGCTCTTGAAAATCAGTGGCAGAACAACTCACCTCGCCCAGCATAAGAAAACTGAGGTAGCTGAAGTCTGACCTGGGATCCTTTGGAAATCCCTCTCTGCTGTCCCCTTAGCACAGAGTGGGCTGGTGCAGAGCAACTCCTGCTTGGAGACCCAGGTGCTGGGATGGCTGCTTGCTGGTTAGGTGTCTGTATTCTTGCCCCCCAGCCTCTCAGACCTCCTGACGGAGCCTCTTGTTTTCCCAGGTGTTCATCAAGAGGGGAGGAGTCCCTATCGTGTCCCTGGAGTGTGTTTCCTGCAAGGCTCAGTCTGTCTACGAAGTCAGCAAGAGCTCCTACGTGTACCTGGAGGGGACCTGCCAGAACTGCCACAATGACTCCAAGCTCGGGGTAAAGCCATCCGCTCCACTTTTGGTAGACTTCAGGGAGAACGGGGCAGTCCCAGAGGTCGGGGTGGAAAGACTGAGTCCCCGGGCAAGCTGTCTGAGCTTCTCCTTGCCCGAGGTTGTTCCAGCTGCATCCTGAAGGAGACACCTGCTCTGGTGGACCCGCAGGTTGTGGGACACGTGCCCTGTTAGTGCTCCATCAATGTCTACCCAAGGGGGGGCCTTGCTGAGTTATTTTCAAGCCAAGCCTATGAATGACCAGACCTTTTTATGCAAAGGCTACGTTTTTTCCTGTAACAGATCAGAAAAGTGCTTTTACCTCCCTGCTGGTTGGCATTTCACACGCTGTTCGGGTGGTTCAAGCAGAGGTTGCTCAGTCCCTCATGCTCTCCTTTAATTACAGATTCCACTACGCAGCGTCTCTGCAACCTGTTGAATGAAACAGGTCTTGGAAGTGGAAGTCCCTCTGTGAGAGCTAATCTGTATTTCTCCCAGCAAGGCGAGCATGTACTTGCATGGCATTTGCTGGCCGGCTCTCTCAGCAATCCTCTTGTTATCACAATTGTACATTTGTGCTATTAACAGTAATCATCCAGGACACGTTCAGCTTACAGCATATAAAACATGGTATCCCGTGGAGACTCCACCAGTACTTAATTTATTTCCTGTGTTTTGTATTCTGTATTATGAAATATTCTGTCGGAGGATGATGTAATCCCAGAGACTAAAGCAGATCTCACAGTGGAAATATTCCCACCAGACATTTTGGAAAGGTTCCAGTTCTTGTTGCTGTAGCACACGAGACTAAAGCTGAATTATCAACTGCAAATTTGGCAGACGCTCCCAGTAGAAATCTGTTACTTTTTATAAGAGACTCAATCTGAAAACGTTTCGGGGCATAACTTCAGATTCAAACAAAACCTCTCCTGTCTTTCCCCTCTTCATCTCCGCAGAGATGGGCAGCGCACAGCTTTAAAAACAAGTCCCTCGTGCTGGACAAAAGAACTACATCCACTGGCGATACAGGAATGAACCTGGTCTTGAGGCAAGGGGCGCTGAAGGACGGCGAGGGGTACACTTTCACCCTCCACATCACAGACCTCACGACAGGGGAGGAAGGCTTTGCCTCCATTGACCTGCTGCCCAACCAGCCGCCTGTCGGAGGGTCCTGCAGGCTGTTTCCCAGAGGACCACTCAGGGCACTGATGGCAAAGGTGCACTTTGAGTGTACAGGTGAGTGTGCTGGGCACTTGCCAGCCCTCTCTGTTCTTCGTGGGCAAATGTTTCTCCTGCTCAGTAAGGTACCAGCTGCCCTTATTCTCACAGAAGTTGTCTTTTCCCTAACTCCAGCCCCAGGACACTGTTGGTCAGGCCTGAGTTCAGAAGTGGACCTTAACGTTTCTGTCCCCTAGAATTTGGACCACAAGCAATTTTGTGTGATCAAATCAAGGAGCTCTCTAAAATTCATGGCAGGCACTTTTTTTTATACCTCGTCCATGTATTTGAATGGCAGTATCCAGGGCAGGACAGTACTCATGGAAGAAACTGGCGTTTGGGGGCAGGAAAAAGAACATAGATGCTCTAAACTGAGTCACACAGACGTGGGAAGAGTAGAGACAGAGCACTGGGGCCTTCTCTTCCATGTGGGCTGGATGTTCCCATCAGCAGTTACCTTCTCAACCAGCTGCAGAGACAGCAACAAAGAGACCAGCTTTGGAAAAGCGGCCTGGCTGACAGCCTATAGCCTTGGGCCAACGAATAAGTGCCTCTGAAAACCTTATTTCCCCAAATGATTAGTGTTAGAGATTAATGTGTTCTGTGCACAAATGCTGGGAAGCCACGCCGCAGAGGAAATGACGAGCCCTGCTGGTTCTGGGGAGCCTGGTCACCGAAGCGCAGTTTAAGCTGGAGGAGAAACAGAAGTGTGCTCAGCGTGCTGTGACTGTGACTTTGGTATGAGCTACCCAGAGTATTACCCAGAGTAATTATGAAATCAGTACGTCTTTGGAGCAGTGGGAATTCTAGCTCTGGGTGATTGTTTTTAAGCTGAAGGGGAATGCTCAGGACGCAGCCCCGCTGCAGTGAGCCCTGGCAGAGCCAGGTCCTCCCAGTCCTTCGCTGGTGCTTACTGGCAGAAGTGCAGCAGATTTCCACACTGCCCAGCCCCACAACATTCCCTGTATTATCCAGGAGCTTCAGGGAAACTTTTGTGCAGGTTCTGTCCTAGACCCATTTGTTCCTAAAATGGTGAACTGCCTGAGGGCTGCACCAAGCTCTGTCTAGTGTAAAATTTTGCAGGATTGGTGCAGAAACTGTGACCTTGGATGAGTGCTGCTCTATTCTCATTTTTATTTTATTTGGGAGCTCTTCACAGACCCGTTCAAATGTTACAGGATACAGACACCCACACAGAAACCCCTAAACATCAGGAAAAGTGTCAAACCTTTGCATTGCAGCCCTGAAAACATCATCCGGCCTGCTGGAATCTTTAAGCTGCCCCAACTGTGGGCTCCAGGGTGGTGACATCTCCCCAGTGCCCCCTCCCCCCAGTCACCTCTTTTTGGGTTTGTTCGCAGGCTGGCGGGACACAGAAAACGTGGACGACCCGCTGGTGTACATCCTGCTGGCGTCGCGCCGCCGTGCCGGGCACTACCACGAGTTCTGCGTGTACAAGGGCAGCCGTGCCGAGCACAGCGCCTTCCTGCCCCCGGGCTTCCAGGAGAGTGGCTTCGTGGTGTCCGTGTCAGTCCTCGTCCAGGACCAGCTGGGTGCCACCGTGGTGGCCGTTAACTGGTAAGGCTGGGGGGAGGCTGCTCTGGGGCTGTGCCAGGGACCGGCCGAGGCTCCTGGATGTCAGCATTATGCCTGAACCACCAGGTCCTTTCCTGAAGGGCTCAGCACATCCTGGTGAAATGTTCTCCTCCTGAACAAGGCCCCTGCAGGAAGGCAAAGGGAGATTTAGCAGAAGTGAGGCACTGCAGCCACAGAGAGCTCCAGTCTTTGTGGATCGTCTCCCAAGGGGGAGACTTTTTCCCAGCAGTTATGGCTCTCCTGATCCCCCTCTTAATTTCCTGCTGACACTTTGCTTTGAAGGCACTGTGTTGCTTTTTCAGAAGGTCTCTGATGCTCTGTGCTCTGCCCCCTTCTGTGCATCAAGAGCTGCTGAAGGAGAAGTGGCAGCAGCAAGCAGTGGTGCCTGCTGCTGTGAGCCAGGGAGGTGCCGTGTAGCTGAGGTGGGGAGCACGAGCACTGGAACAGGGTGGAAGGCATTGCAGCTCCAGTCTCAGCAGGGCCAGCACCTTAAAATCCCTGTTACCCCTTCTCCAAACACCCCTTGGCTTCCAGTGTGCTCCGTGCAGGCAACGAGTGCCCCTGGGTCTTGGGGGAGCCTCCTGAAGGGGTCTCAGTGCCTCCTGCCCCAGCTCTGTGCCTGCTCCGGGCCGATTTGTAGCTCTCCACACTGTCCGTGCGGTCCTGGCCCCCCCGGGGGGGAGCACACAGCCCTGCGGTGCCTGGGGAGGACAATCTGTGACCCAGCTGTTCCTCAGGCCCCGGGGAATGGTGCCAAAAGCAGCGCAGCTCCTCCCAGCACTCTGCTCCTGTTTGTAAGCTCTTTACACTCCGTCACATCAAACCTGGATTTTCTCCTCTGGGCTCAGCGCACCTGTGTGTGCCCACAGAGGGAGCAGGCTCAGGTCCCCGAAGTTCCTACATCCTGGTGCAAACTGGGCACCAGGGCAGGCATTAGCAATGCTCTCGCTGTTGTTTAACCACCTGGTCCCCCCTTACCTTCCTTCCCAGCTCCCCGTTCTGCCCCCAGCCCCGTTTCACAGCACGCTCTTCAACCAAATGCCTCTTTTCTTCGGCAGCTCCATGGAAATCGGCTTACCCAGGGGCTTCCCCAGCCTCTCCTACTGGCTCTACAATCAAACCGACACCGTGCTCCAGGGCTTAGTGAAGCAGGGGGACCCTCAGCAGGTCATCGAGTACTCCCTGGCCCTCATCACCATCTTAAATGAGGTAAAGCAGCACTGTGCCCAAGAGGGGCCTCCGGAAGCCCTTGCGATCGCCAGTAATGTTCTTTGGCCAGGTTTTCCACAGCGATGTAGGGAAGTGACTAATGCTACAGTTTTCCGTGTAAATCAGCATACGTGCATGGTGGGAGCAGGGCTGGAGTGATTTCCATGCATCAAAAAGAGAGTAACAGTCTCCAGACACACAATGACCAGAGAAAGCTGAGGGGCTGTACAATAAAGCAGGGTTCCCAGGGAAGGCAATGGCCTGGGCATCCCCTGTTCAGCTGTCATGTTCAGATAGGTTAGCAGTTGAGAGGAAAAAATCAAGTCTAAACGCTGAATTTAAAAGCGGGAATCTTGGCCCAAATTCCCCCATCTGCCCCATGCTTCCCTTGAAGCCACCTCGCTCCATCACAGCAGGCCTGGAAACTCCCGGTAGCTGCTCAGGTGCTGTCTGGGTGCTACGGAGACCTCCTTGTCCTGAGTGCTGAGCTGGAAAGCTCTTCTGGCTGCACAAGAGGCTTTTGATCTATGGTGTAGGGGCATCATCCTCCTGGCAGCTTTTACTCTCACTCCTGTCTAAAGTAGGGCCCAGTCCCTCCGTGTGTCTCTATAGGCAGGGTAGGAATTTTGGTCTATAGTCGTGCTTTTTCCCCCAAAAATAGCCCGCTGCATGCCTGGGCACCAGGCTGGGGTGATGCCCACGAGCACAGGCACTGTGCTGAGCTGGACGGGGACTGCTCACTGGTGTGCTGCCGAGCTGTCCCATGTGAGGGTGTTAAGTGAATTGCTGAGTGCACACAGGTGAAATTGAGAAAGTTCTGCTGAAAACCCAGCTCATGAGAGGGGAGAAGAACAGGCGGGGAGAAGGTGTAGAATGCAGGAGAGGTGCCTTCAGCACAGCTCATCACTGAAGCAGCCCGATGCGTTCCCTCACTGCCTGCTTTGATCCCCTCAGTATGAGCGGACAGAGCTTCTGGAGCCTGAGACTGGGAACGAGTTTGAGCTGCGGACCTGGACCCGCAACAACATCACAGAAACCCTGAACTCGCTGAACGTGAACACGGTGGATGACATCCAGCAGATCTCAGCAGCGCTGGCTCAATGCACGGTACGTACTTCGTCACCACCTCCTCCCACCTGCTGCCCTTCAGGTGCAGTTTAGGAGCAGTTCAGTTCTTGTTCTGCTTCCCTGCCCCTCTCTGTCCCACACACACCACACGAGGACAGGTGTCACTTGCTGACATCATTAGGGTTTCAGTGGAAATGTCCCAACCGTTGTCATCTCTGCCCCTCACATCACTGATCTAGCAGGCAGGTTTAATGATGCATTCATGTGCTGGAAGTTCACCTAGAAACTCTGTGCTTTTAATACCAGCCTTGCTGTGGCAGCTTGCTTGCAAGAGGGATCCTTAACGAGCAGATGGAGACTGTAGGAAGGGCCCCAGCAGGTTAGAGAGGCACTGGAATAAGTTGCTGAGGGATGCGCAGCATCTCCAAGGACAGGCTGGGCTCCACCAGGAGTAACACAAGTAGAGGCGGACCTGCCTTGAGCCAGGGGCCAAAGCCAAGGGCTGATGTTCCTTCCAGCCCTGTACAAGATGAGAAGCACTTTCTTTGCTCTGCTGTTGACTGGAAGTGCTGTTTTCCCTGGCCAGCCAGCAGTTTCTGCTCCCTGGTGCTGGGGCTGCTGCCTGTTGGATTGAGGAGTGGTATTGTGTGTTTTGTCAGATGGGCAAAGGGAAGAGAGCCCAGTTATATAACGCACTAGGGTTTTGGTGGTCAGCCAGGCTGCTCTGGCATGCTGTTGCTTCCCCGCCCTCCCAATCTTTCCTTCTCGGGGCTGGAGTCAGGTACCCTGACCTTGGCTGCTCATCGCCCCCCAGCCAGGTCAGCAACCGTGCTCGCTGGGAACAGGCTCTCACTGAGATCACGGACAGACTACTGCATCCCACCCACAGAGCGCCTGGTCTGCTGCTGCTTCCTCAGCTTCAACGTCTATAAGCCTCAAAAATCACTTCTGTCTGTTCTTCCTCGTTCAGGGATTTGGGGTTCAGCACGCCCCGTTCTGATGCCGGTGCTTTGTTTGTGTCTCTCACCCATGCCCTTGCCTTGTGACTTGATCTCGCTGTGGAAGCTCAACTCTAGAAATAGAATTTTTGTTCCATGGGAAAAGGTGATGTTCTAGGATTAGCTTGTGCTCTGGATGGGAATAAAAAGCTTATAAAAAGAGTAATACAGAATTTCCCAAATGGTTCGGAGCGGCACAGAGATCACAAATTTACTTTCCTGTAGCAGCGTCAATCGGTGCTGATACTTTTTGATTTTTCCTACAGGGGAGAGGAAAAAATAAGAATAAATTTCTCCTGGAGGGGAAAAAAGAATCTCATTCTTCTTAGTGGGTTCTTTTTTCCTGATGTCCTCGATATCTCAGTCTGTCTCGCTGTCATACAGAGTACATCCTAGCTTCTCATAGTTTACAAATAGAAGCAAAACCAGGGGAATGCTAGACCTGCAGACACTGTTTTAATTCTTCACCAAAACATATGGTGAATCACGTCTGAATCCTGTGATGATTAAAAGAAAAAGATGAATAAGAGCTAGGAACTGGCCTGTGGTAACAGCTTCCATGTGTTGCCTCGGTCCCTCCCATCCAGCCCTCGAGAGCGCTGGGAGCTGCAGGCCGTGGCTGGAACATTCTGTTTCTTGGACACGTCTGGGAGCGGAGGGAGGGACATCCATCATGCCTGAGTGGCAGGATCCCTCCCACAGTTTCCAGGAGTATTTGGACACCGCAGTGGATTCAGTTAGGGCCAGACCTTGCTGCCATTGAAGACAGTTGAGCGTGTGGAGGAATCCTGTGCAGCTCCTCCTGGGTGATTTCTGTAGGAGCAGTGTGTGGCCCCAAACGGGTGATCCATGAGTTGCAATGCCAGGAGACGTGCTTGGTCCTTACAGCCAAACCTCAGGGAAGCTGAATATGCTGCCCTTCATGGTCCTTTTCAAACTAATATGTCCTCCATCACCTCTTAGCATGCCTGCCTGTAGATGGGAGCATGAGAGGAGGTGGGTGGAAGGCTTCTGGAGACACCCACAAAACCTTGGCACCTCTTAGTGTGGGCAGAGCAGCCCTGGTCTCTGCAGGTACCTCCTCGGGGCTGGAAAGAACAAGGATAACTTGGAGAATGAAAACAGTGTTTGAACAAATGTCCTCGGGTCTTTGTAGGACTGAGCCAGCTGAATCAGGCTGTGTTTCCCTGTGCAGGTGGTGAGCAAGGAGATGGTCTGCAAGTCCTGCCTGACGAGGACCTTGAACAAGCTGGAGACCATGATGACCATTCTGCAGGGGGAAACGACCCAGGGCACCGTGACCCCAACGGGCATCGCCGACAACATTCTCAACATCACAGGTGGGCTCTGCTCACACGGGAGTGGGGGGCGTTTGACCATGCTGTAGGCACAGAGTCTGCAGGACAGCAGCAGGCTGAGGGGAGCTCTGCAGGCTTTTGCCTGGACCAGAGGTTTGGCTCGTGCCTTTTCGAGATGTTTGGGGAATCGTGTCTGAGATTTGGAGCATGGCGCCCCCATTGCTTTATTCTCCCTGCACTTTTCCCAGGGTTATCCTGGCTTTGTCAGCTGTCTCTGTGGATATTTAAATATGACAGCTGTTAATAAACTCTGCAGTACTTCAGGGAATTGTCATTCTTGTAAAGAACGAATAACAGATACGGTTTGCAGATACTCGCCTTCCTGGTTGCAGGCTGAGCAGGGTACCAGTCTTTACTGGGGCACCCCGGAATACTGGAAATTCCTGCCTGGTTACAAGCAGAGACACCTTCTTTGCACTGCTCATTATACATTTCTGACCATTTTTCAATATATAATGCAAAAACCTGGTAACATCTTTGTTTTATCCGCTCCACTGTTTCCCAATCTGTTGTTCCTGTCACTTCACAGGAGGAAAATAAAGCCTGTTGTGATTAAGTCCTCATCACCAAACGGTGTAGATTAGCCCAGACATGGCAGGAAGAGCTGACAGCTCTATTTTCAGCTCAGGGCTACTGAACACTTCAAGCGTGGCAGGTCACTGTATGCAGTGCAGAGTGACAGTGAGAAATCAGCAAGGAAAGATCTGTCTGATTGTTTTGGGAAGGTGTCAGATGTTACCTAGATGTTAGTAGTTAACTCACCTATTTACCAGCTCCTCTCTTTGCACTGTCATTTCTCTCCTGACAGGTGACTTAATCCATCTCGTCAATACGGTTTCACAAGAGTCCAAGCCCCAGGAGCTGCTTGCTGATTCCCACAACCTGCTGCTGGCTCCCAAAGCCTACAACCTGTCTTCCAGCCTGATGCGCATCCTCATGAAGTCTCGCGTGCTGAATGAAGAGCCCCTGGAGCTGGTGGGGGGAGAAATTAAGGCCACAGGCAAAAGATCTGATCCCTTTAACTTGCTTTGCTATGAGAACACGCCGAACTGCCAGTTCTCCATCCCCCAGGCTTTCAACACCACCCTTTCCAACTTGACCGACGTAATTCAAGTCATGTTCCAAGTGGACTCCAACCCGTTCCCCTTTGGTTACATCAGCAACTACACCGTGTCCACGAAGGTGGCCTCCATGGAGTTCCAGACCCACAACGGGGTGCAGATCCCCATCGGCAGCCTGGACTCGGAGAAAGCCATCACTGTAATGGTGTCAAACAACACGGACGCTGACAATCTGGCTGCTGGCACTGAGGTCATCGAGGCAAGAACGTCCGTGAACCTCATCGTGACCATGGAGAGCAACAACCGAGAAGCAGGACTGCACTTCAGGCTCACCTACAAAGTCCTGAACGGTAGCTCAGAGCCAGCTCCCCGTGCTCTTTGCTGTTTCTTTCCGTGGGTGGGGAGGGCTGGGCTGGAGGCAGGGGGCGGTTGTGTCAGGGGATGTGTTTGGGAGCACATCTCGGGACAGCAGGTCCTGTACCGCGCTGCCGAGGTTGCAGCTGTCATGAGCATTATCCAACCCTGGTGCAATCCTTGTCTGAGGATTCTGACACCGAGAAGCCTTTTGCTTTTCCCAGCAAAGCGTGGCTTCTGTGAGCTGTGTTAGCACCGGAGGGAGCTTGTCCTGTCCCTGGGTCAGGTACACTGGGATCCAGAGCCTCCTGCTCAGGAATCCTCTGAGCTGCAGGCAGAGTGCAGACAGGAAATCATCTCTCCCAGCTCCGTGTTGCTGACACTCCTCCCCGAGCATCCACTGCTGGCAGCAGCCGCGTGGTTGAGCTCTCCCTGGTGTTTATAAAGTACTTTCTGTTCTTTATCTCTCTCTCCCTGTGCAGATCATTACATCGCGAGCGAGCCTGAGCCGTTCATCATGGCCTATCTCCACCACGAACCAGAGCCCAACGAGTACAACTGCACTGCCTCGAAAAAAATCAGCCTGGAGGCCCTGTCTGGAGATGACCACAAGCTCTACACCTTCTTCACCTCGCCGCTGTAAGAGCACCTTCCCTACTGATCCCTGCCACCCCCAGGCTGTCCCGTGGATGTGCACGAGGGATTCCCAGAGCTTTGCCATGGCTAATGCCAGGCTGCCCTGGGCTGCTGTGCCGCTGGGGTTTGGAGCCAAGCTCTCTTCTTTCTGTCAGAGCAGTCGTTCTTGTGACTTCAGTCACTGACTTGCTGCCTTTCCCAGGAGTGTGTGTGTTCATGCCTCGTGTTATTTATGAGCCGTTCCTAGGCATGATCTGAGAAGAAAGACAGGCAGCTTGGGAATAGGCGGGGCAGGAGTGGAGCCACTGTTGTGTAAGTTGACACAACTTCCACGGCTTTTGGTAACAGCACGTTCAAAGAGGAATTAATCCTCCTGATGAGCGAGTCTGCTCCCAGCCAAGAAGTGAAGTTGCTCTGGAAGAGTCGTGGGGGTCAGTGGGACAGAGGGGAGGGCGGGCGGGAGAGCTGTGCAAGGCTCCCAGCACACAGAAGAGAAGGGACAGGCAGTGCAGTGCTCCCAGGTACTGAAATAACGCAAAGAGAGAAGAATTCAAGGGGTCTTTAGAGCCCCAGAACTTCAGCACAGAGGGCTGTGCAGATTATACCACGTTCACCAGGCCTTTCTTTCTCCTCCTGTGTGCTTACCTGTCCCTGCAGGGGGGTGATTTCTGGGGTTTGTGTCCCTTCAGCCCGTGGGTAATGATATCTTGCTGTCCTGCCCTTTCCAGGACGGATGACACCATCCAGAAGTATTACTTCAACATCACCAACCATTTCAGCTGGTCCCCGGTGGAGGTGACCCTGGGGCTGTACACGTCCCTGTGCCAGTACTTCAGCGAGCAGGAGCGACGCTGGAAGACAGAAGGCATCGTCCCGCTCGAGGAGACCAGGCCAGACCAGGCCGTCTGCTTAACCCAGCACCTCACTGCCTTCGGGGCCAGCCTCTTTGTGCCCCCAAACTCTGTCCAGTTCATCTTCCCTGTGAGTAGAACAAAGCAGAGGCTGTGTGATGTCTTGGGCTCCTGCTGGTGTTCACATTGGGGCTGGGTGGTGGCTGGCAGACCAGCACCCGTGCCTGTGCACCTTTGGGTGCTGCAGCCGAGCACAGAGGGGCCGTGTCCCCTGCTCGTGAGTCCTGGCTGCTGATGGTAAAAGCAGACGCTTGCAGCTGGCTTTATTCCCCAGTCTGAATACCTCGCAGTGTGCTCACCTCTTTCGTGAGACGCCAAATGCTCCTCCCAGCTGTCACAGCACTGTTTGATCCCAGAGAGCTTGCACCTGCCAGCTGCTCCCTGGCTCCTGGGGACACTGGGGCTCCTTCCAGCTCTGTTGCTGTGCCATAGGTGGGAGCAGAGAGCTCCCAGCAGCTGCTGCAGTGAGCTGGGGCTGGCTGCTGCCAGCACATGAGCCCTGAGCACAGTGTGAGCAGGAACAGGTCTCTGGTTGCACGCGGTGCTGCGAGTGATGTTCACCACAGCCCCCGGGGAGCTGTGGGGTCCTTCTGAGGAAAGAGAGCATTTATCAGCTTGGTTCTTTTCTTCCAGGCTCCAGGCCCGGGCCTCAACTACATCGTTCTGCTGACGTGCGCCGTCTGCTTTGTGACTTACTCGGTGGCCGCGCTGATTGTGCACAAGCTGGACATGATTGACATCAACCGCGTCGGGGTGATTCCCTTCTGCGGCAAGAACGGGCTGTATAAATATGAGATCCTGGTGAAAACTGGCTGGGGCAGAGGATCAGGTCAGCCCACAGACTCCTCCCGTGCTTGACTGCTAGGGTGACATCTGTGCAGCTCCCTGAGAGCTCCCCTCGGGGCATCCCGCACCAAATGTCCTCTGGCAGGGCCCAGAGCCCAGCTGTTGTTTGAAGGAGCACCGAGCAGTCAGCTCAGGGCTTACCCACAGCATTCAGATGTTTTTGTGTGTCTGATGATGGAGCAGGAGAAAAAAAGAGTCACCTCTTGCTGTAGGGAGCCAGCTGGTACAGAAATATGTGCAGGAGGAGGCAGTGGTTGTGCCTCAATGCTGGAGCTCCCTCCCGTTGATCCTTTCCTGCAGAAGCATCCAGGCCTTGTGGGCACTGCAGACTGATCGTTTTGCTTTCCGCCTCCATCCATCACTTTGTTCTCCCCTCCCAATCTTTCCTAGCAGCATGAAGGCAGAAAGCCTGGCTTTCTGACCTGGGGCTGGGTTTGTAGCTCGAGCTGCCAGAAATATCATCCCAGGCCTGGAAATGCAGGGAGCTGGGATGTGGGAGCTCTGAGCACGGATGGGCGTAGATGCCACCGTGTCACTGCTAGAGGCATGCTCCCAGTGATCTTAGTGTAACCACTGGTTTTACTGGGAGCAGCTTTGGTCCGAAGTCACCCCAAGGACCGCCCAGGTTGAGCAGGTGGACCAGGGAGCATCTGGCAACGGGTACCAGAGAGAAGTCAAAGCAAACAAGTCTTCTGACTGTCTGATGGAAGAAACATCCAGAATAAACGTCTCCTCCCAGTAGGGTGTTAGCAAGTCAAGGAATTTCAGATTCAGTCCCCTCCAAAGTGGAAAACCACGAGGATGCCAAGGATCAGTCTGAGCAGCTGCCCTGCAGGCTGTGTAACACCACCCCGGGGTGTGGGACAGCTGCCGAGGGCATTTCTGCCTCCCAGGTCCCCAGGTGGCCCCTCTGAAGGGCCAAGACACCCGGCCCCATGTCCCTGGCAGGAAGGCAGGGCTGGGAACGGCTCCACCTTGGGGGAACTTCCCTAACCGAGCCCCGTTAACCCTGCCAGGTACCACAGCGCACGTGGGGATCGCCCTGTACGGCGTGGACAACAAAAGTGGGCACAGACACCTGGACGGGGAAAACGCCTTCCACCGCAACAGCCTCGACGTGTTTCAGATCGCCACGGAGCGGAACCTGGGCAGCATCTGGCGCATCCGCATCTGGCACGACAACAAAGGTGGGACAGGAGCAGGCGTGGGGGCTGAGGCTGCCGTCGGGCATCAGGGGTTCACACGGGGAGTGCCTGCCCTGAAACACATCTCTTTATCCCTTCACCCTTAGGACTCAGCCCCTCGTGGTACCTGCAGCACGTCATCGTCCGGGACCTGCAGAGCAGCAAGAGCTACTTCTTCCTGGTGAACGACTGGCTGTCCGTGGAGAGCGAAGAGAACGATGGCATGGTGGAGAAAGAGGTTTATGCTGCCAGTGAGTGCTCGGCTCCTGGGTGCAGGGCAGGGAGGCTGGGCAGGGTGGCAGCTCCCATTGCACAGAGGAAGGGCTTGTGCAGGAGACTGCAGAGACAGTAGAGCCTGCACACGGCTACAATCTCAGTGCACTGATGATTTGCACAGCCAAATGCCTTGCTGGGTGCTTTGTGCTAGAGGACAAGGCATGGCTGGGATCCAGCTTTGCAAAAAGGCCAGCATAGGTGCAATGGGGATACTCTGAATATCAACCTGCAAGGGGGGACTGTGCCAGCCCCAGCTGGGCACCCTCTCCTGTGCAGCTGACCCTGAAAGTCTCTCTTTGTGCTCAGGTGAGACGGAGCTGAGGAGCTTCTCCCGGATCTTCATAGCAGAGCTGCAGCGAGGCTTCTTCGAGAAGCACATCTGGCTGTCCATGTGGGACCGCCCGCCTCGCAGCCGCTTCACCCGTGTCCAGAGGGCCACCTGCTGCTCCCTCCTCATCTTCCTCTTCCTCTGTGCCAATGCCGTGTGGTACGGCATGGTGGGGAACGTACACCTCAGGTGCGCTGTCCCTTAACTCCTCAGAGCCCCTCCTGTGCTTCCCCTTAGGCAGGACAGGACAGACCTTATGTCTCCTGCAAACAGCTGCCTTGCTTGTGGCCTGCAGCCTGCCCTTCCCCTCACGAAGAATTTGGGATCAGGACATGAGGCATTGAGGACCAAGGAGAGCCTGATCAGCTTTTCCCCTTGCCCATTTTTGCCATGCCATCTCTTAGCCTATGCCCATTTCTTTCCCAGCACGCCTGAAATGCCCAGTTGTGCTCTTCTGTCTTGCTCTCTGCTTGGCTGGCAGCCCCGAGAGCTCCTGCTAACGCCCATCTCTGATCTCTCTCGGTTCTCTCCAGCAACAGAGCCATTTCCAACCTGGTGCCTGTCAATGTGGACACCGTGGCTGTCGGTCTGGTGTCCAGCGTGGTGGTCTACCCTCTCTACTTGGTCATTTTATTCCTCTTCCGGATGGCTCGTGGCAAGGTAATTAAAAAGAGTAAAAAAAGGAAAAGAGTAAAAAAGGAAAAGAGTAGCTGCTGGCTGCCCAAATGGGTGTGCTCATCAGGTTTTCTCATCTGGGGCAGTGTTCTGCCCTTGGTGGTACATCACTTCTTCAGCTGGTTGTCTCCCTGCTGCCCTTCTGCACTGCCCTGCCTCATGGCCACAGCCTGGGATGACGCAGGGCTCTGCCCCCCTGTTGAGTGGGGAGCAGCCCCTGGCTTTATTTAGGGGGACAGGTCACTGTCGTGCACATTTGCTGGGTGATAGTGGCTTCTATTTAGGCACTTCATCCTGGTTTTGGTAAGTGATAAGTACCCAAATGCCACTGAAAGGTACGACCCTCTGCTGCTTCGGTAGGAGCTTGAGAGCAGCTCAGTCGAGCATTCCTAATGAAATACCTGCCCTGGGTACAAACTCAGCTCTCTGAACAGAGCTGTGGTTAGGCAGCTGTGGAAGGATTAGCTGGGGATTTAATGACTAGTTACACACAATTAACGGCCTCATTAAGTACTGCAGCCAGCTGCTCAGTGACTGATGAGCAGCAAATGTGTCTGGTATTTCTTTTCCCTATGAGCACTCCCTGCTTCTGCAGGAGACTGTAAACCCCTGCAGCTTCTAGGGAACTTGTAGGGGGCACAGCCCAGAGGGTCCTGGGCTGTGGGGCAGTGCCCAAGGCAGGGAAGGACGTGCCTGTTCTCAGCCCCACCAGGCACATTGCCACCTCTGCCCCTCCTGGTTCTGCTCAAGCCTTCCTGCCTCCTGCAGGTTTCCATCAACCACACGCTGACTCACTCCGACCAGCAGTCCCTGGAGATCGACAACTACCTGGACTCCTCCATCCTCGACAGCTCCTTCCCCACCTTCCCTGGGCTGCGGGCAGAGGTAAGCTGCAGGTGGCTCTGTGGGCTCTCCTGCACCCCCACAGCTGCATCCATCACCGTCAGTGCCAGGACTAAGGCACTCGTGCCACCGGACAGCACTGGTGGTGGGGAGAGCCACAGCCTTTTGTCTCTGCATAGCTGCTGTTCTGGCCGGGCAGCAGTGTCACATCCCTAAAGTGCCTCCTCTTCCTCCACAGGCCTTCTCTGAGCAAACCAAGACAGATCTGTTCTTGGAGGATTCCAAAAGGTAAGTGGGCTCCTGGGGATGGAACAAGTAGGAACTCAGTGTTGTTTTCTTTTTCTAGTCTCCCACAAATTATTTCTTCCTTTCCTAACTCTGTCCTCCCGCAGCCTCGTGCGGTGGCCCTCCAGTGAGGCGCTGCTCAGCTGGCCAGACCTCCTCAGCAACCCCTCCATCATGGGCAACACCATCCAGAAGCTGAAGAGAGGCCAAGCCAGCCGCCACCTAGGGCTCGAGGCTCCGCTGGCAGCTGAGGAGGACAGCCTGTCGCTTGGCGTGCACCAGGGGCAGCCGCGGTACTTCTCTGCCTCAGGTGGGTGCGAGCGGCACTGCTCCCTGCCAAATGCTGCAGGGGTGTGCAAGAGAAGCAATCTGGTGCTTGGGAACTCCAGGGAAGCAGAACAGCAGAGCTTGCCACCAAGCTGGCTTCAATTTGCAAGGCAGAAGTGGGGATCATATTTTTAATGGGAATTTCAGAACCTTCTCAGGGTGGGGGTCTGCGTGCTGTGCTCCTGCCAATGCCCTCTGCGCTGTTTCCCCAGATGAGGACCTCATCCGGCAGATCCTAGCAGAAGGAACTAGTGGCATCTCCCACTCCCAGGACATGGGGCCGTACATGAGGGCTGAAACAGATCTGATCTCAGGCCTGTAAGTACGGGGGGAGCAGAGTTTCCCCCCCCCATGGCAGGCAGATCCAGTGTCTCCTGTCCTTGCCCTCGCTGCTGTTGTGCCTGCCAGCTCTGCTGCATGCAGCCCCAGCGAGCTGAGCTGGGCTTTGTGGCACTGTGAAGCCCCAGACAGCCTTGTCACACAGTCACTGTGTCACTGTGATTCCTGCAGCCTGCACAGCCTGGGCTCCAGGAGGGCTCTGCGTCCCTTCCAGGAACTACCTGGAATATCCCCTAAAGCCCTGGCTGGAGAAATGGCTCCAGAGCTTCGTGGGCTGCTGATGAAGTACCAGGGAGGCACTTTGGGGAAGGGGGTTTGAATCCCTGATGTGTTGCCATGCCCAGAGCACCCTGCATTAGGGTACAGGCACTGCCTATAAAAGCAGCAGGGTGAGGGAGGGGAAAGTCTTCCAGCAGGAAAGTGTTCCTCTGCAAAAGGCAGAACAGAGCATCAGGGTACTGGCAGCCTGAGCCTGCTGCCCTATAAAATACCTCTGCCTGGCCCAGTGCTGCCGTGCTGCTGACAGCCTGACCCCGCAGCACCCTCACAGCTCACCAACAGCACCCCTTTGCCTCGGCAGCTCCAGTGTGTTCGGGGAGAAGGTGGAGACTGTCATGATGCAGAAGCTGAACGACAAGGGCCAGGGCATGGCAGCCCCTCCCCGGGAAGTGAGCAGGTCGGCCAAGTCGACGTGGACAGGTACCAGGGCTGTGCCCAGCGGCAGTGCCGTGGGCCTTTGGGGACGGGCAGGGGCCTTGGCACATAGCACAGCTGTGAGGAACAGGCAGGTAAGCAGAGCGTTAGGAGAGGCTGCTCCCAGCAGGGATGTGTTTGCTGTTTTCCTTCAGCCACCAATTCCTTCCTTCATCCAGCACGAGGATGCAGAGCGAGGGTCTCTGTTATGGGAACATGAGTCAAATGCCAACAAAAGTTCACCCAACAAAGCAGAGGAGGAGAGGTGCTTCCTAGTGGACCGTGCAACACAGCTGGGGCTGCACCAGCAGGATGTCAGGCCTGGGGGTGGGAAGTGCCAGGCTGTCCCATGGAGAGGCTGAGCACCAGTTCTTGTAGTGAACTCTTGGCTTCCTGAGGCACAGCCTCCTTAGGACAGGCTGCAGCAGAGAGAATTGGACACGGCAGTAAATCCTCCTGGATCTGCTAAAATCCCTCCGTTCATCGTGCTTGATGAATGGCTGTAGGATCTCTATGCCGGCGCTGGTTCAGATGGGTGGATGAAAGAGGCTGTGCCCGAGCAAGCCCCGGGGCAGGGTGGCTTGGCAGGCTGAAGGCTGTGACAGATCTGTGTGGCTTTTCACAGGTCTTGACCGCAGCACTTCCAGCCAGGCCGGGCATGCCCCATTTCCCGGGGCTCTAATGGAAAGCAGGGAGCTGATCCCACTGCCGAGGCAGGATCCCATCTCCTGCTGCCCACCCTGCTGCTGCAGATGGGAGGCTGCTGGGCTGGGCTGGCTGTGGTTCAGGCTGCTGTGTTCGTGCTTAGTGGGAGATGGCTGGGACAATCCCTCCAAACCCTCCCGGGACTGGTGGCGAGTGCTCTGCTGTGATGAGGGATGTGCTCAGCCCTGTGCCCACTGGGACCCTTTAGCAGTGACGGTTGCTCTCGTTTCTCTTCCCTCCAGTTGCAGACCAAACATTCAGGAAGCGCTTGCTGCCCCCCTGGTGCTCCTATCTGGCTCATGGCATCAGCCTCTTCCTCTTTGCCACCTCCACGGGGGTCTCGGTGTGGATCGGGGTGGGCTTTTCCTCCAGCGTCGCCCTCATGTGGCTTATCTCAGGGATATTCAGCTTCCTGGCATCCTTCTTGGTCTGGGAGCCCCTGAAGGTAAGGACAACAAAAGG
Source organism: Anas platyrhynchos (assembly GCF_047663525.1). Classification (NCBI taxonomy): domain Eukaryota; kingdom Metazoa; phylum Chordata; class Aves; order Anseriformes; family Anatidae; genus Anas; species Anas platyrhynchos. Next base: position 18,717,785 of record NC_092601.1, on the reverse strand, counting down.
GAGGACACAAGCACTTACCTGTCTGTGTGCACATATCAGCTGTAATTAACATCTTCTCCAGATATTAATCAAGTCCTATCAGACACAGGGGACTGAATTCTGCAGAGGAGGGTGGGCACAATAGCAGCGTTAGGGGAGGCAGGTGGTGGCAATTTGGGTTACAGGCAGCCAGCTGCTCCAAGGTGGTGCTGAGCTGCCGTGCCCTGTGGCTGAAGGGCAAACAGGAGCTGCTGCCCCGTGGTTCTGGTGGCACAGCTCTGTTCTGTGAGCTCACAGCGTGCTGGTGTCCCCAGGTGCTGCTGGAAGCCCTCTATTTCTCACTGGTCGCCAAGCGCTTGCACCCAGAGGAAGACGACACCTTGGTAGAGCACCCGTTTGTTGAGCACGTTTCTGAGAAGATCAGCAAAGTCCGACCCCCACAGGGATTTGCCCTTTTCCAGGCCAAGGAGGAGGCCAGGAAGGTCAAGCTGCTGCACAGGATGCTGAAGGTGAGCAGAGGTGGAGTGCTGGCATCACCAGCCAAGATCCGTCCTTGTGTGGGCCCTCCCTGTCCATCTGTGACCCCCTGAGCTCAGAGGTGCAGGTGTCCGGTCCCTGCCTCAGTTTCCCCACCTGTAGAAGGCAGGCAGTGAGGTTCATCTTCTCTCTGAAGCTCTGAGGTGTCTGGACAACAGGACCATAAGGGGGTGGCCATGTCCTTGATTTGGAGCAGTGGCTGTGTTTGTCTCTGTAATTGGGGTGTTTGAGGCTAGGGCCAGGTGTGCAGCATCAACTTGCACAAAGAAAATTAATTAACAGGGTCTTGTGAGACATAACAAGAGCAGAAGTCCCAGTTTCTTTGTAGATCATTCCACGCTGGTGCTGGGAGTACACAGCTGCTTTAGAGCATCCAGCTACTGTCAGCTGAGTGCCAATCCTTTAAAGAGCAAAAACTCCTGTACCTGTGTTTATAAACCAAGCTGCCAGCTACAGCACTGCTGCAGGGAGGTTGTGCAGTGTGTACCGGCTGAAACGTGGTCCTGGGCTGGCTGCTCTGAGGGGGGGGGGAAAAAAAGCCTGTGCCTGGGTTTTGTTTTAAACTGCTTCCAAATGGGAATTAGCAGCAGGCTCTGGGGCTTGATCCCGCTGCACCCAGTGGAAGGCATCGATTCCTGCAGGGACAGGACGGGATCCTGCTGTTGGGTACAATCCCTTTCTGCTCTCTGCTTGCCAGAACTTCCTCATCTACATGATGTTCTTGCTGGTGATCCTGCTCACCAACTACGGAGACGCCACCCGCAACAGCAGGGCCTTCCTCCTGCAGAGCTCCATCAAGCAGCAGCTGGGCAGCAGCGAATTCCTCCGCATCAAGAGGTAACAGCAGAGAGCCTGGGCTGGGGTGGGCTGAGCGATCCCCTCCTCGGGGTGGGCTGATGGCCAGCCAGCAGGGCGAGGGCGCAGGTACCTGCTGGCTCCTTCCAGGATTTCCCTGGGGCTCAGCATCGAGGGGATTCATTCACCTTTAGGTCTTTGCCCCTCACAGCCGTTCCCTTTTGCAGGTCGGATCAGTTTTGGGTCTGGATGTCGCAGGTTTTTCTCCCGTACCTCTACAACAACCGCTCGGGTCAGGAGAGCCACAGCACCACGCTGGGGGCAGCCCGGCTGCGCCAGCTCCGGCTGCAGGAAGGTAGGGAGGGGACAGCAGCCTGGGGCCCTGCTGTCACCTGCAAGGGGGTGGCACTGCCTGGAGGGTGAAACGGCTGGGTCTGGGTGCAGTGGGGTGCTGGGTGGAGCAAGGCAGGGGTTATGGAGGCACTTTGCTCTTTGCAGCGTGTGTATGAGGTGCTGCTGGTTCTGCTGCCACCAGAGGGGAAATGAACTGGGGCAGTGATGAGGATGGAGGGGCTTGCACTGAAGGGAGAGGTTGATGGGATTTTGGGAGGTGTGGGTGAGGACACGGGGGTGAAGGGGGCTTGGGAGGAGGGGAGATGCTGAGGGTGAAGGCTCAGCTGTGTGCCCACGCTGGGTGCTGTGTGTGTGACGGTGTCGGTCTCCTTCCAGCTGAGTGCCAGCTCACTGCCCATGACTTCGTCCGTGGGCTGGGCACAGGTGCCAGGAAGGACTGCAGCACCTCGCCCGGCTTCTCCACGGCTGACTACGCAGCTGGCTGGCAAAGGGCAGCCGTGAACGTGACGGCCGCGTGGTCCTACTCGCCGCCCGACCTCACCGGGTAAGGAGATGCCCAGCCTGCAGCTCTCTGTGCCTCTGCTCCATGTGCTGGGGGCGTTGGAACTCGTTGGGTGTTTTGGTGCTCTGGGTGGTTCCCAGCCCTCACCTCAGTAAGGTCAGCTGCAGCCCCTGAGCTCTGCAAAGGGTAAATTAAAACAAAAATGCCAGGGGCTTTTCCCAAATGCACCCATGCTGGCCCCTGCATGCTGACAGTCTGAGTGGTGGCAGGCACTTGGCTCCTGCTTTCCCTGCACGCTCAGTCTGCCCGCAGGAGAGCACACCAGGGCTGTTCTGTCTCCATCTCTCACCCCGTGGCTCTTCTTCCTCTGCAGGGTCTGGTACTGGGGTTACATCTCTTTCTACGATACCGGTGGCTACATCCAGGAGCTGGGGGCTTCGCTAGAGGAAAGCAGGGCTCAGCTGCGTTACCTTCAGCAGCACACCTGGATCGACAACATGTGAGTGTGGCAGGAGAGAAGGAGATGTTCTGCTGTCACCAAGATTTTTAAGGGGCACTCCTGGAGGTGTCACTGGGGAGAGAACCTAGGACCCTACGAAGTGACGGCACCACAGCCCAGGGTCGCTGTTGCCCCAGGTCCCTGAGCTGCTGTTCTTCTCTCTGCAGGAGCCGGGCGGTCTTTGTGGAGCTGATGCAGTACAACCCCAGCGTGGACCTGCACGCTGCCATCACCCTGCAGCTGGAGTTCCTGGGTGCTGGCCAGGCCGTCACCGCGCTCTCCATCAGCCCCTTCCCGCTGCTGCGGCTCAGCAGGGGCGTCACGCTGCAGCTGCTCATGATGGTCAGTGTGGTGCTTCATCCTGTGCCCCTCTCCTCTTCGGTCACTGCTCAGAGATGCTCAGGGGTCTGTCCCCAAGAAAAGCAGCACTGGTCACCGCAGACTAAAGCTCCCCCAGCTGGGCTAGGGCTGGGTGGAAGCGGAGCCCCCTTCTCTGGGCGCTGCCACCCTGCTGCACGTGCCTTGGATGGGCTTTGGGGAGCTTTGCTGCTAGGGCAAGAGGGAGCAGGACAGAGGGAGCAAGAGGATTAATAGAATTTTATAGAATATCCGGAGTTGGAAGGGACCCATAAGGGTCATCAAGTCCAACTCCTGGCTGGAAGGCATGGGAGGAGTTGAAGTGTGCTCCAGGGGTAGGCTCGCAGATCTTGGCCTAGCCCATGGGGTTTTTGCTGTCCTGGGGGGCTGCAAGGTCTCCTGGTGCAGCCTGGCAGGCAAACATTGCCCCCTCCTTCCCTGGTAACCTCTCCCCTCTTCCCCCAGGTCTTCCTCATGATGTTCGTGGTTTACTTCGTGGTGTCCGAGTCGCTTTCCATCAAGAAGGAGGGCAGGGCCTACTTCACCATGTGGGGCAACTACGGCCAGTGGGTCTTCATCCTCCTCACCACCTGCACCGTGGTGGTGCACCTCAGCCAGGCCACCCTCGCCGACCAGCAGTGGCTCAAGTACCTCAACAACAGGAAGGGCTTCACCAACTTCTACCAGGTGGCCTTCCTCAACACCATCTTCAGCACCTTGGCTGCCTCCCTCCTCTTCCTCCTGACCGTGCAGGTACAGAGGGGGCTGGCTGGGAACAGGATGTGGTCGGGGATGTGGGCTTTGGTCAGGGATGTGGTGTTGTTTTTTTACCATCTGGGGCTGGAATCAGACCCAGGGATGTCTGCACCTCCACATTAATGACCGGACAGCCCCATGTTCTCAGCCTGTGAGCTCTGCTTTAGCCTCTGGTTGCCTGCCTGCCCATTGCAAGTTCTCGTGTGCAGTCCAAGAGCAGGCAGTGCTGTAATGCCTCTTCTCAGGGCAGGGAGAGCAAGGAAGAGGCTCTGTGGTGCTGGGCAGGTCTTGCAGCACCCTCTGCACCTGAGCCCGTGTTGTAACACCTAACACCGTCCTCTCGCTTGGTCCTAGGCGGCCCAGCAGCTGCGCTTTGTCAGGCAGTGGTCTGTGTTCGGGAAGACCTTTCAGAAGTCCATGAAGGAGCTGATGGCTGCAGGGCTGGCCTTCGTGGTCCTCCTCCTGGCGTATGCACAGCTTGGCTTCCTGGTGAGTACCTGCTCCCCCCAACTCGCCTGGTGGGGGGCTGGCTGCGAGCAGGGGCTGCCCAGGGTTGTGTGACCCCCCCAGCCCTCCCCGTGCTGCAGCTGCCAGCAGAACCCTGCTGCTCTGCAGGGCTCAGACTTTGTAAGGTGGGGTAGTGCGTGTTGGGGGACATTGTGGCACCAACTGATCCCTTTTTATCTCTCCGCTGTCCCATTTGCAGCTTTTCTCCTCCTCCTCGGAGTCCTTCCGCAGCGTGGGCAGCAGCCTCCTGCTGCTCTTCGCCATGGTGCGGGGCAGCACAAACCTCCGCCCCTGCCCACCCGAGTCCTCCGGCCTCTACTACCTGTTCTGCACCAGCTACATCATCCTGGAGGTGTGGATCGTGCTGAGGCTCTTCACCGTGGTGCTTGTCTACAGCTACCGGGAGATGCACTTCGAGCTGTACCGTCCTGCCTTCGAGCCCCAGGACTACGAGATGGTGGAGCTCTTCGTGCGCAGGCTGAAAATGTGGATGGGCTTCAGCAAGGCCAAGGAGGTGAGTGCAGCCCGGGAGAGTTTGTGTGCAAGGGCTCTGGTAGCAGGCCTTAAGGTGCAGGTTTTTCAGAGAAATTATGTCGTCCATCCTCAGCCCCACTTTGCCTTCAGGTGCTTCCCAGCACTGTTCCCGGTCAGGTCCCCCAGCCCCTCTGGCTGGGAGGGGTGGAGCAGGGGCAGATCCTGGATGCCCAAGGGCTGGCTTAGTGATGGGGCACTGTAGGGTCGTGGCTATCAGGTCTCATTCCCATTATTTTAGGTGATTTTTTTTATTTGGGATCCATCCCCAGATCCCTGGGGCGCGCTGTACCACAGCCAGTTGTACCCTGTTGCCAGCTCCTGAAATAACTCCGTCTCCCCTCTTTCCCCCACCCCTTTCTCTCCCAGTTCCGCCACAAGGTGAGGTTTGAAGGCATGGAACCGCTGCCGTCCCGCGACTCCAGCGATTCCAAATCCTTTCGGGGCCCCACACCCAGCGCCGCCTCCGACAGCTCCAGGGCCTCCACTTCCTCCAGCCAGCTGGACGGGCTGAGCCTCGTGCTGAGCACCCGCGACAGCCTGGAGGTGGACGCTGACATCCAGCGGCTCCTCTCCCTCTTCGAGATGCTGCTAGCCCAATTCGACCGCGTCAACCAAGTGACGGAGGACGTGTACCGCATCGAGCACCAGCTGGAGGGCTCGCAGAGCCGCCGCTGCAGGAGGAGGTGCGCGCAGGGGGCGGAGGACGTCCTCAGCAGGTACTGTGCGGGCAACGCAGAGCGGGGACCCTCGCCCGAAATCTCCTCGGACATTGACCCGCAGCTCCCACGGGACGCCCTGCTGTCCCCCCACTCCCCCACGGCCCCGCCGGGCAGCAGGGGCTCGGTGCCCAGCCGGCTCCTTCGTGCCAGCAGAGGCGTGAGCGCGGCGGCTTCCCTGCTGCCCCCGCACAAGGCGCACGCCGCGCTGGCTCCGGCCGTGAAGAAGAAGCGGCCTCTCCGGGCCAAGAACAGGGTGCACCCGACTGTCAAGTAGCCGAGCTGCGGGAGGGCAGAGCGAGCCTTGGAAAGGGTTTGCAGAGGCAGGCTGTGCCTGCCGAGCTCACCTGGAGCATCAGGAGCTGCCGAGCACTGCGCCGTGCCGCTGCTGGCGATGGGGCTGGCGCAGCCTCCGTCCTCCACGCTCCTGGCCTCGTGGCTCAGGCGTGCTGGTGTCCTCATCGGTGGCTGCCAGCATCAAGGGTTCATAGGAAAAGGCTGAGCCTTTCCTTGTGGACAGCCGGGGAAGACAGCACGGGTTACGGTCAGCGTGCGGGGAAAAAAAAATGATTACAGTAGGGCAGTATTAAAAAGTTGTCTCTTTCGTTAAATGGCCCCATCTTCAAGCAGATTCACAGCCTCAGGCGACTGTGATGAGGACACTTTACTGGGGCCCAGCATAGGGTGACTGGTACGAGGCTCACCGCCCCTTCCCTGCTGGCTGTGCCAGGTGGAAGGGGGAGAGGGGAGCCCCTGGCCTAGAGGGGTTGAACTGAATCTTGGATGTTGCCGACCAGACGCACTGTGGAGGAAAGCTACAGGTTTCAAGAAGATATTTAACCTTTTTTTTTTTTTTTTTAAGCATAAATATATATAGATAAATATCTACACCCAGATCAGTTAATTTCCAGTATTGGCTACTTTTATCCTCCGGAAATTGGTATTATTTGTATTTAAAGAGATCCGATATTTAAAACAAAGGACATTGCAAGCGGCGAGCTGCCAGCCCTGCTGCCCGGCCAGGCTCGGAGGGGTAAGGAGCAGCAGTTTGACCCGAAAGGGCTGGAGACCCAGGGCTGCTTTCAGTCGGCGCTGAGCAGGGGGTTGCCAACGTGCTGGCTTCGCTGCGGACCCCCCAACCCCACCCCACCACCCACCAGCGCTCGCCCCCCGTGCAGCAGCCCAGGGGTGAGCGTGCTGCTGGCTGCTTGGCTTTTCTAACCCAAGGAATGTATTGACGTAAGTATATGTATTTTTTTGGTTTACTTGTTCGTATGTACTGCCCAGCACTTTAAACAATGCTTTCCTCAGCTAACAATGACACATGCGATCTAACAAGAACGGGATAATATATCACAGAAGCAGTATTTTTGTTGTTGTTGTTTAAATCATAAACTGAAATGAGCAAGTGAGGATAAACTGAACGCAGCCCCTCCACCCCAGCTGGCCACGGCGTTACCTCCTGGGCTCTTCGTGAAGTCCAATTGCATTTGGAGGGGACTCAAAGAGAGCTTTTTAGGGGGCCAGGAGGAGGCAGAGGCCCTGCAGCCCTGCTTGGTGACTCGCAGCACACTGGGGCTGTGCCTGTGCTTACAGGGTTGGGGCAGCGAGCACCACGACCCCTGAAGCCTTGCCAGGGCCTGCGTTCACTTTGTCCTCGCCATTTCACATGATGTATATTGTAAGTAATTTATATGTTGGTTTCTGTTTTTTTTAAATGTATATATTTTTGTATGTTTGCTATATTTTCATAGCATCGGTAACGTGTTTGAAACATGTAGATAGGAGACAGAACACTATTGTCAGAGTTATTTAAAGGATGTATTAAGTGCTTCTTCCTGGGAATGTCCCGTGTATATAAAGTATTAGGTGTCTGTGTGCATGTGGTGCGTGTGCTCTCGAGGTTTGGGCCGGGCTGGCTCAGGGCCAGTCCCCGCAGGTGGAGCAGAGCGTGGTGGGGATCCCGCAGTGCACAAGGTGGTTTTCCTGAATCTGCTCCCTGCTTCGGAGTGTAACTGAAGGGAAGCATTGAGCAGCACAAACGCTGCTGCAGGGGACAGTGTGTCTTGCCTCTGGTGCTGCTGCTCCTGGCAGCATCGTTCCTAGGACTGCCCGGACCAGGGAGGAGACCTCTGGGAGCAGTCAGATGCTTCCTGGATGCTTCCATTGGTGAGTCTCCTCCTCTAGCTCCCAGCACTTTCTGCCATGCTGTTAAATATGTGTGAAGATTTCATTCCTGGGCTTCAGCTGCCTGCCCCTGTCCCTTCTGGGTGACTGGGGGAAGATGCACGGGTGCTGTTTGTGATGGCTGTGGGACTGGTGTAAATTGCCCTTGGAAAAACTCCATTGTTATGAAGGATATGGGCTGTGGAAGGTTGCAGAAGGCTGCAGACAGGAGCAGAGGTGTGCTGTAGAATGAAGATCGCTTACAGTGAGTTGGTGGTTGGTCACCGTAAATTAGGTTGCAAGAGTAGATTTCGGAGGGAAGTAGAGTGCAGAGTGGAGAAAACTGTTAGTACCCAGAAAGCTTTCCTCAGGGAAAGGAAGAGGCAGGTTGAAGAGATGGCAGAGAAGTGCCTGGAGTTGAGTAGAACAAGGGGAGAGGGGCAATGCCAGCCCTGGAGCAGCTGGGGATGGGGTTCTCACACGGGAGAGCTCCTAAGCACAACTGCACCAGAACAGCCACTTTTGGAGCTGAAGTTTAAATGGGACTGCGCATTTCCTTCCTGCTGCAGTGGAATAATGGCTGTGGATACAGCCACCCCTAAGGGCTGTGCCCCCTTCCCCTTGGTTACAGGTGCCTGCTCGCTGTGGTCAGTGCCACAGCAGGGTGGGACAGGGACGGGGCTGTCAGTGCCAGCCTGGGAGCCAGGGGGACTGGGTGCTGAGTGACCAAACCAAGCAGGTCTTGGAAGGCTCTGGGGCCTAGCATCATCAAAAGCCCTTTTCCCCACCCACCTCCCAAAAAAGCATCAGTTCAGAGCTCAGCTCCTTCCCCCTGACTCCCAGCTTAAGTATGTTCATTGAAATAGAAGTTGTTACTAAAGTACAGGTACAAGAGAGGGAGGCAAGAAGCAGCAGTGAGCAGGGACCCGAGTGCTCAGAACAGCCTTCAATAAGCTAAATGTGCGGGCTGGACAAGGATGCTCCCTAGTGAAGCATCGGGATTCTTGGTCCCAAGTGTCTGTTCCTTACCAAGCTTGCTTTGTGTGTGTGTGTGAGTGTGAGGTGATGCACGTGACTTACCAAGTGCTTCTTCTAATCAAAGAGGAGCAGAAACAGGCCAAGACAACTGTCCTACTTCTTACCTTAACTTGAAGTACGGAGAGCAGCTCTGGAACCCACACAGTTGTTTCTTGAAAAGTCAGACACCTCAGTGAGGGCCCACGTGCTTGGTGGGCACCACGGACAGCTTTCAAGCAATCATAGTTCTCATTGCAGCATTTATTTGTACAAGCTATAGCAATACTCACAGGGTTCCTTCACTGTCACAGCTAAGGTTCCACGTATACAATGCACTTAGCTGCAGCCAGAGTTACTAGTCATGGAGTTATACTGTCAGCAGCAATGAACTTGACTTACAGCCCTAACCACCAGGTACTCCTGAATGTATATTTCTGTGTTTGTAATCACCCAGAGATGGTTTCTTATTTATTGTCTTAAGTCTCATACAGATGTAACAGTATCAAGCTGCTTAAATAAAATAAAAAAACTATCCACTAGTTTAAAAGGAAGAGGGAAGGACCTCTATATAAATGCTTTTTTTTTTTTTTTTTTTAAACATGATTGTGATCAATATGCCAATTTTAACTGTCTGGTCAGCATTTCACTGCAAACAAAAATACCGTATTTTGTAACTGTGGGGATGTTTCTTAAAAAAATGACAAGGTCAAATAAAAGATGACTGCTACAACCTGGCTCCAGTACTTTTGTTGCACTCACTCCAGCCCTCAGCCAGGCAGCGAGCTGCTCACCACTACCAGCAGGAGATCAGGAAAGGTGCAGGGGCACAGCAGCACTCACCAGAGCCTGTCCAGCTGCCTGTCCAGACATTCCTACCCACCCCATTTGTTCTTTTTGTCTGTGACCAGAATTTTAATTGAGGTTTCCAGCACAATATGCGAGACTTTCTTACATCAATGAACCAATTAGGGATGCTTTGGTCTGTAATTAACTGCATCAGCCTGCTAGTGAGGAATCTGCCATCACCACAAAAGGCAAATTACCCATGACATTATCATCAGACATGGTTCGAGTCTTCCCAGGTCAGCAAGAACCCACTGACCATACAAATACTTTATTTCCTCTAGGACATATTTACTTATAAACACTCAAAACACAACATACACTTAGAGTTCCCAAACAGCCCTGCATCACTTTGCATCAATTAATAGCATTTCATACATTGTCCTCTTGCCAGTCACTTCACAGTACCATGTGCTGATTGCACTTGAATTCAGCTCCACTGCAAAGGCTCTGCAGTTCCCCCTCATCAAAAAGCCACACTTCCATTCAGTCACAAAGCAGGAGATTAAAGTACTCACAGTATAGGCCAGCTTACGCGGTGTCTCCCAGTTAGTAGTGTAGTGTCTGATGACCATCTTACAACAAGATGGGCTACATAATCCCATTCCACCCGTGCATGCTTGCACTGAAAGGACAGCTTGTTAATTACAACAGCCAAGGTCCCAGGAGGAGAGCCTGGCATTAGGCGTTAGTGCAATAGGCAAAACTCATTCAGAGCTGATGCTACCAGGACAAGTCAACAGTCTTTCAAATTGGATTTTACCGAGTGCACAGAGAGGGATGAGTTATCCCCAGCACTGCTGCAGTTAGTAGAAATCCTGCAGCTGAACCTAGAAACCACATCTGGCCTCTGGCTAAAACCCTTGCAGCCAGCCCCAGTGGGTGAAACTGTTCTGCCCAAAGGTTCGTGCCCCAGCTCTTTGCCATTCTGCTGCTTCACCAAGTGACACTCACCTCCCTGCTTTGCGTTACTTCTGGCAGCAAAAACATTTCTCCTGGGCTGAGGGAGGGTTCACTGCGAGTCTTTCAAAATGGAGACACATTCTTGGGAATTTAAGCAGCATGTTCGGCTTAACCTTTACCAGAGCTGGCAGCAGAGCAAGTCTCAGATGCTGTAGAGTTCAAGTCCCGAGAGTCAATGAGACCTGGAGAGAAGCAAAGATTCCGAGTTGCTTAGAAATGGTGACTGGGTTTCCAGTACTCTGTATTTAATTCCCAATAAAGGTGTCAAAATTCCTACAATTCATGCCTCTTCCACTCTGTGATGAAGTGCAGAGGATCACACTTTGTCTGCTCCCACCAGACACTGGTGTTGAAGGAGTCTAGAGAAAGGTTCTGCAAGAAAGTTCCCATCAGAGATGGAAGCCCTGGAATAGCTCAAACCAAATAAAAACAAAATGTGGAGTTGGTCCTCTCTTGGAGCATCTGCTGGGGATACACAGTATCTTCATCAGACCACAGCGGCAGGCTGAGACAGTGAAACATACTTGAACCTCCTGATAAAGTTCAGTGCTGAATCCACAAGAAAGCAGCACAGCCACACTGTATTTGCTGAACCCTTCTCCTCCACGTCTAGGCAGCTGCACAGTCAGCATGCAGGTGAAACGCATTCACTGCCTCGTCCATCCCAGGACACACCAACCCAGTGGGATCTACACAAATTCGGTGAAGTCATCCACCGAGGAGATCAGCCGCTTCCTCTGACCAGTCTCGTAGGTTGGTGGAGGATCCTGAGGTATCTGGGGAGGGGGCTTTGTCGGAGCAGATGAATGCATTTGCAGGGGAAGGCCAGGAGTTTGGTACTGGGTTTCTTCACGTAGCTGAAAGTCAAACGAGAACAGATGAGCTCTGTATTCTCTGAAATTCTTTTCATTCTCCATTTAGCCAGGGCAGGACAGGTTACTCGGTACAGCTTTTTCTGCAATCCCTATTACAGTGTCAAGTACAGGTAGCTCTGTGTCTAGATATCGGGGTCCCAATGCACTTATCACAAGGGAAGATGCAAATCCAGACCTACATCACTCTACTTACCATTCCCACAAGAGCTGGATTTTAACCTTTATATACACATTATTTCTCTGATTCAGTAAGTTTTGACAGCTGATTTCATTTGCCTTATTTATAATAACACAGTGAGGCAGAGCCCAGCTCTAAACACCAAGAACAGATGTGTTTACTCACCCGGTGCCTTAGTCTCTTGATGTGACGCAGCCGAGCAATCCATTTGGATGGGTAGGTGTCAGTAGGGTTTGATCGACTATGGTGAACCTGGGAAGCCATCTGATTTGGGAAGGATGGGGAAAAGGAGGGAAAGAAGATAGATGCACATTAAGATAACCATGCCAATAACGATAATAGAACATTTCAGTACTGTCTGACTGCGATTGAAATGTAAGCTCATGTAGTAATTGACTCAAAGGTTGGAAGAAATAGCTGAGGCAGAACGCTTATTTGTTTTAGCAAGTCCTACTCACCACATACTTTCCTTGGTAGCTGGTGAAAGACCAACAAGCCTGTTGAAGGACAAAGTCTCAGGGAGCACAGGGGTACTCACATTAGCATGCAGGGCCATCTGACGGGCTACGAATGGCAGGTTCTTGTCAGAGATGATCTTAGCGACACTTGTGTCTACAAGGCCCTCCATGTCTTCATTTTTTAAAGAAAGAAGAAAAGTTCTTGTCAGACAGTTAAGAGAGAAGGACAAGGCAAAAGTTGCCAGTAACCAAATGGACAAGTAATGTAAACCTGAAGAACTGTTTCACAGAATCTCAGGAGCTTCCATCAAACGCTACAGCTCCAGCTTTAACTGACAGAGTTTAGACCACAACTTAACTCAACTGGCTCTCAAATCCTGGCTGCTCTGTAAACGTTTGAGGGGAACCTGCTGAGCTCATTATTATACGAACTGAAACGGAACAAAAATACCCCAGAAGTGCTCATTTGGTAAAAGGAAAGCAAACACCCCTGCAGGTAACTGCACGAGCATTGCAGAACTCAGTATGGAACCCCAAGGATCAGGACCTGCAGCACTGGGAAGGACACTGGCAGCCAACAGCTGCAGGGGTCTCCACCTCCCAACTCTTGCAGCATTCCCAAGCAGTGCTTGGAGGGATCTGCTCTACTCTGTGATCTTTATCTTAAGCTTGAAGATGATACGAGTGATACAGTGGAAAGATGTCAAAAATAGGGTACGATACATAAATAGGATGTCTACAGATGTCACTGGGCAGCAAATTGGTTTTGGAGAGTTTCTCTTGGAAGCTTTTACTTTCGGAATGCAAAAATACTGCAAAGTGATGTCAATTATTGCGCCACCAACAATAAAGAAAAGACTGAGAACAAATGCTGGAGGGATTCCTACCTTTTCGACACTGCAGCGTCACCAGATTACAGTCATAGTCAAGCGGCGTTATGATAACATGCACAAAATTGAACTGACCCTAACGGGAAAACAATACAACAGTCAAATACGTTTTACTGGCATCCAATGTGACTCTGGTGAATGCTATACACTATCATGTGTGAATCCAGTTGAGGCAAATAAACTCCACTCATGATCTCAACACTGTTTACCAAGATAATGCACATCAGATTAAGGTTTTACAAGCAGCCAAATGCCTGTTTTGTAATATGCCTGCAAGTAAAATCTTGTACCTTTATTGTTCCCAGTTTAAAGTCCTCTCCAGAATCATTGTAAACAATAGAAACAAAGTCATTCCCAAGGTGCCTTTTCTTGTCACAGCGATATTTATCCAAATCCTTTGTGGGCATGAGAGTAGCGATGTGGAAAATGGCTGAAGAGGAAACAGAAGGACCCTTAGGCTGAGCTAGGAAAACAATGCTGCAAGCAATGGTCAATACGCAGCGTTTGTCTGCAAGACAACATAGTACCAGCACCACCGTAATGAACAAATATATTGTGCTCCCTCAATAGGTTTGTCCCCGTTTGTGACAGCTGAATCCAGTCCTTCTGGATGGAGCACAGTGGGCAGCTCTTTGCCAGTGAAAGGGTGGCCTCTGAAAGCTCTGCAGCTGCCAGTTCCTAGGTGCTGTCTGTCATGGTCCTCCCTAGCACCACACTTAGAAAAGTGAATTACAGGTCTGGTTTACAGCACGATGTACACTGGAATAAGCATTCCCATCAAGCTGGGGTCGTTAGCTCTCTGTTCACAGAAAACGAACAGGGGACTGGGCACGTGCTTCTGGCTAATTTTTTCCATGTCACTGTAGCATGGTGAGCAGAAACTGGTTTGAGGAAGAACAGTTAAATACCTTAAACCAGGACTTTCCCTAGCTGAACTCTGCAGAGCACCAAGGACCCTGGTGAGTAACGTGCAGCTGCTCCACTGAACTGGACAAAGCCTGATGACTGGGATCCACAGAGCTGCATGGAAACATCTGGGAAGTTCCTCACATGGCTTGCTGGATCCTGGTTGGTATCTGCACTGCTTAGTAGTGTGGGAGCTGGGTAATGCTGTATTTCAAAAAGTAATGACCACAGTAACAACAACCCTCCTGCTTTCAATGCTGCTCTTCAGAGAAATCACTAGCAGAGTTTTGACATGCACATACTGTCCTCAGTTAACAGCCTTCAAAGCAGCTCAGGACCAAGCAGCTTATTCTACAAACCTCTACACAAATCCCTATCAATCTTTTATAGTACAGATTATTTTAGAAGTGGTATGATTTTTCTTGAAGAAGGCAGGTATGCACCTCTCCCTTCCTTGGCTTGCAGAGACATCAGACAGAATGGAGGGAGAACACAGCCCCAGGCCATCCTTACTACGCTTGTGAAAAGGAAGCTTGTAGAAAGCAGCTCAGTATTAAAATAAGAAGAAACCATCCTTCCACTTCTAACTTCTGGAGACATCTTACCTTGCATAATGTCATCATGCCAACAGTAGGTGAACTGTCCATCCTCCCCACACACGTCCAGGCCTCCAAGGTAAATTTTATCTGGCTGACAATCTTTAAGTTCAATGAGCTTCCCTAAGCCAGTCAGGAACTCTGTATAGCGATAGGATCCGTGCTCATTCGACAGAATAGCAATTTCATTGTTGCTCTGGAAAACAAGAACAGAGCAGTCCCACAATGAATGTTAAGAGCACTCCATCAGCATGACTGATTAGGTTATTACCTCCCCAGAAGGGATTCACACAGGCACTGTTTTTTAATGCAAGAAGATACGGAAAAGCAAGGCTACTGCAGGAGCACTACAGATCACACAGCTGGAGTGGCAGTGCCCAGCCTTCTGTTGAGATGTAACCATTAAATCACAAATGTAACTGCTCACAACTCACCTGGCCTTCTCCAACGTAGAGCACTGCGATCTTGTGTGTATCGTAAGAAGGAATCTGATCCAGAAGCTGCACCGATTTTTCAAACGTCTGCAATCAAAACATTTGTCACATCTTTAAAAAGTGACCATCTCCAAACACTCACTGCCCTCCCTAAACCTGGACAGCAGCAGGCCACGCACATACTGACAACACAGTGTAAGCAAAGATCCCTGACCTTCACTAGTGCCCTCAATGAATGCTGCCCTAATTTGTTCTGCAAGAGCAGAGTGCATCAGGTCAGGGTACAGAGCTGTGCTATACGGCAGCTGTCACCAGGATTCTTTTTTTTTTTTTTTTTTAATACTTCAGATGAGATTAGTCTGGCAAACTGCACAGGCTAGATGTCCTTTAGATGACATATTACATCATCTATTCACTTCAGCTCCAGGCATGAAAAATTATCATGTCTCTTGCTCTGAAGAATATTTTTAACACGAAGCATCACCTTATCTCACCCAGGCTCCCTGCTGCCTCACCACCTGAACCAGAAGCAAGGGAAAAACTTTCACCAGGGGGTCTGTGGTGCTCAGCTCATGAGCACTCCTGCACTACTTCCCCAGGAAGCCTGTGATTTATTTCTCCTGCAACCACAAAAAGCATCCTGGCCACTCCCAACTATCCTGATGGCTGACAGGTTTGTCTAGCAATGTTCTGCCAATACCACCTAGTGCTCCGTTTTCATCCTTCACTCCTACTAGCAGCAAAAAAACAAGAACCCACAAATCATCCTGCCTTCTGGCTGGGACCCTGCAACAGCATCAACAGAATCTCTCAACATCTCTAGCTGAATACACAGGCAGAATGTTGGAGCCACCAGGAATGGGGTATAGAAAACTTCCCATCTGTAACACTGTCAGTAAGAACCACCTTTAAATCGTGCCACATGAGCTGGAAAGTAAAAAGGTTAGAAAGATTAACTACAAGAATTTAAAAAAAAAAAAAAAAAATCCTTGCCTACCTCATTTGGCAACAAAAGGGGCTTGTTGTTTTCATCACCAAAGAATGGGGAATGGTACAATTGTAAAAACACAAAGCTACGGGAGAGAGAGAAAAACATGTCCTGTTACCATAAAAAATTTCAGTCCATTTTGACCTCTTGTACGTAAGAACATTATGTAAAGAAGAAAAAAGCAATTAAAATGCTAGCCGAGCATTACTCATCTCCTAGAGACACCGGGTGCCTGGACTACCTGCAGTTTTTAATAAACCCCTGTCATAAAAAACAATCATTATGTCAAACGGTGGCAGCTGCACAAAGCCTCTGTTAAAATGGCAATCCACTGGTAGAACAAAGGAGTAGGAACACACTCCTTCCTCACAGTTACATGGGTACTTCTGGTCTGCAAGACAAATGATTTTATAGACACTTGTATTTTACAAAATTAACCATTAAATGAAGATTGTCTCATAACATAATCTGGGGCAACTACCTATGTCTGAAGTTGAAAAAAATACATATACATGATACCCCCTCATCTTCCTTTTGCACATTAGGTTTCCTGAACAGCAAAACTAGCAATTCATCCTATTTATAGCAAAATTAACTGTAGGTGTCCCGCATTCAAGCCACACGTGCATTTGGACCCTAACGTGGGATCCATTTATTTATACTTATTTCCTAAGACCGCGAAGTTAATTTATTAACAGCAAAATGAATATTTCTATATTAGTGCCTGAAAAAAAACACAAGTAATTCATCTTTCTTTTTAATCAATTACTGTTCTGTAGACCCCACAAAGCCTGCAGACCCATTTGAACAAATCCAGCCCTGGCTCCAGCAATACAAGCTTACTATTTCTAGATTCAGATATGCTCCTCAACCCACCTTGGGTTTATTCCAGGTACTTTCTCAGCATTGGAGGCTGCCGCCCTGCTCCTGAAGGCATCTCTCTCAATCCTTTTCCCTCTCCTTGATGGGGCTGAGTCAGAGATGGTGTATCCCCTGGGCCGGTGCCCAGAGGGGGAGCGAGGCGAGGTGGCAAGCCCAGTTCCATCCAACCCCCCCGACCCAGCTGCTCTGGCATCCTCTCCCTTGCTCAGCCAACTGCCGAGCCCATCCCCTTCCAGGTTCCCAGACTGAGATTTTGATTTCACTTCTGTGCTCAGTCTCCTTGTTACTTCTCTGCCATTTGCATCTTTGAGAACCTCCTGCAGTGTCTGTAGCTCGGGGGAAGAGCTCGACTTGCTGAGTGGCTGGGATGGCTGGAAGGAAAGCTCCTCCAGCGTTCGGCCATCCTCCGAGGGAAGGACTCTCCCGATGGGAATTCCACCCTCCACCAGGTCATCTGATTTCAAAGATTTTTCTTCTTGGCTAGACGTTGAGGAGGACTTCAAGAGAAAGAAACAAATACAAACAGTTTTCCTAATTGACAAAACGTTAAGTTGACAACAGTAATAATTAAGGCAGCCTATGATGCTTCCAGTGAAAGATGAGCAGATTGGTCCCAATACAAAGGAACACAGATTGAGGGCCCTGCATGAAACAGGTATTTACTGCTCCTGCTCCGTTTGCAGTCTCCCATGAGCCACACAACTCAGTCATGACTGTGTGCACATTTTGGTACCATCAGTGAGTAGCTAGAAAAGGTGCCAAGAGGCACAGACAACTTATCCCATGTGTCTGAAGATGGGGTTGCAACACAGCAAAAAAGTGCTGTTTGTTTCTGCTTACCCTGCTATACGACTCGTGGGATTTACTGAACCTTTCCTCACTCAAGACTTGTTCAGAACATGAAGTTTCAAAATCTTCACTCTCTGGAGACTCAGCCGGGAACTCGGTTTCCTTGAGCTCCATTTCCGACGGGCTCCCTTCCTCCAGCACTACCGCAGATTCTACCAAGACACAATGCAGAAGAACTGAAGTCTGCACAGAGGCAATAGACTGGCAGGTCCCCCTCCTTTCCTCTGAAGTACCAGCCTTTTCCCTACGGGATTTCAATGGAAGGCCATATTGAATGAGTGGCCTGGTTCTTTGATTTCACGTCATGTCAGCCTTGCTCCTGGTTTCCCTTTTGGAGAGGATAACTGATCACCTTACCCTGACAGCAAAGGCCTGCGCCTATGTTTGTCAAAACAAGTGCAGTTGTTTCCAATTGTCACTGATGAACAAGCAGGGGACAGAATGAAGAAAATGGGACCTTGTACATCCATACTCAGCTATGAGGACACACAGGAACTACAGAGATGTAAGGAAATACAAGACTAGCATTAAAAGTTCATCGTTATCCAGGCAGTGAAGAGATCAGATCTATGCAAGTATGCAAAGAAATTAAGTTTTTCTTGTATTGAAATGTAACGCTCCTGGTGCCTTGTAGTGGCCTAGGAGGAGGTAAGAAATTTTACTAGGAGCCATTTACTTGCAGTTTGGCAGTTTTCCTAGTATGTCCCAGTAGAAGCAAAACAATTCAGCCCTAGACATGTGAAAGGAGAAGAGAGCAGGAGTAATACATGCACTGCAGCAATACTGGGAAACCTGCATGTGGCATCTGATCAGGCAAATGGGTAATGAAACCACACTGACAAGAAAGCTCCTCGGAAGCCCTGCCTACGGTGGAGGAAGTTATTGCAGCGTTTAACCTTGTGTCTACTTCTGGCTGTGACCCTGACCACAGGGATGAGTCTGACCAAAGGCTCCTCCTGGCCTTGCTTTTTGTCCTGAGGAAAAGGCTGGAGAACAGGAGGCTTCCCATTATGCACACAAGGGACTGGAAGACCAATCTGAAAGGCCAAGATTTGTTTTCCAAATTTAAAAAAAGAAAGAAAAAAAAAAAGCACACACCAAAACTAAAGAAAAATCAGCAAAACATTAAAAAAAAAAAATCACTAAAGCAGCTTTTCCTGGATTGATTTCAGCTCGCAGGACCAAAGTTATTTCAAAGAAGCAATTAAGAGTTAGCATTGCACACACATACTTTCAACAAAAAATAAAAAAAATTAAAACAAAAACAAAACAACGTGCTGATCTGGTTAGCTGTCCAAGCCAGAACACACCTGCATATATCCAGCATTTCCAAGCTTCCCTAGCTCTTGCATCACTGCCAAGATTGCTGGTGATTTTTAAAAATGTAAATGCTCACTGATTATACTTTAGGTGGGAATAGAAGAATTTGAGCTGAAAGAAGTATAGAAAAACATTTTACTGCAGCATCTTTGTGCTGCTTTAAGAGGCCTATGTCAAAAAATAAAACAGCAGTTAGGAATACTCTGGTGTTCTACACAGAATTTTCCACTGAAGGAAAGAAGGTAGAAGGAAATTTCAACCCTCCAATTAAAGTCACAAAGCACTGCAGATCATCAAAGCAATGCAGGGGCTGTGCTTGTAACCTATGCAATTTGATCTCTGCTTAATTTAATGACACAGTAAATTTTACTGAAGCAGAGACAGTTTTTACACTGATATTGGGCCTCCAAAAAGCTAGAATTTAATCACATTTCCACCTTAAATATATATTTTTTTTTCTTTAAAAAAACTGTAAACCAGCATCCATTTTAACATCAAACTTTTAATACGTATTTATCAGCTTCTTTCATCAGATTCTGTGTCCAATTCTGAAAGATTTCTGTGGGCTGAGTAGCATGAGACTTCACTTCTGGGTAGATTGTCCTGTAGCACATTATATGCTATTCTCAGAATAGGGAGCTTTCACATTTAGCAGAACACAAAGCCAATTGTAAACTGAAGCTGAAAATAAACAATTAATCAAGCCACTCAGACATTTTGATAGGCCATTGAACGCTGTGCCTCATGACTCACAACCCGCCCCAGCTAAAAGAAAAGTTGCTTTAAGAAATTGCCTGCACTTGCAAATGTTGCATCTGGCTTGGACTTCTTCATGCTAGTCAAGATCCCATTTGTTGAGAGTAATGAGACCGGGTACAGACAGGAGACATGGAAGGGGAAAATGAAGTATGAGGGATACATTTTCTATGAATCAGAGGTGTTCTTCTATGGCAATACTTTTTTTTTTTTTTTTTTTTCCCTTAAAGATATATAAATATACCTGCCCAGGATATGCTCCTGTGCAACTTCCCTTGACAACTGGACTGGTACATGGAAGAGAAAGAGGCCACTGCAAAGGGAAATCAAGTGAGCAGCTACATCAAAAGGAAGGAGAGACTATATGAAAAGAAAATAAAATTAAAAAGCACAGAGTTTAAAATGTAACCAAGAACCTATTTAAAAATAAAAAATAATAAATAAATAAATAAAAACAAAGGAAAGAACAAGCTGGGATAAGCTCACTAGATGCCAAAGGGATACTTCAAGGGTGCAAGGTTTCAACATGAATAAGGAGGCATAAACACATTCAAACAATGCAGACTCAAACTGCTCTCTTTGAAGAATGCATCTTTGTGAGTTTTAGAAACAGAAAGTTCCTCGGTGATGTCCTAGCACAAACAGAAAACCACTCTGAGCTTTTCCTGAGATCCATACTTTTGGCAAAAGATAGTTTTTAAATGCACAGAAGGGTCTGAAGAGTAGAAATATGTATAAAGACTCACGGCTTTAACCTCTTAAGAGGAAGAACACCATGCATATGAGAGTCTTAAAGCAAAACTTCTTCAAAACATTCACTTCACTTGTTGCAGCTGGCAGGCTACTGCAGAAGCTAAGAATATGACCAAAATGATTTTCTCACTGAGTGCTACAGGAGTGGCATTCAGGTGAGTGTTTCTTTTGACTGATCAGTTAATGCCTACATATCACAAATTTGTAGGACTCAACAGGAATGTTCATGGATAAGATTTTTTTCTTCTTTTTAACTGGATTTCCAAAACAACTCATACCATTGATGCCACCTACTCAGAACAGCCTTGCCTGTTGCTATCACCGGTCAATTTTGCTAGAGATGCTGACAGCCTCAGCTAGATGTTGTTGGTGACAGCTCCGAGCTGGAATTCCTGACAGCTTTACAAGTTCCAGCTTGGTCAACAGTAACAACCCAGCATTAACACCTCTTTTCAAAGTAAACTAGCACCAACATCACCAGGCACTACAGCCAACACAGTGACAAACCCTGGCCACGACATTAACGGCACCAGTCTGAAGGCTGCAAAGTCTTCTTAAAAGGTGAGTACATCCACAGCTGCTGGGATTTGTGCTTTGCCATCTCTGCTGTAAAGCAGTGGCAACTAACTGACCCTAGGCTGTTTTCCTAGGAAACTACCGCTGCCAGCGCCCCAAAAAACCTGTAGACAAATGGAAGTGCTGCATGGGAAGATCCATTCACACATGGGATGCTCAGATCAGCGGGAAAGAGAAAAGATCCGTGACTTTACTTTCATTTGGCAAACAGTTATCATTAAACACATTACTCCTGCAAAGAAGCTCCACTGCTCCTCTCTTTCTTTTAGTCAAGAAAGAGAGCTACTTTTCTGATGAAACATCAGAAGCAAGGAGGAAGGGAATTTTTCACTGAAAGCTACAAAGAGAAGTGATTCCCTTTCTCATTACTGTTACTCCTCAAGCCACTAACTTACACTTCAGGAACACCTACAGTAACTTCAACAGACTTGAAACAGGCTAGTGACAGCTATGCTAGACACACGACTGGCTTGACATCTCTCACCTGTGTTGGAACGTTGGAGAAGCGATGGTTTGGCTGTCCCAGTGGCCAAGCTGGAGGAGGGGACAGAGAGGGACTTGTATAGAGCCGTTTCTCGGTGCTCTTTAAAACGCTCTGCAGCCATGAGTGCATTAGACAGCTCTTGCAGGGGCATATTGTTAATATCTGAAGAAAACGGACTCAGCGGGTTCTCCAGACTCATCAGCCAGCTTGTGTTACCTGGTGAAGAAAATTAGGGAAGAGCATTAAGGACTTCCACTCCAGAAAAACACACACAGTTTTGGATTTTGCAAGTATCCAAACAGAGAACAGATCTCCTCAGTTCTCCTGACATCTGGCAGGATCACTTGGTTGTTTCCTATTTTCAGCACGTAGCTCCCACTACTCTATACCTTGTCCCAAGTCCTTCAAAAACAATCCTTAGTAAACTCATTATCATAGCAGGTTCCCAAAAGGTATTCATAATGCTCATTTTAATTAATGATACTAGGTCAGTTATTTTCTCAGGAAGCAACCTCCAGCTGAAAAAGACAATTCCCAGTTAATGTACTGCAGTATTCAAGAATTCTGACCTTCAGCATGTCATTAATCCTTCCCTAACAGCAGATGCACCTACGCAACTCAAAAAGAGTTCACTCCACACCCAGGTAAAGATACCTGTTGGTCTGCGCACTAGGATTTCTGCCCAGCCCTGTGTCAGCAGAGGGACATACGCAGCTAAGTTTGCTTTTTCTTTCTGCAGAGGAGTCTGTGGAGCAGGATTAGACTTCTCTGATCGAGATGAAGGAGCAGGAGGACTCTGTGTCCCTTGGGAAGCTGAACCACCAGGGAAGTGGGAGGCTGAGCTGTCTAAGGCACCAACACGTAAGGCATGACCACCTAGCAAGACAAGCACAACACAGAAGGGAGAAATTGTTTAGTTGATACTAAAAATATTTATAGTAATTATTTACTAGTTAAGTAAGTAATAAAAATATCTGAGAAATAGTAAATATTTTGAGAGCCTCTGTGTGCACAACACTGAGAACCTAAGAGCTTTACCTTGCACGTATTTCTTATAAACTACATGGTTAGGTAGATATAGGTGGTTCTCATTGCAAGTGCTCACCATTTAACCAACTGTCAAAGCTTTCCTGCAAGGAAAGGCAAGCAGAAGCAGCACCAGCAGCACTGAGACCAACAGCTGCTGCTACCTGCCCACTGTTAAGTACCAGGAAGGTCCAGATTCTCAGCTCAGTTTAGACCCAGGTCTCTTTAGTAGGTGCTAGGACACCTAAACCTGTAACAGACCCAGCAACGGCAGTAAGACTCCAGGATAGGAATTTACCAGACATGGATCTGACTCTGTTGCGAGAGCTTCTGCAAACCTGCTGCCCAGCTTGAGATTCCAGTTTTGCTGGAGCTTCTTTAGTTTGTCTCACTTGCAAAACAGGGTCTGAGCTGTGAAAAAAAGATATTGGTGATGTTGAGAGAGGATCGTATCATGTCGGACAAATACAACAGTCCTCTTGTGGTAAGAGGAAAACCTTAGAAAAAAAGCACAGTAACAATGGTGGACGTTTAAAGTGACTTTGTTAGGTGGAAGTTTCTAGAAATGCAAGCAAAAGTTACCTTGACTCTGTGCTGCTTTGGAACTCTCCAGAGTCTAAGCCAAGCAAGGACCTTGTCCCTGTCCCGACACTTGTAGTGATAGTCACCAGCTTGTTACCAACCAGCCAGGTCTTTGTCCTTCCTCCAGCCAACAGAAACTCACCCACAGGAGACCTAAAAAGACATTTTCATGTGATGAGCACAGCTCCCAGACTACAAAGCACAGAGCCTCCAGAGGCAGCTGATTCTATATGATTCCTTGTAACTACACAGGAGATACTTTCTGTTTTCTTCCTTTTTATGGCAACTGAAACATATTCCCCAATCCATGTAGGTGTTACCCATCAGGATAGGGATGAGCTAACTTTCCTTTCATTAGATAGAAGCACTACCACTATTATCCTGGCCACACATTACAGAGCAGTACGGGAACAAGGCTTGTCTGGGCTACGTGTCCCCTTTTGGGAGGGTTTCACAAGAAAAGTGCCCTTGGTTGGAAGCCAGCTGGCATGGTACTAAGTTCTATAGCAAAAACTGCTATCGTCAAGCAAGGGCATGGAGCAAAGCAGTGCTCACAAACAGCGTGCCGCTGGGGCTACACAACCTTCAGCGCATCTCCTTCTGATCAGCTCAAGGCTGGGGACAAGGCTGGTTGGCTGCAATGGACTTTTCTCATCTAACTTCGTACTTACACAAGCCAGATTTTATCTGCAAGAAATGGCTCCTAGGTCTGCCAGAATCTCAAGGGTGTCACAGCAACTTTCACTGATAAAGTAAAATATAAACCTCAAACAAAAATATTTCTCCCCGGTCACCGACTGACCCCTACCTCTTTGGCACCGCAGTAAAGTTTGAAAAGACATATCGGGCCATCATATCCAGACAGGTCTCAGTGAGTTCCAGATGGAGGTTTTTTAAGTTGTCATCAGCCTGAGCCATTGAATTTTCATCTGCAGAGCCCAGGCTTGAACTAGTGATGGATGTTTGTATCCGACTAGAAGAGAACGTTTCCAACTGACAGATCACATTGCAAAATGTTCATCCCCATCACCCAGAAGACAATATTATGCAGAACCACCTGCGATACATGCATGTGCCAGAATAGAGAAGTGGCCAGACATTAAACCCAGGATATAATCAAAATATTTTTGGATCTCCTTCATGTCGTGCTTTGTAGATTGTCACTGGAGGATGTGTGTTTTATCTTGAGGCTGAGAAACATCTAAATGACCATCAATTGATGAGGTGAGGCCAGTGCTCTCTGACGTCTGGTGGCCCATGGGCAAGTGTGCCAAGCAACTGGGGAATGGCAGCACCATGCTTTGAATTGGCTAATCTATAGTGAGGGCAAGCATTCTGTGACATAAGCAACCTGCAGAGTTTCCCAGGCAACATGTTGCCCATGAGCCATAAATCAAGTCTTTCTAGACTTAACTTCATAATATTGTGGTTTACTTTTCCCTCTGTTACATCTCTTTCATATATTGATTTTCTTTTTCTCCAAATAAACGCAATAGATATGTTTTTTAATTCAATTTGAAATAGAAAAAAATTGCACTCTGTACAGGACATTGGCACAAGACTAGAGAGTAGTTCTGCCTTCAAATTAACAAAGTTAGCAATGTGATTTAAAATAATTGCAGTAACAGGCTGGATTGGGATGTTTTTATAAAGAAGAATCCTTATGCCATCATAATAAAAGCTAAACTGAAGTACAGCCAAAATTTTACAATGTGACAATTTCTTTGGCATCACTAAGGTTAATTATCTGAGCTTTTAGTTGCTACAATTCGAATATAAAAACAAAAGAAAAAAAAATCACCTAATAGATTAATAGATTAATGAGGATATTAGAGAATCAAGTGCCAGAATGATATTCACAATCTAGTCACGTCAGTGTCTTTCCCCTGAATAACGTATAGCTACGGTAAAAAGCACAAATACATGCAATAAAATCCTATGGATAGGAAGCCTTAATGATCAAGGCACAAACATTCCGGTTCAGATTTCCAATCAACACAGCAATGTTACAGACAGCAATTTAAATTTCAAGGGAAGCAATCCAAAAATAGGTTTAAAAAACTAGCGTAAATCATTTCATCTTTCATGTGAGCAAATCCATGTTTGTGATTAAAATGTGTTTTCTTTAGCCATAAAAGCAATAGCTTCCTACGGGCTGGGCGTGTTTCATCTTTCACTACTCTATAGAGAGACAAATGAAGGTTTTCATGTCCTTGTATTTTGACCAGAATACTTCTGACAGCCCCCTCTGCATCAAAAAACAAATCCCAAACCCAGGCCAGAACTATTCCTCATAGTTTGGAAAGAGGGCCTGCTCTTAAGTTGGCAGAGCATAAAAAGCATCTCCTGCAGCAAGTCACTGCTTAGAAAGCTAAAGTTTCAGTGGGTTTTAACCAGTATGCTCACTTACACAGAATGCAACCTTTTTCTTTTTTTTTCTTTTTTTTTTTTTTTCCCATCACCATATTTTGCAAATAGATTTTTTTTCTTGCAAAAGCATCAGAGAACAGGGCAAAGCAGACATACACAACACACGGGGCAATGTGGCAGCCCAACAGCCAGCATTGGGAAGCCATGGAATATCCATGATGCTTTCCCAAAACCTAGACTGTGGCCAGGAGCAGGTTTTTTTTTAATGTGGATCAAAGTCATGCAAGCATCCCACATGCAAATCCACCCTGCTTCCACCCACCCTTGCAGTAAAATTTCCAAGTGCTGATTTGCTCTTGGATTCTCCCCACTTAAAAGTGCCTCTACCTGCGGACCACATGTTCAGACACACTGATGCTGCGGGATCGGAAGGCATCAACTGCAGAGGATTCTTTCAGCTCTTTCACTGGAGGAGAGTTATTCAAGCCTTGCTTTGCATTTTTGGCTAGTCTTAAACTACTAGGTGGAGAAGCACCAAGCCCCATAAGAGGTCACAGGAAGGGAGGAAATCATTGAAGGGATGTAGGTTGAAAGGTCACAGGTCACAGGGTCAATATTGGGGGATCCCGGAGGGTGATGTAAAATAAAACAAATGCCAAAAAAGGAAAATAAAAATTAAAACGTACAAACAAGCAGAGCTGAAAGCATTAAAAAGACAAACCACATTTTGAAAACAAGGTTTTAAATGTGCTACAAAACAAATGAAATTAGTACAGGTTAAAACAAAAAAACTGATTGAAATGATTGTTGGAATACTGAACTGTTAAACAAAGGCAAGAGAATCTTATTGCTAATTTGGCACAAAGCTCTCAAGTCTGAGAAGGTTTGTGCAGTTCTGCCAGCTCTTGTGTTATCTCACCTCAACAATTCAGCACAGCTAAAAAAAAAAAAATGGCTACTTACACAAAGACCAGATCCCCAGATCCTAAAATGCTTTCCCAGTACCAGGTAGCAGCACATTCTTCCCAGAGAGACAGGATTCTAACATTGTCAGGTCTGGCCTGAGCCTGAACTTCAACTCTGAACCACAAAAACTTACCAGGGTCGGTGAGAGGTGTCCCTTGGCTCAGATCTTGAGACACTGGGGGAGACTCAGCCTGTCTGAAACTGATCCTTCTCGCACTGCACTGCATGGATGCGGGGACAAGAAGGCAAACATCCTCTCCACTGCTGCTGACTGCATGATGCTTTTGTCAAATAAGCTATCTTACTTCAGGTGGATCAAGATAACCCACTTGACTTTCAAGAGGAACAGAAAAGAAGATAAGCCTTCACACTGTCTGGTGCCAGCCACATGTGGCAGATGACAGCAATTAACATCTAAGAGGCACTTCAATTAGTCACAGCTGAGCTGCATGCCTGGCTGGGCACCAATAGGTAGGTAACAGTTGGTTCAGCAGTTCACATTGCCTTATATAAAATGAAGATACCCATTTAACCCTTTTGACTCTTCCTAAACATGATTTATTTGCTCTCCTCCTTTCAGTGAATGATTACATTTCAGTAACCTGATGATTACATTTCAGTAATCCAGTCACCTGGATGGATTAGAGTTTATTTCTCCTCCTCCTCCCCCTGACAGGTTACATTTCGGCCACAACTGGAGATGTGACCACAGAGAGCAGAGACCCACGCTGAGATAATCACCTACACCAACACTGCCATTCAGCAGCCTTGAAAATTGTTGGAATCTTCATCTCTTTCAACACCCAGCACCTTAGCTAGAGCAGAGAAATGCTTATTCTTTGGGGTTCAAAGCACAAAACCCAAGCACACAAGTTTCTCAAGCAAGGAAGCAGTTATCTGCTCAAAGCTATTTCTTCTCCCATTTAGCTAGAATCTAAACTTGAAAGCAGAGGCATCACTGCCATTCTGGTGTTTCAAGTTGCTGTCTGAGTACAGCCCACACTCCTCAGCAGAGATTTCTATGAAAGTGATCCTGCAGCATTAGCGAAAGCCTTTAGATACAGTAGTATTCCAACCTGGTTGAATTTAACAGGGTTTTTTTTTGGAAAAAAAAAAAAAAAAAAAGATTAGCTGAAATTCTAATTCAAGAGACAAGTGTCAAAAGGCTTCTCTTCCAAATTTCTGAATGAAAGAGGAGGAGATGGGAGAGATGAAACACAAAACAGGGTTTACAGCTATAGCATTAGGGCAGGGATGGTGTTTCTTCATTGCAAGATACTCGCTGAGCCTTGCAGTTAAAGTAGAGGCACTTTCCCCAGGGTTCAAATGCCACTGGATGCGTACTGCATGTTAACACTGAAGCAAGTTAAGTGAACCAATTTAGGTATGTCCTACAGGTAAAAGGACATTAGAGAACCCCTGAATGCCTTCCAAGCAATATTCTTCCATCCCTGCAAATGTTACTTTGAAAGACTACTGACAAGGCACATTCTGACTTCTAAAGATACCAGGCTTTGCTTAAAACTGACATACTGCTTTCAAAATTAAAAAAAGGATCAGGCCATTCAGCCACAGAATTCAGACGCAGCTGTCTGCCACCCAGCACATTGACTTGAGTGATATCACTACAGAGAAACACATTTTTTGCTATCTTAATTTATACAGGTTTCTAATCAATATAATTTACCTTGCAATTGTTTGTAATAGTTATTAGAGATCAATTATTAAAAGGAGTAAACACTATCAATATAAATATGGTTCTCTACTACTTCTGGTATTACCCTTCTCTATTCTGGTAGCAGTGTACCTGAAAGAACCATTGCTTTCCAAAAATTAACCACAAAAAACCCACACCTTAGCCTAAAAACTTACAGAACAGTGATGCCTTCATACGTACTACCAGACTGTCAGACACGTTTGATTTCAACTTCTTACCAAACTCAGTTTGTCTTTTACCAATCCCCTGACCTAAAGAGGTTTACTTTGCTTGCTTAAATGCACTGTCGGATTTTGGATAACTAGACAGCTTCCTTCCAAAAAACATAGGAATGGTGTGAGCATGAAAACAGGGAACACAAGCCCCTCCTGGAATCTAACATTATTTACCTTTTTGGCCGCTCATTGAGGCTTGTACTACGAGCTCTGAAACTGTCCTTCTCAGGTGTGTCATCAAACGAAAGGAGGACATTCGAGCGCAAACCCTGCCAATTGAGACAAACAGGTAACAGCTGGAATGAGCAGGACTTGCAGCTGAAAGACCACAATCGTGGCCAATGCACAAGAACTCACATTTAGTCTTGAAAAAGAAGTTAACAAGAAAATGAGCTTTTCTCTGGCTTCAAACAGAAACTTTATACTTCTCAGACCAGTATAAGCTGTCCTTTTAATTTATGTACTGTTTGATTCAGTAGTATCCGTTACCTTTGTAATATAGGGGACGAAGTCCTTTCGGAAGGGAAGGCGACACCGAATGAACCACATAGCTATCACGTGATGGGCCAGGCAAACAATGTACTGGTTAAACCTAAAACAGCAAAAAGATCTCCACAGAGTTTAATGCTGCAATATGATGCCATTCCAGAAGTGAACAGAGGGACTTTTCTATCAGAGAAATAGAACTACTCCTTTACCTACTGTAAGTTTCAAGAAAAAAAAGTTCTATTTATGAAAAACAGACATTTTGTCTGAGGAGATTACGTCCCACCTTCAGAAAAGGCTTAGAGATACCAGAATGAGGAATATCAAATACATAACCTTGGTCCGAGTGCTACAAAAAAAGCTTATCTTATTCTCTTTATTTTACAGATGAAGAAGGAGAAGAAGTGTGTTTGCTATGAACTTACTTGGAAGGGTTTGTGTAGGGTAGGGAGATGGCAAACACACTGGCATACTGCTCTGCTGCAAAGTTCCTGTAGAGGTGAGGGAGCCTTGCTAGAGCTAGAACAGTTCAAAAAGAAAACCAGCACAGGTGAGCTTTGAACATGAGCTGTTCAATACTAGAATTCACTTTAATTCGAATTGTTTTGTTTCTTCTAAATAATCAGCTGACATGAATACTAATATCATGGCATAACCGCACTATTTAAATTATAATCAACAAGGCAGAGAAAACAGCTTTGTATTTCCCATCACTGTATGGTGGCACTGCACAAAACATGTCTCTTTCTTCAGCGTGTGCAAGTGCCTTCAATAGAAAAGCAATAACAATTAAGAGATGATCAAACATTGATATTTTGAGGACGGTGAAAGGGAATTACCAAAAAAAAAAAGAATTTGCTGACTAAATGCAATCAAAATACTTATATTCAATGCAAACAAAACATTTACAACTGTAGAAGATCAAACATAGAGGAACATTACAACTTACTTGAAAGAAATTCTAAGAGAGGGATTGCCATATTGGCTGTAGCAGAAATGTGGGTTAATTTGACTATTAGGACAGGAAGCGCCTTTATGATGATGTCAGGCATCTCGACACTACAGACAGAGAGTGCCACAACGCATTGGTTCGCACAGCGATAGATAAGACCATGTTCTAGGCAGTACACGATTTCACGCTAGAAGAATAAAAAACAAAAAGAAAAAGGTCATAATGCAGGGAAGAAAAAACACGTGACATATCATCTCTTGACTTCAGTTACCATTTTAGAATAATTTGCAAAGTATAGCTACCATAAGGCCTGTATGATACACACAAATTCTTATCCAAAATGCACCAGAATCCTAAAAGAGGCTGCATGTATTCTAGGCCAAAATCTTACTGTGGGACATAATCAGGTAGAAATTTTAGAAATTATTACTTAAGCTTCTGATTAAATACAGGGATGTATCAAATCCTTTTTAGGGACAATTTTTGTGTCTTTCTGTTCAATTTTTACATTTACCAGTGTCTTCCAGCAGAAGGTAAAGTCACTCAGCAATGTGTGAGTGGGGGAATAGGTATAGGTGGAGAACAGTGAGACCAACTAACCAGACAGTTACTGCTGCAAAGTTAGAAAAGTGAAAGAGAAGGAAATACTCCACTATACAGGCTCAACCCTGTAATTTCCCCCCGACACACACATTTCCCCTACCTGTTTAGCCTTGTCCAGATAATTATGGTAAGATATTAATGCCGTCAGCACTGGTACTACAGCCAGATGCAAATCAGTGCGAGAGAAGCCTTCTGGGGTACCATGGAGTCTGTCAGTTGTCTTTTTGTCTGTGAGCTGATATAGCACACATTAAGTTAGAATACCTTACACTAAGAATACTCTCTAAAAGGCAGTGGAAAGGCACTGCCCATAGCCACCTTTGCATAGGTGTGTATATATCTATATATATATAAATAAAATACTATATATAAAGAACAAAGACCGATTACTAAATACCTAAAACAACCCTCACAAAAAGGGAAGGTGAGTGAGGACTGACAACAAGCATGATAACATACTAAAAATACTATACTTCAGAATACTAGACTGAAGAAAAAATTTCAAAAAACTATCAAGCAAACTAAGAATCTGACGATTATATATCAGTAGGGCATGCAGCATTACCATATAGCTCAGTGCAGATGCCAGGAGGTCTATGTTACAAGGAGAAGTTAGAAACAGCACTTTATAGCGGAGAGATTCTGGCAATTTGTTGAGGACCAACTTCAACACCTTCCAATCTGTCTCCTGGAAAGAAAGAAAAAAAATAGGGTGAAAAATTTTTGTATGATGAATTCTATTCGTTTTGAAAGCAAGACCAATCACATTCCAGACATACCATTTCCTAGGCAGTTGTATTTCTTGCCGTGGTAGCTACATAAAAAGAGGTGACATTTATCTGTCACAAGTTACTGCCTGTCTTTCATCCAGCTCTAGGTGCAATACTGAAAACCGACTTGTATCCAGACCTGATTGAGCTCAACCAGGCAGAGCCAGAATTCAACTCTCCTGACCACTAACATAAATGAGCTTCCAAAGCAAGACACCCTCTCAGAATGCAACGATGTCCAAGGCCAGCATTAATGAGCAAATTACACATATATTTCATTAGCAACTGGAAAATTTACCAATTTTCATTATACTTCAAAAACTTGCAATTGGACAGTTTCTTTTAGTTTCAAATGCCCTTTCAGAAATAAACAAAGATCAAAGAATCGTCCTAAGAAATACATTTTTGCCTTTGTCTGCTCTGAAGCAGAGCACAATGAAAGCCTTGCTGAGTTCCTAAAGAGCTGAACTGCTGCTCCGACTGGTGGTTATGAAGTTGTACAACTACACACAGGTGCTCAAGGAGAAGGATTTAAGTATTGCTTTTTAGGCATTACTTAGATTCTCTGGGATGGCATTCTCTAGCCAGACATTTTCAGTTGACATATCTCATATGAGGATGGTAGCTGTCATTAAGGGGGGACATACTTGCTTCAAACAC
This sequence comes from Anas platyrhynchos, assembly GCF_047663525.1. Classification (NCBI taxonomy): domain Eukaryota; kingdom Metazoa; phylum Chordata; class Aves; order Anseriformes; family Anatidae; genus Anas; species Anas platyrhynchos. The sequence continues at coordinate 18,685,968 of NC_092601.1, read as the reverse complement.
TGCAGAAGGACACCGAAGACCATCGAGTATGGCAAATACCCTATACGGATGGTGGTGTTCTGGGAAGGCACACTGGGACTTCCTGAAGGTGGAGAGAGCGTACCAGTCGGCTTTTTCTCAGAAGCTCTCTTCTCTGCTTCTCTGCAACATGGGAATGCAGAAAAATAATGTAATGGAAAATGAAGACAACAGCCTATCCATATTACCTACAATGCTACCCTATTTGGTAGCTAGTTTGATAACCAAACAGCAACACAATACTATTTTCAATTAAAAAACATGGGATTGCCAAGTAGACCAAGGTTTCGGTTTGGTCAGGATAAATGCTTTTTCTATCCAGACCCCTAGCAAATTTAGAGAGGTATCCTTTGTGGTATGTTACACAGGAAACATCAGAACAAGCTATAAAATTAAAATAGCCAGATCTGTACAAATCATTGAATCAAATCTCAGTAGGAGAACTGGTTCCAGACAGGAAATTGCAAACATTTTTGTGAATTTTTGAAACAGAAATTCCATGTCCGGGATTGGTAATTCTGTAGACAAGTCATTTGAAAAAGCACAGAGTTATTAGTTGAGACCATCCTAAGCTGCAACTATAGGGTTGCCTAGCAAGAGATTCATCGGGATTTGGAAGGTTTAGACAAACTGGAGATGAACTATTAAACTCATGCAAGAATGTAGAATAGTTCTGAAAACAGCATTTGCTAAATGCTATGAGAAACCTACACAAAGTCACACAGACAATAAGGGCTGAATCTCACTGCTCCATCCTTGTTGGAAAGGCCAAGACGGTGGAGGGAGTCAGCTCGAAGCATCAGCAGGAAATCAAATACCTGCAATAGACAAGACACTGGAGTAACTAAAAACCCAGGCCAGTCACATACTCTCCCACCTCCCATTCTCACACCTGCAGGCACAAAGGGATTTCTTCCAGATGCTGTGGCTAGTTCTGTACTCCTACTAGCCAAGAAATGCTTAATTTTGCTTCTGACCAGCTCTACAGAACACACTGCCCACATGCAATCCAAGATTCCCAGAGACAGCACACAGCTCTTGACCTACAAGTACGGGTTACTGCTCATACCTGCAATCTGATGCTGCTAGCAACAGGTAGGCTGTACGAGTACATATAGTGGCGCTGGACATGGTGAATCAGCATCTCGTATACACGCATTGCGTGGCTGGAAGGTAAGCTGTAGAGTTTTGTCTACAAAGGAACAGAAACACAATCTAAAGGCAAACCGACACTGGTTATTCAGAAATGTTTATCTGCACTGAAAATTCAAGAACAACACAGCTAAGACTTGCTCCTGAAAGCAAGATGAACAGACCAATCTAGTCAGAACCTTTGCAGAGACTTCAGAGCAACTTTGCCTGGCTTCAGAAGGGCAGTGTTCAGAACAAACAGCTCTTTGCAACTGCTTCAACTGTATCTCAGGATATGCCACCCAAACACAGTGGATCTATTCAAGGTTAGGAGCCAATCTCCTTCTGCTACAGCTTATGAACACATCTGCCCTCCACATGTGAAAATGTACTCATATTCACTGTACAACAGTAATTAAGAGGAAAAAAAAAAAAAAAAAAAAAAAAAAACTTTTAGCAGTCACACAATACCCAAAACAAAAGAAGTGACCAGAAAAGTTAAACTTTTAAGTGTGCAGATCAAAAGGCAGATAGTAGAAGTTCTCTGGAAAAAAAACAACAATGGAGTCTAGCAGAAGACTACTCTGAAGAACACTTGTTTAACACTCTGACACTCTGCCACGTTTACCTGAAGAATTATCAGGAGTCCAAGAACTGCTGTCTTGACATCTTCCAGAGAAGCGGAATATGATAGCAAATCCCTCTCTTCCAGTTCAGATGGAGATGAGAGAGAATGTGCAGCCACCTGTTTAAAAAAAAAAAAAAAAAAAAAGAAAGAAATATAACACAACACTTTAAATTCACAGCACAACTTTTCTTTAATTCTATCTTGGAAGATCAAACAAGACCACAGAAATTCACCCTTGCTGGAAATTCTGCAAGCTCTGTCACATAGCTTGGATGTATGTTCACAGGGTTTTGAAATCTCTGTGCTCCGTGCCTGCATCTATAAAACCCAGCAATTTTCCAGTACCCTGCTGATCCATGCAAATCATAAGATTCATGGGTTAGTCTCCTCAGCCACAATACAAGGATCTGGCAAAAGCCGTCATGATGCTACTGATAGTTGAGCAAACTCTGCCTCACCTTCTCTATGATATCAAGCAAGCTGTTAAAGTGATGCGTGTTGCAGCCTTCAGCAAGGTCTACAAGTAGCTGAGTGGCCAGTTTTCGAACTTGATGGTCTTTATCCTCTGGAATGTGAGCCAGCTGAGAGATCACAACTAAGTTTATCAGCTCTTCCTGCAAGAGAACAGAGTTTAATAAATCCGTACACTTTGCTGTCAGTTTCTCAGTCAGCACGTTAAAGAGGCAAACAGAACAAAAACAACACCGGTATCAGGCTTGTTCCTCAACTAACCATTCGGTTCCTTGATCTTTCCTCTTCCCTCCAGTTAAGTATTTCTGTATATCCCTCCTTCCAAACATTTAACACTTTTGTTGAACTTGGATTCAATGTTTCGGCTTTCATCTTTTCTACAGACAATGTCAACAGTCTTATCTGAGCCTGGGCTAAGGGAATTCTGTGGGGCTTTTTTTTTTTTTTTTTTTTTTTGACAGGCAGGAAACATGACAATAACATGTTTTCATGTTTTCACAAAACTTCAAGGAATCCAAGAAGCACCTCTGCCCCTTCTGTCCTCTGACACACTCTGGGTACATTCCGAGGAACTGAAGACATCTCTCTCAAAAAGCTTCCATCTTGGATCACAATTAAACTGGAAGCACCAAGACAAGCCAATCTGCCCATGTCAGATTTTGTTCAGACCTCACCTTTTTACAAAGATTTTAAATGAACTCATCATCTCTCACCCTAACCTTCTGTTCTTCCAAAACAAAACGTATATGGAATTAATGACTTTAAAACAAGGAAGTGAATCCACGAGCAAGGATGTCTTCAAAACACTCCACAGCAGCTCCCACTGCAAGTCACACAGACCTTTACTCAGCTAAGGGCAATTGAAAGGTAAACTCTCCTAAAGCAATGTTTGTTGTGTTCAACATTTAAAGTACAGTTCTGTGCATTCTTCAGTGGCAGAGATGACACCATAAAACGCGCCTCACCAAAGCCTTTAAGATCTCACACGTAATCATCAGGAACAGATAAACACATACCTCATAGAACTGTCTGTTAATACTCAGTACAAAGGACAACACATCCAGAACTTTAATACGAACAGCACTACGGCTTTCATTCCTAAAATAGAAAGAGCAAATTCAAGATGAGTGAAATGAAGTTGCTGGTATTTAGGTGAGGGGGGAGGAGGAGAAAACGAAAATAAAACTAAATCAAACTAAGAATTTTTTTAAGAGTTAGAACACTAACTGTTAGAGGGAAACTCAGCCTTCAATTAATGTCTCTACATACAAAATCAGATTCAAGAACAAGTGGAAACTAGAATCCCAATTCAACTTTTCTCCTACAATTCAGCTTTTACTACTGCTGAAAACCTGGAACTGCAGCTTTTCCACTTCCAGTCCAAACTAGGAAGTGTATGTCAAAAGAACAAATGCTCTGGTGAGGAAATTCAAAATCAAACACATAGCAGAAAGATCAAGCTGTTCCTCAGCAACATTTCACAAATGAGACAAGTTTTTTATTGGTGCACGCTGGTATTTTAGAGCAATAACAATATTTTTAGAAGTGCCAATTCAAAGACAGGTACTACTTTAATATTGGATAACCACATACAGCCTCAAGGCTTAACAGTAAATTCTTGTTTGGTGTCAGAACCATAAAGTGCTGTGCAGTGGAGCACGTAACTGCCTAAGTTAACTGGAATAGCACCATCCAATGGAAATAAAGGAAAGTAGGGAGAAAAAGAACACAAATAACTCAGTGGTAAGATTTTCTTCTGCTAAACAAAATGCTTTCACATACTATGCCCTGGAACTACCATACTTATTATCAGTCACTCAGTAACATTATACCTTCAGAAAACAAAGTTACTTAACATGGAAAGGTAGCAAGAAACATTTGGAAGTACCTTGTATTCACAGAATTATGATTTCATACCTGAAGAATCTCTCCATTAACATCTGCAGGTTGTGAATCCAACCATCTTTGGCAGGATGAATGGACTGTGCTCTGTACGCTATCAAGTTTAGTACAGAAGATTCCTTTCATGGAAAGATTAAGATTTTTTTTTAGTGTATAAACAAATAAAATACATTCATTTTTTGTCCTCCCTCTAAGAACAAGGTTCATGCAAAAGGTAAGTCCTTGCTGAAGTTTTCTAACCACTTGTTATTTCAGGACTTGCAGTTTTCAGCTGTACTGAGTAACAAAACTGTTTCAACTGGCCGTAAAGAAAGAAGATAACAGGGAAAGTCTTACTGGTCTCTGATCAGCGCATCTTTCCACTAGCTCAAAAAATCTCTCTTCAGAGCCATGAAATTCATTCTGGTCACAGAGTTCTTCTACTGTAGTCAAAAGATCATGTACAATGGACTTAAGTTCTTGGCTCTCTAAACTCTGAAACAAAAGGCAGAAACATTCCTAAAAGACTTCTACTTTACCAGAAAGTACTAACTTTTAAATATAAACAGAAAACTCAGCTGGTAGCCACAGTATCGAGAATAAGGTGAAACCTTCATCTGACTTCAAAGTGCACTAGAGCGTACAAACAAGAGAGGAATTTTCAAAAATATTTATGGCACAGTCTTTTAATTGAAAGCACATCAAGATAGGCTCAACACTTACCTGCAGCTGTTGCAGTAATCGCTCAATGATGTCCAAAAGGATATCCCACGTTACAGCCTGCAGCTCCTTCCCATACTTCTTTATTAGACGTGTTATGGACAGAACTATCTCATAAGATACAACTGCATTGGGACATGTCATGGCCTGGAATACAAAGTGCTTCAGTTAGTTAACAGTTGGTAAGTCATGGTCAGAAACCCTCTCAAATTCAAGTGAAAGATGCCTTGCTCAGTATGAAGTTAGCCTGAAGGCCAGTAATAAATAAATCTAAGTCAATATACACAAACACCAAAGCAAAGAACCATTTTATAAAGTGGTTACACCTTCCTGAAAGCAGCTGTAGATCAGATGTCAAATACAGCCACATCTTGAAAACAGGCATGTGAGGTTTTAAAGCTACTAACTCCTGCCTGACCCACTTGGACAGAAAATTTTAATGGAGCTCTGAGGACACCGTCCCTCAAATTTTTATATCACACACTAGAAAGAGTGAAAGCTTTTGCTTGATTTTTATTTTTTAAGCTAGCAACCACAACACAGATATTTTATAAAAAGAATTCAGAGTTTGCATTTCTGGCCAACAGAGATACACAGATACTCCAGAAGGAGGCCTCAGTTTTAAACCTAAAATGTCTGTTGTTTTATTCTTTCTCTACGCTTCACCCAGAGTACCCAATTGCTACCTTTCAGCCACAAAAAGATTTCTTTCGTGTAGGGGACTACATTTTTGCTCTAAATCTGTGCAAGTCTGGATGTATACCTAGTTAAAAAGTTCCTCCAGCATCCCATCTTACCTTGAGGAATGAAGGCAGCACTGAAGTTGGGGAGTTCTTGAGTGAATTTAGGCGATGAGCACCCCAGAGAGCCATCCCAACGAAGAACACAGCTCCTCTCAGCAGCGCAGCATCCGCCATGTAAGCTCTGTGAACAGATGGAAAGAAAACCTTAGACCATGCTAGGCCACAAGACTCAATAGGAATACAAACTATCACGGCAGTAATTACCAGCTGTTATACATTTGAGACTTGCATAGCAATTCATAAACATTAAACGTAACAAACCATTTAGTATGACTTTAGTTTTAAATGAAGGAAAAATAAATTCAGAAAAGCTAAAAAATGAGCATTTCGGCAGCATAACTAGGATTCACTTCTAAGCACCACAACTTTCAGCCTATTCCTCTGAAATCAGTGATTCTCTGTCTACCTCAATGGGACCTCTACAAAATTGATAGGATTTGTTTAGATAGACCTTCTTTACCTGTCCTCCATGATCCTGCACATGTTGTAGATGGCACTGTGTCCCAAGTGAGTTCCCAGAAGGTTGCGCATAAGCTGCAAATTCAAAGAGGACACTCCGATTGTTAAAACTCTCCTTAGCCCAAATATGCAGTCAGCAGGCCAACCAAAACTGTTTATGGTAAGTGAATATGTTCCTTGCCACTTCCAGACAACAGAAAAAGTAGCCCATCACATCAGCTGAGACAGAAGCACAGATAAGTTACATGGAAGTGACAGAATTCACACTAACAGCATGCTGATCCCCTTAATACTTGAAACAATTATTAATTTATTTAAACTTAAAACCAAAGTGAAATTCATGGCAAACATTTGCACACACATGGCCCTTCATCTATGAGTCCAAAACAGTGAAGTCATAAGAAACAAAGCTGCAAGAAAGTTCTGACCTTCCAGCACGGCTCGCAGAGCTCCTTCACATTGATGGTACGGCACAAAGTGATGATAAATACTGGCAGATTCTCTGATGGCAGACAATTATAGCAAACAACAGCATCTAGGACTTGCAAGGAAATCTTTGGAAAAGAGAAAGATAAAATGGTTACACACTTCTCTAGGATAAAAATGGGTCAAAACTTAAAGCTGACAGACCCAGGAAATCTTCTGGAAGTCAAAGGGGATAGAGATATGTCTCTTTTTGTCTTTTTTTTTTTTTTCATTCAGCGCAGTATGGAAAGACATAAAAAGCGCTGTTGACAAACTGAATTGCTTATCAAATTTATGCATGCTCTATTTCTTTTAGAATAAAATTAATATTTGTATAAGAGAGATGATGGCTTACAAATACTTTATAACGTTGTATTAACTCTCTTCTAAGATAAGAATAAACTGGGATGAGAGTCTGGTGATCTGATTTTGTTTGTAACATATACAATTTCAAAGATTTTCAAAGGACTCTCAAAGTACTCAGAGAGTCAAATTACTGACCTCTATGTCCACAGATGATGAAGTCTGAATGCACAAGATGCATATCTTGCTGTTAGGAAAGAACATTTAATTATAATTGTTTGCTTAATATGATTTTAGGCAAATTACAAAGACAAAACAGACAAGTAAACTGGCGTGTTATTTTACTTATCATTCCCCCCCTTTGGCTTTGTTGATAACATTCCTAGGAACAGTACAACCTTTCATAAACAGTTAGGTTACAGATGCACTTAAATGACCTCTCAGTATGCCGATGTTAATAAAACAGCAGACAGAGACCCCTTGTGAGACTAAGCAATGCAGTCAGGTTAATCACATGAAATGGGGAAAACACATGCAACACTTTAAACTAAAATGAATCTGAACATTGCAAGAAAATCAAATATTTGTCAGAAGTGACAGGTATGACCTGCAATGAAAGAGATCCAGATCAGATGAAAAAGATTCCACTTAATCTGCATATTAATCTGCAACTTTGCCCCATAAAAAGTCAAGAATAAGCATTTAGGGGTTAAAAAACTTACTGGACCATGTCAGCTACATAGTCTTCCAGATAGCAGCTGTTGAATTTCACCAGGTTTACTAAAACCAGAAGGAACTCAGAAGACAAACCAACATCCATCCACTGTAGTACAAAGTCAGCTAAAGGAAGAAAACAAATCATTACACTATGCTTTCTACCCAGAAGTGTTATCACTATTACCTGTTTCTTTTATCACTGAATACCTGCCCCTTGGCTTATTCCCAGAAAACTTAAGAGAGGTAAAGACAATACTCACCTAACTCTTCTTCCAAATAAGTGATATAACGCCCATTCTCTGTTAGAGCCTTGAACACTTCGAGCCGTTCATGCAAGTCTTCATTGGAGGGATAGTCCTTAATAACTTTAAAAAAATGTGCTCTGAGAATTCCTAATCTCTCACCCTTGGGGGGGAAAAAAAAAAAAAAAAAGTGGGAGAGAGAAACGACAGTGTCAGTAAAAAAATAAATAAATAAAGACCTGGACCTGATCAAGGTCTGTAGCAGTAAGCTTGATTGATACTTGAAATTATTTTATTTTCCTACAGGCTACGAAAGTCTTGAAAATACTTTTATCTCTACTGGCTACTGACAATAGCTCAGGACTTCTCAATCTGTTCTAACATTTACTTATCAGAATTCAGGGCCTGGAAGCATTTTGTCCAGCAATACAGACAGCATCCAATGCACAAGTAAACCAAAGAAACCGCAACAGACTGCACTGTCAGAAGAGCATTTAAAAACAGAAACAAAACAGAATTGATAACTATTTTTTTCCCAGTCATCTACCCTTATTTTTTCAGGATAGTGAAAAGTAGGACTTTGGTCTGGTACAGTCTTGTGTTTGAATAGCACACTGTGAAATCCGAAGAATTCATAGCATGCTTAACTTGGCCAGGCTAGAAATGCATCTCATACAGAACTTCTTGCACACTTGACATGCTGAAACATCAGAAATGGCTGCAGACTAGGACTGATATGTCTGGACAAAGAGCATAAAACTGTGCTTTATTATTCCTGAACTTAACCCAAAGTATTCTTTAAAAAGAAAAAAAAAGTCAAGCAGATTTAAGTTAAAAGGCTGCCTCTTCCCATTTACTCAGCACAACCAAAAAAAAAAAACAAAACATGGAAAGTCAGAGGAAAAAGTTGCTCGATATTTTTCACGTCATACTCTGCATGAACCCCAGTTCAAGTACAGTGGTTTTTCTAGACTTTGTTTTCACCTGTCCTTGAACGATTGACTTCAGCAGATGAAGAACAGCGTGTCTGGCTTCAGCTGGGCGCTCTGGCTGGAGCATATCGGCTACCACTTTCCATATAGCTTCCACCGCATGCTGAAAAAAAAAAACGCAAGAGGCAGTAGTAGGACAGGTAAGCTTCTTCTGGGATCTTCACCCAGTAGAGGCCAGTCATTAATTACAGGACGTTAACGGACAAGACCTCCAGGGATCTCACGGCTGGAGTTCCTTTTTCTGAGGGAAACTCTCACCTTGCCAGTCATAAGCTCAGGTGAAGCATGTGTGATACCAAATCCTGGCCTGTACAACAACCCACACCCCAGCACCTGAAGTTCTTCTTTCACACATTTGTGCAGAAACCTTCACTTAAACATGAGTTTAAAACCAATTTGAAGTTGCTTATTAACAGGACAGCAAGCAAGCACCTCCCCTGCAGGATTAACATCATCTCCAGCAAACTGTCCTGATCAAGCCTGTGTACAGGCAGCGTTCTCCTTCCACTTAGTTCAAGAAGCCCGTCAGCTACGTGCTCTCTGCTCTGTAGCTGCTAGGCTGGACCAGACTAATTTCCTTGGCGTGTGGGCCACCCCTTCACAGGTTTGGACAGCACAAAACGTTGTTTCTGGGATTACCAATTTGAATTAAACTACAGGAACCTCTTACAATAGGCCGAGAGCTGTTGTTTAAATTTTCAACCTTCAAACATTCACCGAACACTTTGAAACCTACCTCTTCGATTTTTTTGGTTTTTGCCACTTCACAGATTTGGCTGATCGCTCGTATCCTATTACTTAATCCACATTCTATGCTCAGTTCCTGGAAAGAGATGGAGAAATAAGCTAAAAGCACATCTTATTAGAAACACTTATCCATTTCCCAAAGGGGATCACGAGATGTTTGAAAAAGGAGTTTTCAAACACATTTGCCCAAAATGATCTAACTATTAGTCATTATTACTGGAGCTTTTCAAGAATTTCTCCAGAAACTTTTTTCCATGAGCAAACAATGATTTGTCAGAAGGAGAACTGTCACAGAACTGGAGCCAAAAAGCTTTTCACTAAAGGTCAAAACATCTCGTTTTCTTTAGAAAAGTTAATAACTCGCCAACTGCAGCACTCATCCATCCATACAGAGGAGGCAGGCAGGTGAAGGAGGGATATAAGTCTGGCTCTCCAGCTTCCAGCAGCACAGCTGCTCCAGCACAGGCAGTGAGGGATTCTGGTCTCTTTCTCTCTTGTATGTGTCTTCCTCCCTGTGTGACAACTGTTCTGTTTATGGACTTGCTGGACCAATTACTGCAATCTTTTTTTGTTTTTTCCACAAACCCATAATGTCTTCATAAAACAAAGTTTCCAGCTTGCACTACCACTACATAAATTTAACCAAGCTCAGACCACTCATGCAAAGCAACACATTTGGAGAAAACACCCTGCAACCTGACAGAACAGGGGATAACATCACGTCGTAAAACACCCCTAAACTATTCAAACCCCGAATAATTAACATGCTGCACCTTCAAAGCTCTCAAGTTCTACATCCATTTCACTGGAGTGAACTGAGGGAGAAGGTAAAAGGGCGAGATCACAGGGGAACAAATGGCAACACAGAAAGGAGAAGGAGCAAGCCCTCCTGTGAGGGCCTTTGAGGCGAGACCCCACCGCGACCACAGCCACCTCTCCCACCTTGAGTATTTCAGCAGTGATGATGAACTCTGTTTGCTTGCCCTCCGACGACTTCGAACTTCCCCGGGACGTCCCCAGCCCCAGGAGATTCTTGAACTTCTCCTTCAGCCCGGAATCCTTGCTCTGAGGCTTTGCCATCGCCGCGCCGAGCCCCTGCGCACAGATCGGTTGCTGTTAGGGGGGGGGAGGCCCAGACAAGGACCTTCAGCCCCCAGCCCAGCGCTGCCACCCCCAGCACCCGGCGTTACCCTCAGCCCGTTTAGAGGAGGCAGGAGCCGAACACGGAGGGCGAAGCAGCGAGGAGCCCGCCTGAGGCCCCCCCGCCGCCCTCCCCCCGCCTCAGCCCCGCTCCCCCCATCCCACCCCGGGGGCACGGCGCAGGCCCCGGCCCCCCCCGTGCCACAACCCCGGGGCTCGGCAGAGCCCCCCCAGCCCCTCCCCGGTCCCCCCCGGTCCCCTCAGACCGCCCCCCCCCCCTCCCCCGGCCGCCACCGCCGCTCACCCTCCGCTAGGCCCGGCCCCGGTGCTTCTCCCCCCCACCCCTCCCGGAAGCCTTCCCCGCCGCTTCCGTCGCTGTCCCGGCGCGGGGGGGCCTGGGGCCGGTAGTCCCGGGGCCATGTGTGCGGCGGGGCCCGCGGCCCGGCGGCTCGGTAGGGCCGGGACCGGGGCCGCAGGTATGGGGAGGGGAGGCCGAGGCCTTCCCGGGGAGCCCCCGGCCCTGCTGAGGGGGCTCGGGTGGCCCTGACGGTGGTGGGGGGGGGAGGCTGCGGGCCGGGGGGGGGCTCCAGGGCCTGCCCCGGTCCTGTCCTGCCCGGCCCCGGCCTGGTCCTGCCCGGCCCCGGGGGCCTGGACGCGGAGCCCCGCTGGGCACCGGCCTCCCCCCACCCCCAGGCCCCTCGCCCCGTTGTCCCCGGGGGTGTCCCGGGGGCTCTCAGGGCCGGTGGTGGAAGCTCTCTGGTGGCCAACGGTGGCCCCCCGGGCTCACGCCTCTCTCCTGCCCCCCGCAGCGAGCCGGGCCCCGAGCGCTGGCAGCGCCCCGAAGCGCAGCAGGAGGGGGAAGAGCAGCGCCATCGCCTACGAACCAGAGCCCCCGGAGCCCAAATGGGAGCCCGAGAACTGGAGGCAGCAGCTGGAGCGCATCCGGGAGATGAGGAGAGCCAGGGATGCTCCCGTGGATGAGATGGGAGTGGAGAAGTGCTATGACAGCAGCGCTCCCCCGCAGGTAACGGCGTCCTGCGGCCCCACGGGCACCTGGAAGCACAGAGCAGGAGAAGAAATACAGGGCACGCCTGGACTCGGGGCTGGAATGGGCCCACCGGGGGTTACTGCACATGTACAAGAGAAGTGGTTTGTCCTGCTGGCGGAGGAGAGTTGGCTGCTCCCTCTCCTGCTCCTGGCTCGGGGGCTCCGGGCAATCCCCGTGTCGGGGTGCTGGGTGCTGTCAGTTCTCTGCTCACATTCAGCCCGTGCTGGGCATTAGCAGCAAGCAAACACATCTGTGAAGTGCCCTTTTCCTCAGCTTAAACTGTCAGAAGTTACCAGGCTGAACCAAGAGCAGGCAAAAATGAGACAGTTTTGGAGTAGAAATCCTGAAAATACATGGCAGGCTGCAGGGCATGAAGACATGTTCCTTTTTTCTTAAAAAGTCTCTGTAGGAGCCCAAGGAAAATATCCAGCAAGATGGCTCTAATACAGAGGAAAAACAGCACAGGGAGAAGGTGAGGGGAGCTGAGAAAAAACTTTCCAGGCTGCTTTTGTGCTCTTCAGAGCAGCACAGAAGCATAGATTGTCTTCCTTCTCACAGTCATCCTTAAAGGACAGGGTCTTGAAAGGCAGGGCCGTGCTGGGACGGCAGCGTGCTCCCCAAGCCTGGGAACACAATCAAAGGCCCCAGATGGCACCTCCTGCTGAGGGCAGCATTTGCATTGGTACAAAAAACAGAGCAAGGCAAGGACGTGGCACAGTGCAGGGCTGCAGGGCCAGGGGACACGGGGATCCCACGGGCAGGCTCAGCGGGGTTGTGCAGGTATAGCTGCAGTGCAGAGAGCACGTCCCTCCTGGCTGGTGCTGAGCCTGGGATCCTGCCTGACAAGGAAATAAAGTTTTTACCCCAGGGGAGCGGGGTTGTTGCTTCCAACATAAAGTGGATGTTGTAACCCTCAGTGCAGCACCAACACGCTTCACACAACTTCTGATGTCGTGAGAGGAACGTCTGGGTTTTGTGCTCCATTCCCCGGTCTCAGACACCCAAAATTTTTAATTGGGTTTCCCAAGGAGCTCATTGGAGCAAGATGCTCAGTTCCTGCTGATGCCTAGTGGAAAAAGAACAGGATTTTCAAAAACTACTTTATACCACAAGTTATATATATTAAAAATAAAAATAAATAATAAACGGATATCTGTATTTCTGTGACTTGTGGGGTCTCCTGAGAATCCCATTATCAGGAAAAGCTTACTCTAGCCCTTTGTGGCCAAGCACTGGTGTCCGTGGATGTGAGATCCCAGCACACAGTAGCTGTTCTCTGCCCTTTTATGCATGCTGACTGCTTAGATTGAAGGTGGTTTTTTGTCCCCTTTGTTTTGTGGTAGCAGTGAAAGGTTACAGGCGATTTCTGTTTCAGCCTTCCACTCTGTTATGGATGGATACAGCTGAAACAGCACACTGGAATAAAGATGGTGCTGGGTGGGAGAACCCCGCCCCACAGAGCAGGATCCTCTCTGAGCCTTTTGGTGTCTCCCTGTTCCTTCCCCCAGGTCATGCGCTACCAAGTCCTGCTGTCGCTGATGCTCTCCAGCCAGACCAAGGACCAGGTGACGTCTGCTGCCATGCTGCGCCTCCGGCAGCGCGGCCTCACGGTTGACAGCATTCTGCAGATGGATGATGTGACGCTTGGGCAGATCATTTATCCTGTAGGCTTCTGGAGGGTGAGTGCAGGACCGCAACAGCACCCGACAGGCGTATGGAGGAACCTCTTCCACCGTCCTCAGCTCCCATGTAGCTGACAGAGACGGCTCAGAAGCCGTGGAGAGGAACATGGGGTGGGTGGCTTGGCCCTCGCAGGCTGTATCTTGTGGCTGTGCTGAAAGAAGGTGCTGAAGGTAGGAGGTGGGTGTGAAGCAGCCCTGCCCCTGAGACTTACCCCAGCCTGCGTTCAGCCTCTATTCCATGCCCCGCGGTGATCTTTTCCCTGGAGTCAAGTTACAGGCTGTATTTTATGCTGGTTTTAGCAATTTGTATTCACAGCAAGCTTGTTTGCTGCAGTGCCTGCAGAGTGCAGAGGAGGCTCGAGCTAATCAGCTTTCAGCATTTTCAAGGAGAACTCAAAGACCTCTGCCACCCCTCTGCAAACTCCAGCGCCTGGCCTCACACATAACGCACACTGAGGAATGGTTTTATTTTTTTTTTCTGAGCTGTTTATCTCTTTTCTCTGCATTGGAGGGCAACTTGTCTTTTCTGCCTTTCCCCTTGGTTTTCCAGAACAAGGTGAAGTACATAAAGCAGACGACGGCCATCCTGAAGCAGAAGTATGGGGGCGACATACCAAGCACTGTGGAGGAGCTGGTGAAGCTGCCAGGAGTGGGGCCCAAAATGGCCCACTTGGCCATGAACATTGCCTGGAACAGTGTGTCTGGGATAGGTAGGTTGGACTGTATTTTCCACATTCCTCTCCTCCTAAATCCTGCCCAATCCATTCTTGGGTAGAGGGGATGCATTGCAACCTGCCTGCCCGAGGAGCCTAACAGTATTGCTTTGATTTAGTCATCTGCACACTATATTTTGTATTTGGGTGGGTGCAGCAACTCACAGTGGATGTGTTGCTAGGATTTAATGAACTGTTTTGCCCAAATTTTGAAGGAAAAATCCCCTAGTTCCCAAGTTCCACTCCCTCCACTCAGATGCTGATAAGCAGAGCAAGTATTGCTTAATTGGGTAGGCATCCCAAAAGATGTACTAGGAGGATAACGCTTTGAAATCTCCTTGGAGTTGAGTGAAAGGGAGTTGAGGATAAGTTTGTGATTTGCAGATAGCTCTAGGATAGTCTGAGGTTGGTTTATTGTTGGTTTTGTTTTTTACCAAGGTTGTTTCTGTTTAAACAAATCTTGGTTAGGATTTTTGTGTTTGGCAAGCCTTTAAGAGGGCAGAAGCAAGGCTCAGTCTGCAGTGCCAGTTGGCTGAAATCAGTGATTCACAGTGAGTTGGAAAAAGAAACGGTCTGAGGCAACCCGCAGGTACTGAATTTCTGATGTTTTAGTTCTTGCAGCTGGGCCCCTTCAGGAATGGGGCCGGGGCTGCACTACACAACCGGCAGATGGAGCTGGGAGATCAGCGCAGCCCAGGGACCCTGGGGACAGATTAATATTCCAAGAGTATTTGCAGTTTAATGGAGGGCCCTGGGAAGGCCAGTAACGGTGCCACCTGATGACTGCAGGCCACTAAAGCCAGCGCACAACCCCAGGGCAGTGCAGGCAGCAGCTGACCCCTGCAGCCCCACTGGTGCCTGCCAGCTGTACAAAATGTGGCTCCTCTGCAAGTCAGCAGCGTTTGGGGGCTGGTTTCTCCCTGCTGTGGGGGAGGGAAGTCCAGTGGGAGCCAAACTAGCCAACTGTTTTCCAAATAATTGTGTGTTCAGTTTTGATTTAGGAGGCAAGACTTAGTCTTCCTGTTTACAGCAGTTTCCTGGGTTTTGCCCAATTAGCCATAGAGACAGGTTTATCGCTGCTGATCTAACAATAATATACTTTGCATTCTGAGCTTTTTAGCTCAAAGCACTTTCTAAACATTTGTTTAAACCTCACAAACCCTCTTGTGTTAGTAGGCATTATGAAATGTGTTTTCCATCTGGGTAAACTAAGGGGCAGAGATTGCAACTTGCGTAACATCAGCTGAAACACCCAGAGGAAGAGAACCCGGGACAGGCTGCCCTGTGCCTGCTAGATCAGAGTGCGGAAACCTTTGTAGGAAGGCTCTGTAAGATTG
Organism: Anas platyrhynchos; assembly: GCF_047663525.1. NCBI lineage: Eukaryota > Metazoa > Chordata > Aves > Anseriformes > Anatidae > Anas > Anas platyrhynchos. Next base: position 18,670,471 of record NC_092601.1, on the reverse strand, counting down.
TGTCAGCGTGTAGCTAGCTGCGTGGTATGAGATATCCACCCTGCCTGCTCCTGGCTCTGTGCCTAGGAAGAAACCAGCCTGTTTGTTCTGCGGGCGAGCCTCCCCTTCTGTTTCACCTGCCTTGTTGCTGCAGGGCCACAGAGGAAACCTGCTGCAGGGTGCTGAACCTGCTTTGCTGTGACAAACAGCCCTGGCTGCGCTCTTTCCATTCAGGCGTGTCTGCCCCCCACCTAAACTCTGGGCTCTCCCTTCCTAGCTGTGGACACCCACGTGCACAGGATCACAAACAGGCTGAAGTGGGTGAAGAAGGAGACCAGATACCCTGAGGAAACTCGGGTGGCGCTGGAGGACTGGCTGCCCAGGTGAGGTCTGAGCCCCCAGCCTCATTCCTCGATACCATGCCCCTGCTTGGAGGAGCCACAGCTGCGCGCAGTCCTGCCGATGGCATTTTCAGTGCCTCCTTTTTATGGCAGGACTTGTCTGCAGGTGTCTCTCCTCTCCCACAGGGCTGCTGTGGCAGCATCTCAGCTGCTGGGTGGGTTCCCTGCTATCAGATGTGTGTGTCAGTCACTACTAGTCCAGGAAGGTACCTGCAGCCTTGGTGCCATGCTCTTTTGCCTAAACAAATGCATTATGACCCAAGCCAGATACTTTCTGCACGGGACCTTGCTGACTCTAACAGCCACAGTACTGTCAGGCCACGGTTGGATTTTGGCCTTCACTGAGGCTTAATCTTCATTATCAAATGCCAGCTGACAGGTAGGGCTCCCCAGTCTGTCATGTCTCCACATCTGGCATTCAGACAAGAGAACGCCCACACGTGCTTTATGTGGCTCTCCTCTGCCTCTCCTCCCTCCCTGCCACGTTCAGAGTGCTCAGGAACAGCTAGAAGGGCTGTTTCTAGCAAGAGGCAGCTTGGGCAGCCAAAAGGAACAAAAGCAGTGAGTGAAAGTTGTCCATCTAAAAGTATGATCTGTTCTTTAACCCTTCTGGGCAGCTGTATCGGAAAGCTCACGGTCTCCTCTCACTACAGGGATCTCTGGAGGGAGATAAACTGGCTCCTGGTGGGTTTTGGCCAGCAGACCTGCCTGCCCGTGAATCCTCGCTGCAAAGAATGCCTCAATCAAGATATTTGCCCAGCTGCTAAGAGACGCTGAGGGAACATCCTGGCTTCTTAGAGCAACAGAGCTGCTTCAGCCCAGAGCTGAGCCCTAGGACTGCTGTGCTTTGCACAGGGTTGACTGTGTGACTGCAGGGAAATGGGAGACTGCTGCCGCCAGCTAAGCATCTCTGGAGAGGGAGACGCTTGCTGGCAGTGGCTGAGCTCTCAAGAGGAAAAAGGGTCTTTCAAAGTGCAGCAGTCCTGCTGCGTCAGTGCTGCCGGCTCCAGCCCCCGGGTGAATGCCTGAGCGTGTCCCGGCCGAGCAGCAGGCTGTGCGCTGTCAGGAACAGCTGGAGAGGAGTGCTTCGTGCTGTAGGATCTGCTGCTGCTTGTAAATACACATTTAATAAAGGTGGTGGGTTGTTTTCTAACGCGTGTGAGATTTGCTGGCATCTCTGCAACACTGGGCAGGGGGAGGAGAGCTCCGATGGCCTCACCGCAGCGTGAGCCCATAGCAACCAGCCCTGCCAGGGCTTGCAGCCTGCCAAGGCGCCTGCCTGGTGCTGGCAGCAAGAACCATGGGCTGTAAGGTCCAGCTAAAAGCTTCACAACCCAGGGCCAGAGCCAGCCATTACTTGGACAAGTGACCTTTGAGTCCTGCTGGCACAGGAGCCTAGGGGACACAGCGCACAGGGAGCAGGTGACAATCCAGCTTCACGCTCTTGCTTGTCAGATGTGTGCTGGCACAGCTTACATAGCCACAGGATCCAGGTTGGTGTGCGCCTCAGAAGCTGACAGAGGGGCCACCACCCACGTGTGCGTTTTGTTCTTCAAAGAAAGGGCAGTGCTGACTTCATTGTAGAGCTTCAAAGGAATAATTTCAGCTACTCTTTAAACAGGCAAGGGAGGAAGCAAAGTTTATAACGTGCTAAAGAAGGCTGTAATTCCGCTCTGAAGTTCCCTACCAAACAGATGAAGAACGAGCAAATAAGTGGTACATGGGAAAACAAAGTTTATTACTGACATTACAGTGTACATTGTTTTTACAATGCAGCTAACAGCCTTACACTTTATTGATTTTTTTTTTCCACGTTAAATGTACAGGAACTGAATAATTACTACTGAGCTACAAGATGTCAGAAATATGATAAGTGCTTTAACCAGGAGCAATTTCCATGGACTAAGCAGAGAGTAAGATTCTGAAATCTTATCAGTACAGACTTGCACACCTGATTTCTTTTGATCTGCATTCAGAACTACGCGTTCTTTTTTTCCCCCCCTTAACTACAGTGGTCCAGTCTTGGGTGAGAAATGCGGTATTTACAAACGAGGCTTTGCTCTCTGACATGCACGGTGGGTTGAGTTCGTGGTGTAGTGGGGAGCGCTCTGCCCTGCACAGACCGGAGCACTGCCTGGGGTTTGGCTACACAGGCACTGGAAGCAACGTGCATACCGTGAAAAAGGAGGACTCCTTCAGTCCTTCCTGATTTCCTACAGAAGCAAGTATTTTGGGGACCAAAAAGACAGGAGCTAATCGTCTTTGAGGTGGGGTAGAGAAGAGGCCTCTAGTAATTGGCAGAGTCCTGGTGGGGGGAAAAAACCTCTCTGCATCCCGAGCAGTCATCCTGCAGCCACTCTCATCACCAATAGCCAAACACCTGCACCAGTCCCTCTCCAAAGGCATTTTTCAACCTGTCCAGCCCATCAACACTTTGCACCTTCGTAAAAAAGAAATCTCCTTCACCTCTGAGGGTTTCCGTGCTCTCGCCAGCCAGCAGCAGCCCCGGCAGCTCCCTGGGGCACAGCCAAACGCCCCGGCCCCGCGCTGCCCCTGTGCTGAGCCGTGGGCAGCCGCCGAGGAGAGCAGCAAATGGTATAAGGCACCTTTTAGTTCAGCATTTAGGAAATGCACACAGAGCCACCACAACACCCGTAGCGTGCCGACCAACCCAAAGGCCTCTGCCTTGTAATACATCAGCTCTGGGGAATAATACAGGGCAAAGTCGCAGCCAAGTCTTTTGTTTAAAATAATCATCAAGGGCCAAGTTATTGCTGCCATTTGCATTGAGCTGGGAAAAGTGGTTTTGCACGCAACTGTGCCCAGTCCCTTCCCCCTGCGGTTTTGACACGGGAGCCAAAACACAAACCTTCCCCGGCGAAACACCTCTGCCTGCAGCCTGTGAGCACGTTGTTTCGTCTTCCTTGGTCACAGCCAAAGAGATTACGCTGGCTTCATCTGCAGTGCTTTAAAGATAGGTTTCGAGGGCTTGAGAACACCCTGCTTTTGGTACTAAAGCAGGACACAGCACCAAAGCAATCGCCCAGGACATCGATGCTCTCCTAACTATGAGTCTGCTCTGTCGCCAGCCCCACTGAGACTTGGGGAGCTTTGGGGACCCCGCCAGCCCTGCCCAGGGATGGGGGACACCATGGGGGGAGCAAGAGGCAGGGTGTCAGCCCCGAGGACTCCCCAGAGACCTGCTTGGTCCTGCAGCATCTCCTGCACCTCTCGCTGCATTGTGCAAACCGTGGGACTGGGGGCATTTGGTGCTGGGTTTGTCTTGCTTGTACATCCTGCAACCTGGGGGGGACGGGGTGAAAAGGGGCTTTTATTGCTGGGGCAGAAGTTGCTGCTGGGAGGGAGGCTCCTACACTAACTGGAAACAGGTAGGGCTTCATTAAAAAACACCAACGAGAACTTTTTTTCATTTCAATAGCAAAGTCAACACGAGAGATTTACAGCCACTGCCCCTTTTCCCATCGTGAGGGGGTAAAGCTGCAGGCCGGGGGCTGGGGGTGCTGCCACCCCCCGGCCACCCACCACGGCAAGGCCGTAGGACATTTGCACAGGGGCACAGAGCATCCCATGGGGCTCAGCCTGGGACACCCGCAAAACCAAAACTAACACCCCAATTAAAAAAAAAAAAGTAATAAAAGCCTAAATTATGCAGGTAAGAAACGAGAGTTAAACTCTTCCAGTCTTTTCTCAGCAGGAACAGGGGACAGCAGGCAGCCAGACCGGGCTGAAGAGCAAGCAAGAAAAGGAGCTTTGGTCACATTTGTCTTATGAGAATCGCTGGTGAGTAACAACAACAATAATAATAATAATAACATCAATAAAAAAGGACTTTAAAATACGCCTCATAAAAGCAACCAGTGAAGAGCAGAGCACAAAGCATCTCACGTGGACACTGAAGGAGAGGGCGCAGGCACCTCTGAACGTCCGGCCAGGTGCAGGGGAAGGCAGGCAGTGCCAGCAGCGAGGTTCAGAAATTACTGAAAATCTCTCGCTTCTTGTTCCAGTCCATCTGCGGAGCCCTCTTCTTCACCCGCTTGGCCCGCACCTTCTCCTTGGCCTCGGCAGCCGTGGGGCTCAGGCTCAGCCCGCTCTCCTCAAACGGGTCCCTCTTCTCCGAGTCTCCGTCCTGCACAGAGAGGGAAGATCAACCTTCTGCCCCCGGCACCGTGTGCCCAAAGCCACCCGGCATCCCATCCCCACGCTGCTAGGAGCAGAAATCTCCAAGCACGTGTGTGAGATAAGCAAACTCGCAGGTTTTTAGGGGAGGGCGCAGCCCCTGCCCCATGTCGTGCCTATGGTTTAACCAGCAGCATCTGCATAGCCACAGAGCAAATAATTACATTGCACTCCATGGGTGTTGTTCCTGCACCGTTGCAGCCAGGCGCCCCTGTGCTCAAATGGCCGGGCTCCAGTTTGCTCCAGAGAACAGCCAGAGCCAGGATTCGGCAGTGCCTGCATGCCTGGCACATTTTGCTTTGGGAACTGTACTGGGAAGAACATCCCTGTGTCTGCCTAATAAGAGTGCTGTATGATACAGAAATCAGCTTTCCTTCTTAAAGTCCCTGCAGCAGCATCCTGCACGCACCACACTCATGTGAACAGCAAACACGCAGAATAAAAACCTTCATTTGTAAGGAAACATCTTAAAGCCTGCCCACTGGCATAGCTTTAACGCACACACGAAGCTCCAAAGGGATTTCACAAACCCTGCCAGGAGCTATGGGCAGGTCTCCCATCAGCGCTGCCTGCAAGAGAACTGCTTTGCTCTGGCTTTTGGATGCAAACTGGTTGGCGTGCACTGCTTAGCACGGCACACCACCGCCGAGGAGCAGGACATGTATTATTTAATGCTCAGAGAGAAACAGAGCTGCCAGACTGCAGGCGCTTGGCCCAGCTCTCGGACACAGCTGGCGTGCGCAGCCTCCGAGCCTGAGATGCTGGAGAGGCTCTGGGCACCTCAGACCTAAAACCCTTGAAGGCACCCCTTCATCTTACACCTCCAAACTATTACAGCACCAGTTAATTCGCTGCCATTATCCCTTGGCACTCTGCTCTGCTGGCCCTTGGGGCAGCCCCATCTCCCCAGGGCAGAGCACACGGAGCCCACCAGTCCCTGGGGGCACAGCACACAGCGGGACCCTCACAAACCATCCCCTAACACAGGACATCTGCTGCTGCTGGCAGAGCCCTCCTGTCCCCTGACAAGGACTGGAAGGAATCTGCAGCCATCGCTTAACCCAACCCCACTCCTGCCCGTCTGAAAGCAGAAGGGAAGCCAGAACATGATAGCATTTAATTCACACTCGAATGCTTTTATATCTCTCTGATGTGGGTTTGGGGGGCAGTGTGCTGCTGCTGGCCCCCTCCCCGGGCACACACAGCCCTGGCAGCAGCTCTCCTTGCTCCCACACGCTCCAGCCAGATGTGCTTGGGACGGCCTCGCCAGGCCACCCAAGGGGTCATCGATGCCCCCAGGAACGCAGCTGCCTCTGGGCTGGAGCCAGCAGCTGCCGGGAGCTCACGGCCGCATTTCATGCGGATTTACAGGGCAGGGCATGAAAGCAAACTCCCTGTTTTGCTTGCTGGGTGGATACAAGTGTACCCAAGTCTGCAATCTGAAACTGAAGTTGCATTTAGAGGCATTTTTGCCCAGTACCATAACACAAACACGTACACATGTAAGCACGTACAAAGAAGAGGGTGTGTGATCGGGGTTTTTACCTCTGATTCCTTCCCGGGACTTTGAAGGTCACTGTGAGATGAAGATGTGGATCCTCCGTTCAGCTATTGGAAATGAAAATGTTAGTGCAGTTTGTGCAAAGACAGAAAAAAAAAAAAAAAAAAAAAAAAAAAAAAACACAAATAAATGGGCAGAGCGGGGGGAACCACTGCTCCCCCGTCCCCACCACCCACCCACCTCCTCCCGCTGTCCCTGGGGAAAAGGAATGAATTGGTCTCACACCAGCCTCGTGCAAACCCGAAATTAAAGCTGCATCAGGAAGCAATTACAATTAGCTAGCAGCGGTTAAGCTGAGCTAAATGAGCTTCAGGGAGGCTGCGAGGTTCCCTCTGCTCTGAGCCCACCCGGGACCGCCCAGCCCCCAGGAACAGGCGAGGACTCACCTGTGTCTGTGCGGATCCGTTCGTCAGGGGCTGAGGCACCACACCTGAGGGCCACGCAAAAGAAAAATGTGTTGAATATACTCATAAATACACTGCTGGGCTCCTAGGGCAGTGCCCTCCAGCATCGCCCCCGGTTGAGCCCCTCCTGGCACAGGGTCTCCACCCCAACCCCAAAAGCCCAGCGCACCCCTTCCCTCAGAGCTGCAGCCAGACCCAGCCCGCGCTGCCTCTGAGCTCAGGCAAACACCTCTGTACCCCCGTGCCCTCTGGAACCACATTCTTCTGAAACCTCAATTTCCTTTGATTTCCCTGTTTTCATCAAAAGAAAATGTCTTCCAGGAAGGGGACCGAGCAGCTTCCCCCTGTGAGCACTAAACGCGGTGTACTCCCAGTTCTGACAGTGAAGTAATTTTTCTTCAGAAGCTGTTTAATCAGAAATCTTAAAAACCAGCCCAACGCTATTTGCTGAAATCAGCATCTTGGTGTCGCAACAGCACGGGGCAAACAACCCTCCTTTCATGTACCTTGCCATTTTTTTGCCCGGTTCCAATGATTTGCGCTAATAACGCTCCAAACAATGGCAAATTCATTGCAGATGAGCTGCCAGTCACCGCGACCCAGCCATTGCTAGAGGCAGCCCGGGACAGACAAGCTGTGGTGTCACAGATGTGCTAATTGCAGCAGGGCTAACGACTGAGCACGAACACGTCTGGGGGCACAGGGCCCTTTCAGTGCACGGCACGGGGTGAGACCGGCTCGGTGGGACCCCAGGGGGACCCCAGGGTGTCCCCAGCGCACAGCGGCCGAGCAGAAAACAATGCTGTGCGTGCACGCCTTGTGTAACGGCAGCTCCAGTGAAGCAAGAGCTGTGCCTGCAGCCAAGGGCAGCCTGCAACTGCAGAAACCCAGGGCTGCTGATTTTACAGCTCCAAGACACTGCCCGTGCATCACATCCAGGGCTGGCCAGGCTTCCCAAAGAGCTGATTTTTGGGATGTGTCAGTGCAAACTTAGGTATTTCCAATGTAAACCAGGGCACTTTTTTATTTAATAAAAACAAAAGATGACTTTGAAAACGTGCTGGTGTGACGACCTCAGCTGTGGCATCGGGACAGCCGAGCCCAAGTGGTGCAGGGCTGCGGGCCAGGCAGACCCGCTCCTTGCTGACCCCCGAGGAAAGCATCCAACATCCAGCAGGGAGCTGCAGAGCCAGGGCCCAGCACTTGAGCACCCACCCGCGCACCCTGGTGTGCGGCTGGCCCCGGCCACGTCCCCGCTGCAGGGAACAAGGGCTCCTTTGTGCTCGTGCCAGCAGCCAGCGCTCGCACCGGCTCCTCCTCAACCGCTTCGGAGCATCTGACACCGCTTTCGCCCCGCGTGCTCCTCGGCACGGTTTGACCCGTTCCTTTGGGCAAATCTTCCCCTTGAGCACCTGGCAGACCGGGAATGTCCCGCAGAGTGCAGGTCGGACAGGGGCTGGTGTGGGAAGCAGAGCCCCCCGTTGGGCTGCAGGGCAGCTCCCTCCCCGTGGCAGGTCGGGGAGCGGCCGGGCTGCTTTCTCTGCCAGGTTTCAGCAGCAAGGGAAACATTTCCTGCAGCAGCCGCCCCTGTGATCGCTGTCGCGTGAAGTCCTTCCCTCTACACGCACATGGGGCCAGCCCCAGAGTTTCTCCCTGCACCTTCAGGCTCCGTCTCGGGAGCACAGAGCGGTGCGGGGTTATGGTGTCCTCCCTCTTACAGCCCCATATCAGCACTATGGGGCCGGCTGCTCTGCTCCCAGGCACTGCAAACAAAGCAGGAGCAGCCCCAGGATCTGTCTCCAGAACAGATCCCACCTGAGCATCCCTCCCCGAGCAACGTGCTCAGCGCCCCCCCCAGCACCCTCCTCATCCCAGCCACCTCCTGGCAGCGGGTTCCTGGGTTAATTATTCACCGTGCAAAAAAATAACAAATTGTTTTTTTGGCTAGATTAGGAAGTATTCTCACTGCTTATAAATAGCTGGGTGGTGCTCAGGAAACTACTGAGGGATGAGACAAGGGAAACATGACTCTGGCACTTCTGAAATCCCACCCAGTGTCCCAGTGAGTCACGAGAGCTGTGGGGTCGCCCAGCAGAGCCGAGTCTCACCTTTGGTGTGCTCCTCGGTGGGGGTCACCCCCAGCTTCTTGAAGTAATCATCTGTTTCGGGGTCCACCACCAGGAGCCTGGCTTCGCTCTCCCTGGCCTTGATGTGGGACACGACCTCCGAGTGCCTCAGCCCCTCCACGTTTATCCCGTTCACCTGCAAAGCGGCACCATCAGGACCAGGTCTGGCTCCCGCAGCACGGACAGGGGAACAACCCCTGTGCTCACCTTTTGTATCACCAAAAACATCTGCCCCAAACTCCTGAACCCCCTGCAGGGAGACACAGCCAGAGCCTCCACCACCACCCCACATGCCCAGGTGCTCAGGGACTTGCAGGTTCCCCTCCAGTGATTTCATTCACCTTAGCTTTGCCCCAAACACCTCAGCCTGCACTGAGATCTCCGTGTCCTGCTCCACAGGGCTCATGGCCGTTTGTCCCTCTGGGAGAGGAGCAAGGGAGGATTTCCCGTGTCCCGGTGGCTGAGCAGAGCTCGGCCTTTCTGTCCCAGTCCCCGACGCACTGACTCATTTTCCCTTCGCTGCACGCGACCTGGGACCCACCAGCACTCAGGATCTCTCCTCCCAATTGTTCCGCGGGCAGAAAGGGAACAATCGTGATTTCTAGGCATTGTTTGTGCTCAGGAACGAACACACCCATTGTCCCACATGAAAAGGTCTCGATGCCACTCTCATTGCAGGGCTGTTTTTTTGCTGCACACGACAAACCCCGGTCAGCGCCGCAGCCTCCGGCACCCCCAGCCCGCCCAGGGGGTGCAGCAGGGCTGGGGGCATCAAATATTTATCAGAGCCCCAAAGAGCCGGCTCGGGGGGGATTGGGTTTCCGAGCTCTCCAGCTCACCCCTTGCCGCTTTGTGTGCACCAGGCAATTGGCCAAGGGCCGATAAATAAATAACAAAATCCCTCGCCGTGACATCGCGCCGCTCTGAACCGCAGCTCCCCGCGATAAAACACCGCGGTGCTGGGGGCGAGCACGGGGAGCAGCCCTGGCATGGGGCGGGAGGCAGCCGGCGGCTCCCACGGAATCCTGCATGATTATTCACGGGGCTGGAAAGAGGGCGAGGGCTTTGGTCTTCGCTCACTTCCCCACCTCGGGGACCGCCCGGCTCCGCAGGATGCGCGTGGTTTCTTCCGAGCGTGCAAATCCCTCGTCCCTCCGGACCCAGGGGTGGGGGCACGGGCTGGTACCCAGCCCCAGCACAGGGCGTCCAGGTGCTCCCAGCACGCAGGAGCTGAAGCAGGCACCAGGGCTGCTCCTGGGGTGCTGGTTTTAGGATGAAGCCCCATCCGTCTGTCTGTCTGCGCTGCCCAAACCCTGCCCGGAGCGCACAGCTCTGACTGGGGGATCTCAGTACTCGGTAAAAATGGCAAGGCACAAACAAGCCAAGGGGGGGGTGATCAGCAACCACATCAAAAATTCTCTTGTTCAGCAATAAGTGAACAGGAAATCGCTTCCAAGAGCAGTTTTTCTCCTAATCTTTCACAATCTCATGCCTTAAGACCTCTCTGCAGAGCTTTTCCCCCTCTGTTTCCAAATGCCTGCCCTGCCCAGCAGCGCGTTGGCTCAGCTGGGTGGCACCGAGCTGTCCCAAGCCCATGGCAGATGGGGGTGATGGGACAGAAGCAGCTTCCCTGGGTGGCTGGGATGGGACCAGTCCCAGTTGTCCCCATGAAGCCACCTCCCCAAGCCAGCGCCACCAAGTGCAGGGTGCTCTCTGCTCCATCCTGGCCATGTCGGGGAGGTGGCACCCCCAAACCTCCATCCGTGCTCATCCCCAGGTCCAGCACCCTGCCTGGGCACCAGCATCAGGCTCTGTTATGGGGGAATGTGACAGGATCTGATGGAAAAGATCAAGGGATGGAGGCTCGATTTAGCATCAGGCATCCCAGCTGATCTGTAGGGTCACAGCGCTTCTGCTTTCCCTCTTCCCACTTGCAAAAGGGGCACAGGACCCCAAAAGACCTCCAGGCTGATGGGAACGGTGTGCTGAGCCCCCAGCATTACCTCCACCAGCCGGTCCTGGGGCCGCAGTCCCGCTCTGGAGGCTGGCGAGTCCGGGTCGACCGAGCGGATGAACTGCCCCGGCCGGGACTTCTCGCTGTGCAGGTTGAAGCCGTAGCCATTGGGGCCTTTCTTCAGGTGGCAGAGACGTGGGCACAGCTCTTTCTGTCCGTTTAAATCCTGATTGAAAGAAGAAGGTGGTGGGGGAGGATAAAACACGGCGTTTAATTTATAGGTTTGGGTTTGCTCTGAATCATAACTAAAACTAACAAGGAAGCAACGTATCTGCGCACCATCCTCCCCTGCCAGCTAAACAGGGACAGGTTAACAAATGAATTTCCTCTCATTGAGTTTATTTTAGAAAACCAATTGTCCAAAACCATTCCAGAGAAATTGAAACAACAAAAAAATGCATTTCCTTCTCGCCAGCAGCAGCCCAGATAAGCCTGCCCCACCCGGGGGCTGCCGAGCCCCGTGGCCAGGCACAGCGCAGCCGGGCAGGGCCAGCACCTTAACCTGGGTTATTTATTTAAGGCAGCGCCGTGCCCTTGGTCCCAGTGACTTCGGCACGGCACGCAGCTCCATCCTCTCCCTCCCAGCTCTGGAGTCACATTCCTGGCCGTGGCAGAGATGGCTCGGTGCCTGCAGGGACAGGCTGGCCCTCCTGCATGGCCCCATCCCTGCCCCAAGCTGTCACACCTGGATGCCTCATTATGGGAGGGCTCCCCAACAGCACCTAATTACTGAGGGAATCACGCCTCTTGCCCAGCACACACCACCACCACCACCATCCATCCTTCCATCCCAGAATCAGGTCTTGCCTGGCTCTGGCAGTGCAGCCAGCACAGACCCCGTCCATCAGAGCCACCCTCGCCCTGGCAGCGCATGAGATTGCCCTTGGTGACCCCACTTCCAAGGAACAGCACCTTCCCCAAACCTCCTCCTGACCCTGCCCGCTTCACCAGTTCTCTGTGACCAGCTAAAGAATCCCCAGAAATAAGTGGAAGCACTGAGCAGCCCCAAGCTGAGCGGGAGGACCTGCAGGACCACCCGACCACCCTCAGCCATCCATCACGGCCGCTCTGCAGCCATCTCCTGCTGGCACAGCTGAGAACTTACAGAAACACCAAGCTGGGCTGGGAGGAAAAGCCCTGCAGAAGTCCCAGCTTTGCAGAGAAGCTGGGTTTTGCAGAGGGGAAGAAATGCACAAGCCCCTGCACGTGGTGCTTTCCCCTCCCAGGACGCACAGGGCTGCTCCTGCAGCACATAAAGCTCGAGCTTGCTGCAGACAGCAGAACATTAGAGGAGCACGTGAGGAGTGTCGTGCTTCCCCCCATCACATGCAAGATGCTTTATGGCTCCGCAGGGCACCGGGGGAGCAGCAAGCAGCAGGTTTTCTGCAGGCTCACAAGAGCCATTTCTGCTCCCACAAAGGCAGCTGCCCCACGGCAGCCCCTGCACAGCCCGGCCAGGCAGCAGCCAGGCGCACCAACACAGCCGTGCCTCCAGCAGGAGCTGCTTCAGAAATAGAAGCAGGTTTTCTTTTTTTTTTTTTTTTGGGTCTGTGGTTTAAGGAAAACATTCCCTGTGGCTGGGTTTGAAATTTGCATTAAAAGAAATGCTGCTCCCCTCCTGCTATTAGACCTCAGATATTTGTTTTCCAGATCGCATTTGCGGTACAATCTCTTACAACCTTTCATTTAAAATAAAGCAGCCAAGCAGAAATTTCCCCGACGTTCCCATCTTGTCCAGAAGGTGCTGTGAAAGACAGCTCCCAACACCCCTGTCCCTGGGTTTAATGCGGTGGGGAGCCCCCCTCCTGCATTGCTGTGGCCCCGAGCACAGCCGCCAGCTCAATGGGATGTAAATAAATATCCCGACAGAGCTCTCCTCGAGCTGTTTATGAAATACTCGAGCTGGCGGGGCTCACATCAGGCTGAGGAGTTCAGCGGATGGCTCCAGCATGACTACAGCCTCCTCTGAGTTGGGAAGGAGAATGCAAAAAGAGCCACGGAGCAATGAGATTGGCCCCGGTACTGGGATACACGCTGAGGACGGAGGTGGATGGGGAACTCACTTGGGTGCTTCTAGCCAAGATGCAGCTGGAACAGCTTAACCCCACGCCTGGGAAGAGACGAGGACGGAGGCGAGCAACCGAGGTCTTGGCAATGCCGCGGCTCCTCGGGGCCCCAGCGCCCAGCTCCTCAAGAAGCGCTCCCAGGCAGGAGCTGCCACTGGCAGTGCCCAGCGTGGGCACAGGGCTTGTGTGGGCTCCATGGGCTGCAGGGCCCCAGTGTTTACAAATATCAACTTTGCAATACAGCTTAAAAAAAAAATAAATCAAGGAGGGGGCTTGAAGAAAAGCCCCAGTGACCGCTGATACACACTGCAGCCCTCACAGCCTCATCAGCCTGAGCTTGCAGGGCGCATGGATGCTACCATGACAAGTTCTGGGAAAAAACAGACCATTTCCCACACGTTCCTGCCTGTGGAGATGCTCTCAGCATTAATGCCTCGATGCACACAGTGGTTCTCAAAAGGGAAAAGCCACCAGCACGGCACCCGCGGATCAATGGCGCACGGCTGAGCGCAGCCAGCCACCAGGACCCGCACACGGATCCTCTCGCTCTGCAGATTCAGCAAACTGTGTTTTCCCATGGCCTCAGTGCAGTTAGTTCACCCTCTGCAAACGCTTCCAGCTCGCCTCGTGGAGTTCTTCAACAGCCGGAGAAAACAGGAAATGATTCAACCACAGAGCGGGGTCAGCGTGTCGAGGGCCCGGCGCGACCCCAAGGGATGCACAGGGCTCAAAGCACTGGGAAAAGGGGCTGCCTCTCTCCGGAAGAAAGGAACACATCTAGCATCACCTACCTGGGCTTAGAAATGCAGGTTTTGAGCTATTTTACTCTTAGCCCATTTTTAGGGGGTCACAGACACATCGAGTGGCTCCCTGTGCGTGCCGTGCCAGCCAGCGGGGTGTCGCAGCCAGGCTCGGGGTCACCAAAATAAATCACACAGAAACCAGGCAGGAGAAGACAACTCCTGCAGCAGCTTTTTGGGGGTACCCAGCACCACATCCTGCACAGGCTTGTTCTGCTCTCACCAGCACATCCTGAATTCAAGGTCCTTGAACTCCACATCTTTCTTTAAGAAAGAAGCCCCAGTTCAGCCACAGCATCTGCTGCGAGCAGCGCACAGAAATCCTCGGGCAGAACTGCTCACCCCTCTGCAGAGATGATGCAGGGCTGTTAAACCTCCCAAATACCGTGGTCCTCAGCCGTTGGAACAAGCAGGTCTCTGATCTCAGCTCTGGAAAGCCCCTCTCTGGGACTCCACAAACACCGAAGATCCCCTTGCACTCAGATTTGAGCACATGCTTAAACACTTTGCACTTACGTGCTTTGTTGACACGGAGCCGCCGCTCCTCTTGCCAGCTCTGCTATTTATTTTCTTTACGACCTGTGCCAACGCTTCCCTGGTTCTGTTCTGGGAAGATATTTCCTGAGCTCCCAGGAGGAATTTCGCCTTTGTGAAACCCAAGCCCTCCGTCGAGGCGCTCCCCGCCGCGGCAGCGCGTTATCGGGGCTCCCTGGAACCCACCCGAGCTCAGAAGCCCCGGGGGGGCTGCGCGGTGCCTTCCCACCCCGCTCCCCGCAGCGCCCGCCAGGCTCCGCCGCCTTCCCACGCCACGGCCATAAGAGCCGGTTTGTGTGAGCTACACACACGTACAGGAGAGCCAACAAAAATTAACCGTGTATTTGTCCACTCGCACGCAACAAAGCGAGCTTTTTCCGAGGTATCCAGATCCCATGCCGCCCACTGACTGCACACAGGGGATTAACAGGCAATGGCAGGCTGTATTCCCCCCATGAGCATTACTCCACGTACACCCCCACGTATGTACAGATGTGTATGTGATCCTAAATACTGCATGGACACAAAGCCGTGGTGGTGCACCCCCGCTGGAGCCACCGCTTGAGGCAAATCGTCGTCATTTTGGAAGGGAAGAGGTTTTGGAAACACTATTCAAGCCGGCTCATTTAAAAAAAAAAAGCACAAACAAAATATGAAAGAACAATGAAACACTTAAAAAAAAAAAAAAAAAAAAAGAAAAAAAAGGTTGGGTGTTGCCAGTTCTCACCATCTCACTGCAGCTCCAGCACTGAGGCTGTCCCTGGAGGTTTGCAGTGCTGCAGCCAGTGGCCATGGCCCCGGGCTCAGTGCCACCACCGTGCGGGTCACTGTGGTGACCGGGACTCACGCACAGATCAGATCCCATTCCCCTTCCCATTCTGTACAGCTGGGTGCTTCAGCACACTCACCGCAGAGCCAGCACCATAAACACGACCAGCTCTGACTACCAAGAGGTTCCCATGCGGCTAAGGAGCAGGCAGCACCTCCCCGTGAGCAGAACCTGCCCTTTGAAGCGCCGATGCACCGCGGCGCAACAAGAGGAGAAGCTGGGAAAGGGGCCAAGGCGAGGAAACCGCTCTGCCAGGGCTGCCTGAACCCAAACCCTTGGCCCCAGGCTCCCTCCCGGCGCACACCGCAGCTCGGGGGCTTTGCTGGGTTCTGGTGCAGCTGAATCAGACCCAGCCAGGGCCGACAGAACCGCCCCGCCTGGCCGCGCTCCAGGCTGCGGATCACCCCGCGACACGTCAAGCTCTTCCGCCTCTGCTCCAGCCGAGCTGGAGAAAACACAGGCAGGAGCGTTCCTGCCTAATTTACATTGTTAACATATTTTCTTTCAAGTCGGCTCCCGTGGCGTTTCCTCTTCTTTTGCTTGGGGTTTTGCTCAGAAAACGGCTCCTCTGCTCGCTCCTTTCCTCTCAAAACCTGGGTGGCACAGGGGGACCCCTGCCCTCGGGATGCCCAGCGAGCAGCAGGGCACCGCACGGGGAGCACCGAGGGGTGGAAACCCAAGCAGGAAGGGGCTGGGGCCACAGCACCACCAGAACAACGGCCCCATTGACACCCGCCCGACACGGGCACCCTCCCTTGGCAGTAACAGTGACATCGGGAGCTGAGCCGCAGGCAGCCTTTAATTGCCACTATTATTACCACCGTTTCCAAAGGCTGCTGCCTTCGCTCAGCTGCGGGGACGCACGGAACTTCCCACAGATGCTCACTGCCCTGATTTGGGACGGGCAGGGGGATCCGCACGTCCCTGCCATGGAAACCTGCTGCCTGCTGTGCTTCAAGGATGAGGAGGCAACCTGCAGCCCCGCTCGCCGTGAGATGCAGGGGTTTGGGCTCGTGCCACAGCCGGGATTACTGCCTCCATTCACCGCCGTGCCAGCCATCCAACGCCTGCTACAGCGGGGCCAGTTTTCATTCCCCTTCCCCCAGGAATGACTCAAGTTTTCCCAGGAAAGCAGCACCAAGAAGGGGGCTATTGTAGCCTCGCATCCCCCAGGGCCTGAAGGACCTCGGTGACACCAAGGAGTAGGGAACCGAAGGAGCAGGGAACCGTGGGCAGGGCTGGGTGAGGGGGGACCACAAATGTCAAAGGCTCCCACAAGCAGCAGGAGCAGCGCAGGGCAGGCAGAGCCCCCCCGGGCTCCGTGCTGCAAAGAGGCAGCCGCTCACCCTCTGCCCTATTCCCAGCAGGGATTTGCTGCTCAGCTCTGGGAAACCCCAGCATGGGATGCTCTGGGGCTCCCTAAACCCCCGGACAGCCCCAGGGCCCCACCGGGATGCTGCGGCCCCCCAAAAACCATGGGGAAGGAGTGGGGGCTCCCGGTGAGCCTGCGGCCGCACGCATTTCACCCAGCTCCAACCCACAGCTCGGAGACAGCCAGAGCCAAACGCGGCTTCAGCTCCAGATGTTGGTGAAAAGCTATAAATAACGAGGGGGAAGGGGAGGCCGGGCTGGCGGGACAGCAGTCCCACGGAAACTCCAGCAGATGTTCCCCCTCCTCGCAGCCCCGGGGAGGAGCTGGGGGTGATGCGGGAAGGATTTGGGGGAGGAAGGCGGCGTTTCCAGCACCCAGAGGTGCCCCAGCCACACGGTTAAATTTAGAGGTTCTTATTTAGAGGTTTTGCAGCAGCCCTGGTGCTGCTGCAGGAGCCAGGATTCCTGCTCCCCTCTCCCAGGCCAGGAATAACCCCTGGGGCAGGAGCAGCTCAGCCTCCACACAGTAAACAAGCTGCTTCCATTTCTGCACAGCCACAACCCTAATTACCACCCTGCTCGCTACCCAGAGAGGTGCTCTGGCTTAGACACCAGCAGTCAAAAAGAGAAAAGCTCACTTCATTCTTCCAATAAAGCCCTGGCAGTTTGACTGACAGTTGCTCTTAAAACTTGCTTTTTTTTTTTCCAAGCATCTTCTCGGCACCAGCAGCCGCTGCCACCACGTCACGACAGTCAGAGAAAGTTTGGAGCGTTCCCCAGGGATAAACAGCAACTGCAGCAGCACTCACGGCAATCAGCACCCTGATGGAAAAGGAGGAGTGAAAACACTGAAAGAACACCTGGCAGAGCCTGCGATCACCCCAGACTGTGCCGGGTTGGCTCAGCTCCCCCAGCAGCTCTGGGAGGAGCAGGGAGGAGAAGGGATGCACGATGCTGCAGCACCCCGACCCACAGCAATGGCAGAGGGCAGTCAAAACCCCAAAAACGCTCCGGCACTGGCACCCAAAATCAGCCAGCTGCCACCACGCAACCTGAGCATCCCAAGGACAATGAGATGGAGCAGCGGGACCCCAGGACGTGGCAGCCCCCTCCCTGCCTTGTGACCCCCGCCAGGCTCCCTGCTGCTGTCACAGCCCCGACCTCACAGCTTGGTTGTCACCGACCCGAAGCACCAGCACCTCCACTGCCAGACCCGAACGTGAGGCCCAAACTGCTTTAGGGTATTCAAATTGCTTCCATCATTCCAATTGCTTCTATTATTCAAATTCCTCCAGCTGGGTTGGAACAACAGAAACATCAAAAAACTATACATATATATTAAATATATATATTTTTTTAAAGGGCAGAAGCCATGAAAGATTTGTGCTTTTCCTCCAGGGCTCCAGCACTCTCCCCACACAGCCCTGCAGCAGCCAGGCGCTGTGCCCTTGCTCTGGGAACACCCAAATCCTGATGGCTGTGGTCCGGGTGCTGAGCACACACACAGGGCACGGCGCTGCCTGGATGTGTCCCGCTTTCTCCGCCAAGGCGCAGCACAAAGGGAGCAAACGAGGATCACAGGCAAGCTCAGAGACAGCAAAGTGATTCCAATTAGCAGTGGAAAGCATCCAGCCCGGGTACTCAGCAGGACCTACAGCCAAGCTGCAGCTGATATGGTAATTTGGATATTTTCAGCGAGCGAGGTTTTAGCTCATCGGGTCTACTGCAGGAAACAAAGCGTGAGGTTGGAGTGGGGACAGCTGCAAACCCCCATCGGGTAACACTCCCCATCGGGTAACGTGCCCTGTGCCTGCCAGCCTGGGCCCTGCCAGCTCTCGAGAGCAGAAACTGTGCCAAAAAGCTGCGCTTCCTCAAGAGCAGCGGGTGCCCTGCCAGGATCAGCCCCAAGCCCAGCAGCAACGCGCTCTGCATCACCCCAAACCATGCACCGAGGCACCCAGGTACCCCCTGAGCCCATGCACCCAGCTCACCCCTTCCATGCGTTATGGGATGCAAACCTCACGTGAGAGCAGGGCAGCGCCAGGCTGCAACAGAGCCAAGCCTTAGCCACAGCCCCTCAGACCCCACCAGAGGCTGTCATCCCAAAACCACTTGGCAGGAGAGAACACAGGATGCAAAAGGTGTGGAGAAGCAGCAGAGCCGCTCTCCGTGCTCCCCAGCACCGTGCCACGGTGTGACAGAGACCCCCAAGCACCACGGAGCCTCTCGGGACGTGCTGCAGCAGGACCGTGCCCTGCCTGGTGCCCCCCAGCGAGGGCCACACACCCTGGGCATGGCCCCCCCAGGCAGGACAGGGCACCTGCCCCATGCAGACACCGCCACGAGTCACGCACCCAGCCCGACCCCACGGGATCCCGCTGCTCCCCGCCACCCAGCAGTGGTGCCAAGCACTGCGATCTCCGTGTCATTTCTCAGGAATCCCCCAGCTGGGGAATTTCTCAGCGAGAGGCTGCAAAAGCCAGCCTTTTTTGCTTTTCTTTTTTTTTTTTTTTTTCCCCTCCTCCCTCCTCTGCTGGCGTTCAGGCAGCCAGGGAAGCTCGCTCTCCCCAGCGCACGCATTCCCAACCCCTGCAGGGCTGCAGCCAGGCCCAGCACCACGCGCTTTGGCTGGAGCAGGGGAGCAGCTGGCCCCGGCGGCGCAGGGAAACGGAGGGAGGCAGGGCAGGAGAGAGAGAGAGAGAGAGGGAGAGGGAGAGAAAACGCCACGTGCATGTGTTTGCTTTCAGAGAGACAACTTTTCCAGCGCGATCTGCCAAGGGAACTCGCAGCCGGGAAGCCGGCGTGCAGGGGGGGAGCAGCTCTAGGAGGACACGGGGCAGCAACGCAGATCCTCGTGGGCTGGGGTTTGTCCACAAGGAAAAACACGGGATCTGCCTGCTGGAAGCAGAGGCAGCCCACAAAGCCCGAGGGAGCTGCTTGCCTGGAGGTGGGAGGGAAGGAGGCGAGGTGGTCGCTGCGTGCAGGGCTCCAGCTGCTGGGAAGGGGGAAATGGGCTTCCCACGCCCACCACGAACCTCTCCGGGGTGAGGGAAGGGAATGCTGCTGGACCACGGGGAGGCAGAGACCAGGAACAGCCTCCCAGGGGCAGGGGGCTCCCATGGAGCTGCCCCAGCCCCCAGGGGGATGTGCCCTGTCCCAAAGCAGTGGCACCACTGCCAGCCTTGGCGGCACGTCCCGGCGTCCCCAGCACCTCTCCAAGGGCAAACCCTAGAGCCCAAGTCACAGCTCCTCTGCCAGGCAGGGCTTGGAGCACACCCTGCACGTGAGCTCGAGCTTGCTTACAGCGAGCCTACAGCCCCTGAGCCCAGGACAGCAGGGGCTCCGGCCAGAGCCACCCCTAGAAAACCATGAACCAGGCGGTATCAGCCTGCCCTTTGGACTCCTCAGCTTCTCGCCGAGGCCAAGCCTTGAGCAATCACCAAATAACTCATTAATACCAGCCCCCTTAACTGCCTTCATTAATCCCAGCCACCAGCAGGAGCCCAAGAACCCGGCCGTGCCAACCCAGCCGTGCCAGCTTTGGGCTCCCGCTGCAGTGGGGTCACCAGGTGCCACCACGAGGTCCCCAGCCCCACACCAGCACCTGCGGTGACCTCCACCACCACTGCCCCATGGTGACCAGCTTGGCACCGTGGCTGCTCAGGGGACCCCTCCTGGGGACAGGGACACTCCATGCAATGCACCAGGGAGCCCCAGGGGCTCATTGAGATGGAAGTGGCACCACGTAGGGCAGGCAGTGATCCATATCCCATGGGGCCAGCACCAGCCTCCTAAAGCCCCCAGGAGCTGCCTGGGGAGCCTGACTTCCTGAGGCAGGGAGCAGTTGTGAGCAGACCAGTAAATAACCCACAGCCCTGCAGAAAGCAGGCTGATGGCTGAGCTGTGGGACACGGGATGGGAGAACCCGAGAGCCCCCAGTCCCTGCCCCAAGCCCACCCACACTCCCCAGCCCTGAAGGAAAAGGCAAAGGTGGGTCACGGGGACTACTGTAGACTTGCAGAGCCCAAAAAAGCACACGCAAAGAGGCAGAGATCCCCCAAGCGATCACAGGAGCCCTTTGGGGTTGTCCCCTCCGCTCTGCCACCCTAACACGGGGGTGGTGGATGCGAAGGAGCTGGGCAGGACGAGCTGGTGCCACGGGCTCACGGTCACACTGCACATTGCCGTGTGCCTCCCAGCAGTGCCCCCCGCCACGGGGACACATCCACACCCCCCCGGCATGGGGACACGTCCACACCTCCCTGCCCGGCCCCCACCAGTGAGTGGGGCAGGGAGAACAGGCGCTGCTCTGTGTGCCCACCGCGCCGGGGAGCACTGGGGAGCGGGGAAGTTCAATAGTTTACTACCAATATTTGTCTTGGCTGGGCAGCACAGCTTTCGGGAGGAAACGGGGCGGGGGGAGGGCTCCCAACATCCTCTGCATTCCTTGTAATGAAAGTAAAGGCAGCGCTGTGGCACCCATGCCTGGGGTTAGCTAAATGTGAGGCCTTTTTTTTTATTTCAAGGCCCTGCAATAAAATATCCAGGGGGGAAACTTTCAGCGAGCAGAAGGGAGGAGTGAGGCACCTCTCTCCTGGCCCTCAATGGGACATGCAAACTACCCCCACCTCCCAAAGCCCTGCAACTCAAAGCTTTTATACAAAATCTGCCCTGGACACACCACCTAGAGCTGATGGTTCCACCGGAGGCTCTCCTTCACATCTGTAACTCAGCCTCTTTCCAAAATGCCAGTGCCAGCTCCATCCCATAACCCTGCTGGAAATCACGGGATCAGACCAGGACCTGATGCACTGAGGAACAGAGCTGCTTCCCACCCAGCTGCAGCGCCCAGCTCAAAATCCACAGATTTTTAAACCCAGCTCCCCAAAACGGGATGGCTGCAGACACCCCTTGCTTGCTGCAGGAAGCCACGCGTTTATCTCCACCGGGGTGGCCAAACATCACAGCCGTGCTGGGGCAGATAAGGGCAGCGCTGGCAAAGCCCCACGTAGAGGCTGGCGGTGCCAGGCACATGCAATGGGGGCACAGGGAACCCCCCCGATAACCGCTGGAGCCAGCGCAGGGCTCCGGCTGCAGGTGCCGATAACCCCAGGGGAGGTGAACACGCAGCCAGGCGCTCTCGGCACCCCGGTGTTTGCCCAAAGGAGTCCTGGGCTGGCAGAGAGAGGGGTCTGGGTGCCAGGAAGGCCCAGCAGCTGCTGCAAGGTTTTATTCCTGCTTTTGGGCTGCCCCGAGCACCCCTCAGCACAAGGCAGGTCTCCTGTGCACCCCATCCCTGGGGCAGACCCAGCCCCGATGTCAATGCAAGCCCTGTCCTCATAAACGGCTTCCAGACAAGAGCGGGGAACTTTTCCAGGCAAAGCAGACTGTTCATCCTTCTTAGAACTAATTAGGGCTCGTCTTAATTAAATCCCGCTAACCATGAACAACCGCAGGGCCAGAATTAACTGCTTTACCTGGGATGCCCTCTGGCCGCTCATGCAGGATGGGCAGCCTGCAGCGAGCACTACAGACGGGGAGCGCTGCCCGTGCTGGGCACAGGGGGCAAGGTGGGAGCAGCCAGGGTTTGGCCAAGGTGACCGAAGCCCCACAAATCAGACCCAGCACCCAGGGGATGGCACGGCCACATCCCCATCCCTGGTGGCCACAGAGCACCTCGGGGCAGGAGGTTAACCCGCAGGGCAGCGAGCGGGGATTAGCCCGCCCGCCGCCTTTTGTGCCACTCATTTCTTTAAGGGGATTAGTCCCTGTAAATCCATAAGAGGGTTTAATGACATAACACCACGGGGACTCCTCCGGGTCCCTGCAGGCAGCGAGCTTTGCCTAACGGGATTTGCAGCAGGCAGCACTAAGGCCTGTTATCCTGACCCCACCAATTCGCTGCTGCCCCCGTGCCCTGTTCCCTTCACCCACCCACTTCCAGATGCTTTCCCACAGGTATTCACAGTGGCAGCAGCAGCACAAGCCCCAGGGCAGCGCAGGGCACAGCTCAGTGCCATGTCCCTGTGGGGGGACAGAGCCCCAAAGCCACTGCTGCAGCACCAGCACCCGTAGGGAGGGAGTCTCCTTCCCCTTATGGATAAAGCTACTTTCAGTTTGGCTTTCCCAGAGCCACTGCTGACAGATACCTACAGTTACTCGTAACAGACTTGTGCAAGGATTTAGTGGGAAGAGAGATATTTGGCCAAAAAAACACAGCTCCAAGTCTGGTCACGGTTTAAGCGTACGCAGCAGTCGAACCAAAACACTCAGGAGCGCAAGCAAGAGCGGCAATGAAATTAAATTACAACATGGAACTTGCCAGAAATAATTATGTCTACAAGTTGGGTTTTAATTCCTTATTTATAGAAACCTGTGGACCTGGAGAAGCCCTTTACTGATTAAGAGTTTAATTTTCTCGCTCATATCCCTGCCTGGAGCCTCCCGAGACCACCGCCTGTAAAACCTCCACACCTAGAGACAGAGCCAAGGACTGGGAGCCAAACCTGGCTCTCTTCAGACCTTATTTTAGTGTGCCAAGCTCTCCTGTAATGCTGGGCGAGCCGCTCAACCTCTCAGTCTCCCTGCCCAAAGAGCAGGAAAGACACGTATGGAGCGAGGCAACGCCACAGCCATTGCCACAGCCATCGCATCTCACTTGCGTGCTGTTACAGCTGCAATCAGTGCGGGGATACTGCCTTGCGGATTAAAGAGAGCTCTTTAAAAGCTCGTTTGGAAGCCGCGTGTGCCTGCCCGACAGCTGGAAGCCGCGGCCCCTTCCAGCCCAGGAATGTGCCGTGAAGGCGGTGCGCTCACCGCACGCTCGCTCCGTGTGCTCCCACTCCCTGCGAGCACCTTACCCTGTGCCAGAGCTGCCCCACGCCTGCTGGCACCTTCAGTCCTTGGCCATTTTTCAGTCCCTGGCCATTTTTCAGCCCCCCACACTGGCTCTGCCCAAGGCATCGCCCACAGCAGCACCATGGCTGGAGCCAAGCGCCTCGAGGCCCAGCCACTTCGCACAGGGCACCAGGCACAATGCTGGGTAGAGACAACTGGAACCATGCGGTTCCCATATTAATTTGGGTCTTGGGAATAAAGAACACAAAACAAAGCCACATTGTTTTAAGGTGAGAAAGCTAAAGCACTCAACACTTCAGAGCTTTACAGAAACAAAAGCATTTTCTTATGAAAACTGACATTTTTGCACCTGAAAACAAACTCATCACAAAAACCATCCTCCCCCCCCAAAAAAAAAAGTTTGACCCAGAGTTTTCCAACCCTGTGGCTGAAGCCACCCACGGCTGCTGCATCCCATCACAGCCACCCCGCAGGAGCTGCAGCCCAGCCCCACGACAGGAGCACGAGCAACGCGCCAGGACGCAGCAAAGTCACGGCGGAGGCGCTGTGCAGCTGCCAGGGCACACGCAGAAGGTCCAGATCCTGCCAGATGATTTTTAATTTATTTGAAAGCATTTAATATTTGTACTATTGAACAGAACCATTAAACGGCTGGCGCGGAGCCCGCGAGGAGCAGGGCTGTTATTAAAGCAAGCTGCTCGAGCGCATCCCTGCGAGCAGAGGGGGGCCGGGGCTGGTTGCACCAGAGCAAGCTGCAGTTTGAACTGCTCCCAGTAACGCTGGGGTTTTTAAATCACTTTGGAGGAAAGCTTTTGATTACCCAGGGATGCAGAAAGGAGCATTATCAGCTGCAGTTCATCCTCTCGAATGCAGCGGGGTCACATCTCTCAGTGTCAGTGCCACCACTCTGCAGCCTGGCATGCTACCACCACCCACCGAGAGGTGGCAGGTCCCCAGGGGTGACCCCGCTGTCCCCTCACTGTTGAGGCCAGGCATCCCTCAGGAGCACGTGGCCCCAGGAACAAAGACCCTTGGCAGGGCGCAGCTCCTCCTGATGCTAATCTGCCTCCCGCTCCCTTCCACTTGCTTTGTGTTTCACTAAAAATATCCCACGGAGGAAGTTTCTGCTGCGGGGTGGATGCTCTCCTCCAGGGAGGGGCTTCCTGCACCACCCCACATGAAAACACCCCCCGGTGAGCTCCTCGCCGGGCCCCGCTGCCCCACCAAGCTGCAGGGGGGCTCCTGTTCCTCCCTTCCCTCGGTCCCACAGCCCAGCTGCAGACCCGGGGTCGTTTGGGTGCTGGGACACAAGCACAGCCAGCAGGAAAGGAAGCATCTGACATCCAAATGTGTGCCCCCAAATCCTCCATCTGTGAGAGACCAGGGTGCAGAGCCAGGGCTGACCCTGCCAAAGTGCAGCACGGAGAGCATCACACTGCCATCTGCACCTTGGGGTGCTGGGGAGTGCCCCCAGGACAGGAGGAGCAGGATGAGGCTCAGACCCCTGCTGAGAGCTGTGAGTGCTGCAGCGCTGCGGGGTCATCAAATCGGGGCTCCAGCAAATCCCACTGCACAGGCCATATTGCTACACCTGCCCAAAACTGATACCAAAACAAATAAAAAGTTGACAGACCACTGATACACAAGGGGGGGGAGCAGACTTGGAGGCACAGGGCTAGGACTGCCCTGCCTGCAGCAAGGCAACGGGGCCAGAGCCTCCCCAAACAGCACAGACCCCGAGATGCTGCACAGCCCTGCACCACGGAGAGCTGCAAGAAACGCATCCAGCTCCCGAAAAGGCACTCCACAAAAACACAGCTTTCAGCCCACTCCTTTTACCAAAGCCCCAGTGCTCAGAACCATCATGGAAAAGCAGCCTGAAAAATGTGATTATTTGTGCACATTTGCCCCATCCCCATCTCCAAGGCGCTGCAGCTGCTCCCGTGCCCCCCGCGCTGTCCTCGCACCAAGTCCACCCAGCCCCGCGACACTCGATGCCGGCGAGCCCGGCGCTATCAATAATGCAGCGGGGTCAGCGCCAGCGCGGGGCCACCGGCTTCCCCGCAGCTCAGCTGCACGCCAGCCTCTGCCTCTCGGATGGGATTAGCACGCTAATCCCAAAAGAAAGCCCAGCTTCAGCTCCTTGGGCTGGGCTCCAGCCGCAACAGAGCCCTTTGCCCATCCCCTGCACCCCTGGGTGCTGCCTCCCTGCCTCCTTTTGTGGAATTTTCTCTTCTCCAGCATGGGCCGGGGGAGCTGTGCTCCCATCCCAGACCCTCGGATGGACACAGCAGAGCAGCACCCAGCTGCTGTGGGCATCGCTGGGCAGCAGCTCCAGTGCAGAAAGGGCTTCACAAAGGTTTTTAGAGGAAAAAAAAGACAAGGTGGATATATGCCTGCTTTTTCAGCCAGGGTGGTGGCATACACAGCCACATTGGAGAGGTTTATCTAAGCCTTGACCCATGCCTCAGCCCCAAACAGGGGAACCAGGGACTCGTCCTGCTGTCCCTCTGGTCACAGCCAGCCCCTGGGGACCCAGGGAGCACAGGTTGCTGCAGGGAAGTGCTTTAGTTTAAGCCAAAAATTTATTTATTTTTTTTAAATTGCATAATTACTGCAGACATTTCTGCTCATGTTAGGTTTTATTACATCTCTGTGGTTATTCTACAAGCCCTAAATTTTGGGCCTCAACTGAGCTGGCAAAGCTCTCCGAAAACATCTGTCCCGAGTTATTCCTCTTCCAGCGCTCCGGCAGAAAGCTGGCGGCAGGAGATGTTGCAATGCGGAGTTTTATTTGCAGCAGAAACAAAAGTTCTTGTGCCTGACCCAAACAGAAGGGTAAATATTTACTGCCCCATGTCAGCGCTGCCCCACACCTGCGGGTCCCCGAGCCCACGCGCTCAGCCCTGCTCCTCCAGGACACGGCGCAGCCGTCCCCAGGTCCCCGCTGCTGAGTGTGGGATGGGCCCGTGGCACGCACCAGGCTCAGCTCAGCGCCTGCTCGCTGTCACAAAGGGCCCCCCAGGGGGGTTGCCCATTTTCCTGCTCGCTTCATGGCTTGCGGTTCTTGCCAGGCTCAGGCGGGGGCCAGACAAAACCCAGGCACTGATTCCCCCCCATGTTAAAGTTCCCGGCAGAGGAGAACAGGCTGCTTGAATCCAGAAGCTAAACAAGATGCAGGCTCAGTTTCCAAAAGATAAGTGATTGTTGTCACAGCCCCTTCGCATCCCCAGCCCCCAAATCGTGCTTTGGTATGACCAGAACAACACAGGAACTGCATCACCCCGAACACCTCTCCAGGGCCTTGTTCTTGTTTCTCCTGCAAACACAGCTGGAGCACGGCGAGGCAGCAAGTCCCAACAGGAGCAAACCCCCCAGGACGCTGCTAACGAGCACATTGTGGCTAAAACAGGGACCTAGGCTCTGCTGTGCAGCGTCCCCCAGGGAGCAGCAGGGTGAGCTGAACCATGGGCAGCCCCAGCCCCCATCTGCCCATGCCCCACAGCACACGGGCAGCCCGAGCATTTCACACCACCACCAACTGCGCCGTCCCAAAGGCACCTTGGCAATAAAAGCAGCTCAGAGGAACGCAGCCCCCGACGCACCTGAACAGCCCGAGCAGAGCCGGGAGCTGCCCTCCACCACAGCGTGCCCGCTGCCTCCAAAATCCCATGAGCCCTGGGAACAAGGGGACACGAGGACAAGGAAGCCCAGGGACAAGGAAGCAGCACCAGCACGGCACATTCGTGGGGCTCAGCCCTTCTGTCAGCACGGCTCAGCCTGGGTCACACCTCACCTCCCCACAGCTTTGTTTGCCTGCAGGGCAGATTGCATTGCAGAGCCAAGGCAGGCATTTTGAAAACAAGCCTTTCAGAATATTTGGGTACTCAGAAGTGTCCCCTCCAGCACGGGGGACACAAACCGGGCTCAGAGCAGCAGGACGGGGCCACGCAGACCCCGCTCCCAGAGCCACCAAGTCCCCGGGTGCCGGGGACAGCAGCGCTCCGATGGGCGCACACTGCTGGCAGCCAGCCCTGCTCTCAGGGCAGGCAGCCTGATTTTAAATACACGCTGAATTATTCATCGTGCTACAGTGCTTGCTGGAGGCACAGGGGCCTGGACACCGGGTCGCTGCCGGGGTGCACGTTAACCTCAATGCCCAGAGCCACCGCCACTTCTCACCCTGAAGGGGAAGGCGGCAGCGGGGGGGGCTGGCAGGGCTCTGCCCACTGCATCGCCCCCCCACTGCCCACAGCTCGGCCACCCCGTGCTGCCAGATTTCCCTCCTCGTTCTTCCAGTTGCTCCTTGCTTTAGGCTGCACTGATCAACCTGGCCTCGCATAAAGCAAAGCTGCAGCTTTTACACAAACAAATGTCACCAGCGCAGCCCCATCCTGCCCCAAGCATCAGCCCTGGCCCCCACAGCAGCAGGTCGAGGCCGTGGGCCTGCAGGAGAAGCAGAGCTGCCACCTCTCCTTCCCTGAGCACCTCCAGGGAAGGACACAGAAGC
Organism: Anas platyrhynchos; assembly: GCF_047663525.1. Taxonomy (NCBI): domain Eukaryota; kingdom Metazoa; phylum Chordata; class Aves; order Anseriformes; family Anatidae; genus Anas; species Anas platyrhynchos. The sequence continues at coordinate 18,642,821 of NC_092601.1, read as the reverse complement.
ACCAGCCCAGGCCCAGCTTCTCCTGGTGCTGCTGAGCCCAGCTCCTGGCCCCTGCCAGATGTGGTTTAGGGGTCTCTAATGGGATCCCAGCTGCCACGGCCCCACAGCAGGCCCATCAGCCTGCCCCAAACCCAGCATCAGAGGGGCAGCTCTGCCTTGAAGCAGGCAGGACAAGGCCCAGCAGGGCCCCACAAGGCAAAGCCACTGCGGGTCCCTTTGTCCAGCTGGGGCACTGCATCTGCTGCATGGCCCCAAATGCAGCCCCATGCTGTGTGCTCCCCCTGGCCGTGTCCCATAGGCGCCCCCCCACCTCGCACCCCAGCCCGCTCGGCTCTCCCTGTCCCACCCTCTCCTTGGAGGGAGCTGAAACCCAAAGGCCGGAAAGGACCGGCCCGTTCCCCGCGCCCGACTTCCCGTCAGCACAAACTGCTGGATTTCACCCAGCTACAGAAACAGAGACAGGATAGGAAACCCCCCAGCCCGGGAAGCCGTGCCCAGCCGCTCCCACCGCGGCCCCACTCCCCCCAGACCCCTTCCCTTCCCTCTGGCTGTCCCGGGGGAGCACACAAGCCCCCACGGCGCTGACCTCCATCCTCACCCCAAACTTCCAACAACCCCACAGCACACAGCCTCCAGCCCATCCTCCCCAGGCAGGGCAGCCCCCCCAGGGCAGGCACACCCCTGTGGGACAAAGGCAGCCCTGAAAGGAAGGGCTGCAGGCAAGACCCCCCCAGACCCACATCTCCGTGCCTCCTGCCCCCCTGCCATCACACTTCCACGGGGGGGATTTCCTCAGCTGGGGGGGCTCCTGAGGCCATGAAGCTGCTGGAGCTGAATTTAGGAGCAGGGAAAGGCTTGCTCCAAGCAGAGCCCCCCCCAGCCGGTGGCAGGAGGGCTCGCACAGCCCCAGCTGCAGGTTTCACCCCCAATTGAGTGGGGTGGGCGCAGGATGGGGCCAGCCAGCTGCACGGCGGTGGCTGTGATGTCTCGGTCCCACGCTGCTCCTGCCACGCTCGCACCCCGAGCGAGGAGGGCGCCGGGCCGAGCACGCTGCCTATCTGCGAGTGCAAGGCTGCGCCGTCACCGCCAGCCCAGCCCCAGCAGGGGAGCCAGCCATGGAAACTGGACATCTTCCACCTCAAATTCTTTCCTTTTTGGAAAGGAGCTTACCAATAAAAGGCACTTACTGCAGAATCGCAGCCCAGACCCAGGCCACTTGAAAAAGAGCTAATTTCCTTCCTATTTAAAGCAAAAAAAGCTGAGAACACGTTCGACCAGATGTTCCCTCCCTCCTAGAAATAACAGAGGCAAAAGGGGCAGCTCCACCAAGCCCCGGGTCCGTGCTGCCTGTCCCCATGGGCCGGGGACACAGACCTCAGCCAGACCCCATGGGACACTCGCCCCCAGGGCTGGGGGACCCCCCCAGACCCTCTGCAGCCCCTGTGACCCTCCAGGAGTGCAGGGAGGGAGAGGCCAGCACAGCACCAACAGCTGATGCTGCTTCAAGCAGAGCAGATGAGGCCATGGGGCAGCTCACCCACAGCTCCAGGACACACAGCAGGGTCCCCAGACCCAACAACCACATCCAGAAGGTTTTTCTCATGGGAAGCAAACCGTGCTCGTCCCAGGGCAGAAATATCCTGCCACCCAGCCCCGCCAGCCCTGCGCTGCGCTCACCTTCCTGCTGCCGTGCGAGGAGAAGCTGTGCGAGTGCCGCTGGAGGCTGCCCCCGCTCAGGTCCAGCTGCGGCTTCCAGACCTCCCCGTTGTCGCTGCCCACCGACTTGGTGGGCGAGACGCCAGAGCCCAGCAGGACCCCGCTGTGCACCATCTCCTCCGTGCACGTCAGGCGCAGGCTGCACAGGTACTCGTCCGTCTCCTTGTCCACCACCAGCAGGCGAGTCTCTGTCTCCACGGCTTTGATGCGCTGCACGACCTGCAAGGGAGGGAAAGAAGTGAGCAGAAACCCAGGGAGCCCCCCCCAGCTAGGGCAGGAGCTGCACCCGAGGACCCCCAGCCTTGCAGCTTGGACCCCCAGTCCTTGAAGCCCCTGCAACTTCAGCCTTGCTACCACCTCTGTGGATGATGGGGACAGGGGCAGATCTTTGGAAGGGCCAGGATGGCACATCTGCAGCCCCTGGTGACAAGTGACAACTCCTTCCAGCCCAACCCAAGGGACAAATCTGCCCAGGGCAGCTGCACGCACATCGCCTGGTGTCACCCCTCTGCCCAGAGGCCACACTGGGCACCAAGCATCACAGGTCCTGCTCCCTGCCTTTGTCCCTTGGAGGGGGAGCACGATCTGTCCCACTACACAACCTGCCCACACACCCCCTTCCCTTTATCTGGGGCTTCCTTCTGCCCCGAAACCCAGGGGCACAGCGGAGAGCCAGAATCCCCAAGGAGGCACCGTGAAGCAGCGCACACACACGCGGTGCCCCAGTTGCTTTGCGAGGCTCTCCCCTCCCCAGGAGGATTCACAAAAGAAACAATCTGATCTGCATTCATCCTCTCCTGCGCTACCGGACAGCGGAGATAAGAGAAACCAGCACCAGGAGCTGGGCCCGTCCCTGCTGGTATCCAGCTCCAGGCCCTGCTGAATAGGGGCCATTGTCCTCACACAGCCTCGCCTTTTTTTTTTTTTCTTCATTTTTTTGTGACTGCAGCTCCTCTGAAAGGAGCTGGCGGTGTCAGCCCAGCGGGGAGGAAGGGGAGAGCCGGGCAGTTCGCACGTGGGAAAGTGGAGAGCTGCTCAGCAGCCCCGGAGGAGCCGAATCTGGCACGTGAGGGGCACAGCGCAAACCGAGGACATGAGCAAGGGGCAGAGAAAACCTCCGGGACTCCCTGTCAGTAGCCTCAGAGCTCTGATGGGGCAAACACCTCCTCCTCCCTGCATGGCCTTCATCCCAGGGATGAGGATGGGTCCTGATGCTGCTCAGCCGCTGTCCCCAGCTGCAGGGGGCCGCTGGCCACCGCTCGCTGCCCCACAGCCCCACACGGCCCCAGCAGTGCTGGGAAAGCCCCGAAGCAGTGCAGGCTTCCTCACAGTGCTCCTGCTCTGATCTAGGTCATGCTGGCCAGACACGCTGCAACCGCCAAGGTTAGAAGTGACAAATGAGCCTAATGTGCAATTAGCCAGCATTTATTTACTCCCCTGCAAGCTCCATTCAAGGTCAACAGACCCGGTATCTGCAAATGAAAAAAAAAAAAACAACCAAGAGGAAATTTATAGACTGCAGACAAGGCTGCCTGTCCTCCACGAACCAACGAAGCCCTCCAGCCCTGCGCCAGGCGGCAGCTTGCCCAGGGCTCCCATCCATAACCAGCCTGAAGGGTGCTTCTCCGCCGAGCCCCAGAAAATCCATCTGCTCCTTTTCACATCTATTTATACGCGGCATCAGGCGACGCTGCTGACACCGGCAAGGCAGCGCCTGAGCGGAGCCACTTCTCCAGGAGGGGATCCGGGAGCAGGCAGCCAGCAGCACGCTGTGGCAGGAGAGGCAGCACCAGGGAGCTCCGTGGGGCTGGGAGCGGGGCCGGTCCCTGCAAGCACCACGTGCGGGGGAACTGCAGGTGCCAGAGCGCGTTCCTCAGAGCTGCTGCACAGAGCAAAGCGTTCTCCTTTTGGAAAGCCCCAGCGCTGCTGCTGCAGCTCAAGCACTGCACAAGCTGCACCACGCTCTGCTGCAGTCAGCACTGGGGGGCTCACAACACAAGACACCCCCAGAGAGCTCCCAAACCCTTCCAAACCAGCTGCAACCTCATGACAGCAGAAGAGAGAGAGAGCAGAAGCGCCCTGAGACACTGCAGGTGCCGTAACGCACTGGCTATGGCACAGTGGCCCAGCTGCCCCCCAGCTCCACATGGGCACAGCAGCAGTGGAAGCAGCATCCTCCCAGCCCCGCTCTGGCTGTGCTGGGACACAGAGCAGGCACAAATCCCCTCCCTCCATGCCAGAAGGCCTTGCCATGATGAGCCAGCTGGGCAGCAAGGTGCTTTGGAGATGGAGCAGAGCAGCAACCAGGTGCAGAGCCCAGTAACCTACCCGCCTCCGAGCCATGGCCACCACCTCACTCGCAGCTTTTCTGAAGGCAACTCAGCCTCCCCGACACATCCGGACCTTCCCAGAGCTGCTCCCAGCCCCACATCCTCCGCGGCTCCACCCAGACCAGCTCCCACCCCGGCTGCACCAGCACCAGCCTGGCAGAGCCCGCTGGGCCTGTCCACTCCAGCAAACCCCAGCTGGCTGGGAAGGAGACCCACAGAGATGGCACAGTTCCCCCTCCTGCTCTGGGTGTGATGCCTCCACCCTCACACAGCTCTTACATCCCCATGGGGGACCTGGAGGCTTTCTTGCACCACCTTTTAACAGCACCACTTGGTCATCTTTGCGCTCACCTTGCTGGTGCAGACACTTGTAGAAGGGGGGCTGGGCACAGCTCTGCTCACCCGCCGGGAGGAGGCAAGCGAGCAGCCCGGACACGGTTCTCATCCCAGATGGGAACAGGACGCCCTGAGAACACGTCCTGCCTTCGCTCCTTGGGGAAGGCCATGGAAACAGAGCACAGACGCAAATATCATCAAGTTCAGCCCGAAACATAGTTGCACCACATAGCAAGGCCTTGTGTGCTCCTGGCTCCCTCCTGACACAGCTTCAGATGCGCTTGGAGAAGCGCCCAGCCAAGGAAGGACAGGGACTGTAACAGCACCAGGAGAGGCCATGGCGAGCCTGGCTGCTCTCAGCCATCCACAGGAGCCAACATTTAACCACCACATCACCCACCTGCCTCCACGCTCAGGCATTGATGACCCCGCAGTGGGAGCACTTCAGGACAGCGAGCTCCATGACAGCCCGGGTGGGATGCTCCATCCATACTCCATCCCATCCCACCCCACAGCAGGCTCAATCCTGCCTCTGCCAGCTGGAAATGGAAGAAGGAAAATCTCTCCATTTCACTTTACCTACAAGCCCCCCTGCACGTTTCAGGGACACGTGCCGCTGTCTTGGTGCTATCGCTCACTCCCCAGCATCCGATTTTCAGCAGGGAGCTCTGCTGGCTTCCAGTGGGGGACAGCAGCCCAGCTCTCTGCCCAGCTAGATCAAAGACATGGATCCTCCTTCAGTCACATTCAAGACAAACATCAACTTTTACACAGCTGGCTGAGATCATCAAAACAAGCTAAATTAGCATGAGAGACCCCAAAGCCCACAGAGAGGAGCTCAAAGAGCTTTCCTGGAGTCACCAGGACTGGCCATGATGCCCCGGAGGGCTCTGCCTTGCCCTGAGCACACCAACATCCATGCCAGCAGGGGAAACCCAGAACCCACACACCCCCAAAACACCACCGGGGCTGCAGCCTGCACCAGCCACATCCCTGCTTGGCCCCGATAAAGCTCCAGCAGCGGGTGCCAGGCGCGTGCCTTAAGTTACTACAACACTACACCCCGCAGAGCCCTGCAGGCCACGAGGCAGATGGGGGCACTGGGTGCTGTGCCCCTGCAAGGGACAGCGGCTCCAGCCAGCCCGGAGCAGCCCCAAGCTCCCCGCCTGTTTTCTGGACAGGGCTGTTTAACAAACACGAGTTTTGATTTTATAAACAGAAAAGGACAAGGCCTGAAGCACGCAGCTTCTGCAGCAGAGCTGGGAAGCAGCTCGCTTGGATCCCCCCCAGCTGCGGCCACGGTCTCCCCCCAGATATTATTCCCCTACCAGCCCTATCTCACTTAAGCCACCCCAACTGCTGAACGCCTGCAGAGCTTTATCAGTAGATTTGGAGGCATCCTCGCCCGCTCCGTGCTGCAGAAGGAGCTTGCCCAAAGTGGCCGAGGGAACGCGGAGCAGAGCCGGAAACACAGCCCGGCTCCCCCGGCTGCTTTTCGCCAAGGATTGCATAACGCAGCGGTGCCCAACCGTGCCCCAGCACCTTCACCTTCCCCCCCCTCGCCCACCCGACGGGCTGCTGGCACCCCTACCCCAGCCCTACATGGCACAGGCACGGCACAGCCCCCCTGCTGCTCCGGGGGGGGCGAGAGGCTGCATCCCCTCAGCAGATGTAGCCCGGCACCGGGGGGCACCCAGCGCGCCCCAACCCCCCGGGACCCTCCCTTGGGGACATTTGGGGAGCCCTCCCCCTCTCCTCCCGACCCAACCCGTTCACGGAGGCCAGCACGGGGGTGGGTGCTGGGTTTAGGGGGTGGGTGGGTCGCGGGGGTCCCGTGCCCGGACCTGGTGGTGCGTCTCCTGCTCCACGTTGAGCCCGTTCACCTCCACGACGCGGTCCCCGGCGCGCAGCCCCGCCGCCTCGGCGGGGGAGCCGGGCTCCACTTTGCGGATGAACTGCCCGCTTTTGCCCTTCTCGCCGTGCAGGTGGAAGCCGTAGCCGTTCTCCCCTTTCAGCATGTGGCACAGCCGCGGTTTCAGCTGGTCCTTGGCCATGGCCGGGCCGGCGGAGCGGAGCGGAACGGAGCGGGGCGGGGGCGGCCGCGGGGCCCTTTTTATGCGCGGCGCGGGGCGGGCGCGGGGCGGCGGGGAGCGGAGGGGCGGGACGGGGCCGGCAGCGGGGCCGGGGCCGGCTCGGGGGCTGGGGTTTGGGCTGGGATTGGGATCGGGGCTGGGATTGGGGCCGGGGCTGGGGCTCTGCGCAGCGCGGCCATGCTGCGCGCTGCCCGCGGCGCCGGGAGCAAGGCGGGCGGGGAGGGGACGGCCACCGGGAACGGGGACGGGGACGGGCGGGGAGAGGCGGAGCCGGAGCTGGGGACGGGGATGGGAACGGGGACGGAGCGGGCGGAGCCGGGAACGGAGCTGGACGGAACCGGTGGAGCCCCCCGGGGCCGATGGAGCGGGGGCGCACGGAGCGGGGATGCCCGGGGGGCGCATGGAGCGGAGCCGCCTGGGGCTGCTGGGGGCTGAGCGGGACCCCCCGGGGCTGAGCGGGATCCCCCGGGGCTGAGCGGGACCCCCCGGGGCTGCTGGGGGCTGAGCGGACCCCCCAGGACTCTGCTCCGGTCCCCCTTGCCCCCACCCTCGGCTCAGCACAGAGCCCCCGGGCTGCAGGGAGCGGGACCCCCGAGGGGCCAGGGCCGGAGCCCCGCAGCCCAGCCCGGCCCCGCAGTCGCCCCTCTGCCCTCCAGCCCTGCGAGGAGCACCCCGACACGGGAGGGAAGCTGGAGCTGAGCCCCTGAGCCTGAGCTGCTGGGGGAGCTGGGCAGGATGCAGCCCGGCCACTGTGCCCACCCTGCCACAGCCCTGACTGTGGGGAGATGCAGAGCTCTTTGGGGGCATCTCTGATCCAGCCAGTCCGGCACATGTGGAGCTGCCCACTGATGTGGGCATCCCTTCATGTGAAGGAGCTCAGAAATGGGGTGCTCAGCTCCATGCTGAGGACCAGCCCCAGGGCCAGCTGCCACAGGCATGTCCTTCCCATGTCCCATTCGCCTCTGTTTCTGCAGAGCACTGAGGTGTCCCCCGGTGATGTCCCCAACTTGGTACACGTGTAACTTCTGGCAAATGTTTTGTGTCCCCCAAATACCAGGCCACAGGGATGGGGGTTATGAGCTTGCAGGCCTGCAGCTCCGTGAGCAGCATTTCTGGCAGGACAGCCTCTTGCTGCAGCCCCCATGCCTGGCTGAGCAGCCGTCCAGGTCCCCCTGTGGAACACGCTTTGCTCTGGTGGAAAACAGAGATTCCCATCTTTGCCCCTTCGCATCCCTGATCTTCATTTCCTTGAAATCTGCAAGGAGGAAATGACCCAGATTAGTTGTCCCAGAGCTGGTGCTGCCGTGTCATGTTCCCAGCTCACAGGTTTTCTAGCTCTCCTCCGTGGCATTTCTCCCGCCCCAACTGCTTTCCTAGCAGATTTTTATAGAGCTGAAGCAAACGCAGTGGCCAGCTTGAGGTGGTAAATAGAACTCTCCAGAGGTGAATATTGAGTTGCTTTTAATTTGCAGTCTGCTTAAAATAAAATAAAATGAAATAAAGACTTCCACTAAAGTTCTGCATGAAACTGCAAGGTGTTGGACCCAAAAAGATGCTTGCTGACGTGTCTGCACTGCTATCCTGGAAAAAAAAAGGCATTGCTGTTCTCTCCGGGACTTCCCACCCCCGTTTCCTACAGGCAGCGCGGGCAGCGGGGTGGTGCACAAGGAGGGGCAGCTGTCACTGGGCGCAGACCCTCGGGACCCCCGGTGGGGGCACAGCCCCCCAGGAGCTCTGGGATCTGTGGCCGAGGTCTCGGTGCCGGCCCCACACCGCCAGGTTTGCTCCCTGCAGCGCTGCAGAAGCGCCGAGCCCTGCGCAAAGCCTGCGGTGACATGAGAGGAGGCCGGCGAGTCGGGGAACTCAGAGACCATTTCATTTGCTGTATAACATAACTACTCCCCTGAGCCTCTTTGTGGAGTCCTGAAGCTTTTTTTTTTATCAGGCTAGAGGAGTGCGAATAATTGATTTTTCCACTCAGTGGCCAAACCAAAAAACTGGAGGGAGGGGGAGAGGAGAAGGAATTGTTTCAAGTTTATTTGAACAAAAAAGTTATTCTTTTTATTCAGCGCAATAAAAGCACAAGTGAGAAAATCTTTTGGGTGGTCAGACAGAACATTTTAACCCTTTGGGGCATTTTTTTTTAAGTGTTGGTGGCTTGTAAAGTAAAAAGGGGGGGAAATATCATTTCAAAGAGCTGAAAACAGAATGCTTGCATTTTCCCAAAATGCTTATTTTTTAACTTAAATATTTTCTAAAGTATGACCTGAATTTGTCGACATTTTTCAAACTCATCATCCCCAAAAGGCATCCAGCTTCATGGAAAGCAGTTGGAAAGAACCTGAAACCACGTTGTGCAAGTCTTCACCCTCGCACGGTACAAACCCCCCCAGTTCTTGGTGTAAGCTTGCCGCTTCCCAAGCCACAGCCACCCATTTGTGGCCCATCAGAGCCAAAAAGAGGGGAGACCATGGGGGGGTTCCCGCACCTTCTGGTACCACAGAGCCCTGATTAGACTCAGCAGACACCTCACGGATGATTTTCCCTTCCACATACCTCTCTGGGTGTTGATTCATGCCAATAGCTACATCCTAATTGGGCTCACCTGAAAGCTGGGGAAGTTTTCGGGACCCGTGTGCTAATTGACCTGGGAGGGTCTGAGGCTCCTGGTTTGACACCTGCCTGTAATTCATCCCTGCGTGAAGCCGTGGCACGGGGTCACACCTGTGTGCCAACGCTGTTTGCTTTCGGCCTGGCAGGTTGTGTAACCTCCTCAAAACACACACACACGCTCCAAAAGTTTCACAACGGCAGAAATGCGGGCGGACGGGCAGGCTCCCCGCGCTGGAGGAGCGGCGGATCTCTAAGGCTCATAGCTTAAGGCCTGCCTTATATTCACAACGTGGCAAAAAATCGGCTGCTCAACCCGAGCCTGCTCCTGCTGGCTCATTTTGAGCTGGTGGAAGGGCGATCGGATGGGGGTGGAGGGAGTTTTTCCAAGGCTGGTGATGGAGAGGGAGGGCTTGTGCAATGTGCCGCCTCGCTTTCTCCAGGTCTCTGTGTGTGGCACTATTGAGCCGTAAACAATTTCCAGGTGAGATTTATGGGGATAGCAGAATTAATCATCGGGAGGATTAATAACACGCCTTGTGGGTTGCAAAAGTCCGGGCAGCTCAGCTCAGCTGTGCTGCCGGGAGCTGGGGGTGCCTGTTTCACAGGCTGGCAGATAGGAATCTGCCCGAGCCCTTTGTTATTTGCAACCAGATAACAGAGCTGTGGGTGCTGTGCCAGACGGCACTTGGCATCGTGCAGGGACCTGGTTGCTGACAGCCCATCCCAGTCCGAAGAATACCTGTGTGTGTCTGCTGCAGAACATGGAAAATACCAACTAGTGTTCCCAGGAAGATATCCGTCACTCTCCCCACTTGTTTGCCCCTATCATTCCAGCACTCTAAAAAGGAAAATTGGGCACTGACATTTCCAGCCAGGGCCATGAATGCCCACAGGTGGGTCCCAGACCCTCACTCAAGGCTGTGCACTCCCTGGATTCAGCGAGTCCGTCGGGATGCCCGCTGCCTCTCCCAGATGCTTGCAATTACCACCCTGCTCAATTCAGTCCAGCACCAGAGACAACAGGCTCTGCTAGCAAGTAATTAGCCCTGTTCATTTTATTAAATAGCCAGGGCAGCATGCTAATTGCATGCTTTGCTTCAGGCTCAGTAAATCGGAACTGCAAGTGGATGTAAGAGAGAGCAGCACCGAGCCCTCCAGCGGGCTCTGGAACACCCATTCCTGGGAGCACCCATCCCTGGGAGCTTCCACCCCAAGAGCTTCTACCCCAGGAGCACCCACCCCATGGGCACCCATTCCCGGGTGCACCCATCCCCAGAGCACCCACCCCGGGCGAGGCTGGTTCCGGAGCAGTGCCGGTGCCCACGTCTGCGGAAATAGCAGCGTGGCCGGGGGGGAACTCCCCGGGCAGGAATGCATCCATAAGGTCACTGCTGGGCCCAGCCAGGCTGGCAGTGCTGCTGCTGGATGAAAAAGTCATCATTCAGCCACACCATGGATGGGCATGGGGCCGGCAAGGTGTTCCCTAGCCCTCAGGATGGGAGCGCGGGGTCCTGCCCCTGGTGTTTCCTCTTTGGGCACCTGGGAACAGCCCCAGGCTGCTCCAGCTCGGTGAGGGAGACCTCTGCCTGCATCTCGGAGCCCTCGTTGCCTTATCAGCACTCTGAACAACTTTGAAATAGGCCAAGCCGAAAGCACAGAGATAGCGTTATCTCCCTGCTCTCTGCATCTCCTCGCCCTTATCTCCAGCCTTTCAATTCCCCAAAGCGGCATCATGAGGCTGTGGACAGCTTGTGGGCTGGGAACTTGCCTGCTGCAGACCCGGCACAGCCCGGCACAGCCTGGCACATCTTGGCACAGATGGGCACGACACGGCATCAGGTCCACAGGGACCTCCAGGGCCATCTCCCACACCACCGGGGCTACCAGCCCTGCCGAGGGCTCGCCACCCCAGCTCATCACTGCCCTGACAGAGGGGCTCAGCCCTGGCCTGGCAGGGTGAGGAGCGGCTCCTGGGCAGCTCCAGTGGGGAGAAAATCCCTCGGGGAGTTTTCTTCCTCCTGGAGCGCTCAGGGCCCTGCAGCCTTTGTGTGCACAGCCCCAAGCAGGAGCCCGCGTCAACTCCTGGGGGCTGCGGTTCCTGCCCCAAACCTGAGCAGCCACGGCCTGGCCCCGTGTGCCCGGTGGATGCTGCTGGCCTCCTGGGAGAGGCTGGGAGCCGGGAAGGAAACGGAGCCGCCCCGGGCTCAGGCTGGGAGGGGTGGGACGCCTTCCTGCACGCCACAGCCCCCAGGATTCGCCCATCACTTGGGCTGGAACAAAACGCACCCACTGGGTGATGGAGAGCCCTGGCTGGGAGATACGGAGAGCAGCGGGTCAGCCTCAGCCCCAAGCTCGCAGCCCCAAGCTGTTTTTGGCAGGGGCTATGCAGGCAGGAGGGCACCCATGGGAGCTGCCCCCTCCAGGGGTGCTCTGGGATGGGGACGTGGTTCGGAGCCCCTGCCCTGCTCCCAGCTCTCCTGTCCCACAGCATCGGCACGGCCACAAGATGGCACGGCAAAGCCACCCAGTGCCACCCTGTTCCCCCTGCAAGGAGCTTCCCCCCCAAAAAAAAAAACAGTGCTGTATTTTGTCTTGGGATCCCCCCAGTCCAGGCACACAGACCCTGGAGCATCTGCACGGCCGCGGGCAGGACAGAGGCAAAGCTCTCCTGGGGCTTGTCTTTAAGAAGGGATTGGATTAATGCTTGTCGGAGAGGGGTAATTAAATGCCTTTGTAAGGTTGCTTCCTGTTTACTGGGATTGTTGACCCAAGGGAATGCTCAGACATCTCCAGAGAGCTGAGAGCACAAGGGAAATTACTTTGCCCCAGCAAAGTTTTCCCTTTGGGGAATCAGCTCATGCTCCTCCTCCGCAGCAGCAGGGAGAAATATTTTACAAGGTAAAAGGGCTTGTGCTTAACCGAGCATCTGCTGGTTTTGCCCCAGTATCGACGCACACGAGTGCTTCTTTCCTACGCAGGGGGGTGGGAGCACACCCAAGTTGTGTGTCTCATCACATCACCCCTCATCGCCCTCCCTGTGCACCCCCAGTGCGATGCTGACCTTTTCGTTCCTCACCTCATTTTGCCACTTACCTCCCTGAGAACAGCAACCCGCTTCTGCGGCCACTCCACGGGCTGATGGGCACTGCAGCAGCCCCGGCCCTGCTCAAGTGCAACAGCCTAATGGGTTAGGGGCAATTATCTGCCATTTGTGCTGTCCCCGTACCGTGCTGCGCTAATGAAGAGCAGGAATTTGGAAGAAGATTGAAATCGTGGGGGAAACAGAGAGGGGACACAGAAGGGAAACCGATCCTTCATGTGTAAAACACTGAAATGCCCCCTGGCAAGCACCAGCAGGGATTTTCCCTCCCGATGGGCAGCAGGCAGCCCCGCTGTGCCCACGCTGTGATCCCACCACGGGAGCTGGGCCCCCCAGAATCCAGACCCCACCCATCCCAGTGTGTGTTACTGCCTCGGCCCCGCTGGCTCAGCACCCACACCCTGTTTTAGTGGGGAACAACTTTTTTCTTTCATCAGCGGAGATGAATACAAAATTAAGCTCTAAACATGCAGACAAGCAACCAGAGCAGAGGACTTGCAGAGCTTTTTTTCAGCAGAGTCCAGGAAAGATTTCAAACTTTGTCCTCTTAGCTGAGAACCCCCCGGCAGTAACTCCCCAAAGGGCACTAAAGGAGATTCACTGTAGGGCTGCAGAAGAAACTCTGTCAAGGAGTTAGATCACATCAGAAAAATCTGGGAGTGACTGGAACACCAAAGCGTCTGCGCCCTGTCTGAGCCATACCAGCTTCTGCTAAAATAAAATAAAATAAAATGCACCATGAAACACGTTTCCTTTGATCGATTCTCATTTTAATGAGGGCAGGTTCCTAGGAAGCAAACAGTACATGTTTGTGTCATATTGCAAACAAGCCAGTACAGAAATCTAAAAAAAATAAACAAAATAAATATTTTCCCTGTTTATTTCTCCCCAAGTTTATAGCACTAAGTCGACCTGAAAACAAGATGAATTTACCACTGTGTCTGGACAGTGGGCAAGAAAAATCAGACTTTTTTTTGAATGCAACCGTCTGTATGGTTTTGGAGAGGTCAGAAACCCGGAGGGCCGCCGATGAAACTCCTCCTCACCAGCCACGGAAACAGTCCCCACCTCGGGCAGCCAGTGCTCCTCCGGCACCTGGAGCATCCCTGCTGGGACCCTTCAGCGGAGCAGAGCCACGTCTTCCATCGGGAGAGGCTGAAAGAAAAAAAGGACCCCATGTTATTACATGGTGATGCCCGAGGGACCTGCATAGCACGGGCTGAGCTGACCTGCCTGGGCTTTCCCCAAAAGATACAAATCCCAGATTGCCTCCAAAAAATGAAGGCGAGGGGTGTGGATGGGAATATGGCTGCATGTCTCGGGGCTGATCCAACATCTAAAAGCATCCCTGGATTTCAGCCGGATGTTGGCTCCTGCTTTACATAGGGGAGAAGAGATTTAATGTTTGGACACGGCCCCAAAACAGTCCCACGCAGCTTGGCCGAGTGGAGAGGGCAGGGAGAGGGGTCCTGCAGAGGGGTGATGCCGGGAGCTCCTCAGCACCTCCAGCACCACAAACACCCCCCCATGGCACTGACAGCTCGCTCCCTGCAGGGTGCAGGTTTGGGATACCCCAAACACAGGCAGAGAAATCCCCCAGCTCCTTTTTCTGCCCCTAGACCCAGGTGCAGCCCCTCCGAACGCATCTCACCGGGAGGAAGCCTGGCTGCTCCATCCTGCTGGGACCTCATGGTCCAAGTTTCAAAACACAGCAGAGACTTTTGCAAACTCCCTCGATCCAGAGCTGGGTCTGGAACCCCCCCCAGGGCGCGGGCTGTCCCGCGGGGTCCCGGCTCCCCTCGCTCCCCTGCCTGGGCACCCCCCAGGTGCAGGGGGCATCTCCCCGCAGCCCATCTATTCCATGGGGTCTCTGCTCAGGTTGTTCTCCCCCCGTGCGTCCCCCCCCCGATGCCTGCACGGTGGGAGACGGCAGCAAGCCTCCCGCACCCAGCCCCCCGGCGGCACCCCTCCAGCCCCCCAGGGTGCCGCAGGGGGACCCGCAGCAAGGCTCCCGCACCCCAAAAGCCACCTCCCCGGCTCGGTGCAGCGGGACATCCCCTCGCCTTGTCCCCGCGCCCCCCCCCCCCGGCGCCCTGCCGTCGGGTCCCGCTTTACCTGAGCTCCGCGGGCTGCGGGCGGCGGCCGGGCGGGGGCCGGCCGGGGTCCCCCCCAGCCCCAACCCCTCCGGAGCAGGCGCTGCAGGAGGCGGCCGGGACCGGGATGCGGCGGCGGCGGAGGCGGGGGGGCGGGCGGCGGGGAGCCCCCGTCGGGGCGTCCCGGGGGCTGGGGGGCGGCGGGCGCGGGCCCCCCGGGGCGGCGGGGGGGTTCGGGCGGCAGCTCCCGGCGCCAGAGGTACGGGGAGCGGCGGACCCCCATGAGCAGCCCCGAGGCTCGCCCCACCGTGTGGTACCGGGGGCTGGCGACGTGCTTGTACCAGGCACCGGCCGGCGGGGTCGCCGGCAGCATCAGCCCCAGCAGCACCAGGGCCCCCCAGGCGCCCCCCGACAGCCGCCCCCTCGCCATCGCTGCGGGCAGGAGGCGTCCCCCCCGCCGCTGCCCCAGCCCCGGGTGCCCCAGCGAAGGCAGCCCCGCGCCCGAGCCCCGCCGCTTTATAACGCCGCCGGGAGGGGCACCCCACAGCTCCGCCCCGCAGCCCCCCACCGCCCCTCGGACCTCCCCCCCCGCCGCCCCTCGGCATCCCCTCCCTTAGCCCCCAGCATCCTTCCCAGCCGGCAGCATCCCCCCGCCGCCCCGAGCATCCCCCCCCCCCCCGCCACCGCCTCCTGCATCCTCTGCACCGTCCCGAGCATCCCCGAGCCCCCTCCCGGCCCCAAGCAGCCTTCCGCAGCCCTGCGCCACCCCTGCAGCCCCTCAAAGCTCTCTTCGGCTCAGCATCCACCCCCCCAGACCCCCAGGACCTGCCCGACAGCAGCAGGAGGAAGAGAGAGGTTTCAAACCGACCGCAAGTGAGGACCCCCCCAGAGGGGATCTGTGCCCCCCACCTCACTGCCCAGAGAGGGACGAGCTGCGAGGCACAGGAACGTGCCCTGGAGGAACTGTAATTGTGAAGAAACTGGTGGTTTTCAGCAAAATTTATTCTGAGCAGGGTACTTCCCAGTGCCTCTGAACTTGCCTCGGTGCAGGGCAAAATCAGACTGCCAAAGAGGTGCAAAGCAGTGGGAAAGAGAAGACACCGTGCCTGTGCTGGGGGCTCTGGGGGCTGCTGTGCTCCTGTACAGCTCCTGCCCCTACAAATGCTACCCAGAGGATCAGCCTGCTCTTGGTCCCTTGCCATCACAGCTGAAAACAGCCAAGTGCCTGCCTCCCTTCCCAAACAGCTCCTTCGGTGAGGAACTCTGTTCTTCCACCTCTTCTTTAGGGAAAAAGGTGACCTGGGAGGGTAACACCTGATTCCCATGGGATGCCTGCCAGCTTGTGCTCCCCTCCCTGAAGCCTTCACACTCCAGAGAAATGACAGGACCCAACACGTTCAGCCCCTTCCAATGGTCCTCTGGTGCCACTTGTTACCCACGTTAAACGTGTTTTAGGGTTCAGTAACCCCAATCCTGCAGCCTCCTGCAGTGTGTTGCCTGGATGGAAACCTTGCAACCACACCATGTTTTATCTGTAGGTATTCTGGAGAGATGCAAGGAGCCGTTTGCTCTGCTCCCTCGTGCGATTCAGCAGCTGCAGTGAGCTGGAGCAAGCAGCCCCTCGCGCTTTCTCCTGCAGCAAAGTGTTCAGAGCTGCTTGCAGTGGATCTGTCAGTGCTGCTCCTCCTCCTCTTCGGCAGCTCAGCTCTTCTTATGGGTTGTAACCACCAGTTTTGCCCTTCCAGTCAGCTGACTTTTCCCCCCAGATTCCCTGATAAAACCAAGTAGGTCATACTGGTGCTCATTGGTGAGCAATTCCAGTTCCTCTTGCTTACTGAGTTTATTACCCAATTTCTTGGCATAATACCCTGCACTATGACTAAATCATTTCTGTTCTTCAGGCCGCACGGTAACTTGATTAATTTTGTTCTCAGCATCTTGCATGCTCCTGTGTGCCCATTTCACCTCTCCGTCTTGTTATTTTAGCGTGTTCCCATGTGGGCAGCCTGCTGCCCGCCGTCGGGCTCCCTCTGAAGCAGCTTCCATCCTGCCCCTCTGCTCGGGGATGCCGGGCAAAATTGCAAAGCAGCATCGAGAGACGGGGAAGTGTAAATGGGTCAGCACAAAGCCTCGCGATTTTCCTGTTCGGGAAAGGTGAGGAGGCAGTGAAATTCCTGGATGCTCTGAAGGGGATTCTGGCCTCTTCCCGAGCTGAGTGCAAGAAGTCACGTGCGTGCAGAGCCGAAAACATTTTTGTTATTGATCCAGACGAGGAGAGTCGAATTCAGCCATGGCGCAACTTCTTGGAAGCACCCAGGTTTACCATAAGGACGGAGCCGGGCTTCCATCTTCCACCGAGCAGATCTCTGATGGACAGGCTATTTTTGTCACACTTTGAGTGCTCTGGAAATTATGAATGGCCTCAGCACTTCCATGTTTCAATAGAGCCATTAATGAAGGGCATCAGTACAGCACACAGACAATCACATCGCATCCCTGGTCACCAAACCCCAGTTCACGATGGGACACACGCGCTATCAGCTTTATTTCACTCAATAAAAAGCCATTATACCTCCTCTCACCCCGAGAGCAATGTCAGTTCTGAACAACCCGGTGCTGGGCTCTGGAAAAGGCAGAGACTTGTCTCCAACCCTGCCCCAGTTCCAAACCGAGCCGGCAGCTCAGCAGCTTGTGTTTGGCTGCATCAACGTACAAACGTGGGCTCAAGCTTCCTACCAGGAGTGGAAGATTTTTGCATTCCTAGAGCTCTGCCTGAAGTGTCTTTTCTGTGTATTTTTGGCATAACTTGAATAACTTGTCATGCTGATAAACCCTCCGGGAGCTAAATTGAACCCTTTCCTCCCCGTGCACCAAACGACCCATGCGCAGCACCTCGAGATACTCCAAGACGGTGCCTGAAGGCTCCAGCTCCCTAGCACAGTGCACACTTCCCCTCCCAAGTATTTTTAAATATCATTGGAGCAAAACAGCTGAGGAGAAATTTGTCTTCGATTTCTATTCTGGGTAATCCTACCCCCCCCACAGAACTGATGTTTCTGCAGACGCCATAAGCACGCCCATGGACACATCGATCACGCTGTGCTGCTCCGAGGGGGCCTTCGTGCCAGGAACTCCTCAGATGAACAAAATCTTGATTCCTCTTGGCAGATAAAGAGCTTTTGAACAACGCCTGGCTCCTATGGAAGTTTAGTGCAGGCTCACCCAGGATTTCAGCCTTTTAGGTCACTTCTGTAAGCTACGTGTGCTTGTTTTCACCTGAGCGGAGTCCAGCCAATCTCAAGTCCCTTCAAAAACCTCACATCTCTGTTTTCACTTAATTAACTCAATTAGCCCCAGCACCACATTTGCCAACAACATGGAGACTGAGCCAAAACTTTGCTCAGCTTCCCCAGTGCTCAGGCAAACCCTCGATGAAGTTATTCCAAACTTGTAGAGGTGATGGGGAGCTGGATCTAACCAGCTGGCTCTGCAGCTGGAAGGATCTAAAGCCTTTTTGCTGCATTTTGGAACAAAATGTGTGTTTCTGTGAGGGGAAGGCTCTGCTACAGGAAGGGCCCTGGCTCCTGGGCACTGCTCCCTGCTCGGATTCTCCAGGAGCTGCCTCCTTTGTCTCCTGCACTGTCTCCACCGCGGGGCTTGAGATGAGACGTCAGGGCATGAACCAGGGTTTCAGTCTGCAGAACTGGGGGCAAGAGGGGTGAGCAGCCCGAGGCGTCACGTCTTAACCCCCTGCAATAAAGCCAGCCGAGCTCTCCTGTCAGAGCCCTGCCTCTACCCAATTTAATGTGCCTTGTGCTCTCGCCTCCCACCACACACATTACTGCACCCATTCAGGATTTGTGGCTTTTGAGAATGATCTAAATGAATTTGATGTCCCAGAAAGAGGCACTTGAAAAATAAACCGGTGTGGTTTAATGATAGCATTTTCCACATTTTTATTATAATGACTCTGGTGTTTATTGGAAGGTTAGCAACTCATCCGAGCATGAAAACAAAGCAATTTAAGAGGCCAGCCCAGTGATGGGGCCTCTGTCACACTTGGCCATTACTGCTTATTTCTGTATATGGCACTTTTTGGCCATTTGGCCTCTCCAACATCTCCCTGTGGGAGTTCAATGAGAGGCTGGAGACAAGACCATTTTGGATGAGGAGACTCGTAGGTTGGTACAGAACCTGCCCTCCTCTGGCCGCACAGCACTCTGCAGAACCACAGCCCTCTCTTAGCTGCAGCCATCCTCTTTTTTCAGGCCTCACCTTGAATACTGCATGCAGCTCTGGCCTCCACAACTTAAAAAGCCTGGTATGGTCCCTGCAAGCACCCAGAGGAGGGCAACAAGGCTGGTAAAGGGGCAGGAAGGCTCCCCAGGGCTGTGCCAAGCAGGGTGCTGCTGCAGAGGGTTGCCCTTTGCATGGGGTTTGAAGCTCAGGGAGTGAGCGACCTGGCACCGAAGGTCCCCCCTGTAGCAGGGAGCGTGGTTTACACCCCTTGTGCTGGGGGATAGTGGCTGTGCCCTGCTCTTTGTCTCCTCCTGCACGCCCTGGTGCCACGGCTCAACCTTCACCAACTTTCCCCAGCTCGTGCCGCCACTGCCTGCAGCGCTGCTCCAACCCCGAGCTACTGAAGGCTTCACGGCAAGGAGAAAATATTCCCACCCGTGTGGCTCAGCGAACCCTGATGCCTTCCAGCAGCCAGCACACCGCTGAGCTCTCCCGGTGAATCAGAGCGAGCGTGTTTCGCCCGGCGGGGCGCCTGAGCCACTTAGCGAGTGGGACCCAGGCGGGCGCAGTCCCACGGGCACCGCCACGACAGGCAGCCCAGGAATAACACCGTGTGCCATCGCCTCGCAGCTAGAGTGAGTCCCGGTGCGATAAATTCAGATGAGGGAGCGATTCCTTTCACCGGTGATTCAGAACATGCTGATTAAATGCCACTTCTCTGTTCCTCTGAAGTAAAGCAACTGTGGCTGATACAAACAAATTACGATCTCAAACGGCGAGGCGAGAGGCACCTTGACTCCACCATAAAGCCTTTCATGTGTTTTGGTGGCTCTGAAGAGAGAGAGGAAGCAGTAAGTGGTGTTTCCTAACATTTCTGATCTTCCAAAGTGCACCAAATTAATTATTTTATTCCTAAGAAACGACTAATTCATCACTATTTTTAGGCTCGTGCACTATTTTAAGAGATTTTTCCAGGGTCCAATCACATGGAAGTTAAACAGCAAGCAGTGAAGTCTCCAAAGGATAATAAACTCTCTCAAATTACTTTGCTAATGGAACAAAGAGTACTGTGAATGTCACACACACCATAACAAAAGTGGGAGAAACCTTTACATGAAACAATGGATCCATTAGCACTAAATTTCAAAAAAAGAATAAAATAAAAAGCCCGACCCAGAGTACTTTTGCATAGTTTCCTAGCGTTTGCCATTCCGAGCCAAATGAGCTTGTTTGTTCGCTCAGGCCCCGCAGCGGAGCCCACGGCAGGGCACGCAGCTCCTAATCACACACACACTCACAGCATCGATCACTTCGGATTCCAAAGCCCTTTATAGACAACAATTAGGCCCCACGGCACCCAGCTGAGTCAGTGGAATGAGTTCTGCTTAAAACTGAGGTACGGAGAGGGAACAGCTGAACTGCTGATCGGAGACAAAACCCGAGCGGAGGTGCGGCCCCGGGCCCCCTGTGCTGCCCATCACACCGGGCTAATTGGTCACTTCATAACGAAGCAGCCCGGCATCTCACACAGTCCCACACCTCCTACGTGACTCAGACACACGAACCTGGCCCCAATGGGCCACTGGTGTGGAGGGATGGGCTGTCAGAAAGGAGTGGATCACCACCCATCCAGGCCTCCGTTTGGCCTCTTTTGCCTCCAACCTCTGGCAGAGTATCAGGAGAGCCTCTGAACATCTCAGGGGCTGAAGCAATGCCATCACAGTGTGGTTTGGGCACGGCATAGCAGCACCAATGGATCATGATGAAAAAATCACAAGGATGCGCTATGACAATATTGCCTTAGAAAAGCAATAAGGAAGCAACAAAGACGAAAATCCGAAAAGCAGGTAAAAGAGCAAGGGAAAAAAAAGATGACATCAAATGAATGTCTCTAAGGCAAGCAGATTTCTCAGCCCCCTCCATTCCATGATTCAGTCTTTCTCCTGGAAGTAATTTACAATAATGAAAGTGAGCTAATACCCAGATGTGTGAAGTGCAGCGTATATTTGGCTCTGATCTGAGGCATGTTTACTGTAAGGAGGAAGAGTTGTGAGATGAATCTTTCCTTTGACAGCTCTGAGATCTCTTAACCAAATCCCACACAACGCTGAAGTGCTCTCCTATTTTCCTGAAATTTAATTAGTTGAGGCTATATTGTACACACAATTATATGTGTGTAAGATAATTGGAGCAGAGGGCTCCCAGGCATATAGCTGAGAACAAAATTTGTCTTTAAGCAACTCTGCACAGGTGGAGTGTGTTTGGTTTGGCACGCATGCTGCTGGATTAAGAGCTATATTTGTAAAACCTTCTGAGATATCAAAAAGGAGGCACATTAGCAGTCCTGTTTCCGGGCCATCCTTACAAGTGGAATCAAATGTGCTACAACTGTGTTGCAATAAGAAGAAGCACGATGTCCTACACTGATGGCATGCAATTCTTAGTTATTTATGCAGTCCTTGTAGGTGTGAGACGGACGCCCCCAAAATCCAGCAGCACACAGAAAAATGACATCTCTCAGAGCAGTCTGCTTGGCCGGGATGAGGAGCCAGGAGCCTTATGAGCCTGCCCAATGTAAAAGGGGGATGCAGTCTGAAAAAGCACACCTAGACATCCAGGCATTTGCCAGGGCTGTCCAGGGGCCAGTGTCTGGGGCTGGGTCATGGCTCAGCTTCCTGAGCACCACTGAAGCCCCCGCACTGCCCGGTCCCGTGGCCCCACGAGCTCTGCTCCCGGTGCAATCACTGCGGGTAGGAGGCAGCTCGGCGCTGCCTTTGCTTTGCTCCTGTCCATTTACGTTAGCTGCCTTAATGTTATTTGAAAGCCGAGCTCTCCCGAGGCCCTCTTCCTGTTCTGGGAATTTGCACATTGGCTCTTCACCTTGAAAGCTTAATGCCGCTCCTTCCCCCCGCTGTTTCTTTGAATTCCCGTCGAGGTACTATGCTTTCTGTTAGCTGCACTTAGCGTGCTCTCATCCTCCAACATGCAGTTGCTAAAGAAAACCCTATCACTAGGCTAATGTTTACGAATGCCTTAAAATACAACTCTGCTTCCCAGCATGTACCTCTATCTATGCTTTAAGGATAGCTCCCCTCCCTGCTCATCCTCTCCCTCTTTAAGGAACCACCGCTTTTCAGAAAAGCTTGGAGCACTAAATTATGCTTTTTTCTCACATTTAGATTTTGGAGGAAAATTCCCTCGTGAAATCTGAAATCTTACAAAGTGCATCGTGCCTGTTGGCAAATGGAGAGGCTGAAGCCTTTGTGTGCCTCTGCAATTGAACTTCTAGAAAGAAAAACAAGCTTCCACTAAAACAGGTGAACAACTGGTGTGATTAATAATTGCAGGTTGGGATATTTTTTTAAATGTGGGAAAACAACAGGCCACCTTTCTTCCAGTCCCACAGATACAGTCGTTGGTATGTTTGATCCAAACCTGAGACTAAAAAATGGCCAAACCCCACTGACACATGCACACCTTGAAATGCTGCACAACTGGTTCCAGCCTGACAAGAGGGGACGTCTTGGAGGAAGGCAATGTGGTGTGCTTGGGACAAACAATGCTGACTTTATAATAGCATAAAATGATTAGAGAAATGCACTGATCTCCAAAGACTGTGGACGTTCAGGGCTGTAAATTTAGGCTGCCTTGAAGTGAGGGACCTGAATAGCTTGCAGCCCAGCTGGACAGAGGAGCCCGGTGTTGCCCCATGCTCATATAAAGCTCCAGCTTCCACCTCCAGGCTCTGTGGATGCAGAAGCCAGCACCCTGCAAGGACAGTGTGGCTGCAGACCTTGCCCTGCTGCACTGCCAGGCACTGCTGGCTGCAGGACGAGGTGACAGCAGAGGCTGGACCGCTGCCTCTGGCACGATCCCGGACAAAGCAGAGGGAGAAACACAGACCCAGCTACCTCCTTTGCAGCTAAAGAGTGCCTGAGACTTAAAAAAAATATATTAAGCTCTGAGAAAATTGTCACTTCTAACAGAAACTTTGTCAAATGAAAGTGCATCTCGCTACTATGCACTAAGTAGCTTCACTGCAAATGAACCGCATCCACCTCAAGCTGTGAGTGTGAAATTAATCTAAGGCGTAACCTTTAGCTCTACACTTTGGCAGTATTTTAGTGCTAAACTATAAATATTTGATCCACTGCTCTTCTGAGTAAAATGGATTTGAAAAAATCTATGAAGAAAACTCATCTGCAGAATTATCAATTATTCCAAAGTATATTTATTGCTGATTAAATGACTTGAAGAGTGCCTTTTTCTTCTGAGATTATCATGTAATATTTAGCAATTAAACATGGAGATTAACTACCACTAGCATCATTATTAACCCTTTATCTTGGGACGAAAACATTGTCATCTTGACAATACATAGAACTAAGTACCAACCAAGCAATGATACACTGAAGCCTAGTTAATTATATATGATTATATTTCTTTATAGTTTTGGGTCACACTTAGTGATGAGATCCAGACTCCATTTGCAATCCAGAGAGAAATAAAACAGCATCCTTAAGTCATCAGTGAAGAATGATTCAATCCATTGAAAGAGTATTATAAAAACCTCTTTGCACTGTGAAATAAATTAATCTACACCCATGACTCACACACACTGGCAATATGATTTTTCAGAATGACGATGAGTTGAAAACCAACTTTGGAGAAAAGACTGAGTGTTGGCTTTTTAGCAATTCTTCGTTTGACTTGCTGAAGGTCCAGACATCAAGAAAGCAGCAGCATCTTCTGCAATGATACTGAAATGGCACAGATAATTTTTTTCTTACATTTTATACCTGTGTACAGACCTAGCCATATTATAGCCACAGACAGCTGCAGTGTGCTGGACATCACACGGGGTTGTTCAGACTTGCTGTTTGGCAGTGTCATGGAGCAAGGACCGGAGGCAGAAGTTAAGGAGACCTAACCTCTGCCGAAGGCTGCATCGGCAGCGTGCCAGAAGCATGTGGACCAGGTTTGTTTTAAGCATCAGACGGTTACTTGTAGAGGACAGTCTGGATCTGGCCTCCTAGCTTGCACTGGAAGGATTAACAACCCTACATGCTCTTTGTTCAAAATAAACTTCCTGGATCCACTTTAAAGTTGAGGACTTTGTGAGACTGCAAAGTCCGACTCATAGAAAAAAATAAGAAGGAGAAGAAGAAGAATTTCGAGCTTGCGTTGCTGATGGAAGTTTAGCTTCTCAGCAACGGGACACAAAACCATCAGCAATTCCCTCTCCAGACTGATTATAGTAACTATTATCCGAGAAGCAGAAAATGCCCCAGCTGACAAGTTGCCAGGACTGCTGCCTGCAAGCCACTGTGGCACCCTGGAAAAGAGTCAGGTGCTTCCTTTCACCAGGAACATCACACAGGCCGCTGATGGGAAAAACATGCTTGTAGGGCCACAGTTCGCAGGATTAGGTCCTCAGTGCTCCAGGCCTGTGGGAAGCAGTGCCTCAGGTCTGCTCCTACCCAAAAAAATGAGACCCTTGGGTGAAATCTGTAAAATACAAAGTCCGGTTCTGGCCAGTTGCTTTGTCACAATGTTCGTTGTGATGAGTAATGTCACTTTTAAGGCTAATTATGCAGGTATATTTATTATCCTATGCTCAGCCATGGCACTGGGGTACTTGCGTAATTTCACAGACGAGTGACACTTAAGACAGCACATTACTGTCAGCAGCCTCCATCTCATTTCATGCTAATTGCTCTCCAAAATTGTGTGATGCAGTTTTGACACAAAAACATTTTCAACAGTATCATTAATTCGGGGGGGGGGGGGGGTACATTTCCTGAAGTAATTACAGCCAACATCCTCAGTCATTCCTAATTATTTAATACAGCCCCACCCAAACACACTTTAATGTTGATTACCAAAAAGACATGTATTATCTACTCTCTACTTTGAAGTGTGATAAATGGGTCTCTTGGGGAGAAAGTAAATATTACCTGTTGTATCCAGCAACCCCAGATATTGAATTACTTAGTTTATCTGTTTTCCAAAATACTTATCCAACCTATTACTTTATTTATTCTACTGCAGATGTTCTTAAATGCTGATGGTTTTGGACTAAATAACATCACGACACATTTTAACGAACTAGTGGTGTTTTTTGTCCTAAAATAATTGTTTATGCATCACGGGAATGAAGACCCTCTTTTAACTCAAATGACAAGGAATTCAGTGAAAAGAAAGCAGATCTGAATGATGGAAGTGCTCCTCGTCCAGTCTTCCAGCAAGCAGTGTTGCACAAGAGCAGGTTGTAAGAATTTGTGGTACATTGTAATGTGTGATTTAACGTGGCTCGT
Organism: Anas platyrhynchos; assembly: GCF_047663525.1. Lineage (NCBI taxonomy): Eukaryota > Metazoa > Chordata > Aves > Anseriformes > Anatidae > Anas > Anas platyrhynchos. The sequence continues at coordinate 18,617,984 of NC_092601.1, read as the reverse complement.
TACCATTTCCCTTGCTGGAAAACTGACTTTATTTTGGGATGTTTTAAGAGTTATCACGTTGGGCCACCAAGTAATTTGAGCCACCACCATTGACCAGCTTCCCTGAGGCATGGCGTGTTCCGGAACCATTCCTCAGCCGCCCTCTGGCCCCAGCTCCGCGAGTCACGGGAGGAGGCCGGGCGGCCGGGGCCATTTTGTCACTTTTGGGGCAGTGGCAGCCCTTGACTCAGGGGCCAGGCCCGCAGGGATGTTTGCTCATCGGGGTGACTCGGTGCCCGGCTGCTGACACAGGCGGTGATGTGGCAGTGCCAGTGCCTCACGCCACGGCCCTGGGCGTTTCTGGAGAGCTGTTTGGGCAGAACCAGCGGCTGAATCGCTGCGTTTGAGAGGAATCCATCTGATTTTTTACAAGTGGAAAGCACAGCGACCCCGGACAGGTCTTTTTGTGGGAATCCAGGATAAATAAAAGTTGTAGAACACCGTGAGGGTGCCCCTGCTGTACACAAACAGCACAAACTCTGCTTCCCCAGCCTCCTGCCACAGGGACGCGGCCGCTCCCCGCGCTCCTGGGGCTCCCCCTCCCGGCTGCGGCACCGCCACAGCCCCCGGGCCCCGGAGCCGTGCCGGGAGCTGCGTTGGTGCGCGCATTTATCATTTCCTATAGTGTTTCAGCTCCTTTATTTAACGTTTTTCGCTTGTTTTTGTGGTGTTTTTGCGCCACTAATGCGCCACCGGCCGTGTGACAGGGCCCGGCCGAGGCCTCTCACGGCGCTGCCCCCGGCCGCGGGGAGCCGAGGCCCCGGTGGCGGTGCGGAGCAGCGAGAGGCGGCTAGAGCGGACCTGTGAGGGCACGGCGAGCGCCGCTCTGCCTTCCCTCTCTATGGTCAGAGCTGGCGGAAGCGCGTGACGTCGAGGGGGCGTGGCCCCGCGGGCCGCCCACGTTGGCTAATGGGCGGGTGGAGGAGAGGCGGGCGCTCCTCTCTATGGTCGTCCGCCGGGCAGAGCGTCGCGCGGCGTGGCGGCGCTCTAGGCCGCGTCTCGGTGGTGCAGGAGGCGGTTGCTAGGCGGAGCGGGGCCTAGGCCGCGGCGGGGTCGGCGCCGCCATGGCGGCCTCAGGGCCGGGCCCGGCTGCTTCGGCTTCGGCTTCGGCTTCGTGCTCGGGCTGCGGCGCGGAGGGGCCGTGCGTGCTGTGCTGCGGGGAGCTCGACGTGGTGGCGCTGGGCCGCTGCGACCACCCCATCTGCTACCGCTGCTCCGTGCGGATGCGGGCGCTGTGCGGTGTGCGGTACTGCGCCGTGTGCCGTGAGGAGCTGCGCCAGGTCCGCACCGCCGCCGGGCCCAGGGCACGGGGCTGAGGGCTCGGGGCCGGCCGCTGCCCCCAGCCGGGGTTATGGGGGTTTAGGGGGGGGCTCCGGGCTTGCCCCGCGCCCGGCCGGCCTGTGCCGTTCCCCTGCGGGTGCTGCTGTGGGTGGGGGTGCGCCGTGTGCTGCCCCCCCCCCACACTCCGTGCTGCTTCTGCTTCCCCGGGGAGGGGTCGTGGCACGGGGACCCCCGGTAGGGGTCTGGGGAAGCGGCCCCGAGCATTTGGGGGGTGGGGTGGGGGGGCTGGTGCCAGCAGGGATTGGGGGAGGAAACTTTGTTTGGGGGTGTTGGCAGGAACAAGTGCTCCGGTTTGGACTGATGTGAAGGAAGAAAAGGTTTTAGAAGAAAAGGGTTTGAGGAAAAAAAAGAAAGTTTTTAGAAGAAAAGAATTGTTACTAGCGTTGTGTGGTTTAGGAAATGGAGTAAAATAAGTCTACCGGGGAGCTCTTCCTCTCCCCTGTGGCAAAAGGGGACACCCCTCTTCCCCCCACTAATTCTGGTTATTTGGCAACTTTTTTCATATTGTTCAAATAGTTTGGAGGGATTGAAGGTCTTAAACTGCTTGCTCAAGATCCTCAGGCTTCGTGGAGGCCGGACATGTTGATGTGTTTTTTTAAGCTGACCTCAGTAGCACATGAGTAGCCTATGTATGGAGAAAGATAAGAGATTTAAAAAGTGATTTTTGTCTCTGACAGCAGCTCTGGGGAGCTGCTGCTCTGCTTGTCCTGTATTAGGAAGAAGCCAACTGTGGTGTTGCTCTTGTGCCTTAACGCTGCTTGTCTTAGGGTCACAGATGGCCTGTTAACCTTGAGATCTTCCCAGGTTTGTAATAATCGCTGTTATGTGGCCTGAACTTTGGTGCAGTAAGCTATCTTTTTCTCTCATTTGTTACCTGTTAAAAGCCATCCTTCTGTTAGAGTTGCCCAAGAGGTCCTTCCTCTAATGGCTGGGCTCTTTTTCCCCTCATCTTTAAGCACAGCTGTAATGCTGCTCCATGTGCACCCGTCTGCCCCAAGGAAAGAAAAAAGATTCTGGGGGGTGTGAACCACATCAAGACTGTCCTCGAATGAACTGTTTGTATAAGTAGGACATAAAGCAGGGTCTCTTCGTTTGCGTGGTGTGTGTGGAATTAGAAGAGGCGAGGGCAGCTCCACCAGACCTCAGCTGGTGCTGTGCTGATCAGTGTAGGTTGGACTGGTAAGGGACACATCCAAAGGAAATGGAAACAGCTCCAAAGATGGCTGGCACCAGGGAACACATGGAGGGGAAAGCAGGATATACTCGTTATGGTAATGTGTGCTCTCAGTGGTGCCTAATTGCTGTGCTAGGAAGGATTACTTGACCTGGAAAGCAACCCTGACATGTACTTGGATCAGGCGTGGAGGATCAGTCGGTGTGTTTACTTCATGTTACGTTGAACTCCTGTGATAAAATCTGCTTTTCTCGACCCATTCCTCTATTCCAAAATGCGCTTCAGGCTGAGGTGAAATGTCTGTAGAACTTTACTGAAACTATTTTTTTAAATAGCTGAAGTTAGGCATTTATCCAACAAACTTAGACTTGTGTTCTCTTTATTTTAAGCTTGGTATTCCAGAGAGGTGTGTGTGTGCCTGTGTATATATAAAAAGCACTTTGGTTAACTTAATAGTAGCCTGGCTGTAAAGAAAGCTTTAAGCAAGAACACGCACACAGCTTGCTCTGAGGTATTTCAGCACGAGAGGGATAAAGGAGTGACTTAACATGACTGAACTACACGTGTAGTATCTAATGGAATGCTTTTATGAAGGCTGCAGGTATTTCCAGAGTTATTGTATTTGCTGTGACGACTCAGGACGATTAGCATATTTGTGTCTTAGCCTTCCCGAGCTGCTGCAGGTAATTCCAGCCAGTAATTCCATCAATATTGCTGCCCCACCAGCACTTCCCAAAGTGGGGGTGTGCTGTAGCACACTGAGGGCACGAGACTTCTCAGGAAGGACACAGCACTACGGGTGGCTGCGCTGTGCTGCCCAGGGTGCAGGGTGGTCACTGGGAGCAAACCAGTTCCCTTAGAAGGGGGACAGATACTTTGGGAAGGGAGGCAGCGTTCCGTTTCTCACTTTCCTGGTGAGAAAGGAAAGAAGCAGCTGAAGTTTCCCAGTCGGACTCTGAGTACCATCATTTCTCACTAAGTCTGGGTGGTCTCCTGCCAGGAGGCAGCTGAGTGCGGGGCTCTGGACAGACACTCGCTGCAGAATGGGTTGAATTGCTGGCAGATGTTTACTCTCAGCATGGTTGTGGTAGCAAAGCATCATAAAAGAGTTTCCTAATCCAGTTCAAAATCCAAAGACCAGGCTAGTCCCACCCTCCTCTGCCTGGTGCTCCTGCTGGAGGCTGATAAGCAGCTGTCACGCTGCTTTGCTGACAGTCGTGGGGACAGCAGCTGGTGGTGACAAGCAGCTGGGCCTGGCACAGCTCGGGGCGTGTTGTCCAAGCCTTAGGCTACAATGAGATCCCTGACAAAGTTTGTGCTGAGGAGCTGCTCTGTAATCCTGAAGGCTGTGCAGCCCACGTGTTCTCTGTCTGATTCCTGCGTTGTGTTGCCCGTAGGTTGTCTTCGGACGGAAGCTCACGTCCTTCTCAACGATAGCACTTAGCCAGCTGCAACATGAGAAGAAGTATGACATTTATTTTATGGATGCAGAGGTTTATGCTCTGTACAGGTAAGCACCAGAATTCCTTTCTGTAACGTGTCCCTAAAACACATATTCTTATCTGCCTTACGTGGCCGGAAACGCGTGCGTTAACAGCAGTGTGGTTTTGGTTTATGGAAATGGTGGCTGCCGTGCTGCCTGTGTTAATCACCCCGCAGCGCCGGAGCCTTTGGTGGGATGAGGAGCTGGAGCGGCACGGTTGGCATGAGCTCTCAGTGCCATGGTCACCAAAGAGAGCAGCTCCTCAAGCCCTGGAGCACTGGATTTACAGAAGCATAGTACAGGACTGTTGCTCTGTCAAGAAAAGTTGCTTTTTGCTTCTTTACCAACAGCAAACTTGCTGGAAGGCTTTTAATTCCTTGTATGGCCTGTAAATTAGTAAAGGCAAAATTACTATGGTAATGTTATTTATTCCTGTGTTGCATAAGGACTACTCAAAATCATTTGTATGCTACATCAGATGAAAAGAAGAGCATCCTCTTCTTCCTGCAAAGGTGTTAGTCCTAAATGGGAGAGAAAAAGGGTGAAGTAAAAACAAACAAACAAAACAAACAAACAAACAAAAAAAAAAACAGGGTAAAAATGTGGCATCAGCATCGTGTTCTAAAAATACTTTTCATAGCACGTTTATTAGGAAGCTTTAAGTTTAAGACCACTTAAAAGGAAAGACAAACAAAAACAGGTGAAACCACGTAGGCAGTGGTACCTTTTTCTTGGAGAGTCACATGTTTTATCTAATCTAACCTGACTGGGGCTAAAAATGTAGCCTTGCTGATAAGTTTATAATTTTGTGTGACTTCCAATTTATGGAATTGGGCAATGGGCTTTAGCGAGCAGAAGCAGTTGGAAACATTCTGATTAATTATACGCCAGCTCTGGGAATTGCTTTTGATGATCTGATTGCTGGAGAGCTGCTGAGATTGCCACTCGGGGGGCAGAAATCAAGTGCATGTGAGTGGGGTCTCCTGCTGAGGCCAGTGCTCTGCCTTCAGCTCTGGTTGGGAAGCATTGGAGTTGCTTCTTTTCTTCCTTTTCTATTACATTTTTTTTTTTATGCCCCCCATCATATACTTTGGTTTCTGCAGTAGAAAGCGTAATTAAACTGGGTGTGAACCTTGCATGCATCAGCTGAACCTTCAGTAAGCTGGGGGTTGTTGCACGGACATGTTCTAGTACACTAGCAGTGCACCATTGGCACGTGGATTTCTTAGACAGCAACTGTTCAGCTCCTTTCCTACAGTAATTCGGTTCTGTCCTGTTCCTGACAGATGACAAAGTATTCTTGGAGTGAGCAGGACACTAACCTCATTGCAAGTTGCTGGGGGAGCTATAAAAATGCAGAATTCTGCTACTGACAGAACATTTGGTTTTGATAAAGGTAGCGGGTTGCTGAGAGGATAATATTTAGTAAATCTTTCTTTGTCCCTTAGGAAGTTGCTGCAGCATGAGTGCTTCTTGTGTCCGGATCTGAAGCCGTTCAACACGTTTGCAGATCTGGAACAGCACATGAGAAAGCAGCATGAACTCTTCTGTTGCAAGCTCTGTGTTAAACACTTAAAGGTGAGCTAGTTCTGTGTCCTGACGTGGGAAGGAGGGCTGAGTCCTTACATGACCTGCAACAATACCTGGGGAGGTGGGAAGAAGGGGGTGGCTGAACAGCACCAATTTGCTTTTTAAATTTCTTCTGTCTGCCTGCAGCTAGGTCAGTTGCTTCCTTTCAACTCTGTGTTCTTTCATAAACTGATTAATGAAAGAGGCCTGAAGGTTCTGAATGGATTATGTTTTAAATTAAACCCAACCACGTTAATAACCTTCTGAGGTTAGCTCCTCCCCCACAGTGTGTAAATAACAAACCCTAACTGCCTGATAGGAAGTTAAGCCTGAGCTGTAGGCACTACAGCTGTAACTAGAGATTTGATATCTATTAAGGCTTGTGATGACTTTACAAACTGTAACTGAGAAAGTGTTGGTGCCAGTTTAGAATTCTGCCAGGCAGAATGTATCAGGGCCGGATGGATTTCTCTCTGAGACCAGAGACATCATAGCATTTACAGTTGACTCATGTACAGGATGAGAGTCCATCTTGCTGGTTTAATGAACTATAATTATATTTCATTATCTTGTTTATTTGTTCAGAGCAAATTTCCTGTATCTTGTTGATTTGATTGGAAAATGAAATTTAACTGTTGTCTGCAATTGAGGTCCACCATGTTTGATGTACACACGAACAAAATGACCGAGGCTGTTTTAAAATGTGTTTTACAACCTGGTAAAGATAAAGCAGTTACTGGAAAGCTGAGTTGTCTGCCTGTTCTGGGTCTTAAAGCTACACATCTTACTATCACCATCACTGTCCTTTTTGCTTAACCCACCCAAATTTCCCATAGAACAGCTGTTTTTATGCCAGTCAGGCAAAGCTTTTTTCAGTCTGAAAGTCAGAATTCCACCTTTTCCACCTTTCCCCGGAGCTGGTGTGTTTTCCTGTGTCTGAATAGCATGTCAGACAAAATCAGCAGCTGCTGTTAAATGAGTGCTGGGACTGCTAACCTCTGTGCCTAATACTCGTCAGCATTGTGTATTGCTGTAGGAGGGAATTTAATTCATGAGCAGGTTTTGTTAGAACTTGGTACACGTGTTTTTGTACACGTGTTTGGTTTCTCTGAAACCAATCGAGTATCAACTTAGAGAAATGCATTTATATGGTGGTGTCACAGCTGGTTTATGCCAGTTGAACTGTAGGTTATTGCCAAAAGGGACAAGATCCAGAAGTGGTCAGGGCTGAGATGAATGAATACCAATGCATCTTTTTTGCAGGGTTAGCTTTCACTGAACTAATTTGATTCTCTTTTCTGTGGTTGCCCTAATTCAAGGGAGGTGAGCTGGAGAGGCCAACACAACTTCTTTTGGTTGCAGTGTCCTTTGAACTCTGGTTAAGAGGTGTTTCCACCTCTAGCCTAAGCAGCCATCACTAAAGCTTGTTTCATCATCATCTCTCCTAAAGACATCACAAACTATAGTAGAACTTGTTGGCTTTTGATTTCAGAATACTGCAGGCACATTTTTATTTCAGAGGAAGATTCCATATGGGCTGCAAAGAAGTTCTTAAACTCACAGAAGCTTTGGTCAATCAACCCTAGCTAAGCCAAGTGTGCCTTTTCCTGGAATAAGTTGTGCCTCCTTGTTGAGGAGGCAAGAAATAAAGGATATTCTGTTCTCAAGGGTGTATTGATCTTTTTGGCATCTTCAGAACCCTTTCTACTAAAATAGCTTTTGTTAAAAGGGACAGAAGACTGCAGAATTTATTCACTGAACTGTATCATCTGTATGTAGCTATGTTGGGGTAGCTGCTGTCTGAGGAGCATTAAACAGGCCACTTCCACTTTTTTGAGTTAGCATGCAAAATACTGTACTTTCATAAAAAAAGTAGTTTTTTTTTCCAATAGAGGTTTAAAAGTTTGTTATATTATGTTAATACACACACTTGTGAAAGGAAAAGTGAATTAGATCTGTTTCCAGTGTTTGAGGTGAGTGAAATACAAATGAGATGTAATTTCATTCAGTCTCTTGAATTTTGGTTCCTATTCACTGAAACTTTTAGGTGTCTGTCACATTGCACCTTTCTAAAGCAAATTTTTGACTCCTGCAAGTGAGTAAGTTGTGCGGAGCCTAGCTCACTCAGTTTTTTTGTGTATTTCTTCAGATTTTTACGTACGAACGGAAATGGTATACTCGTAAGGACCTTGCTCGCCATCGAATCCATGGAGATCCAGATGACACCTCTCATCGTGGGCATCCCCTGTGTAAATTCTGTGACGAGCGTTATTTAGATAATGATGAGTTACTGAAACATCTAAGACGAGATCATTATTTTTGTCACTTCTGTGACTCTGATGGTGCTCAGGAATACTACAGGTTTGTGAAAGTTTAATTTCTCTTTCTGTAGCTTAAATTTTTAGAGAAATTGTTTCGATCTGCTTTGAGTTTTTGTAAGAGGAGTGCTTGAAAACAGAGGGCAAGAATGTGTGAGCAGACTGGCTGTAGGCTCTCTTGTTCTTAAACCAATAGCTGCAGAAACTACTTTCTGTCTATTTGTGCTTTAAAGTCATCCTCATCAATGTTAATGTTGGGTGTTAAGTTACATTTTGGAGCATGACAGGCAGGTGTCTGCAGCAGTGTAGTGTGTTAACTCTAATATTCCAACATTTATGTGCAAAGCAGATAAAGGCAATTTTCTTTTATGAAACATGCCTTGCATGCAGTGTGGTATGACAAGTATCCAGTAGTTTCAGGTTAATGTCTGGGATTGTGCATTAAGGTGTATGCGTAGACTGCACAGAAATGGTTTCAGTTGGAAAACTTGCCTGGAGATAAAGACAAGCCTAGGCAGTTGGTTCTTTCTTTGAAAGATGGAGTGAAGAATAAACATATACCATTAGTAAAATGTGTTGGGAAAGTTGCAGCTCAGCCTCTTCTCTCTTTCCAGCGATTATGAATACCTTCGTGAACACTTCCGCGAAAAGCACTTCCTTTGCGAAGAGGGGCGGTGCAGTACAGAACAGTTTACCCACGCTTTCCGCACAGAAATAGATTATAAAGCGCACAAAACAGCCTGTCACAGCAAGAACAGGGCTGAGGCCAGGCAGAACCGGCAGATAGACCTCCAGTTTACCTATGCTCCTAGGCACCAGAGGAGGACGGAAGGTAAGTGTGACAGGGCCCTGAGCAACCTCATGTAATTTCAGAGTCTGCCCTGCTGTGAGCAAGGAGATGGAGCAGATGACCACCAGAGGTCTTTCCCTTCCTAAATTACTCTGATTTTTTTTCCTCCATGTGTCGATAATAGTGATGATAAATAATTTTAGTGAAACTAAACTTCTCCAACGAGTAATTACACAAATTGCTTATATTACAGTTAATATGAAATAGTGATGAACAAGGAGCATGAGACCAGAGGAACATATCCACTTTGGTGTGCTGAGATTGAGATGCATACTTTTATTTTATTTAGAGAAATCTGCATAAAAATGAGATTACTCGAAACTCACACTGCAGGTTTAAATATGTGGAATCTATATACTGCAAAATATATTTCAGTCACAGAATCATTTAGGTTGGAAAAGACTCTTAAGATCAAGTCCAACCATTAATGTAGCAGTCCTGGAGGCTACATACTACTTAATCATCAGAAGGAAATCATGATAGGTTTATTTGTACTAGTGTATTTTTTGCTCCTTTTCAGGCATAGTGTGATGCCCAGATTAGAGAAATAACTTTAAGAATGATCAACCCTCCCTCCTGTTCAGGTGTTATAGGTGGAGAGGACTATGAGGAAGTGGACAGGTACAACAGGCAAGGAAGGTCAGGCAGATTGGGTGGCCGAGGAAGTCAGCAAAACAGAAGAGGCAGCTGGAGGTATAAGAGGTGAGTGGCAAAACATTTTTTGGATTTTATTGCTGCTTGATGCTGTTTCTTACTTAGTTATTAAGAGGCTTTTGGTAGACCAGCAGGAAGGAAGTGGGTACAAACTTTGGAAACTTTCATAGTGAATCCTTAGTTGAGAGCAAAATTAATTTTCAGTCTAAGCCTGCATGTGTTTGATGAAAGTGTAGCTGTTCTGTGTGAAGTTTAAGCGTTCTGGACTTGCCAAAGAAAATGAACGCTGTAATCTTCAATGTGTGGGTTAACTAATATCAGAGTCCTAAATTAATTTCAGCAACTGTTTTTGTGCCAACTTGTAAAATTGGCTTTTCTGAAGTGATAAGTCTTTGCAGGTTTAATGGACTTTTTGGTCTGGGTAATCATGAAGTTCATGTTCTAAGGACCATGCTTTTCATTGAACAAACAGATCTCTGTGTGGCCAGACTGAATGCTTTGGAAAAAGAAGAGGGTTAAGTATTGAAATGAAAGTTTGCATTTATATGTCTATTCATTCACACAAGACCTGAGTGCTTTATACATACTGCACATCTATTTTTCTTCTTTTTCTCCCTGGAAAGTCAGCTGGTTCATTACTGGTAATTTCACCAGGGGAAAAAGTCCATCTCTAAACACTTTATGTGTTGGTGTCGCATGTGGATTGTGCATGTGTTGAGAGTTCATGACAAGCCATGTTTCAAAGAATTACTTCGGCCTACAAATAAGACGTTCATACATCTGAAAATGTGAGAGAGGTGTCCCCATGCATCTTTGGTACTGTCTCTCCCAGTTCACTCCAGTTGGTTTCTCCTGTCCTGGATTGTTATCACCATGTAGAATTTGCAAATCCAGGGGTTAAGTGTTGCCCATCTTACCAGCTGGTGTCAGGGTGTATCCGAGCAGTGGGTTTGTTTCAGCCTTCTCAGCAGGTGGCAGCACAAGGCCAGGGACTGTCAACAGACCTGACACCAGAGAGGTGAGAGCTGGAGTGAGACAAATGTGCTCACTAATCCTTGCTGTTTGACCAAGAAAATCTGCCCTGTCCTGTAGGGAAGAAGAAGACAGAGACGTTGCGGCGGCAGTCAGGGCATCTGTAGCAGCAAAACGTCAGGAGGAAAAAAAACGGGTAGAAGACAAAGAGGACAGCAGCAGTAGAGGTAAAAAGGAGGACCTGAGGGATTCAGAAGGATCCAGCTCCAAACGCGTGCCAAAGTCTTCAAATGAAACTCCAGGTTAGTGCTGAACATGTTCTGCAGCTGCAGGGAGATATGATGGTTCAGGAGATCGGGCTGGCAGAAGTGTGAATTGCCATGCACTGTTCTCAAAAGCTGGGGGATATGGGAAGAGCTGTGCAGAATCTTAATCTAACAACTGTTTGCATTGAAATGTGACTGAGCGGGTTGGGGTTCTTGCAGCAGGTTATACTTAAAATGGAGCAGGGTATAAATACCAAACACAATCAACATACAACAGTATATATGGTGCTCTATCCACAACTATCATCTCAGGCTGACGTTTCCTACTCTAGTGTGCAAAAACTGATTTGTTGTGGTGCTTAAGCTCAGTGTTCCCTTTTTTGGGAAAAAGTTGCTCCTAGTAAAAGTCTGTAACTGGTCAAAGCAAACTTCTAATTGTTCCGAATTAGGTTTAGGGGCAAATAAAGACGATGCTGTTGTTTTGATATTACTGTTGCTTTAGATCCCTTTTTCACTGCCTTATTGCTCCTACAACAGGATTCCCCCTTAGTTTGTATGCTTTCATAATGAGCTGAGTGCTGCTGAGAGCTCTGGTTGGTTAATGGGTACAGCTCAGCTGGGGATGGGAGGCAAGGTTATCTCCTCCTGCTGCTAGCCCAGCTTTTGCTGCGTGTGTCAAAGCTGTTACCAATCTGTCCTTGAACTGCTGCAGTCCACAGCACTGCATTTTAAGGCAAATGCAAGTTGGAAGTGATTTATGTTTCAATGTAAAATAACTGCCCAGGAGCTGATTGCTGAGCAGTCTGGGCACCTGTGCAGCAGAGGTGTGAGGAAAGCTCAGAGGAGCAGCTTTCCAAATGAAGCATCAGCATACTCAGAATCCTAACCCTGTGCGGGCAGTTGAGTGCTAGCCTCAGGGAGAAGTGTGGAGCAGGCAGCTGGGGGCACTGACATCTTAGTCTCTACAGGATATCCTCACAGGCATCTTACCAGCCAATGTTTTGCTCATAATAAGTATCATGAATTGTCCGCATGCTAAAGCCAGTACCTGGTGACATAATGGTGAATGTGGTTAATTGAAGGAAATAGTGATGCATGGACCTAAAATTTCCTTTTTGGAATGTCAGTTAATGACATCATCAGCTGCTGAAAATGAAACTTGTTAATACTGCTGTCATGTTCAGTGATAGCTTCCCTCTGAAATGAATGGATTTCAGTTGAAATATTTCTTTGCTCTTTTTGTCAAAACTCCAAAAGAAGCAGCTGCTAACGGTGCTTTAAGCCAAGATGACTTTCCAGCAATTGGTTCAGCAGTGGGACCTCTACAAGGGTAAGTTTGTTCAAGGCTGCAGTGTTGAGAGCTGATGTAGAAACTTATGTGGGTTCTGTTTCTGTAGAAAATGATTTTACAGATCACTTAGGCTTCAAGTGCTCCCCTTCCCCAGTTCCTCTTCTGCTTCAGACTGTTTCTGTCTTGGTCGCCTGCATGAACAGCAGAGGCTGTTGCTTCAGTTCATGGCTTGATTTTATTTTTTTGTTAGTGCTGCAATTGCAGGGAAGTTCTCAGTATTAATTCCAGACACTTCTTTAATTCAGTAGCTTATCTTGAGGGAGCCATATGCTATGGGTTTTAAAATTCATCCTATCCTTAAATGGGTGGTAATTCAAATAGAATCTCTGCAGGATGTGGCAGCTAGAATGCACTTCTGAATGTTGTGTGTATGGCCTGCTGGTCAGGGTAAGGTGTACTAAGACAGTACTGATAACACAGCAAGGCTGGTGTGACTGCTTTGAGGAGACTCGTTCTAGGCATGGTTTATAAGCCTGAGGGAGTTACATTCTGTTAAATTATGCATGCTGTACCACCCTAAGTGATAAGTTTGAGGAAGACTGCAGTCAGGTATGCAGCTTGTTCTGCTTGGTGGAGTCCTGCTGCCTCTGCCCTGCTGCTGTAACTATGTGTGCTTGTCCTTTCTCACAGCTCTGCTCAGCTAGCAGCGGTTAAGCTTAAAGAAGAAGATTTCCCAAGCTTGTCATCCTCTGCAGCACCTACGATCTCTTCTGGGATGTCTTTGACGTACACAGCAACTGCAAAGAAAACAGCTTTTCAAGAGGAGGATTTTCCAGCTCTCGTGTCAAAAATGAGGCCTAACAGTAAAACAATAACTAACATCACATCTGCGTGGAACAATGGTTCCAGTAAAAATGTGGTCAAAGCCATTGGTAGCCCGTGTGTAAATCAGATAGCCAAGAAAACATCCTCCTTGAGTAGCACTAAAGGAAGTAAGAAGAGCAATAAACTCTGTCAGTCGGATGATGAAGACAATGGTAGTGGCTTGACAACGCAGGAGATCAGAAACACACCAACGATGTTTGATGTCTCATCCTTGCTGGCAGCTTCTACCTCACAAACTTTTACAAAAGTGAGCAAGAAAAAGAGGATGGGGGTTGAGAAGCAGAGACCATCATCCCCACACCAGTTTCAGGAGACAGCGTTTCCCAAATCATCCATTGAAAAGCTGCCAGAAGCAGAGCAGACACCAAACGCATCCTCTGCTCTTCACGCCCCTGACAGATCCACAACTGTCATGAATGGTCATTCAGAAAAATCATTAGCAATCTGTAGTACACCCAAAGAGCCCCCTGGCCTTAAAAAGCCCACAGTGACTAACCAATGCCCTTTACCTCAGGAAGACTTCCCAGCACTTGGGAGCTCAGGATCAGCTCGAATGCCACCACCACCAGGTAAGCACTACAGGGCACAGTCAGCTTTACTTGGCTGTAGCTTGGAGAAACATGGCTGAAATTAAAAGGCAGCTTGGGAAACACAGACAGTCCTGAATGTCCTCTGTAAAACAAGTCTGATGCAGGTGTCTGTATTTTTGGGGGAGCCTCACAGATGAGCAGCCAGTCTTTACATGTCACTGTCTTTCTAATGAGCACAAAAGTGTGTCTGGAAGCTCCCATGGACGAAGGAAGTCCCTCTTTAGCTGTGATCTGTACCTGCTGATACTTGTCAGTTGGCTTCCTTGGTCAATTGTTCTGCATTCGCAGAGATGCAGTGCCCTTACTTTTAGTGGTGCCATAATCCTGTAAAACTGGAGCAGCGTAGCAACGAATGTGACCTGCAGTGGTTTTAATGAAAGTGGCATCGCATTAGGAGATGACTTGCATAGCTGCTTTGTTCTGTGCTGCTCTGTGGATAATTGTAGGTGAAGTACACTAGAACATGCGATGCCTAGTTCTGTTGTGGCTTCTGGAGTGATTTCCATTTGTTTTAATAACGTGTTTTACCATCAGGAGTTTGAGTGGGGTTGGGTTTGTGTTTTTTTTGATTAGTGCCTTGTGAAAAATTAACTCAATAGTTTAGTACTCTGTGGAGTAACATCAGCCACTCTGAAGTGCTTCTTGACCTGACTGTAGGCTGGATCTCCACCTCTTTAATTTCTTTAGGTTTATTCTGATGTAGTGGCCTGGACTGTTGACTTGTAACTTCCTGGTGCTTCTGAGAGTACATCAGACCATTGGTGTTAATTACAGATGGTGGTATGTGGGTGCCACAGATATGTGCTCTAATTGCCTGCCCATTTCTGCTTTCGTTTAGGCTTTAACACTGTGGTGCTATTAAAGAGTCCTCCTCCGCCTCCAGGACTGTCCGTGCCTGTTAGTAAACCCCCTCCAGGTTTTGCTGTTATTCCAGCCACCAATATCTCTGAACCCGTCACTACGTCTTTGAAAGAGTAAGTAAAAGTCCTTTGAGTTAGAGTTACTTCACACGTTGTGTCTCAGGTATGTCATAGAGCCTTCAGATGAAGCATGAAATATTCTGAGGGGATTATTGTAAGCAGGTGCTGCACCAGAGACCAGCCACATAACGATCCTGCTGTGGAGTCCCACGGCCAGTCAGGAGACTCCTGTGAAAACAGGGACAAGCATTGCTTGGATGCAAGTCTGAGGAAATGAAAACATGTGGATTGGCAGCACAGCCTTCTATTTTCTAGATTTGTTTGGAAACAGTTCTACAACAGCTACAACATATTTCTTTAATCTTTCAGTTGATTGTCTGACTCCTAGAAGCAAGGTGCTGCAGATTGCTTTTCTTGACAACCCCTAAATGCCTGCCTTCATTGCTTGGATCTTTCTAGTAGCTGGTCTCTGGCTGAGCCCTTCTGGGCTAGAGAGCTGAGATTATAAAAAACTGGGAAGGGAAAAATTTTTGGAAGTTTAATACAGATGTCTGTATTAATCCATTCTGCTTTATTCATGGCATGGTCTGTTGTCATGCCTTTTCAGTGAACCTTTCTTACAAAATCACTAGTCAAGGCTACGTTAAATTTGAATTTCATGTGTTCTGTCTAGGTAAAGCTGGAATCTGATGCAGTAATCCCACAGGATTACTCCCACTGCATTACTGCAGGAGGGAATGCATCCTATAGAAAAGAATAGCCAGATCATGTATATCTTTTTATAACATGAAGCAGTATCAAATTCCTTCTTTCTTTTATTTTTCCCTCCCCCAAATGCAGGCCAAAATCTTGTCATGGGTCATACTTGATACCTGAGAACTTCCAGCAAAGGAACATTCAGCTAATACAATCCATTAAAGAATTTCTCCAAAGCGATGAGTCCAAGTTCAACAAGTTTAAAACTCATTCTGGGCAATTCAGACAGGTGAGTGGGCAAGAACCTTCCTGTTCCTGAAATTTCCTCTCTGTTCAGTTCATACTGTGCGTCTGTCACTATTTGGTATTAGTGGGTGGACTGCACAGGTTTTCTTTTCCTCTGTGCTTCACCGTAGCTCTTTTGTAGTGCTAAGGTAGCAAAAAAAAGCAGTGAGAATGATGTGGCCTGGGAAGAAGTGAGTCCATTTTTAGATGAATGGGACTTTTTTCTTTTTCTTTTTAAATTCCTAACTGTTCCAATTTTCTTTTCACTGAAGGGGCTGATTTCTGCAGCACAGTATTACAAAAGTTGCCGAGAACTGCTTGGGGATAATTTCAAGAAAATTTTTAATGAGTTGTTGGTGTTGTTGCCGGACACAGTTAAGCAACAAGAACTGCTTTCTGCTCACAATGATTTCAGAATCAAAGAAAAGCAAAGTTCAAACAAGTCCAAAAAGAACAAAAAGCACGTTTGGCAAACGGACTCCAACTCTGATCTTGACTGCTGCATCTGCCCAACATGTAAGCAAGTACTAACTCAGCAGGACATTGTCACCCATAAAGCTTTGCATATTGAGGATGAGGAGTTCCCTTCTTTACAAGCAATCAGTAGAATCATAAGTTAGCTTTTCTGAAGACCAATAAAAGAGTTTGTCTATGAATATGCACTTTTTGGAATGAGGTTTGACAGTGTAGTGTGGCTGAGAGCCACTGCCAGCTGAGTACTCATATGCAGGTAACTGTTAGAGAGCCCTCTCAGTGCTGTTCATAAATAATGTGCAAAGGGATCACTGGACTGCACCGTAGCTAATTAACACCCAAAGTTTGAGCTTCCAAAATGCCTGAGTAGAATTAGGGCAAAATCGCAGGGTGGGCAGGTGGGGGCCACCTTTCTCCTGTAACGCAATAGCTGAGAAAATGCTTTCTGATCTGACGACTGACAGGGGACACAGTAGTGGAATATGCATCTGGTTTGGGTTTTTTCTTTCTTTTGTGGGGGGGTGGGGGGAGATTTTGTCACTGAAATGAATGGAAGCAGCAGTGGCTTCCCGTATATTCTGATTTGTGTGCTATTTCTGTGACCATGGAAATCGAAGTAGTCAGGGGTGCAAAGATGCCGAAAAGGAAAAGATCCTACTAAAAGGAAAAGATCCTACTCACCAGTGAATGAGACCGTTTCAGTTGTGTGTCTATAAATATTGGGCTGCAGCAAAGAATATTCCTGTTTGAAAACTGAGTTAATTCTACTACTTGAAGAATTGGACTGATCGGTGTCATGAGTTGAACCTGAGGTTTGAAGTTGCCTCTGACCTTTTATGTAACATGTTCTTTAAAGAAACTTATTTTGTAGCACTGCATGTAGAATCATAATGTTAAAGCTTTACTTCCTGTAAAGCACACTTCACAGTAATTTTATTTAATGACTGCCATGTTTCTAAGTTCTTGGATGTATTAATGGTGGTAGTTCCAAGCAACAGCGTATTGGGACATTAAATGCTGCTGATCACTGACCATGTTTATCTGCAGTGCCTTTAAGTGCATTTATCTGTTTACAGTGGTCTACACTAACAAGGATAATTTGTTCAGACTGTATGGAGTGTTTACATCCTGTACCTCCCTTGGTGATATCGGTCTGCAGTAGCTTTGCTTCTGTTGCTTGTCATCTATAAATTCCACCTCTAGGAAATGGGAGTTGAATCTGTTCCTCGTTTGAAGTGACTCCTCCAGCAGCAGCTCTGATGCGATGGAGTGACGAGACCTCCCTGCAGTGCACTTTCACGGCTATAAGTGTCTGATTCTTGCCCATCCTTGCAGACCAGGTTTAGTTATTTTAACATGTTGAAGTTAATTTATGTAATTTTTAAGTGATAAAATACTGCTTTTATATAAGCATTTATATGAACACGAGCTCAGACTATTACTAAAGAGCTAGTCCTGGCTACAGAAATTTTTTCTTGCCTTATACTTACTTATTTTTTGCTTGCTGTCAGGCTGCAAAGTGCTTTTGGTTTCTTTTCCAAATAATTAAGGCTGTTTTGAATACCTAAGCGTGTTGTATACAGCACAGGGGCCAGACTGCATGCCCTGAAGTGGGGAGGGGAGGATTGGCTGCATGGCTGTTTATAAAATGCATGAATATATTGCAATTAGTAATGCTTCCATGTTCCTGCTTCGAGTCGGGTTCCTCTCGAGCAGAGCCGGGCCTGATGCCCGTGACACTACCACGACCCACAACAGACCTGACTGTGCTGGCACTTGGGTGCTTCACTTTCGATGCCACCTGCCCATGCCACATCCAGTCAGCAATGGATCTACGTCAACTTTTTTTTTTCCCCCCTGTATGTTCCTTTGGTTTGTAAAATTCAGAGGAAACAAAATGCATATACTCTCCAGGAGTTTTTATGTCTTCCCGTTATTTTCAGTTAATTTCTTCTGTATTAGCAGATCCGTAGTTCCCGCCTGGCAGGTTGAGAACTCGAAGTGCTGCTGTAAGTTTCCTCGAGGTGATTGATCTCTGATCTATCTCTGAACTGATGCAGTTCCCTTGTTCCCTGTGTTCACCTGGTTAAATAAAGTGTTACCAAATTTTTTCAGGCCGCTTCTTTTCATTTTAAACTCTTTATTGAAAATAAGTTGCAGTTGGTACACAGACACTGAAAATACATAATCACACATTCTCTCAAAAGATATTTTTTATATATTTATATATATACAAAAGTTGTAAACATTTTTAACTTATTTTCATACACAGTCCACTTTATACTACAATGCACGTAAGATTAGTGACAACTGCAACTCTTTGAAGCGGTCTGCTTATACGGAGGTATCTGCAAAAAACTGAAATCTGCAAACCACATTTGGTATCAGTTTGTTATTAAAACTTGTAAAGAATCTGAGGTTTAAATGCGTATTGCAACAAAATACAGGCAGCTGAACTTGGGTTTCAAGTCGATACA
This sequence comes from Anas platyrhynchos, assembly GCF_047663525.1. Taxonomy (NCBI): domain Eukaryota; kingdom Metazoa; phylum Chordata; class Aves; order Anseriformes; family Anatidae; genus Anas; species Anas platyrhynchos. The sequence continues at coordinate 18,599,700 of NC_092601.1, read as the reverse complement.
GTGAAGGTCTTTTCTGAGCCTCACTGGTGGCGGGGAGGGTCTTCTGACACACAGCTTCAAAATGCAATCTAGGAAAGTACTATGAATAAAACAGAGTGGAGCTACATCCATCTGCTGCGCTTCAGGAAAACAAGGCGGAAAGGAAGTCTGCAAATATATACAGTAGCTTTTATAGAGAGAAATACTGATTCCACATAAGTAATGATGTGATTTTACTAATGAATAGACAATGACTGCAGTTGGTTTAATTCTGTTTAAATGATCTCATAGCTGCAGCAGGCAGAACAAAGAAAGAGCCAGCCATATGTGCTTGGAGGGGACAGTGCTGGCTGGGGAGAGAGATGGGTATTGATACCCCAGTAAAGAATGGCTGGGTGATGGAAAAAATGCAGTAACTGTTACTGTTGTAGTATGAACTAATTCCCAGTGCTGTTGTGTAGCTACCTGCAATTTGCCTGACAAGAAACTCATCTTACAAAGTGCCTTGGCAAAACAGCGAGTAAAATCCAACTGCTCACAGACGTGACTTAATCTGTATGAGATTTAGAAGCATGCAGTTGGGGGGAGATGTTTTTGCTAAGTATCAGTTAAGCAAAGCTTCCATCTTCCTAGGAATAGCTTAAAATGTTGGGAACAATTTCCAATTAACATCTTGCTTTCAAATACTCTTGATGTGCTTAAACTATAAGTTCATAAAAACAAAAAACCCCTCACAATGTGTTTAACTTCAGCAATGAGAAATATCTGTGTTGTCACAACAGAACCTCCTGGAGCAAGATGACCTTGTAGAATAAATCTCCAGGAAAGCTACAGGATTGTTCAGATTCTCTTCTTTACACCCAAATTCAATGCTAACACTATGTAGAAGCTTTTGGCACGCTAGCCTGAGAGCAGCACAGTCCTGCCCTCTGCAAGCTTGAGTTAGCTGCTGGGCTTCTGGAGATCTCTAGAACAGAGGATATATTAAACAGCTTGCAGGAACAGCATGAGGGTAGCAGCTGGCATGGCACGAATTCACAGCAAAATTCAGGCATGCTTTTAAGACTTGGTGTGGATAGATACGAGGAAAGCAGCTACTGTCTACCACAGTGAATCCACAGGGAGAAAAAGCAGGTGAAAGAAGGATGAAGACTGATGTTAAGAATACTCAAACCTCGAGGAAGATACTACAGGCGTTACACCGAGGGATCTAGCAATTCTCTAACCATGAGCCCATAAGGTTATATTTAGTTACGGTCTGTACCTGCACACACTGGTCTGCCTGACAAGTCACTGACACTATAACGGTACCACTAACACAGCGAACGGCTAGCGGGGACACTGCGGGGTCTCACAGAGAGCTTGGAAACAGGATTTGGTACCACTGGTAATGCACCAACACTGGCCAGGGCAAGGGCCGGTGCCTCACGCTTCCTTTAATTAAGCATGTTTTAATTCAGCAGGGCCGTGTGGGCTCCCCTGCTGTCACTGGGGGACAGGGAGTTACACAGGAGTTCATCAACAGTCTTGCCAACGAAACAGAACATGGTTTTGCTTCCAAGGTGGGTAAATGCTGTTTCCAAGGCATGTGTGTCTTAGGTGTTGCAGTGCCACGTTAATTACATTTTTTCCCATCCTGTCTGGCTGACGCAGCCTGAGGGGCGACTGTTCGGGAGTGAACTCATCGCTGTTGCCTGGAAAAAAATACATCAATTGTGGGATGCCTGCCCAGCTTTCTGCCCGCCCTCGTGCCACGGAAGCAGGGCAGCGCCCACCCTGCAGCCACAGGAGAGCTGCTGGCTCCTCTCTGCAGCAGAAGGCTCCCTCCCAGCGGCACCACGCGGGAGGCAAGTGAAGGTTTCTCCAGGTGGCGTTGGTGTGGCTGGACCAAGGATGTAATTCCCAGCTCCAGTTCACTCGAGGAGCAATCTGCTCTGCCTCATCCCTGCCGGGAACCTTCCCAGGTGCCCAAACCTCTTCCTCCTCCTCTCCTCTTAGCACAGCACATCCAGGGCCTTGCACACACAGCGCCAAGTGCCATTTGCTGATGAATTTCGGGGAGCAATGACTGTAAAAAGAAGCTGACCTTGAGAAGAACAACCGTGCCTGGCCCAGGGATGGAGTCACAGTTGTGCTGTTGTGGTACCCGTGGCACAGCTGCTCTCAGGTCAGTGGCAGCGGGGGGGTGCAGGGGGGTGCAGCCATCCTGTGCCCCGCTGCCACCGGGTGGAAGGGGTGGAAAGGAAAGAAATGCAATGTAGGCCTGGGGTGCGTACATTCAGATGTTGTAATATTCAGCACGTTTACACCACTGATCAGGACACTTCTCGCAGTCAGACAGAACTTTAGTTCTTTACGGTTACAAGGAAACTCTGGAACAGTTATATAGTTAGAAAAAATACAATGTACCGAACAAACATTATCTCACATACAATCAATTTAAACATTTAAATTGATTATAATTTTGCTAAAATATTAACACAAGTACTGTTTGTGCTGCTAAAATTTCAGTGTTCCCTCTAAGGAAAATATTGCTACAGTTCTACTGTACCCTGTATTAAAATCTTTTGCCTTTTTTTTGTCAGCAAGACTGGCTCTAGAAAAATCGCAGGGGGGGGTCACATAATGAATTTAGGCTTATACTGTACTGGTGTTTGGATGTCCCTGGTCTACTTCGTGCACGGCTTTCTCACCGCCTGACTGGCACAGGCCAAGTGCAGATGCCCCTGGGTCACCCTTCTTGCATCAGCCGGGCAGGAGACACTCGGGTCAGGCACTGTGCCATCCTCCTGCTCTCTCCCTGGCATCCTCGCTGCTGAGGGCAGCTCTGCAGGCAGCAGGCGAGGCTCTTTTATAACACCTTAGAGTTAAAAAGTGGGTGCAGAGGTGCGGGCAGGGAGATGCGCAGCCTCTGGTGCTGGCATCGGAGAGAGAAGCCACGGTGGAAACCGCTGTGGGCTGCCAGGTCCCCGAGTCACTACGGCCCTGCAGGAGAAGTGTCTGAGCTGGGAGGTGCTGGGAGAGAAAACCCGGCGAGCGTGAAGGTCCGGATCCAGTCCTGGCAGCATTCGCTGCGAATGCACATGTGGAGCTGACCTAACTAGCAGGGGGTTCAAGTTATGCGTTTTTGTCACTGGTAATGACTGCCTGTGATGAGGTTTGCTGCTTATTAATTAATGCATTTATTTGCAATTTTGCAGCAGAAATGAGCTGTGTTAATGATGATGACAAAAAACTGCTGGATTATTATTATTTTTTTTTGCTACAAGAACAGCTGTGGCAGTCCCTTAACTATTGCTTGTCAGGAGGTCAGAAGGCAACACACGACGTCTGCCAGCATAAAGCAGCAAGGCAAAACCTCCCTCCCCAGCAGCCAGGCACTGCGAGCCAGGAGAGCCGGGGCTGCTGAGGGCAGAGCTTCCACCGAGGCGGTGCACTTCCAACTCTGCTTCAATCCTAGCAGCAAGCAGCTCAGCTCCCTGCCCCCTGCACCCCGGTGCCTGAAAGCCATCAGGTTGCTGACGAGGCTCTACTGGATTTTCGTATTTCCTTGGTTTAGCCAAGGCTGTAATTCAGCAGCTGGAAACCAAAACTCAGCCTCTGTCCTGGGCATGTTTTCGTGAGCTGCATTCTGCTGCTATGTGCAAACATGGGCTGCATGCGTCCCCGGGATGGACTTCAGAGCCTAGGGAGCCTTTTCAGTGCTCCCTTTGAATTCCGCATTGCCGGAGCCCGCAGTGCCAAGCACACGTTCACACCTGAGGTTTTTGCTGCAGATTACGACAGATGGTGGTTGCTCCCTGTACAAAAATACACGTTGTATGCTGCTTCCTAATTGACTTAGACTTTGAGTCACTGAGACACCCACACCTTTTGTGATGGCAACTCGGAGTTTGAGAGTGAGTAAGTGTTCAGTATCGCCAATCGGTAACTACTGGTAAATTTGCAAACTTTAACAACCCCCGATGAAGAAGTGGAACTGTAACACGCCAGATTTTCCACTGGTACAAGCCTATTTCTAATTAGCAGACAACTATTGCTGAACTGTTTTCCAAAGCGAGTTGCAAACAGCAACTTTTCGTGCCCTCAGCCAGACCCGTGTTGAAGCACAGAAGCCGTTTGGAGAACCAACACAAACCCCAAACCTCTGTGCCTCCGCCCCCGTGCTGCTTGCATCCTAAACTACGTTTGAAACACCTGTTTGGTTGTCGTGGTTAGTTTTTGTACAGTAACTATATACAAACAAAAGTTAACACAGACACCGCTTTATGTCTTTGTGAATTTGGCACTTTCCTTGGGCTCTGTTTTTGCGCTGTACACGAAAGCCCCGCAGCAGCTCCCAGCCCGGGGCCGGCCGCCCCAGCGCTCGCTGCAACGAGACCAGTTCTGTGTTAGCTCTGGAAGAACGAGATAAATATCAACTCATCAGCTACTGTGTTTTCTAACAGGAGAAGGTATTGTTGGCTTTCCTAGGCACTCACTGGAACCCGGCGCCCATTGCCTGCTGTTAAAACGAGCCTCAGAGCAGGTACTTATTTGTCTTTTGCCACCTGTGGTAGCGACCTTCCTGCCTTCTGACTTAGAGGGAACACTGCTTTTATAAAACCCTTGGACAGGTAAGACAAGAACCAATACCACTGTACAGAATTCACTGCACAACTAGCTAATAGTAAGGAACCCAGCACTGACTTGCCACATTAAGGAAATGGTACTGAATACATTTGCAATCAACCGGTTAACTGTACTTGCACCGTAGGACGTGCTCAATCTGTACACGGCCGCGTGGCACCCTCGCCCCTCAGTATGCTGGCACTTGGTAACCTTTCGGGTTGGCGTCTGAGGTCTCGGTGAAGGGGGGGCTCTGGTAGGTCTCTGTGCTCTCGATGCCGCTGCCGGTGGGGTACCCGGGGTACGAGGCGTTGGGGTCAGCCGTGAACTGGTCGGTGGCAAAGAGCGACATGTCAGTCCCCAGGCGGTATCTCTGCAGCGCCTTCACCGCCAGCGCGACCTGCCGAGGGATGGAGAGGGTTGGGGTGAGCGCAGCACCGTGACCAGGACCCTGCTTTCCCCAGCACGCAGCCCTCCAGCTCCCCGCTGTTGGGTCCCAGGCCAAGGAAATAGGTCAGTCCTGCAGAGACTCCCTCGCCCTCTCCCAGGTTGCAGGTATTCAGGTCGCAAATCGTGGGAAAAGCAAGCGGCAGAGCTGCGAGAGCACCGCGTTGCTTTTATTTCAGGCGGTTTCATTAACAATTCAATTAGTTTATAAATGACAGACTCAGGGAAAAAAAAACTGCCTGCACTAAGCAGGAACAGCTCCCAGCCACCGCAAATGCTGCCGGCAGGCTGTGCACCACACATGGATCGGGCAGAGCACCCGACTTTCTGGCTCCAGGGAGAGGAGCACGAGGTCACCAGGCACGTGGAGGGGCTGCTGCAGGTGGGGACCGGCGTCCCCCAGCCCTCCCCACTGCCGGTGGGTGGGAGCAGCCCAGGAGCAGCCCTTGCTGCCAGCCCCCAGCCTGTTGGGGCAGCGGATGGGATGCTGTGGGATGGGGGCAGTGGATGGGATGCTGTGGGATGGGGCAGTGTATGGGATGCTGTGGGATGGGGGCAGTGGATGGGATGCTGTGGGATGGGGCACTGGATGGATGCTGTGGGATGGGGCAGTGGATGGATGCTGTGGGGTGGGCAGGGTGGCTCCCTTGGCAGCGGCTGCGCTGAGCAGGCAGTGCGGCAACCCAGCGATAGGATCTGCCCGTGGCTAAGAGCTGCAGGGGAGCTGGGATTAAAGGAGATATATTTGGATAATAACAGAGTGGGGAGCCGTAAAACTGGCGAGTAACTGGAAGCAGGCTGCTGCTGCTGGAAAGGCTCAGGCAGGTTTTTGCTCCAGTTCTTTTAAGGCGCTACGGAATTAGCGCACATCTCGCGTGCTCTCCGCCTGCAAACAGCCTGAGCGGGGGTGGAAATGACCCAGGGGCCTCCCTCTGCTCCTCCACACATGGCCCTCTGGCAAGCACGGGTTATTTTCCCTGGCCCCAGCCCCAGCTCCACCAGCAGGTGCTGAGCCCAGGAGGCGCAGGCACTGCGGGCACAGGCAGGGGCTGGCGGCTGCAGGTGAGGGACCCCCACGGGGCTGCTGCGGGGCCACGCACCCTCTGGCAGATGTCCCTCTACCTCCCATGGTCATCATGGGACATGATGTGGGACACACAGAGCCCGAAAGGTGTGCACAGGGGGTCCCAGCAGCCCCCACCCCAGCACTCAGTCCCCCTGGGGAGGGCAGAGGAGCACCCAGCCTGGCGTCCCCCGGGGCTGAGCTGCTGAGCCTGCGGGCTGCCCAAATCCCCCGCAGTCCCGTGGGACAGGCTCGTCGTGGCAAACCTCTCCTGGGGACTCATTTGCTTCAAACCACGGTCTGAACAAGGCCCTGGGTCTCTACCAAGGCCCTGAAATGGGGGCAGCTCATGGCCAGCAACGTGTTTTCGATGGAAATGCAACTTCCCAGCGGCAGAAGAAGGGGAAGTTTGGAATTCCCCGGGGAGAGGGGAACAGAGCTGGTGTTTCCCAGTAAGGAACCACAAGTTTCACCTTTCTGCAGAGGGGCAGGGGGAGGGACTGCAGGTTACTTCCACACTGGCCCACCAGGATTCACTTCTCCAAACCATGCCCCAAATTCCTCCTTCCAGCTCAGCGCTGAGCCCTCAGCAGGTTTCATTTCTCCTCTCCCCAGCTGAGCTCTGAGTTGGGCTGTTTCTTCTGCAAACATTACGTTCGTGCCATGGTGAATATTCACCAGCACAACGCCCAGCTACTGACTGGTATCTGCCCAGTACAGGGCTCAGACCCTGGCGGTGACAGCAGGAGGCAGTGCTCACACCATGATGCCCTGGGTGCCAGGCTGCCATGCTGCACCTCTGGATAAAGATAGGATTTATGAAAAAATCAGGATAGGATTTATGAAAAATGCAGAAGCTGAACTCACCCAGCCAGCGATGGAGAAGAAGGAAAAGGCGATTGCTGCCCGGGCAGCGTCTGCTCCTTGCAAAGCCCCTTTGCCCATTTTCGTCCGTTGCCATTGGTTTGCTAGGAAGCAGAAGGCTACAAACCACAGGAAGGACAAGAAACCTAAAAGAGAACAGAGCCGGTCAGTGCTGTTACTGCCCACAATAAGGACAAGGACCTCTGCTGCCAGACCCTACTGATCTGCGTGCTGACGACCAAACACTGCCATCCAGATTTTCAAGTAGTGACAACAATCTTGGGTACCTTGGCCTGTGGAGTGGTCCAAAGAGATCTGTTTTAGGAGAGGCTGATTTACAACCACCAGAAAAAAAAAAAAAAAAAAAAAAAAAAGGGGGCTGGAGAGTGGCTCTGCAGCATGGCAGGAGCCGCTGAGCCGTGGAGGTGCACGGATGCCAGGCAGGAGGCAGCTCTGCTCTTCGCTGCTGCCCTCCGCTGACTGTGCTCCTGCTTCCAGCCCTGCTGGGCTCGGGGGGATTGAGCAAAAACGCTCTGCTGATTATTTCTTACTGGAACCAAGGCTGGCTGAGCAAGATAGGGCTGCAGCTCCCCTAATTTAATCACCAGCCAACAGCAGTGCCTGATGCCAAGGAGCTCACAACAGTATAAAGCAAGCCACAAGCACACGCTGTAACCAGCAGCGATGCTTTCCAGTGCTGGAAGGAGGAGCTGCAAAACCTGGAGCCTTTCACGATGCTGTTTTAAGGGCCTCCAGCCTTCCTGAGCGCCCCCAGCACAAAGCTCACCCCATGTGCCGATTCTGGGGGGCAGCACAGGCAGGGATCTGGGCCCCAGCAGGCAGGGTGCTGAGCTACCAGGCATCTTCCCAAGGATTATGGACATCAGTATGAGCAGCCGCACTGCTGGCCCCGTGGGGCAGCCGGCTGCAAAGCACAGGCTGGCTGCAGGGGGAGGAAAGGAGCTGCCTTTATTCCCCTTCATCTTGCCAGTTGTTTTTAAGAATGATAAAAAATGCATGCACGTATCCAAATACGTTGCAAGATTTACAGGGCTTAGCGTGTACGTTGCCTTGTAGACAGAATGTGCTCCTCACTGCGGTTCAGGAGAACACAGCCCTCGTTTCCTCCTCTTATACCATCAAACCTAGGGCTTCCTGACCAGCTCTGCCCAGCCCGGCCCTGCCTGAGATGCTGACCTGCCCTCACAGCAACAAAACCCTCCAGCCAGGACCACCCAAACTTTCCTTTTCCAAGCCACAGACTAACAAAACAGCCTCTTTTTGCAGGACGTGGCTCACGTCCGCTACCCCAGATCTCTGCGGACGCATTTTCAGTTTTGGGATGATCCCCTTGTCCTCAGCAACAAACGGGACCTCAGGGGCTTGTTCTCCAGAGGCCACACATGTCTTCAAGTCCTCCATGTCTGTTATAATCAGGCTTTACCAGCAGTTGGCACCCATTAAGGAATCAGATTCTCTCCAAAATGTGGACATGGGAAGATTCATGCCTGAAATACGTCTGGGACACAGACGGGGTGGCCAGCATGTGGTGAGCAGGGTGGCCCCAGCAGGTCCCAGTGCAGGAGACAGTGTCCCACAGGGGGCTGCCACAGCTCTCCAGCCTCAGAGTGTTTGGGGACCAAAGGCCAGGAGGGCCTGGCCTGGGCCAGAAGAGGCCCAGTATGGCCCTCGAAGGCCCCTCGGAGGGCTGACACAGCCTGTGTGCGCCCAAGGGCTCCAGGAAGGGCTGGTTTCATTTCTGTGCCAGAACCATTTCCCTTTGTGATCGCGTTCACCCTCTGCTAGCACTCCTGTGAGATGAGACTTTGCTCCCAACGCCCTGAATCACGTGCCGGGACCACAACTGCTCCTGAGAGGCACAGGCAGGGCCGTCCTGGTGCCACTGCTCTGCTCCTGGTGGTGCAGGCCGGGACTGTCACCATCCCACGACTTCCACGGTCACATCCCACAGAGGGGCCAGGCGGCTCCCCCAGCTCGGTGGCACCTAGACCCAGCCCCGGTGTAGTCACAGGACCGGGTGGAAGTGGGTGTTTGGAAATGTACAGCCCTGAGAAGGAAGGGGCTGAGCTGGCAGGGGGTTGTTGTGGCCTCAGGCACCCATCCTGACTCCTGGGGGCCCCATGCACAGGAGGAGCTCTGCAGCTCTGCGCCCTCCCGAGTGCTGGGGGGAAGGAGAACACTAAGAAGAAATATAGGAGCCAGCAGATAATTATAATTTTAGGCTCTGCAGACAACAGAGTGCAAACACCAGGAAAGATACGTTACAGCCATAATTACAGCCTGGTTCCAGGCAAGCGCACGTCTACGGGAGCAGCTGGAAGAGCAAACCCCAAACCCCAAACACCACTCGCACAGCGCCGTGGCCGTGGTGGTCCTGCCCGTGCCCAGTGCTCCCTCCCAAGGGGCTCCAGGGGCTGCAGCAGCCGCAGCTCCCCCTGCCCCATCGGGGCACCCCACTGCAGGGACAGCCCCGTAACTCGGGCACCTTGTAACAATCACGCTCCTTGCACAGCCAGGGAGGAGCAGCACAGCTCTCGGGGCGATCCCTCCAATCTAGCACTGATCCCACACACAAGCCCTTCTTCCCTCCAGCGAAATAAAGCTGTGGGGTCGCACTGTAACTCCCCCACGGCCCGCACAGGCAGCAGCTGCCATATAACAGCCGGCAGCAGGCACCGGGGCGATCCAGGCGAAGGGGACGAGGACTTTCTTTTCTCATCCCGCCCACTCGCTGCCTGATCTGCAATGTTCCCTCTTACCCCAGCATGCTCCTCACCCTCTTATTTCCCAAATGTATTCTCAGCTTTTATATTAAAGCCTGCAGTAATGCTGAGGTTACATGCAGGGAGGATGGCACAGTGGCAAGGAGGTAAGAGGAAATCAAGAGGTGGGGAGGGAGAAAAGGAAGCGGACAGCCTAAGAGAGTCCCGCAAGGTCCCTAGGGATTAACACAGAGATGGTTAATGCAAATTGCTCTCAGACTTTGCACTCTGAGCTGCACAGATTGGCTCTGAGGACGCCGAACCCAGCAGCTGGATGCCCTGGGTGCTGGAGGCAGCGCAGGTGGGCACGGTGGCTGCAGCCCCTGCGACCATTGAAGCCCCACTTTCCCAGTGGAAGCCCCCACAGCAGGAGGGTGCTTGGCACGCCGAGCACTGTGTGCTGACAGCTGGCACTGCTGCTTCAATCGGCCTGATTTGGGAGCTTAGCTGGGGAGGGGAAGGAGCAGACTGGCTGACCCAGCAGGGTGCTGCCGCTCCCAGTGGCACAACCTGCATCTAAATGGGTCTCCTGCCAGCAAGGAAGTGATTTACCTGTTTTTTTTTACCAAGAAGCCTAAAGAGGGAAAGGCCCAAGGGAGGAGGAAGGACACACGCAGCTGAAATGATGCACCCAGAGCATGCACACTGATCCCTGGTCCCAGGAAAAAGTCACTGCTGGCAGCACAGCTCCGTTTGGAGGCTGTGGATGTGGTTGACTGACTAGGACAGACCCCTGGTGCAACGCTGCAGCCAAGAGCAGAGCAATGCCCGCGGGACAGAAGCTCTGGAGGGCAGAAGCCTGTCTTCTGCAGCTTGCTGCTGAGCCCACAAACACGCACACAACGTGTGGCAAGAGCAGAGGAATGAGGCAGAGACTGAACCGGGACCATTTCACACACACCTTGCAGGGAGAGCGCGGCTCTTACAAGGAGAAAGGCAGGGGAGGATCGCAGCCTCACAGCGAGACACGCACAGCCCGGCAGGAGATGGATGGGGATGTTCCCCTCCCGTTGGAACTGAAGGGTTGCAGGCACCGAGCCCCACGGACGGGGCTGTAAATATCACCTAACAAGGGCTGGCCGCCGGAGCTCTAACGGCAATCAGCTTTCCAGCAAGGAGAGGCCAGCCTTAAACAACAGGCAGGAGCAGGGAGGTGATGACGGATGTTTCCATCTGGGAGCAGAGAGCCATCAGCTCTGCTCGCGCTGGATAAATCACCTTCAGACTTCACTAACACGAGAGCCTGGAAATCGAGCACATCAGCTGCAAACTCAGCCAGAAAACTCCCAGCGCAGCCAAGCGGAGGATGGCCTCTCCTGGCACAACACGTCCTGCCCGCTCGTGTTCACACGGCTGAGCCCCAGGCCAAGGGGCTCAGGACAGCCCAGAAGATCCGTGGCAGCCCTCGGAGGCACAGCAGCACCTGCAAGCCCCAGTCCTGGAGGCGGCGAGGGACTGCAGTGGTGTCTCAGCTCCCGCTGTAGGAGCACGCTTCTGCTTTGTTCAGAAACACACACGCACACAGTGAAAACAGACCCAGATGTAGCTGATGAAACAACAGTTGTTTGAGCCAGAAACAGGAGACGTGGGAGGGCAAAATGCCCCGTCTGCTCTCTGGGATGTGACCACCAAGCCCTGCTTCCCCGGGTGGCCTCAGCAAACACGTCCCAGCTCAGCAAACGTCCCCGGCTGCAGAAGCAACACGGATGAGTGGGACCCCCCTGACCCCAAGGCACCACCTCACTGCTGCCCCTGAGCTCTCCGCTATGGGACAGCCCTTCTGCCACTTCTCTTCTCCCCGACTGAGGCACACGAGCTGTGCCATGCCACGGGAGGAGAAGAGGGTTCAGGTGTGGAGCTGTAGGGCACAGTGACGACCCCACACACCCCACGGTGCCAGCACTGTCCCGCTGAGCACAGCACAGCCAGTGTTGTACCTGAAAAGCCGAGGTCCAGCAGCACAGCCCGCTTGCGGTCCTTCACGCTGCTGATCTGCTGGAACTGGAGGTCCACGACGAAGAAGAAGATGCAGCCAAAGAAGGAGATGATGCCGATGGCGATGCCGTAGCTGCAGGCACTCTCGTTCTCGTTGAAGATGCAGAGCAGCTCGGGGGACTGGCTGTCCTTGTTCACATAGCACTCGTTCACGATGGAGCCAAACACCACGATGGAGAAGATCTGCGGAACGAAGGGGAAAATGCAACTTCAGCTGCTTACATTGAACTGTTTTCCAACAGCACCCTAATTGGATTCGGCCCCGCGTTTGACTCCATGGCAACGGGGCATTTTTTAGGCAGAGCAGAGAATCACAGACCGGCCTGGGTGGGAAGGGACCTTACAGACCACCTGGGTCCCCCCCCAGACCACATTCCTACCCACAGCCTCTTGGTGGCCCTAAGCAATGTGCCGATGGACGGCACCTTGGTCTTGCACTGCTGCCAGCCTGTTTGCCTTTCGGTGGCTTGGCTGGCAGTGTATTTTAAGAGATGCTATTCTCCAGACAGGCTGGGGAGGAAAAAATAAACAGATTGGCCAGGCAGGTCTCTGCACAGGCTTTCTGCTTGTGCTGCTCTGCGCTGTCAGGCTGTGCTCAATAAACCCCCTTGTGTAACTGCGGAGCGGAGAGAAATGAAGTTACAGAGGATAATTGAGCTGCTCAGCAGGCTGGCCCTGGGAAGGACTGAGCGCCTGCTGGAGGGGCAGGGCTGCGTGGGGGTGTGGGGAGCAGCTTGGGGACACGGGGAGCAGGTCGGGGATATGGGAAGCAGCTCAGGGATAATATGGGGAGCAGCTCTGGGGCATGGGGAGTAGCCTGGGGGCACAGGGAGCAGCTCACCTGGCTGCTGCAGGATGGAGTAAGAGGTTGTAGCCGTGCTGCCATGCAAAAAACGGGGCAATCTTATGCATGGCTTAGCAGGGGCTGAAGGATGCAGCGCCTGCACCCATTATCCAGTGACCCAGTTCCAGCTCTGTTAAGGACAGCAGGGAAGAGGGCTTGCTGGTGGCTGCCCCAGTCGTGCCACTCACTGCTGGGACCTGTGGCAGAGCCAGGAGCATGGTTGTGTGCTGATGTTGCTGTCCTGGTCCCCTGGAGGGGATCTGCTCCCAGGCAGGGCTGCAGGACTCACAGGGGTGGGGAGAAGAAGCAGCTGCCCCGAGCCCGGCACCCAGAGGGCTGTCTGACATCCCAGCCGCACGAAGGAGCAGGGCCACAGCACAATGTCAGCACCACTCCCAGTGCTGCACGCTCAGGTAATTCCCCGATCCCTCCCAAACCAAAGGCAGCAAGCAGAACCCCGGGACCAGCCGCATTACAGCTCGCTCTGGAGCCTGCTCCGTCACAGCCTGGGAAGCGCCGCTGCTGTTTCGCTTGCTGGGCTCGGAGCAAGGCAGGCAGCGAGACCTGCAGACGCCTTTGCACCACGCTGTGCATCTCTGATCTCGTCACTTGCTGCCAGCAGCAGCCCATGGGATCCCTGCATGCCTCCAAGCCCTGCTGGCTCACAGGACACAGCCGGAGGCCACGTCTGCAGGCACAGAGACCATGCGCTCCTCCGGAGAGCCTACCAGCAGCAGGTAGGGTCCTGGGGCACAGCTCCTGCTCTGGCAGCCCCACTGCTTTTTGCAGTACCAGCACAGAACTGAGTGCACGAGACCGAGACAGGCAGCAGACAGTGGCAGCAGCCGCACAGCCACCTGATAACCTGCAGCCTGTGGCCTTTGCAAAGTCACTCTGCGTGCCTGATGCCTCACCGAACAGCCACCCCCGCTCCCAGCGGGTATTGCTAGCAAAGCTGGGGTGAAAGGGAGCGGAATCGACCACAAGGAAACCCTCCAGAAAGCTCCCGGCACACCTTAGCGTAATGCTGTGACATACATTTTCTCCCAAGCACCGGCCAGATGTCTCACACCTGACTGCCCTGAAGCATTTCATCCAGACAGCACTTCTTCCCTCTCCTCTGCTTCCTCCCAAGGCTCGGGTGGAGCTGAGAGAGGCTGTTCTCACTGAAGCTGCTTACAAATGCAAGAGTCTCGCTAGCAAACCTGCCTTAGACCATCTCCATTTACTGTCCCCCAAACTGGAGGGGACAACAAGGCAGCAGATCTACAAGAGAATGCAGTCCTAAGACAAGAGGGATTGGTGTGGGGTGTTTTCTTTCTCTGTAGGGTGTCATCTGAAACAAACGATGAGCAGAAGCAGCAGAAATAGTCTCTGGAGAACATCCTCTCCTAGGTGCATGAGAGCTCCTGCAAACAGCCACCCCAGCACCCCAAGCCTGCTGAGCATTCCCCCATCTTCAAATTTAACCAGTGTCCAGGGGCCTTTCCCCTATCCAGACGTGAGCTCTGTGCTAACCTGTGTCACTGCCTGCATTTGCCCTGTTCCTCGTTAGTGCTGCACTTAACGAAGCTCGGCTGTCTCACCGCGCCGGGCACATCATCATGCGAAGAACAAGAGGGCCGCATTGTAAGAAAGAAACAACAACAAACAGTAATAATAATTTTCCCAGCGCTTTGGCAGCAGCTGTAATATCAGCAGTTGTAAAAAATCTGTTCATAAATAATGCAAAATTGTTATTTACCATCAGAAATAGCAGCAGCATTTATAAAACAGGCCCTGGAAGAAATAATGTGATTCTGGAAAACATGAATAATTGAGAACCTCTGATTCCACTGGATTATTTCTCTGGCAGGCCAGTGAACTTGTACTCAGCTTCTCAGATAAGTGTTTTACTTAGTCCTCCCAGGATTAACAGCCCTCCCTGGACTACTCCTTCATGCTCTCCGACACCCCCCGGGGGCTCTCCGCATGGGTGGGTGAGGCAGAGGGGCCGTGCCTGCCCATGGTGCTGGTGCTGCCTGCACAGCCCTGGTTTGCTGGGCAAGGAGAAGACAAATCCCACGCTGCAGCTACAGTCAGTACAGATTTGTACCAGGCTCTGCCAAAGGACGATGCACAGAGAGCACCGAGAAGAAGCCCAAAAGCCAAAAGGTGCCTCGGGTGTGTGCGGCACTCCTGGGACTGCTGCAAGCACGACGGTCACTGGCGATGGTAAGAGCAGGCATTTCGCTTAGCTCAATGCAAAGAAACGCATCCTCCTTGCAGCTGGGTGATGTGAGGGACTCAGACAGACAGCAGGGAAGGGGCTGAAGCTCCAGCAGCCCCGGCCAGCTGAGGGGCTTGCAGGGACGTGGTGGGGAGAGCCACTAGGGAGGCAGCAAGCCCATAGCGCCCACGGGACACGCAGCCCTTTTTGGGAGGCCAAAATAGAATGGATTTCAAGTGCACACATTTGATAGATGCACTCAAAACATCAGCGCTGGCTGAAATAGTCCTGTCAAAACATGCTTTTCAGTGAAAACAAGTCTTTCCGTGTTGTTTTCTCCCCCTCCCCCCGTGATTGAAATTTTAGAGTTTTTCTTGGAAAAACAACTGGTGCTGGTAAAACATTTTAATGAGAATAGATTTGGTGATGTTATTCTGTGTGGGGGTTAAAAAAGGAGTTTTGAGGAAATGTGGGTAGGTGGGAGAAAATGAAACCCCTACGAATTTTCTGAAGATCACGAGAAAAAAGTGTCATTTCCCAACTACCTCTGCAAACCTCATTTGCTCAAGCCCATAACCAGTTCATCAGAGACCTGGGAGAGAAAAGACACGGTCAGACTCTCCACAGCGAGTGGAATTTGATGGGTCTGAGCAGGGAGGCAGGATCCCAGCTCTCCAGAGGCACCTTGCACCTCCCACGTCTCAGCCGGACCCCAGCCCCAGTGCCCAGGGGGTGCCAGCGACCAGGCAGAGCAGCACCCACAGCACGGGGGCAGGGGCTGCACAATCCCATGCACCCCAAGCCCCCTTTCCACATCTCCCCCATTTTACAAAGCTCCCAAACCTTCACCTGAGCCACTCCGCTCTCCAGCTGAACAACAAAGAGCAGCAAATTTTGCTCCCGCTGGGTGAACTGATGCAAAACCCAGGAGAAGGCTGGATACCTCCAGCCACCCCCGCATGAAAGGCTCCCCCCCAGAGCTTCCAGGCAACCGTGCTTTCGGCTGGGGGTCTCGTTGGTTTCAATATCCAAAGCGCTAGACCCAGATGCACATCACACCCGCTTTCCTGGCTCGCCTGCCCACCTCCTTTTTCCCCACTCACCCTACCAGAGCCCAATTCATCCTCACTGGCAGCTGCTGCCACGTGCAGGGGCTGGTGACGGATGCTCGGTGCCAGTGGGGGATGCCCCCATGGGGGCTCTGGGGCAGGGAGGTGACCGTGCACAGCGAGCTGGCAGCGGGCAGCACAGACACTCGGGCAGCAGAGCAAATGACACCTCACTCTTTCCCCAAAAAAAGGAAAGGAGGAGCCTGAGAGGGCAGGAGGAAGCTCGCTCGGTTGTGCCATGCTCTGGTCAGCCCCGCAGCTGCTGCCAGGGACCTGGGGCATCAGCACCAGCCCTGCAGCAGGCACCAAGGCACCATGAAGCTGAGACCCACGGCTGCCTTGTGTGCACCAGATTTTTGCCATCTGGAAGCGAGTGGCTCGCCAGGCTGCCCTGGCTTGGTTCTGTCCTTGTGCTTTGCAGATCCACATCCCCTCCCAGGGCTTGAGGCTGATGGATCACAGGACCTGCACACCCTTCTTCCAGGTTGCTTTTAGCTTTTTGTCACCAAGGCACCTAAAATGTGCTTAAGGAGACCTGACAATCTGAGCACAGTCATCGCAAGGAAAACTGAAAGCCTGAAAACCACGAGAGCACAAGCTGGAAAAAGCTTCAGTGTGCGAGCTGTCAGCCATTTTAAGGTGAGATGTTTCCACTGCTGATGCACTGCGCTTCGATTTGGGACCTATAAAAAACATTACCAGAAGGTGTGGGGTTGTAGGAGACTGTAAAACCTTGCCTTGATTACACACGCAAGCAACTGCTAATGTCAACATCCAGGGAATGTAACGCATGAGGAAAAATAATCCGTCCCTAATTTGCTCTGCTGTAGCTCTCTATCGATGGTGCTAGGCACAACCCGAATGGACAGAGAGCCAGCACCAGTCTCTGGGTGATCCCTCCCCACACGAAGAGCTCCAGGGAGAGCAGATGCCATGCGCTGGCCTCCCGCAGCCCCCTCTGCTCCTCGATTCCCCACCCAGCCAGCAAGGAGGGAGAGCTGACAAGAAGGGAAGCCAGCTATGGTCACACCAGCACAGGCCAAATCCTGCCCAGCTCTGAGCATTTCCATAAGCCTTGGTTAAGCCTTGGTTAAGCTCAGAGATGGGCTGTACCCTTGGGAGAGTGCCAGGTGCCTTCAGCACCCCCCATGCCCAAATTCTGGGGGAACCAGGTCCCGTGCCCTCCCAGTTTATCTTTACAATCAGTCCCAGGGAAGTTTCCAGCACAGATCTGTGTAATTTATTGCAGAGTGTGAAGACCGAGAGCTGCTGTGAGCACCGCCAGAGCTCCCCCAAGGAGCGGGGATATGACCACAAAGGAAAGACCTGACGCAGTTTCTGGCACAGGACCGGATAGCGTGATGCTGGCCCTAATAGGTTTATGGACGTGTCTGACGGGCTAATCAGCCTGTGGAGGATGCGTATCGACGGCCACATGACCGATTTTTACTGAATTACCTTCTGTAACGTGGCAAAAGACGCTGGCTGAAACACAGCGTCCATTCAAAGCACCTAATCTAGTGATGCCATCTGAGCAGACATCAAACCAGCAGCATTCGGAACCAGTGGTAACAGGAACACGGCCATTTGGTAGCATTTTAAGCTCAGTTGTGGTGAAACTTCTGTCTAATTCCATTCACAAGAATGTTAATTTTAAGTTCTGCCTTTAATCTACAGCCACAGAAAAGGAGAACGAAGGCGGAAATCTGGTGACCTTGCTGAAAAGCAGCCAAGCCCAGACCAAACCCCGAGCAGCTAAGATCACAAAATGACTCTCAGCATCGCCGCGGGCTCCCTAAGAGCCAGCCCAGCCCCGCATCTCCTCTCGAAGAGCCACGAGACCTCACGTGTCTGAACCCCTGAAGGCTCTCCAGAGCGTGCAGCCCTGGGAACACCGGGTGTTCCTTGCCGACGTCCCTCGGGAGGTTCTCAGCCCTGCTGGGTACAACAAGCAGCTCCTCCAGCTGCCTCGGCAGCACGCTTGGAACAGGCAAGGCACCAGAAAGGGAGCTTCACAACTCCACAAAGCGGGCCGTGTGTGGGAGCAGGGCACCCCAAAGGGGGCACCCCACCACCTCCTCCTCACCCACCAAACCACCCGACACGTCCCTTGCCAAAGTCACAGCTCAGCAAAGCACCTCTGCCTTGCTGAAAGGCGATGATTTGCCCTGTGACGGACTGAGACCCAGACCTGTGCAGGGCCAAGCCCAAGAAAACCTTCCTGGATGTGAGCAGCAGCAACCTCTGGACCTGAGAGCTGACAGCCACATACCAAAGGGCACGGGGATTTCCACCCTGCTGCTGTACCCTTGCCAGGTGATCAGGTTTGGCTGCCGTAGGTCAGTCCCCTAATAAAGGTTTCACCCTTAAAACTTAAGACTGACACAAGGAAAAGCCACCAAACGCTGTGCCCAATGAGATAAAACACTGCACAGGAAAAGCAGTCAGTGTACGGATGATGAACTAAAAATTCATTCAACTTTAAGAAACGAGAGGAAAAGGCCCCACCGGACAGCGCAAGGCAGCTGCCAGCCCAAACCACTCCGATTCTGCAAATTTCCCTTAAAAGCTGCACCACCACTCAGACGTATAGACAGCAGTGGTAGTTACAGGGAAGGGAACTCATGATTCTGCAGGCATCCTCAGTGAATATCGCGTTTGTTTTGCCGTGCAAAAAAAGTCTGAAAAGGAAACCACAAGAGTGATCACATCTTCATCTGACAAACTGCATCAGGCAGAGGGGGAAGAGATGAATGAGGAACTGTTCAATGGTTCTTTCCAGCTCATGCCAGGAGAGTTTTGTGGTTTTTTTTTCCTTCAGATATTCAGAATTACTATATATGTCATTAAAAGGTTGCTAGATGAGGCACAATCAGAATCCCCTTTCACCAAAACTTGATTTGGGGGATTTCTAAACCAAAGTCACTGCTCACCCCTGAGTGCCTCCATTGTTTGCCAGCACGAGGGCTCAACCTGCGGCCCCAAAGCAACTGCAGGAGTCACGAAATGGAGCTGGGTCCCCATCGGTGAAACCCCACCGATGACCATCAGCTGGATGGGCACCAGATACGACGGCTGGTCCCAGCCAGGGGCCCTCCTTCACCCACATTGCCACCCAAACCAGCACATCCCCAAGGAGCCGCGGCAGCTCCCTCCTCCTCGCTCCAAAGGAACGTCCTACGAGGTGGCCAGGGTCAAGTCTCCAAGGTTTGGTCCAACGACACGGGTTAAACACGCTTGAAAAACCACAACAGCAAACAACAGAAAGGAGAATCGCATGAATAAAACCTGCCCCAACACCTACATTCAGCCCGGCCTCAGCCAAGGGGCTTCTGAAGAACCTCAGAGGCTGCAGATGTGAGCACAGGCAGCTCGCCTTCCCCGCGGCTGCCAGACCGGCGAGGTTTCTGTTTGTTCTGCAAATAATAAAGGAGCATCGTGGTGGCTGTGGGGCCGTGCCACCCATCCTGGCCGCAGCAGGGTGCGATAAGCAGCAGGCAGCCCTCACCACATGCCGCCACGCTCCCCAGCCCAGCAAGGAGGAGTTTGGGGCAGACCAGAAAGGCAGCGAGATCTCACAGACCGACACAGCTTTGCAGTGTTTCGGCTGCTGCCTGTCCAAGCTCTCCATCTCAAAACGGGCCGTGGGTTTCATCTGGCACGAGCAGCAAAGTGAAAAGAGTCTGGGAGCACTTTGCTTTACAAAGCAAGAAATAATGAGAGCCTCGCAAGCAGGAGGGATGGAAACCAGCACTGAGCTCACAGCTCGTGCTGACCAACGTCCCTGCTGGGCTGGGAAGGAGCCACAAACGCTGAGCTGCTTTACGACAGGTTGCAGCCTGCAACAGCCAAGACAAGGCCAGCCGGGAACTCCGGACCCCCACGCTGGAGCAGCGAGGGAGGAGGGTCCCTGACAGATCTGCCACCAAATGTGAGACCTGGGAAATGTGGTGCGAGTGGCTTTTAGCATGAGCTTCCTGGGCCTGATGCACGATCCACTGGAAAGAGCAAAAAAATCCCCATGAGCTCAGTGGGTTTTGGAGCTGACTGAATGCCACGATTACCCGGGTGTAGCCCCAGGAACGTGACGTTCATCCAAGCCAACGGGCCCTTCACTGCCCAGGGGTGATGAGCTTCTGTAGTCCTAAGCCCTCACTTTTCTCAGCCTCCTTGTGAACCTATGAAACAAATGGCTTCTCTACTGAATAAACCAGCCAGCAAATCCATGCGTGAATGTTTTCTAAACTGGGATTTTCTGCTCACCTCCCATATTCCGTTCCAGTTTCCCAGCAGGGTCCAATCCCCACTGTACGAGGATGGTGAGCTCCCTGGGTGGGTGGTGGCAGCTTTATTTTGAGAGGAGCCAAACTCACCATCAACAACACGGTCAACAATTTAGCTGGCCATACCCAAAACCAACACCATTGCCAATGCTTTGCCACACAGAGGATCCCAGTGGATCCCAAACAAGTTTCCCAGACCAAAGTGACATTTTGGGAAACACCTGGCACCGTGTGCCACCCAAACCCTGTGCCAAGCATCGCACCTGTCCCACGCCTGGGAACTCCAGATCCACAACCGGCCTCCACCTTCCCCCAGCAGTGGAGTCCTTCTGAAAGCTGGCTCCGATCCAGCAAAACATTTAAGCGTGTGGTTTAACTTTCAGCATGTGATTGCAGCTGGAATTGCTCATGTGCTTCAAGGTAGGCACATGCTTCCATGTCGTGCTGCTCGCGGCCTTGGCCGGAGGCACCCCAGGGAGCCCCAAATGCCCGTTGTGGGGGCTGCAGGATGGCAGCAGGGGGGCAGCACCTCCCCTCACACCTTTCCTTCGCTCGCTGTACACATTTGGCACTGCTGAAGGTGACACAGAGCCAGCGGGCGAGGGCCTCCATGCACGAGCATGGACGAGCCTCCAGGGGCTCTGCTCTCCCCCAGCCTCCCAGCACCAGAACCAGGAGCTGGCCATGGCGAGGGCTGGGCAGAGCCTCCCTGCGGGGGGCTTTTGGGAAGGGGCTGGCATCGCAGAGCTCGCTGGCTGTGTACACTCGCAGATTTTGGCATAGAAAGCCAGGCATTGCGGGGAGGTGGCTCAGGGCTAAGCCCCAGCAGTCTGGCAGCACAGCTCCCGCCAGCTCCCCTGCGCAGCTTTCCGGGTTGCTTATTCATGGAGCGTCAACGGGCAGAGCCTTGGCTGGGCGGCTGCATGGCTTAGCCCACCTCCTGCCTCCCTGCTGTGCGGTACAACACACACACACATGGGGAACAGCCCAAAACCATGACATCCTAGAGGAACGGGGGCAGATGGGCAAGGCTGGCTGTGGGATTTCTCCTCTCTCTCACACGCAGAGCGAGAAAGGAAGGAAAATGTCCTCTGCTTCCTGATTTACACCCCGTTCTGCAGCCTTTGCTCAAGCCCCAGCGACACAAGCATTGAGGAGCCGTGGCAGCACCCACCCGCCGTGCCCTGCCCTGCTCCCGAGGAGCACCCCGCAGCCCCCCGTGGGCGCTGGCCGGCCCCACGCCGCGGGTGGCTGCCCCTCGCGGGAGGGTGCCCGGTGCCTGGCTCGCTGAGCACAACGGGCACAGCTCGGCACCAGGCGGCTGCGTGCTGCGGGGGGCCGCAAGGCGCAAGAGGGGGCTGCAAGGTGCAAGAAGGGGCTGCGTGCTGCAAGGGGCTGCGAGGCTCAAGAAGGGGCTGCAAGGCGCAAGAAGGGGCTGCAAGGTGCAAGAGGGGGCTGCAAGGTGCAGGAAGGAGCCGCAAGGTGCAAGGTGCGCGGTGCCACCCGGTGCGCGGCCACTGCGCGCTGCGCCCCCCCCCCGCCGCCTTACCCAGGCCGTGACGCGGAGGATGGTCTGCGGCTGCTTGAGGAAATCCAGGGGGTCGACGGCGCCCCCCGCCCGGCCGGCTCCGAAGGAGGCTCCCTCCATCTTCCCCCGCCGCCCGCTCCGCGCCGCTCCGAGCCGAGCCGAGCCGCGCGCGCCCCGCGCCGGCCGCGCGCCTGCCCGCCCCCCGCGCGCCTCCCGCGTGGGCTCGGCCGCGGCGACGCGCGCGGGCGGCGGGAGGGAACGGACCGGCCCCCCCCCCACACCCCACCCCACCCGGAGGGGAAACGGCAGGGGGTGGCACGGGGAGATGCGCCCAGCACGGGCTGAGGGTGGGCACCGCCAGGGGAAGGTGGTCAGGGGCACCGGGAGTTGGCCACGGGCACTGGAAGGTGGCCACGGGCAGCAGGAGGTGGTCAGCAGCACTGTGAGATAGCCACAGGCATCGGGAGGTGGCCACGGGCATCGGGAGGTGGTCATGGGCACAAGGTGATTGATGGCCACAGGCACCAGGAGGTGGTTACCGGCAGCAGGAGGTGGTCAGGGGCACTGTGAGATGGCCACAGGCATCAGAAGGTGGCCACAGGCATCAGGAGGTGGCCACAGGCATCAGGAGGTGGCCACAGGCACCATGTGAAGGCCATGGGCACTGTGCAATGGCCAGGGACACCAGAAGATGGTCAAGGGCATCAGGCAGTGGCCAGGGGCACCAAGCAACAGCCAAGGGCACCGAGAGGTGGCCATGGACACTGTGCTGCAGCTGTGACACTGTGTGATGGCCACATGCACCATGCAAAGGCCACAGGCACCATGAGATGGTCAGGGACACCATGCGGCAACCAGGGACACCATGCGATGGCCACGGGTGCCACATGATGGCCAGGAACAGCGTGCTGCAGCCGTGACCCTGTGCTACAGCTGGGGACACCACGCTGGGGCGATGGGCGCTGCGCTGTGGCCGTGCACGTGCTGTATCTGAGGGAGGCGTGCTGCTGCTGGTCACCTCGCTGCACCCAGGGACAGCTTGCTGCGGCCACCAGGACACCCCACCACAGCCAGTGCCACCGTGCAGCAGCAAGGGACACCTGTGCCACAGCCCCAAGCACGAGCACTGCTCCAGCAGGGAGGTGCCGTGCCCCCAAGCCACCACGCCACCCAGATCCTGCCCAGCCCCTGCCGCAGGGCACCCCTTGCTCCTTTTCCATTAGCACCCAGCAGCTCCACGAGGCCCCGCCAGGCACAGGAGGGTTTTTGGAGCGGTGTGAGGGAACGGCTGGGCTCTGCCTCACCCCCCATCTGCTGCAGGCTGGGGGCTGCAGCGCTCGCTTGCCTGGTGCAGGACCAGTGGGATGGGGAGAGGCCAAGCCCCATCCTCACTCCCACCCCAGGGCAGGTAGAAAGGAGGAAAAGGCGAGCCATTGAGCCATTGTACGGAGGGAAACCCTGGGTTTATTACAAAGGGAGTTTCCCCCCAGGGCTCCAGGACCATCTCCTGAGTTAGCCTGGGTAGCGCTGCTCCCGGTTCCATAGCTACCGATGCCATGACAACTCTGACATCATCCCTGCCCGGACGGCAACTGCAGGGGGAGCGGCGCAGAGCAGCACGCATGCAGCATGCACTGCTGGCACCGCATGCACTGCTGGCACTGCGCGGGGCTGCGGGCAGGGCCGGGGGTTTCGTGTGGCCACCCCACAGCTCGTCCCCAGCCTGCTGTCTGTGCAGCTCCCTGCCCCTCTGGGGACAGGGATGTAGCTGGGACCACACTGGATCACACAGGGTACATGTGTAGCAGGCACATTAAGCCCTTGCAATGCAAAATGCTCCCAAAATCAAAGAATTCTCGGGTGCTGGGCCTCGTCTCCAAGCTCACGGCTTGGCCTTTCGCACCTTTGTCTGCCTGTTCCTTCTGGCAGGTGGGGCGCGGGTTTAACTGTTAAAGCTCCCGATGATGCCATCAGTTTCTCAATTACAGGTGAGTCATCGTCTCTCCAGATCTATTTCTGACTCGCAGCAGGAAAAGCAGGATCCAGCCTTTCGTTCCTCAATGTCACCAGCTCAGTAGAAATCACATTTTACTATGTAAAAAAAGAAGAGAACGCCGGGCTGGTGCCTCCTGCTTGCTTCTGGCAGGGTTTTCCTGGGGCTGGCCAGGGATTTTATCCCACTGTCAAGAGCATCACCAGCTCATCCCTGAACTGCAGATGAACAATGAAGAGGTAACTATTTGAGGGTTACCACAGGTGAGAGTTTCAAACAGCTTCAGTGGTTTACAGGCAGCTGTTCCAGTGACCTCAAAATCATTTTAATGTGTTGGGAAAAACCACCCTGTCTCTGTCAGCCCAGAGTTATGTACAGAGGCGAGGCCGGCCCTGCTCCCAGAGGGCAGAAAGTGCCACAGAGGCCCTGCTGCTGGGGCTGGCCATCGGGGCTCAGCGTGCCCCACACCTCAGAAAATCAATGGCATGAAGAGAAGATGTGGCATGGCGCACATGCAGGAAAGCGGTGTGCTCCTGGGGCTGCTGCACAGGGAATTGTCCTGACCTCTGGGGGCTACTCCGCTTTTCTGGGGACTTTGGAAAAGACTCCCCCACCCTTTGGGGCCTCTGCTCCCCCTTTCTGAAGTGTCTTGCCCAGCTCATCCGTCCAGGCTAGGACAGGCGTATTTTGGACAACACAAAGCACAACAAGACCAAGACACTGTCTGAATCTTTTAGATGGTGGGATAGAACAAATCGTGACCATTTCCAAACAGGTAAATGGTTTACACTCTTCAGGGAATGGCTGGGATGCACGAGGCAAGATCCCCACGGAAATCCCTGCTTCTAAACTTGTCCTCTTTCTCTGAGGCTCCTCTCTCCAACTTCTGCCGTGTGCAGTGTGTTTTATACAATCATTCTTCATGCTGTGCTAGCTTTTGTCCCTCGCTACTGTGCCGATAAAGTGCAGCAGCTATCTCTGGTGTGCACGGCAACTGCGCTCCTATTTCACTTCCTATTGCTGCAAGTAAGCTAACAGATAGACGGAGGCAGGCAACAACAGGAAGGGACATCGGGGCTCGAACATTTTTCCCCATCAAATGGGCAAAAAGTGTTTGGAAATGCACTTCCCAGAGCATTCATTCAGTTGTAGCGAGTTCTGTGTTTATTGTTCCCCCCAGACCTCAGTGACAGGGAGCAGAAAGAGCGGCAGGCAAACACGTGCCGGAGATGTACCCATGGTTTGGTTTTACACGAGTTTAATTAAGGGTGGTACAAAACGAGGGCTTGCCTCGTGCTTCCCGTAGCCACACTGACTCCTTAAGCTCTGCCTCCAACACAAAAAAGCAATTTGTTTTTTTACCCAGGGGTAGGTACACAGACACGGTGACCTTGAGGAAACAAGACATGGGGCCTGCGCCTTCAGAACCAGTTGGAGTCAGCCCCATCCATCCGGCTAAGGGCTGACTCCACAGAGGGAAGAGCAGCAATGGGTTTTCAAGGGCACACGACTGAACATAACCAGTTTTTGAAAGCTCCCCGAGCTACCTGCCGTAAGCTGAAGGACTGTGAGCAGTGCTGGTGCCGCCCTGTGAGCAGAATGCTACTTGCAAAACTCTCCAAGCAGACTGCGGCCAACGCATCCTGCTCCACAGCGCCTGATCCTGGGATTGGGACCTGACCACGGGGAATCCAGCAAGGGGCGAGATGAGTTAACACCAGTTCCTCCAGCAGGGCTGATCAGGTGTTGTCTGCAGGGGAGAGCATTAGTGGGACACCCCAATTTTGCAAACAAAACAACCCCTTGGCCACAGCTACTACTTAACAACTCCAAAGCCAAATACTGATGTGAAACCACCCAGCTCTCAGAGCTGCTTCGGTGACGTATTTATAGCAAAGCTGCCTCAGAACAACACCGCAACGAGCTGGCAGCAGGCATTCAGCACGGCCCAAGGGGCACAAGCAGCCTTCACCCGCAGTTTACAGCCCATCAACCCCAGCACTTCCACACGGCCTGATGCCTTTTATACAGGGCCTGATGCCTTTTATACAGGCGGAGGTGGTGGAAGAGCTTGCCCTTTACATCGCTTGAATGGCGTGCTTGAAGCAGTGCTTTTGCTGTACAGTCACTTACTTGTTGCTCTGAAATGCTTTGCTGGGCATTCATTAGGGTTTGGCTAATCCTGCTCTCAGCCATTAGGCTCTAGAAAACAGGACGGTCGGGGGAATTATTTTTGAGAGGTACTGAGAAATTCATAGCACGCAGTAACGGAGAATGGGCTTCCTGATTAGCAATACCTTAAAACGCCATTACTAAGAAAGCTACTTCGTGCCCTCCACCCTAAGAGGTCCAAAAATATCTGGAAGTTCCTTTATTAGGTGGCTACACATCCCTGTCTGAAATGCAGCCATTTCTCAGGTGGGATTCAGCAGCTACCAGGCAAGGATAAATACAAGATAAGTACACCATAAAAAAAAAAAAAATGCAGAAAAAATTATTAACTGAAGTCACCAGGGGAAGATTTGGAAGGTGGAATTCAATTAATTAAGACAGCGTTTGTTTAGAACAGAAGAGTTAATATCTCAGCACTTGCATAAAAAACGAACTGAATGAAACCCCTACCGGGTTTCAAAATGCTTTCCAGTGGTGTAACTGCAAGCGCGATGTCTTATCTGCTAACCTTATTCTTTGCTTCTTCTCTAAGTATTTCATAGCAAACCAGTAATCGAACCTGTTGCAGCAGCCGGGCTGAACTCTAGGTGAAGGTGCACAAACACCTCGGAAAGTGCTGGACAAGAGGGGAATCAGACCCCTGGCTGTTTTCCAAACTGACCTCCTTAGCCCCACAACAAGGAGTCACATCGTGTAGAGCCTGACCAAAACGTTGACTTTGGTGCTTGTCATCTGCTACCAGCCACGAAGGCATGGTAATGAGAGCAGCGCTGACAGCTACAAGGACACGGGGCAGCCTCTGAGCAGTTCCAGCCATGCTCTGACACGCACAGCTTCTGCAGCTCTCATCCGAGATCCGTCCAGATCTGCTTCCGAAGGAGCCCCCCCGGCTCAGCCATCCCGTTATCGTTTCCCCCTGTGTTGCACAAAGCTGCCAGATTCACAGTGCAAGTTCTGGGGGAAAAAAAAAAAAAGGGTCCTGATGTTTGCACAGCAAACGTGGTATTTGTAGTACTGTATTGAAAATGAGGAACACCTCGTTTCTTAGCTGAGCACGGCAAATATCAAACGGGCCCTTGGATTCTAAAGCAAGATGTAACCTGACACAGAGGAGATTTGAGAGACAGATTAAGATGAGAGATTTTTATTATAATGAACAATCGTGGGCCCAGGACTGTGCAGTGCAAGCACAATAAGATGGCCTCCCTGACAGAGATTGTCATCTAAATAGAAAACACAGGAAAAGGCTGGTGAATGGTGAACCTCCTATTTTTATCCCCATTTTGCAGAAGTGGAAGTGCAGCTACAGAAGATGAAGCGACTTACCTAGAGCCTAGCACGAAGCCTATGGTCAATGAAGAACTGAACCTCCGAGTCTCCAGCCTTGTGTTCTAGCCACTTGGGCCTCACCTCATCTATCTTGCACAGGGCATTATCTTTTACCCCCTGTAAGAATCATCACACGAAGCACAGCCACAGCACCCACTTTTTCACACTCCTGGTAGCTGGACGCCAGTGATAGGGGAAGCAGGGAAAGCTTGGCTTTGCCTGACCGAACTTGGTGTTTGAAAGGAAAGTCCCCTAGCATCAGGACTTGAGTTTAGAGGTAAAGCTTGGTGTTCTGGATAAAACAGAAGCTTTGAGGGAATACATGAAATAGCTGCCTGGGGTCTGCTGTGGGAAAGACAGCGATTTAACTCTGCTGTTTCCTTTCTTGCGGATGTGCAAATTCAAAGCAAAGCTCCCATGAAACTTCTTGGGATTTCTTCCTATATTTTGCCACTCAGAAAGGCTGGGTTGCATCCCTGTCTCTCAACAGCAGTGTTGTTGAAGTCCTAACTGTCCTCTGAGCTTCCTTCCAAACCCTCTTTTTTTTCCAGAAAGCCTTTAGAGCACATAACAACTGCATCAAACAATCTTGATCCTCCTGACTAAAATTTTCATGACTGCCGTCTGTTTGCCCTTACCCGTGTTTGCTCTGTGCAAAGCTCCAGTGGTGCTTAGGCTGTAAGTGTCTTGGCACTCTGCTCTCCTCTGGTTTTGTAGCTAGAGCAGCTCACACCGAAGGCAAGTACTGTCCTGCGTTACACAAACAGTGCTCTGTGTAAGAAAGTGACTGTTACGAAATTATCAGATAAAGCTCCTTCACCATTTCCAATCCGTTAACTGCTTGTTTGAAAAGCCAAGATTTATCCAAAAACAACCAGTTATGGGCTGAAGAGCAGGTAGGAAGCAAGCTGGAAATAGCATCCAGGCAGCTTTATTATACTGCCAAGTGCAGGCTTTAGCTGCTGGCAAAAAAGTAACGTGTCTCTCATCTGTGCAATTACAGAAGTGCTGCACGCAGCCACTAGTTTGAAAAGTAACTGAAGGCACCAAAAGCTCCTCATGCAAACCACAAAAGGACTGGAGCAGCTCGCTATTTTAAAGAAGTGCAAGAAATAAATGGCAAAGCCAAATAAATACAAGCTTTATTGCCCTCTACTGTTTACTTGGTTAAGATGCAAAGCAAATTTTCTCTATAACCAACAGATCTGGGAAGAACACTGCGGTAACAGACAACAGAAACCAACAAGGTAGAGGGTACGTGATATTTGGGAGGGAAAACCTGAGACCAGGAGGAAACTTCTACATTGGCAGTGCTCTAGAGGAAACGCAACAACCTGCACTAGCACAGAGCACAGGAACAGGGAGTACCTTTCAGCAGTAAGGTCACAGGAGCAGAACTCAGTAGGTCTGAGTGCCAGGGCCACTGCCTAGACCGTGCCAGCTGCTGTGAGCCCAGGGTAACTTCCAGGGCTGATCAGCTAACCTCCAGCACACACAGACAGGATTGGCACACGTCAAAGGGAACAGAAAGTTTCAAAGCATGGCAGACAAATATTAGTGCTGCTTGCTTGTCTTTGCTTCTGGAGACATTAATTACAAAAATGAAGAACTGACAGCAATGCCAGACACCGGCAGTGTCAGGACAGATAAGGGTGCTGAGTCCCATTTATCCTCAGTTGGTAAGAGCCATCCTTTGTCGCAGAGTTGTGTGGCCTGCAGTGTTTTCTGACTTGCAGCAGATTACGCTGCATCCCAACTACCACCAGCTCTCAGCTGTGAATTAATCGTGGATTGCTGCAGACACCTGAGCCAGCTCTGTGTGGGCTGGCGAGGAAGCAGCAGTGTTCACACACCCCTCCCTGCAGGATTTGCCAACCCAGGTCAGTGCTCCAGCTGAACACAGCACTCACCCTTCCCTCTGACAGTCCTGTCTCCCTACCTGATGGCTTGCCTGTGTGCTGGTAGCTGTGGTTTTGCTTAACTTGCTTGATTTCCATTCTCTTATTAGCCTACGAAATCAAGAGCTGACTTCACACAACCTTATTGGCAGTTTCTACTGACGTGCTTCCTCCTGACTGCAGAGAACACCGAGCAGCTCCTCTCCATCGCTCAGACAAAAAGCCTGAACAGCCATTCCAGGAATGAAAAAAAAAAAAAAAAAAAAAAAACCTGCTAGGAAGGGGAAAACCAAACAAACCCACTACCCTCTCCAAGCCTGAAAAACTCCAACAGGAAGAAATACCACACACGACCTGTAACAGGCTGGAGACACATGCAAGAAAAGCCACTCCTGAGGATCTTACTGTAAACAGGAGACTGTATACACCCAACACACTGCAAAGAACAGCTAATCCCTGGGAAAATGTTAAAGGCACAGTGCTGCTTCCGCCAACATCTGCACTTGCCACTTACTCAAGCAGCTCTGCCTCCCATTCATGAAGAAAATTCCCTCGTGGCTCCCTGCTCTTTGCTTTTAGGAAAGAAAAAAAAAAAAAGTCAGCTCTGAGTGGAACCCAGTTTGTGAAATCAGTAAGTCCTCTGACAAGCTGAAAGGTTAGCCAGGTGCCTAGTACACAGGGCAGCTCTTGAGTAAGGTCTGAGAAGCTCCTCAAGCAGCACCTGCTCCCGACTGTGCTTATCTTGTGAGGGTTCCTGGTTAGCAGCTTCCCCTTTCTGGCCGTGCATGGCTGTGCAGTGACTGTGCAGCTAACAAGCATCGCCCTCCAGTGGGTGACACCCCCAACTGCCATCTTGCTCAGATTCAGCAAGATCTGATCTACTCCCAACCATAACACTACCTTCAGTGCTGTTTGTTAGAAGTGTAGCACAGAAAATCCCCCCCCAGCCCCCAAACTCTGACCAGACGGACAGGGACCTGGTCTACATCGCTGCTGTTCTGTATCTTCATGTTCTGAAGAGAATTGCAGCAATTCAGCAGCACAAGGGAAAAGAACTGGTTGCAGCCCCACCTTGTCTGATCAATACTCACAGAAAATCACACAACCTGGGCTGAGCTCAGTAAGATATTGGCATGCAGAAGGTTGGACAGGCCAGCACACCACGATGGCTTTTCATAAGGCCTCGTGCAGTAGGGAAGCCAGGAACAAACTCAGTTGCTTTATTATTTTCACATAAACAGGAAACATAATTTTAATACAGATATATTTTTTTAAACTAGATTTAATTAAGTGCATTTAGGAGAGAATTCACAATTTTCCCCTTCTTTTTATGTACACAAATACAAATATCTTCAATAGAAATTCCATATATAAGATTAAAACTTTAATTATGTTATAAATGAGCAGCAAAAAAAATATAAATCCTTTCTTGGACAGTCAAATCCACAGAGATAATATGCACAAAAAACACGCCAAAGCTCTTCTGCAAAACCATAAACAGGAGAAAACAGAGAACTCAAGCATGTATTTTACCTAATAGACACTTAGAGTTACAAATGGCCCTAAAAACATCCTGGTAGCCACAGCTTGTGGCCTCATTGTGAGCAAGCATTTGCTACAGATGCTGTACAGTTGGTTTAAAGCTCTTCCTCCAGCTCTGCACCACTGCCAGGACAGCAAAACAGTAAATGCTGGCAGAAGGGGCCTTCTGCACAGGCCTACCACCTCCTTGAACAATACAAGGGATAAAAATTTGGTGTTGCCACAGCTACTCTCCCTGATTTTGAGAGGGATACACGATTTATTTCCTCTCCACACTCAAAATGTGGACAGATGCTCGGTGGAAGGCTGCCATCCTCCTGCCCGTCACCAGCCGCCGGTCTGCACACAGCAGCAGCAGTCCTGGGACTTGCCAGCAGACCACGTGTGGTTGCATGAACAAGTGCAACTCTCTAACCTGGCCCATTTTCAGTACTAAGATGAAATAGGACAAAACAGGTGCTTCAGCAGCCTCCACTGAAGCAAATTTATTAAGAAATCTCATAACCTGCTCCCATGAGCAATGAAATTGTTGAGGGCAGATTAGAAAGGAACAGAAAAATGATCCTTTAGCACAACCAAGTCCAGCAGAAAATGCTTGTCCACATCCATTGGCAATTTAGGCCAAGCCTGACAAAAGGGGCTACAGCCTTTTTGCTGGTCCTCATCACGCTAGTGGATACGTACATGCATCATTTTGGGAACTGAGTTCATTACTGAAAAAAACAAAAACTAGGGGCTGGAATTTATTTGTTCTAAGAAGAACGTCACCATGCTAACAGGGAATTTTTCTGAGCACTTTTAATAATCTATATAATACCTTGAAGTAAGAAGTCAGATTACTCACTTCATGAAACACTTCTCAGTTTTGTTTGGTTTGTGTTTAGGAACGTTATTAAATAAAATTTGCTAGAATAACCAGTCCATAAAGCGTGTCATACTCTTTTAACAGGTCCAACCTGAAAAGATTTGAACGTGCCATAAATCTTCCAAATATATTTCCAAAGTTCTGATTGCTTTTCTAAACACTCAGAAGCCCCACCTACAGAGGTTTGAAGATCAAAGTTCTCAGCTACAGATCGTCATCACCCTCATACTGTTATAAAAGTACCAGTTCCATCTAACTCCCACTCTATCAGCAAAAGTAAATTTACAAACATTCTGCAGTGCATCAAACAAGGAAGCTTACTAAAACACACCAGAAAAGCTCAGTACAGAAGGAAAAAGCCTCTTATTGTCATGGTTTGTGCAAACTCCTGCAAGCTTTCACTGCCAGAAATGAAATAAGGGCACAATATTGCTATCTTTTTTCAGAATTTGAAAGTATTTAGACTTTTTCTACATATAAACTGTCTCTTTAAAGAGACATGCATTTATACACGTTGCAGTGTAAATCATTTACGTTGCTATTGCACTTTCATCTGAAATTCACACTTACGTATCAGTAACACTGACACAATATAGCTGACCTAGGGCAAACACCAGTGACATGGATTCTGGCCGGTATCTATAGAGGGCATCTACCTTAGGGACTCCTTCCAGTCTTCTGTGCAATAAATACTATCTAAAGCTGATATTACAGCCCTAAGTAGGACTCAAAAAAACTGCAAGGGGGGTTGTAAAGTCCTTTTGTTCTAGGGTGACTTTTAGCCAGGTAAAAACCCCAGAATGTCAAAAAACTCAGCAAATCCCAATCAAAAATTTCAAAACACAAATG
Source organism: Anas platyrhynchos (assembly GCF_047663525.1). NCBI lineage: Eukaryota > Metazoa > Chordata > Aves > Anseriformes > Anatidae > Anas > Anas platyrhynchos. The sequence goes on along the minus strand of NC_092601.1, from coordinate 18,567,340 downwards.
ACAACTCAGAAATACCGTATGCTAAACTAAACTGAATATGCTTCATTACAGATATCAGTCTCAGACCGTTGCAGCTATTTTCACAACTGACAACAGTTCTTAATGAAGATGAAGAATTATCTGCTTTAAAAGTAATAAGCAGTAAAAAGCGCAGTAGGCCTTCTTCTCACACTGTATCTGGATTCAAAGAAAATGAGCAATCAGTTTAAAACATTTGAATTTCACCCAGCTGATACTTCCTTCCATTCATGATTGTTTTTGGTCTTGTTTTAGTTCATTTTTCTATAATGTCATCTTTCATAAGCTGAAACACAGAAATCAAATGAGAAATGAAGGTTCCATGACTTTAGCTCTCAAACGTATCTGCTTTCAGAGATTTTAAACTGGAGATGCCTGAAAGAGCAATCAGGGGGTACAGACTTGGCACAAAACACATTATGAATTTGCCCTATCAGAACAGAAGTTAAAATGACAATGAAAAAGTTTTCTAAAACATCAGGGTAGTACTTGCAGACAAACATAAAATGTCACAAGGCAGTCCTCTACAACAGTGTGCAGGAAGAGGAATTCTAGTCACAGAAACAAGCAAATGCCCCCTAAAATAAGGAAATGTTGCAATGAAAAAGTCTTCACAAGTTTGTCAGTAACTTAACTTCACAGGTTTCTGGCAATTCCTGTGCCGAATGTAAGGCCTCAGTCCCTCAGATGATGCATTTGATACGACCATTTATCGAAATGCTATTAGGATAAGATTTTCAAGTCGACTTTCAGAATTGTTTTCACCTTTATTTTCACAAACCAGATCAGTCACACACACAGGCGCACCAACACACGCATTTCCTCGCACATCTCCCTGTAGTGACTCAACAGCAGAGTGAATTGGTCTGTTAGATTTCAGAGCAGTCTCCATGGATTAATCACAACTACCGTCTTTCCAACCATCTCTCCAGCGCTCATCCACACGAGAGCAGTCAAATTCCGATTTCCCCAGTTTCCTGTTCACTTCATTATGAAGAAGACACAACCACTGGGAGAAGTTATTTCTGTTGCTCGTATCAGGCTGATTTGTTCGCAACCTGCAAAGAGGGAAGAGGAAACAAATGTTACTGCTTTAGTCACCAATTTCAATACCCAAAAAAGGCACGTAGCACACAGACAGCCAGCCTCCTGCTGAACCTTTTTTGCCATGTGATGCTTGCTAAGTCACTAACTAGGTTTCAAACGTTTTTGTCTGTTCATCACAAAAAAAAAATAATGAAATTTTTGATAAATATGTTGACAGTAACAGGGGTAGAAAACTTTACCTAACATCACAGCTTATCTCAGTCTTTGCTTCTGCTGCTGTGGTTGCCAGTAAAGGGGCTCTTCTGAGATAAAAGAACACGTGCCTACTGAAACCTGAATTATTCAAAGTCACAGTATAATTCCACGACTGAGGGCAAGTCCAGTTTGAACCAGAAAGGCAATAAAACGACCTCAGGGAGGCCTTGGAGGCAGCATACAACCTAACAGCACTAGAAAAGGTATTTGTTTTCTGAATAACCGTCTCTTTGATCTATGCAGTGGAAAAAAACAGTTCAGGTACCTATAAACCCCAACAGCAGGAAGAGCTGCAGATATGCAAATACTTGCTGCAAGCCAGCACTTCAGGCCCCTTCACCAGCTACCGGGAAAAAAAAAAAAAAAAAAATCAAAGAGGGAACTGACCTTTCCCTCAGATCCTCGGCACAGTGCTCGCAGGGGTAAAACTTGGAGAAGAGGTTGATGAAGTCTCTCATCTCCTTCTGCTGGGTGCTGGTGGGGCGGTCGGGGTAGTAGGCTGCCATGGTGTGCAGGAAGGCCCAGGTGTTTCGGCCCAGCTGCTCGCTGTCCAGGGGACAATCTGGGGGTGGCTCCTTCTCTTCCACCACAACCTGCTGTGGGAGAAAATCCCAGGATCACAGAATGGCCGAGGTTGGATAGGACCTCTGAAGATCATGTAGTCCAACCGCCTGCCGAGCACAGCACATTGTGCAGGATGGCATCCAGCCGGGTTCTGAAGACCTCCAGAGAAGGAGACTCCACGACCTCTCTGGGCACCTGTCCCAGTGCTCTGTCACCCTCCCAGCACAGAAGTGCCCTCTCTTATTGAGCCAGAACCTCCTGTGCTTCAGTTTGTGCCCGTTGCCTTATCCTGTCACTAGGTACAACCAAGAGCCCAACTCCATCCTCTTGGCAGCCTCCCATTACACATTAATGAGGTCTCCTCTCACTCTTCTCCTTTCCAGGCTACCCATGCCCAGCTCTCTCTGCTGCCCTCACTCACCAGGCGCCCCAGCCCCTCACTATTTCATTATCCCTATGTTTCAGCCCTAAGCGAGGGCTGTGAGGGGACATCAGCCCCTCAACACCCCAGCACAGGGACAGCGGCCGAGCGGGGGCAGCCCCTGCCCCGTTCCCTCCCCGGGGGGGGGCACGAACCCTGCCCGCGGCCCAGCGCCCCCGGGGCTGTGAGGGGAGGCCCCGGCCCCGCCGCCTCACCCCTGCGCCCGGCGCCGCCCGCTTCCTCTGCTCTCGGAGCCAGCTTTTGAAGTCCGTGCAGGCCCGGCACGGCTTCTTGGACGGCTCCTCCGCCCCGGAGCCCGCGGCACCGGCAGGGACGGGGAAGGGGAAGGGGAAGGAGCCGCCCTCAGCGCCCGGGAACCCCGCGGCCCCGCGGCCAGGCCGGCCCTCGCTGGGCGCCGCCATCTTGGCGCCGCGGTGCACCCTGGGCCGGGGGCGGCCTCCGCTGGAGGCCGAGCTGTGGGGGGGGATAATAAAATATTTTGGGGATGGGGGGGGGCAGTCTGTATATACATTTACGTGTTATTCACCATATAGACCGAAGCCTGTCTGAATACATATTTACAGCTTATTCACCCTACATACCCAGTGCAGTCTGTATACATATTTGCAGGTTATTCCCCATACAGGCCAAGGCCCGTCTGTGTGCGTATTTACAGTTAATTCACCGTATAGACCCAGGCCTGTCTGTATATGAATTTTCAGCTTATTCACCCTACAAACCAAGGCCAGACTGTATACATATTTACAGCTTATTCACCCTACAGACCAAGGTCAGTCTGTATACATATTTACAGCTTATTCACCATATAGACCAAGGCCAGTCTGAACACATATTTACAGGTTATTCACCCTACAGTCCAAGGCAAATGTTCGGTTTCCACAGCCAAGCCCTTCATCTAGCTACTGCTATGCCAGCCAGACAGAGCTGAGCCACTGCAGTGCTGTGATGCTGTGCCTCAGCCAGAGCCTGCTCACCCTCCACACGCCACACTGAGTGTCCCCCACAGCACATCGGGGGCTGCAGCAGCTCTTGGGGGGTCCCAAAATATCTGGGGGGCCACAGCAGCTGTGCCAATGCCTGTAAGCAACACGTGGGCTCAGCCAGGACACCCAGTGACATGGGGCACTCTCCTACATGGCAGTTGTGGTGGCACCTCAGCACTGTCCCATGACACAGCCGGCACCCCAAGCTAGAGGACAAACTACTGTTTGACCCAGCTTAACCCGTGCACCTGCAGCAGGATGCACCCGTAACTGATTTTACGTTTTTTAGAAACCGTCATGTGCTCGTGTCCCGGTAAAACTATACCAAAGAGGGATTTGCCCAGACTGTTTGCACATTATGCAAGGGCAGAGTGTGCCAAGGACATTTCCCCCAGCTCTCCTGTGCTCAGTGGATGTTCAGCAGCTTTCCTTTAATTCCTGTTCTGGTGAGCCATGGGGGTTGCAAGCACACTGCGACTGCGATCCAGCTCAGGTCCAACACTGGGTGGTGGTCCTGCACAGCACCAGCTTCAGAGCTGTTTGCTGCCCCTTGGAAAGGCAAAATAGCTTGCAGACAGTTAATTTGTGGGTGCCACTGCCAAAAGTGTATCCTCTGGCCAGACTCCGAGCCAGAGCAGTGTTATGAAGTTCTTAATGGGGGTTCTGGGCATGAAAACTCAGAAGGCAGCACAGGGTTGCTCTTGTCTTTCTATTTGGCTCAATGCTGTCATGTCATCAGAGATTTCCAGGCCACAGAATACATCTCCCACTCTGAACAATGCACTCTAGAACATGAAGTTTGTGCCCTTTTCCACTTTTCACCTCACCGTGTCCTGCAGGCCAAGTGAAAAATACAGTATTTTGTTTAATACATGCAAATGTATGGTTGAGATGAAAGAGGACCAAAACACCATCTTAAGGAATTTCATATAAGCTGTCTGGGGTAGTTTTTTTGACACACACACACCCCTCTTCCCATTCAAGCAGCACCAGACCTCTTTGTGTCCCTTCAGGCAGTGTTGGTGTGCAAGCCTTCTGTGGAGCAGCTCTTGCCTTCTGGACATGGCTGTACTTCTCCACGTCTTGTTTCTTCCTGGCTGTGTCATAGCCTATTTGAAATGCATCTTGAGACTTTCCCCTGATGTTAAATTAAATGCTTTTGTGCTGCAAATTCTGCAAAGACACAATTTGTACAAAAGGTGCTAGAAAAGTACTTCTCATTTTCTGTTCTTATCCTCTGATATATTTAACACAGCATGGTGTAACATTTTTAGTAGGTAATGCATCATTTTAGAAAAATGCTTCAGAAACTCGCCTTCAGGAAAGATTTCAAAATTAGTGTGCTTTATGTGGAAATGGCTGATATGTTTCCTGGTCTGCGTAGTACTGAGCTGGTGATCTGGATCTCCATTCTTGGGCCTGAATCCACTTTTTTTATTTGCGATTTGATGAGAACATTTTGTTGTTATTATTCGTGTGGGAGGGAGAAGAGACATGCGTAACTGATTACAACTACTGAAACACATTTGTCTAAAGTTATGGACAACTCTGTATACATTTCACACATGAAGCAAAGACCTAGTAAGAGAAAATATGTTCTTTATATTTGTTTTCCTTGTACACCAATAAAAATTTAAATTACATTGATGACCTCATTCTTTTTTTTTTTTTAATTCTGAAAAAAAGGTATGATGGCATCTCGAAGAGACCAGGGGAAATTCCTACAGTGCTTTAGCCGTTAGGCAATTAAATAATTCCAGAAATGTCTATAAGACAAAGCAATGTCTTTGGTTGGCAGGCTGAGCTGGTGCACATTCCCACCTAGAACTTTGGCTGAGGAGCTGGTGGTATAATAAAGAAGTCTGTTACCAAGAATGTGTCTAAAAAACCCCCTCCTAAAAGCAGCTGTCTCCTGTGGTGAGGACTGAAGCATCGCCACGTACTGCCCCGCTGAGGCTTCCTCACTCTGGCACCCGGCGCCTCGGGGCACTCCTGGGTGGGACTCTGCTAACAGTGCCCCTGTGTTTTATTTAATGTAATTGTATCTGCAAGACAGGGCTCACCGGGGCCTACCAGACAGGTACCTCATCTGAGCAGCTACCTGATCTGTGACTGGAACAGGGTAACGTGCAGGGCTCTAATGACACTAATTACCAGGAAGCATTGGTAAACCCTGAACTTGAGAAAATGTGTAAGGTGTGTTTGTGTTTCTCAGAGGAAGGTTGCTGTTTGATGTTCTGCCTTTATCTCTGGCAGTTGCTAAACAAGAGCTTGCGAACTGGCAGCTGATAGTGGATGCACGGGGGAGGAAGAAGAAATGGGTCAGCAGTGGGAGATGCCAGGCACGGAGCCCACTGCTCACCCTCGAGCCAGCCAGGACAGGGCACCTCCGAGCCCTGCCATCCAGTGGCAGCTCCTGGGGCACGCAGCAAGGCAGGCAGGAACACAGGAGGGGAGACCCCAAGGAGGGGAGGCCCCAAGGAGGCTCCAGGTAGCTCTTCTACCAGCACCTGGACCCTTAGCAGTGTGCACATGCGTGTGGGTATGGTTATGTCTGCAGAGAAGCTGCTGATTTTCAGAGATAACTAGCACAATTAACAGAGAGACAAGTCTCTGCTACCCTTATGGCCCACTTTCTAGGATGCAACGGGGTTGTATGGAAAGGTAACACCCAGCCCAGGCTGCCTGCTGCCCTGCGATTCTCTCTGTTGCTGTGCTAGGAAGTCAGATTGTGACCAGAGAACAAGGAGCGATACCTGCAAAGGGTTTTGCTGCATTTGGGAATCTAAATAGCATTGACTTTTCATGAATTTATTTAGAGTGCTTTGGAAAATTTTCACAGACTGGTTGAGGTTGTCGGGGACCTCTGGGTCCATCTGGTGCCCAGCACCACGTCCAGACAGCTTTGGGAGATCTCCAAGGAGGAGACTACAACTTCTCTGGGCAACCCTATGCCTCTCAGGATTTACCCTCTATCTCTCAGGGTTGTTACTGTGGTTTTTCTGTGATGGTTTATGGATACTTCCTGTTGAATAGAACTGTTGCCCTCCCCAGGGTAATACTCTGCCAGGAAGCTGACATCTATGTACAGGTAAGGAAGTGAGCTTAAAGTCCAACCGGTTAGAAAGACAACCTTAGGAATTCGTCATATAGATTCTTGCGAAGGTACAATGAACTAGGAAATAGCAGCAGAAAATCTTAAGGTATATTTCCAGGTACATAAATCATTTATATTGAACAGCTTTGTTTGTATACAAGAAATTTGCACTTGCAGAATTTCCCAAGGCAGAAATCTTGCTGTTACCAGGAAGGAGCCTGCCACTGTGCTGGGACGCTTCATTGCTGGACTGGCAGAGCTGCCATAGGGCACACATTTACAAGGGCAGGGATAGGGAGAAAAATAAAAATTATTTTAAGCAAGTCAATACAGCCTTTCCTCTGAGTCCTCTGTCATGCTCCATTCTTTTTCTCCTACATCCCAGGCTCTCCATGGAATTAATTCTTCCATTCTGAGCACAAACACAAGCAAATCTTTTTTTTTTTTTTTTTTTTTTTTTCTGTTGTGCTCTTGAAGAAGAATAAAACTCAAAGTCATCAGCAGGCAGCTCCCACCACTCTCAGCATCACTGCAAGCAGACTGGCCCAGCTGCTCTCTGCAAATGCCAGAAGAGCTCTGGGCCAGGCTGCAGTGTGGGCTTCTGCACCTGAACACTCTTTGTTTTAGCAGAAGATATTTTGAAAGATAATTTTATATATTTGAAGATATATTGATATATTTATCTATTTGAAGATAATTTTGAAATATTGTAAATCTCTGGTACCACGCTGTTTTCCATGTGGATTTTGAGGGTCCTTCCTTATCAGAAACTCCCTTTTTTGCCTCCTAAAACTAATGACTCTTGTTATTTTAGACTAGCTTGCACCACACAGGACAGGGGTACATGGGGCTCCTCCTCTTCCTCACCTTTATGCAGCTCTCCCTGGCTTATGGGTGATTCCTTTTTCTAGAAGCAGGTCAAAGTTTTAACTGGTGGTGGAGGAAGAGATTTTTCTCTACTAACAATTGCTGCGAGACTGTGCTGACTTGCTACGAATTAAACATTGCCGAAGCAGCAGTTGGACTTCCATACCACTCTTCTCTCTGCCAGGCTGTTGGCTGAGGATTAAATATTATTTTTCCTGTTTGATGATGGGGAATGGGAACACAAAGATGTTGTCTTCACTTTGTAATAAAGATGGCTTTTTAACTTAGGCTACCAGTGCTGATAGAAACCCCAAGGAGATAAGGCACTTTGCATATTCTGTTTATTAGTGGCAGTGGAGAATGAGGAAAAGAAAACAGTAGGATGAGCACTTCTGACTAATCTGTGAGGATCACAACGGTCTTGCACGTGAGCAGATTTTATCATAGTCAATATGAAATAAGAATAGATTTTGCCGACACAAAACCAGTATTTCTGCCTATTTGCTTTGTTTCCCACTGGTCTTTTGGGTTGGATTCCTGAAGGTTTCCCCGGAGGATGCCCAAGCATCGGTCCCTGCGCATATACCCGCTGTGTTGGCCTCTCACCACAAAGAGCAGTCACCGAACACCTTTTGTCTCTTTGCTCTAGGAAACCATGCAGGAAACTTTCTCTTGCATTAGGATTAAGTTTCATTCTCATCCTTCCTGGAAGTTTTGTTCTTGAATCATGTCCTCGCCCTCTGCATAACCTCAGAAAAACAAGCAAAAAAACTTTTACAAAGGAGCTGTGAAATTGCTGCTCCGGGTGCTTGGTAAACAGTTGGGGGGTGTTTTACAGGCCACCAGGGCACTTCTTTTCTCCCCTGGGCTTGGCAGCTGGATCCCACAAGCATCTAAAGGGAAAACCAAGCACTAAGCTCTGCTGCTGTCACCCTCCCAGCTGGCAGATGCGAGGTTTGGGGGGTTGCTGTGCTGCAAGGTTTTTTACCAGTTGCCTGACTGGGGCCGTGCTGCCAGCAAACTGGGAGGGAACGGGACCCCAGTGTGTGTGGGCAACAACCCACTGAAAAATGCCTTATTTTGTGCAGCAGCTGCTCAAGTTAAAAGGAAATTAAATACCTTCCTCTGGATTCAATACTGTAAAATCTCTCATCCCAGCCTACGTGAATGTTTAACGGCTTAGTTTGTTTATGAGGTGAAGGATATTTTTGACAACTCCAGTGTTTGATTTTTTTTAATATATTTTTTTATTTTGATCAAGGTCTGTTTCTCTTTTTAATGGAAGTCTAAAACCTCTTTGTATTCTTAAAATCAGCTTTTAGCAGCTGGCCTTTTCATTAAAGGTGCTGATAGGTTATGTGCTATCGCAGGTGACCTTCAAGAACAGCAAAGGGCAGGTTTTGATCCTGAAGGTGATGCTGGGAGGAGATTAAGGTCTCATGCAGGTGGCTTACCAGGCAAGGGCCCCCCTCTGCCATGCCCGTGGCCCAGCGGCTTCATTTCCCTCTCTCTGCCTCACAGCTGCAATATCTCAAGGGTGGCTTCAGGACTTTTCCTCTCTGCCTTTCCCCAGCAAGTCTGCAAGAGGTCAGTGAGTCAAACCAGCAGCAGCTCCTCCTGTGCTGGATGTAAAATAAGAAACACATGAGTCTGAGTCCCCCACACCTTCAGCCGTGACCAACCCATGCCTAAATCCTGGATGTGGTAGAGGATGCTCGTAACATGGCCCTTTCTCTCTTTTTTTGTGTGTGTGCACGTTGGTTGGAGGATCATATGAAATAAAAAAAAAATCATACACTTGGTGTTTATTTGTCATGGACATTGTACACGTGGTGGGGGGCAGCTGCTCTTGTGATCGAGATAGGGCAGGGGAAGCCCAGGAGGCCTGGGGCTTCGTGTGGCTCTGCTGTGCCTTGAAGGCACTGAATGATCTCTGTCTGTTCAGACCGAGGGCTCTCTGGGGCAGGTGCCCTGGTTCAGCTCCCCATGCCTGTATCTGTGCCTGAGCCCTTTCTCCTACACAGCCTTGCCGTGGTGGCAGCGATGTTCCCCACCTCTGCAAGGCACACGTGGGATTCTGGAAGGGGGCTACAAAGCAGGCAGGGACAGAAGCTATTACTGAGAAAAATTTGTATTTATGTTCTGCCTTCTCAAAGCAGGACAGTTCATTCCTAATAGATATTTAATAATATCTAATATTGATAATATAATAATATGTAATAAATCAACAGGTAATAAATTTACCTGTTAATTTATGATCTCTTTTGTACCCTATAAAATGATTAAAGAAAAAAAAAAAAAGTTAATGCTGTACCTCATGATTTGTGTCAATAAATACTGATGAGGTAATCTCAGCACCCAGCAATACTTGGACTCGATACTCTTCTTCCTGGCAGACCACTCCCAGCCTTCCATTAATAATTACACACCGACAGGTACCAATCAGCAGCAGGACGATGTAGCAGAAGACACAAAGCAAACACAACTTACTGTCCGGGAAATGGCTTTACTTTTCACAGTGTGCCCAGAGGTATCTGACACAGCAGTGGGGTTAATGGCCTCTATGATCAGTTCTCCACCCATCCCACCAGCCACGGCACCAACCCACAGCACTTTTCCGGGCCACGGGGCAGTGCTGCTCGTGCTGGTGCAGCCCTTCCTGCTCTTTCTCGGATTTAGTCACTCCAGCCTACGTGACACACTAGGCACGTCTCCTGAGCGGACAGTTTCTTGACATCAGGCTTGACAACAACAACAAGGCAGTGACACTTCTACAAGTGCAGAGCCTGGAGTTGTAGGATGGCTCCAGAAACACTCCGTTATCCCCAGGTTCTGCTTGAACACATCCCTTCCTCGTACCGCTGCTCGATGTCGCAGTGACCTTAGCTTCTGCAGTACATTTTCTCAACATCTAGTCACTGAATTTGCAGTAGTTTTGCTCATGCCTTGCCCTGAGACCCCTGCCACCAAGCAGTCTCTTCCCAGAACACAAGCTCTCCGAATGGTCTGGCTGGATCGTCAGCCCCAGCAAACCTCCATGTGGTTTCACCTTGCTGTTCCAGCAGCTGGTTGTATTTTCTCATCTCACTTCTGCTTTGTAGCCACCTCTTCTGCACAATTTTCCCGGGAACTCTGAAATATAGCAAGGCTTTTGGAGTTAGCAAGTGTCAAAACCAAGGCTATGTCCTACTCTTCTTGTTTTACTGGCTTGTGCAGTGTTTGCAGACAGGGAAGGAAATGATGCGTGAGCTGCTTCTGCCCAGTTTGCATGCACGTAGAGATTTCACTTCTGAACAGTTCAATTTTTATATTTATTTTTTATTTTTTATTTTTTTTTAGGGGAAACATTTTTAAACCTTTATGCTCTTGGAAATACATTGCGGTTTGTGTTTGCACTGAGACAGGAGACCAACACACTGTGCTTTGTTTAGAGCCCTGGCTCCAGCTCATCCCGAGGGCCCCGTGCCAGGACAGGCACACAAAGCGTGGCCCCGTCGAGGTGGCTCCCACAGCAGCATGGCCATGCTGGCAGAGGCACAGCAGCATTTTGCCACCCCCTAGACTGGTGGCTTCCAGACACCAGCATCACAAAGAAGCAGCTCTCTGGATGCAGTGATATCCCCCTCTCCCAAAGAGCCAGCCAGATTTAACAGCACGTGCTTATCCCAGTCCCTTAGTGAACAGGGACGGAGGGTCTGATGCTGCTGGGGGTGCTCAATGCAGTGAGCCCACACCGTGGCGACTTTGTGCAGCAGTTCCCACGTCGTTTTGTCAGCCAGGAAGTGCCCCGGGGATGGCAGTGAAGGGGTTTTCCCACCGAATGCGGGCATGGCTCTGAAGAGCTCGCCGCATAACGTTTCCTTCCCGAAGGAGAACGAGGATCCAGCAGCAACAGATCAAACTGCACTGAGAACACCTTTGTCTGCCGCCCTGCTGTGCAGGAGCAGCCTCACGTGTTTTCATTAAATGCAAGCCAAGGCCCTAATCACTGCATTTTCTAGCTGCTCAGAAGTAATCTTGTCTGGCTTCCTATTGGGACTCTGTTGTGGGCTTTTTTTCGTTTGTTTTTTGATAGATGAAAAGTCATCTGCACCTGTTGCCGATGGTTTTAAGAAGCCCGGTGTAATTGGAAAATGAAAAGGAAGGCTGGGCTGAGCAATTTGGGCTCCAGTAATGATAATGATTCAATTCAGGCTTCATCAAAGAGAGGGATGGAGGACAGAGAAGGCAGTCTGATCACACAGATTATGGTTATAACCTGAGGCATGCCTCAGGCCAGCAGTTCAGGGAAAGGACAGCCTTTCCAGGGCTGTAATTACCAGTCACACCGTGCCTTGGGGCAGCAAGGAGCCAAAATGAAGCAATTCCTTCTCCTGGCTCTGCTTTTCCCCTGTGCAGCACCAGGCAGAGCTGCTCCTGGGTGGACATACGGCTCTACTCCTTCCCTGTGTCTGCCTTTGTGTCTGAGCCACGTCCCAGGAGCTCCCAGGGTCTCCCAGCCGGGGTTCTCCATCCCCCTGCCCATCGCCTTGGGTGGAGGTGGGTGCCCAGGCTTGATGTAGGCCAGAGCACGGGGTACACAGAGCTGAGTCTCTGTTGCATTTTCACACGTGAAAAGCTTTGGGACTTCTCCAGTTACACCTGTGGGGATGTGTTCATCCTTTGCTCTGGCAGCGTTGAAATCGACACTTTCCATTTCTTTCTGAGAGCATGCAAATATTGATATAGCCACCAGCACTCCTTTTAAAGTCAAATTCCTTTCACTTATCAAACAGGAATAATCAATAAAGAAGAGAGATTTGTGGCAGCTGGCACACACATGAAATCACGCCTACAGCTCTACAGCTGGCCATGCCGGTGAGCAGTTTTGGGGACCGATATGATCGCAGCCCAAGCTGTTATGGCTGCAGGCAGCTTTGACAGGGAAATTGGTGCAATGGAGCCATAAACACGTCGATCCCTGGAAGTGCACTTCATTTCCCGAGCCGCTGCTGCCCCAGGGGATTCCACTGACACCCAGAGATGAACTGCCCGCAGGGCAGGGCTCCTTCCCAGCACTGCTGTATCAAGCACTCGATAAGATAAGGCTCTTTTCCCCAACCATCTGAACTATGCCCCCGCCAGCTGCTCTCGGTAGTATTTGCATGTTAGGCCACAGGTAAAAGGCACGGTTAGCTTGCAGATTTAGGGAATTTCTCCTCAAGCTGCTGGGCGGAGGAGGAAGCAGGGAAGGCAGCGCACGTGCGTGTGTGCCCTCCCTCGGCCCCAGTGTATTTAAGCTGCCGGAGGCTGTGCCTGGAGCTGTGTCTCTGCCAACCTCCAGCCACCAGCTGCAGGAGAAGTCAGGCATTGCGAAGATGAGCCGGTTCCCAGTGGATGTGAAAGCTGTAGGCTTGATGCAATGCAGAAAGCAGAAGGTATTTTAACCTGATTTTTTATTTTTTCTTCTTTTTTTCCTTAAATACTATTTACAAATCAGGAAAGTAGAGTGGTTTTGTGTTTTTTTTTTTTTTTTTTTTTTTTTTTTTTTTTGAGTTATTCTTTCAGGAGTACATTTGCTCATTTTCCTGCAGAATTGAAATTAAAGCATTGTTCTAGGACAGGGGTCTCAGACATGTTTTTGGTGGTCCATCTCATAAGAAAATGATATCATGGACTTGCTCTCTTCCTCTTCATAACTTCAGACCTTCTTTCTGGTTTTAATAACAATTACTCATCTGGGACCCTAAAATTAAGGAAATATTTTTGTAGGTCTAGTCCTTAATTTCATTTTTTAGGTGACAGTCTTGCAGCCTGAAACCAGAACTAAACCACAGGTCCTGGCAAATGCTCATTGCTTGAAAGCGTCCAATATTGTACACCATGATAAAAAATGCATCTCTTTTCCCTTTTATTTTTTCAGAAGTACATGATGTTTGTATCCTGGTCGGATCAAAACAACATTCTCATCTACCGGACCTTTGAAGAATTTAAGAGGCTCCATGTAAGTGAACAGCTCCCTGAAAGTAACATCTCCATCCCAGGGAGGGAGGAGCTCAGCCTTGTGAGCGCCGTTATTCACTCTTTTGTTTCACTTTTAGAAAGAGCTGAAGAGAAAATTCCCCATTGAGAGTGGATCACTCAGGAGATCTGACAGGACTATACCCAAGTTTAAAGGTAAGGAGGAAAAATCTTTGATTTTTTTTCAAAGATTGTGTGACAAACATGACAGAGCTGCTGGGAACAGCTGTAACTGGTGATGTAGGCTTTAGTCACTGAGTTCAACATCCCTATGGGACAGATCAACAGATAACCCAGCTGACCCATGCCCCCAGCAGGAGCTATGTGCTCAGGTCCATCTCTGACTTAAAATAACCTAGAAACATTTATTTTTTTGTAAACAAATGCACTTGGTAAATGAATATTGCAGTTTAAGTATAGGCTCAGGGTTCCTTGCAACATCTGAACAAAGACAAATTTCAGATATGCAAAAATTCTATCAGGAGCTATTTGAAAGAGCAGCGAGGCAGAAGCAGCTGCTGTCTCAGCTATTTGCAGCCTGGGCCCCTGCAGGGGAGGGTGGTAGGTGGGGGCCCACTGTGCTCAGGCACAAGTTGCTGCTCTGGAGGCTATTGTCTTGCATCAACTTTTGCTTTTTTTATTTTATAGATGTAAACGTGAAGCAGAGGAAGATGAACAAGTTCCTGGAGAGACTGAAATTGCTGGAAACATACTCCCAGGAACTGCTGAAAACGGATGCTAAGATCTCCCAGAGTGAAGATCTCATTCAGTTTTTCAGGGCACAAACCCAAGACCTAGATCCGTGCTTTCCTGAAGACAGGTATGAAATCATATTTTTTGTTTGTGTATCTCTTCAAGAAACAGAAATGTTATAGAATATGGATTGAAGAGAAACATAAGTTAGGTTTTTGGGTAGCAGAAAGGGATGTTCTACTGAAAGCTTCAACGCATATGTTGGTTTTGATGCCTAAGCTTTCCTTAGCCTCATAAATAGACATGATTTTACTTAAATTAACACTAGACTCAGCCTTTCACAGGAGTTTTCAGTAAACGGATATTAAACTTTGCTTTTCAGTGTTGTGATCATGCCTTCAGAAATTGGAGGGGAAAAGAAAAAGCAGGCGCAGCAGCAGCTCTCTATTACCAATCCGCAGGCATCTCAGAGCTACAGATGCGTTGAAACCTTTGAAACCAAAGACACAAAGAACCAGGCTTTCAAAGTCGCTCAGAAGGAAATAGTTGAAGTGTTGCTCAAGGACATGACTGGTACGTTTGATAAGGATTCTTCAGTTTTGGGAATGGATGCTGTGAGGTTTCCAGATTGATTTATGGCTTGGTGAATGCATCTGTAGCATCGGGTGTGTGGGTGATGTTTGTGCCTGTGGGTAATTACCTGGATTTAGACAGGAGGAAAGAATAAATGGTCTGGCCTTTTCTAAACAAGGGAGGCAAAAGTCTGAGCTGAGACGTGGTGCCTTATTCACAGCCCAAGCAGAAAGCTTTGCACATTTTGCTTTGTGGACCCCAACACTTTTGCATGGTGCAAACACGGGTCTAGGTGGAGCTCTGCCAGTGTCAGCACTAAGCTGCTCTGCAGAACTTCTCTCCTGTCTTACAGCTCTGGTTGCCCCTACATTGGGATTTTATGATCACCTCTCTGCCTCTTGTAGGTTACAAACTCTCTTTTGCTGTTTGCTGCAGGTTGGTGGCTAGTGGAAAACGCAGACAAGCAGATAGCCTGGTTCCCGGCCTCATACCTGGAGGAGATCGATGTCCATGAGGACATCCAGGATACCTTGAGCTCAGACGAGGAGGGTAAGTCTGCTTGTGCCCTGGGACCCAAGCAGCAGCTCTGGGCTCAGAACCACACTGCATTCCTCCTTCAAAAAATGGGCCCTGAAAAGTCTCCCCAGGCCTGGGGCTGTGCTTGCACTCAGCAGATGGCCGAAGTTTGGGCCCATCGTCCTGTGCTTGCCACAGCTTTCTCTCCAGAAATCAAGAACGTCCTTCCCCCTCTCTCTCCAGGCAGCCTGTATTTCGTTGTGCGGGCCTATGAGTCGCAGAAGGCGGACGAGCTCTCTCTGCACAGCGGCGTGGTGGTGGAGGTGGTCAGGAAGTCTGACAATGGCTGGTGGCTGATCCGGTAAGGAGGCCTCTCCGCGGCTCTGCTTTAGTGCTCCCAAAGCAGCCAGGTGCCTGCTGCAGGTGCTTCTCACCCGATAATTCTCCCCTGGCTGCATGTAACCTCACTGAAATAACCACCTCATGGTCCTTCCTCACACCCTGCATGTGGCGCTGCCCCCTGCCCTTGGTCCAAGCTGGGAGAAGAGCCCCTCAGCTCAGTGCTTCTTTCCCCCTCTCCCCTCAGATACAACAGGCAGACCGGCTACATGCCCTCCATGTGCCTCCAGCCCTACAAGAACCCTCACCACAGGCTGCAGACCATCATGAACTGCGGCCTCAACGTCTCCACGCCCAACCTCAGCGCCTCCCCGCCGGCCCCCCAGCCCCAGGGCAAGGTGAGGGGAGGCGGCAGGGTGCAGGACCACGCTGCCCAGAACCAGAGCGACGAGGATGTGAGCTCTTTGAGAAGCAGATCAAGATCTACGCCGGACCTGGATTCAGACAGCTCCTCGCTCAGCTCGGGCAGCAGGCTGAGCTGGAAGCCCGACTTGTCACGGTCTCTGCCCGAGGTGGAGCAGGTCAGGAGCCCCCGCCTGGGGAAAGCCTTGGCCACGCACAGCAGCAAATCTCCACACCTCACCCACAAGGACAGGAACGATTCTGGCTTTGTGGAGTCATCTGCCGCCGATCTCAGCTGCTCCCTCTCTGACTCGGACACAGCTGGTGGTGTCCCCAAGGTGCCCACGCGCCCCTCAGCTCATGAGATCCTCCAGAGGTGCAGCACGGTCACAAGGCGAGCCCTGAGGCAATCCGCCCCCCAGGCCTTGTCCCCGCTCCCCAACGTGCACTAGAAGGGCCCAGGCCCCCAGCAGACCCTTGCCAAGTCCTGCAGGAGCCACAGGGAGCATCACTGCTGGGGACCACTGCATTTCAAGGACACTGCATTGCTAGGACCACTGCTTTGCTAGGTTACCGCTGGTGCATGCTGCAGCACAGGAGGGCCAGAATCGAGTGGTTTAATTAGGGTGTGCCACAGCACTGGGGTCCCAGCAGCTCCTGTATAACTTGGATTGAGGTAATTCTTCCTCAGGCATGTATTTATCCTGCAGCACAGTTTTTGAGAATGTCATGATTTTCTTATTCCCCACAACATGGCTATGCAGCACAGTGCTGCAGAGAAATGGAATGTAACCCATGAAATCCATAGCTAGTTATTTATATTGGGTAGGGACGGGGTGATTCAGCCATGTAAATGTCATTTACCTGAATCCATTAATTTTGTTTTTTTAACTGTATTTTTTACTTTATAGTTAAGTGAATTTGGGTAGTGGGGAACTGGCTATCATGTATCCGTGAATTAGCTAGAGCCTCTGAACTGAGAGAACAGAACTGAGTTAGAGAACCTAGAACTTTTGTCTAGATTGCTACCTTTTAGTTAGTCTCTCATGTATGGTGCTTTTTTTTTTTTTTTGACACAAGCAATGTAACCAACGTGTAAGGATTTGTGTTGTTCAATATTTTATAGTTCTAAGTTTCATATATTTCTTTCTCTGAAATAAAATGCAGATAAAAATCTATGAAGGCTATGTCTTTTTTGTACTTTAAAGACTTTCTTATTGGGTAATTAAAGTTGCACTCAGGTGCCAGGCAGGTGCTCACATGTAGGAGCAGGCACAGGTGAGATACAGGACTTGGCCCAGGCTGCATTTTGCCCAAGCCAAGAGACTATTCAGTGCTTAGCCAACACTGATCTACATACACAACCTAGCAGGACTTTGGGATATGATACTACTGGCCATGTTGCATCTCCCAACTTTGTAGCCTTTAACTTGTACAGACAAGCAGCTTGTTCAAAGCCAGATTGTCTTTTCTCTAAACTAAGCAATCTTAGTGTCCAGGCCTCAAAATTCAGGGTGTGAAAATACAAAGGGAAAACATGGCTTGCCTAGAGGAATGGACCCTTACTCTCATTAAGCTCTGAAGACACTGAATAGTGGACTTGTTTTAAAAAAAATTATAAAGTTTATTATAAAATAAAGGAATATTCCAGTTGCCATATCTGGTGGGAAAGCAGTTTAGACTGTCCCCTCAGGAAACAGCAGCTGGTGGGAGAAGGGTCACAAAGTCATATCTTCCTGCTGTGATGTATCAGCCAGCCTCATGTTTTGCCACATGAAGTCAATGAACATGGAGGCTTGCAGTAATCGGCTCAGCCTCTGAAAGTGGCGCTCTGCAAAGAAAGAAAACCAGTGGTTGATATCACAAGAGGGAAAGTTCACCAGAAATGGGTACAAAATCTATTTCAACCAAGGCAGAGAGGGATCATTCACAACACAAGAGACATCACAGACACACAAGTTGTGAAAAGCTTTTTGTCCAGGCTGGTAACAAGAGGCCAGGAAGCACCAACATTCACATAACACCAGGATCAAGAGCACAAACCTGACAGAGCTCAAATCTTGAAGGAGCAGAGGGCAGCTGAGACTGTACAATGAAATACTGAGCACATCACCAACAGCTCTAACCTGGACTAATCCACCCACTGCCCAAATATCCCCACACCACCACTCACCAGTGTAAGGCAGCAGGGATTCCACAGCAGATTTAATGCCTGAGTACTGCAGAAGGCTGTCTGGTGCTTCATGCTTTAGGAGGGTTTCAATGACAGCTTGAGCCTCATGGCAGTTTCGTGAGTTCGTGTTCCACGTCACCAAGAATGCTAACACTGCCTCTAGGGAAGGAGGACATTTATACACATAGGCTGTGCAGCAGATGCTGAGTTAGAGAGTATCTCTTGTCTCAGAGAAGCTCAGCTCCCACACAGCACTACTAACAAACCTAGAAAGGGCAGAACAACCATACATAGAATGGTTTCCACCCATACACAGAACGGTTTCTCATCAGACATCTTAAACAAGAAGGTGGCCCCCTTCTGGGCAGTGGTAACTGAAGGAAATCAGATGGGGGGGCAAAATCCTGGCACAGCCACTGGCTCAGTGCACTCATCTCCCAGCTGCAGGATGGGCTCAGGTAATGCAGAAAGAGGCCAAGTGGCCCTGAAAGCCAGAGACTGATGACTTCAAACAAGCTCAGAGCAGCTGCTGGTGAGCATGACTAGTACAAAAGAAGAGTTGGCCCAGGGCAGCACCTGCTCAAGGGTGGTGGACGCTCACTGGTTAAAGACTGTAAAGACTGGGTCTAAGGAAACTCTTCTCCCTTTAATTTCAGTTAAGAAAACAAGCCCCAAATCTGAAAGGTTTTAACACTAAACTATGTCACAACAAACCTTTCTGATCCTTCCTCAGCCGAGCAATGTTCTCTTCCAAGTGCTTTCTCCCATCACTTTCCTTGAGGATGGCTGCAAAAGAAATAAATGAATTAAGGAGAGGAAGAAAATCATTTCAAGAGAAATATCCATGTCTTCCTCCTACACTGAGGATTCTGTTGAAAATAACATCCCTTTTGGCAGTTCCAAACCCATAAGTTTCAACGTGATCTCATCCCTTCCAAAGTGCACCCATGGGCTAAGAGCAGGGAGAGTATTTGTCATCAGCTGTGATTTCACTTAGGAAAATGGGAGTGATAAAAGGGTAAAATAGAGGCTTTCAGACAATTTTACTTTATTAACTTTATTTTACTATATAAAAACTTCAGACTACGGTCTGTGTCTACCTGGAAGAGATGCTCTGGAAAGCAGAGAGGGCAGAAGAAACACTGTCAGAGCGTAACATGAACTCACCTTTAACAACTGTTAACACTGTGTGTGGACGATCCAGAGAGATTGCCAACCCCAATGCTTTGAGGTATCTTTTCTCATGAAGCAGGTTAGAAAGCTCTTGTTCTCTGGAAAACAGACCAAGAGAGTGAAACATAAGGATAAATAAATAAAATAAATAAATAAATAATGGATTTGGCAATAATGGTGTGCAGAGGTTTAATGCCAAGTGAATACCGCTTGGCGGTGAATGCCTCAATGCCCTCATTGTGCAGATAATTTCCTTGGCACAATCAAGGGCTCCCTGAACTATCCGGTGCTGGCTGAAGTATAAGGAAATGAAAGCAGGTTTCAGCAGTTTGATGTGACTTATCTTAGTAGTATATAAACATGAAACTAATCCATTATCAAGCCGATAATATTACAGCAAAGATTTGCTTTAACTAAAGATAAACCACAAAGTGGAAGATTACCATGCCTTCACGGCATCTAAATAGCTAACTGACATATACTTCAGAGTAGGTAGACCTGCATGGCTCTAGATGTGCAGTTTCACTGGACAGAACTTGCCTTTCACAGCCCTCTACTGCCCAGGATCAACTTACTTCATAATCTGTTCCTCCTGTTTAGCTTGTGCTTCTTCCTGTTCAATTTCAGTGACATCCTATAACAAACCAAAACATGACTGTCAAATCTTGCTTTAATACAGATGACTTTTTATGCAGCCAACAAGTAAACAGAAGATCAGTTTCTGCAGCAAGATCTCCAGGTCAAATAAATTACGTATTAAATCTAGCAACTCACAATTGCCCTCCAAGCCCCACTTAGAACACTAGGTCTAGGCAGGCCACTTAAAGCCCATCTCCTATTCCTTTTATAAAATCAGCTATGAAAATTCAGTGTGGTCAAAAAAACAACCCAAACCACAACAAACAAACAAAAGATATGCCTTACTGATGCAATCTCAAGTTGAAGAAAATAAGGAGAGTGTGTCATGTTGTAACAGCGAGAAACAAACCACTGGGATCCTTATCTCTGCAACTGTATTCTGATCACTAACCCAGAGAGGGAAACAGAGATTCTGCACTGTACCTTCCACAGCGTGATGGAGGAGTCACTGGATGCTGTCACAACCATGTCGTCTTGCTTGTTAGAGTGAAGACCCCAGATTTTATCTTCATGACCATCTAGTGTTTTCACACACTCATTTGTTTTAATTGTCCAGAGTTTTAAGAGACCATCAGAACCACTTTTGGAAGAGAAAAACAACAAACTTAGCTCAGAGAATCACGGGATAGATCCATTCTTGCTCTGCCCCAACCAAAATACTGGATAAACTCATCCCATTCCAATGCCTATCAAGCAGGAGCAGAATTAACCAAAAATCTTGAGAGAGCTTAAGAAATCCATTCTGCTGCCAGTACTACTAGCACCCTCTCAGGTGGCTCCACTATGGAAAGCCCTATTACCTACATTTCCTCATACTCACTAGTGGTATTCCCAGTCTCCGTCAGCCTTTCTGTAAGAAAGGGTGATTCAAGAGAAACCGCATTCTTTCCTGTTACTAGCTCGAGAAGAAACCCTTTGCAGGTACCAGTAACTGTTCGGCTCTGGCTGGTCTAGCCTCAAAGGCAGTAAGGTGAAATTCACCCGTAGCTCTGCCCTGTGGCATATGTCACTAATCCATCAATGTCTACGTTTGCTGCTACCAGCTAAGAGATTTGTTTTCTGACAAATTTCAGGATCTTTTTCTAAGGTTCTGGTGTAAGCACTTACCTGCTGAGCAGCTGTGTTCCTCTGCTTACAAAAATGACTTTCAGTACAGAGGCATCATGACCTTCAAAGGTCTGGAAAACAGAAAGGAAGCTTGAAAGTGTTAGAGCTGTTGCCAGGCCTTCAAAGAATCTTCTTTCAAGGGAATATTTATTCCCAAAGCCCAGGTAGGTAAATTCCAGAAAGCAGCCTCTACACTTTGGACTTCCTCTTAGTGCAGATTGAAGGGCCAATAGGAAATACTAGCAGAAATAGCATTTCTTCAACCAAGCTGCTTGCTTGGACTCGTTGCGCAAGGTCAATTGTAAATGGTATGAACACAGAGACCAAATGATTTAGCCATCTTCCAAAAAGTTAACACACAGTAAGTGCCAGAACATGGGACAGAATTAGCAACTGCCTTCTCACTGTTTTAGTGGGACACTATTAGGCCAGAAAAAAAATAGTTCTTGTATGAAGATTGGGCCTGAAATTTAAACTTGTTTTTTTTTTTTTCATTCATGGCCACAGCTGTGTCAGGCAAAGCCAACTTTCTTTCAACTACCTGAATGTTTTTCCCCTACAATGAACCACACTGATCACTGAATAGCTAGAAAAGATCACCTTTTGCCCTGGAGCTTTGCATGCAACTCATACATCCAATATCCTAGAGAATAAAGCCAGACCTTGATAGCTGTTCCTTCTACACGGTTATGTTGCTAAATTTCACCTGCACTAACACCTACTTTCTGGAGGCAGCCTTAATCAATCCCACATTACCTTTAAACAGCTGAAGTCCTGAAGACCCCAGAGCTTCAGGGTTCCATCTGCCGAAGAGGTGGCCAGGATCTGATCCACGGGGGAGAACTGTACGCACCAGATTCCACGCTTATGTCCAGTGAAGACACCCAGCAAAGAGCAATCAGAACAAGACCACAGCTTGGCCAGCCGATCCTGTGAGCCTGTGGCAATGAGCTTGTCATTGGGAGAAACTGCCACACTGTTTATGTCCTAGAAAAGTCACACAAATACAGTTTAAGCCTTTTCTTTTGCTGTGAGACAGACGTTAAATGTCAGGTACAAAACAGGAGAGGATTTAAGTACTAAAAATATGCTCTCACATGAGGTGGAGCTTTACCTTGTCATGACCCCTCTCGGTCACTTGTGCATGAAGTGTTTCTGGACTGGAGATCAAGGCTGCTTTTGCTTTGGAAATGAGAGATTCTGGGATATTCCAGACCTTTATCGTGCAGTCCTGGCTGCTGGTCACCACGAAGCTTTCTTTCATTCTGAAAGGGAAAAAAGGATCAACTGTGAGAAAGCAAAACAGTGGCTTCCCCTGCACCAGAAAAGGGCCTTCTCCCCTCTTGGAATCTACCCACATTCAGACACACTGCTGTCATGCTAAACAGAGTGCTTTAATGGCTTCCAAACCATTTTTCATTTTACTCACATCACTGGGATAGACCCCAGCAACTCAGGCATTAGCCAAGAGCACTGCTAGCTCTCTTCATTTATACACTAAGGTATATTGCATCTTTGAAGAAGCAAGTTGAGTTTCCAGACTGTTTGGCAGGATGAAGAAAGGAGAACAGCTGACAAAACAGATATACTAGTTAAGCAAACACCTTCCATAGACACATTTCCCTTCATTCTCCAACCCTTCTCTCTAAATCAGTTGAGCTTTATTTGGCAACTTATGCAGGTGCTGCTCTGTAAGACAAATAAGCAGACTGACAAAGAAATGCCAGCTTCACAACCTATAGAGTAACGTGTTCAAAAAAAATTCTTCCTTCAGACTCAGAGCACCATGACAAGTTGGAATCAAACACGACAAACATCACTCAGAGGCAGGCATTCACCAAAACATCCACTCTGAGGATTAGCACAGTAGCCATGACTCATGTTTGCAAAGGTAAATCCTTGTCCAGTTTTTATTACCTTGAGCAAGAGACAGCGCCTACCCCATGTGCGTGACCCAGTCCTTGGGCCACACAGACCACCCTTCCGCCTTTGTTCATCCGCCACAGGCGAATGCTTTTGTCCTGTAAAGGGAGAGGACATCAGTGATCAGTCTTCCACACATTTACTGCATAAATAAGCCTGGTTATTCACTGGTTTTTAAACTTTAACGTGCATTCATCAGAGCAGCGGAGCAATGTTAAAAACGAATTGTGGAAGAACCTTGCATTTTGGGGATGTAGCACTCAGGACCTGCATCTTAACAAAAAGCCCTTTCTGGACCACTATGAAGATCGCTGGCAATGAAGAAAAAGGTTTACGCACCTTAGAGCAGCTTACAAACATCAGGCCTTTTCTGAAGACATCCAAAGCAAGAACCGTTTCTAAACAGAGGAAGAAAAAACAGCTGGATGCAAAGGAATACTGAAATCAGACAACAGAAATGCATGAATTAGTATGGAGTCCAATGCTTACTGACTTGGGGACAGGTTTTAGAGACACATCCACACGTTATTAGTGACTGCCTGCTTACAGCATTGGTGTAGGTCTGTCACTTGCAGCCACAAAATGACACTCAGAGCTAGCACTCCCATACCTAAATATTTAACTCCATTTTTAATTGATCTCACTGCTAGTGAGAGGGACTGAACTGACAAACCTGGAAAAAGAAAACTAGCATTTGGAAAATCAGGACTGCATAAATATACTTTTTCCACACAACTCAAAACATTGTGATGCTGCCCCAGACAAAACTCCACTCTCCACATAAGAGTTGTGACTGAAGCTGGATAAAGAAATCCCTTCACATCTTCCACCCACCCACATCAGAGCTGACCACGCACCTGTGTGACCATAGAGGATCTGGCAGTGTGATGTTGCCAGTTCAAACACTTTCAGCTGAGGGCTGTTGGTAGCCACAACGATGTGAGAATCACCAGGCCCAAGGAACTTCACATCCAGAACCTCATCGTTGTAACCTGCAAGCTGAGGACAGCAGAACAGGAACAGTTTAACAAGGAGAAGCCAACTGGTTGGAGACATACCAAACAGTACCATGCCCAGCGAAGCTGCATTCCTGTTACCTTTCACTTAGTGCTGCATGCAAAAAATCTTGTTAGATATAATCTGGAACACAGACAGGATTTCTGGCTAGGTCTATTCTGCTTTTTTTCTTTTGCCTGCATTTCTGTGCAACCTCTCTCCAAACAACCCGAGTGAAACTGGCTTTCTGGCTTGTAACCAAGGTACAGTTCAAGAACAGGATGGAGAAGAGAAACTCCTGGACTAAGCTACCACCAGAAGCTGAGGTGTGATCCTAAAATACAGATGAAGGAAGAAGAAAGGGCATGCTGAAGGTTGTTACCTGCTTCCTGAGCTGAAGAGTCTGAGCATCATATAAAACAATATTGTGCTCCACAGACACTGTGACAATCTCGTTTCTCTCAGGCACAAGCATGCATTGGGTCAGGCTGTGCTCGCTGGCCTCCTCCTTTGACTCCACAGGCTCAAAGGGCACAGGCTGGGTATATACACAAGCAGCTGTGGCAACTTCCCAGATTTTCAGGACACCTAACACAAACACAAATTATCTGTCAGCCACTACTTTAGACCAATTGAAGTGGCACGTAGGGACTACGAGGCTTTTCTTCAGTTCAAACCTTTTTTGCAGTTTGAAAACATGCACAGTCAAAACTCCACAGCAGGCCTGATCAGTCCTGCTCATCCATGACTGCCAGATAAACTCAGGAGAACACTCTGCATCCATGAGTTCATGCCAAGACTTCTGCCACACAAATTATAACACACATCCCAAGAATAACAGCAACAGCCCTTCCTCAGCCTCTAAATCCAGCAGCAACACGCAGAACACTCACCTTTGCTGCCAGCTGTGAGAAAGTGCAGCCCTTGTTTCTTCACGCCCAGCTGCGAGAAGTCTCCTTTTTCAGGTAACAAGACAGCAGCTTCCACGCTCTGCAAGGATTGACCAAACATCAGCTGAGCTGAGGGGACTGGTGCCCCATTTTAGCAGGCAGCTGAGTAACAGTCCATCAGTGCTAACAAGCACACACACCACACTCCACTGCCTATGAAAAGAACTGAAACCATGACTACAAACAATAAAGGACCTCAAAAGAATAAAAAAAAAAATCAACTTTACCTCGTAGATAGGGACAGTTCTTTTACTTTCTCTAGTTTCCAGATTCCACACCATGCAGATTTTATCACGGCCAGAACTGCAAGTTAAAATAGAAGCTTCAGTGCTAAAACCATTCAACTCAGGCTCTGACTTCAGATTTAGAACTGCAGGAGTTCAACACCTCTCTGAAGAGGCCCGTAACAAAAGAAGGCACCAGCCTTTGCTACTTCCCAGACCTCACGCAAGCACCCAGTCTGTTGGGAGCAGGGTAAACAGGAGAGAAAAGCTAAGGCTCTGTAGACCCGTACCTAATGAGCGTGTTCCCATCTGCAGCAAACGCCAGGGAGGTGACAGCACTGAAGTGGCCATCCAAGGCCGCGATGCATTTGCTGGTATTCAGGTCCCAGATCCGGATTTTGTAGTCCATTGAGGAGGAGAAGAGTTGCAGACGGGAGATATCGGGGTGGAACTCAACAAGGCTGGAGAGAAGGAAATGAACCCGAATGAGATGGGAATACAGGGTCTGGCACGCCCTCAGCATTAGTCCAGTATTTCAATAAACTTATACTCTACAGCAAGAATTTGACAGATTAATTGAGCTGAACTTGCACTATGGCTTTCTTTGCAAAACTTCATTCCTCTTCCACCTACCAGGAAAATTTAGAACTGGTCTTTGCCAATCTTATATGTTCTTGAATTACATCAGCATATATATTTCTTTTAAATCCCAAGACTTCCTGATCAAATCATTTCCTCCCTGGGCTAAAGTCAATTATAGTCCTGTTCCTTCAGGAAATATTTCAAAAGTGAGGAAACAGAACCTGAATCCAAACAGGTTTTTTACATTTCATTAACTCAAGACATTTCACACCAGTCTCAGCATCCAAGCAGCACACTAACAGCAATGACTACAAACATGTACTCACTGTACAACTCCTGACGATCCTTTCAGGTTGTGTGTGCAGTACTGTTTGATCATATCCCAGATCTTAATGGTGCTGTCGCATCCACCTAGGAGAGGGGTACATAAAAATGAAGGACAGAGACACAAGAGATCTTAAATACCAGCAACTGTAAGATGTCATGGATTCCAAAGGCAGCAAAAGAAAAACGAACTCAGTAACAGCCACCCACACCATGGCAACTTCAAGGAGCACCTTACAATTCCAGAGAGCTGGGAAAAGCCTGACTACTCCCAGACAAGAATCTTGAAGTACAGTTAATAAATTACAGTTCATGCCTGCCCTCCTCCATCTCCAGAGTCCCAGGTGTACACTAAGACTATGCCAAACTGAATCACAGATCCCAGATATTTATGTGCACTTTACTGTGTGCATTTTAGAACACTGAAAAAATTATTATTAGTCCATCATTGCATCACTTCTATATATGCATAACTACTTTTGGGTCTCATCTGGATTCAGATCACTACCTCAGACTGCATCAAGCTGGTGCAGCTTATTCAGAAGCAGAAGGACCATTCAGTACCATTCCCGTTGTGGGAGAGCAAAGCAGGATCTTACCTGAGGCTAACAATGTTGACGTAGAATCAAAGGCCATGCTAGCAACAGGTGCTACGTGCACTGCTTTCCACGTGCGCACGCACTTGCTCTCTCGCCAATTCCACTGCTTCAGCAGCAGGGCTCTGCTTCCTGTTACAAGAATCTACACAGAAGCAAGGCAAAAGAAAGCAAAATCAACAATTAGACTTCTATTTCCTTCTGTGATCACACACACAAAAAATATTAATTATGACATTCTTGAAGCTCTGCTTCTCAAAATTAATTCACAAGACTACCTCCAATGCCATAGGAAATAAAATAAGCATTGGATGTTTAGCATATGTGCACGAAATCTTCTAGGCTGACATACCAAAACCAACAGTAATAGATTAAAACACATTCCTGTTATCCCAGGGTTTGTTCTTAGTCCAAAAAAAAAAATAAGACAGCAATGGTTGCCCTGTCTAAGTTGAGCCCAGAAGAGGTGAGGCTGCATATAGATCTCTGGAAGCACGGCATACACCCAAGCAGAACAGCCTTCAGTCTTCACCAGGTTTGTCAGGAAGCCCAAAGGAGTTTAATACAAAGCAAAGAATCTGAGACATACCTCATCATCAGGACTAAGCGCAAACGCAGTGATATCCTCTTGGTCATCCTTTACAAAAAGAAAGCAGTCACAGTTAGGCTGTCAGTGCGGTGTTCGAGTGCTCTCCCTTCCCTGCAGCTGCCACCGAGAGGGATCACACCCAGCAGCCCCCAGCTGCCCGGACAGACCCCACACAACCCCACCACGCTCCCGGCTCCCAGCCCCATCCCCATCCCTTCGGAGCAGCGCCCCAGGGCCCCGCCACGGCCTCACCTGCTCGAGGCTGTGCAGCCGCGCCCCCGTCTCCACGTCCATCACGTTGAGGCGGGTGCCGCAGGGGCAGAACATGGCGGTGCCGTCACGGCTGACCTGGGGGGAGAGCGGGGAGCAGGAGCGGGGCTGCCACGGGGGGGAGGCAGCAAGGCCCCAGCAGAGGGAGGGGGCGGCCTGGCCTTACCTGCACGCGGCCACCGGTGTAGAAGGGCTCCATCCTCCTGGACACGGCGTAGCTGGAAGGGGACAGAGATAAAGGAGAGAGATGAGGGACGTGCGGCCGGGCCCTAAGCGCCAGGCCCCGCGGCCGCCCGCCCGCCGCTCACTTGCTCTTGAAGCGCAGGGGCCCGGCCGCCGCCATGCTGCCGGCCTTCTTCGTGCCGCACGCCGCGTGGCGTCACTTCCGGCGCGGGGTGATGACGTATGAGGGCACAGGAAGCCGGGAGCGCCATGGTGAGGATGGGCAGAGCGGCCCCGCAGCGTGCTCAGCGTCCACCCCCCCCCCCCCCCCCGGTGCCACCTGGGCCATTTGGGCAACACAAACTACAAATAAGGAGACTGGATTATGGATTCAAGAAGTTAAATGTTTATTGAAAATACAGAACTCTAAGAGGATGTATATACATGATCTGTTCTGAAAGTAGGACTTTTTAAAAAAATTTATCCATGAGATTTTTTAAAGTAGCACCCTTCTGCATCTACATATTGCTGCCAATGAGTTTTCCAGTTTTCATAAGCCTCCAGGAACGCCTGGACCCGAATGCTGCTTAGCTCCATTGTCACAGCCTCTTGAAGCACCTCTACCGATGCGTGATGCTTTCCCTTGAGGACTCCTCAGTAACTTCAAAGCATTCCAGGTGGAAGCATGCATTAAACTCTCCACAACACCATTATGTCTTCTAAGGCTCATCTAGAAGAGAAACATCGATAAGACTTACAAATCCTACAGAAGTTAGAGATAAGGACACTGTGCTACTGCTGGCAGCTCTCCCTCACACGGGAGCTGAGGGTACCGTGCAGCAGGTACAGCTCAGTCCCCCTAGAAACAGCGTGCCGAGGGCTGTCACCACCCCTGCGGACACAACCAGCCCCCAGCAGCTGTGATAAAGCTGCCTGTAGGAACATGGGTTTTACTCCCCACACATGGCCGTGGGCAATAAGCTTAATGCTCCTCGTGCTGTCGGCACAGTTATCTCACCAGGGCCACGGGAGACCGGAGGTGACTTTCAGACCGTGCCGGGCAACCCCCAGACCCAGGCGCACCCTCCCAGCCCCTCATCGAGAACCCCACCACGTCCACCCAGCAACCTCAGCCCACGCTTGAAACCCACAAAAAAACAAAACGCCACCACCCGCTCCGCACAGGCGAGCACCCGCCCCACCTCACCTCTCCCCTCACACTGAGTGTCCCCCGCAACGTGCGCGCCTTTTATACTCCGCGCCTGCGCATGCGCACACCCGCCCGCCCGCCCCGCGCCCTGTATAAGTGTCCGCGCAGCGGCCCCGCCCCCCAGCGGCACGTCCCATATTCAGCGCGCGGGGCTGGCGGGGCGGGATGGGCGGAACTCTCGCGAGACCTGGCTGGGTATAAATAGCGGGCGGCGCGGCGCCGCGGCCTTCTACTCTGAGCTCACGTAAGGCTCCCGGCATGGTGGCTGGGCGGGATGGCGGCGGGGCGGCCTCCGCTCCATCCGCCGCCATCGGGGCCGCCGCCGCCTTCTGGGCAGCTGTGCCCGGCTGCTCGGATGCCGGCCGGGCCCCGTCGCACCGCCGCGTCGCTATTTCCAGCGGGGCGGCGGTGGAGCCGGGGCTGAGGCGCCTTTCTCTGTGTTGTAGCAAATGGCGGACGACGCCGGTGCTGCGGGAGGGCCGGGAGCCGCCCGAGGGGGGTTCCGCGGAGGCTTCGGAACCGGGCTGCGGGGCCGCGGGCGTGGCCGAGGGAGAGGCCGAGGCAGAGGCCGTGGAGCCCGCGGAGGCAAGGCGGAGGATAAGGAAGTAAGGAGGGGAAGGGGGCGGCGGGGACCGGCCTGGGGTGAGGGGGGGGCAGCGGCAGGGCTGGGGTCTGCGGGCAGGCCCCGAGCCGGTGGGGAGGGACCCCTGGTGTGCTCCTGAGGGATGGGGCACGGGGTGCTGGCTCCTGGGGCGGCTGGTGAGCCATTGTTGCTGTTTGCTTCTGTAGTGGATTCCTGTCACCAAACTTGGTCGCCTGGTCAAGGATATGAAGATCAAATCTCTTGAGGAGATTTATCTCTTCTCCCTTCCCATCAAGGTAAGGCTTTGTGAGTGTTAGTAAGCAGTAGTATCCAATCTGAAGTCTGTAGTTCAGTTCAGGTGCTGTGTTTATTGCTTATAAAGCTTATGTTAAGTGTGTTTTTGTTTAAAGTACAAATCACTAGAAGTTGTAGGCTGAAATTATTTATTGTGAGGAGTAGTGAAATCTGTTGCCTTTCTCCTTGTGTTGAGAGGTAGCATGCTGGTCAAATATTTCTAAGAGTTCTGCTCAGTGATGGAAAAATTTTGTCTATGTTACAGAACCACCTGGCAAGGTAGAATAAGCTAGTATGTGCAAAGCTTAATGTATTTAAGTATTAGCTAAACTTTTATATTTAAACTTCTGTATTTATGTAGTTGATACTGGCTTGTGGGAGCCTTGCTAGTTGCATTTAGGTCTGATTGAAAAGTATGGCTTTGTGTGCTGGGTTAAATGATGGAATCTTGCAGGAGTCGGAGATCATTGATTTCTTCCTGGGGTCTTCTCTGAAAGATGAGGTTTTGAAGATCATGCCTGTCCAGAAACAGACTCGTGCTGGTCAGCGTACGAGGTTTAAGGTAACCTTTTCTGTTGTATTTTTTTGTTTTGTTTATCAAAAACTTAATTTTGCTTTTTGCTTTCTGTGTTTCATATTAATAAGTGAGTCTAGATTCTTTAATGTTCTTCTCTACTATGCAATATTATGTGATTGCTATTTTTAAGGTTGTGGTTTTTAATTTTAAAATGATATTAATGCCTTTAAATGTTACACTGCAACAGCCCTAGCACAAAATCCAGTTGCACAGCTGCTGTGATGTTGGGGTTTGTGGTAGATAAAGCTTCTCCTGTGGACAGGGCATGCTGCTTCATAACTCTTGGGATTTTGATGACTGTGGCTGTAGCAGGAGTCTAAATCCTGTCTTTTGTTTCTTATTTAGAAGACAAGCTTTAAGGGGAAAAACAGGCTTAAACTATATGGGCTTTAAGTTTTAGGAGCTGTTTTAAAATATATGTATTTGGATGAGCTGTGACTTAACTGCTGAGCACCTGGGGTTAGCTTTGGTCAGACCCTGATGGATTGTGGTCTGAATGTTCCTGCACATCCACCGCTGAAAACCTTTCTTCAACTTTAGGCTTTTGTTGCTATTGGAGACTACAACGGCCACGTTGGTCTGGGCGTGAAATGCTCCAAAGAAGTTGCCACTGCAATTCGTGGGGCCATCATTCTGGCTAAATTATCCATCGTACCAGTACGACGAGGCTACTGGGGGAACAAGATCGGCAAGCCCCACACTGTGCCTTGCAAGGTAAGAACCGCTCGCGTGTTGGCTCAGTGCTTGGTGCTGTGTGTTGGGGGTTGTGACCGGGTGTGTTTGTGCAGGTTACTGGTCGGTGTGGATCTGTCCTGGTGCGGCTGATCCCAGCCCCCCGTGGCACAGGAATCGTGTCTGCCCCTGTCCCCAAGAAGCTGCTTATGATGGCTGGTATCGATGACTGTTATACTTCTGCCAGGGGCTGTACTGCTACACTGGGCAACTTCGGTAAGTGCCAGGCTGCTGCTTCATGTGTTAGATGTGTCTGTATGGACAATTTTCTGTTGCTGACAGGAAAGTAATTCTTGTAGTATTTCTTAAATGTGTTAAATCGAAAGCTTCTAGCATTCAAGGAGGAATGCAGCCTTCTGCTGGTACTTCCTGCAGTGCAGGCTATGCGTTTACTCCTGTAGCTGATGGTGGAGTTCTACAAAGTTAATTATAAAATCCTATGTGCATTGATGGAAAAAAAAATCTCCCAATCTGCGCGGTTGCACTTGTCTGAAGTAGTGTAATTGTCGTAAATGGAGAGAGAAAGAAACCTGAATTTGGAACGTATAACAGAGGGACCCTGTTATGGTCTCGCTGTTCCTTCTGAAATTCCACACTCCTGAAGCTGCGTGGGTGGGTGCGGGAGAGCTGTTGGCTGTAACCCTGATGTGCAACATTTCCCTTGTGTCAATAGCCAAAGCCACCTTCGATGCCATCTCCAAGACCTACAGTTACCTGACTCCTGACCTCTGGAAGGAGACTGTGTTCACCAAGTCTCCTTACCAGGTAAGAAGAGCACAGAACTTCTGCGGGCCGGGCCCTGGGATGTGTGGCCCAGGTTAGAGTCCATTCCTTGCAGATGTCAACTTGATGGGATGTGGCCCTGGGCAGTCTGCTCTTGACCCTGCTTGCTGAGGGGTTGGAGCAGATAATTCCCAGAGCCTCTCCAGCTCCCTTCCAGCCTCAGCATTTCTGTGAACCAGCCTCGTGCAGCTGTACCTGGGGGCCTCCTGCTGCTAACTGCACTTACCAGCCCTGTAGTGCTGCTCAGTCCCTCTTCCCTGACTTATTCACCCACCTGAAATTACCAGGCAGCAGGACCTCAGTCTGAGATGTGAATCAGCACTTGAAAAACAAGCTGTATCTGAACACCCCCTCCTGCCCAACACATACACATGGAAAGGGATGCAGTATTGATGCTGTGACAGTGATTTACAAAAATTAACCTTTTTTTTGCAGGAGTTCACTGATCATCTGGCCAAGACCCACACCAGAGTCTCGGTGCAGAGAACCCAGGCAGCTGCTGTGGCAACTACTTAAGTGGTTTTTGTACAAGACAATAAAATGATCAGTGGACAAGAAAATGATTGGTTTGATGGGATGCTTGGTGCGTTGGGCATGCGGATTAAATCTGTGCTGGGGATTTGAGTAGGCTTTAGTCTGGGGACTGGGATCTAAACATCTGTTGAATGAAATTGAATGTTACATTACACTAATCCTTGTTAATCATGCATTAATCCTAAATTGGGTCTAGAACAGCTCTGAAGGAATCTAACAGGCCTTTATACTGTCCTGCAGCACAACTCACTCTGAGGGAGGTCCCTTCCAGGGCTGGGTAGAGCAGAACTGTTGCTTCATGGCAGCAGGGGAGGGGGCTGGCAGGGAAATGCTGGGAAATACTGAGTGTGGCAGCAACCAGTGAATTCAGAGATGAACGCAGACCTGGAAACAGCTTCTCTGAGTTGTACGTTTATTGTAGAGGGCAATAGCATCACAGTTCAAAGACACAGCAGTATTCAGTGAGCACCAAGGAGGAGGTGCTAACCATTCCGTACCCGGGTCTAAGATGCATTTGCTTGTGCCTTCCTCTCCTCGATCATCCGGTGCTTCTGCTTCATCAGGCATGTCCTGGAATTTCCATGGACACCCAGATCGCCATCTAGGAAGAGAAGGGATCACGTGAAGGTCATGAGAGTGTCTCACCTGTAAGGAACTAAGCTCCATGGAAACATCTGGCACTCGAGCATCAGGGCAGTGAAAGCTGCAGTGCAGGTGCACACAGCCCTGATGGCTTTGGCAGCACCAGGAGTGACAAACTGCTGTGCTTATTTAATGTCACTGCCCAGCACAGCTGAGCACCAAGCCCAGCTTTGTAGCATTTACCAAGAGGGAATTTTTATCACAAAGGTAAAATTCCAAGCAGGAATCTCGGTTCTGAACCTTTCCCCGAGGTGTCACAGCCCCACAGCAGACTGCACGGGCTGCTGCCGTACTCACATCTGGCCTGGTAGGCCTTGGTGACCTGTGCGAGCTGCTCCATCTCTTTGGCACAGTTCTGAAACTGGTTCGGTCCTTCCCTCTGCTTGCATGCACCGAGCCTTTCCCGGCAGATCTCCACAATCTGCTGGTCCACCATCCTGTGCAGGAGATGAGTATGAAAACAAGAGCTGAACAAAGGTGTGAAGGTGGCAGGTGGTGGCAGTTCAGCTCTGGGTTTTCACAGAACCCTGCAGGGGGACAGCTGATGCCACCCTGCCCAGCTGTGCAGGGGGCAGCACACCTATGAACACCAGCGTTCTGTAAGAAGGTGGCTGCGATTCAGGTGCATAAGGAAAACATTCAATGCCCCAAAATCCACTAAAATGCTGCGATTTCCTGCCACCCTGACCGAGGGAGGCAGCCTGGTGCCCTACCTGTCCCTCCTCCACTGCGCTTCAGCCTCGAAGAAGCAGAGGTGGTCGCCCTCCACGCACTCGCTCAGGTCGGGCACGCGGGGAAACTTCTGGTGGTAGTAGTAGAACTTGTTCTTGGCCTGGCGGCTCTCGATCCACTCTGCAACGGCAGCGGTCAGACACCCCCGGCCCTGCGTGTCCCCGTGTCCGTGTGTCCCCTGTCCGTGTGTCCATTCCTCCGTGTGTCCCTCCCAGTGCCACCATCCCCATGCAGCCACCCCAACGCCAGTGCCGTGCCCTTGTTCGTGCCCCCCCCGTGTGTGGCAGCGCCCCCCTTCCCCCCCCACCTCCCCCATCCCCTCATCCCCTTGTCCTTGTCCCCGTCCCCCTCAGCCCCATCCCCGCTCCCGGCCCGGCCCGGCCCGGCCCTGCCGTACCCCGCACGAAGGTAACGGGCGTGTCGATGACATAACTGAAGACGGCCTGCAGGAAGGTGACGGGGTTGGGCACCGACGTGGTCCTGTCGGCCACGGGCGTGCGGGGCGGCGGCGCCGTGTACACATCGCGGTCCCGGCCCTCCGCCATGGTGCCGGCGGGGACGCGGCCAAGATGGCGGCGTCCTCTACGGCGGGCGGCGCCGCTCTGCGCATGCTCCGCGCGAGCCCCGGTGCCTGCTGGGAGTTGTAGTCTCGGGGGTGGGAGGGATGGGGACATGGCGGCGGCTTGAGGGGGGCTTGGGCAGTGTTGGGGGGGGCTTGGCTGGGCTGGGAGCTGGCCCTGTCCCCCCCCCCCCCCCCGTGTTTTAGCTCACAGCCCTCAGCATGGAGGGGCTGTGTTCACGCTGTCAGCAGTGCCGGATGCTCTGAGCATCCTCGGTGCTGTGGCACTGGTTGCTTCACCCCTGAGTGTGCCCACGCACGGTGTTGGCTTCACCTCTTCTCCAGCCAGAACCACCGAGTCTTTACTGCCCACACTGACGCATTTATTATCATTATTATCATTTAATCTGTCCCTATCCAAGAGCAGCCTGCTCAACGCACCAAACCTGACTCCCAAATCGCAGACCCCCAGCTTTGCCCGAGTTGTGCCGTGGTTGGGAGCCATTGTGATCGGTTCCGTTCACGCTCGGGCTGTTCAGGAGGGCGAGCGGTAAACTGAGACACCAGCAACTGACCTTTACCACATCCCAACTGTTAGAGTCAAACCTGCCAGCTTTGCCGAGTATGAAATGAATATAGCGCCGAATGAAGCTAGTGGCTAAATTTGTGTCTTCAGACTGATAAACATCCCAAGTATTAGGCAGGGGAGGCACTTCGCGATAGCCTCTTTCTGCTGCTGACTTGGGCTGAAGACGTCCCATGGTTTGTAAAGCTCGGCGCTGCTGCCTTTGGGATTGCATGGAGAGGGACAAGGAACAGGGCTGGGTTATTGGGTTAAGTGAGCACAGCTGAGGTGGGGCTGGACCCAGCAGAACTCCACTGGGGCTGGAAAATAAGCGTGGTGGAAAGTGCAGCCAGGTGCTGGAGCTGGGCTCAGCAAGAAGGGAGCTGCAGCGGGCTTACATCTAACTCCTCAGTGCTTGGACTGACCCCCTAGCTTCCTGCCTTGATGCTGTAAGAATTTGTCCATGTCTCTCTGAAGTGCTGCTGCTTTTCTCTGCCTGGCTCAACATGACCTTGGGGTTGGGGTTTATGTATTTAGCTCTTCTAATTCTTTTTTCAAGGTGCATATTTAACCTGTGCGTGTTATTGCTGATTCCTTTGGGCATCCTTTCTGGTTTCTTCTGATTGTTACCTGTGCCTGCTTGGTGCCATTTGCCTTGGTGACACAAAGCATTGAACGTGCCCCTGTGAATTCTGAGCAGGTCCTTTTGGTGCTTCTGAATATCAAATTAATAGTTATAATTAACGTCACAGTTGAGAAGACCTATTAAAGAATGTACTTCTTGAAAGTCTTCAAGCGGAGAGGGGGGAGATTAAGTTTTCAGTTAGTTTGCTTCATTTGTCCAGAAACTTACTGATTTCTTTGATGCACGTGGTGGAAACTTAAAGAGAAGCCCATGCTATTACGAGGTCTTTTTCTCAAGTCAGAAAGAAGGAACAGCCCAGAATCCTTCCAGTTCTCACTTATGTTAAAGCGGAGATTTTCCACTGTTCTTTGGGCTTGGTCCCTTCGGTGTCTTTTGGGACAGAGTGAGGCTGATCGGCTTTGTTCTTCCTCTCCGCAGTCCCACCGCAAGTTCTCTGCTCCCAGGCATGGCCACCTGGGCTTCCTCCCCCACAAGAGAAGCCGCCGCCACCGAGGGAGGGTGAAGACGTGGCCTAAGGATGATCCCAGCAAACCGGTCCACCTGACAGCTTTCCTGGGCTACAAAGCTGGCATGACGCACACCCTGCGGGAGGTGCACAGGCCCGGGCTCAGTAAGGCTTGGCTGAAGAAGCGGGGTCACATCCAGGAGGAGAGGGCATGGGCTTGTTGGGGGGAAAGGCTACTTGTGGAAATAGGTGGCGGAGCACAGAGCTTGTAGCCTATCTCCTGGAATGCTGTTGGGATCTTAAATGGCCAAAGGCCATAAAGGGGGTTTGGGGGAAGTTCCCATGCTAGTATGGTGGCTGGCGGTTTGTTGGACCCTGCTGGCAGAAGGACCCTGTGGGGTAGTTACCTGACAAATCCTGGAGCACATTGATGGGGAGTTTTATAACGTTACTTCGTGGGATGCCCCTGGGTTTGCAGCCAAACACCAGGGCATGCAGCATTCTGCTCCCTCCAACCTGGAGAAGATGCTAAAGTGTGCTGGGCCATAGGATCTAATCTAGGGGGTGCCTGGTGGTTGAACCTACGTGGCCCTCCTGGGGGGCTTGTGGTGCTGGGAGGCTGGAAGGGGCTGGAAAGGGCTGGAAGGGCTGAGGCTGGTTGTGAGACTAGGATGTGATCCTGTCCTCAGCATATTTCTTGCTGAGTGGGCCACAGGGACGGGCCACGGATGGCTCCCAGGGGATGATCTGATTCCATTTCCCTTTGCTGTCCTGCAGAGGTCTCCAAGAGGGAGGAGGTGGAGGCTGTGACCATCATCGAGACCCCCCCGATGGTGGTGGTGGGAGTCGTGGGATATGTAGAAACACCAAAGGGCTTGAGGAATTTCAAGACCGTTTTTGCTGAGCACATCAGCGATGAGTGCAGGCGGCGTTTCTACAAGAACTGGTAGGTGCCTCCCTGGCTGCGGTGGGTCGCTGGGGTCCCCTGCACGTGGGGAGTCCCTTGCGGGCCTTTCCCCCAGGCTCTGCATGGTGCCTAGCCACTGCAAACCGCTCGGCTACCAGCAGCTGGCTCTGGGGTGGCGAGAAACAACTCTTCAGTCATGCACAGAGATGCTGCAAACAGCTTGATGCTAGGAATCAGCATATGCATATGTAAATTTATTTTGGTAGTTGAACCATGTTAGCACTCTCCGTGATATCACAGACAGTGTGAGCTGCAGGTTTCTCTTTGTGTAGGTTGGGCCCATCTACTCCCTGTTAAACTGGAATGTTTGAGCATGGGTACCAAGCAAAGGGAGCAAAAAGAGATTTTTCAGGGGGAATATCGATGCACAACGTGACCCCCGTCCCTTGTAAACAGCAACACCGCAAATCCCACACTGGCAGAGAGGAAAATGGAAACCCGAATTTCATAACCATAGGAATCACGTCTCCTGCAAAAGCGCCTGTTGGCCGTCAGATCCACCCACCACATGCCTCCGATCCCTGGTGGAGGCTGTTCTCCTTTCTCCACTAAGCTCTGATTTTGCGCTTGTATTTTGATGGCACTGAGCCAGTCAGTGGGAGACAACTGGATTCTTCATGCAGAAAGGTCTGAATTACCAGCCCTTTCTGCAGCTCGTTACTCGCTTTCCTCTTCCCACCTCGGAGCCCCCTCTCATGGGGTGGGCAGCCAGGGATGGTGCAGGTACCCGCAGGTACCTGGTGCCTCCAGGAAGGTGCCTGGCGAGGTGATCTGGCCCTGTGCTGTTCTGCCTGCAGGGCACGGAGAAGAAACGCCTCACTGTTCAGCTCTTGATAGCTATTAAACGCTTCTGTTGTAGGCACAAGAGCAAGAAGAAGGCTTTCACCAAGTACTGCAAAAAATGGCAGGATGAGGATGGCAAAAAGCAGCTGGAGAAGGATTTTGCAGCTATGAAAAAGTACTGCAAGGTCATTCGTGTCATTGTGCACACGCAGGTCAGAGCCTTACCCAGGGCAGTGGGAGAGGGGGCCTCGGGGTCATCCTCAGAGCGTGGTTAGGGGCTGGGAGCCTGGAGCATGGGGGTGTCCTGGTGGGGTCACAGGAGAATGAGCAGGCACAGGCTGGTCGAGGGCTGTGGGACGGAGCATGCAGACGGTGGGAGGTGCTGGCTGACCTTTCCAGCTACCTCCTGACTCCAGCCCCGTCCGTGTGAGCCAGGCTCAGCACAGCGCCCTGCCCGGGGATCAGCGCAGGGCGAGCCCTATGTCAGCACTGGACCTCAGGCCCCATGATCACCTCAAATTAGCAACTGGTGTCAAGTGCTGGGGAAAAAAATAACCCACTGGCAGACGCAGTTTTGCCAGATGCAGATTGCTGGATACACAGGGCCCGTTTTTGTACTGATCCCTGGAGTTAACAACTGCATCGGAGCCTGAGGCAGAGCCTCATACCTCCTGTGGCTGGTGCAGCCTTCAGAGAAAACTCCCGCTGTGGGAATTTGGTGGAGGCTTTGTGCAGGGAACTGGGACTGGGAGAGAGCGAGGGCACCTTGTGGCTGAAACTAGAAGTAATCGCTCTGTCTGGAAGCAGAGAGGGAGCATGACCAAAGGATAGAGACTGATGCTGTGGCTTGTAGCGCAGAGCTGCATCCTAGCATGATGCTCAGCCCCAGATGTGTTCTGGTGATGGGCACCTGTGGGGCATTTACCATGGCCTAGCTGGTAAGAATGGGAACAATTTGGCCTAAGAACAAGGTACAGGCTCCAAAAGATCCCAGATATCTGGGCATGCAGACCCAGATCCTTGACTGTCATAAAAGAGGCAGGCAGTGTGGTGGGGAGCTGGCCCCTGCTCACCCCTGCACCTCTCACAGGTGGTGGGTGTTGCAGCCCTGCCTGCGTGCTCACAGGGTGAGGGGCAATGTTTTGCCCTAATGCACTGTTTTAACACAGATGAAGCTGCTCCCCCTGCGGCAGAAGAAGGCCCATGTGATGGAGATCCAGCTGAACGGGGGGACAGTGGCTGACAAGGTCGACTGGGTCCGGGAGAGGCTGGAGAAGCAGGTCTCCGTGCACAGCGTCTTCAGCCAGAATGAGATGATTGATGTCATTGGTGTGACCAAGGGGCATGGGATGAAAGGTACGGAATAGGGGGACCCTTGCTGCCACGATGGTGCACTTCCATTTGAGCAGAACTCAGTGTCCTTTATGTCCTATCGGTCATGTTGCCTGCTGCGCCCAGTCCTCCCAGGAGGCTCAGGGGTGTCACAGGGATGTAAAGGCCTCACACTTCTCACCAGCCCCATGTGTGTGGAGATGTGTGTCTGTGTGTGTGGGGATGTGCTCCACAGAAACATATCACAGTGATCAGATTCATGGGAAGTGAGACCAGTCCTAATGCCCTGGGCCCTCGCTGTGGGGACAGCTCTTGGTCTCCTTCCAACGCGGTGTCTTCTGAGAACCTCAGAAGGATGAAGAGGCTCCCTCCTCCCCTCGCATCTCCCCCCAGTGCTCAGATGCCAGCCCTGAATCTCAATTGCAGGGGTGACGAGCCGATGGCACTCCAAGAAGCTCCCCAGGAAGACACACAAGGGCTTGCGTAAAGTTGCCTGCATCGGAGCCTGGCACCCAGCCCGGGTTGGCTACTCCATTGCTCGTGCTGGCCAGAAGGGCTACCACCACCGCACGGAGCTCAACAAGAAGGTATGGCCCAGCACCACTGCGCCTTCCTCCCCTGCTGTCTCCATCCTTTGCACAGCGGCCTCAGTTCCCTCCAGCTCCTCTGATGTTTCCATAGAGATCTGCAGGGCTGTCATTCCGCACGTCCCTGCAGGTCCTTGTTTCCTGCTCAAAAGGCACATCACAGGGGGCACGTCTCAGTGACAGGCGTGTTGTTCCTGCCATGTACAACATGTTCCTTTCTTTTAGATTTACCGCATTGGCCATGGGATCCACGTGGAAGATGGCAAAGTGGTGAAGAACAACGCCTCAACGAACTACGATGTCACAGAAAAGACCATTACACCTCTGGTAAGGGGTGACAGAGCTGTGGTGGCCTGATGTACCCCACAGCAAGTGGCCCTGGCTGCAGCAATCTGGGCCAGGGAAGTAATTCTTTGACTGGACACAGCTGCATAGGAAATTATTTGAATTTCACCAAAGGAAATGCAGTAATTCCCTTTCTCGTGTTCTGGACATGGAAAGCCAGCTCTATGAGCATTTTTTAGGCCCACCATTTCACTTCCAGTTGATACCCTGGGCAGGAACCGAGACCATTGTTTAAAAAAAATAATAAAAAAAAAGTACAAATGACATTTAAAAAACATACTCAACAGAGAAATGTTTGTTATGTGGTTTAAAAAAAAAATCCCCTTAAAAAAAATCCCTTTTACATGTATAAACTGCTAACTGAGGAGTCTGTCCAGCTCTGCTCTCTCTTTACCCACATCCTCCAGCAGGGTTCCTGCTTCCCCAGCTCTCACTGGGTGCTGCTTGGTTGGGATCACACAGTCAGCGTGGCTTTGGTGTTGCAGGGCAGGTGTCCTGAAGGGTGCAGAGCATCATTAGCTGGAAGGACTGTCGATCACTACATTCTGCTTCCCTAGAAAATGTCACCAGTTTGTCACGCCTGCTCCCACCCAGCTCTGCTGCCTGCCAACCCTCTCTGCCTCTCCCCACAGGGCGGCTTTCCCCACTATGGGGAGGTCAACAACGACTTCCTCATGCTGAAGGGCTGCGTCGTGGGCACCAAGAAGCGTGTGCTCACCCTCCGGAAGGTGAGAGCGCAACCGGTGCTGGGCAGGGGCTGGCCATAGCTGTCCACTAACAGATTCAGCACGGGGAGAATGCCTCTGCCCCAGGGGCTGGCAGGGAGATCGGCCAGGTCCTGATGATGGGGAGCAGACCATGAGGAAATAAAAGAGCAGGCTCATTTCAGAGCTGCCCTACAAGCCAAGGCATCGCCTGCCACCTGGGCACCATGGTGTTCCTCTGAGAAAGCAGATTTTCATGGAGATAGTTATCTAATGGATGCACCTAGCATATTTCAGCCCTGCTTCCATCAGAGCAGATATCCAGATTTTCTGTAAAGGTAAGCCTGATGCGCTGTGACTTCTCCCTTCCAGTCCCTTCTGGTGCACACCAGCCGGCGGGCTCAGGAAGCCATTGAACTCAAATTCATCGATACCACGTCCAAGTTTGGCCACGGCTGCTTCCAGACGGCTCAGGAGAAGCGGGCTTTCATGGTGAGTTACGCTTTGCACCGGGCCACGCTTGCAGCTGGGGCTAAAGCAACCGACTGAGTCCGGCCAAGCATCTGCTTCTAGGTATAACAACGGCCAAGGCAGTGATCAGGACCATCTCGCATAAAAGACAGGCATGAATTCAACTCACACAGCAGATCCTATGCTAAGGAAGAACACGATGGTCGTGTGAGTGATCCAAGACGAGGCAGCTAGCAAATAATATACCACCATATGGCCAACCAGCTTCCATTCACCACGGGATGTTTTAAACAAGCAGTTAACTTGGCAGGCACCGTGTTGGACATATGGTCCCTTTCACCCGTAATTGTGCACTTCTTTGATTTGTTTGGAATGATTTATAACTTTAATGTTCTTAAGAGGAAAAGGTTGGGTCAAATTCAGCCACAGACTTGTGATTTTTCTGTCAGGAAGCTTCCAAAAAGGCCAAGCAGTATATTTTCTCTCAGATCCAGGGCAGAAAAAAAAAATCATCTAAACAAATCCAAAACAAATGGAGCTTCTTGAATAGTTCTGCAGCCTACACCAGGCTGGCGCCTAGGTCTGAATGTGAAATGGAGGAAGTGCTGGGTGAGCTGGGCCTTCAGCTAGCAGCAAGGAACACAACTGCCTGCGTTCCCTGCCTGCCAGCCAGAAATCCCTGTGAAACTCGCTAAGCCTCCTTAGCCCCCGGAATGGGGATTGGTTATGCAGTGTC
This sequence comes from Anas platyrhynchos, assembly GCF_047663525.1. Classification (NCBI taxonomy): domain Eukaryota; kingdom Metazoa; phylum Chordata; class Aves; order Anseriformes; family Anatidae; genus Anas; species Anas platyrhynchos. Next base: position 18,525,609 of record NC_092601.1, on the reverse strand, counting down.
TTTGCAGGGCTCTTTTAGATGTTAAGCCGTTTTCCTTCAGCTCAGCGTCAGGAGCTTGTTCTGCAGCGAGAGCGACGTGCGTGTCCTGCTCGTCTGCACTAAGCCCTGAGTAACCGTGGTGGGGGCCTTAGGGACGGGCCACGGCTTTACCTGCTTGTGGAGGCTTTATCTGCCCTTTTCTCCATGGGGTGAGAGGTTCCCCCACGTATAATGTGCTAAAACTTCACGTTTGGCTGGAAGTATTTTGTCACAGAAGTAATTCTTGCGGCCTCTTCCCTCAGACTTATTTGGTCCATGAAATCCCCGTTTCCTAGCTGGCCGAAACTCCTCAGGCTCCTGGAGCTGGCTGATGAGGCTCGGTGCCTCTGGTCACAGGAGGCCTTGCCTCGTCCAGGGCTCGAACACCAGCCGGGAGCTGCTCCCCCATGGGGGGCTCCTGGCAGTGTTCACAAGCAAAATTAACGCTCCCCCCAGCGCGCCCTGAGTGCAGGCCTAGCTCAGAGCTCTCTGGCAATGTGTGATCCTGATACATAAACCCTTTGTGCAAGGCCCCTGATGTTCTGCTCCTGATGCCTGCAGGGCTAGGGTGGCCCCAGGGCTGGCTGGTGAATGGCAGTGCAGGGATACCAGATGGGGAATGGGACCAGGAGCAGCCCTGTGAAGCAGAAAGGGGCCAGAGCTGCAGTTCTGCTCCACCCAGCTCACACACAGCCTTGAAAGCCATGTCTGTGTGCCACTAACACCAAGACCTCTCCTTTCTGCTCTCTTGTAGGGCCCTCAGAAGAAACACTTGGTGAAAGGGAAGCCGGCTGTGCAAGAGGAGTTGTAAGGGCTGCGATACACAAGGCTTCCTAAAGGGGCACCTTCAATAAAGGGGTTTCAAGCCGTGCCTGTTGCCTGCCTTCCTTCTGGAGGGGTGTCCTGCCTGTGATCAGTGCCACCTGTGCACAGCACCGTGTCCTTGAGGCACCTTGCAGCTGGGGCTGGGGCAGGTAACACTCGGGACAGGCCCGTATGGAGGGGATCAACTGGGCCAGCCGAGTGCCTGCGCTGTCCTCTGGACCCTCCCATTTTGAATGGTGAAAAAAAACCCTGCTGCCTGCCTCTGCCCAGCCTCGCTGCCCAGCTCTCCCCTTGCCATCCCTCACTTTTACACCCCAGCACTCTCTCTGCCAAGCTGGAGGCACAATCCGTGGCCTTCTCTCTCCAGGAACCCCACAGCCCCACGTGGCATCCATCCAGCCGTGGGAACGTGTGTGCAATAAGGTGGCTGCTAGGTAAGACTGGGCAGTGATGGGTTTATTCAGGTTTTGGACTCGTTTCCCGCCCGTGTTTTCCTTGCAGCCCAGCTGCCAGCGGGAAGGGTGTGATGTGTCCTGGAGCTGTGATGCTTTGGGTCGGCGGTGATCACAACTCCTCGAGTGTGGAAGCTGTCTTTGCATCCTGCACCCTCTTTGGGAACCAGGCAGGGGAAAACCCAGCCCTCTGCTGCTCTGGAGCTGCCCCCTTGGCCAGAAGGAGTCCTGAGATGCTGGTGGGAGGTGCATGAAGTTCTTGGGTCTCCAGCAAGCCCCTTTCCTCGGGGTCTGGTTCAGCTCTGAACGTGTGCTTGCAGTATTGAAGGAGGCGGCTCATCTGCAAAGGAGCAGGATGCTGAGGATGAGATGAACCAAGAAGCTCAGACCCCACGGCGTAGTGCTGGATGCCATCAGTGGCCAGGTCCCAGCTAGCTCTGTGTCCCAGCGAGGTCCCCGAGCCCTGTGCAGCATCTCTGTCCTGCCCACGGGGCTGCACATCAGAGCCTCCTCTCTCCCTTGGCTGGTGGGTCCCTGGGCAGCTCTCCAGTGGGTGGCTGAGGATCCAGGCCGGAGCTCATGATGGGAATGATGAGATCATCCATGTTTGGCATCACCAAAATTTTCTGTAAAGAGGAATCCAAACAAACAAGTGATTTTAAGTTCCACTACCTGAGTGCTGATGCTTTGGCCTGGAAGTGGCTGTGGCAGGAGCCACAGGAGCTTGGGGCAGAGATCAGGGCTAAAAACAGCTCCTGGGCTCCCAGCTCCTCAGCTTTGAATATCTCCAGGTAGGAACAAGCAGGAGCAGCTTATTTTTGGCTGGCTCACTTGTACGGAGGGTTTCAGGAGTGGTTATGGCAGAGGGCAGTGACCAGGGCTTTGAGGATATTCAGATGGATTACTCTCTAAGGGCATTTGGGTACCTGAACATCTATGGGGAACCTTCTGTTCTTCAAGCAGAAATCTCAAGGGTGAGAAGCAGAAACCAAACCAGCAGGGTTTGCTCAGCCCTTTAACAAACCCAGCCCTTCGGGACAGGCACCTGAAATTCATGCTGCAGCTTCTTCTCGATCCACTCGGTGACGTGGAGGAACGTCACCTCCCGCTCGCCCAGCTTGGGGCGCACCTTCAGCTCCAGCTGGGGTGGGACACGGAAGCTGTACCTGCGAGGGGGAGGACAGCAGCAGAAAGCATCAAGCATCACGTCCCACGCACGTGGCACAGCCCCCGTGGCCAGCTTGTGGACCCCCCGGGAGGAAGGAAGGCAGGTACCAGACACGGTCCGTGGGCGGCGGGGGCACGTTCACGGCCAAGGTGCCCGCCAGCTCCTGCACCTCCACCGTCAGCAGCAGCGGCGTGTTGGAAACTTCCTCGATCTTCTTTTTGATGAACTCGTTTTCGGTGGCCTTCTGGAAGTACTTGGACTTGGCGATCTTATCCACAAAGCGCAGGATCTTCCGGCCCGTGCTGTTCCCGCTGACGTGGCTAAAGCGAGGGGAGCCGCGGGGTGAGACCCGGAGCCGTGCTGGTGCTCAGCACCCCCAGCCACCTGCCACCAGCACCCCGCAGGGATGGGCCTCCCTTGCCAAGGGCTGCCACGATGCATCGGGACCCCTGCCTGAGCCTCCCCCAGCACCTCCCTTTCTGCCCCATGGCCCCGAGCAGCCCCTCACCCCTCGGTGCCGGGCGGGGGCACCCGCTCTCCTAGGGCTCCTGCGGGCTCTGTGGTGGCGATGTCCTCCTCGTCGGAGGAGCCGGCGCTGGATGACTCCGCGTCGCTGTCTGCCAGCAGGATCAGCCGAGGCTTGGCCCTGTGAGCCCCGGGCTGCATCAGTGCCCTGGCACCAGCACCCTCTCGCCTCGCTCAGGTGGGAGGATGCGGATGCCACCCAGCCACATGCGGTCACCTTACCCCTCTCCTCCTGCCTCCGCCGGGCCGCTGTCCTCTGCGGCACCCTCCTTCCCCAGCTTGCAGAGGTTCATCTTCGTCTCAAGGGTCATCTGCAAGGAGCCGCTGTAGGTGACCTCCATGTCCACCCAGAGCCCTGCCGGGGAGGGAAGGGGCGAGCCCCTGTCAGTGCCGCAGGGGCTGAGGGCTGCTCATGTGCCCACCAAAACCTCCCTGCTTTGGGGACCGGGCTGGCACCTCAATAACAGCTGCTGTGCATCCTGCCACTCTGCAAGGCAGCAGGGTTCATACCTCGGTCGTTGATGGTGGGCTTGGAGGTGCTGAGGATGGAGGGGATGGACGTGCCCATGTCCAGCTCCGTCAGCGTCAGCTCGTTCATGAAATACGGGAGCTGATGGAGAGAAACCACACAGGGATCATCACCACAGCCTGGCACCCACCATCGGGACAGGACGGGGCTCTCCTTGCTGCTGCCACCTCCCGTGCCCCCAGGGTCGTTCCTGCTTCTCACCTTGATCTTGCTCAACTTCTTCTGGATCTTGCTGGCCACCTGCTCGGCCCAGTAGTGCTCCCGGAGGAAATCCCAGAAGATGCGCCCCACCAGTGCGTTCACCCAGGCCGTGCACCCCTCGCTGCGCCCGGCTGTGTCCTCGCCGAGCTGCGGGTGGGGAGAAGCCACGAGCGCCTGGAGCAGGGTGGGACCTGCAGGCTGGGGCTGTGCTCCCCAGCACCACAGCTCGGCCACCCAAATCATGGTGCCAGGAGGGAGGAGGTGAACAACAGGGCCAGGAGGCAGCGGCACTGAGGGCTGGATCTGCCCCACTCACCTTCCCGGGCGTAGGGCTGCTCAGCACGCTGTGAGGGGGGCTCTGCTCCGGGCTGCCCCCAGCCTCTGCCGGCACGAAGCGGGCCATGTAGGTGCTGTAATCCAGAAAAATCTTCTGTCGGACATTTCCAGCCAGGTCCTTGAGTCTGATGGCAGAGGGGATGTCCTCGGTGCTCCCTCCACTGCTGCTGGCAGTGCTCTGCGGAGCCGGTCCCATGCCTGGGGACACGGGGACACGACCGGGCTGGTTGCAGCGAGGGGTGACGTGGTGCCCCTGCTGCTGCACAAGCTGTGGGCTGGTGAGCCCTGTCCCAGCTCCTCCACCTCCCTCCCCGCTCCCTGCTGCCTTCCCAGAGCCTGTCCTGGCACGGGGCAGCTCCCAGCCACGGATCAGTCCCGGTGTGGAGCAGTGGCCACATCTCACCTGGCCTGGCTTCACCGTGGCTGCTGCTCGGGGTCCCGTGGCAGGCTCGCAGGAGGTGCTGGTACCACTCCTCCTTCTCCCTCCCCGTCCGCCCAAAGAGGTACAGGCACCTTTCCCTGCAGTCCCCTGGGATGTCCTGGGTGGGCACCTGTGGCTTCTTCATCCCTTCGTCCCCCTGCGGCTCCGTGCCGTGTTCATCACTGCTCCTGTGCTCCGTGTCCGGCCGGTCCGGGAAGAGGATGCAGATGGGGTACTTCTTGTTCCACAGCCGCTTTCGGGCTAGGCAGGGGGGGCAGAGGAAGACCTGCAACACCAAGAGTGGCCGTGAGGCACTGGGGGTCCCTGCGAGGGGACAGCCCCCCGCTCCCAAGGGCAGCTCCGCGGTCACCTTGGCATCGGTCATGTCATAGCAGCGCTGGCTGATGAAGGTGGCCTCGAGGATTTCCTCCGCGAAGGCGGCCCGGCGCGGGATGTTGTTCTTGGGGTAGGAGAGCTTGAGGGTGGCCCCGTCCAGAGTGGCCAGCACCGAGTGCGTGAGCGATGGGTGGTAGAGCTCGGGGTCGTAGACGTGCAGCTGGTTCAGCCAGCCCTGGAGGGGAGAGGAGCCGGCTGCCCCGTGGTGCCGTGCAGCTTTGGGCAGCCCCAGCATCCAGCTCCTAGCACCCAGCCCCAGCACCCACAACCACCCCTCTCCTACCTGGAGGCCGTGGGCTCCCCGCGGGCCCCCCGGGAGCAGCTCAGGGCGCAGGCGGCCCCGCGGTGGCGGAGGCTTGAGCAGGAGGAGCAGGATGGCGAGGAAGCCCAGCAGCAACCCACCGGTGAGCCCCAAGCAGAGCCCAGCAGCGTAGGGTGGCAGCGGCAGGACCAAGTAGCCGTAGGCGAGGAGCGCGATGCAGACCAGGGCCCTGCCCGGCACCGAGCCCCCCGGCCGGGCTGCTGGAGGCTGCTCTGGGGGCTCGGCCTCCTGCTGCACAACCTCCACCACCTGGATGACATCCCCGTAGGAGCAGATCTCGTAGCGGCAGTTCAGGCTGGGCTCCCAGGGGCTCCAGTCCCGCACCCGGCGACCCCCAGCCCCTCGCCCCCCTGGCTCCCCTCGCCCGGGGCTGCCTCCTGCTTTCAGCCGTGCCGTGGGGCTGCTCTCCTCGGCCATGAGCCGGCTCAGCCGGCTGAGGGGCTCCTGCACGGCCTCCGACAGCCTCCTCTTGGTGTCCTCCAGCTTGGCCTCCCGCAGCCGGAGCAGGGCAGCGCGGCTCTCCGACGGGGAGACGCTGGGCGAGGACGGGGCCGTGCGGGACTTGGCCAGGCTCAGCCGCGGCTGCGGCCCCCGTGGGATGTCAGCCAGGAGCATCCCCGCGGGCTGGGGCGAGGGGAGAGGCTTCGTGTCCCCATCCACAGGGAAAATGATCCCGCAGCCGTCCCGGCCGCCGCTGTCCTCCCTGGTGCTGGCGGGCTGAGGCTTTGTCCCATCGGTGTCCCTGTGCCAAGGGGAGCCTGGGGATGGTGCCAGGGTTGGGGAGGCGTCCGCTGCTGCCACAGCCTGCTCTGCCATCGCGCGCATCGCCGACGGTGCCGGTGCTGCCGAGGGAATGGGAGGGAGCAGCTCAGCTTGGTGCCACGTCGAGGCTGCCTGAACCCCTGAGCAGGTGCATGATATCGGTAGGAAGGATGGGAGCTGCAGGCCAGGCTCTCAGGACCATCGTGGGGCTGAGCCCAGCACCCAGAGCACCGGGCTGAGCACAGGGAGCTCGTCCTCCACCCCCACCCCTCCTCTCACAGCATCCCCGTGGCAGGAGCGGGGCTGAGCAGGTCCCGGCTGCAGGTGGGTGCTGCCCCTCGGGCTGCCTCGTGCCTGGGATGTGCCTCAGCCAGGATCTTCAAAGCATTTTCCTACCACGAATTAATTACAGGCTGCGTCGCAGCTGCCTCCAGCTCCATTTATGTAATCTCCTGCTTCGCGGCTTTCGCTTTGCTTCTGATTTACACGCGCCAACTGTTAACCCCAAATAATCTGGGGGGACGCCCGGGGCTAGGGGAAGGGAGAGATCGCAGCAGGTCCTGGGGCTGGCAGCCCGCGGGGAGCGGTGCTGGGGAGCTCCTTCCCTCGCCTGCAGCGATGCTCTGGCAGGATCTGCCCCCTCTCAAGGGCTTGCTCCTTGCATTTACTCGGCAAACCCAGCACCGGGATGGCACCACCCAGGGCTCCGGCACCCCCAGCGCACCCTGAGCCTGGTGGCTCAGTGCCACAGCTGTCCCCAGTGCCAAACCTGTCCCCGGTGCTGCCTGGGCCCCCCCAGCCATGGTTGTGCCTACCAGAAAGACCCGGTGCTGATCCGTGGCCCTGTTGTTGGCTCAGGGGCTCAGCAGCTCCCCAGCATGTGGCACGGGCTCGGTGCTCCGCTGCGCCCTGCTTGGTGTTTGGTTACCTCTGCTCCGGTATTCCTGGGTTATAAAAGCTAAAAAAAAAAAAAAAAAAAAAAAAAGGAGGTGGGGGGGGAAAGAAAAAGTCTGTTTCCTGAGAGACCATTAGCAGAGTGGAAGACTGAGATAATAATAGCCTGGGTTTACATGGGAGTTTTCAGCTGGCAGGGACAGCGAGTACAGCGGGGGCTACGTGTGCGCTGCTGAGACGCAGCCACCTCTGGGGAGTGGGGGTGGCCGGGGGGGTGCGGAGCAGGGGGACGGACCCTGGGGGTGCCACAGCAGGGCCACCAGCACCCCGGTGGGGGCTCCGTGCGGGGCAGCCCCGGTGAAGGTCTCAGCTCAGGGCTCAGAAAGCACATATTGAGCCTAGAGGTGTCTCTGGAGGCAGCTTTGGAGGCTTCTCATCTCTCTCTTTCTGGCTCGGGTGCAGGATCCTGGCTTGACGTGGTGCAGAAGGAGACACAAGCGCAGCCTGGACAGGGGGGTGTCCCCGAGCACCTCCCCGTTCCACACCCCCCTTTGCACGCACGAGGCAGCAAAAGTGCGCTCCTGCCGTGCTTCGCTGCCCGGCGCTGGCTCACGCCCACCGATGATACCTACACCCTCCCAGGTGGGCCATTGCCAAAATGGTGTTTGCTTTTGATGTAAAAACAAGGAGAGTTAATTGAAAAATTAATCTCCAGCAGCCCTCTGCAGCTAATGAGAGCTGCCGGTGGCTGCCGGAGGCGGGCTGGCACCGCTAGCGGGGCTTGTGGCAGGGCTCTGCCTCCTCCCAGAGAGGTTTTTATCACCCAGCCAAACAAGTTGGAAATCCCTCGTCTAATTATCTTCACAACGTACCGCCGCAGAAACCAAATTGCTGTGGTTACGAGCGCTGTAGCTGGAGAGCTCCCTGCATTATCCTGTGATTAAGGAGCGCAGGGCTTTGAAGAAAGTCTCGCTGCAACCTAAGGACATCAATTTTCTGCGCACCGGCATCTGACGAACGCAGACTGCTTCCAGGCAGAACCCGAGAGCTTTTAGAGCAGGCACGGCTTCACCCCCTGAAAAAGCTTCAGCAGAGGGGCCGGGTGGGCGATGCTGCCGCCACGCAGGGTCCCGGTGGCTGCTGCAGCTGCTCCTGGAGCCTGCCTGCTTTAGGCTGCCTGCAAACCTGCACCTGGAACATCTCCGTGGTGCTTCAGCCTGCTCCGAGCCTGCCTGGTGCCCCCCTCGTTTGAGCTCGGTGGCTGAGGAGAGGCAGCGCCCGCTCCCCACAAAGCAGCACGGAGCATCCTCGGCTCCCCACCACCCCAGCCCCAAGCTCATCCTCCCCATGCCTGCCACGAGCCATCAATCCCCTGGGCTCGAGCGGGAGCGCGGCGGAGCCCGCGACGCACGCCTGACCTAATTTAAACCGGCAGCATCCAGAGGGCAGGAGCAGTGGCCCTGCGTGGGGGGCTCCACGTGCCGGGCAGCTGCAGCCCCCGGCTCTTGCTCCGGGCTGTGGGATGTGGACGTGTCACCGTCAGGAGGGCCCAGAAACCCTTTAAGCGCTTTGCTCCAGGCCTGGCTCCTGCTGCCTGCAGCTCACCTTCACCGCACAGCCCTTACCTTGCGGCACGCGGGGCTGCTGCCCCCTCCTCCTCCAGGAGCCCCCACACCCCACGTACCCCATGGGGGCACCCAGCTCACATCCCACACCCCCCCTCCACGCCATCCCCGCAGACCCAGGCCCAGCAGGGACGGTCCCCACAGGGGCTGCTGGAGCCCGGCTGCCCCCTTTGCCCCCTGCTATTAGGGTGGCGGGATGGGGCCACCATCCCCGCTGAGCCTGCACCCCACAGTGCCCCCCACTTTGTGCCCCGTGGTGCCCGCAGCCTGTCCCGCACCCCTCGGGGGGGCTCCTCGGGGGTGCCCGTCCCCATGTCCCCATGTCCCCTGTCCCCCCACGTTCCCACGTCCCCCCTGCTCTGTCCCGAGCCCCCCCGGAGCCGCTCACCGAACCCCAGCCCACGGTGGGGGGGGAGCCCCCAGCTCCGTGCCGGTCGCTGCCCGGCCCCCCCAGCACCGCTCCGGGCACCGGGGCTGCCCCCGGCACCGCTCCCTGCGGGGGTCCCGCTCCCGCAGCGCCCGTACCTGCCCCGCGCTGCCGGGAAGGGTCCGCTCCTGGGGCTGGGGGGCCGGTACCGGGGGAGATCGGGGCCGGTACCGGGGGGGGGGGCAGTGCCGGTGCCGGTACCGCAGGGCTGATGCCGGTGGCGGTGCCGGTACCGGAGGTGAGGGCTCAGCCCCGGTCCCAAGGCGGGGTCTGGGTGCCCGGTGCAGGGCTCGGAGCTCGCCCCGCTCCCCACCGCCGGTACCGGAGCATCCGCAGGACCGCGCCGGGCCCCGCTCCGCCCCGCCGAGCTCCGCCCCGGGGCCGGCTCCGTTCGCGTTCAGCCGGCCCCGGTGCTGTGCTGTGCGGTGCGGGGGGGGGGGCAGCGGGGACACACACACACACACACAGCCGGGACCCCCCCGTCCTGACCCCCCCGGTGCCGCGGAGCCCCGGCAGGAGCCGCCCCCTCCCCTCTCCCGGTGCTTCGCTGCCCCGGGGGGGGGACGCACCAGGAGCACGCGGGGGACCGGAGCGGCCCCAAAAAGCCCCAAAACTGCGGGACGGGGCTGGGGGGAGCGGAGAGGAGCGGGGGAGACCCCCCCCTAGGTGGGACCCCCCCCCCCACAGCGCACGCCCCCCGGTGGCCCCGGGGCTCCGCGGAGGGGGCGGGGCCAGAGTGGGAGGGGCTTTTTTGGGGAGGGGGGCGTGGTCGGGGGGCGGGGCGGGGGGGTGGCAGTGGGCGGGCGGTGGGCGGGGAGGCGGAGGGGGGGGCTCCGCCATGTCGTTCTGCTCCTTCCTGGGGGGCGAGGCGTTCCGAGACCACTTCGAGCCGGGTGAGCGCGGCCGGGGGCGACCCTAAAAGTCGGGGGGGTCCTGCTGGGGGTCGGGGGGAGGTTGGAGGGGTTTGGGGGGTCGTTTATAAAGGGGGTCGGGGGGGGTGGTGTGGCTGGGGGGCTTCGTCCTGCGGGGATGGGCTGGGGGCGAGCCCCGGGGGGTTGGGGGGAGGCTGGAGGGGTCGGGGGGGCTGCCTATAAAGGGGGTCTGGGGGCGAGCTCAAAGCCCCCTTTTGGTGCCTGGCCCTGGGCTGGTGGCTGCCCCAGGGGGTAGAGCCCAGGGGTGAGGGTGTCCTGGGGCAGCTGACACGGCCCCGGGGGGCTTCTCGGGGGTCTCAGTGCTGAGCCCCCCTTCCCTCTGCCATTCCCCCCCCCCAGGTATCTACGCGTGTGCCCGGTGTGGCTACGAGCTGTTCTCCAGCCGCGCCAAGTACGAGCACTCCTCGCCCTGGCCGGCCTTCACCGAGACCATCCACGAGGACAGCGTGGCCAAGCGCAAGGAGCGCCCGGGGGCCTTCAAGGTGAGGGGTCCCAAATGCTCAGAATGGGGTGAAAAAAGCCCGTTTCTCATAGCAGGGTCCATGCTGACAAAAGGCCCCTTGTGACCCCCTCCTTGTGTCGCCAGGTGTCCTGTGGCAAGTGTGGCAACGGGCTGGGCCACGAGTTCCTCAATGACGGGCCCAAGAGGGGGCAGTCCCGCTTCTGAATATTCAGCAGCTCGCTGAAATTTATCCCGAAAGGTAAGGGCTGCGCCTCACCGGGCTGCCTCTTTCCTCGTGGTTATCTGTTGGGGTTGCTGCCAGCCTGGCTGCACGGTGAGGGATGCGGTAAACCTGGAGCCCCCCAGGCCCCCAGCAAATCCCACACGCCTCAGGCTGATCAGTGGGTGGCTCTGTGGGGGCTCTCTGACCTTGCATGGTGGAATATGGGGCATGCTGGAGGTGCCCCAGGTCCCTGTGTGTCAGGGGAGCAGCAGAACCCTGGAGGCTTTCTGCTGGTGGTGCAGAGCCAGGGCAGGATGGCGCTGAGCTTGCTGGCTCATTTCCTGCAGTAGTCACGTGCAAGGTTTGAACATTTCTTCCGCTTTATGGTAGGCAAAGGCCAGTTCTTTCTGCAGTGGTTGTGGTGCTGTTTGCTTGCCCACTGTCAGAAAAAGGCTTTGGGAGGCTGTGTCTGAGCTCAGGGCAGCACCCCAGCCGTGTCTTGCTGTTCTGATTATCCGACTGCAGTGCTACACAGGGGCCCTGATTTCTTTCCTCCCCCTCTTCCAGGCAAAGCAGATAAGGACCCGAAGGAGAAGTAAGCGAGCTGCTCTACACAACATGCTGCTGGGGGCTGATCCTGCGTTCACATCTTGGGGTGCACTGGGAGCAAGACACCCCCCGACAAAGCTCCTGGTGCCCCCAGGCCGGCTCCATGCTCCGAGACATCCCCATTCTGGGTGCTGGGAGGGAGCTGGGAGGGAAGGGGAGGCTGTGGCTGCCCTGCACTTGCTGGGGGCTGGGTTGTATGACCCGTGCCTGAGGTTATTTTGCACGAGTTAAGCTGGAGGCTGCAGCTCTTCATTTTACCTTCCCTTTCCCCCTCCCATTTTCCCCCAGACATCCCTGCCTCTGCCAGCAGCTGCTGCTGCGTCCTTTCTGCTTTGCCCACTGCAGCAGCACCCGTGCCTGCGTCCCTGCCTCCGCTGGGTGCTGGGGCAGTTCTGGTGGTGCCCAGCAGAGCTGGGGCTGCCTCAGCGCCGTGGCAAGAAGGGCAGATGCTGCCTTGCCACCGCTGCCACCCAGAGCCTCCCTCCTGACGTCTCGGAGGGGGGATGGCGCTGGATTAGCGGGGAGCAGAGCCTGGGTTAATCTCTGGTGCTATTCTGGGCTGGGATCATGGTATGAATTGCCCTCTGTAAACCCTTCCAGGATGCTGGGGCAAGGATGTTCTTATGACCCTGCTGGACAGCACCCGGGTTTTTTACCCCTCGACCCAACATGCAGGCAGCAGAGGCGGTTCTGCATTTACTGTGTCCTCTGGGCCTGGCTCTGGCTCTGCCTCACAGCAGACCCGGTATTACTGCGTTGTAACCCTCGTGGTGTGAACGGTTCCTCCTTACTTTATGCTGCTGTAAGGGAGGCCAGAACCAGGCTCACCGACTGCACCTTGCACAACTCAGGCTTTAGGAGTCACCTTTGCGTTCTCTCTGCACTCAAAAGGGCTCTGACACTGATTCCTCCTTAATTCAGGGTCTGATTCGTGGCCTTCCCTCACTGCCCTGCTTTGCTCACTGCCCAGGAACCAAACCCTCCTCTTTGAAATCGGGACAGGAGGGTTTCTGGGCACAGGAAACCTTTGACCCATGGGTCTGATGGTGTAACTGGTGCAGCACGTGAGCGGGGTGGTGCAGCCACGCCACAGCGTTACGGTTCAGCTGCACTCGGGGCACTTTGGGGGCTTTTCTCCACGTGCTTTTTGCCTCCTCGGGCCTCCTGGGCTAGAGGGAAGGGCACCGGCCACAAGTGCAATGTGCCGGCTCATTCCCTGGAGCTCACTGCTCATCTTGTACCTCTTCGAACACTGAAAATAAACAAAAAATAAAACATTGATTCACTGTGTTAGAGAAATAGCCGTCTTATTTTGTCTTTTAAAAACGTTCCTGCTGGTGCCTGAGGAGTCTGCAGCTGGGGGGATCCCCCAAAGCTGGGGTGGGTTTGTGTCTTCCCCTGGGTTTTGGATGGGAGGACGCAGATGCATTGGAAGTCTTCAGGCTTTGCCAGAGTCAAAACTTTAACCGGGGATGGTTTTCTTTAACCTTAAGTCACCATTTCAGCTCAACTACAGGTGCTTTTAGGCTGTTTCAGTGTGTTCTTGCTAAATCACAGCCTCTGGCAGGACGTGCTGGGAAGGAGGGATGGGTTTTGGCAGCGTCTCAGCAGTTTCCCTGTGAGAAGCCAGTTGTCGGTGGCAGCTCTGCTGTCCCCTGCCCCCAAAAGTCTCTTTGTCCTGGCTTCCTGGAGGCTGAGCTGGGCTTTGCTGGACTCCGCATCCCCTGGCTCTGTTACACTAATTGCTAATGAGATCCCGGCCTGAGCTCCAAGCTGCTTTTCAGCTAATTAATCCCCCCTGACCCGCTGCTTCGCCTCCAGCCTGGTGCCCCCTGAGCGAGGCCTGGAGGCCGGGGCAGGGCTGGGGCCTCCTCCCAGCGCCCAGGTGGCACCGGGAGGGGCCGGGGGGGTCATCTCGCTGTAATTCGGATTGACTAATTCGGAGTGACTGTAATTCGGATTGCCTGCAGTTCGGGGAGCGGCCGCGGGAGGGTGCCCGCGGTGTTCCCAAGCCTCTGCTGAAGGCTGGATCCTCGCCCCGGGCTTCCCTCAGGGCACGAGCAGAGGGCAAGCAGCGGGTGTTGCCCTCGAGCAAGCGGGAGGGACACAAAAAAAAAAAAAAGAAAAAGGAAAAGAAGTGGGGAAAAAAAAGGAAAAAAAAAAGAAAAAGGGAAAAAATAGAAAAAAGGGAAAAAAATGAAAAAGGGGGAAAAATGGAAAAAAAAGGAAAACAAAAAGGAAAAAAGGGGAGAAAAAAGGGAAAAAGAAAAAAGAAAAAGGGGGAAAAGGAAAAAAGAAAAAAGGGAAAAAAGAAAAAAGGAAAAAATTAAAAAAGGAAAAAAGAGGGGAAAGAGGAAAACATAAGAAAAAGGGGAAAAAGGAAAAAAAGGTGGGGGGAAGGAAAAAATAAAGGGAAGAGAAAAAGAAAAAAAAGGGGAAAAAAGGAGAAAAAAATGAAAACAAAACCAAAAAGCCCAGGATGCCCTCCCAGGGATGAGATGCTTTTCCAACCTGTGCCTACAGCTGCTGATGCCACAGCCTGGCACGGGAGGCTCGAAGGCTTCAGGCAGTGCTGTGGGTGCAGGATGCAGCCCACCGGGGGCAGATCCCCCCCCCCCGAGCCTCCCCAGCTCCCCTGGGCACCCCGGATCCCCCGGCCCCGCAGCGAGGGGCTCAGCCCCGGCCGGCCCTGCCTGCATGGCTGGCCCGGAGCAGCCCTTCCCCCGTCATTAATCCTAATTTTATTATTGCGCTAATGTCAATTCTGGCTTAATAGGAAGATTTTGCTTAGTTGGGCAAAAGAGGCCCCGTATTGGCGACGTGGGCTTAATGACATAAAGGGCTCAGAAGACAGAAATTGAATTACGTTAGCAGGCCGACGTAAACTTCCCTGGTTGTTTAAAAAATCATTAATTTCCTCCCCCGTAGCCTCCAGCTGACCTCGCTTTTTAATTTTTTTAATTTTTTTATTTGCATGACATGAGGTGGACCTGCCTCTTTGACCCTCCTCGGCATGGCTCCGGTGGAGAGCCGAGCGGCCAGAGCCCAGCGAGATTCAGATTAATTCCCCTAATAAAGACGACAAGCCCTATAGAAATTGCGTTATGCGAGGAAAAAGAAGATGACCTGGAGGCATTAGGGAGCTCTAATTACCATTATTCCTGCGAGCAAGTGCCACAGGAAGAACAAGCAGGCTGCCCAGGGAGCCCTCCACCTGCAACGGGTTTCTTTTACCTTAAATTTTCAGTTTTATTTCAATTTGGCCGCTACCAGGTGGAAGGGCTGAGTGCTGCTGGGGGGGCCAAGGCCAGGTTCGGGTTGCCCCTGCAATCCCAATCCTTTGTAGGGTCGCCATCCCTGCCCAGCCCACTGGGTACCACGCTCTGCAGGCGCTTAGGAACACCATTTAATAAGAATTGTTCCAATTCCTTGCGGGGCCATAAAACTGCAGCAAGGGCTGGAGCTGGTTTTATGTCAATGGCAGAAAATAAAGATATGGGAATTTAAAAAAAAAAAAACGTGCACCCTGCTGGTTTCCCTGGCACGCAGGGGGCTGTAAGGAGCCGAGGTGCCCCCCGCCAGCTCGCCTGCTTGCCCCCATCCCAAGAGCACACCTGTCAATAGGGCACAGCCAGCAACAGCTGGGGGAAATTAAAGGCTTATTTCACTTCGTTCGCTGCTAATAACTTCATCTATCTTTATTCCGGGCTGCCTCCCACCCGGCAGCCGTCGCTCACCCAGTGGGAGGGAATCGCTGACCGATTTCGTGGAGTTTGCTTAATCCCAGTGAACCTTCCCCAGCCACGAGGTGAGGAAATTTGTTTTCAGTTTGCGGTGCGCGTTAATTAGGGAGATAATGACTGGAAACACTCGGAGCGAGTCTGAGCTCGACGGAAAAATGTTTAGCCCGAGGAAAATTTAAATCATTTTTTTTTTCTTCTTGCCTGGCTGCTGAGATCTGACTTTTTAAGGCAATTAGCGAGAGTTTATTTGCTAATCAGTCATACTTATACGCTTGCTCTGGGGTCTTATCTCACGCTCCCAAGTGCACATCGCTTCTAATCATAAGCTGCGTTTTTGATGTGTGAAATACCTGTCCCGGGATGCTGTGTGTGCTGCCGGCTGTGCCAGGATGCGGTGATGGGGCTGCCGCTCGTCCTGTTCGCTCCTGTGCCTCCGCCTCTGCTTGCTTTTCCCACAGAGCACCCAAAGGTCCCTGGGCTCTGTCCGCATCCCAAGCGCATGTGTTTTTTTGGGATGCCTTTCCCCACAGAGGGGTGCCTTTTCCCACAGAGGCTGCCCAGGCTGGGCCATGTCCATCCCAGCTCACAGCAGGGCCGTGGGGGTGCAGGGGAGCTGTGGGTGTCCCCGTGTCCCCCCATGGAGCTGCTGGAGGAACCCACCCCAAGGTGCCCAGGAAAGCGGCTCCGGGATGCGCCAGCATCACTCCAGCGCTGCCTGGGGGAGCTCGGAGCAAACCTCCCCCTGGCACAGGGTCTGGCACAGCCCCACAGCCGCCGCTTTCGGCAGCAGATTCCAAGCCCCTCGGTGACCTCAGCCCACTGAGAAATTTGCCTTTTGCCTGAAAACATGAAGGCAGTCATGCTCCTGCTGCTTTGCGGGGCATGCTGGACGTCAGCGGCACTGGGGACCCATGGAGACGCCTCGGACACAGCAGGATGAGGTCTGGGTGTCCCCTGGGGGACACAGGGCTCCTGTGGCATTTCAGGTGCCCTAAATGTGCCGTGCCCCAAATGTGCCATGCCCCAGAGCCGCCGATGCCCACGCCAGGCTCTCCCCTCTGCCCGGCCGCTTCTAAGCGCTGCGCTTCGCTGTCTGCAGTAATGATTTGTTGCTTGTAAAACCACCGTGATTAACTACAGTTTAGCCTCCTAGTTTCATGTCTTATCATGTTTCATCTCACACAAAAGACATTTACAGTCTATTTTCAACTTCAAAGCAAATGCTTCTTGCGTGAGCATTAAGGAAGGCAAATATTTAAGCAGAACCTGTATGGTATTAGCGTCCCTTGATGTTCCCTGCTGAGCGAGGATTGATGGCTGCCTGAAAAGGCAGGTTTTTCCCATTGTTTTATGCACCAGTGATTAATATTTCATGTTCCCACTGTTACATATTTGCTGGCTGGCACTGGCCTACCCTGACAGAGCTTTCCCCGTGTTTTACATGTCTAGCTTTTATGCACTTCGATATAGGAAGTGCGACTCTTGGCAGGGCCCTTTGGGCTTATTGAAGCCTCCTGACCGAGTTTTTCGAATTACGTTCATCTTGATGGCATTAGGCTGATAGCATGTTTTCTTTTCCCCCTGATATCTCTGTCCTATCAGTTTGTGGTGCCCTGCCCCAGCTTTGGGGGTTGCTGTGGGATGGGGACAGCAGCATCCCTCCCTTCCTGGCTGTGTGCTGCCTTTCCCTGGCAGGGACATTGGGGATGGCACCGGGACAGGGCACCCTGTGCCTGTGCCACCCCACAGGGGTTTGCAGGGCTTGCATTGAACTCACCAACACTTTTGCACTGTGCAATCAAGCCTACAGGAAAAAAAAAAAGAAAACAAGTTCCTGGTCGACCTTGTCAAAGCAGCAGGAAAATAGCCCAGGACCAAATTCCTCTGCTTTGAACACGATGACACACTGGTGTGCATTTGTCTGAATGCAAAACATATTAAGACCAGGAACTGCGAGGGACGGCTCTGCTTATCATCTAGCTTGGAGTTAATATAATTCAATTAGTATGAACAGTAAATATAGCTCGTTTTAATTTAGATGGAGGGCTTGCTGCAGCTCTATCCTTTAATTTCAGGAGAGGGGAAGCTGTGGGAGGACTGCCAAGAATTTCTGCAAACCCCACATCGTCTCCAGGGCCGTGGGCGCTTGCTTCGGGTGCGGAGGCCACCTCCGAGTGGGCACCCATCAAGGGGTCTTCCTCTGGGCCTTTGGAATACGGGGACTGTAAACTGCACCAGCATTGGATGAGAAATAGGGACTGGAAAGCCACCAGGAGGAATCAGCAGCGCAGTCTATTTAAAGAGGAAACGATCAGCTCGGGAGAGAGCTGCCGACATGTGTCTTCAGGGCTGTGCTGCATTCTTCGGAGATTATTTTAAATGTGTGCATCTTTTCCGCATCACGGTCTATCTTTGTTCCCCTCTGACGTCTTGAGTCGGGGATGGTATTTTATGGCCACGGCGGTGCCTGCCAGCAGCACGACAGTTCTGCTGGAAATTAACTCCGCCGAGCTTTAAAAACCTCGCAGCCATAAAATTCAAAGTAAGAGATCAAACCAGTTAAGCTCAGACTAATCTAAGCCACTGGCTCTGGCAGGCCCAGCATCTAGGCTCCGGCGGGGGATGAAGTGCTTGGGAAGCTCTCGGCAGCGCCGGAGCAGGTGAGCTGCTGCCCTGCTTCTCGTGGCCACGTCCCGTGTCCGTCTGTCCGTCCGTCCCGGCACAGCATGCTCCCTGCTGTCCGTCCGGAGCGGTTAACCCCAACTGTGGTGCTTCCTACCCACCCACCTCGGTTGGAGGGGCAGAAATCGGGTGGATGATCTTTTTTTTTGAATGGGGTCTGCCTCGAGCTGAGCGGGGTTTGTGGGCGCAGCGTGCACGCGAGCGTGCAAACGTGCGCACGGGGCGAGGTCGGTGGCGGGTCAGGGGCTAATGAAGCTCATGAAATACATCCTCCGCTGCTCACTAGGCCAAGTGGAGTGTTTTCTATCATCCCTCCTGACATTACCGCATAACTTAGATTGCACTTAATTAAAATAGCTCATTTAACTGATGGCTCCTCAGACGCAATGCTGAAGGTTGTTCGCTCTTCCTGCGCAGCCCCCACGCAGCACGGAGGTGCAGTAAGTGGGCACAGCACGATGCACTGCCCGCTGGTCCACCACGCTGTAGGGAACAACTGCTGCAAATGGCACCCGAGGGGCAATGAAAATGCAAAAATTCAATCCCCAGACCCATGATTGGTGTTGATCCAGGGTAAGTGCAGCTTGCTCTGCATGGGAGCAGCTGCCCAGGCAGGCGTGCAGCCCTGTGCCCCCATCCCATCCAGGGTGCAGGTTTTAGCTGGGTTTAGATGAACATCTCTGCCCGGGTATAGATGAAACAGAGGAAAATAATGAAAAGCTGTAATTTGCCAATACATGCTGAAGGGCGAGACAGGTCGTGTCTTCAATTACAGCTGCTCACGTGTGTGAGTCGCCAAAAAATGCAAGGTATTCGTTTAATTTCTCCATTTGAGGCCAGCACGGTATCCTGATACTTATCAAAACAGAGGTTTGGATGTGTGCTCTGGGGAGGAAACTTACTCTTGCAGACAGCCCGCGTCAAGCCAAGACACCACTTAAATCTTCAGAACTGTGCCTAGATTGAACCTGTAGTCGGGCGTGGGCCGGTCTCGTGGCGCGGGATCGTTTTTACCCGGGATTGTGCAGGATCTGAATTTCTCCTCTGCACAGCAGCGGAGAGAAGTGCTTCCCGATCCCTCTCCCCAAACCAGGGCAGTGCCCGTGGGAGCTGTCACCACCCTGAGCGTGGCCTCCACTGGGTTCAGGCATTTTTCCTTGGCTGTCCCCAGTGCCTAGGAATGGGGCTGGAGCTGGCGCCCATCCCTGCCCCAGCGCCGCCGCTGTGCTGTCCCTGGGGAGAAGCGGCAGAGCCACACCAGTGCCCTGCTGGCAGCTCTGGCTGCAGGGCTCCAGCCCACTGGGAAGGGTAAACGACTGCAAAGCCATAAAGAAGTCTGTAAAATTAGCGGCTAATTAGCAGTGACTGCGGTGCTGCCACGCTGCTGCCGTTCCCTACGAGCGCGGCGCGCGCCGCACAGCTCTGCTCCCCAGACTGAGGCATTTGCATGTGCCTGTAGCCCAGAGCTACCAGTCTGTAATTGCAAAATTAGGGCAAAACAAGTGATTTGTTGCTACAAATGATAGGAGCAAACAGAAACACCTCCCGTCAGCGCTCTCGCCAGGCTGACAGCTGCCTCCAGCCGCCTCCTGTTTCCATAGCTCTGGTCTGCAGGAGGTGCCGGGATGCACGGTGGGAGCAGGGCTGTGCCTCATCCCCTGGGCAGGACGGGCACTGCTTAGTCCAGGTGTCTGCAGAAATCAGCAAGGGTTTGGGTTCCTCTGCTCCCTGCGTGGAGCACAGCACGCAGGGATGGGTGGGGGGCTGGAAACAGAGCTGGGGGCGGTGATGCGCCATGTGGTCCCCAGCCACATGTGGTCCCCTGCTGCGTTGTCCCCTGCTGTCACATCCCCAGAAAGGGCTCTTGCTGCCTCTGGGCTGCTGCTGGAGGTGCTGGCTGGGCATCGGGTTTGTGTCGGGGGATTTGTAGGGTCAGTGCTTTCCCTTCCCTCTGCTTTGGCTGCAGGCAGCCCCAGGCCGGGCAGCCACGGAGGCGAGCTGAACCGAGCACCGCAAAGCATTTGCTATAGAATCTGAAGAATTTGGAGTGAAACCCCCAAAGAAATTAAGCACAGATGGGTTACAGGGGAAAAAAGAAACCCGAATTCCTCCTGCCGCTCAGTGCTGCCTCCAGCACAGCCACTCATCCCCGCTGCGGCTCCGTGCTGGCCCGGGGACCAGACAGGCACCGTGCTGGGGTCACCGGCTCCTCCACTGGGGAGGTGCCAGGTGGCTCCTGGGGTGCCCTACAGCAGCTGGGGATGTCGTTCCTTCCCAGCCCCACGGGAGCCATCCGGAGCCCCACGCCTCTGCGCATCCGCTCCCCGCTGTCCCTCCCCGCCCTCCTGCCCACACTCCATGCAGTTTCCACCCCGAGCCCCCTGCAGCATGCTGTTTCCTGGTGTCTGAAGGCAGGGCCAGGCAGCCACAGCTGTCCCCGCAGCAATGTGCTGCGTGCTGGCAGGCCCCGGGGTGCCAGCAGGATGGTTTGACACCTGGAGGGGCGAGCAGTGCCCCGAAAGGGCTGCAGCTTCCCATCCCACAGGTTCCCATCCCGCAGCCACACAGGGGCTCCCCCCCCAAAGCATTGGCCCTCCAGAGCACCAAACATGGGAGGAAATACGTGATGAATTTCTTTCTTGTCCAATTAACAGCACAAGGAGAGGCCCTGGGGGTGCAGCTGAAGCAAGGTGCAAAGGGTGCTGGCAATCCCAGTCCCACACCAGCATTTCTTGGCCGTAATTACTGGGATTTGGGGCTTTCTGCTTGAGCTGGCACACTGCTGGGTGCTCCCCATGCTCCTACAGCTGCCTGCTGCCTCCAGCTCCTCAAATAGTTCCGATGCGCCGTTAGGGTTTGCTTTTACAGCAAGCTCAACGCTGTTGATTGTGTTAATGGGTAGAAATGAGGTTGAATTGTTCCTCTGTGGAAAATCCATCAGCAGAACAGCAGCGGCTTGGCTGCGAAGCTCGAGCTATGGACAGCCCCGAACTGATCCACGGCGGCTTCGTTGTGCGCTCACCGATGGAGCAAAGCTCCTCCAGCGAGACGCGCTGGTGGGAGGAAGGAGGAAGGGGCAGAGGAGGAAGGGGCAGGCCGTGGGGTATTTTTCCTTCTCTGAAGGTGCTGTGGGTAGCTGCCGTTGTGTCGGGCTGACGTTGTTATGGTGTGTTCGGTACGTTCCCATGTGCGCAGCGGCGCTAAACGACCTCCAGATGAAGCGAGCGCCGGTGCAGGCTGGGAGCGGGGCCGGGCCGGAGGAAGGAGGAGTGTGCGCGGATGCGGCCCTCCAGATGCAAACAATAAGGCCAACGGATCTTGATTTCATCTGTCAAGTAATTGGGCTGGAAGTCTGTGCATGCTAATGACTCCACATCAAGCGGCTTGGTGTTCAGATGTGACCCATCCCGCTCCGCGGGGAGCGCGGGGGGCTGCAGCCTGCGGTGGCCGTGATGAATAACCCCCAGATGTTATCCCATAGGGTAAGCGAGCCCCACACGTATGTTGTTAATAATGCCAAAGATCTGAGGTTAAAAATGACCAGGGGGCATCCACATGAGCCCGGGGATGGCGGCTCTCACGGGCTGGCCCTGCTGCGGGGGCGGCTGAGAGGAGCTGGGGCTCCCCACACTGGGGTGCCCTCTGGTCCCCACTGTGCCCAGGCAGGTCAGTGCTACCCTGTGGGCGCTGCTCTTGATGCCCAGGGAGCAGAACTGTCCCTCTGCCCCAGGGTTATGGGATCATCGGGTCTGTTCCCACCCAGTACCTTGAAATCTCCATCCATCTCCCTCTGTACAGTGATATGGAGCATGGAGATTCTGCAGAGGCCTTGGAGATGGCTCCTTCTTGCCATCCCAGTGGTGTTTTGGGTTTGATTTTACCACTCTGGGATGCCTTAGAGCCAGCTGCAAAGCTGAGCTGGATGATCCCCTGCACCACTGCTTGCTCAGCCCTGGGTTATGGGGCTGGTATTGGAACTGAGCAGAGGCTTCACCAGCTCACCAGGCAGCTCACCACTTCCCTGGGCTGCACATCCCATCTGTCCTGCTCTCTGGCCCCATCCTGGCAGCCTGGGATGCAGAAGCAGCACGGGGACACACTGCTCCCAGTGCTGGGCTGCTCTGGTCCCCTCCTGGTGCCGCTGCAGGGACCCAGCCCCAGGCGCAGGGAAGGGGGTGCTGGCCAGCCGTGTGTCCAGGCTTCTTCCCCACGGTGTGATG
Organism: Anas platyrhynchos; assembly: GCF_047663525.1. Classification (NCBI taxonomy): domain Eukaryota; kingdom Metazoa; phylum Chordata; class Aves; order Anseriformes; family Anatidae; genus Anas; species Anas platyrhynchos. The sequence continues at coordinate 18,503,857 of NC_092601.1, read as the reverse complement.
CTAAAACCCACTGCCAGCATTTCAGATTTTAGGCTCTCTTGTTGGTTTTAGCCATGCTCAGGAGGTGAGTGGGGTGATGGGGGAGACCCAGGGCAGGGCCATGCACAGTTTTCCACCCACGGGCTTCATCGTGCCATCAGCCGCAGGCAGCAACGAGCCACTCGGGGATGCTCCTGCACCCCCTCCAACACAAGCCACTCCTCAGGGGAGCACCCAGATAACCAGGTAAATCTTTGCAGCCTACTGGGGGATGCTGTTTGGTACCAGGAGCCTGCACAGGGCGATGCTGTTCCAGCAGTCCCATACTCCTGGGGGTGCCTGCGGAGCAGAGCCCCCCTGCTGCCCCCGCCCGCTCACTCTGACGAGCCTCAGGTTACCGGCAGCTCCGGCCCGGCTCCATTTCTCCCAGACACGCCAGGGCCTGGGTGATTTCCCTGAAAGCTCCTGTCGTCGGCCCGGCTCCAGACAAAGCCCCGCTCCTTCCCAGCGGGGCCGCGAAGCGCCGTGCGCTAACCTGAGTCACGGGGAGGGAAGAGGGGGGCCCGTGGGGTCAGGCAGCACATGTGGGTGCCTGCGCTATAGGAACCAGATGCCCACTGTCACCAGGAAAGGGGATCCTCACCGAGAGGCTTTTGTCTCCAAACAGAGCCTTTTCCAAGCCTTTTCTCACCACGTGTGAGGCGGGAGGGGGCCGGGCACCGGAGGCATGATCCAAACGCTATTAAGGCGCGCAGGCAGGCGCACGCAATCCCCCAGCACCTGCACTTTATTGGTGTGAAAGGTATTGCAGCCCGGGGCAGCGGGAGCGCAGGCGTACCCTGCGCCCTCTTTTATTTGGAGCCTTTCCAGCCCTCCCCCCCCCGCCCGATTGCTCCAGCATGTGCGCCGCAGATGGGGAGAGACGCACGGCACCGTCCCTCGCCCACCGGGCAGGGCAGGGCAGCCCACGGGGACCCGCATCCTCCGCACCCAGTGGGTAGCAGGGCTCCCTGCTGTGCCTCTCTGCGTGCGTCTTGTCACTCCCAGGTGACACCCAAAATCCTGGAGCTCTCCCCTTGTCCCACAGCTCCGGCACCACCCGCCGACTGCCCGGGCTTTGATTTCTGCGGCTGTGATTCTGGATGCACGTGATGCATGTGGCTATTGAAGGGAACAAGGGTATGAGATCGTTGTGTTCATTACCTGATTCATTACGTGTTCATTAGCTGGTCTTAATGGCAAAGCGTTTTGCTGTCGTAGGGGGTTTACAGAATTAAGGCTGGAATAGGCAATGGGAACGGACAAAGAGAACGCATCGCCCGCCTGCAGGGCTTAAACACTCCTGAGGTGGGAAACGGGCTCTGTATTGCCAGGGGATAAAAGTGGGGGCTAAAAGTCAGGTTTCTGACCCAAAATTTCAGTTGGCTTCTTCTGCTACTACTGGAAAGCTACCAAAGTTTAGGTTTTCTCAAATTAAGCTCTGCAATCTGCATTGCCCGTAGTGTTCTGCTGGGTCTGGGGGTGCAGCCACCAGGGTTTAATCCAGTGGGTACTGCTGCCTCCCCCTGCACCACACTGGTTTTGTGCCCGTCTCCAAAGGCTGCGCATGTGCACCCCAAAACGACACCGGGGAGGCTGCCTGCCCCTCGCTGACAGCGGGGAATCCTTCCAGCACCGCTTTTCCTCCTCGATGCATTCGAGACATTTCTTTAAAGCTTCATGTTTCGTTATGGCTCGGCTCTGCTCCAGATGTTGCCGTTGTTGATCCCACACCTTCCTCTCTGCTTGGCCACTGGAAATTTGGCTGAATTGGAGCCAAATGAAAGCTACCCCCCACCTGCGCAAGGAATTAGCAGTGGGCATGCCAGAGTTTCATAGACTCGTAAAATGTGGCCATCTGCACCTTGTGACGTTTTGTTTCAAGATGAACAGCAAAACAACCCCCACCGCAAATTTATTTATTTATTTACTTATTTCAAAAAAAGAGGAAACTTGTAAAGTTTGTGGCTGGGCACAGCGGTGTGGGGCGCACCAGCTGGGGCTTGGTGCGAGCAAAGGTTTCTTGATGGAAAGCTGCTCTGCGCACCCACGGGGTGATTTTGCAGGTGGTGAGGGCGCAGTCCTCCAGCTCTACCCCCAAGACAACAAGCTTTGCTGGTATTTTATGGCACGGAGGTGCCCGTGTGGGATCCAGCCCTCCCATCCTGCCCAAGTTGCTTCCAGAAGTGCTGGGTTTGGGGCTGCCCAGAGCCCAATTCCTGCTGCATCTCCCCCCGGACCAAAAGGGGTGATGCCGCTGGTGCAGACCTGCGACAAGCTCCGGGTGCTGAAACAGAAGGAGTACCTGTGCTCGAGTGCAGATCGATGGCTGCTGAGAGCCGTGGTTGGGATGCTTCCAAGCACATCAGAGATACATCTATCTGGCATGTAATTAACTCTAAATGAGATCGGCAATGAACACATAATTATGGTTCCGCTGAGTTATTAAGCTCATAAAGAGCAGGTAAGCAGTTGTCGAGATACCCCCGGCCAGTCAGCAGCCGCTCACCGTGCGGGCTGACACAGCAGCCAGGCAGAAATAACAGCGGGGGGGGGAACAGGGGGGCTGGAAGCTGCTAACAAGGGGCTGACGGTGGGGGCTGAGCCTCACCCCGTGCCAGCCTCGCTTCCTCCCTGCCCAGGAAAGGCAGAGGCACCATGGGCTCTCCCACAAGTTGTGGCTCTGGGAGACCCATGGGGACTTTGCTGCCATCCCAGCACCGAGCCTGCCTTGTCCCCAAGCTCTCTGGGCTGCAGACATCCTGTAATGCCCCACCAGCATCCCCAGACACCACACCGAAGGTCCTGCTGCGTTCCCAGGCTGCAGTTGGATGCGCTCCTGCACCATCAGCTTTGGCTGCAGCAATATTTCCCCTGCAAATACAGTGATATTTCATGGTCTGGCTACATGGCATCGTCAAGAGGTAACTTTCTCAGCTGGAAATGGCCTTTTGGCACACTGGGGGTCCCAGCAGCGTGATGGCCGGGTCCTCTGGTGAGCTGCCAGCTCCCTTGGGGTGGAGTATTGCCCCATACATCCCTATAGGATAAAGAAATCCCCCTGCTCCCATAGAGCTGTGTCACCAGATGCTGGGGAACAGCAAATCAAACAGAAAAAGCACCTTTGTGTGTTATCCTCCCCCAGTCCCCACATTTCTGCAGCTCCAGCGTGATGTCAAACTGTTGTCACTGCTGTGTCTTCGCCCAGGAGGGCACCAATAAGGGAATAATTGCAGTCAGACCGAGTTTGTTTTTGCATGGAAAAAAAAAAGAGAAGGAAAATGGGGCTGGAAAGCTGCATGGAGGATGTCTGAGGGCTCTGGATGGCACAGTTAATAGCTGGAGTCCTGGGGACAGAGGTTTGGGTAGGAAGGGCTGCGTCTGATACCCTACAGCTCTGCCTACTCTCATAAAACTCACACATTTCACATATATTATTTCTTAAATTGAAGCTTTAAAAAAATCAGTGGGTTTTGGCTGCTTTATCCCCTTATTGGGATTATTTAAATCAAAAGCAGAAATACGGGGCAGGCTCCTTTTGTAACCACGGATGGCCCGGAGCCAGCTGCCTCTGCGCTGCTGCGGGCGGGCGGCGGATCCTGGGCGGGCACGGGCACGGCGGGGACCCGGGGATGGGGCCACCCCTCTGGGACCCCCGTCCTGCCCTGCCACCACCCCAAAGGCCATTTTGGAGGAAAAAACACAGAGCTGAAGCCTGGGCTGTTGGAGGGAGCTGGGGCAGCACCAGGGGCTTGGGATAACCCTCCTCCTGTGTTGGGCATGCTGCGAGCACCAGATTTGCCCTCTATAAACACCGCGTTCCCGTTCAGGGGCTAAAGGGACCAAACGGGTGGCATGGAGTGTGGCACAGGAGAGGCAGCTTTGGGGGTGTTTTTGTTGTGTAAATGCTCCCCGAGCGGGGCCGTCTCCAGCTCGCTGGTATTGCTATAGCTACGGGCAATTTTCTGCGTTCAAGTTTTGCAAAACCATATTAAGAAAAATCTCGCCCTGGCGCTGCTGGCTCTCCTCCAGGCTGGAAATTGCATTCCCCTGCTTGAAATTCCTCACGGAGTTTCAGATGGAGAATGTACAACTTCACTTTCCATCTCGAGCTGCTGTCACACATTTTAATAACAGGGGCTGTGCTACACCCCAGAGGTGGCCGCGTGCCAGTATTTTGAAGCGAACCCGTTGGAGCGGTTGCGGTGAAGGCTTGGACGGCAGCGCAGGCGCTGAGCGAGCGGTGGAGGAGAAGGAGCCACGGCTCCAGCTCAGCTCCAGACGTGTGCCGTGTGGCCCCTTTGCCTCCCGAGCCCTGCTCAGCCCCTTGAGAGGAGGTCGGAGTTTGTGGGTTAATTTTCATCCTCCCGGTGGCCGCGGTGATGAGCTCCCCGCTGTGTCCTCCACCCCAGGTGATGGGACACCCCTGCTCTGGACAGGATCAGATCCGTTTGCTGCACTGCAGCACCCATGATCCTGGTTAGGAAGAGACATGGTTCTTTCCTCCTTCATCCTCCTGGCAGTCCCTGTGCCCACATCCATGAAAACACCAAGAGCCTGGCCCTAATGAGCTCCAAGCTCCTGCAAAGCCATCCCAGGTCTCTCCCTGTAAAAGCTGCCTCTTCCCACAGGGAGGATTAGGGCAAATCCCCCAATGCTATTATTTCGAGGTCAGGACACCTACAATGCCCAGAGGGCAAACCTCAAAACTCCCCGGGTCCCTGGGGAAAGGCTCAGTAATGTCACAAAGTGGCTGAGCTGGGTGACAGGGCCTTTGCTGGGACCCTGCAGGGGTCCAGCCCCTATTTGAACACCCCCATGGAGACGTAACCCACCTCCTTAGCTGGGCTGGGCTGCTTTAGGGACGGGCACAGGGCTGCTCTTCTGGGGAACACCACTATTTGCATGGCTCAGCCATCCCCAGCCCCATCTGTATCCATATCCCAGGGCACACGCCTGGGCTCTGCCTCCCCGCGCCTCTCCTGGCTGCAGGCACCGCCTCGCCCCTTACCAAGCCCCTTCTCTGGCTTGCTCTTTGAACCCGAGGAGCCGGGTGTATTTGTAAAACACACCGCCGTAATCAGGGAAACAGCCGCCCTAATTGGATTGGAAGGGCCCTGAGTAATTGGCTGTTTGGGAGCAGCCGTTTCGAATCAAGCTGTGCGCCCTTTAATAAGTTTACTCGCCTTTATCAGCTCGGCGAACTCCGCTGCGGAGGTGACCTGTTAAACGATCTCCTGTGTTTCTAAAGCGCTTTTTATCCCCGCTGATCCCTTGAGCCATTTTCTTTCTTTCTTTGTAATAACAAACTTCAGGAGACCCACGGCGCCCGCGCTGCAGCTCCCGCCTGCGTGCTGCACGGGTCGGGGAGGTCCCAGGGGAAGGGGCTGCGTGGGGATGCTCCGACTGCTATCCGGGTCCCCATCCTGCCCAGGGGAGATGGTTTGGGGCTGGGGGAGGGATGGATGAGGGGAGCACCGAGCTCACACAGCGCCGTGCTGCTGTTGCTCTGCGTGGACTATGAAGGAGCTCGGTTGCTTGAGTCCAAGGGCTCCAGGGGAGGTTGTAATTAAGGGAAAATGAGGGCAAGGGCTGGCGGAGGGTGCTCCGGGTGAACCCCTGCACGGGGCACAGGCAGTTTTGGGGAATGCTGCCCTGGGAGTTTGCTCTGTCCTGGTGTCAGGATAAATCCCTGGTTTGCTTCAGGGATGCTGGCAGGTATGGCCATGGGACAGGGCTGCCCAATGCACCTGGCCAGGGGGAACCCTCTGTGCCCCCAGAAAACAATTCAAACCACATGTATGTGTACCACAGTGTCTGGTGGCAGCTCCTGAGCTCGGGGATGTGCCTCCCTCACCTCTTCTGCACTGACAGCCGCTAAAAGCTCCTTTGGCCATGATCCACAGAGCATCTTCAGCCATGCAGATGCACAGCCACAGTGCCACGGCTCCCCCCGGGCTGTTGTTAGTCCCCCCAGTCCCTGGGGAACTGCCAAATATGCAGTCAGCTCCCCCGGGACCCCTGGTATCTCTTCCTGGCCCCAGGAACAATGACCCTTCCCTTCCTCAGTGCAGCCAGTCATCTCCAGGGCTCCAACACCCCTCGCCCCTGGCAGAGGTTGAGGCAGTGGTGATATAGTGAGTGCAGCGGCCGGCCCTCGCATCTCATCAATCAGGGCTCGGAAGCGCGGAGGCTCCCTCCACATCCGCAGTGTCTGCACGACGCTCCCCACGAGCGCTCGCAGCCCATCCATAACGCCGGTGACAGCCCAGAACACTTTCATCTGCATCTGCCAGGGCAGCCGGCGGCTCTCATGCACCCCAGCAGCCCTGGGGACCAGCTGTGCCCATGGGGTGCCTGTGGGGCAGCCAGGTTTGGCTCCTTGGGGTGAGCACATCGGTGCCCATCGCGGTGGCATCGCTTGCTCTTGGCGAACGTGACCCCGTCCAGCCGGGCACCCACATCGGGGACCTTTCAAAATGATTGGGAAACTCTTGAAAAGCGGCGCTCTCCGGTGGGTTGTGTTATCAGAGCTGCAGATGAAGAAGTGCTAACGGAGGGAGAAGACAGGCAGCGTCCCGGCAGACAAGGTGGCCGGGAGATCAGAGAGGGCCTGCTCTGGATCCCGTGTCCTGCACAGCCTTCAGGCACTGCCAACCAGCGGCACCGCGCACAGGGACGTCGAAGCTGCTCAGTTCACAACAGCCTTTTTTTGGCTGAAGGCTGTGGAAATGTTGGCACCAGGATCCCCAGGCCCTTTCCTGGCTCACTGCCCGCACAGGACCCTGAAAGTACGTCCCCAAGTCAAAATGCAGTGTTTTGTCCTTAAAAAGCTCCTCTGCTCAATTTAACGTTATATTGAAATGACAGATTGGGAAGAAATCTCAAAGAGCTGAAAATTGCTACCCACCTGTTTCGTTTCGAGTCAAATTAAATGTTCTAATTTTGCTGAAAAAGTGACACCTGAGTGCTTGTTGCCTTTAACTGTCTGAGCCTCCTGGCCCCAGCAGTGAGCTCCAGGTCACCTTTTAGGCTTTTTCCTCCAGCCTGGTGGGCAGGCAAGGAAAAGGCTCTGCCCTTTGGGCCCTGCCCTGCTGTGCAGCGGGCAGATTGGGCAGCACCAAGAGGCAGCACCACCCTGCTGCACCATCCCCAGCCCTCTGGGATCCTCCCTGCATGAGGATGAGGATGGTGCGGGTGCTGCGCTCCCCCGCCTGCCTTTCCTGTGCCTCCCTGGCTGTGTTTAGACAGAATTTTGTCAAAATGCATATATTCCTGCCAAACGTTTCCATTTTGACAAATTGGCATTTTCCAACAACAACAATTCCCCCCCCAACCCAAACACGGAGCTGGAAAAATTCCCACCAGCTCTAGCCCGGAGTGAAACAGTTCCTATTTCTAATCACTTACGTAAACTCAACAAGAGCTGGCAAGTGCCGCGCGGAAGATTTTGGATGCGTTTTTATTTATCAAACTGCTCCCGATAACAGATTCACTTCCTCGTCGCAATCCTCCCTTCGCGTTTTTTCCCCGGGGAACCTTGGCGTTGTGAATTGGGAGGTTTCTCCGTCGCGCCCCAGCGTTTTATTTCCTCTTGTTGAAAAGCTCCCGTGCGCAACGGGCCGGGCAGCCCCCGCGCAGCCTCCTGCGAGCGCCAGCCACGAGAGGGCACAAAGCCCCCTCCTGCAGCCGGGCGACCTTGCAGCATTGTGCCACCACCCAACCGTGCTGAAATGCACATCCAGGTGCCCGTGGCACCGTGCAGCCTGTCACTTGTGCCACCACCGCACAGGAGTGTCACTGTCCCCCAGGCTCGGTGGCGATGCGCCCACGGTTTTGGGCCATGCTCGCCCCCTCCCCGCGATGCTCTATCTCTTGGAAGACTCGGGGGATCTAATTATAAAAAGAGCTAATTATATTGATAGGTTAATTAAGACACTGCTGGTTTCAGAGAAAAAAAATAAAAAAGGCTTTATCACAAGGTTGGAAGTGAGGCTTGGCAGTTCAGGGTGTGTGCAGGGGCAGATCCTTGGAGTGATTCAATGAAGCCACAGCTGGGCTGGGGGGACGATGGCCCCGAGGAGCACCCCCAGCCCTGGCCTGGGCTGATTTGTGTTTGCTGTAGGTCCATGCTGCGGGGAGGGCAGGGGCAAACGGGACATTGCTGCTCAAGAGGCCCGGGCCTGGCCAGCAGTGCCCGGGGCTGCCGCCCGCAAAGCTGCTCGCTGCAGGGTCACCGTGTGCCACCCGCGCTGCAGCACCTGGGGCTTGGCACCTTGGTGCTTTGGGATGGGGGAATGGCATTTCCCTGGCTGCTGCTACCCCACCCCACTGCTTATTTCAGACGCACGTTTTGGGTTGCAACACCTGAGCTGCTGCTTTGGGGTGTATTTTGCCAGGTGCAGAGCTGGCACCCCAGGTTCCTCCCATCCCAAACAAGAACTATACGCGCATGCTGGCTGCCTTTCCACGCTTGCAGCAGAGCCTGCGCAGCCCAATTAGCACTGCCCTGGGGGTGCCAGCTGCTAATTGCGGGCCTCGGAGCTCCCAGCACGGTGAGCACTGGGTGCAAGCAGTTCAGCCCCCACCGGGACCCTGCTGCTGGGTGTGAACGGCTGCAGTGCTGCTCCAGAAATGATAAAAAGAGGAGAAAAAAAATTAAAAAGGGGAAAGAAAAAAAAAAGGGAAAGGGAGAAAAAAGGAAAAAGGGAAAAAAAAAGGAAAAAGGGGAAAGGGAAAAAAAAAGGAAAAAGGGGAAAGGGAAAAAAAAGGAAAAGAAAAAAAAAAGGAAAAAGAGGGAAAAAAAGAAAGAAAATTAAAAAAAAAAAAAAAAAAAAAGCAGCGTCTGGGAAATCGCCGCTCCCCGGCGGGGGCTGTCCCGGCGGGGTCTCTGCCCCCCCCGGGGGCTCCCCACGCGTGAGCCCCGTCCCCGGGCGGGGCCGCCCCACGCGCGCTCCCGCCTCCTCCCCGCGGGTGGGCGCGGGGGGCGGTGCGCGGAGGGCGGGAGGGGAGGGCTGGGACGGGCCGGGGGGGCGCGGAGCAGTGCGCAGGGGGGGGGCGCGGAGCGGAGCGGGGCCGAGAAGAACCGAGCCGTGCCGGGCAGGGCAGGGCAGGGCAGGGCAGAGCGGCCGCACGGGATGCGCTGCCCGGCGGGGCGGCGGCGGCGGCGGCGGCGGGGGCGGGCTGCGCCGGGAGCGGCCCCCGATGGGATGTAGCGGGCGGCTGCTGGGACCCGTCGGGGGGCGCCGCGCCTCGCTGCTCCTCACCATGATCCTCTTCTTCACCTACTTCTTCTACTGCCTGCCCGGGCCCTGCGAACCGCTGCCCCCCGCCCTGCTGCTGCCGCCGCCCGCCGCGCTCCCCGACGGAGCGGTCCCGGGGACGGCGGGGACCGGGGCTCCGGGGGCTGCGGGCGGTGGCAGCCGGCGGTTCCCGCAAGCCATCATCGTGGGCGTGAAGAAGGGCGGGACGCGGGCGCTGCTGGAGTTCCTGCGGGTGCACCCCGGGGTGCGCGCCGTGGGCGCCGAGCCGCACTTCTTCGACAGGTGCTACGAGAAGGGGCTGCGCTGGTACAGGTAACGGCACCCCCCCCACACCGAGCCTCGGGAGCTGGAGGGGTGCGGAGCTGGCCCCGTGTCCGTGCCCCCCCCCCCCCCCCCCCCACCGCGGGCAGGTGGTGCTTGGCTTTTTTTGGTGATCCCCGTTTGCGGTCGTGGCCCTACCACTTTATTCGGAGCCGTCCCGTGGCTCTCACTCCGCCGATTAACTCCTTTAGGGAGCTTTTTGTTTTTTTCTTAAATCTCAGTTTCTAAAACTGAAAGGAGCGAGGAGCTCAGCTCGCAGGACCTGACTTGATCCCGGCAGATTTTGGCATTGAAACCTCGAACTGCTGCAGGAAGGGGAAGGGTAAAAGAGTATCCCTTGAATTCCCCGGTCTGCTTGTGTCAAAGGGCAGGGCTGTATTGATTCAAGGGAGTTGTTTAGTTTTGAGGGTTTCAATGGAATTGAGCTCTTCGGGCGATAAAGCATCGGAAGAGCAGCTACTGTGCATGTGTTGTCCATTAAACTCCCGTATCGTGGCCAACTCCAAAGTGGCCGGCCAAACCTAGTCGGAGCGCTAAGCCCCTTGAAGCCAGCGAAAGAATCTGCTCCGTTATTTTGAAGACAGTCCAAGTGTACAGATTTATAAAAGCGCTGCGGTGTTCTCGCGAAACATCTGAAAACAATAAAAGGAGTAGCTCTCCCTGTCCTTCCTGCTCCTCCACCGGGCTCCCTCCAAACCCCGCAGGGATACTCCTTCCTACGTGCGCTTAATGGTTCTTTATATTTTGGGGAAGGATGCAGCTGAGCAATGCTCGCCCAAATAATACCCTGTGAAAAATAAGCCCGTTTAATGGGAAGCGTAATTTTAGTGGTAATTTTACCTGCAGAGTTTCGGCTCTGTAAGACCACATCTGGACTGTAAAGTTATTGACTTAACACACCTTCAAACGCAGTAAGTAGCACACTTATTTTTATGACTGTATTAATATTGCCGTGATTTATTAGCTCATTTCTCCGTTCCATACGTATCCGCGGCGCACCAGGAACAATAATGATGATAACTAATTTTTGGGGGTGAGGATTACAAGATAGATCTTGCTTGGCAGGATGGGAGTTTAATGACCGCAAGCACGTAATTAAAGTGTGGAAGATCGAACGCTTTCATATCGTTTGCTGTAGTCCGGCGAGGCATTTGCAGGATGGACTGTGGCAAGAGAAGAATAAATAAAACTCACTTTGGGATTGCTGTGTAGGGAGTTTTCAGTGCTCTGAGTGCTCACAGGGAGCCTGGCCTGGAAGCAGCTAGATGATACAAGATAATTCTCTGTATGGCTATGGTAAATTTGGAGAAATAGATCAGGGAACATTTTTGGTGCAGCCAAATGCAATACAGGGAAGCGTATACAGGGAAGCGTACCGTGTACTGGGAAGAAGTTGCATCCTTTCTGGTTGGGGGGAAAATTATTAGATGTTTTGGTTTAATTCCGCATAGAGCACGTGTGTTTTCAATCATACGCACAACAATTTTTTGGAGTTTCCTCTTTTCCTTGCATCTCCTGTTTTGTCTTCTTATGAGATCTTGCTATACTGAGGGTTTTTCTTCCCTTGAAAGCCAGACAGAGCTAAATGTCTAAAGCTGGGGTGTGTTTGGGTGGAGGAAAAATAGAAGTTGGACAGAAGTTCAGGTTTTTCCAATGATTATCTCAAAGTGGTGTAAACATTTTTAAAATATTTGAATGTGCTAGGAAACCAAAATTACACCAACTGCTTCTCATGCCAAGATATTTGGCCTGAAGGCACCTGTAGGTCGTTGCTTGTCTCAAGTCAGTGTAAGGAGAAAAAAGGGAGAAGAAGGAAAAAACAACAACAACAACAAAAACTTAGAAATATTGCCACAGAATTTTCTTTCTTCATAGTTTAATCCCATAGGGATTTTGCTTCTGTGGAAGGAGTATCTTCTTGTGGGTGCCGAGTAGTTTACATTATAATGTAAGTCATTGACTGAAACCATTTGTTCTTACTGGAGCATTTTATTTTATTTAAATTTGAAATAGCTCAAAGTCTTTTTTTTTTTTTTTTTTTAAAGTAGTTCTTTTTGCTGGTATGACGAAAATACTTTGTAAAAGCAGCAAGCATCTCATCTGAAATTCCTTGAGTTACTATCGGTTTAGCTAATTATAAGAAGATTAAACACCTCCTCTAGCCTTGCAACGTAAATTACCTAATGGATAATCCAAGCATGAAGTGAAATTTTATCCTAAAGCAAAACAGTGTTTTAACTTTTTTGGCACTCGGTGCTGCTTAGGGTAAACCCAAATAAAAAGAGAACGGGAGGGATATCAGTGGGCGTGCTCCTCTCCTACACAGCGGCGCTGGGAGCGCGAGCGTCCTGCCGGGGAAGCTGGAGTGGTGCTGTGCCCCTCGCCGCTGGCTGCCCCTCTGCTTTATGGCAACGCGGGCAAAGGGAAATTTAAGAACTGAATCTGAGACGTTTCCTGGTGATATTTCACAATTCATCACAAGAATGTGAAGCGGTGCCCGGTGTGATGGCACGGGGGTGATCCTGCCCTTGGTTGCATGGATATAGAAAAATTGTGCTCGCAGCGGGCTGAGCGGCTCCGGGCTGCCACGGCCATAAGCCCTGGGGGCTCACAGCCCTGCCACGTCCACAAGTGGTGCTCGTGGGGGCTGGGGGCATTTGCTCATTGCCGTGCCCATGTCAGGGCACAGCTGGGAACCTCCCACTGCCTTCCTGGTTAGCAGAACCAGCCTCATTTTCCACTCGGCCACCCGATGTGGCTGTACCCGCAACCAGCATCCATCTGTCCCACACCTAACTCAGCGCAGCCTCTGCGGTTCTGGTGCTGCTGGGAAAAGGACTTGAGGAAGGAGGACATGAGGCATGAAGGCGGTGCAGGGAATGGTCTTTGCGGATGCGGTTTTGCATGAAAGGAAGTTTGGGGGAACGCACATTGCGAGCACTCGCTCTGCTGTCGCTTGTACAAAGTTCCCTTGTCTCCGTCCCCTGAATCTTTGCAGTGGCAGCAGCTCCATCAGGCAGCTTTGCTCTGTCTTGTACTTCCTTGTACGATTTATGATCTGAGCCCTCTCTTCCCTGTCTCCTCTTCCTGTTTTTACCCAGTATCTAAAGAAAGAGCCTCACAGCCGGAGAGGGCTGGGCCAGGGCTCCCGGTGGCCATTCGCATCGCTGAGCCCAGCGCCGCACGAAAGCGGCCGTTGGCGTTGTGCTCCGCGAGACTGCACTCTGAGTGATGGTGCGTGCTGGATTTCACAGGAATTGCAATTCCTTCCTCATTTTCTTCTGCTTTGGGGCAGACGTAATCAATCCAGCCAGTGTGGGTTTGCTGGTAACAGTTGGCAAATGCCTCCACGTGAGTGTTGAGGCTTGAGCTCCGCAGCGGCGGCACGCAGCTGCGTGGGCATGGCTGGCACTGCCGAGTGGCCCGGTGCTGCGCTCCTCTGCGGCTGGCTGCAACGATTCCTCCTCGGTTTGCCTTTTGGTGGGCTGCAACGCATGCAGGTCTGCATGCTGGGGGCTGCGGGAGGAAGAACTCTTCATGTGGTTTGTCACGCTCGCGCTGTGCTTCTGTGCGTGCATCGAGCAGCCGATGGATGCCGGGCTGCGCGGAGGGCGCCCCAGATTGGGAGCATGTGTGTGTGCCCGGCGGAGGTGGACAGGGAGCAAAAGCTGCTGCATGCGATGTTTCCCCCCTTCGAGCCCATTCATGGAAGCTAATAACGTTCTTGAAAGGCGTCCAGGATTTCTTGAGCCAGACTTTGTTATCTGCGGACCTCGCAGCCCTGGAGCCTTTGAGCGGCAGGGAAGGGACGCGGCTCCGGCGCTGCTCTTTTGACTTTTGCTGTGAGTGTTATTGGCAGCTGAAAAGTAGAGCTAAGTAGATGCCTTCAGGGGGTTTTGTGTGTGTTGTGATTGTACAGACAGATCAAGACACTCTATAGCACAAGCTGTTGAATAAAACCCGGGCGCTGGGGCTACTCAGGAGTCACCAGGCTGCGTTTTGGCACGAAGCTCGGATCCCCTTCCAGGCAGAGCTTTTCACAGGCGCATTTAAGAAACACATAGGTGGCAAGAGACAAAGGGATCTTGCGAGGAGTCAGATGGCGATGCACTGAGAGCTGCTCCGGGACATTATCTTAATTCATTGACACCGGCTAATCTGCTCTCCTAATGGACTCGCGTTTCAGCACTCTGCGCCTCAAAGTGGCCCTTGTTTTTCCTTCGTGCGTTTGCAGAAACTCAGTCCTGGAGCGCGCTTCTTGGGTTTACTACTCTGATTTTGTGATCTCTCACTTCTTTTTTCAAGTTTTTGTTGCAAAACAGAGCCTTTTTGTATCCGCTTCCTCTGTCCTCACCCCCATGTTTAAAAGATTAAGAGCAATCCTAAAAGAAAAAAAAAAGAAAAAAAAATGCAGGAAAGACGAGGAAAAGCTGCAATTTTCTAACTACAAAGAAGATATTTTAATGCTTTATTTGATGCAAGATAGTTCGGATTTGTCTTTAGATGGAAAAAAAAAACATGTCCACGTGTACGGGGCTCCGTGACCCTGCCGTATTGCTGGCTGTTGAGGGAATGCTTCAGCCCCAGCTCTGTGCCAAGAGGAGGGAGCAGGCGCTGTGCTAGCAGCAGGATGGGTTGGCTCCACCACCGTGTGCCCCGTCCCACCGCTGCCTGGTTGCTGCAGGGCGTCGCATGCTCTGCGTGATATGTGCAGAGCTAGGTCTGCTGCAAAGTGCTTTCACGTGGGATTAAAAATAGCTTTTATTGCCACGATGTGGAATTAACATTTGAAAACGTTTAAAGCGCTCGTAGGCAGCCACCACTGAGGGCAGCGGGGCTGGGCTGGGCTCCTGCTGCTTGGGGAGCTTCTCCTGGCCCACCCTGTGCAAGCAGCAGGGACCCCTGGCCACCAGCCCCAGGCCACCACTGGCCACCAGCTCTGGGCTGTGCTCTCACCCGCATCCTGCTGGAGTCGGCGTGGTGCTGCTCGCTGGTGCGGGCAGGTCTGAGCACCGGGGTTTGAGGCTGCGAGGCTCAGCCCGGGCTGGCTGCTCCATGCAGAGATAGCGCCAGGAGCAAGCGATTGAAGCCGCGTGTTAGTCTTGGCCCCGGGTTTTCTGATAGACGCTGTGACTTGTGGAGTGGAACGGGTCGTGGTCCTCCCGACTGAGGAATTCTTTCTCTGGTGCTGTCTCTTTTAAGTAAATGGTGGTTTTATATACACGCTGTGCACTGGAGTGTGTAGAAGTAACCTGAGTTTCTAAAGGATTTCAAGTATGCCAGCGTTGCTGTCCCAGGCTGCTTGAATTAAATAGATAGGGGCTGGGCACCTGGAAATCCTGGAACTGTTTTAAAAAATGAATATTGTATGAATCAATGTCTTTGAAAAACACTTCCTCGGTCACGGCCTTTTCCTTGGGTTCCCCAGTTGCTCTTTTGTAACCTCAGGGGCTGGAAATTTAAGCACATAAACGTGGGAGTTTTTTATCACCCCCTTGGAACTTCAGAGAACTTCTGAGGCTGAATGTAAGAAACGTTCAGGGGCAGCAGTGGAAGTGGATGGGTTTCTAGGAGCACAAATGCTGAGGGGCTGCAAAAGCAATTGTGGCAATATGAGGGGCTTGGGGTGCTAATGTGGGGTTTTGGCAGCCTTGGCCATATTCCAGATGAGGCCAGGGGGCTGCAGGGGGCAGCCTGTGCAAGCACCCCTTCTGGGGGGCTGCTGTGCTTCCTTCCTACCCTGCTTGGGACAGGCAGGGTCCCCAGGCCCCTCTCTGTATTTCAAATTGCCCCGTTTTGGCAACTTTGCATGGAACCCTGCAGCAGCACCGCGTCCTGCAGCGTGCATCACGTTGTGCCGACACCCGGCGATGCCTCGCTCAGCACCACGGGGGTTTCTTCTTAAGAGCATTCTGTTGTTTTTTTTTTCTTCCAGATTATTTTTAGATGCGGATTGTGACAGAAGGTGGAAAAGGCCAGTGGGTTTAGGGTGCTTTTATGCAAGGAGAGACTATTACTTAGGGGTGTTCAAAGCTTTTTACCAAACAGTAATTACCGTCCCTGGAGACGGAAGCGGGCAGCTCGCATCCAGTAGAGGAGGGAGTTACAATAGTTAATTGGCAAATATGCTTAAAAGCTTCTTCCTGACCTTTTAAAAAACTTTTCACTGAAACGGGCTCTGGTAGAGATTGAAAACCTGACTAATGAAAGGCCAGGTTTAATACCAGGACTTAGCTCTAAATGGCTTTTCAAAGGGCTTTGGAAATCCGCCTGCTTACAGAGCTGCTCGGTGGCAGCCCGATGCTCCCATTTCTTTCCTGCAGGGCTGTGCTCTGCCCGGGAGCGAGAGCAGACGCCCTTGGGGTGGCCCAAGGGCTGAGCACCATGGTGGGCTCGGGTTCCTGCAGGCATTCAGCCCAGCAGCGAGAAGCCAGCTGCATTGTACCTGGGGTGCTCGCAGCCCTCGCAGCTCCTCCGCCTCCAGTGCCTGTGCCCGGGGGCGCGGCGAGGGGCTGGCGGTGCCGTGGGAGCCCCCTGCTCTCCTCCCACCGCATATTTTCTGGTGCGTTTGTTTATAAACGTACCGAGTGAGGAGAAGAGGGATATTGTGAACAGCTTTCTGCAGGGCTTTGAAAATCGCGGTGGCTGCACGCAAGAAATACATGGCAGCTTTCTGCAGCTGGGCCCGGAGGAGGAGGTCTGACCCTGCGCCGCTCTCCTACTGGGGCTCTGCCCAAACTCGTGGGCATCACGCCCCTGGCCTCCCAGTGTGCTGTGCAGGCAGAGGGGTTGATTTTTCAGCTGGGTCCCCACCCTCCGGTCCCGCAGTGTGGCTGCCCGGGACTCTCGGTTGCTCCCATTTCACGTGCTCACATTTTGTGGGGATGGTCCTGGGTGAAAAATTCACAGCAGCTAATTCAATTTGGCCTCCTTCTGCCTCCGACTGGGGACAGCTCGCCGATCACAGGAGTCTAAGCGTCTTCAAAATTATTCATGCATCTCTTAAGTGAGTCACTCTTGATCTGAAGAGTCATTTGAAATGCAAATGGGGAATATTGCAGTCAATCAGAGCACTCTGCTGTCATTGGGGCGCGGAGGCAGCGTGTCCGGCTAACCCAGCCTGAACGTGCAAGCGATCCCTGTGTACTGGTTGTAAATGCCTAATGTTGTAAGTCCACGGGGTCAGCCCCATGGACTGCTGCTATTTATGGATCAGAGCGATGACTGTGTGCAGGAAACCCAGGCTTTGCTACGTGCTGGAGAGCCAGAGACCAAAAAGAGCATCTTTCCCTGCTCCAGCACACACTGCTCGCCAGGCAGCCAGGGTTCCACGAATTGCCCAGCGCAGCAGCACACAAAGCGCTCTGACCAGCACTGTTTCATGTCTGAATTGTGGAGCAAAATGTTTGAAATGGCTCCTCTTGGAGAGATTTTGCACAAAATGTCACGGCCCGGCATGGACACGACTCCCCATTCCAGCCAGCAGCCTCGCGGCGGCTGGGGGCAGCACGGGAGATCTCGGTGTCAGAAGGAGCTGCGGATTTTAACACAGCAAATTGATTACAGGCAGGAGTGAATTACATTAATACATCCACTTGTCACCGAGGTCTTATTAGTAATCTCCGCTCATTAGTCTGGAGAGAATAAGGATGTGACCTTGTTAAGCATCCTTGCTGCTGGAAGGGCTGCCCACTTTCCTATTGATTTATTGCTCGGTCCCTAAGCAGCGCGAGCAGCTCCGTCTTTTCATGCACACCTACGTGTACCCATGGCTGCACAGGGGGCATTTGGGCGGTCGTGTTGGAGAATCTGTGATCTCGTGCCCGGCCACTGCGCGCCCCTTGGGCCGGTCCAGCTGTGAGCTAGCAGCCGCTGTCAGCGGGCACCGCGCCGTGCAGGAGAGGGAGCGGGTGCTGAGTGATGGGAACGCACAGGGAACGTGACGGGTCCCGTCCCCAGGGGCCAGATCTCAGCTCTGCCTCCTGATGGGGTGCAGCGGTGCTGGGGCCGTGCCGCCAGAGCCCTTCCGCACCTCCCAGCTGCTCCAGAGCCCGCGGCATCCCAGAGCCTGGTCCCAGGGGCTGAGCTGCCTGTGCCTGACCAAGGGCAGGACCCGCTGCTCCTGGTGCTGCTAAAATGAAGCCCCCAGAGCAAAAGCCATGGCACGGCGAGGTGGTGACTAGCTGGGACCCAGGGGGCAGAGTTCCCTTTCCCTTCTCTAACTGAGGGTGGTGGTGCCAGGAGCCTCTTCTTGCTGCTCCTGCCTCTCTGCACCTACGGGGCAGGACACTGAAATACATCTGCCGTGTGTCTGGTCCAATGTGAGAGTTAAATATTTTTACATAGCTCCTTGGATGCTATTTGGACCCAAAAGCAGCGAGAGCAGCTCCAGCATCTCTCCTAACCCTGGAGCACTTTTTCAGCTCCTGGCAGTGCCCAGAAGTTCTCCCTTGCTTTTCCCTCTGGATGCTTTGCTCTGTGTGCTGTGCCACTCTTACCAACCTTGCTTGTGCCATTCAGCTCTCTGATAGCACGAAGTCGCAGCATACCCCAAAGGGGAAAACCATCAATAACAGTGGAGGCGAAAGAAATCCTCCAATTACTGGGAGCACTTGGGGCTGGCCTGGCTGCTGAAGGGGCTTCCTTCACTGTGCATTGATCAGGGCTCATCAGCACATCCCTCACTGCTGGCACTTGTCGATAGCTGCCGAGGTCCCCGGCCAGCGCAGCCGGGTGCTGCTGGGGCTGCCAGCACCATCCCTCCGAGTGACAGCTCTGCGGGGCTCCGTGCGATTGGCACCAGCCGGGGGGGGAGATGATTATTCTTCAACAAGAGCATCGGCCGCTTCCTCCGGCTGCCTTTATGCTGCAGAAAGTCATGTTCCTAAGCCACGCAAGCCACGAGGAAAAATTTCAAGGGGTCGCTGCCAAGTGCTTTGGGCTCAGAGTTTAGGTTTTGTTGAGGGAAGGGATCGTTTGTCTCCATGAAAAGCCTGTTTTGGGGGCCGGAAGGGGGTTGAACATCCCCCGCGGTGTCAGAGACCCAGTGTGACAACCTGCATCCGCTCAGCTGCCACTGGGACGTGGAGCTGCTGCTGGTGCCGGCCCTTCCCAAAGGGGCCGCCAGGCAGGGTCTGGGCTGCTCCCAGCAGGAGGAGGGAAGGGGGCGTCCCCAGGGCCTGATCCTGCTGCAGGGAGGGTGAGCGGTGCTGCAGGGGCAGCATTCTGCATCACGCTGAGGGAGGAAAGGGCCTGGCTGGGAGCATCCCAGAGCCTGGTGTGGGCAAGGCAGGACCCAGCTGGTGCCGTAGCGCCGAGCTGCTCTGGTGGAGAGGGGCCGATTGCTTCTTGTCCCCGGGTGTGAAACGCAGCCTGGTTCTTGCCCGGGCTGTTGGGGACCCCAGGGGCATCCCCAGCCCCAGGCACCCCAGCGGTGGGATGCCAGAGGTGGTGGCTGGCTCCTTGCACCAGCGGGTCCCGGAGCACTGCCGCCTGATTTCCTGGCACGGAGCTTGGCGCCGTGGAGCCCGGCCGCCTCATCCTCGCCTGCAGCGCTCTCAGTTTGAGCCACTCTTGTTCCAAGGGTCACAAGGGACTGCCTTGTTCAGTTCTGGTCTTGTGTATATTCCAGATTCATATTGCTCCGCTTCAGAGTGTATCGGGAAGCGTGCGAGGGCTCGCTGTGTTTGCAGGATGGACCAGGGCTCTCTCTAAGGTCTCTGCCCTGTAAAAGGTTTGTAAAACTTGAACTACAGAGTGTGAAACTTGAACAAGTGATAAATAGCATAAAGTGATTTAGCATAAAACAGTCTGATAGGGCAAGATCTCTTCTAAACCTGTTTCTAGGCAAGCATTAATTAAAATAAAGGGAGTTTAAGGCTGACTTTATGTTCTAGTCACATCAAGGGCTGGCTTTAGCCCATCTGAAAGCAGTCCCCACCCAGGCTTTGCTTCAAGTGAAGCTGGATCCAAGTTCCTGACAGAAAGGAGAGGTACCACTAGAGCCATAGCTCCCAGAGTTGTGGGATTGGGCAGAGCTTCAGTTCTTGCCTGACACAAGTGTAGCAAGAAATGAGAAACCTGAGGGCTCAGGAACCAGAAGGAAGCTGTACATATGTGCAAACTTGGGTGTAAAGTCCTGAACAGACCTTGCAGAGGCCACAGCTCCTCCTCGTCTCCAGGGTTTGAGGAGGATGCTGGATGCAGAAGAAGGAGGCGGCATGGACTGGGTGCTGTGGCTCTGGGCCCTGCACTGGCTGAGCCACCTCATCCCCGAAGGCTGTTGGCTAAAGGCACCGCACATGCTGCACATTAGTTCCCCAAGTCACCGTGCAGGACATAGAGGAACAGCTTTAAAGAACAAGTAAAACTGTTGCCACTTCAAAACTAGTCTCAGAATTGATGCCAGGACTCCAACAGACCGATGCTCCTTTATTCTCCTTTTAATTAATTCCTTTGCCTCCAGTGAATTTCCATCTTTTATTTCTGCTGCAATCAAAGGGCTGCGAGCAGCAAGGCTCACATTAGGAACAGACTGATCCAACCTTTTTTTAATCTTCCCGTATCAGTTACTTGTCTCTTCCTCGCGCTGCCACGATGCATCTGAAGCACATATGCCAGGAGACGACTTGCTGAAGGAGAGACGGGGCACGCAAAGCCCCGTAGCTGCAGTTTGTTCCCAGCAGGTCTCCTTTGCTGGCAGTTTTGTATGGCAGCAAGAAGTGAGAGGCCAGATAAGCTTGCTCGGATACACAAATGAGCAATTACGTGGTCACCTGAGAAGTGCCTGATGATTTATGGTGTTATTAAAAGGTGATGGTAAGAGTAGAAAAGATGTGTAACATCTGCATTGAAACCCCCAGCTCTGACCCTCGCACCCCAGATACCAACATATTAAATATCCAAACAGGCATTCGAGCCTGCAGATCGCTCTGACAGAGATCCCCGCACATCTGGTAACACTTGGCCTGATACCTAAGCCCCCGGACAGTGTGTGAGCAAACGTAATTCACTCCTTGCCCTGCCGTGGGCTCCAAGAGCACTGTTCCTGCTGGAGGGGCGACCTCTGGGGAAGCCTTGTGGAGGAGGAATGTGCAGGCACTGCCGGCGTGGTGGTGGTGTCCCGTGAAGACGAAGAAGTGCTTGGCTGCAGGACGAGAGGCCTGGCGCAGGTGGCAGGAGAACTGTGTCAGCAAGCGAGGCCTGGTCTCAGCCGGCGGCTCTGTCTCCTTGCTGGGCAGGGAGCAGTGGTGGCTGCAGCTCCAAATCAGCCCCTGTGGCTCGTGGGTCTGAGCAGATGTCCCTGAGCACGCTGTGGGGACTCCTCTTGCCCTCCAAAGATTGTAGTGGCCAGGGCCGTGATGGGCTTGAGCAGCAGGAGCCTGCGTTGCTGGCGCTGCCCTGCGGTGCCACAGGCTTCGTCGGTCCTTTCCACCCATTATTTGCATTTCTGGCTTCTGATCCCCCTGGACACATCTTCTGCTCGTTACGGGGCAGAAATCATGGCTGGAAGTGAGAGGTCCAAAGGGTTGGCTGGTCAGAGAAGATGTTGTGTGAGGCTACACCAAGCAGGGGTGGCCTGGGCATGCCATTGAACGTGTTAGTGTGCTGCAGGGCCTGCATGTAGGGTGGCTGGGCAGCAGGGCAGCGTGTCCGTGCTTTGGCACAAGCAGGCAGTGATGTCCCCAAGGAGAATGGCACAGGAACCTCCTTCATGGGCTCTTCTTCATGGGCTCTTCTCCACACCTGCCACCAGACCTGGTGCTGCGGCCTTCAGGGGCCTGCTGCTGCTTGACACGAGCGGGGTTTTCCAACTCAAAACTCCCATCTCAGTCTGCCAAGACTGCCTTGTTTTGTGCAAACATTGATGTTTGGGTACAAGTGAGAGAAATGTGCTGGTGGAAGTGGCTGTGACGGGCACGTTCACTTGTTAGGAGCCCGCGCTGTGTGCGGAACACACAGCCTGTGCTTTGTGCCGCGCTGACAGCGAGCAGGATGGAGGATGCACATGTTTTCAGAGCACAGGGGAGAGCTGGCAGTTGTGGGGATAAAAGCAGCATATGTCTGATTGAATAAATGGAGAAATGCAGGCCAGATGGCTGGAAATGCTAGGAACTGTTTAATAATTTCTAAACTCTTTGCTCTCTAGAGCAAGATTATGGGCACTTGCAGTCTTTTCCTCTCTGCTCAATTTGCCTCCTGTGCTGGCTGCATTACTCTTGGCTTCACGTAGAGCTTTTAATATTGTTTGTGACCTTCACAAATTTATGGAATTATTATCTGGGGTATAACCTCTGAGCATCTTTCAGGGAGCAGCCAGTGATTTGTGAGGGTGTCTCCGCTGTGCCTGGGAGGTGGAGCTTTGGAAATGCCTCATAGCTCCCCAGTCCCATGTACGTTAACGGGTCCAAAACCATCTCAGCAGTGGCTGGGGGGTGTCCTGCATCTAATTCACGCCGACCTGGCTGGGTTGAAGGCTCTGGAGCAGCAGCACCAAACACTGGAGTTGCAGGAGCTGTGCCCTGGGACAAGCAGGCACTGTTCCAGCTTCCACACGGGAGCAGGGGTGGCTCTGGTGCTCATTGCCTTTCCTCTGGCTCCTACCGAATACCTGACCCAACAGAGGAGCTTGGCTCAAACTGATCTCATTGTCTTTTCTGGGAGAGGGTTGGAAACAGGCTCCTACCAGGTGCCATCTCCCTGGCACTGGCTGAACCACGCGTTAGGTGGGGAAAGGAAGCAGGGGGGATGTGTTTGGAGGGCTTTGGAGACGAAGGTGCTCGCAGTGCCCCTAGGAAAGGGTCCTTGGGACCCACTGAGTCACTTTCCTACTAGCAGGGGGATGAAGTAGTGCAGGAGGTGGAAGGGGGGTGGTGGTGCAAGGGCAGGAACCTGCCTCCTGGTCCCTGCTGTGAGGTTAGCTGCTGGTTGGCTCGCTGAGTTTCCTAATAGGTCTCAAGGTGCCAAAACGAGATGGAAAATGCTGGCTGTGCAATATTGCTGGCCAGGACCGGGACAGGAGGTGTTGCAGCATGGAGTGGAGCTGTGCCAGCCAGCTCGGCAGGTGGGGGAGCCCCACGCAGCAACCCGGGTGTGGTGTTGGTGCTGGGCACAGGAGGGGACCAACTTGTCCCCATGCACGTGCCACTGCTGGTGTCTCTCCCTGCGGTGCTGGTCTCCAGGTGAGAGGTGCTGGGGTGAGGCAGGAGCTGCAGTTTCACTCTGGGTTGCTGTACGGTTTGGTTTCTTGTGGTCAAAAGCCCCATTTTCTCCAAAGCAGGGTTTTGCTTTTTATTTATTTATTTATTTAGAACAAAATAAGAAAGCAAAGAACTTCTAAGGGAAACCTTGAATTGAGTGTTTTAAAACCAGGAAGTTTTTGAAGAGAAAACTGATGTTTGTGTTTCAGGGGAACACTGATCTTTTTACTGCCTCAGAACCTTGTAATCATCTGCAGAGTTTCTCTGTGGCCACTTGTAAAAGTAGTCTGATTTTTTGTTAATACACTTGTTACTTTGGGCCTGCAGAACTGGTGCAGAGCCCCAGCTTGTCTGCGCAGGGCTAGATCCAGCAGTTCTTGAAGAAACTTCCTTTCCTTGAGCAACTTGAAGGAGAAAAAAAAATCATGCATAAACTGTGTTTCAAGGAAAATTAAATGCAAATAAGAAAAAAAAAAACAAATTTGAGTTAATTGCTAATTCTTTTTTTTTTTTTTTTCCATGCACAACTCCATTCAACATTTTAAAAGTCAAGGGATTTAGGGATCTGGAGAGAGCATCAATGTTTTTTGGTAACAAGTACAAACTGTAGCAGCTTGTAAGACTTCAGAAGCTGTTTCTGATTAGTATCTTTTCTTTTGACAACTTTTTTTCTTTTCAGAAGGAAAAAAAAAAGAAAGGAAAGGGTTTTTGTAACACAGTTGGGTTAGAGATGGGGGAAAATCTGTTTAAAATATGCAGGAACCTGAAAGAAAATCTTGAGTGAATAATAAGTTTAACTGACCTTAAAATATCCCATTGCCATGAGGGATTTGAGAGTAACACTTCAAATGGATTTTTGATGAGGCTCTCTAGGCTGTGGGGAATTGAACGTTTTACCCAACACGTTTCTGAGCTAAATTTTCATGATAACTAAGAGAAACTCTTCTGAAATACCTAAAGAAGTTTTTGTCTTGTTTCGTGTTGTTTTGCGGTGTGTGTTTTTTTTTGTTTGTCTGCATGTCCTGGGGCTCTGCATGCCCAGCACCAGGGTGCAGGATTGATCCCCATTGGGTTTGTCAGCATGCTCCGTCCCCACCCTGCAAATCCCAGATTGTGCCCATCCCACGGTGCTGCTGCCACCAGAGCCCAGCACCATCCGAATTGCCCGCTGTGAGCCTGCTCTGCCCGGCCCTGAGCCAGGAGGGGCCTCTGACGCGTGAGGATAAATTATTGTCATTGCTGATAATTGTTATCACTGCTGATAAATTGAGGCGTGACAACTGCAGGCTCTAAGCAAAGAGCTGAGCACTCATGGAGCACCCCGCTAGTGCCCGTGCCCCTCCAGCCCTGTCCTGGGGAGATGCCTTATTTACAGGCAGCTCGGATGTTGGAAAAAAAAACAAATAACAAAAAGAAGCAGAGAGGTCAATGTGTGCTGTGTGCTGGCCTTGGGGAAGGTTTTCAAACTTAGAAATAAAAGTCAGCCCCTCGCTTCCTGGAAGCACGTAAAAGTTGATGGCTGGAAGCAGGCCAAGTGAAATGAAATACGCGTTATTGTCCCTGCACCAGTGGAAAAGGCCGGGCAGGATTTGCTCCTCTCCTCTATGGGGGCCAAATGAATAGCAGCTTTCTGCTGCTGACAGCTTGCTGCGCTTCAGCCCTCGCTGCTCCGCTGGCCACCAGCTTCTGAAGGCTTAAGATTGTCTTGAGTACACATGATGGCACATAATAACTCGGGAGCAAATAATGTAGCCTTTGAATTCCTGTGCCGCTGGAGCTTCCCTCTTCCCGAAGCTTTGTGGGCTGTGAAGAAATGCCCTTTCTTTGCTGCTGCTCCTCTGCCCAGGGGTGAGGGTCGGGCGCATCCATCCTGCTCGCACGTGTTGGCCCTGCTGATGGAGATGGTGCTGTGCCCTGCTGCCAGGTCTGCTCCTGCCCGGGGTTGGTCCTGCAGGGCTCCACGATGCCCCTGGGGACCGTGACAGCGCGAGGATGTAGGGCTGGGTGTGCTGGGATGCTCGCCCGTGCCTTGTGCATGGGATGAGGCCAGCAAAGCGCTTTCCTGGTGGGGTTTTCCTCATGGGGCCGTGCTGGAGCTGCCTTTCCCCAAGGCAGTGGCAGTGGTCAGGGTCACGGCTCCTGCTTGGCCACAGCTTTTCCTGGAAATGTGCAAAATTCCTAGTTTTGATCCTTCTCCTCCATTAAATTAGGTTGGAATGGGCCGGTGGGCTCAGACGCGGCCGGGGGAAGACCAGCAGACAGGCGGGCGGATAGGCAGACAGACCGTGTGATTGCTTAAGCCACATTTCCTTAGGAAGCCAGGCTAAAAATAATAAAAATCCAGTCCTTTCCCACAAACAGCTCCGGTTGCCACAAACTGATGCTTTGCCAGTGCCGAAATGCTTTGTGAGAGAATTCCCAGTTGTTCCTGGGGAAAGGAGGACGTGGGGAGGGCCGAGAGCCTGGCTCTACGGCCGGATCTGCCAGAGCCCCCAGACCCCATTGCTGGGCTGGTTTGGGGTGGCTGGGGACCTGCAAATAGCCCGGCTGGGAGGGCAGGGATTTCCTGCACTGGGGACCAGCAGGATCCCCCCAGTGCCCAGCAAGAGGGATGGGCACAGCCCAGGGGGCACCCGAGCCACCCCTGTGGGATCGGCTGCCCTTCTGAGGCTTCTCCACTGAGGGAGCGTTGTTGGCACACATGGGATGGGCTGCAGGTGGGTGAGAAAAGTCCCGTGGATGCAGAGAAGAGGCTGAGCAGGTTGTGAGGGAGGGGAGCCCTTGGGCAGCCCCTTGGGGCCAGTTCCCCCTTCTTTTTGGTGGGTGCCATGGGATGCTCCTTGTCCCCAGCATGGCCCCGCACGGCACTGCTGTGCTCAGGGTGAAGCTCGGCTGTGCTCCTTGCCAGGAAACGGGGCTTTTTCTGATAGTAAAAAAAAAAAAAAAAAAAAGAGCTAAATTTGTTTCCCATCTTCCCTGAGGCTGTATTACAAATTTGACACAGATGGGGATTTTTTTTTGTTGTTTCTTTTCATTTTTGTGGAAAATTGGGTACGTTTTCCATCGCAACGAGAGCTTTTCTGTGGCAGCATGACAACGTCCTGCCCGAGAGCAGCACCAAGCAGCCCGGATGGGCTTGTTTCTTGCTGACGGAGGCAGGGATGGGGACACGAGCCCCTTGAGCCCTGAGCTGTTGCGAACCCTAGCCCGGGCTCTGCAGGGTGCAGGGGCTGGCTGGACAAGGGGACAGTGCCTGTTACAGGGTGAGGGCTTAACTCAAAGCTTCCTTTGTTGAACCCAAAACCAAGCCCAGAGGCTCCGGTGCCCATCTCACAGTCAGGGTGGATGCAGCAGCCGCACCATCGCCTGCTCAGGCTGTTGGGGACAACATTAGGGAGATGCCTGGGTGGGCACCACCGCATCTCTGTGCACCCCGTGCCTGGGCACAGCTGCAGCATCGCTGCCTCCCCCCGTGGGTGAGCAGCCCCCATTCCCCACACCACAGCTGCTCACACACCTGCTCCATGCCCTGCTGAGAGCTGGTGCTGCTCATCTGCCACTGAACCCAGCCTGGCGGTGGGCACGGCGGGCACCCACGGAGATGGGAGTAACCCAGGTAATTGCTCCAATATGGTGCCCTTCCTCCCTGGGGCCCAGTCCTAGAGCTCGGGCTCTGGTTTGGGCTGTGGAAGCTGCTGGGGGCAGTGCCCGGCTGTTGGTGTCCTGGCTTCCTGCCCCGTCCTGCAGCTCATCGCCACCGGGGACGGGGGTCTGTGGCAGATGGGTTTGGGGCACGCGGTCCCTTGTGTGCGGGGATGCTCGCCAGCAAGCTGGGGATGCAGAGGGCTGGGGGATGTGGAAAAACAGGGAAAAGCTCAGCTTCTTGTTCAGAAAGCAGCACAGCTCTCAGCGTTGTCCACAGGAAGGCGAAGGCAGATCCCATTCCTGGGGGGATTTGGGTGCTCAGGTACCAGCAATCTCAGTCAGCGTTAGGTTCCCAAATACCTTTGTGGATCTGGCCAAAAGAGCTTAAAACCGTGGCGGGAAACTTTCCCGGTGGATCCCAAAGGCTTCGCCGCAGACCTCAGGCCTGGCTGCGGTCCAGGAGCGAGGACTGATTTATGTTTTCGTAGGTAGAAACGAGACAGTTCTGGATGTGTTTCAGAGCGACTCGCGGTTAGCTTGAACCTGCAGCTTCGAACAGGACCAGCGCTTGTTCAGCAGGGGGAAGCCAAGCCGGGAAAGCATTTCTGCAGAAGTCTCCGTGAAGTGGAACCAGAGGAGCTGCCACGTGCAAAACCCTCACTGGTAGCATCTTTGGTTTCTAACTCATCACATCCCGCTGCTGCAGTTCTAGACTGGATGCTGAAGGTGCTGTGGGCAGTGTAATTGTTTTAAAATCGCATTAGTTAAAGCAATTGAATTTGCTTGGTTTAAGATACGGGTGATATGAGCAGCTTTTACTGCTTATGGTTTACCTGCTGGAGTAGGACCCGGGGTCCTCGGTCAGGGTGTGCAGGTTTAACACAGGGTCTGTAAGATCGTGCCATGGGCTTCCAAGCCTAGGAGAGGCCCTGGACCAGTGCAGATGTGTTCTGAGACCCCGTGGATATTGCCCGTGGCTGGGCGAGGAGCGAGATGGACCCGTCACTGCCGTGCTCCCTGGCCACGTGCCTCTGGGCACCCACCCGGGTTGTCTCCCCCTGGCTTTTTGTGCACGCAGCGGTTCCCAGCTGCAGGTCAGCCTGGCCTCCCTTTGGCATGAGGAGGGAACCTGCTGAAGAGGCAGGTCTTGTGGCTTGTTTTTTTTTGTCTTTTTTTTTTAACCCTGAACGAAGCTTCCAAGCAGCCTTCCCCACACCACCCGCTGCGTTATAAAATAAATAAAGCTGGCTCTGTCCCTCGGCCAAATCTGACAGCTTTTCCTCACCAGATTAGCTAACCCGTCTCTGGAGCCTGCTCATGTTTCACGGAGTGGTTTTATCCCGAGGAGAACGCCCGACTGCACCGTGCTCTGCACGGGGACCAGGGACACTGCGGCTGTGTCCCGTGTGCGGGGCTGTGCCTGCAGCCACCTGCACGTTTATTTTATCCTTATTTTCTCTGCCAATGCTCACATTCCTGGGTGGCCCCAGGGTGTGCTCCCTACCTGCTGGCGATGAGGTGCAGGGGCCCTGCAGGAAGGGGGCTGCCCGTGGCAGGAGGTGCTGTCCCCCCACGTCCCCTGTCCCCATCCGATGCTCAGCAGTGTCACAGCGAGGGCTGCATGTGCTGCAGGTGGCCCCAGGCTGTCCCAAAGCCACCCAGGGAGGAGCTGATAGCATCCTGGAGAGACCTCACTGAGGGTTTTTCCCCATCCCTTCTGCCCACGGCATTTTCCTCGTGCTGCCTTGGCCTGGCTGTGGTCCTGCACCACTGCCCAGCCCTGGCCTTCGCTTCCCTGGGTGCTGTGGTCCGGAGGCCACCTTGGGTGGGTGGATCTGTGCCATACCACGGGGGGCTGTGGCCACTTAGCTACTCAGAAATGCATTCATTGTGCTCTACCAAGCATTGACTCGGTGACTGCAACAGAACCTGGTGGCCCTGGGGCAGAGCCTCCACTCTCTGCTCGGGTCCAGAGTTCCCATTTTTATCCATTTAAAAGGAGAAATGAAAAATAAAATAAAAAAAGCTGGGCTCGGTCATGTTCATGCCATGCTCCCCGTGCCCCCCAAGCTGTGCAGGGGGTGCAGGTGCACGGGGGAAGAGCACCCAGCACCCTTCCCAGCCCCAGAGCGCCGGATGGGGCGGCAGCGCCGGGCAGCCCCACGCTGAGATCAAATAAACACGAAGGCAGCGAAATTATTCATGGCTCTGGGGACTTGTCTTGGTGCCTCGTCAGCATCTGCTGATCAAATCAAAGCATCTGTCGGTGCAGCGGCCGGCAGGAAGGTCTCGCTCTGGCAGACACGTGTGAATTCCTCCTTTCTTCCTCCCTCTCGCCTGCGCTCCCACTGGTCCCGCACCTGCGGCGATGCCGGGGCCGTGGATGCACCCTGCGCTGCTGCAGGACAATCACACCCAGCACGTTGGAGGATTTTGCCCCTTTTTTGTCCCTGTATTGCAGCTGCTCAGTGAGGCTCATGGGCGTGCAGTGCCCCAAGGCCCCGCAGGCAGAACTGCAAAATTATAGGGATTTTTTTTTTCCTCCCCAGGGCCGCTGATGCTGTGGGAGAGGTTAACCCATCAGCGGTGCCGTGGGAGGGATGCGCTCCCCTCTGCTTTTTCACTGCGTGCCCAGGGCTGGCTCTTGGTGCACGCCTGCTTTCCTTTCACCTGCTTTGGCATCAGGACGCTGGGGAATTCCCATTTCTGCAGGAGCTGCTGGCCCTGTCCGGGGCGCAAGCAGGGTTCAGACAGGAGACGCAAGCCGTGCAACTTTAAAGCTGAAAATTTGAGATCCTATGGCCTTTTTATTTCCTTCCTGAAACCAGGAAGGATCAGCCCGTTGCTGCAAGAGGATACTTCAGTCAAAACCAATATATGTGGGTTTTTTATTTGTAATTGTAAGCAAAGATTTTGTAAACTCTGGCTGTGTTTTGCCCACCTGGGGTGCGTCCCCTCCCCTGCATTTCGTGCTCCCCTCCTGTTCTTCCCTGGGCTTCTCACGGTGGTGATGCACGGCCCCAAGCCTGGCAGCCCCGCCGAGTTTTAAGAGGAAATTTTCCTTATTTATTGGAGCGCCCAAGGACCCGGTTACCGGAGGTATAAAATTTGTCACCGGTGCCTCCGCTCTGTTTGCAGCAGAGCATAATTTTTGTTTGGCTGCTCTCAGCCTGCCCGTCGGGCATCTTCAGCCGGCCGTAAAACAGAAGATGCACGGCCAGGGGAGAGCGTATTTAAACGGCTGATTTCACTGAAAGGTGTAATAATCTGCTGGATTACTTGCTGGGGTAGCTGCAGGAAAATTTACTGCCTTGGAAAGAGATTACCAGCAGCCGCTGCAGGCAGCGGATTTCTTCCTTTTCTGCTATAAAGGGAAGGAAGCTTTTCATTGAGTTCCTGCTGTTTGCGCCCGTGAGCGATGTTTCCCCTCCCTCGGTTACACTGGGGCAGCTCGCTGAACTCTGAAGGGAAGGAAATAAATCTGCGAGAGGGGAGAAAACCTGTTCCTGAGGGTCTGCAGAAGGCAGAGCGAGAGCACCGTCCTGTGCCTGAGCTCAGCACCATTCGTGGGCTGAGTTTGCAAATCCCCCCGTCATGCCCCAAACCGTACGCTGCAGGGACGGGGCTGCGGGGCGGTGGGGGCGTGTGGAGGGGTTGTTTTTGTTTTATTTCATTCCCCTGCAAGGGAGGAGGGCCGTGGCGGGCCCAGGCAGCTAACCCCTTTAATTGTGTGCAATGAAGGCTGACAGTGGCGAGGCTCGGCCTTTAAAAGGGGTACTGAACCTTTAATTCCTGAATAAATCATCTCCAGTCTGCTGCTCCTTCATCTGCAAGCTGTTTGAGCGCGGGTACACATATTCACTGCCGGGCAGGGTCATTTGGAGATCAGAGCCCTCGGCTGACCTGGGTCATAGGCAAGACACCTGCCGCCGGCGTCCCTGCGCCCCCGGGGCTGGGAATCAAAGGGGCACAGGGAGCCAGCCCCTGGGGGGGGCTCTAATTGTGACATTCGGCCGAGCTTTGCTCTGGAGGGAGCCCGCAGCGTCCCCAGTCCCTGTGCAGGTGACCTGCCTGCTCGCTCTTCCTAGAGGTGTTTTTTTTTGGGGATTCCTGTTGCTATTCTGTTTTTCACCCATTGTAACTGTAAAAGGGGCTTTTTTTTTTGTTGTTGTTCAGCTGCTTTGGCACTCTGGGTGTTCAGTAGGTGCCTTTGCTCACAGCACATGAAGTGCAGCAGGGAATGGAGGAGCTTTTTCCTCCTGGTCTCTCTCCAGTCGTGGCACCTGCAGGCTGCAAGCATCCCCGTGCTGCTGTGGCACTGCAGGACCCTGCCCGGGGTGGCACTGCTGGCTCCTTGTCCCCGTCCAGCCAGCTCTTGGTGCTTGTCTGGTGCATGAGTGTGTGCAGGAGCACTGTGTGTGCAAGCAGCCAGGTTTGCAAGCAGGAGCAATTGTCTTGGGGCACCCCATGCAGCACCCCCTGCCCACCCTGTGCTGAGCAGCTTCATCCAGTGCTGCCGCTCTGGGGCCAGAGCTGGGCTCGCATTGTCTCTGGTTTCTGCTCTCCATAATGGTATGCGTTGGGTGTATTCACCAGTAGCCCTTTTGGCCTTAATGACCCTGCTGGAATAACCATGGAAAGAAAACACCGTAATCACTCAGGGCCTCGAGCTGCCCATAATTGCACTCCCCAGCCATAAACATGAGCGTGGACCCAGCGCAGATAAAGTGTGGTGGAGGGGAATAGGCGTGCGTGCCAGGGGGCTGTAGCTGCCCCATGGTGTTGGAGGGGCAAATGTCCTTTTCCTCTTTTTATGGGCAGGATTTGAGACTTGGGGTGTGCAGAGGGCTGGATGGTTTTGTAGCCTGCAGAAGGGACGTGATTTATTCTTTTGAATGGCTTCTGAAACGGCCCTGCTTCTTATCGGGGGCTAATAACCGGGTGTCGGGTGACTCGTAAAAGCAGCCACTTGATTAGAAATGCTAATGCTGGCTCAGGCTTCTCCCCTTTCCATCACTCCACATCCCCAAGAACATGATGCTAAATAGGTCGGGAAGCCAAATACAACATTCCCCAGCTCCCGGCCCTTCCCTGAGCCCCTTTTGCTGCCCGGCCCGGGTGGCTCCAGGCAGGGACCCATCTCTGAGGCTGGAGGAGCCGCGGGTCCTCTGCGCCTGCTCAGCACCTTCAGCCTCATCCTGGGCTGCTGCGGGTGCTGGGGGCTCAACAACCCAAACCTCCGGGTTGTTTCTTGTATCCATCTGTAATTAGGTGCAGAGGGCGGGGGGGTGGTGCAAAGGAGCATTAATAAATTATCTTCCCTGTTGTTAATTGACGTGTCTCGAGTCAGCCGATCAGTGAGCCGAGGGCTTGGCTCCCCTTCCAGGCGCATCCCGGGCTCGTTACTGCCCCCATTAGCATATTCAGGTTTCCCTGCTTAAAGCCAATTAGCTCATGGCCAGGCCCGATTGGGAAGCTGGGGCCTCATTTGCACATTTTTGAATCGGCGAAAGAATCAAAAATAATGGAGGCAGGCGGGGAGGGAAAGCGCCGCGGGGCTCTGCCCGCCGGTGGGGGCGAGGACGGCCCCGCTGGCCCCTCCGAGGGGGCGACGGGGAAGGCGAGGGGAAGAGCGCAGTAATGAGGAGCAAACGTGGCCGCGGCCCTAATTTGCTCCCGGGCGGCTTGTCGGGGTGTGGAGGTTCAACAGATGCTCCAGGAGGAGGTGGTGGAGGGGACCAGGGCAGGGACAGGCGCTGATTTGGGGATGGGGGGGTCCATGGTGGCCGCCCCCATCCATCCCTGGCAGCTGTGGTCCTGCTGCAGCTCCATGCCCGGGGAAATGTGGCTGGGTCTATCCCTGCGATGTCCCAGCCCTTAATGTCTCCTCGCCCCGTTCTCCAGCAGAGGTGCCGCTATCCCGGCTGCCTTACGGAGCAGCCCAGTATCTGAGAGTATCGCTAGCTGGTTCCAGTTTAACAACTTCATAGCCGCTGCTGCTGCCACCACAAAGGCCGCCTTGTCCCCGCCGGGTGAGATAAGCCTTGGGGCGATTCATATGCAGATCCGGGTGGTAGGGGTGGCTGCGGGCAGAGGATAAATCTGGATAAATCTGTCCCGGCCCTCGCCCCTCTCCGGTTCCAAACTGCTTTACATTTACACAAAAAGGTGCCGGCCCCATTGAGCCCGTGGGGCAGGCTGTCACCCCGCTGCTCGGGGGGTGCCGTGTCCCCCATGTCCCCCGTGTCCCTATGGCTCTGTGCCCCCTGCCCACACTGGCCAGGCCAGGGAGGGTGACCCTAATCTGCGCCCATCCTGCCGGTTTTGTCCCCAGCATCACCCCTCGCCTTCCCGGCTGAGCGCCCTGAAAGAGTCGCTGTCTGTGGCACTGCAGAAAGCTCTCAACCATGTCCACCCCGGCAGAAATCCCCTCGCCTTTCACTTGCTTTTGTCGGTGGCTTTTTTTCTTTCTTTTTATTTGGTCAGCGCTCGTTTTTTAATAATAATGGGGAGGTTTTGTTCCCCCTTTTGCCTTCCACGGGGTGGGTGATGATGCAGGACCTGCATGCCCTGGTCCAACAGCCTCCACCACCCCTGTCCGTGGTTTTTCTGGGTTTTGGGGCCGTTGTTCACTCCTGGCACAGGCTGGGCCCTGCTAAAGATGCTGCCTGGCATCACCTGTGGGAGGCTGTCAGGCTGGAGCCTTCCTTATCAGCGAGCTCGCCCCAGGCAGGCACATCCATTACTTTACACTCAGCCCGTTTCTGGGATGAGTTCTCCTCCGTCTCCAGCAAAACCATCCCAGAGCTGAGGAATCCTCAACCGATTAACCCTGGGAAGTTATGTCGGCCCAGGGTTTTGAAGTCTGCTCCAATGACCTGCCTGCTATGGCTGTTAATCTGTATTTCCTGCAGGTTTCTGCGTTGTTATCAGGGCTGTGGCTTCCTGCACCTCGCTACCTCAAGAGAGGAGGTCATTCATCTAAGCGAGGGCCCCCAGGAGCACAGCCTTAACCCGCAGTTTCCCCCTGGCTATGAGAGTTGTGCTGTCCTGGGGAGGTTCAGCAGCACGCCTCAGCCACGAGGGCACACTCCAGACATGAGTCCCCCGGTGACCACCAGCCCTGTGTGCCAGCACCCTGCGGCACATTTTGTACATCTCCACGTTTTGTACATCTCCACGTAGGAAATCTTATTTTTTTCTGGTGCCTTTCAAGTGCCAGTCACCTCGATATTTATCAAAAATTGAAATTTATCAGCTTAATAGAGAAGCAGGACTTTTATCCCTCCTCCTGGGCACGTGGTCTCTCTTGAAATCCAACTTCCATCGAAGGCTGCCCCCCATCGTGGTGCCACGTTCCCGTGGGCGATG
Source organism: Anas platyrhynchos (assembly GCF_047663525.1). Taxonomy (NCBI): domain Eukaryota; kingdom Metazoa; phylum Chordata; class Aves; order Anseriformes; family Anatidae; genus Anas; species Anas platyrhynchos. Next base: position 18,470,040 of record NC_092601.1, on the reverse strand, counting down.
CTCGGCGCACCCAAGGAGCTCAAGGTCAACGAGAATTAGCTCCAAGTTTCAAGTTTCCAGCGCTTTTGCTAAAGTGGAGCACAACAGGAGCCCTGCCCTTCATTTGCTGGTTTTAGCCAGATCTGGAGGCAGGCAGAGCTTATCAATAATTAACCGGGGCAATTCTTAGGGAGTTAATGAAAACGTGAAAGAGTGTAATTATCTCGTAGGTAGCCGGGAATCCGTGTGCCGGAGCTGTGCAGAAGATGCGCGTTGCACAGTTGTTTGGCAGCCGTCGTTCCTGATGTGCTTGGGCAGCAACAAAACCAGAGAGGTGCTGGGGCTCTGTAAAGGGTCCTTGGTAGCACTGTTGTGCAGGGGCTTTGCTTGTAGTGCTGCTCCCGGGGGTCTGCATGGGGCGTCGCTGTCCCCAGTGGGGACAATCCCTGCATCCCTTGCACAGCCCTCACTGCTGCTCCAGCCGTGCAGAGTTGGGAATCCCTGCCTCAGAGTGGGCTTTTATTAAAAATTCTACCTTAATTAAATTTTCCTTAAGCCTAAGGAGGGCGTGGTTGGCTTTAATTAAAGCTGGGTTGCTCCTGCGTGCCGACAAGCCCCTGGTGGGCAGGGTGCGTGCGGGGAAGGCACCGGTGGCGTCAGGCACGTGTCACCCCTCTTGTCAGCCCTGGCTGCCCTCCTGCGGGGAAGGAGAGGGCATAAAGCAGCTTTTGGAAAATATTGCTGGAAAGGCTGCTCTTGGGATGTCCAGGCTGGCATCATTCCTCACGATCATCACAGCGGGGTGAAGGTCAGGTGGAGCCCAGGCAGAGAGAGCTCTGGGCAGGGATGTATTTTTATTTTATTTTTTCCTAGAAATAACCCCTGGCAGCACAGACAGAGTGGCCACATGTTGGCGTAGAAAACCTGGTAACTTTAAAATGTTTTAGTGATTTTTTTCTCAAAACCCTGCCTTCCGTGAACTTTTTCTGTGGCCACCCAGGCGCGCTGCGCTGTACCTGGAGGAAATTCCCATTGGACTAGCAGTCTGGGTCTCCCCTTTTCTTCTTTTCTTTCAATTTGCTCTTCACGTGCTATAAGAAATGACCAGTTTTTAGGGTTGCGGATGCCAGGATGGGTGCAGATGGCTCGGGGAGCTCGGTGGTGGTAGCTGCAGCAGGTTCAAAGCTCTGCCTCTAATGAAAGCAGTGCAGAACTTGAGCTCGGGTCAAAGTTTGTGGAGCACAGCCTGAAGAAAGCAGCATTTCGGTGTAACGTTGGCTCTGTGGCATCTCAGAGGGCGTCGTCCCAAATGTTGCATAACGAGCATTTTGTTGCACAGCGGGGACAGTGACGGATTTAGGTCTTAAGCCCATGTGTGCTGAGAGCTTGAGCAGCACGTGGGAAGTCGCTCTCCAGAAACAGAGACACCAGCGGCGTCCCAGGCAAGCACAGGCAGCTCGGGGACACGCAGGGGACGTGGCCGGGCTGGAGGTGTCTGTGTCCATCATCCCCCAGCCATTGTGGGTTTGGGTTTGGGATGTGTTTGGGGTTACAGGTACAGGGGAAAGTGACAGGCTGCTGGGCAGGAGCTTCTCCAGCCAGCTGTGCAGGCTGCCCCGTCGCTGCTGATGGCCGGAGAGGCTGGGGACAAGAGGTGGCTCTGAGCGCTGTCACTGTCCAAAAAAAGCCACCAAAATAAAGCCGCAAGTGGCTTCGCCTCTCTTTCAGGGGAGGGAGTTGTGCGGAGCCCAGCGTTGCTCGCAAATGCTTTTAATAAAGTGTTCTTTCCTGCGTCCAGGGGAAAAAAAAACAAAAACAAAAACAAAAAAATCCCCAAACCTCAAGCCTTTTCCCATTACATAAGGAACACGTGCTGCTGGGCAGAGCCCTGGCGTGCCGGCGGTGTGGCCCAGGCTGCTGCGTGTGTCCCCGCCTGGGGACCAGGCACAGCCCAGCGGTGCCACCGGGTCGGGGCAGAGCCATCGGTGTCCCCGGAGCGCTGCCAGCTCCAGCAGCACATGGGGGGATCGCCCGTGGGGTGTTTTATCTCTGGCCATGGTTGGCATTTGGGGCTGGGCAGTTGATGGGGCACCCGCTCAGCACCTCCTGCGTGCCGTGTTCGAGGTGACCCCGCTGTGGGCTCAAACCAAGCCCCTTCTTCACCGGCTGCCCAGAGGGGGACGTGTCCACCCCCGAGAAGAAGAGGGACATGGGGAGCTCAGGGCAGGTGCTGTGCTGGTGCAGGGGGGGCACCCCGTGCAGCCCCCCCCCAAGGAGCCCTCAGCCCATGGGGTGACATGCCTATGATATGCCTGGGTAATTTCTCCAGCAATTAATGCCTCATTAAATTGCACAAGGGAACAATCAGGGCGGTGAATTTTACACAACACAATGCCTGGGCCCTGAGAGGTTTTCCGCCTCCTTTTTTTTTTTTTTTTAAAGGAAACAATCTTTTTCTGGCCTTAACTGCTTGATGTCTGGAGGAGGGGGGAGCCTTGGTGGGCTTCTGCATCCCGGTTGGGTTGGGTTCGAGGTGGCTGGGCTTAGCCCCCACAGTGCTCATCTCTGCTGCCAGGGCTGTGCCAGACCCCCAGGTTACCCCCTTATCCCTTTGCCAACCCAAATGGGTGCCCACACCCATGTCAAGGCTTACCTCTCCTCCTCTTTTCTCCTTGCAACCCTATGGAGTGTGTGAGCATCTGCAGCTGATATGCTCTGTTGGGTGGCCAGGACAAAAAGTGTTCCCGTGCAAGAACGGGCACAGGATGGGGCCTTCTGCATGGTCCTGGGTTGGGGCAGCTCCTGCCTCGGTGCCAGGGTGCTGTGCAGGAGGGTTCCACACCGTGCATCACACCGGCACCTCGACCCCGCAGGGCTCTCAGGGGCTTTTACCCCAGCAAAAACTGAGTTGCTTTCAGCCAGATTCTCTGCATGAGGTGCTCTAAGGAACCTCTCCTCCAGCGTCCTGCTGAGCCGTTGTTCCTCCCTGGTTTTGAGCTGGGACAGGCAGTGGGGTGCGAGCGGGGCAGCGATGGGGAACCCCTTCCTGGGGACAGGTCTGGGGGGTCAGGAGGAGGCTAAGCTGGGCAGGGGGGCTCCAAGAAAGGGGTCTGAGGATGAGGAGGTGACCGACAGGGCGTGACGAGGCAGGGTCACAGCCACCAGCTCTGACCGTGCCCCTTTCTCTCCCCAGGAGCCTGATGCCGCGGACGCTGGAGGGGCAGATCACGATGGAGAAGACCCCCAGCTACTTCGTCACCAAGGAGGCTCCGCGGCGCATCTACAACATGTCGCGGGACACCAAGCTGATCGTGGTGGTGCGCAACCCCGTCACCCGCGCCATCTCGGACTACACGCAGACGCTCTCCAAAAACCCCACCATCCCCAGCTTCCAGGCCCTGGCCTTCAAAAACGTCAGCACGGGGCTGATCGACACGAGCTGGAGCGCGGTGAGGATCGGGATCTACGCCAAGCACCTGGACAACTGGCTGCGGTACTTCCCCCTCTCCAAATTCCTCTTCGTCAGCGGGGAGCGGCTCGTCAGCGACCCGGCAGGGGAGATGGGCCGCGTCCAGGACTTTCTGGGTCTCGAGAGGGTGGTGACGGACAAGCACTTCTATTTCAACGAGACCAAGGGCTTTCCCTGCCTGAAGAAGCCGGAGGGCAGCAGCAAGCCCCGCTGCCTGGGGAAGTCCAAGGGGCGGCCGCACCCCAAAATCGACGGGCAGGTGGTGCAGCGCCTGCAGGAGTTTTACAGACCTTTCAACATGAAGTTTTACCAGATGACGGGGCAGGACTTCGGGTGGGACTGAGCCGTGCGCGGGGCCACCAGCGGCCTCCTCCCTTCGTTCTAATTTATATCGGACCTTTTCCGGCCAGCAACGGACCCTTCCGGAGTAGAGAGAAATATTTAAGAAATAAAAACACAGATGACCCCTCTCCCCCTGAGCAGATTAAATATTCTTCCATATAAATCTTGCAAATCTATGTTAACTGTGGCCGTGCTGGGGGCGAGAGGGAGGGTGTGGGTGCATGGGTGTGCGAGCACCGGGCACCAACCAGCCCTGGGGCACGCAGCCGGGTCTGGGCTGCTCCTGCCCTGGGGCTTCTGCCCGTGCCCATTCCAGCAAGGGAGGTGTCAAAAATAACTTCTATTTAATAACGTGTGAGCCCCTCTGCTGCCTTCGGAGAACCGGTTACTCTCTGATTTTACTGTGAGCAGTGTCAAGCCTTAGATGATAAATTATAGGTCCGTGTTTGTGACAGTTGATGGCAGCTCCTTTTTCCCTCCTTGCTGGCCACAAGGTCAGCCTCTGTGCATCCCATCGGTTTATTTTCTGATTTTCGTATCTCAAGGTGAGATTTACGGGAGAAGAGCTGTGAAGGTGATTGCAATGAGCTTGCTCCTCCCTGCACCGATTTTCCCCTGTTTCCACATTCTGTTGCTGGAAGTGTTAAAACCAAAATGCTCAGTCTGGAGCCGTGCTGTTCCTGGACATGGCGAGATAGCTTGATGGTGTTGGCCAAGACTGGAAAAGCCCTGGGTGCAGCTCCCCTCTGCTGAAACAAGCCTATGTGCAAAAAAATCAAATAAAAAAGGGGATAAAAAGGGGTGCTGGGGCACGGTGGGTGCTCGGCTGTGCCCTCAGCCCCTTCCCAGCCCAGGGGGTTGCATTCAGGCAATCATCCATGCTGGGGCCAGCCACTGGCTGCCATGGGGCTGAGGCTGGCCAAGCAGCAAACCCAAAGCACGGGGTGTTTTCTGCAGGCTGAGAATCATCTGAAGGAATTTCCTAGTTAAGGACAACAATTAACAGAGGTAGTTTGGAGTAAGTGCCAGATTTTGGGCTGGGGACAGGGAGCTGTGTATCACACTTCCCGTGCTCTTCGAGTATCCCAGCTGATGAAGTAGGGTATTTCTCCCCCATAAAATATAAATCCCTGCTTCCCCAAATTCACCCAAGCAGAGCAAACAAAAGCCCCAAACTCTGACCTTTGGGTTCAATTATCTCAATAGATTTTCAAATCTGCAGCCGCAGAGAGCTATCACGGGAGGCTGCAGAAATTAGTTTAGTCTGAATTAACAAGTTTTCCCTTAATTAAATATGGGGAAAACATTTAATTAACCTTTAATATCTTATTAGTGACTTGTATTTGATTCTTTAATGAGCTAATTACGTGTTTTCAAGGGCCCTCGGGCCCCGCATTGTTTGCAAATAGGCTTTGGCTGTGGTTTCCCTCTGGTGCCGCATCCCCATGCTGACCGTCCCACCACGTCCCCTTCCCTCCCGCACCGCTCAGCACCTCTACCACTGAATGGGGGCGATGGATGTGGAGGGTACAGCTTGTCCTGGGGTTCACAGCAGGCACGGGAGCCTTCCCTCACTGTTTTACACTGGGACATTGTGCCTTGCCCCACGCAGCTCTCCCCATTCCCATGTCCCGGCTGCTGGGGCACCCTTCGTGCCCCCTGGAGCTGGCACGTACTTTCCGTGCCAATGTGTGGTCAGCACGTTTGTCCCTTTCAGCCCCTGGGCTTGTCTGGTGGATGCCAGGTCAAGCGACACGCACGGGACAGGTGACACAAGTGGGATTAACGTGATGTGGGAATTAGGTGCGTAGGGTTGCCCGTTCCACTGGCTGTCCGTGTTTCCATCCCTGCGAGCATCCGTGAGCAGCTCCGCAGCAGCTGAAGATGCCGGGGCTGTGGTGCACGAGCCCGTGGGCTTTTAAGGCAGGAATCGGGGAAGTTTTGAAGAAATAGAAAGAGGAGATGAAGGCCGGACGCGGCTCCTGCCGTAACGTCCCGCGAGCTCGGCGCGAGGCACCGCGCTCTGCCACCCGAGGTTTTGTTTCCAGCCACGATATTCGACCAAATTATTCTCCGCGAAGGGCTTTAAAGTTTCCCAAGTGCCTGTGAAAGCCTGGAAACGCTGATAGTGATCCTATTTCCCAGCTGAGTGACTGCATTCAGCCCGAGCCGTATTGATATGCAAAACGCTAAGGGTCCCGGCTCTAAAGATGGTTTCTGTCTGCCCTGTGAAAGGGACCCATACTTTTTTAAAGCCCGGGCCTTTCTAAAGCCACACAATACCATATAGACTATGCCATTTAAAGCATCTGAAGCGACCCAAAATGTATTGAAAGCTTGCTTTGCAGACTCATTAAGACTACTCAATAGGTTCTGGCAAATACCGTGCCAGGGCTGACCGCACGGATTAAGACTTTTGAAGTGTTACACAAACCCCCTGCTTAAACTAATTGCTGCCCCACGGCTCATGAGGTCAAGTATTTGTATTCATTGCCTCCGAGAGGAGCCACTTGTGGGTCTGTCCAGGTGAAGCCCGCACTTCATTACATCAAGACAATAAAAGTGGCCTTGGACAGGCAGGGGGAAGGTGCCCGGGATGAAATCGCCCGGATCTCGCTCTGACAGCAGCGATTGCCTGAAATCCCCTGTGGTCACCAGGCATTTCTCCACCGTGCCATGCTGTAGGATGGCATCGGCTCAGGAAATCGGTGCTGTCCATGGCACAAGGCAGTGGTGTCCCATGGTGGTGCTGGGGCAATGTGTCTGGCAGAAGGACCAGCCTGAAGCATCCCTCATGCTGCACTGGTGGCGCACTGGTGGCCTCCGCGTGCGCATGGCCTTAGCCCTAAGCTGGGGAACTCCAGAAGACAGGTGATGATCACTGGTGAAAGCCAAGATGAGATGGGCGAGTCGGAGCTGTTATCAGAGTCGTGGTGGCCCTGTGCTGTCTTCTTCCCCATGGCCAGGTGGGTGCTGACCATCAGCAGGACGGGGAGCCCACCACGTGCTGGTGCAGCGTGTCCCACGTCCATCCAGAGGACAAACAGCCTTTGGCATCGCTGTCCTAATTAAAAAAGGAGATGTAGGAAAAGTCAGCAGCTGATTTTCTGAAAGCGTCAGCTCCCGCCTTGGTGGAGGCACAACACCTCGTGTGCACCAAGAGCTGAGGAAGGGAAACTCTGCCTCTTTATTTTGGCTGCCTTGGTGGAGTTCATGCAGGAGATCTCAGGTGGGCTCTTAAGGAAATGTGAGCTGGGCCCCCCCATCGCAGTGCCTTCTGCTTCAGGATCAGCCCGTGGATGGGGGCTGGAGGCAGTGGAGAAGCTGCTGCCACTGCCAGGCTGGGATGGAATAAAGTTATACGCAGAGCTGTGTTCACGTCTCCTTGCATGGTGCTGGGGTGGACCGGGGAGGGAAAGCAGCCCCGTGTAGATGTGTTTATGACTTTTTCCCTTCTTTGTGTCTATCTCAGATTGCTAAAAATCCAGAAGTTTGGAAGATGATGTTTTTCCCACAGGATGGCAGGTGCTGGAAGTCTGTGCTTGAGTCCCCAGGAGCGCACTGGCAGCTATCGCTCCCCAGCACACCGCTGGGTCTTGCTTGGGCAAGGCATTTCTGAGCTATGGGTCTGTGTCTGCTCAATCCAGGAAGGATGCAAAGTTCTTGCACTGCCAGAGCTGCAGAAATGCCTTTTGGGTACCAGCTCCCAGTGGATCTTAAATGGGGGAAGTGCCAGAGCAAGAGGGGGATGGAAATCCACACAAGAATCCGTGGCTGCCAGGCGTGAAAAGAAGTTTTGTTCCCAGTCTCGGTTAAGCAGTTCCCATTTCTAACCCAATTTTTGTTTTTAAAAGTAACTCTCCAAAGCGTTGCTGTTCCTGTGCCCTGGGCCTCCCCATCTGTCCCGGCTGCTGCATGCGCCAGGAAGAGCAGGGTTGCAAGAGCTTTCCAAAATTTTTATTTGCGCATTTTTCTTCTTCTTTTATTCCAAATTTAGGAGGACAGAAGAGGGAAAAAAAAAAAAAAAAAAAAAAAAGGCTCCACAAGGAAATAATTAAAACTTTCCAGCCTTTGTGTAGGTCTGGAGATCCAGAAGAGCTGATTTGCAATTACACTTCTCATCTCGGTGTGCTCTGGGAACACACTTTTTAACCTTTGACAAGGAAAGCCACGCTTTTCCCTGAAAACACCCCCATCCGCCCACTCCCTGCCCGCTGCAGCACATGGGGCCGGGTTCCCAGGTGGGACTGGTGCTGCTGGGGCCCTGTGCACCTGCGGGCTATAAATGTGGGAGGCAGAGGGGTCCCTCCTTGCTGCAGGATCTGTTCCAGCTGTGCAGGGGGCAGAGGAGCTGTCCTGGACTGGGGAAGGATCCCCTGGTAAGGGGGGCAGGAGGCTGGCTGTGCTTGGTATGGGGATGGGTGGTGTGGCTGCTCACAGTGATGGGCAGGGAGCACCCCTGGGTGCCTGGGTACCTGTGAGATTTCTTGTGTTTGTGCCTGAGGTCTGTGAGAGGAGCCGTGCCTGTCCCGTGGGGCAGTCCTGCTGCTCCCCGGGGCTGCTGGTGCACTGTTAGTGTGTGATGGGGGCAGTGATGGGGTTTGGGGGCCACCAGAGCTCAAATACAAGTAAAGGTGGAGCAGGGAGGGCTGAAGCTGCACACCCAGCACACAGGGGAGCCCCCACAGGGCCATGCTTCACCTCAGAGCACCATCTTTCCTGCCTGCTGTTCTGCTTTCCATCCTGACTTAGTCTCAACACATGGAACAAACTCATGCCATGTTCCCCGACAGAAAAGAGAATGCCCACGCCGAGGCAGAGGCTGCTGTAATTGCAACCACGTGCCCTGCGGTGGCTTCCAAGCCATGTGAAGCGCAGCCTGCATCACACATGTGGGCACAGGCACCGCCAGGTGCAGCCAGCATCGTGGGTGTAAAAGCAAACGGAGAGCATGGCACTCACCTCCAGCCCCGAGGGAGCTGGGCTGCTTTGGTTCAACCTGTGCCCCGACCGTGGGTGAGGTTATTCACTGGGTTAATTGGAATTAGGGTGAGACAAATGCGGCCTTTGTGTTCAGCCCCTCTGGAGGCGAGCGAGCAGGCAGCTAAGTGCTTTTAGGAAAGTTGTTGCTTACTGAAATAATTAACCAAATGACTTATCTGGGAGCAACCTGCTGGGATCAGTTCCTGTTCAAACTGGGACAGGGCACGCTGCTGGCACGTCCCCACCGCAAGTGTCTGGGGGTCCTGCTGCAAGTGAGGGCTGGAGCCCCCACCCTGCATCCCCCACGGCTCCAGAGAGCATGGAAGGCGTGTAAATGGTGGCACTGCTGGGAGGAAACCAGCTTGACCAGGCTTATTTGCTTTTCTTGGGGTAAAACATGTTGTCTTTGAGCTATTTTAAAAGTGCAAGCTGCTTCTCTGCTCAGATCTTAAATCTTGCCTGTGTGTTCAACCAGGAGCGGTGCCAGTCTTGGCCTCCTCCTGCATGGGTTTAGCTCTATCTCGGGGCATCTTTAAATGCTCCGGTCATCCTAGGTGCTCGGGATCATCCCCCTGGGAGAGGACGGGCTCCCTGGCTTGTGGCATCCCTTTTCCCCCAGTGGTCAGGGTGGGTGAAGGGCCAGATCCTGGCCAGAGGCGGTGCAGCCCCGCTGGGCTCTGCGCCCTCACGCAGGCTGAGCGCTTTCCCTTGGCAGCACAACAGCTTTGGGGGCTGATGATTAGAAACAGCCCTCCAGTGCCTAGCTTAATCCATCAATCTATGTCAATAGAGGGAATAAATTGGGACCTTTCTAGCAAGCTCTGTCCCACGGGAGATGAGCCCCAGCCCTTTGTCGTGTACCCCCCATCGCTTCCCACGGGTGTGGGCACAGGGGGACGCGTGGGACCGGGCAGTGCCACTGCCTGGGGGTGCAGAGCAGGGCAGGGGAAGGAGTGAGGAAGCTGCAGCCGTGGGGGCTGCCTCGTGCCATGGCATCAAGCAATGCTGCAGCTGGATTCTGGTGTCAGAGGCAAGCAATGAGCAGGAGGCTCTCATCCAGCCCCATTTTCCCTTGGTTTACCATTGGGGGGTGAGGAGCGATGCAGAGCACAGCAGGATGATGAAGCTGATGGTCCCAGCACCTGGTTGGCATGTCCAAGCTTTGCAGCTTCTGCCTCTCTATCCATACCTGAAAAAATCACAGAATATTTCACTTTTCCCCCTTGTGCTGTGGGTACGAACTTCCCTTGCCTGCAGGGGCTGAGCGCCCCAGCGCGCTGCGGGCAGGCAGCAGTGGGGAAGTGCAGGGGATGGAGGGCAGCGGGGGAGAGGCTGGGAAACTGGGAAACGCTCCTGTGGGGATGGGAAAAAGGGGCTTGTGCAACAGCCAGCCTTTAATTAAGGGTCTTTAAAGTGTTCTCCCAGCTGGTTACCATTGCCTTGCCATATTGGAGTGGTTTAGAAGCAGCGCTCCTCGGGAGTGCCTCCCTTCCTGTTGGCTCTGCTCGGGTGCCGCGTCCCCCCCCACGCCTTCCCAGCAAGCGGGGCTGAGGAGCGGGGCCGTGTGTGGGTGGAGGGATGGGGAGCACACAAATATCTTTAAGGCAGCTTCTGTGGTGTCCCAGGGGACTCAGGGCTCTGGTGCGGAGGAGAACACCAGGGGGACAGCGTGGGTGCTGGGAGGGAAGGATGTGGTCTCGCACCTGGGGTGCAAAGCCTGCAGTGCTGGGGGGGACTGGGAGAGCTGGGTCTGGCTCTGGGGTGGGTGCAGGAGCCAGCCCTGGAGCTGCAGGGATGCTTTGGGGACAGGCAGAAAGGTCCCAGCTGCACCAGGGCCAGCTGACAACTGAAAAGCAGAAGCTCACCTGTCCAGCAAGGTGAGTTTGGGTGTGTGAACACTGGTAGCGGGCACACCCTGCTGGTCTGCTGTACCCATGGATGATTTTGTATCACCTCAAAGACCCCAAACCCAGCAGCATCCTGCCCTGCGGAGCTGCAGCCTCCCCTGGGGTGCAGCTGCTCACATTGTGCAGAGCCAGGGTGCCTCCGTGTGCCCAGCTGCTCTGGGCTTGGTGCCATGGAGCTGTGCCCACCATGGGGCACATCTGCTTTTGCTGATGGTGCTCAGCCCCCCTATACAGGCTCCTTGCACCTGGTGCTGCGCTGCCTTCGGATCTGCCAGCACAGCAGGTTTTACACGTGGAGATGCAGCCATGTGTTAAGAGTCCTCCCTGGAAGGCTTCTGCTCTGATCGTGGTCTGGTCGCAGAGGGGAAAAATGTATTGTGGGGCCCTTCCTGCTGCAGTTTTCACGCTGCTCCCTCCATGGGGTGATGCAGCTGTGCCATTCAGCCCTGCCTGTCTGCAGGGTGTTGACAGGGCCCCTGCTCGAGCTAATGGCTCTGCCCCATTTCTCCCATCTGCAGTAAACTCAAAGAAATGAGTTTTTTGCCCACCTGCCAGCTGGGGGGAGGTTGTTTCGCACCTGAACCTGCACAGAGGTGTTCATGCTGCGACTCCCCAGGGCTGGGGTTGCAGAGTGGGAAGCAATGCAGCCCCCCTGCACCACCCAGCCAGGGATATTTTGATCAGAATGCTGGAAAAAGGAACTTTCCACAAAACAGCCCCTTTGCTGTGGTTTGTTCTCCCAGCCCCACAATAGTCCCTTGATCAAAGCTGGGGCTGAGCAAGGGGACAGCTGAGCACCATCCTCCTCCTCTTCCCCGTGGCTGCTGCATGCCCTGGCCTCACTGCAGCACTTCTGGTCCAAGCCGGCTCCAGTGACATTGTTTGTGCCAGGGCTGCCCCAGCTTCCTCTGTGCTGCTTAATCTTTGGAAAAAATCACAGCAAAAGCTAAGAGGAAACTTTGATACCGTAATGTTAAATGGGGCTGAAAGAGAAGCGCTGGGAGGAAAGGGTGAGACAAGGGTTCCCAAGCATGGCTTGAAGGCTGCTCAGGGATACAGCAGTAGGAAAAAAACAATAAATCAATGTTTTCTGGGCTGTGTTGATGTGCTGAGCTTGGGCACAAGGCAGGACAAGGCTGGTACAGCAGAGCCTCCTGTTGCCTCTAGGACAATTGGGGTCATTTAGACTTATCTGAGCTCAAGGCCCCTCTTGTAGCTGCTGGCAGGGGACACGATCCTGGTGCCAGATGCCCAGGGACCAATTCCTGTGCCCAGCAGCGAGCAGGAGCGTGCCCGGCCAGGCACACAGACGTCGCTGCAGCTGCCTGGAGCGAGCGCCTGCAGACAGCAGAACAGGCTCGAGGTCCAGAGAGGCTTCGCAATAATTTCCACATTCCGTAATTTTTCTCAAGAGGGGAAGAAAGGCAAGCCTGAAATAATTACCCACACAGGCCGTCATTGAAATGTTCTTTACTGCGAGCACTGATCGCTTACTGTATTTAACAAGACAATTTTGGCTCTCGGCACATAAAAGCAAGCAATGATTAAAGCTCTTGTTTTCAGGATCTACGAGCCAGAGCACAAAAGTCTATCGCTAGATCCAAGTCAGGGCTTGGCAAATAGCTCATGGCTGGGGAGGGAGCCAAGGTGAAGCGGCTCCACTGGCTATCTGCAGGGCTGGGAGAGCAGCGGGTGCTGGTCTCCGCCTGCCCCGGGCGCACAGGAGCATCCCCGGCAGCAGGGGCTCTGCAGGAGGCTGGGGTTGTTGCAGCTCCTCGGGGATGGGAAAGGTTTCTGAGTGGTGGAAATGGGCAGGTGTTGAGTTTGAGATTCCCTTGGGAACGGGGGTGGTGGGTCTGCTGCTGTCTGCCTCCCTCTCGGAGCAGGAGAGGATATTTGGGGGATCCCTGGGGAGGCAAAGAGCTTCGGTGTGCGCAGGCAGCAGCACAGATTGGGGATTTGTCTGGATGCGGTGATATCTGGCAGTTCTGGGTGCTGCGGGGCATCCTGCCACCACACTCCTGGGCTTTAACCCCCTGAGGCCATGGGTTTGTGCTTCCTGTGGCTCCCACTTTGGTCTCCTCAGTGCCTCGGACCATGCTCAGCCCTCTGCAACAGGGACCAGCTAAACTGGAAGGAGCCCAGCCCTGGTGAGAGGCTGCCTGGGTATCACTCTCGCCTCAGGGTGAATGTTAGAGCTGCTGAAAGCACTCTGTTGTTTCACGCTCTGTACCACCCTGCTCACACACACTGCCCCGAAATGAACCCAGATGAGCACAGCCAAAGCTGACAGCAACACTGGGGGGACTGGGAGAGCAGGGGGGGACAGGTTTGCATGGCTGCCCCTATCCTGCTGCAGTTGCTGGTTGGAGCTGTGATCGGGATGGGATCAGCCCCCTGGTGAAGGGCTGGGGACTGTCTGCTGCAGCACGACCCCTCCCGAGGGTCTTTATTTTTTACCTTGGGACTCTTGAGGCTGCCAACGAGGCAGGATGCTGAAGTCAGCAGTACAAAGTGCTGGTGTGAGCCTCCTGTGGAGGCAGAGCACAGGCGTCACATCTCAGCTCTGTGCTGGGCTGCTGGCAGCCCCGAGCTGTCAGGAGAGGTGGTGTTAGCAGGACAGGCTCTACCCAGCACAGGCAGCTCCAGTGGTGCCAGGAGCTGGGCATGAATTTGAGCATAGGAAACTGCCTTCTTGCTGCCATAAATCAACCTCGCTTGGCTTGGTGCAGCTCTGTGACTGAGACCAGGTCAGTGTCTGCTTCAGATCTTCCTACTTCACTTGGTAAGCTTTTGTCCTTGAGGGTGGTGCTGCTTCACCTTTGAGCCAAGATAAATGAGGCTCAGTCTAGCAACCCTAAATCTATCCAGCCTAGCACTTGGCTTTCCTGGGTCCCTTTTCTTGCTGGAGGGTAGAGAGGGCTTCCAGGGAAATCCTTGGGACAGCTGAGGCACAGTTCTGCATGGACAGCATTATGCAGATTTCCCTGTTGCTTTTCCCCTGGAAAGAGTGCAAGAATTCAGACATTGAATAAATTCCAGAGGCATTAACTATGCTAATCAAGCAACTGCTTCTACACAGGGTTATGTACTGCCTTCCTCTTCTCCAGCATGGTCAAATCAAATAAATAAAATAAATTATTTCTTGCAGTGGCCTCTGGGCTCTCCTGGAGTGTGAGGTGCTGTGGGAACCAGCTCCTGGTGTGGCTGTGTCCCTTGGACAGGACAGAGCGGTTACCTTTTGGCTGTCCCCTTCCTTCTGGCATTAATTGGGAGCATCCCAGGGCAGGCTGCATCCTGTTTCCCCATGGATGTCCATGTAGCACTAGCTGGGCTGGCTGGAAGCCCTGTGCTAGCGCGGGGCACAGCTGTCACTGCCACCCACCTGGGGCTGCACTGGCCCTCTTGGCTTTGTTTTGTGTGAAAAGAGAGCATTTCAGGAACTACTCCACCAGCCCTGCTGGTGCAATCCTGCCAGCCCTGGCATATGGGCAGCCTTCAGCCACGTCCTCTACTCATTCGGAAAATTGCGCCTGTTGGAGTTATTTACTGCTCCGATCGATAATTAGCATAGGTAGTGGGATGTATTTCATGAATGAAGTGCTATGCTTGTGCCTGCATGTACTATATACTGCTGTATTTCAAGAGCATAAATAATGCCAGGGAATCAGCAGAAATTAAAAACAAACAATGCAATTTGCACCCCAACACAGGGAAGGGAGGAGGAGCAGCTTTGCGCAGCACCGCTGGGCTCTGTCCCTGTTTATCCAAACCTTTCCAGCTGATTGTGGGCAGGCTGCAGAGCTGTGTGCTGGCTTCCCCTTGGCAGAGGCAATACCGGGCATCTCCTGCCAGCAGGGGAGAGCCACCTGCTTTCCCTGCGTCCCCTCACATGTTGGGACCTGGGCTGGCTGCTGCTGTGTGCCTTTGGCACGTCCCGCCTGCCATCGTGCTGCTCCGGCTGTGGCACACCAGTGTTTGTTTTGTTAGAGGGCACAGAACCCAGCAGCATGTGCCGCAGCCACCAGGCTGTTTGTTTTCCTCCCCAAATGTAATATAGAGCTAATTATATGGAAACAAAGCATAATAAATAGTTGGGCTATGGGCAGCCCCCAAGCACAGGCTGCGAGCGCCCGGCTCCCCGTCCCTCTGGTAGCGTTTAAGCGTTTCCCCCGCATCGGTGACGCAGACGTTCTTCATAAATCAGCGGAGGTAGGAGCACATTTGCTCCCCCAGCTTTGAAGAGGCGTCAGATCTCCGAACAGAGGCTTCTTGCTGGGTGATCCTCCGGGGCTGGTTCTCATTTCCTTGTAGGAGGTGGGTCTGGAGCCCATTTTGTGCGTTTCGGAAGGCTCGGGGAGGGGGAAGGGGGAGAAAAATGAATGACTTTGCTTTGCTGACAAAAAAAAAAAAAGTCTTGACACCACGAGCACTGTGCACCATTAACATCCCACTGACACAATTATTTACCAAGAAGTCTCACGTATTGATTTGGCAGTAACAGCACACGCTACAGAGGCTGAGGGTGCAGTGATGCAGAGAGGCTCTGTAAGTGTTACCCAGCTTTGCTGCTGGCCTTGGTGGGGCCTGATCCTGCCTGGGTGAATCCCACTGTGCTTGGGTATTGCTGTGCTTTTCACCCCAGCCCTGCTGTGTGCCCAGACCCCACAAGAAGGACGATGGCACTGAGGGATGTGCCGGAGGTGACTGGGAGCGGCTGGTGATGATGAGGGACACTGGAGCCCTGCTCCCCTCTGAGTGCTGCTGATCATTTCTGGCAGGTCCATCTCCTCAGCACTCTGCCCAGTGTCGTTGGAGACCTTCATATAATGTCAGTCCCTGTTCAGGACCTTCACCAGTGATCGCATGCATGGCTCTTGGACGAGGGCTGGTGAAGGCTGGGGAGAACCTGGGATGTGCGCGGGTTCCTGGGTGGGTGGCTGTTGCTTTCTACTGCAGGGTCCCCATGGTGCTGGGGGGCTCAGGCAGGGTTCCCACAGCACATGGAGGGTCCCTGTGGCTGGTGCAGCAGGTGTTGGGGCTGGTGAGGGACGTGTCTCTGCAGTGGGATGGAGCTGGTTGCTGTGGCTGCTGTCAGCCCTCAGAAAGAGCCTCAGGGTGCACCCCATGTGGGGCTGCAGCTGCTCCCACGTGGATGTTTTTCACGTGTCCCCCCCAAGAGGCAGGGAGCAGAGGTTGGCTGGACGTTGTCCTTGCTGCACCAGGGCTGGCCAAGTTGGGCATCTCTCCCATGGGCACTCAGAGGTGCTGGGGAAAGGCAGCATTTGACCAGAACAGCTCCAGAGGCAAGGTGTCAGAGCCCTGCAGCTTCTGGGAGCATGCTGCAGGGGGGAGGTTTCCCATTCAGCTCTGCCCAGTTTTGACTCTCTTGGAGCTCCACATTAGGGTCATGCTGAAGAGGAGTGTAAAAGTCCTGTCCTGCTAACCCAGCACATCTGCAGCAGCCTCAGGGCCACCAAGAAGCTGGGTGCTGAGAGCTGAGACCCTGTGGACAAGCCCTGGGAGATACCTTCCCCCAAAAAGAGCTCGGGTGCTGCCCATGAGAGCATCACTAGCCATGGTCGTACACAGAGCCGCATCGGGAAGAAACTCCCTGGAAGAATTTTAAGGAATTTATCTGGCAGTTTTTTAAAGGTAATTGTAGCATGAAGGTTGAGCTGGAACATTTCTGCCTCACTGGGCTGTTTCCACCACGGAGCTGGCAGCAGGCAAGCTGCTGAGTGAGGAACTGGCGTTGCCATATGGAGCTCTGCTCTGGCTGCTTGCTAAAGAGAAAATCATACAGGGCCAGGACTTGGCAGCCCTTCCCCACAGAGACCACTTGTGTGAATGAATGTTACTCATCGGCGTTACTCAGTGCTACAGGATCTGGCCCGCAGTCATAAAGAAGAACTGCGCTTGGCCACGGTTCAGCAAAGCACTCACATATGTGCGTAGTGCAAAGCACACCAGCGGTCCCAGTGACTCCCTGGGAGAAATTTTTTGCTTTAGCACACTCCTTGCTGGATCCACGCTTCCATTGGACTTGTTTTTTTAAGTCTTAAATGTCCCCTAGCTTCCTCGGTGGAGGTAGCCTCCACGTTGGTGTCCCCGTTGAGTTTGGCTGAGAAAGGAGCCCAACAAGAGGGGAGCGGGGGATTTGCAATGGAAGGCTGCGGTGGGAGGCTGGAGCAGGCTGGCAGGGCTACATGTTATTTCTACATGTTATTTCTCTTACGTGGAGCAGGGAAGAGGGAGGAAGATGCCTGGCCTGAACTGAAAAAGAACTGAACGCTGAAAGCCACGAACTCCTTGCTCACCTCCAACCCAATTTTTCACAAGGTCCCTGCTGCTGCTGAGGCTGTGGCTTTATCCAGCAGACCCCAGGACCAGTGAGATGGGTTTTCATCCACGTGGGGATGGCTGCCCCTTTGTCTCTGCGCTCATCTCCAATCCAGCTCAACCCTCTGCAGTGGAGCTGCAGCAGGGACACATTTGGCCTCCAGTATTTACGCACACAAGTGCCAATTTCCCCTTTCATTTCATAAACGGGTAGTTAAGTACATTAGTGAGCCATGTGAATTGGGACAGCGATCATACAGGCAAGCTCCAGAAAAGGAAATACTAATGTACAGCAAGACGAGAACAAATTCAAAAGAATAGAATAAACTCTTGTTAGATATGAAGTGCCTTGCCAAGCCAGTGAATCTGGATGTAGTTAGAGAGGTGTACAGTATACAGAAGAAGTCTGTAATATTTTATTCCAGGGATATATATTTCCGGGACAAGTTGTTAGGTTGACCTCTAGTGTTCGTTTTCTTTATGGAAAATTTCTTGATAAAGTCCTGTTTTGATCAGGTCTTGTATCTCTGCATTCTGGAAAGGCTTTGGGGGAGTTTTTGTTTTTCTAGCAAATGAAAACTGAAAATGTCAGCGTCGGGATGCAGGAATTTTCTAACTAGCTGGCTGACAGGCAGCCAGGCGTACCGTGGAAATGTTGACACACCATTACCTATAGGAACGGGCTGGATGCAGTCCTGGCCCTCAGAGGCAGTGGGAGCCATGCCACTGGTGCCGGGGCCAAGCACTCAGCCAGGAGATCAAAGGTATATTTTTGCTGGAAAGTTTAGCTTGGACAGATCGTTTGCATTTCACTGATGTTCTGTTCACTGAATTCTGTGGTGGGGGGAAAAAATGTTATTTACTCTATGATTCCAGTTTTCTCTTACAGCCATCCCCATCTGTCTCTGAGATTTACATCCTAAATTTTCTTCCTTATGAACTGCTCATGCATTGTGAAAAGGATTGAGTTTTACACTTGGTTGGAAACTGAAGCAGCTGAAGTTTGGAAGGGTTTTCCCCCCCATTTGTTGCTGGAAGACTCCCATCCCGTATGGTCTAATTGGTATTGTTGAGTATCATGTGTCTCAAACTGAAATCCAGATATAATTTATTTGGGTTTGGTTCATTGATTTCAATAGCTGAAAATGTTTGAATGGCAGCCAACCAATGCTAAATATCTTCTTTTTTTCCTCCCAAAGCATTCTTCCCCAATGTCAGGGAGCTGTCACTAAAACTATTTTTAATTGTTGTATTTTTGAATTCATAGCATTTTGTTGGAAAATATGCATTGCTTGTTTGCTCATAGAGGGAGGAGGAAGTTCTGGTCTTGAGGAAAGTGATGAAAACCCAAGTAATTTCACTGACCTCACTTATTTATTTGGAATTACGCAAGGGGGAAGTTAGCCTCTGTAGCCTGGGTGCTCTCACACTGCTCGGAGGCTCCAAAAAGAAGCACTTCTAGGTAAGCTAAAGAGCAGAGTGATTACTCTAAAGTTCTCAGCAGTTAAAGCCTGATCTGCAGAAAAGCAAGGTAGAATATTTTGTGGACAAAGACAGAAGTAAAGAAAACTACATGCCAGTGTTTTCAAACAGTGAATTCCTATACGGACACCTTCTTTGGGCTTTTTGGAATAGCAAAGGCACAGAAGGATTAGTTCTGAGATATGTTTATTTGCAAACTGCTGAGAATATACCAGCTACACAGTGATTATCCAGAAGGTCTTAGATTCTATTTTTTTTTCTCTAAAATTCTGCAATGGTCACTTGATGTGAGTAGGTTTCACTGCGTGTTTTGGTTATGAGCTGAGGTTGCTGGTGAGCAGGCATCTGGGGCTGACTTTGCAGGGTGAGCCCTGCTGCCATCCCCCAGCACGGACCTCGCTGCTCTCAGGCCCTCCAAATGCTGTTCACTCCCTGCCCAAGCGGAAAGCTGGATCTTGTTTCAAGGAGTTTCGTGTGAATTCACCAGAGAGAACAAGGAGATGTCTTGCTAGCATCTGTTGTTTCAAAACTGTCCTTCCCAGACAGCTGGAAAGGGTAACACTTACATGTCCCAAATAGCTTCACACCTTCAAGATGGCTTTTTTCCTTCTTTGTCAGCAGTAGGGCAGAAGAGAGCCATCAGCACCCCACTCCAAGCCTTTGAGATGTAGGGCTCCATTGCTCACACATGCACACAAGCTGCGCTCAAACTCTGTTGCTGCACAGATGCACCAACCTCAGGTCTTGGTGTCTTCTCTCGACCAAAGCAGCTAAAAGCAGCACAGATTACACTGAAACCAGCCATGATTCACATTTATATATTTATTAAAAAAAAGTGCCAGGTTGCTGCATTTTCCTGGGCTGTATGAGGTTTCAGCTCTCCTCAGAGTGAGGAAATCTCACTGGATCACTGCTGGGATTAGTCCAGTGCTTAAGACCAGGATAGGGGGAATGCAAGGCAAAGCAAGAGATGAACAAAGACTCACTGCAGTGATGGAGAGAAATTTAGATTAAATAACCCTCAGCACACTGAGCACCTGTTGGCTGCATCAGCACCTGCACTACTTCTGCTAAAGATGTCCATCATTACTTCATCAGCATCTCTGTTCTCATCCAGTTCAGGTATCAGCTAAAGCCTGAAGAGAGAATACCTTTAATAATTTGATGCTTTTAATGCATTCAGTCAGGCCAATTACATAAAATTACGGGTCTGCCCTTTTCATCTTACAGATTCTATTTGTCCTTAGAATGTATAAACGTTAAATGAGCCCACTCTGTAAAAACTGTGGGCAGTATAAAACTTGCAGAGCAAATATTTTGATATGTTCAAGCTTTGAAAATCGTTTTGAAGATAATTTCAGAGATGTCTCTCATATTGCTGGACAGAGACAGCAATTCTCAGAGACTTCTACATGCAAACAGTACTGATCATCAAATAACAAATCGCTAAGTGAATTACAAAATGGCATTTGCTCTCCTTGACCATGCCAATGAGCGTAACTTAAATAAATCCATTCATGAAGGCCTAATTAGCAGGGACCATTCAATTTGCAGCTGTGCATGGGAAGTCTTTGCTAATCACAGATTGAATCCATCAGAGTGCTGAGTGCTGCTGAAGTGCTGGAGAGCTGAAATCACTCAGGGATCAAGCCCTACATCAGAAAAATACTAATTTTGTATTGGCACCCTCCTGCAGGGGCTGGTGCTTGTACTGGGCTGGATGTGCCTAGGGGTCCTCGTGTGATACCTGGCCCTCAGGAAACTGCTCCTGGCCTCTGTTTCTCCAGCTGTCAAATGGACATAATGATGCTGAATATCTTTTATAAGACCACTTTGAGGTCAATTGAGGAGGAAAGCTTGAGTAAAGCTGAGTAACTTTTGTTTTTGTAAGTGCTCTTCAGTGTTTCTGTTAAAAAATTCCTAACTTGGAGAAGCTGCTAATATTGCATATTGGTGAGATATGTTCAGGTTAGAAGATATTTGTTTATTATTAGTACCAGAAAGATGTTAGTTGTTTACAGTAACCTACAGGAGTCCGAATTGCTGACTGTCCCCTATTGTGACATGTGCCAGACAAATGGCAGAAGTCAGAATCACTGTGAGATAGGTACATCAATTAAATGTATTCTTGTCTCCGTAGTTGCAAGTTAGAAATTCAGCACCAAATCATGTCTTCCAGGGAAACATTCTGTTCTCACATCCACTCCCCCGGCAGCTTTGTGACTGTGGCTGGATGGGTGCACCCCTTTGTGATGCTTCTTGCATCTAGATACACCTGAGAATGTCTTCTTAGCAGGAGCTACCATGGGAAAGTAAATTGCAGCCTTTTTTCAAAATGTAGGTGTGCTGAAAATGAGAGCAGGGAATGGGACTAGACCACAAGGCAAAAGCACATGTTCATTAACCATCTCCGGAGGCTGTAGGGGTGCAGAGGAGCGGTGCACAACAGCATCCTTGTTCTGGCAGCTTTGAGACCAAACAAAGCCTCAGCCCTGGGCTGGGAGCACCAGCCGCCTCAGATTTCACCTGCCCTTTGTGCCTTTGGGAGAAAAGCAGCTCAAGAGGACAAAACCTAAGGAAAGTGGTGCCCATGCCAGGGCAGTGGTGCAGAATCCCTGCTCGGTTTAGCAAAGTGGGTGCTCATGTCCCACCCAAACCTTGCTGGTATGCTGGACAAATCCAATGCCCATAAGTCTGCAGGGCATGATTCTGCCTTGATCACCCTCAGCAGCAGTGCAGACCCTGCAGATCTCATTTCAGATTTTTTGTGTTGTGGTTTGCCTTGCAGTAATGGTGGTAAGAATGAGGCATATACCTCCAGCAGCATTTTCCAGCTAGCGTACAAGTTCTCCTTCCCACTTGATTAGGGTCCCATCACCATATTTGTTATCTGCTGTTAGTTCATTAGCTTGAGGTAGTGAAAACAATGGAATTAACAGAAAAATGGCCTTTGGTCACATGTTCTTTCTCTTTTCTGGAGACTTCAAACCTATGGAACAAAGTTAGATCTATAGATCATACTGTATAAAATGCGCCCTAAAAAACCTGAGCACCCAGGCTGTCAGTTCTCTGTCATGCCATTTGTCATCAACATGGTGTAATTATCATGGACTTTAGTGACACAATAAATATGAGAGCACAGGTGGTATCCTTTTTCAGCTGTTTAATTGAAGAAATGAAAGATCCTGTAATACAGAACCAACACAGAGAATTTGTCAGGCTACACTAAAAACTTCAATAGCTATGACCTTGAGGTCATAAAATTACTGATCAGGAGTAGAATTTTTTATGACACAGAAGTGAAGAGCATCGATTAAAAAAATTTATAATGCAATATAAATGGACAAAATGGCCCACTTCAGTCCTCTGCATGGCCTGAAAACCCAAGAATGCTGTGTGCAAATCAATACAAATAATGTCTTAAAACATAAATTTCAATTCATTTATGAAATGCAGGCTACATTTTTTTTCTCCTGGAGCTACCACAAAAAAAGGAAAAAAAAAAAAGATAAAAAAAAGCGACAGGGAATCATTTCTCCAAAGCTTTCTGAAATTTACTGGGGTTTGCTGGTATCTTTTGCGTTTATAACTGTGGCAGAATGAGGCTGACTTTTGACTCCTGGGCCTCATCAGCTTCATGAACTCCAGGAGCTTGGTAAGAGCACCCTTTGCTACGGCTAGAACTGCAGCTATGGACTGGAGGTGGACCAGGTCCAGTCCTGCAAATAAGAACATTTATAAATAATTCTGTGAAGTGAAATGCAAGTTCTGCACCCTCAGCCAAGCTCTCTGACTGAAATTGAATGTGATGGTGCTGTCCTCCAGGCTGGTGGCTCTAGGCTGCTCACCACTGCTCCGGCAGGTTAAACCATTCACCCAGAGACTTCAAATTTCTCAGTTTTGTTTTGTTTGTTTGTTTTTGGCAGCTGTTCCCTGAGGCCCGGGGCTGGTTAGGCTCGGTCACACATGGAGGGGCGCAAAGGCCTTTTCCCGCCCATGGCGCCCGCCGCCATTTTGTGTCTCAGTCCCCTCCTGGTCCCATTTCCCTCTCGGCAGCTGGAGGGACGGCGGTGAGAAAAATCTCTGTGGTGTCAGGCTTTGAGGGTGCCTGCTGCCAGACACCAGTTTGGGATGGCATGACAGTGCTTAAGGTTTCAGTGGTTTTAAATATTGTCTTCTGTCTTCTCCTTTTCCTCAGAAGAGGGTCTGATCCTGGGTGGTGCTGAGCAGGCGCGAAGAGCAGGTTCCCTCCGCTGACAACAGGAGCTGAGCTCGTGCCTCCGAGGAGAGGATAAACGGAGAGGATAAACGACTGGTACAACTGGATACTGCTCTTCCCTGTTCGGGGCCTGGAGCACTTTAAATCTTTAATAGCCTCTCTGCTAGTGCTTTGATCCATGTGTTGTTGTCTCTCACCTGATTCAGTTGTGGTGTGAGGTACATCATTTAACAATATTTAACTGAGACAAGGATATTGACGTGCCTTGGAGGGATAGTTGACTTTCCTAGTAAGTGTACATACGTTCTTCCAGGTAATGAGATGGGAGCAGGTTTGAGAGCCACACTTAAGTAGTTTTTATATAGCAAATTTGGAGTATCTTTTTCCCAGACTGGAGAAGGAGAGTAAATATTTCTTCAAGGCCTGTGCTAATGGAGATATTGAATGCTTTACAGAAACAACAACTACCAACCAACCAAGCACTTGTTTGAGAAGCACAGATAACATAGTAAAGCTCATGACTATTACATAACCGAATACAAATAATAAAGAATTTTCTAATTTAGATGGCTTGAAATGCTTTTATTGAAGACATGCTATTTGGGTCAAAACATTTTTGTTAAAAATTGCTTGTTGTTCTCCTTATGAATAGTTTTAAGTGATTTGTTTAGATCTTTTTAAAATCTAAATTAATTTTCTCAAATTACAGATAAATGGCTTATTACAGTTCAACACGGGACTTTGTTGCACTTTCAGATCTGCATCCAAATCTTGCTCGTCCTGTAAGTCTCAGTGACATAGTACTTTTGTTCTCAAGTGAAATTGTATATGGCTGTATTACATTTCTGCAAAATTATGTAATTGACATGTATTTAGATACTAATAGCATTAGTATAATTGTTAGATATAAAGTACCCTACTTTCTTTGTGCATAAACCAGGAAAATGAAAATTGATGCTGTTGTTGTCCATAATATGTGGATACTACAACTACAGATATTGACTGGACAATTCAATGTCTGAAAGTATCAGAGGTTTCTTTGTAATGTTTTAAATGGATGCTGAATTAGTAAAGGCATGTTCAGAGTCAGCATTATGTAGTCACAATACATCTGTAACCTACAATAGTCTTTTACAACAAGCTATGAACATAAGGCCTGGTCCTGCAATTTTTACTTGTGTGCTCAATCCCACTAAATAATGTAGTCCTTAATTATTCAAACAAAAGTCTTGTTGAATGGTATGGTCCTTTAACTAGATAAAAAATCTCACAATTACACATGAAATGGGTTTGTTTCTGTTTCTTTAGAACAAAAAGCAGGTTTTGTGCTTGTCAGGCTATTAAGGAGCTAAGATCTTTGCTTGGGGGAGTACGAGAGAGTAGGATGAACCGAAAAGTGAACTTAGCAAACAGCAGAGTTTTGTATTCACTAGTCAGCGTTGAACAAAAAGGTGTGCAGTGTAACTCAATGTTTTTCTCCTTTGGGTTTTAGATGATTGAATTAAAAATAGAAAGTCTGAGGACCCAGTTTTTCATTCTTTGGTATCCAAGATTGTTTTAATACAAGAGGGAGAAGGCTACTTAGCTCTCTCTTCATTATTTCCTACCCATCACTCTCTGTAGCCTACCAGTGATAACGTGTCTTTAAATGTTTGGTGCTGCTGGAAGTTGGTGCCTGGAGAACAGAACAGAGAAGCTGCATTTCCACATGGATGCACTACCAGCTGAGCTGCAGTGCCCTGCTACAGCTGCATCTCTCCACGTAGGAAAAAGTAGATGCACGTTTGCAGAGCTGTATCCCCCACGGAAAACCTGATGCATTGTGAGGAGCTGAAAACAAGTTTTCCTGTTGTCACAGCTTTTTGTTTAGAGGGGCACAGTTTACCATTTTTTTTTTCTCATTTATGTTAAACATATGAAGGAGAAATCACATGTTTTTTTCTAACTTTTTATGAACTCCTGGTCTCCAGCAAAGGTGATCCGTCACTCACAGTTACTCACAATAAACTGGTTCACTTAGATTGTTAAAAGATTTTATTTTACAAATAAAACTAATTTTGAGCATTGCAATTAGCAGATGTTAATAATAATAAAAAACCACAACAACCTTCTTTACAATAACTCACCAGTATCTGGTGATAACCTCCTAAACACATACTGACCAGTCTAAAACAGCTGACCTCTTTGCATTCAAAGTACCGAAATGTCATAGTTTTTTACTTTGGAGTTTATTTTTTAAAAGTGAAAAAGACTTTTTTTAAAAGTCTATGAAGCTTGCAGTGTTGTAATGCTGTAGTCTCATGATTTGGTTGAGCAGTCTTAAGCAATGCTCTGCCAAAAAAGGCAGTGCAGCCCATTCCCTTGTGGCTGGCATGTTTCACTCCTCCTCTTCGGGTGAAACTAATGCTTGTGTAGTTGCACAATAAAGTCGATCAAGGAAATGATCTCTGAAAGTTCTTAAACCCCTTTCTCCCCCCATAGTTTTCAGCCAGATCACTTCCTTCTGCCAGCTTGCTGTGCAGCCCTACTGCTAATATAAGAATAATGAATAAATTTGCAGCAGGGATAGTGGAGATCTCTTTTGTAAACTGTAGTTCTACATCAGCATAGTTTATGTAAAAAGTCATCCTAAATGTCAGTTCTTCACACCAGTGGTGAGATACAGGGTATGTTGTAGTTTGATTTCATTTATTTTTTTTTTTAAAGAAGCAAAAGTAAAAATAGAAAAAATACTAATTCATTACATATTGTGGATAGATAGAAAATACTCTATGATAAAAAGACTGGAAGAACTTTGGAAGATGTTACACTATTTCCACATCCATCCTTCTAACGAGTTTATGTCCATCAGTGTAGGATAACACAGCTACCTTGCTCCATCTAGTGATTCAGAGTAAACTGGGAACGTGAGACCTAATTTTTGAGCACGTACAGATACTGTACAGTTGTAGTGGAGTCGGTCAGGTTGTGCTGCTTTGTGAACAGATAGAAAATTCAGCATGTGTTGATTATTAAATTGCTAAACTGTCCCTTACCGACCTCTGTCTTTCTGCCGTGTTGCAGTGACAGTCACCCTTCCAGTCTTTGTTACCATACTGCTTGCATTACTTACCTCTTAAATTCCCGAACTAGTACTGCTGTGCTCTTCTCTCATGCTGAGGAGATATTTTTTTTTTAATACCACATAGATATATATTATAATGCATATTATATATTATTCTACATCAACAACAACATCACTACCTACCTGAGGAGAGGATGCTGTAAACAGACAAAATTATAAATGTTTTGGGTTGAACTTTTGTCCTCTCATTGTCTTTACAAACAGAAACAGATGTATTTCTTTTAATATTTTCAGTCACATTTTTTAAAGTAAAATTGTATGTTTATGTTGTAGTCCTTAGTTCATATGGTAATGTGGAATAAATAGATTAAAATGATTACCAGTCAGAAATATGTTTATTATCATCAGTAGAGTACAAGTCCATGAAATCTAATTCATCGTATACATCTGTGTTTAATACTTGTATTCTATAATCTTTTTATTTTTTAGAATGTAATCGGTGTGGTTATTGGGAAAACAGATGTCAGAGGCTTTCCAGACAGAAAAAGTAGAGTCTTTTTTTAACTGTTTTTACTTCATTTTCTTATGTGGTATAATTTGGCATGTATGACTGAAATCGATATGTAAATGGTAAACAGACCTCTTAGTGTAAAGTGTATGGAATAGAAATGAAAAAAAACAACTGTGGGGGATGGGAAACAAGAGGAGAGAGCAGCATTAGTTTGGGTAAACCTTATCAGTTAAAATTCACTTTAAAAAATTCCATCATGGAAGTGTTTTAGCGTCTGAAGAAGATGGTACCAATTTGAACACGCTAGTACTATAAATACTGCTGGAGTCAATTCTTCATATTCATTCTGTCTTAGAAATGTTAAGGAGATGTCTTGAGCGAAATGAGTAATTTCTGGTCTGGGTAGCACCAAATTAGTATTTCTCAAGAAAAAATGGGAATGACACATTGTTAATACACTGTTAATTGGAAACTGAGATCATGTACCTACAGATTAGAGACAACACAGTGCTAGGAAGCACCTCCAGCCACAGTCGTTCCAGCTCTGTGTGAAGGGCTCAGTTATGCTGTTGGTATTGGCATCACTGAGCCTGCTCCTGGTGAATTTTTGGAGGGAAGTCATCCTCATGAGAAGCAATTCTACATAGCTGGGAAATGGGGTGGTTCACGTGGATGCCTCCATGGAACTACAGCCAGGTTGCGCTTACTGTATGCAGATGGCTCCAGAGTTGTTACTGATAATTTGAAAATAACATGTTGCAGGCTGCTGTATGATCCATGGAAAGCTTGTTAATTAGCTGTGAGGGAAAAGGGAGTGCAGCGTTTCTTACTCCCACTTAATCATGAACTTCTATAGGGCTGGAAACCCTTTGTTTTAATCAGTTAGACCCCTTAGTACTATCTGAAGTGTAATACTGCCTGTAATCTGCAGCTGTGTATGTCATCTCGGTCTTCTCATACATGGGCACAGCCCTCTAAAAACTGCCTACCTAGACTATTTTTGCTAGTACATAGCTTATTTATGAGTTACCTTTGTTAATGTGTTGGATGACTGCTTTGAATGCTGTACTGTACAGTTCTTTAATTTGTAAGCTTATATGGTGCTGCCCGTGTTTAAGTGATACGTGTGGGTGGATGGTATGTTAGGGGTACAGCCGATTTAGGAATTGTAGCTGTCCCCATCCATGAACACCGATGTGTTTACCAAAAAGTCTGCTGACCTCTAGTGGTACTCACCAGATTGCGGATGGCAGTTCTTAATGACAAAATCCAGCCAAACCTCCCAACACAGATTTTATACACATGTTCTTGATTGAATCTAAGGTGTGCTACTGAATGCTAATAGTGCTGTTTGGTTTTGCAGACATTGGGTCTGAAAGATACACCTTCGGTTTCACTATTCGTGATTCACCAACTTATTTTATAAATGTTAGTTCTTGGGGCAGAGAAGAGTACATTAGATCGCTTTCAGAAAGCTTTAGAGTTGGTGACTGTGGTAAGTTGGAATTTTTTTCTTAATGTCTCTGTTTGAATGTATATTTTTTTCCCCAGTAATTCAGTGTTATGTGTTTGTGGTTTTACTATATTTTTCTCTGAGGGCTTGGAAAACAGTCTAATTGGAAACAAATTGTTCAGTTAAGTATATAGAGGAAGGGAATAAAATCTCTAGAATTTAAATTCAAAAACCAATAAATATGTAAACAAAAAGGCCAGATAGAAATCCACTGAATGCAGCCACCCAGAACTTACCTATAGTTGAATGGATCTAAACTCTTACATTACATTTAGTTCTTACAAATTATGAAAAATAAACTCTGTAAAGTAGTTCAGTTTTTTATTTTTGTCTTCATTACTTTTAGGTATTACTATGATTGTCCATTAAAACACAACAGCAATGTATTTATTTACAGTCTGTGCTTGTATATTAAGTTATTAAAATCCTCTGCTGCCCACGATTGCTGTATCAGAATGTTCGGATGAAACTCGTGCCTATGAAAAGTATGCACACAAGAACGCTTAGTCATTTTATTTCCATTAAATGTCTTGAGGACTCCTTTGGGACTTTGGCTATAATGTGAGCTGTCTGGACAGACACTGTTTTCAGTATGAAAGCAGTTAACAGTAGTTGTACCACATATCTGTTATTTTCTATATCCGACCTGGGAAGCAACCATTTTTAAAGCTACTTTTCTTTATATGTATCTGTTTGCAGTTTTTAAACATAACTTGTCAATGTTTTATTTCAGTTACAATTGAAAATCCTTTAGTCCAGTCAAAGGAAGGAGAAAGGGAAGAAAAATTCAACCCTGTAACTCCTAGGTAAATTTAAAGTGTAGACTGGTAGATCTTTCCAGTAAGATCACAGTTAATAATTCCTTTAATTGCCAGCTGATTGCAGCAGCATACGATTGGTAGAAGTTTTATGTTCTTGCTTATTCTTCATCTCTTAAGCTTTGTAGCAAGTGTATATCCATAGTAGTTACACTCACTACTTACTTTCTGGCTAAAAAGAAAGAAGTAGTACAACAAATGTCAGGTAGAATCTTCACTGGGAAAAGAACTGTAGACTGCATTTCTGTAAAATACATTTATCCAGAATATATTGATTATACCTTATTTCAGTTGGCTAACAGTGCATTTTAAACATTCCTAAACTCCTTGGGCTCTTTCTTTGGAAAACTTCCTACCAAATCCAGTCAGACCATAGTAGTCTTAGTATGTCACAATGCCAAAACCTCTCAATTACCTGGATTACAGACATTTCAGATTTTATTTATAGTCATTGTTAAGAGCTGAAAGGCTTAGAAATATGTATTCTATGTTGCTAGCTGGCTTTTGAATTCTAAGTAAATATTAAGTACACAGTAATAAATCTTCTGTAAGAGGAAAGCTAGAAAATTATATTTAAAAATTATTGAAAAGTCGGAATTTATATATATCATTTGGGAAAACAAAGGAGAAAATCAGCAATTTTTTCACATATGAATTGAATTAACATTTTAGACTGTTAGTGTTGGTTAAGTGAAATGTGACTTGTTTTTTTTTTTTTTTTTCTGTGCCTACTACCTAGTTGCTACAAATTACTGCTCAGTGAAAATCATTCAGTGGTGAAAACTTTTTCATGTTATGAAATGGACACCAAACTGCTTTCTCTGTCGCATCTACCTGTCAAGGACCCTCAGGATTATTATTCACTGGGTGACATCATTGCAAATGGACAAAGCCTTGATGGAAGAATCCTTAATGTGCTTGCAGCTGTAATGTCAGTAAGTTAAGGTGCCACAGTGTTTCTCTACTTAGCATGGCTAACTTAATTGACTTAAGTGTGAATATTGATTTTGGGACTCGGTGACCAGGAATCAGTGTTGTTTGTTTAGGTTGGCAGTCATTTCAAGTGAGTTGAAATATAGTCTACTTAAAGTGTTCATCTACAACATGAGGGAGAAATTTAAGGGAATGGAAATGTCCTACAGAAGTTGCCTTTTTGAAATCATATATATGCAAGCAGTAGATAATTTGCAAATATGTAAAACATGGATTTTTATAAAAGTGTCTTCTTCTCTTTCTTTTTAAAGGTTGGGGAGCCAAAGTATTTTATGACTTCAGACAAAAGAAAAGGTCAGAGGTGTGAAGTGAAGCTCTATGATGAAACAGAGACGTCTTTTCCAATTATATGGTAAAATGTTTTAATTTACTAAAATACACAAATTCATACAAGAGTAGATAAAGAATGCATACTCTTTACAGTACTCTTAAATGTATTATTTGTGTAGCAACTGTGATGAGGCAGCAATGTATATTAAACAGAGATAGTAGAGTAACCTTACATGTATTGACTAGTTGTATGATGGCTGACTGCTAGCCAAGAAGAGCCAAGAAGAATTAAGAAGTGGAGTGGAGATAGGTGGTGGTTTTTTGCTTGTTTGGTTGCAGTGCAACAGCTCTGTTACTGTTGGTCTAGTGCTGGTGTGTAGTGATACAGAGCTGTGTGCTTTAGGAGTCCTCATAAGGAGAGACTAGGTGGAGTTCCTGTGCTTACTTTAAACAGTGCTTTTTGCTCTTGCATGGAGTTATAGGTAGAGGCAAAGATCTGGGGAAATCCTTGAGCAACAGCACTAAAGTGAAGATATTTCAGAGGCCATCAGTGAACAGGTGGCTGAGGAATAGTAGATGAAAAGTAAATATCTGAAATCTTTTTGCGGGGATTGAGAAAAACAGAACAGAGCTGTGCTTTGGCAGTATTCTTGCCATCCAAACTTTAGAGGAACTACTTGAGAGATTTTATCAAGCTTTTTTATTTTATTTTATTTTATTTTATTTTATTTTATTTTATTTTTAGGAATATAGGAATAGCACTGACCTCACTCTAGGCTTATCCACAGTTTACAAAGGTTCCAGTGTTGGAAAGCTGGCTGAACATCTGGCCTAGTGATGTGAATAACTGGCTTGTTCCCACAGAAAAGGCTCGGATGATAAGCAGCTACTTTCTTTCTGATTTGCTTTAATTAGAAATTACTTCAGTCAAAACTTTGAAATGCATGTAGCATTTTTCCAAGTGTGTGTGACATTTAATCATTTTGAACAGCCTAATAGCCCTTTTATTTTATCCTGTTTGGCATGGGATAATATAGGGACAGTATTGGACCACACTTAAATCATCCTACTGGCTGTGAACTAGATGCACATGGATATACACAGTATTTCATTTGCATGTGCATGTAATAAGGGAATTGTTCTATTTGATCAGTTTAATTATAACTGTATTATTTGTTTTGTACTTAACAGTTCTAGTTATTTTTCAGAAATGTTTTGACCCACTATTTTCTCTTGATTTAGTTGGGATAATGAGTCTATCCAGCTTGCACAAAGTTGGATCCCACGAAAAACAGGTATAATGTTTTTGTCTTTATGTTTTTATTGTAGTTCTTAATGTGATGCATATTCTAAGGTAACAGATTTTTTATTTTGTGCCCAGTAATATTTGCAGCAGATGTGAGAATAAATTTTGACAAATTTAGGAACTGTATGACTGCAACTGTGATATCAAAGACCATTATTACAACTAATCCAGGTAAGAGCTATTGACATATTGCTTCTGACAATTGCATAATTGACATATTAGTAATCACTGTAGACTAGAAAGCATGAATGAATCCATTGGAGATCTAATTTCTTCTACAAGCTTGCCTCAGAAAGCTCCCTCTTTCTCATCTGTTATATACTGACCAAGTTTTTTGCTTCCATTTCATATATATAAAAATAGTAATATATATGTATAGATAAAATCTAAGCAGCCTTCATATATTCCATGTATGACTAATGGTAAAAGAAAAAAAAAAAAAAAGCATCCCTTGGCTAAATCTACAAGACATGACAGTGCTACCAGAATTAAAAAAGTTATACAATATATTTGTTGTTTTTGCATATTACATATATTCACAACTTATATATATATATTTTTTAAAGAAACTGCAGAAGCAAACGTTCTCTTCAGCTTCATAAAAGAGAGTGCACAATCAGGAGCTTTGCATGATAAAATGGAGGAGCAATCAAAAGAATCCATTAACTGTAAGTTAAAACACTTTGATTTTATTGAACTAGATAGTGTAGTTTTGTAGTGAAGTTGAAATTTCAAGTTCTTTGTGTGTTCATATGTTCACGTGACTATGTGAGCTTGTGCCCTGACATGTTCTTTCTGGCTTTAATAAGTAAGAAAGATGGAGAGGGAAAGTTTTGATCAACTTTCGATCAACTCATTTTGGGTTGATACAAAGATTAAGTATGAGATTTTCCTGGATATTTTTTTCCCCCTGTAATCATAAGCTTGCTCCAACAGGAAGGTGTCCAGGGCTTTTCTGATGCTTTAGATTAAATCCTCTCTTCTTTACTACCTTGAGGTCCTTTTTTATGTTGTTGCTTTTCTGTGGTGTTTGTTTCTCAGACACAAAACATGTCTTTTAAATTTTTAGTGGAGACTATAGTTAACGTTTATACTGTGAAGCAGCTGAAAGAAAAAGCTTTGCAGAGCGATGGGAAACTTGAACCAGTCTTTGGCATTATTTATGGCTACATTTCTACATTGGACATTGATGATAATGTATCTAAAGTTATTCGGAACAGATGGTAAGCAACTGTTTCTTTTAAGTTTGTATTAAAAAGTGTTTATCCTGCTACCCCTGGCCCAAATTAGAACAATATTTAGTCTAATTCTGGACAAGAAGTAAAACTGCTCTGGAGGAGGACATGAATTTCTGTTGTGTAGACTTCCCAGCATTAGCAAGAAAGATGAGCTAGCTTTATGAAGAACTTTCTGGTCCTAGAGAAAAGAGGCCATTTCTTCTTGGATGGACTGAGTGCAGAAGATTAATTTTTTTTTAAGAGTCTCTTGGGGAATCTCAGTCTAAAGAAAATAGGCTCAAGCAGGGAGGAATTACATACATGCTTTAATTATCTTTGTGTTTCAGTTCAATATGCCGTTTTGTGGTGAATGAAATGTCAAACACATGCACTTTCTGTGGTGACATCTCTTCAAATTCAGAGTCAACTTTTGCGAGCTTTGACATCCTCGTTAATCTGACAGACCATACAGGCACTCTTTACTCTTGTTACCTGTCTGACTGCGTAGCTGAGGAAACATTAGGCTGCACTGTAAGTAGAAACAAATGAGGTTGTTCTTATTTGATCTGAGCTGTGAAGCCTGATGAAAATCGCAAATTCATCTGACTGTTCTTCATATATACATACGTTCTTCATTTATATATGTGTGTATATGTATATACATAGAGTGGTTAAACTGTGTACATATGGATATGTATATATACTTATATATTTTTTTATATACATACATACATACATATGTTTTTTTTTAAAGTCAAAACTTAGAAGTCATTGACTCCTAATAAGAAGAAATATGTTAAATCTAAGAGTGAATACCCTATTCAGAATACCACTTCATATAAATTAATTTACACTTTTCTGAGAACACGATCGGAATTCCCTAACTTTGATTCTCAAACACCCTGTAATATATTGTGATTAATCTGACTGTCTAGGTATGTGTATCACAGCAAATACTATATTAAAAGAGAAAAAATAGAGCTTAAAATTAATCATCATTTTGTTGTGATGTTACAGTTATGTGTTGAAGTAGTGTTCATTGATGTCACGTTATTAACAGGTTCATGAGTTCCTCACCCTAACAGAAGACAAGAAGACTGCCTTGAAATGGCAACTTCTTCTGGAGCGAAGCAAGATTTATTTTAAAGTTGGTATTTAATATTAATTTAAAACAGTGGCTGTTTCCCATTAGGTAGTGTATGTCAGTTGTGCTGAACTTTTCAAAATAAGCATTAGTTTTTATACATAGAATATTCAAAGTAAGTGTTTTTTTGTCATAATTTCAGCATCAGATGATGTCTCTTCATGAAGAAATGTTCATTATTATTAGTTATTTCATGCTTTATACTGGACTGGACTCCTTTTTTTTCATAGAACTGTCTGTTTTAGGACAACTCTAAATTGACTCCCTGTTTATAAAGTTATCCTTCTTAGCAAAACTGTTCTTACTCTTCCTTCTCCTCCACTGTCTCCTTCTATTTCCAGGAAATAATGAAAGTGTTTTACTTCAGTAGTAAGAAGTACAAAACATAAAATCTGTATATTCATGTTTAAAATAATGTAAAATGTGTATAAGTAAATATGTCAATTAAAGATGCTGTATGATATTTGAAAATAATATATATCAAAATACTATACATCAGAAAAAAACAAAACAAACAAACAAACAAACAAACAAACAACAACAAAGGTTTTTAATTATTTTTACAGATCACTTTGTCACCCAGCTGGAGAACTGGTCTGAAGGTGAATATACTTTCATGCAAACTGGCAGACCCTACAGAGGCAAGTCAGAGCTTGTTGGGAAAAAGAAAGAGATTAAACCATGTGGACTGATAACAGCTGGGAAAAGACCATTTCCTCACTATATTATTAGAGGTAGAAGATTGTTGGAGTATTTTGCTGAGTATGTCCTGATGGTAGAAAAGGAATATGCATTACTAGTTGTTTTAAGTGGTCTTCTGTGGTGATATTTTTTTCTAGTGATTGTACTTTGAAAAGTAGACTAAGAAAAGTTAGTTCTGCTGAATTCATCCCTTTGGTGTGGGGGGGGGGGGGTGGGGGGAGGAGAGAGGGGGAGGGTAGTAGATGCTTTCTTCACTCAGTTTAGAAAACACTTGAAAAAATCAGAAATAACAATTATACAAGACAAATCTCTTGTGCTTTGTTTAACTGCTATGCTACTTTTGTGCTACTTCTGTGTTGTTTCAATAAATAAATAAATAAATAAAGACTATCCCCTTTCAAGTACTGCCTGCATTTGTGGTGTACATTGTTAAGTCTAAACACGGAACTTTCGGCAACTGCAGGGGGTTGGAAATAGCCAAGATTTTTACAAGGCTGCTTTTCTTTAGGACAGGCTAAGTTTTATTAGAACAGACTAATAATTACCAGGGACTGCTGACAATCAACAAAACAAGTTAAGACTGTAGGTGGCAGAAAAGAAAGTAATTCTTCCTTCCCAGTTTTTAGCTGAACAGAAAGAACCCAGGTATGTACATTTTGCCCTTCTCCAGATATTTTTATTTTTTGTCTAAACACTATGGCAGAAAGGAAGCAATAGCAGAAACAGTGAATTTTGACAATCAGTACACTCACATTGCACCTTTGCACTTTTGTGAGTCAGAACAAAGGTTTAAATGTACAAATATTGCATGTGTTGGGTCACTGCATCTCTGCTGTTGCAACAATAACAACTGCAGACTATTAGCTGTTACATCTGGAAAGTGTTGAATGCTTCCAATAATTTTAATCACAACTCAGCTCTGCAATCGGTACACAGTGTTTAAGACCTAATTACAAATACTGCATTGTTGCTGTTGCCATAGACAGTAATGTTTTACAGGCACAAAGGAAAGGAAACAGTAAAGAGAGCAAGTTCCATCCTTTTTCCATCAGAATTATTCACCCTAAATTCTCTGTTCAGACCAGCTCGCTTTGCTCACTTTGCTGTTTGGCCCAGCTTTTCATTGAGCTGCAACAAAATTCAGAGCACAGCATTCCCACTGACTCAAGGAACATTTTGATTTCTATAAGGCAGAGGCTGGTTTTGTTCAGAAGTAATAGCTGAATGTTTATTTCAATTGGCCTTGATTCCTTAAGCGTTGTTTACGTAAAATCTGAATTATGTTCACAGCATTTAGTTATTATAAGGTCTCATCATAAAAAACTTTTACACGTGCTTTAAGCCATTGGCTGATGTTGAAATGCAGAGAATTGAGATGTGTATGTGTTGGCAGGATTAGTACCTGGTGGTGTTTGGGCATGCAGTGATGTGCTTAAGATGCATGCAGCTGGACAAGCAAAATAGAAATTGATAGAAAAAAATACATGTTTTGTTATACAACATGTTCTGCTTTCTTTTACCATATGATTGGCAGTATACTGGACCACACTGCTCTTTCACAGAGATACTTGTCTTTGGGCTGCCATAATTTGTTCCGTAAAACTTCGAATGTACATTTTGAAACAAAACTTCTAGCAGTTATTAAGATCTGGCTTCAGCATTTCACTTCAGCATTCACAACTATTATTAAAAAAAAATAAAAAAATCCATCTGTTTTTCTTAGAAATTGGATGACTGTGCAGCCTTTGAAAATGGTAAGTTCTGATGTTCATGGGGAGAGGTTTTTTATTAATATTTTATAACTTGTTTTGTCACTCCTTTGATTTGAAAGAGAGCTCACTGTCATGTAAACTGGTCGAGAGCGTAAGATCAGTTGGAGTTTGGAAACAGGAGAAGTTACATGATGTGGCTTTTTAACAGCTGGAAATATTTTTAAAAAAACCCTTCAACTTGCACTGTGTTATGTAAGTAATGGTAATTGCTGCAGTTAGATTTTGATAAAATACATTTAAATCAGTGAAAGTTAAGGCAAGTTTACTGCTGATCTTTACCAATGGGCTTCTTTATTCTTGATCTTTTGTATTATTTTACTTTTAGAAGTA
Organism: Anas platyrhynchos; assembly: GCF_047663525.1. Classification (NCBI taxonomy): domain Eukaryota; kingdom Metazoa; phylum Chordata; class Aves; order Anseriformes; family Anatidae; genus Anas; species Anas platyrhynchos. Next base: position 18,433,677 of record NC_092601.1, on the reverse strand, counting down.
TATTTAAAGCTTAGTTTAAGAAAAAGATCTGCCAGGCATCTGGAACACTTCTGCTGCATAACGCCCCTTGGAGTGGGAGGGAAAGCAATCCTCTTTTAATTTGTACACTTGAAAAACGCATGGAGGAATCATGAAACTACTGTGAAAAGCAAACATCTTTATATTGCAGAATACTCTGAGGAAAGAGATTCTTTCTGAAGCTGTAATTCTTGGTTTACTGTTGCATATGCATCTTTGATTTCATATAGGATGGGTGGGCCTTAGCTCCTAATTTTTATTTATAACCCCAAATCCTCGATCTTGGAAATAAAACCACTGAAAGGAGCCCCCACCCCACACAACATGTGAACCTGGGCTTTGAGAATGCCCAAGGGTAACTTTCAAAGTGGTGGCCTACAAAGGGATTATTTAACCCCCCTTGATATCTATGGTTTTATAGATTATTCACTATAATGATGAAAACACATCCAGTGCTTTGCAAAGGCACCTTTCCCCACAGGCTTTCCCATGTTTCACCACAGCTCTTTTCTGTTGCAGCTCCCCAGTGATGATGGGCCCCAGCACCCAGGAGCAGAGCACCTCTGACCGCTGTTTGGTCACCCATGAGCCAGCCCTTGGAGCACCCCAAGCTGCAACAACCCCACCCTGACAGCTGCCAGGGCATGTGGCTTCACACCCTGGGTGGATTCCAGACCTCAGGTTAAACTTTTATTTCTCATCGTGTACGTTCTTGCTACTTTAATACCTCTGCGCAAGGAGGCTGAGCATATGGGGGACCTGGGAGCCAGGACATGGAAGCCTTCCTACTAACAAGCAGGTACCACAGGGAGAGCTGCAGTCCTCACCAGGACCCCAGAGCACTTTCCATACATCACCATTTTAACGTTTAATTTTTTATTTTTTAATTTTAAGTCAATATCTAGAACAGAAGGGCTTGCACACACAGCGAGAGTCTTGCTGCTGCATTTCCTGCCCTGTTTTTGTCTCCCAGCACAGTCTGCACAGAAAGTTCCAAGGTACCGTTTAGGTATTAACCGGCTGCCCCACGCTGGGTTGGACTCCTGGCCTGGCCTCCGCTGTACAGCCTCAGAGGAGGCTGAAACCTGTGTGGAAATGAGGTTGTTTCGGCCAAAGGTCTTTAGAACTCATAAGCTATGTGTCCTTGACACCTGAGAGTCCAGTAGATGCTTAGGCCATATAAATTTAATTCGCGGGACAGTTTGTGTGTCTCTTTGTTCGCTGGTTACTCCCAAAGAGCCATTTCCTATGCAGACAGGGATCCCAGCCGTGCTCTTGGTTAGGAGCGACGCATTTGTTGTGCCACCTTGAACCGCATGGACAGGACGTCGGTTATCCCAGCCTCTATCTCATCGTTTACTTGCACAGACCCAACTCCTTCGGGAGTCCCTGTCAGAATCAAATCCCCTTCTTCCAGGGTGACAATTTCGCTGATGTAGCTGATCAGGTAGGGGATGGAGAAGATCATAGAGGAGGTCTCCCCCTCCTGCCTCAGCTTTCCATTCACCTTCAGCCAGATCTTCAGCTTGTGAGGGTCCGGGATCTTCTCCTTGGGCACAAATTCACTCACCGGGCAGGACGTGTTGAAGGCTTTGGCCAAGGTCCAGGGCAAACCTTTCTTTTTACACTCCTCCTGCGTGTCCCTGGCGGTCATGTCCAAGCACAGCGCGTAGCCTGCCACATGCTCCATAGCAGCCTCCTGGGTCACGGCCTGGGCTCTCTTCCCGATCACCACCCCCAGCTCCACTTCATGGTGCAGGCTGGCGCAGTAGTAAGGCCGGAGGATGGGGGATCCCTCCCGCAGGTAGGCAGAGGAAGGCTTGAGGAAGAAGAGGGGCTGTGCGGGCGGCGCGCTGCCCATCTCCTTGGCGTGCTCGGCATAGTTGCGCCCCACGCAGACGATGTTCCTGCCCCACTCCCAGAAGCGAGACAAGGGCCGGGACGAGGCCATGAGCTCGGCGGCTCCTTCCCCGGGGTGCCCTTGGGGTGTCCTTGCCGGGCTGGGAGCCACAAATCCAGCTCCGTGTTTCTTCCTTCCTTCCCCTGCCTGCTGCCTCCCAGGGCCAGGCCGCGTACCTCCGCCTCCTCACCCAGCCCCTTCACAGGGCTGGGCAAAAAAAAAAAAAAAAAAAAAAAAAAAAAAAAAAAAAGGAAAAAAAATAAAAATAAATAAAGAAAAAAAAAATAAAAAAGGGCCTGGCCCGGGTGTGCAAAGAGGGGCCGGGCGGGCTCAGCGCCGCCCCCGTTGTACACCGGGGCTGGCCGCTGGGGGCTGCCGCTTCCTCCTCCTCCTCCTCCTCCTCCTCCTCCCGGGGCGGGGAGCGAAGGTAACCGGGCCGGGCCGGGCCGGGCCTGCACCATGCGCGGCGGGGGCTGGCGGAGCCTCGGCACCGCCTTGCGAGCTGGGGCCCTGCTCCGAGCCGGTACGTGGGGAGGGAGGCTCGGCCGGAGCCCACCTGCCCCGCCGGGCACGGAGCTGGGGGGCGGCCGGAGGCTGCCCTTGGGAGGGGGGCGGCCGGGGGTCCCCCTTGCTTAGGGGGGGTCCCCTGACACCCGAGGGGTCCCCCTTCCTCCGGGGCTGGGCAGGAGGCTTTGGGGGTGTTGAGGCCCCGAGGGGGACGGGGGTATCTGGGGGTCTCCCCCCCCCAGGAGCAGCAGTTTGACGGTGGCTTCTCTTCTCCTTTGCCCACTCAGGGGTGCGCAGAGCTTTTTAAGCTGACTCACAGCCCCAAGTAGGTCAGTATCTGCTTAGCTGGAGCCTGGCTCTGGTGGTGGTTGGTTTGCTTTTTTTTTTATTTTTTTTTATTTTTTTTATTTTTTTCTTTTCTACTGATAACTGATCTTGGAGGCTCCTGGAGTTCCTGGGCTGCCACGGGCGCTGGTTGTGGATCTGGGGAACAGAGGGCTGGGAGCTGGAATTTTAACAGAGCACAATGAGAAATTGTATCAATAATGTTAAAAAAAAAAAAAGGCTGGGCTGTGCATTTAAACTTGCGGCCTAAATTCTGAAAGCGTCTCTTTGAATTGCAGCTTGGGCTGGGGCTTGACAGTGTCTCGGGCGGGTCTTGCCGGAGGCCTTTTGCATCACTCCAGTTTTAAGACCTGGCCTTATGAGCAAGAACCCTTGGGAGTTAGTGCCAGGCATGGAAACCCTGATGCTATATTGGGAACGAGCAAACCGAGGGGCTGGCAGACCGAATTTCCCCCTTGCAGGGTGTGCACGGGTGGGCGTCCTGCGAGCTGCTGCTCCCCGGGGGTGTGCAGCCAACGTGAGCTCTCCCGGTGTCCAAAAATATCTGCACATTAAAAAGTGAACGTGGTGTTTCTACTGATGTGGCAATGCAGGGATGTACATCTGGGAATGCATGTGCGGTCGCTTTCGTGTCTGACAGCCACATCTGAAAGAGGAATTTTCCGCTCTTTGCTGTAATTAAAAAAAGAGTAAAACAAAATACTGTGGAGAAAGTGTATAAAGCACCCCCTTACTGCAGTAACCTATTACTAACCTGTGCTGCTGACCGCTTGCCCCTAACCTCGAGCATGCATGTGTTACCATCAGTGCTTCCCATGTGCTTCAGGCATCGAGTCAGCAGGGATGTGGTATAGAATGAGCGAAAATGAAATTATTGGACCTTAATTTTGGAGGAGCCCTGCGTGCATCACAGTGATCTCGAAATGAGCCCATTTGGTTAGGTGCTGGGGCAGAGCAGGGGCTAGGCACTGCCTGGGGAATTGCATGAACAGGGCTGGGGCTGAGCCTGCTGCTCTCTTACGAGCGGTGCTGGGTGTGCGTGAGAGCTTTTGGTGTGCGCCTTGAATGGGCAGACCGGAGAGGTGCAGCTCAGCTGCAGATGGGAGTCAGAATGAGTTTCATGTGGCCTGGACGCTTTCTCGTCCCTTTGTTTAGATCGCATCTCAGAAAACATTTCCGTGTGTGGGGTAGTTTGTTTGTTTGTTGTGCACGAATCCTGAGTGAAACATGAAAAGAGTCTTGAGGATCATGGCCAAGATTAAAAATGGTTCATAGGAAGAAAGCTTTGTAACTATGTGAATAATTCCTTTGAGTTCAAGCTAGGGTTGTGGTTTTGTTTTGTTGTTTTTTTTTTTTTTTCCAGTTTGCATCTACTCTGCAAACAAACATACAGTAAACGTAGCTCTTGTGACTGATTACATCCACAGGCAAAGTGCTCCATGTTATGCTAGAGCAGTTGAGGAGCGATTACTTTTTGTTCCTATCAAGTAATAGTAAGGATTTGTTATTCTCTCTTTTTCTTTTTTTTTTTTTTAAAAAAGGACTTTTCTGCCCCTAAGGACCACTTGGCAGGTATGGATGCTTTCTTTAACACTACGTGCCTTCTGTGTCAAATACCCAGAGCATGCCTACACTGTTGTGCCTTGGGATTATTTTTTTTGCATTTAATTTTACCCCCATCTCCCCTCCGTGCCTCCTTCCCAGTACAAGCAGGCGAGGTAGTGATGCAGAAGGGGAAGATGTTCTGGGCAGGATAGTGGTACTGGAGGGGCCCTAGGGGTGCTGCCACCCCTGTGCTGGGTTTGCAGCTGCATGCACAGTGGGAGCTTTGGTCCTGGCTTTGCAGCACTCTGTGGGTCAGCCTCTGGAGCTCCGGGTGGGCTGCAGGCAGCCTGCGGGGCCTCTGCTCCCTGAAGCTGCCTCTTATCAGGACCGAGCTGTTCTGAGAGTGGGCCAGGCTGATAAGAGAATTATCACCCCTCCCTTTGGCACCCATGGAGGTTACCAAGCACCAAGTGCGGAGCATTAGGGCTGGAGGCAGTGGTGCAAAATGAACCAGGAGCTGAGCCAGCATGATTCAGAGCAACGCAGGCACCTTCAGTGGCATGTGGGGGCCTTGGGGTTTGAGGACAACTGATGCGTGATTTGTAGAGGCTCGTGTCTCTCACCCTGCATGCGCATGGACCCAGGCCTGTGCTGTGGGTTGCTGGCAGTGGAAGGCCTCGTTGTCTTTGTTTTCCTTCCCTTTTTTTATGGCAGAGCTTCTTATGACTCAGTTGCTTCTTTAAGAACTGTGCGTCTGTGAGTTAAAGAGTGGGGGGGAAAAAAGGAGCCCAGGTTATTTGCATCCAGAATCAGATTTTCTACTTGGATTTGATTAAACATTTAACCAAAAGCAAATAGGGAAGCACTGCTGTTGCATCAAGGTAGTCCGTGAGCAAGAACCCTTCCTGCAGTGCATGCCTGGTATCTGCCAGGCAGGGAGCCTGGCCTTCCACGCAGAGAACCTCCCCTCTCTCCGTGGCACTACGTAAGAAGTGATTTCCCCAATTAATGAACCAGATATTTCTGTTCTAGCAGTATCTGTATTTCTTTTTTTTTTTTTTTTCTTCTCCCTTTTGGTTGTAACATGGCATTTTGTGCTTTTTTTTTTTTTTTTTTTTGCAAAGTCATTGTCTCAGGCTGACCTTTGCCCAAGTGCTCCCTCTCTGTTCTGCTTTCCTGCCCCTTGAAACCTCTCCAACCAAGGCACAGCGTTTCGCCTGCATGAGTACATCCCTAGGAGCAGAGTCCCATCCCTTTCTCAGAAGCTGCAGAGCACCAAGATCCTCCCATGCTGCAGGGCACAGGGTGACACAGCCAGGCACTAACGCTTTGTCCCGTGGTGGCTGCTCTCCTCTTCTCCTCTGAAGGAGGCAGGTTGGGCTGTGCATGCCCTTCTCCTTGCCCACAGACCTGCTGTGCTGTCCTACTTTTACCCCTCCCAGGGCTAACCTGAAGTCTGGCTGTTTTTGGCTCCCCAGGTCCCGTGTGGCTGCGAGCTTTCTTCCTGCACACAGAGCACGAGCAGAGGAAGTCGAAGACGGTCACGCAAGCCGACATGAAGGTGGAGCTCCTCCCGGCCCTCACAGACAACTACATGTACCTCCTCATCGACGAGGAGACGAAGGAGGCCGCAATAGTTGATCCCGTGCAGCCCCAGAAGGTAATGCTGTCCGCTGCCCCCGGGAGCGGGCTGCTTCTCCGGGAGATGCTTCCAGGCTGCCACGTACATGAGGGAATTAGTCACGGGCTGACTCAGGCTTGGGGAAAGGCAGGAAATGCTGGCCTCTCCTGCGTGCAGATAAAGCTTCACTGAGCTTCAGAGCACAGGCAGCTTCTCCCTGACTTGGAGAGCTCCTGACCTGATTTTGTTCCTTCCCCGTGTTTGCTCTTGTGCAGAAAAGAGGAAATGGGACTGAGGGTTTAGTCGTGGCCTGGCTGGATCAGAGACCTCGTGTCCTGATCTGTAGTGACTGCTTGAAGAGGGCTGGGCTCTCTGCAAAGTTGCTGGGGTGATTGCATGCACGTGTGGCTCTCAAACCCTGTAGTGGTTGCACACAGGTACCAGGTGTGCTGTTAAGTTGCTTCATGTGAGTTCTAATGCTCTCCTCGTGCCTGTGTCTGCAGGTTTTGGATGCAGTCAAAAAGCATGGCGTGAAGCTGACCACTGTCCTGACCACACACCATCACTGGTAACTTCATCTGCTGTAGTGGGATCCCCCTTTCCTCTGCATTAACACAAGCAGTTAATAATTGTCTCTCTTCTGGATCAGAGCTCGGGCAGTGCCCCTTGGCCTGTCGGACACCAGGATGCCGACTCTGTGCAGGGACACAGGTCCCTGGGTGTCCCAGTGGGCCTGAATTCAGAGTGCAGATGTGAGGACAGGAGCAAAGAGGAAAGGCTCCAGTGGTGAGAGTTCATCCTTGCATCTGGGCCTTGGTCATTGCCTTTCCTTCTTAACTGCTTTGGCAGTGATGCTTTCTCATACTGTTGGTGGCTCAGCTGGAGCAGACAGTCCTCCCAAATCTTCCTTTACAAGGTAGGAGAGGGATAAATGGAGTAAGAAGGCTCTAAGAGAGGATGGCTCAAATCAGCACACCGTTGTGTGCCCGTGGGGGACAGTTGCTATGGCTGTTCCTTGCTCTTATTTGACCAGACAGCTTGGAGCTACGACTGATCAAGCGTTAGCATAGACTTGAAAGCACAGTAGCAAGATAATTAGTGAGGCAAAGGAAGACACTCCCTCAGTCTGAGGTTGGTAAAGGGCTGCTTTGAAGTTGTGTGTCAAGATCTCTCCTAGAAGATGTCCAGGTGCTAGCAGACTGGGCACACCCAGGCTATCCCAAATGCTGTTTGTTTTTTTGCATTGCTCTGGGGGACAGTCTGGTCCTTACCTGGTCCAGAGGCATGGTGAGCACACGAGGAAGTGAAGTGCAGAGAAATCAGTACGAAGTAGCCGAGTGCACAACAAAGATGGGAAAGTCTTCCTGTGCCTGGAGTCAAGCCAGACTTTATATGAGTAATTCTTGCTATGACCAGGCACATTGTTTAGACTACGAGTTCTCTGTGTTAGAGCCTTTAACCTTCAAAATGCTGACTTCTTTTAGCTGGTCAGTGGGATAAACGTGCAGGTAGCTGTGGAGTGCAACGCTGAGTTGCTGGGGCATGTCTCTGCGGCACGATACTTAGTCAGCAGCTGTGGGAAGATTACCTGGGTTGCAGATTAACTCTGCCACGGACGTAGAGATGAATGTTTTGCTTTAGCAGTTTTGCAGTGCTGAACCTGAATAACCTCTCCCATGGGTCGTGGTGGTGCCACTGAATCAATAACTGTTATCCCAGTCATCCCAGTGCCCCAGTTACTGGAGAGGTGACTCTGATCCTCTGAGGCCGGTGTTTCCCAACCAGGTGTGAAACTGAGGGGGTTGTTGGAGAGACAGTGACCAAGGTCGTATTTAGAAATCCTTCCTGAATGTGCTTCTCTACAGCCACCAGCACTCACTTAACTGGCATATAAAGAAACTATCTCCACTAGTGCTGACGTAGCATGCTCTTTGATAGGACGGTGTTGGATGTCAGGATATGGGGAGACTAGTTGATCAGAAATGATCGCTTGGAGGTTACTGTTGCAATATGAGTTAAGATAAATTTGTGTTCATCCTTACCAAAATCCCTTGTTCTGACCTTCCAGGGACCATGCTGGAGGAAACGAGAAGCTCGTTAAGATGGAGACGGGGCTGCGCGTGTACGGCGGGGACAGCAGAGTTGGAGCTCTGACACAGAAGGTGTCTCACCTGACAACGCTCAAGGTAAAGGGAGTGGTCTGCAGGACTTGGCTGAGGGCATCTCCCATTCATCTCACAGCTTGGAGGTGGACTGGTGTGGTGTTTTTTGTTTTTTACTGTTTTAACATTTCTTGGAAGTAGTGGATGGCTTAACTACGTCTTTTCCCCTTTTCCTGCCCTATGAGCCACAGTCCCTCTGGCTCCTGTTAGCTGGTGTGAGTTCTCGTGGTAACATTGGCATGGCTCAGACGTGTGTATTGCCTGGGATATGCTGGGTGTCTGTCTGCTCTTTGACAGCTGTCTTAATTGGGGTGGTCAGAGCCAAAATGCGAAAGCACAGGGCTTGTGTTCTGCTTCGAGCCTGGGTAGCACTGAGGAAATGCAAGCGGTGCTCTCTGAATGCAGGCTGAAACACAGGGTGAAGAGAAAGTGGGCCAGCAGGGCTAGCTGCCTTGCGTTGCTTTTCCAGAGCTAAAGTGGCAAACCTTGTTGAAACGTGGCTGTTTGTTTATAGATGAGCTGGCAGATTGCATAAACTGCTATGAAATTTGCAGGCTGGCATGAATGTCACTGCTATTCCTGCAGTGCACCTTTTGTGGGGCAGTCAGAAGCAAAGAAGGGAGCACAGAAGAACATGGGAAGGTGCACAAATTAAGGCTGTGGGGTAAACATCCTCATGAATGTGTTTAATCCCTCCCTTTTCTTGAGCGTCTTCCACTTCTACCCTTCAGCTTCATTTTTGTTTGGAGCTTTTTCCGCTTGATTAACTTTGTTTAGGATTTTGTATGGCTCTAGATCTATTTTCCCTTGCTGCCAACCAGACGCTGAGTCACTCTGCATGCAAATGAAAGAATCTGGCAGTTCTCTTTGTAACAACACCTGCTAAGAGGAAACAGCTCCCTTCCAAGTCCTTGCCATAAAACTCTTTTGCTGGACTCTCTCAGGAAAAGAGCTGATGTTTACTGACCAGCTACGTGAGAATTTGCCTGTAGGACTGCTAGGCCATTGTAATAGTTGCAATTCTTTTCTAATGGTACAAATGCTCCCAAACAGTAGCTTAAGCTCCAGTCTTCTGCCTTCTTCTCAGGTGGGATCTCTTAATGTGAAATGCCTCTGTACGCCGTGTCACACTTCTGGACACATCTGTTATTATGTGACTAAGCCAAATAGCTCCGAGCCACCTGCTGTTTTTACAGGTGAGGAGTTGGGAGGTTACACCGCCGGCAGTCTGTGTTGCGAAGAAATAAGCTACCCCTCTGCCTGTGTGCTCCTGACTCTGGATGTGCATTCGCTCCTTATTACCAGTGCAGCTAATTGAACTCCCACACCTTGTCCCCGCACAAAGCTACCTAGTAGTAATTGTAAATGAAACCAGTGAAACTCCTCTAGTTCTGTAAACTATTGCTGGACACCCTGCAAGCAAAATCAAGAATGAGCCCTGGATGAGTCCTACCTCTAGTGCTTTTTTCACTGAAATGAGCTGGTTGTTGTTTTTTTTTTTTTTATTGTCCTCACAGTAAAGAGGACAAGTGTTTATTGTAGAAGGGACAAGAGTGGACAGCAGACACAGGTAGGGAAGCTCTGGCATGGTTTGCCTGGTGAGGCTGTGGGATTTCCTGCATCAGAAGCTGAGATTAGGTTAGAGAACCGTTTGTTGTGTGGGTTTATGTAGCACCGAGCCAGTGTGGGGCAGCGGTAAAGCCTGGCTGTCCCTGTGCCTTCCTGGTGAGGGCAGAGCAGCGTGAGCTGCAGAGAGGGCAGCAATGGCAAGACCGAGCCCTCAGGGTGTTCACATTGCGTGTGAAGAGCTCTGTCTGATGCCATATCATGCCTTGCTTGCAGGTGACACGCTGTTCGTGGCCGGCTGTGGGAAATTCTTTGAGGGAACCCCAGAGGAAATGTACAGAGCGCTGATTGAGATCTTGGGCAGCCTGGACCCTGAAACGGTATGGAACTCTTCTTTTATGCTAGTAAGGTGACCAGCCAGAAACTACTACAGACATCAGAAAAAAACATCTTCCCAGTAATAGTGTTCAGTGAGAGAATTTCTCACGTTGAAGGAATGCACACTTACTTCAGGAGTTGTCTTCAAATAGCTGGAGTCCTTTGAGAAGGAAATGGTACCCAAATATGCTTGTGTTCTGTGGGGAGAGTCTGCTTATTGAAACAAAGGCTGGAGAGCTTGGATGCCCTGGTCCTTTCATCAGGCTTACTGTTAAATTTGCACTTAGTGTTGTCTGGTAACTCCCAGCACTTTGCATCTGTCTCTGGTAGAGAGTACGGTGTATCCTGGGGGCTTGACTCTTGTTTCTGCTGTGTACAATAACACTGATGATGGTACTTGGCACTCCACCTTTGTGCCCTCAGAGTTACCACGTGTAACTCATCCTTTCTCTTCCTAGAGAGTTTACTGTGGTCACGAATACACTATCAACAATCTCAAATTTGCTCGGCACGTTGAACCCAATAATGCAAGTATCCAGGAGAAGCTTGCTTGGGCCAAGGTAGGTTGGTTCATCCTTTCCCTAAACTTGTGTGCTTTCGTGGAGGAAGAGCCTCTCTGAGGAGGTAGAGGAGAGGGGATGGTGGTGGGATGTTCCTCTTTCACCAAAACATTCCCCATCAGGCAGAAATCTCTCCCTTGTTCTAGGCCAAGTACGACAGCGGCGAGCCAACCATACCCTCCACCATCGCAGAAGAGTTCACGTACAACCCCTTCATGAGAGTGAGGTAGGGAGGGGTGGGAACGGGCCCTCTGGCTTGGGGTGGAGGGGGGTGTGGGAGGGATGAGGTCTCTGAACAAAGAGCCTTAAGTGTGAGTTACTCTCTTGCTTCACACATTCCTGTTTGATGCCCTCAAGACTCTCCTTAAAGCATTTGCATTCCATAAGTAAGGTACGGTACTCATTGTCCTGGCAGAAAGTTGTTGCAGTAAAATTGGAAGGGTTTTGGCGAGCATCTCTGCCAGTGCTGAAGTCCCTGACTTCAGGAGCCAGAACAAGCTTCTTTGTGTAATGATGTTCCTTCAGCACGCAGGGTTGGGCAGACAGACGCAGTAAAAGATGCCATTCAAGGCATAAAAGTGTTTGCAACTTCCTCTTGCGCATGAGTGTTTCAACCAAGAGAGCTGATAAGCCAGTGCCAAAGCCCTGAGTCTTTGATCTTAAACAGAGCATATCCCCTTGATACAGGCAAAATGGGGCAGTAGTGACTTCATACCCGAGATTTTATCTTGCAGCCTTTGCATTTTCTGTCCCTGGCATTCCCTCCTGGCAGGGAGAAGACAGTTCAGCAGCACGCCGGGGAGACGGACCCTATCCGGACAATGGGAGCCATCAGAAAAGAGAAGGATAACTTCAGGGTCCCGAAGGACTGAGCACTCTGCCTAGGTCACTTTACTGTCAGTTTCATAGCAACTTGGATTATTCAGATGTCTTAGGAATTGAACGTTCTGTTGTGGTCGAGACAGTCTTATTTAGGTTTCTATTTTATTTTAATTGAGGAAAAAAAAAGCACTTTGCCCTTGTTGAGATACTCTACAGCATATTTATATTATGATGAAGAATATTTATCCCTTTATTGCTGGCTCTCCAACTGTCACGTGTCACATGCAGATCATTTTACAAGCGTTGGTACATAGCTCAGAGGCTGGGGTAGGGAAGGGCCGAGCCTTGAGACCTAGGAAAAAAACTCTTGTTATTTTATAGGCGCCTAATGTGAATGCAGACAGTAGGATTGGGGCTGCTCTACGTGAAGGTATTCGGTCTCCATTTAAAGCAGGGACAAAATGCAGTTAACTGCATTGCCATCTGAAGATAGAAACTTTTCTTCCATGCTGCTACTTAAACTATTCTGTCACTTCTGGCTCTACTAAAACCTCTCGGTGACAGACCTGCTCTGCTGCAGCCAGTTTAGGGCATGGTTTGTTAAATATGCTGTGGCCTGGCTCTTCCCATGGCACGCCGGGACTGTCCAGCTGTTTTGCAGGGATCTTCTCTTCTCTTTGACATTCCTTGTCATGGACTGCAGTAACTTTTCCAGGCAGCATGCTGGCTTAGAGATTGCACCGCTGCTTATGCCCTTTCCCTGTTAACTGAAGCCTGCTTGCATGCACCTGCTTACTGCTCGTGGGTGTGATCTGTGTGTTACTTGTGTGAGTACCACAAAAATGAAGAAGGAATTTGTCTGCTGTTCCCTGAGAAGAAAGGACTTACCTAGCATATAAGTGTCTTAAAGGCTTGGCATCTGTCCTCAATGCATCTTCCTCCCAGGTGTGTTAAATCCCTCGTTTCTTGGTCTCAGTTGCATGCTGCGGATCTGCTCAAATACAAGAGATTTGCAAACAAATGTTTCACAGCTGAATCTGTAACAGATTTGAACAGTTTTGGTTCCAGTTTCTCTCCCTAGTGCACGCTGGTTGGTAAGCAATGCCGTGAGGGAGTGCACAACCGCCTGGATTTCAGCTCTGTAACTTGGTCTGCTGTTCTAAAGAGCGTGCTGAGTGGCAGTGTAGGAACGGAGTTTGGTGTAGCACCATTTCCTTATTTGCTTTAAAAAAAAAAAAAAAAGGGTAAATTTTTATGTATTTTAGAAAAATGGTACCTAAAACTTTACTGACTCCTTAACTTGAATGCTGTGCTGCTACAACTAAGCATGACTGTACTGGTGGCTGTTTGACAACTGGGGAAATAAACGCAGCTGTAAACAGTGTGGCAGTCTGGAAAAAAAAAGTGGACCTCTTAAACTCGTATTTTTTTTGTACTGGTGATTAAAGTCAGCGAGCGACCTTGTAGCAGCTTGCCTCTAAATCCCACGAGGGAGCAGGTAGGCATTTGGGGAACATCTGAGGCTTTATACAAGGTCTTGTTAAGACTGTAGTTTTATTTTAACAGAAGAAAATGGGGTGGGGAGGTTGGGGGGGAGCTGAGGGCTTGATTTACCCCCTGCATTGCACTGGTGGCTGCAGGAGGAGCTGCCCCCTGCCCTGTGGCTGCATTGCACCGAGCTGGGGAGGAGGGAGGGATGGGAAAAGGGGGAGAGAGAAGGAAATGGAAAAGGAGAGAAGGGAGGAAAGGGAATGGAAAAGGAGGGAAAAGAAAAGGAGAGAGGGAAGGAAGAGGAAAAGGAGGGGAGGGGAAAAAAGAGGGAGGGGATGGGAGGAAGAGGAAAAGGAGGGGAAGGGAAGGAAATGGAAAAGGAGGGAGGGAGGGCAGGAAGGAAGAAAAAAAGAGGGAGGGAAGGGAAAAGGAGGGAGGGAAGGGGACGAGGTTAGACACCGCCCTCCCCCTCCGCAGCCCTTCCCCTCCCCTCCCGTCCCGTCCCGTCCCTTCCCCTCCCCTCCCCGCCCGGCCCCTCCCGCAGGTAGCGGCCGCCTCCGGCTCCGGGGGGGGGGGTCCCGGGGGGGTCCCTGCGGGCGGCCCCGGGATAATGAAGGTGAAGGTGGTGTCGGTGCTGGAGGACAACTACATGTACCTGGTCATCGAGGAGCGCACCCGCGACGCCGTGGCCGTGGACGCCGCCGTGCCCAAAAGGGTGAGAGGCGCCGGGCCCCTGCCCCTTGCCAAGGGGGGGGGGGCTCAACCCGGAGCAGACCCCCCCTAGGGGCACCCCAAAGCCCCCCACAGCCCGACCGGCCCCGATCGGTCCCCCTAAAGCCGTCCCCGTGTCCCCCCCCCACCCCCCCCAGGCACGGCAGGCGCCGCCGCTTTCTGTTTTGTTTTTCCTCTTTTTTTTTTTTTTTTTTTTTTTTTTTTTTTTTATTTTTTCGCTTTTTTTTTAAGCGTTCGCCGCTTGCTCGCACGTTTCCTTCCTCCTCCAGGAGGGCAGCCCCGGGGGGGGGGATGCTGGGGGGCGCTGAATTTGGGCTCCCCCCGGGGTGGCTCCAGGCGGCTGCAGTGGAGGAGCAGAGGGGGGGGGGCGCACCGGGCCCACCTCCCTGCTGCTGCTGTGCCAACCCCGACCCCAAAAAGCCCGGCCCCAAAATGAGCCTGGCCCCAAAACAGCCCCCGACCCCCCGGGAGCTGCCCCTTTGCACCCCCGGCCCTGCTCTGTGCGATGGGTGCTGCGTGTTGAGCCGTGCCTTAAACCCCTGCCAGCCCCCCCTGGCCGTGCGTGGTTTTTTGGGGTGCCTTTCCTCACCCTGGGCACCCAGTTTGCAGAGTGGAGTCAGTGCGGGACCGATCCTGTGCTGTGCTGGGTGCTGGGTGCTCCGAGAGCGGCTGTGGGATGTTGGGTGTGGGGTGTGTGGGGTTGGTGTTGGGTGCGTTGGGTGCGTGGTGTTGGGTGCTCGCCACCTCCTGCCCTCACCTCCTGCTGCTCCTGGCCCCTTCCAGCTGCTGGAGATCGTCAGGAGGGAGGACGTGGTGCTGCGAGCCGTCCTCACCACCCACCACCACTGGTAAGTGCCCCTGGCCTCTGTACAGGGTGCAGGTGGTGGCCGTGCCCATGGCCATGACCATGCCCAGTGGTGCCCAGCAGTGCCCAGTGCTGCCCGTTGCCTCCTCTCCCCGTGCAGGGACCACGCGCGGGGCAATGAGGAGCTGGCGAGGCTGTGCCCTGGGCTGCGGGTGTACGGCGCCGATGAGCGGATCGGGGCCCTGACGCACAAGGTGGCCCCCAACGAGGAGCTGACGGTGCGTGTGCCCTGCGCCCGGGGGTGTTTGTGGGTGTGCGGCCCCCCAGGGTGATGCAGAGGTGGCACTGCTCATGTGGGTTGGGCACACTAACCATGGGGTGAAGCCCTGTCCCCTTCCCGGTGTGTTTGGGATGGCGCTGGGGCACCCCAAAGGCTGTGTCCCCCCTGGTGTCCCCCACCCACCAGGCCCTGGGCAAGCAGCATGGGGGTTTGGGGAGGCCAGGGGTCCACGGTGAGCCCAGATATGGGCCATGGCCTTGATCCTCGCTCCCCACAGTTTGGGGCCATCCATGTGAGGTGCCTCTTCACCCCCTGCCACACTTCGGGCCATATGTGCTACTTCATGTGGGAGGACGGCTCCCCGGACGCACCAGCTCTCTTCTCAGGTACCCCCACCCTGCTGCCACGCACCCCATCCCCACCCCATGCTCCTGGGGCGAATCCACCATGTTCCCCTGTCCGGCTGTGGGTTTGGGGTCCCCCCTGTGCCCAGCCCCGTGTCACCCCGCAGGTGACACCCTGTTCGTGGGAGGCTGCGGGAAGTTCTTCGAGGGGACGGCGGAGCAGATGTACACCAACCTCACCCAGGTGCTGGGGGCTTTGCCGAAGGAGACGGTGAGCACCCTGCATCTCCCCCCCTGCCTGGGGGGGTGAAATATTGGGGGGGCTGATGGGGTGGCAGTGCCCATCCTCGGGGCTGCATGCACTGGGGTGCAGCAGGGTTGGATCTGGCACCAGGAGCGTGTGTGACGCTGGGTGCTCCCCGCTGCCCTTGCAGAAAGTGTTCTGTGGCCACGAGTGCACCGTCCGAAACCTCAAGTTCGCCTTAAAAGTGGAACCGGAGAACGAAGCAGTGAAGAAGAAACTTGCATGGGCCAAGGTAGGTGTCCGTGCCCCCATAGAGGTGATGGCGGGGGGGGGGATGTTGGGTGCCAGCGGGTTTTTGGACGCATCTGGTTCCTTGCAGCAGCGGGATGATGATGACTTGCCCACGGTGCCCTCCACGCTGCAGGAGGAGTTCCTCTACAACCCCTTCCTGCGGGTCACGTAAGCAGAGCCAGCACCTTGGGGGCACAAAGGGCCCAAAACGGGGTCGGTGTCCATCCCTGTCCTGCTGCTCCTGCCCCCAAACCTGCTCCCTCTTCCCCTCCAGCATCGCAGCTTCTCCCCGTGGCTTTGTTGGACAGTGGGAACTCCAAACCCCGAGGGAGGGGAGGGTGCCACATGCCCACAGTGCCCCCAACCTGAGGCCATGCCCCTCGCTGTCCCAGTGTCGAGCTGGGTCCCCATCCCATCCCCACCATCCCAGCGGAGCCTTTGCCCTTGCAGGGAGGAGGCCGTGCAGAAATTCACAGGGAAGACGGAGCCGGTGGAGGTGCTGAGGGCTCTCCGCACCGAGAAGGATAACTTCAAGAAGCCCAAGGAGCGGCCCCATCCCCAGGCCGTGCTGGCCTTCGACTGGGGACTTTTCAGCCCCTTCCTGGAGAAGAAGTGAGCCGCGGTGGCAGCAGGCAGCTCCCTGGTGTGACCATGGGCACGGCCACCAAAATTCAGCATCCTGGTGGTGGCAGCAAGGGCCTGCCCAGGGCGTCCCCATGCCCTGATCAGGCCCGGGGCAGGGACGGGTGCGAGGCCCTGGGGACGCGCAGGAGCTGCCGCAGGGCTGGCCCTGGGCTCCCAGCAGCCAGGGGATGGGCATTGAGCTGGGCATCAGCAGCTGCTGGACTTCAGAGCTGGGCTGACAGAAACCCTGCCTGCGTTGTGGTTTGTGTATTTTTTTCCTTTTTTACTTTCTGGTTTATTGTAGGCAATGTAGGAGGTTGTGTAGGGGTTTCTAAGGCAATTGCTGACTTAGCGGAGCCATCCAAATTGCTTAAGCCTTGCAGGATGCTTTCAGGTGGAGTTCAGGTGTGGAGGAGAGCCTGCTCTCATCCACTCCGTACAGTGCTTTTCAGGGTGGGAGAGCTTTTAGGCAGCAAGCAAGCATGCTGCTATGGATCCATTACAATTTTTTTCCCTCAAGATAGAATACTGGAAAAATACTGGATAAATTCACACATACCTCGCCTTTCCTCTGGAGTAAGAGTGAGGAGCAGCTGGGTCTCTTATGCCTCTTGAGCATGCAGCCCTCATTGTTCAGTTTGTGCAGCATCAGTACTGTATTTTATTTGTTAAGTCTGAAAAATGTGTAGCGCTTTTATTTTGCAGGTGGTGGTGAGTTGTATTACAAAACTGAGTAATGTAGTTTTCTTTTTTTTTTAGGGAAAAATAGGGCTTGAAGGTAGCTCTGTAAATAGCTGTGAAATCCCTCCGATGGGGCTGGTTTGGGGCAGGTTGCCCCGCGTTGGGCAGTCACACCAATCTCTTTTTTCCTTTCCTTCAGTTGTGCAATGTGTGTGACTCGTTGTCTCGGTGTTGCTCAGTTTACCCCTAGGTCATGCAGATTGCATGAGAACAGAGAGGAGCAACCAGAGGAGTTGGCCCCACGGCCCCATACCACGGGGGTGTCCTTTTAATCAGCACTGATTACAAACTTTATAGCTCCTAACACTGGAATAGCGTTGACTTCAGGATCTGTTGTGTGGACTGTGAACTGCATCTGTTACCACTGAAGCCTGTTTTATGGCCATTTTTTCCCTTGCTAGAAACTTGACTAAGTTTTTTTGTTTGTTTGTTTGTTATATCGTTAGAATTTACTCTTCTGCACAGGAGGGGAAGAGTCAGTCCTGCTGCACAACTTGCCTCGGTACTGTTGCCTCCCAGCTACTCAGTTCAGATGTACTGGTGCAGTTTGCAGGTGATGCCCTACAGGCATCGTACCTGGGGAGTGCCCCTGGACGCTGCATATTGTGAGTGAAGATGCACTAGGGTGCACGTGGGAGGGTTCCCACACTAGCACGGGGCTTGCTTGTGTTGACAGCAGTGTGCAGCTCAAAGGCTGGGTGAAACTGGAGCTGCTCTTCATACCGTGGCAAGAGCAGACAACTGGGAGAGTTTGTGGGAGCTGTGGTCTGGGTGGAAAGTCCTTTGGCAGCTCTAGTAAGGTGCATGTTGGTAGCTGGAGGTGACAAAATGCAAATCCTCAGTTTAATCTACAGCTCATTCAGCTTTACTTGTGCACTTCTGGCTGGATGTGCATGTTCTCACCAGGAACAGAATGTGTTTCTTTTGCACTGATGTACACAGTTTATGGGCTCAGCACTGCAGCATGTTGGACTTCGTTTGCATTAGCACTGGTCTCTCTTCCTGTAGATAAAAATGTTACGACTTAGCATAACACTGTGCTACAGAACTATGCATGGAGAAGGGCATTCACTGCAACTACCAACTTGCTCGTGTATGACTAGGGAAGGGAGGGGGAAACAGTGGGAGATTTTTGCCTTATGAACACTGTGAATTCACTAATTGATCGGCAACACCTAAAATATGTAAAGCTTTTAATTAAAAACATTAAAATTGTCTTTTACACTGTTGGCTTACTTCTAATGAATAGTGGGAGGCTGGAACAGAGGGAAGTGTCAGAGAAGCTGTTAAAAGAGGCAAGTTAAGGTCTGGCAGCTTTGCTTTTTGCCAGCCCTGAGCTCAAGTCCTGCAGTAACTGAGGGAGGGTTATCTCTGAAAAGGGTCTGGGCAAGGTTTCAGTTTGGGCTAGATGCAGTAACCAGCTTCAGCTGTTTGTATTTACTCTGAAGGAACAAAGCAAAAGGGCAGCTTTGTGTTCAATTCTCATCCACTTCACTGCTATGTGATGAATGACTCTGCAGAAAGTAACTGGGAAAAGGAGAAATATTTAAGTGAAGGAAGAACATGATTTTTAAATTCATTTTCACTTGCAGCGGTCACAAGGAGATTCCACATCTGCCAGTGTCCCTTCACCTTGAAGTAAGGCACAGCTGCAACTCCTCCCACTTCCACTGTCCCCTTCCTATACATCCTGTCACTCCATGAAACGACATTCAGATTAAAGAGACCAAAACAGAGTTAGTCATTCACAGTTGTGTTTTTTTTTTTCTGTAAATAGTTCTGAAAACACCCATAGGTAAAAATACAGATAGCAAGTCAAGCACACGTCATCTCCCATAACAAAAGACCAAATCTAGTTCATATCCACACGTGTTTTGGCAAAGCATTGTAACGTATCACATTAAATCAGATGTATTTTTGCTAACCTCTTGGATTGTTCTGGTAAACTGTGATGACTACATCCCCTGGCCTTCTTTTTCTATGACCTTTTATAAATTAACACCTTTCAGACACCAAGGACTTTTGTCAAAAAGAAAAGTAGCAATAAATTCTTACTTGAAGCACTGTAAAAACTGTTTTTGCTGAGTTTAAGGATATTACTCATCGGTAACTGTTGAGGCCAGTGTAGCTGTGACAGCTGTGTGTGTCTCTATGTATTTATGGAGGGAGAGATGTAATTGTCCCCAGTTATGGATGACTGTTATAATTAAAGGAAACACGTAGCTTTTTCTTCTTAAACATTCATTTGAGTCACATTTCAGCAGGGCACAGAACAGCCCTAGAGATGATGCTTCTTGCATGATTACAGGCTGCTGGTACCCGCCCCCCTCTGCCAGTGCAGAGAGGCTGCAGCTGGACTTCAAGGGCATCCAGTCAGGGGCAGAGAAACATAAAAACAAAGCCCAAGGTCTAATTAGACCATTTATAACTAAGTGGGGATGTCCCAAAAGAGACAGTCATAAAACTCTGTGCTGTAAAAAAATACAGCAAAGCCTGGATGGGAAATACTCTCAGGTAGCATAAAGCTCATCTCGGTGAGGTTACAGTCTACTTCAAGACAAATCCTTCAGTACCTTAAATTTGTCACTTATGTTAGGAAGAGGATTGTAAAGGGAATGCAGATTTAGTCGTTAGAGACTGTAGAGGCTAAGATACATTACTGCTTCTTTTAACATGTATTTAAGTCACTGTTTGTCTTTTATTCACATCATTATAATAATTATAAAGCTGTAGGAATTAGTATTGCCTGCCTATATGCACATTACCTTCTCCCCAAGGAGAGTCAGAAAGTGCAGTTCACCAGTGATGGCGCTGAGCTTTAGCAGTCTCTTGAGAATCTTAAATACAATCAACTTTAAAAGGCACTGAGTTCATCTGGGCTTCACAGATCTGCATCCAGCATCAGTCGTCACCATTTGATGTTAAATCCAGTGCTTATTTTCTCCACTGCGTGGTACTCTGTATGCAAAGCTTTCCCAGCCTTTTCTGACTCCGTGCCACCCAGCCACTGCTCATACAGTTCAGTTACAGTCCGGTTCTCCTCTGGAATTTCAGCCTTAAGAGAATTATACAGCTTCTCAACTTGCTGGAGCCCATCCTTGCTGGATTCACCTTCCAGTTCAATCTGACCACCTCCATTTAAACAGCCTGCATAAAACAAAGTGGGAAAAGATCATGGAGTTTAGACATTACTTCAGTTTTATCAGGAAAACAAAACCAACTACAGTTGAGCTTGCTTTCCACCTGTGAACAGCTGCAGAAATAAGAACACACCCTCATTATCTAACAGCAGCAGGGCAGGCAGCAGCCCAAGAGGGGAGCTCACTGCCTGGTGTGACCCAATGCTAATTAATTCAGCCCAGCTGTGACAGGGCTCCAAGGTTTCCTGGGAAGTGCCAGGGAGGCAGAGATAAGAGGAAGCAAGGAGGGATGGCTTTCTTCCTCTGTCATCAGGGAAAGAAAAAAAGAAAAAGCCAGTATGCAACCTATGCAAAAACAGCCCTGTGGTCTCAACTGAAGGTGAGATAAATATCTTGGGATTTGCTGTTTCAACATGAAATTTAACTGTAATTACTTAAATCCTGAAGAATTACTAGTTTCTAGGTAGGAAAACACATATACCCCTTGGTAATCCCATGTTGGTACTATCACATCTTAAGAATTTGAAGACTTTGCCACAACATTCAGGGATGTGAGAAGCTGGAGAAGCTGCTGTCATCTCACATTTTAGTTACAGCTCCATATGGCTTCCTACAGCTACAGACTGTAGCAGTGAAATCCCTGTGCAGCCTTACCTGATGGACAGGCCATGACTTCAACGTAGTGATAGGGTGACTTCCCTCGTTTCAACTTTTGCACTAAGTTTTGTATGTTTCGAAACCCGTATGCCAAGGCAAACTGGAGCAGAACTACTCCATCCTTCTCCAGTGTCACCTCTTGGAAGTCCTTGTTTCTGAGGAACAAGAACAGAGAATGTCTTATCAAAATTAACTTCTATTTTAAACTTCAAAGAAGCCTACGTCGAAACAAAATTCCTCATAGAGTCTTATTTGAGAAAGCTGTCCTAGTTCTTTGCCACTGAAGCGAAACAGTTGGCAGAGCTAGCTTACAAATCCTTTTCTGATCCTGTCTGAAGACCTGCTGCTTGAACTCAGCTTCCTGAAGAACACCCATATTGAATAAATCCTCAAGACCTAAGCAAATGGAGCCTAAACTGAAGTTTCATTGTGACAGGCCACCTGAGCTGGCTTCAGCCAACTTACACATCAGTGAGGCTACTGAAGGAAACTTAAAACTGTAGTGGGTCATAAAACCATGGAGGTAACTATCATTGAAGGCTTCTGGACTCCTAACATTAGTGGAAATACCTGTTCCTGATAAGTAATTTCACTTTTATCAAGTGTTTTGTATGGAAAATGCAAGGAACTGCTTCCATATTCCATCTGCTTCCTACAACAGAGACTACTAAGCACTAATATTGTTAATCAGGACTGTAATTCACTACAAATGTCACATTAAGCTTATACCTGGGAAGCATGCAGGAATCTCAGCTAAATGTGCTTCTATACGCAAACCAAAGTGACTTTTTTCTTTCTTACCATAACACTGTTAAAACGGAGTTCCAAAATCCTGACATAAGATTTTTTTCTCTTCCACGATAGCTACATCAGTAACAAAGCTACATTATTGGCCTGTTTGCAGGTGAGACAACTCAGATCCCTGTAAGCTCTGACTTCTAAGTTGCTCTAAAATTATCTGAAACTTGATACTGGGAAAATCCATGAGGCCAAAATGAAATGTGTGGGTGGTGAAGGGGCTAGAAGTCTCCAAGGGCCAGGCTGCATGGAGTGCTGGCTGATTTATGGCTCAGCAACTGTGGGAGTGAGAAGCCAATTCCCATGCCTCAAAGTAAAATGTTTAACATTGCAAAGAAAGTTTCAGCCCATCAGCAAGGCAAAGCATAAACAGAATTGTAATAAAAATAGTGCTTTCTGTAAAAACTTTAAACTTCTTACTTTAAAGGTTTGTACTGAATTGTATCCACTTGAATTCCAAAGAGTTCCTTGGCTGCATACTTGTATATGTGCTCCAAATAACCACCAGAACCACCTCCTGAGTGGCTAGTGAGTTCCTCTTCTGCAGCACTACTAAACCTGAGGAAGGGAAGAAAGCAGCAGTTTTAAGGGACTCTTTGATAAAACAACAGCCAGCGCAAAGCCCACTGTTCCTTCAAACAGAAGTTTCATTATGCCAATACTAAAACAGCTTCAGTACTTCTAACAGAAGCATCATGTTGTTAGTCCTGTGAGGTTCTCTGATAGCAGAATTTTCATCTGGGGAATTCAAAAGCAATAGAACAAGCCACAGACCGGCTCCCTTTGAACTCCTAGCCTTTCCTTTTCTCCTGGGAAGAGACTATTTATAGCTTCAGTGCCCTGCAGATTTAACTCTGTGCTAACATCCCTTGGGTTAAGCTCAGTGGAAATACTGTGACTTGATCCTACTGCCAACTTAATCTTCACACAACAAAACTACATTTGGGAACATTTGAGTTATGAGGGCAATTACCTGAGATGTCTAAGCGAATGCATTTTTTACTTAGCTTCCTGTTTAGTATCTCTACAAACATCCTGGGTTATACTTAGAAATGGGAGGAGGGAAATAATGAAGCAGTGGGGGTATGGATCTGTGCAGCCTATGCTTCTTGTGGAGAACACAGTCTAGAGTCAGTCAAGAGACATCGGTCATAAAGCTTTTCTGCAACATCAGCAAAAGCTGAGTTCATTATTTAAAGCTCTCTGGTCCTCTGTTACAACACGCTTTTTTTGGGGGAAAATGGGTACTTATGTCTAGTTGCCAGGACATCAGAGAACACTTCAGGGAGGTATCAGTGCTGTCCGTCCAAGCACAAAGAGATGAAACCAGCGTTGCTGTGGTTTCTCATGGCCATCAGAGTTGCAGAACATAAAGATGAACAAACCTAATAATGCCAGGGCATTTGTTCTGTACATGGTTGTCCTCAGCAGGAACCTGGTTCTAGTTCAAAACATCTCTGGTGTTGAGTAACTGCACTAACATAAGTTCTGTTAATTCAAGTTCTGCACAAATAATTCCATCTCACTGATATCCTAAAACACGACCAAGTACTTAGAGGTCAAGATAATGTTTCTTGAAAAACAGCTCACCAGATGGAAGCCACAACAATAGCTTTTGTTATAAGAGAATAATAAAATGTGGGGTATGCTTATAAGCACTCATCAGGCAGTGACACTTGCATTCTCCTACTAACAGCTGCAGGAGGGAAAACACTTGAATTCAGGCCAAGCAGTTTCAAGTCAAATCGAAGATGTTGCCTCTTGCGATAAAATCTTAGTTTTAGAAGAACTGCAGAAGGCAACACTTTAGCCTGTAATCACCTTCAGAAACTATTTTTAATTTGATCTTGTTTACAGGAACTGAGCTTCATTAATGAAATGTTTCAGTGTGTCTGGCCTCACGTACTGCTACTCTCTTAAACTGAGGCTGCCAGTAAGCTTTAGAGCTGGCCTGGAGCAAACAGTTATACCAGCAAAAGTCCTCAGATTTCTGGCACTTTATCTCGTTCTTGCTGCCAAATATAATAACCTCTTAATGGGCTTTTCCACGTGCTGGAGGATAAGGCAGAACAACAGTCATTGGACTGCTTATGTTAATGCTCCAAGTTCTGATGAATACGTGCAGTTTGTAACCAGTCAATTTACTGAGTAAGTTAAAGCTAGCAAAAGGTTATAGAAGCACTTTATCACCACAAGCATGAGGCCTAGTGCTCAGAATGTACTCCTAAGGAGTGAGCCAGAGATTTTTATCAAGTAATTAGACATTTTGTTCTATGTTATAACTGACACCTCCATAATGTTATTTCCTAAATGAATCCAAACACTTCAGAATGTGTTTTTAACTCCTTGATTTTCTGTTAATAGTATAGCAATAAAAGATGTAGTACAGAAGTGCTTGTTTACATGGGCAACTTCTGAAATTGTACCTTTGGGAATTAGCCATGCAGACGGTTATTACAGCTGAAGACATTTTTCTTTTTTTTTTTTTTTGATGTGAAAGTAATTTGTGCATAAGCCATGTTAGAAAAAGGCAATACTAGAAGAATTTATAAATTCAGAATGCATGAGTACATCTGTGCTAGTAAAATGCTTTACACACATGCACTGATGTAAACTCCTTCAATATAGAAGCTTAATGGCAGCACGACAAGCATTTGCATCCATGTCATGCAGTCTCTCAGTTCCTAAAGTTTTATCAGTACTCCAGCTATGCATCAACTGATATCATTTATATCATCATGTCTTTCAAGGCAGATATAGTAGTGAAACAAGATCAATCACAGTAAATGAAAAAAGAGTGACTGCTGGCTTGGTGTGCTTTCAGTTCCTTAAGGAAGTCCTCCTGAGCAATGTGAATGAGAGACTGAGTTCTACAGAACAGATTCAGTGTATTATTTGAAAAGTCTTCCTTCTGCTACCTATCAGTGGTAACAAGGTTCACATTTTAAATTTACCTAAAAGTGCAGAAGTAAGCTGCACTAAGCAGCTTACTTCTAATAAGCTACAAATCTCATTACTATGGTGGTTTTTTTTTTTGTTTGTTTGTTTTTTGAAAGTATCCCTTGAATAAAAGGGATCAGACTGCAGTAGACAATCTCTATCTCACATTCTTGATGCCTCTGTTCACAGCTATGTCAAAGTACACGTGCTGTTCAGACAACTCCTAAGCAAAGGCTGCCCATGGCACTTAGTTGTATTGGAAAGACTTCAATCTCTATTGGAAAGACTTCAATTTTAGAAATAAGCTACATTTCAAAACAAGTGTCGTATCTGCAAAGGGTATAACTGAAAACAGACAAGAGCCACATCCTACTCATGTGCCATCTGTGTATTTGGGGTATCAAAATCTCTCCTAAAATCTTAGTCTGAACAGTAAACTTCTGAATTATATTGTTAATCTTTTAAAATTTGTAAAGGTTGCTACATATGTAGTATGTTTATTATGACACAAAGTGCTACAGAGACATTTCTTCTAAACTGATGAAGAGAATGCTTTGGTTTAATGATCAGTGTGGAACCACTACTGCATGTCAACTTAGAGGGATAAAATGCGATTTTAATGTTTCTATAATCTCTTAGATCTCTGCAGTTGTCACTTAACCAGATGTTTTCAGTTAATGCAACTGAAGTCTCATCTGGTTTGCATATGTTTAAGATCATGTTTTTGCAAATAAAGACTCCCAGAGATTAGCTGAGTGACCTAAATATTTTTTTCTGCTTTAATACTGGAATCCTTATAGAAGCTCAGATAACGAATAGACACAAGCAAACTTGTGTTTGCAGCCAGTGCAATACCAGGCCTTGTTTCAGCAAACTCTTTTATTGCTGACCTAGATTATTTCACTCCTCTGAGCATGCAGGTAGATTTTCATAGGATTCCACCAGTTATATTGGGAGTAAAAGTAATGAAACAACTGTGATGCAATTTGTACTTCTCTGCACAATTATTTTGCTGTTACACTCTTACTGAGCTCGTTATAGCAATACTGATGATTTATGGTGAGAATTGCTAATCCTTGACCTACTAAAATCTAGCAAACAGCTACAGGTGCTCCAAAAGTGTAAATTTGTCACAGGTTGCTAAAGTACTTTATGCAGAATTGTACTGATTCAAAATTAGTGAAAACAAATAAATGCAAACACGTGCAGCCTTGTGCACAGGAGAACAGTAGTAGAAGGCAAACTGTGTTGAAGAACTTGGTAAGAAGAGTGGATGAACAAGAACATGCCTGAAAGGTACAAATGAAATTTTGTTCTTACATGGTATCCAGAGGAGCAGGATCTACATCTGATAGAGATACTCCTTCTTGTTCCAGTAACTTTAACACTTCCCCTAAAACAGAAGCACAGCATATTTTGGGGATAAAGGAAAACAATCCACAGATCAATACCTAAGCATACATCTGCAGTCTTTACCAGAATGTGATTTGTATTATTGAAGTGAGATTATACAGCAATATCCATGCATTACTTCCTCCACCACCAAAAAAAAGATTATTAAAACCAGTCCAGAATTATCTAGACTGTCTCTAGCTCTACTTACCTGTGGTGATTACACAGTCCACATCTCGAGTTTGGTACTCTTGGTTGAAAAAGTCTGGCCTTGAAGCCTCTAGCTTTTTGTCATAACAGGGCATTACTGTTACATGGTATATCTGGTCAGGTGTTAAGTGCTGGAAAAAGACACAGCAATGTAGCTGGATGGGTCAATATCAAAC
This sequence comes from Anas platyrhynchos, assembly GCF_047663525.1. Taxonomy (NCBI): domain Eukaryota; kingdom Metazoa; phylum Chordata; class Aves; order Anseriformes; family Anatidae; genus Anas; species Anas platyrhynchos. Next base: position 18,407,388 of record NC_092601.1, on the reverse strand, counting down.
GTGTCTTGTGCAAGATATTTTTCAACTACAAATGAGTATGAAGAAATTAATGCTGCCATGCCTCTGGAAGTACTCTTGATTATTGAACATGAAAATATATATTTTTTCTCTCTTATAGAACCCTTGCTAGCAAGTGTCACCAATATGGTCTTCCACAGTTCCCCACCACCACCTATTGCTAGTGCAGGTGATCCAATCAGTGGAGAAATCCTATTCAGTTACATGACGTGTTTCTAACACGCTACTAAACCCCTGCATCAGTAACTGAGAAATAATCTAGAGTTGGACAAAAAACTCAGGACCATCCAAGAAATAAGTACAAGCTGAGGAAATAAGTCATTGACTCAAGGCCATTGTTTTGCTGTCTTGTGCCAAATATTCTCAGTAGCTGCCAATTTTTGTTACAAATATGCAGATGTCAGCAATTATTTAATGCAAGCGTTAAACCAGTGCTTGTTAATGGGCAATAAATCATACAATCAGAAACGGTGCTTAAGTTTGTTGCTGGACAACTCTGGGCTATTAGTATAACTCTAGTCTTTAAGTATCAAATTTACATTTGGAAAGATTCCAAAGGTTAAAGACTGAGCACAAAACTAAGTCAAACTGAAACAGAACATTAAGTTGGGAAAGAACAAGTAATTTTTAGACAAGACATGATCTGCACGTATGCAGTGACTGAAGTTTTGTCTTAGGTTAATTTATTTTAAGTTATCCACCAACTGTGAACAGCATGAAAATACTACACAGTGGTATTTGAGATGTCAGCACAAGTACACTGAAAAATCAGATTCCCTAGCCTTCCTGAATACTATAGAGGTTTTAAGTACTCCACCAAGCTTAAGCTTAGTGTTACTGGCCCAGTGGTCAGCTTCTTACTAGATAATGCAGAAATGAGGGAGATGCTGCCTTTGCTGGCAATTTACAAGACAACTTTTTATTTTCAAGCTGTCTTGTAAAACACAAAGGAATATATATCAGATATTGTTCAATAGACCTTACCTGCTGTTCTGCAAAATAGCCCTTTATCAAGGAGCCCATGACCTGCTGCGGAGACTTGGTGGTGCTGATATAAGGAATGATGAAACTGCCATGGGTTTTCTCTGCATAGCAGATCCAACCTGAGGAGAGTCTAATTAGCAAACAGCTGCAATAAATAAAAAAAACAAGCACCCCTTCACTGTGCCCACAGGCCCTCAACCCCAGACTTACTACCCAGTAATAACCATTTTCAGACTCACTTCAGTGCAAAAAGCAAAGGAAGTGTAACACAATTCATTTTGGAAAGATCAGTAGGCAGCTGCATAGACCATTATTGCTATTAACACCAAGATCTCTTTGTACTGAGAAGAAAGTAATCCCCTCAGTAAATTTATCCATGTTAATGTTTCTGACTAGCTTTCTGAATTCTTGTTTTGATGTACTTTAGTATGCCATTTTGTTATTTCTGTAACTAATTTACTACCATACCTGGACAGGCAGAAGCTAGCATTGGCAAAGCCTTTTTGTCTTCAGCTTGTTTTTGAAAGCGTTTTACAAACTCTTTTTGACTCTCCAGCAGACTGAAGTTTCTTGAAAAGGTTGTATCAAATACATAGTGCACACCTAGGCAATACAGCACACGTGTTAAAATTCACAGGGAACATACAAGCAGCAAACTGCACATCATATCCACAGCTATCAACCTCTGCAGTTGTGAGTGAACTGTTTTCCCCAGCATGTCAGCATAGACAAGAGCAAAAGTCACAGGAGAAATGTGAATCATTTAAAGTTCCTTCTCTCCATTACTCCAGCTTTACTTTGCGACTGAAAATGCAGAATGCTTGCATTTTAGCTTAATGCAAATTACATACAATTATGAATCCAGATGGAGGTTAATTTACATCACCCTTGCGAGCTCATAAAATTTGTACCTAACACATATCCCAGCAGTCCCACCTGTGATTAACAGAACACATTACTACACTTGCCTAAACTCTTCAAGAATGCAGTCAACTTCTTTGCTGTTTCCAGAACACTCAATTTACATCTCGCAGCTAGTGAAGCTCTGGACTGTGGTGAAACAGAAACCACCACCAACTTCTGTTCATTCGGAGCTGCAGTCTTAAAAAATAAATAAAAAGTATCTGTTCAGACAGTACTAACAGAGCTCATGCAGTATTGTAGCACATTAGAACTTCCCCAAATATCTTCCAGTTCACCTCCCAAGTTACTAACATAGGCTGGCAACATAAAAAGGACATTCCCAAACCTATGACTACTTTTTAAAAAACTGGAAAATGCACCACACCGCGCTGAGAATGTATTCAAATCCTTCCCATCTTTGAAACTAATTTTTGTGTGTGCTGTTTCCAAACGTGCTTCTACAGACGCACCACACCAATCTATTAAGACCCTAAGACTTTGCAGCCTACCTCCACGTGTCTTGTCACCTACCTTGTTAGAAGTTAGTATTTTGCAGAGCTCTTCGTGGCTCTGCTGAGTGATTAACACACTCTCTGCTGACGTAATGCAGCCACTACAAGCTAAACAGTCGTTCAGAGTAATTTTAGCCTTCTCCAGTTTTTGTGCTTCTCCATCCTAGGCAGAAACAGATTAGATTCGGTTTTGATTGCAATAGAGAATCAGGCAGGGAGGCAGTTTCTAACCTTTACTCTGTTTAGTAACAAAGATATTAGATATTGCTCCTTTTACCCCCCTGGTTTATTTATTTATTTCTTTTTCAGTAAAATAAGGAGGAAGATGTATCTTTGAAGGTTGCTGATTTTAATGTGATCATTCGGCATACCCACACAAATATGTTGAGGAACTTCAGGATAAACTTCAGCAAGACCATGAACTTGTCAGCAAATATGGAACAGTTGCTGAGGCCACAGTTATTTCTGCTATCCGGTGGGCTGACATTGTTCCAAAACACTGCAATTATATACTTTCCCAGGAGCAAACACAGCCTGTCTTGTAGTTTTTCAGCTTGTGGGTGGCTAAAAGCTGGGCCGCCATGGCTAACATACTACAGATTGCAGCTGCAACTTTAACCACAAAACCACAGAGATCCTAAGCCTTTGAGACCCAACCTCCAGTGTGTATTGAACATCTACCCTTGAGAAAGCAGCTTTGCCACCTCTGTCAGACGCAGCTCGTATTATTGAATAGTACTGGAGCTGTTTCTTCACAGGAGTCTTGAATTTCACTCCTGCTAAAGAAATCGTGTAACCAGACTACAACTTGCTAATATTTTTAGGTGATGCTGCATGTTCTGCAGATATTTTGCATGAAAAACTTATACAGACACTAAAAGGGAAATGTATGGCTGACTATCATTGTGTGGTATGGCAATAGAAGGAAATATTTTTCATAGTAATTGACTTAAATAAATCAGTTTTGCAATGAGACTCTCCCCCTTAAACTTCATATCTCAATAAAGTCAGACACAGAGCAATTAGGTACTACTGAATTAAAATATTTAATCAGAAATCAGGCTCCTTTAGAAGTACTGCCCCTGCCCCACTTTTTTAAAGTTAAAAGACCATCTAATCTAATTGAATCTCTTTGTAAGTAACCGTATGAAACAGTGCAATAAAAAAGACATTATCTCAAATACTCTAGGAATTATTAATGTTTAAGGATTGATGGCAAAAAAGACTTAGCTTATCTGCTCTTATACTAAAAATCACCATTTGTTATTGTCAATGTTTCAGAGCATAATAATAGACACCAAATCAGAATTATTACTTGTAAAATTTAATCATTAACAAGCTGGACTTTGGAAAAAAGATGTGAGAATGCTGATGACAAAAGCAACACTTATTACATCTTGGTCCTCTGTGAAGTATTTAATAGGTTACAACTATTAATATGTAACAATACGTTAGCATTTTCTGCATATTTTACACAATAATAAAGAAAAATCACAAATACCTGACCGATCTGAAAATAGCTCCCATCTGCTTCAATTTTGATCTTAGCTGCTGCTTTTCCAGGCTTTTTTTCCACCTTTACAGGCTTGACACATTCCTGAAAGAGAAATAAAACCCCAGAACAAGATGAGCAATGACGCACAGAAGGCTGGTTTCAAAGAAACTAAAATGATCAAACCCGGAGACTTGTTCTAAAGTGAACGCCTCCTACCCCACTTTAAGCAATGCTGGATACACTTACGGTGTTTATAAGCACCAAGGGAAAACGTACCAGCAAAATCCGCTTACCCCTTTTTTACAGAAGGAACACTTTTTCAGCATCATACCAAAACCAGAGGAGAGTTTCTGTGTTCTTTCTCAAATAGCACAGCTGTGTTTTCAGGAGCCTTGCCTGTAAAGTGTTCCTCTCCTCTCTCGAATCTGACAGATGATCGTGCAGCCTTCATTGCGAATTTTAACCGATGGAGGCGTGGTTGCTACAGTCTCCATGTGGCTAGTGCCAATGAAGTTTCATGCAATGTCGAAAGGACTCTGACGACCTCAGATGGACAGCTTCCAGTTTTCTGTATTGTTCTGTGATGAAGTCTCAGGGGTATTTTCACATTTTGTGCGATTTTTATTGTTTACGCACTTTATGACTCCTTGTCCTACTTCCACAGCTACAATTCGTTTTGCCTTTTAGCATCCTTGCTCTGCCAACACCTTTAAACAGATTTACCCCTAACTTAATCCAACTTTACTACATTTTTGTTCTGCATTTTGCCAGATTCAGAGACTATAGGCACAAGTCTCTACGATTCTTCACTTCTGCTCGGTGAATAAACCAAGCAAGGAACTGTATTTGAAGCAGAGCAGCGGGTCACACCATTTACATTAGAGACTTCAGTGGGAAACGCAGGTATTAAAGGGACAGTTAATGGGATTTGCTACATCCCATTCCAGATTCAGACGTTCTCTGCAATATTTATCAGCAAACGTCCAGGATTTTGTACTTTTGTTGGTGCTTGATAACTGTAGAAAGAAACCTCCGTGCCCCTGCTGCCCTGCTCATTGCCCCCACGACCCCAGCCCCGCTGGGGGTGTCACAGGCCGCCCTTTTGAGGTGGTTTGGTGACCTTTGGGGTGGCTCGGTGACCCCGTGGGGGTGGTTTGATAACCCTTTGGGGTGGCTTAGTGACCTTTGGGGTGGCTCGGTGACCTCTGGGGCGGTTCAGTGACTCTTGAGGGCGTTTCGGTGATGCCTTTAGGGTGTCTCGGTGCCCCTGACAACACCTCTGGGCCCAGGCCGGGGGGGCCCAGCCCTGCCAGCACCCAGCACCCATGGGGGCGGCTGGCACCCATGGGGGCCTCTCCCCCCTGCACCCCCCGACCCCTGACGGCGGCTGGAGGACTCCAGCTCTCTCCCACCTCCTTCCCGGCCCTCACCACCGCCCCCCCTGCCCACCTGTGAGGGCGCGATGTAGTCGTCCAGGCCCGCCAGCCGCAGCGCCCCGCTCAGCCGCGACGCCATCGCTGCCGTCAAGCGCGGCAGCCGGGCGGAGGGCGGTGCTGCCACACCGTCGCAAAAACGTGGGCGCCACGCTGCCGTCAAGCGAGGCGCGGCGTCGTGAAGGGCGGTGCGCATGCGCGGGGCTGCAGTGTGGCACCAAGGGGCTGAGGTGCAGGCGCCACAAGGAGCGCGCTGGGCCCCGTTTAGTTCTGCTTGGTTAAAGTCCTACAGCTGCACTTCCAAACACAGATCCAAATACAGATGTGTGTTTCACCCCCTGATGTTGCACATGGCTCAGACCTAGAAATCTCCCTTATAAGCCCCAGATAATCCTTGCTTTAGGAGGTGGTGTCCTGAGGAACCAAAGGCGTCTTGCCCTTACTCCTTACTGCAATGTAAAGCCCAGGGAGCTATCGGGTTTTCTTAGAAGCTGGTGCTAATTTTACTGCTATTCAGTGCATAGACTCCAGCAATGTCTGGGTAAAAGGCTTGTCGTTCATTTAATTTAGCTCCTCAACACACCTCTCCCAGATTCTTTGGCAATTCTTTGGTTGTTCCGTCCTGGCATACTGATCCTGTAAAGAAAACGAACCCGCGGAGTTAAAACCCACAGCATATTCTGAAAGATCATGCATCTAGGCATCCTTCCTGTGGCTAATTTCTTAGCTGCTAACAGAAGAGTGGCTAATATTCATCCTGTTGCAGATGCAGGGTCTGCTCTGCTCTCTGATCACTTTGAGATGGGAAATCACTATGCCAAATGGAAATCTTATTTCTCTGCCTATCTTCCATTTATTCTATAATATCACACCTCCTTGCACCAATATTCCCTGTAGCCTCAAAAGGAGAAGCAATTTCCCTTTCTGTTTCCTAGTGTTGCTGTGAACTTACGCAGAAGTGACTGAATTGCAGCATTGGGAAGATGCACTTCCTAGGAAAGATGCACTTCCTAGGAAATCAGAGCTCTGAGGAAGGAGGAAGAAATTGAAGGTGATGAGCAGAGCTGTTAGAAAGCCCTGAGTGGTGAAGCTAAGCAGGAAAAGTGATGGAGGAAAAATTGGCAAAGTAACTGCAATTCCTCCTCTCTGCTGCTCCCCTCCCCTTCCTTCCTCCCCGTTTAACAATAAAAGTTGGGAATATGGCCCAGCAGTGGCCTTGTTGGGGAATTGACCTTGGCACTTCAGGTTTTCTTTTGTCAGCAGAGTTGGACAACAAAGCAAGCCAGGTGCTTGGATTTCCTCTCTCTTACACTCCCACAGCCTCTGTTTTTGTTATGGCAGTCAGCAGTGGTCATGCTATGTGTAAAGTAAGGCTGGGGCAGGCTCAGGCTGCTCTGCTTAACTTATTCTTAACTTATTTTATGAAGAGCCTCAGCTCAGCAGAGCTAGGACAAGCAGGAGAAGGTCTTTCTCACTCACATACACATGTTTTAATGGATGTTAACAAGCTTAGGCGCCTGGTCCAAAGCTTTTTGTTAGTCATTAGGTCACCACAGATCAGCAATATCAAAGCCCTTGCTGTTTACCTCCTGGCTCTAGGCTGGGCTGGTGGGTGTGCTTCCCAAAGTTCCTCTGAGGAAGAGCCTTTTTTACACTGGTCTGTGCACAGAAGCTAAGCCAGAGTAAGGGCTGGACTGAGATCAAATCATGCTGGAGCAGGAGGAACTCCTTTCTGACTCGTCTTCCAGACTGACTTTATGTCTGGCCATGAGGTTCCCGGAGTTCAAAGTCTGAGAGTTCACCTCTGACCTGCTGTGCTCCCAAGGACTTGATCATTGCAGTCACTTGGATTACTCACCTTCAGGACAGAAGTGTTGAAGTCCTCTGGGGAGGCACTGGAGAGGCTCTACCTCGTTCCCAGTTAGCACCAGGAGCATCTGGATGGCTGAGGGGCTATGATGGTCTTGCTATGAACAGAGCTGGGTCAGTGCCTGAGCAACACAGAGAAGAGCTAATCCAGTTGAACTCCATTCCTGTCAGCTGGTTTCATGGCTAAGGGTAAAATGCCAAATATTTTCTATCTAGCCCTTGCCCCGTGGAAGTGGCTTTTCATCAGATACGTGCAGCATAAAGGGATGAAGGCTCCCTAGCCTGCCTTACAGAGCACTCACTGCAGGGGGCACGACAAGGCAGGAGACTGGGAGCTGAAATAAATCCCTTGCAGGGCGCTGCAAGGTGCCACATGGGGATGAGAAGTTACTTTAAAAGGGTTTTTAATGCTGTGGGCCTTTGGCTGATGGGCTTTAGGGAGATTGAGGAATGTTTTTTGGTCATGCTACAGACTGAGTTAGGCTTTCCAGTCTGAGTGGGATCTCTGACTTTCACTAGGCAGGCTCTCTCTTTTTCCCCTCTCTTTTAGGGCTGTGTGTGGTGTCACCGTCTGTAGGTGACTGTGTACACACCTGTGCATGTATATCTGAGTATTTATATATAAAGAAGGGAGGGAGGTTAGGCTGCTCTGCTACATTGCAAGGTGTCAGCCTTGTTGTAAGGGGAAGCAACTAAGAACACGTGAAGATTTTTAGCAGGCAGCTGACTCATACAGGAGACCATTTTCTTGAACCTATGAAACACAGAGCTTCTTTGTCCTTGAGAATAAGGAGTGCCTGTCAATTATAGCTATTTTTTGCTATGCTCAAGTGCATACTAGAGATGTCCAAGTGCTGATGATACTCACAGCAGGGCAAAATGGGCAGAGGCACTCACCGTGGGAATAGTTCCATGCCTGGCACTACAGCAGGTATGTGCTTCGGGAGGACTCGCTCACCCAAAAGACATGGGAGTTGTGAGAACCTGGCACAGCAGCCGACGCAAGTAGCACCTTGCCAGAGTGCTGGATGTCAAATACTTCTAGTGCCTTGAGCACCATGGTGCAGCCAGAACTGATGGCTGAGGGGTCGGTGTCGTAACAGCCTGCGTCTTCCTGAGCTGGGCTGGGCTCCTCGGAGCATTTGTCAGCTCTGAGCCTCCTCCTGCCAAAATGTAATTCCAGAAATGTCACTTACCTGAAACCTGGTCCTGCTTCTGAATGCTGGCTGCTGATGTGTCAGGAGAGTCTCTAAGACCTGATGGGCAGCTGAACTGGTAGGGTTAGGGGAGTGCTGAACTGGTAGGGTTAGGGGAGTGCTAAACACCACCTCTCTCTAGAGCAGCCAGTCAGTCACCAACAGAAATAGAAACCTTGCCGAGAGAGAGGAAAATCAGACTTCTGAGTTTTTAGCTTTCTTTGAGTCTTTTTTAGCTTTCTCAGGCTTTTAATTCAGGAGGTCTGAGTGTTAGATAGAGGTGTTTTTTGAGTTCATGCAACACAAATGTGATTATAAGGAAGAAAGGGAGGTAGAAAATAAGCAAAATCTCTTGTGTAAACTTCTAGCAAGGTGTTAGCATGGAGGTTCAGTTGTACTTCTAGCTATAAACTGATATTTGATACTGTTTGGCCTTTTTTTTATTAGTCTCCGTGATACTTCCTTTAGCAGTGTGCAGAGAATAGCTCTGGCAGTGCAAAGCGGCCAGAGCAGGGTTTGCTCTGAAGTTAGTGCAGTGGGAACAGATCAGGACTGAGTTTTAGTCCTGAGGCAGCCAAGGAGCCCATGTGTGTGATGGTAGGCAGGTCTCTGAGACCCTCAACTCCCTTTCTTGTCCTTCACAGTTTAGAAAGAGCCTTAAGTGAATGTTTCTTAGTGTAGGGAGGGAGGATCAACTGACTTGCTTGAGATGTCAGACACAAACCCTCAGTCAGACCCCACTGGCATGTGTAGGTGTGGGCACAGTGACATCTCAAAGCCAATGATGTTTATTTTCATGTTCCCTAGTTGTAACTGAAAGCTTAAGCAAGCAGAAGTGAGCCAAGCTGTGTATTGAGTGAAATACTGCCTTGTTTATAAAAATCTCTAGCTGACATTTAACAAGCAGGTACGCAATACCAAGTCACATAGCTGGATGTGACCTGTGTGCTTACGCATTCTTCTGAAGATCTCTGAGATAAGAATCAGCCCTGTCAATTCAAAACCACACTTGCATTTGGAAAAGGTCTGAACGGAGAGCTTTTGTACAGTTGCTTTCTGAAGCAGTGGTCACTTCTAGCGTCTGCCACCTACTGAGACAAAGCCGTGCAATTTATTTGCCTGTGTAGGGGTCAGCTCCTTCTCAAGTCTGAACTGCCTCTGCTTGGTCCTTTTGAATCCATTGAAAGGTGGCTGTGGTACCAAAATGGGCCAACACGTTCTGTGCTGCGAAGGCTGTGATGCCAGACATCATAGCTGCCTAATTATGCTAAAGCTTTCTTCTTACCATCACTGACCAACAGCATATTCAAGTGGAAAGCCGTATTCGTAGGCTACCTGCAAGAGAGAGCTCTCAAAAAATGCCTTAACCCAGAACCTTTCAGGCTGCTGACCTGGAAGATTGCTCCAGGCAAAGTGCTTTAAGTCTGATCCACTACTAAGCCAAGAGATGTTCTGACAAACGTTTTGAGAGGCCCCTTGACTTTCTTTTCTGTAAGGAGCGACAGCAGTTGTGGTCCAGGGCAGCAGGAGCGAGGGCAGGACAGTTCTGCAGTGGAAACAGTGAGCAATGGAGCAATACCTGGTTTGTTATCAATGAAATCACAGTTCTCAGATGTGGACGTTTATTTAGCACTATTTCCTTGTTTGCACTTCTAGAGAGATAAGAAGAGGAGAGGTTTCACAGGGGCTTAGTTCAGTTACTGGGGAGTCTTCCTTTGTGTGCCAAGTCCCAGTAAGCCTGAGATCTGTACAGGGAGGATAACAGAAGAGCTAAGTGCAAGTGATGACTCTGTTATAACACCACTTTTGTGGGCTTTGATCTGTTTATACCTTAGGCCACAGGCTTTGCATCACTTCTGTCTTTATCCCTTCTGTCAACTCCAGACACAGCCCTTTGCAAGGGATTCCCACTGCTCACCCGACTCTTACAGCAAGCTGGGCCTTTCCTTGCCCCGCCAAAGAGATTTGCTCTAAGCTGAGACTTAACCTTATCCACCTTACTTTCTGGTTCTCTGTCCAGAAGAGACAGATCTTGGAGATCTTCCTAAAAGCTGCTGTTGTGCCTGCCACCTTCTGACCTGTCTGATGGGGATTCACCTGTGGTGCGAGCATCTAGCGGCTGCCCCGGGGTGCAGGACCGAACCGATGGGAGCCCTGGCTTTTCTGGGAGAGTGCAAAGGCCCTGTCATGAAAATTATGGGGAAGTCCAATGATTTGGGGCTGAACGGGGTGTGTGGCGTGCATGGTGGAGCTGGGATCGAGGGAGATTTACTGCCTGCTGCCACACCTGGCTTACCATGGCAGGAACACCTCGGCAACCAGTTGTACCATTTGGTGCTGAAGAACTCGTGAGCTGCACTTGATGCTGCACACGCAGGGTCAGGCCGGGTGAGAAGAGGGTTTTCAAGGTGCCAACTCATTCCTCCATGGCACAAACTGCAGGTTAGACCCAGCCCGCTCCTGCCCACCCTCTGCAGATTTCATTGACTTCCCTCCTGCCCTGACCCTTCGGCGTGAGCGATGAGAGGTCAGGATGCAAAGCTGGGCTACACTCCCCACGTGCTATCGCAGGGAAATTCATGCACTTGGGAAGAGAGAGGGGTGACATGAAGGCACTGGATTATTTCCCATCTCAGGAAACAGAGAGGGAAGAATGCAAGAGGGAAGAGAAGGCAGAGGGAGGTCTCCACAGTAACTGCAGCGAGCTAGAAGTGGTTGTTTTCACAGGAGAGCTCCAAAATCCTCCTCACATGCCTATGCAATGGCAGCCTGGATGCACCTCTGTCAGCCCAGGTATTTGCAGTTGCACCATGGTGCAAGGGGAGGGCTGAGACCTCTTCCAGCTCTTTGCTTCTTGGGCAAGAGGAGATCTCTGGTTGTCTCCCACCACGTGCGCTGTGTTCCCCTCTGTTTGCAAGAGACCTGAGAGGCCTGATGCTGCGAAATGAGGAAGGTTCATAGAGGGTGGGGAAAGCAGGGCTTAGGAAGGGAACGTGGTGCAAATGAAATTAATGACAGGGAGAGCTCCGCTTCAGGGGAGGTGGTAGCGGAGGGTGTGCTAGGCTCTGTCCCCTGAAAGACTTGTCTGCCTGGGTGCGGGCTGCAAATTCTTCCTTAGTCACAGTTGCTATCTGAATTGCTGCGTGTTGCTGAGAATATTTTAGGAGTGAAGCTCCTAGACCACGTCCTCTCTGGTTAGCATGGAATTATGGCATAAAAATCTGCTTTTCTAGAGTCACGTCACTTTGTGAGAGGTTGTGATGTTCTCCTTGCTGGCCATCCACCAGAGGGATCTTCTCCTGCCCTGAAAGCAGTGCTGAGCCTCCTGCATTTCTGCGGCTGTGTCCCAGGCTGGGGCAGGCTGGCATCCAGAAGGTGCAGGAAAACCTGCAACAGGCCCAACTGATCCAGTGCTACGGAGTGGTGTGGCTGGAGGTGGCATCACAGCCCAAACCCTCTAGCTGGAAGCCTATTTCAGGAGGTTGCAGCTCTTATTTACTCTTACTTGAGCAGATACAATACCACAAATCATCTCCAGCCTTATCCTGTATAATAATCTGACTTTTTCTTTGGTATGAACACAAATGCCAGATACTGGATACTTCTGCTCAGCCACCTTGTGAACACAGTTAAGAAAAATAAGTTTGTTTACAGATGAAAGTTCCTCCTTGCCTTTGTGAACTTTAGTTTCTTTCCCCAGAAGGGAGGGTGCTCTGCACACTTTTTAGGTATGCATGATTTCCTGACTAACACAGGCAGAAAATCCTGACCCTCTGCGTTGCCCCCCTCCCCTCTTTTCCTCATCCGCGGCCAAGGCTCACTGTTGATTTTTCTGCTTTTCAGCTCTTCCCTGTTTTTCTGATTCACCTTCTGATACCCTGGTGAAGAGCCATGGGTCTGGCTGCATTTGGCGGAGGCATGCTGTGCCACGTGCTCTTCGTTGCTTTCTTCATTGACTGTTTTGTGGACCTGCAGTTCTCCAGCAGCATGACCAGGGCTCCAGAGCAACACGTGCCTATCTGACCCCCCTTCTTGGCCAGCCAGCTTGCAATGCTGTCTTTCCAAAACGCACAAAAAGCGGTGATATTTGAAGCCTTTCTGAAGGTTTTTCTATCCATCTCAAGGAGACTTCATTTGGATTTTCTGGAGAAGAGTCTTCTTGCTTTGAACTGGGAATCCACGAACCTGACTATTTATAAAATTACGTGTTTCGAGTTTACATAGCTAGAGGTAGCTTAGATGGGTGCTGATGAGAGTTGCTTTCATGTTTGGCATCCTTTGGACTTCTGAGTCAGACAAACCACAAGTGTGAATCAGTATTCTTTTACTAGTTTCAAAATAGCTGATAAACATGTTAAGTGTGCTAAGAAAGCTGGGAGTGGGGAGGGAGCAGGGGTTTGGGTACGTGCCTTGAGTCAACACCAGCTTTTCTCTGTGTTGCCACAGACACCTGAGCTGTAGGTGGGCATGATGGGACAAGCTGGAGTTTGGGACACAACTGGCTTTTCAAACTTCTCTTGAAAGGCATCGATAAAGTGACCAAACAAAGGTTTTTTCAATTCTGAGTACACGGAATTACTCATCTGCATCCAAAGAAATTGAGAGAGGGACTGTGGGCAATTTCGTAGTGGCTTGAGGACTCGGTTCTGAGGGTCAGAGAAATGAAGTCAGAACTAGATGAAAGATAAGTTAATGTCCATTCCTTGTTAGACTCTGCAGCAGGTCTCATTTTCCTTGCTGAAGTCCTTACAAGCTGACCTTTCGCTTGGAGAGAACACAAGTTCAGTCAAGTTGATTCCCCTGGCTGCTGATGCGCCATCCTGGGGACATCGTGGGGAATCCCACCGTGTGTTGTTCTGCCAAAGGAGCAGGACAAACCCGTCACGACATTCCTCTGCATGCATAAAGATCCCATATAACCAAATGCAAGCTCTTTAAAAAGAACGTTGTTTACTTCTTGGAGTAGAGCAGCCTGCAGGATTGGAAAGCCCGTAATGTCGTGTTGGAGGAACTTGGCACGTTTCTGGTGATAGGGAGACAGGGATCTCAGGGAGTACAATTCTGGAGCTGTAAGATGGTTGTGAATGGCAAATGGGTCCTGTGCAGGGCAAGGAAGGAATGCATCTATTCACTGCTCTTGTCCCTCCACGCAGCCTCTCTGAGGGCTCAGCGTTCCCTGTGGTGTCCTAGGGAATGGCAAGCATTAACAAACAGCACACATTTATTTGTACTGCTGAGCATTTGCATCTTCAAGGACTTACAGGTGTGTCCAGCGCTCCAAACCCATCCTGTAATTTCAGATGTAGTTTTGAGAAGCTGGAGACACACCCTGGTTTGCTCAGTCAAAAGCAGCCCTCTACAGCTGGAGACCTGCGCACTGAGGACGCAGCAACCAGCAGCTGGAAGGTGAGTGCCACCAGTAATCCTCCAAGGAGGGCTCTGCAAACTGATACTGTCTTCTCCCGGAGAGGAATCTAGCTTAACTATCTGAATTATCTCATGCAATGAAGTGTTTTGCCAGACTTAGCAGACTCTCAATAGCTTTGTGTGCTTTGGATCCAGTTTCAGATAGGTTTTGCGAAGCGTGTTGATATGTGTAAGATCGTTTGCAAGATAGTTATTTGAACGAGCACCTTTCAACTCTCCTATTTTTATTTTTGTAGTTAAGTATTATTCATATTCGATTTTTCTTGGCTGAAATAAGGTGATTCCTTGTGTGCATGGGCACCCTAAAGACCTCTGCAGAAATGTTGCCTTTGCTCCCGCGGCTTGGCTTCCTCTTTTTGGTTGGTGAGTATTACCATGAGGGTGCCGGGTGTCCTGGGAGGATTTTCCTCACAAACAGCTGAAGCTGAGATAGCCCTCAAAAGGGAAGATTATGCTGAAATGCCATTGAACGTTATTTAGGTGGTTGCTTGAAATCCCCAGCCTTTAGTCCTGCTTATTATTGTGTCTGTGAACTGAAATATATTAGTTCCTGTAGCAAATTAGCAATTAGTTTCTGCTCCTTCTACTGGAATATGCAGGTGTCTCTGGGAAACCCTGATGAAAATCTGATTTTCCAGTTTTATATTGACATCTTGTACAGGGAGAGAAGTCTCTGCCCAGTAGAAGTACACATGTTGCTTGTAAAAGTTAATGGCTCTTAATGCAATTGTTTTTAAGACTGGCAGGTCAGTAATGCCTGTGGGGGACGGAGCTGGTCCTGTCCCTTACGGCTGCCATGCCTGGGCACTAAGAAGGCACAAGAGTGACAGCAGTGTTCTGGAAAGGCTTTGTTTCCAGAGCAATGAACACAAATCTTTGACGATTCATGACACAAGAGGAGTCTGTAGCCCTTACATAGAATTAGGATTGTTGTGATAGTGAACTGGGGGCCTCCCCGGTCTTGCAGAATGAGGAGCCAATCTTCCTCTTCCTCCTTTCCCACACGGATCTCTGAGCATTGCTCTTACAGGTCAATGGGACGATTTCTGTGCTTAAAGATAAACATATGTGTAAGACCTTTCCAAGACTGGGGCCAGAGGGCTTGGCTTTATTTTTCCAAGGTCCGATCCTGAGGTGAGGAGGAAGTGATTATTATGGGTGGAAACAGTCCCAGCTCCGTCTGCAAGCAGGGAAGCATGGCCTCTGGCACTGAGCTCTTGGTTACTTCGGGAACTCCTCTGGGACATTATCTAGGAGTAAATCTAATGTATGTTAGGATTAGAGGAACGTACCAGGCCACCTATGGGTATGGTTCCTTTGCCTGTTACTTAGTGGCAGTTCCCTATTAATTAAACGATTAAGAAGGTGTAGCAAGTAGTAATCAAAAAAGCTGTTACACTAATTAGGGACTCCTCTAATCCATCCCTACAAGCTGTTTGACAATCCTTTTGTTAATGTGGGCCATTGTATGGAGAATTCATTCACACCCAGTACGCCACTGCCTTCCATCTCCTCCCCCTTCCCCATCACAGCTCAGTGATGAGGGTCTCCCATCCCCTTGATTTGTGCCCAAATATTACCACGGGTTTGACTGGGACTGTCCTGGTCTTGCACAGCCCAGGCTTTTAGCCACAGGGTGTGGAGGAACCACAGGTCACGACACCATGAAGCACATCAGCATTTGGGGATCTTCTCTCTCTTCCCAGAAGGGAGAACACTCCTGTGTGAGAAGTACATGGACAAAAATGACTTGGCAGTGACTCAGCACCACCCAAATTGGGCCCGTCAGCCCTGCAGTGTAACCTCAGGAGCTTAAACCATTGTCTTCTCCCTCTCACTGCCTCTGGTTTTATGTGGCATTTGTTGCAGACACTTGTTCTGTCCTGTCACAAACCAATGGAAGTCCATACCTTAATCTTTTTTTTTTTTTTTTTCTGTACACAAGAGATGCTGAGCTTGGCAGGCTTCTAATCTGAAGTAAATAATGGTAATGCCAAGGAGAATTGAGTTTGTCCATGCTGGTTTGGTTTCTAAGCTCACATTTCACCATATTTTGAACTTCACGGTATTGGGAGGGGAGATGTAAGTTTACTTTGGGAACAATGTGTGGAGTAGTGAAGTTGTTGGGAAACAAAGTGTAGGGTAGTGGAGAGCTTGCAGGGACCTGCCGAGAGCCAGCAGGGGCAGGTTGGTTTCTTTTAGTAAATCCCTGCTGAGCTCTTAGGGCTGACACACATGGGCACTGCCTGCGCCCTGTGCAGTCCTGCAGCACTGGAGTCTTTTAATCCAGTGAAGGACTTAGCAGGAGAGGTGTGAAAAACAAGAAAGGCTTGGCCACAGCTGACAGAAATGATTCTGTGGAATACTGTGTCCAGAATGAAGAACAGAATAATGCAGGGAGATGAGTGAGGTTCAGGACCTATTAAGCCATTTGGGGGTTGGACTGAGAATGAGCCCTCTGTCCTGTATTTGCTGCTAAAATCACACCACGTTGTCTTCCAGGTTGGCTGGCAGCTGATCCAGCTTCTGCTGAGACATACCTGGTAAGGCAAACTCTGTGTTTGAAGTGTCACCCATGTCTTTGCTTGCAAAGCACGTGTAGGTTGGTGGTCAGCACGGTTTCTCCTGACAGCAGGGAATTGATGGGCATCAGCTGCCACAAACCAAATTAAGGGTGTTGTGAGGGAGGTGGGTGCTAACTGCCCTTCCCCTGGGTGGTATCTCTGAAGTGGGGATGGCGTCTCCAGATCTGTGCAGGGCTGCAGCACACGCACATCACCAGACGCTGCAGGGGAGGTGGCGTTGGATTACTGACCACACTCAGATCTTGGGAGCAGTCCATCCCATGGGCCTGGTGCCAGAGTGATGGGAGGACTTGCATAACCCTGAACGTTCTGGCTGTTTAATATAAAAAAACAGTAGTGATATCAACTTTGCAGATGGCAACTACCTAACATGTCAGGATAGGAGCTTCAGATGTAGGTATTTGTGTGTTTTCAGGCCAGATCCAAGTACAAATGGTTGTAGGGTCCATGCTTCTCTGTATGAAATGATCACAAATAACATCACTCTGTAGTTACACTGGTATCTCTTTTCTCTCTTTCTCCCTGCTCAGTGCTCCAGCTCCCCTGTCAATGGTGAGTTTCTTACCAAGTAATTTCCCTACAGTAGATTCAAACATGGCTCTGTATACGTTTTTCTATCACAGTGCCTTTATCTTTGTCTCTTTCTCTCTCTTTTTGGGAAATCAGAAACTGCCGTGTGTGCTTCAGTGAAAAGGTATGTGAACCATCAGCAAATTACCTTGGCACCATTTCCCTGGGGAGTGTTACTGGTTTGTTGGGGATGTCACTTTGGGTGGCAGGAAGCCTCTGAAGCCTGGTGTAGCACCTTCCTCCCTGCAGAGTCCCAGAGATGCCTGTGGGCAGGGAGAGCCCTTGTTTTGCTGGATTGAATTGCAAAGGGAAAATGGTTTCCTGGGGCTCAGTGTCTGTGCAGGGCAAAGAAAGGCAGGGCAAGTCCCTGATGTGCAAGACAGCTTGTCACGGGTGGGATTTACTGCTCCAAGAACCTTGGCATCAGTGCTGAGCTTGGCTTAGCTGGTGATGGGGTACTAGGACACAGACAGGTCAGCTTCAAACCTTCATTTAATTTGGTTTCTACCTAAGGGTAAACAGTTTACAGGTACTTTCTCCCTGCTCCCAAATGGTGCCAGCTAATGATGCTTATCATCGGGGTTGTTTGTTTGCTCTTCTGCATTCGTTTTTTTGGGCTGTGCCTCGTTAAGGCTGCCTGGCATTAACGGGTGGGCCGGACCCTTTCCTGGAGGGTAGCGGATGGCTGTCCCTGCTGCAGGTATCTGAATGAAAATATTCAGTGAGAAATGAGAATCAGTGAGAAGGGATTGCCTTGCAGAGCCATTCACCAGTGAATGACCAACTGCACATCCTGCAGCTGGGCAGTTCTGCATGGCACAGCTGTGCTCGCTGTAAACAGGAGCATCATCAGAGCTAAAAAGAATTGGGGGAAATATGCACTGGAAAAGAGCATCCTCTGGAAAAAGAGGAAAAATCAGAGTCACAGCCTATCAGACTGGTAGCCTCTCCCCCTTCTCTCCCACCTGCAGTCTCCCAGACAAATTTGTTTGCTACCTGAGCCCCTCTGCAGTGAGCAACCTGAGCAGAGACGATGCTTTAAGCTTGGCCCGCAGGATCACCAAGAACTGCCCGTTGAAAGTGACACACAGAGGAATAAACGGAGAGCGAGCTCCCTCCTTCCTGACAACAGAGGAACTGCAGGTAATCGGCTGTCCAGCCTCACCGCAGTTCTTCATACAGCTAGACAGCAGTTTTGAGAATTGAGGATTCAACTCTTGTGCCTCCCATATAAGCTCCTAGAGCTCACCTTTATGTTTTTTTTTTTTTTGCTTGTTTGTTTGTTTTCTTTAGTTTTGTTTTTGTTTTTAATTTATTATTATTATTATGGTGTCTGGCTGGTGCTTTATGATCTGCAAATCTCAGTGATAGAGGCAGTCCGTTCACAGGCACCATCACACAAATTTGAGGCAGAAAACCCAGTGATTTAAGACATCCAAAGCTTGTAGGATCAAATAGGCTCATCTCATTATTCTTCTGACTTTCTTTTCTGTATGGGACCTCTTCAGGTTGCATCTTCTTTGGTGAGCAAGTTTGAGCATTTCACTCCTGCAATCCTGCGTGAATTGGGCCAGGTTGCTGTTGGGCTGTCCGTATCCGACATCGAAAATAAAATAAGTGATGAAGACCTTGAAGCATCTCTTCCTGCCCTGGGTGAAGTTCGTGGCTGGAATGCTGACCAGTCCAGTGCTATTATCAATAAACTGCTCCGCTCTGGCTATCAGGTACAAAGATCGAGGTCCAGAAATGCACCTTACACCCGGTATAGCTAGTTGCACAAATGATCTTTGGCCCTTTGTGTACTCATGCCTGCATGTATTTCCCTTCAGATTTCAGATGGACAGAGCCTGGCAAAGCTGGGGAGCTTGGTGGCTGGCCTCAGCAGCAGCACGCTTCAAAGTCTCCCTCCAGAAGTGATCTTGGAAGCCATTAAGTTGCCTGAGTTTGTCCAGCAGTTGGTGACCCTGCCCTCTGCTCTGAAAAGGACATTTGTGGAAATGGTGAAATTGTTTTTCTCTATGGACGTCACAAATTAGCAAAGCTCCCATGACTCACAGCCAAGAACACTGGTTACCTGGGGCCAGGCATTGGCACATACCTGCACACACACACACACACACACACACGGCATTCCCTCGGGGGTATTTGTCATTGCTAACCGAGTGTGCAGCAGGACAGGCATCCCACGTCCCTATCCCTGGACCCGTGTAGATGTCCTTGGCTGCCAGCCAGCGTGACCTGCCAAGCCTCTTAGGGCCTGGGGCAGGAGAGAGAGTTTTTCTACAGGGTATACTTGGAAGCTACTCCCCACTGAGCTGATAAGATGCTGTCAGGGAAAGGTTATTGCCATGGTTTGGGGTGAGACTGTGTGAGAAGTGAAGGCTGCTCTCAGGAAGCCCCTTTTAGGACAGACTAGCAATGCACTATACCATTTCCCAGTGTGACTGTACAGGTCTTGGACTTCTTTTCCCACTTTTCCCAGCCATGACTTTCACTTTCAAGTTGCATGTGCAGCATTTGAATTTGTTGTTATTCGTCCTCCCTCCTGTAGGAAAGCCACTGACCCGTGTTTGGTATAGCCTGTAGCATGTACTGGGGCAACGGGGCTGTCAGGGTTGTGTGTGATGCCTTAGGGAAATAACATCTTCACCAAAGGATTGCTCTGCAACGTGCCTTCTGGAGTTAAGATGTTGTTTGGGTTGTCAGAGAGGGAAGAAGTGTTCCTCCTTTCTGACCTACTAAAGGTTTTTAGGGCATAAAGCCAGGATCTGAGACAGAATCATCCCCTTTCATCAGAGCCTCAACTGTTAGCTCCATGCAGCTCTCCTAGTCTGATGCATGTGTCAAACAGGAAATATTTCGTATTAGGTCTTTGACAAATGCCCAGATGATCAACAGAGGAATTCCCCTGGCCTCTTTCCAAATTTTCATTTCCTCAACAGAAATTATTTTCGAATTGTTTATTTTTATGTATGTATGTGAATATACGTATGGTTTATTTGTTTGTTTGTTTTAAGATTTCTTCCAGTGTAAGCAACCCTGCTGAGTTGGTTAAACGTATCCCTGATGCTCTGGCTAGTTACATCCCAAAATCATTGCTTGTTTTTGAGGATGAGAAGCCCAGTATCGAAGATCTCAACAGAAAAATGTGGACCCGAGAACAGGTAAAATGCTAGCAGCTGGTGTCCTTCTCATCCCTCAGTGTCAGCCTTGGACACTGCAGAGCTGTGAGACCACTCTGCAAATCTGTTTGAAAATACAGGTGAATGTTGCAGAAGAGCATGGTAAACCACTGTCAATCTGGCTTTGCTCCACAGGCTGCCATGTTTTTCAGTGATGTGATAAAGAGAGAGCCTGACTTCAGCAGGTAGTGTTTTCTTACTCTCCTTCGGTTCTCCTTGCTTGCTTTGCTTGTGTTATCCATATTGCCTTTGTCACAAATGCTGCCTCATCATTTTTAATCTATAGCAAGAGATGGGAAAATACCATTCAAACACAAACACAGGCACATAGCACCAAGGCCTACAGGGTTTTAGCTGCAAAATGTGCCTGTAAGCCAGGCTTGCTTTCTAAAACAAGGCTTTATTTCGGTTTTGATGTGTGGCATGTAGTAAAAGCAAGTAGAGGAGACTGATCTTGTACATCAGGGCTCAGCAGTACAGCTTGGTGTGGAAAGTCTCCAGATTATGTTTATTCAAGCAGTGATGGCTCTTTGGTCTCCTACAAAATGCAAGAGTAGCAATTTTGAGTAGATGGAGATTGGAGAGCATTAAGATTTAAGGATGGGAGAGGTTTATGCTTGTCATATTTGTCATGTTATATACAGGAGATTATAATTGACGTTTCTCCTGAAGTTCTTGCACTTCTGATTTGCTTTCTGTAAATGTACAGGCTTTCCCAGTCAGTTCTCCAAGGCTACACATGCGCAGTTGCTAATGAAATAGGAACAGAAAGAGTTCAGCAGCTGGCCAAAGTCATGAAGAAGAAGAATGTCCAGCTAGGAGAAGACCAGGTCAGTTCCTGCATTCCAAAATGCTGCATTTGATATTGCAATGGAGATATCAATCAGGATTGTTCAGCAAGAACAAGAATGCTTTCAGCTTAAGGGACTAGAACAAATGTAACTGGTCTTGGGTCTCAATCACACTGTTTTGAATTTCTTCAGGGAGAGGCAAAGTCAAAACCCAGTTGGCTAGGTGTCTCAGAAACCAAAATCTCCAATTTCTGTCTTTTTATTTATTTCTTTAGAGTGGGGTAAAATCTTTATATTTATTTTTTCTTGTGTTTCCATGCTGTTTTCTTTCTCTGATATAAACTCCGTTATCCTTTCAGCTGAGTTGCTTAGCGAAGATGGTGACGCTGCATGGGATTCCCAAGGATTTAGATAGCTATCCAAAAGACCTGTTGCTATTTTTAAGGTAAATGGGCTATGGTTTTCATGTTGTTGTGTTAGGCATTGGTGGGGAAAAAAAGGCGTGACTTTGTAAGCTGGCTGGTAATGACTAATTCATGTTTGACATACGTTTCCAATTTGTTCAGGCATCCTTACAGAAAAAGAAAATCATACTGTGGAAAGCTTTCAAAACAGTTTTAAGGTCCTTTCAGATTTAATCATCCTTCGTCATGGTAAAACAGAATGAAGCTCTTTTTAGATATTTCTGCCTTGATGTGAAACCACTATGGCTTTTTAGTAATTTTTATCCTCTCTGAGGGGGCTTTTCCCTTACAGCATCAGATGAGATAGACAGTGGAGTGGATTTCTTTGTTCCAGTAGCTATCCGCTGTGGTTCTGTATCCAAATCTTGAACAATTTTAACTGAGTCTCACAATAGAGTCCTTCAGCTGAAAACGAGTTTTTGAAAAATGTGGACTTCATTCTTTGAGAAGAAACTGCATAGAGTTTAGACCATGTGTGTGGAAGGCATTATATTGAACAGAGCTGACCAACTGTTTGATCTCACCCAGCAGAATTCACAGAGTGTTTGTCTTTCTAGTCCTTCAGACTACGCAGCAACAGGAAGCTGCAGGCAGTACTTTGCTAGTGTTGGGAAAGCCAATCTTGATCTTCTGCAAAGAGACTCGTCTGAGCGAAAACAGCTGCTGTTGGAAGCTCTAGCATGTCTGGTATGTGGTCAGGGGACAACTCTGCTCAAAGCCGTGGAGAGTCTGGGGTTGTCAGCTGTCAACAAGACCAAGAATGCTCTTCTACAATGGTATCCAGTTCTATTTAATGCCTCTGTCTTGTATTGCTTTAGAAAATTTCTGGAACAGAAGTGAACGAGGAAAATGCAGAGATTCTGGGTCATCTGGTCTGTGACCTGGGTGAAGAATACATTAGAAGTTCTGGTGAGAATTTGCTGGAGCAGTTGAGCCAGTGTGCATCTTTCCTACCTGATCAAGAAGAGGCTATTAAGAGTGTGATCAGCAGTGGTAACACTACGTTTGGGTATGCATTTGTCTTCTTGGCATCTGTAAAATACTTCCCTAAAACAAAACCCTTGTCCTGTTGATACCTAAGCGAACTCCAGCTGACCAGCTTGATCATAAACTTGAATAATTTGTTTTAAATTTCACATTGGGCCTTTTATTTTGTTTTATCTGAACTTCTTTCAGTTGAAAATTTAGCCTGGAATTCAACTGAAAAATATATAGTTATTTCTGTCTCACCTGCAGTAGTTATCAAATCATTTTTGTGGTTTGTTTTTCACTAACCAAACTTATCTGAGATAGTCCTGATGAACACAGATGGGCTCTAGCTGTTTGTCACCTAACGGTTTTCAGAAAACATTCTGTTTCCACCTCCTAAACTGCCAGATGCTTAATGAGTCCCTTGCTGTCTCTAAGACACATTGTCCAAAGAGGCAAAATATTTTCCTTCCTGTGTCAAATGATCTAAGATCTTGGCACTGAATGGGCAATAGTAAGCAGTAGATACTCTTTGGTTTTCATGCTTAAGAAAATATTGTGTTTATTAAATGCCATTTTATTATACAGCTGCCCTATTCATGTTACTAACAGTTGCTTCTGCTCCACTGGAATGAAGGTTGGTGTAACAGGAAGTGACTGAGAAGTTTCAAGATATAAATCTTCTACTTTCTTAACTTAAAATATTATAAAGGCATAATGCTGGCAGCTTTTAAGTTCCTTTTTTTTTTTTTTTTTTTTTTTTTAATCCTTGAAAGCTAATCCCTACTAATTTTTGTATGCAGGCCTCCTTCAGTGTGGTCAGTTTCTACCTTGAATGAGCTCGCTGGGTTGATTCCCATATTTGATCACAGCATCTTGCAGAAGATCCCCAAGGTGGGTTACTCATAGGGGTGTGAGGAGTTTGGGAAGCACTCCTAGGATCTGCAGTATAGTAGAAATACTATAGAAATATAGTATATTAATATAATATACTATAGAAATACAGTAGAAATGACTGCGGTTGTTCATGCTTTCACTAGTATGTCTTCATATAAAAACATGGTGCCAAAGGGGTCAGATGGTCTGTGAAAAGTGAGGATTAATCAAGTCAGATGGCCTGCAACTGCCAACCTAGACTGCTGTAATCTTCCTCCTATAACTGTCAGAAGAGGACCACAGGTAGAAAGCAGTAGTAACTATATACAGAGCTTTGTGAGGAGTTAAAGTCATGTACAGGGCATGGAATACGGTAGAGTTTAAGCATTTAGAAATTACACTATGGCAAACCAAGGAAAGGTCTCTAAACTTCTAGCAGAAGTCTAGCTGCCCATAGTATCTCAACAATAAGGCTTCTCATCTGTGTGAATAATCACTTATTATGCTGATGATATACCCAAGATCGGAAAATCTTCCTGATGAAACTCTTTCTTTGCAGAATGCTTTAACTCTTTGGCTGAAAAACTTTGCACATGATTCGCCTTTGTCAAGGGAACAACTGGCCACCATTGTTGAAGAACTCCTGCCTGCTAGGCACAAGCGTGCTAGTGGTATGGGAACCTTCTCTGATCCATAACAGCAGTGTTCCCCCTGGTATTGGGCTTGACCCCAGTGCCTGTGGGACCCCCTGAATTTGTCTGAGTTGAGTTATGAAATAGTTGGTGGTAGGTTGCCCAGGAGGAGTATGGAACAATGACTGCATACCTGTCTACCTCCATCTTTATGGAGAGCACTCAAAGATTGAAGCAAAAGGATTTAACAAGGGGCAGTGGTGTTAGTTTATTTAATACTTTCTTCAACAGGTTGCCCAGACGACAAGAAGATAACAGACACAGTTCTTAACAATGACATGATGCCTCTTATGTATTCACCTGAAGAGTTACGTGCTTGCCTGAAGAATGTCTCTCTGGAGAATCACCTCTCTCAAATCCTGGACTATCCCTTCAGTAAAGAGCAATTGGCTGTGCTAAAGGAGAATCTGGATCAGGTAATGCCAGGCTGAAGGATGACAAATTATCCATTGATAAGATTGCTCAGGGACTTTTTCAGTTGAGTTTCAATGTCTCCAGGGACTGAAACTCCACCATCTCTCTGCACTCCTCTTCCAATGTTTGACCACCTTTACTGTGAAAATAGATTTTTCTTAAAACCTATTCAGAATTTTCATTGCTTGTTGACCCTTATCATTTCACCACACACCTCTGAGAAGACTGTGGTACCATTCTCCCTATAATCTCCCAGTAAGTAGTTGAAGATGGTAATTAAATCCTCTCCTAGCTTTTTCTTGTTCAGATTGAAATACCCAGCTTCCTCAGCCCCGCCGCTCCACATCCTATGTTGTGCCTCCAGCTCCTCAGCCAGCATGGACCTCTGCTAGACTTCCTAGTGTTTTCTAGACTTTGTCAAAGTCTTTAGTGCATCAGGGAGTCCCAAACTGGATGTAGTACCTAGATGGGGTCTCACAAGAGCCAAATGGAGGGGAATAATCACTTCTGATCTGCTGACTGTGCTGATGGTCCAGTGTTTGGTTAGTCTTCACCGCTTCAAGGTATACCTCCACTCATGTCTCTGTTGAGTCAATTTGCATTGCTGCAGGTTTTGTTCCCTCCCTGGGGCCTGCTTGCCTGAGCTGTCATACAGAAAAATGCATGACAGATGTGCTCAAGTAATCTCACTGGCTTTGGTTCTTCTTCCTTGCAGGCCTTTTAGGCTTTTCCACAGTGATCTTGCAAAGAGCATAGACATGACAAAGAGCATTCATAGCAATAACAGCAGTCTTTCCACAGACATACCCTGATGGGTATCCTGACAGTCTACTCTCCAAACTGGGCTCCTTCCTTGATACTGCCACCCTAGAAGAAATTAAAAGATGGAGGATAACTTCACCTAACACTCTGGCTTTCTTGCTAAAAAGTCTGCCCAAAGATAAACAGGTGGGGATTTCGATTTGCTTCCTGCCTAGGTTTGCTTCCTTGTTTGGGAACTGCTGGTTTAGAACCAGCTTAGTGGTTTCAAAGATGGTTGGTCCATCTTTGAAGTCCAAACAAGTAGATTTAAAACGTTTTGTTTTTATTGTGTAATTATTGCATTTGTTTTTCTTTTGAAGATGAAACCATAGATTCTGGCTAAAATTAACTTCTGAAAAAAAATAATTGTGTTCCTAGGCTATTGCACTGATTGAACGTTATGTTACCTTGGGAAATCCCTTGAACGCCACTGCACTGGAAGC
Organism: Anas platyrhynchos; assembly: GCF_047663525.1. Taxonomy (NCBI): domain Eukaryota; kingdom Metazoa; phylum Chordata; class Aves; order Anseriformes; family Anatidae; genus Anas; species Anas platyrhynchos. Next base: position 18,381,764 of record NC_092601.1, on the reverse strand, counting down.
AATTAATAGAAAAGACTTGTGCCTTCTAAATGCAACTGCGCTGAATAGGATAGACTCCAACGCCTTGAAGTGAGTCAAATATTGTGATGTTCTTGGCTGCTTGCAAAAACAATTCTGCATCAGCAAGTTCAGTTTAGTTTCTCTGCACTCAGTGAAAGGAAATCTAGGAAGCAACTCAGTACGTGCTTTGTGTCCGGGTTTAAAAGCCTGCTGTTCTCCATTCTGCCAGGAAGGGCTCCAATTTGCAATCAAATTTTTTTTCACAGAATCACAGAATTGTCTAGGTTGGAAGAGACCTCAAGATCATCGAGTCCAACCTCTGACCTAACACTATAACAAGTCCTCCACTAAACCATATCGGTGACAACAAAAAACATGGTTTGCAAGCATGCTTTTATCTAAAGGCAAAACAGAGTTGATGACATTTACTTTCCTCTGAAAGACTGCTAAATGAAATTAATTAAATAACTACATCTTTTCAAACACACAAACTTATCGTTACACCATCAGAGCCACCATTACTTAGAAGACATATCACATTGAGCAGTAGCCTGAGTCTTTTTTTTTTTTTTTAATTTAGCTTCTCTCCATACCTCTTCTATCTACTGGGAAATACCTGGGGTTATATGGAAGAGGAGGTAATCTGTCCTGTGTAGAAAAGCCCAGAGAGATACTCAGAATAGTTCAAAAATTATTCACATTGAAAATAATAAAAACTCTTCCTAAATGTTCATTTTTCTACAGACGGGTTTCTCTGAATTTTTCATCCTGTCCACAGTTTACGAAAGACATCTTATATGCTAAAGCAAAACGTGCTTTCTCAGACCAGCACTATTTACCTTCTTACTATAAGCACATTGAACCATATCTAGGTATGTAAAAGAACAATCTTTTACAGGGAAAGAGGGGGGTCTTAGCCAGAAGCTGAGTGGGGATCAAATACCATCTTAAGGTTTGGGAATTTTCAAAACCAAACCATTAAATGTTCTGGAGGGTCTACATCCTTTTCCAACTTGTAGGTGGCCTTAAATATTATTGAAAGAATCTGTACCTGACTTAGAATTCCCCAAATCAATTGCCCAACTGTCACAGGGAAAATCAGACTCTGGGCTTCTGGAATGGGTAAAGTCTGCTAGGACCCCTGAAAATCCAGCTGCTCATGCTTAATGCTTATCTCACAGCCATTCCCCATGTCAAAAAAATCAGATTTTCCCTGTTAACCCAAGAATTTATTCACAGCCTGAGTAAACTCTTCTTCCCCCTCCCATCTAGCGTCTGGCTTTGATGCAGGCTGATTTAATGGCCAATATCATAAAACCCTGCAGCAAAATGAACTAGCATCTTTTTTTTGTTGTTGTTGGTGGTTTTTTTTTGTTTGTTTTTTTTTGTTTTCAGTTGGAACTTACTCTGTTAGCAGCCCCAGCCTAATAAATTTAGAAGACATCACTGTATCTCCAGTCTATACAGATACACATCACTGCTAATTTGAGGGCTGATCTCCATGCTTGGAATAAAACGTTCTCTTTTCGGTCACAGGTGGAGCTCCTGGTGCGGATCTCAAAGCCCTAAGCAAGGACAACGTGAACATGAGTGTTGATACTTTGGCAAAGTTAAGAACAGACTCTTTGATGGTGAGCTGAATGTTGAAATTGTTTCACTCCCTGCGTGTATGCCGTGCTAAGGGGTTGTTTCTGGTTGCATTGTCCGCTGGTGTAAATCTGGAGTCATTCCATCACATTCAGAGTGATAATTGACTAGTGGAAAGAGGAGAACCAACCTGGAACTTCTGAAGAGGTTTGATTTGGAGTCATACATGGATGCTTACCCAATCTCACTGGGGAATTTCTTTAGTCCAAGCTCTCAGAGCAGTAGTAGGAGCCTTCCACTAGGCTACAGCACACAGCTATGTGACAAATCTTCTAACAAGAGCGTTAGCAGTAATATCATCAATTTTAGAAGAAAGCCTACTGACCTGGGCAAGGACTGGGGCCCTCATGTGGGTCAAGGGGATGTGTCATGAGAGGACAACAGAAAGAGGCTTTGAAGAATCACTGTGTTTATTCCCCTAACCTAAGGCAAGATTATTCCAACTGAAACTACTCACTGGAAGTTTGTCTTTCTTGTTCTTAACACTTGGGCTAATATAAACTTCACCAGTTCCTTGATCAGAGGTATTGTTGCCATTTCTGCCTTTACAGCTGTAAGCCTTGCTGTTTGATTTCTCCTAGAGCCTGACGCCTGCTGAAGTTAAGGGCTTGCTTGGGGTAAATATTCGTGATCTGGTGAAATGGCAGAACAAGTCTCCCATCCGGGAGTGGGTCCGAAGACAGAAACAAGCAGAACTGGATAAGCTGGCCATTGGGCTCACTGGGGGAACACAAGAAGGCTACATAATCATCGTCACACCTCAATTTCAGCGTACGTAGTATGTTAGGGCCTCTGATCATTGCGCTTTAAGTATTTATTTTGGGGCCACAGGAAGGAAAACCACTGCCTTGTGGAAATGGGGTGCCTTTGGTAGTCTGTAAGAGAAGTGAGTGTGCACCAAGCTGATGCGGGCCCTGAATCAGGGACCTTGCTTGAGGTGGTTGCTTTGGGCAGCACTGCCAAGCAGTTCTAGTCCTGCTCTCAGCTGTGTCCTTGGTCTGGGCTACTGCAGACCCCTTCCAGTGGCACGTGTCACTTCCCAGCCACCCAGCCCCTCTAAAACGTTGGGTAGTGCTCACCTGCTCCCTTCGCCTCCCCACATGGGGGGGAAGTAAATTCAGTTCTGCCAAGGATGATGGCTGCTTACCAGTTAGAAAGCCCTAGTCAGAAAGCCAAAGATCTTCCCCAGATGTGGCACAAAGGGATCTTCTCCCCACAGGGAGTGATTCAGTTGTTGGTTTCTTTGCACTGATGCCTCCCTCTTTTTTCCTCTAGCACCATCCTCATCCGCTCTGGGCACTGTGGCTATGGCAGCCCACCTCTTCCCTGCTCTGCTTCTCAGTTTCCTGATGACGATGGCCTTGTCTTGAAAATCTTCTCTCAGCAGGCAGCAAGATGAATGGGACCAGCCCGTGACCTGCTCTGAGGCAGACCAGTGGGATAAAGGGGGACTCAGTGCTAGCAGACAACTGCTACGTAGCCCGGTGTTCATTGCTAGGTGCTTTTCTCTTTCAAATCAATAGAAAAAAAAAAATGGTGTTCCATCTGAAGGGAAGATTTCAGACCCTTCAGAACAGGATCTTTTTTTCCCTTTGTACAGACCAAGCCCAGGTTATACCCAGCCATACTGCTGCAACAAAACCAATATCAATATTTCATTGTGTAACCCTGGTGGGTGTAAGGGTGAGCGAATCAGCTGTTCTGCATGTTAACAATTAAATTTCTCAGAGCTTGATCTCTCGACACTGCCAGGACCTCTGAGTGGGAGTAAAGTTTTCCGGCTGGTTGTAAAGAAATGGTGGAACTAAGTAAAAAATGCCAGAAGCAAAATATGAGTGTCTGTTGTCTTTTCTCCGTTTGCACTGCCTGCACCGTAGTGTCTGCAGGTATTGGATCAAATTAAGTGTCTGGGAGCCCCAGACAGGTGTGATAGTTTTCTATTTGAAAATCTGACTACAGAAATCTAAGGGCTGAGTCTGTTCTCAGCTTCCTCGTGGGACAGAATCATAGAATATCATAGAATCATAGAATATCCTGAGTTGGAAGGGACCCTTAAGGATCATCAAGTCCAACTCTTGACACCGCACAGGTCTACCCAAAAGTTCAGACCATGTGACTAAGTGCACAGTCCAATCTCTTCTTAAATTCAGACAGGCTCGGTGCAGTGACCACTTCCCTGGGGAGCCTGTTCCAGTGTGCAACCACTCTCTCTGTGAAGAACCCCCTCCTGATGTCAAGCCTAAATTTCCCCTGCCTCAGCTTAACCCCGTTCCCGCGGGTCCTGTCGCTGGTGTTAATGGAGAAAAGGTCTCCTGCCTCTCAACACCCCCTTACGAGGAAGTTGTAGACTGCGATGAGGTCTCCCCTCAGCCTCCTCTTCTCCAGGCTGAACAGGCCCAGTGCCCTCAGCCGTTCCTCGTACGTCTTCCCCTCCAGGCCTTTCACCATCTTCGTAGCCCTCCTCTGGACACTCTCCAACAGTTTCATGTCCTTTTTATACTGTGGTGCCCAGAACTGCACACAGTACTCGAGGTGAGGCCGCACCAGCGCAGAGTAGAGCGGGACAATCACCTCCCTCGACCTACTAGCGATGCCGTGCTTGATGCACCCCAGGACACGGTTGGCCCTCCTGGCTGCCAGGGCACACTGCTGGCTCATATTCAACTTGCTGTCTACCACGACCCCCAGATCCCTCTCTTCTAGGCTGCTCTCCAGCGTCTCATCGCCCAGTCTGTACGTGCAGCCAGGGTTTCCCCGTCCCAGGTGCAGGACCCGGCACTTGCTCTTATTGAACTTCATGCGGTTGGCGATCGCCCAGCTCTCCAACCTATCCAGATCCCTCTGCAAGGCCTTTCCACCCTCATTCGAGTCCACAACTCCTCCAAGTTTGGTGTCATCAGCAAACTTGCTCAAAATGCCTTCTATTCCTACATCCAGATCGTTTATAAAAAAACAGGCGTAAGAACTTTGTATAAGGCTTTCAGCATATTTTTTCCACTCATGGGGGATTTCTGTCTGAAAAAGCCCTAGTGCGAACTGTACTTTGTCAGCATCTAGCCCTTGAAATCCGTTTTGCTTTCCTGCAAAGGCATTATAAATATTTATTGTCTGCGGTTTACAGAAAAGGAATGTGAGAGACTGGTCTGTCCATCATTGCAGATCTCTGGGTGGCAAGAGACATTTCCTCATTGCCTGCATCCAGTGGTGCTGGGGCACTACCTAGGCTGGGAGGGAAGGGCGTGGGATTCCAAGAAAGGCAGCCTACATTTTTAACAGTATTTCCCCAAATCATGATTCCTTAAATAGAAATCTTGAGTTGTTTCCTCGTGCCTTGACTCACTCAATAAATGACATGAGAGAGTCTCCTCAGCCCGTGAAGAATTGAATTAGTGAGGAGGAAACTCTGCAAGCTGGAGGGAGAAATGCTTGCTTGCAGAAGAGCTGTGAGAGGAGAAGATAGAAGGAAGTCAGAGCAAAAGAAGTGGAAACTGTTCAGGTTTGTTAGCTGGAAAACAAACAAACAAAAAACACCAAAAACCACAAAGCACTAAACACATCAAAGAACACATTTTATTAGGGGAAAAAGTTGATTGATACTTTATTACATAGTATTGCAACAGTAATCAAGACAAACTATCTTCATTTAATCTTCCCTCTAATTAGGCCTGGCATAGTTTGAACAAACGCTGATCAAAAGTCTCAAACATTCATGAAGCAAGTTAAATGCAGTTTAGTGGATTTCTGGCCGAGCTTTCTGGCAGCGTTCCTGGGCCATATTTTACCTATCTTGCAGTGGCCAGTAGCTTGAATCCCTGAGTTTTCCCACTGCTTTCAGCAGATCCCAGTGGGACTGCATAGAAGTAAAACACCACCCAGTGTGAGTGAAGCTGTCAGAACCGTACCCGCTGTCAGCATTAATGCATTGCCAGCTCAGTCAATGTTACTGATACTGGTACTACACAGAGCAACTAGGTAGTAATTATCTGTTGGGCTGCTTTGGGATGGAAAATCATCTGTCCTCCTTTCACTTCCCAGCTTCAAAAATAATGAGCAAATTCCTTGCTGGAAGCAAACAGACCAACTCTTTTACTTTCCTGAGTTTCTGCGTTTCAGCAGGGAGCTCGCCAGCACCATTATTTTGCAGAATGGTGAAAAACTAAAGGAGGGATCTAGTGAGTATGGTGCTAGAGGTGGTGGTGTGGTGTCAGAGAAGCCCTTGCAGCAGTGCTAAGCCCACGGCTATGGTCAGTATGTGCACCAAGCAGGAGGAGAGCCTGGATCCTGATCCTGGAGAGGATCCTGATCCTGGAGAGAGAACACAGATGAGAAATAACTGGATTATCCATATCGATACCACGTGTGAGCTGTTAGGGCTGTAGAATTGCTTTGGGGTTCAGGTACCCTGAGGGACTGCATGTGTAGGACAACAGTTTTCTGCCTTTTGTCACATTGGCCATACCCTGCACCTTCAGGCTTGGACCTGCACCCCAGCTGCAATCACCACCTTGCCATGAGCAGTCAGGAGGACTGAGTCTTCTCTTAATTTTGTTAGTGTAAAACAGGAGTAAATCTGTTTGAGTCAATAAAACTACTGAAGTAGCTCTATCAGGATACAGGACTTCAGATTTTAGGGCTTCTGCAGTGATGCCTATTCAAGAAGACCACGTGCAGCTAAAATATGGAAGGCCTGTATCCTTGCCCTGTGAAAAATAAAGCAGAGCACTGGCATTACTGCAATTTCTCCAGCTTTCTGCAGAGTGGCTGGGGGCTGCTGTGCACTCAGAACATTACAAGACATCCTAAGAGGCAACCTTGCTGGACTTGCAGGATCTGAAGGCAGAATGCTGCAGACCCAGGGGCTGTAAGGCCCTGTGGAGACATTGCTACCTGGCGTGCCAGCAGCTATCTGGGGTTTCTTGTGGATAACAGCATGCCAGGATTGAACCTGGCAAGGAAAAAGGCAGATCGGCTGCTCTGGTCAGTGAAGATTTCTGCCTTGGTGTTGATTCCTAAGCCTTTCCTGACTCTTAACATGCCTTACCAGGTACGGGTTGCAGATTGATGTATCCACCAGAGTTTGGTTTCGGTGTCTCTGGCACACCTGTGGGTGTCTTCTTGGTGTTCTCACTCCTGGAGGTGGTGGAAGAGGGTCCGGGAAGTGCCGGAGGGGCACCAGTCTTGCAAGCAAACGTTGTGGTCTTGACCGTTGAGGAGCTGCCACCCTTCTGGGTGGAGACAGTGGTGTTGGGAACTGGGGTGGGCTTGTGGGGAAGGTTCATTTCTGTGGCTGTGATGGCAGCGGGTGCAGCGGTCGACTTTGGGACAAGGGCACTGGAAGCACCGGGGGTGCTCAGGCTGGTGGTGGAATGGGTGGCAGGAACTGGGCTGGTGGTGCCCCCGGGTGCTGGGGTGTTACTGGGCACCAGCAGGGTGCTGGTGCCACGGGTAACAGCCGGGTTGGTGACACCAGTGCTGGGGGGGGCACTGCCTGTGGCACCTGGGGGGGGGACGGAGCTGGGAGAGGTGGCGCTGGGGTTGGTGGCAGCAAGGATGGTGGCGAGGAGGGTGACAGCCGGGGTGGTGGTGGTCTTGTTTGGGGTGGCCGACTGGTGGATGAGGCACGGGGTGATGGAGCTGGGGGCCGGGGTGGGCCGGGCTGTGGGGGTGGCAGCGGGACCCACGGTGGTGCTGGGCCGGGGGGTGGAAGCGTGTGGGGCAGTGCTGGTAGGGAGGGTCGGGCTGACAGCCTTTGGGGTGGGGGTCTTGGGGCTGGTGTTTGGCGTAGTAGGAGGGCGGCTGCTCGTGGCAATGGGGCTGGGGGAAGTGAGGAGGGCGGTGGTGGTGGTGGGGGCGGCGGTCGTGGGGGTGCTACTGGCCGAGGTGGCGGGGTGAGGCGGGGGGGTGGTCCCTATGGGGCAGGGTTCCTCCATCCCCCCATGCAGGCAGATTCCCAGGATCCGGTCCAGCTCCTCCTGGCACTGTTTCTTGATCCAGCTAAGCACGGCGGTCTGGTTTTCGGCTTTCTTCAGTTCTTCAACTTCCGTCCCGAGCAGGTTTTTGACGTCCATGACACTGAGTTTCTGCAATACGTACGCGGCACCTTTGGTCAGCCCCACAGCTGGCACTGCCACAAGGTGCTTATCTAACGGGGCTGCAGAGCACGTAATAGCTTACAAAAGAACAAAAAGGTGAAAAATAGAGCCTTGGTGATTCGATGGGCCTGCGGCCTGGAGCCCCACAGCGCAGCCCTCGACTGGCCCTTCCCTTCAGTTACCTGCAGTTCGTTGGGATTTAGGGCAAGAAAAGTGTCCATGCTGATGGTGATGCCAGCGTTAGCCAAGTCCTTCAGGTCCTTTACTGGAGCTCCACCTTGAAGAAAGCACGTGGGGGCCTAAATCCATGCATCCCCGTGCCTCTTTGCCATGGGGAGGAAGGCGCAGGCTGGAGCACCCAGCACCTACCCAGGTAGGGCCGGATCTGGTCGTAATAGGCTTGGGTGCAGGCCTGGCCATCAAAGGCCTCCCGGGCTGTTCTGTACAGCTGGTCCTTTTTGCTCTGAGAGCAAGAGGAAATGTCCAGTTCTCCGGCGCTCCTGGGGAAAGGGAGGGTCACAGGGCAGGGCACGGGGCAACACCCAAGCCACTTCAAAAGCCCTTTGGGTGGCTGGGGGGAAGAAGTGGTTTGGCTCAGGCAGGAGCTGACAGGGGGACATGGCAGGGCCAGGACGGAGGTGGGAACTCACTGCCCCTCTGCCCTCCTCCCCCACCATCCCAGGCACAACACAGGGCCAGCAAATACCCCTACAGAGTTCTTTACCCGATTGCTTCTGGGGTTACTCCCTTGATCTGCTCCTCGCTCAGGCTGCACAGGCAGCTCCCACCGATTCTCCGAAGCAAGGGGCCGGTTAATTTGCCCCCCAGCTCCAGGTACCTTGCGATGAGCTGCTCCTTCTGGAAAACACAATCCAAGGGTTGTGTGTGTCTGGGGCAGGAAAACGCTCCTGGGGGGAAGGCGTGCGAGCTGCAAACCCCCTCCCATGCCTTGCTCGGGCACTGCCTTTGCTGCCACCAGCTGTCCCCCCATGTCCCCCAGCAGCGCGGGTACCTGGGCAGTGCTCCAGATGCCGTTCATGAGCAGGGCGTAGAGCGTGTCGCTGGAGGTCACCTGCCACTGCCTGATCTCCTGAGCCGAGAACTGCCGGGACAGCGGCCCCAGCAGCCTCAGCTGCTCCTCCGGGATCCCCGCGGGGTATATCTGTATGGCCAGAGGGTCAGAGAAGAGGGTCGGGAAGGGGGGATGCTTCTCTCATTGTCTTTATTAAGACAGGAGGTGCTCTCCATATCCCGAGGCAAATTCCAGCAGCCTAAGGAGCACTGAGAAACCCCTGTTTCCACCACACCACCACCCTTCTGCTCTCTGCCACGCATTTTTCACCCAGCTCATTTCCCCACCTATTTCCCCACCCTGCTGCCTCTCTGCCTTGCCCACGCCGTCCCCAGCCCCCAAACTCCTTGGTGCTTTGCAGGGCACCAAGGGGCATCACCCCAAGCACCAGCCCACCGCTGAGCACCTCCTGCTCCCGGCAGCGCCCAGACCCCGGTCCCACCCGTGCCAACCGGGGGACCGAGCAGCAGCCCCTGCCCTGCTTCATCCATCACCTCCAGCAGCTTTTTCTTCACCATCTGGAGGTATTCCGTGGAGAGCCCCTGATCCAGCACACGTGCCAGGCTCTTTTGCAGGACCAGATCGCTCAGGCAGAGGTAGAACTGCTCGGGGGTTTCGTAGTCGATGAGCAGGAGGCTGTCAGAGAGGGTGCTGGGGGTGATGGGTTTGGACGTGCAGCCTGCAGGTGGAGAGGACAATTCAGGGGTCAGCGTTTTCCCCCTACACCTGGCCCTGATCTCATCATGGGACCTTACAGCCCCCAGAAAAGCCCTGTGGAAGGGGCAGGTTATGGCAGTAATGCTGCTTGAACACCTCGTAGGGCAGGGCTGCGGTCAGCTTCCCGCCCCCAGTTCTCCCTCTCACTCTTGTGGCTTATTCACTTTCATTCGTCAGTTTTAAACTTATTCCTGGAGAACGTGCTTATGTTTCTGCAGGCCATATGCGATTTGCTTTGTCAATTAAAAGCTCTCTGGTCCAGCACAGCCACATGAGCTGCACGGGTCCCACAGTGCTGCCCCCCCCTGCAGCCCCCAGCACGCAGAAGGAACATTTCCCACATTTCCCCCACCTCCCCGGTTCCTTTATGGGCACTCTCCACTTTCTGCCTATCCTCTCCCCCTCCCTGGGGGCTTTTTTCACCCCACGAGCTTTGAGCAACAGAAAGGATCCAGAGGGAAGGGAAAGGCTCACGGTCTGCGCTCCGCTTCAGCCGGGGGTGAGAAGCTGCTGAGGCTGCTGTGAAGGTGCTCAGGAGGGTCAGGGACTTCTCCCTCTGGGACCACCCCTGGCTGCTGTAGGTGGCTGCGATGCTCCTGGCAAACGCCTCCCTCGTTGCCTGCCAGGGGAGGGCAGAGGGTGCTGGGTCCCGCGGCCGTGGCTTGGCCCCGATGGATGGATGGGCGCTTTGGGGTCGGCTTACCTTGGCCACCAGGCTCAGCGTGGTCTGGTTCAAAGCCAGCACGAGTGGCCCCAAACTTTGCAGAGTGTGTAAATCCCAGCCCGAAGGATCCCTGCAACCGACAGAAGGCACGGTCCAGCATCCTCACAGGTACACCGCCCCCCCTCCTGCTCACTTCCCAGCAAGCAGGGGCTCCTCACCCATACACCGTGCCACCCCCGAGGAGGGCGGCATTAACAGCACCCCGCTGGGCCCCCGTCAGCGCTGAGCAGAGCTTCAGATTCTCCAAGATGCCAGGATCCGAGGCCGTGATGGTGTCCGGCTCCATGTCACACACCAGCGCCCCGAGGCTGCCCAGCTGCTTGAGGCTCAGGCGGGAGCCGCTTGCGCCCTGGGAGAGGGACGTGGTGCTCATCCCATGCCCGGCACAGGGGGACCCTCACCATCCCCAGCACAGATCCCGTGGCACGGCCGCACTCACCACACAGGCCAGAGCCCCGTGCAGGATTGCCCTGCGCTGTGCTGAGCCCCGGGGCAGCAGCTCCAGGTTCCCGTGGGCAGCCAAGGAATAAAACTCCTCGCAGGTCTCGCCGCGCACCTCGGCCACACTGCGGGGAGCAAGAGTCAGCGGTGTGGGGAGGGGGGGGCTGGAAACGGGGGCACAGAGGCTGCCCCTTTTTGGAGAGTTGTTTTAAGGCATCCCTCCCTTCTGAGCAATGAGTGGAAAGGGGTGAGTTCGTGCGTTGGCCCGTGCTGGGGGTCTCATTCCCAGCCCCACACAGCCCATGCTGCTTTAGCTGGCCTTGGAGAGGGTGAGGAAGGGGCTGGGGGGCTGCGGGGCTGGGAGTGCCCTGTGTTGGTCTGAGGGTGCCACCAGCAGCAGGTGATTTTCATCACATCCTGCTCCGTGTGGAGCTCCCGAGGGGCACCAGGACACCCTCGGTACTCACTCGAAGAAGAGCAGCAGGTCAGGCGGGTAGCTGCTGAAGTCGGCCGTCAGGTTGTTGGCAGCGAGCAGCTGGGCCAGGCAGGACAGCTGGGCAAAGAAAAGCTTTTATTAACCACGCCGAGGACGTGCGAGCCCCCCTCCGCCCCAACAGCCCCCCCTGCCCACCTGGGTGCTGCTCAGCTCCACGCTTTTGTTCCGCATCTCCTGGGCGAGTGCCAGGACGGTGGCAGAGGGCAGGTGGTGGGCCTGGGAGCACTGGAATTCTTGCAGGACCGAGGTTGGAAGGCTGCAGGGGGCAGGTATGGCTGCATCGCATCCCTATTTTGGGTCCCTCCCTTCCTTCTCCCCCTGGCAAGGGTGAACCTGCCCTACCCTTCAGGAAATTCCCCTGTGCCTTGTCTGGGGCTGCGTGGGGCAAAGGGGCAGAGGTGCCATGACAAAGGAGATGCGGTGACAAAAGAGATGCCCTGACAAAAGGGATGCCGTGACAAAGGAGATGCCCTAGAGCCACAGGCAGTGTCCCCTGCAGCCCGGGGCAGTGCCAGGCTCCAGCTGCAGCAGGGTGCCCAGGGCTGTGGGTGAGGCAGAAACCAGCAGAGCCCGGAATTTTGGCCCAGGGGAGGAGGCTCCTGTTGTGCCTGTACCAGCCCAGTAAAGGGAAGGGCATTTTTTTTGTCTGTTTGTGCTACAACACAAGCCGATGGGGCTGAAATCCTAGCCCAGTACCAGAACCGGCTGCACCAGGTTTTAAATCTTCTCCAGCCCAAGTTCCCTGTCACGGCGGCGGTGACGCACGCGGGGAGAAATGCGACGGCCGCCCCAGCCAGGAGCCCCCGGCCGCACCCTGAGCCCCCCGCGCTCGCTGAGCCCTGCCAGGGGCTGGTACTTACCCAGCAAAGGGCTCGGTGGTGGACAGGACGGTGCCGAAGAGCAGGGCAGCCTGGGGGGGGGACAGGCAGACATCAGCTGCAGCGAGCCCAAAATCTGCTGGGGCTGGGCAGCGCTCCCAGCCTGGCTGCTGTGCCCGCAGGCTGCAGCCCTGGGGATGCTCCAGGTCACACGCAGGTGCAAAAGCCACCAGAGCCCGTGCCAAGGTTGGGGACAAACCCTTCAGCAGTGGGGCTCCCCCTGCCTCCCCTGGGACCCCCTCCCTTGGACTGGGAGCAGTATGGGGAGGTTGTGGGGCAGCTGCGAGCAAGCACAGTGGGGCCGTGGCATGGCCAGGATGGGGATGGGGCCAGGGCATGGTGACAGCTCTGCTGTTTTTGGGCCACTGCCGTGCCTTTGGAGCCCCTGAGACAACCCGCAGGGACTTACCAGTGCGGCTCGTGCCAGGCCTGTGGAAAATCCTGCAACAAAGCGAGACGGTGTTATAAAACGGGCAGAAGCACATGCAGAGGTGATAGGGGGCTGTTCTGCAGCAGCTCCAGCTTTAAAGGCCGGGACGATTTCCTTTCTCATTTTAGCAAGGTTTAGTAAACTCCGGGCCCTGATGTGGAGCCTGCTGCGGGCTGGCCAAAACTCCCCGAGCAGAGCCACGGCTGCTGATGGCAGAGCCCGGGGAGCGCAGCCTGGAGGCAGGCGGTGACTCACGGAGGCTGAGGACGAGGGTGGCCAGGGCGGGGGCCGCCAGCAGCATCCTGCCTGCTCCGGGGCTTCGTCTGCAGGTGGGCACCGAGCGGGGGCTGCAGTCGGGGGGGGTCCTGGTGCTGGTTGCCTCCGTCTGGAGCTGGGGCTGGAGCTGAGCCCCGGTGCTGCCCGCACAGGTCCTCGCGCAGCCACAGGAGGTTTCTGAATCCCGTATGGTGGGTGGCAGATCCCCTGCTCTGCCTGGTATTGAAATGAACTCCGTAAGGAGATGTCCTTGCTGGCACCCCGAGCTGGGGTTCCCTCGATCCCTTGGCTCCTCGTGGGGCCACAGCAGTGCAGGTGGGGAGAAATCCAGCACAAGGCGGCAGCCACCCCGCACGAAGCCCCACAAGCGGGTGCTGCACCCCCTGCATCCCGACCCCGAGAGCCCCCCCTACAGAAAATAAGTCCCTGCTCCAAAAGCTGGATCAGCAGATGTGAGAATTACCTTCCTGGCCTTGGAGCTTTGCTCTGCCGTGGGTTTCAGGCCCCCACCTGCACCGGGAGCCCGCCTGCCCCGCGCCAGCCGCCAGGGATGAGCAGCGCCGGGGAGCGGTGCAGCCCTTATCTCCTGCGGGGTGGGGATGGTGCTCTGAAAAACGGGGTGTGACGGAGGCAGTTTCTCAACAGTGTTTTGTAAAGTTGCTTTCTTTCCTTTCCTTTTCCCTTTTTTTTTTTTTTTTTCATTTATGTAAAGGGTCACTTTGAACTTTGGGGCTAACGAATTAATGCCTCTGGGCCAGCAGCTCCTGTGCTCCTCACGGAGACAAAGGTCCTCCGGGTTAGCCACAACCCCTGAGCCACTTGGGGATATATTTTATAGGGCAGCTGGGGTTCGGAACACAGCAGTCCTCAGCTGAAGGCTCAGAACTCCTTTTCCTCACTGTTTTCCTCTTGCCCTGGCGGTGGGCAATCTCTGTTTCCTTTCTCACAGTTTTCTCCCCGGAATTTCTGGTCACGCTTCATGATGCCAGCCAGCACGTGCCATGAAAAAAGACGCAGAAAAAGAGGAAGCGAAGCCTTTCCAAGGAGATGCAATGAAAAGCCAGAGGGAAATGATGACGCAAGACTGTGAATGCAGTGCCTGTGACCTCTGAGCCCCGGGAGGAGACGGCAGCTGGGCAGTGAGGGGTCCAGATGTGTGTCCCAGCGAGGTGGGAGCTCCCCCTGCCCCTGGGTGCATTTTGGGGAACGTCAGCCTTCGCAGAGGGGCTGCACTCCCCTCCCTGTGGCTCCTGTTCGAGGGATGTGGGGGTCCTGCCCTGGTGCTGTCGGGGCTGGGGGCTGCTCGTTGCGGGGCCGTTCAGTGCCCGCTGCCCCCCGTGTCCCCCCGTCCCCGAGCTGGTGAACCGGTCCCGCAGCACAGGGGCTCGGGCAGCTGCTGGCAGAGGTTTCTGGTTTCTGTTTCAAAAGGATCCGTGATAAAAATAGCTGCTGCTGGAATGGTGCAATTACAGAAACTCGCTTGTGTGGGGCTGCTGGCAGGATGCGGCCACCACCCCAGCCTTCCTGGCAGGCGGTGGTGGGGAACAGGGGCGAGGGCACCGTGGGCACCTGTGGGGCACCATGGACACAGGATCTGCTCGGGGATCAAACCCAGCCCTTAAAAAACCTCAGGGGCTGTGCAGAACCCATCACGGGAGGTGGCCACGGACCCTCATGTGCTGGGAGCCTTTGTATTTTTGGTAGCGAGACGGGGTCGCTGCATCCCCAGCCTCCCGCGTCGGGAGGCAGCAGGAGAGCCCCCGCTCCTGGCGGCTGCTTCCCCGCTGTGGCCAGATCTCCAACACTAAAGCCTCACAACCTGAAGGCTGCACGTAATCTCTTTGGATCTTTTGTTTCTCCAGCTGCGCCAAGCTGAGGAATGAACTGATGTAAAAGTGGCACCGAAAACCGACGCCTGCAGGCAGCGCTCCCCACGGCCCCTACGGAGCCCAGCAGCGTGGGGCTGCGCTGCTCCCGCCCGTCCTTGCCAGAGGTCTGCACTCCTGGCAGTTAGGAGAAACTTTCCTTCCACCTCTGTTTGGTTTGGGACAGCCCCGGCCGCCGGTGTTGTCGGTCAGGTGCTTTTTGTTGGGTGACAGAGTTCTGGTTCTGGCACAACACCGCCAGAGGCTGCGGGGGGAGAGGAGCCGGAGGGGGCTGAGCCCACCCCGGGGTGTGTGTGCAGGAGAGGACAGAGCCCCAGGTGGCCCCCGGGGCCCCAAACCTCTCCATACCCCCAGGGACATGGGGGGCTCAACCAGTGCCAAGGCCAGTGCCAGGGCCGGGACCCGCAGCATGAAATGGGGTGGGACCTCGGGTATTTGAGATGGAAAAGGTCCCCGGGGAAGAATTGTGCAAGCGAGGACAACCAACCCTCCCTGCTCCCATCCCCAGGGCCTCCATCCCTGGGGATAACACTGTGGGGTGGCACAGGGGGCCCGAGGTTTGGGCTGGGGAAGGGTCAGGCAGCACCTGCCCCAACCTCCCCATGTGTCCTCACCACCGGCATGGGAGCTACCGAATCCCCTGCGGTGGTGGAGCTGCTCCGAGCCCCTCTGCCCTCCCAGGAGGGCTTTCGGACGGATAATCCTGCTGGTTTCGGCCAGGGGGGGGTTCACCAGGGTGAGGATGAAAGCCGGTGCCCGCGCTAAAGTGGGTGCTGCTCGCAGGACAGGTTGGCCGGGTTGCAGCCCTGGGGCTGGCCCCGCTGTGCCGGTCCGTGCTCATTCCTGAGAGCCCCTGGGCTCGCCTGGCAGCGCGGGGTGAAGGAGGAGACCACGGGGGAACTGCGGTGCCTGCAGGTGACGCTTTACTATGGTGATGTCCACAAACACACAATAAATAAGGGTTACTCCCAGAGGTACAGAATGTCACGAAACACGCACACCCGACCACAACCCCTCCCCACACCGCACATGCACGAGTGGGTTCACGCACGATGCAGCAAATGCCCCGTGGGAGCGAGTGCGGACAGCACTGCCCACCGGTGCACGAGGGAGAGCAGGGGCAGGGCTCCAGTGACCCCATCTTTGGGGAAAGAAACTACAGATTTCTCTGGTTCCTGCAACATCGAGTAGAAGTGCAACACGCGACAGACGGCGTGGGACGCAGGGGCTCCTCCGGTGCTCCCAGGTGAGGGTTTGAGGCCAGCCCCTGGCCGTGATGGTCTGTGTGACCGTCCCCGTGTGCGTTGGCACAGCGTGTCCCCACGCAGCCGAGGGCAGCCCCTGTCCCTGCAGCCACCAGTGGCAGCGGGGACGTCCCCACGCAGGACCTGTGTGACGGGCGCATCCCGGCTCCGAGGCAGCAAACCTCACCCGGAACCTTTTGGGCCCTGCTGGGCACATCGCTGACGCTAATTCTTTGGCAAACAGTTCAAGTCATCAATCCGCAGCCTTCCGACCCGCCTGCAGCTGCCTCCCCAGCCACACCTGGAGGTGGGGATGGTACCTGGCAGGGCGGAGATGGCTCCAGCGAGCCCTCTGCCACCGCAGCAGCAACTCCTGAGCCCCTGGTGCCCACTCAGTGCCGGAGCCGTGCGCCCATCCTGACCCCCAGCAGCTTCACACCGAGCAGGGCGAGAGCCAAGCACAATGCAAGACCCCACACGGGTTTTTAGGCTGCTCTGCTCACCCGCTGGGTAGGTGCATCGCAGGAGATTTTACACGGTGCATTGCACACAGACCAGGGCTTCTCGTGGGCTGGTGGGACCTGCGGCACGCACAGCTTGGTGCCCGGGGCTCTGGCACTCGGTGCACAGGAACACGTTTCAGTGGCTCCGGTCCCTTCGGGCACCGTGGCCCACGCGCTGTCTCTCCTCATCCCACTGACGCTGATCTGCTCTCTTCGTTTTCTCCAAGGGCTGCAGAGAAGTGGGGCGGAAACTGGAGAGCAAAGCAGGAAGAAGCTGGCCGGCGAAGCAAGGGCATTTGTGCAGAAATGAATCTTGGCATGCTGCAAACCTGAGCGCCAAGGTGAGAGACGAGCTCCTTCCTGCTGCCTGCAGCTTTTATTTTCGCTTCAGCCACCTCGTCCGCTCCTCTCCCTGCTCCAGAGCCCTAACAAACAGCCTAAGCAAAGGGCCTGCCTCCGGCACCATCTAGTGCCAACAGCCCCGCAGCGACCCGCCAGCCAGGCGGTCGAGCAGTAGGACCAAAATGTGGTAACTGCTCCCCTTGGTTAGGATGAAGCAGAAAGAAGCTTCTGTCTTCTTATGTCTCACCAGGAGTTACCTCCACACCCAGGAAAAAGGTGGGCGCTAAGGAAAGGAAACGCTAGTAGAAAGAATAGTGGGATCTGCTAGAAAAAGCTGAGGGATGCTGGCTAATTTAATACAAGGGAAGTACTAAAAATATGCGCATCTCTGGGACCATCGGTATTCAGAACTGCTAAAAGACTAGATTCTTCTCATAAAAACCTGAAAAAAGTTTAAAATCTCTTAGTATCAACTCATCCATCTTCAATAAGCCTTTAAAAAAACACAGCGAGGGGGTGGGGAAGGGGCGGGCAGCTCGTCCCCTGCACTGGGGGCCCTGCCGCTGACCGCAGGAGGCTGGAACGGGGGGCGCAGACCTCACGGATCCGGCAGCTGCAGCCAGCACATCCTGGTGGGCTGCCTTTCAGATCCCAGCACGGGTGGGCTCTGGAGCTGCCCCCCACCTTCCCAACAAAGCCAGCGGCCGTGCCCCAGCCCCGGCACAGGGCCGTGATGCTCCGGGGTCACTCTAAGCTGGCGCGTGACGCAGTGATGGCTGCGAGGCACACAATTAGGAAAGGGGCGTCCGGTGGCCAGATGGGTGATGGGTATGTTAAAAAAATAAACCGATCCTAATTGCTGCTAAAACCTGCCTAAGCCCAGCCCCAGAAGTGAGGGATGCCACGGCATACGGAAAGTGCGGATGCGGAGTCAGCGCTGGGCTCTGGGACCCATCGGGACAGAAATGGAGCAGTGGGTTGGAAATGCAGGAACGGGGCTGGTGCTCACTCCAGAGCCCACTCGGCCAGCCACTGCTCGCACCGGGCTCGCTGCTCCTCTGTCTCCGGGCTCTTGGCTTCGCTCAGCACCTCCTCTCCCCTGTCCTCAAGCACGGCTTTCTGGCTCTCCTCCGCTTCCCCCTTCTGCATCGCCTGGTCCTTCAGCTCCTGGATGGTGTCGTCCAGCCGGTGGGTGACGTGGTGGGGCACCCAATTGCTGTCCATCTCGGTGACAAAGGGGTCGGGCGCGCAGACCTCGATGAGCTCCTTGCCGGTGGGGATGCGCAGGTAGTAGGCGTGGAGCATCATCCTGTAGGGGCTGCTGTCCTTCTTGTGGCTGTAGGTGAAGTCCCCCACGATGGGGTGGCCGATGGCGCTGCAGTGAACGCGGAGCTGATGGGTGCGCCCTGGGGGGAAACAGGAGCAGGAACAGGTTATCACCCAGTTCCCAAATGGCATTAATGCCCCCCAGCCAGAGAATTCAATTCCTCCATGAGCTCTCAGCTCTGCTTAGACCTTTCTAGCCTTAGCCATGCACCATGTGGCTGCAAGCGCAGGTCCCACCGCAGGACCCGTCCGGCCTCAGCACCCTGCCCTAAGGCAGTGTGAGCCCCCACGGAGCCCCCACCTCTGCAGCCGCCCCACAGCTCCCACCTGTCAGCGGCTGCAGCAGCACTTTGGTCACGGGGTCTCCGCTGTACGACCCATGCTCCAGCACGATCAGCTCCGACTGGCAGGGCTTGGGATTTTCACAACCTGCAACGAGATCCGCAGGGGTCAGCTCCGCGCAGCCACAGGGGTGAGGGCAGCGGGGGCAGCGCGGGCAGGGCGCTCACCCTGGGTGCCGTCGATGCACATCATGTGGGTCATGCCCTCGGTGGTGTTCTTCCCGATGGCGTAACGGATCGTCATGCGGCTCTGGGCGACGTGGCCCCTCACCTGCAGGGACAGGGGACGAGGCAGCCCACGGGGTGTGCCCAGCACCGACACTCGCTCCTCAGCAGCACCGGGACGAGCGAGCAGCGAGCATGGTGAGAAACCCAGGAGCAGGAGCCAGCAGGAGGCACTTACCAGGGCGAGATAGGCTTTGGTCACCAGCCGGTCCTTAAAGCACTTGTAGGCGCTCCCCGCCGCCGCCTTGTTGAGCGCCACGCAGAGAGCCCCGCTGGTGGAGAAGTCGAGCTGGTGGCAGAACCTGGGGGCAGAGGGCAGGGGGGGGGCAGCACCCGGCGGCTCCGCCACCGCCGCACGAAGCCCCCCGCGGGGCCCGGCGCTCACCTGAAGCCGTAATAGGTGTCGGGGTCGGCCAGCTCGGGGAAGCGGCGTTTGAGCTGGCCCTGCAGGGTGAGGGTCTCGTACCACATCTTGCTGTCGATGCGCACGTCCCAGTGCTTGTTGACCACGATGAAGTCGGGGCTCTGGTACAGGATGCACAGGTTGTCGATGGTGCCCGGCTCCATGGCGAGCGCCCTGCGGGGACAGCAGCGGGGCAGGGAGCCGGCCCCGAGGCCGTTCACCCGCCGCAGCCCCGCACGCACGCCCGGCCCGGGGAGGGGGGTCCCGGGGGTCCCGCGGCTCCCCGCGGCCCCGGCCCCGCTCGCGGCCCCCTCCCGGCCCACCTGCGGCGCGGCCCGGCCCGGCCGGGCGGAGCGGCCGCAGCGCGTCACCTCGGCGCCGAGCGCGGATCGCGCCGGGACCAATCAGCGCCTCCTCCTCCAGCCTCACCGCGGGGCGCAGCCAATCAGAGCTTCCTCCTGTGGCCGAGGGGCGCGGCGCAGCCAATCAGCGGCCGTGCCGGTGAGCGGCGCGGCGGGAGGAAGCTCGGGGCGGGCAGCGCGGTGGGGCCATGGAGGGCCCCTTGGAGGACCCCATGGAGGGGCTCGGGGACAGCCCCGGGGACGGATCCGGGGACGATTTCTACGAGCGCTTCTCCGCCGAGCTGGAGGTGCTGGCCGAGCTGGAAGGTGCCGGCGCCGGGGCCGCGCGGTGCCCGGGTGGAGAGCGGCGGGGAGCGGGGAGCGGCTCCGGGGGGCTGCGGCTGCGGGGCCGGGCTCCTGGCGGCGGGGTCAGGGGGCAGCGGGCACGAACCGGAGCCCGGGAGGCTCCTTCTGGCCGTGCCGGAGATGTGCTGCCATCCCCGGAGCCTCCCAGACGTGGGGCTGGGCCCCCAGCTCCGGGTGGCCCCGCTGGTGGCCGCCAGCCCCCAGCCGCCCCGTTCCGCGCTGCCCCGCAGATTACCCGTCCCCGCCTGCCGGCCCCAAAATCTCCCAGTTCCGGAGCAGGAGGCAGCCGCTGGAGGAGACGGAGCCAGCCGGGGGGGGGAACCCCAGGAAAAGAAGCCAGGAGTGCGCCCTGCGTGGGTCCCCGCAGCTCTCCCCAGCCCCGGAGCCTCCCGTGACCCTCAGTAGGTTTCACTGAGCCCGTGCTGGTTTTTGGGGTGTGCTGGGGGCTCTGCGGGGCTCCGCTGCACCCGAGCCTGCTCTGGTGGGCTTTAGTCCATGCCACATCTCTCAGCTTTCTCCTGCCTCCATCTCACCCAGCTCCTAAGCCGAAGCGGCAGCGGCTGGAAGCCGTGAAGAAGCTGAACTTCGGCACGGACGATGAGTGGGCTCCCGATGTCCTGCAGGACGCTGCCGCGTTCATGCCTGGCCTGGAGGTGCCGGGAGCTCCCCAGGCTGCCAGGTTGGCTGGGTCCCCTGGAAGCTTCATCGCTGCCCCTCTGTCACCGTGTTTTGCTCAGAGAGCCTTTCAGACCTGCCCTTGGGTGGGCTCTGAGCGCTCCTTGTCTCACCCCTCACTAACGGAGCCTCTTGTCCAGCTCGGAGCGCCTGGAGGTGAGCGGCATGGCCCCCCTGCAGACCACGCCGCCCTCCCACAAGAACCCAAAGCGGGTCCTCAGGCGGCCGCCCATCCTGGAGGACTACATCAACGTGACGTCCAGCGAAGGCACCAGGGTCTTCATGGCTGTGAGGGAAGATCCCTCCAGGACAGGAGTGGAGGTGAGGGGGGTCTGGAGGCCGGGCGTCCTCAGCTCAGCTGCTTTCTGCGACCTCCGTTTGGCTCAGGAGCAGAGCTTTGATGAAGCACAAAGCACCCGTGCTGAGCATCACTGTGAGCATCACCGTGAGCATCACCGTGAGCATCACCGTGCCCTCTGCTTCTCACAGCTCCCCGACTCCTTGGGCTGGAACGCACGCCGGCCGCTCCACTTGCTGGGGGTCCCCTTCTCCTACCTGAAGGAACAAGTGAACGAAGAGGTACCTCACCTTCCTGCCCTGCCAGCCTTTGCCCCCTGCTGCCCCGTTAGCAGCCTGTCTCTGACCCCCACCTCTCGCCCCGTTTGTCCCCAAGCGTCGCAGGCGCGCTCTGGAGATGTCGCAGCATTTAACAGAGATAATAAACAGGTGAGGTGTGGGCAGCTCCTGGCCTGCTGCGCTCAGACGTGGCTCCTTCGAGGCTCTGGTGGGTTTGGGTGTGTGGGGGAGATGAGCCTGCCCCCAGCATCCTCAGCCTGGGAAGTCTGGGTTTAGTTCCCAGCCCTGTCCTGGCTCCCTGCGTGGTCTGGGATGTGTTAATCCTTCCTCGCAGTTGCCTTGAGACCTGTGATGACACCAACACCACGGAGCCTCAGGAGGCAGCGGAGGCAGCGGATAAGGAGGAGTCCTCACTGCACTGCCTCTGGGTGGACAAGTTCACTCCCCGGCGCTACATGGAGCTGCTCAGTGATGATGTGAGCTCCTAGGATAAGTGGGGTTCCGGGGGGTTATCACTCATAGCTCTTCTTTAATGCTGTGGGTTGTTGGGTTTGCTTCACAAGAAGCTCACAACACAGGTGTTAAGCCATGAAGGGGAGCCCTGTGTCTGTCCTTACTGGGCGCTCCTCAGATCCCACTCTGACTGCTTGCTCTTGTCTGCCACCAGTACACAAATCGGTGCCTCCTGAAGTGGCTCAAGCTCTGGGACACGGTGGTGTTCGGGAGGGAGAAACCCATGAAGAAGGCAAAGCCCAGCGCTGAGGCTCATCCCCCGTTCCGACAGTCCAAGGAGCAGCAGAATAAGTGGAAGACGAAAGCCCAGCTCACGGAGGAGATTCTGGAGGCTGAGTTGGACCAGCACAAGAGACCCAAATACAAGGTGAGCAGGACAGGACGTGGCTGTGGTGAGCCTCCTTTCCTAACCCCACCACCCTGGTGAGCAGCAGGGTCTTCATTTTCTCTTCTTTTCCAGTGCAGATCTGGGAAAAAAATGGATTCCTTGTTACTCATTTAGAAATATATATTTTTCTAATTTCTTGTGCTGTTTCAGCTTAAGTAATGTGATAACAAGTAGAGGGGAGCAGGTTTGAAGAGACTTTCTCCAGCCAAATTAAATGGGCTGGTTGGGGAAAGAAGTGCCCTTTTTATCAGAGGTTGGTCTGGACTTCATTCGTGGGGGGCTAACGTGTCATGTCTTTGAGCAAGTTTCTGCCTCTGGAAGAGAGCAATGGTGCTGAAACAGTAAAAGGAACGGAGATAACTACCCAGGCTGTTTTACCAGCTTCAACATATCCAGTGAAAGGATGTAAAAAGTAGGGAAACAAAAATTAGATGCTAAAAGTGTAAAAGCTGTTTTTTGGGAGTGTGATTCTGAAAGGGGTTTTATTCTCCATTTTCTATCATCCTATAAATTTACAAAATGCATGAGAGGTCCAGTTGCTAACCATGGGTGACTGTTGTCTCCAGGAGCTCCTGTTACATTCCCCTTCCCCAGTGACTTTCCCTGCTCCCAGTGCCCCTCCAGGTGCCAGCACAGGGGCTTGCAGGGGCTGAATGTCCCCTCTGTGCCACAGGTGGCCCTGCTTTGTGGCCCACCCGGCCTGGGGAAGACCACGCTGGCCCACGTCATCGCGAAGCACGCGGGGTACAACGTGGTGGAGATGAACGCCAGGTGAGCCTCGCCTCTGCCCGGCCCCAAAAGCCGCTGGTGGTGGTGCCGCACTGAGCCTCCTCCCATGGCCTTCTCCTGCAGTGACGACCGCAGCCCGGAGGTTTTCAAGACCCGCATTGAAGCTGCCACCCAGATGAAGTCAGTGCTGGGCGCCGACGAGAAGCCCAACTGCCTGATCATCGATGAGATAGACGGCGCGCCCACCGTAAGCCCTCGCCGCTGCCCAACCTGGATCTGGCCACTTTTTGCTTAATTCTTAGCCTCTGCTCTATTTTATTACCTGTTTCTTGCTGTAAACGGCAAGCTTTCGTTCCCTTTTGTGCCTTAATTTTCCCCAAGGCATCCATCAGCGTGCTGCTGAACATCATCAACAGCAAGGAGGCAGAGGGCGAGGCGGCGCCGGGCCGGCGGAGGCGGCGCGAGGGCGGTCTGCTGCTGAGGCCCATCGTCTGCATCTGCAACGACCAGTGAGTGCTGCTCGTCCTCGGGGTGGGAAAGGGGACGGTTGGGGAACTGAAACCCCTGCCGTGAACGAGGTGATGGGTGCTGGTGTGAGTTTCGGCTGGGTGTGGATGTGCACAGAATCACAGAACTGGAGGGGTTGGAAGGGATCTCCAGAGATCATCGGGTCCAACCCCCCTGCCAAATCAGGTTCCCTAGAGCAGGCTGCCCAGGGAGGCGTCCAGACAGGCTTTAAAATATCTCCAGAGGAGACCCCACAGCCTCCCTGGGCAGCCTGTCCCAGCGCTCCATCACCCTCACCGTGAAGAAATTCTTTCGCATGTTGCTGCGGAACTTCCCGTGCTCCATTTTGTGGCCGTTGTCCCCACAAACCACTGAAAAGAGGTTGGCCAAATCCCTCTGCCTCCCACACTTAAGATATTTGTAAGCATTGATGTGATCCCCTCAGCCTTCTCTTCTCAAGGCTGAACAGAACGGTAGGGTTGGTGCATGCAACCACATGCAGCGCTTTAAACCGTGTTTCTTCGGGGGGTCACGTTAATGGCTGGATTTCTTCTGCTGGGGTGGCTCAGACACCCTTGGACACCCTCTGCTTCTTTTTTCCAGGTTCGTCCCTGCCCTCAGACCGCTGCGGCAGCAAGCTTTCCTGCTCAGCTTCCCCCGCACAGCCCCGTCCCGGCTGGCCCAGCGGCTCGGCGAGGTGTGCACGGCCCCGGGCTCCTGTCCCCGCGCGGTGGCTGCGTGGCCGGGACCCCTCTCACCTCCCTCCCCTGCAGATCGCCCTCCTGCAGGGCATGAGGGCGGACACAGGAGCACTGCTGACACTCTGTGAGAAGACAGAGAACGACATCCGCTCGTGCATAAACACCTTGCAGGTATTTGTAGCACCGGGAAGGTCCCGGGGGGGTGAAGGCTTGCTGCTTTGCTTGACCTTGCTCTGGATTCAGGTGGGGATTAAGGGAAAGATTGTGTTCCAGGCAGGTCCCTAAAGTGTCAGTCCTGTCCCTGGTGTTATTTTTAACCTCGATTCTGCTACAGTGTGAGGGAGAACGAGGTGTCTTTGTGTCGGGCTGTTCCCAGCACCGCAGAGCTGTGGCTGGCACCCCCTTTCTCCTCCCGTTGCCCCTCTCCCCCCTGCGCAGCCCCCTGCTTGTGTTGCAGTTCCTGCACGGCCGAGGCCAGAAGGAGCTGAACGTGCAGATGGTGCAGACGATGAAGATCGGCTTGAAGGACCAAAACAAGGGGCTCTTCTCCATCTGGCAAGAGATCTTCCAGCTCCCGCGGGTTCAAAGGTAAACGGGGAATTTGGTAGGTCTGTCTGGCACATGCTGCTTCGTGGGCCCTGCCTGCAGTGGAGAAACCCGAACCATGCTGGAGACCGGGCTTAGTTTCAGAAAATCTGGGTACTCTAGATGCTCTTTTTAATGCCCGTTAATTTGATGTTGGCGTTGCCTTCAGTCTGGTTTAAAAGGGTCCAAATCCTCCTTGCTGGTCCACCCAGCACTGCGCTTTCTGTGCGTGGCCCAGGCCCCCCGAGCCCTGTCCTTGCTGCTGTCCGCAGGCACAGGATCGGGATGGACCCCACGCTGCCAAACCAGCTGCTGGCGGACGAGGACGACCTGTCCCACCTTGGTGTGAAGGCCGGCCTCAACGCCTCCTCCCACCGCTTCCACCGCGTCCTGCACCTCGCCAGCTCCTCGGGGGAGCAGGAGAAGCTCGCCCAGGTAGAGCAGCCGGGAGGGGAGAGCCAGGGCTGTGAGCTCCTGTCCGTGCTCCTTTCAGTGCCAGGCTGCAGTGCGGTGCTGGAGCCGAGCTCGGGGGGGTGCTTAAAATCCTGAGATGGGACCACTGCCTGTCTTTAACCCTGCAGGGTCTGTACGACAACTTCCTGAACATGAAGCTGCGGGACTCCAGTCTGAGCTCGGTGTGCTTGGCCCTGGAGTGGCTGGGCTTCTCCGACATGCTGGGCAGGGCCGTGCTGCACGGGCAGAGCTTCCAGCTGATGCGCTACCTGCCCTTCCTGCCCGTGGCTTTCCACCTGCTCTTCGCAGCCACCAGCATCCCCCGGCTCGCTTATCCCAGCAGCCAGCACGAGGCAAGCCCTGGGAGGACACAGTGGCCATGGGCTCTGGCCCCATTGCTCCTGGGGACGCCTGCGCTCGTGGCTGGGGCTGAACTGTCCTGGCCCTGTCTTCCCCCAGGCCCTGGCCAAGCAGAACCACATGCAGAACCTCATCGTGTCCATGGTCTCGGGGATAACGCCCAGCGCTCGCAGCCGCACCGGGCAGCAGTCCCTCGTCTTGGAGGTGCTCTGCCTGCTGCTGGACATCCTCACCCCGAAGCTCCGGCCGGTGAGTGCCCAATGTTCCCTTCTGGCTGCTCTGGTCCTGGTGGCAGGGTCCTGGGTGCTGCGTCCCCTCCCTGAGAGGCTCCCAGGGGGACTGGGACATGTCCCCTGTGCTGCCCTGCCCTGGCGTGGGCTGAGCTGATGTCCCAGACCTCTACGTCCCCAGTTCAGGGTTGGTTTGGAATTGCACCCGATGCAGAAGTCAGAGGGGAGGTGGCACTCAGACACCTGGCTGTGGGTGCACCTCCTGGAGCTGGGGCTGGGGGCTTGGCACAAGTGAGGATTTTGGAGGCCTGGTTCTGGTTCTCCTGCTCCTTTGGCACATTCACCCTTGGGGCTGATGCAGGAGGCTCCCCTGCCCTGAAGCACAGGGTGTCCCTAATAGGAGACCAAACTTTTCTCCTCCCTAGTCGTATCCTCATGGGCATTTGCGATCTGTTCTCATCTTGAGACAAGAAGCCTGCTTTGGGTTATTTTTGTGTTGAGAAGCTGCTCTAGATATCTCAAGTTGTGCTTTCCCCTTGCTCACCTCCCCGGTGGGCCCCGCTGTCCTCCCCAGGTGAACACGCAGCTCTACAGCCTCAAGGAGAAGCAGCAGCTCGCCGACCTCATCAGCACCATGCTGGCCTACAACCTCACCTACCACCAGGAGCGCCTGCCCGAGGGCCAGTACGTCTACAAGCTTGACCCGTAAGTCTCGAGGGGCTGCTGTTCCTCTGCCCGGTCCTCTTTCTGCCAGGCAGGAGCTCGTGGGTGCTGTACCGGGATGAGAAAATGAGTGCACTGTCCCGGTTTTATCTGATGAGCTGGTGTATCAGTAGCATGCCATTCCTGGACCTGAGTCTTGGCTGTGCTTTAGGGATCTTCTGAGCTGTAAATGCTCCCGAGGCTTTGGTGAAATAATACAGACCCGAGCAGAGCTAGGAGCAAAGCTAATGTCTTCCTGGTACAAAGTTAATTACAGAAATTAGCCTCTGTTAAATCAAGCCACTGTATCTAATTACAGCGAAGCATTTTATTTTTTTTCCATGGAAATGCCTGGGGGACCTGCTCGGGTTGTGGCGAGGCATCGCTCTCCTGCCCCCCGAGCCCAGCTGCTCCGAAAAGCCACCGGCAGGGTGCTGGAGCAGTGTGGAGCAGCACCTGGTGTGCTCTGCTCTGCTTCTGAGGTCTGAGCTGTCCCCAGCCCCTGCTGCAGCAATGCCTGGTGCTGCAGGGAGGTGCCGTGTCCTGCTGGCACCCCTAAAAACCATCCCAGTGCATCTGGCAAACAGAGCTGTTTTAACAGCAAAACCTTTTGTTTTCTCTGAGCCGTCACGAGCTGTTTTCTCTTGCAATGTACAGCCAGAGTGGTTTTGGAGACGGCAGTACCTGGAAGGACAGGTGCTGGGTGTTACAGGGAAGCTCGGTGTCTGCACTCTTTGCTTTTCCTGCAGCAGCCTGTTCTGGTGCTGCCTTGTCACTGCTGCTGCTCTTTAAAGGCAGCTGAGGGACTGTGTGAGGAAACACAGGAAGAAAAACGACTTTTTAAACAGTAGATTTGACAGCTGCCTTCTAAACAGCTGCAAATCCATCTGACATGCGAGTGCGTTCCCATTATTTGAAGGGAAACAATACTGAATGTGAATAAAGCACAGAACGGTCTAAACGGCAGACGAAGGAAACCAGACGGCTGCTCGGTGCTCGGGCTGGGCTTCAACTGTGCTGAAAAAGCCTTAACTGGCGTGCCAGCCCTGTTCAGAGCCCAGCTGCTGTGGTTTGCCCAAATGCCTGCTCACGGTTGCATCCCCTGGGGGGGCTCCCTGAGGCCCCCCTGCTTTGTGGCAAGGGCCCCGCTGCCGCCTGTGCCTCAGCTGCGACCCTGTGGCTTGGGCTTTTTCAGGGCAGCCTGTTTTTCACAAACCTGTGTAATTTCCTGTTCTTGCACTCAAACCAAGATTAAGAAGCGTGTAATCTCCCGGGGATTGTCACTCAGCTGCGCTGTCCCAGGGCAGCCTGGGGCTGTACATCCAGCACCACCTGGGCATCTTCTAACGCTGCCAGCACCCGCTGGGAGGGCAGCGGTGGGGAACATGCCCCGGGGTGGGACAGAAAGGGGACAGGGCTGGCAGTGCTGCAGGTCTCACCGTGCATGGTGATGGATTGATTTTCTCTCCTCCTTGCCCCCGTGCACCTGGCTGCTGCTGCTGAAGGAACGTGGAGGATGTCTGCCGGTTCCCAGACCTGCCGGCTCGCAAGCAGCTGACCTACCAGGCCAAGCAGCTCATCGCCAGGGAGATCGAGCTGGAAAAGATGAGGAGGATGGAGGCTCTGCTGCAGGCACGAAACCTCAGCGAGGTACGGAGGGGGAGAGCAGGGGTGGGTGGGCTTTCAGGGGGCCATAGTGGCGGGTCCATCACCTGGGGTGCAGCTGGGCGATGGGGATAAATGAAGTCCTTAGGGTTGGTGTGGGGACGGGGTCTTCCCAAAGCAGCAAGTGGTTGTCAGTGCATGCACAGACCCTGTTAGGGGGCCCGACTGCAGTTGGAGAGGGTCTAGGAGGACGTCTTGTCTGTGTCCCCCTGCCCAGTGTATGGGGTTACAAAATGCCCCTGCCCACCATCCCTGCCCCTACCAGCCGCCTCTGCCTGCTGATGGCAGCAGAGGCACGAGCACGCTGGTGGCTTTTGCTCTGCCTCTGGAAATCCAGGATTAACCCCCTGGGTCCCCACAGCCTGCCCCCCCCTGCCCCTGCACATCTGCCTTGGGCTGACAGCAGGCACGGGGCAGCACATCCAAGCCCAAACAGCTCATCTTTTTGCATGAATTCTGGAAATACTCTAAGTATGAGCTTTAAACCCGTAACCTAGCTAGGGATGGGAATTTTAGTTGACCTGGCTGTGACTTATACACATCAGTGAAGGAGCCAACCTGCTCTTTCCTATCTGGATGATCCTGTTGCTTCACTTTGATCCTCCCAAGGATGCCAGAGCACCCCGGGAGGAGCAGAGCCCACTGCCAAAACCCTCTGCTGCCCGGAGCAGTGGGCATAAGGCAGGAGGAGGTGGAAGTGGGCAAATGTGGAGGCTGAGAAACAGCCCTGGTGGGGGTTGTGTAACTGCTGACTGCCTTGCCGTGGTGCCAGGGGGATAATTGGTCCCTGGGAGCCCCTCCTTGCAGCAGAGGCAGTTCCTCAGGGGATACTTGTGGCAGGGAGATGGTGTAAAAACATCTCTGGAGGCTTCTTGTTTATGCAGTGCCAACCACAAAGTCCCAGGCAAAGAGGCAGCGCACACAGCGTGCCCAAAGCGCTGCCTTGGGCTAATCTGGAGCTGCTGCTGGGAGACAACATGGTGAAAAACATGTCTAACAAAGTATTGTTATCCAAATAGGCAGCAAATAGACCCCAGACTACAGCCTGAAGATGACTATATCTGTAACAAAACCCACAAAATCCTCCTGTGTTTCCCAGATGGGAACACTCAGGTGTTTGTGTGTTGGAGAAAGGCAGAGGTCCTCAGCTGGGGGATTTCTCCCTGGTCTGGACACCCAGGAGCAGCCCCGAGGGGATGTGCTCAGGGGTATTCTCCCCAACAGGAGCCAGCAAGAGGCCCCGATGAGCCGGCAGAGAGCAGGGACACGGGGCCGGCAGCGCCCCAAAACCACCAGCAGCGCCTGGAGCACATCGTGAGGAGGGCAGCGGTGGAGGACAAGGTGAGCGGGGGGGGGACAGTTATCAGCAGTAAGGTCGGAGGGGCCTTTACCCATCAGTGGGCTCTGCGATGTGTCCCTGGGGTGTTCCTGCTGCAGCCATCTGGCCATGAAACCCCCACGGCCACTCTGTTCCCTGCACCTGGGGACATCAGTGCCTGGGGAGGGGGAGCCTGCAGCACATCCCCTGAAGGCCCCAGCTGTGGGGACGGGAGATGTGGCAGTGCCTTCAGCCCAAACCCCATCTGGCTGCAGCTGGGGAGGTCAGTGGGGAGCAGCTGGAGCAGCACCAGGGACCAACTGGGCACCATGGGGCTCTCCTGGTCCCGTGCCACCACCCCTTGTCCTGGGCTGAACTTCAGACTTCAGCCCTCAGCAAAGCCCCGTTTAGCACAGCAACCCCTAACATTTGTCTTTTCCTACTGATTTTGAATGTTGTTTGCATTTTACCAAGGCCACTCGCCCTTTTCTGCGGGATTTGCATTCAGCTCCTGCTCGGTGGCTTCCTGCTCCTGCGCCGGGGGTTGGAGCAGGCACGGGCAGGGCTGTGCTGACCCCCACCTTGTTTGTTTTCCACAGCCTGAGACCGACTTCTTCGGGCGGCCGATTCTGCGGCAGAGGGTGTCCACAGCCCCGGGTAGGTGGCAGGGGGACGGGGTGCCCACAGGTGCTGCCGGGGGTCCCTGTATTTGCAGTGCTTGGACCCCACACACACGGGTGCCCAAGGGGGTGTTCTGTCCCTAAGCCCTATCCCCAGCCCTGGGGAATGCTGGTGGGGTGGGAAGGGGAAATCGGGAAATGAACTGAGCTGGGGAGCAGGGGGTTGGGGTCCTGCACGTGTCTGTGGGAGCTGAGTCTTGTGTGCCTGCAACCACTCCTGTGCATGGTGTGAGCTCCCCTCTCAGCATCAGTGGGGCTCATGAATAAAGGGGGGGAGTTCCTCCACGTTCCTTACCCCTGATCTTCCCCCCCCCCGTCCCTGCCCTGCAGCCGCTCAGCCCTCTGAGCAAGATTCAATTGAGAGACAGATGGGAAAGGCCGTGGGCAACAGCGACGTCTGGTTCCGATTCAACGAAGGGGTTTCAAATGCCGTCAGGAGGAACCTCTACATCAAGGACCTGCTCTAGCAGGGACCAGAGGGAACCCAGGAGCTACCGGAGAGAGGAGCGAAAGGATAAGCTGGCTTTTAGCTGTCTCACCCTTGCATGGAGCGTGTGCAGATGGTGCTGATATTTTTTTAATAACCAGTTGTTTTGTTTAAAAAAAATAATAAAATAAAAAAATTAATAAAATCTTGCAATATTGCTCTGTTTATTTCATTTATAAACCCTTAGTTGCCATGTTTTGCCTGTTGTGCTGCAAAACTGCATAGCCTACAAGATACAAAAGAGTAAAATCATTGTAAATGTTTTATAAAAGTTTTTTTTTTTCCTTTACAAGTTGAAAAATCAGTCATGTTTACAGAAGTGGGGCAGAGGTATGTGGCAGTCTGTACCAGCCCCAGAGACACCCTCACTCCTCTGCTTCGCCCCATGCCTCTCGGCCACCCTGCCCACCCCGTGTCTGTTTTCCCAGGCAGCCCGTATAAAAAAGAAACGCTTCTACTACTAAAAATAATAAGACAAGATGAGGGTAGGGTTTTTCAGTTGGTCATATTCGGAAGCTACCTAATAAAAAAGTGTACATTCAGCGGTAGGCCGGGCGCCCGGCAGCTGCTGGCGGCCCGCGGCCCTCAGAGGATGCTGCACTTCCCCTTCTCCACCCAGGGGTTGTTCTTCATCAGCTCCGGGTTCAGGAAGGGATCTTCTGGGATGCCGTCCTCGATCCACTTCACGAACCTGCGGGAGGGGTCAGGGGGATGTTACACAGCCCGGGTTTTTGGGGCTGCAGTGCACAAACCCCTCTGGATTTGCTCCGCACCGAATCGAGGCCTGCACATGGTGGGCCTGGGGCAAAGTTTTGCTGTGGGAGCACCATGCTGGGGGCCCCCAGCTCGCTGAGACCTCATCAGCTGCCTCCTGTCCCCAGTGTCTGTGGCTGACGTGTGCTGCCGGCCTCGGCACTGCCCTGTGAACCGTGCTTGGGTCACCCTTTTCCTCTCCCCCCTCACTGTGTAAGAGAGAGGCCGCGGGGATGTCCCGAGCCCCTTCATGGCAGGCAGCAGCGAGGTGCGAGCCATGAAGAAATACCTCTTCATGACCACGTTACACGTTTCATTTCCAGCTTTGCTTTACAGCCTCTGGGTGTCCACCCTCACACCCACCGCCCCATTACAGGAAAGGTACAGGACAGGGCACAAGGTGGTGGCTGAGCCCAAAGCGCTGGGGGGCTCCTGGGGAGTCCCAGAGGTCTCTCAGCTGCCACCACGTCCTGGCCACTTGGGCAGCTTGAGAGGAGCAGGCACGGGGCGTTACAGGCACCTGTGGGGGGGTCTGGGGAGCCTTCAGCAGCTGGGGCTTGGGTGACCGCGGGGGGACGATTTCTGAGCTCGTTCAGGGAGGAGATTTGGAGGGGGTAGAGGGAGGAAGCCCCACCGTCACTCCCCGCCATGCCCACTCACTCGGGTATCGTCTTGGAGGACATCTCCCGCTTGTAGGCCAGCTGGTACTTGAGGCTCTCCACCTCCTTCTTCCACTGCGGCAGGTCCCACTCGTCCATGGCACCTGGGCTTGGCGGGGGCTCGGCGCAGTGGCGGTGGGGGCTGAAAGGCAGGGTGTCCGTGCTGTGTCCCCAGCTGCCCCCCGCCCCATCCCCGTGCTCCCTGAGCTCCTGGGGACATTCCCGATCCCACCCATTGCGGACCTGTGGCTCCGAGAGATTTTGGGAGGTTTTGCTTACCTCGGTGGCACGGCCGGGCACGGTGGTGAGTGCCCGGTGCCGCGCTCTTGTACCCACCCTGAGCCCGTGGGCACATGCAAAGCCTGCCCGGAGAGCCAGGCTGGATTTGACTGCGATTTGGTTGTTGGTGTGTGTAAATAACAAACCAGAGGCTCTCCGGGGTGGGGGGCAGCATTTTCCTGCCTGGCTGTGGCCCTGAGAGAGGGGCAGGAGGGATTTTGGCCCTGCACAACCCTGGTGAAGGCTCAGTGGGGTGTTTGGTGGGGATGTATTGCAGCCCCTAAGCCAATATTTGGGGCTGGGGTGAGATCCCCCTCTCCCAGCCTCACCCCTGAACTGCAGCAGCCCCCACGGGCAGCACCGAGCGGCACCATCCACCAGGGAAGGAGGCCCTGTGGCCCCAGGGAGGGCTGGTGGGGGTGAGGGGAGCAAAGCACCGAGCACCCCGCAGCAACACGGCGAATAGTGGGGACATGGTGGGGAAACTGAGGCACAGCACCCAACTGGGCACAAACTGTGACCACAGCCGCGTGATCCCCAGCTCCCCACACTGTCCCAGGGATGGGTGGCACACGGGGACATCTCCTCCTGCCCGTGGCCACCCGTGACCCCAGCAAAGCCCGGGGCCATGCTCTGTCCAGCACAGAGCAGCACCGGGCCCACCCAGCAGCATCACTTTGCACCGGGGTGGCCAAACGGGGGACACCCCGCATCCCGAGCCATCCTCAGCCCCGTGCAGGGCAGGGCTCAGCAGCTCCGTGCTTCTGCAGAGCATCCACAGGGAAAATAATCAGCACGGCCGGGAGGAGGGTGAGCACCCAGCGCCCAGCATCCCTGTGCGCCCGCGGTCCGGCCTCCCCGCTGCTCCCGCTCCCTCCGGCAGCTCTCCCGGCGATGAAGCATCCCCAGCCCCACTCTGGCCATCCCAGCAGCATCCCAGTGCCACGGCCACGGCCGAGCTCTCCACCTACCTCGGCTGGAAAAGGTGTTAGCAGGAGTGGGGGCTGCGTCCGTCCCCGCCGGCTCGGCAAGCTGCGCTGGCCTCGCCTCCCGCTAGCGCTGCCCTCGCTGTCAGCAAGCCCAAATCCTCTGTGTAATCTATTAATGCACGGCCCGTCCAGCTGCCTCCGACACGGCAAGAGCCGGATAATGAGAGCGTCCTCCCCCCCTGCTGCTCCCGGGGGATTTGGCTCTGCTGAACGTGAGCTCCGGGACGAAGGCAGCGTGCTGGGACCGGGGCTGCAGCGGCGGTGCTGCTGAAACGCGGCTACCCCGGCCTCGGCTGTGCTGGAAGGGCTGGATGGGCCCCGGGGGGACACGAGTGGGATGAGTGCTGGGACATAGCAGCACCCCAGGGAGTGCCTGCAACCCTGCCCGTGTCCCTGCTCCTATCTGTGCACGGATCTGTGCCTGCATCCCTGCCCGCACCTCTGCCCATGCCTGTGCCTGAATCCCTGCCTGCATCCTTGCAAAGCTTTCCTGGGTGCCATCAACAAGGATTTCCCCCCCCCAAATGCAGACCCCAGCCCCACGCCATTGCTTTCTCCTGGCTGGTGGCTGTGTGCTGCTGCCCCTGGTTTTCTTGCATCTTCCCACTTTATCTTGCCACTTTCCTGGTGCTGGCGGGGCCAGGGGGCAGGGATTTGCAGGGGTGCACATGGGAATGGCTTATAAAAAAGTAAAAAAAAAGAAAAAAAAAGGAAAAAAAAAGGAAAAAAAATAAATAATAATAATAATAAAAAAAAAAAAGACAAAAAAAGAAAAAACAAAAAAACAATTGCAATAGCTGAGCAGTTGGAAACTAAATATTTGGCCAGGGTGAAGTTCAGGGGATGCACACGTTGAACAACAAGAGCATTAAAAAGCAGCAATTAGTGTAACTTACAGGGAGGAAAAAGATAAAGCCACACTAAGTGTTGTTAACTGATTAAAATCACCATAATTGAAGTAAAAGCAAAACCGCAAAGGAAAAAAAAAAAAATCAAAAAAATCAAAAAGCAAAACAAAACAACAAACCATCCATATTAAGCAACCATTAAAAAAAAAAAAAAATCTGCCCAATTCCACCCCAAAGCGATGAGCCTGGTGTTGCCAAACTGAGGGGGTTCCCTGTGTGCTGGAGGCTCAGGGAGCAAATGCCCTGCATTGGCCTGAGTGCCTGAGGAAAGGGAGGTGAAAAAAAAAATAAAAAAATACGTACATATATATATATATATAAAATTATCTCTTGTATATATACAATGATCTCTTGCAGTCCCTTCCAACCCCTACGTTTCTGTGATTCTGTGAATAATAAAATATGAAGTAAATATATACACTAGAAATATAGTAAACCATTTAGCATATAAAATGATATAAATATAATAAAACATAAAGTATATTATAATTAACATGTACTATATATTATAGAAGATGTTTGGTTGATTGGGCATGGATTCTAATCCCTGCTATTAGAAGACAGTGACTTATTACGTAGTATTGGGCACAGTTATTATAAAATTAAGTGCAAATCTTCAGAGAAAGGAATTTTCCCATACGTAAAAGACCGTATCATTATCTATGGCGTAATCCTCATGATAAGAACTTTATTCTTTGCTGCTCTCTCTCTCTCTCTTACACAAAGGCTGCACCTCGGATGCCTCTGGCAGCGCAGAAGCCCCTGCAGCCACCCGGGTGCCCCATCCCAAAAGCTTTGCTGCTGCCGGCGCCCGTCCCCAGGCTCTGCGGGCAGCCTCCACTGAGGATCGATAGCACTAACGGCCCCCCCGGCCTCCTAATGGGCTCACCGCTCCCCTGCCCTGCCCCAGGAGAGGATGCTGCAGGGAGCGGGGCTGGGCTGCAGCCAGCGATGGATGGGTGGATGGATGGATGGATGGATGGATGGATGGATGGATGGATGGATGGATGGAGCCACCAGGGGCTGGCAGTGGGACGTGGAGCCAGCAGTATGAGGAGGTGGCCCAGGGGCAGCAGTGCCCGTGCATATTTGTTGGGACAGCAGCACTGGGTGTCTGCAAACAGCTCCGTGGTGGTGGCCTCCTTGGGTCGCCACCGCCTGGACTTTTCCACATGGCACCACCCGCCTGAAGGAGGTCAGCGATACGGCGCGCTGGCCCGCAGATTATCTCGCTGTTGACATCAGTCGTAATCTCCCAGCGCTGCCTCCAAACAATTATGGGAAAGGCTGGGGTTTAGCGATAAAATGACACTGGAGACGGGTTATTGGATTTCTGTGGATTTTCCACAATCTGACTGCAGTGCCAGCTGAGCGGGGCCGGGCAGAGCTGCCAGGGATGGCACAGGCAGTGCCCAGCGAATTTCGGAGCCATTGACACCATCCCAAAGCTGAGGGGGCCCTGAAGCTCATCCCCTCCTATAGCCACGGCCACCCTGGTACCTTTTCTTGGTAGGCTTTGGGCTGGGATCAGGACAAGTGCCCCATGTGCCAAATCCCCGAGGACCCACTGAGGACCCAGCTGCGCAGCCCCCGCCGTGCCCACCCCGCGCAGCAGATTGCAGGGCTCGCATTAGCAACCCTGCCTGGCTTTGTAGATTAAAGAATTATGAACTCCTGAAGTTTTGCAATATTAATGATTGTAGCCATCTGTTAATCTGGCAGCCAGCAACAAGCTGCTTTTTTTTTTAAAAAAAAAAAACAACTTTGCTTAGTCCAGTTATTAAAATGGAGTATTTTTGGTCTGGCAGGCAGCTGGGAGAAAGCTACTCCTCGGTGGTGTCCCGAGGTGGCCGAGCAGTGACTTCACCCCTTCGTCATGGATGCCATCTGTGGGCAGCACCAGCACTGGTGGGCAGGAGCCTGCACACAGAGGACACCACACCAGCACAGCCTGGGTGATGGGTAAAAAAGGAGAAAATATCATGAACCCCTTATCTCAGATAGGGTTTGGAGGCTGGAGAAACGTGTCTTGGGTGCAGGAAGGTAAGGGGCAGCTTTGTGCTCTCATGCTAGGAGCCAGCAGGGATGGGATCTATCTCATGAGACGCGAGGTCAGTGCTAGGATGGACCAGCACCAGGATGCTTTCTGAACATCGGGGTGTGCCAGGCAGCTTGCTGTGGGGTATGCAAGAGTGGGCAAGGACATTTGACATGGAACTACTGTGGCAGCAACCAGATTTAGCTGCCAGCTGGTTTTGTCTTCTTCTGGGACTGAAGCCCCAAATGTGCAGGCCAGGAGATGAGGGAAGGGAAGAGATGCTGTGCCTGTCAAACAGAGCTGGGTACTGCACGAGCACCCAAGGGAGGACAGCACATGCTGAGCACAGCATTTGAGGGTGAGACCCCACAACAGCAGCAAGGCACCGGCCCCCATCCACCCCCCAGAAAGCAGGGGTCTGCCCTCAGCACACGCTGCTAATTAAGGCTCTCAGTGGAACGGTATTTTAGATAACTCAGTTCTCCGGTACACACTCTGAAGGGATAGACTCATTTAGCAGGTTAATTAGTGTCCTTGGCAGAAACAGCAGCAGCTCTCTCCCAGCCCACTGAGCAGAGACAAGGCTGGGAAGCAGAGGGGGGACAAGGCAACGCACGTGGGGGTGGTCCTGTGCCCTCACCCACACTGCTCCACTGTCTCCTTGGCCATGAACTCGCCTATTTGCCCTTTTCTCATACAAATCCACCCTGAGTGTGAAGTTATTCATGTCAGGCTTGAGGTGGTGGGGTCCCAGGTGGTATTTTCTGTTCAGATCTAGAAATATCCCAACCATGCTGTGGGAGCTTAGGATTTGCCCCAGAGCAGAAGTAAGAGCCACACAAGGATGGCTAGCACAAGATAATTTTTTTTCCTCCCCTTAAATATTACACTAGAGGACAAGTTTTTAAACAATTAGTTTATTAGCCCTGTATTTTAGAAATCTTACTCTGACAAACTCAACAGAGCTCTGCTGATCACAACCAAGCACACACATACACCTTACAATCCCAGGCTGAATGATGGCATTCCCTTCCCAGACATTATGAATCTCAAACAATTTCATTAGTTCCAGACAAAGTTTTATCTTCAATGCATGTACTTACTTGCAAGTGTTCTACTTAGTGTTTGGCAGTATCAGCTGTACGTACTCTTGCTAAAACAGCAGAGTTCTGTTTGCTAAAATACAATATCTGGATCAGAGAGCTTTAGATGCATATTTTCTACTCTGAAGTATAGATTTCAATTTTTAATGAGCTCTGTTCATCTCAATTATACCTGGAGCAAAGCAGGGAAAAAAAAAGCCTTCAATTTACCTTTGAGGTTACACTAGTCTGTCTCAGGGTACTGGGAAGATGTTTTCTACTGTGGTTGATTGGGCATGGCTTGGATAGACAGGTACAGTTATTACAAAGTCAAGTGCTAATCTGCAGAGAAAGTCATTTTCTCATACATAAAAGATTATATCATTATCTGTAGTATAATCCTTGCTATAAGGGCTTTACTCATTGCTGCTCTAATTCATTAAAATTCAGCTGCAGATAAATAATGAATAGACATGCTATTTACTTACTGCAGTGGAAGCAGTTCCTGCCCTTCCCTGTGATGGTAAATGCAGACTGTGCAGGGTAAGAAAGCGCTGCCCTCACCTGCTCCCACTCCCTCCCCTGCCTGGCCCTGCTCCAGGCACCAAAAGGATGGCACCGAGGAGCCCACACACTTCAAGCTGCAATGGCTTACTTGGCTTTGCCCTTGTCTTTTTACATCTGCAGAGAAGTGAAACAAGGCGTGAGCAACGCCACGCAGGCTGCCCAGCCCCGCCGCAGGCTGGAAAGGAAGGCTTGTAGAGCAGGGTGCTGCAGAGAGCCCAAACACCTTGTGTGAGGACTAAAAAGAAGCTTAGTGATTGCAGTCTCCTTCCTCACCTCTGTTACACGAGGAATGGAGGCCTTCTACTCATGTAGATGGGGTGAGAAAGATCACAGCACTAAGAATAAGCAAAAAAAAAACCACCTCTCTTAGAAACCAGGATGAAAGACCATGCCACACGGGCCCAGGCCAGAAAACACCACGTGGCCACCCCTGCCACCATCCAACAGAACCACGTTCACCTGCAGCAGGGGACTTCACTGACCCCTGACAGCACAAGATAAAGGCACAGCAACTGCTTACAAGCAAAACAAAGAAACAAAAACTCACCGAAATGACAACATGATGCAATTTCTACAAAAAGTTTTATTAAACCTCAAGTAATTTTAGATGCGTGTAATTTTTTGTGGAAGACTTGAATAACGTAACTCACTTTGGATAACAAAATACAGTATAACAACTTCGTCCCAACTGCCAAAGCAATGCAGACAGGTATCAGAACAGTACAACAAGGCTAGAAATATTTCCATTTCTACCTTCACAGTTCAAAGAAGTTTTCTTAAAACTTGTAGTCAGACTTCAAAAAAAAGACAGCCATCAGCACCAGTTTGCCAGCTATTGTAGAATATAAAAAAGCCCCCCCAATTAGAAAACCTTAAAACTATATATTTTTTTAAGTACAAAAAACAGGCTATGGCTTTTTTGATTCTGATTTCTTGCAGCAAATAAGAAAGGTTCAGGCTGAACCACACTAACTGAAGAGTGGTTTATTTTTATAATTATGCACTAAAGAAAACCAAGGAGTGCAAACAGCATTAACGTACGCTGTTGTACACTAGTGGAGAGGCAATTTTCCCCATTGGAGAAGGTTTTCTAACTGTTCTCTTAGCAGTTGCTCTGCTGCAGCTTTCTCACCCAGAACACAACTACACAATTGTGCAACTCAAAAGCAAAAACTTCTGGTGCTGTTTCGTCCGTGTTTCTCTCCTCATACCTCTTGCATCCGCCGCCTCAGATCAGCATCTCTGTAGGCCAGCTTTTCCTACAACATACAGCTCTTGCCTCTTTAAATGAGGGCTTAATACACATGTCTCAAAAAAAGGACATTTCCAGAACATATCTGCTGAAATACAGCCACTATTCACCACCTAAATCTAGAATTTTTGGTTTTGTCTGTTCAGTTCTTAGGTGAATGTTTTTAAGTGAAGGAAGAGATGACAAAACAGAAAACAAAGAACCCAGCAAGAGGTATATCCAGGGAATACAAGTTGAAAAACGCTTGAAAGTTTTGGCAAATTATAGTTTTTCAAAAATGCTTATGAACTTTGAGACTTCACGATGAGCTGCAGTGCCAAGGGGCAGATACCTTAATCCCTGTGCAGACAAAGAAGATAACATACATCAGTAATTTGTCAACTTTACAATAAATGACATTACTAAATATTTCAAATATTTATCTATTATCACATATCAAATACACCATATATCAATGATTTATTTGTCATTTATATGCTTTATTGTTAATTCTAAGGTACAGAGATACTTACTACATTGTGAAAGAATCTGCAAAGGTTCTTTGCCCATGGACACCTAAAAACAGATCCAAATATATAATTCTTAATCCATTTTCCATAGGGACAGACCTACCCCCAGTTTCAGCCACACTAACAATTCAGTTCAACTTCCAAATAGAGAGGACTCCCGCATCAGACGTACAGTAAAAAAAAAAGACAAAGATAGACCATAACAAAAAGGATCTCATCAAATTCTCTTGGATTACTGCTAGAGCGTACTGTAAAACCTCACAAAATCTGAGATAAGAAGAGGCATTTATTAGAACCGCAAGTTTTTATATGAGCTAAGTTATATTTAACAACAGAGTGAAGTTAGGAATTTTATTTCCTAAGATACATACAAAGGCTTGAGAGAGGGGAAGGAAAAAGCATTTTACAAGGTAAGTTAACTCACATGTTCATGATTTTTACTTGAAAGCTACTAAAAAGTGAATTCTCAACGTTATTCTGCTGCCATCTGCTACGTGTGAATTGAAAGTGTCAGAGCAGGCAGTTATTCTGCCTTCTGGTATATAAGCATCGAGTCATTTCTTTTTAAAACCATTATGTCAACACATAAGATGTAAGGTGATAGAAGTTAATGCTTTCCTGCACAACCCAGGAGAGCAAGGATTATATTTAGGAATATCTAGTGGTCTCCATAGGGACTTATCAGTGTTTTATCCTCATTTGTAATCTAAACATAGTACTCAGACATTTACGGAGCTGTTTTCCACTCCAGCAGCTTTGTGCTGCTGATCAAATCTTCTCTTTTAAAAACAAAAAACCAAAAAACAAACAAAAAAACAGGATAAGACCGACAAGCACAAACTTAATCCTGTCATCAGTTTGCATTACAGTGCCCAGATGTTCCTGAGTCTAGTTTTTAATAGGGATTTACTCCCTCACCACCATGTGAAACATCTTTTACAAGTTTAAAAGAAACGTTGACATCTGTAAACCCACTGTACTCTGGCAGATACACAACAATGTACATTTTGAGCTAATTTGAACTATTTCCTCTAAATGAAGTTTTATGCAGCATTATACCTCCCTAGAGTCCAGTGTCTAAATTCCAACTAAGGTTTTTGTTGTTGTTTTTATAAACCTAAATAGAATGAAGTGAGATGACAATGGCATTAAACTAACAGAACTTGACTGGTTAGGGTTGCACAGAGCAGACACAACATAGGGCACTGGCAAGTTAGAAGGCCATTTAGTTCAACAGGAACATAGAACAATTTCAAATCCACTCAAACTACCACTTTCAGTATCTTTACTGCTGCTAATAATAAGGAAGTATATAAAACAGTAATTAATTTTGCGTTAAATCTCAATTAAGAGAAAGCTACCAGCACTGTTGCAATGTATAATAATTTGCTGTTTGGCTATGATAAAGATTAACACTTACATATGCAGGTTTTCTGTAACTATATTCAGAGCGAACAGACCGATAGATTGCATCTTCTTATGCCTGCAAGTCAGGAACAGGCAAAGGAATTCACCCACATACTGGGGACCAAGGTTTTGCCACCTAAACAACGTAAGACCAAGAAACAGAACATATTTGTTCAACAACAAAGACAAATGGCAATATCTGCATTGCTTTTCTCTTGGTGCTACTTTCTCATACTTCAATCTGCTTTAAAAGTAGTAGCATCTCATTATAGGAATGCAAAAATCACAATTTCCACTTAAAACCTTCTGATTAACAATATATCTATTAGGTAGGCATAGCAATACCATGACCAGGCATTCTTTTTCCAGCTGGAACTATTTCACCATGATAGGGGTCCCCATCAGGGAAAGAGACTTCAGATTGCTGCAGCTATTCCAGATGTACCTTTACTTGGCCAATAAGCATTACTGTGTAAGAAATACTACAAAGCTTTATTGCTACGTGAATGGCTGCACTGGGTGAGGTCAATGGCCCGTCTAGCTCAGTATCCTCCCTTCACAAAAACCGCAATATTTATTTTGGCCTTCTGCAAACCAGATACACAGAAGGAGATGCGCTAGATACCTTTTGTTTAAAGGAACAGATAAGGAATAGTGCTAGCTCATACAGATCTGATGGAAATTAATTGTTGTCTAAGTACACTTGTATCGTCAACAGCTCAAGAACTACCTCCTTAGGTCTGGAGTGCTATTTCCACGCTGGTCGTACTTGAGTCTTACAGCAATTTGCTTAATTGCTTTTCAGTCCGTATATACTTTGTTTCCACAGCATTCTCCTCATCCAAATTCACACCTCCAAGTGATACAACCTTAATCCATCTTGTTTTGCCACGTCAGATTTCCTTTAAGCCCCCTGATTCTTGATCTGTGAACAATTATTCCCTGGTCACCTTTAGCATAGAAAGCTTTGTAGACCATTATCATAACCCCAGGCTCAGATGGTTGAGTCAAGTTAACCAATTTCTCTCACAGAGGTCATTCTATACCTTGAGAAAAGGAATCAGGATCGTGCACAATATTCAAAACAGATGCATCATTTATGTAAGTGTTCTATTGTCTCTTGTTTCCCATTGATTCCCAGCATCTTATTTTCAAAGAGCTAAGGATTGTGTCTTTGCTAAATGCTACTGCTTCGAGACTGCTGTTAAGATTTTTATAAACAGATTTCAGGAAGCAAGTGTTTACTCACAGTTTTAGCATTGTTACTTTCTGCCGACTCAGATCTCTCAAAATCAGATTGACAGTGCCATGGAGAACATGCTCCTGATAGGAAAGATGATCCAGTAACAGCCTCAGAGCCCAGAAGTTATTCTAGGAAAAGACAAAATAAGGGCACTGATTTAACTTAATTGTCTATCATTTCTTAAAAAAAAAACAAACACAAATACACAAAAGAAATTAAAGGTCAAAAAAGCTTAAGGGGAACAACACCAGGTTGGTGTTACACAGATTTTATATTTAATCTGCTTTAATCTCTTAGAATAGAAGTCAATATCTAGGACTCACCCCAAAAGCCAGGGCTATCTCTAGGAAGGAAGTCAAGTATGGGAGATCACAGAAAAGCATCTGTTGTACTGCTTGCACTGCGAGAATAAGACAAGCCTCATGCTGTAACTGCAGGAAGAGATATCCACAAGAAGAGACATGTATTTATAAGTCCACTTTCTCACTACTCGCATATCACATCCAATCAAATCAGCACTAAGTCACTACCATTCCAAGCACACAGGCTAGATGATAGACACGACATCCAGAAGAATCTTACAGTGACCGAAAGATGGAGAATAAAACAAGTATTTCTGTTTCTATAGCATGTTTTGCCTGGGGCTTTCAAAGTCCTCACAGAAACATGAAGTCTCATACCATCACAGTGTAGCAGAAGTGGAAGAATTAAGGGGAGAAAAACTCTGGCCCAAGAGTAACGTACTTGGAGAATAACCTAAATGCAGTTTCCTCAAGAGAGGTGAAACAGAGTAAGATTGCTCCTTAGATAGTTGATTGTATTTAATAAAATAACCCGTTTCAAGTCATGCTTCACACCTGAAACCATTGTTCAAAGCAAATTGGGAAACTGTGCTATTCTGAGTTTTGAGACAAACACAC
This sequence comes from Anas platyrhynchos, assembly GCF_047663525.1. NCBI lineage: Eukaryota > Metazoa > Chordata > Aves > Anseriformes > Anatidae > Anas > Anas platyrhynchos. The sequence goes on along the minus strand of NC_092601.1, from coordinate 18,338,839 downwards.
TGTTAGTATCAAAGGATAGCTTCTAATTTGAACCAAACAACACAAGATTATTCTATGTGCGAGATTAATACAGAATCAGGGATTACCAGCCCTCACTTTGTAGATGCATAAATTTGGACAGCAGTGAATTTAAACTTCTCCTGGATTGAAGATTTTCTTGGAGTCAGACCAAAACAGGCCCTAATCATTTCCTTACAATCCAAGATTTCTGCTCTAACCTTCAGACTATGTGAAGAACAACAGTCTTATGCCATTTCCCCAAAATCTTCAAGCCCTCTCTTAACAGCTTTTCATAATAATACAACTGCAGTATCTTTGAGAGCTATAAACCAAGTTGTCAATTTCCTTATTGCCAGATGCACACTTACTTGAGGAGAGAAAATAGCAGGTGGTAAAGAAACATTAACTTTTGCCTTCAGTTCCTGCAAGAGACTGCCACTGGCAGCCAGCACCCCCTGCAAAAGAAGTAACGAATCACAAGTCAAAGAGGATGCCTACCTACTTTACAAACTGCCCAATATGATCTCCTTTAAAGTGCTTTCACTTATTTTCAGCATTTTTACAGATGCAGTTGACTGTTCAACAGCATACACACAGAAAGTTGAGGCTCTGTAGCATTAACTAGACGTATCATTTTAACCTGTTATGCTTAGCAGACACTTATTTCTGTTCTTGTCAAGAAAACACCCAGGTACTGACTCTTAGGACTCTTTGAACACATTTTTCTTAAATGGCTTTCCTATCCATTTTGCAATTGTCTGATTCATCTCAACATTGAACAATATAGAATTAGTGTTCAGCATTGAGCTGCAAAAAGAGTTCATCTATTCCCTATTCACAATTTTTGCAAAGTATTACGTTTGGCACATACCATAAAAATATTTGATGAGGTAGTGTAACATTAACCTTAGTATTTAAAAGGATGAGGCAATGCCCACATCCAATTATGTCTTGTATAAAGCAGAGACAACAGTACTTCCATCTCAAAGCCCTATTTCAGTTACCTCTTGGAAGTCAAGCGGTGGCTCTTTCAGTGACAGAGGATGTAGGTGCCCATTTTTTTCTAGCAAACGGCTACTACCCAAAATCATGATGAGGGAACTCCAGCATTTAGGCTGAAACACAGCAGAGCATTTGTTTTACAGTCAAATCCATGTTTAGCAAACTTTAGCAATCAGAGTAAGTCCCTTTGACATGCTGACTTGCATTCACTCTTCTTCCTCTCTAATGGAACACCCAGGCAAAACTACACCCAAACTACATGTTAATGCTTGGGGTTTCCCCAATCTCATTTATCAGGTTGCAAAACAGCCCACCTATTTTGCCTCACCTGTAGTAAAGTGAGGCTTTTTTCACCTGTTTTATTTCTATTGTTTGAGCCATCAACAGACCTGCTGCTGGTGTGATCATTACTGCTATGATTATTTACAGTGGGGCTGTAAGAACGTATACATATGGTAAATTTGATTATCACTACTATGGCATACTGCAAAACTCAGTGAATTTACAAGAGCTGCATACATACAAGATTTGTCATAATTTTGTCAGAAAGGTTCCAGCTAAATCAAGGGACCATTTACAAAACTTGACACGTTTTGTGACAGAGCGCTGAACTATTATCGGAGAAAAGAGTTTGTTTCCTCCCCTCCCCCAAACAAGACTTTTTAAATGATCAAAAACCCCACAAGTAAAGCAAAAGTCTCACAAAGGTATGAACCATTCAGAGAAAAGGGTCCTGACAGTAAATCCTTTCATTGGAGAAGTAACTGGACAAAACAGATAATGTACAAAACCACTCAATGGGGCATAGAAAGAGTTTTAATACAGACTCACATTCCTATATAGTGACAGATTGCTGTAAAGGAGTTTGAGTGCCTGCTTAATTAGAACAGCATCCTTCAATGGAGACCCTGCAAGAAGAAAAATCCAAGACTCTTTTTTATTGCCTGAATAACTACAGAGTATGGATAAAACCAAGATAATAGTTTAGTTGCAGACAGGTTTCTACAGAAACTGAAAGAAAAAAAAAAAAACAAAAGCATCTACAGCTATTTTTTTTTAAGAATATTTTGCTGTAGTTCTTCTATGCAGAACCTACATGCTATCCTAGAAAACTGTAAAAAAACTGAATGAAGTTTAGACTTCAGAATGTCATTAAAAGCTGTAATTAAGATTCCAAACGTTTGAAAGCAAGAAGTTACACTTGCCAGTTGTAATCCAGGGTGCAGGTTCTTGAATATCCTTTCCAGTGGGGACACTGCCTGTTCTGAACATCTTCAGGTAGACCTCAAACTGAAAAGGCGTTAGCCGACAGGCAGTGCAGCATGCAAGGCTATTGACGGGAAACAACAGAGAATGCGCCGCATCAAGGAAGTCTCCAGTTTTACACAAATAGAATGGGATTTTATCTCGAAGGTCTCTTAACCTGGAAAGAAGTAAATGCATAATTTATTTTTGTTCACTCTAAGTTTTACACTGCATATGTATATACCTGATTAAGTTTGAAAACTAGTAAATTACATCCAATAAGGCAGAATTTAGCTGTCGTACAGTATTATTTTCACTTGGTAAACAGCTGCCAAAATCCCGCTTTTCTTTCTGTCATTTTATTAAGATATTGAACAAAAGGACAGACTGGGACACAAATCTAAGGAAAAGAAACAAGAAGAGCTATTTACCCTTTGGTATCATTGCATTTCACAGCTCTCAGGTAGCGAACAACTTCTTTATAGCTGGGTAGAGAAAAAACAAGTGGGTAGGAAAAGAAAGAAAGCATTAAGCTGTGTACATGTCAAATATTACAATTCATGAAGCAAAACAGTAGTTCCTCCCACATAAGAGGTATTTCTAACCTTTTTTTGCAATATAACTGGCAGAAAGAGAGACTGTTGGAAATAAGTTCCATAAAGACACTTTGGAACACAGCAGATATCTGAATTAAGGAGCTATCCACAGATCATCTCTGTACTCTAGGAAAATAGAACAGGAGGCTGGGAACAGGAGCGCCTTTAAGTGGATTATATTCTTCTGAATAGAAGCTTCAGAAGACTCAGAGAGCAGAACACACTTTTTGCAGTTAATAACAAAGTTGAATTTATAAAATGAAAAACAAACAAACAAACACAAAACGAGACTAAACCAATCTCACTTCATTTTGTCTACTAATCTCTCCACTCGGGCCTGTATGACAGGAAGCGCTTCCCACAGAAATATTTTTCTTCCTTTCTGTGTTCTTTGTCCAGTGGTATTCTGGCCTTTTAGAACAGTGGTGAGTAAGACATGATCCCATGGCACAACGTTCAAGCTAGAAGCACAAAAAGAAATGTTAAGTGTATTTTTTTTAGTGCGCCATAACGTATTTCCCTTAAGTAATGTGAAGACTTATTAATAAAACATTTGAAGTTTACAGTTCAATTTGAGGGACAGAAACACAAAATTATCAATATGCACTTAGCAATGGCATCAAATAATTTCTTACTATGGTAAGGACAGGATAGGAAGTAGCTAATACTGAAACCTTCCAATAAAATGTTCATTTCTGTACAGCTGTTTTCAAATAAGTCAGCTGTATGAAAATATACTTTGTAAACAAGAAGCAAAGAACATACCTATTTGAGAAGCCAAAACAGTGACACGGAAGTGAAATGGACTGGAAAAAATGAATAAACTTCTCATATAAATTTTTTGGGAAGTCACACAACACTAGCATCCTCTGAAGTTTTGTTGTGATCCTGTTTTAAATAGAAAAAACAAAAAGAAAATGTTAACGTTAAATAAAATTGCTATTTAAATTAAAAAAAAACAACATGGAAAACTACAGAGAGTACATATAGATTCCTTCAGTTAAATGTCAGACAGTTTGGATCTGTAAGTTTGTGCTTTAAGAGTTGCAGTGAATATGGATATTGCTCTTATGTTATTAATTGTAAACATCAGTGCAAGCATGTGTTCTGTGGGCTTATGCTTTAAAGAAGATCCCCAATGAGTGTGCAAGAAACACTGCAGCAACGTCCTGTAAGCTCGATAAGGAAACTGATCAACCTAAGCTCCTGGCAGCTTCAAAGCTTGTGAAACCATTTTTGCCTTAACTGAAAACTGAAGATAACACACTGACACAAAGAGCTTGATTCTTTTGAAGCTGGGGGAGGGAGGCAAAGAAAATCCTTTTACTGTTCTTTTAAAGTAAAAAAATAATAAATTCAGGAATAGTCATTTAAAATGAAAACTGATAAAGGATTTAGGTTATACCTGTCATAGAGGTGAGAATATTAATTGTTTTTGAGCGCTCCTAGAAAAAAGTTAATTCTTAATTCATTAACCTTCTGTTGCAAGTGAATTTCAGGTTAAAGGTGAAAAGCTAAAATGAGAAATGAATTAAGCCAAGTGAGCGAGATGTCCTCATTCGTTAACCTCTGGGGGAACTTCACTATGTTACGTCCCCGACTACTCCATCCCAGTGGAGGACTACAAGGCTGCTGTTTTGATTCTGAACAGATGCTATTTACTCTTCGGCTTACTAACCGCAAGTAGCTACCCAACACCATCTTTTGGTCTGGCCCTACAGAACACTCCTAGACTACAGTCTAAAAGTAATCCATCTTCTTGGCTTTGAGTTCACTATCAAGGTAGTCTCCTCTGAGGCAACAAAGAAGGGTTGAGTCCTTACGAGGCTCTAAGCAAGGCTGATACTGCTCTTGTCCTTCACAGAAAGGGACTAAGATGCAGAGATGCTAAAAACCCCGATTTGCTGCATACAATCGTAGAATAAGAAAGCATGCTGAGGTCCCTGCTTATTAGGCTGACTGGTGCGTGTAGTTTTCCATACTCTTCTGTCTGTCCCTACACATCTGCAGTCTTCACACATGCAGCTCGCTCTCCACACCCTGCTCAAACAAACCAGTGCCTGACATTGTATATTTAGGTCCTGTTCCCCAGTGCTACAGAACCATAAGACTCCATACCTTTATTTTGGATCTGTCCAAGTTTCCTTAAGGCTTTTAAGAGCTAAAGCACACACTCAAACCTCAAGTGCAAGCAGAATGCTTGCATCTAGCAACTATCTTATTGCCATCTCAGCACTATGTGATAAGTCTTACCTTTGCAACAAATAAGGGACAGCAAGCTTTAGCGAATCAATATGACCATGGTTCTGCCAGCTTCTAAGGGGGGCACAGAGAAGGGGAGGGAAAGAAAAGCATTAATTTTTTGTTTTTCCTGCATTTTTACTTTCTCTGTACACAACTATTTGAGACAACACTTTTCTTAAAAAGCATTGGGAGCTATCACACTAATAATTGATAAAACAAGTGATCGAAGTGTAAAACATCCTAGAGCTGGTTTTCAGCAATACCTAACCAACTAAAGCACAACCCCTCTGGCCCAGTCACAGGGACAGGAAAGCGGTACCTATCCTTCTAACATGTTGTATTAGATCATTTTAAGCACATCTGTGCTTGCACAGGGCTGTATATCAGCCCACAAGAGGGCCAAACCACATCCTATGTGACTACTGTGAACGCTGTGGGATCCACAGTAAGTGTACAGGGAGACCTACCCAAACAATGGTTTCAACCTTGATAACTCCTCAAAAATAACTGCAGAGGAGCTGCTGTTTCTGGCCTGTTGAACTAATCCACACCACATTTACTGCTGCTTTTTAAGAAGCCTTCAATTCTAGCTCCAAAATATTTAGATTCTGTTAAGCAAAGTTCCGGGACCTTGCTCGAGCCAGACAGCAATCAAGTATGAACCAGCCATACTGTAAACATGAAAATAAAAAACAGACTTTAAACACTGTGCTGTTTATTTATTGTTCAGTCCTCCCAGCAAAACAGGTCAATTTCCAGACTTATGGGACAGCTCTAAGACTTACTACCTGAAAAGCATCACGTCCTCCCTTCCAGTTCAGAAGCAGATGTTTCTTCACATAATGCAGCTTGCACACATTCCGTTCAGGAACGCTCCCCTGCCCTTTATCTTCTCCCTTAGAACTGATTCCCACCTGCCACCATCTGCTGTCTGTTACCCTCTCTGCTTCCAGTTCCCATCTCAAATTCCATCATCAGAGATCATCTCTCCCCTCATGGCTCAATCCCATGCAACTTCTTCCTCCCACATGCAACCTTTATCATTCTCTGTCCCCCAGAATCCCTCCCTGCAGTCAGGCTCATTTCTTCCTCATGCATACTCATTTTTCCCTCGCTGTGCTGCAACCAGGGCTATGACCTTTACACTGTTCCTACCCTTAATAAATGGAAAACCAGAACTCTCTCACTTTATCTCCTCCTTTTGAGGAGCAAACAAAGATTACACACTAGATATGGAACCGGATACTTACAAAGCAGGGTCTTTATGAAGGGCTAGCTCTTTAGCTGCTCCCAGAAGCATAACAGCAGTAGCTTTAGGATTCTCTCTTTCTGCCTGATTTAAAAATCTTGTTACCAGTGCAAAAACTCCAGAATACCTAAGAAAGTTAAGCAGTCCATAAGATAGAGTGTCTGGAACAATATATTTTGTAAACAAATGGCAATTATGACCATCCTACTGTTGGAAAGCAAACTAACTACCTTTCCTTGAGAATCTACGACACGGTGACATGGCATTTGCAAAGCATTACTTTCAGTATTTTAAAGGCATATACCACTGAGTAAGAACTAAACCCAATCCTAACAAATTAGTAAAAATATTGAATTTAGTTTCATGCTTTCCCAAATTGTTATGAGGAATATTAGCAATTGTCTTCTCATAGAGAAAGAGACATATTTAAAAATACACTTAAAGGAGTTTTTGAATTGAACTTGGATGTAGTTTAATTGCCAGCTGACCAGTTAGGTTCCCTCAGTTAAGTTCCCGCTATCTCAGGTGCCATGACTCTAACTAGCATGTAATTAAAGGAAAGCAAATTTGCACTGACCAACATGTACTGCTAGTTGTGGTGTCACTTACTTGTATACAACCTCCGGGTTGCGTGACCTGCAGATACTGCATTGGCCAGGAGGTAACTTTGGGAGACAAAAGCATTCATGTTGTATGGGAGGTATTTTTTCTCCAATCAAATACTTATTATATTCCACAGAAAGTTCCTGGATAAAATTTATTAGAAGATTTCCTAAGAGGGCAGGCAGAGACGTAAAACTGTTAGTGCATCCATTTTCTTCAAAACTAAAAGAAACAGCAAGACATTCATAGGTACCCTGTGCGAAGTGTTTGTCAAATCCCCTGCATGCAATCTTAATGGCCAGGCATGCTTTGGTGCTTCTTCCAGGGGGAGAAAAGTAGGAAGCAAAAAAACAGAACTGCAGATCTGTCTGTTCCACAAATGGCCCAGGAAAGGGATAGCAGAGAAAAGTTGCTACCTAAATAATTCACCAGGCCTTTGCAAGGACAGCTATAGTCCAGACAAGCAGTCCTCATAGATTTTAAGTATCATCGAGCCACAGAATGAGCAAACACAGCCAGCCACAGGTCTCCCAAGACAGTGTAAGTGCACTATGCTTACCACCATGCCGAAGGTCTGCATCTATTTCTGTGAGCTCCAATTTGAACATTACAAGAACACCAGCCAAGGCAAAATCACGCTGTTCCTTCCAGAATTTGCTTTTGTTATGTGCGTTGCAGTGACAGAGGGAAGAGGTCGTCCAATTCTGGCACTATTTCATGAAAAGGGAAAGACAGGGATAAGTTTTTTTTTTCTCCTCCCAAGTTAAGCAGACAAAAAGTTGTTCCTCCAACTCAGTGAAGGACTAGAATTCATTTCATGCTTTACAGAGCTAGTCAAAGCACAAGGAGGTATTCTGACAGCTGAGGCAAGAGACCAATGCAGCAATAGCTTGCTACCGTGGCTTTAAAAGCAGGAAAAAAAAGACAGGTCCTCCCTCTCCCCACAGTTTTACCCTCATTAACGAACACCTTACAGGCAGTTAGGCTTCACACCCTCCCCCTTGTAAACTGGTAACAGAACGTTGTTTTTGCATGTTTAGCCCAACTTTACTCACAAAGTAAAGTTTGCTGAATTCTAAAAAACAAAAGCAAAGCAAAGGAGAGATACACAAAAGATCCCTCCCCCTAAAACAAAACGAGTCACACCAGAGAAACAAACAAACAGAACAAAACAATGCTCCCCCCTACTTCGCCCCCTACACTTTGGTTAGGAATATCTAAAGTTTGACCTTTGCCTAGGGCAGTGAGAAACAGTCTGATTTAGTGCAATGATTCCATGAAATACACCATGTGCCCAAGGAAAAGAGGAGGTACATTTGTTTTTTATCAAATGAACATCTACTCCAACAACTTACTGGACTACTAGAAATAAATACAGACACTGGCCATGTGTTTAGCGCTGTGAAGCTGACTGAGATGAACATTTAGAAGAGGAAATGTTAAAATAATCAAATTTAAGTTCTGTTTATTGTTTTAGTGTGCATAAGAGTGATGTCTTTTAAAGACTTCAGGAATTCAGTTTACTCAAAGTTGTGCATTTTTTTTTTTACTACAGTTCTTCCTTACCTCAGAAGCCAGTTTATCACAAATGTAGCAGTAGCACTGACTACAAAAATCAGCATTTTTTCCAAGGGGCGAGCACGTATCACATTCCATTCTCCTGCACAGTTAAAAAACAGACCATTACTTACAGAGCTGGCTGTGCCCTTATCCAACTCTTTCTGCTTGTTAGCTGTTCAAATGCTAACAAGGTTACTTGACAAGTTGGCTTAAATGTAGGAAAGGAAAGCCCCATATCATCCTCCATATCAGCGAACATACTCAAACGGGTGTATTGTACAGTCGTATCTGGCGTGGGGCATCACATTTGCTTGTTTACAGAATGTAACCATGAGGTCACATTCCTCGTCTACAACCTCTTCAGTTTTCTCCTCTTCCACGGCGGTCTTTTCTGTATAAACGAGAAAAAAGTCTAAATGAGTAGAGAGGTAACTACAACTCGACAACAAAGTCATCAGCTACTAAGAGTTATTCTTTGAAACAATAAGGTGCAAGTTTTCTTATGGTTGCATATGGTGCAAATGGCACACAGGAATAGGAAAAAAGACTTGCACATGCTATCCAAAGACAGGTAGGAGAGGCTTTCACAGACTTGTTTTGTGAGAACTTTCACAGGTGAGCAGGAGCCCAATGCCTACCTGAGGGGTCTACCAACAGAACCGAAGTCCCAAGCGTGCTCTCAGCTTCGTCATCGCTGATGAGGATCACACCCTGCTCCTCCTCCCCCTTTGAGGACCCCATGGTTGCCAAAGCTCGAAGGAAGCACCACGCTGCTGGGCAGCAAGCAGGACACAAAGCTCGCCCCTACTGCCCTCGGAAACACCCCAAAACGCCTCCCCCAAAGCCCCCAACCCCTCAGAACCGCCCTAGAGACGGCGCCACCCAGCCCTTACCACAACCAACAGCCCCCAAAACCTCCACTTTTCCACCCAAACCTCAACGAGGAGGAAGGGAGGGACAAAATAAAGGGCACAGGAGGGCGGGAGCTGCCCCCCTTTGGCGGGACCACCGCCACTCACCGCCCCCAGGCCCCGCAGGCCGCCCCCACCTCACGACCCCCCCCCCCAGGTCCCCACCGCGCTCCTCAGCGTCCCGCCGGGCCCCGCCACTCTTTGAACCCCAAACCGCTTCCGAGGCGGCGACCCCATGAGGGCAGCCCGCCCTGAAGCCGTCCGCGCTACTTCCGCCCTCACAGCGGGTTGGGAATGGCTGGGAGGGCAGTGAGGGGCCGCCATCTTTGTTGTGGGCAAGGGGGGTGTCCCTCATGCCTAGGGGCATGGCTGGCCCCCTGGTGGAATAAATCCCTAATAAACCCCTCGTCCTTCACAGCAAGGAGAGGGGGACAGGAATCATGGCAGGGTGTGATCCTGCAGGGCCCTGTGGTGTGCGAGGTGCTGTCTGAGGGAAGGGGGAGGCCGCCTTTCACGCCTCATGGCAGCCTCCTTTTGGATCTAATTTACTTACTTTATATTTAAAGACACCCGTGGTGTCTCCTTTTGGGGGTCTCCGTGACTGAACCCCACAGATGTGGCCCCAAACACCACACACACAGTGAAAAAGTCGCTTCCCTTCCAGCCAGGCCCAGCATCCACCATCACGGCAGCTGCTCACGGAGCTTTGCTGCTTTGGGCATCACCAAAATGTATTTTTTTTTTTTTTTTTTCTGGAAAAATCCCAGGGCAGATTTCTCCTGCTGCAAACCCAGCAGGTGATGAGCAAGATGCCCACGTCCAGCAGATGTTTGGGATTTCCCAGGAACACTAGATGGTACCAGAGCTCCACACTGAGGCCCCGGCAAGCATCAGCCTGTGGGACCAAAAGTGCCTCAAAAGTGGAAATTCTGATACACAGGAAGCTGAAGATGTAAAGCTGCAATATATTCATAAGCTGTTGGCAAAATAATCGCCTTTTCTATGGGAAAAAGCAGATAGGGTAATTGTGAATGAAATAAGGACACTTTTCATGTTTTCAGGACAAGCATAACAGTACTGTTGGTTAAAAATTATCAGCAAACAGAAGGTATTACAGAACCTTTTAGGAGAGCATTTGAGGACTAATACCCATGGAATGGAAATTTTTCATTACTAGTAGTTAGTAGTACAAGGAAAACCTAGGAAGTATTTTAATTTAAGCTGAAACTGCTGTTAATTCATAAAAATGTGGTACTTTTCTGGTATTGTTAATAATAAAAATTATTGAAACAACACTTGGAATATGATTATCTTTTTTCTGTAAGAGGCTGCACACGTTTCAACATGCTGCTTGAAATATTAATGCATTAAAAATGCCTTCCTGCAAATGAATATTTATTCTATGGATAATCTTTAATGTCTTCATAGCTTTCAACACATTTGGGCAAAGTGTTTCAAGTTTCTGTGCTTACAATGAAAAATTTAAACCCGACACCTAAATAGGTGGCCCGATTTCAGCTGCGTGGAGCACTTTCTGCGGAGCCATCATTTCCCTCACATAGTTGCCTCTGTAGCATGACAGCGTTTTAACAGCCCAAAGTAACTCAACACAGCAATTTAGGTGATGAAATGAAGTATTGAGATAGCAAGGAGAAATAATAAAGGCAGAACTGGCACCTGGCCAGCAGAATTTTTCTGAATACTCCGCTCTCATGCAGAAGTCCTGGGAGATGATCTTATGGCCAAATATGGTCAGGACTCAGCGCTGTGTTTCATCCAAAACACAGCAACACTGGTGTTTCCTCTCTTTCCAGATGAAGAGTTGGCGTCGGCGTCCTATTTTTAGTGGTGTGGGTGTAAAGTATGTTGGTTAAATTTTGTATCGCCTCAGCTCAGTCTGCTTTGCCACGCAGCGTTTCATGCCCAGACCTAGCAAAGCTTGAGGTCTGGGACTGACACCACAGGCTTTATGGTCTTCATCTCGTAGGTCAGTGACTTTTGTGTTTTGGGTGAAGAGACAGCTCTCCTGCTCCTTGAGCCCATAAGCCAGACTCAGCTCTCCATCCTGTGCCAAGGCAGAACAATGAGAAAGCATCTGGTGAACTCCCATGGCCACAGCGACAGGACTGTATAATACCCCTGATTTAGGCTGGTATTCAGTGCATTTCAATTCCAACACACCTGGAAATGCAACCGTATTCTCTTCTTATTGTTGCACATGAGAGAAGCAGCTTTCCCATCCCTTCAGAGCACTGACTGCTTTGCTGTGCACTTGCCCCTGCCCTTTCTGTGCAAAGGCAGCAGGAACCTTGTTCTGCTGCTTGCTGGGGCTTGGCACAGCATGGGCTTGTGTTTGTCAGGTGCCTGGAATGGGAATAAAGATTTACATAGGTGTATATTTGGGAACAACTGGTAGCCTCGAAATAAAGAAGTGGAATATAGGCAACAATTAGCATCAGGCTGGGAAGTGAAACCTTCAGGGAGGAATGGAGCAGTCTGGACCAGGTCAAGGTTTAACTGAAGATGCAGAAGACTTCAGCTCAATGGGAGTGGGCTGCTTGGGACTAGGGGAATGGATTTCTACCACTGGCTCCTGAAGTAGAGGTGGAATTCCTCTCTGACCGCAACAGCAGAGCTGTAGAGCAAACAGACCATTAAAACATCCATTCCAAATATATATATATATATATATATATATTCACGTCCCATTTATATTTACTGCTGCTTCATTCTGTTGAAAGTCAAAGGCCCATTTGTATCCGATGAAAGGCTTGGGATAGATCAGTCGGCTGGAAAAGGCTCAGAGGATTGAAACCTACAATTCCCCTCGGGCGAGTGCTAATCCATCAGCCTGCTGCGCCCGAGCAAGGTGCCGCAGATCCGTGCCGGCACCGCCAGCTGACTCCTGCCTCACGCTCGTTGGCCCCAAAAAGGATGTTCAGTGCTAGAGCTGTGAAAGAGATTCTCCTAACGGAGCTGCTGGGAAAAGGCTTGCGGTCATTTCCAGCTACCTTTGGCGTCTCGGCAGAGCCGTCACCTCTGTTACGGGCAAACTTTCCGCGGTGACTTGAAGGCGGTCCCCCCTCCCCTTGATCTTTGAAGTGCCTCTGAGCGCATTGCAATGGGCTGACGAAGTGTCGTCTGTTGTGTGGCAGCAGCGCTGCTCGGGTTTCGTACGGAAACGAGGCTTACGTGGTTATAATGTGTGCCTGAGTGAATGACGGGCCCTCTTCGTGTCCAGAAGTCACCGAGGTGGGAGGGAGCCATCCTTGCTCTCCAAAAGCCAAGATCCAAGAGGGAGGGCTGAAAAAAAAACAAGCCTCACTGTGCAGGAGAAAAAGAATGGTACCAGAGCAAGGGAAACACACGTTAGCTGCTCTGTACCTCTGTCTAAACCAGACCAAGCTTTTCCTTGAACCCTGGTCTTGTGAGGAAATAAGATTCGTGTGGTGACAGCCCATGTATGAGTGCAGCCCTGGTAATTACTGAACTCTGGTGCCGATTTCAACCAAATAGATGGCAGGTAGAAGTCCCAAAAAATGTTGTGATAAGAGTTATGTGTGTGTGAGAGAGGAACCCTCTGTTTATGCCTTTCCTGAATTCAACCGTGATCCAAAACCTTCAAATCTGGGAAGAGGTGGGACAAAATTCCCCATCCGTGGAGAAGCCTTGGTAGCATTCATGCCTGTGTACCACCGGTCTCCCCACACAGGAGAAGCCAGCAGAGTAGTGTCCCCTACAAAGGAGGACAGCCCTAACACTGGTTTTTAAGCCCATCAGGCACGAGGAACGAGTGTGTTGGAAGCCAGGCTCCCTTCTTCCAGCACTCACAGGCTGACCCGGCGTTTTCATGCTTGGAAGAAAACGGTTCGGTTAGCTCCTTCCCATCGTAATTTCTTCCCTTCCCCAAGATCAAATAAAGCAGAAATGAGATGCCGTGAGAAGGACCGCTCCCGGGGTATTTCGGGCCCTGTAAAAGCGGTCTGGTTTGTTGTTTTTTTGGGGGACCCCAGCGGGCCAGGGCAGGGGGACCACAAGGACGCACCGGCGCTGAGTCGGTGCCAGCAGCGGGGTGGGGACAGAGGAGGTGGAGATGCTCCCCTCCACAGCAGCCAGCAGCTCGCGATTTAAGAAACAGATGAACATGAACCGCATTGGAAAGCCTTCAAAAATCTGCTAGCACTCTCTTCCCTGCCGAAAACTGAATAAATCCCCTTCGTATTCCAGGCTCCTAGCGAGACCCTGAAATATTATCAGTGCTCTTTGACACCCTACCTGCCCCTCATCCCACCTGGCTTTCCACAAAACACATTTCCTCTGCTTTCAGGGAAAAAAAAAAAAAAAAAAAAAAAGCCAGGTTCGTTCAAGCTCTGACACTTCTCTAGCACTGGGGTGATCGAGTCTCCTCCGTTTTATATTTGGTATTTTAATAGAGTTTCCTTTTAGACCTTTAATGAGTTTTTATTCCCCTTTGTATAGCAGACGCTTCAGTCCGACCGACAGTTTTACTCACCCCATGTGGAGTAATCCGAACAGCCAGGACAACCTCTTATTCCTGTGGCAAGGCTTCCCCTGCCAACATTCCTCCTTTGCTCACAGCCAGAAGGATGTTTTGACCCTTTCCTCGCCGCCGTCCCACCCACCTCCAGCCCCCCGCGGGGACCTTCCCGTGGTGCAGCACCAGGAGCGTGCCCAGCTCACAAGTGCCTGCCGCTCTTTTTCAGGGAAGGAAAGAAAAAGAATGAATTAAGACAAAACAAAAGCTCACGGGACGTGTAGGCTTGCGGCCATGCTGGGGAGCTTTTATAATTTGCACAACGCACATCGATGAGCAAACGGCTGGAAAACAGGTCTGGCTATGGCTGCTTCATTTATTTGTAATGCATCCCGGAGCCCAGTGCAGGGTGAGAACAAAACACGGGACAAGGATGCGAGCCTGAGCAGCACTGGGGACAAGACCATCCCCAGGACCCCATCCCTTCAGCTAGGGATGGACGCCACGGTGGGGGCTGCTGCAGGATGCCCAGGACATATGGGACTGCATACATGGGTGTTTTAATGGCCAATTTGGGGTGCAGATCAGCATTTTCCTTTGAGTACTAATCCATGAACAGATTTTTAGTTTTGTTCTGCATTTGGGACAATGTAGGTGCCTTCTGCTGTCTGCAAGGCAAGCAGAGTGGTTATAGGCATTTCTTGGGCTTAATTACACGTGTCCAGTGGAGTCATATAATTTAAAAACATATGCCATTAAAGGTTACATATTAAGCACAGCCTTGGTTTTTTGATGTTGCAGAAGGCTTAGACTCATCTGCTGAGAATTAGGAGGTTATTATTCTGCGGAAGCTAATCCAAATTGCTTATTATCCATAGGCAGAAAATTAAAGGAATATTTAAGCCCATTCCACAGATTGCAAACTTGGTGGCATAGCTCTGCAACCAGTAGTATTAGTATCTTGCATTTGATAGCTGCCAATAATTTAAGTCAACTGTTTAACATCTGGCATTACTATATAATGTCTGGCTTAAGCTGTAACCCTTTTTTCCCCCTGCTTTTAGAAAAGGTTTTTCTGCTTTGAGAGAATTTTGATTACTAAAGCCCTTCCTAGGACAGATTTATCCTGTGATTTAACATTTTGTGATGGAGTCTCATTTTGAATCAGTTGGGTAATTGGCAGTGACTTTGGTATTAAACTGATTCATGATGTACATCCAGGCCCTTAAATAATTTACCATTATTGTCTTTATAATCGAAGCTCCTTTTTGCCCATTAAAAACTATTGGAAACAGCCTAGTGATCTGCTTTGATTAAAAATAAAGTGCAGAGGATTGGGAACGATTAGAGACGGCCAGCCTTCCCCTCGGGCTCCTTCCATGCTCTGTCCTCATGCTTCCCGGGCAGTGCACGTCTGAAATAACCACCACCAAGCCAGGCTGCGCGGCACAAAACAAACCTGGAGGGTCTCAGACCAAGTCATAAATAGGAAACAAGGCCTGGCTGCTGAGCCCCAGTGTGCTGAGCCCCGGGATGAGCCCTGCCAGCCCCGGCAGTCCCCCTGCCACCCGGTGAGGAAGGCTCGGCGTCGCTCGGCCTCGGCACGCCGAATTCAAAGCTGTCCGCTTCACACCCCACTCTTCCCCCGGCCTTTGGCAGGGGCTATGATATAACAGGTTTTGCATAGCTGCTAGACATCTTCCTAATAGTATCCCCTGTGAATTCTAAATTTCAGTCACAGCCTCTAAATTTTCATTAAGAGCAGTCACACTGAGAGAATGATGGATTAGATTTTATTGTTGGAAAATCTCCAGATAAAATTAAAGTGCTTCTTTCTTTTCTGAAACCTTTACCTTTCCCCTGTGGTGCCCTATAAATAAGGTATCAAATAATGTTTATCCTTTTGAATTCTGCAATCTTACATGCTTCATGCTTACTCCTGACCACTTTCCTGCCTCTTCAGAGCTGTCACTCGTCAGCTGAGGCTCACGAGCAGACGCACAACCTCACGGAGCTCACTTTACTACAAAGCAGCCTGATGTTGTGCTCCAGTAGCATTTTGGGGACTTTGCTTAAGCACAGGTACACAGTTGTAAATACAGGGTTGTCTTCTTCCCTTTCCTGGAAATCTTTCCTTTATTTCCCTTCTCCCTCTACCCTGGCTCTCCGCAGCCTGCGGGGCCGGCAGACGAGGCTCTGTGTGCTGTCCGTCCCAGATTCTTCTAGCAGATGCTATTTCCTACTGCAGTGAAAAGATGAAAAAAGTGTCCTTTTTGCACAGAGGTTTTAAGCAGTTGTAGCTGCTTTTAGTCTTCGCTTTAAATAAGAAAGCAAGAGCCCTGCGGGCAGTTGGTAGGACGTGTTCAAGAGTGGTGGTGCTGGCATGGTTCATACTGGTGTCAGCTCCTTTAAGTTAAATCCCATGGGGATTTATCCAACAAAGGCTCTGAACAAGTTTTAGACAGCATTCCCCACCCCATCCCTCTCACTTCACAGCATTTTAAATAAATGCAGGGCAGAGCCAAGGGCTGGACCAGGGCACAGGGCTGGTCCCCTGCTGCCTCTGCCTGCATCCCTCGGGGGATGTCCCCTGTCCCCAGCAGGGCTGTGGCCAGCAGCAGGCTTCCCCCCACCCCAAAAGGCACTGGCTGGCCTCTTTGAGAAGGAGGAAGGATTTCTGAGAGGGACAAAGCACCCTTCTTCTCTTTACTGTGCTTCTTGCCAGGAGCATGTAAGTGAGCTACCAGCGCAGGTGATCTTTGCATGTCGAGCTCATTAAAATGATAAGAGTTTGACTAATTAGCATCAGCTGGGCATCAGGCCTGTGGCTCTCACTCCAGTTTTGATGAGCAACCACTGCCCAAAAGGCTAGTACCAGAGCAGGGACCCCAGGCTGACCCTCCAGCACCCGCAGCAGTTGTCTCTGTAACTATTTTCCCTTTAAAATAATTCCTCTTCTTGCACCAGTGGAAAAATTATCCAATGGCCGGGAACCAAATAGGAAAGGATCCGAGTCTCATCCTCTCTGCTGCGCTGTAATGTCATCCCAAAGGAAGCGGTGCTGCCTTGGCCACTTGCAGCAGAGGAAAGAAGCGTCGCGGGGTTTATTGGCTGGTTTTATTGGTTTGTCTGTGCCACGTTTCGCAGGTGGCCGCGCCAAGAAAACGCTGCGGCTTCCCAGAGACGAGGCCTCAGCGAGGCAAAGGTAAGCCCAGGAGAAGAGTGAAAGGCTTGGAAGGAGGAACCTTGTAAATTTGGTACCAGCGAGGATGGAGGGGGGCCAAAGCTGACCGAAATCTGCCACGAAGCGAATGAGAGCGCAGCCTTCCCTGCACAGAAGTCACGACGCCCACAGCTGGGAGAGCGGCCAGTGTTATTTTTGGGCAAGCTTTACGCAAGTTCCAAGCAGAGTCTCAGCAAAAAGGAAGCAAGGGGGAGAGATGGAGGCTTCTTTTTAAGAGGGAGATGCTGGGAAGACATGGGAGGAAGAAGACATGGAAGCAATGAGCTGCGGCACCTACCATGGGGTCAAATACCCTGGGGATGGACAGGCAGAGGGCAGCTTGCTGCAGCCTGAACTTGGTTGCAGTTTGGCAAGGCCCCAGCACTGTGCAAGCAGAATTCAGCTCAGCAGAGACAGAGAGGGGCAGGATTTGGCTGCTTGCTATGAAGTCCTTCAGGAGGAGCAGAGCAAGGGGCACAGGCTAGCACAGGACCTTTAACTCCATTTCCATTTGGGAGGGAGGTGTTGACATTTTAAATGCCGCGGATGATAGAGAATTGGCAGTGTCTTGGATTCATGAAGTCACTGAAAAGCAAAAAAACAACAAAAAAACCACCACCATTTTTTGCTGCCTGTGGTAACAATCCAGCTCTGGGCTATGAGCGGCGGCTCGGTGGTGTTTTTCAAGGGTCAGCTGGGTGCTGGGAGTCATCGTGCTGCTGCTGAACTCATCGTGGCTTCGTGCCCCAAACCCACCCTGCTCTCAGGGGATGGGGCAGAGCATCTGCAGCTCCATGCAGCAGGCACAGCATCCCTCCTCTGCTTCCCCGCCGCCTCCCCGGGGCCCCAGGCTGAGCTCCTCACCTTGTGCCAAGCTCATGGAGCTGAGCAGAGAGCCAGGAGCAGTTCCTAGCTGGAGGTCTGTGCTTGCAGGGCTGCCGATGGCCCCACATCCCCACATAGGACCACCAGAGATGCCACCACTCGGTGTGCTGCAGAGGTGGGATGTGGTCCTTGCTGGGAGCAGGATGTGCAGGGACGCAGCAGGAGCCCCAAGAAATTCAAACCCTGGGGATTATGGAGCAATCTGTATGTTGTTTTGCCAATATCCCCTAATTTTCTCCCTCTCTGGCTAATTCTGATGTTAGGTACACCCAGATAAGCCCCAAGGCATTGTGCTGAAAGAAACAGCCAGCTCAAAGGACACGTGTGGCCTTATCTCCTCCCTGCATTCATTTGAATAAATCCTTCCAAAGATACTTTACATAAATACATTAAGGACAAACGTTGGCTTACCTCTAGGGACTCCGTGTTATCAGTCAGGGCTGTGGGGAGGCTTTTAACTGACTTACAAGGGCACCGCTGTTGCCCTTAGGAAAACGCACTGAAAGCCGAAACCCCCGGACCTGATTCTACTCGCGCTCTACCAAACCGGCCGTCCTCCGGTGCATAGTTTTCCTGTTCATAAAACCCGAGTAATTAATGCTGAGTAACCGCCGAGGGATTTTACAAGTCTCCGTCAAAGATCTGTTATTTACTGAGGCGTGGAAGTTCACCTCGGAGAACATCACGTGAAAGCCAGCGTGAGAGCAACGCTTTAAGGACGTTTTTATCGAGTGGGAACTAAATGGTTTGTGGCAACGAGGGATATCAAAAAATATCAAATGGAAGCTATTCCTAGGTAATTAGCTGGAGCAGATATACTGTTGTTTTAATATGGAGATGAGTATGAACAAAGACCAAAACCAACCGTGTATCCATATATCAGTAAGAACAAATGTCTTTGCTAAGGAACTCATTATGGACTTTTAGAAAGAAAAGCATTTTAAGGGAAACCATCCCCAAAATGTATTTTTTTTCCCTTCATCCAAAATACGGTTCTGATTTTTACCAACGACAATAATTTTCAGAAAGACCTGGATTACCTCGAAAGCTATTTCACTTTCACTCCATTCCTTTTGCCCCTCCGCAGGGAAATCCTCAGTGCACAGTTTCCAAATGTTAATGAACACCAGTCCTGTCTCTGTACCTTTCAGGCCCTGATTCACCATGATCATCCATAAATATTACTTTAAAAACTTTCCCGAGGAGCTCCCGGGGGCCGTGAGAGCAGCCGATGTCAGGAAATGTCAGATATTTCTCCCTCTCCTCCTCGAGATGCTGGTAGCGTGGTTGGAAAAGAACAGATGCGTTAAATGCTGGGAGATTTACAGCCCCCCCACCACACGGGAACCATAAAACGACAATTTGTTCAATTTCAAAAGCAGACCTCTGCCCGTTGCAGGACCTTTCATCACTGTTTATAAAGCTGGGCTTAAAAAGCCCGGGATCTTTTATGATAAAGCGGACACAGAGTTCATTTTTCAACCGTCGCAGCGCCTGGAGGATGGAGACATCGGCAGCTGCAGGGAGCAGGTGATGAGGTGCTTGCAGCAGCCCTTTGTGGCTCCATCCTGCTCTGGGATGGTTCCCACTTCTCTTGGGCACGGAGGTGCCCCTCGCTGGGCAGATTTTGGGTAACGGGGCCAGGAGAGGTTGGGAAGCTCGGTGTGGCAGCTTGAAGGCTGCACAAGGACTGCTGGAAGACTCTGCATGAGGCTTGGGTGACCAACGATGGCCCTCGTACCTGATCCCACCTCCAGTGGGCACGGGGAGGGCAGAAAGCCACCAAGAAGTGGTTTGGTGTCACAACATGACAGTGACAGTCCCGCCTGTAAAACCTGCCCTTGAAGACACCATTTGCACAAACACCCGCAGACCGAAATCACCATCCTTCATCTTGCTCTTCACCCAGATCCTCTGCCTCTAGGGTCAGCGCCGAGTAGCCAGGATGCCACACATCTTTCCAGAGCCCCACACATCACCAGCCACAAAGCAAAAGGAGATTTTGGGATTTGACTCGGACAGTTTCCTCGCCTCCACAAAGCCTACAAGGGTTTAGTTTTGGCCCCAGATCCAAGGTGGCCCCAAACCAAAGCCCTGAATCGCCCCACCTCCCTACAACAGGCCTGTATTCTCCGCAGCGTTGATTTGTCTCCGAATTTGGGGCTGGGTCCTCCTCTGGCATCCCAAACCTGGAAACCAAGCGAGGAGTAAAGCAATCCTAGAGTTGGACTTGATGATCCTTAAGGGTCCCTTCCAACTCAGGATATTCTATGATTCTATGAATCCTACCCACGTAATGGGTGAATAGGAGCAGAGCTCTGCATTTATTGCTTAAGTAGTTGGAAATGATTGTAATGCAGCCAGATTTATTTCTTATATACAGTGGTGGGCTTATTAAACTTCCAAAGGAGCTCTTTAAGCTGTCATTTGGGGTTTAATTGCAGAACACAACTACCTGCTGCTACGAGGTGGCTACGCACCAGTCCTCCTCTCACACACCCCGTTCCTCTGCTCAGGACGAGGAGATTCCCCCAAAGCACAAAGGGTTAAAACCGGCCTGCCTCGTCCAGTCCACCCCCACCTCCCCCAGTTTGCAAATGGTAGAAAGGAAAGGATTAGGGAGGAGAGATTTATGGGGTAGCCCATCACCGAGCCTCAGTTCGCACTTTGATGCTGGGGGACAGCCCCTCTCCAACAAAGGGGCCGTAAAGCATGCCCACCGGTGAGCCATCTACCGGGGGGAGCCAAATCCCTCCTTGGATTATTAGGGGCTCTGCGAGTCCTTGGGAAGAAAGGCTGCACCTTTTTTATTGCCGCGTTATTAATAAAGAGCTGGTGAAATACTTACTGCTGCTCCGTAAATCTTCCCAGGGCAGCAGTCGGCTGCGCAGACGTTGGGGCTGGAAGGAAACAGAGGGGCCGCTGGGCCTGACCTGCAGCCCCCATCCCCGCCACGGTGTCTCCGGACAGCCCAGCCCCGTTCCCAGCTGGCTGCGTGCAGGGATTGTCCTCGAGGCCTGAAGTCCCCCGAGGTGTCCTCTCATCCCCGGGGTGCTGAGGCTGAAGCTGTGCCGCAAAGGTCCCCAGCTCTGAGCCACCACCGGGATGGTGGCCTCACCTTCAAAACATTATTTTGGCCCTTATATACACATCACTTTTTTAGCAGGGGAGGGAGGAATTCATGGACAACCAGAAGTACCACCTTTAAGGTGAAAAATGGCAAAAAAACACAAAACCCTGCTCACTTGAAGGTGACAAGAGCCGTGATGGAGGCCAGCACCCAGCCCCTCGCACGGCCCAGGGCGCAGCTGCCCCCTGCCAGCACCTGCTTGGAGCAAACACCCCAAAAAGCCCCGAGTGCCGAGCCCCAGGGCTGGCTGCCTTTCAGGAACAACAAAAATAAACAGGCCCCCGTGACTACCCACAGCATCCAGCCCATGACAACAACAAAAAAAAGTTTCCTTCCTAATTTCAGCTTCTGGTCATAAAATTTTACTTTCATGTAACAGCATGATATCTGCACAACTGGAGCAGGGGTTTTTAATAAAAGGCAGAGTTGATGTAATATCCAAGCCAAGGTGTTTTTATAAGCCAGAAGAAGAGAGACAGAAACACAGAAGGAAAATAATTTTCTTGAATTCCTTCCAGAAAGGAATTTTATTTAGATGTGCTTCAACCGTACTGAAATTCTCCTTCCTCTTGTTGCAGAGGTTGTTCCCCGTTAAAAGCTGTCCCTCTTAACCTGTGCGTTAATGCTGGCAAATCCAAGCCCCTCATTTCTCCTTGCCTCTCAGCCCTAGCTGTTGTAAAATGTTTGCATGCTGAGGAACTGAGCTGCCAGCGTGTGTGGAGCTGTGGCCCCATTGCCCCAAATCCCAAAGCAGCGTCGTGCAAAGAGGAAGGTGCAAAGTGTATTTCACCCGGCAAGCCCAGGACAATCCTCCTGCAGGGAAAATTCCTCCCTCATCCCAAGGCACTACAAGGAACGTTTTATAAGGCCCGTTTTGGGGCTGGACCTGACCCGCCTTGCCTGACCTGAGCTGCTCCCGGCACCGTGTTCACCCCCGAGCCAGCTCTTCCCACACCCATGAGGATGTCCCAAAACATGAGGTCTGAGCAGAGAATAACGTCTGCTGAAGGGCCAGAAACAGCTCTGAGCTCAGTGAAAAATTACTTCCCAGTGCCCCCCGCTCTGGGGATTTTACAAGGGAAGATGGATCTTCCTATCTGTTTTCCTTTCTTCTTCGGTTTTCAACTCTTGACCTACGCTGTGAGCAGAAACCTCCCAAGCGCGAGCCTTCGGCAGAGGAAATGCTTCCTGCAGTTCATTTGTCTTCGGTGCTCTGCACAGCTGAGACGTGTGGGGCTGGAGCCTCATCTGCCTCCTCCCTGGCTGCCTGGAGGGCAGGACTGGCAGCCCGTTAGTGGGGATGTTGCCGGCCATCCCTCAGCTGCCCCTCTGCAAGCAGGAGGCAAGAATCAGAGCAGCCTTGGGCGCACTTTCATGCAACGTGCAGCCCCAGACAAATAAAAATGGGTGTATTTTAAAAAAGAAGAGGTTTGGCTGCTCACCTGGGCATGAAGAACCAGACCTTCAGCTGTCTCAGACGATGGGTGCATCGGCATCAACTGACCCCACTGATAGCTGGTGGGAGCTGGAGCCGGGATGGGCATTTTCGGGCACGGACCCCAGGTGCTGTCCCCAGGCAGCGGTGCAGGTCCCACACAGCTGCTCTTGTTCACTCATTTGGCCACCCCACCCCAAAATGTCCCTTCTCTAAGGTTAGGGCATGAGACGAGTCACAGATTTCAGACACGGATTTCAAATGCCTTAAAACCCGTAATTCCCAGCCCAAGGTTCAAGGGCAACACATTGCCACAAGGTGTTCTTGCTCCCAGCATCACTCATGGTCCCTGGAAACCACCACAGCAGCAGGACGATGGGGGAAGGACTCAGTGCTGGCACTTGGGCCCACAGCTCTTGTCCCTTCTCAGCTGGACGATCAGTAGAAATGTCCTTGCGTGGTTTTCTGCTTTCTGACAGCTGCTGAGGGGTTGCACAAGATGGGGGTTTAGGTAAGCCCCCTGGATGGACTTCCCACAGCCAGGAAAAGAGGCTTCAAGTGTGTATTTAGGGAGGGAGAGGGGCAGAATCTGAAGACCCCTGTGAGATGTCAGTGCCACGGCTTCTGTCGTGGACTCGGCTGCCCATTTGAGGAGGAGGAAATGTCAGTCCCAAGTTTACAAGCTGGGCCTGTCTCCTTAGAAAAACAGAAATCAAGAAAATAATTTTTACAGGACAATTTGTTGCTTTCCACGCAGATTTGGGAAAGCCAAACTGCCCGGGCTATAGGGCAGCTGTGGAAATGGCCATGGCAGCATCCTGGCCGCTCTGTCCCCTTTCAGCAAGAAGGTTCCCGTGGGTTTACAGCAGCCCCTGCTCCAGGGGAAAAACAACTGCTGCTGTTATGCTTTATGAAGGCAGCAAGAGGGCTGAATAGGAGAGGCCGCATCCAAAGCACAATATGAGTTGAAAGAGACATCCAAGCTCCGTGGCGCTAGATAAAACAAAGCGCACGCACAAAAAAAAAAGAACCAAATGCTGAAATATGTATTTCTTGTGGGTATGAATAGAACCGTCTATGTTTGCCTTGGAGACCGGGGGAAGGAGGCCAAGCGGTTTAATCTCAGCAGGTATTGCTTTTCAGTACAGAGCAGTGTAAAGCCCTCCTGCCAGGCCTTCCCACCCTGCTCCCTGATGGCTGGCAGAAGGGCCAGGGCCGCTCTGCAGCCAGGTAGGAGCTGCACTGTGCCCATCCCGTGCCCGTGTCAGCAATACCAGCACCCCCAGAGGGTCAGGGCAGCAAACCAGCCCTTTCCACCAGCTCTACCCTGCCTTCGCCCCGTTCTCCCCATCCTGCTCCCATCGCTGGGACCACCTGGCCTGTCCTCGCTCCCCGGAGGTCGGGGGCTGTGGGATGGGATGAGTTAGATCAGCTGAAGGCCATGGGGTGGGGTGGGCAAGGGGTGGTCGTTACGCCTTCATAAAAACACTGAAAAAGTGCCAAAAAGAGCTGGCTTTTAATTCAAGATAAAAGTTGATGTGGAAATGATAAAAAAAAAAAAAAACAAAAAAAAACACCCTCAGGGAAGCCAGAGTGGGGTTTGGACCCCTGCACAGGGGTATCTGGTGCCTTGTGAGGTGCTCAGGGGGCTGCAAGACACCTGGAGGAGCAGCTGGGAAGCTGAAGTAGGCAGAGATGGAGATACCTGGCTGTATCCCTGCGGGTCTGGCACAGAGCACTGCACCTGGGGCAGGACTCCTCTGCTCACAAGACTGGGGACAATTCTGCTCTCTCAGCCCTGCCCGTCTCAGCAGCAGCGAGATCCGATGCAGATGCTGGTTAGCAGTGTGTTAGGAGTGTGTGCCACCTGCCGTGCCAGGACAAAACACTTAAAGGTTTCCTAAAAGCCAGCGTGATGTCAAAGCTGTGGCATCTACACGCACCTTGGACAGCCAGCCCTCATTGTTCTCAACAGAGCTACACCGGCCTCTGACAAACACAGGATGCATCTCGCGACAGATCGGTTGTTTTAGCAGTATCCTGTTCTCCAGCTATAATTTAGGAAGCTAATTTGCAGCCTGGAAAGCCACCGGCCAGCAATTCGCAGAGTCTGCACACAGTTTGCAGCCTGTCAGGCTCCCCCGTCCCCGGGCATCCATCACTCTCACACCTCGCTGGGAGTGATGCTGAAATAACAAGCGAGACCCTGCAGTGGTGCTGAGACCCCCGGCTGTACACGGGGACAGGTCTCAGGCAAATAACCTGGTTGGGATGAACATTTCCCTGCTCCCACGGTGGGTAAATTCGGGTTTTGAGCTTGGGGTGGGCTCAGGGATGGGGACAGAGCTCCTACAGAAATGGGCTGGGTGGCTGTGAGCTTGTGGGCTGCCTGGAAGCATCACCCACCCCTGCTGCCAGGACATCCCATGTACCCTGCTCTTCTCCACTACCTACCTGCATCCAGCAGCAAAAAAAAAAAAGGAAAAAAATAAAAAAAATATAAAATCACAGAGAAGACATGTGTCTGTGCCTCCTTTTTGGAGCACGAGGCCTGTTTGCTGCCTGCGCAGACATTCAAAGGGAAGAAAACATTACCAGATCGAAGGCTTTTCATCTTCCCCGACTGTCTCTTTGTTTCTGCTGTAGGAGGAGTGACGGGAAAAGCAGCTGGCCAGGCGCGGGGTCTTCGCAGCGGGACCTCGCCTGATAGCACGGCACCGAGAGGGGTTTTCACCTGACGCTGGAAACAATGCCATCCATAGAAGCCCACATTGTTACCTTGACATTTGGAAGCAATTACCTGCATGTTATGTAAAACTTTTATTAAACGACTGGAGAAATTCGGTAATGTGTTAATCATTGGTTGAATGACATCTGCTTAATACCAGAGATTTTTGAACTGCAGGAGAAGGGTTCAGCAGTTCAGAATGATTACCAAAACATATTGCTCCTTTTTTCGTTCTCCTACGTGTTAATTTTTCAGATTTATTATCTTAGGCTCCTGCGTCTAGTATTTTCACTACATGTCAACATCTGTTATATCTCTGCATTTCACAGCTCTTTAGTCTTTGCCCCATGAAGCCTTAGGCACTCGGATGAGAGACGCAGCCAGCTCTAACCCAGGGCTTATGCAATTTTCCAAACTAATCCAAAGGACAATTACCAGGGAAATTTGGCTCAGGGAAGCACTTCTGGCATCAAAAAGGGATCGGTAGATGGACTCAAACCCAAAGAAACCGGTCAGGTTTAGAGGCAAACTTGGCTGTCAGGACGAGACTTGGGAAGTCTGGGGTGCTGTGAGGCTGCCGCTCCTTGAGAACGTGTGGAGGGTGGAAATGTGTCATGGAAAGATGCTCGGCCCCTTCCCACTCCGGTTATTTGATCAGACAGACCCAGAGTCACTCCGTTCAACTCTGCTGTTTCTCCTGTGGGTCCACCAAAGCCTCTGGTTCCTGCCTTCCTCCAGGCTGCTCCCTGCCACCCTCCCTGCATGGAGGAGCTCTCCTGGTTTAACACTTCTCTCCGAGGCAAGGCTTTGCAGATGACTTTGCTGCAGGTCGTGCACATCCCAGAGGCACCCAGATCTGAAGGGTCTGTGAGCAGCCAAACTCCTGCTGGCATTGGGATGGGCAGGGGCACACACGATGTCCTCTGAGCTGCTCATCCTGGCAGTGACGTTCCTGTGTCCCAGCAGTGATATTTGCATGTCCTGGCAGTGATGTTCCTGCACTCTGCTGGTGATGGAGGGTCCTGGAGCCATCCACAGCGCTGCTTCGTAGCACATTGCATTTTTTCCTGGTTAAAAAACAGTGGCTCCAAGAGGCAGAGCATTGCCCCATACCCCTGGGCACTTGGAATAGGATGGGGACCAGCACCCATCTATGCTGGATGGGTGCAAGAACAAGCAGCTGCCCGCAGACCATCCAAACCTCTCCTAAGGAGAGCTACAGGGTGTCCCACTGGGCTTGTATTGGGCTTAAAAGGTGTGCTGGCCCTGCTCTCTGACTTTCATCCTGTCTATATTAAATATATGGATGTGCCAAAACGGAGCAGCACCGCATGGGCCAGCTGAGGGCGGGCGGTTGTTGTAGGATGTGGGTCAGGAGCAGCAGGAAGCAAGGAGCAGCAGCGCCTCTCGGGGCACCCGTCCTCGGAGCCCTTGTAGAGAGAGTTCACAGTAATATGACTTAATAGAAAGTCTTTTTGCAGGTAATTTCCATGCGCTGGGCTGGATCATGTTCCACGAGAAACGCACATTATATACGAGCCAAACACTTTCGGCTCCCAGCCGTCAAGCCGCGCTTCTAATTTATGCTTTTTTTATTATTTTGTTCCCTCACCCATGATCTGTCCCCCTCCCCAATAAAAATTACAGCTTCCATTTATCATTCTCTTCTGAGGGTTGCTATAAATTCAGCCGTGCCTCGTCTCCACCGAGGAACCTGCTTAACACAACGCAAACGTCCCCTCCCTGCATGGGCTGCATTATTTCGGCAGCCTTACACATCCCCTTCCCGCATCCTCTTTGGGAAGAAAAAAATAAATAAAATAATAAAAACAAACAAAGCAAAATTAAAAAAAAGCAAATCTTGAAAGGCCATCTCCGAAACCACAGAATGCTTGGTACTACACGCAAATAAGGCTCGTGGTTTCTAAAGGGGAGCTTCCTGGTTTATTAGAGATGCTTTCAGTAATTAGCAACAGCTTGGGAGCCAGGGCAGTGACACTTGCTGCCCTCTGAACCCCAGGAGCAGGGGTCATGCAGGAAGGCTCGTGTTGGTTTTGCTTGCAAGCCCTTCTGTAGCTGTGACTTGCCCAGGGCTTGCACTGGTTTTTGGAAGCTCGCAGAGGGGCAAGCGCTCAGAGGTCTGCTTTCTGTCGTCGCAGTGCCGGGAGCCTGAAAACGCTTGTTCTTCCTGACCTCCCTCCTGGTTTGCTGTGGGAGGACAAAGTAATAAAAGAAATCACAAAAAAAGGTTGGGATGGCTGTACTTCCCCCAGGTCTTGGGTCTGTCCTCCGACAGTGGCAGGGCACCTCAGCGGGGAGCTGAAATTCCTCGGGGTGCTTCAGGCAGCCCTGGGATGTGCTGTTTGCTTTGCCGGAGCCTGGCTCCAGCCCTGAGTTCGTGCCAGGAGCTGGCTGGGACACGGGCTCTGTCTGAGAAAAGCGCTGATGGAAACAAAAGATTTTCCTGCTTGTTGCGATTTGTTGAAAAACAAACAGAAAACCCTCCTTTTCTCCATTTAGAGCACAGAAAACCAAAGTTTAAAGAGGTCTTGCCATGGAAAGGAGAACAAGGGGCACCCCATGGCCCGACCTCCTCCCCTGCAGGACACCCTGCCCTGCCCCTCTCCAGGTCGGGGCTGCCGTGGGTGCTTTCAGCCCTGGATTTAAGGAGGAAAACAAGGAATTTTTGCAGAAATTCATAGCAAGCTGCTTCCAAGCCTAAGAAGGAACACAAGGAGGGAAGAAGATTAACACCTTATGTGCAAACCTAGCCAATGGCAAGAATTTTTTGGGAGAATATTTTGGACTCTTTTTTTTAAGACTCAGCCCTTAAAGATGCTGCTCTTCACTCAGAAATGACTTTAAAGCGCTAAGCTCTGGCAGTAGTTCTCCTAATGCACAAATGTGTGACCTTGGATGACACCAACCTGCCAAAAAAGCAGGGAAAAAAAAAGGTGTTGCTGATATTTATTTATTTTATGCTCTGATTCCTCATTCATCATCAGGTAAATTTGCTCTTGGCAGCGCCGGCAACTTCCTCAAACGCAGCCAAGGTGACCACTAAAATTAGCATCAAATCCCAATAACGCTTTACATCATGTGCACGTTATTTTTCACTGGACATAAATTGCGAGGTGTTTCGCTTTTGTTTCGGCTCCCGGGGGGGCAGGTCGTTAATCCGGGCAGCGGTCCACGCTGGGGACGGGACCGGCCGATGCGAGCGACTCCAAGCGTCCAAGGGAAATTTCTGTTCCACTGGAGACATTTTCTAGGTCCTTGCCAAGACGAATTACTAAAACGTCTGAAGAAACAGCACTGACTGAGCCCTCAGACAGTAAAACATGATTTTCATCCTCTCTCATAAATTTTTGCTTAATGAAAAGTCCTCGAGGAGCGCGTTTCTCTGTCAGAGCCAAGGAAAACAACCGTGTGCGTGGCTGAGCAGCACCGATAGCCGTGAAGGCGAACAAGACTTCACGTGTCCCGCTGTTATTAAACATCTGCACCGAAATTCCTCGTGGAGACCTCCCTGTCACCCCAGGCAGGAGAGCACAGGGACCATGAATCCATTGCTTGCCACATCCCTGTCATCCCCAGGCACGGTTCTGAGCTAGAGAAGGGACACGAGGCAGGTGACCCTCCCGGGGGGTACAGCTGGGTGCTTGTGAGGTCGTGGCGTGGTGCAGGGATGCTCACAGCTCCCTGGGGCACGGTGCCAGGAGAGGCGTTTGCAGAGCTCCAGTGGGTCAGGGGGAAAAAATAAATTAAAATCAGATGGGATGATGACTCTTATTAAAAGAAACAAAAAGCCACCACCACCACAGCAACAACAAAACTCCAAAATCCAAGAAAAAAGCCCAAAGCCAAGCAGGTGCAGCCGCACTAGAGGGCACTGCTGCCTGCCAGGAGCCCAAAGCTGGTGGCGGAGTGAGGATCTCCCTGCACACTCCTCAGCTTCCCATGGTGCTGGGTGCAGGCTGCAGTGCTTGCAGTGCTCCATCTCACACAACAGGCAGAATTGAATTAAAATTTTAATTAAAAAATAAAATAATAAATAAAAAAAATAACTTTTTCATGTTTCAACCCGTAAACACTCGGCCCTGTGCCAGGTCGGAATTAGCCAGGACAATTTCTGGGCTGGAGGTGGCCAGACCTCGGCAGGGTGCAGCAGGGCTGCCTGTCCTGCTCTGGATTTCTCCTTTGCAGGTGTGAGCTGGCTGGGGATTTGGCATCAGAACGATGAGAAGCAGCCCTGGGAGCACAGGGAGGCAGCTCCACGAAGGGCTGATGGCAGGAGAGCAGTGGAGCATGTTTCCACAGACCAAACAAAACGAACTCGCTAAACAAACTAAATGAGAAAAACAAAACAAAACAAAATAAAAAATGCATTGTTCTCGGGGCATAGCACCACAGCACAGGGGCTGCTGTGAGGATACAGCCCGGCCCTGGCAGCGAGCAGTGCGGAGCTGATGCTGCAGGAACCCAGGGGCAGAGGCAAATTCCCACGCTGGAATTTGGCCAGGACCCCGGGGCTCACGCTCCTGGCTCTTGCAGGAAGTGCTGCAGGACTCGTAACCACGAGGTGGTCAGGATTTGGGTTTTACATCATACCTATTTGTAGGGGAAGAGATTAAAGGCCTTGCAGACTCTTACAAAATCCCTGGTAGCAGCGGCTCTGGTGACTGGAGTCAAATCAGTTCCAGACTGAGACCTGCCATTCGTGGAGACCTGCTAAGGAAAAAAAAAAAGGGAGAATATTTCATTTGTCTCCCTGAAACAGTGATTTCCACCAGGACCTTTGTGGTCAGTAAGGACCGGGGCTCTGTGGGCTCTGATGTAGCTTGGGGCAGCCTCACCCTGGGACTTGCACCCACCCATAGCAGCAGAGGGACCAAAAACCCTGATTTACACCCCGAAGGCACCTGTGCCACCCCCACAGAGCAGCCAGGTCTTCCAGGAACCAGCAAGACCTCACAGGAAAGACACCACCTTGAAACATCCTTCAGAAAATGCTTTTTTTTTTTTTGTTTTGTTGCTGTTTCCTGCAAGGCGGAGTGCTTCTGGCAGGAAAGCACAGGCAGAAGAAGGAGCGCGGTCTCTCCTGGAAGCCACCTGCTCCCTCTGCAGGGCTGGGAGCCCAGAGGAGGTTTTTTGGGCAGGGGGACCCGGCAAGGGTTGATTCCTGCCTCCCTGCAGCCCCGCGCACCCCTCATCCCCCGCAAGCAGATCCTATCTGCTAGAGATTTATTTCCAGTCTTCTTTTCAAGACATGATGTCAGGATTATAATAACCTGACTAAGGCAAACACAACAGTAATTCCATCCAGAGTTTATCAGTTTCCTTTTTCTCCTCTTGTCTTGACTAATCATGGAACAGAGCGATGGAAAAGTCCTGTTAGACCAACCTGTCCCCCGGCCAAGGCAGGACCGATCTGTCCATCCACCGTCTTGTGTTTCATCCAGTCTATTTTTAAAAAAATCCCCAGTGACAGGACTTCTTGAATCACAGGAGCGAGAAATGGAAAAGACCTATTAGATCATGCAGTCTGTCTCCTGGCCAGTGCAGGCTGTTCCCTGCAGCCCAGTTTTCAGCATCTCAGCTTCCACCTTTCCTTCCCCTGGGAGACCGTTCTGCTGGCTAGCTGCTCGCACACTCAGGTTTGCTTGATGTCATGCTGGAAAGCAGAAATGGCCGGTGCTGGCCTCAGCTGACTGAACGCACTTTAACCCCGAGCACCCGAGGGATGAAGGCAGGGCGAGCGACCAAGCACAGCAAAATCTGGAAAGTCAAAGGTTTGGGGCAGGGACAGCAGGATGCCACCGGCCCAGCCACCCCATACTGGTGCCCACTGGGTGATGGGCAATGCTCAGCCCAGCCCAGTAAGGGAAGAGATGGAAAAATCCAACCCAATCCAACCCTGGGGCAGTGCGGAGCTTGCACAGGTCCTGCGCCCCGAGCAGCCCAGCTCTGTGCCTCGGAGCAGCACAAAGGGACCCCAACCCCCCTTTTCTGCTCCTCACCCACCGTGCAAATGGATTTTGTGCAAGCAGAGGGTGGTAAATTATTTGGAAGCATCTCATTTCCTTGCCCATGCTGACTCCTGCTGGCACTGCTGCACCAAGACCAGGCACAGCTTGTTTCAGCTGCTGGGACAGGACCTGCCCTGCTCAACCCCTGTGCTCCACTGGGCTGACTCCATGCTGGGGGCTAGCAAACAAAGTGGATGGGCCAGCCACAGGTAGGCTAATGAGCTCAGCAGCATTACCGTTAATTGGTTTTTAGGTGGAAACAACACACACCTGCCTGCAAACAACCCCACCTGCCTGCCTGCAGCACACCTGTGCCTCCTTCATGCCCACACCACGCACACCTGCAAAGCCTTGTGCAAAACCCTCAAACCCAATGTGCTGGGGGCTCCCACAGGGGCTGGGGGCTCCCACAGGGGCTGGGGGCCCTCACCCTGCCAGGGAGATCGCAGCCAGCGTGCATGAGCCAGGAGGTGCCTCCCTCCAGCCCCTCTCCCTCGCAGCGCGTGGTTCTCGGCTCTACCCCAGCCTTATCTGCCTCGAGTAATCAAAAATAATTGGTTGCTCCCCAGTGGACTGATCTAATAGCAGTACGAATAAAGTTATTTTGAACAGTTGTTCATGAGTTCATCTCCTGGAAAGCCTCAGCCCCAGCTGTTGCTGTGCTTTTGATTAAAAAAAAAAAAAAGTGTATATATATATATATATTAAACTCAACCCGGGGATTATCAGGGCTAAGCACGTCCCAGCCCTCCCTCCTCCCAGTGTCAGGTGCCCGGCCGGGCTATAAACCGCTCTTTGTGTGCAGCTCCCTCGCCCCTTTCTCTCCGAATTGGCACGGGTTGGCTGAGATTTGGCACCTCTCCTTGGCGTGCCGACCGCGGGGCTGCTGGCAGGGCCCTCGTGGCTCGCTGGTGCCCGGGGCTGGCGCGCGCGCCGCAGCAGAAGGTTTATCATGCAAATGGTCCCCGGGGCCTCTGGCCAAGTCCATTTGTTAATGGTCAAACTATGGGAAGCCGTTTGGGGAGCAGCAAATTGAATTAAGCACGACTGGGGGAAAGGGAGGGCGGGAGCCGGGTCTCTGACCGCTCTTCTGTCCAGCAAGGGTTGGGGAATGGTGAGGGGGGTGCGTGGGGACACTGTGACTGCAGGGACCCGCCGTGAGCAGGAGCACATCCGAGCAAGCTTAGGGATGGGCAGAAGCGCAGCATAAGGCAGGGCACATCACTGGAGAAAATTGGGGTCACCTTCATGTCCACGGATCCTCCCTGTCCCCACACAGCCCACGTTGGGTGCTGACCACGTCGCCCTCCCTGCTGCATCCACCCCCTTGCCCCCAGCAGCCTGCACAGGAGCAAAGCATGGGATTTTCCCAGCAGTCACAGAGCCACAAGGCATCACCCCAAAGCAACAAGCATCACTCACACCCTGGGGACAGACCCAGGGATGGCACTTGTGGGGGACACAGGGACACCCACCTGGCACATGCCTGGCCTGTGGGTGAGCACGGTGCCCATCTCCTGCTCCTACTGCCACCCCAACACAGGGTTCGCTGCCCTAGAGAGAGGAAAGAGACAATACAGAAGAGTTTCACACTTAACTTTCCTTGTCCAACCAAGTATGCAGTACCAGCTATTTCCTACATCCACCTAAACAGCTCCCTCCTCCTGAATAAAGGTAACTTTAAAAGCAAAATGATGCACTCACACCAAGGAAAATGGTACTTCAAAACAGAGGGGTGAAAAGAGGAGAATCGGATCAAAAAGCAGCAAAAATTCCTGATAGAAACAAATCCTGAACACATTCAAAGCTGACTATTCAGTGTCCTACAGCACCCTACACAGCTGCATGGAGGGAGGTGTGCAGTTGGCCTAACAGCCACCGCGGTACCCACTGAGTTCAGACTGATTCACAACGTCTCAATCTCCTTCACTAATTCTTTTTTTCTGATCCTAAAAGAAAGCATCCTACCCAACCCAGAGCAGGTTTCTAGAAGCGAATTTCACACAGCGTCCCCCCTCTCTTGGCTTTCTCTCGTAGCTCTTATTTTTCCTTTTCAGCATCAGCATCTAAACATCTGGGTCATGGTGGAGCTTAGAGCTGGAAGCGACACAATATAGTGAGAAAGGATGTTTTTGTGCTATTTCCAACCTTCCCAGAACAGAGAAGTTCAGAAAGCCCTTCACAAAGGCTGCTTTCTTCCTCCCCGCTACTTTGAAAGGACGGGTGAGATCCTCACTTGTCGGCCTCTACCAGGCTTGGACAAGACAGAGACGATCAAAAAAGGAGGGGGAAGGGAACCATGAAAAACACGGCCAAGTGTTCTTTCTTTCTTTTCCCTTTTTGTTTGTTTGTTTGTTTTAATTTCTTTGGGTGAAAACTGCAGTTGTGGAGCAATCCCCTCTTGCTCTGTGCTGGGGGGAGGACAGAGGAGCCGAGCGACTCACCGACATCCCCACTGACAAATTTTTCTTCCATTTTTCCCCAGCGCTAAAATTTCAGTTCCCTGCTGAAACGTTGAAAGGGAGCAATTTATTTTGATTTTTTAAAGATGCTTTGATCCCCAGCACACCAGGGCTTGGCAAGCCAGCGCTGTCCCTCCGAGCATCCCTCCTGCCAGCCAGGAGCCCTGGGCAGGCTCAGTGGGCACCAGGGCAACCCGCTGGGCTACCAGTTGGGACAAGGACATGCCCTGACCTCCCTCCTCCATCCAGAAGGGCTTGAAGGGCACAACCTGGCTCTCCAACACAGCACCGAGGGTGATGCTCAGCCCCATCCCCTTCTCCCACCTGTTTCTGGCCAGGCTGCACCCACGGGAAGGGCACAACGCGGGCAGCAGAGCTGGTGTGGGTCCTGCCGGCACCCTCCTCTCGTCCCTTTTTGGGACCAGAGCTCACCCTGGATCTGTCAGACACGTTTTGAGGCTGTTCGGGAGGGGGCTGCCAGAAGCAGCGGCGCTGCCAAGCCGGCGCGAGGCGCTTGTTGCGGGAGGTGGAGTCTGTCTGCGGGGCGCAGGGCTGCGAGAGGCCTTGGCTGATGCTCAACTATGCTCCTGTCATCCTGGCCGAAGGAAGCCCCGCGTTTTGCCCCCTTCTGCAGTTCCCCCCAGCTAATTCCCAGCTGCCCGGGGGCAGACCTTCATTTTCCAGCTAGCCTCAAATTGAGGAACCGGATCCTTGTTGCCTCCCCCCTGCTGCCAGCAAACACTTGTGCAGAGCAGCTCGTCCCCGCACAGAGAGCCCCTGGGCTGCCCTTGTGCCCTCGTCCCCCCAATTCTGGTCCCGCATTGCACCAGGACCCCGTGTAGAGCTGGGCTGAGCTCTGTGTGCACCATATCTTGGGCAGGCTCCCAGCTGCACCTCCTTGGATCCTTCTCCCACCTCGCCCCCTCTTTTGGGGTAAAATCCCCTACTAGGAGGCTGGAAACACCAGGTTCTATTGCCACACAACGCTGCCCGCTTCATCTACCGAAATCCTCACGCAGACAGCTAGCAGCTCCAAGGACAGCACCAATAAAGCTGCCCTCATGAGCTGCTCCCTGCTCGGAGCATCCTGATGGTGGTACCCAAACCCAGAGCTGCCAAACATCTCCATTGCGCCCAGCCCCTGCCGAGAACCCAGTGCTGTGCACACCCCTCCTGCCCAGCCACACCATTTCCAGCCACTCTGCCACCAGTACCAAACTGGGCACGAGCTTGGAGAAGGGGAACCGAGCCTCAAGCCCTGTCCTGCCCCATCTCAGCAAACAAAACTGCCCCAGGTGCGGGGCAAGCAGGCAGCGCCGCTATTGCAGCACATCCCTGCTTGCAGGCGGCCCAAAAAAGAGTCAGAAGAACATATTTTATCATATACATAATCTTGAAGAAAAAAAACCCTCGTCTTCTAGATTCCCAGACAGTACACTCAGCATCCTCATGCTACTGATGTAATCTTGGAGAAAGGTCCCCTGGGCCCACGCTCGCTGATCGGGAGCTGCGCCGAGACCTCGCTGCAGCCCCGTGCTGGCTCACAGAGGTGGGTCAATGCCTGGCACCCCGGTGTTGCACCACGGGGCATGTTACAGACCTGTTTGGACACCTGTGAGGCTCTGAGTGCACCCTGCACCCACGGGGACGTGAGCAGCTCAGTGCAACTCCTTGCTCACACAGCTCTTGCTGTTCTCTGTGTGTGGCTGCAGGAAAAACGAGCCAGGAATAAAAGTGCCATCACCATAGGTAGGCAGAAAAAAATCAGAGCGTATTCCTCAGGTAAATCTGCGCATGCAGGTACCCACCCTCAGCACCAAGGACTCGCCAGTTAGCGGACAGCCCCGCACAGCTCTCAGCTGAGGTACAACAAGTGAAAGGCAAGATAAGCCAGTGGAGTTGTGCCAGGGTGCATAGTTGACCCAAATTGCTTCAACTACAGCTGGTTGAGTGATTCACCGCGCACAGCTCTATCAATGAGCTTGGCCTGGCTTTCTGTTTGTGACTTGTCTCCGGAGAGACGGAGGGTTTCTTTGTTTTGTTTGTACGAACGCCTTGGTTAT
Source organism: Anas platyrhynchos (assembly GCF_047663525.1). NCBI lineage: Eukaryota > Metazoa > Chordata > Aves > Anseriformes > Anatidae > Anas > Anas platyrhynchos. The sequence goes on along the minus strand of NC_092601.1, from coordinate 18,302,979 downwards.
TCAGGGAACCGTGACACACGCTGTGGGAACATTGGCTGGCTGCTCCTGGAGAAGATGCACGTGGTGGGGCCACGCTTGGACCTGGCTGCCCGGCTCCCCTGGGACCCCCTCTGCCCGCACTTGACCTCAGGAGCATCGCTCATGGCTTCACGTCATCCCCAGCCCTGTCCTGCTCCCCAGCTCACCCAACACAAGGGAGCCCATGGTGATAAAGTTGTGCGAACATTGTGGTGCATGGATGGAGAACGCGAGGGCTTTGCTGGATCCCAAGGATCCCTCAGTCTGGTCTTTGGTGCACCAGGAGGGAACAGGCACGGTCAGAGATGCCTGAAGCTGGAAAATGTCCCTTAATAGCCCTCGGTGCTTGTTCCATCTTGAACTCCTTGTGCCCACCCTGCAGGACGTAGCTTGCAATGAGTGCAGCACCTGCTCTGCCCATGGGCAGGTAACAAGGGCGGAAAAGGGGATTCTCACCCAAAAAAACACACCCCAGGGCAGATCAGCCCTGTACAGACTCACATAGAGAAGTGCCTGCAGTCTCAGCCCATGCAATATCCTCTTCCAAATATTACATTTCAAAATATTCCCAAATATTCCACTCTCCAAATCAAGTGGCTCAAACACGGCGCAGCCAATGCCCAGCAAAGCCTCAGCTGCCCTGCCTGCATGAAGAAAAAAAATTCACCCCATACACCTGAAATACAAAACCTCAACCTGTTTTTGTTGTTGTTGTTGTTTCTTTTTTCTTTTTTTCTTTTTTTTTAGCAAATTTGAGGGTAAGAAAATCTGCCTGTAGGAGCAGGTTGGTGAAGGAGATGAAAACAACTCGATGCCATGTGCGCTGCCATTTCATACCCTGAAACTGGCTCACTTCTTGCAATGACTTTCCGTAAAGTGGAAGAGATGTTCGGGGCTTCCAGAGTCCCAGGTGTCCGTAAAGCCACCGGGATGTGGGATGTTTGTCCCATCTGGGCCCTGACGCGTCCTCAGGGACAGATCTGCACCAGGAACATCTGCAGCCATCCGTGTTGGTCCTGAGCTGACCGAGCCATCCTTCTTCTTTGCAAGAGTGTGTTTTTCAACAGAAAAATGCCTTTTCCCTCAAAATGGAAATGTCCACAGGAAGCAGCCAAGGTCAGCACAACTTTTCCTTTCTGCTCTGACACTCAAACCGCCCAAACCCCAGCTTTTCATTTTCGTGGCCAGTAAAACCAGAAGTGTTTTCTGCGGTGTGGTGACCCTGGGACAGGCAGCCACCAGGGATGGGACGAGCACTGCTGCCCCAGGCTGGGGGTGGTTTGGCTGCATTTCGGATAGCAGAGCTGTATCTCCAGCGCTGCGGATGGCAAATTGACACAAAAAAATGCAGAAAATGCAAATGCAACAAAACGTTGTGCAGTTGTCTGTCCCTTTTGATTCGGTTTTTGGTCAACTAAATTGTTATTGAATAAGGCAAGCTGCATCAAAAATGTACTTTAATGAAGTGCAGCAGGGGCTCTGGCACTATTTCCCGAGTGCCACAAAGGTTTTAATCCCCAGGCTCTCCAAGCCACTGCGCAACATATGCTTTAAAGAGGATATTTTTTGCTCACTGGTATTTCACAGATGTTACGTTTTAGAGGCTGCTGCCAGCTTAGGTTAGCCCAAGACTCTGGTGTCAGTCAGGGCTGGGGTAGGTTCGTCACCAAAGTGATCAGAAAAATCCAGCAGCCACCTGGGGGGAGGAGGGTGAGCCGGCACAGCCCGGCTGCTGTGATGTGATGGGAAAGGTGCTCTGGAAATAAACAGCTTCTTTACTGAAAACTCAGTTCTACGCCTGATTTTCCCTGCTTGATGTGAAGGACACAAGCAGGGCTCCCCCAGCCTGCCAGCAACGTGCCCTTAAACCTCCCGGTGATGCTGTGGGGCCGGGTTATCCCCTCAAACCCAGGCTGAGGGCTGCAGACATCCCACATCATGGGTAACACACTGAATCTTTCTCTGATCTCACAGTGCTTTGTAAGATTTGCACTACAGAAAGAGGTTTCAAAGCAGAGTGCCCTGCGCATCCCCTGCCAAAAAGCCTGGAGGTGGCCAGGAGCAGGGCTGCGATGGGCATCCTTGTGCCAGCCGTGCTCCCCAGCCCATCTTCCCTGGGTGCGGAGGATGATCCCAGAGGCACAAAAACCAGACTTTGCTCATTAGCCCTGCCTTATCTCACGCCAACTTTCTGCTCTGTTTGGATAAGCTGGGGCTGGAGTGACCAATATCTGCAGCGGCGAGGGAAAGTCCTCCTGGCAGCTCTCCTCTTGCCTGGGAGAGCCTCGCTCGGGGAGATATTAAAGGCTTTTGTTTCCAGGAGCTGTCAAAACCCTCACCTTTCACAAGCACTAAAACGGCCAGGGGAAAAAATATATGCGAGTGGAATAATAATTTTTAACTCATAAATTTGAGCTCGTAAATCAAGGATTGAAGGAGCAGTCGTTGTAATGTCTCATGAGTTAACATTCGAGGTTTTCTTTCACCTGAGGAAAAGGAAAAAAATACCCAGCTCTCTGCCCTTCCACTCCAGAGCTTGCTATAAATCACCTTAATGTTACAGTCTTGCTCTTAAATAGACCAAAAGCATGAGGGTGGGGAACAGATAGCAAAACTCGTCAATTTTAAAAGTACAGCGCGGGGAAGAAAGCTTGAAAAACATAAAAACCCAGCAACCCAGACCCAAACTGATCCCTCTCTGCTTTTACTGGCACAGGGCAAATCCTGAGCAACACACCTGGGGACCGAGGCCATCCTCAGACCTGCTTCCACCAACCTCATGGGCTTTGGGTTTGTCTGAAGCTCAAGCAGCACCGCAACGTTCAACCAGGGAATGAGAAATGGGGGCAGCTCCCAGCCCCCTGCCCAGGGCAGGCAGCCCATGGGGAGCAGCAGAGCATGGTTGGGGCAGCAAAGCCGTGCCTGCAGCCTCCGTGTTCCCAAAAAGCTGCGCTGAGCTCCACAAGGGCTCAGGGGCACCTGGGCTGCTGTTGTCTGAGGGCAGAATTGGAGCACCCCTGGGTTTTCGGATGCCTGGTGGAGGAGGGCGAGACAGAACAGGGGAAGGAGGGTGCAGATGATTTGTGAGCCCCACCACAACGGGGGTGGGAAGGTGATGGGAAAGGGCTGAAAAACTGCAGTTGAGCACTGGGCTGTGACTACATGCTGGCTCTCCCAGTTAAAATATATAACTTTTATTTTTTTTTTCTCCCAGATTTCCCATGATTTTACCCACGCAGACAGTGGCGGTGGGCTCCCGGCCAGCTGAGCCATCAGCTTTTCCTGGAAACACCACGTTTTGCTCACTTTGGGGCCAAAAACAGAAGAGAGGCTCGATGCGGCCCCTGGACGCGATGTCTGCATGATGTGCTCCCCAGGCACGGTGCGTTTTGTGAAATCATCCGAATTCCACACACCTCTGCTGCTCCAACACGGATGAGACTTTGGGTCGGGGAGGCTGCGGGCGTGCGCCAGGAGGAAGAGGAGGAGGAGGAGGAGGAGGAGGAGGAGGAAGGCATTGGCATGCGGAGCACAAGTGCATGTGGGGCACTCTTGTCTGCCTAATCCAGCGGGTTCAAAGCTGCCGGGCGCAGCTGCAGCCGTCTGAGCTCCAACAGGTGACGGCTCAGCTGTGCTCCCCCCAGGGCCCTCTGCGAGCCCCCCGTGCGGGCTGTTGGCAGCAGGGGGGCTGCTCCCCGCGTCCTCAGCTGGCCACGGGGCCACCGGTTCCTTCCTGCTCTCCCCGGCGGCTGCGTGCGGCTGCCTCCTGCCCCGGGCTGAGCACATCCCAGCGGGATGGGGCGCATCTGCTGGGAGGCATTAGTTGTGCCAAATCGTCCTAAGAAGTGCTCTGAGCTGCTGGGAAAGGCGGGATGGAGCTCCTGCGTGGTGCTTGCAGGGGGGAGGCAGTGAGCAGTGAGTCCCTGTGTGTCCCAACCAAACCTGGCCACAGCCAAACGCGTGCCTGTACTGGGAGCTGCACATGTCCCGCGGCGATGCCGTCCTAACAGAGGCCCCAATTTCCCCCATTCCTGTGCAAAAATAACAAAGCACGACCTGAAATATTTCTACACCAGCTGCAGTCGGGTGCGACCTGCCAGATAAACCCCACCTCTGCAAAAAGTACTGGTTACAATAAAAAAAAAAGTACCCGAGTGATCCTTTTCCCTTGGAAAGCACAGGCAGGAGGGTGGTGGTGGCAGTCAGGCAGGTGCGGGGGGGACGCTGCCATCCCAACAGGGTCCATGTGCTGACCCTCTGGTCCCTGCCTGCCCCGCAGAGCCGGCAGCAACGCAAACAACCCACTGAAGTCCTCATTAAGTCCCTCGAGCCGCGGCCGTCTGAGCAGCACCATTATTCACGCAGCCTCCAGACCCCCTTCCCCACTGCTAATTTCTACTTATCTGCATATTTTATTGAAAATTAAAATCCTTTTGCATTTTTCCCAGGGCTTGGTGGCGAAAAATCTTTTATCAGAGCCCTACTTGACTCCAATTAGTTGGGATAACAAAGCTTCCGCTGTTTGAGGATTATTGACAAACGTGCAAGGAAAAAAACGGCAAGAGAATAGCCTATTAAAATGACAGCTTTTTAAGCAGGGAAACAAAAAGGCCTGACGATTAACAGCGCTGAGAAGGCACAGAAAATACCAAGCCTCGTTTTTTTGCTGGCATTTCAGCTGATTAGCCTGCTCGAGCCATTCCTTTGTGTCCTGCTCCTTTCCCGTAGCCGAATTTTGGTGGGGCGCAAACCAGAGCCCGTCACCGTGCTCACCGTGCCCACACCAGCCACATGGCCACAGTGACCACACGGTGCACATGGCATGAACAGAGTGGCTTTGTGCCCCCAGCCCACCCCAGTGAGCCCCCAGCCCACCCCAATGAGCCCGCAGTGGCGGGAGCATTTCGGGTGCCCACATGCAAGGAGAACTGGGGCGCAGCGACACCACCGATGGCTCTGCCACGGCAGCGAGGGGAACCCAGGGTGGGAAAAGGCCCCCAGCAAGGCAGCCCCTGCCCTGCCACCCGCTGCCGAGCCCCCAGCGCTCTCCCGGAGCTGCCCCCAGCCGCGGTTCCCATGGGCGCCCGCCGGCCCCGTGGCCCCTGCAAACCTGCGCCATGCAGCTGCAAGCACGGCACAAAGGCACTGAGACGCATTGAGAGCAGCACAACTAATTCACTGATAACTCCTTAATGGCGTTTCATATCTTTTTTTTTTTTCCCCTGGCATTTTTTTTTTTTTTAATAAAAAGAATAGGCGGGAGGTTAAAAATGAAGCGTACTTGATAAAGGGCAGTAAGTGTTATCCCTTAAAAAAAAAATAATAAAATAGATAAAACACTAACAGAGCTTTTTTTCTTTCATAGGTGGCTCGGACAGCTGGCTCTTTAAATATTAATCAGAGTCTCATTGATATGCAAATATGCTAAGAGCGAATAATGCTGCCGCAGCTGCGCAGCCCCCAGCAGCCCCGGCAGTGCTGGCCTCCTCTCCAGCATGAATGGAAATATCTGAGGACACAGGTGCAGGGAGCCGACCGCGAGTGAGATCCTGCTTAATAAGGTAATTTGTGAGCGATGCTCTATAGAGACAAACCGGGGCAATCTTTTACCACTCGACAGTATCTGACCACTAAACAAGGTGTTAATCTTATAATTGTGCTGTTGACTGTTCCCTAACACAGCGTTCCTGGCCTTTTGCCCTGACACTTGGCCAGTTAAAATCGCCTTAACTGACAAGTCGGACGCGTGCCAACCGATCAGCGATAAATTATTTATTGTTCCATTTCCAAAATAACAAGTAAACAGGAAAGACAGGGCATCCCACGGAGAGACAACCAGTAGTGATGCGCATTGCTGGACAAGGTCTTGCTGCTCTCTGCTCTGCAGGTGCCCCCGTGCACCCTATCCCCTGGTCCCTTTTGGGGACAAGCACCGTGCTCCCCCACTCTCACCTCTCTCTGCCGGGAAGGTGACCGTGTCCTGTCTTATCCGAATGAAGCTGTTGCCACTGAAGGGTCCAGCAGTGGCACCCTGTGTCCACTGGAGCACGTCAGGGTCCTGCAGATGCTGTTTTGGGGTGTTCAGCTCATGGCTCTCACACAGCTCCTGATACCAACCCTCCTCTCCAGTGACCTGGGGGCCAAGAAGACCAGAAGCAACATCAGAGCTGCAGTGGACATCACTGTTGGGTGTCTGCTGGCTCCCCTGCTAGGCCAAGCAGTGGCCAGGGAGGAGGCCCAGGGGGTGACCGTGAGCTCCCCATCCCAGGACCTTGGCTCATCACCGTGGCTGCTCTCCCAGCCAGCCGTGCTGCTAACGGGTGCTGGGGGGGGACGGGACCTGCAGCTGCTGCATTTCACACAGCCAGAACCAGTGGGGCTGGTGCACCTCAGTACCTACGGGGCTCAGCTCACACATTTTTGCTCTCCTGTTATTGTATGTGGGTCTAGAGACTGGGGCAAGGCAGCAGGGATCTCAGTGAGGGCAGCAGGGAAGGCACCCTCCCAGCATAACCCAACGTGCTGCCCTTGGGACCGAGCTGTTCATTCCCCATTTCCACGCTTCTCACGCTGCACAGAGAGGGGACACCCACCCCACCACCCACTGCCACCTCTTGGCCCCAGCCCTGGGTCATTTCTCCTCGATGGAGCCGTGCTGGGGCTGCTCCATCGCAGGCAGGACACAAAGGGCGCTCCCAGCCCCGGCGGGGACCATCACTGCTCATCTCAAGCAGCGAGAGGAAACGAGCTCAGGCTGCGGATACAACAACTGCCACCCGCACGGTATCTTTAAAATTTGCCTCCTGTGGTTGCCGTCCTCCTCTTCCCTGCCAAGCTTCCTTGCCCGGGCTCCTGGTGATGAATGACCTCGTCCGGGTACCGCCGGTACCAGGCGAGCGCAGCTGCGAGGCTTTCTTCCAGGGTGGGTGCTGCAGATGGCTGCTCCGCGCCGGGCGCACAGCTGCATGCTCGAGCCGCCGTGCTCGCACCACAAAGGGACAGAAAACGCAATTAATGAGAGGAGGGGAGCGAGTGGGAAGGGGTGCCGGGGTCTCCCAAGGAGCCGACCCAGCTGTCTGCGCTGGTCTTGCGGTGGGCACCTGCGGCCCCACAAACGGGACGGTTTGCGGAGGGCTCGCACGGCATGTGGTCGTTCCCAAAGGCCTTCCTGGAGATGGGGAGAAGCTGTTTATGAAAAGCAGCCGCTTTGTCAAGGATGGGAATCCTTCTGATTTCCTTTCTGGCTTTTTCCAGTGTCTGCTCTTGGCACCTGGTTCCAGCTCCAGAAGCAAACCCCGGTGGCCGATGCGCTGCCCCGTGAGCAGGGCTGTGTCAGGAGGGTGCTGTGAGGCCAGCGTGGTGCCCAGCATGGCTGCAGAAAACACACTTCCAGCAAATTATTAATTGGAAAAACACCTATTTGAAAAGTCCCCCTGCTGCCCTGCCTTGGGTGGCTCTGCCACGTGGGCTATGGGCACGTTTTGCATTGGAGGCAGGGGGGTACCTGTGGGACACAGCGCCCAGGGCCCTCACACAGCATCTGGGGTTTTGCAAAACCATCTCAGAGACTGAAGTCATTTAAAATCATTCAGTCACCTCTGAATTTATTTAAAGGTTTCAGAACCATCTCGGCCTTTTAAACAGTTACTTTACTCCAGGAGATGAGAACGCTCATTGATTTCATTTCCAAAGTATATTTATCTCCCTTAGGATTTCAGCACTACTATTTTACTATTATTATTATTTCTATTACTATTATTATTATTTAGTTTTGCATCTTTCAACACTTCACTGGCAGTGTAACGGGATGTATAAGCTGCAGATCCCACTTCCCCACTTATGCTCCCCTTTCCCCAGCTCCAGAACAGCAGTTGGCTCTGTAAGTTGCCCCAGGAGACAAAGATTATTTTACCACTGAAATGCAGCAGCTCAGGGGCAGCACATGGGATTGCTCATGCACTATAAGTATGGTCAGCAGCCACAGAGCCTTCCTGCACTACATTCGCTGTCCGTGCAGCACCGTAGGTGAAATAAAAGCTCAGTATTGCGGCCAGGCGGAGCAGTGCCGGCCCCAGGAGCGGCAGGCAGCTGCCGCAGAGGTATCTTTTTACTCTGGACCTTGTTAAGGAACACAAAAGCTCAGGACAGCGTGGGCGTCTGGGCTAGACGGAGAATAAACAGGGGATTAGCCGCGCAGCCCCCGAGCGAGGATCGGGCTCTTTTTTCCCCTGCACTGGAAACCCAACCCTGGGCAGCAGCGGCCGCCTTGCAGCTGGGCAAGACGAGCTCCAGCACGAGCCGCACGGCATTGCACCGGCCGGGGAGCCAGTCTTGCAGCTCTGGGCTTTATTTATTTATTTATTTATTTGGGTGAATGTGGAAAAATGCAGGCCAGGCAACGCCCTGGCCTCGTGCACGTGCCCCATGGCACAGCTCTGCCCAAACCTCATCAACAAAGCGGGGATAAACTCCCCCCACGTTCCTAAAACAAAGTGACCCGAAGCAATCTGCCTGCAGCCACAGCACGGCCTGCTGGTATATGAACTGTAAAAAAGGAAAAAAAAAAAACAAACAAACAAAGGGAAAAAACAAATTCCCCATCTCACCTGCCAGACAGGTATGCGGAGAGACGAAATGTTAGCATGAATTAACAAAATGTGACATGGCACAGCCCGGTTCCCCCCACGAGCCGCCCAGATAAGAGCTGGCGCTGTGGATGTGTTTTCATGGAAAATAGGAGGCCACATGGGAAATATTGGAAAGGGCTGGAATGTATGCATCCCTAAATGCTTTTTCAGCTGATCAGATTTTGGTTGGTTAGCCAAAATTTGTGCGTGTACCAACAGCAGACATCTGCCAGGCGCAATGCATGTGAATGCAAATGCTCCCATGCCTCGCAGGGTGCAGCCCATCGGTGGGCATCAGCGCTGCTCGGGTCCAGAAATGTGTTTGCAAACGTGTGCCCATGGCCTTTTGTCTTCAGCAGGCAACTTTCTGGCTGGGGCAGAAATCTCCCCAGGTGAGGCTGTGGCAAACAACAGCTCAGGCTCCCCCATCTCCCTTTTTGGAGCTAAAATGCCATTCCTTAAAGAACGCACCAAAACCCACCCATTCAGCCCTAACGCACGGCGTGCCTCCGCGTTTGTCAGCCCAGCACCAGGATTTCCTCCTGCTTCCCTATAAAGCTGGAAAAGTCTCCAGGCCAGGCCACTCCATGCTCTGTAACGAGCAATTATTCCTTCCTAACGTAAAATGAAATAGGAACCGTTCCCATAATCACCTACTGGATTTTATCAGCATGTTTGGGTTATGCTTTTGCCCCTTCGGCTAATGCCTAATTGATTCTTTAATCTCTACAAGTTTTTTATTGACTGATACAAGAGCTATTTAGCTGATCAGCGGCAGGAAAGCAGCCTGCAAACCCTCCGAGACCCGCGACACGGTGCTAGGATGACCTCATCTGAAGCGAACACTTTATTTGATAATCTATCACTTATTTATTATTCTAACTAACTGCTTGCAGGTGGTGTGATTTTAACGTAATTGTCTCAGCAACAGTTACACACACAGAAAAGCTCAGCGACGTGCAATCCTATCCGGAGCAGCTACCGCGGAGGAAGCAGGCTCCTCCGTGCAGGGGGGGAGAGGGGAAAGCCCCCCGAATAAATGATGTGCAGGGCATTGCAGCATCCCCTGGCTGCTGCAGAGCTGCTCCCAAATTCCTGCTCTGGGGAGGAAGAAATGGGAGGTTGTGGAGGATGGGGGAGTCGGGGGCTGTCGGATGGAGAGGGTGGTTGGGTGGAGGAAGGCTCTGCTGTAAGAGAGCAGCCCAGAAATCCCCCCCCAGACAAAACCAGACCAACATCTGCATTATTTCTGCGGAGAGCATGAAATCTCCTCTGTTGCATGAAGGGAAACTGAGGCACGGCTGGACCACAGTCCAGCTCTGACAGCACCAACACCGTGTGCCCAGGGCTGTCCCCAGCAAGCCAGGGCTGCCCACAAAACCCAACACCCGCGGGGACCCGCAGGGTGCTCAGCTGGGATGTGCAGCTCCACGGCTCAGCTCCCTCCTCCCCATCACCCCCCTGCAAATCGTGCCCCGCTGAGAGGTTCTGGCAGTGAGGAGGCACCGGGACAAGGAGACAGCAGCGGGTCCCCACAGAGCCTCGCACGGCGCTGGCCCCAAATGGCTCAGTGCTGGGACTGCCAGCTGGAGCAGCGCGGGGACACAGGGTTTGGGCTGGCACATCCAGTGCAAAACCCTGCATAAACAAAGGACACGGCTTTGGGGTTTATTTCTGGAAACCTCCACATCGCTTTTTTAACTAAAATCCCAAGGGTAAGGGCTCTGCGTTTTCCGCCTCGCCCGCCCGAGGTCTTTCAGCCACGCCAGATCCTCGCCCGAAGAGGAAAATGGCATTTTGATTGGCAAGACCCCGCCAACCCCTCCGTGCCTGGACCTCGCCAGTCCCCCCCCCGGCTGCACATCTGACACAAAGCAGGGAAGCAACCGCTGCTGCTTCATTTTTAACCCATCTGGAAAAAAAAAAAAAAGAAAGAAAAAAAAAAGAGGGGAATAATTTTTTCATTAAAATAAAAATTGATCCATAATGAAAATAGACTTCTAATGGGAAAAGTTTAGTGCAAATGGAAGCTTTTAAAGATTCTTTTGACTGACAATAACCTGAAGACCCTCCAGGAACTCCAGCCCAGAATAATCAGATTAAATGAAAACTAATATACGATCCTGAAATTCATCCCATGCTGGTCTAAACTTATAGCAGCTGGGTAATTTAGCCTACAGGTTTCTGCCTCATGCCCAGCAGTTCACACTGAATTGTTTAGCCAAACTTAATCTACTGGGAAGGAAAAAAGCTCTTTCCTTTAATATGTGTTAAAGCGAAGCCAGCTTCTAAAAGCAGCTCCGAGTGGGGAAGGCACACCGAGACGGCTCCGGGAACTCACAGACTGAAGCTTGGCTGCTTCACGACAAAAAAACACAGCTTAGGAATGCTGCAGGAACGAGGAGGTCCCCGGCTGGTGCACGGTGCTGCTCGGACAGGTATGAGCCTGGTGAATCCTGCAGGACTCACTGCTGGCCCTGCTGCAGAGCCACGGCCCCAGGTGCTGCTCCAATGCACGCCGCTATCCAGAGAAAGGTCTCAAAGTACGACCTGTGTGGATCCCAAAAAATCAAACATGAGGAAGGACTTCTTGCCCCAGCCCTAGGGTTTTTTTAGACCAACCCTAGGGGTCTTTTTTAAAGGAAGGGTGTTGGTTTGAGGGGATTTGAAGGGGGGCAGAAGTTCTCCAAGGGTGCACGGAGCAGCGAGATGGTGATGGAGACGGGAGCCTCCCCGTGCTCCTGTGACAGAACCCACCCTGTCGGTGTCGGCAGCACAAAGCATTTCCACCCCACATCACCTTGCTACCGCTAATCCCCGCAGAAAGCTCAGCTGTCTTACAGCGACCCTTCCTGTGTTTGGAAACAACTTCAAAATAGAAATCCATCACGAAAGATTTTCCAGCTGTCTGAAATTCCTGTGGGAGGCTAAATGCTGCGTGTTAACACACGGCGCAGGTTTTCATCTTACCTCCAGAAGACAGCTCTCCTGCGGGGCTCGGAGACAGGGAGATATCTATAAAAACTTGAAAGCCTTTGCAACTTTATATTCAGTGAAGTCCAAGCCAAAGCCTCACACGACAGGGAGAACAATAATGCAACCGAAGGGCTCGGCCCCTCTGGGGACCCTGAATGGCCTGATCCAGCCCCCCACCCCTCTGTCCCCTTGGCGTGGACACCTTCAGCTTGCTCTGAAAGCCACACTGCTGGGTTTTCCCAAATTACCCAAGTAGGGATTGATTTAACCTTTCCCTGTGTACAAGAGAACTAAATTCCACCTGCCCGTGTATATTAACTTGTGTTCTCCAGCAGCCACGCAGGACCGGGCATTTATGTATAGGATGAAAACAGCCCGGTTCCCTTTTTTGGGGTGAGCAGCCTGGACAAGGCTGCAGGACCCAACACCACCAATGGGTGGAAATACAAACCCAAAACTTTCAAGTTTGTAATCATGGAAAAAAGGAAAACAAACAAACAAACAAAAAAACCCCTGGTCTTAGCCTAAAAACGCCCCCCTACCCAGTATTTCAGCAGGCACCCTCTTGTCAACCCCAGAGGGGGTGCTGGACACACGGCTCACCTGCCCCAGCCCTCCTGATGGCACTCATCCGTCTCCTCGGGGTCCGAGAGTGCCATCTGTCCTTACAGACAGACAGACAGACAAACAGATAGACAGACAGACAGCCCTGGTGCCGCGATGCAGCTGGGCCCTGGGCTGGGGAGGGCAGGAGGTGCGCGGCTCCCCAGTGCTCCACGCAGGGTGCACGCACACCGGGTCGCCTCTTTGGAGGACGTGTTCCTAACAACCCGTGAGTCAGACACATTTTTCTACAAAAAGAAAAAGAAAAGCTGCTTAATTTGATCTGCCCGTGTCTGCTGGGATGGATGTGACTGCCGTGGGAGCCTGGGAGTCCCAGGATGGGGCAGGCACACAGCAGCACCCTGGCCTCGTCACCAGCGGCTTTGAGACCACTTTGGACCTCAAGAAGGAACCGGAGGAAGGAGTGGGATTAGGTCTGACTCCGGATCAGGGGATGGGCTGGGAGAGCAGAGCAAACACAACAGAGTTGTCACAGGGGGGAAGCCAGGGGCTGTTCTGACTGACAGACCTGCACCCTGTGCTGGGGAGCTGCCGTGGTTTATGTCCAGACCCTAATCCCCCCGGCTGGTGCACGGTGGGTGTCCCCTTCCCATCCTCTGCAGCATCTGAGGGAAAGGGACTTGGCAGGAGCAGGCCTCAGACAGAGTTATCTTTCAAATGGATTTATGGCGCGTTGATTTGGGAACGCCACAAAGTTTTATGTCCAGTGCATAGCTCAGAGAGAAGAAAAAAAAAAAAAAAACCTCTCCAAGAAAACTTCCAGTCAACAGATAACACAATGTGGTTCTGATTTCCTAACCCCCTCAAAATAATTGTTCCTTTTCTTTTTAAAAATTTTGTCCCAGGGAAACGTTTCTAATTTAATTCCCTGCGTGCACCTTCCTCGCTGCCTTTGAATGTATATTATCTTCCAGCCAGCACTCCGGAGTGGAGCGAGAATTTCAGATTTAAAAAAAAAAGGGAGAAGAAATAAAAACCTTAAACAGCGCCACGCACAACAAACAGGAATGTAAATGACAGTCTGGGTTCCATTATCCCTGACCCAGAGGTTGGAAACCAAAAGAAATTAATTAAAGCGGGGTGTGTGGGGGGGGGCACCCCGTGAGCTGCCGGTGAGCAGCCCGCGAGCGGCCGTGGTGCAGGGGGGCTCCATCCCCATGGGACACGCGGCCGCGCTCCCCCGGCCCCGCTGCGCCCTCGCAACGTCACTCACCGGGATGGACGGGGCAGGCACGGATCCTGCCCCGGACAGGGACAGCTTGTTTGCATTAGAGATGAACGCGGATGGGAAGCAGCCGGAGAGGCTGGGGGAGCTTTTAATGGAGAGTTAGCTCAGGAGGATGCACGAAGTGGGAGCTTGGTCCCTCATGGGGCACAGATGGGGATGGGGCAGGCTCAACCATCACGGGTTGCAGGTGCAAAGTCCCCGGGTTCCCCATCCACAGGAGGCTCCATCATCCTGCCAAGCCTGAGAGATCAGAGCTGCACAGGGCTCCCCCCCAGCTCCCCACCCCAGCACCCTGCCAAGAGCCCAGCAGCCGGGGCTGCCCGTGGCCCTGCGAGAGCATCCGGCCCCAGGGCTGAATTTCAGCTGTGTGAGAACTGGGAAAAAAAAATATCATGAAATGCTTCAAATAACATCTGGCAGCGAGGTGAGAGCCGGCAGCTCCTGTGCTCACACAGACAGGGATGCTCCACGGGAGGCTCCGCACTGAATCCCCGAAGGCTGAGCAAGGCAGCAGCTGCACCGGCAGCCCCCAGCAGCCGAGCTTCGCCCCTTAACCTCTGCTTGGTGCTTTTTGGGGGGGCCTGAACTACAGCAGACCTTGACGGGCACAAAGCGGCCTCCATCACGAGCCTGCTGCTGTCCCCCAGCCATGCTAGGAAGGGAGATGCTGGGAGTGAGACGCGGCATCGCAGCGCTCACCCCCGTCCTTCCGCACGGTAATGGGAACAAAATGTTCCATTGTTTGCAGGAAGACGCATTAAGAATATTGGTTTTGAACTATGGCAAATATTTAGGAAAACACAATCGAGCCATAAACATTATTTACAGTTCAGAGAGCACTATAGGTTGCTCCAAGCCCTGCAGTTAAGCTATTAGTCGGGGTTCAAATGCAGCTCACACACGGGACTCGCCCGGTTGCTGCCTGGGAGCACCAAAACCTCGCAGCGGTGCTGAGGCTGTGGCGAGGGGCTAAGCACCACCGTGGCCACAGCTTTCACTGGTGCCAGCTGCAAGAGGTCACTGGGACAGGTTTTAAACCCCTGCAAAGCTCATCTCCCTGCTGGTGCTAGCCTTGGTGGCACAGGGAGAGGGGAGCATGCGGGTGGCTCATCTGTGCGCCCTCATGGGGCTCGGCCATGCTGAGCATCTCTGGCAAAGGTGGACACCTCGTGGCACCCATGGTCCCACAGGCACCTCTGGGGTCAGTGGGATGGGGATCAGATGCTCAGGCAGGCCACCAAGCCCCGCTGCAAACAGAAACGAGCAGTGTAACACCCAGGACTCAACGGAGTCATCGTGGCGAGTCCCCAGAGTCGCGGTGTCCCCAGTGGGCAAGCACCCACGTCAGGGCATACACCACAGCGGGCTGCCTGCACCGGGGTGGCTGTTTCCTTTTTTAACACTTTTAGGAAAAAATTCAAGATGAGGGAGGCTCTCTGTGGTTACTGACGAGCTGCTTTCTTTAATCCCCTTCCAGAAATACACTCCTGGTGGTGCCCGTTTGGTACATGTGGCCTGAAGGCAGGGAGGAACGTGTGACACAGCGTTTGTGCCCGCATCCTCCCTGCAGTGTGGTCACCCCCCCGCTCCGGTGTGTAGGACAGGTTTACCTGTTGGTTGCTTTCTCATCTTTTTCCTTCAAAACTGCAAATGGCCACGCTGCTGAGCATCTCGTGCTGCGAGAGGACAGGCTCAGATGAGCCCTGGGGACAGGGCGGGGGCAAGGCTGGCATCAGCCCCCATGCAGTTGGTGGCACTGAGGGATGCTGTTTCTGCCCCGAGCACGGACCCGTTTCAGGGCTCAGCACAGAGCAACGCTCATCCCTTCACTTGTGGCTTGGGCTGACCCCGAGCTGGAAGGCTGAAAGCCTCTTTGTGTGCTCTCAAGCCACCGCTGTCCCCTGGGGGGCTGAAGCCAACGGCACCACCAGGACCCAGCGGGACCGGCCCGCGGCTGCTCCTCTCCTACCCCAAGCGCGGGGCTGTGCCCCACAGGATGCTCGACACCCCCTGAGCACAGACACCCGCGGCACCAAACCCCGCCAGCTCTCCAAACACGCGGCTCTGGGCCGAGAGAAAGAGCCAGTTATAAAACCCCAGGTTAAGCAAACAGGAAAAAGCAGCCCAGCGCGTCTGCGCGGCCAGGCCAAGGCCCGATAAAACAAAACCTGTTTGAGTTTGGTGGGGCCGGCGGCAGACTCGGTGACTCCAGCCGCGTCCTGAAAGCAGCCCCTGTCCCCGGCTGAGCCCCGAGCAGCGGCCGGGCGCGTGGGTGCTGTGTGCTGGGCACTGCAGGGCCGCACAGGGCTGTGCTTGTCCTCGGGGCCGCGCTGGCGACGCGTGGAACCCACACGGCAGCTCCACCGTGAGCTATTTTGGGACCCTCAGCAGACCTGTGGCTTTCTGCAAGCAACCCCAAGGCAAGGGGATTTTATGCGTTACGCAGGTTGCTTTGAACTTTTTTTCCCTTTAGGAAGAAATGTCTGCAGCAAGTTGTGCTAACAAGCAATCAGTTATTAGCACCAACCCGGGCCAGCTGCCCGCTGTTTCCAGGAGCCATCCAGGCTCTGCATGTTATCATTTTCCTCCTGTGCCTGTGATCAGGGCTCAACAAGCAACACCCACGTGGTGGGACCTTGTGGGGTGATGCTGAAGCTGGACTACAAAGCAAGGAGGGGTAAGGGGGGACTCAGGGGGTCCCCCAGCCCCGGGGCCAGCTCCCTGCAGGGATCAGCAGCTCTGGATGTGGTGCAGCCTGGTCACTGCCCTGCAATCAGGTGGCTCTGGGCAGGCCCTTCCCAGGGTGATGAGGGGGTAGCATAAGGGCAGGTATATTGGGAATAAAGCAGCTTTGGTGGCTCAGCGAGTCGGCTGGGCTGGCATGAGTGGTGCTGCACTGCAGGGCAGGGATTTCTGCCCCCCACAGCGACTTACTGATCCGGACAGCTCAGGATGCAGAACATCAACCAGCCATTTCTGAACTCTGCATCCCATTTTGCAAGCTGATTCCAGCAGCAGTAAGACAGAAAGTGGACAGGCAGAAGCACTGGTGCAAAGGATAGGGAAAGCAGCAAGGTGTTCAGAGCCTCCTTTCAGCTGGACAGAGAAAACTCAGCTGAGCCCCCTCTGTGTTCGTGCCTTAAATTGCACAGAATTAAATCTGCACGAGACCTGAATGTGGCCCTGAGAGTTTGCAAAGTGGACAGCAATTAGAAAGGGAAAGGAGCTTTGCCTTTACAGAACCTCTCCCCCAAAAGTACATTTCATAATTTCTGGTCCATTTTGAGCTTTACCTGCAAAACTTCATCTAATAAAGTGAAATTCCAGCACCAGCAGAGGTATAAAAACCCTCTTCACAAATACTTGTTACAAATCTGGAAGGTGCCAAACTGGACATATTAACTTGAGTCAGTATTTGTTCTCCTTTCTCTTGACTCTAGAGCTGATGATTTTCTAATGGAGCAGCCTGACAAAAGAAATCAATCATCAGGCAAGGCTATGAAGAGAAAGACAAACAGACAGAAACAGAGAGATGAGAAAAACCAGACCACAACAGCAGGTGGACAGGTTGGCTGGGAACCTACTGTAAAATATGTGTAAACAACGATCTGTAAAAAAATACAGAGAGAGGCAAGAAGTGTGCTTTATAAGGGAGCTGCCGGCTCTCGCTCCTCCCCAGCCAGTCGCTCTTGACCTGGCTCCTTCCCCTCCATCAGTCCCGCACGGGGTACGGCCAGCTCCTGTCTTCGTAAAACTTCTTCAGGCCCTGGAGGTTGACAGGGGGGAAGTAGGCGCCGATCCTCTTCCGAATCCACCACTTCCCCTCGCCGGCGTGCGTTCCTCCAGGTCGGCTGAATTTGTACTTGAAGTGTTCCCCTCGGATCCACCTTTGGAGAGACAAAGCACAGGGTGGTCAGGAGGGGACTGGCGCTGGGCTCCTCGCCCTGCAGGACAGTCGGACCATATTTATGGCTCGCCCTCCCCATTGCCCCATCCAGCCCCAGCCCTTACGCCACCAGCAGCGGTGCTGGCTGTCACTGCTGCAGCCTTCCTGGCTCCTCTAAATGCCATTCAGGAGCAATACATGAGGCAGGAGAGCTTTGTGGCACACCACCACCACCCCGTGCACTACCCACCGCCGCACACCCCTATAACCTAGCTGAAAGGAGAATAACAAAGCACAAAAGTTTTTTTTTTTTTTTTTTTTTTCCTTTCCTGAGAGCACTACGGAGTATTTCTGCCCAGGACACTTGTGGGTACACAGCCCAACCCCAGCTCCCCCCAGTGCCCCGCTGCCCCGGCCGGCGGCTGTTCCCTTCGCTCCGCCGCTTATTAGCGGGGCTCCGAGCGCATCTGTTTTCTGGCCGCCCTGGGAGTTGACAGAAAAGGAGATTTTAAAACAGTGCAGAAAGAAGCATTCATCAGCCTCGCGAAACACGTTCGGAGGCTAAACATGCCGCTCGGTTCGGGAGGTTTGGTCCCGCTTGATGTAGGGCATGCTGACAAGAGCAGGAGTAACACCCCGCTCCTTCAGCGTTGGGGTCCCTGCTTGCGGAGTGCATCGCTGCGTTTGCTGGCTAAGTTCATAAACTAACCCACAATATAAAAATGTCAAAGTCATGTCAATGCTCATTTAAAGCTGCTTTGCTTCACTACTAAAATACAAACCCTGCTACTGAGCAGGGCACCACGCTCGCGCAGCTGCTCGCTCGCAGGGCTGCGCCTCGGGACGCCGCCGAGTTGGCTCCTACTGCTAAAATAATTAGGGACGACTCCTGTAGGGCTGCCATTAGCACTCACCTTTGTAACGCACTCACACGGGAAGCAGGAGAGATGGCAGACGGCTGATAAAACTGCAGCCCAATTAAAAGGTCTGCTGCAAGCACATCTTGACATCTCAATTTAAATCTTGACGGGGACCCAGACGAGCACGACGGGAACGGTTCTGCTAACAAAAGGCACGAAGGCGGCTGCTGCCTTGCTGCCACCGACTGCAATTCGTGCCCGGATTGTCTCCTGACTTCAAGGAAAGCAGAGCAAACACCTCGGGGTTTCACGAGAATGGGGTGAGCCAAGGGAGCCCAGACTGACACACGTGGAGCTGCACTGGGACAGCTCTCATTTAAACATCGTCGCCCGATGCTGTACACTCCCTGGCACCCCACCTCGCCGCCTGCTGAACAGGGGCTGGTAACAGTCCTCAAATCCACGAAAGGCAAACAGAAAAAGGAGCTGATCCCATAACTGTGTCTGGAACAAGAACAGAGGGGTGCTGATGACAGCCTGGGAGATCTCAGTTAGGTGCTGGGAAAAGGAGCCCGAGGAATCTGATTCAAAGAGCGGCCCAGAGAGCAGGAGCCACTGCCCTGCTGCAGAAGGGCCAGACACTGAGGGCCCTGGCTGCTCCTCTGCCCCCCAGCCCCGTCCAGCATCCAGGCACCAGGGTCTTGGGGTCCTGGGGATGCTGCCTGGGAGCCCCCCACAGCTCGGGGCCGCCCGCACCTCAGCGCTGCAAACCCTGCCCTGCAGCTGCCGGCTTCCCTGCCGCCAGGGCCAGTTTTATGCCCCCTCTCCTTGCTTTTCTGTGGCTGGTAAAAGTCAAACGGGGGCTGAAGTGTTACTCCCACAGTGTTTACTTCGCAGGAGCACAAGATTTCCTGTTCATAATTAGAGCACTACTGAGCAGCAAGGTTTATGCGGGTCTGGGTTAGCCTGCAGGCTCCCGCCCGAGATAGTTAGGAGGTTTAAAAGCTGTGCTGCTTGATTGCTTTCCTGAATTCACAGAAAAAATCTACCACCCCAAAAGCTTCATCCTGACGGTTCTGGCTGCCTAGAGAGGTGCAAGCAGCAGAGCTTTGGCTGCCCTTATCTGGAGCTCCCAGCACCAGCCAGGGAAGCAACCCACACAACCAGCTCCTCCCCAAAACCTGGGAAATGGCATTAAAATAGAGGTCCCTGTGCCTACAGGACACATGGGGAAGGGGACATGGAGCCATCTGTCAAAGGCAGCCTGGTAATGGGATGCATGTGGCCGAGCCACCAGCTGATTTTACACCAGTTCCTCTCCCACTCCAGCTGCCTCACTGGGACTTTTGGGGCTTTTCTTCACTGTCCAGGTACTCCAGTGTCCACGTGCACCCATGATACAAAACCAGCAGGATGCCCAAAGGAGTTACCTGCAAGCCCTGACTGGCAAGGTCCCCATTTACTTGTCGGGGACGTGGAGAACAGAAGGCAGAGGACTTCTCTGAGTGCCCCAAGCAGAACTTGGAGACCCCAGGACTCTGCTCAGCCCCCAAAGTGCCTTCCCCTACCCAACCACTGCCCAGTAACCCCATGGAATGAAAAGCTCCTTGTCCCTTTCAACTGGGCTTCCCTGCCCAGATTAAACGCTATCTATCATCTGATTTGGTATGATTTTTCCCATATGTTCTTTGTCTATTAAAATGTGTGCTATCAAAGGGATCGGCATGTAAAACTAGAACCGTGTGAGCTTTAAAGCAACCACACGCAACTGAAGCTGCATTTTTGTGGCATAAAGTTTGCCTTTCTATCTGAGCATGCTTCCAGGCCTCGTGTTTGGAGTCGAAGTAAACCTGAGAGGTCCCCCTGAGCCCCCAGTCTCTAACCCAAGCGACCCTCCTGTCCCAGCACCATCCCACCTGCACTGCTGGGATGCGCAGTCCTAGCCCAGTGCAGGAGGGCCCTGCACATACAGGGCTGCCGGGTTTATGGTGCTGAGCTCTGCCAGGCTCTGAAACACTCACCCTATGCGTGAAAGCTGAGCAACTGCAGCAAAAATGCACCAAAGCACTGCAGAGCCTCCACTGCTCGGCCTCTCGGTGCCTTCCCAGGGCTGGAGGCTACAGGGGATACGTGGAAAACTTGTGACCTCCTTGAATCCTGCCTTCTGAGCCACTCTGATGTAAGTTTCTGAATTTAATACTCACTGGAGCCCTTCATTTCAGGGCTCATAGAGTTTACAAGCTATCCCAGCATTTATAATCTACCTGGGTACCTTGTTTCCAAAGTTACAGGGTTTGCAACCTCTCCCAGCGTGGGCTGGCTGTACCTACTCCCTCCTCATCCCGTGGGGGAGCAAGCACACCCCATATGAAGGCATCTGGAGCAGAAGGCCCTGCAGCCCGTCCCAGCAGGGCTCGCAGAGTTTCCAAGCATCACTCAGGGACCTGGACAGCTCATAACTCAGGTGGGACCCGCACAGACGTGGCTGCCTGCAGACCAAGAGACTGCTGCAGGCTGCAGCTTGCCTTATCGGAAACAGCTTGTGTTTTTCACAACCTCGGTGCTCACGCAAAGACCTGGGTGGTGGAAGGGATCCAAAGGGCCCTGAGGCTCCTCTGGCTGCTGGAAACTCCCAGCATGCGGGAACCTGGCTTGCTGCGCTAGGGAAATGTGAGCATCTTGAGGAAGGTCACAAGCAAGCTACTTGACTTCATCTACATTAAAAGGAGACTAATGCCACAGGTGATCCCTCATACCAGGGGAAGAACGAGCAATGCTCATGTTTCAGAGACAGTCAGGAAGGTCAGGAAAGCCATTCCTTGCTGCAAGCAGTTTCCCAGGATTTATTGAGTGAACAAAAGCCAGGAGCTCCCCCTGACCCAGCGGGATGCAGCGGGTACAACTGCCACAGCCAGGTGGGGACCAGCCTGGAGGAAGCATCCAGCTGAACCAGCAACGGCCAGGGTAGGTCCCTTATGAGACACACAAGAGAAAAACAATTACTTGAGAAGCAAGAAATAGGATTTGGTAAGATAAAGCGAGCCAGAGGTTGCTCCTCCAGGAGACAGAAAACCACCTCTTCTACGACAGCCACTGACGGGATGCAGGACAAGGGACACGGGTGTCCCTTTGCCAGCTCCTCCCAGCCATGGTGGCAGTGCCTGGAGGAGCCACAAGGCAGCTGTGGATCTTGGTGCAGATGGCGAGGAAGGACAGGTCCACATGCCATGCAGACAGGCCTGCCAGCCCCACGTGGCACAGTGTGGGGACACGTGTGCCACCGCCCCCCCAGGGATGCACGCGCCCTCCATCACCGCCCGCATCGGGCAAGGCTGCAGCCTTGGGGCAGGCAGGGAAGCTAAAAATAATCAGCGTTATTTTTTAAATCAATATATTCATCCTACCAGATGCCCGGTAGCAGCTGCGCTGTAGCACTTTTAAGATTCGATCATATATCAGCCTATTATGACATCTTCCAACTGTACGTGTTAAAAATTAGCAGCAATATTGGAGTTGTTGCGATGGAGGGCTAAATCTCCCAGACAGCTGTAATTAGTTCCAGAGGGTGCAGCTGTCTCCCTGCAACAGCTGAGGGGTTCGAGGGAAAAAACCAGACCCGGTGTTTTCTGTTAGAATTAATGGCCTGACAGGGCGAGCCGGGGTGGGAGAGGGAAGAAAGAAACCAAAACACGAGTCGTCTTTTCAATGTGTGATTTTTTTTTTTTTATCTCGAGGTTCCCCACTCCATTGTAAATCAGAGAGCAAGTGGCAGTGGAAAGTACAAATTCATTAAATTAGCAGAGCCTCCATCATTGCCTTTCTTGCTTATTCCTGCGCTGCTAGCAGCAGCGACCATAAATTCATCTTTGGCCCGCAAACCATTGCAGAATGAGGGTAGCTCTATGGGCTGGTTTTTTTCCATATCACTGACCTTTTTTTCTCCAAGGCTCTTGTGGGGTCTGGCCCTGCAGAGCTGGAGCATCTCGTGGGCAACTCATCCTCAAAACTCTCTCAGGAGAGGGCAACAATTTTTTCACTCCATTTGACAGGTTGAAAACTGATGCTCAGGGGCTGTGTCTACAGCGACAGCAGAGTGAACCTGGTGGGAAAGAAACGTGGATATCCCCAGGGCTTACAGCACTGCCAGGCATTACCTTCAGCAGGGGTTAACGGTCGGTATGTGGCAGGTGGCAAGGCATGGAGCAAACACGAGCTGGCCATGGCCCTGCCGAGATCCCAGAGCTGTGACATTAGCTCTGCCCTGCTGCCCCTTGACAGTGCTGAAATATGGGGTTGTTTTTTTTTTAATGTAAAGAAAATTCCTTAAAGTCTCCCTCCAGGACAGCGGAATCATTTCACTCTGATAATATTCTTGATAATATTGCCATGTATTGTTGAAGATAAATCAGAGGTGTTATCTTAGCACAGGTGCTGCTCTTAGTACAGGAACTGCAATAAAACCCAACGAGATTGCCAAAGGAACGTGTTTGGCCTTTTTCACCCCTAAGAACTCCATCACCTCCCAGTTCTCATTGCTGGTGAAACATCTTTTCAGTGGGAAACACACAAAATATTTTACTTCTGTGTGGTTGACACCAATGCTTGTGGGAGATGCTCTGGGGCTCTGCTGATTTCTGCAGCCACCTTACGCTGCGATGCTGCGTGGCCCACACGGGTACCCAGAGATCTCTCACAGCCACCTTCTGCCAAATCACAGTGTTCATCAAAAAAATGTAGAACAAAAGGATTATCCTGGGAAACCAGAACAAACCCTGAGGTGCAGGACGGGCCCTCCCGCGGCTCGGCACGGGCACAACTCCGGCCTGCACCAGGCCCTCGCCCGCAGCAGGGACCCAGGGGAGGACAAAGTGAATTTTCGTTGGCTCCTGCCCATTTGTCTGAACAGCCGGGAAGGTAAACACTTCTCTTGGCTTTGGGATCAGAGCTTGGAGGGAGACTTGTCCCGAGAGAGAAATGTCTGGGCTGAGAGGGGCTGCCTGGGATCGTCACAGCTCCGCTCACACCTTGAAGGCCTTGCGTGCCCACGCAGCATCCCCTGCCTGTGAGCACTGCTCTCACTGCCTCTAGGGACTCTTCTCGGGGAGACCCCACAGGGTTAGAAATATCATTCCCCCTCCAGCCCATATTTACATCTAATTCTGTATGTCCTGCCTTCCTCCAGCACTGCCCTCAATGGTTACAGAATGACCACTACCCACCCGTGCTGGGTTGGTCTCCTGTTTGTTTGTTCTATTTAAAAAACAAACTTCAAGGAACTTGTGGTATTTTACCCTAAAAAAGTTCCTCAGACGCTCACTGTGCCTATAACCACCCCACCGGACTAAGTCCCGGAGCCTTCCTCCTCCCACGCCATCCTCTCCCCACAGGCACCCAGCCCTGACCCACACTCGCAGGGAGGACTTTGCTCCTGCACCCAAGGGAGCTCCCCCTGCACCCTGCTCTGTGGGGATTTCTGGTTCTCTTCTGTGTCGTTAGAGCCGCTAAGGGCTGTAAACAGATATTTTAAGGCCTGGCCCTTCCTGGTCAGGTAGCATCAAATTGGAAGAGCTGCCTCCATAAATAACGCCGCCGCGACAAATCCAGGTCTTCAGCTGCACGCTGGGGCTTTTTCAACAGAGTGCTACTATAATTGGAATAAAAGTCCTTAAGTGAACATGATTTAATATCAGACACACTGAACACTTCAGGTCAAAAATAAAATCAATTTTTTTTTTTCCTCCCTCTGTAGGCAAAACCTGATTTTTGTTTTCTTTTGTTGTTGCAGGCTGTTTCCATGACGGTGTGTTAAACACTTATTAATTTCTCAGCCAAAGCCCTACCATTGAGATTTATGATGGCGGGTGTTTTATGAACTATCCGCTGCACAATAATATTTTGTAAATCTACATTCCACAAACATCACTTTGCTTGAAGTAAAGCTTCACACTCAGCTAGGCTGGGCGCTCAACAATGCCCTCATTTTTAATCAGTCACCTGTTTCTCATTTTAAGTTTATCACACTTGAAAAAATACTATAATTTCTAGAGTTGTAAAGAAACCTACAAACTTTGGTCTCAGAAATTTCATTTCGAAGGCATTAACTCATTTTGAAAGTCCCTTGGCTATTTAAGGTGTAGAGTTTCCATTAACAGAATAAACTCCGTGGAGTATGGAGCGCAATGTTCTTATGGAAAACAGTCCCTTCCCCTAATTATTTAGTCTAGCAGGGAATGAAAATAATTAAGTCTCAAAATTCCCTTCAGAGTGGAGGGGGGGGGATCTGGTAGGAAAATTAGCCCTTTTTCCAGGCAGCTACCGAAGGGGAGTGAGCTGGGAGGTGGCACCGCGCCGCGCTGGAGGCTCGCAGCAGCCAGCTCATGGGCAGCCTCCGGGCACCACCACAGCTCCACACCCCTGGAATTTGCTCTTCTTTCCAGATGCTACCGTTAGGGCCCAAATTTAAGGTTTTTGCTTACAACCGAAATGAAATTGTGACACCAAAAAGGCAAACGCCAGCGCTGGGGATCTGTGCATGCAGCGTGCAGCTAAATATTGCTCAGGGGGCTGAATCCAAGCGGGGGTCTCCTGCTCATTTCGCACTGCTGCCTCTGCTCCCTCTCAGGCCCAAGAGTCCAGGGAAGTGTCCCCGGCTGTGGGCAGCTCTCCTGGGCAAATGGGGCTCAGCAGGCACAGGAGGGAACCCATTTCCAAGTGCAACAAGGGACCGCCTGAAATCCAGCAGAGAAATGGCAAATCTTTGAAATTTAAAGAAAAAAGCCCCAGCTAGCCTGGCAGGCGAGCCCGCCTGAGCAGAACGAATGCTGGATCCGAAGGAGCTGACAGAGCTGCTGCGAACGCGCCAGCCGCAAATGCCAGAAGTGTCAACTCAGCAGAACTGGGATGGGGCATAAAAACTGGGAGAAAAAAAAAAAAAAAGGCAAACGATCACTTCAGTTTCCATATGCAAGCAATGCAGGGGAGGTGCTACCAGCAACAACAGCCAAAAAAGTGTAAATAACAACAGGAATTGGTGACTAAGTGACAACCCCACTGCCGGCTGTGGTCCAGCTCCTGCATCCTCGCAGCCCTCCCCTTTGCACCTGGGTAAAATATGGACAGGGCCAAGGTCCCAGGTATTTGGGTTTGGCTCGCTAAAACCAGAAACGTGACCTACAAACTGGGATCCAGGGTTAAATGGTGTGTTGGACTTTGGTTTGAGCCAAAATGAGCATTTGTAAATTGTTATTTTTATTTTAAGCCACCCAAAAATACACTAGACCCATGAAAAACTTTTAAAGCACAACTAATGCCAGAGCAAAGGCAGCTGACACATAAAACCAGCACTGGATCCTGATCTTTTCCTACTATAAACTAGCTGCTAAAGAGTGAAAACAGAGTCTGTGCTTTGGTAAAAGCAAGGTACCGCATGAATCAAGACCCTGTTCAACAATATATATGGCTCTGTGTGTTCAGCACAGCATCCATGCTGCTCCACAGCTATCGGAAATGTTTGTACACCTCTGTCCTCCAGGCAATCGTTATCCTATAAAAGCTAAGATAAAGATTTGCTGTTGTTTTTGCTTTAAGTTCCTGAACATTCAATTTCCTTACCTGTTACAGAATATGACAAAAAAACTATTCACACCTGGAACAATGTAGTGTTACCCCTGCTTCATTATTTTCAATTTTAAATGAGTTCCTATATTCATCTCCTTTATATTTTTTTAACACCACTGATGCCAGAAAATATACAAGAGACGCAACCCATGGCAAAGCCTCGCAAGGTGAGACGCGATATACATCCTGAGTTTTAATCTGCTGCGATGTCTTGTTTTCAGTTTCAGTCGTGGTGAGTAGCAGCAGCGATGTTTATGGCACTGGGGGACAGGCGGTAATAAACAGCTCTGGGATTATCAAATGCTTCTGTCACTCGGCGAACCGCGAGAGCCGTTTACAGCCAGCAGCCACCAGATGGTAATGACTTTTGGTTGCTGGCACCAGGGGACACCTAATTCAAACTGGTGACTCGGTGTCTAAAGGTCCAGGTTCTGCTGAACCCCCCGGGGTCAGCCAGCACTCGGGGCTGGCTTTTTAAAAGAAAGCAAAGCACGGGAACTCCCCACAAAGGACGCCGCTCAGTGAATTTACAGCCCCGAGCCTCGGGGATATCAGCAAAGTCTGGGGAGACTCGGACAGTAAATCCCCCCGTTTGACGCGGAGCCAGCATCGTACAGGTCTCCAGCAGCTATTTCAGCTCAGCCTCACAAATTACAGCCCGACACGATCCTGTGACAAGCTCCATAAAGACGCAGCCCTGCAGGTCCCGGCACGAGCCCCCTCGTGCAGCACCTCCGCTCTGCTCCTAACCGAGGCGAGCAGAGCTAAGCAGAACTAAAACCCCTCCGTTGACGTTATTAAAGCCGTACCCATCCGTGGCAAGGGACGTGCTGCTATCTCCCAGCACGCCTTTTGTAGCAGTAATTAATGCAGGTTCCCGAGGTCCCTCCTGGACCCGAGCCAAGGTGTAATTATTTGTGTGTACCAGACCCAACAAGCCGCGGCACAGCCCCGTAAGCCAAGCTGCACAATAAACCCCGATTTACGGGAACGCCGGCGCGGTGGGGAGTCTCCGGGCTAGGGGCAGCCTCCTGCTCCGTGCACCAGGAGGGCTGTGCCGAGGGGAAATGGGTTCTGAGAGGAGAATACGTGCAACCCCAAATTTCTGCTGTTCCTGCAGCTTTGGCTCCTGAGCTCGGAGGGACCTCGTTACCATCAGCCTGTACCAGCGCTCCAATATGGGACCTGTGCGCCAGGAGACAATTTGGGATGCCTGGGGAACCCCGGAAATGTGGTTATAGGAAATACTCAAATGCCGTGGTGGGAAAATCACTTCAACAATACATCCCAAGCTGTCAGCCTGCTGATTTTCTTCAGAATGTACGCAGACACACATTCACCTCAGTGTATGAGCCTCCGAATGGCATGTCCTAAAGGAAGCACCTTGGTAAAAGGTGGAAATTCTTAATGTCTAGGCTAGAAAAGGAATCTCTCCTCCAGGTTTTAGGGCTACACTGTGTTAGAGCTGAAAAACACCAGCTCTGTTTCAAAGGGAAGTTCATTTCACTTGGTGCTGGGAACCTTAATCCCTGTTTGCTATGCATCTTGAGAGCCTCAAATGGAAAATATTAGCAAGAGCATAATATTACTTAAGTTGATCCAAAATTCCCTTAAAGTGTTTTTTCAGCTAAAAATAACTTCATCAACAAAATAGACACTTTTGTGAAAATTTTCCTTTTGTAGAAACCTCGGGGTTTTCGTCTGTGCTTTTCCCTTGCTGATGTTTGCTTTGTCTCTTCATTGAAAATGCAAACAATTCCGAGACGAGTATCAACAAAAACAAGTATTTTTGCAGGGCTGTTTCATCTTTGAAATATCTCAATAGGCTGCTAGAAACGGTATTTTTGATCTGACCTCGCAAAGTGATTGTGGCAAAAAATCTGAAGTTGCTGAGCAGGAAACCACCGCAGCAGTCGAGATTCCTGTCCAAGAGAAGCAACACTGAGCCCCTGGTGACTGGGAAGGGACCCAACCAGAGGGTCCCCAGGTCTCCACCAGAAGACAGCAAGGTGCTGAGAGCACCAGCTCTTCACAGTGCCCTGATATCAAAAACCCACCCTATTTAATGGCCTCCTGTGTAACATCAAATACAAATAACAAGCAGTCAACAGAAAACGTGTTTGGACATCCAGGATAGGAATGATCACGCTGAACACAAAGCCCAGGAGCTTTCAGCTCCCTTGGCAAAACCCAAAGCTTACCGTGGGGGTTCCCTGCCCTCGAATGGGTTTGTTGCCATCAGGGACAGGATCTCCTCTTCCTGGGCCAGCAGCTTCCCAGCCAGGTGGATGATCCATTCATTCTGCTCGTAGGTCTTGGGGAAAAAGAAAGAAATACCAATGTTAGACACAGCCCTGCAGCACAGTCACCATTGCAGATGTCTGCACGGTCTCTGGGGAGGGATTACAGCTGATGCGATGACCAACAATCAATGTCCTGGCGTTGCAGGAACAGATCTTGTGGGATCCAACAACTCAAGGTCCAGAGCAAGACCTGCGGTGTCACCAGGAGCCTGGTGTGGCACGCCAAAACCCAGGGCAGCCTGGAGAGCTCCTGAGTTCGTCCCATCTGGAAATCATTCCCAAGGGAATGGATGCAGCTGAGGGCATGCCAGGCACAGAGATTTAATGAGTTTCTCATTAGCTGAGCTGTGATGGCTTCTCACACCCTGCCGGGTTGCCCCAAGAGCAATGCAGGGCCCACCACTGCAGGCATCCCTGAAGCCTGGCCAGCGGCCACAGTGCACCTGATGGCCAAAACTGCACATTTGGAAATGAGAATCCACCCATCCTATGCTGCTTTCCCTGCTGTGCTAACAGAAAGAAAGCAGAAGAAGGTGAAATCTCTATTCCTGGGTTCCTTTCTCTTGCATCCTCTTTATTTCCTCTCATCTAGTCTGTCCTCTTTACATGCAATGTCTAGGCCAAACCCTTTATCGTGCTACCTCTGAAACCAAATTAATCAGCTCTAGGACACTGCAGTCAGCAATTTTGGCTCTGTATTTACCCCCCTCCAGGAATGAATGCATCTCACAACTTGCAGGGATTCTTGGTGAGGCTCCATAAAAACCATTTCCCTTTCTGGTGACTTTCAGTGCCTTACATTTTTTTTTCCCTGTTTTTTACCGTGCACCTAAATGGATTTTTTAATGCAAGCAGTAGGGGACACTGTGGGAAAGCTAAACCCGGCATTTGTACCTGCAAGACTGTGACTAATGCAGAACATCAATGCAAAGTTACTCTGCAAATCTTTTCTAATGGCAAAGTTTGTTATTTCCGTTGCCACGGGAAACAGAGGAGAGAAAAGAGATGGAAAACACCAAATTCTGGTGGAAAGGCCCATCAAGCAAGCAGCAGCCCTGCCTCGGAGGGCTTCTGACCCATGCTCATCACAATTTAGAGGAAAACCACAGTTATTTCAGCCAACAGCTTTTTAAAAAAGGTTCCTCTCCCCTGCTTCTGTCCTGCCTCACGGCGCTTCCCCTCGGGTCTGTCCCGGCTGTGCCACTGCCCTGTGCCACCTCCAGGTGCTCTCCTTCCTCCTCCACGCCTCGCAGAACCTCGTCTCCCATTTCTCCTTCTCCTCCTGGCTCCCTGCCTGGTGCAGAGGTGCTGGGGGCTCTCATGGAGGGGCAGAAGCTGGCCGTGTCCCTGCCTGCAGCCCTAGCATGTTGAGGAACCCCCAGTGACTCCAGCTGAGCTGTGCGGCTCCGTGATGCCTGAGGTGCGAGGGGTCCTGTGCACGAGGTGGGGGAAGTGGGAAAAAAACAGCAACAGGAGCCCCCAGCCTCCCGGAGCTGGAACTTCACAGAGAACCCCAAATCCTGAAGGCCTGATGCAAAACCAAGAGGCTCAGTGATGGTGGAATCGGCTCCCTGGCTCGCCCGGTCTCCAAACTGTTAATTAGCGGCTCCATGCGCACGAGAGTTGGACTTCTGGTTTGTAAAGTGTTTTTCTTGTAAAATTTACAGCATGTCTGGCCCCAGCAAAGTCTGCGGTGAGAAATTTCCACCCGGCGCAGCTCCCCCCGCTCCCCCCCAGCACAAAGGCTTGGATATCGCACGCCGCCGATGCTGGGAGCACGCGGGAGCAGAGCCGTGCTCACGCCTGCGCTGGTTAACTCGTTAGGCTGTAAAGCGATACGGTGGCAAAGGGAGAAAAAAAAAGAGCCCAGGTGATTTGGGCTCCGTCCAGGGAAGCATCGAGGCGCAGGGCAGGAAGGTGACAGTTCCTCTCTGCGGATCTGGTGGGACCAGACCCCGGCACCGTCTGCAGAGCTGCAATATGTATTTATGATATTTAGAACGGGAGAGACTCATCTGGCGTTGAGCTCGACTTTTGCTAGCTGTGAGCATGCAAAACAGAGGAGTCAGAGCCTGAAGCACCCTGTGCATCAAATAAATCAGGAGAGATGCATGTGTCACAGGCTGTGAGCGGGCTGCTCGGCCTCCAAGCACCTCCATGGGCAGGGAGCGAGGCCCCGTCTGGCTCCTGTCCTCCACGTCCAACGCTGGGCTCAGCTCCCCTCGTGCTCCTGGGCAGCCCCTGGGCAATGCAGCACACGCAGCTCTCCAAGACCACCTCCAGCTCCTCTTCCAGCTGGCACCACCACGGGACCTCCCCAGGTCAGGGGTTGGGCATAACGTGGTGGATTAACCAAGACAGGTTAAGGCACCCTGAGCTTGTATTTTATTTAGTGAGCTTCAGCCTCATGTAAAGCTCACAAATCAGCTCCTCCTGGTGTCCCTGCCCTCCTCACTGCTTGGGGACGGGGCTTTTTTTGCTCCTTATCCCCATCTCTGCGTGCCCAGCGTGAGGAGCCGAGCCTCGCCGCAGCCCCAGGCTGCCACCACCACCTTTCTGTGCACAGAGACTTTTCTGCAGCTGTTTATATCCTCCGACTTCTCCGTTTTTACACTTTGCCGGTGTATAAACACGGCATTCTCACCTTGAATACAGTCACTTGCAGGCAGCCGTATTTAATACCTTTTACAGAATTTTAAGCCAAATCTCCGCTAAGTCAGGCAACAGCAAGGAGCTGGGGGTAAGGCAGCTGCAGTAGCAACGGAACTCTGCAGAGATAAAGTAGGAGAGAATATAATCATCGCAAAAATATATATATAAAAACCACACGGCTCTACAGGGAACATGTTCCCAACTGAAATAATAATAATAAGAACCCTTTTCCTCCAGCTTTAATTGGTCATTTAATGAAAAAGGACTGCGGATTAGTGTGGCATTTTATTGAATCTCAGTCCTGGCACAGGCGCACGGGAGGAGGTAACTATGAGATGCACATGTGGAAACAGCTGGAAACTTGGCACGGGAGCCCGGCATTATTATTTCACATGGTTGGGAGCCCTGCACGTTTTCACATCGGGCTCGGTGTGCGACTGCGGATGACCAGGGGAGGGTTTGCATTGCAGCCCTGTGTCGTAAGGGGCTTTTTTTTTGCGTCACAGCCTACCCGCTTTGGGGATGTAAAGCAGTAACTCCACCATCCGGGATGTTTTCACCCAATATTCACATTTCTGCTTACACTGACGTTTACCCTTCTGCAGCTGAGTGACTTCAACTGTTGCTGTTTGGAGAACTTGAGCTATCAGCTGGAGAAATGAACCACGTTGTGCAGAAAGGAGAGCGTAACTAATGCGATGCTTTGCTTTCCTGCAATGCTCCATCTCAGCAAATTCACTACTGTCCTGCTACCCGAGTGACTTCACCGGGGCAGGCTGAAGGCTACTTCAGCGTGTAGCACCCCTCATCATCTCCAGTGACCTCATTCCCCTCTTCCTAGGAGTTTCTTAGAGAGGCAAAGCGTTTTACAGCAGGTCTGGCTCGCTGTTTGTTAATTCTGTGGGGGCAGTTCCTCAAGGCACACTCAGCCGCCCCCTCAGCCTGCTGGCAAAAGCATTGTGTCCCCAGAGGAATTGTGCACAGCAGCTGGCACTAATGCCCCTCGGGGGGGTTGAAATTTCTCATTCCGATCCCAGTTAAAAGGAGAAAATATAATTCCTACATTCTGCACGTGGACCAAAACGTATGCATGCGGCAATGGAAAATGGAAGTGAATTGAGGCCTGTATTTTGGGAAGGGGAAAGAAAGGAAATGTAAAAGGCCCTGCTTAGTACGTTGGTCACGAGGTTTAGGTTTTACTACGTTACACACACCTCCTCCTCTGCTCTGCTGCCGTGCAGCTTTTTCCTGTAAGTACCTCCTGGCTGGACAACCCAGGTAAGAGAGGTTTGAATAAAATGTTTTATAGAAGTTTCATCTGCCTTCCCTACGTATAGGATTTCTTTTTCTCAGCTCTTCCAGCAAAAGGTCCTCGAACACCCATCCTGCTGCTCATGTTTCTGTCTTCTCTTATAGAGTCAGCTGAATTTTTTCTATAAACTTACACATCGTACCTGGAAAACACACGGTTCTTCTGGGTGCACCACAGCTGCTGTTATTTGGAAGGTTTGGTGCCAGTTTTCAGAGCTTTTAGGACACAGCCACAGCCTGAGCAGCTTCTGTGCTGGTGTCTGGTGGCACCGTGGTGCTGCCGGTCCCCTGCTGGAGTTAAAACATTCCAAGCACAACGTGCAGCCTCAGAACGGTCATCTGAGACAGACAGAAAGATGCCAGGGAAGGGAGATGCTTGGAGGGGGAACAGCCCCTGATATTAGCATTGAAGTTGCCTGTGGTTCTGCCATGCTATCAACTATGATGCTCCTTAAGTCTTAAACATCCCAGGCGTGTCGCTGTGCAGCACACCGGGATCCCACTACTCTCACCTCGTTAACGTGGAGCAACACAACTCCTGCACAACAAAAGTGGTCTGAATTTTAGATGTGTCCCCTGGGCTACAGGCTGTCCTGACACTCTGATACTCTTGGAGTTGCTTCAAGGTATAATGCAGGAAAACACTGAGCTTTACAAAACAATCTCAAGAGGACAGTGGGATTGTTATTTTTTTTTGACTAGTTATTATGTGGTAAGCACCAAGAGCATGCCTTCGCGCTGGCCAAACACAGACCCCAACATGGAGAGCTTACACGACCTAAACAGAATAAATAACCTTCATGCCACAGCAAGGAGGAAAAAGCCTTTCCTTTGATTATTCTTTATTAAGAGCAGTGAAGGCTTTCTGCTACTGCCCAATGGTGAAGAACAAATGTCTTTTACTACAAACAACCGGCTTTTGCAAAATCCAAGACATCTCACTACCAGGAAAACCGACCAACTCAAAGCCCCAAAACTATGAGCACTATTTTGTTTTCTGGTTGTTATTTATTAACGACACTGAATCCACCTGCAGCCTGCCAAAAATCTGCCCAAAACACTTTTCATACCAGTGGCACCACATAGCTCATTTCTAGGATACGATGGTGGGGCACCTACAAACAATAAACATGTAAGTCAAATAATCACAGGAGCATTGTCATCAGCTGGAGGAGAGAAAAAAGCTTTAACAAATTTGTCTCCAGCTTCTGTACAAACAGGACGTCTTTGCATTGGAACGACACCTCTGGGAGCGGATTCTGCCATCACACTATCTTCTTGTTGGAAAGTTTTTCCTAACGCTTAACCTGAATTTTCTTGAGATTAAATCATATTCTGCCATTTGGTCCATTATTTCCTCCCTTCTCCACAGGGACGCAGAAAACAGATTGTTACTTTCCACTTTGCGGTAGGTTTCCACATATTCCAAACCTGTTTTGATGGCCAGCCTTCCCTCCTGCTCTCACCCCGTGCAGATCTGTTCAGGCAGTCGCTGCGAGATGAGGTTTTTGCAGGTCCCTCTGCTGCAGCCTTGCCAGTTGTCTGTGTCTTTCCTGAATTAGGATGCTTGGCTTAGTGGGAGGGTGACACCGTGCACGTCAAATGCCTGCTCGCCTCCTTTGTCTGGTGTTTTTCTTTTTATAATGCTGAAACATCACTGCTGGTCCTCTTCTGGTGCTGCACACTTGGCCCAAGAGGCTGATTTGGAGAACGGCTCTCTGATCCATCCCATCCAGGGCAGGTGACAGCTCCTGCCAGCTAGCATCACCGTGCACTCCTCTCCTGTCTGCTTGGACCAAAACCAGCAGGATGGCTGTGCTTTCAGATCTCCTCCTCTGTTGTACTCACACAGCTTGGTGGCACCTGCAAATGTTCCGAGCACATCACGCTGCTCTTTCCAGGTCGTCGGAGCTCCTCTTAAAAATGAGCATTGCATTGAGCTGGGTGAAACCTGGGTTTAAATTGCTCTGATGGAGGTAGGGGATGCGGAGGCAGTAACAGGCACCTGACCACCAGCTCCTCACCAAGGGACGGGCCGTTTTTGTCAAAAATGTCCTAGCTCACTTTGCACTTGCGTGATGGCGTTATCAGCTGGGAGATGGACCAAAGGCAGTCCCGTCAGAGGCAGCTGCTGAGAAACCACTGAAAAAGGTCGCAGAGATTTCTGCACGCTGTTGCTGCTGGCTATTTGAGGGAGATTTTCCCCTTCTGCAGACAGGAAGAAGCCACGCAGACATGGTTCTGGATGGGTTATGTCCCTGCCAGAGCTAAATGAAGGACTTTAATTCAGAGCTAGAGCACCCACAGGATGGCGAGACGTATGAAACAAAGAGGGGATTTAGAAAACAAATGAAAAGGCAGATTATATTTAGATAATAAAATTAACATCATGAAAATTGTTTCCTGGAAAAATAATGCCATGTTACATTGCATACAATCAAGGCACTACTGGAAACAGTAATTAAGAGGCAGCCAACTGCTAATTGCACTTCAGAGGTGGGGCAGCGCCGTGGCTCCTCCTGTTTCGGAGCTGGGGCCATGCCGGCGGCTCCTCACAGCGCCGACCCATGCCAGCCTGGCCAAGGGCCTGGCTCTCCCAATTTTGGGCTCTTCAAAGCAAATCCTGCAGCTACAGCCAAGGTGGAAAGCTTCGCAGGAAGCCCGCAGCGAAGGAAGGCGTCGTATGTCAAGCGGTGATGAGGTGCAAAGAGGAACCTGTCACGAGCAGCACAAAGGGATGGTAAATATCTTCCCCCAAACTCCCCGGGCTTTTCTGCAGGCTGTCAGAGCTGGATATGTCAGGTCCTTAACTGACCGCCTCCAGCGAACTGCAAAACCAACCCTGCGGCCGGCTGCTCGGAAGCGATCGCGCAGGCTGTGAACAGCGGTGTTAAAAATCCAGAACTTTTCAAAACAAATTAAACATAATCCGGAGGCTGAAGTAACTTGGTTTTATGGACTCCATAAACTACTGTATGGGGTTTGCAAAACTTGCCTGACTCCACCAACTTCTTCTGGGGTTTCGGCTGCTGGTTCCTCGTCTTTTCCGCGGCTCTGCGGGACTCAAAGCCAAGCAGCGAACATCCTCCTGCAGGCTCCGGCAGCTCCGAGCAGGACGGCCAGCTTTCCCAAGGATGACAGCTGACACTAAGTACACAGCTCACAGTTTTCAAACAAACCTTCAGCCACTCCAGAGGAGATTTACTTCCACGCTTACGCACGTATTTGCATGCCTAAACCTAAACAGCCATGCTTGCAAATGTTTGCTGCTGTGCATGTTACTCGTGTTCCTGCTGTTTTCAACATGCGTCATCCCCAGATCTCGGAGGGTTTTTCTTCTCCTTTCTGCTCTTTTTCTTAATTCCGCTCTTAAGCAGGATCTGGGAGTGCTTCCCGAAGAGCAGTTTGCACTGGGAGGCTGTGTGAACGCCCTGGTCTTGCTCAGGAAAGGATTTGTGGTCCCAGCCCTGAGCATCCCACTCAGGCTCATGGCAAGGAGGGGACGAGCACCTCCACTGCCCGGCGCAAGAGACCCACGGAGCTAATTACTGCTACTCCACCAGCCCCCCGCTCACAGGAGCGCTTTGGGGAACCCTTAAAAAAAAGAAAACAGATGCGAAGGAGCCTGTGTTACTTCCTCTTCCTCCTCCTCCCCAGGCTGCTCCCATACATCACCGTCACTCAGCACGCGGCCGCTGTCCGCTGACAGACGGCGCTGGCGTGTGACGGTGTCTCTCAGCACCAGCACGGCCAGCACTTGCCCACCATGCAGGAGCGTTTCTGCCCTTCCCGTTTGTTTTTCAACCCGAGAACACTTTGTATTTTAAGGCCTTGGGGGTATTCCTGCCCAGGAAACAAGCGGCCTTTCTCTCATCTCAGAAATGCTTCTGCTGGGTGACCTGGGCTTCTCTGCAGCTGGAGCCCTCCCGAAATGCGGTAAGGTTTACACCAGCAGCTCCCCTTCAAACGTCTGCACCCTCGTTGAATGCTGTGCACCGCTGCTGGCTGAAGTTTTAACCTTTGCTATCGTCTTGCTGAGGGATAAGCATACCTAATGCAGATTAAATGAAATTCCAGCGCACAAAAACTAGCGGGGTAAATATAAAACCATAGCCAAAGAGCGATGGTTATGTCATCACTGAGGAATCTAAAAGGCGCCTAAATGAAAATACCACAAAGAAAGAAAACAGAGAAGTTTGGGGCAGGGGGGAGAAGAGAGAGGGAAGAGCATCAGGAGGGGACATGAGAACAAAGAGAAAAGCCTGCCACAGCCTGCGATGGGGCTGCCTCACACCCCTGCTGTAAGCCCCAGATTTGTAAAATCCCACCTAAGTTCTGCTGGTCACACGACTGCGATTTTGCAGAAAAGGCTACAAGACATTAAAGAATAACATTTACAAGTTTTCCCCCTCTTCCTTCTTAATGTGTAGCTGCCACCTGCCTGCTGATACCACGTGAGGATGCTACATCTGCATGCAGGCAGGCGAGCAGCAAAAGCATCTGCCGGGTCCCCAGGGGTGTCCCCAGGGGGCTGAGGGTCCCAGCGGCTGGCAGAGTGACCCTGCAGGACACGGGCACACTGTGGGGCAGATTCTGCCCCGTATAGAGCAGTGAACCCCCACCGTGCCACCACGCCTGGGGACAGGTGCAGTCTGTGCGCCTTCTCAATGCCTTCAGCTCCGTTATTGCTGAGAAACAATTAAAAAGCCTCACATAAAATTTCCAAGAGTTTCATTACACTAGCAGCAGACATCCTTTAGGAATACAATTTTTTTTTTTTTAAAAACATAATTAACTCAGCCGAGGCTTCAAATATCCATCCCCCCCCACCCCAAGCACATTGTAAATTCACGTAAATTGTTTTTCCTGGTTCAGGGGACACACACGTCTCAGGACACACAAAGGCACGAACCTGGAAGGCAGCGAACCACATCAGCCAGTCCAGGCGGTAGTGGTAGGGGCTTATGAAGCACGGGCGCCTCTTCAAGTCCCCGGGCTTGCACTTGAAGTCGTACTCCTCCCAGACAGCAGCGGGGTCGTTGGGGTCCGGGCTGGATGTACCCTGAAGGATGACTTCTGTTCTCTCCTTGGTAATGCTGTGGGACACAGCAGACTGTGAGTTGTCTCAAGTCATGTAAAATGCTGGTTCACGAGAGTCAGCACAGACACTGTCTGGCAGCCTTTTATCTTTCCAGCAGCGAATTATATGGAAATGTCCATCTTTCACATCTTTCCCTCATTTCCCTCTCTCACGCTGCACTTGTGCTAGGCCAAGGACGAACTGCGGCCCAGAAGGATGATTCCTACTGCAATTGATGCACTAAGTGCATCCCCATCTTCTCCATCCTGGCTGCAAGGGAGGTCTCATGATTACTCAGCTAGAGCAGGAGGTGCTGCGTGAGCCACTGCAAATCAAGCCAAGAAAAGCAGAAAAGGAAAACAAAACAAGCTCCCCGTACCTGGTAGATGTTTAGAAACTGGGTTAAAAAGCACCCCAGCCTTACAGCAGGTCACGCATATTCCCTTTGCTGCTTGCTTGACTTTCTCTGCACAGCCAGGTGGCAGAGCAGCGGGGATGGCAAACTCCAGGCCATGGACAACCCACGTGAAACCACAGCTTCCAGGTTTTCAGTGCCTGTCAGGGATGCTCAGGCCACTCTGCCTATCCACCCTGTCCTGCTCCCAACACCCTTTTAATTTTTTACTGCTTTGGGCCTTCCTCCCTCAGCCCAAGAAACTGAAAGTTTGGACACACTTGGGCTCCACCTTCTCCCCAATACCTTCCAGTGACGGATGCTTACAAGCAAGGAATGCTGTACATCCCAGCTTATAATTGTTACCTACATTTAATAGATTTCTGGATTCTCCAGCCAAGCTCCATATTATATGCTGGGCTGAGTTATGAGCCGTGGCCAGCTGCCCAATGGTTAGAAACACACTGTAAATCAGGGACACCAAATTACTAATAAAAGTATGTTCCTACTGTGTGATTCAAAATATGTCAAGTTTCACATAATCGTATATTCATTATAAGCTGCAATCCTCTTTTTATTGGTTTACATAGGCTGGAATTACAAACATATTACAGCAGCATTTCATCACATGCTCTTTAGGTTCTGGTAACTGTTGAAACAGAAACCATGGACTGAAGAAGAAAAAGAACAACAACCCAAAGAAAACAATCTCCTGTAGCTTCACCACTCCAGCCTTCAAAGAGCTTCAGGGGTTATTCCTTCTTCTCTCAGAAAAGAAGAAACTTCAGTTTTTCTCACAACTTTTTTAGTGTTGATATTTTTAATCATTTTTTTCATTTTTTTTTTCTATAGAAATGCCTGCAATTTGAAAAATTGGGGAAAACCTCATGTTAACTTGATGTGCTGCACGTGTGCTCTGTACCTCCCGTGCCTGCAGTGAGACCCTCCTGCCCCAGCAGCCAACCTGCAGCAAAAAAAGCTGCTGCTGATCCTCCTGTGGGGCCTTGTCCTGAGCCCATTAACCCCAGGGGAGCCCTCAGGGTCCTCTTGGGGACCACCCCTTGGCCCTCCGTGGCATTTCCTGAGCTGCTGGCAGCAGCCAGACCGCTGTTGGACCTGTCCTCTCCATCTGTCTTGTTCTTTTTGTGAGTCCATTTATACTTTAGTCTCCACAGCTTCCTGTAGCGATGAATTCCCCAAGTCACTCGTTGGAAAAAGCACTTCCTTTTGTTGGCCTTAAATCTGCTACCCAATAGCTTATGTGAATATTTACACGAGGGAGAGCAAATGTGTGCACGGGAAGAGAAGTGCACCATAAATAAAGTGGGCTGGTGATGGTGAGGACTATCCACTGGATGAACTCTCTTACGGATATTTTCATCCTGCTATTACATTTGCTCCATCAATATAATGAGCTCACCGAAAGGAGCTCAAAGAAAACAAATTGTCATTTAATGGGAAAGAAACCTGCTCCTTTTTCTCCTTCTCCCTCATAAACAGATATTCCAAGTCTACCGGCTACTGGAAAGATTTCTGTTTAGCTTTAAGGCTATCAGACCATCCCACACGCTGCTGACAGCAGGAGTACAACGTGCCGTTGAAATGCGAGTACCTTCCAAAAGCTCCGTAGGTGTTTACTATCCTGAGAGGGTTGAAGGAGGTGTTCATGACTTGTCTGGAGCTGAGCAGGTTC
This sequence comes from Anas platyrhynchos, assembly GCF_047663525.1. Lineage (NCBI taxonomy): Eukaryota > Metazoa > Chordata > Aves > Anseriformes > Anatidae > Anas > Anas platyrhynchos. The sequence goes on along the minus strand of NC_092601.1, from coordinate 18,263,710 downwards.
AGGACCACAGGGACGCTGAGGTAAGCGATCAGGAGCCCGAAGGAGATGTTCACCACTTGGCGGATGCAGCGGCCTGTTCGGGACACGAAAGCAGAGCAGAGGAATGTGATTTTGCTGCCAGCAGCCAGCTCAGCTCCTGCACCCCTGGGGGCATAGCAGGACCCCCCCCGGGCCGGCCGGGACCCCGCTGGGTGCTCACAGCTGCTCGGCTCCGTGCCCTGGGGCTGGCGAACGCCCCCCGTAACCGAGCAGAGCTTGCCGAGGGCCATGCGCTATCGCTGGAGAGATCTGCCTTTCTCTAAATAGTCTGAGAAAGGGCTAAAAGGAAAAATGTCTAAAATGCAAGATTAATCATCGCTTCAGCGCGGGGGGAAAAAACCCAGCTGGCACTCGCACCTTGCTCAGAGTCGCCCTCCTGGTCCCCAGCGTGCGTGGGCTGCCTCCGGCTCGCCCCGGCTTCGCTCCCGCACGTGGCCACCCCCCGGGCTCCTGCCACCCAGCCTCGTTTCCTGCATTTTCCTCCCTGTCACTCAGTGGCTCCGTTCAAACCTCCCTGATTCCTCTGCAAATCTCTGTGACTTATCGCTTCTGTGTGAGATGTGTGACTTCAGCAGCGCTCCGGTATTGGGTTTGCAGGAACAGCGCCGGATTCACGTGGCATTTCGGTCTGGAGAGAAACCCAGCGCAATCAGACAAATAAGCACAAGTGACCTCTGAAGGGCTCCCATGCTTATGGCCGTTTTTAATTTGTTTAACATTAACAGCCAAAGGATCAGATTCAAAGCAATAGCATGCAGCTTTCCCCTTATCTCTGCAGGAGAGGGATGTTTATTTGAACCCCTCTCAGAAGCTATTAATAATTGTTTAGTCTGAGAACATTTCTGGAGAACCGTTTGGTTTGGAAAGGAGCTCGCCGAGATACCTCCCCTCGCCCCCTGCGCTGCTGCAGGGCTGCTGCGAGAGCGGGACGAGGCGGCCGGGCAGCGATTTGTCTCTGAGATGAGCCCTCCAGCCTGGCCAGATCCTTATAAAATCAGGTCATGAGCAGGGCATGACTGGGTACCCTCCTGTCTTCTGCTCTTGTGACCCAGGGGTGAGTGCTCCTCTAAGCCTCTTGCCACACAGAGCAGCAGTGCCAGCTCAACAGCCTCTGCTTTGCTAGCAGAAAAAATACGCAGAAATCCAAATTCACCCAGAATATTACAGATATCCTACCCTTTACTTACAGATTCCCCCTTTTTTTTTAAATCCCAGGACAGGGACACATTTACCCTCCAGAGCAGTGGCAGCTATGGATGGCTCTCCTTGCTTGGAGCAGCACTGGCTCAGCATGGTTTTCTGGAGAACATCACAGAAAAGGAGCAAGTTCCTCAAAAAAAGGTCTATCCTCCCCCCCCTCATAGTGACTCACGGAGTGCCATAGCAGAGAAGCACCCTTCGGCATCTCCTCCAAAAAGCACAGTGCAACTTGAGCGTTGTTTGGAACTAGATGTAAAAATACAGTTGGTAGGAAAGCTGTTGGCTCCCACAGCAAAGCTACCAGAATGGAAAAAGTGTTTAAGATTTCTAGCAAAATACATAGGATAGGACACACAGAAAGCTTAATGAAATTGCATTAGCCTTGCTGGAAGTAACCCCCCCGGTTAATAAGCTGTGTTTCTTGGTAGATGAGAAAGGACTAGAGACAGATGCTCTATCTTGCTGACATTTTTCACTCTTCTGACAGATGTTTAGTGTATTTAAAAATGAGCATCTGCGATTGTTGTTGATATTACAGGCAATTTGTTGCTTATATGCGGTTTATAAAAATATTACAAATACAACTCTACATCTGTTACACAGCCCCATGACAAATACCCCAGTGTTGCTTGTGCAGGCAATCTTCTGGAACCAGGCTGTTTGAAAACTCTCTTCCGAGCGGAGCATCAGCCACATTAATCCCCTTTGTGAAGTTACAAACTTCATGCAGAGTTACTTAAGCAGAGCCCTAATGCCCGTGGGCTGTAGGGGCAGGAGGGCAAATTGGCCAGAGGGTCACCGTGCCGCGGGGGGAGAGGAGTGCTGAGAGCGAGCAAACACGAGACCTGCTTCTGCATCCAACTTCTGACATGAAACCCTTGTCCCAAACCACTCTGCGTGTTTCATCCTCGACTTTAAATAGTCAAAATAAAAATAAGAAAAAAAAAATACCCGCAAGCTAAATTGTGCAATTCTACATTGCTCAGTTAGGGCTGGAGTTTGATGCTCGCTGGGGCGAGGGCAAGGAACCCTGATTGCTGTGAGCAGAGAAGTCAGGATTTCTGCTGCACATCCCCCAAAGGCACCGTACCTGCACTGAGGACGTGCCCTCTAGTGGCAATGTCACAGCAGACCTTTATGAACCAGCTCCTGGTTTTGCACTCATTTGTCGTCAGCTCAAGAATCAGCCACCCTTCAAACCACAGAGGAGACCATGCAGGGGCAAAATTATCTCCCTCCTCATCCATGTTTTCTCCAGAAGGAGAAGATGAAAGCTTTTGTGATAAACACACCGAAAACACCTTTCTGTAGCTTTTTCTCCCTCCAGAAGCAACTCACCGTATCCCAGGGGAGGCTTCTCACCAGCTGCCTGCCTGGCCTGCATCTGCACCACCCGGTCTTTCACCCCTCCTCGTCTGGAGCTGAAGAGGAATCCCAGGCTGAGGTCGTCAAAGCAAGCGATGCTGGGCACGATGGTCAGCCAGTTGAGGAAGCTCAGGTTTCCGCTGATTATCAGAAGCACCTACACAGGAAAGAACGAAGCAGAGGGTGTTGAAGTTGCCAGCTGCATCTCCGCATCTCCGCAGTGCTCCGGGGACTGCCCCAGGGGCATCGCTCCCCTCCTGATGATGCCCATCTATCTACAGAATCACTGCTTCTGAAACCCTTCAGGAGGAAATATTGGAACTTCTAATTGAAGACCAGCTTTAAATACGAAGAATGCTATTTTTTTTTTTTAAGAGGCATTTTTTATTTTAACTTTTATTGCCCATTTATGAGAATGTTCTGCATGCGCAAGGCAGAAAAAGTGGAAAAATCTGCGAGTCTTTGGAAGAGTCTCCATAAATATTTGTACATAGCAGGAAGGGCTTTTTGTAGACACACAGTATTTTTTTCTTACTATCACAATGACTTGAAAAACAGAAGGAACCTTCTTGCACCCCAGTTCTCCGGCGAGTCCTAATGAGCACCACGCGGTCATGTTTGGGCACAGCCCGTTTAGCCTCGGCCATGAATCACATCTTCGCAGCATCTGGCTTTGTTTTGCAGCTCTCCCCACGGTTGCATGATGTAACTTCCTTGCCATTTCCATACATCAGCCACGGCGAAGATGCAGCCGCACCTCTGCTCGAGGTACACCCCGACCCCCTGCCAGAGCCTTGCACTACACCTCCACATAAAACCCAGCACCCAGAACAGTTTCTGCTTCTTGCAAGCACTGTTTTCAATTTCTGCCCCCACTGCAGGCTCCTTGCCAGCCCTGAAGAAGCAGAGCAGGGCAAAGGAAGGAGGACAGAAGGGCTGGGAACCGTGAGAGCTCCTGCATCACAGCCCTTCCCTGCACCCACTGATGACAACCGACATCTCCGGAGCCGCAAGCAGCCGCGCTCAGCCACGCTCCTGCACAAAGGAGCCACAAACGCCTCTCGGTCAAACCCTCCTCCTTGTCTGCATCTGTATGGATTCACGAAATCGGTGCAAAACCTTGCGTGGATGCCTCTGCTGCAGCACAAGCATGCACTGAAGAAAATCCACGACAGGAGCCAGCGCGGCACGGAGCAGGCAGAGGGCACCTGCACCTCTGTCACCACTCCCACAGCCCTGCTGGTGACAGCGATATTCCCGTGGGAAGCTTCCCCACCAGTGTGATTGAGTTGAGCAGGGTTTGTATCACACATTATTTGGCTTTTGACCACGTGTGAGTGAGGGATGTGGCGCTGGTGGGACCCCCCAGCACCCACCTCCTCTCACAGCGTTTTCGGGTGCTGCCCCTGCTGCTGGGGGCTTGGCTCCCATCCTGGCAGCTCTGCCAAAGCCTCATTCTCCAGAGGGCTGTGAACATTTTTCTGTTTGTTCTAGCCTAAATTTATTCAAGCCCAGCCTATAGCTGTTTTTTTTTTTTTTTTAAGTTGTTTTTTGCAGTTCATCGATGCCCCCGTTTAATCTCTGCAGCTCCATCCCTTCTCCGCCTTCACGCTTTCAAGCTCAGCCGGCCAGCTCCTGCCTCCACTCACACAGGACTTCATTGTCTGCTTATCCCAGCAACCATGCCCTGAACCTGAACAAGGTCCAATCAATCTTTCTGGGTGCTGACAAGAACCGCACAGAGGACATCAGATGAGGCTCCCCAGGAACTCCTACGGCGGTGCTAACATTCCCTTTCCCAACCAGAACCACTCCTCCCACTGTGTGCTAACCCCGTGTTTATCTGCTCCACCGGGGTGTCACATTGGTAGTTGCCAGCACCCTGCAAGCAGCCTGTGTGCACAATTTCCCCCTACACACACACAATTTCCCCAAACTGAGATGAAATGCAGCATTTTCTGCTCCCAAGCTGGGAGCATCGCCCCGCGTGCTGCACAGCCCCGTCCCATCCCGCCTGCCCCGCTGAGCTTTGAGGCCAGCCTGGAGTGAGGATGCTGAGAACTGACTGACCCAAAAACTCACTGCTTTGCTGGCGAACACAAACCATATGGTTTTTAACCCAGGGCAGCCACGGCTTCAACTGCTCCACGTTTCGCACGACGAGGGACCGCTGCCAGCTCAGCCCTGCGGACACCACGACTCGCACCAGATGCGGAACGGACACCACGAGCTCGCTTCAACGCCAGCACCACAGCACCAAGCCCGCCCCAGGAGGTCACCACGAAGCCACATCTGGCGTGTCCTGGGGCTGCCTGCCTGCCTCGAGCCACCGCGGTGCCCAGAAAGGGGCGTCCTGTGAGCAATTCATCACGCTGGCACCAGTCGCTGTATGGGAATCCACGCACACAAAGACAAAACAAGGAAAGAAAAGCAGCTGATGCCTGCTCAGGACTATTTTAGTTTTGAGACTGATTTGGATTCTTGTCCCATTAGTCACATTACTTAGGATTTAGCCCTGGTTCTGCTAATTAACTAGCTGTTCCTCAGACGTATTAAAACAAAAAGGAAGAAAATAGGAAAGAAAAGAAAGCGGTCTCACCATCTTATCCATAAAAAATGAAGATATAAGGCTGACTTCATGTATTACTCGTTGAAAAATAATGCTCTGATGTAATAGTCGGTTACTTTTCAGACTTGAGACCAACAAATGAGAACTTCCCCCACCTTCCATCTGGATTGAAAGCTGTAACCTTGGTTGGTACTACTTTTATTCTATTTAAAGAACAGTTCTCCATACCCGCAGCTGAACTTTATCCTCCTGCGTACAGACTTGAGTCTGCCTTCTCTAACACACCCCCCCCTCCATGAACACCAAACAGCTACATCCCAGGCACAGAGGAAACCCCACCAAACCTTGCAGGTGCTCCTCTGGTTAAGGCAAGGAAAGCTCAGACAGCTCTGGCAGATGAACCCCAATGTACCGGGGCTCGTGGAGAGCAAGGGCTCCATGCAGGAGACCTCCACCTCACCTCGTAAGCAGGACAATTTAGCTGTCCAGGGCTCTGGGGCATTACCCAGAGTTAGTAGGATTTTGCTATACTCACATAGACGAGGAGGCTCTATTGCAATATGGACCGGCGTAGCCTGGACTTGCTAAATCGAGTGGTAAGAGACAGTTCTTGTTCTGAAGAAACTTAAATCTAAACATGCCAGACAAAGTTAGATCAAAATTAGGATTTAATACAGCTGTGTTACAGGCGGAGAATGGAAGAATTTTGGCACCTAGTTCTTATTTCGACAATGCTCTCTGGGGACATCTCCTTAAAGAAACTTACCCAAGATCACCTAAGGGCTCTTGCAGCAGGGCCTGAAATAGGACCCAAATCTCCCAATTACAAATCCAGTTTCCTAATTACAAGTCCCCCTGAAATACCTGCATGCCCAAAGGCCAATCCCCAGAGTTTCCCCATGGTTTATCCCGGTGTGCACTCAGCCAGAGTGCACTTTTTTTCCTTCAAAAAGGCTCGTTTTTGTGTGCTTGATGTCCTGCTGGGGCCCTACTCATGAAAATAAAAGACGGTCTCCCAAAATACTATTCCACAACCCAAATATCAATAACATGCACAGTTTTGGTCTGAGGCAGTGTACTATTAAAAAGATGCACATTTTCTTGTTAAAAATGACAACAAATAAATGCTAAAAACATGTCACTTACCTCCCTCTGAGATTGGCTTTTTTTTTTTTTTTTAAATACAGTTATTTTAAGTTATAATTTTCAAAAACCCTGGTACGACTCTCTGGTAGCAGATTCACATAATCCTAAAAAAAAATCAGAGGTCGGACCAATTGAAGTAAGTCACAAAAGTCCTGCTATTATTTAGTAAAAACAAAAATAAACTAACTTATTTACCCTGAGTTGGATAATTATCCAGAATTACGAGGGGGACGAAAGTATTTAAATCTGAATTACATACACATGTTAGGTCCTCGAACATAACATGTTGTACTCAAAGGAGTAAATACGCTTTGCGTTCCCCCTTTGACCCGTCTGTGGTTCAGCTTTCAGTTCAATGCATGTTAATCAGCCTGTATTCATTAACACACTTCTCACTTAGCCACTTTGTTAGGAAACCCTGATGCTTTTCTGATTTGATTTGCCTTGCACAATTGCAGGAATATTAAGAAAATAGTTCTCCACTTTGCCACTTCTGCGGAGGATCGTTTTACAGCTTTGTAAGGAGCGACTGGGTGGTCCATTAGAGGCTTTTTTCGGTAGTGATTCACCTCTCTTTATTGCTTGGAAGTCAGAAGCAAGATATCTTATTTCCACCAGCCCTTAAAATCAGGGGATTCAAAAATAATACAAATTTGGCGTTTTCTGGTCTGTGGGTGGAATCACGAACCTGACACATTTTTCACTTCAGTTATTCCAGCCGAGGCTCGATGCTCGCGCCGGCCACTGCGGCTGCTGAGCAGGCACCAGCCCGAGAACTGACACACGGGTTAACATCGTCCCCTGCCCGAGGGGGGATGAACACCGCGAATCCCCGAGCTTTGCAAAAATAAACCTCAAAGGAACTCCCGCTTCAAAGTCAATTAACAGGAAGCTCGTGTTGAAGGCGCTCAGCTCCTGCCCTGGTACACGAAGAGCATTCACGCCTAGCAGCGGCGAGTGCTGATCTGGGGTTCATCCCCCAAATCCCCAAATTCTTACTTCTCTCATGTGCAGGGTGGGTGTGTGGGTGCTGGACCTCCTCCACACCCCTCTCTGGGGACAAGGACACCGCAGACCTCCAGGAGCTGGGGCACGGGGAGCATCCGCTCCTTCCCCATCACCATACGTGGTTGTTCCACGTATCTCACACCAATTTCAGCCCTTGCACCGTGCAAAGTGCCCCGATCACAGCCCAGCAGGGCCATCCCCACCTCTCCGCGGCTGATGGGCTGCGCCCTGCCTAGCTCAGCCCTCATTTCTGTTTCCTAAGTGTCCTTTTCTTGCCGGACGATGTTTAAACGCGCAATTATAACAAACAGATGGTATCAACCCCTGTGGTGATTTTTAAAAAATTTTTTATTAAAGCACAGTATTAATCATGGTAATTGGGTAGGAACTTTAAGGTTATAAAACTACAGCATGTCTAATGAGCGAGCTCCTTATAGGAGGAACTGAGGTTTTTAATCTAATAATGTCAGTTTTATGGATTATGACTGGAGTTTTATGAAGTGTGATATGAAATACTGTGGATTCATGGCTCTCACTGGATTAATTTGGAAAAGTAGTTTTCCTGGTTCTAGGCCCAAAAACAATTATTCCTTACATTTCTGTCCCCTGCACTGTTACCAAACCCCTCTGTCAGAAAATGGGCACCTACACCCATAACTTTTTTACAGGTTGGACTTCTTTGTTTGGCTGGTTTTTATTTTTGAAATCACAGATTGTTACAAACATACAGTAGGTACGAGAAGCTCATATTCTCTGTAGCAGACTGTATATTTGTCCAGAAGGAACAACAACAACGGGCTGTAAACTGCTCAGGTCGGGGCTGGATCCTGCAGGCTCCGTCAGAGCACTGGGACACGGCCACCACGTGGCACTGGAGCGCTCTGATGCTAAGCAATTGGCAAAGAAGAGCAAAAACTGGAGTGCCCAGAAGAAGTTTAACATCTTTAGAAGAAAAACACAGAATCATAGGGCTGGAAGAGACTCCAGGAAGTCTTTTCTGCTGTCCCAGGACAGGGGTGAGTCTGCCCAGGCTGTGATAGGGTTGACCAACCTCGTCCTCAAAGCCCTGCTGAGCGATGGATCCGGGTCCACATCCTTCCCCAGGCTACCTGCTCCAGTGCTTCCCCATCTTTACCATTTGGAAGTTATTCCTGATATCTCGGCTGACTTCCTTGACAATACGTAATCCCATGACTCATCCTCTACTCACTCTGTTCTCATCTATCTGCAGCAGCCTTCACTTATGTGAAAAGTAGCCTCTTGTCCACCGCCTCTTTCTCCTTCCTGTAATGTTCTCTTTTGGATGGAATGATCTCAGCTGGTCCAGCCTTGCCCTGTGAACCCACCCTCTGGATCCCTGGTTATTCTCATTGTTCTCTGGATCTTCTCCAGCTGGGACATGGCCATCCAAAGAATTTATATAGTCCGGTAGGATCACCCTTTCTGCAGTGGTGCAGCCCTGCCAACTCAATCACATTGCCATTCACAGGATTTGTGGGTTTGGCACCTAGATATTGCTGCCCACCCTGCTACCTGGGGAAAAAAAAATAATAGTGCCAGTGCTTTGCACTCATATCTTCTGCTTTGTGTTCAGTCTTCTCCTTCTGCATCTCCAGTTTGTCAAGATCACTCCGAATTCTAACCATGTGCTCCAACACACCGCCAGTTCCCTCCATCTGAGTGTGTTCTGATTAAATATTAGACATCATTAATGAAACCCTAAATACCACCAGAGAGATCCCGTGGAGGTCCCCTTGATAAATCCTTCCCACTGTCAGTGAGCCATTGGTAGCTGCTGAATAGTTTCCACCCAGTTTTATCCACTGGGCAGTTATTTCCTATGTCTCCCAGACACTGTTTTCTTGGGTTGTTTATGAGACTTTATGTGAAACAGTTTCAAAAGCCTCAGTAAAAGCATATATTATTTATCCTCTATTCTTGTGCCCTGTTTTGTCAGTGAAGGAAAGAAGACTGCTTTTACACAGCCTGATCTTGGCAAAACCACGATGGCTGCAGCTATCCCTTTGTTTTTTGGAGGTATTTACAAATGGCCCGTTTCATCATTTTCTTCCAGCACTGGCTCTGTAATCTCCTGGCTCTTCTTTCTTCTCTCTTTAGAGGACAGGTACCGTATTAGCCCTTCTCCATCCTTTCATTACCTCACCTATGTTCTACTAATTCTCAGAGATAATCACTAATGCTGACAAGATTTCAACGGCTAGCTCTTTAACAGCCCTAGGATGGATTTCCTTAGGCTCAGATGATTTGAAAAGATCCAACTTTGCTAAGTACTCTCTAGCTCTCCCCTGGTTGTGGCTGAGGTCATCCTGCTTTGTTACTGGTCTTAATTATACCAACAGCCTCCTGAGAGGTGACTTTTTAGTGCTGACTGTTATAAAAAAGGCACTAATCATTTCAAGATAAAACACAGAACCTATTTATCAACTCCGAAAAAAAAAGGGATGCAGAAGAAAGTAACCCTCCTTCGTTGCACACAGAATAAACAAGCACTTACTCACTCTGTGCTGGTGAAAAGCAGGAGACCAAAGCGAGCGGCTCCCCTTGGTGCTGTCAGTACTGCCGTACCCTTGTGCCTTCTCAGTGCAGGTCCCCAGAGGCACACGTGGGGATCAGGCTCAGCTGATGGGGAAAACGAAGACCCCTCCTCTTGCTGGACCTCCAAAACTCAAGAATGCTGCTCAATGGGCTTTGCACGTCACCGAAGAAAGAGGAAATTAGTCTTTAAAGCTGGATTTTGTGGCTTTATGAAGGTGCCGATGAGAGGAGGTGACATGCCACCACCGAGAAGGGACGAGGGAGCTGCTGCATTCAGCAGGACCACCTGGTCCCCATCCCCTTCACCCTGCATGCATCCTGCACACCCAGCAGCTCCAGGGGGCTTCCTGCAAGGGCCCCAGCTGCGAAAAGTGCCTGCACTGGGTATCCGTCCCATGGCCGAGCAAAGGCACTTTGAGCTGCTCAGCTCCCTGGGGGAACTAGAGAAATTAGGAGCTTGGAAATGACCCGGCGAGGCCACAGCTCTGAGCCGAGGGGGACAAAGTGTTGGTGCAAGCGATGGGAAGAGAAAGGGAGATTTGCCATCACCCACCTAGGTGCATTTGCCCAGTCCCCCGGCATCACTCCTCACTTCTCCGACAGGTTGCTCTCCTGCTGGTTTCACTGGGGGCAGACAGCAGCCGGGATTGGAGAATGGCAGAGGGTGGCATGTGAGTGCCACTGGAATCGATAGCACAAGTGCCTTGGGAACACTTCATCGCCCACAGCCTCTGTGCCATCTGTGCCTGGGATGGATCTTTGAAAAGAAAACGCCAGCTTCCCCTGAACGGGTGTAGGTAGCTTTGGGTTTGGTTAAACGGTTAACTCCGCTCTTCTGAGACCTGCGGCCCCACCGCCAGAGAATCTCCTGCTCACACGGCAAGCTGAAATTCACAACATCAAAAGCTGGTCCTTCCTGTAAGAGATAGGAAGGACAAGCCTCAAAAGCCAAATTTGATTCTAATGTGCCTCCAGTTACTTGCGTACCATGAAAACATAGCCTCCCACAAAGAAAAACAGGCTATCATTCCCCCATCTGGTTTCAGTTTGAAAAATACTTATATATGTAGTTTTTCCCAAAAGTTATTGTAGGCACGGGCAAAAAATTCCCATTAAATGACAACAGCGAGAACATTTAATTTTCCCCCATTATTAATTTAATCTCTTGTTAACTTCTTGACTCAGTATTTGCATGAGGATTTAATCTCTGCTTTGCAGAGCTATTTGGTGAGAAAAAATATATAGGAAAATAATTACCCCGTCCACTTGCTCTGTTTTATACAGCAGATAAAATAGCTTTGTGAATCCCACAGAAATTCAGAAAGCTGTTGGAAGTACCAGGAGAAAAAGGAGCAAAGCGAGTCGTGCCAGCCAGACCAGAAAGAGGAACAAGGCTCGACTTCAGTTTACTTTTGGACGGGCGGTGAATTAGGTGATCTCAGCCTAATCCACATTACGAAACACAGCCCACGTGCATTTCTGTTTGTTCTTTAAACACAACCTGCTTCTGCTTTCCCAGCAGAGAGAAGCCAAGGAGGAAATGGGAGCGCGAGCGAGGGCAGGCTGAGCGCGGGCCCCTCTCCGGCTCGCGGCTCCGCGGCGGGCACGCTGCGCCCTCGCGGCACGCAGCACACGCGTCTCGTTTCTCTGCCTAGAAATCCTGACAGCCAAGACATAACATGAGTCAATGTTTTGGTTGATTTTTTTTTTTTCTTCCCTCCCCCAAGCACAGGGCTCAAATGGCCTCGGAGCACTTCCTAGGCTTCACGCGGAGCTGTCTCCCTTTCTCCATCCCGTACCTGTTACGGGCACACCTGATCTCAGGACACCCGGGCACTCCTCGGAGAGCTCGGCCATAAATTGTGTCGGCCCTGGCTTTCCAAACTCACCCAGCTCGCTGGGAATATTGTGGAGTCAGGAAATATCCCAAATGTGGTATCCAAAACATGACTTCATAGGCACAGGCTGAGTATTTCCTTCCCACAAGATGATAGGAGAGAACCCACATATTATTACCACATTTAATACAGAAATAAGAAAATAATAAACCCCACGATGTGCCTCGCACAGCTACGTACACACACCGAGCACCTCCGGTTAGTGAGTGGTCACTGCCATAACTGAAGCTATGCAAATGATTCATTTAGAGCCAGAGGAATTAACTATAATTCAAAGTGTTTTATAACTCACATGCTACATACGGATTTTTATTTTTCTAAGTAGCTATGACTGGGGACTTGAACAACGAAATTAAAAAAGACCAATATTTATCCCTAAAAAACAGAGGTCAGTATTTATATTTCTAAATATTTAACAGCTAGAGACTCTGCTGAAATGTTGCATGGAAATATCGAGGAATAAATTAAGTATGGATGCACAAATGCAATCAGGCAGCAATCCCGACTAAAACTGGTCCATGAACTGAGTCAGATTTTGACACGTTACAAATTGCACTGTAAGGGTTTTGCAGTCCCACTCTATAAGTGCCTGGTATAAAGTTACAAACGGAATTGTGCTACAGCAACGGGGACCCCAACCCTTTCCATTCCTGCTATATACGCCACATTTGTTCTTGATCTAAACGTGAAGCAATATGAACGTTTCAATCCATATTCACTCTTAATTTGCAGCCACACGAACCACCTACCATCGTTCCCACGGATTATGGGATTTGACCGCGGGATTTGACCATTTCTATGGAGAAGCACAACTTCCCGGTTTTTAATGAAAGATATTGCAAAGAGAGGGAGAGAGTGCGAGAGGAGTGACTGTTTATGCACACCCCTGTGCATCCAGCACAACGCTGCGATGGGAGAGAAACCCGGAGCCGAAGGGGTTAAACCGAGTTTCTTTCATTTATCATGTAGCACAAGAACTCGTAGCAAGTATTTCTGATCTAGGAAATCTTATACATTTAACTCAATTACCCAAGAATTGTGTGTGAATTTAGGTTTCAATCAGTTGCTTGCTTTGGGTCTGAAACACAACCTGACTCCCGTCCAGCTCCCTCGGAGCTGAGATGTCTCCGAATTACTGACTTTGACACATTTACTCTGCTCCGCAGCTTTGTTATGTAAAGTACCTCTTGGTGTTGCTTGATCCGATGACGCTTTTGCTAGAGGCTACAGTGTTCCCCATTAATATATTACAGGCTAAATAACTGCCGAAGGAGTGTTTATGTAGAGTGTTGGAACAATATAAAATGAAAGAATAATTTTACAGAAGGAAGGAATTTTGCTACTCTGCTCTGAATTATCAACATCTTTCCATCCCTGACGGTAAAGTTACTTCCTAAAGGGAGAAGCTGTCACAAAGATATCTAATGGCAAAAACCTCTCAAGACCCCATTTTACTAAAGGCCAAAGAGCATTTCCACGGAGCAGCAAATCTCGGCGAGCTTTTCAGCAGCATCCTACGGGCAGAGGACTGATTTCAGCTAATTTCTTCCTGATTTTTCTCTAATTTGCTCCAGAAAGCTGACTTGAGTGGCAGGACTCCTCCATTAGGATGCTGTTATCAGCAGGTAAGACTGAGCCCTTTAGGTCTGGGATGGAGAGCTCCTCCATGGAGAACATCTCCATGGAAAGAAGGCAAATGGACGGGTGAGACCCTCAGAGCTGGAGCTCTGCAGGAACCCAGGAACAGCTCGAGCTGCAACCAAACCCGGCCCTGCAGGCAGGTTATGCCCACGAGGCACTGGTCCAAAGCACTAAGTGCTAGCAGAAGGCTTGGCACCACCAGAACGACCGTCCCGGGCAGGAGGAGGAGGAGGAGGAGCAGGAAGGGGCAGAGCTACCGGAGCGACCGACCCCGTTGGTTTGTCCCAGCATGAGGTCAGAACCTGGCCCTGCTTCAGCCCCGAGAAAACCGTATTAGCATGTAATTATGGGGCCTTGTGTGGACTTTGAAACAGGATGTAAAACCGAGTTCCTGATTACTCATGGTCATAAAAGCGACCGTGGAATTTTCTGCGGAGCCGGGCGAGGCGGGACGGGACGCAGGAGGTCTCAGCCCCGGCTGCGAGGCAGGTTGCCGGAGCGCTTGGTGGCACCGTGGGCAGGCGTTCGAGGAGCTGAGATATCCCCCTGCCAGCACCGCAGCCCACTGGTGCTTCGAAAGTGTTTGCACAATGCTCGAGGACCCATCCGCAAGACAACGGCGCTGTAGAAAACCAGAGCATTGTTACCACAAAGCATGCCTGGATTTCTTCACTCAGCGCGAGAGCAGCGCTCGTTCCGATTAGCTCATTTCATCAATAAAGTCAAACAGCACGTTAAAAAAGTTCTACATCCATTAATGGTCCAAGCGTTTCACTAACCAGCTCCGTCCCGCTCATTAAAAGTGCTTTTATTGCACATGCGGAGCTGAAGTCCAGCAGAAGTGCTCTGCTTCGGTGGTACCTCCAGATGGGTCGTGCTGGACCGAGACCCTCGGGCAGGCATTGCCCTCCTCCACTGGGAGCTCGGGTTGGAAAGATTTTTTTTCCAATCAGAATTTGAGGGTTTGTCAAAATATGACGGGGGACCAACCTCTGAGCACCTTCCCTGGGAACCCTGATCCCATCCTGGCTGCTTGAGGATCAAAACATCATCACCCCGTGCTGCGCGCCGGGCAGGCAGTCAGGTGGAGACAGCCAGACACAAGATAAAGCAAGGAAGGCAAATAAGCTGAAAGCAGCTGACAGTAAAAAATGATAGAAATAGTTTTTCTCACTAGCGCTGCAGTAAGGTATTCTCAGAGCGCAACAACAGAAGTGTTTAATGAAGAGCTCTCGCCTGTTTTCGTTAACAGCCAGCATCTGGTTTGTAATATCAAAAGCCACTTTCTTACGAACATGTGATGGAAGAACGCATCCGTGAAAAATCGTTTCATAGCTTCCTTTCAAGCTGGTTTCAGATTTGAGCTAGACACCTAGTAAATAGCATGACAGCTTTAAAAGAAATAATACTAAATATAACCACGTCTTTTGGATAGCGCTGGCTGGACTGGGCAATACTTGCCTAGTCAAGTTGTTCTGGGAGCGCTTTGCTGCAGGTTTTTATTTTTCCTCTCTGCTGAGGTCTGCTACATACTCGGATATTAAGACATCATAAGAAAAATTCCAACACGGCAATTAATCACCGACTGTCATAGTTTTCCATAAGGTGCAAATTTAAGGTTATAAAACTGTCAAAAAACTAAGGAGTTACACGGGCTGCTCGCGCCGCTGGCTGGATGCGCTTCTGGGAACGGCTGCAGCCAAATACCGGCGGTGCACCAGCAGCACAGCCTGTCCCTGCTCCTGGGACAAACCTCCGGCCGTGTCCCCACCGCAGGATGATGTGGGGTGGCTGTTATGTGCCATGCAAGGCTTGGTGGGAGTCCGCTGGGCACCTTGTCTGCAGCCTGCCAGCTGCACAGACGATGCCTTCGGCAAGCCACGGGGCGCACGGCGCGTCTCTGAGGACAGGGAGCCAGGAGGGAATTTCAGACCAACGATTTGAGATGGTGCCATGACGTGGGAAGCCCTCAGAAGAGGAAATGCAGCCTGTTTTTTGGGAGACTACGCATCCCCATGAACCAAGAGACCGTAGGTCTGTATTGCAGTAAATCCCATGTGGTGATGCTTTGAATTCAACCACATGCAAGGACAAAGTACAAGATCACTTACTGATGTGGCAAAACGATGGCCCTTTGGCCTGGCACTGCACCAGGGATCAAGAATGCAGGACTTGGCATCTGTAACACACTTGTCTTTCCCAGAAGGTACAGGGGTTTTGGAGATGGCAGGTTTCAGAGGATGGAGACCTGTGCACAGCCTTGGGGGGGCTGGAGGTTTCCTATCAGCTTCAACAGGACCCAGATACCGCAAGGATGAACCCGCTCCAGTGGTATAACTCATGATCTGGTCAAACCACAGACATCACTTCATTTGCCATTCCTGCTTAAAAGCAAACATTATCACCTAATTTTAAAATACAGGAAAAAAGAGTATTCAGCAAAAGCACTTTTCACTCCAGCAGAAACAATTCTTACTTGAGCTCTATCCTGTTTTAATAGCAATCTGGGATAGGCTGTCAATAGGCAGAGATCCATGACTTTTTCACAACTTACACGGCGCAGTCCAGAGCTCCGCTGTAACAGATGCTAGATGTTAATCATCAGTGATAAAGGAGAACAGCATTAAGAGGAGAAAGTGCGAGTCCCTTTTCCAGAATCTCCTTTCCTCTGCTAATTAGGACATTCCTCACAGAGACGTGTGGCTTCAAAATTCCTTTTGCAAGAAATGATCCGAATTAAACCCTGCTCTCTCAAATCCTGGATCAGCCTGAAGTCACATGGAACTGTTTATATTCCTTGATTGAAGGAATGCTAAAATACTTCTGGCAAAAATACTTCAATTCCCCTTCCACATGCAGTCACTGCAGACTCCTTTGAAATTCACTTTTTTTCTACAATATTCAGATGAATCTAACAATCGCAAAAATAAGAGCAAGCCCCATTAGAGAAGGAGAACACATGACAACAATTTATGGCGATAGAGAACTTCTGCTTAGCATCTGTCCAGGTCTTGGTAAAATTTGGATCACATTGGTATTGAAGACAGAGTATGGGGAAAACAATGTTCTTTGGAGCAAACGGGGATGGGCGGGCTGAGTACCTCGAATCTCAGACAGTCCTGGCACACAGAAATGGGATCCGTGTTACGGATCCCTTTCAAAACAATTCAAATCCAAGGTTTTGGTTTGACCAATTGTGGAGACATAGCAGCCAGCTGCAAAAGCTGGATCAGGGCTCCGCTCCCCAAATTCACTGGCATTTCAATCCCAACATCGATTCAAACTCATCTTTTCCTTTTAAAGCTAAAAGCAAAGAACATGACCACATCCGCAGGCATACTGAAAATATAAGGAAAAAGTCAAGGGGATGTCACATCTGATCAGCTTGACACTATGGTGGAAAACATTGGTGGCTTCTCTGATTTATATCTTTCTGCAGCTACTTTCTTTGCCTCATTAAAGTACATAATTTCAGTAACTCTAAGCTCTTAGCAACATCTGCAGTAAAATATTTAACTTGGGTTGGCTACTCGGTGTCACTGAAAGCCAAGGCTGGGTGTATTTCAAAATGCAGGATGACCTGGATTTTTCCACCAAACCAACCTCTCGCAGCACGCTCCGAGCTCACACACGTCCCAGCGCCGCTCCGAGCTGCCGGGCCGCGGGCTTCTGCAGGCTTAGGCAAAATAGAAAACAGTTGTGGTGTGAAAACGCACCAAAAAAAAAAAAAATTAAAAAAATCCAGTGCCTTATTTGGGGCTGGTTACCATTTGATTTTAATAAAGAAAACCTGTAAAAGCCTCAGGGATAAAAAGAAAAGATTGAATGTAAAAGCTTTCAGTGGAAATGATATGTTTAATAAAAAAGAAAAAGAGAAGGAACGTGAGGAAAGCGCAGAGCTGTTGCCGTGCCTTAGCATCTCCATCTGGGGGATGAAGGTTGCTACGGAAGAGCCTTTGCAGCCACCGGGTACCAGCGATGCGCAGCGCAGGCTGCTCCCTGCTGCGGGTACCCCCAGCAGTTCCCAGCATTGTGTAAGGACTCTGAGCAGGCACGAACCAGCCAGACCTGACCTCCAAACCTCAGCGAGCTGCACGTACGACGCTTTCGAGCTTGAAAATAAGCTCCTTGCTCTACCCAGAGCCCTGTGGGTTTTGCTGCTTTAACTTGGGCAAGGAGAGCAGAAAGGCACAAAACGGGCTGAAAATTGTGACAAATACATGATATAAATGGGCAACTTGCTGACACGCTGCACCGCGTATTTAAAATATGGTTTGAGATGCCCAAAGGGTCCACATAAAGCCTTTGTTGAATTTTGTGGGGCCAAAAGAAGGAGGAGGAGAAAAAAGGCATTTTCCTTACATCCCAGATGGCAGCTTAGCATCCACAAGCTGTCAGTGGTGGGGACTTAAGTAAATAGCAAATGAAATGTACATTGGGCAAAACCAGATACACTTAAGAAAACACAAAATGTGTTAAGTAACACTTTTTTTTTTGCTGCCATCTGCAGCAGTTTCTTTTCGGTGTTTGGGCGCCTTGCTTGTAATTTAGGTTACAATGGGAGTGAGGTGTAAATTATGAAATGATCCAAAAAGGTGAACCTCCAACTCCTTCCCTTCCCTCCCAGAGCGGGTCCTTCTACACGGGACTGAATTACGCCTGAGGACAACGGGTGGGAGGCAGCTGGGGAAGGGCTGCAGAGCCCAGGAAGCCTGCTGGGTGGATCAGGATGCTCAGCACTCCTCCAGCTTTGCTGTTATTTTATTTATCCATCTGCGTGCACGTATTTGTTTGCCTCTAGAAAACTGCCCTGAACCTCACATAGAGGAACTGATCGGGTCAGTTTGGCACTGGGAAGGATTAAAAAAAATTAAAAGAAGCTGAAACCCCATATTTAGCTTTGTAGAGCACAACAGAAAAGATAAGGTTGTCTGACGGAACGTATGTGAACAAATAAAGTGTGTACGATTTAATTAATAGGTAGCTGCACGCACACATGGCAAATTAGGGTTTCAAAAGCTGCCTAAGGAGCCCGTCTCCTACAGGGAGCTTTGAAGATCTCAACCATAAAGAGGCGAGGGCAGTGGGTATTTCCTGGTAGTATCGTACTACTTTTCCCAGCACAGATTTGGCCGGTGTCAGATGGGCTCACATGAAATGTGGATCCCGGAGGATGCTGGAGAGGAAGCAGCAAATGCCACCCACTTTCAAGGTCACAGCTGCAAGGAGATCCCTGCTCATGCTGCTGCACTGATCACTTACATATGAGATGAGCCCTGGAAGAGGAGGAAAAATATACATATATTAGAATATTCCAGGAAGAGCTGTCACAGCACAGCCTTACTGCTGGCGGACTGAGGCTGCGATTAGCCCGTGCACTGACAAGAGCCTAGTGGCAGCTGCACCGTTATCAAGAAAGGATGCGCTCTTGGAAGAAAGCTGCCCTGGGCTTGAGGTTTTCCAGCGCAAATTAATCTCTAGCAGAGGATGAAATACAGCTGCCTGTCCATGAGTAAGTTCCTATGCTCCAAAGCGAGCGTGTGACTCATTCAGCAAAAACCGACTTCATCAACATCAGCCGTGGGGCTGATTTTAAAAGGTTACTCATTATTCACCAGCAAATTAGATTTGTCAACAGAGAGCCAGAGTGAAAATTCAGCACTGCCTGGTCCTGAGATTCAAACGGCCTCATCGAACAGAGTAGAATAACGCGCTCTTTTGAGAGGGGTGACAGCTAGCAGGACATTAAGACAGAGCAAGGGGAACAAGACACGGAGCGGAAGAGCCCAGAACTTGCCTGGACCTGGCGCTGCTGCTGCGGCTCGCCTTCGACATCGCAGTGAGCAGAAGGGAGCTGTAAATCAGAAGCAACCGGGACCTGAAGGCTTCCAGGCTGCCGCGAGCCAGCCCCGAGCTGGGAAAAGACGCACGGAGCTCTGCTGGTCCGGCTTTTCCGCACCATCGACGTTGTGATGAGTGTTCTGGCAGCGTGGCCGCATGCAAACGCCCGGTGCCAGGTCGGGGCGGCGCTGGACTGTGGCCGGGGGAAAGGATCCCCCCGGGGGCTGCAGCGCTGCCGTGGGCACATTGAGGTTTCCCCATCCCTGCTGGGTCACCTCCATCCCAGCCCTCGGTGCTACGGGCTGCAGTCCGATGTTGTTCTGGGTGGTTTTAGGAGGGCTTCGTAGCTTAATTTTGTCTGACAGTGAGAAGGAACCCTGAAGGTTTCTGTAAACCAAAATGTTTACAGGCGAGTGCCAAACAGAGACCGGTCCAATGTGGCCTGCGAGCAGCCAGCCCCAGCGCTGCAAAATTACACGATAGAGCACAGGACGTGCCACAAGACATTAATCTCCCAGCGCACAATTTTAGCCTTGAAATCTCTCCGTGACATACGCACGGGGAGCTCAGACAAGACCGAGGGAAGTTTAACGAAGCAGCAAATTACAGCTCTGCCCGAGGATTTTCCACCCCAGATACCACATAGGTATTTCCCAGTACTCGCTCATCGCAATTGTGGTCGGTGCAGCTCCTTTCTGGCGTCTTGTGGTGGCACCACTGCTGTCGTGGTGCTGGTGGTCAGGGGTGCCTGGGCCACATCAGGGCACTGTCACCAGCACAGAGCCAAGTGGTGCCAGCCCAGCTCGACAAAAGGAATTTGGCACGGCACCCGGCGAGCCCTGAAGGAGCCCTTTGCTACCTGCTCGGAGGTGTCCTGTTGGTGAGCCCGGTCCCAAAAGACCCCCACGGGGCTCCCTGTTTTAACCTTGCTCTGGACAAGGAACGGTCTGTCCTTAGCTGGTGAGCTCATGAACATTCATGCGTATTCATGAGCAAATCACGAATATCTGGGACTTCTCCAACACTTCCCTTTCAGGATCTCCACAAGCTTTCCAAACTGTGCGAAGGACAGATGGCAAGACAGAGAGAAGAGCATCCCTAAGCAGAATTATCTTCCCCAATTCGGTTGTCAATATTTTAAATAAAGGTACAGATTATTTTGCCTGTCACTGAATGGATAGAGGTTTCCACTCAGTTACACCCTGCACCCAGCCTGCAAGGGAGGAAAAGCACTGGGGAGAGAAGAAAAGAACAACGGGACACCAAGGACACCTCCGAGCCCTCCTCCGAGCAGGGCAGCAGAGCTCCGACTGCCCCAGCAGCCAAGCGAAAGCGCTGTGAGGACTCTTATCAGAGTCCTGGATGAGTGTGGAGTATTTCATTTGGCACTTGTTGGAGCTCTCATAATCTTTTCCTTTATGATTAATATTAAACAAGTCATATTCCTTATGGAATTTCCTAACTCTGTCTGTTTATATTTTTCTCTACATCATACCTAATATTTTGAGATCGTCTCTCTCTCTCTCTTTTTTTTTTTCCCTCTTTTTTCACATTCATATGTTTTTCCTCATTTTATAAATTAGGTTTCTTGTTTAGTAGTCATGACAACAACTGACTGTGGTGGTTACACCACAGCCTGGGGCTTTTTTTTTTTTTTTCTCGCCCCCCCCAAGCTGGCTTAGAAAAAATATCCTTTAAATAAATAGAAGCATAAAATGAAAGGGGCAAGTTCGGCAGACTCCTCCTCCTTTCCCTCCAATGACCCACTTCAACGAGACTTCCCAGCATGGTGGGTGAGGACTCATTTGGCTTTAATCCTGTGAAGTCTTATCCACTTAGTTAACTTCAATGGGAATACTCAGAGCACATCAAGTGAAACACATATGTAAGTCTTTAAAACCTTGAGGCTTATGCCTGAAAGGCAGAAAGCTGGAGTTGCATTTTCCTTCGGGGCGTTGATCTCTGCACAACAGCTGAAGGGCTGGGGTGCCACGGGGGTGAAGGCAGAGCTGGAGCCCTCCCTGTGGGTGACTTCCATGAGATGCTGCATTTCGGTAGGAAAAGCTAGAAACTGGCCTGACTGCATCGCAGCCCAGGATTTGGGCACCATGGCTACGATGATGCTCTTGTTTGAGATGGGACATCCCACGACATCCAGGAGAAGAGAGAAGACTTGAGAAAAAGGGAAAGGAGCGCGGTGACCGGTGCTGAGCATGGTGACAGGGACTCTACAGGCAGTGGTGCCACATGCAGGGACTTGAACGAACAGGCAGCACCCAGCTCTCAGTTCAATGCACACTTGAATTTTGGGCCACGTGAAGCTTCAGACCTTTGTCAGAGGCATCTGACCATGTTTGCAGCCAACTCCCTTTCCTACTGCCAGCCCTGCCATGGAGCTGCAAGGACATCTCGTGGAGAACCTCCATGCCAGCCCTTCTCTGCTAACGACTTTAGCCATGCCACGGCTTTTGCTTCTTGCTCTTGCTCTGGGCTTTAAAAAATCCAGAGCAGCAGGGCCCACACTGCACGGAGCTCTTCAATGTAATTAGCAGGACAGGGTGATTAAAGCCGGCCTCTTTATCATGGCAACCCGCAGATCTGGTGAAGGGAATTAAAAACTAAGGGGCATCACACAAACAAATGCATTTCTGTGTCCTAGGGAATACTAGGGAATACCATAACTTTACCATTATTATTTTTGTAATTAACGTTGTATTTCAGTCTTTGAGGATATCGGTTACCAGTAGCTTAGAAGGAATTCAGGCTTTTGAAAAAAACAGGAGCATGCTTAATTTTAGACTTCTCCCACAAGCACAGTGAGTGGCGGTGGGCTGCGGATCTGTGTTTACCAATGGTAACAGATAACTAAAATTCCACGGTGCGTTTTACGTACTGAACATAAAATACCAGTTACAGAGAGGACCAGCCACACTAAAAGCTACGCTCAATCAAGAGGAGGCAACGAGGAAGGGAAAAGGCCGGGAATTTAACAAAGGCAGATGAACCTTTAATACGGCAGAACCTCTGGGAGCCCTGAGACACTGAGTCCAGATGTTCGGAGGTCGATGTAACCTGACTCCAAGAAGGAAGAGGATGTATTTCTTAAAATTCCCTGTTGTGCTTTAATTTACTGCAGTCTTGCCGAGGACGCATGTGGTGATCACAGGTGGAGTTTCAGCTTGACCATAAACATGAAGTTGGGGGCAAAAGACTTGAGCCATTTCGGTTTGGCTGCCAAGACGCTTGAGGTACAGATTTCCATGAAAACATCTCGTTCCCCTTCCCCTGTGCTCCAGTGATCAGTAATTGGGGCCAGAGGAAAACCCTCCAGCAGAGACCCCGCAGGCACCAGCGACCCTTTTCGCTGGTGGCAACCGGGACCAGGCAGAGGCAACTGCCCCGCTGGGAACCCTCCAGCTGCTCACCTCTTTTTTGGGGTGAAGAGCTGGGGAAGGGGAAAGGGGAAGAAACGTAGGATGGACAATAACATTTTGAAGCTCTAGCTCTTATCTGCAGTTGTGTTTCTTCTCAACAGCCACAGGAAAATGATCTCTGCCTTTCTTTAGGACCCCGCCGCCTGCCCCTGAAAGCTTCGTGTGGATGGAAGAAAAGCCTTGGCCCAGTGGTGTCTCTGGCACCATCCCATCTGCCCACTGAATCACCAAAACGGAGCTGATTTGGATGCGTGAGGCTTCTCAGTGCCCCCTCCCCCAGATCCTGACCCTTTTACCTTGGCTTTGCTCCCTTCTGAGGTTTCTGGCCCGCAGCGATGATCAGCCTCTGATTAGGAGAACTGGCAGATTTGCCGTTGTTGCTACAGAGGGATTTGAGTGGGGATTAGAACTGGTTTGCAAGGGCTGGCTATGGAATAAATGACATTACTGATGCAATAAAAGCAATCCCTGTCCTGTTCCCGTTCTCCGCTCCTGCCATACTAATTCCCAGCCCTGATCTGAACAAACAATGCAGTACGATTCGTTTTTGCAGAGGGAATTTTACATTTATGTTGACTGTGCTCTGAGTTTGCTGCTGCCCCTGTATTCCCGCACCTCTCCGCAGCACCAAGCAGCAGGAGCTCTCAGGTGCTCTGAAGCAAGGACCACAATGCGGGAACTGACCGTCTCCCCTCCTCTCCCAACCTGTTTCATGCTATAGGAATGTGTACTTCAGCAAATCCCCCTTTCCCTAACCACTTACTTCGCTCAGGAAGAATGATTTGAGCCGTTATATTTTAACTCTTCCAAAATCCAGCGTTTCCTCCAAGAAGGAGGATGGAGCTGAAGGAGGTTTAGGGGAAAACTCCCACCTTAAATGCTCGCAACCCTGCAGGACTCCTGGCAGGGAACGGCACAGATCCCAGCAGCCAGGCAAGTTTTAGCAAAAAACATTGAAACGGGGTAAAAACGGCTCCTGCAGATGAGCTGGTTATGGTAAGGATGAAAAGAAATTCATCAGTTTTTTTGTCACCAGGAAAAAGATGAGCCTCAGAAGGAAACAACCGGTGCAGCTAGTAGAGTGAAGTGATGTGAGCACGTCTTTGAATGTGCCTTCGAGCCTGCCTCAAGCTGCTGGTGCTGAGCTGGCCAGAATGGCTACAGGCTGGGCTGCTGGTGCAAGCTCAGAGCAGAACAAAATACTACAAAAACCAGCTAAAATTATACAGGAGCACTCCAGGAGCAAGAGGGGCAGCCAAGCAGCAACCTGCCCCTGCCAGAAGGGTTTCTCAGAACATCTGACCCTCTCCTCTCTGCTTCCTTGCTTGCAAAGCGAAAGAAATCAATCCACAAGACCCAGCAAACCTGACTGCCATGCTACACAAAGCACAATATTGTGCTAAATGTTTCCAAACTATGGAGTTATTGCTATTTTGTGAGCATTCCTGCTAGACCTTCTCCGAGGTCCCACTTTGCACAAATGGTTTCTGCGATTCGGTGCTACGCGTGCATTGGTGTTCCAGCTACCACTAGCACCAGCTCAGGGACAGTACGTTTCATGGAAGGGAACAAGCTTTGCAAGTTGTCAGACGGTTCAGATCCTTGGAGCTTTATTAGCCGAATGAATCAGCCTCTGGGATTTTCTTTCATCTCTTCTCTCATCAACACAAGTCACGAGAAGTGCCGATGCGATGAGCAGAGAACATTGTTTCAGGCCACTTTCTTTCTCAGTCTGTAAAACTGGCACCGGTCTAGAGTTTCTCTGGGCTTGCAAGTTTTTCTAATTAAAGTAGGGTGTAAATCTGAAGTGCCATATCTCTTCCTGAATAACTCCATATGTGGACACCACTCCCAGAAAAAAACCTGTGTGGTTCCTGTTCAGCTTAACCCATCTTCAAAGTGGGTTGCACGTGTGTGAAACAAGCAGTTAATCAAGAACGCCTCCCGTGGACAAACCTGCGTGCTCCTGGGAGAAATTAAGCTAAGCCACAGGAGTCCCTTGGAGAAAAGTAAGAGAGGTGCAGCCCCGTGACATGAACACCGGTTGCATCAAGGTATTTTGGGGCTTGAGACCCCGCCGAGATCAGCCACCGACTCAGCTGATGGCAGCAAACAAAACCCACCATCCTTTTGCAAATGCAGAGTGCAAAAAAGGGGAGATTTGGGTTTAGGGAGTGCTCCCCGGCTGCGGATCGCTGCTGGCCCCAGTGCAGCGTCCCCAATCCCACCCCGGCACGGCTCCACGCCTGCCTCCTGCTGCAGCCAGGGTGGCAAACGAAGCACAGCTGCTCGAGGGGTATCTTGCACCCGTCGGCGACTTCTCTGAGTCACCGGCTCCAAGAAAACCTCGTTTTTATAGGAAGATGAAAGCACTGAGTGACACAGGTTTCCTGCGATTTCTAGCTGTTGCATCACCAAGGAGATAATGTCTTTGGTGGTGCCTGGGGACTCAGATAATACAGCTGTGTAAACTGCGTGTGGGCTAAAGCATCCCAGGGCCGCATCCTCATCCCAACACTTCCAAATCAAAATAAAACCTCTCTGGAGGCAGCATCATTACAGAGAAACATTAAACCCAGCAACTTGGCCCAGAACAAGCAAGTGAGTTATTTTCATTGAAGCAGGACACTACGAAATTCATCTTTACTTCCATCCCTCAGCAGCCTGGACACCAAGTTTCAGGGTTTTGTCCTCAGCCTGGAATTGCACGGGATTCATTTTTATGGGTTTAATTGAAGGTATTTGTTTTTTATGCAAGGGATACTGGTGGAACTTGCATCTCCAATCTGGGGGCATTTTTACAGATGCATGCTCAGCTGATACAAGGTGTGCTTGAACCACACTCCCCACATATCAACAAATGCATGAATGACGCCCTAAATTAACCTAGCAGAAAATAACTTACGGAAATACTCAAATTAATAACAAAAAAAAAGGGTTCACTACATGGGAGGACACTGGGTGGCATCTGGGCACACAGGTACGTGTCAGCGGACTCGGAGTCGCACTGGTTACACCCAGGGAAGATCTGTCAGGGTCAGCACAGTCAGATTTTCATCTGCACTTTGGGGACAGCTCCTTCAGAAGAGCTCTGGCCCACCGGGCTACCTGGCTTTGCTAACCAGGACCCAGAAACCCAAGGCTAGGAGCATAATCTAAACTGCTACAACAGACAGTGACACCAGAGGAAAGAGGAAAGAGCAGCAATGGTAGGAACCCCTCATTTCAGGCAGCCAGCTCTCTGTAGCTGTTAACTACGCAGAAAAATTCTCCTCAAACACAAGCAAATGCTCCAAAGGCAACAGCCCACTCCCAGACACTTCCACTTCTCAAATAGGCACATTCTGTCTTCACACGTCTATATCTGACACCATTAAATGACTCTCCAGAATACATCTATTATAAAGTTCCTTTAAAAAAAGTTCATTATCTGCCATCTGTTTCCAGTTAGGCTGTTCTGATTATTACTTTTTTTTTTTTTTTTTTAATATCAATGTAAAACATTATTTAAAGGTCCTGAAATCTGGATGTTAGGGAGACAGAAACCCAAATCCCAACAGCACCACTGCTACACTGCTGGAAAGCGATGCCAACCACTGGCAAAGAGTCAGCGAGAGCCAAGGGCTGGGAAGATGCAGTGCGACCACTTCAAATCAGGAATATGGTACAAAGCAAGTGGTTTCACTCCGAACTTTACCATCACTTAAAGCCACGACACTAAAATTGCACGAACCTACAGCTTACACAGATATTTGACACGTTAGTGGGTGAGTGCTTTGGCTTGGGCAACGTGATGGATCGTAACGGCTTTAGCAGCTCCACCTAAACACAAATAAATAATCATCGCTGGAAATATGGCAGCAGTGCATGTTCAAGCTCATGTCACTGACTTCAGTAACATCCCTGGTTTATGGGCAGTCTGGCTCCCATTAGGCGATGCTCCATACGTACACTCACACATACGTGCACTCACATGTGCAGCACATACTTCATCTCCCATCCTCGTTCGGGCCCAAAAGCTGCAGCATCGTACGGAGAGAATCACATCTGGGAAGTGCAGATGTTTCAACGCTGTTGCAGCCTCGCCAACTCGTATAGTTTCACTGACAACATCGTCGTAATTGATTTTTCTCTTCGAGCCCAAGCACCTGGAATCCTACTGGAGCACTGCGAACGCGACGCCTCTGAATCTCAGAGAGATCTTGAAAAGCCAATGGAAAATTAAAGCAGGGAAAAAACCCAAACCAATAACAACCCTGCCCAACAGCCCTATGAGCCCAAGTACTCTACAGGCTCTTCCCTTGGTGGATGTCAGCCATGGCATTTAATACACCTCTGGACACGACACTGACAGCACCAACAGGGCCAGCGCTGCTCAGATGGCCTCGTTCAGACAGCACCCATGGGTGCTCTGGGAGCCTGATGGAGCTGGATCAGCCCTGATACGGCCCCAGGGTCCTTCCCACCCTGCCACATGGAGGCCAATTCACCCGGATCTGAAAAAAAAAACAGTGCTTTGGGAGGGCCACACTCACTCCAGCTCTTCCTGGCCCCAGTCAACAGCGAAAATTAATACGAGCCTTCCTGCTGCGATTTTATAGCCATGGCAGCACTTCCCATCGCTGGGGCCTCCCATGCAAATGTGATTTCATAGCTGGGTGTCCAAGCTGCCTCTCAGGGTTGATAAGCAAGGCCTCCACCAGCAGCAGAGGCGCAGCAGCGGGTGCCTGGCCTGGGACACCCCGACGAGATGCTGCCGGGAGGAGCGGAGCCCTCCTCCATGCAGAGCCAGGCCCTGAGCTCGCTGCAAGTTGGACAACCGAACTCGGAGGCACCAAAAATCAAAGGCTGACAGCGTCCTAAATAACCACATTTTATTCTCAATTTAAAAAAACAACAACCCGCAAACCCGAGGCTGTGGGATCCCTCCAAAGCTTCCCTCCGAGTGCCAGCAGAATGACTGATGGTAAATCACACCAGCTCCAGGGCTTCGTGTCAGACTGCTGCCAGGCGACTCCGCCTTTTGGAGTCACTGACGGTCCCCTTTCCAATTAATCAAGTTCCCATACTGATTAACAGCATGATTCATGTCTCTCGTTAGGCGCATTCTGTAACAAACAAGGCTGTATTTCAAGGCTGCTGGCTTAATGGTTAAAATAAATACCTTCCAAATTTCTATTTTCAAGTAGCTGAACCTTTTCCACCTTTACAACTAATTCAGACTTCCTTCAAATTATTTTTCTAAGTAATATAACAATTTGTTTTTCATTAGAGCTTGTCAAAGCCGGACTTTGGTTTATTTTGAGAGAAACCAGCGCTCTCCAGAAACTGTTTAGTACAATTTGAATGACGCCCAAAGGGGTTATTGCAGCCACAATCAAAATAGAGTTTACAGCACTGGCTAGGGGTGACACTTTATTTAATGATTTAAAAAAAAAAAAAAGAAAGAAAAGAAAAGAAAAAGCCCCCAGCCCCCTGAATCAGAAGCTAATTAAATGCACTCCCATGGCTAACAGTAAGTGTTTCGAAGTCACTCTGACTACTGCAAAATGCAAGAACTTAACTTGTTGCTAACTAATACCAGACACCATTATATGAGCAGCGTTATTTACTGATCTGGGGTGGTATGTGCTGGTATTCTTGTGTCCGGTATGGCAACAGATATTATCAAGCTGGATGTGAAACCAAATATAGGAGTGATTGAATAGTTTGAGCTCTGCCTGCTTAAGTTGGATTTTTTTTTTTTTTTGAACAGCTTGTTATTTAATTTAAGGTGGCTTAAATGCAGCAGAAAGTCTGCCTCCAGCTCCTCTGATTTCCCATTCCTCTTGTTTTGCTGATGGTACCAACAGAGCTGGGGCTGCGCCAGGGCCAGCTGCTCAAGGATGGGTGCCCAGTGCCAGCCCCAGGGATCTGGGGCTGCAGCAGCACCGAGCGAATTTCCTAGTCCCAGCCTGGCCCTTCCAGGTTCCCAACAACCTTTTCAACTGCTCGCCCTGTAGCCTCCATCTCGGACCCGAGTCCAAACCAGATTTTTAAACAACTGAGCTGCAAAACTATTTTCCAGCGGACCGTTTCTCCCTTAGCAGCAAACTTAACGTTCTGTTGTTAATTTTCCTGGGACGTTTTCTGTTTGTTGTTTCTTTCTAAACCACAACAAAATCAACAGAATTTGGGCTTTGGGGAACGCTGAATTTCCTCCGCTGTGCCCCAGCCTGGGGAGCGCACACCCACCGCCCGCCGCGGGGACCTCGCACCCGACCTCGCCACGGAGCCGGCCTACTGCAAGTGAAATCAGGGCTGGCCTGGGGATATCTCGTGGAGAATTACTGCCTGTGGTCTCCATTCAAGCTTACTCACGTGCTGAACTGCAGGATGGATGCCCAAAATTTCTGCCTCTTGCCTACCATCAGGCAGCAGCCCTGGCTCATACGGCAAAGGGGGCAGTGGTTTTATTTGCGTGCGTGCTGTGTTTGTATGGTCATGACACTGTGCTGTGTCAGGAAAGAAAAAACAACTACCTGAGCAGTGCAAATATTCAATAGGTGCGTAATTAAAGCAGAATCGAAGGACCTGATTCTTCTGCCACGAGACCTGTGGGACTGTGCAACCCTGGCAATCCTCCTGGAGCCACATCTGATTTACACCAGTGTAAGAAAAAGAACAAAACCGAGCCCGTATCTGACAAGTGAAAACAAACACTGGATTCAGACACTTTCTGCAGGAAAGGGGGGGAGCTGTTTAATTTTTGTTCCTTCTCTCTGGGCTGCTGCTGTGACCTCTGCTACCTCCTAAGTTAGCAACACAATATGTTGCAGCTGTGGCACTGCAACAGCCTGATTTAATTTGTGTGTGTGTGGCTGGAGGGGTAGTTCATCCCTCTAACATCTTGTGGCGTGGCAGCAGCGCTGGAAGCGGGGGGCTTGGTCCTCCCCAAAGAGAGGGGAAAAAGCCATGCTTCCCTTCTCATGCACAGCTTTGGAAAAGAGAGGGGAAAAGGATCGTCCCCATCAAAATCTTTAGGAGGTTGGGGTTTGTCCAAGCCGAAAAAGAAAAAAAGAGGGGGGGGAGGGAGGGCAGAAAATATCTATTTAATCAACAACTGTTTTCTGCTTTAAAGAAAAAAAAAAAAAAAAAGAAAGAGAAAAGCCAGGAAAATGATTGTGCTGCCCTCTCTCCTGGCTGCATCCCTCTGCAGGGATGCCGGGAGCGCAGGGCTGGGTCTCGGTGCGGTGCCGGCGCAGCAGCGTTTGGGGCTCCCTGTCTGAGGGGAAGGAGCAGAGGTTCCTGCAGCGGGGGCTCGCTGGCAGGGCCCCTGCCCCTGGCCCTCCACCAGCTCGTAAAACTGCCGCTTCCCCGTGCAGCTCCTTGGACGGACCCCGAGAGCTGCCCCAGGAGCTTTGTTTGTCAGCGCTCTGAATCAGGCTGGGGTTTGGCTGCGGAGGGTTTTATCTTCCCCTTCCACAAGCCTGGAATTCAGCTTTGCTCTTGGCGTTGTCGTTTCTCCCTTTTACGTACGGCTCCTGCTGAACACAACCTCGGACCAAACTGACTTAAAACCCCTGCCAAGCCTCCATGGGACAAGGATGAGGGACAGCCCCGAGGCTCCAGCTCTTTTGGGGTATTTCTGTCCCGTTTTATGCTGATCTCCTCCCAGCACCAGCATCCCCAGTCCTCAGGCTGCACGGGGGATGCTCCATGCAGCAGGAGGCACCAGGAGTTTTCTGGGGCCATGGAAGGGATCAGGCCCCAAAATCTCATTCAAATCCAGGGTTCAAAAACAATTCAAAACGGGTTTGAGGGCCTAAAACTCTCCCTGCATCCTGAAAATCCCAAACCGTGTCTGTATAACTTTTACTTAGAACAGCACCCTGGAAGCAAAGGAATGACCCCCCTTCTCCAACAGTACTAGCTTTCTAGCTTTACACTTTCCATTTACTGTTATATGACATTATTATATTTATTTATTTTACTTTTATGATGCTGAAGCTCCTTCGCCCCCTGGCACAGCCAAAACCACCCCAGGGCTGTAGGAAACCTCAGCCCCCGGCCCTGCACGCCGCCTTGCCGCACAGCCGAGCCCGGCACTACCTGCCAGCTCATGGGGGCAAGGTGGCTTTTTCCTCGCTTTTTGGCTTCCCTCTCGTTTCCCCTCATCAACCCAGCTTGCCAAGCAGTGTAATTTTACAGCCTGGCTTACGGAGCCAAGAAATACGTTTGCTGGTGTAAGCTGCGCATTAGACGTCGTGAAAAACATGCAGCTTCAGGGTTTTAGGAGCCAGCTCCGCAGAGCAGCGAAAACACCCGCAAAGCAGCGTGGAGCTGTTTGTTCACCCTCTCGGGTTTCACTCCCGGACCCTCGCACTCGCCTCTGGCCGTGGGTGGTGAGCGCAGGGACGGACCTACGGCCGCGCAACGCTGGGCGCGTGCGCACAGGGGATGGAAACGGCAGCGCAGGGAGAAGGGAGAGACAAAGCGGCGCTCTCACGGGTTTGGTGGGGAGGGGGCTGACCCCTGAGCACTGCTGGATCACGAGTAGGAGCAAGGATTTGTCTTCCCCTTGCTGCTTCCCCTCTCCCCGTTCACACTTTCATCCTCCTGCCCTTCAAAACCAGAAGCTCTTTAAGGCACAGAGAGGCTCTGGCTTGATGCCTCTACAAGAACAACGAGGTCCAGACCTCACCTGGGGTCTCCAGAGACTCCAAGACCTCTTCTTCCATCTCTAGATACCTGCAACCGCATCTTGGCCTTGATTTCTCATGAACTGCGAGGGTGCTTTAGTTCTATGTGTGTATTTTGTGGCTCAGCCCCCATACTGCTAGAAAACCAGCCAGGCGGTACCAGCAGACCCCAAATGAAATAATCAGCCATCAATTATTTGTGAAACATTGACCAGTGGCCCTGCAACCACCGGTGGCTGCAGCGTGTGGCTTTCCCACACTGTGGCACACAGAGCTCTGGTTTCTGCCCGCCCCGTACCATGCACAAGCACGGACTTCCACGTGGCTGGAGATGAACTGAATTTCCCAAAATCCTCCATCTCCAGCCCATTAAGTGACCATCACACTCAACAGCCAACACCCGGACACATTCAGTGAAAACAAGTCCATCCGTTAGGGTTAGGGTGGGTGTCTGAACCCCCAACCCTAATGCTAATAGTTTAAACCCAATGCTCTGGGTATAAACATCTTGGTGAACACGGTCCTGCCTCTTCACAGTGCTGCAAAACGTGCCCACGCTCTCCAGGAACGCCACAAAAAAATGGCAGCAAAAAGCTTTCAGTATTTGGCGAACTCTCCACAACTCTGAATACTCCTGATTATATACGAGCAGAGGGCAAACTCCACCTCAGGCATGTTTGGAGGTTTCTGTGGCTCAGACTGGACCTTTCTCACCAGCCTGTTTTTACAGGGCTGCAGTGCAGAACGGAGCAGGGAAGGGGCCGAGCCGTACGTCTCTCCTCCAGCCTTATTCCTGGCAGAGACAATTTGCAGCAGTGTTGCTCGGCACGTCGAGTCTGGCACCTGCTTACAATAAATCCCTAACGATGTTGAAAAGTTAAACGTCCATTTACTTTAATTTCTGTTTTAGATTTGGATTTCTACGTACCGTAAATGCTAGAAAATGTTTTTTTGAAACAATACCGAATATTTACATTGGAGGTCCTCTATAACTGGCTGCCATTCATCTACGATTTCTTTCTACATGCAAAATGATGCTCTGAGCGCATACAGCCCACGGGGGAGACTTTGCCACCATCACCTGCTCGTACTTCCATGCCAGCTGAGATCTTTAGAGCAGGCTCCCCTGCGGGTGGGGTGGCTCAGCGCACTGCTCTGGGTCTCAGAAAGCCACGGAGGTCAGATCCCGGAGACATGAGAGGAAGAAAAAAGCCTCACGGGGTGAAGTTCACCCATGTAAACTGGAGGTTGGGAGTCTCTGCTTTTGGGAGCAGGGAATCATTGGTGCTGAAGATGAGCACCAGGCATGCAGGAGATGAGCAGCCTGGCTGGGGACGAGCTGCTGATGGGGCCTGGCCCCTCTGCTGTGAAATCTTGGACAACGTTTTCTCTCAGCTCACCTTTGATCCTGGCAAATGTGCTCCGGGCGCCGCGATTTGATCAAGAAGATCTCCGGTTGCAGATGTCCTGCATGCTACACCCACAGCTGGACATCACAAAGCTCTCCCCAGCCTGGTGGTTAGCAACAGTGAAGAATGATTTTTCTAATGGGAACTGGCCAGCATTCAACTCACTCCTGGATTTTTTTTCTTCTTTGCAAGCAAAGCCTATTTATATTGAGGTATGTGCAATAAATAAAACTCTTCAACTTATTTGAGATCAAAAAGTGGCCAAACGGGGAAAATTCTGCAAGTTCAAGTTATGGAGGACTCATGTGAGATCCCAAACATGCTCCCACTCGTAGGAGCACGCTGCCAGCAGCACCAATGCACACGAAGCCACAAAACGGAGGGAGGTCGTGGGCTCCAGGCACTCATCCTGGGACCAGCAGGGCGCACGAGGACGCAGGGCATGAGCAAAAGAAGGGGATGGTGCAGAGACATGCCGAAATTCACTCGCTAACACCCAAATCTCCTGCACAAGGGGTGGCCGTGACTGCCCAGCGATCCGGCTGGGGACAGAGCCGAGCCGGTGGCGCCCGAGCCCTTCCGCAGGGCTGTTTCCGAACGCGCTGCCTGCTCACTAAGCCTTTTTCCTTACAAACCTGAACTGGGCAAGAAGAGTAAGTTCACACTTGGGGGCGTGGGGGTGGCTTTTTTTTTTTTTTTTTTTAGAAGCACAACTTTTTTTGGGCTCCTGACAAAGCAATATTCTCCAGGCCAGTTGGAATCTGGAAAAATACACTCACTCAACCTAGCCACCATGACTCCAATAACAATTATAAAATGTCCAATAAAACTTGCATGTAATGTCAATTCAAATCTTGAAAAGCAGAATTAAGTGGTATATCAACATTAAACTTTATTGCTTCCTTTGCAGAGCAGAAGTATTGTCAATAAAAGTCATTCTGAATGAAGAAAAGGGCAGTAAATATTAAATAAACAGGTTTTTGTTGAAATGCTATAAATGCACCAGAGCTGCATTTTACACTGGGTCCCTTTTTTCCTTTGCAGACTCCCCTCATGATAGAAATAAGTCAGTAATTGCAAACTATCAATAAAGCGCCAATTAAAGGGTGGTTAGATGCATGCATTTACAATATGTCATTATGGGCCTTTATTGTATGTAGTTTGCTCTTTCAGATCCCAGTGGCTCTGTCTCAAGTCCCCAGCACACAAACGACGGCGCTGCCGGGTAGGGGCCCGCGGAGGAGCGGTGGCAGCGGCGCTGCCCTGCTCAGCACCAGCCCCTGCACAGGAGCAGGGCAAGCCCTGGGCAGCCCGGAGCCGAGGAAGGCAGGAGAGGAACATAAAAAGTCTCCTCTGGCAGAGATGCGAAGATGAAGCAGCATCGTCTCAGTCTATCAGGTTATTATTTTTCTGTCAACGCGGAGCCGAGCAGAGCACGGCAGCTCTGAGACTTGCAGAGCCGTGCCAAAGCCTGCAATTTGGCACCACGGCTTCGTTTTCCGAGGGGCCGCTCACCGTGCTGTGCTCTGGTCCTTTCCGGGTCTATTTGCCTTGAGAAGGAGCCATCGCCACCCTCCCTGCACTGCTCCACGTGCAGAAGGATTTCTGCTCGCCTATCTGCTAATCCGATTTCCATCAGCTCCGTCCCAACGCCCCGCTCCCTTCTCGAGCAGCAGCCAGCAGGGGATGTTCTGCTTCGTCAATGAAACAGAAGCGCAGGTTGTCCACTTTTAGGGCTGGGCTGAATGGGATCTTCCCAGTTCCACTGCAAAAACCACACGCAAAGCCTGCCACAAACACAACCAGCACGTGGTGGAGCGGGGCCCTGGCACCTCCGAGGTCGCAGCTGCGGTGCTCAGCAGCCACCTTCTGCCCCGCTCCTGGGACCTCCAGCCACCCGCTAAGATCCCACCACATCAAAACCTGATGCCAAAGGCTGTGCCGAGCAATCACGGTTACGAGTTGTGTGCTCGGTGGTACCCAGACACAAGAGGACGTGTTTGGGAAGCCAGAGAAAGAGCAGGCTCCTCCGCGAGCGCACAAATCCCGTGACTTTTATGTCAGCCCTTTAAAATCTGATCAGCATTTTTGTGGTTTAACAATATAGTTTATAAGCTGTTCTCCAGTTTAATCATCACACGTATTTACAGGAAGCAGTAACAGCTACAGCGTATGAATTTCATGATGCCGAAATGATATTGAACAAAGCCTGCAGTGAGCAAGAGCTGAAAGCTGCGCTGTGAAAGGTGCTGGGCTTTAGAGAGGTCTTTCAATTATCCGGGGACAGAAAAGAGAAATCAGAGGGGGTCTCAGAAAGCATATGGTCAGGAACTTCTTTCCTCTAACTTTTGCACAGCTAGAGATATATTTATTTTACGTGAAAAACCAATAACAACTGAAACATGAACGCTATTAATTTTTGAAGAAAAACTTTTCACAATGAACCTAGGCTCAGTAAATCTGGTGGCTGTAAAAAAAAAAAACAAAACACAAAAAAAAAAAAACCAAACAAAAAAATAAACTATTCAAAAATTTTCAGAGATAAAGAACAGCCCTTACACATTAATTATGCAAGTATTGATCCTGACCATCCACGGCCTCCTGGCCCCTGCAGAATCAGACCCTGTGCTAGTCCTGCGTTGTTTCTCTGCCATCCATGTGAACGGAAACCAAACCCGAGGCCAGGGCAGCACATCTCCAGCAACATGCCAGGGGCAGTGCGAGCTACCCAAAGGCCAAGAGCGAGCAGCTCTGAATCATCCTGACTCACTCGAACCTGAACTCTTGACCTGACTCCTTGAGTCAGTTCCCTTGGGTGCTGCTCCGGTTCGGGCAGGATGGGCTGCAGCACGGCACAGAGCAGCACGGAG
Source organism: Anas platyrhynchos (assembly GCF_047663525.1). Taxonomy (NCBI): domain Eukaryota; kingdom Metazoa; phylum Chordata; class Aves; order Anseriformes; family Anatidae; genus Anas; species Anas platyrhynchos. The sequence goes on along the minus strand of NC_092601.1, from coordinate 18,228,053 downwards.
AGCTCCTGCTCCGGCACATCACCCCCGTGGGATGCTATGCGCTGCGAGGGGATGGGGATGAGGGAAACAACGCCAGGAGCACCTCACCTGGAAAAGGATCTGCAGGACGCCATGCACGATGCACATCCGCCGTCCCAGGAAGATGAAGAAGGGCACCACCAGCTCGATGAAGTGGTTGAAGAGCGTCTCGAACTGATGGAACCACCACGGCGAGCGGTGCATGAAATAGGCGATGGGGTTGGGCACCGGCTGGGTCTGAAAGATGAACACACGAGGTCAGTCCCCTCCTGCAGCCCATCTTTGGGACAACCATGGCACTGTGCAGCCCCTTTCCCTCCTTGCCCATGCTCGCTTGCAGAACCATCCCCTGCCTCTGAGCATTTCATTTACAGAAAATTACTTCATCCAGATTTTTTTTTCCATGCAAAACCCAAGAATTCTTAAAGCAATACATCTTATTTTTTTTTTTTAAAAAGAGTTTTAATTATCTAATTTCTTGACATAACCAGAAAACATTCTTCTCCAACTGCCCCCCTCGTATTTAATACTGCAGCGTTGCACATAGCGCCATGCTGACTGACGTTAAATCACTGCCGAAGTGCTGGAGACCCTGAGAGCAACTGAGCAGATACAGAAACTGAGAAAAAGATTTTCTTGGGGTCACGCAGCAGGTCAAAGAGAGACAGGAATGGAAACCAGATTTCAAAACCTAGGAGATACTCTTTCAAAATGTTTAAATTTGAAATAAATGTGGTGGTAGGGTTGCCTTCCAAAATCATAATTCGGGAGAGGAAAATATAATTCCTCTAAACACGCTATATTGGTTTAAGGTATTTACATGCTGGCCTTGTGACAATATTATTCTTCTATTCGCCTGAAATTTTTTGACGCTGGGAGATCTTCCATCCAGTACAATAAAGCTGCAAATTTTACAAAGAAAACAACCCACGATATGTTAATAACCGCAACCCTGAGAAATGCTGCAATCTAAACAGAGAAGAAAGAAGCTAACGATTCACCTTAGCATGTCTGACGAGCTCAAATTCATTAGCATTGTTTTAAAACCGTGGCAGAAAAACGGAGAGGATGAAGAGGCGAGTTTTAATTGAAGGAGACGCAACACATCTTTAAATTATTTGTCGTTCAATCAAAAATACAAACAAAACAGGGAAAATATTGTACTATGCATGGCAACTGAGCGCGCTTCCACTGCCAAGTCCCACAACTATTGTAATTCCTTATTAGCAAAGCTGGGACTAATAAACTTGTTGCTTTCCATGGGTTTGAGGCTGCTGTAACCCCTTAGGACAGGAGACCGCATCCTTCCTTCCTCGGACAGTGGCACCGGATGGAGCGGTGTCGGGGTCGCGGAGCGCTGCGGGCGCACGGCCAGCGCGGGGGCGGGGGTCAGGACGCCCCCACCCCGGGGGGGCCACGGCCCCGCTGCCACCCAGGGCCCTTCCCCGCCGCACGGGAGCTGGTTCGAGTTAATCTGCCCGCGTGACGGCTCTCGAGCGCTCCCAGAACCTGGGGGAGGCTCACCGAGAGTTGTTTTTTTTTTTTTTTTCATTGTTTTATTTATTTATTTATTTATTTTTTTTACCTCGATCCCGAATTGCTGAGAAATGCTTTCATCCTTTCCAGGAAGGCAGGTTGCCTTCTTGGCTTCTTTTACGTAGTTTTTTCTCCAGTGCGTGAAGCAAAAGTGACCTCGATGAGGTGGCAGTCCTACAGGCGGTGACGTTTAGCCCGAGATGAGCTGTCCTGCAGCTCAGCCGCCCCATCTCCTGTGGGCAGCAGGCTGGGGGCAGCACCGGGACCTGCCCTCGTCCATGTGAGCTGCACTTGCACCCAAGACCATGGAGAAGGGACTGTGTTACACACACAAGCACGCACGTGCTTGCAGATGCAATTAAACCTCACGATGTGATCACACTGAGGCGCATCGCACCTCCAGTCCCATGCAGCGGGGATAGAAAGCAGCAGAAATTTCGTGTTTTAGGCTCATTTGGCTTCTCGTATGGGCTTGCTTGGGAAGAGACCAGCTTGGCAAGATGGATCTAGTGTGTTTTATCTCCCACAGCTGTGCTTTTTAGCTGTGGCCTAATTCATGCCCTGAAGTAGAAAGAGGGAAAAGGAGAAGCAAAGCAAAGAAGAAATCTGGCGTGGGTTAATAATTCGCTCCCAGACACGACAGCGTTTTCATCCTGTGCATTACCAGCACCGACATTATCGGGGTGTCAGCAGGGGCAATGCTGCAGGACAGGCAAGATAAGCCAAACAGCAAGCATCAGCCACGACTGACAGCCTAAACCAGCGCCAGGCACACCACAAGTAATGCACGGTTTCTTGGCGTTTGTTTTGACAGAGGGAAAGAAATGCCCTCGATAAGAGCACCGCTGGCAGTGCAGCCTCTGGGGAGGCTATCGGCGAGGAACCCTTCCTCCCCACCGCCGCGGCCGCTTCTCTGGAGCCTAAACCTCAAAACCAGAGCGCTAGCGGAGTGCCTCGCATGTCTCAGCAACGAGTGGGAAGGCTGCAGGGGGAGGGCGAGGGAGGCGAGCGCTGCGCGTGTGTGTTCCTCCCGATGCCTTCCAGATGCTGCGAGCATGGGCGTAGCGTGGTGCAGGTTTCCCGGGGAGAAAACCGTGTTTACTCGGGAAAGGGTGCTGGGGTTGGAGCAAGGAGCCAGAGCATGGTGTGAAATCCAGCTGCCCCAGCAGCCCCAGCACAGGCACCTGCCATGCTGCAAAACCCCGCTCAGGGCAAAGGGGTGCCTGGCACCCGCTTGTCTTAACCATGGGACCCGCATCACCCCATGCGTGGGCACATTGCTGGGAGCGAAGGGAAACCTGCAGAGTGCAGGCGTGCCGAAAGCCTTCCCGGGGCAATTGTTTCCTGCACAAACATCAGTGTCGGAGGCGGTGGTGTCACAGCCTGGGAGGAGGGAAATGCATTCCAGCATCTCTACACCCGGCTCGCTGCACCGGGGATTTTGAGCTTTGCGCTTTGCTTCGCAGCTGCCCTGCGAGGAGAAGCAGCCTAGAAAGCAGCTGGGAGATCCCTTGCATGGAGAACAGCGAAATCCTGGTGAATGTGGACAGAAACATGCAGCTCCAGGTCAGATGCAGCTGAACAAACGAGCCCAAGGACAGCGCACGGGGAGCAGAGCAGAGGAGACCCTGCTCAGCGCCATCTCAGACAAGCCACATTTCTGGGTACCTCAGTGAAGCATAAAACCTTTTTAAATAAAAAAACGATTAGCAAAAACTGGCTTGAAGTGTCAACGCAAGGTGCAGCATAATAAACCTTCTGCCTGCCTCACACCTCCAGCAGCCAGAGAAAAACTGCGCTGCAAATGTGTTCTGAAATAAGATTGGGGAAAATTAATTCCATAATTCACAGGGCAGATTTGTAACGTGTGACTTCGGGGCGATATTCGGCAGGGGCTGCTTGCGTTGATAAATGAATTCTGGGTTGCCAGCTAAGGCATGTTCTCTGGCTTGTATCTACCAGGTTTTATGAGGGCTGGTAACAGATTCTAAAAATATGCACAATAAACTGTTTTTTCTCCCTAAGGGGTCTATGGTTTAATTATGTTCTTAGTGAGAACCATTAAAGTGCTAAGTACCTGAAGACTCCTAATTTACTAAACTATACGCCACTAAAACCCAACAGAAGGCTATTATACACCAGAGTAAATGCTCTTCTCGGGGACTGTAAATGCACACGGTCCCTCCTCTCAGCCTCCTTACTGCTATGGCATTACATAAACTCCGACAGAGCATTTAATCCGTGTTAGATACCCCATCCCAGCCGAGGGAAATCTCCAAGCTCTCCTCCACATGTGCACGAAAACAAGTCCCACATTGTCCTTGAACAACCCGCTGCTCAAACAGGGCTGGGTATTTTATACGTTCACCACGAGCAAAACTCCTGTGCAAGGAACTGCAACTGCAAAGTCAGAGGGGAGGGGAGACACCGTTTTCTCAAGACTACAAACAAGGGGGAGGCCAGAGACATCCCACATGAGATCTGTCCCTTGCAATGATGGATTTTTCCCCTCCTTCTCTCCCCGGTGACCTGCAGCACGTCTTCCTGAGCCTCTGTTGTCTTTGCTCGCTCGGCTGAGCACTTTAACAGAACAAACTCACAAGGTCTCTTTCAAGAACCAGTAGCGAGTTATGAATGAATCTGTTTCAAAAAGGTGAACAAAACATCCATTATTCTACCTGTTTGTATAAAGTAAAATCAGATTATCTATTGGTTCAGATAACCCGAATTATACTTGGCATTAATATTAAAACAACACTGCGGACAGCCTTTCAAAATATCACCCTGGGCGCCTATTGCAGAAATCTGGCTCTGCGAAAAACAAAGCCAGCCATAAATATCTTACATACTCTAGAGAGTATTATTTGCTTGCACTGAAAAGCACCTACTTAAACAAAATACTCGAATGTGAGTGCATGTAACTGCAGAAAAATCTTGAAAAAGAGAAGGAAATTGAACAGCAGCAAATATGGATAAATGGTGAGAACGTGCAACTGCTCCATCCGGAGAACCGGGGCTGGCTTGGCGCAGCAGACACTTGACTAACGGTGTGCAGGCACCAGGGGCTCAGACGATCAAAAGAGAGGAAGTCTTTGGCGCAAAGAGAAAGGCGTGAAGAAGAGCAGTACCCTGGAAAGCCAGGCTGCGAAGTTTTATTAAACGTTTTCCTGAAGGTTTGGGGAAGGTATAGATGAACTGTAAAGCACAGTTCTCCAGCTTCCCTAAGCACTGAGGCATGAACTCATCTTCTCGGCTTCAAAGAGAAGCTCTCAGTTCTCTCGTACTTTGGACCAAAAAAAGAAAACGGGTTCTCCATGGCGGAGTGTAATCTGATCAACATGATCCAACAGGCTGTTTCTCTGCCAGTCCATTCTGCTTCAGATCTTGACCCTTCCTCCTTACGCATCTGCAGATCAAAGCTCCGCTTCCAGAACCCGAGCAGAAATGGGCCCGTGCAGAAGAGCAAAAGGCAGTGAGCAGAAGGGAGATAAACTGGGTCCCTCCCAGCTGCTGCTAAGTGTGGGAAGACGCGTGTCTGCAGCGAGGCCGGAGCGGCTCTCGTGATGCAGGGTGAGCAGCCACCTCGGCGTGAAACGGGGAGATCACGGAGAGCTGCGGCTTCCCGGCCCGCGAGGCTTTGTGGTGGGCACGCTGCATGCGCGGCCAACTTGATTGATGAACAACAGCGATTTTGCACAAAGGTACACATGTAGGCACGGGTTTAGAAAGGAAATTGAGCAGCAAACTGCTCGGCCTCTTGCACAAGTCCCAGCTGTAACTTGTGCCGTATTTTATATTTACATGCATGCGCACAGGTCTCCATGTGCATGCTACTGCCATCCTTGAATACACCACAGCTAATCATTTAAATATAGTTCCTTTGAAACCTTCCAATTATTGATTATTATATTTCCAATCAAAATGAAATCACAAGAAAAATTAAAAAGTTGATCTCTTAAAACACAGACATCTAATGTCAGGGTGGGTTGCAAGGGGTCGGCTCTTCAGTCACACAACATCGAAATAATTAAATCTCGATAGGTCTGTTAAAAAGAAAAGTTACCTATATGTTCCTGCTGGGTAGAGCTTCCCTTGTCCAGTCAATAGAAATATTCAGTTCATAGAAAAACATACTGGAATCTGCCTGCTTCAAGACAGCAACCCAAGCCAAGGAGATGTGTGTTTGACTCGGTGCCAGCACGACCATAAAATGTTGGCAATTTAGTAGAGACGTAGTGCCGCGCCACTCTCCCAAAGGACCTAAATAAACTTCAGATGTAGAACATATATTTTTACTTTTCATATATATAAATCTGCTGTTTCATTTTTAACTCCTTTCCCCAGCCTTCCCTCTGTCTAAGGTTTTTCAAAGCTGAAACAGGTCCCTGCTTCTCCCGGCTGAGCGAAGCCTCAGCAATGAAAAGTTAAAAGCATGAAAAATCAGAGAAATGATTCACGTCTGGGCGTTGGGTTTCTTGGGGAACGATGGCTGCACATGTGGCTACAGATGCCAGAGGGGAAAGGGTCTTTGGAGAAAATTCTGCTGTGCAATTTCATGCCTCTGCGTTATAAAATATCCCGAGGAATTTTGTTGTGTTCACAGAGTTGCACTTGCAAAGTCACCGCGTAGGTGAAACCTTCCTGCCACATCTGTGACATTTAGCTACAAAGCCAAGCTTTGCTCATCATGAGTCAGCCCCGATCTACAGCAGCACGAGCGAGGAGCAGGCTGGCTCCGAGGGCTGTATTTTACCAGGGGTACACGTAAATGACAGATTTTGAATTCCACCGAGCTGGGCGGGGGCAGAAGGATCTATAGCAGCACTGTTTGCTTTTCCAGCCTGCACCCTACCTCCTGGTCAGAGCTATCCTCCTCCAATAATAAAGACCACATTTCCACGGCCCACAGCATACCTGTTTATTGACACTGCTCCGACATAGCGTGCCTCCGAGCTGCTTGCTGTATATAGAGTTAATTGTGGATGTATTACAGATTCACCTATTTATTCTGTACATTCTTGGAGGGGTCCGGAGCTAAAATTACACAAGGAACTGCTGAACTGCTCAGGCTATTTATTTGTTCAAAATCCCTTTAAAATAATTAGCGGGGCTGGAACAGACATCTCGGCTCTGGTGGGGGCCAGAAGAAGCTGGTGCTACCAACTGCGGGTCATCACCGCCTCCCCCGTGTCCCCGTTGAGGGAAAACCCAGTTTAGGAACAGCACCAGAGCTGGGTCTGCCAGGTTTGGGAAGCAGACCAGAGGGTACATCTGCAAGAAACAGCAGCTGAGGGTAATAAAAGCTTATCTAGAAGCTCCCATCCCAATGGGAACAGGGCTGAGGCAGGGGGCTGCCCCTCCCCAGGTCCCAATCAGTCCCCAAAACCCCATTTTTCCTAGGGAACCACTGTGGAGGGGGCTTCCCTGGTGCGTCTCCTGCTCCAGGACTGCCCGGCCCCGCAGCGCGCTCCCGGCCCGAGGCTTTCCGATGGAGCTCACGTTCCCCACGGATCACGAGGCAGGTCACTCACCTATATTTTAAATTGCCATTTAAGAGCATATTGCAAATGTGATCCTTTAATTGGTCACTGTTATGGCTCTCTATTAGAGAAGACAAGTTTTTCCACACAAGGTAAGCCCTTACGAAAGCACTGAAAATGTTTAAAAACAACCCAGGCCTGATATATTTATTATATATTTCTGCATATATAAATAATTTCACGAAAAGGAACGTACTGAGTGGAAACTCCATTTAAAATGTGATCCCAGATGGTGGCAAAGCTCTAAAATTGCAAGGCAACATGTAAAGAAAGATTAACGACCTCAAACAGGCACAAATTTATGAGGTGAAAGCCCCTGTAATCCTAGAGAAAAATGATACCAAACGTTAGACTAGACAGCTAGAAAATACCTCTGCTTAGTTCATGTGGCCTCTGCCATTTTACATTTTCTTTTAGCGTACGTTACTTTGGGGTTCGTTTGGTCTTTTCTCCTGTAGGACAGAGGATGGCTTTGGTCAGGAGCATGCCGGTGGATTTTCCAGCTCCCACTGGGTACCCCGGGTAAATCAGGTGAGGGGCTGCACCTATTCTGTCCTGTGGTCTCTCAAACGGGTTGTGTCCTGTTATGTCCCAAGGATAAACAGCCAAAAGGAGACAAAACAGGGAGCCGGGACACCAAATTGGGCTTTTATCATCACTGTGAGACCCCAGGCTCCACCATTCAGTAGAGAGAAGACCGTGGTTAACATTTCCAGCACTAAGGCTCATGCTGTTCCTTATTCTGCCTGAGAATAAAATGTTTTGAAGGAAAGGATCCCAACATTTCATCCTGAAAAGCGTGGGCCATGCTAGAGACCAGCACCTTCCATGCTGCTAACTCCAGCTGGGACCAAATAGGACCTTGTAGGCCGCACAACCCATTTCCTTGAGATCTTTGGCACCTCGAAGATCCCCAGAATCGAAGAGCCACATCACCAGCATAGCCAAATAGCCCAGCGCACGTCAAGGATGCAACTGATATGGACAAATTCCCCCCAGAAGGCCTACAAGCTGGGATGGGCTCCCCTTATCCCATGTCAGGCCTTCACCCCCGGGCTATAACGTGTCCAGAGACCGCATTGCTGTCCAGTTCCATCCAGGCTTGAGTAATGTGCTCAGCAAAGCTTTACGAAAACATTGCGCTGCGAGATTTTTCAGTGAACTGGGATTTTCTGACCCTTTAAGCAAACAGTTCCTGGCACTCTCTAGCTGATAACACAGCCATGGAATGATATCAAAATTAATGTGTTTTTAAAACACTTTGCAAGTGAAAGGCTACTCGGTCAGCACAGCACAGCAAGACAGCACAGAGCCAGCGCTGCTGTCAGCAGAGATGCTTTGCTGAGCTCAGTGCTTACAATCCCGATTATTCCCTGGTTTGCTGTAGCCCCTGGATGCAGCAGAGGAGTGGTGAGCTTTGGACACTGCTCCAGGATGCTGCCTGCTGCGGGAAATGGAAGAGCTTGACCCGTGCCTATCAGGGTAACAGGGACAAGGACACACAAACCAAGAGCTACCACAGGCCTCCTGCCTGCTGCCCAACAGCCTCCAGCAGCTCACTTGCAAAGGGCTTTCCTTAGGATGGAAAAATACCTCGTTACAGACGTATGCCCAAGTGCTGCTGCAGTCGCATCCTCGCGCTCACAGACTGCTCAGGGAGAGCCTCTCTGCCCCCACAGCAGCAGCAGGCCTGGCTCTTGGCTGGCTGCAGAGAAGGGATGGTCCCGAAGAAAGGGGACAGCCTCCTGCTCGAACACGAAGGCAGGCAAGACGGGCAGTCTTGCTTTCTCAGCGTGCAGGGCTGGGTGGAGGCCGTCGCCCCACAAAGGCTCCATCCGCAGGATGCCAGCGCCGCGGAGGTTGGCGGTTCTCGAGCCCTCCAAAGCCGCTGACTGTGGAGGAAATGCCAGGTCCAACCCTTCTGGAAAGGCAGCCGTTTCTGTGGGTGTCCAGGCTCCAACCTGGACATTTTTCAAGGGCTCTCAGCTCTGAGTGATCTGCTTCTCCGTGCGCGGCAGCCCCACACTGCGAGGCATTGCCAAACCAGCCAGTGCCCATTTTCCATCCACACTCGAGACCCTTTCTGTACAGAGCGGTCCGTTCTCTCTAGGAGGGGATGTGCTCTGGAGGCCAAATCTGCTGCTTTAGAGAGGGTGCAAGACCATCTTTCCAATGCTATGCCCGCTCTTGAGAGCCCAGGGATTTGGAATTAACCTCCCATTCACCACTCCCATGTGCAGTGCTGCACTGCGGTTGCCTTCCCAAAGGCCTTCATTACTTCACTTTTTTTTTTTTTCCTTTTCAAAAGTCCAGTGCTAAAACCAGAATCGTATCTCCTTCAGAGGGCTTTATTTTTTGTGCATGCTCGTAAATATGGCGTTCAGCACCAGGCCAAGGAACACATGGGCGAAATCAGAGGGCGGTGAATGCCAGCAAAGCCCACGGCTCGTGCCTGTGTTTAGATTAGGCAGTTTGGCGGCCTGGACGTTTACAGGATTGGTTTTTTTTTTCTTCATGCAGGAGAGTTACAACTAGAGACAAACAGTGGGATCTTTCATAAAATGTGTTCACAAAGGGTAAATTGTGCCATTAGGAACTCGCTACCTGGATGGTCATTTGAATTCTCCGAACTGGAACACCACGTCGCTCCACGCCAAATCAAACTCAAGGGGAAGGAGGGGAAACTCAGAGTCACAGGCTGTCTAGTTTAACTTTCCAACTACACCAGAGAGAGAGAGAGAGCTGAACATCATCTGCTTCAAGTAAGGACATTTAAACCAACCACCTGGTTTGAGCAGTCGCTATTATAAATGAAATATCCCAGCAGTGAAAGGGGCTGAGTAAAAGGTGCCCTTGTGCTGGTTAGCTCTACGAGTCACCTGGGCATTACTGAAAAGACTAAAAGCCATGTCAGAAAAGAGGAAAGTTATGTAAAATTTAACTTCACATTAAAATGAAACAAAAAATACTCTCAAGAGATTTCAGATAAAAAGCACACTTGACGTCCCCTTAGGGACCTGGGTTGAAGACCTAACCCCTTTGTGCAGTGACTGGCAATCACACTGCTCAGATGTTTTTGCAAGGCTGGAAAGGGTGAAGACGGTCAGTTCCCATCCTCACGGATCAATGTCCAGAGAAATGCAATGTCTTCTTGTAATGCAAATAATGTGACTGAAAACAGTGCTTCCAAATAATAATAATAAAAAAGAAACTGATCCTTCACTCCATTAGAGGTGCAAAAATGCATGGCTATCATTAAGGAAATATATGTTTTGCCTAGCAGTTCCACAAAGCCTTTGAATCCCACACAAGCAAAGTCTGCTTCTCTGTGCTCCCATCATTGTAGCAGCTAACACCCAAAAGGCAAGCAAGAAACCAGATTAATAAATTCTTTTTTCTGTAGCATTTAGCACGAAAGGCAAAATTGAAAAGAAAAGTCCCTGAGACTTGAGAAAGCCCAGGTATGGAGCCACCCTCCTGTTCTGTATTGAAAAGTACACCCAAGTACATCCCTCTGCAGGCAGAAGGCATCTCTGCTCCTTAGGACTGTTGCTTCAGATACTGAAACAGAGATTTCTAATACATATTCTCATCTTGTTTTGTATCTTCTGCGATCCCATTTTTCAACAGTAATGCCTGACATCTCTGCCACATTACTTTCCAATTTATTGACATGCTTATAGTGAATATTTAGTATTTTTTTTTAAACCCAAACTGAATATGACACTTCAATCCAAATTGATAAAGTAACTTGTGGTATAGTGTATTCCCATTTCCCTCTAGAAACTACATGAGCATAAACACTAGGATAACTCTGCCCATTCCAGTCCATTGGTATTTTAGAAACTTAACTATTTTTGTAGAGCTGAAGTTGTACAGCTCTTGGATACACTGCAAACAGGCCAAGGAATGAAAATAATCCCTTTGTTTCCTAGGGAAGAAAAGAAAAACAAAATCTGCCAAAGTCTGGAAACCAGAAAGTGTCACCTTCTGCATCAACAACTCTCTAGCAAGACAGGAGAAACAAGAAGCTGGTCTGAAGATGCAGCCAAAGGCTCAGCAAATCTACCTCTGTTTTAAGGTCTCTCCCTAGTAACAAAGGCGGTAGACTGAACGAGTTTAGGACAAATAAAACTATTTACAAGGAAAACCCTTTGCCACGAGGAGCTGATGCATGAAGTCCTGAAAGAGTTGGGTGAATCCCACAGCCAGCTCTGCTCTCCTGGCAATGAGCCGCACCTCTGTGGTCATTAAGCAGCGCATCTTCTTCTTGGAAACAATTCTAATTATTTTAAGGGTTAAAATAGTGACTTCTTGCAAAGGCATGCCCATTTGCTGGGAAGTGATAGGCACACATTGTGAAACTGATAGAAAACTTAAAATCTGCTAAAGGCAGGGAACGGGCATCTTCGGGCACATAAAAGCTATTTGTTACAAATGTCCTCATCCTGCTCAAGGCCTTCCTTGGGTAAAAATAATAATTACCTGTATTTCTAAGCACAATTTAGGAGTGGAAAGTTCTACAGCACGTTGTTAACAGCTCTGGGGGTTTACCTTCTGGCACAGGAGTGGAGCAGCCTTTGAGCAGCCCATGCTGGAGAGCACAACGCGCCCAGCGCCCCCAGCCCTCTCGCCAGCACCGCCCGCATGGCTCAGCACTCAAATCTTTCTGCCTTGAGCCCTGTGAAGCTTTGCACTTGGGTAATCGCCTTGCTTGTTTTGTAAGTGCAGCTTGTTTCTAGGCTTTTCTAAAAAAAAAAATAAATAAAATTCCATAGACAAATAAATTCCACCCAATAAACGTGTCACTCCGCTATCCCCACGGACGTAATAATGCCCTCACACTTGTCCTGCATTGGAGGGCTTACAAGTCATCGTTATAAATAAGAATGTGCTCCCAAGCCAAACGCCTCATTTCTAATAAAGCCTTTTACCTCCTTTCCTAATGACAACGGACGTCCCAAAGCACGAGCCCGGAGCCCACGTAGGGGCAGGACGGGAGCCACGGGGTTGCGCTTGGACGGGCCACGACCCCATGCTCGGACAAGGAACCGGGCAAGCTCCCGGCTACCCAAAGGGCTGCTTTTTGGGGCATCCTCCCTCCGTCTCCATCCTTTTAGCACAGTCACCCCCTCCTGCAGTGGCTCCCGTTTACTCCCCACCATCAGCACCAGCCCCGAGCCCCCCGGGAGCGACACGCGCCGGCCCCGAACAGCGCGCGCATTGAGGCCGCGGGGTGGGGGGAGCGTTTGTCTGATGAAGTTAGGTTCTCGCGGGGTATTTAATATTCCCCGTCATGCAGGCCTGTTTCTCCTTGAGTCTGCCTGTCAGTTAAGCCCGGGGATGTTTATTTTAACGGCCACTTGTGGTCAAGGCTGGTGCCAGTTGTACGGCATCGGTTACGCAGATTTAACACTGGGGACTCGGCCCCCGGGTCCCAGAGCACGTCAGGCAGCCAGGGCCGCCCCGTCCTAATGTAAAACAACTGAACCCTTCCAGCGGCCCTGCTCGGGCTTTAACCCTTGCCAGGCTCTGCCCGGCTGCCTCCACAGCCCTGTCCCAAACCAGCCCCAGAAGTTGGGTTCCCCCCTCTGGCACCGAAAACCCTCGCTGGCAGCTGGCAGCAAAGTTCTGATGAGGCCAAGGCTGCAAGGAGGAACGGAAAATGTATCTGGATGCTGAAGGATGCAGCACTTTTTTTCTGGGGGAAAGGAGAGGGTTTTTGTCACCTTTATTGTTTATCTTTACCCCCATGGCACAGACCTGCTGGTAGTGATGCCCTGCAGCAAGCCCCTTCCCCGCCCGTGCCTACGCGCAAGCCGGGAGGATGCTCAAATGTTAAATAAACCGTGGCCCGCAGCAAAATTATGCATCATTTTTGATCGTCTGGACTGTCTCCAAGATGCTAATCAGCCCCAGATTAAGTCATCAACCAAACTGATGAGCAATCACATTTTGTCAGTACAGCTGGACATCATTACTTGGGAGCTGATCTTTCGCCGGCGAGGGAAGACAGATTTCTCCCGTTGATCAAACTGCACGAGAGGAAAATGGGGATGGCAGAGGACCTGTGCCCAGTGGCCACGGTCTCTTCCCTCCAGCAGCCCCAGCTCTCTGCCCGATGTGCATCCCCTAAATTTGCCTCGTACCACCTCAACGCTGCCTTTTGCTGGGCTCACACCGCGGCGCAGGTCTGCATCCAGTGGCAAGTGAGCATTGGGGGTCCAGAATTAAGCACGTGCTGAAGTTTCGCTGGATTACTGCACATGTCAAGAGGCAAATATGCTTCCCATGGAGAAACATCAGCCCGTTGAAGTGCTTTAGCTTGATGATCACAGATATCATTAATAACTGTGCAGGACAATAATTAACAGAAACCCGGTAATGGAGAAGCGCAGTGGAAATCCACAACATTTCTAAGGGCTGCAATGCTCAAATCCCAAGTTCATTTGTCGAGAATTTGTTAATGGAACAGATTCAAGTCTTGTTCACGATGTAACCCCACCAGGTATGCTGAGTAGTAAGTGAGATTGGAGAGCTGAAGCCTACCCAGTCAATAATTTAAAACTGGAAAAGAAGAATATATCTAAATAGGAGATATAAAATAAGCCTGAATATGCCAGTTCAAAATACTCAACCTGAATTTCTTGCTCTAAAAATAATTAAATGTGAACAAACATATGGATGCTAGCAATATTAAGAGAAGAATTTTTTTAAATGTGTATTTCAGTACAGATCAAGATGAAACAAACCGACCAGAGTTGCTATCAGGGAATTTACTCTTCTTACAGATCTCAGAAATGGATAGCACAGCGCCATGTCTTCAAACAACTCCTTCCCTGTGGTTTCCTCATCTGCGTCAATTTTTCCATAACCAACACGCTGCACACTTTATTAGGCCATGCCGAGATATTAGAGGGCTTCGCCTCCTCCAGGCTCTGCCAGTGCCAGCGCACATCTGGCTGCCACACGTAGGCGAGCGCTCAGCCACCCCGGGTCTGTTCCTCCATCGAGAACGTTTATTATTTTAAAAGCGATGATCTTAATAGAAAGACAAAGAGGTGAGAACATAACTCGCCGAGTGGAGCTGAAAATTTCCCATGTTTTATTACATACGTGGCCACAGTTTGCCAGTGGGACCTTTCTCCAGCAGCTCCACATGCTGAAGGGTGCTCACCCTTGTGCTGAGCAGGAACGAACGCCTGCCCGAGGCAATTCCTTGCTGCCTTGGCCAGACCCGGGGCTGGCACCCTCCTCATTCCTCATTCCTCTAATGAACACGCCACTGCTAATCCATACATTTTCAGACCACTGCATTTGTAATGCCTCTATCAGCTTCTGGAAGCGGACAGAGAATTATATAGGAATATGAGCAAAGAAATGAAAATAAAGCCCTACAAAACACCCAGCAAAGCTCCTCCTGCCTTCCCCATGTGCTTTCACTTAAACCTGAGATAAAGTGCTGTGATATCCCAACAAATTTATTCCATTTTGCCATTAATCTTGTGAGTAAAATGGTCAAAAGCATTTTCTGCAATGCCAGCATGCTGAGCTTCTGCAACAATGATATCAGAATTTCCCAAATAAGAGCAAGTTCTCCAGCATTTCCCAAGCCTGCTAACGCCCTGTGCGAGCAGGGGCTGGGCCAGGCGACTGCCAAGCTCCCTCCCAGCTCAGTGTGAATAAAAGTCCTGAAACACGTGCTTTTTAGTGTTTTGCTGGATTTTGAGGTGTTCCAGGGTGGCCACTGGCAAGTCCCCTGAAATTCTGGGACAAGATCTCCCGTGTGAGGGTGCCGGGTTACCTGAAAGTGCACACACCTGCAAAGGCATCTGCAGCTCACACAGGCGTACGAAGAAAGGGGGGGGATGAAGCTGAAGTTACACTTTCAGCCCAGCAGCACAATGCCAGAGGGTGGGACAACGTCAATGCTCGCAGCTTCTTTTGAATTTGTTCTTCTGAACATGAGATGGAAAAGGTCTGTCTCGGAGCAGGTGAGCAAGGCTTGCTTTAGACACTGCAGAAGAGAGCTGAGACTTTGCTGAGCCGCACACAACGAAAAGCTGCACGGATGAAACAGGAACGCAAGCTCAGATGCTTTATAATAAAGCGCTGGGAACACGATGGCAAAGCTGCACTGTGTTAAAATTCAACACTAATTTAAAATCTTGTTCCTTAGTGCAAAAGCTGGAAACGTGCCCAAGTGAACGGCGGAGGGAAAAAATAATAACCAGACCAATTGTATATTTCTCCTAGAAATTCCATGTCATAACGTACCTCGCGACTTACACTTGCAGGGTCCAATTTCAATAAATCAACACAGCGTGCAGAGTAACAGTAGCACAAGTCTCTCTCTCTTTCCATAATACACCCAGGTAAAATCACCGTGAAGCGAAGAACAAAATGCCCATTCTTTCTGGTGCTTGGCAGGGGGACAAATTACTTTCTGCACCTCTCTGTGTTGAAGGACTAGTTATTAAATACAGTCTGAGCTGCCTTTCCAGCTGTACTTAAATCAAGGACAAAATAAAGCTAACGCAACTGTCCACAAGAAATCCAGAGTGAAAGAGCAACGCTGAGATGAGGCCACCCCCACACACGTCTCTGCCTACCCAAGAATTTAAATAATCCTGATTTGCAATGCAGAGCGAAGCCATGCAGCTCCGTTGTACAAAACCACTCACAGCTGCCCAGAACTGCGCACAAGCGTGCAACGTGCCCTACTTGTTGTCACTAACCCTGCCTACAATTTACGATTATTCCCACCATCACAGCACGGCCACGAGAACACCACTGCCAAGAGCAAACAAGAAGGTGAGAGTGAGCTCAGAGCTGTCCCGTTTGGTCGTGCCACGTGTGTTTGCGCACGGAAAGCGGTGTTTTTTTTTGTGCAGCAGTTTGCCCATGTCTGGGACCTGATTGCACTGAATGCTGAAGCGATGGATCAGAGCAGAAAGCCGGGTACAGATGTTTTATAAGCTAAGAGAGGAACAAAGCACAAAAAAGTGACGTGACTTAGAGGATGTATTAACAGCACTATCAGAGGAACAGGAGAGGGGTCTGCGAGCTCCCTGGTCCTCCCCTCTCCACCGCCTCTCCCGTAATGACATTTCATGCCACTTGTGCTATGCATCATTTTACATTTCCTTGATAATCCCTCCTCCTGGCGAGCGCAGCTATGTTACAGGACAGCACCAGGAGCTGCACCTCAAGCCAGGCCGTACGGCGGCGCAGGATGGAGCCACACAACTGGCAGCTCCTCCAGCCCAAAGGGAGACGAAGGCACAGCCCGAATTGAGGCGCCTCCCTGTGCAGCCCCAAATCGGTTCACAAAAGCAGAGGAGAGGAAGAGCCAGGTCCTGCAGCCTGCTTCTTCTTTTCTAGCTCAGTGCCAAGAAGCTCACGGCGAGCTGGAGGGAGCAGAAAGCAATTTTCAGTTTTTCTATAGAGACTCCTAAAACAAAGATTTCCTCTTTTATTTTTTAATTTTTTTCTTTTTTTTTCTTTTTTTTTTTTCTCTAGAATTTGAATTTTCACCAAGTCTTTTGGCACACAGGCTTTGTAAAGAGCAAAAAAAAGTCCTTATCTATCGAAGTGCAGTACAGTATCAGCACACCCAGAACGCCTGCACTGCCCTGGAAGCCTCTCCTGCGAGCTGCAGGAGCAGCAAGGGATGCCCCACACTGGTTACCCCACATGCTGCTGCAAACCAGCTGTGAAAAACAAAGATTTTAGGATCAGACTCTACCATAAAAAGAGCTGTCAAATGAAATAAACCCACAGCCTTGTCGTTTTGGGGGGCACCAGGAATCAGTGTGCCATACAAAGGTAATTTGGCTTTTCCATTACTTTCTTCAGCATTTCTGCACAGAGGCAAACTTTCCCCGAATAACCCCTCAACTATTTGTTGTTATTAAATTACATCTTTAGCTTGCCACATAAAACACCTCTGAGACTTTGTGCCTTCCATAAAATATGTAAAAAGTAAGCTTCTCGCCCACACAAGCAGCTCAGTGCATTAGAAGTATGCAGCAACGCAAGAAGAAGAGAGTTGCAAGGACCTATGCATTATTGATTAACACATTTCCAAGTCGATGCTCTAATTAAAGTAAAATTTACAAATAAGTAAGCTAGGAAGTAAAACTCTCTATACATTTTAATGGCAAGTGCTGTTTTAGTTCTTCATAGCCAACAATTTCCTTCCATATTTGGGGGAAAATTAGTTAGGAACTGCAACCTCTTAATTACAGAGACCAGGTATAAACTCAAAAAGGACAAACTGGGACCACTTTAGTACTGACAAGGCTTTTAATTCTGTCGCTGTCTTTCAGCAGATGTGCCTGGGACGTGAATATGGACAAGCTCTCTCCATCCCTGCCCCTCCGACGATGCCCCCGTGCTCAACCATTCTTTTCCACTTCCTCGCTGCCAGCGTAGGCATCAAAACTACCCAAATCGGTTTCTCCATATAAACAGTGCCGTGGTTGATTATTTGAAGGCAATCCCACGTGAGTAAAGAAATAAAACAGAATTTTCCAGTTAATGAATAATAAAAAGACTCGATGGTCTTATCCCAGAGCAGAAGTTCTCAATACGTGGCACACAAGAAATATATTTCTGATGTTCCCTACCAAAGTAAGAGCTGTTGTATGTACATAAACTGCTCCTTAGCTAAGAGAGCACCAACCTGGTCCACATTTAGTCCACTGCAACATCCCCTTCTGCACACACACAGCCAGGGTGCTTTGCAAGTTAACTCAGTCACTGACCCATCAGTCTTGGCTTCTAGAAATGCATCACCCCAGCTGTAAAGGAACAAGAATTTATTCACAACCTGATTTCCAAGACAATTTGGGTGCCTGGACACTCAAGAGTCTCACTAAAAAAATATAAAAAAAAATCAATGACCTCCTCTTGTAAGCTCTGAGGGGAAAAGCAAAGAGCACCAAACAGCCCAAATTATTTTAAGATGTGGATGAATTAATAAATGCAGTTAAACAAGCCCAGGAAAGGAGAGGAGCAGGGGTAAATCAGTGCTCGAAGGACTCCTTCCCCAGGCTCCCCAGACAGGTCACAAAGACGCTAGCAAGAATGTGAAAATTATGCCGGTGTTGTTATTCTGGTTGCATTTAAAGAGAGCTCCGAATTATTAGGGACCTCTTTGTGCAGAGCGTGCCAATAGGTGTCAGCTTGCAGCAAGGAGACCGGGAGCCTAGCGCAGCTCGAGGCGGCCCTGAATGGGGCAATGTTTTCTGCTCGCCCCAACGCCGTGCCCGCTGCGAGCGGCGCGCGCTGTTATTGTAAGGAACCGGATCCCCCCGCTCCGCCCGCCCCGCCACGGCTTTAACGAGTGTGGTTCCCGGTGGAGATGGAAAAACTAACATCGGCTGCTGCTCCTGGGAGGAAAACGGACTCCTGCAAAAAAAAAAAAAAAAAAAAATCCAGGCGGCTCTAAGGAGGTGCGGGGTGGCTATGAGGATAGGAGGGGCTTTGTACCCAGCCCGCGGTGAGGACCCACACAGACCACGGCCCCATCTTCTGCAACCACATCAGTGCCACTTTTGCCATGTCACACAAGCACATCACCATATTCTGTGAGTTTATGTGCTGTTGGTATTCTGATGCTAACGTTCCTGGAATCTCCTGCTGGTACCCACCCCTGCCACTACCAGGGACCCCGGGTATGCTGCAGCCGGCTTGCTGCTAGCAGCCTTTCCTTCCCCAAATTCAGCTTTTCCAAATAAACTTGCTGCTCTGATAAATGGCCCATTTGCACTACCAAAATGGAAAAGGCTAGGAAGGTGGGATGGAGTTGAGAAATGTCTTGTATTTCCTGGCACTTTCTGAATCAACAATCTCATATTTGCCTCAGTAGAGCCATGGCTATTTGCTGCCTTGCTTGTCACCGTGCCACGTCTAGAGCAGAAAAGAAAATTTTGGGAGGGGAGATAATGAAATACACAAGTCAACAACAAAAAGCCTTGGCTGTGGGCTTGGCTGCCAGGAATTATCACAAACAACTTCTAGCTCTGGTTTGCTGTGGACGAGACTCAACGCAGCAGTCTCTTACCCGACTGCCAAGTGTCGGTGGATGATGGCAATCTCCACGGCACTCAGCATCACAAAAGAGGGGCCCCAGAGCTCCCAGGAGAGCCAGCAGAACCTCCAGGCTACTGTACATGGCAATCTACCTCAGGGGCTGAGCTCTTGGCCAAGAAGAGGATGAAGAAACAGCATTCACCACCTCGAAGCCGCGTGGATGGCAGGAACAAATGTACCAGTGCAGACTCATTCCTGCTTTTAACCGGCAAGGTTGTTATTGCTCACCGCTCAAAGAGGGGGGAAAAACTGCCCAGAGACGTGCTGGACCACGCCGTGTTTGCAATGAGGTGACAGAAACCCAACTGGAAGTGCAGGCAAACCTTCCAGCGAGGGCCTCCTGAGTGTTTTGCCAGCAACATTTGGGTGGCCCGTGCGAGGAAGGAGACATCAGGACAGCTCCCGCAGCCAGCTGCGAGTGCTGGGTGCCAGGAGGAGGGCGCCCGCGGCTCTGGCAGTCTGAGAAACCCCTCGCAGAGGACACTGCCGAAACACGAGCCACAGCCAAGGACCTCCAGGGAGCAAGGATCCTTCTGGCTGGAGCGGGCGAGCACAAGGAGGGTGATGGAGAGCAGCCTGGAGGAAGCGGAGGGGGAGGCAGGGAACCAGGCTGAGGGGCTGCAGGAGCAGCAGGCAGATGGGGGGCCACCTCCCCCTGAGCAGTGCTGTGTTTTCGTCAGCCTGCAGGGGGTGAAGAGGCTGTAAGAGACTCAGAGTTGGTCTGAGCAAGACCTGATTGGTGTGGTCGAGTGGGATTAAGGCTAGAGGGGCACCGTGAGCGGGGCAGAGCATGGGGAGCCCACGGAGGAGGTGAGCTGGTCCCGGGTGTGGGGCCGGGTCAGGTTGGGGTGGGATTCACAGGTGAGACGGCCCAATAGAGTGGGATGGGGGATCAAATCCAGTTCTAGGAAAGGGAACCAAGGGCCAAAAAAGCAAAGGGTTTCCCAGAGCCAGCTGGCCTGAGATCAGAGCCAACACGGGCCTCAATGGCCGTCCAGTTCCTCTGGTGCAAATCTCCTACCTCATGGCTGCAGTCCAGGTCCTGCAGAGCTAACGAAGCAATAAGTTTTTCCAAAAACAAGAAACGTCGAGAACACCAGTGTACAGGGCTGCCGGAGACAGAGGCGAAAGGCGATGGCTTGGAAGGAGCAGCGGCCGCAGGCACCGAGCGCTTCTGCTCGCTGCTCCTGCCCAAGGTCTGCTTTGTCCTACCAGCACCAGGTTCTACAAGCAACAGTACAATCTGAGTTTCATCCTTCATGGCTTCTCAGTAATAAAAATTATAGCGTCTGAGTGAAAATTATGAAAGCCTGTCGAGCAGTCAGGGCATAAACCCCCCGAAAATGCTCCCAGCTCCTGTTGCAGCCACTCAGCAGCCCCTACAAGCAACATCATCCTGCTCTTCCAGAAGGGTTTCAACATTTTCTTAGCCTGTTGATGGTGTTTATCAGGCAACCCTCAGTGCAGGGTAGCGTATCTGCTACTTAAGTGAAGAATGGTAAATGAGTAATAGCAGGAAGGATTATTGAAAGTAATTCAGAAAAACTCTGAAAAAAATTTGCATGAGTACAAACGAAATTTCCATAGATGTTCAGAAGAACAAAGAAAAAAATCACCACTTATTACTAATTTCTAAGCACATTACATTAATGCATTATTCTATTAATCCATGATTATTAAAGCAATATGAATCTTTTAGCTTATGATATTTCTAAGTGCCATGAGGCGGAGGAGGAAGGCAGGGCTTGCACATCAGGGAAAATGCCCTTCCATGGGGGAGAACCTGGGCTCCCCGCTCCCCCCAGTGTGCACACACAATTTGGGTCATGGCTAACTGTGGGATTGTTCCACGGCACGGTGATGGGGTGCGGCAGGAGCCTGCGTGCTTGGTGGGGTGAGGAGTTGTGCTGGTGGGAGCAGGAGCAGGAGGCAGCCGGGAGTGGGCTCCCGCAGAGGGCAGCAGCAGCCCTGCGCGGTGCCGTGCGCTTCAGCAGGGCCCTGAGGCTGGGGGTTTGTCGCAGGCTGGCAGCAACTCTGCATCAAGGAAACTACAGGGAAGTGTAACCAAAAAAAAAAAAAAGTTCCCTTCCCCTGAAAATGGTGGGAAACAATTTTGAGACTGCTACTGCATCCCTTGGATTTGGAGTGTATCTGCCAATATCGTGTAGAAGCACACACACAGAATTTATTTAGAGAGGAATTATAGAATTTAGAGATGTGTACAGCTATGCATGGATGGCAGACTTCAGATGCTCGTGTTTCAGGAAGGGCTCAGCTGCACCTTCTGATGCTTCAGACTGCAAGGCAGACTGGCTGAGAGGCTCAGCATCTGAATGCCTTTTGGCACCACTTCCTCACCATGGTCACTACTCAGGATGCTGCACCATGCGTGGGGCATTTTGATCTGTTGGCTCATATTCAATCAAAAAAATATCAGACCAAATATCAGACCACTATTGTACTTGACTTTTTATCAAAATACATATTCCTGGGGTAAAGCTGAAGTCAACCTAACATTCACTGTTAAAATCAATATCACGGTGATATTAACACTGAATTCTGAAGATGACATTTTTAATTACTATTATTTTTGATAAAAGCTTTCTGCTATGTTTTTCTTACGAAATTTTTCAGAATCTCTAGGAACGACAACTAAGCAAGGATGATGCCCAAGCAATACAGACCAGTGCAACAGTAGCAGTAATTCACTTGCTGGTGAACCAGGAGTCGCCAGGGAAAGGGTTAATTCTAACAACGTTCAAGCTTTATTGTGTGCACAGCCGGAATTAGCTTACACTACAAAATGAAACACCGTGAAACCTGTACTGCATTAAGGTTAGTGGAACTACATAATAATTTATGAACTGGACTATGGTTTACACCACAGACAAACAATCACTAAGCAGGAGGTCTTAGGAAGCTGAAGGTTAAAGGTGATTGCATATTACCTGAACTTCCCTTCAATAACTCAACACATGACTATTAGCCTGGTTTATCTGGCTCTATTAAGAAGAGCCGATGAAAACTTTTAATCTAATTCCAAATGGCTCCAGGCACTAGGTAGATATTAGCTTGTTTTGTTGGGAGCGCTGGAATAAAACAAGAACCGGGGAGCTCTGTACCCAGCCATTGCCAGCACCCAAAGGCTGTGCCACGGTCAAACCAGGCAAAATTGGCTTTTGGCACTAGAAGCCGTTACTGCTCTGGAAGTTTAATTGTGCTGATGCTTTACTATGCTTATGAATGTTGTTCAAATGGTTTCACTCCTCCTGTTACCTGTCCGCCACCAGACATCTCCCATTGCCCAGCTCACCCCAAAGAGCCCTTGGTCAGAGGTGGTGGAAGGAAAGCCCACTCCAAAAGCACCACCAGCTCACAACATGAGACAAATTACCTTGCAGAGTTGCACCCTATGCCAGGAAACCCAAATCCCACATGCCCCCCGCTGCCCCCTGCCTGCCCTTGCTGCTTGCGGGGTGAAGGAAGCAAGCGCCCGACACTGAGCGACTCGGCACGCTTTGCCCCAAAATAGTATGGCTTGGGCTGACAATAAACAGTGACCTTACAGTCCTGCCAACAAAGTTTCCGAAAATAATCCTTTCATGGGTTTTATGTGATAGCAGCTGTAAGCATTTCAAAGCATTAACAGAGAGCTTTTTTCCCCGTCCCTTTTCAGCTTGGCAATGCTACAATTAAACAATAGGGTTTACTTCTGGAGTAAAAGCTCTATTACATGGCTACTGGTTTTTTACTTTTCTTATTTGTTTTACTGCAGTGCCTGCAGGTCTGAAACAAAGCCCAGGCCCTGCCCCAAAGGGTTTATGCTCTAAATAGACTCCACGAAGGCTGCAGTCCCTACAGCTCCAGCCCCGGTGACCGCTGTTTTCTCCCTCAGGGACATACCTGGAACGCAGCAGTCACACATATCAGGAGGGACCAGGCTGTAGGCAGCAGGGGACCAAGCCAGGCAGGTAGGAGATGCACAAAAAGCAGAAGCTTTGGCCCTGGGGATAACCACATCACCATGCCGTGAGGTGTCTGGGGTACTCACCGGTCCATTGTGCCGACGTACGCACCGCGGTGTATTCACTGCTGCTGCTCTACAGCAAGGGTTAATGCCAGGGCTGCAGGGATGTGGCTGCAGAGAGAAGCAGCTTAGGGAATATCCAAACTCTGCCCGGGGACTGAGCTGGGAAGCTGGCTCCATTTGTCTCACACCTTAGGTCCCAGGGGCAGAGGCGAGGAACGAGCTGCAGAACCTGAGCGGTGAGCATCACCATGGGGAGAAGGGAAAGGATCAGACAAACCAGGGGGAACGTCTCCTTGGTGTGGTGACCCATCTGCCCTATAACCAAAAAGCTGTGTGTGCTTCTCCGTTCGTCAGAGGAGAAGCAGTGCCTCTCTCCCCTCTGGTATGAGGGCCATTGAATTTAGCACGTTTTACGCAGCACTCAGCGTACCTCAAACACATTCGGTCTCCCTGCTCTGGGACATCACAATACATCACTTTTTAACAAATGAGGATGGAATTAGCCCAATGCATCACCGTGCTCTCTATGTCCAGCTACTTAGTGCGTGCATATGTGCGTGTGTATTGAAAGAAAATAAACAGCAACAAAATGGAAATCCTGGAAGCGGATTATTTATGTATTTGCACGGCAAAGTCAGAGGCACCTACCGCCTTAGAGCCTCTCTGAAGCAACTGTTTAAGAACAAATTTGGGATGTTTAAGTAACTTCTAAGAGAAATAAACAGTGTGGGCCCAAAGCTGAGTGAAAATATTGAGTAATCACCCAAACCTGTCAAATCAAATGTAACAGATGAAAGGCCTTCAAGATAGTGACTGCACATTCTCAGGGTTGCTTGGTCTACACTTCAGCCCGGCAGATTATTTACCTTTCCAGCCAAATCCATCATCCCCCTGACATTCCCAGCAAACACAAACAAGGGAACCCTGCTTTGTTGCTGAGGTATGGAGAGAGCAATAACAACCCTGGCTGACTTCAGAGGAAGGCAGATAAGTGAGCCCCTACCTGCTCCAGCCCCGCGCCGGTGGCTCCCCTGCACGTGACGCTTTCCAAACAGGTCAGGAGAATGGGAACCAAGAGGCAAGGACAAACTGCTCTGTCAGCCTCCGGCCGCACCTGACATAACACAGCCTTTCCTTGTCCCTAGGACAGTAAATAGCCTTTGATCAGGGCAGCTCTCCCACCCGCACAGGCACCTGCGAGCGCCCCGGGCCTTGGCGCCCCAGCAAGCAGGGGGAGATGCAGGATGGGGCTGCTGGTGAACCAAACCCTCTGGGCTCTGCAATCCCCCGGAGATCTTCCCGGTCAGGATGGCACAGACAGGGCAGAGGCAGCAGGAGAAGGAGGTATTTTGTTCACCCCCTCACCCTTTGCCAGAGCAAACACATCCCATTGCCCCATCCCAGACAGGAGAGGAACGGCACCAACATTAGCATCCTGTTCAAACAGCGGGACGCCACCTAAATTTGGATTAACCCATGCTACTAGTTAGCCCAAGTCTACTTATAGCCTTATTTGCTTGGTTTGCAGGCCAGGAAGACGAGGACAAGGGGGTCGGCTGTCTGCAGCCCCGAGGGACCTGCACCTCGGGTGACTGTGGTGGTCCCTGGGGTACTCAGCTCCCATGGCTTGTGGGATCCCTGCTGTCCTCTGAGCCCAGCGCCAGCACCCTGAGCCCCTCGGTGATCTCAGGAGGCACTGGGGGTCACAGACAGGAAGCAAATGAGGGAAGTGGCCAGAGCACCCCATATTTCCAAGGGCACGGACCACAGAAGCTTTAAAATATAAAGCTCCGTGCTTAAAACAGACCTAACCCTAAAGGGCACGTGTATTTTTAATTTAATAACTAGTCTCGCAGGTATAAACAAGATGGAAAAGGCAAGGGAGGTCTTCAGCTGCTTTTCCTTACAAACAACTTCGTAAGTCTCCAAACATCCCCCCCCACCCTGTGCTGTTGACAAAATATTATTTATATTTATTTGCGTGCGCCTGCTGGAGCTCAGGGGAGGAGCAGCTCCCGTGGGAGGAACGGGGGAAGCAGCAAGCCCAGCGCCCTGCCTGATAACAGCAGGCTTTCCATCAGCCCCACACAGGGAGATGCAGACTGGCGGGCAAAAAGCAGCCCTGCTCACCGTGGGGGGGACAAATGTTGTGGTAGGAATGAAGTCCACAGCTCCCAGAGCCTCCCTTGCACCAGGATGCTTCGTCTTCTGCTCAGATAAACACGTGGATTAGTCCCTTGTATGCGCTGCTGCTTGAGCATCCCTGTCCATCTGTCCCCACTCATCCACCTGCCCCATCGTTTCCTTCGCAACCCTCCCGTTCCCTATATGACAGCACTTCGTGTAACTGCACCCAAACCCCAAACCAAAGCTCCGAGGCATTTATCCACACCAGGAATCTCAAGATATAACATCCTCCTGCTGAAGGCCTGAAAGTCGCATCTGAGAAGCAACCAGCTGATAGCCAGGTTGCTGCAGAGGGACCAGGAGATACTGCGTGGAGAAGGTACCTGGGGGGCTTCACGCAGCTTTCAGCTGCAGCCAGAAAGAAACGCACAGCTCGGTGCCTGGGGAGAGGAAGGAAAGCAAGAGGAAGGAGGAAAGGAAAGTTAGCGATTTCACACCTGGGCTATGTTTAGGAAATGTAGTTAAAACAACTCCTGATCCCCGTTACTAAACTGATACAGTAGTCTGAAAATCTCGCCTCTCTGGTGCTCCGTGCTCTCATCTCACAGCAATTATTCGAGTCAAAGCAGGGAAGAAGAGCAGCATGAGTATAGTCTGGGAACTGTAACGTGCCTGGGACGTGTCCCAGACCAAGGGGCAGCTCCAGCAAACAATCTCAGCAGTTCCTCCCCATCCCTGTGGGAAAAGCCCCAGAGATGTCACCGAAGCTGTGAGGAGGTGGCTGCAGCGCAGGGAAAAACCACAGGCTTGTCCCTAACAAGGAAACTGGGCAGATGGCAGAAAAATAAAAATAAAATGGGTAGAAAGAGAGAAACAACACACCTATAAATTCAGAGCTGCTACAAATAAAGCCAACAGAGGAGGGACAAAGTCAAGTGTGGGGCTATAAATCATTTATTACATTGAAAATGTATTGATTTATAAATAAAAGAATATGGGGAAATACATGTTTTACTAGTTGGAAGGGTTGTTTTTTTTTTTGTAGTTTTAGAGGGATATAGTAAAGAAGTGCCAGAAAAACAGCAGCAGAGAAAGCCGAGACAGCAAGATGAGGGTGCAACAGTTAAAGCAGCCGAGCTGCGGGTGCCAGGCACAGAGACAGCGGCATCAGAAGATGGGGAAGCGGGTGTCTGGTGACCAGAGGAGAAAGGATCCTGTTTTCATAGCAGCACTCCTAAAAATAGAAACAAAACCACAAGCAAAGGACTGCAGAAAGTCATTCCCACATAACTTTGGTGAATTTAGTAGCATTATTGCTAGTTTACACTAATGTAACAAGAGAAACAGCTGGGAAAAATGCTAGCAAAAACACGTGCTCAAAGCGGAGGGATGGGTGAAAAAGTTCTCCCCAGTGAACTCCTGATCCCAGCTGCCAGGTACCCGCTTGTGACAGGGGATTCAGAGCCTTGGGTTTTGTCCAGGGACGTGAGGGAATTGGCAACAGGAAGAAAATTGAGATGAGGGTGAGCTCCGAGTAACTCATGGTTTGCCTACAAATAAATGCGACGGATATCCCTGTCCCTTCCACAGACCTACCCGTGGCTCAGCTTCTGCATTTCTCTGCAAGGAAAAGATGGACCCACTTCACGAGAGAAACACCCACAGCATCAATACATGGCTCTGGGAAGCAGAATCCACTAAATAAATCCAAGATGAAGCAAAACCCTTTACCTTCACCTGCAAACATCGCAGACAGAAACAGGAACTGGAAGCTGACAAATTTGTGCTGGATTCTGGGCTCTGAGACGCCCCGGTCCAGAACTCCAGCCCCACCTCGCTCTCTTTGAAGCCACGTATAATCTCCAGGCATGTATGAAAATAATAGCTGTATTAGAGCTACTGTAACTCCGCAATTGTTTGGACATAATTGTCTAAATAAAATAAAGGACTTAATTAGCGGCATCATGAAAATGAAAGGCATGTTTGAATAAACATACCGCGGCTTCAGTCAAAAGCAATTAACATTCTACTTGATAAGAGCGATCCCAGCTGGATGCAGATGTTTTTAATAATGCAAATATTTTGCCTACTTATAATAATTAAAACCACTTTTTTTTTTCATTGTCAGACGTTCTGCAAAGCCTTGTCCAAGGGCTCTCGCCTCCCTCTCAGCCCAGGCTCACTTCCCTCACCTGGTGGAGCTGGGCACAATTTGGGGGCTCCCAGCAGCCGAGGTGGGGAGAGCCGCGGGGCTGCAGCCTGGGCCCTCACACGTTTGGCTTTTCAAGGCTCATCTCCGTCTGTCAGTGGCTGGATAAACACCGCAGTCAAACCCCAGGCCGGCACCTTGACAAGTTATTTATGTATTTTAATTCCACTGAGGCACTTCTGTTAAAACTATTTTTTTCTTTAGATCAGAGATGGACTTTTAGACTAATGCTAAAAACACTGAATATCTCACACTCCCCCCCCCTCAAACAGCCGGATCACCCCCAATAGGAGCATTTTAGATAGCAAGTGGAACTGTCCTTGAATCCACTCCTATCAATGCTGAGGACGTATTTCTGCATCCCACTCCAGTGGATTAAATAAACCGGGCACCAGGAGACCACACACCACAGAGCCATGTCGCCTCCTGTGTCCCTGAGCTCTTTCCATAGCACTGAAGATGGAATTTATGCACCTTAGCTGCGTTCATTAAGATCTGGAATTCTGCTTTTTTAACCCGTAACACGTGTCAGAACCCAAACCAGCTCCTCCTAGGTAAAATAAAAGTGGTGTACCCCAACCCAACTCCTTCCTCCGTGCGGACTGCCCAGGGCAAGGACTGAGCTCTTTAGAATAGACCTGCACAGAAACAACATAAAAACAGAATAAATGAATAAGAACTGGAGACAGGCACCCTCTTAAATACCAACAAGGCACACGGCGATACTATCTGCTGGAGTGAGAGAAGGAAGTTACAGATCACAAATCACACAGATGTATGATCAGAATTAAGCACATTTTCCTGAATCCAGGAACTGGAGCTGTGAAACTGCTTAATGTCAGATAAAACCGAGGAGTCAAATTAAGTAATTTCTCACCCATTAATAGACCTCGCCATCAAAAAGTTACAGGAGACAGACTACGCTGGTCTCCTTATTAAAGTCTGAGAGCCAAAAGCATGATTTCCTGATCCTACACGCTAATGAAAAATGAGTGGAATTTATGGGTGCTTTTGAATTTAATTAAAGCAGGGTCCCGAGCTCTTAATTTTACCCTTCACATGGTGGGCTGGCGTGACACTGGAAACCGGGGCCCAGCCCAAAGCCTGCTGTGACCCCCACGTCGCTTCCCACCCACCCGGGCCCTGTAGGTTCTTAGGAGCTTCGGGTTTGGTTTGAGGCCAGGATGTGAACTCGGGGAGATCACTGCTGGGCTCTGCTCGCCCCATGGCCTCCAACAACCTGGAGCAACCTGGAGACCCTGCCTGTCTCCTCTGCTGCATTTTTGCTCTGGTTAATGAAACTTCAGCAACGAAACTTGAACAGAGCAGGCAGCAAAAAGCATCCATCTGTCATCCCCGCGCTAATATTGTTTGCAGGCTGGCTCTCGGACTTGAACGTCTGCGGTAATGAAGGAAACCACTGGGAAAGAGTTCAAGAATTCCCTAATCAGCGTTAATGAATCCTTCCCTACAGAAGCGAATTAAAGAGGGTCACTCTACCAACCAGGAAGCACACATTAAACAATGCCACCAGTAGGCATAAACAGAGTCAAGTGGCATTTGCTTTTTTTTTTTTTTGCCTCCCACGTCTCCCAGCTGCCTGCGCTGATGCTGCTCATGGTCTTTGTGAGCAGGAGCAGCCGCATGCGGAGATGCTGACTGAGGATGTCCCAGTCCCTGTGTCCACTGCAGACCCCAGCAGCCACCTGGGTGAAGCAGCAGGTCCCAGAGACACGGCTGCAGCTCTTACAGATGCAGAGATCAGCTGCATGGTGTATCCAGGAATCCAAATGCCCTTGGAGCTTCCACCGACACCTGGACGGAGAAGCTGCCTGCAGGAGCTGTGATGTAGCAGTACGTAATTCCAAACAGAGAAAACAATCAGAACAA
Source organism: Anas platyrhynchos (assembly GCF_047663525.1). Lineage (NCBI taxonomy): Eukaryota > Metazoa > Chordata > Aves > Anseriformes > Anatidae > Anas > Anas platyrhynchos. The sequence continues at coordinate 18,198,604 of NC_092601.1, read as the reverse complement.
AAGATGCTTTCTGTGTGACGAGAAGACACAAGCATCCTTCTGGCTTTAGGACGAAAAGCCACAATCTGCCACCGGGATGCCAGGCAATGCCCCCTGTGCTCATCCCTGGCAATATGGGAATCGCATGGGGCATCGCAAGTTACAGACCCTGGGTCCCTCCTCTGGCATGGAAAACTTTCAGGAAACAGCAGGAAAAAGGGGGAGCAGATTCTCAGCGGTACAAGGGAAAGGGTGCAAAGGCAAGCAGTTGTCACTGCAAAAGTCAGTCCCTTTTTTGTAGCACTGATGGGGGCAGCTGTCAACAGCACAGTGCATGAGTATATAAACACAAGGATGCAAAAGAGTGTATTTCCCATTGTAGTCAGACTTGTCCTAAAAGGAAACTACTTGTTTCAGGTCATAAAATGTGAAGATATCTTTTAGGACTCTCTTTATAAAGGGGACTAGCCCTGTGACCAAACATTTTAATAGATATTAGAAAGGGCTGAGTGACCACCCTGCTTTCCAAAATTACTAACACAACTCTCCCTTTATTTACACAAAGAGGTTCAATTACTTAAAGTTTGCACAAATAATTAAATGCATCTGTCCCTGGGACGTTAAAACCAACAGGCGAGATGGCTGTAACGTTTTACCTGTCGTGCAGATATTGAATAGACCTCCAAAACACACAGCTCATCATTTCAACAGGAACAGCCTCTCTTGCTTCTTGTAATACACACAAATTTGAACTCCCATTCTGCTGCCAATAGAGGAAGACTGCAGTGTTTCACAAGGCAAACACTTTTCAAATGCTGTTTATGCTTGATTTTATCAGTCCTACGTTAATAAAAAAAGAAATCACCTGGCACATGGCTGAAGAGGTGCAGCTGAACAGGCTGAGCAGTACAACCTCCGTGCACACGCGATGAGCCCCCAGAAAAGAAAAGGAAAGCAGCTACTCTGAAGTCAAATGGCAAAGTGCCCATTTCATGTCAAATGCCAATGCCAAATACTTGCTGATTCCTCCAGCGGTTTATTATTAGTGATGAAATCCCCCGAGGTCCATCCTAAGTCATTTTTCTGCTACCAGACTCAGTCCGGCAGAAAACAATAGAGATTCTGCGGATCAGATTACACGCTAAGATGAATAGCAGGAAGGTGAATAAGAACGGTGCTCACACCAGGCTCTGAAAAACAATTCCAATTACACAACCCCCTGTTCGAAAAGTCCTGCTTTCGCCTAATGTGAAACGACTGCAGAAAACTCTTGTGACCAAGAACAAATATAACTGCTGACCAGGCTGCGGGCAGGCTAGGAGCCCGGAGCATTTACAAGAGGTTTCAAAGACAGTAAATGAACCACACAGGATGGTTTCTGAGGATTGGACCCTCAAGGAGCCCAACCTGGAGCTCCTGCTGTAGCATGCCTTGCCCTCCAGTGCCATGAATCTCGCCTCCTGCATGGAGGGATCGGGGCTCCCAAAGCCATCTCCTGGCTGCAGGAGGACCCCAGGTTACTGGAACCGACCTCAGGAGCTGCTGTGAAGCAACCTGGTGTGTTGGAAGCATCGGAGCAAACACGGGGCAGCTGCAACACCATTTCAGACCGAGGATGCCCCTTTGATGCCAGAGCATTTGCAAATGATTCTCTCCTACCCTGTATTCCGATCCCTTGCTCAACACCCATTAAGGAAAATTTCACGAGACAGTAACACCACGCCTCATTACCAAACATTAACATCTCTACTGGGGACTGAACAAGCATGAGCCCAAAATCCCCAGCAGGACCTCCAGACATTCGAGTTCTCACTTTGGAAGCAGAAAATAGAAAGGTAAGCAGAGAGGCATCAGAATGCAGTTCAGGCCATTTAGTAGCCCCAAATCTTTCATTGAGAAGTATGACCATCTTGTTTGCTTTTGGAAAAAGGGTCGTGCCGTGCTGCAGAAACCGTCAACGTGGGTTGCTCGACTGTTACAAAGCTTTCATTTGAGGTCTGGCTTTTATTTAAACTGCAAAGCTCAGGGGATTCTCCAGGACCACAGAAAATTATTTTGAGAAAGTACATTGAAGTCATGCTGCTGAAAAAGCAGGGAGCCGTATTTCAGGCCAGAGCACAGGCTTTCAAACAGAGAGCGCAGACAAGAGCGTAACTGTAATCCAGCCGAGCTTTGTCAGCGTTGGCCAGCGACTCTCCCAGCTCTCTAGGTGTTTTCTCCAGTTTAATGGGTAACTTCATTGCACCGACATCGCTCGCTCTTTTAACGGGGCTCCTTCCAAAGCAATTACTCATTTATAAGGGCTATAACATTTTATACCGTGTGTTTTGGTGTGGTACCCAGCAGAGCCTGCTCCTGGCGGGGCGCCTGCTGGCCTCGGGCAGGAAGACTCTGCAGATAGGGCCCGGGGGGGCTCCAGCTGGGTCTGCCCACCCCTCTGCACATCCCTCCAGTGAGCTCCACAACGGGCAACTTCCATACTTCCATCGCTGCTTGACTGTTTGCTCACCTACCACTTGCTTTCACAATGGGACAAACCTTGATTTTTTTTTGTTTTTTTTTTTTTTATTTTAATTGAGGGCTATTTTCATGCCCACGCAATTAGGTCCCCATCAAGTTCTTCAAGATCGGAGGCATGGCTCTGCACCACTCAACAACAGACCTCGCTGAAGCTTATAGAACAAAAAAGGCACGCGTGGCAAAAATCCAAGTATGAAGCACTCCACCTGAAATAAGAATATAAATGGGAACCTGATGACATTGGGTTTCAGCCATATCTATTAATATTAATTAATAATCCTATTAATTAATGGGAGCTGTAAAAGCTGACATGATTAGGTACAGATCAAGGAAGGACTAATGTAATTGTAATACAGAAATTATCTTCCAAGATGGGTTTGATGAAATTCCAAACCAACAGGCTGCTCTCTGGATTTGGTGTGCTGCAAACACCCAAAAATGTGTGAATTCCCACCACGTGCCCCATGTCACCCCTCCTCTGCATGCAGCGACTGAAGAGCTCGGCTCAGGACAGCATTTTGAAAGGGTTTGATCCCCGCAGAGTAATAGGCGATGGCATATATAAAAGCTCTTATTTAATGCACTCTGGCTGAGTTCTGCTGCTTGTTGGAAGGCAAATAGAAGAATATAAAGGTAAAAATATATAAATTACCCTGAACCTCGATGTAATTCTGACTCTCCTGGCCTGGTTCTGGCCAGGGCAGCTTGTGCCAGTTTACGAATCACCCCCACTTTGGTCAATCCATCTGCACACACTGCTCTGACTGCTAACCAGGTCACTGCTCCCTCCTCTCCTTCCCTCTGCCCAAAATTGCATTTAAAGCACAAATAATAATAATAAAACATAATAAAAATGTCACTAGACAAAGCAAATAAACCATAAGTACAAAACTGCTCGCTGATATTTTGTACAAACTCCTATAAAATTAACTTTTACAACTTTTACTGGCAACTTCAACCTCGGTCGAAATTATTCTCTGATTAGTGTGCCCATATATCTCAGGGCAGCCAGTGACCCTCATCCAATTATGTTAAGAAACAGTTTGCACACATCCAGGCCTCACAATTAAACCAGGGATAACATACGCCCAACTCCCAGGGTAGAAATGTCTCCCCTATGATTTCTGATGTATGATTTGGAATGCGGTAGAAAAGATTTGCTCTTTTAATCCACCCACTAAAATCAATCATGCACAAACTTTAACAGTCAGGGAGGGTGTTGTGAGTTCTTTTTTTTTTTTTTTTAACAGAAAAAACAAATAAAAAAACTCAGCATGCACATTGCTGGCTTTAATTTCCTTGAGTAAACAGTGTGTTGCAGCCATGTTGTTGAGGGCTGGGGAAGAGGACGCATACCTGAAATTTAGGCTCATTACTGCTCTATGAAATATGTCTCCAATGTCAGCCCTGGCTCGGCTGCCTGGTGGATTTAAACATGAATTACTCCAGTTACTCTATCAAAAGTGTCAGTACACAAGCGGCTGTGGAGTTTAATTAGCCTGGCCCGCTTGGAACAACATTGCATTGAACAGTAAAATAAGATTATACTCATGCTGAGCAGATTTAGCTTAAACAGCCCCAAAAGTATTAAAAGGGTAGTAGGGTGAGGACTGATTGCAAGTTCGCAACTGGAACAGATTACAGCCAGGTTCCCAGCTTGCACTGGTTGTGTTGGCTGAGTGAGAATGGGTTTTCTCTGGGTTTAGCCCTCCGTAAGATCACCTCCATTTCCCCTACCAGTGGCTGGACGTGCCCCTGGCCCAGCAACGCCGACAGCACCCAGAGGCAGCGTTGGGGAGCAATGCAGGGACAGGACAGGACAGCCCCGCTGTGACACCGCTCACTTAACTCTTGTCTTTGAGCCATGGGTGACAGCTCGCTGAAACAGCTAGTGGTTTGTCCTGGACACGCTTCCCATCCTGGTTACATGGGGCTGGTGGGCACATCCCTTACCTAACACCAGCTCCCGCTCCCCATGCACAAGCAGGTGGTGGAGGGGAAGCTCCTGCACGCACGGCGAGGAAAAGATGAAGCCCTGTACCACTGGGAAGCACAAATTAAATATAAGAACTAGAAGGGCCTTCAGTCCATTGCTGATTAATAAATATAAATCATCATTTAAAGTTATAAATTATATAAAATACATTTTCAAGGCTAACAACTATTATCTGCAGACTTGAATTTGCTATGTTGGAGTCAGTTCCTTCACTGGAAAAATCCAAAGTGACTGTGAGTAGAAAAAGGTTAAAATAATAAAAATAAAAATAAAAAAAGTCCAAGACTACAGAACTTACTGCTGACAGAACTCTTGAAAGCAGTAGCTCCATCAAAATACTAAGAGCAAAACAGTGTCGATCATCCCCCCAAAAGGACAGAGTTGGCTACAAAAATCAAGTCTAAAGAGAAACCAGTAAGACCCAAACTAAGTGGCACAGTAAAGGAGAAAGGAGCACAGGAACACATCACTTAAAACATGACAGCAGACAAAGCGGCGGAGAGGTGCAGCCTCACACCCTGGCCAAGGATGAGCTGCAGCTACCAGCCAGCAAGGGTCTGAAAATCCATGCCCCGGAGCCTCTTTTTTTTGCTATGTATTTTTTCCTTTTCCACTGTCCTTCATTTTTAACAAGTAGTGAGTGAAATGTGACCGCTGAAGCAAAGGACACAAAGCTACAGTTAGAGACATTAAGGGAAACATGAAGGAGAGGAAGAGGAAGTGATGCTGAAAAGAGATATTAGGAAATCCTCCCGTGCAAAGAATTTGAAAGGACAGGCAAGGAAACGGAGAGAGAAGTGTGAAAATGAGAGAGGGAGTAAAAGGCCTTGTGATGCCCTCAGGTATTTCATGTGCAGATCCTGCCTGGGCTGCCTTCGGCTGGGATGCACAAAGGGGTCCTTCATCTGAGGAGAGAGAAAGCCATGCAGAACATTCACCATAGCTAATTAATTTAGGACCCTCAATTACAAGTAGGATCTTGTGACACTGCTTTATTTGTAGCTTTTTTTTTTTTTTTTTAATAAACAAAAAGCAGATAAGAGCCGTGACACCTTTAATGACTTTACAATGCCTTTCCTGCCAGCACTGTGCGCCTCGGGGACCTGCCAAGGAGGGTCCCGTTAGGAAAGCCTCATCCCTGCTGCAGAGATTCCCCGTACCAACCGCTGGCCCTGATCAGATCTTCACTGTATCATCCTCTGACAAAGCACAAAAACCAGAATTACTTCAAATATCAGGCAACAGGCAACCTCCTATTTTTTTTTTTTAGACCAGGACTTGCTTTTTCAGCCTTCGAATTCAGGCGGTAGATGCCCAGTGTCACTGGACAGAAACCAGAGGAATAAACAATGCTGTGTTTTTTTAAAAACTGCAAAGGGAAAACGCTGTTGTTTATATGCCACAATATGGACAGATTTACACACTAACAGCCACATTAAAATAATACAGGTCTGGCACAAGCTCACAAAAAGCAGCGCAATTCAGAGTTGCCTGCAAATGTGTCAATGGGGAGTTGGGGACCTTCACGCGAGAGCCAAACTCGCCGAACGCAAACGCTGCAAAATCTTGATAACCTTTGGGGTGAAGCCCTTCGGGGCAAACCCAAACTGCTCCCCCCACTCCTCCCCCTGCAAATCAGACGAAACCCTGCCATTCTCGCAGACACCCGCGCCCGTAAAAAGCAGCCCCTCTGCATGTGCAGCTAACCACATGTCTACACGGAATAATGTGATCATTCTTCCACCCACCTCAGCCCTCCTACGAACTAGCCCTGGGCACTGTCCTTCCACAGAAACTGCACAATCTGAGTTTACAAGAACAAAGGACATTCTTTGAGGGAGCAGACTGGAAAACGGCATTTAAAGCTGGCAGTTTTACCCCAAAGCATTAATATCGAGGGGGTAACTGCACAGAGCAGCACGCCATGAAGACCACAAATGGCCATAATCACTAATAAGGGGCACGGGCACGGCTGGCAGGCCGGTCTCTGGGCTAACTCTGGCATTTCTGGAGATTGTCCGAGAAGGCCCAGGGCAGCCGATCCCATCAGCTGTCCCCAGCACCGTGCTGGGACCCAAAAGTCAAGGGGAGAGGGGGCTCTGCCTTCACCTAACTCAGCTCAAGGCCCTGAGGGAGACACTTGCATTCCCAAACAGGGGACAGCAACACAGGCCGCTTCTGCATAGCCGTGTACACCTATTTGAGACTTCCACCTCACATCCTGCACTTGATCCAGATCCTCGCCAAGCAGAAAAGAAACATGAGGTCTCCAAAGAAACCTTGAACAAAAGCACCTAACTTCACCACGACCCCTTGGTTTAGCACAACAAAGTCCTTACTTCCTCCCAAAGGAAGGGTTTGGGATGCCCCAGTCCTGTGTGGAAGCACTAGGTGTCTCTCCTAGGACATCCTAGAGCTGAAGCAGCCACCCCACAACCCTGGCCCACCGCATCCCCCGGCCACCAACACCACAACACCTGAGAGCTCCATGCCTCAGCACCACGCTCCCTCTAAACCCTCCTCCCCTCCTGCCTGCATGCCAGGTTCTCCTTCTCCAGCACCACCGACCATATTGTGTTTCAATCATACATTAAACAATCCCGAGCTGGTGGATGCCTTCATGCGTGAACGTCTGTAGAGCTCCTATCTTGAAACGTCAACGCTCTCGCACATGGAAGTATTTATTACACCAGAGCCCCACAGAAGACGCTAATGAAATTCCTATCATTAGTAAAGTTGGAGGCCCGCAGCCCCGTGGCAGGGCAGCTTAGACACTCATCTATAACCACATGAGCAAGTGCTGCATCGGTGGCTCCGAATTACTTTCTTTCAATAAAGATAAGGCTTGGCTCCTTGTTGAATAAGCAGATAGCTCCGCAGGCCCAACCCAACATCTTGAAAGATTAGTGCCTCATGACATGTTGGTTGAGTCTGGCTTTCTGACCAAAGGCTGCTTTAAATGAAAAATTAAAAAGAGGGAATCTTTCCCGCCATGCAACTAAACGTAAAGCACATTCTTGAGCAAACTTCAAAAGTTTTAAGCATCCACTAAACTTGGGCAGCTTGGGTACAGAAGTAACTTAAGTTTGGCAAAATATAAGCTATGCTGTGCTTGGAACCAAAAAATCTGCGCTGTACAGCCAAAGGAATGCTGGGCCTTGGAGAGATGGTTCGCCCTTCAGAAGATGATAAAGTATTAAATTTCTCCTAAATCTGAAGCAATAAAATTAAATTCAAACTCTGAGGGAAGGGAATAAAAAGGCCGATGCATAATTGTTTTGTAAAATTTGTGTTTAATTTACTTGAGACAGGCCATTTTATAGTTTATCGAAAACAGCTGGTGTCATAGACACACATTCGCAGTCCCGTAACATGGATACAATTTATCCCGTGAAATCTGTAAACGAAACAAGACAAAGCTCTCAATATCTTTTATAATAAATTCTTTCAACAGGTAGAACTGAATCCTGAAGCAAGCCTTCTTAAAACAGTCGGGCTCTCTCAGAAGCCGTAACCCCCTAACAGCGTGCGATGCTCCTTACTACCCGCTGACACCCGACCGAGGCCCGCTGGCCACCCGGATGGCAGGCGCCTGGCACGTCAGGACCGAGACAAACACGTGCATGCTGCAAGGAATTCCTTACAAGACGCTTTTATGTACAAAACGAGAATGTGCTTTGGCTAAAAACATTCAGATGGCTCCCAGCCGTCACCCTTCTGGCACATAGCGACACGGCACCCATCATACATGTGGGAACTTCTGGTGCCACAGCCAGGCCCACGGCCCATGGTTGGTGCTTTCTCCTCCCTAAGCCTGTGGCAGACCTCCCTACATCATGGGGATGACCTTCCTGAGGGACTGCCTGGGTCTGGGTCTCCACACTCAGGCAGAGCCCTCCAAAAACCACTGCAAATCCATGCCCACATGATGCCTGCCCAGGAACAAGAAGGCACAGAGTAAGGGCCCGGGATTGTCTGAGAGGTGCAGGATGACATCTAAGAAGTCAACTCTCATCGCACGGTATCAGGTGTTAAAATCTCCACACCTTCAGCAATGCCTGCCTATGTCTGCCCTAGATATCTTTGGGATCAGAGGCAGTGGTTATGTTAACAGCGGGAGAAACACCCTTCAGCTCATCCTATCAGCCCTTGTTCCAGGGAGAAAATCGCTGCTGATTGCTGCCTATCTCTTTGTGGCTTTCAATCCTATTCTCCAGCAGCAGTTTCTGATGGCAGAGGAGAGATTATACAATTTTACAGCTGCTTTACCTCTAAACACAACTTCTGCAAGAAAAGACTGGGGGAGTAACTTGGCCTCTCATCCCTGAGGGACCCTAAACCCAGCTCTGGTGCGCACAAATGCAATAGCCATAAAAACAGCATGTTGTGGAGCCTCCTTAAACCAAACATGAAAACACCTATTAAGGGTCCCCAGGGGTTCATTCTGCCCAGCGTGAAAAGTCCTGGAAGAGAGGTCAGGGCTTGCTACTGTGCCAAAGTCCCATGGCCACGGGGTGCATCTCCAACGGGCTCTGAAGAGGAGGCAGGCTACAAACCTGCACGAAAAGCTTCACGTTGGGTTATATAGTGCTTTCATGTTGTGCATTTATACAGATCTCAAGGCAGAGCTCCTTTGCCACCAAAACACAAGGCTGGCCTCTGTTGTCCCACTGGTGAGGATGCAGCAGAAAGCAGCACAAGGCACGTTGTGCTGGGGGCCACCAAGAGGAACAGGGGAAGACAAACAGATCTTTGTGGAGAACAGGTTTTAAGTGATTGATATTAAAAAAAAATAAAATGAAGCAACTTCATCCACTTTTGGTGACTACCTCAGCAGTACTAAAAGGCCCCATTTTGGCCCAAAGATGCGAGTTAAGCTCAACAAAAGGCTCCATGGAGCCAGAGGTGGAGGAGGCCGTTCAGGCACTGGAGGAGGACAGAGATGTTCTGGGGACACTGACACAGCCGAGGGCTGTCAACGACCCGTCTGGCCCCCAGCACCTCTCAACAAGCAACAACTGAAGGCTCTGGTCCCACAAAGGGCTGCCATGGGGTCCCTACAGAAACCAATACTGCAGCAAACACCCCAAACTTTAATCATCTTACTTCTTTCAGCATTTCCAGTATTTCAGGAGTTGTGTCCTGTTTCATTGCAACGTTCTCATTGCCTGTCAATTCCCTAAACGTGAAATACACCCACAAAAGCTTGTATCGCATCCTCACTGTCTGCAGCATCACCTCCTAACTTACAGACGTGCATGCTGTAACAGACAGTCCTTTGTTCTTCCACGGAGGAGAGAGTGTAACCTATCCCAACCTAAAGGGAACTATTTCTTTAGTGTGCAGTGTCAATTGAACTAAAGTGCCAGAGAAACAGTAAGAAATTCCTGAGTGTTCTCCTAAAAAAAAAAAAAAAAAAAAAGACAGCCCAAACTGCTCCTGTATAGGTAACATATACAATTTCCTAGAAGAGGAAACATTAGAAATCTAGGAGAAGTCAGTAACATCTTAACTAGCAAATTAAACCCATACTGCACTTGATGCAGAGGGGACCCTGCTAAAAGCCCGTATCATTGCCCAGGGAAAGTACTCGCAGAGAGAGACAGGCCAAAAGGTTTCAAACCTGGCAAATTCCTCTGAGATCTGCTGGAGACAAATCGCATAAAACAAAACCTGGACTCATCTCATTTTGCGGGAGCAAAACCCCTTCCTGAGCCTCAGCTCTAACCTCGAGCCGTGCCGGGTCTCCTCCTGCCTGCCTGTGCAGATACCCATGGTTTGTCTGTCTGGAAAGAAGAGTAAGACCAAATAATTCATATAGGCTGCAGGTAGGAAAACAGTGAACAAGACAAAGCCACAGACGATATCCTCAGAAGCACTCAAGCTGCTTAACTACACCTTCAGGAAATCTTTTACTTCAGAAGTAAATAAAAAAATCATTTGTCTCTTCCAGTCCCCACAGCAGTTTTTTCTTTTACCTACATCCGTCCCCCAAACAAGAAAACCTATCAACTACAAATCTCCGACGGCCTTTGTAGCTGGGAAAGTTGTGCATTTGATGGCATAACGCAACACACATGACTTTCACATCCGTGCAGCTCCTCACTCGATCATTTCGGGGAACTCCACCCTCGGCTATCAACTCGATAAACTCTCATTACAATAACGAGGAAAGTGATGTTTCTGGTATTAGTCATGTTGTTGAGACTTACAGAAGCAATAAAACAATAGAAACCAAATCTCCAATATTTAAGAAGCTGAACGGGTATGTTTGTTAACTGCTGCTGGCCTTTACATCCCCCCAAGGTAATCAGCTAATGATTGTCTGCTGGTAGCACAATCGGGTCACGTGCGCTTACTGCTACAGAGTTGGCACAGATAACTGCAAAAGGGAGTTATAAAAAGCACTGTTAGATCCTGTAGCGGTTAGGAAAATGTACAGCAGGAGCAACTTGATGAAAATTGCACATAAACATACACAGATGAATGCTAATGATCAAACGTTTTGCAGAAATGAAATGCATTAATGTAAAAAAACAAACAAACACAAAAACTGCTTAGTGAAGATAAATTTCCGGTTACACAAAAAAACCCTAGGCGATGACAAATTCACAGACCATGGTAAAACCTAGACTAGTGACTTAAGGAATTAAAGGATGATCCTTTTAAAACAATGCACAGAGGCTTCTGCACCCTTGGTGTCACTTGGACAGTCCCCACAGGCCCTTCCCAAGCATCCTCTGGTGGAGCAAGTGTTGATAAGAACTACTGGAAGAAGGTTCCCAAAAGCAGCATCCAAAATCAGGGTCAGCACACGAGGCCAAGGGAGCAGGAATTTAGAGAGGCACCCTCACATGAACTTTAATCTCAACAAGTTACAAAAGCGAGCTGCTCTCTCTATAATAAAACCGAAGTTTAATTAGGAAAGTCAGGTTTGACCGGCTTTGAGAAAACTACCCTTTGATAACTACATGCTACATTATCCTTTCACTTCTTTTGGCAGAGAAGAGAGGTTATTGCAGTTTTCTTTGGCTCCTTCTCTCTCCTGTCAATCCCCTGTGCACTCAGATAGTTCAGGTTCAATGTTCAAAAGGAGGGAAGGCTGTGAAACGTCCATCAGCTCTGTTTACCAACAGAAGCACAAAAGGAAAAGGGACCCTGAGCTGGCAGCTCGTGGTTAGAGATCTCAGGATGTGACCATGGTGTCTGCTCACGGGGCTCTTTCTGTAGTTGCTGGAACTATTCTTTATGGTGATTTGCACCAACTTAAAGTGTGGCAGCAATACTGAAAAAGAAATCGTTAATGAACGACTTTACAAGCAAAGAAACATTTCCAGCCTGTTCTTGCTCATGTTTGGTTTCCACATCTGCGCTGGTGTTCCCAGTCGTTTGGCTTAGAGCAGAGCAGGACAGGGTTCCACAGCATCTGCCAAATTTGATATTGAAAGGCTGCTAAAATCACAATTAACTTCTTGAATTAAAATATTTCACTTATTTGCCTCGGGGCCAAGGGTAACACATTCAAACAGATTTCCATTGCGGGCTGCTCACAAACTGTTAATTGCAACGATTGCCTTAAGGACTTACCAACCATAACTCATTTCATACAGAGCGTGGGCCACCTCCTGCGTGGGATACTATTTCTTCTCCTTAGACAGATGACAGGAAATTTTATCAAACGAGATGAAGACTGTTGCAAGGCCCTTGAGCTACCAACAAACCTACATCATCTTTGTGGCAACCGACGCAGTCAGCCCAGTGGGTATTAAAGCCAGCTCGCATCCTGCATTTCAGTAAGCGCTCTTTAACAGTTTTATTTGCAGAACAGATTTTGCTGAGCCCCAGCAGTTGCTGGTTAACATCTCCCTGTGCTCTCCTCGGTGTGAGCAGGGATGGCCAAGCACACAGCAGCTGTATGGTGCCTGGCACACAGGGGTGAGGTGGGCACACGCTCGCCTCCAGCCAGGGTTGTTGGTTGCAGCGGCCAACAATCCTGTGTTACATTAAAATGGATCCAACGTGACAGTCCGAAATTCAATATTGTCTCAGTCTAATTGGACAGGATCCAGTTCAATTCTGTCAAACGCCTTGATTAATGCTAAAGCCATAAAACCCCTCTTAGCCATCGAGACGTTCAGGCTGAAAGGGAGAGGGAAGAATATGATCCTTGGAAAACAGAGATAAGTGAATTCATGAATGTGAGTAAGATAAATGCCATTTTTAATACAAATATTTCCACAATGCTTGCGAGAGCAACAATTCACAAGCTGTACTCTTCTGTATGAATTGGTCAAGAGGTAAAAGCTTTTACTAAGCACCTTGTGCAGTCAAACCTTTTACACTGGAATGCGGTATGACAGCACGGTTATGAAAAAGGTTTATTTCTTTGTCTCAAGTAATTTTGAGACAGCCTAGGAAAGAGAAAGCTCTCACTGACTTGCCCCCCTTCCAGCCTGGTCACAAAACTGCTTAACTAGAAATCCCACAAAGTGGAGGAAATGGGTCTGAACTGCAGATGGGAACTACCTCTGGGAAGAGAAACCGCAGTCACACATCCGACTTCACAACGGAATTCCATAGCTTAAACCAATTTAAGGAATGGGAACGTTTGTTTCATTTTGTTTCAAACTGGTGGGAAAAAGATCTAGGCTTTTATCTATACTTTATCACAGAATTCACCATTTTTTGCTGGAGCACAAATGGCACGGCACAAAAAAGATGGGAATATTCCATAGGTAAAAGAAAAGGGCAGCAACTTTAAATGCTTGAAAACATCGATCTTGTCACAATGTTAATAGAACGAGACAAAAAAGTGTTTTTAGTGATCTATCAAGTTTTTAGGGTTGAAAGAGCTAATTCACATTGAGTTACCCTCCCAGCTTTTACATATAATATGTACCAAAAAAGATAAGCAAGTTATATTCCATTATATATAATTACAGAAGCTCCTAATTATATATCACAATTTTTAGGCAGCCTAGCAAATGCCATGCTTTCCAGAACAGCAATTCCTGAAGTGAATAGTAAATCAGTTTTTGCTTGCCACTGATTTGAAACTTTAACCTATAAATTAAATTAATAAGAGACAAAGGCTTCTTTTGTGCATTTGCAAGCCTGTAGGATTTTACAAATAATAGGACTGGAAAGTGATTTATATTCCAAGATTAAAGGTCAGTTTGGCGCACACGACTTTGGAGCAAAACACCACAGCAGAGAGTTGTATTAACTCATTCATGCACCAGCCCAACTCTGCGTCCTGCTCCTTGCAGCCACCAGGAGTTATGGGAGTTCGCTGAGAACAGAGAAATAGTTGCAAGACAGAAAAAAAATTGCACTGGACAAATATGTGGAATTCTTCCAGATCTATAGTAGGAAGGGAATTGTGACTAAGAATTGCATCAAGCAATCAGCCCCCTACGTTACTGACGTTACCTGTGTGTTACAACTCAAATCAAACACACGTTTGATGGGGAAAGATTGAAAACACAGAGGATTACATGGAAACAGCATAAATTAAAAAGGAACAGAAAATATGCAAATAATTTGAACTTTTACCAGCAAAAGGAATGGCTGGTTTAGTTTATGAAATTCTGCTGCTAGCTGGTCTTACTCCTGGACTGGCTGTTTCTGTGGAAGTAAGACTTCAAACTGAATTTAAAATTTTGGATGCATGCAATAATTAATACAGTATTAACCTGAGAACTGAAATAGTTTCTTATGATTACTCCTCTAATAAAAATTATTGCTCCATTAAGAAAATCCTAGTAAGAGACCAGAGGAGGAGACATGCACAAACACATCCACTGGGAGGAACGTAGCTTCTTTGGCATGACTTTTTTCCATGTCTGCTATTTTGTAGGACACAAATTCGGTATCCTACTTATTAAATTAGGACAGATTTCTCTATTATGTGAAAATTCATTAAACAATTTAACACATTCAGTAGTCAAAGAAAGATGAAACAGTAGCATGTGTGCATAATCTGATGAAAATGCAATCTGATCCCCAAAGAAGAAAGCACCAGCTTGTAAACAAACACCCTATTTGTTTAAATTCTATCTGCAATTAAAAGCCTGTACTTATTTTGCTTTCCCTGGAAAGGCAGATGGCAAGGATGTAGGCTGTTTTTTAGGTAATTTAATTGTACATTGGAGCACTGCACACTCCATTTTGTAGCTGATATTATGTGAAAATGCATGTGTTCAAATTGCAGTTCACTTAGACTTCTGGATGTTGGAAAACAACTGTTATAGAAACAGAAGAGCACTAAATTTTGGCAGACACCAACAGTTTGCATCATCCCAAAGGTGTCTGAAGCAAGGGAACTGAAAGATGGTAAATGCCCCACAAATGCTGGGGGAGGTGGGAATGGATGCGAAGAACAACTCCTGAGGTGCTGCTGACACATTGCTACGTAGGAGACCAGAAAAGACAGCATTTAACGTCCATGCATGCCATGAAGAACGGCAAAAAAATCAGCATAATTATCACCACGGAGACTAGTTTTCACCTTTCTGAGTTTACAGAGGTAGGTACATGTGTGTGAGGGCTCCGGACATGCCCTGAGCAGTTCCCAAGCTGGGCACTGGAGCTGCCCCACCACGGCAGGGGGTCCTGGCCAAGCAGCCAGCCCTGCCTGGGGTTGGGGGTGTGCAGCCAAGAGGACAGAGATGCTCTGATAGAAATGCAGGAGTTGCTGGAACAATGTGGAATAGGCCAACTGAGCAGTTCTCATCCGTAAAGCAAGAGGGATAATGGACACACTACTGGGAAAGATTGGAAAGCTCTGAGATTTTCTCCTGCTGTTCTCCTCTTGCTGAATTCAGCCTTCCAAGTAGCACTGAAATTTGTCATCTTTCTTCTCTTCACAGATTTTTTAAAACACGCCATTAACTAGCTCATAAACCCACAATTTAAATAATTATCTGAGCATTGCCTCTGTTATCTGCAAAGCTGACAAACCTCGTGGGCCCTGAACATTTCACGAGCAGTGCATTGTTCCCCATGGACCTGGAAGGCAGAGGGAAGCTCATCTGCTGGAGAAGCTGCCCACCTTGGGTCAGGGCATGGAGAGCCGGTCAAGTGGCTGGGAAGGGGGTCGTATGGATGAATTTGACTAGGACTGAGAAAGACCAAACGGGTGGAGGGTGGGGAGGAAGAAAAAACGAAGAAAATATTTAAGGCAAGTGATGAGGGTCCTGGGTGGTCTGTAAACGAGTTTGAAACAGTGGGAGAGTGTAACGAAGAGATGAAATCCAATAGTTGTACAGGAAGCTTTCACCAGGCTTAAAACAAATCCTTAAGAAAAACAGAAAAGAATCCAGGAAGAGGAATTGTATTACTGCTGAAAACGGTATTGGCATATTCCCAATGCATTTACGGTGTGTGACTGACAGTTCTGCTTCTGATCCCAGCAGTGGAGAGGGATAATGTCTTCCTACGCTTCAAAAACCTCAAACGGCTCACAACAGAAAGTTCCCTGGGGGGCATTTCTACTAAACTTGTGCTAGTTTATCCTATTTTGTTTTAATATTGCTGGAAATTACCTGAAAGCTGGGGCAACCGGTGGGGAGTGGTGGGTGACCCAAGTGACAGGTGCCATTAACCTGCTTTGCTTATACCAAACGGAAAATCTCAGAAGCTGCTGACTTTATCTTTGTTTCAGTGCTGCTACTTTCGGTGAAGGAAACATCTAAAAAAGATGTTTTTAAACTGCACCGAAAAGATAAGGTAAAAGCACTCTGCTGCCCCTGGTAGCTGGAATCTGGCAGGGATCATTTTCTCTGTGCTTAGCCCATCCCTCAAATTCCTGCCATTAGTTTCCTCTCAAAGCTATTTTCAAAGTTTCTCTCTCAGCACCTGCTTTAGTCCAATTTACATCAGCAGTATGTGGTTTCCTGAGCCTGGGCCAAAGATGCCGGGCTGCTCGATGATGCTGATTCGCAGCTCTACCTTTCATTTTGATAGTTCACCGACCAGACGCTCTTTTCCACTTCTCCTAAACTCACTGCTGGGATCCTGGTCCCTGTGAAGACAATAGCTGAACTGATGCTGATTTTCAGGTGGTTGAGAATCCACTTACCATTCGTCTTTCATGTTTGCTGCTGGGGATAACACAAGCCAGACTCCTGTACCAAATGTTGGCTGAGTGGATAGCTCTGGAAGGCAGCTTTCCTGCCTGCTCTATTTGGAATAAAACATCACTTATCATGTCCCTGCAGGTAGGAGAAACCTGCTTTTGTTCTGCTTAAGGGCCAGTGTTACTAATTACTTTAGCTCTTCTAGAACACCCTTGGACTGCAGAAGGCCTGTATTCCTTTCTGTTTTTTTTTTTTTTTTAGAAAGCAACATGACTGGGCATAAATGTCAGTATTTATCATTATGTCTTCTCAATTTGCAACTGCAAAAGGAAGGCTACACTTCTGAAAATTTACTGCTTCACAGCTTTAGTGAGCTCAGACCTCACTTCCAGCAGTGCTGATCATCTGCAGCAGAACTCGCTGCCAGTGCCCAAATCCTGGAAAATCAGGCCTCTTTCCGAGAAGCGCTCAGCTTTAATTTATAGTCACCGAATCTCTGCTTGTGCTCCAGTAAGCTTCTGCCAGCAAATCTGACCTGTGCAAACCAAGCAATACCTATCTGCCCAAACGCTTCCAAGCTGAGCACAAAATCCACCCGTCAATCCTTCTCTTTTTTAACAATCTGTATATTTTACTGTTAGTAGAACACCAGGGCCCAGCCCTACGTTGGGAATAACAAACATTTCTAGCAATTTACATTCAAACATCTCTTTATACAGAGAGCACCTGGGATTCATCTGAAAACCTGCCTCAGATAGAGACCTTCATGCAGCAGCCTGATACAAAATCCAGATACAGCGTAATAAGCTTTTGATGTCGTGTTGACATTCATCTGCCAATATTATTGCTTCATGCACTTACCTTATGATGGATCTTGTTACTTAATTGATCACAGGCAAGGTCAAGAATTAGCCCTTCTTCCACTGACATCATGCAAATCACCAAACCCCAGAAGAAAGCACCTAATCCTCAGCTTCAAATCCACACTAGGCAGCCCTTCGATACGTGTGAACGGAGACAACTGGTTTTTCAATTATGCCTCGGAAAAGGTCATTTTTCAAAACTTATGACCAAATGGAAAAAAAAAAAAAAAAAAAAGCTGCTCACAAACGTGCTCTTCCTTTTGGTATCGCTCGCCTTAACGCGAAGAACAGCTTGTTTTCACAACAGGAGATGAAAACAAACTGCATTTATAATCCACCCTGGGCAGAACCTCGCTTCCCCAACGTCACTCTCCCTACAGAGGGCTCAGCAGCTGCTTTGGCTTCCACGGGACAAGTTGCCCGGTGGGGACAGAGACAGACCACAACCTATTTCACTCAGATTTTCCCTGTAACACATCTTCCAGAGCATGAATTTG
Organism: Anas platyrhynchos; assembly: GCF_047663525.1. Taxonomy (NCBI): domain Eukaryota; kingdom Metazoa; phylum Chordata; class Aves; order Anseriformes; family Anatidae; genus Anas; species Anas platyrhynchos. The sequence continues at coordinate 18,180,669 of NC_092601.1, read as the reverse complement.
ACTGTTCCGTGTAATGACAGGCTGTGTGCAGCCCCAGAACCCTCTGGCCCCACGCGCTCCACGGCCCCAGGAGAAGCCCTACCCCTGCCACCGCCTGCAGAAAACCCCTGGCTGAGGCTGCAGCCTCCGAGTTTGGATCAATTCTGCAGCAAGCTTTGTCTGGTAGCACGCAGATTATGCAATAAAGTCCATTTCGTATGGAAAAAAAAAAAAAAAAAGGAGGAAAAAAAAAAGCACTAAGAAGCTTTCGGGAGAGGTCCACAAGCCAAAGACGAGCACTGCACAACAGCATCCCCACGCTGAGGCAGGGCTGCCTGGCAGCGCTCGTTGGGTGTTTCAGTGCTTTGCTGTCAGTTAAAAGTACTTCAGAAGGCAAAATCCTAATTAATCAAAGATGGAGAAATCATAACTGGCAGCCGGCGTGATCACGCGAAACCCCAGTAACTGCTCGCAGTCCCAGCCTCTGTTTTCTGCACACGTATCCAGGATTCCTTGCCTGTGTTTGCCCGAATGTCGAGCACAGAGAGCTTGTATTTAACTTCGCACCCAGAAATCTTCTAGCCTAAAACCCAGAGTCACATCAAACCATCCTGGCTGTGAAGTGAATATATACTATCAGGCAAATTAATGGATCTGTATTCCTCATAATATTTCTAGTGAATAAAATACAAAATAATTCTTCAGAGACAATGGGGAGAGCAAAACAGAAGACAGCAAGGAAATTCTGTTTCCTCCTCCCGAGCAGACACGTTACTGTCCTCTGCAACAGATGCAACGCCTCAGTACTTTTATCTTGCTTGTGCAACGCCGTACCTGGTACCCCAGGAAGAGCCAGCTGTAGGACAAACGCCTTTTGCACTGATTTTTAGGGCTGCACCAGACCTAAAAACCCTGCACGACCCCACAGAGGACCGAGTATCAGGGCAGCCCGACGGGCCATGCTGCACTCCCCTGGCCCTGCAAGCACAGGAGGCTGCTGCAGCTCCTTCAGCCAGAACTGCTGCCCCTCCTCACCCACACCTGTGGGCTCAGCACCAGCCCTCACCAACGCTCCCCCTGCCAATGCAAACCACACGGGCTCCCCACATCAGCCATCACCTCAAATCATTCCGACTTTTGGGGCAATATTCTCTATCCTTGGGAAAACTGCCATGTTTCTTTCCAATGAGACCAAAATAGCTACGAGGACTTTGGAACCCTTCGAAGAGCCCTGGGTTTGGCACTATGTTATTAAAAAGGAGATCTCCAAAATGCTCTGTGTGGCGCTAAGACTTCTTTAAAATTCTTTTAAAATTTCTGTCCAATTCAACACCTTCTCCCCCCATTAATTTGTAACCTTAAAGCGCGCGCTTGGAGCGAGAGATGTGACCACCTGCTTCCCTGTTAGGAACACTTATGGTCCCAGCACTGATGGAAAAAAGCCCATGCTGAGACACCACGGATCACCAAAGCAGATCACTTTCTGATTTATGAAAGATAATTCGTTGATGCACTTACTTTTGGTTTCACAATAGCTTGGAAAAAAACTAGGTTAAAAGTCTAACAAGGTCTAATACAGTGAGTAGAAGGGAGAGAAGAAATCACGAGGCAGTTAAAGAGCAGTTAAAGCTTCCTTCTCATCCTTATCAGCACAGTTATCAGTCAGCAAGCCTGTAATTAGGTACAAAAGACATTGTGCTCCAGAGAGCTCCTCGAGGAACTGGAGAGCTGTTGTAAGCTAGAAGCTGAAGCCCTGATTGACAGCCTCCCTTTAAGAAAAACAGTTACAGAATAATTAGCAATAATTTGTACAAATCAGAAGAGGTGACCTTTGTGGCTGCACGGTATCTTACATAATGAACAGAGCTTTCCTCCAGCAGCAGGGCCAAATTCAGAAGGACTAAAAAGGGACTCGGTTATCAAGCAGAGTCCTTCAGACTTCTCTCCGTGGTGGCAACTGCCTCTCCCTGAGTACCTACAGATAGGGAAGGAAATCCTGGCTCCTACTTCCAGTACTGGCAAAAACTTTGTCGATTTGGTGGTTAGGGGTGGTGTTTTTTTGCTTTGTTTTTTTTTTTTTTTTGTTTTGTTTTGTTTTCCATATTTTAATTATTTTTCTTTATCCCTCTACCTCATCTTTGTCCCAGTAGTAAGTTTGTTTTCCTCGCATGGCTTTTGTGCCTGGATAAAAGGCATTCCCTTTTAAACACCACTTTAAAAAAAAATCTTTAAATTAAAAAAAGAAAATCCAAGTTGCTCCAGTTGCACGTGGAAAAGCCACAGGTTCCATGCTTGGCGTGTGCTGCTGCTCCCCCCAGCTCTGCACAGCCTGACCTGGCCGAGGGCACGCTATTGGGGTGTGGGTGACCCCAGGGACGTGTTGGAACATCCCGAGGGGGCTGCGACCCAAAGTCCACGCAGGGGGAGGAGGAGGAGGAGGAGGAGGTGGCTGCCCAGCAGGGATCTCTGCTCCCTGCATGCTGCTGCCCGAGCAGCTGCTTCGGCAGCTGTTCCTACCAGTTGGTGGCTGAATTTTACAAGATATCTGTCTGTAATTAAAAAAGCAACAATACTTTGGCAGCCATCATAAAATGCATCACTGGATGACATCCCACAGCGAGTACGTCTGCGCTGGATATGGGGAGACGCGGTAGATGCGACCATGTAGGACTTTCCCATTTCTAAACCCCGAAGATTATTGGCTTCACTTCACTGCCAGGACCACCACCAGCATCCAAAAACATGGGCTCCACCGGCTCTGGCTGCGAGTCAGAAACGCTCATCTCCTGCCTGTGCCACTCCAGGCTGTCCTGTGCCAAGACATATGGCTGCAAGGTGCTCGGCAGCGCAGGAGCGAGGCTCGGAGAGCTGCAGGTTTGGTGGGGAGGTTTGAAACCCAGGCCTTGCACGGAGGGTTTTCTCCATTTGGAGCACGTTAAGACGCTGGGCTCGTGCCAGATAAGCAGCACACCCAGAATCAGCAAGGTGAGGGCCAGATAAAGCTTGGCAAAGGAGGAAGGAGTAAGAGGCCCTGGGGAGCAGGTTGGTGCTCTCCAGCCCCACCGAACGCAGTGGGACCCGCGCCACAAGCTCCAGTGGGAGCAGAAACCCAGCTCCAGTCTGCAAACCGCTGCGCGCATATTTGCAAACCATTGTGTACACAGCAGATAAATGCTTAATAATAATGATGACAAACAGACAAACCCAGAAGCAGCTTCCCTCTGCATTAACTGCATCAGGAGCAGGTCCCACTGAGCGAAAGCCTCCCTTGAAGCTGGGACTTCTCACAGAGGGCAAAAAGCCACCCAACCGCAGCCAGCAGTAAAAGGACTGCAAAGCCAAGGAACGATGAACCAAGCCCATGGCACGTCAGGTCCTGGGACCTCACCTGCCAGGCACAAAGCTCCGTCACACAGCCACCACCGTGCACACACCGGGGTGAGGATTTACATTCCTGCCTCGGAGCTGCTAACGAAGAAACTAACACAGAAAGAGATTCAGCTCCCTGTTAGCAGTTTCTCAGCAAACTGGGGGTAGTGTGGGGCTGCTGGCACCCAGAGGTGCCACGAATCCTCTGTGTGTCCCCACTCCCAGCCCTCAGCCCAGCCTCCAGGCGCTTCCCTCGTGCCAGGCTGGAGGAGTAAAGCCTGAACTTCTCAGCCCCGTCAGTGTCTGCTCTTCTCTCCCACACTTACTGGAGCCCATCTACTCCTCGGGGATCGGAGGAGTGTTAGGCTGGTAGGAAAATACCTCTCCTATGTAAACCATGCGTTCTGCCATTTCCCTCTCCAAATTACACAGCGTCACAGATCGTAAGCCCTCTAAACAGAGAGTCTTCAGTTGAGGAACAGATCTCCATAAAGGCTGGGATTAAGGCCCTGCACGTTAGAAAGGAAAAAGGGAGGAAAAATATGCTCCGTTTAATTACCCAAGCCATAACAACATTTTACTATTTTATACATGATTCCTGACAAAAGTGGAAATGTTATTTTCCACGAGCATGGCTGCTGGTTCTACTACAAATAAATAGTCCAGGGTGCGCTCAACATGCAAGAGATGGAGGCCATGTGTTTTCATTAATTCTCTTGGCAGAGAAGCCCATGTAGATTTTGGACTGCAGCTCAGGGCTGGAATACGAGAGCTGGGGTGGCCAACATACATCACAGCAGACTCCATTTGGCCCAGGTCCACTTACGAGTTGGTCCAATACCCAGTTTTATCATCCTAATTACGAGCAGATTCCCAGCTCCCTCCCTCCCTCACCGAGGTGCCTTCAGCTTCACCCTTTTCTTCCTCTCTCTGGCTAGTTGGGTTTGGGGGACCTGTGCCCTGACGCATCTCCAGAACCAGAACCAGAGCTGGATTCTCTGCATTTGAGGACTTTAAGGAGGACCAAATTGTCGGGGCTTCCTCCTCAGTGAGCACTGGGGTCCCCCAGAGCATTTCTACCCCTTACCTAGTACAAAAACCTAAACCAACAGGTGAATTGCAGTCCTTTGTCTGTTATCGCCAGCAGAAAAATGTTGGCCTCTTTCATTTTCCCTTTATTGCAGCTTCTTTTGTGTGGATTAAAATAATTGATATTGATAATGTGATCTGCCCCCTGCCCCTGTTCCCAATTACTTTCACAGGCTAGGGATCCTGCATTATGGATAGGACAGGAATGGTCTTAATTAGCCTTCTGGGTTACAGAACTGATTCTGGTTTTGATTTGAAATATTTGGGATTACGCAGGCTGACTGTTGTGGGCTGGGGTCACCAGCAGAGCCGCCCAGGGAATGTGGGGAGCTCAGCTTGAGCTGGCTTTTCTTTGACTACTGCCAGGTGCCCAGCAGCACGCGGAGCAGAGCAGCACTCTCACTGCTAGGCAAAAAGGACAGACAGCTTAGCACGGCCACCTTTGTGTTCAGGATTAAGACCAACAGCACTGAGGGGTATTTGCAGGCAAAGTTTTACTCTGGATGTGGCAGGACACCTATAGTTCAAGGAGTGTTGACCAAGCAGCCGCGTTCGTAAAAGGTAACCCTTGCATTCAAGGGGCCAAACACCCATTAAAAGTAAATGGTAATAAAAAATGGAGCATTAAACCTGAAAGGGCAGAAACTCCTTTCTGGACCTGCAAAATTCCATTTCGAAACATGCAATTAGTTAGAACAGAATAGAAACTGATAGGATTTTTCCTATTTTGGGAGGAGGAATCCTAATCCCGTAACAGGATCGGTAACATGGTCCCTGCCACTCACATGCAGTTCTTGCCATACGATGGTGGAAAGAGAGAGACACTGTGTGAGCCTCCCCATGTCCGCTGCTCTGCGTGCCTACCCTGCACGAAGTAATTCATAGGCAACACCTCGGAACATGTTCTGCGGGTCAGAGAAGTCAGGATCCGTAAGGTTTAACTGGAAGGGGAAAATGCTTTCCAGACGTGATGAAGGTCCGCTGAGAACAGCACCCCCCAAGTGTAGATCTCCAGGGACCGGCAGCTCGGGCCTCCCTGCCAAACCCAACAAAGAATTACGCTGGTCTGAGCAACACCCGGCAAACACAGCACCAGAGCAGGGCTCAGACTCGGCAGTCCAGATGCCGAATGCTCCCCTGCTTGTCAGATGCGTGTGGGTTATGGACCCAAGGCACCATGACTTGGCGTGCCATTTTCTGTGGCTCCGGTGTTAATCCAGATAAAGGAGCATCACTTGCAGTGTCGTTTCTTTCACAGGGAACCAGGACTACTTGCTCAGCAGAGCGCCCCGGTACGCAGCAGTTTTTCCTTTTTAACTCTGTTTACACAAAATGCAAATGCAAAAATATAGGTAAAAGCAGAGGGAAGCTGAGCTCCCTCTCTCTGTAATCAAAGATGAGACAACGCTCAGAGCCAGAATACAAACCACAGTTTATAATCAAAATGTAACGTAATCACTGAAACAGATGTCAAAAAGATAAAACCGTATAATTCTGAATTGCCAACGATTAGGGCTCAGCATCTTGGACAGCACTGAGATGCTCTATTTCTGTCTACATATGTCTGCATTTTGGAATAAAACAAAAAGTAAGCAGAAAGCAAACAGCACAATGCTACAGAAAAGCCCTTTTTGTTCTTCTCTTTTACCGTTTTTACAGAGTTTTCTGTGGAGCTCACGTTTGTCCCTGATTCAGACTATGACGGTGAGGGGAGGGAAAGAGAGAAATTGGGCTTTTAGGACTGTGGTTGGGAAAAACAGCATCACCGAGCTGGCACACGGACATTGACAGAGTTGCCAAAGACAGAAGGCAACGATAAAGAAAGAACAACATGGAGAGCTGCCTGGTAGAAGAGAAAAGGTTAGAGAAAAAAACTCTACCAAAGTAAAACAGGCAAGAAAAAATAGTTTTAATGTGCAGATTGCTCACCTCGTAGTGATAATCCATGCAAGTTAACTCTCTCCAGCAGCGATCTCCTCGAATTTTAATCAACCCCTGAAAAAAAACAACAAAAAATAAGTGTCAGAAATATTTTGTTTTATTTTATCTTACATTTCAGGTATTATCTCAAGATGCCAAAAACTCTGGTTAAACTATAGGGACAGCATCGTCCAGTACCAGCAGGGAAGCACAGGGGCTAAGCACTGCCCTGGAAATCCATCACAGATCTGTACCCAGGCCCAGCTGTTGTCCCTTACAAAACACAGCTCAGGAGAGGGCTCTGAGTAACAGACTGCTGCTGCTGTCTGCTTACTGAAAATGTGACAGAATCCTTGTGGAAAATGACACGTTGCTTACAGAGTGCTGGAAGGTGCTGGGATAAGGGATGCCTGCACAGCAGGAGGGAAGGTGTGCAGCTTGTCAGGGACACAGAAATCTTCCTTATCTGAACCCCACCCAAAGAGCTGATCCTGCACAGACCCCTTTGGAGAGCAGAAGGGGCTCAGGACCTGGCTAATTAATGAAATGGGCTCTATGGCTGTGAGATGAGCAGCAGAGCTGATGGAGAACCATGAGAGCTGACCTCAAGCCTGGGGAACATGCAGGAGAGTAAGGACCAAGATCCCAAATATTCCTGTTTTTTAGCATTTCCAGTAACTTGCCAGCTTAGTCATGAAACCTTTAGGACAGAGATGAGCCTCCAGCACCCACCTCTGCAGCTCTTTGCTTGTTGCACAGGGCTTCCAAATATTAAAGCAATGCAAACGCCAGTGACAAAGAGCAAAGCTGGGTAACACTGAACCACAGCACCTGGAACAAGCCCCAAATCCTGATGGCGTCCACAGGAGGAGCAGCTCTGCTAGGGCTCCATGCCCTCACCCACACGTGAACCATTGCAGAGGAGCTACGAACAACCCACTGCTCCCAGTATCGGCTCCCAGCACTGCTGGGTATGACGTGGGGAAGCACAGAGTATCAAGAAGCCACCAAAAAGGTCTGAAAAACAGACTCCGGCACTGGGGCATTTCTATATAACAGATGGAGAAGTTGCCTGCAAACCCAAACACAGCTGCATTCACAATTTTAAAGTCCAGGCCCTGTTCTCTCCCTCACTCCCTGTAGTAGAGGCAAGGCTGACACAGGCTGGGCTGAGATTGCACGCAGCCTCAGCAGCGCTGAAGCCCTGAGCTGGATGCAGAGATGCAATCAAAGTAATTAGAGAAACAAAAGAGGAGAAGGGGAAGGAAGCTGACAGATCTAAACACAGATGAATGCACTAATGACAGGTCTGCTCTACCTTAGGTTAGAGGTTGGCAGTGAAATAAGCAGGTATCAGAGGTTGTGTGCATTGATATTTCAGGGCAACAAGAGAGTGAAATTTCCAAACCAGTGGGCCCATTCCAGGGCTGGCAGTAATATTGGGATTAAATTTCTTTGCCTCAGTGATGAAGACTAAAAAGGAATCAGTCGTCCACAGCAGGAAGGACACCTGGCCAGAGATGAGTCTGTTAGCAGGAAGCCTTGCAATCAAGCCGTGCCAGCCTGAAGGTATGCAGGTTCAGCCTGACGGCTTTGATGTATGGCTAAAGGTCTCTGATTAGGATCACAATATCCCAAATTGAGGAAGGCTTCGCTAGTCAAAAGGCTGAACCAGCTCTATCATCTGCATACAATTAGGGGATATTTGCCTACCTCTGACATTGCCCCTAATTACTGCGTTCCTGCCTTCTTTAGCAGAAAGTGGAGTTTCTGTATGGACCCGATGCTTGTTACACTGGGAGCATCCGGAAGGTGTTTTTTTTGTTTTTTTGTTTTTTTAAAATTGCAGTAAGGGCAGGTTTTCAAGATCAAACCATCGATCTTTCAGTGCTAACAATCTGACAGCTCAGAGGAAGAGGTCAACGGCACTATGGTCCAGCCTGGCCTAGCTGGATCCATCCACATTGCTTAAAACTGTTCACCTGCAGCATCGAACGGTTTGTCAGACCTGTGGCTCAAGAAAATCCCACATTTCTGGGACCTAAAGACCCCATACAACTGCCCCGAGCTCATAAGTAAATATCCACAAATGTCCCCAAAACCTTTGTCCAGCGAGACAACCTGATGGAAGGGTCAAGTAACTGGCTTAGAAGCAACCAGGATGTGCTTTTTCACATTTCAAATCATTTACAAAAGTATAGATGGGTTCAGAAGGATTTCGGCAGCCTCAGAGAGGAGAGGCTCGGGGTAACCTCCGAACATCTCCTCCCTGGGAAGTCCCCGCACCACTTGGTCAGCAGGATCTGCTGCCAGAAGATGCTTTGTGCTTCATCTTCCTGCCCACACCTCCACCCACGGCTGCTTTAGAGACCATATAGGACGTTAGCCGGACCTCGAGTTAAACCCAGCACAGACCTTAAACAAAAGAGATCCACAAAATCGGTTCCAAGCTTATTTGACACAAACTAGCAGGAAATTGGCGCCTTTCTTGGGCTGAGCCTTACAGCAGATGCTGTTTAGGCATGTACGCCTTTGTGAATGGCAGTGACCCCAAGAGCCTTCGGTAGGGCCACTTACTGCTTTAAATTACATCCCTTACAGGCACGTCGCTAAGTTTGAGCAGATTTTGACCATCTGCTGTCCTATTTTTTTTCTTCATTTTTCCCCACTTCCAAAACCAAAATATTTCTCATGTCTATGTTCACGACAGAGGACAGTAAGCAGAAGCTATTAAACACTGTCAAAGTCCATGAATCCAGACAACGGACATCATCCTGCTGATTCTGACCAGGAGGCACGTGGGGTGTCCCAGCTGATGGGACGAAAGCAGCCTCACCTCCAGGGCTGTTCATGCACAACATGGCCCCAGAAATGCCAGGCAGAGGGCACCATCCTGGCAGCACTCAGCATCCACCCACTGCAGCAAGAGAAACACAGCCTCGGGGGGTAAATGCTGCAGGTGTGAGCAAAGCAAGGTAACCAGTGAGAAAGGATAAGGAGATGGAGCTAGGAGTGAGAGGAAGGGGCAGCCCCCTCCAGCACCAACACCAAAAAACCTAAGCAGAACCAGTTTAAAAGGGGCAGATAAGAGCAGGATGATTACAAAGTCATGTATAAGAAGTCTTACGGGATGGGAATACCAGGCAGGTGCTGTCAGAGCCCGGCCTGGGATGGCAGGGATAAGATGTGCTCCCTGTCAACAGTGGCAGCTTCAGTTCCTCCCGAACCATCCACAGCTTGCTCTGCCCCTGGAACCTTTTCTAAAATTACAGGATACGTTGATAGCATCTCACAGGATGTGCCGCAGCCGACAGCCCTGTCAGTGGCAGAAAGGACGCAAAGAAAGGCTCTGTGCAAGAATGCTGGAAGATTAAAAAAGGACAACTGTTTGATGACCTTCCCTTCTGCCTTGCCCAAGCAGTTACCAAGCTCTACTATTTAGCAGAGATGATTAAAACAAGTATATGATAGAAAAACTCTATAATAAAAATCGAAATCTCTCTTGCAGTGAGTCATGAAGGGAATTAATCACATTTTGTTTACTATAAATCTTTCAAACAGGAAAGTCACTTAAAGCTCTGAATATCAAATCTGTTTTTCAGCAGAGAAAACTCCCACTCCCATAATTAAAGGCTGTTTCAAGTCTTCTTTCCACTGTCACTGTTTTAAGGTCCCACTTCCACACCACCCCAGTGCCCAAGGTATTGTTTTTAAAGGAAGCTGGACCAACTAGAACACATACAGCAAAAACTCCAGGTGCAGCTTCAGCCCTCCTGAGGATCATGAAAGGAGACCAAAAGTGGGTCCATTGGTATGGATGCACAAGAACGAGCTCTGACATACCCTCCTTCATGCTCAGATTAAATCTGATTTTACACACCCTCCCCTAATCACTTGGCTTCTGCTGACATTTTTGAAGCTGGTTCATATTCTCTTGAAGATGCAAACTTAGTCTAAGAAATACTATCTTGCGGAAAGCCCAGCAATCATGCATCCTCGTAAACAATTTCAGGTTTAGTTTCAAGTCATGCGAAGATGAGACACGTGCAGCTTCCCCTGCAGGAGTTTCGCACAGCTTCTGAGACCCTCGCTGCCTACAGGCAGATGGAGTGACATGCAAAAAAAAAAAAGGAAATGAGTCTTTTAAAACAGGGAGCGTGATGCTTTTTATCTTCAAATTCAAGTATCAATTAAGCACATAAATCAAAATACAGGGGACTGGATAACAGACACACTTGGCGGTAGGAAGCTCGTGCTCTGCATCCTCCTTGGCAGAAGGGATGTTGGAGCAGGGAGCACTTGATCCTATGGGGTGGACAGCACAAGGTCACCGAAAGGACCCAAAGAGCCCCAACTGGCTGATCCTCGGGTGGAAACATCCCTTGGTCCAAGCCTCTTCCGAATCACACGAAGAGTTCAGAGTACAAACTGAGTAATCCTTTATGAGCAGCAACTGCCAAATGATTATATAAACATGCAACACTAAGTGAGGCAATGTCTACAGGGAGTGGGGCTGATTGTTGATTTTTTTTCTCTTTTTTCTCCCAGTACGCTAACTGGTGTGGCACTGACACACGGTCAGTGCCACATGGAGCCTGTCAGAGGCCTGCCAGAGCCTGCGGCCTTCCTCCCCCCGGCAGTCTTCCTCCACCCTGAGGCCTTCCTCCACCTTGAGGCCTTCCTCCACCCTGAGGCCTTCCTCCACCCGGCACGGCACCGGCCCTGTCGGAGGAGGCCGCTCCGAGCAGGGGCCGAGGGAAACCTCGCTGGGCTTTCTGTAGCTGGGGCAGGCTATGTGCAAGCTGTTTCCAGGGAACACATGAATTTCAGACGCTGAGGGCTGAAAGTGCCTGAACGCAGATGTGTTTATGCCCTGTGTACTAACAGGCAGATTAACTTCTCCAACCTCGACGAGCGGCATCCAGAGAAGCATCAGGAGAAAAGTGGATTAGGAGGAGGCCTGGGGTCCAAGCGAGCGCTGGAGCCGGAGGACGAAGGGGGAGGAAATGGGGATCCTCACATCTGCTGGCGTTTCACAGGCGCTGGATTTCTTTCAGTCTGCTAACAATTCCCAATCCATTTTCAAGATTTCTCCGCGTATATTGAACTGGCCTAGACTCCACAGCTGCAGCAGATTATGCTGCCATAACACAGATCAAAGCACGGGGAAAAATCCCCATCCCCTGCTCTCAGACAAGCAGAGGCTCGTGCATCTCTGACGTACCCGAACTGTCCTCTCTTAGGATGTGGAGAGAACGTGCGAGGGGCCAGACAGAAAAGGAGCCTGAGGGCACATGCACGGGACAGCCACATTTGAGTGCATCAGAACTGGAAGACCCCGATCTCATTTGGACATAGGCTGAAAACATCTCGTGAGGAGTGTTCTGGGGGCAAGCATTAAGCAGGGTTCGAGAGGCAAGCAATATAGACAAATTAAACAGCAAACAAGGAACGGAAAGAAATGGTTTGGCAGCACTTGGGAGAGCAGGGCTCGCAGCCCTGAAATCCTATTCCCAAACACTTCCCAGCGCATTGCAGGCAGGCCTCGGACCTCGAGCCACCTCCTGGTAGCTTCACTTGGGCAAAAGAAAATGAGAGGCAGAAAGTGGCCCATCTCCAGGCTCTGATGCAGCCAAGCATTTGGTTTGAGGCATATGATTGAGACTGAGCTCCAAGGATCAGCCAGATTTAGGTGGACAGATGTAGGAACAAGTCTGATGTATCCCTGCATTAAGGCTGTGCTGGAAGCAAAGACCAACTGTTAGAAAGAGCAGGACGTAGATGTTTTCACAAAGGACATCTCCAGTGCTCCTGGGGGCATTTTTTGAGGTTTGGATCTGCCTAACACCCTTAAAGTTCAAGAACATGGGGATATTTAGATAGTTCAGCAGCCTCGAATCCTTGGTTGCATATAGGCTGCTAACTTAAAAGTAGTCTCTAACTGTATTTCTTTAAACAAAGAGAAGAAACCCTGACAATGCGCCAGCTCCTCCAGGCCTGTCCTCAAAACCACGGTGCCAGATAAGGCCGACTGTACCGGCCTCTGGCTAAATCTCCCTTTCTCTCAGATGTACACTCACAACCCCAGGAAAAAACAAACACCAACAGAAACGAGGGCTCTATTCGCACGCTGGGGGTGGCTGAGAGGCCTTTCAAAGCCCCGCATATCAGAAGGGAAAGGTATTCAGCAATACAAATTAAATATAAGCTAAAGGGAAGGAAACAGGTGGCTAAATGAACTAGCAATTGCCCTTTCACCTCCGTGGCCTCGCTTTGAATCCAGCTCTAAGCAGAATTATTAAATTCATACTGATCGGATGGGGGCTACAAAGAACCCGAGGTCTGATCCTTTCAGCTGGGCCGGAGGCAGCCGGAGCGCGCACCAGCCCCGTCGAGTAATGGGAACGCCTGGCCTGGGGAAGGGGAAAGCTGAGATCTTTGTCATATTAATTTACAGCTGGCTGCGTCTCCGGGCCATTCTGCACCCTCAGAAATCTCCTCGCGCTGCTGTCCGCATGAGAACCATAAAACGGTAACCCTGGATTGAATTAGCATCCCGAATGAAATACGCGCTCAATACCTGCTCCCCTGCTAAGCTCGCTCCCTCCGGGGCACGGCCGGGGATGCAGCACCTGCCTCGGCCTCCCGGCGGCAACCTCCGGGGCGCCCAGCCTCCCGCAATTAAGGGGCATTACATCCACCAGCATTTCTCACAGCGGAAGGAAAATTACATTTAGGACTCTTTTTTTTATTATTTATTTTAATGGCATTCAATAAAATGCCTGTTTTCAATCACCGGAGCAGCTCTCAGCCCCCGTGCACCCTCCGCGTACCAGCCCTGCTCTGCTCTGCACTCATGATCCCAGTCTCTTGAAAATGGCAATTCCCAATTTCAGCTGAAGGCTCCCTGGATGCACTGCAGGTCATGTCTGCGATGTAGTTGATGACACCTGGCCCTGTGCTTTTGTTTTATTTATCAGCTATAGGTAAGATATTGCCTACATGGACCAAGTCCCTGTTTTGGCTCAAGCACCACCAATAGATTCAATAGCTACCTAGAGTTTTAAAGGGAAGACAACCACGTGGTCACTTGAGCAGATCCAGAAGCGAACCAGAGAAAAAATGGCTTGCCCAGCAAATTCCCAGCAAAACCCACACTGACAAAATTCATCCTTCCTCTTGCCTGCCTGCTGTAGGACTCAGGCCAACCAGCAAGGCACCTAACAAGGCCAGTTCGTAAAAGCTTGCACGCCTCCTGTAAACTAGCTAGTTATGACTAATAAATTCTCTTTCAAATCCAGTAGGTTTGTTGAATACATGTGCAAAGTTTGCCAACTGGCGGCCAAGGGATTTTGGGGGTGGAAACCCAAATCAACCCTTCACTCCCAATGAATCAATTCCAGCCTCGCTTGATTGAGTAACCTCGCATGCCTCTTCTCTTTCCCCATCACCGAAAGAGTATCCAGCGAGAGGGATTCCAGGGGAAATTAAGCCATAGAGAGGAAGTTTACCAACAGCTTTTGATTTGTACATTTCGAGTTTGATTAAATCATGGCAAAGTGCCCAAACCTGTGGCCGCGGCAGAGCGGCACATGAAACTTAACACGGGATTGTGGCGCAGAACGGAGGAGGGCTGGGAGCCGTGCAACCACCGCTGCCTTTCCGAGGACGCCTGTGCTCGGTGTTACTGCACCGAAAGCCGAATTTGCACGGTGATGTGCTGCTGACCATCTTCTGAACTCGCAGAGAGGATGAACGAACAAGGAGGATCGGGACTCGCTGTAGTGGATTTTCTCTTCTAAGATGCTGCTGGGGTCTCACAGCCCCCTGAAGGTGGTCACCAGCAATGAGCAGCGACCAGTGCAGCAGCACAGGGACCTCTCCACACTGTGAGGCCAAGCAAGGAGCCCCATGGGGATGTGGCCCCTTCTCTCCCCAGCCCTGCCACGATGTCTGCAATCCCGGCCAGCATCACCCGTCTGCCCCCGACCCCCTCCCCGCCGTGCGATGCCCAGGACCACGTGGCAGCACCAGAGCATCCGCTGGCGCGCCATTGCCGGAAACCATTCTGGTTATCACCCTTTGTACGAGGAGGAAAACATCTCCCAAAGAAGATAAACCGTTTCCTTATTTACTCGGTGCCAGAAAACATGATTCATAGACCCGAGGCTGATCCATCATCTGTCACTCCGGAGCGAAGCGATGAGCGTGCAGGCGTGGAAACTTGTTTTGCACGCCTCTGAATCACGCCGCGCTCCTGCTCTGACTCCGGCGACAGGGAGAGAAGCGGCTGCACTCCGACACGCGAGCTCCTTCCTCCCCATCTCACGCCGTGCGCTCTGCCCGACCGTACCCCTTTCAGGCTGCTGTACTTTGGTGATTCAAAATGAAAAAAAAAAAAAAAAGCCTAAATAATTAAAATGTCATTCAAGCCGATATGAGTCACTGCTACAAAAAATATCTTAAAAATTCTTTCAGGAGTGGGGGATAATTATATTCCTCCCTATCTATTGATTTTTCTCTACAATGCAGATGTCAGATTTTCCACGGTTTTTTTCTTTTCCTTTTTTTTTTTTTTTTTCCTCCCCAGAGCGAGTGTCAAGGAGGAACAAAGCGCTCTTTGAGACTTTTTCAGCCCAAAATTAATTCTGAAAAAAAATGGTACAGACAGGCCAATAGCACGGCAAGCGAGAAAAAGCCTGGTGACTCAAGCTATGTCTGCAAATCCTCTATTGATAACCACGCTGGAGAGAAGGGTGGGGTACAGGGCACCAGAGTTATAAATTTAGAGTCAATCTAAAGACCTTCTTTCTACATCTTCACAACAAGATAGCTGAAAAAGAAAAAAAAAAAATCAACAAAGGGCAACCCTAAATTCTGGGATTTAATTTTTCTCATGATATTAAATACTCAGAGAAAATCCAAATCAGTGCCTTGCACCTCACACACAGCTCCCTGCCAACCTACACTCCCCACAGAAATTGTGGTTTCAACATTTCGGAAAGCCCAACAAACACAAATGCATTTTGAAGACAAACCAGCCGCAATTTAGACCCCAGATTCATGCAAAAGGAAGCGGCATTCTGAAGTTAACATTGATAACAAAAAAAATGTTAAGGAGACTCATTCTTTTTCCAGACACAATAAAAAAGCTGCTTTCTAACATGGATCTGCACGCCCCTGTAGGTCTGCGTGTTCGTAACTCATGCAGAGATGGGAAAGCACCAGAAAGCCCGACGGGAGCCAGTCCCTCTTGGAGGGACCCAAACGAGGGGCAGACCCACGGAGGAACGAGGGTGGCTGCACCCACAGGCCCCAGCCCGTCGTGCTGTCCCCAAGCCTGGTGGCAGCCCTGAAGGTGCATGTTCCCAAAGCAATCGGTGGTTTTTCAACGATGTCGCTCTTTGGGCAGCTCTGCTTCGTGATAGATCCAAGTACCTAAAGCACTCAAATCCAGGGGACCCAACACATGGCTCCTTTACTGGTGGGACACTACAGCACCACAACAGTCCTGCAGCACACGTGAAACCCCCTCTGAGCTCCATGACAGTGCTTTATGACCTCTTCTCTCCAGTATGCCCTCAAATCAGGAGAAAATACCAAACTCCAAGAACATTTTTTTTTTTTTTAATTCAATGCATTTTCTGCACCTCAAGGCTCACGTTGTGGCTACTGAAATAGTCTGCATACTTTTAAATACATCTATAACTTACAAGCCCATGTCCTCAGGTGCAGCATCCCCAAGCCACGCTGGCAGCAATTAGGGTCAGAAGCGCCCAGCCCTCAGCACGAAGCCTCCCTCAAGCTCTGTAGCACCAGCACAGGACAGAGGAGCCGTTTTGCTTGGGCTGCAGCACGGTGTTGGAGTCTTTTCTTGTAGAAGTGCCAGGCTGGGAGGATGCGACAGGTACTAGTCGGCTTCTTGGAAACTCTTCTACAACTCTGACAGCAGCAAACCCAAGGCTTTAAAAAGAGCTTCTACCTCTCGTTATACAAACCTCTCATTAAATTCACAGCCGGTAATTCAAATCTCCAATTTCTTCCTTGCAAAGAGAAATAACGGGCTAGAAATACCTCTTCCTTAGCCAGAGAACGACAAGCTTCTGCTCATCAGGTGGCACTGCTGCTTGAGCAGCTTTGTTCTGTAACTTGAACATCAATTCAGAGCCCCGGCCAGCCTCATCGAGGTTCAGGCCTAAGATGCTGGGACTTAAGATGCTGGGACTTAAGATGTTGGGACTTGCCTGGTTCCTTGGTGCTGGCCGAACACCAGCACAGGGCTCCACGTTTTGTCCTGGATCGGCGGCACGGAGCAGCTCAACGCCTTGCCTCTGCATGCACGTCGACAGAAAGAAACAGCTGCATATATATATAAATTTATATATATAAAGCATCTATCACCATATTGATAAACGCTCTTTGGAAGCACTCTGATGGCAGGGGTAAGAACAGCTTCTTTCGGAGCTACTCGAAGAGCAGCAGCTCCAGGTGACAATTCAATTCTTGCACACCATCACGGCAGGATGTGGATGGAGGGAACGTGACCAAATAAACAGCCAACAAGGCAAAGAGAAGGATGCTCTCATCTGGTGGGTTTGCCGTGCTGGGAGCAAGGCGACGTGGTGGAAAAACTCAACCAGAGGCACCAGGAAAGGTGAGAGCAAAGCATCCCGACTGCAGGGCTCGGGGACCGAAAAGCGCCTTCCTGAAAGAGAAGTCACTGGTGTTGATTTTTGTTTTGTCTTATTTGTTGTTGCTTTTTCCCCCTGCTACCAGAAAGACCCTTTGAGAAACTACCATGGCTGCATCAGCGTTTGATTGACTTTGAAGACGAGCTGTAAGGAGTGGGTGAAAGGGATTTTGAAAAGTACTTGGCATTAACGGCTCCATGCCTTTTAAAGCCACTGAAGGAACAACAAGTCTTCCTGCCAAGGGCTATTACTAGACAAATGGAGAGAGATCAGAGGCACAAAGGAGGTTGCCAAGGAGTCAAGTGTGGGATCCCTGCAGAGAGGAGGAGGCTGCAGCTGGGACGGCAAAGGTCAGAACATTGCAGACATCATTTTCCAAAAATTCCCATGAAGCCCCAGCGCCCGAGTCAGGAGTCTGGCCCTTCCTATGAATAATGAGAAAGCCATAAAAGAAAGCTCCCTTTCTTCCCTCCTACCCACGCTAATGTAATAAAACAAATTAGAATAATTATTCTCAATTTCAGAGCCATAATGCCCAGGATCAGGGCACGCTTGTCACTGAGATGACAACTACATCCGTTTGATTTTTTTTTTTCTTTTTTATTATTTACAAAGATATCCTAAATTCCAACTTTTATTTCATTACATCTAATGCAATTTTACTACAGGCATCCAGATTCTGTTTGCTTCAAAGTCTTCATTATTTTTGCCAGAAAGTTCATCTCCCTTATTAGCTAATCACATCCCCACCCTTTCCAGTAACCTTTAAAATGCCACCCACGTTATGACACTTAGCAGAATCCAAGCAAAAAAAAAAAAGAGTTCAACATAAGCCACTTAGTTTCTAAAATAATTCGCTGCAGTGGGTTAAAAGAAACATTTATTCTAATTGCAAAAAAAAAAAAAGTAATAAAAAATAAAGAATTAATACCTAATGATATCCACAAAATCTGGAAATAATTGATCCCTTCTCTGTGAAAACACATCTCAGTGTGAGAGACGGCAACATTTAGCAGGAAACAATGATGAGAATTGAGCGGAAGAATTTATTGCTAATTATTATAAATCTTTTTGCACTATTTCTCCCCTAAGACGGCTACCTTAAATGATCTTTTTCTTCCCCTCTGTAAGGCACAAGGGAAAACATATCTTTTGTGTACACTTGAAGAACCAGAGGATTTAAATTATTTTGTAAGCCTCTGCCTGCCAAAAACCTCTCAGGGACTGCTCTGTTCTGCAACCCGTGGCAGCAACTCCTCCTTGGGAGGCTTTGAGCAGCCCGGGGAGGCAACACTCTGACTCAGGGCGACAAAATTTGAAAAAATAAAATAAAATAAATAAAACCTTTGCTTAAAATTAATGTCGGGCGTTTGAATACTATGGATTATGCCTGGCAGGGACTTCCACATCCAGGCAGCCCGGGTGGTGTTAAGAGGGCGAGCGCTGCTGTGGCATCAGTAGCAGGGCAGTGGGAGGCTGAGGTTTTGGGGCCAGGTCTGCACAACCACCCGCGTCCTGCAGCAGTCGTGGGGCTGGGGACCCAGATTTGGGTTCCTTTCCGGACGTTTTGGTGCACGCTGATCAGACTCTGGAGGGGGCGGCTCTGGGGGAAGGATGTGTGAAAAGAGAGCGGGCGGCAGCGAAGAAGAGAAGGGGCATGAATTAATTCCCTAAATTAAGAATTTCCTATACGCTGACATATCCGGTATAACAGGGCATGGTGGCAACAATTCCATATGGAGGGCTCCCAAATACAAGGCCAGTGGGGGAAAATAAACTCTTCCTTCCCTGCATCACCCTGTCTCCAGCCATCTCCTGGCAATGCTGCAGCGGCGCTTTTGGCCATCCAGGAGGTTGGTGAGCGGGGAGCATCCTGGAGGGGTTTTAAGGGCATTAAGACAAGGACATGGGCCATGGAAACCACGGAGATGAGGGGATGGGAGTGGAGGCCAGGGCTTGGCCGGCAGGTCACAAACCCGAGGCTTTGCCTTCAGCTGCCCACGTGTGCTGCCCGGGGCCGGGGGCTGAGCGGCACCGACCCATCTGCACTCAGACCCCGCCGCGCCCTCCCAGCTCCAACACCTGGCGCACCAGTGATGGATTGGCAGCTTTAAATCTGAATTTCCTTGCTTTGGGCACTTTTAAATTAAAGTGGTAATGTGCTTTAAATCCTGTTTCCCTGCTTTTCCACTACACTCTTCAATCCCTTCCTCCAGAAACTAATCAAGATGTCTCAGACTCACTTATACTCTCTGCTCCAGCCACCTTCCCTGGTAACTTATTCCATATGTCTGTGATCCTTCGCAAGACACAGCTCCACCTTAATTCCCTCTTTGCTTCCAGTTTCCCAATGTGCAGTTCCACCCCTGGCTCTTGAATCCCCACCACATCCCCAGTGCTGACAATTATTTGTACAGGACGTCACATCATCGCGCTCTGCAAACGGCACCTAATTAGTCCTTTGACTCTGCTAACGTAAGCATCTCAGCAGCGCTGCGTGCTCATCACCGTCAGGGCACTGCAGCCTGATCCTGATGCAAAACAAAACGCTTATTAGAAACCTCAGGGAAAGGCCTGGCTCTCCGTTAGCAGTCCAACACGGCTGGGCTGCACGTGCATGAGCTCACGCAACACGTGCCCAAAAGCCTCGCTGCTCACGGAGCACCCACGTCCTGCCTGATGTCAGCAGGGGGAAAGGTCCCAGGGAAGAGGCACAGCAGAAGCCGGTGCCACGCACGCAGATGGTTTGATGTGCCCGGTGCCATCCCGTGTGGAGGGGAGCTGAACCTCCAGCATTGTGCCCAAGGAGAGGTGGCAACCTGGCCCCAGAGGAGCCGGTCCTTCAGCCTGGCAGACGCGGTCCCCTCGCCTTTCTCAGCAGCCCTGTGTTGCATTCATTCACCCTCACACCAGAGCCAAAATAAAAAACCTTGTGCCAATTTTAATGAGTCCCCCCAGGCAGATCTCCTACCTGTGGGGCTGCACAATGACCCCAAACCCAGGGAGTAACGGGAAGGTGCCTGTCAGCTTCCCATCCCCTGCAGGAACACACTGGACATGCCTTCCCCCTCCCTCGCTGGCCAGGCCTGGGAGCGCCCCGCATCAGCAGCCCTGGCTCTGCTCCCAGAGCTCCTGCTGCCAGAGCCCCCGAGCAGAGCAGGCAGACCCCAGCCCCAGCCGTGACCCTTCGGTGACAGTGAGCAGGGACGGCTGCTCCTAGAGCGCAGCTCCGTGCCAGCAGACAGGCGCAGCAGGCTTGCGAAGAGAAGAGAGGGAGGACCTCGAGGCATTTAACCTCCTTGATTGCTGTTTCTGACAGATATTCACACTGACACTTGCTCAGAGCACACACTTGGATGGGATCCGTGCTGTGAGCGCAGCGGTTACAAGCTCGGCTGTACGTAATACAGGGAATTGCAGGCTCCACGTTCGTGTCCCACAACGAGGGAGGCTGGGAGGGAAGAGGCACAGGAGTTGGCTCTAGCTGGAAAGGACGAAAATCCACCCAAACCAAAGCCTGGCGTCACCGCTGGGCACTTCCAGAGGGACTGCCAACACGGCAGCGATGCGGACGTGTGCCCCGGCCAGCAGTGAACGCTCGGGCTCCTTCTGCTGCCAGGAAGCTCAGCCTCAGCTGCTGCCCCTCGTCGGCCGCCAGCCCGACCTGCCCCGGAGGCACTTTGTGAGCTTCACGTTTTACAGGATGAGACCAGCCGTAAAGGGATAATGACATTTCCACGCTGCTGCTTCTCGCTCCAGCTGCGCAGTCGCAGCCCGGCGGCGACGCCGGGAGACAGCGACAGCTCATGGTCCCGGGGGCTGCCTCGCATGGCTGCCCCCAGCCCGCACCCCTTAAAAGCTTCCCTGTGTGCTTCCAACATCTCCCAGCCTCAAACGATGTGCAGCAGGCAGCACACGTACAGTCCCATATAAAACACCCCCATATAAAACACCCCCATCCCCTCTGCTCTAAGAGCTGGCGGTTGTTTAATGCTCCCCCCGTTACACCAGAGAGGTGACGGTGCAGGGACAGGGCCTGGCACACAGCTGAGCTTGAACCAGCTGCGGGGCTTTTGGCAGCACCACCAAGGGGCCCCAGTGCCTCGCTGGCACCAGCACAGCATCCCCAGCCCCGCTGGGGGCCCTTTCCCTGCCTGAGCCCCCGCATCACGCAGCCTGGCACTGCCCCAGCGCTGCCCACCCCATGCCCAGAGCAGCTTTCCTGGGGCACCGGCTCCTTGCTTTGCCCCAAGAGCTGCTTCTGCCCTGTCCCGTGTTAACGTCACGCTCCTCCAGCTCCAGCTGGCAGAGGCGATGCTGTGCTCGGGGTGAGAGCTGGGCGCAGAGCGCAGCTTGTTTCTGTCGGCTGAGCTGACAGCGAGATGTGCTGCTTGGAGGGAACAGCCCCTCGCTTAACTACCTCTTGTCAAAAAAAAGCCCTCTGGTATGAGGCTTGAGGAGTGATGTGTAATAAGCGGAGCGCTCTGGGGAATAATCAGTGAGGAAATCATCAAAGCCATGTCTGCAGTGAAAAGCGTCAGCCTCTACAAGCCAAGATCCAGCGCGGCGCAAGCCAAGCCGCAGCCCGGCTCCCGCACAGCCCAGCCGCGGCCTCGCACCACAGCGTGCCGGGGCTCCCGTGGCGTCAATGCTTGCCAGGGCTCCCCCGAACCCCACCTCGGTCCCAACACTGCTGCCCCTCTCCACGTGTGCTCTGTTACCCGCTTTTATCAGCGTTACTATAGCTACGCACACAGGTGCTGACGAAAACCCAATTCTCACATTTCTGAGCATGTACGCACGGCAACCTTCCTTTGACACTCAAACTAATGAAGAAAAACTGTGTTTTATGGCTTACGTATGCAACAGCTAATGACTTTCGGGATCCAAAGAGCTACTAGGAAGTACCAGAGGTGTGCTGTGGGCAATTCAGCATCTCAGGGCTGCTCCCCAGCCTCCCGGTGCTCAGCAGTACAGGATCTGTGCTCCCCCGGTGCGTGGCTCTGGCCGGCTGCAGGTGATGGCACAAAACGTACAAATGACACTGCTCACCTGCTTTCACAGCTCTTGCAAAATGAGAACAGGAATTACATCTGCTGAACAGAGCGCTAGCTGCAAATCACAGCTGCAGGTAACAGGGCAGCTCACGAGCAGTACTGCTGCCTGCCAGAAAACAAACAAGGACCAAATCAAGGCGCACTCATCTCGAGGCAAAGCCCAGGGCGCACTTAGTGCCGTGGATGACCATAGCCCGGGTAAACCAGCAGCTCCCTCCAAAAACACAAATCCACACAGCACAAGCGTGCCTTGGCTTTGAAAGGCCAGGGAGAGCACGGGAGATGCTGAGCCAGGGGAGCTCAGCTGCTCCTCACACAGGTCCCGTTACTGGGGCTCAAAACCTGTGGTCAGGCTGAACATCTGCCAGCACCCCAGAGTCCCTGGAGCCCCGAGGGGCTGGGGGAAGAGTCCAACCCAGGTGCCACAAGCAGCCTGGGGAGCCAGAGCAGCACGCAGACCGCTGTGCCATCCGCAGCCACACCGAGCTCTGCAGGGAACGGAGCAGCGGGAGCACACCCTCAGCCTGATGAAAAACACAAGTACTTGAGAGGGCCGAGGCTCTGCGAGCGCAGCATCGTGCCTACAGCATCTCTCCAGGCAGCTGTGGGTGTCAAAACACCCAATTACCAGCAGGCAACACCCCGGGCTGCTCCCCTCGGCAGGCTGAGAGCAGCTCACAGGCTGAGCACGCGCCTCTGCCTACCCAGCCCACCTCATCACTCCTGGTGCTCTGCATCTCCCAGGCCTGAAGACAGCAGAGCCAGAGCCACAAGCAAAGCGATGAAGGTTTCAAGTCGCAGAGTACTCCTGCGGCACATCGGCGGCATCAATCTGTTTGCATCACTTATTTCCGAACACACGGCTCGCACACAAAGGGACCACTATTCTTTTGCCTCTGCATGTTCCTAAGAAGCATCCGTCTTTACATCCTGCGCTAATGGGTTATTAGGAACATCAAACATATAGATTGAATCACATAATTACGCCTTTTAAAAAGTCAGCAATATTTGAGATCAGCCCAGCACTTGCTGCCAATCAAACCCCAGCAGCAGAGCCTGAATGCACGCCTTGCCTTGCACAGGAGCGCAGGAGGGATTATTTTACTTCTCATTTGCTGCCTCTCTCCTAACAAAGCCCAGCCTGCTCACAGGGAAGTCGTGCACGACGAAGCAAGATCTGGCCACAAATACTTTTCCAGAGACCTGCACAGTTTTGCAGGGAAGAGGGCTTGGGGCTGCTCCTGTTCCATGCAGGACGTGCACCACGCAATGGGATGCTCTGACCACGAAGCCTCATGTTACTCATTTCAGACCCCATCAGCTCTTGATTTGTGAGGAAACACTTCCTCTTTTTCTCAAAGATGTTGCTATTCTGGGACACAGACAACGGCAGGTCTGGTATTTTAGAGGTGGATAGCAGTGCACGTGTCCCGGGGTGCTGGGAGGGGTAGCCAGGACGCTGCAAGGCTGGCACCGTGGTGGAGCTGGAAGCGCCTCCCTCCTTACAGGGAGGTTTTTTGGTACCTAGAAGCTACTGGACTTGATCATCTGTCTTTTCCCTCACAGAGGCTGCAACGGACATAGGCGCATCAGCATTTGTTCCCACAGAAACCCCTAGTGCTTTAATGCAGTCTCCAGTTGCTGGAGCTCTGCACAGAAAGAATTCCCAAATCTGATACAATGAGGAGAAAAAAAAAAGAAAAAAAGAAGGGAGGGCTGAAAAGCGAACTCCACACCCTCGTCCTGTTCATGATACAGAAGCTGACTTCAAAAAAAGGGGAGTTTTGGGATGGGAACCTGAGGTCCTTCCTGGGAGCCATCACATTGCAAAAACCAGACACGCTGGCACATTTAAGGTGAGTTTCAAAACTGCTTATGGCATTGCTCACCCACCATCCGGCACAACACAAGAGACATAAAGATGTCCTAAGGGAACGCTGCAAGCTTGGAGGATGGCATTTTACAAGGAAAACCTTACCCCAGCCAGCTCAAGAGCCCCTGGAGAACTGTGCAGGGAAAGTCAAACTTTCTGTGCCAGACAATCACTGCCAATCCCTCCCCTGGGAAACCTTCCTTCGGCCCCCATTTGTGCGCATGGTTCAGCTCCTGCCCAGATTAGTGAAGAAATCAAAGCCTGCCTTAGAGCAGGTGCACCTGTGCTGCAGGAGGATATTTCGCTTTCACGCATTAAACTTGCGTCCCGGTGCCTGCAAGCGTCATTACCCTGGCGGAGAAGGAAATGTACACGTGTTTGGGCCCCAAAACATTAAAGATCCCATCAATCACCGATTTCCACTTGCTTGCATAGATCCCCATTTAATGACCTTTCCATGTTTTACTCTCCCATGCCTGTTACTTACATATCAGCAACCAAGACAGACAAAGGACTCAAGGGGTGGCATCTCTTTTGCAGAGGGCTCTTCCCAAAATAACAGGAGAGTTATTACTCTCTGGATAAAGCTGAGGGGCAGCACAGAGATAACAATAACAAAGACCTTTCATGAGCGTGATTTTCCTTTACATCAAACCTGTCCCATAATTCAGAGCATATATAACAAATTAACAGGAGCAGAGCAAAGCGCAGTCAGAATCCCTTTGTAATAGGAAAGTGGGATATAAAGTTGATGATCATATAACTTAAGGTTAAGAAGGCATCCCTGCCCATGGCAGGGGGGTTGGAACTAGTTGATCCTTAAGGTCCCTTCCAATCCTAGCTGTTCTACATGTATGATTCTACAATAAATCATTTAATCCATCTCTACTGCCCCACAGCAGGGACAGATCTATTCAATTAATATAAAGTATAATTTTTTTTTATTTAATATAAAGTATAAAGTAAGAACTGCAGGAATCAATCCCTCCAGCTTTAGGAAGCAGAGAAAAATCAGCAACCTTACATGACAGGCAAAGAAGCAAATGCAACCAAGAGTGAGTTGTGAAATACCAGTGGTGTGACGTATACAAAAAAAAAAAAAAACAAACAACAAAAATCCTGCTGAACTGTCGTAGGCTGGGCAGTGCCTCTCTGACGCAACAAGCCCGCAGCATGCTTTTTCCAAGAATATCTGCTGCAATAGCACAGTGCCCACTAACGAAGCTGAAAAGCAGGTGACACTGAGGTTAACACATACAAAGTTTGTTCGTTATTTAGAGGATAACTAAGAGCTTACTGAGCTTGCCCACAGATTGAAGCACTTTAAGAGCTGGGATAAGAGAGGGGCTTTAGAGAACACAGACACAGGAATGTCCCACCCGCCCACAATCCTACAGCAGTGATCCTCGGATGAGAATTTTGGGATATTTTGAAGAGTCCAACACGCAGATGCAGATCACAGGATAATGCCCCTGCCACACCTTTACTTTAACAAAGATGTGTCAGTTCCTGACAGATCCTTTTACAACCTACTTGGGAATTTCCACTGGCACTTGGACAGTAACACACCAATTGTTCTCTTTGAAATCACGGAGCAGAGAGTGACATTTCAGTAAAGCACACACAAAGAAAAAATAACTCAACATAAAGCTCCTGGTTCCTGGGAATTACCCACTGGATTTGCAGGCAACTTATCAAAAAGTCACAATGCCCAGGTCTTAAACTTCACTTTAATTCCTTTTAAAGAGCCAATTGCAAGAACAGCACCAACACATCGACACGTATTCTTACTCCCATATTAGTGTTTGCTTTAAGAAAGACAAACAAGAAGTTTAAAGACTCAGTGAAACAGAGCATGAGGCATTTCCTGCTACAGGTTCTGCCCTTATAACCAAAAAAATAAATCCTGAACTAGAGGACTGTGATGTGTTGTGCCGACTTACCGCTCCAAGCATGATCCTGAAGATCAGCCACCGAAAGCCCCAGATGACGATGCCGGAGGGAGGCGTGGAGGGGGGCAGGCGGGAGAGGGTCCAGAGCGGGCAGAGGAATATCGCCAGGAAGCCAGTCTCCAAGAGCTGCGATTCCCATCCTGTGGTACAGGCATGTGAGAAAGAAAAATGAAAATATTTATTGTAAGCGTCCTATCAATTATCCTTTAACAAATTTAAAATACACAAATAGGAAAAAAAAACTGCAACGCTTTTGAAATTTGACTTGAGGCAACTTGGCTGCCAATTCTGTTCTAATTCACACATCACACGCTGCCTTCGCTATATGAATTCAGATGCTTTAAGCAACACCATCAACTCCAGAAAAATACATCGCTGTACATCAGTAAATGCATTTCCCACCAATTCCATAGTTAATTTCCAAGTCTGTATTCTCACAGAGTCACAGAATGGTTTGGGTTGGAAGAGGAACCTGAAAGCTCATCTAATTCCATCCCCTGCCATAGACAGGGACACCTCCCACCACATCAGGCTGCCCAAAGCCCCATCCAGCCCAGCCTTGAATACTTCCAGGGATGGGGCATCCACAGCTTCTCTAAGCATGCGTTATCTTTGTTTTTCCACTCTGACAGCACCGATGACGTGCACCTACACTTTGGACTGTGCTGTTTTTCCTTCAAGAGCACGCGCCGACACTTGTGTTGTTTATGTGGTTATTTCATTCAACAAGAACCAAGAGAAAGTGCATGTCCTACTGCAAAACAAAAGAAAACGCAGCTTAAGTGCCCTGGGAATTGGCAAAGTGACCCAGGAACATGAGTGATCAGAGCCAGTGGTGTTCTGGCTGTGACCGCTGCTGCAGGGAAGGAAGCCCACCTCTCGCTGATGGGCTCCTCGTTTATTCATCAGTGCCTCCACCCCTAGCGCAACCAGAAGCCTGTAATTATTCTACCCTAAAAATACAGAAAGTGGAAATGCAGCCAGCATGCCCCCAAGCCTTTGCAGTAAACCTGCTCCGAAATCTCCTCGTGTCACACACCATTGTCTAAAACCGGCAGCGTTTGATGAATGCACATGGAAGGTTTTCCTCAAACCTGCTACACCCCAGACACTGATGAATGACATCTCTGCTGGCCTGTGCAGCACCATCCCGCTGGCTGCCCTGGATTCATGCCACGAGCCAAAAAGGGCAGTCTTCGTCTTCAAAAGAGGATGATTAAAGTTGCATTAGGTCGTATTCATCATCAGCATTAATGTGCAACCAGAAGCTTTGGATCTTTAATCACGAAGAAAAATCATAATGAAAAAAGTCCAAATCATCCATCAAGCCAGTTTCACACACTACTGGATTTGGCAAAAGGACTGGAGTTAATACCAGTGTGTCTGAGATCAAAGCACAGGCGTGTAGCAACACAATAACCCGATACCTGTGACAACACTTTGGAGAAGACAGGCTATAGCCCATGTCATGCAAATCTGCATTTTGCATTTTATTTCTCCAGCACGGCAGACAGTATAAATATTGAAATGATTGCTCTGGAAGAGCCAGAACATTGCATTTATGTTTTGACAGGTGAAATTCAACCTCCCCTACATCAAGTAACAACATGCTGCTGCCAAAACCAAATTCAAATTCATTACACCAACTTAATCCCACTTCCAATCGCACACTTGAATTTTCAAATATTTTTGTGCAATACAATTGCACTCCGAAGACGTTAAAAAATGCTAAATGCCTAAAAGAGGGCAATTCCTGAAAACGCAGCAACCTCGTGAGAGCCATTTAGGACACTGATATTCTTACCTACATAACTGCATACAATAAACCAGACAGCACCCATGGGTTGTTCATAGCCATGCTTTTTCCAAGACACTCTGCTAGTTGTAAAGTGGAAGAAACATTTTGGTCCGCTAAAACTGTCTCCCCCAGCTTGGAAAAGACGACTTATCAGAGGAATTAATTTGTTCCAGCTCCAGTTTGAGATACCTGAAATGCACATGTTTTTTTAAACGTGTGATGTGACTTTGTCGCACAAGGAAAACTACACTAAATTCGCTTTAAAATATGAAATAGCTGTAATGGAATTTCCTTTTTAAAAAAAAAAATGCAAAAGGTTCTTTAAATCAAAATGCATCTAAAAAAAATATTGTACTTAAAACAGCTATTAAAAAATCTCCACTCTTCCTCCATACATCCTGTGCTTTCTAGAACAGATACTCCAACTGCCAAAATTAGCGCTTCTGGGAGGAGAAGCGAAGTATATTGTTATAAAAGCAGCTGCACCAGGAAAGCAATGGCTAATACAAAATGTGAAAGGTTAATTGTTACTAAACCCAGCCACAAATAGCAGTTATGGGTCTAACTGGCACCAAAGTGGTAGTATATCTCACGCGTTTCTGCCTGCACAAGAATCCCACTGTTATCAGCGTTTTCATATGGTAATGACCGTGTCCCCCCGCAGACACACGCTATGCACACTGGATGGCTGAGTAGGAAGGCAGGAGCCTCCACATCCCCAAACGGCCTCTGGATCCGCAGCCGTGCCTCCCTTCGGAGAGCAGCATCGCCCCTCTCCACGCAGGGCACAGGGACATTTTCGCTATTTTAATTTTAATCCAAACTCCCAGGAAGATGTCTGCTGAAAGAGCACTGCAGGATCAAGCAGACCCGTGCCACATTTCTTGTGCATGGCACGGGTCACCCCAGCACGCCGAGACCCACGCGTGTGCACGTGCGTGGCAGAAGCGAAGCCGAAGCCTCCCTGGTATGCGGCTGGCCTCAAAGGCTCATCAGTTCAGCCTGCACCTGTGCTCCTCGATCCAAAGCGACAAGTTGGGATCCTGGCACCACCACCCGGCTGCGAGTCCAACAGCACGATGTGACGTGCCAGCCAGGGGACAGCTCAGCGCGGCGCGAGGAGCGCGGCACACAGTGCTCCCCAGCTGTTGGTGGAAGCCTCTTAAATTACCCGCTGCTGACAACGGGGGCTGGCAGCGGGTGCAGCTGAGCCGGCACCAAACAGGGTTTTTGCTGCAAGTGCAGCCAAGGACAAACTACGGTCACGGCAGCGTTTCAGAAGTCTCTGTCTAAACCTCCTCCGCTTGCAGCTAGATCTCGTTCGGCTCCAGCCGTGCACGGCGATGGGCAGATTTGTTAGCACGGATGAGGCTTTGGTGCTGTGTGCTGCTGTCCTTCACTCCGCTGCTGACTCTCGTATCAGATCACACCAAGTTCCTGCTAAAAAACAAAAGTCTGAGATGCAGACATGCACGGAGAGCCTCTGATTTATTAACGGCCCTCTTCCTGATGCACTGAGCAACCACAGCTGGTAATGTGGTCATGCAGATCAATTTTCCATGCTAGCACGCCTCACCCGCGCAGTCACAGCTCCTGCCCTTGGCTGTGGAAGCCCCTCTGCAGCCTCCATCCATCTCCTCCTCGCCCACAGCGGCCGCCTACCCACTGCCACCGCTCTCCCCTTCCCCATTTGACTCACCTCGCCACCAGAAATGAAAATGGGAGAAGGTTTTGCAGCCTCTCCAGTTTTTCCATGGCCTCTGGATATTAAAATTTCCCTTCCCTTCTTACTCTGCACCTCATCCATCCAGCTGCTCATACAACAACCAAGCTGGCCCCGACCTCCCCGAGATCTGTCTCTCTCCCCCAAAGTCAGTCTTCTACTTCTGTTTGTGTTTTAGCTTAAAACTACAGGCTGGGCTGAGCCTTCAGCTCAGACAAAAATGTCAGACAAACGTGAACTGTTTTTAGCAGGGACTCCTCCATGACTATAGGTTGTTATTCTTATAGCTATAATCATGTGCAAATAAAGTACTGTCTGATGCTACTCCACAAGCACTTGTGGATAGGATTATCCAAAATGCTGGGAGCATCCCATTTTCTACTACAACTTACTCACCACAGCCGTAGCCAGAGCACAGAGCAGAAAGCAGGGGGAGCTCTGCCCCATCTCACCCTCACCCTGGTGTAAGCTGATGCCAGAAAGCAAGACTGCAAGACCCACCAACAGAAACCCCCAAGTTTCTACCGCTGACTTACAAATAGTTCTTGTTGTCTGCTCCCTAAAGCTTCAAACTCAGCCCCCTTGCAGTCTTAGGAAGGTTCGAGGCCATAACCATGTGGCTGGACTTTGCCACCTTTCACTGACACTTCTGAGGCTCACAGAGCCTGGAGGTGCTGCAGCTCCTCCGAGGAATCACCCAAGTCATCGCACCTCAGCAGGGAAGACTGCAGGAAAAGCGGTCTCAAAACTTAGTTGATCACGTGGCTTTCCTTTACAAATGGATTTTCCCCCCTCTTTTTTCTGACAATTGGGCGGTGTTGAGATGTACTGGGCCAGGCAAAGGAGCCCGACACAGCCGCATCCTTCATCCCCACCGAAATACTGGGAGCCTCACACCAAGCTGCGGGAAATCCCAGCCCCGACATCTTTGGGACAGCTCTAGCAATGCGAAAGCACTGCCATGAAGGAATTATTACCATGACCTGTGAAGACCTAAAGGGGGAAAAAGTCAAGTAACCCAAATAATGCCCCAATTTTGGGAGCTGAGGGCAGGCACTCGGTGCTGGAGGCTTTCACAGCACCTGTACGACAGCCACAGAGAAACCAGCACAAAATGGGAACTGAGCACCAGTGCCAGTAACGGAGCAGCAACCTCTCGCCTGCAGTGATGCTGATTTACCACCTACAGTGACACTTCCCTAGCATTTTCGGAGTGAAACCTATTTTTACAAATGGCAGCAAACCCCATGGTCCTTAGAGGCATCGAGGTCACCTCAGCAAGGCAACTCGCATCCTCCAAGCTCGAAGCAATTCATCCTCACGCCTGGGCTGAAACTCGGGGCTCACCTCGGCCCCCCATCCCTCCGGCCCTGGCGCACACTGATACTGCTGGGAACGAAAGGGTCACGTTGTTGACCCACCTGCTCCTGTTTTCTTCAGTTGGATCTAGTCAAATTTCAGCAGCTGCAGCGCGGCACAATGCGCCATTGTTATCTCCCGCGCAGCAGGAGAGGGAGCCAATTTTTTTTTTTTTTTGAAAAAAAAATAAAAAAAATAAAAAAATAAACTGCCAATGGTGGCTGCACTTGCCTCACACGCGTTGCGAATGTTTGTTCCATGCTCCTAACTTGATGCAGCAAAATCCAGAGTTTGGCATTTTCTGAGGTCTCCACCGGGGAGGGAGCGCGGGGAGAAGTGGAGAGGTGCTGGGGGGGCACAACAGGAGGCAAGAAGGGGAGATAGGGAAGCAATAATAAAAAATAATAAAAAAGCTTTCCCGTTTTTCTTTTTAGGGTTTTCAAACGTTTTTCTTCAAAATTAAATAAAACCATTCATCCAAATTCTCAGCTAGGAAATTTAGCTCAACATCAAGTGATCTCTGGAGTCAAAAACCATTTGAAGGAGGAACTGTGAGAGCCTCCACCGTGCTGCCTCACCAAGTTCTTCAGCAGGGAGCATACTCCTTGGCAGAAACATCTGATGTGCTGTGGAAAACATTACTGGTACTTAACATGTAGAAAAAAAGTCAATTTGGTATGAACAGTCTCCAGAAAAGTCCAAAGCAGCACCATTATGGCTCCCTATAGAGGGTATTATTTCTAACGGAATATAGATTATGTAGCATTATATCATTAAGTTTCCAATTTTCATCTTTATTATTTACCGTCAAGTACGTGATGAAAAAAACATCCAAGGGATCGCAGCTTGCCCGCGGCTCCCGAGGAAAGCCACGAGAAGCCCTCCCCACCCAGCCCAGGGCTGCACCTTCAGCTTCCCGCGCCCCCGGCCAGGTTTCTGTTTGCACGTCCAGCAGGGGAAAAAGCCACGAGCCAGAGGCCAGAGAGCTGGCCAGACGAAAGGCCCAAAGATAATAAAGGTTCTTATTTTCAATTCATCTATTCTTCTGAGAAAAAAAAAAAAGCAGTTGATCAAAACCAAAGAACAATACCTAGCTGTAGTATCCACAGCTCAGAATTTATTTTATTTTTGTTTCTTTCTATAATATGGGTTAAGGAATAACAGCAAACTGCTTCTCCTTGTACACATCAACACCCAAAATTTATAGAGGGCACGTCTGCACGGCGCAGACAAATGCTCCTACGATGTACACACATTTTATAGCTTGCAGCCAGCACACAGAGGAGCCGCAGCGCGGACAGCGCAGCTGTCCCCCTATGAATATTGGGTGTCACACTCGCTGGCAGCCAGCGCAGGGAAGATACCCAATACGGACCGACTCGCACTGGAATCAGATTAACCGCTCCTGAGCCTCTCCTCCCTACCTCCCTGAAATTCGGTATGATAGAATTTAAGCTGTAGCGTTAAAACACCTGTTGAAAATAGCATTGGATACGTTGATGGCTTCAGGATATTCTGGTTAAGGGCTTCAGCCTGCAAGCACTCGTCGCAACCAGCACGGGCAGTCCCACTGATGGAGCCAGACCCACGGCCAGGCACGAGCACGGTGCTGAGCACCCAGATGCTGAGCTCCAGCACGTTCCCTGGGCACCCGGCTGCTCCTTCCCGAGCTTCCCCTGCCTCCTGCTACTGATCTCCCGCTGGCAGAAATACAGCTCGGGTTGGGAAATGCACTGAACCGGGCTGACAAATACTTTAATAAGTATGAGTGCCCTAAAGGAGCTAGGTCAGACCCAGCCCTCTTCCAATTGTGAAAGAGAAATCAAACGAACAAATGAAAAAAAACACACACCCAGGGAAGATAAGCATTTCTCCTTTTTCCTTACTTAAAAAAAAAAAAAAAAAAAAAAGGAAAAGAAAAGGAACTGTAAATCATTACAACTTTCATCACTCATAGCAAGAACTTCCTCTAAGGAAAGCAAAGGTCCTAACTTTACAGAGCTGCATCGTTTTGAAGTGCCTTACCAGTATGTCCTCTGCTAAGTTAAAATGCCCTGCTTGTCAGCTAACTACAAGCACCATTTTTTATCTCCAGCATGAAATAACGTCCAGACTAAAATCCACGGGAAAATTATCACCAGTACCAACTGGGTTTGGCTTAAATGCAGGAGATCCACATGTCTTAGCTACCACCTGCTGCAATGCGATGAGCAGAGGAGCAGAGCAGGCTCACCAGCCAGCCCCTGGGACCAACACGGGACTGGGAAGGATGGGGCAGAACCCCCGGGAGCAGGATCTGCTCGCTGCGGTGCCGTGTCAGGCAGAGCACACAGCAGTTCAATGCATGCAGCTTAGACTACAGAAGGGAAGCCTTAAAATGCAGCGATATTGGGCAAATCACTTTGCTGTGCAGCAGTTCACATTGCCATCAGTCGTGTTGTGCAGCCCAGAAGCACCGTGTGCTCTGCGAGGCAGCGCCAGCAGCTGTCCTTCCCTTTTTATTTATTTTTTTCCTTTTTTCTGCGGTCATTCCTCCTTTTCCAGAAGGACTACAAAACTATCCAGGCGGCAGAGACTCAGCCCCTTCGCTCTCTAGCTTTCCAGATATCACTGAAAAATTGAGTTGCAATAAAGCAACATGCAAGAAATGTTCAAGTTTGTGTCAAGTTTAAAAGGTTTCCCAGGGCTCCCTATGGACAAGATTCCTGGCAGTTCCTAATAGATACACCAGATCTCCCCGCAGTTGCAAAGTCATTCTATAAACATGAAAAACCCACTAATAATGTCACAGGGCAGTTCTGGATATCTTCTATTGGCGAGAGCAGACACGCAAGGCTTAACTTGGAAATAATTTAGGTCTTCCGATCAACCACCAAAAGCTAAGCCCAGGGCAGCAGCGCTGCGTACACATTTATTCACAAGCATTTTCCAAAATCACAGCTTGCATCTCAGAGCTCTGAAAGACCAACTCTTCGCTAACCTAAAGCACTGTGTTTTTCTTTAAAATTTTCCGAAATCCCTTGTACAGGCTGTGTGAACGGCCACCTGCAGCTGGAGCCATGGATGTGTCCCAAATGGTGAAACTCCAGCTCCGCACAGCTTCTGCGCTCTGCATCTCCTCTGCTACGGTGGGAGAGAGCCCAGAGCGGGTTCCTCTGACTTGTCAGCGACCAAACACCTGAGACATACAGCAAAGATCTCCTTCCAAGTGATATTAAGCAGAAAGTCGTAACTTTAAGACTTGAAAATACCGCGCAGCAACGAGTATGCTTCATTCTGAAGTGACCCTCCTCCCCCCCCAACACAACCCCAAGTGCAAAAGATGCTGACCTCAGAAGCACATCTTAACCTGGGCTGAGAAAGGAGGAGAGATGATTAAAAAAGGAAGAGATCAGCCCGCCACAGTTCTGAAGAAAAGACAATGAGGGAAGAAAATGATTTATTGCTTCTCAATCCGGCGGTGCCTTTCACTTAAAGGCCTCCGAACAAAGAGGCAGGGTCTCCTAAGCTGCCTGCCCCATGGGGTCTCCTTTCAGAGCTCTGAAAGCCAAAGCTCAGAGGGCTTAAGGACAGAGCCCCCTTTGGCATCTCGTCCTGGGCAAGGGCGGATGGCCCCGCTCCTACCCCCAGGACACGCTGCTACTGCAAACACCCACAAGCCCAAATCTGCTCCAGCGTCCCACAAACTCTGCCCCATCCGTTTTTGCACATTTCACCACTTAACATTTCAAATTCCTTGTTTGCCAGAGATTATAGACTAGAGACGCTTCGCGTTTCTGCAGGCAACAGAGTAGTTTTTCATGTTGTTGGAAGATTTGGAAAAATGTTATCAATAACTTTTGTTCTTAAAGTATAAACCACACAGAAAAAAAAAATTTAGCATAAAAACTTTTAAAAGCTTCCAAGTGCTCTCCAGGGTAGTCATTAGAAACTACTTAGGTAACAGGAGGGTGATAACAGTGAGTTAATGCAGCGTTAAATTAGCCCTCCTTCCATGCAGAACTTTAAGTGACAGAGGAATCAGTTGGGAAGATTTTTATTTTATTTTTTAAATAATGAAGTTAATGGATTTCCTGTTTTTAGCTCTGTGGGCGGCTGTCATTTTTGAGGGATCCATATATACTGTATTTAATTACTCCATCTTAAAGTAACAAAAATAATTTCCTCTGTGTTCATCTGAACCCACTGGCACCAGCACCCCTCAGGCATGGCCACCAAGGTGAGGAGAACATCCAAGTGTTGCTGCTTGCCAGCGAGATGCTCTTCATCTCCACAGAGGTGTAACCACAGCGGCTGCTGCCTACTCTTTGACTTCTCAGCATCAAGACACCCCTCAAAACCTTCACACGACCAACTGCAGCAAGACCAGGGCCATAAATGTTGGTGAACTGAGAAGGAGCATCGGGTGCACAGCCAAGAGATGGCAGTGGCTTTCCAGGGTTCCCCAGCAGGCTCCTGCAGGCACAGCTGAGCTCGGTGCTGGGCCCCAAAACACGCCACCAGCAGCTTTGACAGCTCCTCTGGACCCAGCTCCTGCACGCAGGACTCACCCCATTTCCCCCGATGGGTTACTACAAGCAGGCTCCGTGATGGCCATCAGTAAACAAAGATCGGTGTGATTTGGGCAGACCACAAAGATGGAAGGAGAACAAAAGCTGGGCATCCTGCAATGGTCCACAAACCATGGGGAGAACTTTGTAAGTGAGATGGGAAGTGACAGAAGGGACTGACTGTGAAAAAAGGAGCCAAAGAACAGAAGCAGAATGGAAGGAAAGGCCATGAGCAAAGCGACATGACCATGACCAGATGATACGAGCCAGTTAACGTGGTGCTACCTGTTGCACTAGGGCACAGCAAAGTGCTCTGCAAGGGTTCTTGTTCAACCGATTCCCAGTGGAAGGAAAGCGAGCAGCTTTAAAGGCTTGAAACAAAAAAAGCCTGAAGGCAAAGAACAATCCCTGGCTGACAGGAGTCTTGCAAGGGAAGCTTTCCCTGTGAAAACGATAACCTGCCTACTGCAGAGTGCTCTATTTTCCTTTGAAGCAGCTGGCTCTGGTGCTGCTGGAAACAAGTCTCGATGGATCGCTGGTCGGGATCCAGCACCGTGATTCCTACACTTCCCCGTGCGGAGGTTCAGGTATACGCTGCGCATACCAGCGGAGACCTTTTACTGCCAGGTTCCCATGGCACTGGGAAAACAAAAGGGAAAATATGCATCACCGCTAAGGAACTCTGGTTCCTGGGACAAATAATTATAACCTGAAAGGGACTTTCTTTCCAATTATCCTTTCTGTGCTGATCGCTTTGAAGTCCATGATATAACTAAAGGCCAGTTACCATTCTCTGGTGTTTTTTTTCTGTAAACCCACGCTGATCACATGAAAAGAATACGCAATGGCACAGCCAAGTGCACAGAGTCAGGAGGTTTGGGCCTGAAAGAAAATAAGCAAAAGCAGAACATACCCAAAGGACGAGAAAGGCAAAGGCTGAACCCTCACCTACCAAACCAGAACAGTCAGGGGTTGTTCAGGATTCAGTAGTTACTACACACATTCCTGCTGTCTGACTGGAAAAGACCAAAATCCGTGTCTCAAAAGCCTCCTGTTTGCTGAGCTTGGAGCGGGTTTGTGCAGGACATGGATGCCCCCCTGCCCTGTGGTGACAGTCGCAGTCTGGTGGCAGTGCAGGAGGCAGGAACGGCAGCAACCAGCACAAATGGAATGGGAAATGAGGGTCCTCAGACAGATGGAAAGATGCTAAGAAAGGCCTCCGGAAGACAGAAGTGAGTATGAAGCACCAAGAAATCCCTCTAGTGCTCATCTCTTCCAGACTGTGCCTTCTTGCCGTGCTTTTCCTCCTTACTCTCCAACAAGAAAGTCGTAATACGAAGTAGAAAGCCAGCAATTTCCACCTTTACAAGCAACCTGTTGAACACATTTTATCTGTTCTTTATGGACAGGACCCCTGCAGTACTGTGCCATGTGCCTGTGGAGCTAAATTGCTAAAAACAGGTGTCTGTTGGGTGTTAAATCTATCTTCAGGCTGCTTTGGCAGCTTAAGAAACCATTAGCAGCTGTTAACATGGTTAGCATGGCAACATGGGAGCCTAACAGCTCAACCAGCCTGCTTTCCTCACCATTTCAAACCTATCGTTCCCCCACTTGTACACTTCAAGCGAGAGCAAATTAAAACCAATACCATGAAGGCACCTGGCAACCTCTTTTGCTAGCAGACTTATAAAGCAAGTCATGAAATAAAGAGCATATTAGACAAACTTTTCCTGCGGTATCATGTGAGATTCCCATTGCCCTTAAAAGCTCACATTTTAACCTCATGCGAGCACATGCTTTGACACCAACATTTGCAGGAGATGAGAAATACTCACCAAGGAGCAACTCCCTTGTGCAGCTTCCCTGCCAGCTTGAACTAAACCTCCCGATTAAAGTTTTCTCTGCCTCCCTAAATTTCTCTCAAACATATTCCCTTGAAAATACCAAGTAGGGAAAATAAAAAACTGCCCAACCCACTAACCCTAACCCACCCAATGCCCCAACCAGCCGAGGAATCACAGGAGCGAAGAAGACCATGGGCAGGTAATGGCCAGCTTTTAGTCTGAACATGAAAGGCAACCCTGGTGCAGGAAAGAAAAGCCAGGTCCAGGTAGTAAGGAGACTCAGAGGCAAGGAGAACACTGCACACTCGTTAGTGGGCACTGCCCCTTGGTTTCACCAGTGCACAGGCTAGGGATGCCAGCCAGGGTCAGGGTCCCACCACTTGGCACGACCACCACTCATCCCCACGCAGCTGCACAAAACCCACCACCTGCAGAGCTCGTGCTCCAAATGCTTTGGGCAGCAAGTGCCTGTGGTAGCTCCAGCCCTGATTGCAGGCATGGGGCTGGAGCCGGGACAAACTCGGTGTTCGCATGGCCCTGATCCCGCCGACCACACTCATCTAACGCAACAGCAGTGGTGCTCGAGCCAGCAGCCACCGGGAAGGGGAGGAGAGCAGGGTCCATTTCCTTTGGCAGCGATTAATTCCAGAAACTACTTTAATCCACATGTGGGGCTTTGTTACATTCCTTCAGCATCTTCTGTGCTTGAGACAAAAAAAAAATAATAATAAAAAAAGACAGAGGATACTACTAATACAAGACAGCATGACAATAATCACTACAGTACCTCTAATTTTTTTGATCAGTTTTCTGATTCTAAAAGGGGATTTGCTCTGTCCATAGTGAAGGCTATATTGGGGGATTAGGATTAGATAAGAAAACTGATATTGCTGTGTCCTTTAGGACATCCCCTCAGTCCCAGCAGAAGTAAACAGGGCTCTCCATTCAGCTACATCACCCTGAAGTAACTCAACCAGTGTAGCCTCAGTGACGTAAACCTGCTGCAATTCAGGAATGGTTTAATCCAGGCATTTTTCAACATGAAGATCTCAGAAGGGGCCAAAATGACTAACGGGACCTCAACACCCACAGCTTTAACCTCGAAGAACAAAGGAAGAAAGGGGGAGCAGGAGGAAGGAAGACCAAACGCGGACCTCAGGAAATCAAAAAGCTGCTTTCAAAACCCATCTGACTTTAAAGAGATCTGATGGATACGTAGGAGGAAGCAGCAGTTTTTTTGGCAATTACAGGACAAATGCCAAAAAGTCAACTGCATTAGGAAGTTGTTCTCTCCCTGTACAGTACAAAGAGATGAGCAAATACACAAACAAGCAAAAATGCTGATGTTCAGAGACCTGAACTACTCGCCAAGTCTTCGAGCACTGTTGATACAAAGAAAGAGGTGAACTAGATTAGCAATCAATGAATTCAGTGCTGGAACAACAAAGCTAACACACAGGACATTAAAATTACAAACAACAGAAGAAATCAGAAATACTTCAACAAGTCTTTCCAGCAACAGCAACATTTTTCACTCCAGGTCCGCAAGGGACCGTTCAGATGATCAGTCTGTCTGCAGGAACGTGAAACCTCCAACACAACTGACCTGGCAAACCTGTTGCCACATACTAAGACAGCTCACCACAGAAACAAAACCCACCCACTGTAGACGCTGGTGTTCTTCTCATCATTTCCTGCTTTGAAAAAAGCCAGAAGTGTCCTCAGGACACCTCTCAAGCCACTCAGCTAATGGATTTCAGAGCAAGGGAAGTCAGGCGCGGGCTGCAGAACCACCCGCAGTAGCCTTTACCCAAAAGCTGCCATTTCCAGCTTCAGAGAAAAGCAAATTAAAATGCTACAGGCCTGAAGCCAAGATTTCAAATGATGACCTCTCCACCCTATCCCCCAGAAACAGCTAAAATCATTAAGTAACATATACAAAACATACAATTTTATCCTTTTTTTTTTTTTTCCTCTCCTTAAGGCAGCCTAAACATTGCCCTAACGTTGCCTTTCACAGGAATGCTCTGCCTCAATCAAATTGCCTATCAGTCTTCACCAGGATACTCTGCGAGGAAAAAAATAATTGCAGGAGCCTTAAGATCTCAGGTCATTTCTCTGAGCTCTTTCCTCAGCCTGCCTTAATAGTTAACTGCTGCTACGAAGTGTGGATGAACAGCAGTCACCCAGAGACGCTTCCACGGGTGTCAAACACCAGCATGAAGAAGCTCGGCTTGCTACCTACAGAATAACAGGAGTAAATACCCAATTATAACATGCACTTAAAACACAGTTTTAGACATTATATTTACCATTTTTATCAGCTAAGTCTAGGTTGATGTTGATTAACAGCCAGATGTGGCATTCATCAAGGCTTGCTCTTATTAAGATGCCATTCACTGTGTTTCCTTGCAACACGGGGAGATATTGTTAAACTCAAAAATCTCAGATGCTGGCAACAGCGCTGGAGACAGGCACCCTCATTAATCTGAGCTAGCAGCTGCTAGAATCGCTGTGGATTCCATTTTTAGGAATAAGCAACTTTCAGCGCCGTAAGAAAACGAAAAGATAAAGCAACACAAAGCGCAGTTATTTATTTTGACAGCTGCGGTTTCGCTGTTTTTAACTGTTTATGATGGTTCTAAAGGAAACACCGAAATCCGCTCTGCAAAAATAACGAAGCCTCGCTAAACACGGCCGGGCCGCAAGGCACCCCAAAATAGGGGCTCTGGGGCCGGGCACAGAGTGGGGGGATGTCATGACCCCTGGGGTGGGTGGCAGGGTGACAGCAAGTCCCCAACCCTGTCCTGGTCACGGCGGGGGTCCCACTGGGTAACTGTGGCAACGGGGTCCTGCTGACAGCCACACAGGTGCCACAGGCCCAGCCACGGCGATGGCTTCATCGGTTTTTAAGTAAATAGGAACGTGCTTCCCTTCAGCGGAAATTAGACCTAGCAACACAGGCTATTTAGCATTAATATATTCCAAATATTTAACTCGCTTTCGCCCAAAGGGCACGATAAACCGGCGTTTGTAGGCCCTTTATTTCCTGTGCCTGAAAACGGGTTGTGCTGTGGGAAAGACTTGCAGAGGGCCCAGGAGGATGACGGGGGCTGTGGGGGCCCAGCATCGGCCACCTCTACAGAAGGGACAGGGCTGGTCACAGCACCACAGAGCAGCCCGGTGAAATCGTAATTCAGTGTTACTTCTAAACCCTTCCTGAATCTTTGCACACAGCACCTTATCCCTTGTGTTTCCCTTTTTGCACACTATTTTGTTAAATCCGGAATTATTCAGGTGAGGAAGAAACTGCAAGTAGTGACAGAAGAACAGAGTACAAAGATTAAAAAATAATAACTGCCTGCCTGTTTAGCTAGGAGTGTTTCTTTACACTCAGCAATGCCAAACCAGAGGGCTTGAAGACACAATCCAGAGTCTGCAGTGTAAGAACTGCTCTTCATCAGTCGCTACCTGAAGCACAGGACTGTCCATGCCACACATGCACACCTCTGCTCAGGAGCACTCGTGTTTGGCTCTGCAGCTCAGTTTCACAGCAGCAAACACACCTCAGCACCTACAAGGGTGGGTGGCAGAGGCTCTGTGCCTAAAGGCATTCCTGGGCACATGCAGTTTTGCCCTTTTGCTTACAGAGCAGTGGCTGCTCTGCCAACCTTTCCTTACACATCCCCTCCAAACAAGCTTGCAAGCCCAAATTCATCTGGAACAGGAGCAAATATACTTGAGACCTGAGCTGTCACGCTCAACTGTCAGGAGAATAATTTGATGGGAGAGGTATCAAGGGAGCGATCAAGAAAATCTTAGAAAGGAAATTAAAACAGATATATGTTCCCAGAATTACAACATCCACTTCAAACTCGTGCTAGCTGAAATCTATATTTACCCAAGGCAAAGTAACTACATAATTGCACTCTTCAGAAATGACTGTGCAAGACTAAACACGTGCCACACGCTCTGCAGGAAGCCTCTGGTCTTCCGCTACCAGCTTTGGGCCATGCCACTGCCCCAGCTTACCACCTCTCCCATCACCCCAGTGGGTGGCTTTGCACTATAATTCTCTCGACTGGAGAAGGAAATTAGCCTCAGATGCCACTCACCTCGCCCCTTCCAGGTTTCCATTAACACCAGTGATTCCCAGTCTCCCTGCTGATGGAGCTGGTTGTGATCGCCCCACAAAGCTGCTGTAGCAGCCTCGGACCAGACAGACCTCTCCTTACACCAGATCTCAGAGCCTCACCGACCTCCCCTCAGCTGTGGCATATCTCAGGAAGTCATCACCTTCCCCATGAAATCCAGCTGAGCTGGTGACCAGGTGCTCTCCATGCAAGTGCCAGGCAGGAGCTATTGCTTCCACCCCATTTACATAAATAGCATTACGCAGATGACCAAGGGGCAGAGGGGAGCACCTGGAAACCCTACACGTCCGAGTTCAAAAGGAAAAAAAGCAATCTGCAAACTCTTAACTATTTTCCAGGAGCACAGCAACTGCCATTCCTTGCCCTTGATTTCCCACATGACATAAGAGGTGAAACAACCTGCAGACACGCAGGTGAGCTGTTTGGATTACTGCAGCATTTGGATGTGCCAGCCGAGGCTGGGACCAGCAGCAAAGCCACACAGACCTGCTCACAAGGCACTGGCAGCAGCAATGCTGGTGGCATCACCAGCAGGTTTAGAACTGCAGGGCTCTTCATTCCTTGTTTTCTGTCCCATCCATCAAACCAATTTCCCTTGGCAGGGAATTAAGCACACTAATTATTTCTGTCCCAGGGTATTCCACCCCCTCCAGCTGCAGTGTCTGGACAACTGTTGCCACTACATCTGCAGGGCAGGAGTGCTAGAGAAGATTCCTGAAACTCCAGACACAATAATGTTATGAAGCAATATCTAATAATTTAAGCCTCACAGTTCTATTTTTATTCACGTCAACATCCCATTGTTAGCAATGAAAACCATCAACAAAGAGACAACCCTAAATCCAGCCCCGTCTGTCTTCTCCTCTAGCCAGAAGATCGTAGAAAAACACAACAAAACCAAACCAAAACCAACCACCACCATGCTCACAGGATGCAATCTTTCATTTTAAATTTTCCAACAGTTCAGCTGGCAAGGCTTTTTCCCCTAGGAATGCATTTTTCACATCAGTAGCCCTTTCTCTACTTCTCTCAACAATCATTTACTACTCATCTCTTCTGCTACAAAATCAATCTATTGCAAATTAAGTTTTTGGAGGTGTTTAGACTAGGAATTTTGCTCCCTGTGTGACCACAGACTGAAGATGTAGCAGCATGAAGGCAGCTCACCCATACTGACAGCTGTGGCTTAGCCAACACGTTTGTTCGGCAGTGCTCAGCGAAGGAGCTGCACAGCCAGTTTTTGGACAAGGATGTCCTGATGCTCATGCAACATCTGATCACAGTCCTGGTTCGGGGAACCCTGGCTAAATAACACTCTTGCTCCTGCAATGGATCATGCATCATGGCTTTCTGATGAAAGATATGGTGGTGGGCATTCCCGCAAGCATCTACCCACAGCCAACTGGAGACTGAGCTGGCCCTTCTCTGGCTCAGCTGCACACATCACGAAGCCTTCCTGGTAAAGGAAAGGAGGGGAGAAAAACGTGTTTTCCCACAAATATTACCATCCATCAAGTTCTGCTGAGAAGCTGCCAGTTGGAAGGGGTCTGAGGCTTAATGATAACGTAACACGGCGTGCAGCAAGATTTTCCTTTTGCCCCTTGCCACCCCCGGGCGCGGCAAAGCGATGAGCGGTGATTGCGCTGTCTGCAGCCTGGGTGGTGAATTTCCCATGAGTGTGACATCAGATTCACTCGTGAGGATATTCTGTAGCATATAATTAGAATTTTTGCTTCTAATTTGAAGCAAAAGCTTTTCATATTTTTATATAAACCACTGAAATCAACCACATTAAAAAAAATCACACAAGATAGTGACAACTGATATTAAACAGCTATTCACATATGTCCCAATACCACAAGACTCATACACCCGCTCAGCTCTCCCTGCTGTAAGAAATCCAAATGACTTCAGTGCCTAAAATGAAACATATGAATTAATCACTGCCTTTTCTGTCCTCAATCCACAACGTTATTAATTCAGGCTGAAAATACGTGTGCTCCAGAACTAAGGGTTATCCAGCAAGGGATCGTGTACTTCGTAAGCATTCAGTAATGCAAGGCCGACCTGGAAACGTCAAGTAGCAGGTATTGCTTGGGGAGCAACCAGTCGGATGCTTTCCAGTGCTCCAGCAAAACAGGGAAAAATATCCTGCAACTGCTTAAATGCTGAAATTTTGAGCAAACACCTGAAATAGATGCTCAGAGAATGCATTCCCTTTATTAATAGAAGTAATTATCTGCTCTTTGATGTGAACTTCCAATAATTAATGGGAAACTTGTCAGTAAAGCTGAGGGCTGAAACTTCCTAAGTGGAAACATCTGTGAAGGTAGCCTGAACACAAGCAAAGCTTACTCTGGTGATTTATCATACACCTGAGGCTTTGGTATGCTCATGCCAATAAGTCCCTGGATGTAAGGGAGGAAAAAAAGTTTTATTTAAAAATCATTTGAAACACAGTAAGGTAACCAAAATCAGTTCTAAAGCATCTGTATTATTTGTCAAAATAATTACACTATGAAATAGCCAATGCCGCATGTGGTAACATTTAAACAAAAACACAAAAAACTTTTATACAAAAAATTACTCCTTTAATAAGTGCAGTATTGCGCAGTGGTCTAGAAAGCCATTTAAAAGAGATCAATAGCTTTTTAGCGTGACACAATGCATTGCTCCAAATAACTACACAAGAGGATAAGTGCAGATATTAAAGATAAAACTTTTTGAAAAACATCTAGGAATGTGGAAATAAAGAGCACGGCAGCTCTTTTATATGCATTTACACCTATGGAACATGAAACATTTTGCATTCAGCACAATAAAGGGAGTTATTTCTAAAGTGGAAAAAAAATAATATTGCTTGTGAGATGGGGTTTTAATTCACAGGTTTCTGCAAGCAGGAGGACTCGCACACATTTCCCAG
Organism: Anas platyrhynchos; assembly: GCF_047663525.1. Lineage (NCBI taxonomy): Eukaryota > Metazoa > Chordata > Aves > Anseriformes > Anatidae > Anas > Anas platyrhynchos. The sequence continues at coordinate 18,136,388 of NC_092601.1, read as the reverse complement.
GACAAGTGATCCTGGGGAGTGGGGCCAGGAGCAGAGGGGACGGCTCCCCAAGGGTGAGCCTTGCTCCCCAGACACATGCAGGGACCAGGATTTCAGCCCTGAGAGAAGAAAATATCAGCCCATCGCCCCAGGAAATTAAGGCTTTCCCTGAAAGTTACTTCTTTTGCACATAAGCACTAAAAAGACCTTGAGCGAGTTGCAGCTGTAGGCGATTCAATAAGCTAGGAAGAACCACTTGGGGTAGAGGCGCAGCCTGTAACAAGTTATTACTGGAAATGCGCGTGGTCTGCTAGACGGGCTGCAACAGAGCCGCATCCATCAGAAGAGCACAGGTCAGCGGAAACGCAGCCCAATTACTTTCACAACCCAGCCCACCACAAGCAACCCGTGCAATCTCACCTCCTGCCACCTCTCCCCTGCTTCTCCCTGCCTTGCAGGATGGACTTGGCAGGACACAGAGAATTTTTCACTGCTATCTGGGGTTTCTGGAGGTGCAGGGGGTTGCCCGCTACAGGGGGCTGCCCTCAAAGCAGGGTATGACAAAACCGTGCTGATGCCCAACACCCCCAGCAGCACACCCGATGTAGCCATCACCCGAGCCTTGAAGTTCCCAGCAGTTTTATACCCGGTGCTGTCCCGGGGCCCCAGAAACACACTGACTATTTCAGCTGCTTGTGTGCACAGCCAAAGACAAGAGCGCGGAACCCACGCTTTCATGTACAGCTCAAACAGGAAAAGAAGCTGCTGGCAACCCAGGATTTAGAAGGGAAATAAAACACTCAAGAAAGATATCCGTGTATGGGCTAATTTTCAAACCAGAAAGTGCTGACCCTTAAAGAGTGGCATGTGTCAGGAGTTTTTTAATTTCATTTTACTTTCAACTCACAAAGGAGAAGTTCAAAACGCTGTTCATAGCCATAAGTTAAAGTTAAAAGGTATTCAATAAAAATGTACACTGATTTCTTCTGGACATAAATCCAAAAGGTAAGATTGTGCAACATCAGTACTTCATATTTAATAATAACAAACAGATGGGAAAATATTATAATAAATTACTATAACTGTCCAAGCTGTGTGCCAGAAAGTCTTGGCCAAATTCCCCTGCTTAACTATCTATATACCATTTTCACTGCACAGATCTCAGAGGACTCCATATTCCCATAGATTGAAATATACACATCAAGCTACTTTCTTAAAAAAAAAAAAAAAAAAATCACTTTCTGAGCCACACCGAAGGGCTGACAGCACTGCAAAATGCGAGCAAGGATTTATACGAGCCGTGCCACATCGCAGCCCACAGGCAGCTGCAGGACAGATCACAAGCCCAGCAGCCTATGAGAAACTCCCAGGAACGTGGATTTATCTCTGCTCTGAGGTTTGCTTCGCTCCCGTATCAGGGGGAGCGTTTTAGAGCCCAAATGACACTCCAGATTGAACCTCACCCGCTCCGCAGTACGGACGCAGGCTTCATACTGACAGCCCTCCAACTGCCTCCCCGAGGGCCCAACAACCCACACAGCTGCACATCCCAGAGCCTTTTAGGACAAAGAGCTCTGCGACGTGCCCACAGATATGCACAAGTGTGGAAATCAACGTGGAGCAACGCTGCGCCGTGTGAGGGCCTCCCCTGGGCCCCGTGCCTGGGCACTTCCAAACCTCCTCCCCACGCCACCAGCCAGCAGCCATGTCTGCTTTAGGGGATGAATAAGCTGCACGAGCTGCAACAAGTCATATTGAGAGGTGAGCCATACAAATGGGAATGTAATGTATTCGCTGGTCAAACAGTGAGGACGAGAAGTGGCGATGTAAAGCTCAGCAAAACGGAAAGCTCCGCGCTGTCCCCTGAGGCACCTCCCCGCGGCCTCCTCCTGCAGCCCCGTGACCCCAGCATCCAGCACAGCTGGGCAGATCCAACTGCGCTGAAACCATTCCAGATTTACACCCAGAGCTTGGCCCTGGTGTTTACCGAAGCTCACAAAAAACCCCGGCAGTGCCGGCCCTGGTGACAACGCCGAGCCCCAGCCGCCAGCCGCTGCCCGCGCTCCTCCTGCAGCTGCGAGGCCGAGCACAGCCGGCGCTCGGGGGAGCTGATCTCGGCCACGCGCCCCAGCTTGCTGCTCGAAAATAACAGGATTACCTCAGCCAGCAGGAACAAGGACAGGAACTGTTTCTCCATCGGTCTCCAGCATTCATCCTTCACCTTTCTCCTTGCTCCTTTTTCCCCTCCCGAAGGAGCCAGCCTGACATCTCATCCCCACCCTGCACCCGGACGGCTCGTTGCTGTTTTATTGCACAGCTTGCTTATTTTTCACCCTCTTGCCCCTTTTGGGGGAACACTTTTGCTGTCTCCTTTCACCCCTCCTACTACATTTCTGGGGAACTGCAGGACCCCTTTTCCATCACCCTGCTCCCAAGCTGGTCCCCGCTGCATGCAAGCACAGAAAATTGCCCCATCTCCTCCCTGATAAACGTCCATAATAAATAGTAAATCAAGACGTAACCTCAAACCTCCACACCTCAGCTACCTGCTCCACTAAAATCCGGAGCTGTTTAGTCCGGTTTTAATGGTGGTTTAATCACCTAATAGCCTGAAAGCACAGGATAGAAGTCCAAATCCCACTGCTAAAATGTTATTTTAGGCACCGTGCCTTAACCAAATAGCAATCACTCGCTCTTCAGTAGCAGCTTTACATAAAGACCTGGAAGCACCTTGGGGAAATCCTTATCCCCATTTTATGTAACGGGAACCAGGAGGTGGAAGATGGGGTTAGTAGAGCCAGCTGAGCGGGTGGCAATGCAACCCCACTGCCAGCCCGTTTCGGCATGCACGTAGGCATCCCCTCCACAAAAGAATACGAAAATACAAGAGGTGCAATAGCAGCTCCCACTGTTCTGAAGCGAGGCACAAGAGCCAAGGCACAGCAGACATTTCAGCGCTGGAAGTTGCCGGGTGGAATTAACTTTGAAATCCTGACACTTATCTCTTTCGACTAACATAAAATATGTACCTTGGCTCACGCTCACTTCCTATACGCGACTGGGAAGAGGATGGCTTCACACTGCGGTTTCACCCAGTTTAGAAACGGAAGAGAAGCCCATGAGAAAATTATTTCACTAGACTAAAAATAAATAAATCAAATTAAAAAAAGAAGTTTGAGAGAACATGGCGGATGCAACGAGGAGGTGGCCAGAAGTATTTGGCTAGGTGGCATGCTCCTTAAAGAACAATTAATAACGCAGAATACTCGTGTGCTGGGACACTATTTAAGAAAACAAGGACACCCCTCTCATCCCGCTGCTGAAATGCACTCAGCTCAGCAGGAAGCAGATGCCTCAGCTTCTCCTTCTGTGCAAAGATGCCACAAATAAGAGGAAAATGCACAAGATATTTCAACTACCAGTTGCTGCAGTGATTTTATGACAGTGGATGTGTGTCTAACACAATGCTTTGGGGATAGTAAAAAAAACTGCACCTCTGAAGTCCAAGCCCCTGCCGCAGTAGCTTTAGGATACCACCCAACACAATTCAGCACGCTAAGTCACTCTTTTTTCTTTCTTTTTTTTTTTTTTTTTTAATTTAAGGACAAGACACACAGTTTCAACAGTTTCAAAAATATTGATTCAATTTTTCTGATCCAGGAATCTGTTCGAACCAGCGCATTCCCGTGAATCATTTCCATTTCAAGGAGACAACATTCTTGGACAAAGGAACTTTAACAAGAAATCCTTCGACAGCTCCTTTCATGTGGTCACTTACTTTTGCATCAATTTCTGCAAAGACAGTGAGGAGTGACAGTTTGTTCCCTGCCACGGGGAGATGAAGGAGTCCAGCACTTAAGAGGAAGATCAAACTTGACCTCTGTCTCCCATTCCATTAACCAACGCCAGTACTTCCACCAGTCTTTATGAGTAGAGGGAACACAGAAAATGCAATAAACTTCAAAACAGACTTGTGAAGAAACACACAGGTTTCAACAAGGGACGCTGCCAGCATAAATACATAGCATAGCCTCTAGCCCTCGGTACCATTGAGCAGTCAAACAAATACCCTTAAGATGACTTAAAAGAAAAAACCCACACTCCTCCTCCCAGCAAGAAAAAGGAGACAAAAGGAGCAGATCAGAGCACACTAGGATGTGTGTCCTGAAACCAGCCCTTTGTTTTATTGGTCAAGTCGCTGGATTAGTGCTGTGTTTTAATGCTTGGCCAAAAAAAAAAAAAAAAAAAAAAAAAGTTATTACCAGATACAAACGGGCAGGAATATTAAAGCGTTCTTCCTCCTTCTGAAACGCCATTTCCATTTCAATGCTGTTAACGATGGTCCCTCCACATCTGTGTTTGTGCAGTTGGGCTTTTGCACAGGGACATTCAGGGGATGTTGCAGCTTTGCTGATGAATCTCCAGACAGAGCCTTTTAGAGCCTACAGGCGATTGAAAAAGACAAAAGACCTACGCCACTTAATCTGACCCCAAGTACAGTGCATTTCTGCTCAAACACTCCTAATGGAAAACATCCAAAAATCTACAGAATTCCACTCAAGCTTCCAAACTCCAGATCAAATCCAGAATAAAGGATCAAGAGTAACCCAACAGAGTTGGCTGCCTTGGAGAGGTTTAGGGCCCACCTCTTCTTGACCCTCCTCACAGGTCCACACACAGCTTTCTTCTGCTGCTCTGTGATACCCAAAGTCCCCAAACCTCAACCTTTTAATTTGCAATTCTGCCATATACCTGGGGAACACCCAGCCAAGACCAAGCCCCACCATCCCCAAGAAGAACGGTATTCCAAACCTTTACATTCGGAGCTGTAATCATCCTCTATAAATTACTGCCATAAAACTTTCATGTGGTGTATATCAGGTCAGAGAAAGGGCATTTGAATGGTTAACCAGACACACATAAATCAGGTGCACGTTAGAAATGACACTGCGATTAATGAAAAAATAAAAACGCCAGCAGTTCCTTGGATGTCCTTCAGTTTATTATTACTATTATTATTCAGGGGTTATTCTGCACATCAAGGTTTATTTAACTTCAGAAAAAGGGAGAAAAATAAAAATAAAACTCGTTCTGCCCTGCCAATATTGAACTTTTGATCTTGAAGACAACTCTGCCCATCTCTCGTCCTCTTTCCATCAAAAGCCTGGCGATATTGCAACAAATTTAAATAGCCCCTTGCTGAGAAGCGTCAGCCTGCTGAAGCCAACAGGGTCACTGAGCTAAACCATTGTTTTTGCTGGATTCTCCCCAGTGTGTCCTCGCTACAAACCAGGGGAACTTTACCACCACCTCCCTCCCACGTTTCAGGTGTGTAACACTGCACGGTGGCCTTCTGGCTTGCGGCACCTTCACAGCAGACCTGACTACTTTCTAACAGGTAAAACCAAGCAGAGGGACTATGCTCAACATGGACATTTGTGACAACCAGCAAATATTGCAGGGAAAACAGGACTGCCATTATCCCAGCTTGGCAGCAGGGAACAGATCAGCTTGCAGCAGCACCCTCAAGATCCTTCAAACACAGTAACACATAGGCAAGCACTACAGACAAGAAGAAGGTACTGCTCAGAGGCAGAAAAAAATATTGGTAACTCATAGTAAGGCAAGGACAAAATAAAGCCGACATCCTCTGCAATCACATAAGGTCTTAAAAAACAAGTCCTATTTCAAAAAGTTGTCGGTTTTGTTTCTTAAAAGCAGAGCAAAAGGAAAAATAATCTTATAGTGAAGTATTTACAAGAACAATTTTTGTGGCTATTGTACGAGGTTAGCCTTGCCAGAATACTTTGCTCCACTTTTGCAGAGGGAGAATTCATAATTTTGTGTGATTGAATTGGAGCAACCGAAAGGGGGAGAAGCAGCAGCTCCCGGCAGTCCCTACAACTGCTGTAACCTCTCACCAGCCCACAGCCTGAGCAAGGTCAGAGCAGCCCCACCTGCCTGGTTTCCTTCCAAAAACCCATCTGTGCCGGAGGACACGGGTGATAGCACTGCAGATGGCACCCCACACAGCCCCATCCCTGCTCACTGCTCAGTCGGTCCTGGATCCGAGTAGATCCCTTGCTGCAGCGGGGTGAGCAGGTGGAGGTCTGCTCTGCTCAACCATGCCAACGGATGCTGAACGATGAGGATCTTATCGCTGAGGTCACTGAAGTTCCCACAGGATTTTCTGAGGGAGCGAGGGAATTAATCATAACTCTCCCAGCCACACTCCAACTGAGTAATTACATTTGACCTCCCCAAACGCCCCCAGACAAGTAGCACTGTGTTCAGGTTACCCCGTGTCACACTGAGCACTGCCCATGCTTGGACCATGTGAAACCTCGCCCCAAGTGGTGGGAGCCTTTCGGTGTTGGGCAGCGTTTTCCTTGCCTACAGTGAGCTTGGAACAAGCTCGGGATCCTTTAGCAAAGGAAATGCCTTCTTGTTACACAAACAAGTAGCAATCAGTCCATGCTGGAATGTTTGGATGCAAGTCAAATCCTCCTCCAAAATTTCAGCATGATCAGAGCTAGCTTTTGTTCAGATGTACCTCGCTATGTATATCGGTACTTTTAGTATGTTTTTCATCTATATTTTTTAGGAGCTGACCTGACACTTACTAATCCAAGTCTCGTTCTTGTTTTTGCATTGGAAGCAGCAACTGGGAGCATTGCACAAAGTCACAGGTTAATGGGAAGGCTTAACACAAATCCACCGTAAGCTCATGAGAACAGATAACAGAGATGCTACTATGAGATAAGGAGAACTACTACTGGCTTTAAAACACACACAAGTGAACTCAGTGCCAGTACGGAGCTGTTCAGGTGTATCTGTGAAGAGAGTCATTCTTCTGTACCTATGGCAATTAAAATGAGTCAAATTGCATCACCTTTTTTTCTGCTGATGCCCAGATCTAAAATAAAGACACTCCTATACCTTTCCTTTGGTCAATCTTGTTAGAAGGACAAAAATCTAAGCAGACACTGATACCATTGCAGTAAGTACACTAAATCCCTTAGTAAGGGAGAACCACCCCTACACCCCTGAAAGGGAGAATGTATTTTAGAAGAAAATGCAGGGGTTGTAAAGCTTTGCATACAATACCCTTGCTATTTGCACACAGATTTGCAAAAGCAGAAGCCATGATTATAATTGCAAATTACTACACCTGCTCCAGCCAAGCTGGGCACTGGTGTTGGATCCGCGTGAGAGCATCCAAGCGCTACGTGTGAGCCCAGCACCGCCTGAACAGGGAGGTCCCTGTCGCTGCTGCTGGCAGGGACAGAGGCTTGCTGCATCTCCATGCAGACTGCGTCCATTCCTGCAGCCCAGACTGAACAAAATGCCCTGCAGTTTTCCGCAGCTCAAGAGCCATACCTGACATCTGTGTCACTGGACCTCCAAGGCCTCTTTTTGCTGCCACATCTTTAATTCCTGCAGCTGTCACCCCACAACAGATTTTCAAGCAGACCAGACACATCCCTAACGAAGATACACACACACACACTTTGCATTTCCACCACACCTTTAATACTGGGGTTTCAAGGGGATGAGGCAGCTCAGCTACCTTACAAAGGGATGCCACCACATCGTACATGGGCACGCTGCCACGCTGCTGGCACGTTCACTGCTGCTCACCAATGAATTTATAAAGGTTTCGGGGGGTTATGTTGTTACATGCCAGCTGCAGGAGGGCTAACAGCAACAAATCCATTACATGGTGAGCACATCCCCAGCCCAGTCCAAAGCCAAGGCACGGACTGCCCATCCACATTTTTTGCAATCAGACTGAAGTAGGAGGCAAGTCTCAGCCACACCAGCAGCAGATCACTATCTTAAAGTATGGACAATGTTTTTCCAAACCATGGAGACAAGGATCCAACTTCTCTGCTTTAAAAGTAATACTGGAGAAAGCTTCATTTAACTTAACCTCAGCAATGCATTAGTGCAGAATCCTTAATCAACAGGAGCCCCACTCTTGCTAGTCACCCAATCCAACCTCATTTTTTCGGAGGAATATCTGTGCCTGCAAAAAGCATTTCTGTTTGTTTCCTTTTTATTAAAGCTAGGACAAAAGTCAGCCACAAGAGCTGTGGAGAAACAATTTGCTTAGGGAAAGGGCTTCCCAGTTTCTGCAAGACCAGCGTTCCCATTCCACCCACTTACATTCCTGTATCAAGAGAAAATAAAATCACATCCGCAGGCCAGTCATTGGTTACACAGGTCGACATCCAGGCAACATGGCAAACCGCTGAGAGAAAATTACTTGCACAGAAAGATTGTGTTTGAAGAAGTTATGCACTCGTTCCAGCACCACCATTTACATCAGTCCTTGTTAAGAAGTATTTTATCCCTTAAAATCATTTGCATAATTGCCGCAATCAAAGGCAGTACTTTACTGTAATAACTTTAATGGCAGATTTTTCCTTAAACATTCTTTTTAAAAGGTGCCTCCCAAGGTTGGTGCATCCATATGCCAGTAAAAATAAAGACAGGAGGTGACACTCAGGAAGCGCGTGGTGTGGAGAGGGACCGTGCTTTTTGTTTTGTGCTTAATAATAACTGATGGAAAAATAGGAAGCTTGTCAAGCTTCGTTCAGTATATACAGCAGTGACTCCCTGGGCACTGGGGCTGTACCAGGAACACAAGGACAGCCAGTTCAGCAGACACAGCAGCAAAACGTTAAATACAGGTCACAAAATTGTGCAGAGTTTCATGCTGTCAGCTCAGTAGCTGCTGACATCCACAAACAGGCAAGATATGGTATGAAAAATATCTAAAAAAGAACTGGAAGCCCCATCTCCAAAGATCTTGTGGCTTTCGAGGGAGATGCTGCCGTTAGCCTGAATGAGCAGGGCAGGGGCAGGGATGCTGGAGGAGCAGCAAGAAGGTGACGGCTGCTCAGCACTTGTGGGACTTCCAGAGCAGCTTCTGGAGGAGTTGTTTCAGCTGAAGCTGGAGCTCTGGCCTGCTTCTCTCAGCTGCACGGGCACATTAGCACAGGAACACTAAGATAAGGGCTACAGGGCTTCAGCAGCGTTGCAAAATGTATATTTAAACCTGGCAGGAACCACGGGCCCAGGCTTAAAAACAGAATGCAGACTTGGAGCAAACACACTGGGATCCGAGGGGTGGCTGGAGGCAGAAGCCAGCCAGGATTCCCACCCTCCTGCTCCGAGTGCTGTCCCGAGGCCGTGTCCTCCCCTTACCCAGCTCTGCTTTAACCCCGGGGCTCCACCAACACCTCCAGCTTGGTGCTGAGATGCTCCTCGTGGGAAGGGAGCAAGGGCCAGGGTCCCAGGAGCACCACGGCCACGTCCAAGCAGGGGCACACACCTCACCCGGCCAGCGGAGGGCTGCGGGGGGCACTTCTGCTTAATTAGGGTTCGCAAACGAGAGGGGCCTGGATGAAGGCACGCTGCCCTTTAATGCAGCTCTAATTACATTAAACCAAAATGCTTTCGCGAACACGGAGAAAGGCTGGGGAGAGAATCAGACAAGCTATAAATTAAAGCAGAGGATATGAATACCATGCAGGCTGCAGTGTTAGGGTTAACGTGGGTCTGGAAACAGTTTAGTGAAAACCTGGTGTGGCTAGGGGCCAGCTCCAAGTTTAGTTGCTTTGGGCTAATCGTTTCCTTCAGGCAGGCTACTCTAGCACACTAATAGGTTTTAATAAAAACTTCCAATTGGGCCAGTAAACCCCTCATTAAGCTGTTTTTAAAGCATGAATTTAAGAGCGGCGAGGGTAAAAGGTCACGAGGAGTATTTAATTCACAACGGCTGGCAAAAGGTGCTGTTGTGATTGAAAACACCAGAGTTCAAGTGTCCAGGGCCACATAAACATCCGACTCTGTCACTAGACCTGGTTAAGTGACAGCTTGAAAAATAGATTTAATAAGACAGAGAGAAAAGTTTCCCACTCTTACACGAGAAATAGGAACAGCAGATCACGATAATAGCCAGGAACAGGAACAGTCGCTAAGCCAGCCCCGTCCCTCCCATCGCAGCCGGGGGGCAGGACGAATAAATAGCACCGAGGGCCATGTGGGTGCCCAGCCCTGCAGAGATCCCCAGGGGCTCGCCAGCCTCGTGCTGCGAGGAGAACAAAGTTCTCCAGGAGTAACGGGGACCAAGGCGTCCTCCACGTCCTCCTGCCCGTGCCTCTCCTATGTGCCAACCACAACGAGTGCTGCCACGTGCTAGTGCACACAAACAAAGCCTCTCCTGGTGAATTCCCTCGCTCTAACACCTCTGAGATCTCAAACCCACCAACAGACACCTCAGATGGGTCTGCAGGAATGAATGGCTTGGTTGCAGGCACAGTACAGCCCAGACCCGTCCCCATCCCAGCAAGCCTTTAAAGCATGCTTCAGACCTGAAGTTTGACCTTGGTCCTTCCAACTCGCTCTCATTTTATTCTGCACCCCCTGCGCTGCTCGCTAACATAGTGCAACTAACAGGAAAACTTCGCCCCTTCCTTGGGAACACGTTCCCACAAAGGAGAAACATCTCCATCTTGTACTGCAAAAGCCAGAACCCCAGCTGTGCACTCTAACATTTCATTTCATGTCAATGCACATCTAAAATTCAAGATCCCTGAAGACCTTTTAAAAAAGAATCCTCCTCGGAACAATTTGCATTGAAGTAAAGAGTGAGGATTTAGCAAGTAATGGAGAATTACATACGCTCTGCTCTCAACTTTTTATTCCACTCCTAATCAAAACACATTTCATCTTAAATTCTGAGATAACAGAGGCAACAAAACTGGGGGGCTGGCAGAGGTACGAACTAAATTATTTGCTTATTCCTTGTTTGCAGATGATGGTAAAAACTGGGAGTTTAATTTGAAATTCAGCGAACCTCTGACTGCCTTCTCTCCACACCAAAAATACCAACATTTTACTGTCAGAGGACAAAAAAACCTCTTATTTGTAAAATATGCTTCCAATTCTAGCCATACAGTTGGCCTGCAATGATCGTAGAAGCAAGGCTCTCTGGAACCATCCCCAAGGAAACATTTGCTTTGGCTCCCAACAGGACACTTTTGTGCATCAAGAGTCAAATAAGATCAGCTGTTTCTCAATCCTTTCTGTTTAACGATCCCATTGATAGCCAGAAGGTAAACAGGCACATTTCTGTCTTTCCTGCACATTCCTTGCTAGGAATTCACATTGCTGCTGAGAGGTATCCGATGACCACGGAGACAGCAGTGTAGAGTCAGAATCTCCCTGAAGGGTTGCATCATTTTCCCACAGCACACCTGGATTTCTGCTCCACGGAGAGACTCGGCTCTCCGTTACAAACTGCACAACCTTTGCAGCCTTTCTGCAGCTCTGCTTAGCCCTCCGCTGTCTCTCACACATCCAGCAGCACTGCTGTAGCATCTCAGGCCATACATCGTGCTGTCAAGCTGTCTTCTGAATATCTGGGGCTACTTAACGCAAGAGGAAGGCAGAACAAAAGGAAGAGGGCAAGAAAGCCTGCAAGAGAGCATCATCTTTTTCAAAGCCTCTGTTCAAGCAGAGATAATAAATCACCACATGAAATCAGTCCCGCACACTGAAAAACAACGTCCCTGGGGGCATCTCAGACAGAAGCATCATCGGGAACTACTGTTCTAGAGGAGCACACCCTGGCTCAGAGGGGGTCAGAAACAGCAAAGCTGTCAACACCACGGATCTGCTGAAGTAGCTTTAGTCTTATTCTACGCCAGCAGAAAAAGATGTCCTTAATTTTAAGAAAGATAACAACTTGACCTTGCTGGTTCTTTCTAGCCCCAGCATCACAGCTGCAACCTTCAGACAGAGCGAGACTTGCTGTTTCTGGAGCTGAACCAGCCTCAAGGTGCCAAAACGAGTCAAGGCACTCAAACAAAAAGGGCCAGGAAGGAAAGCCCTCGGGACAGAGGAGCCCAGGGAGGAGATTCAGGCTGAGGATGGCTCTGCCATACCACCTCAGCTCCCCAGGAGCAGTACGGCCCCAAGGCGTGCTCTGCGGAGGGCAGGCAGCACCTCCAGCCTCCTGAGACTCCCATCAGCTTCAGCTCAGCTTGGCAGGACTGAAACAGTTCAGGGTGCTCTGGCCAGCAAGCAGTCCCACTGGAGCATAGTCCATGCTCGACCTCCAGAGCACTGAGTTGCAGAAAATAGGGACAAGAAAGAGCCATCAGGTCATGCACGGCAGGGACCTGGCCCACCTGAGCAGTGCCTGTCCGCGGGGAGGGACCCGATGCAAAACTGCCGTGTGCTCACCAAAACATGCCGTGCCACATCTAAAGCCACATTTAGAATAACAATAAATGCTGATCCCGTGCAGGATCAGCATTGCAGGGCATCTCTTCGCCTGTCGAAGGCGAGCGGTCCGACACGGCCGGTGCTGCACGCCGTGAACACCGCAGCAGGGCTGTTTCACAGCTCGTTCCCTAAGTGAGGAGTGTTTTTAATAACTGTTACCTGACAGCAGTGAGAGCAAAGAGCAAAACCTGTGGCAATACCAGTTGATCCCATTTGGCCTAACAGCTTGTTGTTATTTCCAGGCTCTGGAGTTCTTTAAAATTCATAGGGACAGCCTGCAGTTTTAATAGAGGCTACCAAAATCCATCCTAAGATGTATCAAAAAAGCACACTTCCTGGAGGGGAATAGGAAACAGTCAGCATTTACAAAGACCTCTCCAGGAATTATTTTTTTTTTATTAAAAAAAAAAAAAATCCCGCTTTGAAGTAGATGCTACCAAAGAATAAGGCTTCCAGAGCTCAGCAATATTTAATGTACTTCTACAGCAATGGAGGAGTGTTGTTGTTTCAGCTATATTATAACAAAAATATTGTGGTTTTCCTGTACTCTAACAAAAGTAGCTCAAGATTTACATCTCATTCATCTTATTCAGAAATAGTCCTTAAGCCAAAAAAAAAAGGGAGAGTCCCTACTGCGTACAAAGGACTTCAGGAGCCCTCACAGGGTGGCTCTCCGGTCGGCACACAAAGGGACAGAAATGTAAAATAGCACTTAGGAAAAGCAGTTTTTCTACAGCTATCGGCGAAAGTGGAAAACACACAGAAGACAAATAACTTGGGTTAAAACTGTGATGGGTGTCCTCAGTAACTCCACTACAGTGAACATTCGTATTGTGAAATGCAGCTGGTTAAAATCTCCTCGTTCTGCTTGGAACGATTAGCTAAAATACATGGGAGTGAGAACAATTCTCCGTACTCTTCTGCTTCTCCACTTGGTAAAGCATCATCTTTCTGATCTCACATACACCCAAATGTTAAATCCACTTATTAAAATGACCAACCTACACAGGGAGATGGATACAAATCCCTGCAGGGGAGGCATACCTGCTTATCAGATTTGCAAGCCTCAGTAATACACACAACACAAACGGACTTTACTCTGGTGCCTTATAATAGACCAAAATTTTTATTTGTGACTGGTTTCCTCTCCACCTCACCTATCCGAGGGACCGAAGACCAAGCGGAAAGCATGAACAGGCATAGCAAAAGATGCTGTTTTGGGACATTATGCCATACCATCGTTCCTCACCCCAAAAAGTCGGAAGTACTCTAGCTGTTTTCTTAATATTTCCACAGAGAGGAACAATTTTTCTACTTAGATTTCTAAATTTCCATTAAGACTCTGACTGTAGGTTGGAATATTTAATGCTGAAACAAAATCAAACCTGTGCAAAGCACAAGTCAATCTCCCAGAACTCCAAGGAAGCAATAGTTACATCTTGCACAAGCAGGAAAAAGGATAAAATGAGTATGAGGCTCTTGATGTTCATACGAATCATTAGCAGAAAGGGAATTACAATTTCAGAGATGCAGATTCCCTCCCAGCAGATGTCCTTCAGATCTCATTTCGTTTGGTAGCCTTGGGCTTATTTAACCATTCATCTTTAATCACCCTCTGAATGATGCTGCTGGTGGCTACACAACCCTTCCACCAAGACTCCCTCGGTCTCAATTTACAGAATTACTTCCAGTTTTCCTTTCCTTCCATTTCTGACATATAGGCAGAGAAAAACAATGAAAGGCAGAGAATAAAGACAATTGTAACTTAAACGTTTGACAGAGGGAGAAAGAAAGCTAGAGTAATGTAAAAACTACATACCCACAAATGCACCAATAAATTATTACTGCAGAATTTTTCTCATTTTTATTCACTTACCAAAGGAATACCTGCAAAACAAAATGGAGAAAAAGCAAAAAAAATTAAACTCAGTTGTTCAAACATGGGGACTTATGCCTCATTATTACTTTTATTTCAAACTTCACACAGGTTTTGAATTTCAAAACATCTGTCAGGGAGTATGAAAACATGTCTGAGCCACGCAACGTGCAACCCAGAGGCACTAAATGGCAAATTGCTTCTCAAACTGCCCTGCTGACTGGAAAGACAAGAGCCAATTAAACCCTTTTGGGGAAGAATTAAGCTGTTATTCAGCACTCCAAGCAACCAGCCACCTATCTTTTTGTAAAGATGCTAAAGCAGCATTCCCAAAAGAGACAGTGTCATCCCAAATCCCAGCTGGTAACACCTGGGCTGAGCTGGCTTCACAAGGAGCAGCTCCTCGCCCAAAAAGCAAGAAGTTGCCTCCTGCTGATAAACTTTTTTTCCCCTTTTTCTAAAGCACAGAGAAGTCTAGCACCGTGTCATGTGCCAGTTGAGTGCTGTGCACTTCTGCTTAGCAATCCCCCGTGCTTCAAAGCGGCACGTGCCTGCTGTACCACCTTCACATCAATGCACCCCGGTGCATCATGTAATTCTTTTTTATTCAAATTAATTTCCTCATTGAGATTTCCTTCAGCCTTAGCTGCTTAGCATCCTGATAAACGGGATGTCTCCTGAAGCCTATTTCGCTGCTTTCTTTTGCTCGCAAAGCCACAGCTCCAGCAGCACCCATCTGCGAGCACAGGGCAGGGATGTTGGGGTTGTGGATGTTGCTGCCAGCCCCACAACACCAGGAGCTGGACAGGATTTGTGTTTGCAAGGCCGTTAGCTGAAGCTGGGGCACATTCCCTAATAGGTTTCCTCCCATTAGGGCTTCAGTCCAGGGTTTTATATTTTTTATCTGACCTACACCCCCCCAAAAAAATAAAAGAAACAAAAAAGGAAAAACAACCTCTACCCAAAACCAAAAGTCCTCTAAATATTTTCTATTTTCAGAAAATTTTCTCTTACCGAAAGTATCCTATTCACAAATCTTATACCATACACAGGTACCTCAAATAGTTATTAAAAAAAAAAAAAACAACAACACAAACTATCAATCTAAATATTTTACTTGATACTTAACCATTTCAAACAGGGCTACTGATGTGTAGAGAGCAGTAACTTTGAGATGCACAATAAGTTGTAAGGTTGTTAATAAAAGTGTCTCTTTATGAAGATATCTGTCATTAAGGGCAACCTGACTTCCCTGTTCTCCACCACAGTTGTGGCGCAGTTCAACACAAACTTGTAGGAATTATTCTTATTTCTTGGCAGAAGTAAAGAACCCCCTGAGGCTCATTTAAAACACACACACAGAGACATGCACAAAATGAGGAATTAATAAAATATTGTATTCTTCTGAACCACATAGTTTTCTGACGTGTGTCTGTTGCTGATTACATCAATCTAGGCTCCATAACTTGTCATGTGATGACAGGCAAACACTTGTGAATTTATTTCTCTGAAGAAGCTTGCAATACAAATGCCAAGGAAACCAAAGAAAATGGCCAACTCCAAATACATAAAAGCAGCAGGGCTTCTCGCAGGGATATTTTTTATAGGTACAAGCAGGCAGGTACCTAATTCCCCTGGACTTCAGACCCTAGTTTGGAACCTAATTGCTGTTTTTCCATTTCCTAAGTCCTCTTCCTTGCTTATACAGAGTAAACAGAAGTGTTTATTAAATATATATTTATCTCGTCACTCCCTGCCTGCCTGGAGTTTGAAACATTACTGACACACGGTGACAAAAGAACATGGATTTCATTTTGAGAGGCTCGGAAAACTTCAATAGAGCGACTTTTGATCTGCATATTGTCAAAACCCAGAAATCTTGCGAATTCAAAGCACATTCCATTCATATTTTCTAAATCAAATGCAAGTGTGATGTCATTTCTGTTCTCCGGTTGGAGAAACATCGTAATTAGCAATGACTTGTCATTAGAGGCAAATCTCATGTCACGCTCAGAGAGACTGTGAGCATCAGCTGGGAATCATAAACACCATCAAATATTGAAGTTGAGTTGTTTCCATCCCATTCTCATGCCGATTAACACCAGTACAGGTCCAATATATTCCTGGAAAGCAAAAACTTGTAGCACTGCACGGTCCAGACTGCAGCAAGCTACTTTGGTCCCAACCAGGGCATTCTCCAGCACCAAGCCACGTTGGCTTGAAGGCACGGCTCCATTCTGCATGAGCCCCAACTCAACCAAAACCACCTGAGCCGTGCAACAAAGCCATCACCCTGCTCCTTGGGGCGTACCAGCTCCTGCAGGGGAAGGAGTCCCTCCTTTTTCTGTGTAACTACACCCTTTGCTCAGCATGCAAAGCACGCAGGATGATTGCTTCTGTTTGCGCACGGAGGAAAAGCAGGCTGGCCACATTTACCTGATAACTTCACATTCTTTCTCCACTTACCTACCCCACAGCTGCACAAATTGGTTAATGTAAGAGTTGCTTGGAACAGGGACTGTAAATAGTGACAACATTCTGCATGGAGCCTACTAATGAATGGTATTAAAAGACAGGAACTTTTAATTTTGCACGTCCCAGTGCTTTCTAGGAAAACGCGTCTGTATTTCTAACAATGAAAAACTCGTCCTCCCTGCCTCTCAGCCTGGCAGTGCCCGACCCCACAAGACTCTTCCAACTGCAGCGATTTCCCCAGGCAGGATAACTCACTGCTGCATCCCCAATCTGCAGCGGGTGTTAACAGCTTCTCACTGTTCTCCGTGGAGAACATCCTCTACGGAAAGTGAACCCAGATGTCAACTTTCATCTCCATTACGAACCTCTCATCCTCTGGGCTGCATAGCTCGGGATGGGGGAAAGGATTTGGGCAGTGCAGATGTGATTTCCATTCTCCACCAGGCTCCGGTGTCTGCTGGAGAGATGTTTCCACAGCAGCTCTGCAGAGCTTCTGCAAACCAAGGAGAGATTACGGATGGGGGTACTCATTGCTGGGGAGGGATGGAGATGTTACAACTCCCCCTGCGTGCCCAGCGAGGATTGAAGGCGGTGGGCTGCTCTCTAGGAGGTACCAGCAACCTCAGACCACAGCTGGAAACCAAACGCACACACAATGGACGGAGCTCGAAGCTTCTTTCTGAGACTTTAGTGAGAGGGAAAGCTGGAGGAGCTGCCTGCCGTCAATCCAGGCAGCGCATTAGGCGAGAAAAAAGGGCGAAACTACAAAAGCACAGAAAACTGACCTGATTTCCATCTCGTCTGCTACTTCCAGGCACTCAAAGACTTGTCTCCTTTCCCAGCTCTCCCTTCCCTCGCCAGCCCAGCTCCTCCAGCTTTCTGTGCTGCTTCCAGGGCTGTGCCTCTTCCTGCACAGCACCACGGGCAGACACACTGCTGGCTGACACCTCCCAAAGGCACAGAGAGGAACCCTCACCCACTGCTGTCGTGTGCGTGACACCCCGAAAAGCTACTGGCCTACGTGCCTGAAATCTCGTTTGGGGAACCACAGCACGCTAACCAAACTAAAGCCGTAAACACTTCAGGACTAAAACCATCTTTTTAATATCTCTATTTTTATACACGTACACACATCTTCATATACACACACACGTGGTACCTTGCACTTGGGAACCCACTTCCTAAGCGCACTGCCTCCAAACAAAGGAGCCAGTTGGCAAATACCACTCGCAAGAGACCAAGAGGCTGCGAGCCCATCAAAACGAGATGACAGAATTAGTCTAGTGCACCATTAATTTCAGAACATCATTAACTTAAAAGTGCGGGGGTAAGAAACATTTCTGACAGCTGGTTTCAGTTGCTGCCAAGCCTTCAGCATTGCACAGTGGTTGCGGGGGGAGGAAATAAGCTAGAATGGTAGTAAATGAAACCACTCGGCTGGTTTCTGGATTCGCTTTATTGTGGTCGCAGATCTCTAAAAACTGGGATTCTGCGCTCTGTAATTACAACATCCACATTTAAATGGAAGGAACAGGGATAACGTTTACAAAAATGGCTGGAAGAGGAGCTTTGTGCCTCAGTTTGCACGTGGTGCTGGGAAAGGTGCTTGAGCAGAGCTGGAGCGAAGCAGAGGATGAGGGAGGGCAAAGCCATCCTGCAGCAACGCCAGGTGCTCGCGCAACCACTCCCCATCACACACATCCCATGGCGAGCCCTCCAAGTGGCCATACACCCTTTTATTTTCCCCTTGCAAGGCACGGAGCGAGGCTTAGTTAAAGACCAAATGTGAGCTACCCAACTAAGGGCCGGCACCCGCCAAGTTTTCTGTCTGCGCTCATTTCCGACGTTGCAGTTATTACGAGCCCTGGCGTACATGACGGCAGAATTTGCCAAATTCGAGCGAAGTCTGCTTTGGTTAAATCCTCCCAGTGCCAAAACCAGACGCTGAAATGGCAGCCTCGAGAAGCCCGCTCTGAGCTGCTCCTTAAAGCAGGCTGCAAATTTAAGGCAGGAAACGTGCGAAAGGGAGAGGGAAGCAGCATGGGGACAGCAAAGCGCCCCGCAGCCTCCTAGCCCTGCTTCGCCCGCAGACCTGCTAAAATCCCTGTGCTCCCCTGCACAGCCACTTTTTGTGAACAAAAGCATGTGCAGAGCCAGCACAAGAGGCCCTGATGGAAGATGAAGAGGGCAGCATCAGCTGGAATACGTCCGTGCCCTGGAACACGAGGCACAGGAGGGCTGCAGCCCGGCTTGGTCAGACACCGCAGCAGAAAGGTTTTGTGTGCCAGCTGCCTGCATGCTGACAGGTAAAATCTGAGGAAAACTGCATTTCAGTAATACCATTTCTTGAAGAAAAAATCATTTAATTGCATTAATTTCTCTCCAAAGGTTGGCCCCGCACTGACGACCATTCAGAAACTGAACGCAATTCCCCATTAAATGCAGTCTGTAGCATGGCTACAGGATTTGGTGACAGCACGGCAGCTTCTTCTACGCTAAGTTCACGAAGACACGAGCTATCCTAATGCAAATTTCCACCTACTTTACCCCACAGACCCTTCCCCCAGGAGAGAGAGCTCTGTTCCTGCAGCTGCTGTCCTCCTGTTCCCCAGCACAGCCCCGCAGTTTGCCCAGGCAGATCTGGGACACGTCTCCAGTAAGGGCTCAGCCCCCAGATCACTGCCGTGATGGGGTAACCCCAACCCAGAAAAGAGCCAGCCCCACTGGTCGCAAGCACAGCTCTCAGGAATAACTTTCTGGATTGAGACCCTTAGGGAAGTTAGTAAACAGAGATCCCACCAGGGCTTGGACCCTTCCCTAAGCCTTGATTGCTTTTCGGCTGCACCAATCGCTGCATTAACATTCTTTCCAACCACAGCTGTTTGAGAAGTTAGATGAGTTAAGCAACATGAACGTGTGCTGGACCAGACTGGGTGCATGAAGCTATTTGGCAAGTTACAGTTAAAAGAGATCATGAAAAAACATTATTCATTCTTTTCCTAAATCTTTCAGCTGTGGAATCAATACCCAAGTCTCCATACTGCATACAGCTGGCAATTGGATGTGCCAGATAATAAGCAATTAAAAAAATATTTGTCTCAGTCTCTGGCAAAGCCCCGTGGTACATCAGACACCGCGCAGCCATGCCACTAACCACATAATCTTCTGATAATTTCTGTGCTCTCATTTTCTCATCGGCTGTGATTTGCAGAAGTGATTGGAAGCTAGAGACAGCTTATGCAAAGGAACCAGTGGGATGTTATTAGCTGTCCGTACAGCATACACAGCTCCCCGTGCAGATGCTTTACCCCATATCCCGTCCTAATTGCTTCTGATGTTTTAACATCTCTTCTCGTGAAATCAAGTTCAGAGCAGGGGAAGCAGAGAGGAGGCGAAAGAAAATCCCTCCTTGCCTTGTGCTAACATTCGCTCTGCTATCAAAGCACTGCGCCCTACGAGGTTAAATCATTTTGTCAGGCTTCCTGCGAAGCGGAGCAGCAGACACACACCACTGCTTTTCTGTGTTATCCTCGTACCGTGAGCAGGTAGCAGCCCCGATGCTTAGACAGAAGCGATTACCGGGATTAACTAACAAGATTACAAAGCCACCAGCCAGCCTCAGAGGCCACGAATGCAGAGCACACGCAGTGGCACGAGGGGCACAGAGAGCAATGGGACACAGGGGATGCGCACAGCAGCACCGGTCAGCGCCCCGTGCACATCCCAGGGGACTCTCGGTGTGATGCTTTGGTGTGGACAGAGACCAACTCCTTCTCTCATAGTCAATTAGTGATTTTATTTAGCCTTTGATTATTTTACAAAAGATAGAAATTAAAAAAAAATCCTCCAAAGGTGTTATTTTTGAGCGAAGCAAAGCCAGTAACTATAGCAAGTGAAAACACTAGATACAACCAATTTAAGAGATTAATTCCTCTTAATTATTATTATTATTCCTTTATTATAATTATAATATTATAATATTAATATTAATTATAATATTATAATATTATAATATTATAATAATATTATTATAATTCCTTTAATTATTATTATTATTCCTCTTGATAAATTCCTACAGGCATCCCTATTATTTAGATGAAACCAATCACAGAGGCGCTACCTGCTACAGAAATTAACATCTCCGACAGATGCTGCAATCTCCCATGCTGCAGTTGCTCAAGACACCCTGGCACACCATCTGATCAAAACCACTTCTCTCACTTTTCAGAGCATTTCAATGGCAAGCTGGACTCGCCATGGGTCAGTTCTTCTCCAGAAATGCACCCGTGGAAGCAGGCAACAACCAGACCGATGTGGCCTAAGATGCCACCAATGAGTCCCATGCTGGCCTGTGAGGTGTTTGGCAGCACTGCTCCCACCAGCAGCTCGTGCAGAGCTTCAATTCCTGCCTCCACCAGACTCAGCAGCTTCACCAGGTGGATCTGTGCCTGTCATCTCAGCCCACACTCAGACTAATGCAAGGTTTCTGGAGAAGGCACAGCAGGGATGTGCTCAGGCCTCCCGGGACACCCGACCATGCTCCTTGCTCTGACCCAGCCCTGTGTTTCCCCATTAAGCGGCCTTCAAATGCCAGCCGTCAGCAGCCTGATGCTCCAAACCCATGCTCACGGCTCTGAGGGACCGAGGAAGAAGAGCAGAGACACGGCCCGGCCTCCACGCCAAGGGGGCAGCGAGGGGCTGGGCCCTCTCAGGGGCTGCCGAGCCAAAAAGCCAGCCCGAGGCCAGGAGGGGAAGCCTTAAACACGCTGGGGGCAGGGGGGGGGAGAACGTGAAATGATTCATTTCTGACATCAGCCGTGATTAAATTTTAATCTCTCGAACAAAAATATGGTTCTCGTTAGCCTCATTAGTTCCCAGTTGTAGTGCAGGCAGCGGTGTCACATGGCATTAATCTCCGTGTTCATTAACGTGTCGTATCAGCCCCTCGCGTCTGCTCACAGCGCTCTTTGAAACTGATCCGCTGCCTCTCTTCTGCAGGAGGAGGAAGTGCCAAAAAGCAGCTTCCTCGACAGGAAGGATGACCCCCCGAGATCCTGCAACTCTTGGTTCACGTTTCTAGAGATAATTCTTTTCTTTCTGGGGAAGGAGGGAGGGAAGCTTGGAATAAAGTGATGCGAGGCTGCGATCCACACAGTAACAAAGACATTCCTGAGGTTTATGGCCAAGGCAAAGACCAGATAAAGGAATGAGATAGTCTGCGTTTCCTTGTTGTTGTTGTCCTTGGGATACTTGGGAGAGCTAGAAAAATAAAGCCAGGTTGCAGCAAGGGTTATTTGCAAAGCTCAAGTGACTCCAGCTTAGCATACCCACCAAGGTGGTAATTGTGAATGTGATTTACCTAAAAACCCAGACACTTTTTACAATACTCAAAATTGCATGCTGGATTCAGGCATGATATTAAGTTTTGCTTGCGTTTCAAAGCTTAAAATTGGAAAAACTAACATTAATTAAACCCTAGTCCTTTAGTGCAACCCTTGTATTCCTTCCAGACAGGCAGGACATGGACTAATATAAATAATATAAAGACCCTGCCAAGATCACATCATTAAATACAGTTACGCACAGCTCAGCACAGCCACTCCTGCCTATACAGAAGTCTCAGCAAACTTTCCAAGCGAACCGAGCACACCAGTGAAACCCAGGACACCCACGTTCCTGCTCCCTGCTTGCACAGCTCGCGATCTTTCAGTGTTTGCTTGCTCAGGGGCAGTCACGAAAGCCTCAGCGAACTACCCACGCTGCTGAATAAAGTGTGCATTAGCTCAAACGCACCAAGCCTGTGTAGATATCACCATTCACACTTGAGGTGGCTCTGGTTTGCTGGAGGCTCAGCGGGTGATTCTTCCATCTGAATTTTGCACGTCAGGCTGGGTCTCTTCTCGTCTTAAAATGGCCATCCCTGTAAGCGCTATGCCCTCATCATAAGAGGGTCACAAACCAGCAAATTTGGGAATGAAGTTGCCAAATCCAGCCCACAGTTCACACGTTGCTTGATTTACAAGCTTAGAAAATCTCTGTTCCCAGCTTTTACTGAATGGGAAGACACTAGACAAAAACCCAAGTACTTTAAATAAAATAAAATAAAAAATAATAAAATACACCAAAGCTATAGACATAAAAGAGGAAAGAAAATTGGGAAGAGATACATCTGATGGCTACTAAAGCCCTCCTGGAGAGGGAAAAATACAGCCTGGAGCATCTCATCAGCCCCCTAGCATTTAATGGAGTTCAACACGAACCGTTCACTAGTTCATCTGCTAGCAGACAGAACACTGTGATTAAAGTCCTGCATAGGTCAAGTGGTTTTTAATGAGACCTATAAAACACAAAACCTCCATGACATACAAGGCTTTCTTCATTCTCTATTGTAAATGAACTTCTGAGGATGGTAATTTAATGGCAATTAAATTACACACCTCAGAGACACGCTTTCATGACCTGCAGTATACCTGCCCCTCTATTAAGCTCTTAATATTAGAAGTTAAAAGCTATTAATATTATGTTCAATCAGCTAAACATAAAAAAGCAAGCATTTGGGGGCAGAAAGACAGAAGACAGACACATGTCCTCTCTAGCAAAGTGCTGAAGCATCTGCAACTTCTTGGAAGCCACCTTGGCATGCAGCCTTCAAAGGGCACCTGAGCACAGCTCCAACAGGACTTGCCAGCACCCTCTGGGGTTGTACAGTGCTGAAGCACTGCTCAGATCCATTTTCCCTGCAGAAAAGCATGCCTGCATAGTCTTGTTTTATCCTAAATATCTGTTAGCAGTAGCTCCACCAACATTTTCCACCAGGGAAGAACACAGTGAACAGAATGCTGCAGCCACCTCATGCTATAACGTTTTATTTATTGGCTTGTTTAACATATTCCCTTGAGCTCTTGTAACTCTACCAGAATCTTAGTCATGAAAGGGAAAAAGGCAATAGGATTTAAAAACCACAATTCTAGCTTTTGTATCAAGTGTCTTACAAGCCGTACCACTGAATGCTTCTCTAGCAGCGGACGATGTTTCGTAAAATGAAAAATGCAATAACCATGGGAAAGGAAAGGGTTTTCAGATGACATTTGAATGTTGGGTGGCAGGGGGGTGGTTCTCTGAGGAAACAACAGAAGAAGAAACAGGAGATCAGTGGCAAAGTAGTTTAAGAGTTTGTTTATATAAGAAAATGTAATAGCTCTCTGGAGACACCTTACTGTGGGATAAAAGTGATTTTATTCCAGAATTACGAATTCACTTTGGAAGTGCATTAGCTATTCTGGTACAAAAAATGATTTAACTTCTGCTAGAACACCTCTCCCAGAGAGCCCGGCCTGACAAAGGACCTGTTCTGCTGATGGCCCATCCCTGCAGACGTGTGCCCCGGCACAACCCACGGGGAATAAAACCACAACTGGAGGCTTCGCGAGGTCACCCGCAACAAGTATTTTTCCTTTTAAACAAAGGGGCAGCTTTTCCCATTCTTGTTCAAATCTATTACAATCTTTCACATTAATACTCAGGAGGGAAGGAGCAGGGAGAAAGGCAAAGCCACTCGTCCTGGACCTACAGGGCATTCCTCTAGTGACTGGACCGAGACAAGCAGGACTTGCAGTCTAAAAAACGTGGACACTAAAGTATGAGGTTCCCATTACATTTTTTTTTAGGCATCTCTAGTTTCATTAAAAA
This sequence comes from Anas platyrhynchos, assembly GCF_047663525.1. Classification (NCBI taxonomy): domain Eukaryota; kingdom Metazoa; phylum Chordata; class Aves; order Anseriformes; family Anatidae; genus Anas; species Anas platyrhynchos. The sequence goes on along the minus strand of NC_092601.1, from coordinate 18,112,069 downwards.
GCTTCAGTTAAACTGGGACCACTTTTTACTCTTGTTACTTTACTGAAATGAAGAACAGTCTACAACAACTGCAAGAAAACCAGCACAGCAATTAAGCACTTCACCCAGCCCATGGGTCAGACATTAAGTATTCTTTTGTGCTCTTGCAGTGCTTCTGGATGCCTGACAGCCTCCTCCTACTTCAAAAGGAAAAGTTCAGAATTGCAGAGGGAAGAAAACTCCAGCATCTTAAGACAGACCTGCTGAGCTCGTGATACCAGCGGCACCGTTACGTGCATGCCCTGTGACCCAGGCAGTAAGTCCACGTTTGGCCTGAGCAGACCCTGAATATCACAGCTTTTTGGGGAACAAAACACCCAGAATTACAGAAGCTGCCCACTTAAAATTTGGCAAAGGTGGGCTCAGCCCTACATTTTAGAGGTACCAAAGTTAATGTCTAAAAGCTACGCTAGTTTTGAGCACAACCGAAGCACACCTTATTTCATACAATTCACACCGCAAACAAGCAAAGTCAAGGGTTTAGGGCCAGGACAGCATCCTGGCCCCACTTCTCAGCTTCTGAGGTTCCCAAAGCACTCCTTATCCTGGGAAGTCCATCACAGACCTCACACCAACCGCTGCAGGCACAGCTTTCTTCCCTGCACACACAGTGGCTTTTACAACCCACTGCGTGCTCAAAGTACCAGGGACCATCCAGAAGGGCAGCTCCATCCTCTAGTACGTGGCCCTGCTGTTCTCTGCTGATTCTGTAATTCTGTGATTCTTCCGAGGATGTGACCCAAGTGGCCTCATAGCCCCCCAAACCTCATCTCCCACAGTCATTAGCTACCTGCCTTCACCATCCAGTCAGGCACCTTTCTCCTTCCAGATTTTAAATCCTATTTTTTTTAATGTGAGTGCATTTCTAAGAACCAAGCAAAGGTGTTATCAGATGCTCAGGGGCCTTCATCTCTTCCCTTGTGGTATTGTCACGGTGGGCTCAGCTCCCTGGGCACGCAGCACATTCCCCAGCTGCTGTGGCTCAGAGGAGGTGGCCGGCAGAAGCAGGGGGGCAGGCGATGTGTCCTGCCTCTCCCAGGGGACAGGCTGCCCTTCCAAAGCTTCCCTGACTCTGAGCCCAAGCCAGCTGGACAGCAGTTGAAAGACTCGCTCCTTCAGCAGCACTCGGGGTCTGGAGACTCCAGCCCAAAACAAATAGAAGTGTTTAAAATTAAAACGGAAAAAAAAAAAAAAAAGGCAATAAAAAGAATAAATTGTTCCTCACGGGCTTAAAGAGAACTCTGTTCTTCCTTGTCCTCCCGTATCTTCCTCGAACTGGTTTCCCCCTCAGCAGCTGAGGAGCGTTTGCTGGATCAGCCCAGGGGTCTGTGCCCAGCAGTGCTGGTCCACAGGACTCAGCACCTGCAGAGCACCTTTAGGTGCTCAGCAACCACAAATAATGGGGCTGCAGGGGGAATTTCTTATCTCAGACACCTTCATCGAGTCATCCTGTAACCCTAAACAGGAAAACCTGATAATGTTATCTTTTGCCCTGTAAGAAGTCACCGAGGTCTTCAACAGATGCTTTGGAGAAGAGCCAGACCCCATCAAAACCTCTCCAACTGTCCACACTTGGGAGCCAACATTAAAAGACCACCTAACACCATCTGAAAATCAGTGCAGAAAGTTTCAAAGCCACCTCAGTTCCAAGGCCAGCACTGCCACCTGCGATCAGCAGTTCTCCAGATCTCAGGTACTTTCAGCCCCTACCAGAAGCCACCACAAATCTCTGGAGGATGATGAGAAATTATTTACAACCCCCCTCTTCTCTCTCCCCCAATTTCCTTGCACTGCACCCAGCATCCCCTTCTCCAGGGAATTGAATGTCACACTATATGCACAATAATAATATGTTTTTGACCACCCAGTGACCCATTTCAGAGGATCTAATGAAAAACGTAACCACAGATGACTGAATTGTACTGCTGGGTTGCTTTGATTCCTTTCTCCCACCCCTAGGAGAAGGAACCTAATTTCCTGTTTAAAGCATTTGATGCCACAACTGAGAAGAAGCTGAGGCAGCACCACCTTTCCTCCCCACCCACCTTTTCTCTCACCCCTTCCCCCAAAAGAGCCTGCCCCGTTCCCTCGGTGTTGTTGCTGCATACCCAGAGCCACCCGCTTGGGGCAGCGGAACTTGCAAACTCTGAATCTGAAGTAGCAAAGGAGGAAAAGAAAAAAAAAAAGAAAAAAAAAAAAAGCCTTATCTCAAAAATCAAGAGGCAATTCCTTTCAACCACAGCATCCACAGAATGCAAGCTCTGGGCTCTGCCTGCATTCCTGCTGGCCAGCTCATTGCCTTCGGAGCTGCAAAGAGCCCCAGTGCCTGGTCCTGAGCTTCAAAACCCCCTCGGGAGGAGGCATTTGGATGTGGTCTGCTGGACACTGGTGGTGGTTCAGCACACCAGGGGACTCCCCTCTATCCCCTTGTCCTTTCACTTCTCCCTCAAAGACCTGAGAGACAGAACAGCCACTCAGAGCTACGTGGGCACGAGTGGATCCCTTTCAGCAAAACCTCAGGACCCCCCAGCACCTGCAGAGGGTCCACACCCCCACCTTGAGCCCACCTTTACCAGGACAGGCGACTGGGAGCAGAGGAGCAGTGCAGGACGAGCCTGCCCAGCAGGGGACAGAACACACTCCAGTCTGGTTTTTTTTGGTTGTTTTTTAAAATTGAAATCTTAACTCTGCGAATGCCACACCAGTATGCTGAGCACTCCAGATTGCCCTATGAGCACTAACAAAGCTCGTTATGCTAATTTCTTAGTTAGCCTGCTCCTGAAGGGCCAGGTCAAGCCTTCAGCCTCCCACCACCAGAGGCCCACCCTCCAGCTAGAATCACGCTGTGCTTTGGCAGCGGGGGGAGCATTATTCCCACCCCATCCCACCCCCAAACAGAAGTCAAGCAACACATCCAGATTTTGCTGCTACAAGGGCAGAGACCCTTGTATCGCTGGGAGCAGGATGATGCTTGAATTCTTACCCTGTAGTAACATATCTAGAAAAAGAGACAAGCAATTTGGGAATAACTTGGAAACGGGCAGCAGAAAGCAACTTTTTTTCAAACTGTGGCTTCTTTTCACGGTCTTAAGTTCATACTGAGTTAAGAGCTTGGAGAACAGAGCTTTTCAGAAAACCCAAGCTGTTATCCTTCACCCACTTACATACCATCTGGAGTAGGAGAGGAATGAATGGGACAGGACTAGATGCAGGGCTGCTCCACCACATGCAAATCCTTCAAATTAAATTCACTGATCCCATCTATAATGAGGGTGCCCTACCACGTGCTGCGAAGCCAGACCACGCTGGTGACATGGACACCTCTTCATGGCGTGACCTTTTAGCTCCCCATTTACTGCACCAGCTCCACGCAGGCAGAGGTGCAGGTACCTGATGAGGTGAGCTAACAAAGCTGGGTTTCCCAAGGGCCCATTCCTTTAGGGTGTATCTTTGGGGCCTTATCATGAGGACCAGCTGAAGCCTATCATCCAGTTGGGGCACTGACAAATTTTATTATTGTTTAAAACCAAAGTCTACACCACAGACCTTCCCTTCTCCCTTCTCTCACATGCCCACATCACTCCTTGCCAGATTACCAACCTCAAAGCATAATAGAAAATCAACGTGTACAATGAACAAGAAGAAATTACGGATTAAAAACAAGGCAGAGAGACTGTTAACCTACCAGATCTGTCCAACGTTGACCAAGGAGAGGTAGAGAGCCCACAGGACAGCCATGAGGACCATGTTCGCACACCCAGTCACCAGCACAAAGGCTGAAGTTGCCAGGCCGACCAGAGAGATGTTGTCCAAGATGCTGTCCATGTCTGACCAGTCCAGAAACCAGATGATTGTTGGTGCATAGCTCAGAGCATCTAGGTTTATCTTCCCTTTGAAATACTTTTTGACGCTCTGCAGGTAGAGTTTACATGGGAGCAGCCCCTTTTCTCCTATCAGCTGCTTGTTTTGATGGTATGCCACCAGGAAGGCCACAACTAGGAGAACAGAGAGAAAAAAAAAATGTATTAGGAATTACCCAGAAATGTACCTTTTGAGTCCAAAGTTACAGAAGAATATTTGGGTGTTGTGAAGGAATTTGTTCGTGTCCTCATCTCCACTACACTACAACACAGTCACTCCTATTAACCACGACGCTGAAGGCAGAGGAATTTTGTCTCTGCCTTCACACCAGGAAATGGCACAGCATCTGTTTTGAGATAAAATTTCTCCTCAGCTGCTGTAAGGGACGTGCCTCTTGCTTCAGGCAAGCTCAACACCACGCTTCTGGGAAAATCTCCCCGCGAGCACGCGACCTGACCCCGCACACAAGCAGGAGGCTCAGCCCTGCTCCGTCAGACTCCGCATGACCCCGCGTTACTCACATATGCTGTTAATCTCCTAATGCGGATGAGGAAAACAGCTTAATTGCATTGCAGATGCAGAGTGAAAGCAATGCATTAATTCCAAGACGTTCAGCTGGAATTTGCTTCCGACAAAACATGTTTGTAGAGGATACACCAAGAAACCCACATGTAGATACCGGGGAGCACGATTTAAGCAGCCAGAAGGGTGCCCACAGCCGTACTTTCTGACCCCTGGCATTTCAGTTTCACAAAATACTTTGCAGTGTCACAAACAGTGGTGGTGGTGACATAATATACACTATTCCCAGCACGTACAGCCCATGGCAGATAGATTTTATCCGCAATGTTATGCTTTGACTTCAGGGGACAGCCTACTTCCATCTTTACGAAGCATTACCTGTGCCTTTATCAAGTATTGGAATTTGTCCTCATTTTAAATACACTTAATATTTCACGAGGTGGTTAATAAGACAGCTTAAACTCATGCACAGCATCCCAGCAGTGCCCAAAACACACCTTTGTTTGCCTGGCAGTGTAATGGTTAAACACTGCAATAGCAAAGGCCAGGACTTATGGTACGGGTTGACCTTCTGGATCCTCTCACATATTGGTAGGTTGGAAATACAAAGATTTAATATTTTCCCATTCTCTAAATTGCTACTTTTTACATGTCGCTATGGCTGTCTTGTATAGGATCTATCTTGCACTGGACAATCTTAGAAGAGCCAGATGCTTTTTTTAACAGCACATAAGCAATTTAATTACAGATTATAGACCTAGAATTTGATGTTCTACAGAGCAAGTTGGTCAGCTTCTAGGGATTATCTCATATTTTAGGCATCTCCTCTAGTTACCAATTTGCAGTTTGCAACTGCAGTAATCTCCATTTCTCAGGAAAAAAAATGAAGGCCGACATTTCCTGATTAGGCTCCACACGTTTTGTTCCCAGCAGCTCACTTACCCACGTCGCAGGCATTATCCAAACACCAGCCACGTCACACGCAGCAGTAGCAGAGGTCTTACAAAATGCTAATTTATCTCCCCACAGCCCTCCTTCGTTAATGATCAATTCTGTTTTCTTCCTTATCTGAACGCTGTCATTCTGCAATCAAAAAATGCTGGTGCTCGGCTGGTCGCTGTCTCTCACTGGGAACCCTGGTAGAAAGCCCGTGTGAAACAGCACCCCGGGTTCAGGCCTGCACCCACATTTCCTTCAAGTCAGGCCAGCAATCACAAGTCTGCAGCCCCAGGGAATGAAAACAAATGTCCTGTTTCCCCCCAGACACACAGGAAAGTCTCCCACGGACTACAGCTAATCCCCTAAACACCTGCTGCACCTCCCTGCACACAGCATGTATTTTGGTCTCACTGTGAATTCACCACAAAGTCACAATCTCACAGACCCGAGGTCACTGCGAGGGTTCCCACCAATGTCAGCAGGTCCTGAGTCCCAGCATCAACACAAAGTTGAGGCTTTCAGTGTTTGCATCGCTTTCTACCCATCTTTTACACACCACGAAGGACTTCGCACACTGCTAAAGGCTCACAGAATATTTTACTCAATTATGGACAGGAAAAAACTGTCTGCAGCACTAAGGAATCGGGTTTGTACAGCAAATTTAACGTTCTGTATCTTAGATTTTAATGTTCTGTATTTTAAATGTTCTGTGTTTTGTATTTTTCTACCAATACTTTGTTCTGCACAGCTGCGTAATCAGAAAGCCTAACACACAAAACCAGTAGAAACAATGCTCCTGAGCCTCAGACAATATTTTCAGTTCTGGGTAAAAAAAAAAGACCAACTATACCTTAAAACTCCACAGCTTGACTTCCCCTGATTAGCACTGCAGTCTGCTGCCCAGTTTTCCAAAAGTGCTAATCAAATTCACCTCGAAACGCTACAGAAATTGCTGCCCCAACCCATAACTGCTACGCAATTTTTTTTCCTTAAAAAAATCTAAATTAGACCCCTGTACAGTATGCAAGATAAACAAGGAAAGGGCAAATTAGGAAAAGCAAACTATAGCAATTGAAGAAATTGTATGTACAAAAGACTGCACAGCCTTTTTGAGTCTGAAAGCAGCAACGAGTGCATTATAGGGCTGGCGTGAGCTGCACATCCAGGGACTGCACAGCCTGGGCTCCAGAGCGGTTCCCCTCACACCGATTGCTTTCAAGATGCTGCACTGTTGGTATTTTGCATGCAAGGATTTCAGGGCTAAACCCCATCGGCAACAGATCTCACCAAGACCCACCTACACTTGGATCCATCACCCCGAACCACTGGGGCACAAGGATGGCGAGCGCCATTCATGGCTCGCATGGGTTTTGGGGTCCGTCCCTGACCCAGCTCCTTCTCCTGGACCTTCCCAGGCCGAGCTGCTGCCTCGTGCCATGCTCCTGCTCACCTCTAGCATCTTTGGGAGCACCTCTGGAGGACACATCCCGTTTGCTTCCCAAATCCCACCAGCAGGTCATCCAGACCCACCCTGCCATGGCACCAGCTAAGCCTGTAAGAGGTTTCACCCTGAAGGCAGCAGTTCCCATGTCACCCGTCCAGAAACATGCAAAAGGGGAAGATAAAGATGGATTTTGCAAAGGATTTCAACAATGCAGGAGATGCACAGACCCAGCAGGGATGAAAAAAAAAAAAAAAAAGTTCTCTATCAGCTTGTCAGTGCTTCTTCTCCCTGAACACCTCTCCAGAAGCTGAACCCTTAAATCGACTCTAACAGATACTGCTTCCTCCAGGGAAGGATCCCTCCAGGGATCTTCACTTTGAGCTTGGTTTAGTCAGAAGAAAAAGTCCCTTTTGCCCCCAAAGCTTGTGCTTTTGTTCCTCTTCCTTAACCCCTACTCTGAAGGCTCTCTCACCTTTGGCCTTTTATTTGGGGATTTTCCACTCCCCATCTTCCCACTCCCTGCAGGTAAATAAAACATGGTCAGCGAGCGTGGTTCCACCTGGGCACTGCCTGGAGGGCTTGCTGTGCTGCCACCAGGGCATGGGGGCAAGGTTGCCAAGGCAAGGGGGCACATGTTCCCAATCCAGGGGTGTCCCCTGCAGGCCCCCAGCACAACTGGGCACATCTCACATTCTCCAGACCCAAAACAAAGCCCTGTCACCTTCCCCACCACCCTGTGGCTGCTTGCCACCTGGACTTTTTTTTACCAGTGCTGCCCAGATTTGGGTGCCTTCACCCATGCCAATCTCTTTTCTCCCCAGAGCACTTTGCTTTTCTTCAGACTATTCACTCCTCTGCAGATGGGGAAAAAAAAAAACCTCGGCTTCAGCGACTCCCATGCTCCCTCCCACTCAGGAGGCAGACGGAGCCTTTGACAGCTCACATGGGAGCACGCTCCTCTACCTGCTGCGAGCTGATCTTTACATAAGTAATACATGTAAATTGTCACCAACTGCTAATAGACCTTCGCTACTTATCCTCACCTCGGAAGGTGCTTTACTGTATTTTTCCATTAATTCCCCCCCCCTCCACCTTCTCCCTTCCCTCCCAGGCTCCTCTCTCCCCCAGCTGAAGGCGTTCCTTGTTCAAAGCCACATGCTACCAATAAACACAACTGGAGCATGCAGCACAGGAGTCACCCATCTGAAATGATTTGGTCTATCCACATTGCCCTGTCACCTCAGTTCCTTTCCCCAGGTCCAGGCTCAGGCTGTCATGGTAGGAGAATGAGAGAATCCCATTCTTCATGCTCTGTAAAGATTTAAAGATGTGAAATCCAAGACTTTCCGGTCATATGGCTTTCTCTCCCCACCATTAAAAGAAGTCTCAACTTTTGCTTAAAACCCAAACCACAAGAAGAAATGAAGCAAAAGCACAGAGCTTTGCATGAAAACCAAACTACGTTTTACACAAAAAAATGTCTGCCTGGAGCCATATATCAAGTGCACCTTTGACCCAGCGAGGCATTCAAAAAAATAAATGAAAAAAAAAAAGCCTTATGCTGGATGCTGGTTGTACTACCGACAAGAAAAAGGAGGAGAATGTTCATGGTCTCCTAGCTGCTGTGAGAGTTTTCAATGGATAAATTCCCCAGCAAAGATCTGCGACGCAAAAGCAAGGACGTGCAGTACTAAGCAAAGAGGAATAATGAAATCAAGCAACCCCTTTTCATCCTGCAATCCTACAGCCACCAGTAAGCACACCAAGTCCGTTCTTACTTTTTTTATTGCCATTAGCAGCGGTGCAAAAGACTTCGGGGTGGTTGTATCTGGGGGCTTTTTAAGAGCGCACCTCCCCATTGCCTCTTTGCTTGAAATAGCAGGAAGCAAACACACCAGGCTGGGCTCTGACATGGCTCACAAATTCCCCCACAGCACCCAGGCTGTTCAGAAGCACACCAGCAGCCGTCCAGCCTGCAGCCAAAGGATGCTGTGGGATTTCTCTCCCCCGAGCAGCTCCAGGCAAGCAGCACGCTGGGAGACAGGTTCACTCCTCAGTTCTTGTTATCGCTTCCCTTGAACTATCCCTGCTTGCTATTAATTCATCTTCCTACGGTGCAAGTGCTTAGATCAGAACCAAAACTGCTTCTGCCACGCTTACTGGGCCCTCTCGTGCAGTTAAAAAGGGAGCAGGGAGCTCGCTAGCCATCAGCGCTAACATCCTGCCTTTGTGCGGACTTGCTTACAAGCACTGCGCTGAAATAAAACCTTCCAGGACAGAGAAAGTGTCAGAAGCTGTACCAGCATCCTGGCTAGGCAATCTGAAAGCGACTGGGAGCCTCTTCAAATAACGGAGGGAAGCGCAAGGGAAAGCAGGGCAGACGGCAGAGAGGGGAGGAAGGACACCAGGAGAGAGCCAGGAACCTGCAGGAAGTCGAACTCCCCCGAGGAGGCTTTAGATTTCAGAGCGAGGAAGAAGTAGCATGAACCTCCTGTAGTCCTAGCTCTGGGGAAAGAAAATACTACTATTAAACAATACATGAGGAGAAGGAAGATAAACTGTATTTACATAATAGCTTTTATTTCAAAGCATTCTACAAAGCATGGCTGAAATTGGTAAGGGTGGTATCTAATTACTTCGACTTCTACATCTGGGATCTGATGATAGTAATCATCCAAAAAAGGGCACTTAAAATGATTTAGAAGGAGGCTGAAGGGAGCAAATAACACACATTTGTTGTCAAGAGCTTTTGGGACCAGCTATTTACCTGTAACAGCGCCTCCACCAAGACCCCAAAGACTTTCTGTACGTACAAAATGTCACTCCCTGGCATAAAGAACACGCAGCACAGGACCACGATGGGAAGACTTCAAATGTCAAAACTGCGTTTCTCCAGGGCTCCCTGTCCCATGAATTAGAGATTGCAATTAGCCCGTGAAGACGGGTCTTATCCGTGGAAGTCTGCCAGGTTATAACTGGCACGCGGCACCCTACAAAGATGCCTCCACAGATCAGAGAGGTGTCTGGGCTGCTGGGCACAGGACTTAGAGAGGCACTTTACGTGTGTTAGCCCTCAGCTTGGAGAATCCCCCTGGCCTCCCCTCAAGCAGCAAACCTCGCTGAGCACCTCCAGCTTGCACCCGTTCTCCCCTTCCTTCCCCTTCCTGCAAGCAGCAGCGGGCTTGGTCACTGGTCTCCGCGAATCACCAGATCCTCTTCCACCTTCCCATCTCCAACCTGCCTCTCAGACAACAGCTGCTCTGCCAGGGACTTCCCAGGCCCTGGATGCTTCTGGAAACCCCCTTCAAAGAAAAAAATAAAAGGTGGAGAGTTGTTAAAAACCAAAGGGGGCAGGGGAGGAGGGAGGGCACAACGGACACTTCACACCTGCCTGTCCTCCTACCAGAGGGAAGGATCCAAAGGCAAAGCATCTCCTGGGCTTGCAGCAGGCAACAAAGCAGCACCTCAGGATCAGATTTGTGCACCAGGGAAGGAGGTGAGGGACAGAACTGCCAAGCATGATTTGGGGGCCTGTCATCTCCATGTCACTGTCACCCCAAATGGCTTTTCTCTCTACTAATCCATGGGGTCCTTTGCTCTCCCATCCCACCTTTTACACTCAGTAGTAAGCTCCATGGTAAGCAGGAGCTGCAGCCATCGGGGCGGCTGTTCTCCCTGACAAGGTCCCCCCCCAGAGGTTTTGTTTCCTAACACGGCAGGAATGAAAGGGTTACACCGAGAAGGGCGAAATGAAAGAAGGGGAAAAACATCCCACAACCGAGGAATGTCAAAACTGTCACAACGCCATCAACCGTTTCCTCAGCAAGTCTGAGACTCGGTGTGTGCAGGATCGCCACGTCTGGGAAAAAAAAATAATCTGTCAAGAGTAAATGGTTCCATCTTCAGAAAAGAGAGTGGAAGAGGTGCTTGGCACAGAGGCTTAAAATTGTTTTCTGCTGTTTCTAAACCCAGGCTCACGGAAGAGATCAAAAGGCAACGCACCTTCCCTGGAGAGCATCCCACCCCGACAGCCATGTCACGGTTTTGCAGCTTCTGACAGAGGAATCTGCCGGATCGTGGTCTCCCCACCTCAGACACATCAATCAGTTTCTACCCCACCGAGGTCCCGGCTGGGCGGCATCTCCCCCACATCAGGATCAGCGCCGGCGTCCCTACAACACTGAGGTGACAGCCAGAGCTGCAATCTGACCTGTCTCAAACCCAGCCCACCTTTCTGGCCTTGGGTCACTTGGCTGTTACTCAGCCAAGACAAGAAATTGCTGTTACCTGACTGCAATCACACACAAGCTGCGTAACGAGCAGGTAAACTTTTATCCCCTCATACCTCTTCCATCATAAAGCACAGAGCCAGCCTCCTACCCTGCTCCTTCCAGCCTCTGCTGCTGGCACCTGCAATCCTTCCTCCACGGATAGCTCTCAAAAGGGTTCTCACACTGGACTGCAGAAGCATTTTGGGGTTCCCTCCCCCCACTTCCAGGCATTTCCACTCATCTCCTCTCTGAGCAAATCCACCTCTTCTCCCTCTGTTTGCTGTCACCATGCATTCAGTCAGCAGCCTTCCACCTCAGCTTCCTCCTCTTGCTTTCGTGTGCCCTTTTTCTAAATTTCCATGCTGTAACTTGCATCACTGAACACGATGCTTGCTCCTCACCTCTCACCACTCTCGTTGTCCCACATGAGGTCCCCCACTCACCAGGTCCCATTCATCAGCCTTGCTCCTTCCCATCCTCTGCCTCAATGACTTTCCACCCTGCAGCCACAGCCTGCTCCCTCCTTCCTGCCTATCTAACACACCGCCGGCCTACGGGGCAGTATCTGTTCCAGGACACGATACATTTACACCCCAAATCCACCATCGGAAAGCAGCAGCCTCCACAGAACACGCAGTGGAGGACGCTGATCAGTTGTTCATAAGGAAACTGCAAACTGAGCTCTGGGAAACTCAGCAGTCTGGATTTATACACGGGGGAATATCGGAATCGCTTTCATTTTGACTGAAAGAGTCGTAACCCCGCATTTCACCGAGAGCTAAAACCAAACTAGAAACAGAGCACGTGTCAAAACCATACAAAACTACAACTTCTGCATGGTTTTGATGCAAAATAATCCAAGCAGGCTGGCAGCCTACAAATCCTAACGATTTTGTGGACAAATCTGGGGCAAGTTTAAAATTTGTAATGTAGCGTGTTACATGTCAGTTTGGGTTTCGCTGCGAATATTTTTTCAGCGGCGGGCTCGGAGCACGGCTCCGTGCCTTGCTTGCCAAAAGGAGAGCCAAAGGCACAGGGCTGAGGAGGAAAAGCAGCTTCACCACCTTCAACGGGGCAGCGATGGCACCAAAGGACGCCGTCATCCTCTGGTCCTGCATGCAGCTCCTTCGCTTTAGCTCTCCAGCATCCCTCAAAATGAGTTTCTCTCGCAGCATCAGCTCACAACACCTCTTGATAAAGGACTTTCAGACCCAAAGCTGGGTGCAGGCTCTCTCCTTGCACCCCCCTAGCTCTGTCCCTGCTTTTTAGAGCAGGGGGCTCTCCCCACACCCCCTTTCTGCCCCCCCCCCAAGCACCCCAAACCCCACCACCCAAAACCGAGGCAGCTTCGGGCTGAGCCGGGGCGACGACCCCTGCACCACGACGACCTGCGGCCACACACACACCCGGGGGGCCGAGGGCTCCGTGTGCGAACCCTGCAGCCCCCATCTCGGATCCAGCTCCCCCTTTTTTTGTTTTTCCTCTCTCCCGGGAGCCACGGCAAGCAGCACTGCCCCGGGACACTCACGGTACAGCAGGGCGACGGCACGCAGCAGCACGATGCGGGTCAGCCAGAAGGTGCCCGGCGATACCGGCGGCACGGCCCCGCCGCCCGCTGCCCCCGCTGCTGCCCCCGCTGCCGCCCTCCCCGGGGCCTCGGGGCCGCCGCCGCCACCCGGTGCCGCCCGCCGCTGCCTCAGCGCCGCGCTGGGCGCCGCCATGTCGCGGCCTGCAGAGAGCATGCGTGCGGCCGGCCCGCCCCCGGGGGCATAAAGGGGTCCGGGGGGGCACTAAAGGGTCCTAAGGGGGTCCCTTCGAGGGTCTTCGAGGGTCCCCGAGGGTCCCCCGGGGGTCCTCGGGGGTGGAGGTGCCCCCGCGCACACGGCCCCGCAGCCCCGCCGGGGGTGGTGGGTGGAGGGGGGTTGGGGGGGGGAGAGAGGGAAATGGGGATAAAAATGGGGTTTGTGTGCTCTGAGCGCTGGGAATGAGGAAGGAAGTGTCGAAAAAGGAGTAAAAGTGGCCACGATTTTTTCGGAAAAGGAGCAAAGGGGAAGGGGCTGGCTCGGACTTGGTGCTTAGGGGCACGGTTTAGTGGGTGGAGGTGGTGGTAGGGTGGTGGTTGGAGCAGATGATCCTGGGGGTCTCCTCCAACCTTAATGAGTCTGGGGTTCGAAAACCCCTTTCTCCATTTCTCCATCGTGGTCTGTAGGGCTGGCAGAAGCCGGTGCCAGGCGTGCCGGTGACACCCGGCTCAGTGTCACACACCGGGGCCACACACCAGCCCGGGTCCCCAGCCCCAATTTGCAGCTCACCCACTGTCCCCATAACACCCAGCACCCGGCCCCATGCACAATTTCACCAAAAATCCCTCCCGCTTTGCCGCATCGGCTGTTTCGGATGCTGCCGTGATTTCTACTTTGTATAGTTTATAGCCGCCAAACACTTGGCTCTGTGCTGAGCTCTGTGTGTTTTTCTTTAACCAAAAACATTTTAATAAAGTGGCCTCGGCAGTCGTGATCAATGGTTTTAGAGGTGCATCCCGCCTGAGTAAATACCGCACTGCTAAACTGCGCGCTGGTCTCTGAGAAAGTATCTGTTATCAGGTGTAACATTATTCAATGCTTTTCAGACTGTAAACCAGTCCCTTATAAATGCCTCTTTTGTTTTTCCAGTTTCCCATCACTGCTGCTTGCATTGTTCTCATTACAAAAAAAAAAAAAACACACACACCACACACACGACATAATAGTGCATTGTATAGGCAAAGAAAAATAAGCTATTTGTTAAAGGCCGCGGGTACACTGCAGTTTCGCTCTCCCTTTGGATTAGCCACAAGGTTTGGCTAGATAAATTTAAATAGATGTAAGCTAATGGTTTCCTTTGTGAGGTCTTTATGAAACTTTTACAGCAAATTCCACGTTAAATGGCAATGTCTGTAAAACAAACTGGATAATTGAGGAAATTACTGAGGAAAAGTGGAGGGCTTAGACTGAAGATTTAGGAAAAAGGGAATAATTGGAGCTGGGAAGGGGATGCTGAACGCGGTTGGTTTCCATTGCAAAAGATCGCCCTGAGGTCTGCCAGATGCGCAGGTTGGGACAGTAGCGGCAAGGAGCAGCAAACGAAACCGACCCACACTCGGGGGACGTCGTGTGTCAACGGCGCCTTGCATCGATACGAGCTGCAAAGTTTAAGTATATTAAATTGCATAAAAATGTTGTTACCCTAACGGGCTGATCCAACTCTCATAAAAGGCAATAGAAGCCTTCCCTTTAGCTCTACTGGAAGATGGATCAAGCTATAAAGGAAAGCGCACAATAAAATGGTGGATTACAACATTAAATTACCTCCTCTCCGTTCTGCACTTCGCGCTGGTACGCAGCTTTTTGTGGATTGTCATCTGTGTTTGGTTTTCTGCTCACTTTTTTTACTAGCTTTTATTTTCACGATGTGATTTTTGCTTGCATTCCCTCTTTCCAAACAGAGGTATCATAAAAGAAAACAAAGTAAAAACCAAGCAAGTAACACAAACGAGATATTTAAGAGCGAGGCTCTGAGCCCTCGTCTCAAAGGGAAAGCGATTCATAAATGTCAGGCCCGCAGGCAGGCGCAGAGGCATCATTGATGCTGATCTTCATTCAACAAAATGCGAGCCGCCACGTCCCCCCGCCCGACCCTATTTTGCTGTGTTCCAAACAGCTGCAAAAGTGACAGAGAAACAAGCATTTACTGTCACAGCACCCAGCAGCTGTCCCCACCAGCACCTCAACCCTGCTGTCCCTGGCACCCTAAATTACTCTGTGTTCATTCAGGTCTAGTCTTTCCCCCCTCTGGCTGCCAGGAATTGGGTTTAAATAAAACAGAGAAAGCGAATGTGTGCAGAAATAACTATTTTGTAAAGCAGCATTAACATTTGGGGACTCCTCTAAAGAAAACATACATTCACTTACATATAATACTCTTACACACAATCCCACTGAGCATTCAGCTGTGTCTGCTAAATGGGAGATGGGGATCTCACAAAGAATTTGGGAGCTTCCTTCCACTAGTCAAGATTTTTCCAGCGGTAATATTTTTTCCATTAAAATCTCTGATCCTTCCCTGTGGAAATCCGATCTTTAACTCCAGGGTTAGCAGGATTAGGACTGAAAAGGATTTTTGGAGGAAGAATTACTTTTTTCCTACTGTATTTGTACAGCGTCTGTAACAAGGGGGTGTTGATTCAGAAGTGGGATTCCTAAGCGGTACTCTAGGACAAACAATTAATAATCGCGGTAATCCTAAGTGATAAAACTGCGGTTCTCCATTATTTTGAAAAAAATGACATCTAGTCTGCAAGAAGAAGGAACAGATCTCTTGCTAGTGCATCACCTGGCTTTTAAACTGTGATTGTCATCGTAAAGTGTCGGTGATCACTCAAAACCAAATTTTGCCATGTCACTGGTATCTTAGAATGTTTGAACAGGAATTACACCTTGACATATCTTTTCCTTTCTGCTGGTTTTGGTCTTTACACATACAAGTTTTCGGAGACCGAAAGAGACGGCTGTCCCTTTCGGGTTTGTGATTGCGTTCACCGCCGGGTCCGTGGCTGCCAGCACCAGTGTGCAACGGCAGGCTGCGAGAGCTGCACGACGAAAACTCAGAACAAGCCACTCGTTAACATTTTCCCCTGGGATATTAAAAATTAATAATCATAAAAGCATTTGTTAGTACGAGCTATTTTATTTTAGCAGAAATTCCCCTCTATGCCAAACGTAACATGTAAAGATTTTCGTGAAGCACTCATTGCCTTTGAAATTAAAGCTTTCTAACAATAAGTTCCTTTTTCACTGATGTCTCTGCCATGCTGAAACCTAGGACAGGACATAGGAATCCTGTGCACTCCTCTCCACTTGCCTTTTAAGCAGGAGAGAGGTCAGTAGAGTCCTGCCCAGTGCAGGTGTGCAGAGGTTTTTGTATCAGCGCCAGGTAAATGCTCGTGGGTTGGGAAAGAGCTGCTGGGGGACATGTTCCTGCATTAACTTTGTCCTGCAGCTGCCAAACTTTTCCTGTCCAGAAAAAGGAGGGACACATGAGCTCAGCACCCCATTAACGCAGTAAAAACTAATATTAAACTAATATTTAAGCCTCTCTCTTTTCACCCTATTCTCAGCAGACTGCAGCAGCTGTGCAAGGGGTGCAAGCATGCTTCCAGTCACTGGGATGAGAGCCTCGAGTCCCAGCTCCTCGCAATCCACAGAAATGTCTCTAATAATGGGCTCTGGATGAGGCTGCACAATAAAAACTTGTTCTTGCCGTGGTGGGAGCACACAGTGACTGGAACGCAGTAACTCAGATGGGAGCACACGGTCATTTTTCACTCCTGCTGTGCAGGTGACACCAAGAATTTTGAGAGCACAGCTAAGCACAGTGGTGGGAGCTATGGAAATGCTGAGGAGCAAATACCCGCAGCGCTCATTAAAATTTACAGACAGGTTCTGTCCCTTCTACCCCTCCAAATGGATCTGACTCCTTAGATTCCCAAATTATCCAGAGCAACAGGGCTCATCTCATGCGAATGGATGACAAATTTTGGAACAAAACTGATCTGCAAGCAGCTCAGCGATATAAATCCAGGCTTAGAGTTGTACAAGCAGGCACTGGTTGTGTGCTGGAGTCTTCACAAGCACACTGTAAGATTGGACACAGTGCTACGGCTCTTCTTCAGAGCAAAGCTTTTCTGCTCTTCAGATGCTATTTTAATTAAAATTAACTGAAAGTTACAATTTCAAGTTAAAAGAGTGCAGGTCTTTTTTTTTTTTTTTTTTTTTTTTTTTTTTTTTTTTTTTCCCTGTTAGAAATCAGTAGCTTTCCTGAGAAGGACTGAACCTCGTTTCACAGAAATCTCTGAACTGCCACGGAACTGCTGTGTCCTCTGGGCAGAGCATTAATCCTTCAGATGTCAGAGCCTTATTTTAACACGATGCATAGGTTACTCTTATCTGATTAGGGATTGTTTTTTCTTCTCCCTGTAAAGCCCTTTCTATTTGCTCTTTGAAATTCCCATGTATAACCTGCTTGCAGTTCAAAGGTAGCCAATTTTTGAAAAATGATAACTTTGCCACTTGGTCAGATGGAGCGATAGAGCCCACCTTTTGGCTGGACCTCCCCGGCCAGGGAGGGAGTGCACATTGCAGAGCATTTCCCAACGAGTGCAACAGTTCCCACACACTCTGAAAACAATTTCCCTGCTTTACACAGATGACAAAATGTCCTCTTCCTTGTTTTAGTGTGGCACTGACTGTCTGAAGCCAAGGCACATGAGTGCTCCTGCAGAAAGAGTAGGTATAGAGGAGAGGAACCGGGGTGGGAGGTCAGGGTGCTCCTGGCCCACGGTGATTCTGAGAGATACCAGGGGACAAGTGACAAAGTGATGGAGCCAAACACACAGACGTGGTATTTAGTGCCTGATCCCAAGCAATGCTGGTGCAAGCTGGTCAGGAATTTTATTGGAGACAGTGTCAGACTTCAGAAAAAACGAAGCAACGTTGCCTACATGTATAGGTGCCTGATGTGCCCGCTCTGCCAAGAACAGGCAGCCTCTTTATCTCCCTGTTCCACCCCAAATCCCTAAGCCTACCCCATTCAGGTGCTCTGTTTAAGCCTCCGTTGGGCAGTGTGGATGTCGGTGTTTCCCTCCTCGGCCTGCACCCTTGTCCTGGAGGTCCCGAGGTTGGGACTGGGGACCGCTCCCTCTGTCTGCAAACTCTCATTCCTGGGGCTGGGAACTTTTTCCTGGCATGTCAGAGAAAATCACAGTGGGATTCACAGCACCGCCATCCCCGCAGAGCTGCGGAGATCGCTCCTGTGAGAGCTGCTGCTGGCTGCGCTGGAGCTGAGCCGGGAGTCAGAGAATAACCCGAATCACCTTAAAAACAGGGCAGGAGACACCAGCACCAAATGCTGTCACTCCCAGCTGTTGCGAGACTGATAAGCTGCTGGTTGGAAGAATCACTTACATTACTCTCTGTCCAGAGAGCATCGAGATGTAAATTATGACCGCCAGTGACAAGATGTATGGAAATTTGAGAAGCGGCTCATCCTATCGCTTCCCCCGAGCAGGGAGCACGAGCTCCCCAGAGCAGGCTGTGCGGTCTGTTTCTTCTTTGGCCGCTGAGGCATGGTATAATGGGATGGTGAGGAAATAACCCCTTCTGGTTAAGACCAAAGGGCGTGAACCAGGACAGAGCAGGAGCCCGGCAAACAAAATCACTAAGATAAAAATACGCTCGCACTTTCTGCGGAACTGAAGCTGCAGCCTGGCTGTACCTGTCACTTCTGCCCCTCCTGTGCCCTTTCTCTTCTGATGTCTGTGCCCTTCCCAGCCAGCAGATAGTTTCCTTGCTTCACTCGGTAGCTCTGCTGCATCTTTGCCCTACCACTGCTTTTTGGGGCAAGACAGAGAAGCATTAGGCCAGCTCTGGATGACGGGTGTCACTGCAGGACCTGTCCTGCAGCTCCATCATTTGCCCATCCCTGTGCAAACACTACAGGCCCTTGGTTGCCCAAAATTTCAGCCTGAGCCCCTGTGAGACAAATGATGCCACTTGAACCCACTCGTTGTGGCTCAGAGGGGGGCCTGAGGCAGGGCAATGCAGCTCCCTCCTCTTGCTGGGACATGAGATGGTTTCTGCAAGACCCCCAAAGCAGACGTGAGGCAGGGGACGTGCCCTGCCCGTTTTCCAGGCACTACCTCTTCCCCCTGCCCACCTCCGGAGTAAGAGGAAGCAGCTCCTGAGAGTTCTCCTCCTCCTCCTCCTCCTCCCTGCTTTTGACAAAGTGGAATTCAAGCGTGTGGGCTGGGAAATGCACTTCCCTGCCTGGGGCAGAGCCGGGGAGCTGTGCGAGGCAGCAGCACGCAAGGGGGGAAAAACCAACGTCGCCAGTCCCGGCCGTCCTTGGGGGCTTCTGCTACAGGAACGTGTCATATAACTGAAGGCAGGGAGGAGAGGATCTGAGCCCCATTTCTCATCCCCACATCCACAAGCTTGTCCCACAGCCCCGGCCATGCAACAAGGCTCGAATCTCCCAAGGAAGGCGCTCGCAGGAGAGGCTGCCTTTGGAAGAAGCACTGAGAGCAGCGATCGTTGCTTTGACTCAGCCGCCTCTGAAATGAATGAAATACAATTTACCTGACTCATAGAAACGCAGTGGGGTAATCTTAGCGCTATGAGCTATGAGATCCCGCAGTGACAGGCATTACAGAAATGCACGCTATTTATTTGTCAACTGAGAAAAGCTCTGCCAAGTGTCCCGCAGCTCTGCTGAACCGCCGGTCTGAAGCCCCGGGACACAGAAACCCTTCCACAACCTCATTAAGCTTTGGCCTGGGCCCTGGAAGAGACCTTCAGTTATTCCTCGCTCACGAGGCCAACAGATGTAGCATGGCTTGGGGCTTAATGGCTTTTTGTTTTTCAATGACACTTTATAAAATTATATTTTTAAAAAAATCTTTGCCCAAAGGTAATTCGCTTTGTGGCTATGGAAACCGAAAGCTGAAATCTTTAAAAGATTCTACTAATAAGGAAATGGGAAATTTTAAAAAAATACAAAAACCTGCTTTGCGCTTTATCGGAGCGCACGCGTTTTCCCCTAGGAGCGACACGCACGTCCTGGCACACACAGACACAGCCGGCGTTACATTGAAACTCAAAGCACAGACTTTATTTCAAGTTTACATGTTTTATGTTGATTATACACTGCAGCAATTAAACAACATGCTCCCCCCATTCCCATTACTGTTAAACGCTGAAACACTCGAAGCATTTGCCCGATATCCACTTTTTTTCCTGTAAATCTTGCCCTTCACGCTGAAATCTTGCTTTTCCCGGGGAAGCAGCAGCTAAACCCGGGGTTTGGGAGCCGCTCCTCTCCGAGCAGAGGCAGGATCGGCGGGTAACGAGAACCAAACGCTCCCCACAAACCCTGCAAAAGCCGGGCTGGCTTCGGGAGGGGGTGCAGCAGAGCGAGCAGGGCCGACCAGGGACCGTCGGGGGGCTCTGGGGGCTCGCAACCCGTCCCCGTCCCCCCGCAGCGCGGAGCCCCCGCAGCGCCCCGGGGCAGCAGCGGCACCGCGCCCGGGCGGCGGGAGGGCGGGAAAGCTGCAAGGCCACGCCCCTTATGGAAATGAGCTCCGCCCTCTCCGCCAATGGGAAGCGGCGCCGGGGGAGGAGCCTCTCGCCCTCTCCTTAAAGTCACTTGTTGCCAGGGGCCCCGCTTCGCACTGGACGTGGAGCGCGGCGGCGGGCGCGGGGCGCGGAGCGGGGCGCCGGGACTGCAGCGAGACTTCCAATTTTCTTAATTATTTTTTTTTCCCAAATATTCTTATTTTTTCCTGCCGAAATCTCAGAGTTTCAGCGCTTTTTTCCTGCGTTTTTCCACTTCTCGATTTGTTTTTTTTTTTTTTCCATTTTATTTTTTTTTTAAACCTTCGGCAGCCCGCGGAGGGGTGCGCGGCCCCGCCGCTCCGCCCGGGCACTCGGTCGCCCTCGGGGCGGCTCAGCCCCGCACCCCCCTCCCCTCCCTTTCCCTTCCCTTTTCCCTTCCCACCCTGTTGCTCGCCCCCCATCCCCGGCCGGCCCGCCCGCCCCTCCCGCGGCCACCAATGCTCAACATGACCGAGGAGCACGACAAAGCGCTGGAGGCTCCGTGCAGCCCCGCGGGCACCACCAGCTCCATGTCCCACGTGGACTCGGACTCGGACTCGCCGCTGTCCCCCGCCGGCTCCGAGGGCTTGGGCTGCGCCCCCCAGCCCGCCCCGCGCCCCCCCGGCGCCGCCCCGCTGGGAGCCAAGGTGGACGCGGCCGAGGTGGACGAGCGCTTCCCCGCCTGCATCCGCGACGCCGTCTCGCAGGTGCTGAAGGGCTACGACTGGAGCCTGGTGCCCATGCCCGTGCGGGGCAACGGATCGCTCAAGGCCAAGCCGCACGTCAAGCGGCCCATGAACGCCTTCATGGTGTGGGCGCAGGCCGCCCGCAGGAAGCTGGCCGACCAGTACCCGCATCTGCACAACGCCGAGCTCAGCAAGACCCTGGGCAAGCTCTGGCGGTGAGTCCCGAGCCGCCCCGCAGCGCTCAGCGGGTCCCGCAGGGTGCGCGGCCGCCGACCTCCCCTCGCTTTTGCTTGTTTTTCTTCCTTATTTTTTTTTCCCCTTCTTCCTTTTTCTTTTTTCTATTTTTTTCCTTTCCTTCGCGTCTGTCTGCCTGCCTGCCTGCCCCGCGGGGGATTCTCGAGCCGTTCCGGAGCGCAGCGCAGGAATCCCCCCGCAGCCTGCCGGCCGCCGAAAACCCCCGCTGCGGGGCCGGGCGCTGCGCCGAGCCCGCTGCGGGTCCTGCCCCTGCTGCGGCACCCTCGGACTTCCCCTGCCCCAGCCGGGATGTGCAGCCCCGGCCCCCTCCTGCCCTTGCTTCCAGCATCCCTGTCCCCGAGAAACTCCGATTTTTTTTCTTAGTGCGTCTCTTACGATGTTTTTTCCTATTTTTTTTGTCCGGTTTTACTTGCTTGCTGCTTAACAAGCTGTAAAACTAAGCAAGCCCATCTTTAGCGGTAATTTTAATCTGCTCTCTCATTTCCCTTGTTATCTGTAGCGCTTCCCACTGATGCAAACTTTTTGCTGGGTGCTCAGCTTTCCAGGGCTCGCGATGAGCTGTGCTTTACCGCGTGTTACAGCGGCTCTGACTGCACCAAACCCGCATCTCTCCCACCCGCTTGGGCCAGAGATGCTCCCACTGCGGGCTGAACCTTCCTCGGGAGTTTGCAAAGAGAGATCGGGGCGGGGGAAGAGTTTAAAAAGAAGTAATCCTATTGCTGTTGCCTTCGTGGTTTCTTTGTAAGGACTAAACAAAGCTGGAAATGGGCAGCGCTGTTGGTTGTGGCGAGGGGGTAGCATTTGTAGGACAAACATGGGAATAATATTTGGCTAAAGGATAAAAAGTGGCATTTAAAATGGGCAGGGGGATTTTGCTTTGCCTGGTCAACAATATCTATCTGTAATGGATGCTTTTTTCATACTTCTATAATTGAAAATTTAATACCCGTTTGCAGTATGATTTAGTTTTTTGCTACTGCAAATTTGTTTTGCAAAGAACTTTTTGGTTAGCGCATGGGAAGCAGGGATATGAGTATGAAAACAGTTTAAAAACTTCTAAGGATGATGTTAATTTTGACTTTTTTTCTCTTCCTTACAAAAAAAAAAATCAACCCCCAACCAGTTTGTTAAGTGAAAATGAGAAACGTCCGTTCGTGGAAGAAGCTGAGCGGCTCAGGGTCCAGCACAAAAAGGATCACCCGGATTATAAATACCAGCCACGGAGGAGGAAAAGCGTAAAAGCTGGGCAGAGCGACTCCGACTCCGGAGCTGAGCTCAGCCACCACGCGGGCACGCAGATCTACAAAGCGGACAGCGGGCTGGGGGGCATGGCTGACTCCCACCACCATGGCGATCATGCAGGTAAAGGGCGCTGTGGGCAAAAATCCTGTAGGTCCTGGGAAAGTTGGTTTGAGACCTGAACCTGCCAGCAGGCACAGGCTCATCTGCCCCCCAAGCTCATGCGGGAATATTGGTGGGACTGGGCGCATCTGAAGCCCTGAGAACTGTGGTTTTACACCAGGTTGTGAATGTGGCCACAGTTTTAGTTACTAAGTGCTCGTGTAGTCCACTGTGCAATAGGAAATCCCTAATGTGCTAAAGGACCCCAGTTTTGCAGCAGGACCAGAAGGGTGGAAATTAATTGCAGGGTGAGAGGGTTAATAATGTGAAGGGTGCTTGGGGAGTGAGCCCCATAGATGCAGCGTCCCCCCAAATCTCCCTGCTTCTCAGCAGTGCTGTGAATTGGCACCGGGTGCGTGTTGACAGATTCCAGGAGGATTGCGAACGTCCTGCAGCTTCAGACGCGTCTGCGCTCTCGCCCAGCCTGGCTGGGGATCTGGCCCCTTCCTGGCCTGCAGGGACAGCTGCTCTGCTCCAGGAAAGCAGAGCTGCCTTCAGGCTGCCCACTTGGAGGGGTCCCTCCGAGTCCCCCTGGGTTCCTCTCCCAGGCGAGGGGCGGTTTGTGCAGTGGGGCTGTCCTGTTGTGCCTCAGGGAAAGACCTCCGTGGGGTGCTTCTCCCCAAAATCTCCCTGCTGCAAGCTTTGCAGGCAGTTTATCCCACCTGAGGATATGGTCGCAGGGGGATGTCAGCCACTTCTAACATGGGGCTATACATCTAAATTTCTTCCTCTCCCTATTGGGAGGGGGAAAGAATGAGTGGTTTTTGTGCCTTATGGAGGCACTGGGTATTTTGTGGCTGCTCTCCTTAAAGCCTTGCTGTCCCTTTGTCCTCAGGCCAGACCCATGGGCCACCCACCCCACCCACCACCCCCAAAACTGACCTCCACCACGGCAGCAAGCAGGAGCTGAAGCACGAGGGCCGCCGCCTCGTGGAGAGTGGCCGCCAGAACATTGACTTCAGCAACGTGGACATCTCGGAGCTGAGCAGCGAGGTCATCAACAACATGGAGACCTTCGACGTGCACGAGTTTGACCAGTACCTGCCGCTCAATGGCCATGCTGCCATGCCGGCCGACCACGGCCCCAACGCTGCTGCCGGCTCCTACGGCGCATCCTACTCCCACTCGGCCACGGGCACCGGCGGGGCCAACCAGGTGTGGACTCACAAAAGCCCGGCCTCGGCGTCGCCATCGTCTGCTGACTCAGGCCAGCAAAGGCCGCACATCAAAACGGAGCAGCTGAGCCCCAGCCACTACAGTGACCAGTCCCACGGCTCCCCCGCGCACTCCGACTATGGCTCCTACAGTGCCCAGGCTTGTGCCACCACCGCCTCCACTGCCACGGCCGCTGCCTCCTTCTCCAGCTCCCAGTGTGACTACACGGACCTCCAGAGCTCCAACTACTACAACCCCTACCCCGGCTACCCCTCCAGCATCTACCAGTATCCCTATTTCCACTCCTCGCGGCGCCCCTACGCGACGCCCATCCTCAACGGCTTGTCCATCCCGCCGGCCCACAGCCCCACTGCTAACTGGGACCAGCCGGTCTATACAACCCTGACGAGGCCTTAAAGGATGCGTGGAGCCCCCGAGGGCTTCCCCAACGTATGCACTAATGAAGGAATGAAGACGAAGAACGTGGAGTGCCGCGATAAGTTTCCGAAGTGCCTCCTGAGCCACTGGGAACTCTGCTCGTTGCGACTGGATGTCCCCTTGCTTCAAAACTCTCCGAAAGGACA
Organism: Anas platyrhynchos; assembly: GCF_047663525.1. NCBI lineage: Eukaryota > Metazoa > Chordata > Aves > Anseriformes > Anatidae > Anas > Anas platyrhynchos. The sequence continues at coordinate 18,087,724 of NC_092601.1, read as the reverse complement.
GAGCTCTATTTTTCTTTAAATAAATAAATAAGGAAAAAAAATTAAAAGTAAAGGACCACTGATTCCTTTTGAATAAATGAAGGACAGAACCATTTGACTCCTCTGTGAGGACTGAACTGAACTTTCTCGTCGTGGAAGCTGACAAGTGCAAAAATGGAGCGGGGGGCGGGGGGGAAAGGAAAGACGTTCAAGACTTTAAGGGTCTATTGCAATGTGAGAAACGGACCAACCTTGAGGGCAAGAACTCACTCGGACCAACGCATATGAAAACCGAAAACCCGGCGATTCCATGTAACAATCTTGTGGGAACAAACGAGTCTGGTGGGACCAACCAATTAAATGTCTGAAGTATTTGTTTTTTAGTCAAGAGTTCTTCTAAGCAAGGTTTGGCTGTAATTAACATTTTGTTTTGTTTTTGGAAGCTTAAAGTGTTTTTTTTAAATCTGTTAAATATGTATTTATGTTCTGTATTATTTTGTCTTTTAATTAATGAAGTAATTTTGTGCAAAAAGTAGAATTTTAAAAGATTTTAAAGATGGGGCGGGGAGGGAGCATAAAAATAGTGGAGATGATACAATAAAATGGTGTTATGAGTCTATAGATTTTCTTTGGTTTTTGGGTTTTTTTGTTTTGAACCGCTGCAGCAGTCGTGCTTGAGAGAGGGACTGAACGAATCTGCCTCACGCAGACCTGGTCATGAACAGGAAACTCAAATGGGAATGTAAAATAAGGAGGGAGGGAAGTGCAACGCTAAGGGCTTGCTGCAAAAGTTACTAATTAAATTCGGAGGCTAAAACAATTGCAAAAGGAGCAGAGAGCAAGATATTTTTCTGGCTACCTGCTTTCAGGCGTTCAAATTGGATTTAAGGCATTGCAGGATCTTTGTACACTTTCAGAACCAGGACTACTTTATAGGAAGATGTAATTTAATGAGGAATTATCAACTTCTGCTTTGATTTTTGGCTTCTAGGGACCAGATATCATCCATCAAGCTGTGAAACTAAAATCTTCTCCACTAAAAAAAAAATTTAGGTACTTAGTTTTAGACTAATATTTCATTGATATATTTCTACTTCTTCCATTGTATGCTGAGCATATAATAACCATCTATTTTATGGTAACTTGTGCCTTTAAAAACTTTGTAAATCTAAAAACACATTTCAGAGGTTATCATCTTTTTACCTTTTCTACATTTCCTACTCTTTTTCTAAAAATATTTTTTGCATATTTCCTTTTGGGGTCGTGGGGGCGGGGGAAAATACAGAAAATTCATTTTTATGCAATCTATTTTTCTGTATAAAGTTTGAAAGACTTTGGCTGTTACTTATCTGTTCTCTTCACTAGCTTCTGACTAAGCAATGCTAACTTTTGTACAGATCAATTTGATAAAATTAAAAATTGCTTTTTATCAAGTCTGTGTTACGTTTTCTTTCTACTTCAGCCTATTTCTGTGCCGAAAAGTGACTTGGAGAACACTTTTGAAAGAGACAGGCTACTCAGAATAAAATATGTTGACCAAGGATTTCTGTTCTATTTTTTTTTATTCTTGCTCCCTTTGCTCCCTTTCCTTGTATTTAAATGGTGCCTTGCTAGGAGACTTTATTTTTTTTACTTCCTCAAGGAGTATATTTCTATGCAAGTAATCCCAAGGATTTCATAGGATTTCAGTGAGACTGCTCACATGAGTAAGGCTTTGCAAGGTCAGACTGCATGGTTTTAGCTGAGTTCATTTTGTTCTGTACAGCACGTAGGAATTTTACAGTAACAGATTCTGTTTTCTGGTTGGTGAGCCCGTGTAAATACCTCTTAATTATGATAGCAACAAAATTATATGTTGCATGTAGTGGTTTTTTTAAATACAGTCATTAAAATAGTTACATTCGAGACTTTTTTTTCTTGGTTATATAAACTAAGCTGCAGTTTGGTTTCACCAGTTGAGACAAACCCGTGTGAGATTTTCAGGCTGCGCCCTAATTGGGAGGAAAGGGCTGGGATTAGGGAAATCCAGCCGCCCCTGCCTGAGAAACACACTCAGGGCTTGGTTGCAGTGCAGCCCTGTGGAAAATGTTTTAACACGGAGAAAATAAATGTGATGACAATTAATGAAGCTCAAGAACATTAACAAAGTCTGAACAACAGAGTCCCAAAGCAAATCTGCTGTTTGCAGCCTCTGCCAAGACCTATCTTGCCAGAGTGTCTGTAACTGGACACCATTTTCTCTGTGCTCATTTACAAAACTTCTGGCAAAATGACTTTATTACACTATAAGCCAAAGCTGCAGAGTAACTTGCAGAGGAGACTCTTTTTTCTTCTTTCCCCTCCCTCCAGTTACAATGCAAGTTTCAAGACTTATTCTAGCTCATGCTAGAAAAATTGATGCATTTTGGCTTTGCCTGTTGTGCATGTAGATGTAGGACTTCCTCTCCAAAGTGACATGCTTGGGGGGGGAAAAAAAAGAAAAAAGTGAGATGGAATATAAGTGCTTATCTTTACTTTCTTCTTGATGTTTAATGCCAAAGCTTTCAATGACTTCACTGATGCCTGGATTAGTATTTAAAACAGAGTCAAGTATCTGTGTGGGATGGTGTTGCAAAACACTCAAATTAATGAAATTAAAAGTCACACCAAAAGCATCTCCAGCTGAGGATCTGGCTCACGGCAGAGGGGTTTCTGTGGCTTGGGTCCGTGACCTGGGAGCCTGCTCTGTCCCTGCAGGTACGTCCTCTCACTGTGCAGAAGGAATTAATCGTGGGGACACGATCAGCTCCTCCTGACCAGCTTCCAGAGGGCACCGCAAAGCGCTCGGCTCTGCAGGCAGACCTGCACATAGCCACAAGCCTTTCCGAGCTGTCCCCTCTCTTGCTGCAGCAGTGCATCGTGCCAGCTGTGGTGTCCTCGCAGCGGGGGACGCCTGGGGACAGCTCTGCCCAGCAGCGAGAGCACATCCTTGGCAGGGCCGAGCACTGCGGGACGCGCTCCCCTCCTGCTGGGCGCGGGTGCTGTGCGAGCCCTGGGTGGCCGCAGGGTCCCCAGCCGAGCCTGGTGACAGCGCCGAGGAAACGCGTGTCAAAAATATGCAGATTTTAAATCCAGTCGCTTTTGTCCACGCTTACTGGCCTTTTGTTCTCACTCACTCTCTCCGAGCTTTGGAAAATCAAGCTAGCTTCTAGTAACGCCTGCGGAAATAAAACGTTGTGGATCCGCAGCGCTCAGCAGGTAAGGGCAGTAACGTGAGCCTTGGCGAGCCCTCGGGAGCCCCCGCGAGCTGCTTCCCCCGGACAGCCGGGGCTGAATAGTGGCATTCAGCTTTGTTCTGTCGGCCCGCAGAGTGGGTGATACCCACTGCAAATTCGTCGAGTAAAATTCAGCGACCGAATGGATGTCCAAGGAGGTGGTAGGCAGAGAAAACTCATTGCTCCGAGTTAAGCCGGTCGCTCGGGCTTCAGAGTGTGCTGGAAATTTCGAAGGGCACCAGAAGTTCGTTCCCCACGCCTCGATTTACACTCAAAGTATGAGTCTCCCATTTTGTTTTCTTAAACTCCGATCTGTGGCACAGTTTATATGCAGAGAAGAGCGTTTTGAGTTGAAATTAGTGCTGTTTGTACAAATGCATTTTCGTGCATTGTTCCTTTCTTCCATTTTGCGTGTGGATACAGCCTGCAGAACGAGAAGTGATTTTCCATGAGCCGGGCGTCTTCCCGACGTGAATGGCAGCATTGTGTGTCCCCAGCCCGGCTCCGATGGCTCTTGTGTTGGCGTGAATCTGGAATGTCTCTGCAGAAGTCTATGAGATCAGGTGAAAGCAAGACCGGCTTTTGACCTCTGGCTGTCAACAAAAAAGGCTTCTCAAGATAATTACAGGAATACACAAGCAATAAAAGTTCCTCTTTTTTATTTTGGTGCAGAGAAGAATGAATGTTGCTATTTATCTGAACTGCTCAGAAGGCACTGTTTAGTAAGAAAGAGGAAATTAATTTTATAGCCCATATCCACATTCCTTCTACATGGTGGAAAGAAGAAAAAGTCCCTTCCCATCCTCCTTGTTATAATTTTTCCTGGACTGATATCAACTTTTGTTACAGGTTTTTTACAGTTGGATATTCACTTTATGGCAAAAAAAATTCTCCAAAGGCATTTCTGTGGCAGTGCTTGGTTTTACCAGCCCTCTGCGTGGGTCCCTCGTGCCCCCTGCCCACAGGAGCCCCCGCGCCGCCCTGCAGGAGGACACCCGGGGAGGGTGGCTCCCAGGCTTTTCTTTTGCCCTTTTCTAATTTACTGCGCTGGGTGTGTGTCTGCAGCCCCTCCTCTGTGTGGGCAACGGGTGTTGGTTTTTAACCAGTTGCATTTTACTGCTCTCTGCTTCTTCCCTCTCCGGCTGCCCCAAGACACCAGACGGGTAGAGAATCCCTGCCTTTTTCTGAGGAAATTGCTAATAAATGTGGTTGTGTCCACACCGGTGTGAGCACCCGTGTATTCATTGGCATCTGTGTCCCTTCCCATGCAGTATCACAATCCATGGGATCCCTGGCAGATCCCATCCTCTTCCCCTGTGGGTTTTGGGGAGGGGGCACAGACAGGTTGCTCCTATTGGGCATGGTGAAGGTGTGCCCAGCCTGGCTGTGGCTATCATGGCCTGAGTGCATGGATCTGGCCAGCCTCATGTTGTTTCCCCGACCTTGCAGAGATGAGAAGAGTTGCAGCTGCCTCCTCCCTCTGCTGTGTTCATCAAAGGCCTGTTGGCAAGGCTGGATGCCGGCAGCTCTGACTACGCATTGCCTGACGTCTGGGAGCAGAATAAAATAGAGTAAAATAAAATAGAGTAAAATAAAATAGAGTAAAATAAAATAGAGTAAAATAAAATAGAGTAAAATAAAATAAAATAAAATAAAATAAAATAAAATAAAATAATAATAAAATAAAATAAAATAAAATAAAATAAAATAAAATAAAATAAAATAAAATAAAATAAAATAAAATAAAATAAAATAAAAAGATACACCACCTCCCATATAAAGCCAAAGACATTTTGAGAGCAGTGGCAGCAGCTCAGCCACCACAGGAGCTGCAAGGCAGGGCTGGGCGAGATGAAGATGACTGTGAGGGCATGAAAAAGTCTCCGACATTGCCCTGTTTTCAGCCTTTCAGAGCATGACTTTGGGTCTGACTGTTGTAGGCCTTTTTAATTCTGCAGGCAAATGTGTAAGCATGAATTCAGTAGCAGGCGGGCTCCAAACTCTCATTCCTGGGGCTGGGGACTTTTCCCTGGCACTCCCAACCATACCGTGAGTGATTCCCAGAGGAACCCAGCTCCTGAGAGAGATCAGACCTCACCCGAGCACCTCCTGCTCTTCCTCAGAGACCCTGCAGAGGCTCCATGAAGTTTTTGGGGGATTTATCATGTGGCATCCTAGTGAAGCGAGTGGGAGGCTGCTTAGGGCCCTGTGTGAGCCGGGGAGCTGCAGGCAGTTGGGATTTGCCACGCACCACCCCGCAGCTGCCAGCCGAGCCGGGTGCTGTCAGCCCGAGGTCACCCCGTGCTCCTTACGGGCAGGAGTTAGGGACGGCACCAAGTGGCAGAGGATGATGTTTGGAGAGGCGAAGCCATTCCCCAAATGAGTCAGCAGGAGCCGAAAACAATCCCCTGGAGCCCAAACCACAACAAATGGCACTGATGACAGATTGCCTCGTCCTCCTGCCGCCCCGCAGCCCCATCCTGTGCCAGGGCAGCGGGGGCCGTGGGGCAATCCCTGCCGCGGCCAGGTGCAGGAGCGGCTTTGCATGAGTGCCAGAGCCTCTCTCACTGCCAGGTGCCTGCTCCAGGCAGGGCTCGGGGTGGGCACTCGGGCCCCCAGCTCCCACCATGGGGCCGAGGAGCTTCGTGCTGTGCTGGCAGTAAAGGGTGAGTGCAGATTGTGTTAGCGCGGCTGCGGCCCGAGCTGTTTCTGTGTGCTGGGTGGAAAGCGAGTTTATTTTCTTTCAGAGCTGTGCTGCACGAGGAGCAAAACGGGAGGTGATGACTTTCAATAACACCACGCAGTTCATGTTGAAAAAAGCAGTTTTAACAGGTCTGGGAACCAATGAACCCCCATCTTCTGCTGCAGCCCAGGGGTGGCCAGATCTTGCCATGGGAGAGCCTGGCAGGGTGGCCGTGGCCACCAGCTGGCCCAGAAAGGGTTTGGTGCTTGCAGAAGCACGGTCGGGGTGGCTGCAAGCGGGGCTCTGCCCTCCCGGCGCCGGCTTGAAAGAGCCGCGGGGCGCTGCGGGTGACCCCTATTGAGAGGCTCCCATATGGCCGCGGGGCTCAGCCAGACACGCTGTGTCACTGGCTTAGCTGGAGTGTTGGTTTTGACCTGATTTAGAGAAGCCTGCGCAAAAAAAAGCCAGTTGGACACACTTATTCAGGTCCAAAAGCCGGCTTCTTTCAGTTTATCTTAAACCAATTAGGAATGAAAACCAAGCCGCTCCTAATCCAAAATAAGAGTGTGTCCCTCCTGCCTCTCGCCACCCGCTCCCGGGGCCCTGTTGGTTTAGGGAAAGCGATGCAAATGCGCAGCGGCCACCGCCGAGGCTCCGGCACAGGTCGGGGAGCGCTGCCCGGGCAGGGGACTCGCCCCTGCGCACGCACCGCCAGCTCCGCTCCTCCCCAGCCGCCCTGGCAGCGGCTCCCGCTCCCCGTATTTGTTTGTGGATGTGTGTGCAGGCAATATTGTGACTGCCGGAGACGTGATATTAAAACGTTTACCCAAAATACCTCTGCCTGCCTTTCTCCTCCCCTCGCTCTTACCCCTCCTATCTCTCTCTCTCTCTTTTTTTTTTTTTTTGGTCTGAATTCACAGCGTGGCGATGGAGGTCTTCACCCAGGAAAGGGTTAAGCATTTTGAAAGGTCTTGTTTGAGGTAGAGTGAATTTTAACCACCACACACATAACGAATGCGAAACAGCCTGAATTGCTGGTGAGGAGCCAAGAGCACAAGAGAGGAGCTGCTGAATTTTAATGATTCATTATTGCATGGAAGGCCTTTGTCTTCCTTTATCCGGTGCACAATAAAAGAATTAATTGGACAGAAAATGGCAGGGCAAAGAACTGACAAGTCATTAAGGGGCTCTGAATGGCTGATTAGGTGCACATTGGGGGTGGAATTTCAACTGCACTGTTTCAGCAAGGGCTCCGGAATAATAATGGCATGGCACAGTTTATATTTTGTATGCAGTACCAGAAAGGCCTTTATGTCGGCATTGTGGTGCTATTTATTATGCTGTCTATTTAGCCATTGTTGGCATTGTGTTTGCAATAAGAATGCACAAACAAAGTTGGGATTTTTTTTTTTTTTATTTTTTATTTTTTAAACTTAGCAGAAGCAAAATAATTGGGAATGGGAATCTCGCTCCACGGAGAGTTTTATCGATTTTTGGGCGCGCGCGTGTGTGTGTCCAGAAATGGCAGTAAATATTTAGACTTGAGAGAAGCAGCTTCCTTTATAGGAAGGAGAAGAAGGAATAAACTTCTCTCCCGCTTCCCCGTTCCCCCCGAGCGGCCACTCGGGGAAGCCTCGTGCAGCTGGAGCAGCCCCGGCGAGCTCTGGGCACTTCCACGGCGTGGCAGCGGGAGGATGCGGCCGCAGGAAAAGCAGCCAACTGGAAGCATTGGTAGCTAGGAAGGCCATTGAACATCCCGCACACGGATCCTTTGAGCCGGCTTCTGCCAAAGTTTCCTTGTTGTTGTTGATGTTAAGCAGTTGCCTGCGAGTTATAATAAAAGCCACACACACAGAAGGGAGGGAAAGGATAAAAAAAAAAGTTTCCAGGCATGTTGGGTAGGTGTGATTTTGATGAGGAATGCAGTGTTGTTTTTTTTTTTAAAGAGTTAGCAAATAGGAATAGCAGTTTACTGTCAGGTCTGTGCACAGCTGGCTGAAAGTTTCAGGGGAAAAAAGAAACTTTACCAAAGATAAGGAATTTCTTTTTCTGCAAGTGATTCCTTGCAGCCCGATGAAAATAGAAAGCCCCCACCCTGACACAAACTGGACATTTGTACACGCTGAAAATTACATTTTTAATGCTGCTCAGAAGCTTGCAGAGGATAATTTTATTTCCGACACGGATATTTCTGTCCTCAGGATCTGTCCCACCTCGGTGCTGTTTTGATAACCAAATGCGTGCCCACCCCGTGGCTGCTCACCAGCAGCAGGTGCCTGCCACGGGCTCGGGGAGCGCTGCTGGCACGGATAAACCCTCTCATTCCGAGAGACAGAGGAGCAAAAACCTTTGAAGCACCTTGTCCTGCACTCCTGCAGCCTGCAGGAAACATCCCACTGACTTCTGGGAGACGGGGATGAACTGGGAGGACTGGTCTCGGCTCACACAGGCAGCATGGGGCCACCAGCTTGGCCTTTGTGACTGTACGTCCCCGAGCATCCTGTGCCTTCCCGGCCCTTTCTCACACTTCTCTCTCTCTTTTTTTTTTTTATTTTTTTATTTTTTTTCCTTTTTTTTTTTTAATTTTTTTTTTTTTTAGTTTCCTGGGTACTCTGGGCTAATAATGGGTTAACAATATATGTATTTGGAAACGTGAGAGGGGATTTGGGTGTCAGGGAGATGGATGAGCTGCAATCTGAAACTTTTTAGGTAAGAATAAGTGAAAAGGAAAATGAGGTTATTACCAAAAATGCTATTCTCAGTAGAATACATCCCTTCTGTAATATTTTAAGAGGTAGTTAGCAGCACTCTTCATGCAGGAAAGTAAAGGCATGCACATCAAACAAAACTGAACTAAAATAATAATAATAAAAAAAAAGAGGTGGGCAGGTAGCTGGTTTCACTGGAAATTGTGAGGTTCCTTCGGAGACTTCTTAATGCTGTGAAAGGAGGAAAACAACCCTGGTAATGCTCCTCTGTCTGTGCTGTGGCTGGGAAAGAGGCAGCAGGGGAAGCTGGGGACAGATCGGCCGGGAAGCGACGGTGCTGCCCGAGCTGCAGCCACAGGATTTGAGCACTGTGCCATGCTGTGCTGTGTCGTGCCATGGTGTGCCACGCTGTGCCGTGCCCCAGCTCTGCCACCAAAGCTGAATCTCACTGCGGTCATAGCATCTCGGTCCTGCGGAGCTGAGCCACGAGCCGCCCACTCGCTCTTCCTGCAAACGCCGCCCTTTCCTAACGAGGAGGATTTAATGAGCCCCTCCCTAGGTGGGTAGCAATGTCCCGAGCTCTCCAGGCCCCCAGTGCCTGCTCCTGACCCCTTGAAGCTCTCACTGCCCTGGGCCCACCTGCCCCGCAGGAGGTCTGCCGGTTTCGGGAGCCTCTCCTGGTCACCAGATGGAGCCGGGGTAAGGCTGGACCCACGAGGACAAGTTTCAGGCAGGGATCCAGATATTCTCAACATTTGGGAGAAATCAGATCTGCGGAGGAGGAGCTTGGAGCGACGTCTATCAGAATGAAGTCAGGTGAGAGCTTCGGAGCCAGATTTTGACCATCCCTTAAGATCTGCGTGTTCAGGCCCTGGAACAGTTGGCTGAACTCCACATCTGGTTATGGGATACAGAGAACTTAAAAATGTACCTAAAACACTTAACAAAATTCCCATATGGAAGCAAGTTTATTTTTTTTAATGAAAATAACTTAACAAAACATCCGAGTAGTCGATGTTTGTGCTCTATTTCTGGAAATGTAGAGAAAATCCTTTGACCCCCCCAAGGAAAAAGAAAACAACAAAAAAAAAAACAAACCACTAAACGGTCAGCAAAGAACTACAGAGATGTTCAGATTTGCCTGGGAGAAGGAAGGAAGATAGAAATGCCTGCATGGGAGGAGAGCAAAGGTCTGGCTAAAAGAGCATCCTCTGAAGGCACATGTAGGTTTGCCCTGCAGAGCAAACGCCCCCCCTAGACCACAGAAACAAGCACAGCCTGTACAAAACAGCCCTTCCCTGTTCTCTGCCTGCCTCCAGCAGTCACAGAGGCTGAGACACTTGTGCTGCCTGCATGCTGTGCCTTGAGGTTGTGTATTTTCCCCAGATTTGTCTAATCCTCCTCTGAGCCCAGCTCTGCTTTTGGCCCCTGCCTATTGGCTCTGTGGAGACCAAAAAAAAAAGAAAAAAAAAAAAAGAGTTTATTTTATCTAATTTCAGCTTTCTGTTCAATCAACTCCTTGGACACCCTCCTGTTGTGTCACAGGCCCACCGGGTGATGAGAGGAATAATCAGCCTCCTTTCCCCTTCTCACACCTTTCCCCATCACCTGTGTCTCACTGCTGAGGTCAGAAGATTCCCAAATGGGGAGGAACAAGTCTGATAAAGGCACGGAGCACAACGCAGCTCCAAACCCCAAATATCCTCTTTGGGCACGATTTCGTTCCGACTCCACACTGGGGCCCAATGCGCTCCTGGCGCTGATGTCGGGGATGTTTGTCTCATCCCAGCGTGAAAAATGGACTTTAAACATGCTTTAAAAGTCAGGGTTTCCTGGTTCTGAGCAATAAATCCCGCTGTTTGTGCCGTGCTTTCCAAGTGATAAATTTCTGGATCTCTGGGAAAATACACTCCAGAGAAAACAGACAAAGCAGAGAAGGCTGCGGCGTTGCCCAAAATGACATCTACGTCTTGGCTGGTGCAGCAGCCCGAGCAGGACGGTTGTAGGAGTGCCTGTGGGGAGGATGGGCTGGTGTGGGGGAGCAGAGCAGAGCAGCTTTCCCTGGGAAACACGGGCAGAGGCCAGGGCAGATGCAGCAGCATCCCAGGCAGAGCCACGTCTCCGCATCCCGTCCAGGCTCAGGGCACCTCAGGTCCCTGGGGAATTGCTGTTTCATGAGGCCCTGACCTGAGGTCCCAGGGCCACCCAGCCCTAACCCCAGGGTGCAGATTTGGAGCCCTAAACGGCTCAAATGGCATCTTTCGGATTTTCCCTTTTACCTAATTACAGGGATTTATTTTTTATTACACCATGGGCTTGTTCCAAAACCCAGTCGGCTCAGTGGCAGCCTTTCATGGGCTTTTGGATCAGACCTATGCATTTGGTGCAGTTTTCCCTATGATAAATTATCCATTATTTGATGGTTCATGTTTAATTACCAAGCAGACGCTGCAGATGTGGAGCTCCCCCGTGCCTTGGAATCAAGGACAAGGCTCCCGCTGCCTTCAGGAGGCCCCTGGATTTCACTCCAGCTCCCGATGCAGTGGCAATTTCACAAAATACGAGAAGTGGATCCGTGCTGTGATATTACAGGTCCAGTCCGCTGTGTCTGGAGCCAAATAATCACAACGGTCAGACATGTTGGGATGGATTTGGGCCAAAATTTCTGCAGTCCAGCTACAGCCGAGAGCTTAGTGCACCTCCGTGTCCGACATCTGCTGTACCTTCTTGGGAACGGTGCTCGCTGCGCCTCTAATCACTTCAAACATCCCTGCTAAACACGGGGATTAGGAGGGATTTGAGGATCCTGCTCCCTCGTGGTCTCAGCTTCAGCTATCTCAGGGTGTTTTAGGAAGGTGTAAAAACTGATGCTTTCATCTTGGTTGAAACCCTTGAATGTTCTTGAAGAGTGCAGAAAATGAAGATGTTACTTGTCCTGGTATTCTCTTTTTTTTATGTTTTTATTTATTTATTTATTTTTTTTTTTCTTTTTTTTTTCTTCTTTTTTTCTTCTTGCTTGGGGCATGTCCTATGCAGCAGGCAGACTCCAGGATGCTCTTTAGGAAGCAGAAATGTTTTAATTCCTCTCACACTGGTGATTTTTGCCCTGGGCTTCACTAGATCCTGCATTACCTCTGGAAAGGGGCTTTGCTCCTACTTCAAGCACACAAGAAGTTATTCTCAGGACTTACCATCCTACCTGCATATCCCACCATGGGCTCCAGCAAGCCCAGAAATGCTCCTTTCCTCCAGGCCCCGGTGCAGTGCACCTCGGGATGATTTCCCCAGAGTTTCTTCTGCAACGGAGCACATGGAGAGAAAAACTCCTCCAGCTTTGTCCTCGTGTGTTGCTGCTGCTGCCTGGCCTCAGTGGGCTCGGGTCTGAGCTGGACTTGTGGTGGGGGGGACACAAAGTGCTGCTCCAGGCTGACGGCCCCTGCAGGCACCATGTTTCTCACGCTGAAAATAAGCCATTTCTGGCTGAAATGCTGACTCGCTCCCCAAATGGACGGCCTGACTGCTCTCCTGGGGAGGAAGCGTTCATATACAGGGATTTCAGAAGTGACCAAGTCCTGGGATAAAATCTTCACCCTCCGGACACCTGTCCCTCCCTCAGAAATGCAATTCAGTGCCATTTCTGGAGGTGTAAAGCTCCATAGCGGCAGTTAATATATGCATACTTCTGGGTTCCCTCATTACCATTTCAGTTGGCTCGTTTACATAATAACACAGAACAGAAGATCATTTGCATAAAATTAAAAAAAAAATCAAATAACTGAATGTTGCTTTTATTTTGAAAGGCGCAGAGAACGAGCCTGTGAAGTTATTTATATCCCCGAAAGTACCAAGGAGGCTAATCGGCAGGGAACCGTGCTTTCTGCACAAAATGGGACTTGACCACTTCAATTTATTCATGAAATATTAGCTCACTTAGTGGAAGAGTTTTTTAAGCAGCTGGGTTGGAGCTGACGGGAAATCCCCTCCCAGCTGCAGCGGGATCAGTGCGACGGGAGCCAGACAAAAGTGAATTCCCCCGGCTCGGGTCCCTCGCAGCACCTGAAGGGACTGGGGAATGAGGTTTGCGCGCCCTGGTTACGGCTGGCGGAGCAGAAATATGCCTTTCTCCTCTTCATATGCCTTTCTCCTCCAGCGTTTCTGCCCCATGGCTGTTACCTAAGCCGGGGGATTCCTCCTGTCCCCTCCCCGTGCTGCGATGCTCGAGCACCTTCATCCACAGCCAGGAAACGGAGCAAAGCTCCCCGTGGGCTTCCCAGGTTCCTCGTCGCATCCTGATTTCTTCTGCTCCTCCCAGCTTCGTGGCTGAATGCTCCCACGGGAGCAGCCCTTGGCCGTCCCATCTGATGGGCTGATGTTGCAAATAGAGCAACAACTGCAATCTGCTTTTGCAGAGAGCAAAGCCAACACTGGTGGATGGCATCGTGGGGTCCCGGGCAGGGAAAGCCCCGTGCCCATGTGCGGCACGGCTGCAGGTTGTGTGCTTGGAAGCGTGAGACTGCCCGAGCAGTAAAACGTGTGCTGATCTGGTATTCAGGCTGTGTGCAAAATGGCCGTATTTGCATGAGAAAAGATTGTTGGGAGAAATCTTAGGGCAAATCCTATTTCCATTCGTAAGCCTCCAAACATGCAGCATCTTTGCTGACACCAGGAATGTTACTTCGGGTTTGCATGAGCGTGATGAGAGTGGAGCCTGGCTGAGTGGCTGCTGTCCCGGCCCTTTGGTACCCAAAGCCCACGAAGCAACGAGCTCTTTATTACAGCAACTCCTGGAGAACCCATCACCGAAATTGAACTGTAACATCCTGCAATAAGCCAGCCTCTAAATTTTTAACAATGGTGCAAATCCTTCTGTAGGTTTTTGGGGTGAGCGGTGCTGAGCTTGGCAAGTCCACGTAGCGCAGATGGCCTCGGGGCTGGAAACACAACCCCCAAACACCTCCTCTGTCTGCTCTTCGGAGACCGGCTCTGGACTGTGGGAGCGCTGGGGCAGAGGGACAATGGGACGATGTCTGTGCTGGGACGTCCCCGTCCCACAGCACGATGCTCTGGAACAAAGTCCCAGCGCCGGCGTGCGAGCAGCCGCCCTCTGCCCCCCAGAACGCCGAGATGAATGTGCATTGTTGGCTGTGGGTGTGGTGGGTTTCAGCACGCTGAGCCTGCCAGACTCGGGCTACTACCCAGAATATTCACAGGGCCTTTATAATTCTGTTCCCCCTTTTTCATGTTTCTCTACATCTTCAGCGGGGCCGTGGTGGCTCCTCTGTGCTGGTGGCGTGTGGAGCTCCACGTGCCCACCCCGGCCACATGTGGCTGGAGCTGAGCCCTCCTCCCACAGAGCCCCAGTCTAATGTTCTGCCAAAAATCCCCCAGCAGAGCTGGGTGGGAACAGAGGGAGGTCCTGCATGGTCCCACTGCTGGTCCTTCACCAGGAGCAGGATTTGGGAGGGCAGGATCTTTTCTGAAGCCACAAAATGATGCTTGCCCACCAGGAGCCTTAGCTCAGAGATCTTCCACCGTCGTTGGTGGTCCGGAGCCCTGGTGGCAGATCACACCCACGGGTGACACTTTGAAACCCTGCTCCCAGGAGGCTGGAAGAGCTTGTGCTGGGAGTTAACACAGCTCTGGGATGGGCCAGCCCTGACGTCCCATCCCTTCTGTTTCTGGCAGCCTGGGCACATCTGTGGTACATCTTCCTCCTCCAGGACTCTGCTCCTTCCACGGGACAGCAGAAGACTGCAGAATCCCCAGATCAGGGACAATTGCAGGCAAGGGCTGTGCCCAGCACTGGCCATGGCACAAGAATACTCCAAGAAAAGTGAGGTGATGCTCCAGAGAGTCCCACAAACATCCTTCTAACAGAGACAAGGAGGCCCCGGATATTTGTGGTGTTTCCTTGCACTGAATACTCGAGAAGAAGCAGCTTTTGTTTCACATGTCGCGCTGGGATCCCTGTGAGAGGCTCCTGTTAGCACCCAGCGAGGGTTTCCCCTGTGCTGGTTCGCGCTGGATCGGTCTTCTCCACGCTCTTCCATCCCAGACACAAATTGAGCAGGGGGGAATCCGCAGCAGAATTTCACAGCTCACTGTTTTAATAAATGTCTGGAAAACGCGGAGTGAAATTGAGTTAGGACCTTTCCAATACGCTAATATTTTGGAACACATAGATCATGCATATGGGAATAGTCCTGGCCCAGAAAGCCTGGGTAAGACCCAAATAGCTCCGAGAGACAGCTCTCTGAGCGCTGCTTGGAAGCTGCACTCAATAATGGGCGATCCCTCGGAGCCGAGGAAGCGGGACATCCAGCCTGCTGAGACGCTGGCCTCGCCGCGCAGGATTTCAGGGTCACTGGCAAGTGCTGCTCCGTGATACGGGACAGATGCTCTGCCCGCTAATGACGAGCAAAATAGCTATGAACGCTGTTAATTGCCAAAATGTAAACTCGCTTCTGCGGCTTGCAACTCCCCCTTCGACAGCGGCTGCGGATGACGTTAACTGCTTTGCTGGAGCCACGCAGCGCGGCCACGGAGAGCAGAGCGATGCCTGCGAGGCACCCGCCAAAGCCTCACACCCTGCTGCACGGAGCTGCCGAAAAGCTGCAGCCCCCTGCACCGCCTCGACCCCTCGGAGGGGCACAGCCGGGTGCTGAGCATCCGTCCCCCTGTGCCGCTGGCACCGGGAGCGTGCGGCTGATTTGCAAGGGAAATGATGTGTAAATAATCCTCATTACCCAGGAAGGCTGTCCCCTTCCAGATCGAGTTCACTTGTTATTCTGATCAGCCGATAAACCTCCTTTGCATAATTTTTTTTTCTTTCTTCCACGCTCCGGCTTCGCTATTGCGGTGAGAGCGGGGTTTTATTACTCTTATTTATGTCATCACCCCGGTGGGGGCAGTGTCCTGGGGGTGATGTGCTCATGCCTGCTGGTGGCTGCAGGAGGGCTCAGGGCTCTCGCAGCAGATCCTGTCCTCCCCTCAGAGCTGCCTGCAGCCCCCAGCCCTCAGCTGTGCAACCCCGAGCTGCCCAGGCCCCTGCCCAGGATAACAGCAGGGGAGCAGGTGGTTTTGTGGATGCCCCTTGCAGTCACTCCTCACCAGCTGACTGCTCTGAGAGCAAAGGGGCTTTTTTCTGCTCTGAGCATCTGCTTTTTCTTTTCTCCCAGGGATGCTAGAGACAGCACCCAGCCACAAGCAAGGGTGAGATGAAACCATCTCCGCCTCCCTTCCCACCACAGCCAGACTCTGTGACCTCCTGAAATCCCCCTGCAACTTTCATTTATTTCTTAAAGATGAACAGAGCTGAATCGTGTCAGTTCCTACAGAGGAGACGAGGAAGGAAAATACCAGCTGACGTTGCTGGCTCTGAAGCTGGATCCTTCCTTGAGCGAGAAGGCACCAATGCCCCATCCCTGCCCACATCACCACCCCCTTTCCCACCCCCTTTCCCAGCCCCAGCCCCATCATCCCGATCCCAGCTGGGCAGCACTGCCCGCTTGCCCTGACCCCATCCCGAGGGCTGCAGCAGGGGCAGCGAGGCACGGTGCAAGAGGAGGCATGCAGAGGAGATGCAAAAAAGAGGGGCACGGATTTGCATCATTCGCTCCATGTAGAGGCTGCTTGGAACTGCACCAAGGCGGGAGGGAATAGTTTTACAGCTCCCTTGGTGGATATAAATGTCAGCTATCGGGCCCACGGAGGTTTGCTGGATGTAGTTTAGAGGATGAGGACCTTCAGGCTTTGTCTTTCCAAATTTTTAAAATCCTGTTCCTCCCTGTGCGAATGCAGCTGCATCTGCTGCAGCTAGCCGGCTAAATTTTCTCTCTGAATTACACATTGCTGCTGTGAAACCACCCGAATCCTCACCGGGGAGCAGGCTCTTCCCTCTCCCTGCAGCCCACTGAGCCCCCCCAGCTCTCCCCTGGGTGCTGGGGCTGAGGTACGGAGCTGGCTGAAAGGACGAGGCGCTGTGCCTGGCTGCTTCAGGGCCACCTGGGGGTGGCTGTGCCTTCTCTACCCAAGGCACAGTCCTTTTTTTCCTGGGACAGACATTTCAGGTTGGGGATGGATGGGGTGGCAGCAGCCAGCAGCAGCACCGTGGCACCCACCCATGAGGCTGGTGGGAGAAACTCGCTGTGAATTTAGGCACCCACCACGGAGCTTAAAGAGTGACAGCTTTCCTCCACTTCCTGGGGTGGCAGACACTTAGTGCAGTGTTTGCATAGGTTGCTCGAAATGAATCACATCCTCGGGCTCCGAAATAGCTGTGGAAGTTTCTCCCTGGGGACTAGGTCACCCCAGAGAGGAGACAGGAAAACAACAAGCTAAATATTAAGTGTGTGCTTTAAGGTGAAACCCAAAGGCAGCGCTCAGGGTAACGCATTTCCCCCATATACCCACCTAGCGCGGAATGAATGAAGTTATTTCCAGACACCCTCAGCAAACACAGGCCTACTCAGTAGTTAATTTTTCCCCATTTAATTCTTCTGCAATTGAAGGAGATGGGCTTTATGGTTACTTAGTCTGGGTTAAAGGGCTGCATTTCCCTTGCTGAAGTGGACTTAAATAGTAAATTATTACATGTTCTGGACTGTTTCAGGGCACCAAATATCCTGACTGCCAGCCACATACCTACAGCATCCTCTGCCCAAGCACCCCGGAGCTTGCTGCCCCTGATGGCTATGGTGCAAGCTGACATCTGCAGACCTCTGCTCCTAGGTTCATCCCCATCTTGGGGTGTGAACCCCAGGTTATTCTGAGATGCTGCTCATGTCTCTGCCGGGAGAGGGCTGAACCCACCCCTACGAAGCCGCAGGGACTTTGTGTGGGCAGAGATAAGACCCATGCAGTGACCAGGGGCTGCTCAGAGCCCAGCCTCATCACTCTCCGTGGCTCCTGCTGTGATGTCCTTTCCTTTAAAACCTCCCTGAACGCACACATCTCCAAACAGGAGGCACGCGTGGTCTCTGCAGCAAGCAGAAGCCTTGCAACATTGATAAGAGATTGTTAAAACTTTTAATTTGAAAATAATTTTGTGGCCTTCAGAAAATTGGGGGTAGCATCCTCCCCTCCACCAGTGTCCCCAGTGGGGACATGGCCCTCCCAGGCTCATGGGTGCCCCCAAGGTGCTGCAGGGCTGGTGCATGAGCTCCTGCTGGGCTCACCCATGTTTTATTCATGCCAGTCCCAGGAGCCATCAGCTTGCTGCAGACTTTCCCCGGGAGAGCATCGGCTTCACGTCCCCGTTTCTCACCGAGAGCATGTGGGGCCGTCAGGGCTTTCCTGAATTCTTCCTTTCTGGAAGCCCTTTTTCTCTTAGGTGACATTAACGGAGCGCTCTGTCACTCCACCCCACTTTAATGATTTCCTCTGGAACATTTTGTGTTCAATAAACCAGTGTGTTCCCAATGTGAGGTGAATCTCCTGCAAAGAGAGAGAGAAAAAATAAAAAAACCCAACCCCGTCCCGAGCAGACTGCGCGCTTGTCGCCAGTGCCTGCCACCCTAATTACACCGTGGAAGAATGCGCACATGGCAGAGGTCCCTGAACATTTCAGGCAGGATATTGCCTGCTCCTGGATGCAGCCTCCTTTGCCGCTGCAATAACATTTGCTATAATAAGCCGCGACTCCGTTTCGGGGAAGGCGTGAGCGCGGCGTAGACATTTTGGCCGGGCTGCTTCCCTCGAGTGCCGGGGGGGCTGCGCACCCATCTGCTTAAGGACACTGACCCGCCGTGTGCAGGGGGTTCTGCACAGGGGCAGCCCCGTGATGGGGTGGGATTTTGGGGAGGAAAAGTGGCCCTGAGGGTGCTGCGGGGTTGTCATTCTCCTGCTTTCCCCCCCCGGTGTGCCTGCAGGCTGGGCAGCCGGGATGGCTCCAGGCGGCTGCCGGGGCTGCAAATCGTCCCCTTGGCTCCAGCAGCTGAGCCAGAGCCTGGGCAGGCGCCGCATCCTCCGCTGGGCACCAGCCCAGCCTCCTCCTCCTGCCTCCTCCTCCTCCGGCCTCCTCCATCCTGCTCCGGTGGCTGCGTCCCCGCGATGCCCCAGCCTTTGCCAAGCTGTTTCTCTCACTGCTGGGCTGCCCAGGAGCCTCACGGATGTCACCCTTGTCCCCATGGCTCCAGTCCTCTGAACGGGTGCACACGGAGGGCTCAGGAGCTGGCATCTTGGCTTGGGACTGAGTGGGTAGGCTTAATCCATGCAGGGGAAAATTCATCAGGTTTGTAGAGCCGAGTGTGGGATAAGGTTGGATCTTTTTGGCCATGAGATATCTCAGGTTGTCTCCGTACTGGACCCAAGTATAAGTATTTGTCGGGGGCGCATCCCCACATCCATCCGGAGGGGCTGAGTCCATCCCTTTTCCATGGAGTCTTCAGCAGCAGCTAACAATTCTTCCTGCCCAGACCAGTCTGAGCGTTGCATGGGTTCAATTTTTGGGCTTTGGTCACCTCATGCTGGACCCTGCTGGGGTTTGTTGGCAAGAGCCTGTTCCCACCCTGCATTTTCTCTGTGGGGATATTTCTACCCCCTGCGCTCAGACCCCTCAGTCGTCCTTTGGTGCCTTTCCCTGAGCTTGCAGTGGTAAATGTCAGCTCCCAACTGGCCTGGGGAAAATGGGTTGGTCCCACTCCAGCTTTAGGGAACAAGGCACCAATTCAGGAGGAAATTTCGCATGTGCTGCCATCCCATCACGCCCTCCCGCCCGCTGCCCAAACCCCTTGAGAGCGAGGAGCTGCTGGGGAAGTGTCCCTGGGACAGCGGTGTCCCCACGCTCTCCCTGCCCAGGTGCTTCTCCTCCATCGAACACATCTGATTTATGCCAAAAATCAGATATGAGCAAAAGCCGTTCTGAAGGGGGCTCAGTGCCGAGACGGGGCAAAGGCTCCCGTGGACCTCTGCGAGCCTTGGGTCGGGCTCTGCTTTCGGGAACCATAAATAGAAGCAGAGTCACTCAAATATTCAGGACCTGTAAGAGCCATTCATAGCTGCAAATTAACAGCTACCGCCAGGCCCATCTGTGCACGCCCGAGCCCGGGTCGGATTCCTGCTCCCTCTGTTTAACCTGATGACCATAATTACACACTCATTTATACACCCAGCGGCACCTGAATGCTTTACAAGACAAACACCTAATCCCGCATGGAAATTATAGCCACATAATATCTCTTTTCATTATTTGCTGAGGTGTTGAGTCTGATTACAGCACACACTGTTTGCTTTGTACCAGGGCAAAGCCCCTGTAATTTCTCTGCAAGTCAACATCATTCCAGCGAGGAGGCTGAAAATCTACAGGCTACTGTGCAAACGAGCTAGCAAATATTAATCCATAGTAAATGATCTGGGAGGTGGAGGCGGGGAAGGGGCGAGCGAGGTTATTTATGTCCCCCCCGAGATTAATAATGCCAAATTAAAAAAAAAAAAAAAGGAGAATGAGGGGCACGAAACATTCCTGCTGCTGTCCCCGCTCCCTGGGGTAGGGTGCGGGCTGGTTCTGTAGGCACGGTGTTTGCCGGGGGGGCTGCTAGCAGGAGGAGGAATACCCTGGTTTCAGAGATGTCCCCTTGTGAATCCCGTGAGCTTCAGGGGGCTGACAGAGGGTCTGTCACCTTGTCCTGACATGTGGCACCCACTGGTCCACCACAGGCTCCTGTGTGTCCTGCAAAAAGGTCACTTAATATCTCCGTGCCTCGGTTTCCCCATCTTTAAGCACAGAATATCAACGCTTTCTGCTTCTCAGGGCCGTGTCCTGCATGGACCAGAGGCACCAAAATCCATTTTCCCATATCTACATGGCGAGGCTACCACTTTGCTGGTGCCCTGGCCTGCTGGCAATCCTCGGGCTGGTTCCTGGGGCTGAATCCCCTCCTTCCCCACCTCTGCACCCCCCAGCAGCGGGGCCCTGGAGCCCCCATGCGCCCCTCGGCTCCCGGCCAGCTCTGCCCGAGCGGGGCAGCCCAGCAGCACCTCACCCGGCTCCAGCTCTGCGCCCTTGGTCTCCCCCCAGGAAAAACACCACCTCGGGCCGAGGTGCAACAGGAGTGACGTTGTCTGGAAAGAAAGAAGGATTTGCTTTAACCTGCGGCGCGTGGGTTTGCAACCAAAGTACACAGGCGGGCTTCAGGCTAGACTGTACCCTGGCCCCCCGCCAGGCGATGGGCCGAATCCTGGTCTGCACCTCGGCCGTGCAAACTCCTGCTCCGCAGCTCCCTGCGGCTTTGGGGAGCTGAGGTCAGGCTGCTGCCCTCTGCCCCGTGGCTGCTGTGGAGCCGGAGGGGGCTCGCGGTGAGACCCAGGGATGCTCGGCACCCCCGCGCGCAGCCCTGATGGTGGCACGAGCAGGGGGTGATGTTATTGAAATCCATGTCAGCCGGGTGTTAATGAAGGAAAACCAGGCCTGCACATTGCATCCCCCTTAAATCTTCGGGAAAACGTGTGTGCGTGCTGGAGGGAGGAGGGTAACTGCTGTTCCCAGTGGCAGATGGGGAAATGGGGAGCAGCGGGGCCCTGAGGATGCCCCTGGCCAGCTCCAGGGGTCCGAGCAGCGTGGGGCCCACACCATGTCCACCTCTGCTCCCTAGTGCTCTCCCCAAAACCCTCCGGAGGGATTTTAATCAAGCCACAAAAACCCAAATGCAACTAATACAGCCCAAAGCAGGCTGGGGGTGAGCTGGGTCGAGCTGCAGTGGCTTCACCGTCCCATTTCAGGCGGCTGTGGCCCCACACGTGTGCGCACGCGGCCCCACGCGTGCCCCCGGTGCCTGCGCAGAGGACAGGGCTCCGCGCCTGGCCGAGGCTCGGAGAGGCAGGGAGCTGTTTCTCCAGTGCTCGAGTTTTTCTTTCAGACTCCTAGCTGCCTTGCCAAGTGTTATAAAAATATATCAGTGTGAGCCAAAACATTTAGCACTCCACTTATTACTTTAAGGTTATAGGTTAAACAAATTCCTTCTCAGAATTTACTGTGTTCATTTTAGCTTCACAACACAGCCCTGCTAGCGGTAGATATATTTCACACTGTAATACCTCCCTTATGTATTGGAGGGGGGGGAAAGGAGAAGAGGAAAGTAGCTTTCTAAATTTTTATGTGAACAAAAGCTACTATATAAACTAGCTGAAAACAAGTCCTTTGCAAGAGATAGTTTGTAAAACTTATTTTCCAGTAACCAATAAACCAAGAATGAAAGGTAAAATTTGTTTTTACCTTACCTAATAATTTTTGCTTCTATTTTTCCCCTTTTGCACAATAAAGCCTAGAGAGGAAAAAGAAAAAAAAAAAAAAAAGAAAGAAAAAGAAAAAAAAAAGGCCAGTTCACACCTCGGGCAAGCAGGTGCAATTGTTGCAGTGAGCGTGCACCTCTCTGAGCCAGGCTCAAACTTCTCCTAGGTGGTGCACAAAGTCCTGCTGGAGTGGCTTAGTTCAGCTCTGGGCTTTGCCACTGGGCTCCCTCCAGTCCAGTGCAACCTCAATGCCCTTTTCTCATCTGCTCAATGATTTATATAAACTCACTCCATCTCTGCAGGGAGACCTTGCTGCTGGTACCTCCTGGCACCTCCAGTGCCCTGTGCCAGTCACCTCCCCACCTTCCATCTCTGCAAAGGGGTGATGCTTTCCACCACCCGGAGGGGTTGGTTTGCAGCTGGAAATATCTGCCCAGAGGGATGGATGTGGAGGGCAGAGCAGGGCTGCAAGAGCTGTGCCACTTGCTTCTTGGCTAGCAGCAATGCAGAGCCCTGGCACGGGTCAGCCTGGCCACAGCAGGCGAGCCCTGGTGGCTGGTCGCACCTTTTGCCTTCACATGGGTACCAAAGCACTTTGCAAAATGTAATGGCTGCAAAATCTGAGGCAACGGAGAAAGAAAGTTGAGATTGTGGAGCTGCTGTGCTCCTGGTTGTCCTACAGCCCTAATCCGGACCGAGCAGGGGGCTCATCCTGCCCTTACACCCACCCTCAAACCATATTAATGGCCTCCAAGCTGCTGGCCTTGTTTCTGCAGAACAGCCCTAAACAAAAGGCAAAAGGAAAAAAAAAAAAAAAAAAAAAAAAAAAAACAGCAAAAGAAAAAAAAAAAAGCATCAGTCCCGTTTCACGTTTGGGGTTTGGATTTCATCTGGGAGGGGAGGGGAGAGGGAAATCAGACATCGAGGTGTCATGTATGCGAGCTAATAAAACTGGGCCAGCAGATTGAAGATGGAGGAGCTGAGGGACTGTTTAGAGGTATCCGTCACATAAATGAGGAGGTGGAGGAAGTCTGGATGATAGTAACCCCATATTAAAAAATTCTGCCCTGTCAACAAGCGAGGAACTACATGGTGGAAATACGCCTGTGCTTGTTGAACTGTGAAACCAGATGTCTTAGAGCAATAACTATCGCACAGGAGGCGGGGAGGGCCGAGAGGAACACGTTTGCCTACGATTAAGAAAAAAATACATGCTGCTACAGCCGTGGTTTCAATTAAAATGGCTCAAACCAAATATTATTCTTATTAATGGGATGTCCAGCTGTGACACCACCATGTAGTATCCTTACACATTTAGCCCAGGCAACATCTGCAACATAATCCCGGCGACCATGCCGTGGAGCCAAGGAGCTGGGAGGCAGCTCGTGTTTTTCCTGGTGGCTCAGCCCAGATGAAAAGGCCCTTGTAGGAAAAGGGGGAAAACACAGGCATGGGAGAGGCAGATGGAGATGTAGACTGAGCCTACTTCATACCTTTGGGTAAATGAGGATTTGGGCATGGGAAATGGGGAGGTGGGAAAAGGAGATGTCTCCAGCACGTGGTGGGGCAGGCAGGGCTTGCTGCAAGCACCTCACCCCATTAACAGCACCGTGTGGCTGGGTGAGGGATCCTGAGCTTCAGCTCCTTCTCTGCTGCAGGAGCAGGCAGTGAGTGGCTCTGATGGATGCAGTCAGGGCTGGGGATGGTCAGCAGAGACCCAGGGAAAGGTGTCCCCACGGGGGGGACAGCCAGGGCAAAGCACTTGTAAGGAGATGTCCATCCCACCAAATCTGACCTGCTTGTCTTTACTCATGTGAATTGGCATCTCTCATATGATTTGTGCTTTGGAAATGAAACGCCATGCAATTTTTGAATGACTGTGCTTTGGTGAAAATGTCTTAAATGAGAATTCCTGGGAAATGTTGGAATTATATAAAACAGGGTTGGTATGCTGACTTTGCAAGCTGATTCCTTCTGCAGTCCCTCTCTTGAAGCCCTGTTCTTTAGAGATTACTGCAAAATGTAAGCAATGCTTTAGTGGCAAAACAGGAGGTAAAACCACAGCGAGAGTTGGAAGTCAGGCACATGGAAGAAAGCTTCTGCATCCCTTATGCTGCCAGCATCCTACCCACCACTGCTGTCCCCCCACCTGGCACACACATTTACAAGGGTACGCTTAATAGCTGCCAGAGTGGGAAAATGAAATACAACGCATCCTATTGCTTTTCTTCTGCTCTATGCTGTCCTCTCAATCTGTTCCCAGAAGCAGGACCATCTCTCTCTACCTCTCATAAGGCAACAAAATAATATCTCCTGCGGCGTGCAACAGTGCTGAAAACCAGAAGGGAAAGGAAAAGCAGTGCCAGCACCACTGGGTGAGAGAAGGGAGAGGGGGGGAGACTGTGGCCATCGAGGAGAAACTGAAATAAGTGACTGTGCTTGTGTACAGAAGGCAAATGTCAGGGTGTGGTGCAGATGGCTCCTGCCTGGGAAGGTGAAGGGATACCGCAGGGACGGAGAAATGAAAGCAGACAAGGCAAGGCAGAGGAAAATGTGTGCAGTCAAACGCTGGTGTGAAACCTGTAAGAAAACAAAATCTGTCGTGGGGGAAGAAGGGGAGGCAGGAAAGGGCTGGCTTTCTAGTAGTGATTAAACATGAAGAAGTAACTTGGAAAATATTGTACTCTGTGTATGGAAAAACAGCGATTCTGCAAAGAAAAAAAATGAGGAGGAAGAAGGTGTGCAGGTATGTGGGAAGGCTCGAGAACGGTCTTTGAACTCTGGTTCTTCTCTCTGAGAGTGAAGGAAGCAGGAGAGGTGATGGAGGAGCAGTAATGGGACGGAAGTATGCCTGAAAATTGCCCTTCAGCTGACAGCTCCTCAGATTTGTAACCCACAAATGTGAAACACTTGCAAAATGCAGTGAAACACGATAAATCACAGACTTCGTGATCCGCTGAGTCACAAATGTGAATTTTGCAGTCACAGCCTCCCGATGCTGCCAAGTGGCAACCCTGTGAAGCTGTCGATTTGTGACTGTGGCTTTTGCAGAGTGGCGCTGTGGCTTCTGTAGATCTCTGGAGACCTGCGGAGCCCACAGCATTTCCAGAGCCTTCACAGAGCTCCCTGTGACCTTTGCAGGAACCATCTCAGGCCTTTCCAGAGCTAATTTTGGGGCAAACCAAGCCTCTGGAGCTTTCTAGAGCACCACAGAGCTCTGCAGAGCTTCCCCCGAGCCCCACAGCACCATCCCAATAGCACCAAGTCTCCTGCGGCAGTCCTGGACCTCCTGAATAGTCCTTCCCAGAGCTCCTAGGAGATTTCCAAATCCACACCAGAGCATGGTCTTTGTCCTAGAGGAATTCAAATGTGTCTCCGGACATGCCCTAGAGCCATCTCAGACACCCCCGCTCCCAATGAGACACGTTAAAGCTTTTCCAGAGCCGCCGCAGAGCTTCCCTGGAGCCTTTCCAGCGCATCTTGGAAGGCGCGAGTCGGCAAAATCCAAAGTCACAGCTTGGCAATTTCCTAAACTCACAAGTCGGCAATTTTGGAAGTCACAAAATAAAGGAAACAGCTGTAAGTGACACGCAGTGGGACTGTGTTGCATTAGGAAACTCACAGAGACATGTTAACTCATGTTAAATTAGGTGTAAAATTGATCTTCACAATTTCCCTGTTGCTGTGTGTGTCATCAGCAGAGAGCAGAGTACCCCTGGGCTGCCATTACATGTGTTTGTCTGCACACTGGATATGATACCGGATCTAAACAGCTGCTTTTTTATCAAAATGGCATGCACTGGGAGTGGATTCGAGCCTGAAGTATAGAAAGCTTGATGGTGCAGATAATGCAGAGCGCACAGATGTGTGCAGCGAGAGCCTGGCCCGCTCTACACGCCGAGCAGCACGTCGGAAATGGTTTGGGCTTGCTGGGATTGCTCTTCTCGATGTCCACATATGGACCAGCTCCTCTGCTGTGGGAAAGAAGCAGCAAAGGGGCCCAGACTCTCATTTGAACCCACGTGGGTCACTCCTGCTCCAACGCTGGCTCCCACTTTCAGAACCTTTTGAGCTTGTTCGTATCCTCAGCTGAAAGTCGCTCCCCAGACCCCTGCTTTGTGGTGGGACCCAGGGACAGATGTGGCTATCGCTTATTTGAAGCAATGCAGGATGAGACAAGGGTTTTCCCCTACAATTCGTGTTCTTCTGGGCTCCCACAAAGACACACTGATGGTGCTGTGCATTTCTCTGCAGAGCCACCCGCTCACTGCTACCAGAAGGGAAGGTCTTCCTTCACCAGCTCATTTCTCCTTCTGGCATTTCAGCTCTGTGGTCATCAACCTGTCCCTCCACACAGGCAATGCAGGCCTCAACTCCAACCAAATGCATCCAGCTTAAGTTCCTCTTTCAGTGGCAAAGCACGAAAATCTGCATCTTTTTCCACCTAGCACCTGAGCCTTTGCCTCCCCCGGCATCCCCCAGCCTCCTAGAAACACCGCTGCTTTGTCTCACCCCAGCACTGCTTTCCCATGCCTGGTGGAGGGGTGTTTGCAAGCATGGCTTGTGTGGCGTTTGTTTTGTGTGTGTTTTTTTTTTTTTTTTTATACCGGGACAAGGAGCACAGTAATGTCTGTCTGCTTTTCCTGCTTGTCTAGTTCTTAGAAACCACATGTTCTTCCTTCACTGGCAACTTCGTATTTATTAATCTGCAAAACAAGACTGCACACTCGTTGCAGCAGCAGTGGCAAGTTGGCCGGCGTCCAAGGAGACCCTTAGTCACTTCATTTACGCAGGCTGCAATAAGAGGAGGGGGAGCCCGTTGGGGAGTCATTCCAACATTCAGACGCCTGCACCGAACTCTCATTTCTACCTCATTAACTTTACAGTTTGACAACTTCACAAGCCAGGGACTTCTGTCGCGATCGCTGCTGCACAGCCCAGTGGCAGACACCTTCTTCCCGTGTGCAGGCTTGCTTCAGGTATGGTTGCAATGGGTTTTCCTGCCCGTGCCGGGAGTAACTCCCAGCTCTGGGCTGGCAGGGTCTTCCTGTGGGTCACAGCTTCGTTAGCGTGGTAGTGGCCTGCGTGCTCTTGTCACAGCCTCTGTGGCTCCAAGTGTATGCCTGGCGATGGCCTTACGCACCGTGAGCGAGCCCATTCTTGCTTTTGTCTAGACAAAGCAGAAGTCAGGCTCATGTTGAAGTCAGTTTAAATAAATTAACTAAGCTCAGCTTCACCTCTTTTGTCTCTGGAGGTGCAGCTTCAGCTCAGCGTTAGCTGGAAGGAGTGTAGATAGGGGCCAGCACCAGGCCAGCAGGCAGAGCTCAAGGCACTCATGGCCAACATCTGTAAATGTAAGTGCAGGGTTCCCCTTCTGCCCCACAAGCAGGGTGTGGAAGGCCACTGCCCCTGTGTGCTCTGGGATTTTGTCTTTGCTGCCTCTTTGCCCTGAGGCCATCTATGAGGCTCAGCGGGCAGTATGCGCCCCTCTACTGGGCCCTGCTGGACTCAGCTGGGACCAGTGGGTGCGAGGCACTGGGTCCATGCGCCTCCAGTCCCTGCTTCTGCACTGCGTGGCTCCAATCAGCATTAGGGTCAGATACCAAAATCAGCGTTTCTTGAGACCTACATCCTGTCCCCATTACCAGACCCTTCTAGAGGCATGCCCATGTGTAGGCTCTGTACAAGCAGGAGAGTACCCAGTGCCTTATTCCTAACATTGAGCAGATCCCAGCACAGCGTCCAAGTTAAAAGCTCTGTGGTTTTCTATTTTATTTTTATTTTAGTTTTGCCTTGCTATGAAAAACATGACTCAAAGGCTCCCAGGGAGAGGCCATGCTGGTGAAGGACTGGAAATACCACTTTTGTAGCCCTTCTGTTTATAAGGATGTTCTAACCTTTCAGAGTTTCCAGGAGCTTACTGCACAACTGCTGGCTGGGCTTGCTGATGCCTTGTGGCACGGCAGGTGAGCCAGAGCTGGGGGGAACATAGCAGGAGCAGGGTTGTAACACCAGCAGCATGACCCAGAGAGGCTTAGGAGAAACCCAGAAGCAATACTGCGGAAAGGTTTTAAGTCCTCATGCTTCAGTGCTCTGCAGAGCTCTAATTAACAGGGGTAAGGACAAAACTTCCCTTTTGGGCACAGAGGCCCACGGCTGGCTGTTTGCACTTTCCTCTCAAGCAGCTGGCCTGAGTCACTCCTGAAGACAAGGGAGACCCGACTTGATTAAATTCCTCACTCAGAGCTCAGCGTGGGGATTCCTGCAGCTCCGAGGTAAGCTGTGCTTCCATCACAGCCTGGGGTTTCAGATCTGGTTTTGCCTGGTGGAGACAGAAAACGATCAGCTTTAGATGATGCTCAGAGGTCTGTCACGGCAGCATGGCCTTGTCCTCGGTGGGATGGGTATCAGCAATCCAACGATGCAATCATTGCACATTGACCTAGTTCAAGCTTTTGGGCCATTTCAGTAGCTCAGACTGATCTCATGTACAAAAAAAGAAAGAAAAAAAAAAAAAAAGAAAAAAAAAAGCAGGAGTCTAACTGGAAAAATGTCTTCTTATATGGTGTTCCTTGGCCCACACAGCAATGGAGGCATAAAGATGCCTTTTGAGAAACCTTCCCAGGGTGCTGTTCAGCTGAAGTACCATGCCAGAGAGAAATGACATTGGCAACACGGAATGGAAAGGAAGGTTATTTGGCTGCAGCAGGGCTGCTCCATGGGATGAAACTGGTTTATCTAAGGGATCATGGGGAGGTCAAGGGAGGGACTAAAGAGGAAGGTGAGAAGGAGAACATGGCAGAACGTCATACAGTAAAGCCTTTGTTTGGTGTTGGATGCAGAGAAGATGTTTCTTCCTGGTAGCAAGAGCAAATGACAGGACAAGGTCCTTCCTTAACCCATGAGCAGTGAGATCAGATAAGAGCAGGGCCACCTAGTGCAGAACCTTGTCTTGCACCAGACCCCGCTGAGAGCCACAAGTCACCTTGAAGGTGTGGAGTTAATTGCTGCCTTCCCTAAAACATATTTGCAACGTGTAGGTGTCTTCTCTTCTCTCAGTGGATAACCTGGCAGGAAATCTGTCCTGTAGGCTCAAGCCAGAGAGGTGATCCACTGGACGTGTACCGAGGGTCACTGCCAACCAGAGTCACCAGTGGGGCTCTCTAACCAGGAAAGGTTAGGTTGAAAGGGACAGCACAGTTGAACTCTGAAAGTTTAAGAGGCAGAAGAAGATAAAACACGTGGCATAACCCCCTCCAGTTATAAACTGCTTTTATTTTCCCTTTCCTCTAATAGAAGATCAAAGAGGCGTTTGATGAAATTAAAAATTTGGGCCAGCTCTTTTGATGGCATAAATTGACTTCACTCCAACTTACTGCAGGTGAGAATCTGACTTTATCTGTTTAAATAAAACTGTTGCAGTACAATAGGTTATAAACTTGTGGAACTTACTGATGCAAGATTATTGTTACAGCAAATAGCTTAACAGATGCCAAAATGGTTAGACTTGTATATGTGAATTAGAATAGAAAAGGTCACGGCTGCAACAAAAACTAGAATATCAAGCTAGATTAGTTCACCAGAAAATGAACAAAGAGAAGGTGCACTTGAAAAAATTCTGCTGAACCCCCCAGCCCTTTGAACCCATCCCCTTGTTCCAGCCACAGTTTGCTGCGTGGCGTTGGTCGGGCAGAGGGTTGGGTGCAAAATACCCACAAGGTGAATTTGATGGAAATTCTTGATCTTCCCCGAGCACAAGCGGATCACTCACCTGATTAAAGCTCATTACTCCCTTGTTATTATTTACTCAGGGCCAAGCTGGGAGTTGAAACCAGCAATCCTGACTTTCAGTTCACCTCTGCAGACTCCTCTTACCTCCACCTCAAAGGGTTTGTCTCAACCACAGGGATAGATCGTGCAGCTGAGTTCATCTTGTGAGGAGGAATTGTGGGCAGAAGGCAGTGTTTTCTGATAAATTAATAGTTCCACACGATGAGCAGCCTCTATCAGCTAACAGCAGGCACGAGGTCCCTGCTGGCTCAGGGCACACAGCTCTACAGGGACTGGCAGCAGGGGTGGGCACCGGGTGCCACATTGCTCCCAGCACCGGGGGACAGCCCAGGTAGGGAGCACGAGCCCTCTTTTCGGTGACTCAGTGCCATGGTCCTGCCTGGGGCCCTGCCCCTCTCCCACATTAAATCATCACACAGTCGATATTCACTCAAGCAGCAAATTAAACCTGGAGAAAGATGTTTCCAGTTGTTCCAAATTAATTGGGTCACACCGGCTGAATCCTGCACGGCCCTGTAGTTCCCAGTGATGGCAGAGTGGTGGTGGCACGGCGGTGGCATTGTCTGTGTGCTGGGGACACCCCTGCTTCTCCTCCTGAATCCTGGCATGACGGCTGCACCACACTGGCTGCCCTTGCAGCTACAGGAGTGGCAAACATCCCAACATGATGCAAAGCACAAAAACTGGGCAAGTTTTTCCATTAGCAGCAGAGGGTGAAGCAGTTCATTATAGAGCACAGGCACATCAGTGTATTTTGATCATCACCTTTTTATGGTGCAGCAAAGCAGGCTCTGGAATAAGGAATACGTTTAAAGAAAGAGCATTTCATCCCTAAAAACATGCCCACTAACTACTTCAGCTGTATTTATCAGCTAATGTCAGCTTTCTGCACTCAGGGCAGGTGTTTTTAGTGGGGACAAGTGGGACAGACTGCAGCCAGACCACTTTTTATGGGAATGAGCCTTTCTGCAGATGAAGCTTGTAGTGAACAAGTGAAGGATGAGCACGTGCTTCTGCAGACAGCCTCAAGTGAAGCTGCCAGAGGTGACATGACCACTTCCATATGCCTGCATGAGACTCAGGGGAAATCTGCCTTCTGGTCTCAGCACAGAGCTGTCCCCGGTGCAGCCAGAGTTGTCCCTGTGCCCTGGGCAGCCCCGGCTTTGCTGCTGGGGGGGCTGAGGGCTGCTGTCTGCAAACAGTTTCTCACTCAGCACCCACCTGCTCTCTGTCCCACCGCCTCACCCACTTCAGACACCAGGTAATTGCAAGCCAGTTCTCAATTCATGCACAGACAGCACGTCTGCTCTGTTATTTATTTCGCGCGATCCACCAAGAGTTAAAGGAGAAGAAAACATTTGGCTTTTAGCGGTTTACAAAGCCTCATTACAGCTGAAATAAAGTAACCACTAAATCTTGTGTGGTTACAGAGGTCACTGGAGTTCTGGCACGGTGGCGCCAATTCCGAGGCAGGAATTTCATTTCCCTCGGAGGAGAAGTGCAGGCAGAGCCAAAGGGACGGCAGGCGGCACCGCGCGGCGGCCGGCGGCACAAGGGCTCATTGACGCTCCCCGCCGACGTGCCACGGAGCAAGCTCGACGCCTCGGCCCCACTCCTTCAGCCCAGGGCTTCACAAGCGACTTTGAAACTCCCCTGCCCGCCCCGTGAAATGAGTAGGTATTACTTGAGTGTACGCAGGGATGGAGGCGAGCCAGGAAAAGGCTGGGGCTCGCGGTGGTGTTTTTTGAAGCGTCCCGCACCTGGGTGCGCTGGAGCGTGCGAGTGCTGGGGGAACGTCGCTGACCCCACGCCTGCAGGGACTGGGGCTGGGGGCTCCCTGAAAAAGGTGGGCGATTGCCCCTGCTGCAGGTGAAGCAGCGGGAGGGTGGGGACGGGCTGGGACTCCCATCCCCCAGGGACTGCCGGGCTCCACGATCTGTGCTCCTGCCAGAGGCTGCCGACTGCAGGAGGATTTCTCCCCAGCTGGTATGTATTAATAGCTCTATACTGGATCTCCTGTCTCAAAGAGCTTAAATATGGCATTTCCATGCCAGTCTGGACTGGAGATGGCAGGGAGTGGCTGGGTGGTGGCACCAGGGCTGTTCCCCCCTCCAGGGCTTCGCTCTTCTGGCTGCTGGCACTTCCCATGGGGCCAGGAGCAGGGCACAGGGCAGCCCGACCCGCTCGCTCCTGGGAACCTCAGTGCTATGTGGGGATGCTCAGGTGCGACCCAGGGGGCAAATTAGCCCCTGAGAAAGGCTGGTGCCGCTGTTCATTCAGATTTTAAATGGCCTTAATTCAATTTATTGCGTCACACTCCAAGTGAATCAAGCCGAGCTGAATCAACGGCGCTCGAATTCTGAATGAAAAGGTCTGCTCGGAGTGTTAGGGTGGCTGAACTGATCTGCTCTAAATTCACATCTTTAATTAACTGGAATTAATTTTCCTGAATGCCAATGCAAGCAGACAGAGCCTTCGTTGACTTAAAAAGAAAATTCCAGACCCGGCTTCTCTCCTATTCACTTCTGTTCAGCATGCCACCGGCACAGCAAATTCAATAAAGCTGATTTATTTAATAAGTGTACTATAACAAATTAAATCAAACACGTTTAACACAAGCAGATGAGGCACCTCATTTAAATGTTAGATTCTTAATTAAAGCACGGTGATTGTGTTTTGTCCTTTTATTGGCTTCCTAGTGAAGCATGGTTGTAAAGTTACTTAACACACACGCTCAATTACTGCTCTCAGGTTGTAGAGCTCGCCTCCTTTTCTCCTCCATAGGGCTGGCAACGAGGTGGGCTTGTTCCCTGTGCCACCAACGCACTTCAGGACAGCTGCTGCCTTTACCAGACAAGGCAGGGGTGGGTTTGCAGAGGTGCCAGAAGCAGAGAATTTGCACAGCTTTGGCCCAGATGTGGGTTGGGGTCCCTCAGTAGCAGGGTTCTTGCTCTGACCAGAGCAAACCCAGCATTTATCAGGGCACCAGCAGCAGGGGCAGCATGGACACACAAGCTGCTGGGGCCTGTGCACCTTGTGGAGGTTTTGGGGGAGCCATGAGGCTCCCTGAGAGCTGCGTTGGGATTTTGCTGTGGACTCACACATTGCCTGGGGAGCTCAGGTGTGTGCAGGGTGCTCCGTGCTGTGCTTGCAGCAACATGGAGAGCACAGGGCCAGCCGTGCACCAGGAGGGTAGCACCAGCGACCTCTCCTCTGGAGACCCTGCTGCGGGCAACCCCTGGCTGTGGTGCTCCAGCAGCTCCAGTGCCTTGCTGTGTGAGTGCTTCTCAGGGATAAAACTCCCCCAGAGGTGCAGACAATGCAGTTTTACTACCACCGAATGCACTGCTCCTGCGCTTGCTTCCTGAGCTACGCATCAGCCGTAAAAAGGCAAATGAAAGGAAGAGATTGTTAGAAGAAAACTCCGCATGAGGAGCAGCAGTACTCCTTCATGCTGCTGACGTGCTGTTGACACAGCCTTTGATTTACAGCTGCAGAAGCTGTGGCAAGTCCCACTGGCTTTCTACGGGGGACAGAGGAGCGGCGAGCCCTCAGGAAGTGGGGCAGCGGAAGATGACCGTGCTGGAGGCTCAGGCAGAGCACTGTCCGCCCCCGAGTTGCTTTGTTTTGAAAACAACCATCCCGCTCTAATCGGCAATCTTATTTTTTCATTATTGGTAAGACATAACGCTCTGTTCTCTTTGCTGTTTGCACTGGCAGCGCTCCATATAATGCAAGGTTCAAGAAAGGAATATAATTTCTTGCCCTTCCGTATCTCATTTGTTTGGGCATCATTTCTAATCCCCAGTTAATTACTTGAAGATGATGGCTCCCAGGAATGAAAGAGCACCTTTGTGCTCGGTGTGTTTTAGCACTTGCATATCTTCGTTTTGCAGCACAGCTCTGTTAGCAGATGAAATATAACAAGCAGTTTTGGCCTTTGCTTCCCCTGGGAGATGCTTTACCACCAAGCGAGCTACTGGCTCTGTGGCGTGGGTGGGTCAGGCAGGGTCTTTCTCTTTGTGTTTGTGTTTGTTGTTTTTTTTTCCCCCCACAAATAGTTTCCAAAAGCCTTGGTGGGGATTAAAAGGACTTACAAAACCTTGACATTCTTCATTATGAAGGAACATAATTTTTTGGCTGGTCCTACGCAAAATACGTCAGCTCTGCAACATGAACTTCTGTTTAAGCTACAGGGGTAATGCTATTAAGAGCAGACGAACCAGGCACTTGGGAAAGACGCAATGCCTCACAATACTGTTCCACATGTCTCTGCTGTGCTGCTTTGTGGTAATCAAATCCTAAAACAACCTCCTGCCCAACACGTACCAACGTGCTAATTACTGAAAAATTGAAAGAGGAACAATTTACTGAGGCTAAAAGGAAGACAACGCAGCATGAATAATGGCAATGAAGTGATGGAAGTGAAGTTAATTTTTAAAAAGCTTTCATTTTCAAATTGTTTACCTGAATTAGCATAATGTTATAGGAAAAATGATTATTCCTATCCTGTAAACATGTTTTTCTTGATACTTGGGACACTGTAGTTACCCAAGCTGAGTGTCTGTTAGAACTAGCTACAGAACATTTAGAGGTTGCATAGGAAAATCATTTCTTGGTGTGACACCCTCTCTTCTTTAATACCTTACTCCTAAGTTTAACTTTTTTTTTTGCAAGAGTTTAATTGTAAGTTGGAGTAAGAACTTTGTAGAAGTAAAAGCAAAACTATGACCACAGGATTTATTCTGAGATCAAACTGAAGTTGTGTATTGCTCATAAACATCACGTAATTATTGTCTTGCTGTTGCAAAGATATTCAGGCTGAATTTCTGGTGGTTACCTATTATCTGTAATGTTATTTTGCTGTTTTCCAAAACATGAGGAAAACATATTTTGAAGCACACAAAATCCTCTAGTGAAGGTTTAGCAAGTACATTAAAAAAGATTAAGAAAGAAGTCAAGTAAATATTTCCCCAAATGCCAAGTGAACCATGCTTCGGGGACATAAGAGCATTGCAGTGACATCTTTTAGAACTGAACATGGCAGAACTGCATCTGCTCTTAGGTCTATGTAATGAGGCAGAGTTTTACATTAACAGTAACTTTGTCTATAACTGGATTTTACCCTTTAGTACAGAGCATGGGCCAGCATGAATGGTTTAATAGTGTATGAAAGCAAACTCTTTGCTTTATTATATAATGGGTTTATTTTATTGTCTGACATAGAAAAAACAATCTTTTTATTGGCTAGATATTTTTAACCCTGTATCACTCTCACTGATGTCACTGAGTTGATACTTGTGGTTCGTTCTGCTTCCCAGGAAAAGCCATTTGATTTTTACTGGAGGACTCTGACTACCCTCTGCACACAATTTACTGAATACTAAGGAGGAAATTTCCCCTCTGTATCTTGGCAGAGAAGCTGGCCACACTGCACTTGAAGTTGCTTTGTGCTGTCCTCTTTCCAACGAGGGCAATTTGCTCTGAAATGCAGCAACACTGGGAACAGCTTGGGCCAGACTGGTTGCTGGGTGTGCACAGTTACAGAGACACAAACATTTCATTTCTTTTTCATAGGCTTATTACTTTAATGTCCATTGATTTTCCCATTCTGGACTAGAGAGCTCATGAGCAAAGCTTTCTCCTCTGGAGGCACACGGAGCCCCCGATGTCCCCAAGTGGTGCCTTCCTGGAGTCCCAGCAATGTCCCAAAATATCACTTTTACCCCCATCCCAGCCAAGAGATGGACAAAAATCTCATGTAAGGCTAATGCTGTGTCATAGCACTGCGAGCTGGTTAACATGGCTTCACTTTACCCACCTGTTGTAATTGCAGTGACAGGCGCTGTGCTTACTCCAATCTCCCATGTGGGTAATGAAAAAACCTTCCTGTGGTTTGTATGAAGGAGAAAAGACATTCACATATATAGTCTCTTTATTACATTATATTAATTGACAGATTGCTCTTATATAAGGTGCCTGGTGCTGGGGTGGTTTGGCAGATTTGTCATTCAGGCATAAGCAGCCAGGTAGCTCTTGTGCCTCTCAGTTGCATAGTGAGTGGTTGCTGTATCTATATTTAGAGGTAGAAGGAAGAGAAGGATGTAAAACAATTACAAACAAAACCTAGGAACAAATATCCCTCCTGGATGTAGGATGCCTAGGTGCCTGCAGACCAGGGATAAAATAATTACTCTAGGGTTTATTAGGAATTATTCTTTACATCTTCTGGATACTTTAGGAATCTCAGTTAATTGAAATTTGTGGCATTGCTCTAAAGAACAAACCCAATGTCTAGGTGGGTAAGTCATAAACCAGGAGGCCTGGCTAACGAAATGTGAGACGCGTGTGACCAGACAACCATCCTTCCTCCCCTTGGGAACCCCATTGGCAAAGGTTGGACGGAAGGAGTAATTAATACTGGAAATGAAAGGCAAATGAAATATTTCTGAGTAGGTGAAGGAAAAGGGAGAAGGTGACCTGGAGGTGCTGATTTGTTTCTTTGCCCC
The DNA here is from genome assembly GCF_047663525.1 of Anas platyrhynchos. Classification (NCBI taxonomy): domain Eukaryota; kingdom Metazoa; phylum Chordata; class Aves; order Anseriformes; family Anatidae; genus Anas; species Anas platyrhynchos. The sequence goes on along the minus strand of NC_092601.1, from coordinate 18,051,573 downwards.
AGGAGATCAGCGTTCTTCTTCAGGTATCACATCTAAAAATGCACAAATGGGTACGCGGAGACTGACCGAGGTGATAGCGGTGATGATGAAATAGTAATTGCAAAAAGGAGCAAAGTGTTATGGTTTTCTTAAGCAACTCCCACTCCCTCTCACAGCTCCCTGGGATAAGAGCAGCCTTGAGGTGCCGTTAACGATGAGGAAGGATTTCTCTATTATTCCTTTAGACCGCAAGGCTGGGAGAGCACACGGAGTAATTAATTTTGACTTACAGAAGCTGTATTAAATTGGATAGAAATGGGTGAAAATAGGATTAGGAATGGAGTTTAGCCAAGAGCAAACAGAATTAAAACTCTCTAAGAGCAGGTCAACACAGCTGATATCATTGATGCAATGAAAGCAGACAGCTTGGGACATTTTTGAGTGGTAGCGTAATGTCAGAAATTGTAACCTGCCTACTACCCGACTAGATCAGGAGAATTAGAAAACAAAAAGTGATTTTTTTTTGGTTGGATTTCTGGCTGCCCTATCTGGTCTGAGCTTACAGGCTTCCAAAGATTAATTTTGAAACAATTGTGCAGAACAAGCAAGAGCCTCCATAAACCCCAACCAATCTAAATGTGCACAGTGCTTTCAACACATGCACCGAAATCTAATTAGTATGGGATTATGCTTGTCACAAATCATCAGAAATGGAAGGATTCTTAACGTGAAAACCAGCTCCTTGCCCTGAAAGCCTTCTCCCAAAGCCCAAAGACACACCAGATTCAGAACCTTTGCTTCCGTCAGCTGGGGCCACGTCTTCAGTCGTGGAAATTTGCATGTCTCTGCTTACAGATATCTTGATCCCCTGCCAGGGATATAGAAATATTTGGGCTGGAGGGCCTGGTTTAATCCAGAGTTGGTACAAGGGAATAAGGGCCCACTGCTCTGGCAGGGTTCAAGCTGGAAATTTGTTTTACTTCCCTGACACAGTTGGTAAAGGTCTGGGGTGAGTTTCCAATCACTGTTTTATCCCAGGGTAAATCCTACGGATCAAACTGAACCAGATCCTACTCTTCCCTCACAGCCGGGTCATTCCTTTGGGTCAGCTTCATGTAACCCAAAGCTGCCGACACCTGAATTTGCAGAGTAATCTCTCTAGAAGACGGACGCTTAACCTTTGTATGAGGCTTTCTAGCTTCATCCACCCAGCACTCTGCCAGCATTAACTAACGAACACGGAGCTTTACAACCCCCCGGCTGTGGGGAGCAGCAGGCCGGGGGCAGGCCGCAGTCGGACGGGCTGCCAGGCCGCTCGGTGGCCACCGATGGCCGCTTTCATGTGGGAACGGGACTTCTGCAGCTACTGGGAGCCGCGAATAAACACGGATTTCAGTTGTTTTCTCTGGGGTTTCCATGGTTTCTGGCACCGGTTTGTGTCCTTGTTCTAAAGTGGATGCTCTCCTAATGTGTTTTCTTTGGTCTGAGGTAGCACATAACATTGCTAGGAAACCTCAGACGTTGGCCAGAGGAGTGAGGCTGTGCCCGGGGTCCAGCCAGGGCTGCAAGCAGGGGGCACAGCCGTGGGGGCTGCCCCGTCCTCCTCTTCGCCCCCCTGAGGGAGCCTGGTGCTTGGGCGAGCACAAGTGCAAAGTCAATGCAACAGGTCTGGCCTGGAAAAACAAACAAAACCACTTAAAAATCCCTCTGCCAACCAGCTCCCCAAACCTGAGCCGCGCAGGGCGCAGTGCTGAGCCGGGGCTGTCGGACGGGTTCCCAGGCCCTGCTTTTGGTGCCTTTTATTTGCCAGAAACTTTATTTTCACTCATTACTGTATAATTCTGCAGGTGTTACATCACATCCCGGGCTGGGAAGATCAAAGCCGGAGCGCTGGCAAGCTCAGCTGCGTGCAGGTCCCATTTGGTTCAGCCATGCGTGTGGTGTGCCGGGGCACGACGTGGGCTGAGCCAGCAGCAGGGTGGTAGCAGCCCAGCCCTTGAGGAAGAACCAAGGGGTCCCCAAAATCTGCTGGGTTGGAAGGGGCACAGGGCTGGGTGGCTCTGGCTCGACTCTGCTTGTCTGGGTGGTGCCCGCTGGCGATGGTTTATGTCCATAGGATTTCTGCCAGGTCTGGAGGCAGAGCCCTGAAGTCTGCCTGGAATTGCTGGCTGCAAGTGAGAGGCAAGATTGTCCCAAAATTGCACAGACAGAGGGCTGTGGGGCACCCTGGGTCAGAGTCCCCACTTGGCACGTGTCCTCAGCCTGGTGGCCTCCACAAGCCATGTGCACAGCAGAGATTTGGTGACTATGTGCTGTGGGACGCGCTGCTGAAGAGGGGTGCCCAGGAACACACCGGATGGCCCAAGTGCTGGTCTGTGCCCAAAGCAATTTCCAGCCCCTAAATTAAGTCCTTGACTCCAAGATTACTCCCTCAATTACTGCAGAGTGGAGGCAGCAGTGTCCAGAACTCACCATCCTGCAGAGGATGCCTGTGTGTGGTTGTGCCGTGCACCTGAGGATGGGTCAGGGTCTTGTTTGCACTCCCCAGCATCTCAGAAGCAGACCCAAGTCCTTCCCCAGCACCGTGCAGTGGAGGGTGCCAGGGCCTGGCCCCTGCTTTTGCTGCAGTGCAAGGGAGGGGGTCAATGTGATTTTTAATCTCAACAGCATCTCGTTACTGTAAGTCAATCTAGATCTCTGTCAGCCCGCTTTTCCTTCCTCTGCACAGCGCTTCGCCTCCTCCCCCTTCCTCCTCAGAAGGTAACTGTATCTCCTACTTAGGCATGCATTCCTTTATAATAAGGTATTATGCCTCTATTTATATGCATCTTAGGTGCAGTCTGAGGCAGCTGCTGCTCTCCAGGGCCCTGGGTGAGGAGCAGAAAATTGAATTCAGCCTGGAATGTGCGGGCGCAGTTGGACATGTGCAGCCGGCCAGGGCCAGCCCTTCCCCTCTGCACGTATTTATCAGCCAGGTTATGCTCTGCGGGCTCGGGGCTGCTCCAGCCCAGGTGCCTGCTTGGTGTTTCACCAGCCACAGGTGGAAAGGGTGCACAGACCCAGGATGGACACATTCCCCAGGACTGCAGAGGTGTTTGCAGGCTCACTGGGCATGCCACCCGGCTGCAACAGATGCATGGGCTGAGGAGTGAGCATGTTGGAACAGCAGGGTCAAGGCTCCCCAAGTGTTGTCACTGCAACGGATTTGGGATTTTGGCTGCTCCCAACTGGCTGTGTATGGTCTGTGTGGCAGATGTCTGGGAGCCCGGGCTCTGCCCCCTCCCTCCGTGTCCCTGCCTTGCTCTGCCATCCAATACCACCGCGACGAATGCAGCACAAGGACCCAGCTGGACGGAGCTGGAATGGTGCATTTTAGCAGCCCTTTTTGGATTAAGCCATTACGGGCTGGACTGCTTGACCATGCCAGCGTTCTGTAATGATTTTCAAAGCAGTGAAACCTTTTCCAGCGGAGGGGCCCTTGGTCCATCCTTAGCAGCCCACAGCATTTATATGATGACAACATAGCTCTGTGTGGATGGTGGGAAGTGCTTTGCTGTTTGGCTTCTCCCCAGGCTAAAATCACAACCCTGGTGAAGTAAGCATGGTTATTGCCACTGGCCGGAATGAACACCATGTTTTTACCTCATCCTTCAGCTTCTGCAAAGACTGCTTCACTTGAAAGGAGACTTGGTTCATCAAGGAGCTAATTAATGGCCAGGCTGCTGTGTGGGAGCCCAGGGCAACTCCTCCCTGGTGGGACCGGGCAGGGTGAGGGGAGCTCTGACATCAGCCCTTCCGCCCTGATTAGCTCTCCCTCAGCCTGCGCTAATGAGCCTGAACTCTGACCCCCCAGGGAGAGGGGGCACCTGCCCCTTGGGCCTGATACCGGGGGAATCTGCCTGGGAATGGCAGCCGGGTTATCTGCCGGACTGACAGCCCGTGCTCTGCTTCCTTGCTGTCTTTATTTGCGGTCAGGATCATAACACGGCCCAGCTGGTGAGGTGGGGGAGAGTGGCCGCTCTGGTTACTGGGTCACTGGTGCAGATGTTCCAGCCTCCGCCAGGAACCAGCAAACAGCCCCCACGAACCCTTTCAGCACCCATTGCTCATCCCCAGCCTGGCTTTGAGATGTTGCAGAGGAAGGAGGCGATAAGCCAAGGTTTGGTGATGGCCCCTGCAGGGGGATGCGGTCTCATGGGGGTGTGTGGGTGCACGCGTCCTGCAGCACTGCACCGGGATGCTGCCCCCAGCCCGAGCTGCTGGACGGCAATTTCTGGGGATGGAAACAAGGGAAAGAGAGGGTCTGTGGCTGCATTAAGGGTCTGGGGTGTTCAGGTGGGCTGGTTCACCACACTGGTGCTGTGGCACTTCCCAAACAGCATGGAAAATAGAAATCCCCCCTCCTTCATTCTGGTCCTTCCAAATCACTGCTTCCACCACCACAAACTTTTCTCAAATAGTGAAGTTCAGGAGTGGTTTTTTTTTGTTTTTGTTTTTGTTTTTGTTTTTGTTTTTTTTTTTGAGGGATTCTGTGATTCATTTGCAAACAGCTCAAAATGCTGGTTTTATGTGATCAGTAATATGCAGTTTTTCAATGAGCCTGATCTTCTCATCTTTCCAGGAACAGAGACTGTCTTCAGTACCCTTCAGCTGATTTAAACATTCCTGATGTGCAGGAGCGAGGATCCGTGCCTGCCTTTCATCCTCGCCCTCTCCAGGAATTGCGAGCTACAGACACCAGTAGGAGCAAGCAGAGAATTACGGAGGTGTGCTGTAGATTCTCCATCGCTTGAAGACTTTAACCCCAGGAGTTTTTTGCAAAGATCTGCTACAGCTCACAGAGGAGCTACGAGCTCCGTGTAGAAAGGTATGTCCTGTATTACGTGTGAAGTCAGACTTGATGATCATAATGGCCCTGTCTGGCTTTGAGAGAATAATGTCCCGTGTGGGTTTTCCTTCTCTTTCATGTAGGAATATCCTGGAGGAAGACTCGCAGTGGAGGTGAAACGGCAGATCAACACTGCGGCAGCAAGCTGAGGCTGCAGGGAATGACTCAGGGGGGAAATCAAAGGGAAGATGACTTTGTTACCAACCCAGCTGCAACTTCCTGCTCTGGTTAGAAAATACCCTAGGAGGTGACTTGCATGCCTCTGCCTTGCCTTGCTTCCCCATAATAAATGAATAGTGAACTTGTAGGGCAAACACTGAAGGGCAAGGGAAAGGTGGAATTCCCAGAAATTATCATCAATAAGTAAGCACAAAGACAGTCTCTGTCTTCCACCTCTCAGATTCCTATAAAAGGAGCTTTTCCGTGAGGGAGAGGGCTTTCCTCCACCACGCACAAGCTATAAACCAACAACTCTGACCACTTGGCACTCCTGTCAGTTCGCAGCAACACCTCTGAGCTCAGGGGGTGACCCAGACCTCACCCGGGGTCAATGAGCTGGCTTCCATCGGGGATGTGTTCTTTATAGTTCCTCTTTCTGCTCCCCCAGCCTTTAGTCCTTCTGCTGCCCGAGCTCTTCCCGCCTGGGGGTTTTGCTCTACGTGACGTGCAGCTCGTGGCTCTTGCCACGCTGGAGGTTTTGCACTGAACCTTATATCAAGGAGGGCTGGCCACCCCGTCCTGGCATAATTGCTTACATCTAATGGGACCTTTTCCCAACTGCTGTGCCTTCAGACTCAAACAAACCCTGAAACCAGAATGTGAATGCCACAACATTGCTAAAAAGACCATTGCCAATTTGTGTTTATGGTGAAAAATGGAAGCACAGGACCCGGCTCTTTTGGAGGGGCTGGAGGGAACACAGCCGGTGTTTTGACAAGCAGCTCAGAGGTTTCAGCTGATATGCTATACAAGCATAGGAGTTATTTTGGAAGAACAATGGTGACATTTCAGTATGAGCCACTGATTTTCAGCAAAACAATGACATTCTGGAAGGGAAATGCTTTATCTTTCAAAAGGCGAATTGTTCAGGTGCAGTGACAGAAGTGCCAGCATGAAGCAGATTACTTACATTGGACTTAATTTCAGTTGTTCGTGGGTGTACAAGACTTTGCTATCTGGCATGGCAAAGCCACCCTCTATGTTAGAGTGGGTGTGAAACAGGGAACCTGGGGGAAGAAGTCAGTTGTGCCTCACCTATAGAAGAAAACTGGATCCTGTGGGCTCAAGGAACCTGCCCAAGGTGTGATGCTATTCAGTCTTCTGATTAAGCACCAGGATGCCCTAGCTCAGTGTAAATTTTCTAGATTTGCAGGTGAACAAGTGTGAGGTACTGCAGAAATAACCTGTGGGTAAATGGCAAGGATGCAGAGCAACTGGACAGGTGGTGGTCCTTCACAAAAGAGTCTGAAGATTATGGCAGGCCACCAGCTGAATCATTGATGAAAGAAAGGGTGCAGGGATAATGGTTTGGCCTCAGGAAGAGAAAACTGGAAAAGCAGATGAGAGCAATCTTCAAAAACTGCTGCAAAAGAGAGAGGGAATGATCAGTTCTCCACATGCACGATGGAGAAGAGGCGGCTTAAATTTCACTGCAGAGGTTCAGACTGAATTTTGCTGAAAGCTGCGAGGGGGGGGGGGGAAGATAGTGAAGCAGGGCTTCAGCCCCACTGCCAGCTTCTGCCTGCTGAAGGTCTCTGGCTGCTCAGAAGGAACAGCAGCAAAACAGATCCTGCTGTGGGGCAGCTGGGATCTGCTCCTCCCCATGGCAGTAGCTCTGTTTTCATGGGGACGATGATTTGTACCCAAAGTGTGTAGCAGAAACCCCGGCTCCATTCCTCTGGGTGGCAATAGTTTATTCTTGCAACCAGGTATTTTTTAATTACCTTCCAGCGGTCTGTGCAGCCCTTCGCTTTGCCGTGATTATGTTACTGCTCCTAGACCCAGCGAAAGAGGATATGCAGTAACAAGTCAGAGCAGAGGAAGGCTTACGTTTCAGCTTACTTGTGTGCTAATCTGCATCCTCTTTTCCGAAATCCTCTTAACCTCTGTGTTTTTTCAATCACCTGTGTTTGCACCAAACATTACTACAGCGGACAAAAATTGAGCAACAGAAGATACCTTAATTTCCAGCCTGGTGAACTCCGCGAGCTAACTAACCCGCTAAGGTATTTATGAATAGACTAAATGGCATGATCTGCTGATAATTTGATCTAAAAGTGTCTGGTCGCTGCTCTCTTTCTTGCCCCACCTATTGTCTGGTCGAGCATTGTAATTTCAGGCTTTGCTCGATGTACTCGTCTTTTGAGAAGACTGTGACCAAGTAATCGAGGCTGTCATCACAGCAGAACCTGGCTCAGGAGTCAAAAATCTCCCCACTGGTCTTTTTTCATTTCCTGGCTCAGCATCAGGGGAAGAGATTATGTGATCTGATAGGTAAAATTATCCCATCAGAGGTGAATGTCCTAATAAAAGGCTTTTGCAGGCCTGGTTGTGTGATATCCCTGAGAAGGCTACATTCACTCGGAGCCCTTTATTGAAGGGAATGCTCAGTCCCTATGGAAACCCCACAGGACAAAAGGTGATTCTAGCTGCTAAAACACCGCAGCTACACACACACAGGTCAAGGATGAAAAACTGTTGCATTTTCCTGGTTGGGAAAACAAAAACAACAAAAAAAAGGGAACAACAACAAAACACCCCAATGTTGGATGCTTGGCACAAAAATGAGAGCTGTATTTTCCCAGCTGGTTAAAATCTGGGAGACAAGCACTGTGTGGCCTGTTTGTCCAGAAATTAGAGTAAAAATGTAGAAGTCCTAGTTGTGTTTAGTGGGGAGAGTTAATAGGGTTCAATGAATCTGCAGAAAGAAAAATAGAAATCTTTCTGGGAGTCCGTCTTCAAGACCCCTGTCTGGGTCTCGAAGGAGGAAAAGGGGAGAAGGAGCTCGGTGGTTGTGCCGAGAGGCCGTAGGCTGTGGGGCAGCAGAGCTGTGGGTGAGCTCAACCCTGGTGTGGTGATGGCACACTGAGCCCTGCCATGCCCTTCATCACCCCAAACCCCCCGACCTCAAACCAAGGAGAGCCCTCTGCAAGGGTCTGGATTTGTTCCTGCGTCTTGGGTAGACGGGGGGGGGGAGATAAAGGCGAGCACGTCGCACAGCTGAAAAGTGTGTTTTCAATTAAAAGAAGAAAAAGCTCCAAAACGCACAGTGGGTTAAGCATTACAGTAAAAAGCATTCGAGCTGCTCTTCCATTGAGATGTAACCAACAGTTTATGTGTGTGATTGCAGGCAGGTGGTTCCTGTTCGTATTAAAAATGAGTAATCCAAGCTCTCGGAGGATTTCTTCAGAGACAATCTGGACAGACCTGGAAGTCCAACGTGCCTTTTAAGCCCTAAGTGTTTTCCCTCCACATCCCAGAGTTCTCCTTTCCAAGCACTTGGCCAGCAGAGAGGGATCATCTCACTCCCCCATCAGGGAGGGAAAAACCTGGTACCATAAATCCAGAGCCCCCCCGTGCCCCAAAGCCTCCAGGCCCCCAGCTTCCCATCAGAGCCTTGCTGCGCCGTGGGGCCACCCCGGCTCAGAGGGGATTGCTTGGGGTGGTGAGCTCCGGGAATGGTGAGCACCAGGCACAGGTGGCATGGGGATGCTCCTCAGGTGCCCTCTGTTGTCCCTGCTTGGCTCCAGAAACACAAGATCTCCTCTGACGGTGGCGTGGCTGTGGCTCCCCTCTGCTTTTGGGTACGGTTGTTTGGAGATTCTCACCCCCAAAGCGCCCACCCCTCTCCCTATCACACAAAGGAGAAGAAAAAAAAAAACTAATAATATTTTAGAAGAAGGCCTGAAGGCTGCATTGCCGTTTAACTCGATCGCCCGGGGGAATAAAGGAATACCACATGCAGAGATCTTTTACTTAACATTGCGATGTTTAATCTTGCCCAGTCAGCAGTTTTTGAACATATTCCAGGAAAGCTTTTAAGCCTGATAAAGCCGGGGCTTTTGCATTTTCAAGTGATACTTTAGCTACAGATGACATGCTCTACTTGTCATTTGGCTTTAAAGGAAGGTAATTAAAATCTTCCTAAGAGTACGGTTACACCGGGGAAAGAAATAACATAAACTAAAATAAAGAGAGAGAGAGAAGCCCACAAAAATGCAATTTAGCAGATGAAAAATGTAAAGAAAAACTGTTAAAAGATAAAAGTATCAAATGCACAATAGCAGTTTGCCGAAGGAGGACTAATGATATGGGAGGTACTGCGACTTGCACAGGGAGAGCATGGGCAAGGCTAGGGAATTTCCAGCACATATTAATTGCAATTTTTAGGGCCACTGGAAGCCACAAGACAGACTTGCAGAAGGCTGGAAGCTCCACGGCAGTCCTGGCCGTGAAAGACATGCTCCGTTCGGCAAGGTGTGAAGAGGAGATAAAAGACAAATCGAGATTTGGTCCCCTGCCCCTCTCTGGGTGGGTGCAAGCGAAGCTTTTCAGCAGCCTGGGGGGGGTTCAGTGACCCTCCGTGATGACTACCCACAACCAGTCAGGTTGGGCTCCAAACCATCATCCTTTCTGGGGCTTGGAACAGGGGGCGAAGCCAGGTGAAGACAAGGATGCTGGTGAAGCCATGAGACCGTTTCCCTGGTGAAGGAAAGGGTCCATACCTGCAAAGCGGCTCCCCAAATCCATGCTGGGAAGTGAGAACCATTGGGAAGCACAGCCTTGGCATAAGGGTGGTGGGAGGGGGACAGCAGCTCCAGCCCCCAGCGCACATCTCAGCACCTTTCTCCCCAAAAGCACCATAGCAGGATCCCCTTCCCTTCTCCTTCAGGAACGCCTCACACTGTCCTGTCATTGCTAGTTTTGATCTGTGGGGAGGAAAAGCAGCATGGCTGAGGTGCATCATTCCCAAAGACCCTCACTGCTCCCGAACAGCTGGGATAGTTCAGAGACCTTCCAGCGTAAAAACGGGGAAATGAAATTTTCTCCTAGGATCACATCAAGCCCGCATCATTCAACAGCCTCTGGCATGCTCAGCCGTCGGGAGAGGCCCGCTGAAGAGTTCAGCAAACACAGACACTATCCATCTCTCTGGGATCAGATGTAAAATAGAGATCCTGTTTGTTCGGGTCGTGCTCTGATACCAGAGCGGACGGAGCAGCTGGTGGCTTGGAGCCTGGAACTTCCCTTGTGATGCCAGGTTCCCCCGAGCCACGTATTTATTAGTATCATTTGATGCTATAAAATTGGTAATCTTTCTGCATGTTCACTGCATGTATTAGTTTTTCTCTGTTACTTATTATCATTCCCTCTTGCCTCTATCTTCCTCCCTGCTCTGAAGAGGCACAAATGCCAGCTGAGAAGACAGGCAAACTTTGTCCTTGGAGAGAAGAGCAGGAGAAAGACTGTTTCAACAAGCCCAACTGCAATACACACATTTTTTATGGTGAAGATACCTGTCTGTGCCCAGAACAGACCTTTATCTATATTAATATAAGGCAGTAGGTGCTGTACCCATGGGCTGTGCTTGGATCCATTATCCAAAAGCCATGCATTGGTAGGTGAACAGCTGGTCTCTCATTTTTGTGAAACCCCACAGGACCTTTTCAAGGATAGGTGTGTTGTTCTGGTGGGAAGTCAAGGTGTTGAGATGCTCTGGACTGAATCCATCCCCGTGCAGACGCACTCCTAGCTCGATGCATGGCAGCTGCGGCATGGGGATGGAACCTGCCCCCTCGGGGTGGAGATGCCACCATCAAAGGCAGCTCAGGTTTTCCCCTTTCTCCACCAAATACCCACCTCTGGCTCCAGATGGAGTCGTCTCTGGGGCTACATCTAACAAAAATTCCTCCCTGACCTAGAAATCTTCAGAGGACTTGAAAGCTTTCCTATCCCAACAGACCAGTTTTAGCACCACAAAGCCTTTGCTGACGAGTCCCAGCAGCAGGTGCAAAATGAAGAAAACCCAAACCCAGAAGCTGACATACCGTGCTGCTCCCTCGGAGACTGAAGGAATGGCAGGAAAGCTGCATGCAGTAGCGGAGATGAAAGATGCTGCTGACTTTTTGCTGACATGTACAAATGCGATCCCGACTATTAACTTTAATGACCTGCCATTATGTGAGGGAAAAAGGGGGAGGGATCTAATTTTTTGGTAATTACTTTAATTGCCACCCCGTGGTCTTGTTTCGTGCTGCTGGTTTTGCAGTCAGGTGAAAAAAGAAAAAACAACAACAACAACAAAACAACCCTCTGGTATCTCAAATTTGGTTTTTCTCCTGTCCCAGTAGTGCAAAATTCAGTCATCCATGGAACCTAGAAAATGATTTTGCAGATTTAAATGCAACAAACAAACGAGAGCTCCATTCTTTAGTATGGCCTTGAAACAACAGAATTGTTGGTACAGATGAATCTTGGTAATTAAAATAAAATTGAGCCCTTAAACAAACCATGGGTTTGCAGAGCACGAAGTGGTGAAACTGGGAGAAGCCATAAGCAAAGGGATGGTGTGCATTTCCTTCTGTGTGAGGAAGACTTGATTGTGTAAGGGCAGTTTGCTCCTGTTGAGGGTTCTATTAAAGTTAATGAGACTAATTTACTTCATGTCAGGGTTGCAAGATCAGGCCATCATCCCTGTGGGATTTCAGTCCCCAGCACTCGACTGGGAGAGATTTATTTTTATTTTTTTCATTTTCTGTAATATCTGCTATCTATCCATTACTCTGTGAGTGATTATTTAGTGAACAGAAGATTATTACACCAAACATATTTAGCATTGCATCATACTTTTCATCGTTGTGAAAAATGCTTTAAAAATGGGGAAACTTTTATGTTTTTGCTTTTAGAGACTGACAAAATGAGGAAAAGGAGGATGAAATCCAATGGCAGCCCACTGGGAGGATCTGAGGAGATGTCAATGATACGGGGACTTCTGGGGCCCAGGGTCTGCTCCAGCATTCCTGTTGGACTGGCTGCATCAGGAGGGAAATTTTTTATTTTTTTTTTTTCCTGAAGCTCTGTTGGTTTTTGTGTTTTTTTTTTTTTTTTTTTTCTTTTTTTTTTTGATGGAAAATGTAAATTCCATCACTGTGAAATGTGTAATGAATTTCTGATCATTTTGCCCAATGATTAGCTTTAGAAAAAGCAAAGAGATAATTCTGCAAAAGCACTCAAAGGTCTTGTTTTGACATTTTTCGAAATGTACCATTTCATTTCTTGTTTCAAGCTTTCCTTTAATTGCATAAATGGTTCCAAGACATTTTCAAGAAATCAATGAAGGGAATGGTTTCAATTTGATTGAAATGTAACATTTTATATGACCCATTCTACTTTTTCTTTCAGTTAGTGATTTGCCAAAAGATTAAAAAAAAAATGCCTGGTTTTGATCCAGCCACAAATGATTTTTTCCTTAGCTTTTTCAAAATTGCCAGTAAAAAACTTAACCCTCTTTTCCTCACAAAGTCCCACAGCTCCCTTCAGAGCCTCCCTGCTTCGGTTTCCCTGCATGTAAAATGCAGTAAATTATTTCCTGTCCAGTGGAAGGGCTGAGATAATAAACTTCAGGGCTTGCAGATCGCTTCTAGATCCTCAGCTGGAAGCTCCTCGAGTGTCAGCAGAGAGCCAGGTACCTGTGGCCATCTCTGGTAGAAGTGAAGGCAGGAGCAGGAAGGTCCCAGGGCTTGAACCCGACGCAGGCTCCGTGAGGTTTATCCTGGCAATAGGCACAGGCTCTCACACCTGTACACAAGGCTGAGCTGCCTTTGGGCTGAGCGCCCGCGCTGCGAGCTATTTTGAAGTCTCAGCAAGCTTAGCTTTTGATTTGAGGCTGAGCTTTTATTGCCACGAGTTGGGGGAGGCCTTGTATGCGAGCAGAGCGCACGGCGGGTGCTAATCTTCAGCCTTTGACATGAGCCCGGTGGGGTGGGAAGCGTAGAGAATTGCAAAGTCAAGACCTATTGTTAGGTGCACCTTTCTCCCCACTTGTGCAACCTCCGAGGCGTTTTTCTAACAAGTATTTGTATTCTTTCTTCGCTATTTTACTCTTGAAACTACTGAAATTAAATCAAAGGGAAAATGGATAGTATCTTTGGGACTCCATAGAAACAGCATAGCTCCTCTGGGACAAAGATCACATAGTTTGGGGGATTATGCTGGAAAGAGTTTAAAGCAAACTCCCTTGGAAGTAGGAGGCACCAGAGATGACAACCCCCCCCCCTCCTCGCTCAGTGCTTTCCTACCCCATTCTGCAGAACCTGGTGATTTTACAGTTTCCAGTGAGATTTGGATGGGAAAACAAGCGTTGGGCTTAAGCAGATCCAAGTGGGCAGGTGCATCAGTCCCTCTTGTTCCCATGCACTCCTGGAGGGGAGCCTGGATGAGTGCTCCTGCATGCAGGGAAGAGCAGCTCCGTCCCACCACCTCTTCCTGTGACCCCAAAGCAGAGGGCAGTGGCTCTCCATCTGCAGGCACGAGAACTGAACCCACATCCAAACCCCAACTCCCATTTCAGGTCTTGGGACCAGCTTGTGCCAGGCTACAGAGCTGGCATTGATCACTAATGCAAAGCTGGGTCCGAACTGATCCACTGAAACCTTGTCTTACAGTAGTTCAGGTGACCTGAATGAGAAATAATCACAAATAGATGTGAATAGTCCAAATACACCAAAACAAGACCCAGCATCAGGAAAGAAGCCATGCACTAGAGAATTTTTCAGCTGTGCTACAACAGGGCATCACAAAGGATGCCTTCCATTGCTTCATCTTGTCTTCCCCAGGCTGAGCTTGGGGTGGTGGTATGGGTAGCACACACATCTCTGAAATGTCTGTCTCTCTCTGCATAGACTTACAACATAAGAGAGGCTGCACAGAGGGAGAAACGGCAGACCTGAAGCTCTTGACACTGAGGTTCCTAAAGGGCATGGGTCATAAAAGCTGAGCACTTCTGCTCAGGGTGGAAGCACATCGATAGGGATATCTTCTGTGATGTGATTTTGTATAAAATTAGAAATCATACCTCTCCAGGGCTCTTGCTCTGGTCACTATAAACACCATAAGACTCACAAGGGCAAAGAAGAAGCAAACATTCTTTACCCTTTTTACTGTTTTCCATTTAGTCAACATTTAATGTTTTGAATCCTTGGTGTACTGATTGCTATAATTGAGTAACCCCTGCAGAAGAGGGGTTGTATCTTGCTTTTAGCCCATAACTGCTGGCCAACTCCAAGCAAAACCCAGCTAGAAAAAGATCTAAAAAAAGTACTGAATGTGTAATTTATCCAAATGTCATTGCACTCTTGGGAAGGGCAGCAGGGAAACCAACATTCCTGTCTCCAGTGAGCATTCCACAGAAATTCATTGAGGAAAGGAGAGAAAAAAAAAACAAACACACAGCTAACACACAAAACACTTCAAAAAGCTCCCAAATGCTGAGATTTTCTCTGCAGACAGACAGCATTTTCCCACCTTTTCCCCCAACCATGACTCTAGATCATTACTTGAAGGTGCTAAGTGGCTTGGATGTTCCTAACCCAGGTTCCTTTCAAAGGAGGGCAGGGAAGCAGAGACATCTCCCAGCTGGGGGCTGAACTGGAGCTCGGTGCCTGTGCAGGAGCATCACCCCCTGTCCCCCATCACCCCCATGTCCCCTGTCTGCAGCTGTGGAAGCTGGTGGGACGTCAGCCTGCCATCTGGTGCTAAAGGTGGGGAGATGCCATCACAGGAGGTCCAGTATCTAAAGCTGTTGGTTGCACAGCAGGACAGATAACTCGTCTGGTGCACGGGTCCTTCAACCCTTCCCAAATTATGTCAGTGCAGCAGCAGCCTCCCTGAAGAATCTCACCAGCAGGTCACTGCAAGTGCTTTGTACTCATGGTGTCTCACCAAGGCTTGCCCTCCAGTCCCTGATGAAGTAAACCCAAGCGGTCAGCAGGTGACTCACTAACAGACTTCAAAGGAAATTCAATTCCCAAGAACTGATTATTTTTTTTTCCTTAATCAAGGTACTTTCCATTTCTATTTATTAATTAGTTACCAACCAGAGCTATTGTTATATCCTGTCTAATGACTTTCCCTCTATTCTCATTCTTGTTTGCTCTAGTATGAAAAACTAATTTAAAGAGAAGACTTCAACAAGATTGTATTACAGTGTCACAAAGGAAAGAAAGCAGGTTGAAAATCGGGCGTTGCAGGTACCGCAGGGTGCAAGCAGAGTTCCGGCTGGAGTAAGGACAGTGCATTGAACAGGGAGTGCGTGGAGCCTGTGCCGGGATCTACAGAAACCCAGCTTAGCCAAAAGGATATTGTTTAACCAGTTTTTAAGTTTACTTAGCTCGGGCGGTGAAACTTGTCTGGCCAGATTGAGCCATTTTCATTTCCTTGTTCTTGTTTTCAGAGGATGTGGGAAATTTGCAGAAAAGATGCAGAAGAGATTTTGGAGGGGAAAGCTACAATCCAACATTAATATTTTGCTGGGGAAAAAAAAATAATGAAAATAGCTCTAAATTAAGACTGATATGTTCTTGATAATAAAAAGAAATTGAAAAATTTACTGAGGTATCCATCCATTCTGAGGCCTCATTTGCACTGTAAAGTCTGATCTGGTTTCACACCCTCCAGAGATATTGCCTGGTAGGGGGGGCCCTTACAAGCTTTTGGTCTCCATATAAAAGGGATGCAGCTGATAAATCAGAGGGGAATTTGCCATTATCTGACAGTTACTCTTTCAAAGTGTGTATATTAGAATTCACTGCCCTTGTTTCTAGTCTACTTGCCATGTAAGAATGTGTATGTTTTTGAAATAAAAGACTCAGCCTAGAGAAGAGCTGCTTCAGCAGCACAGAGATCCCCCCATGACCAGGAGAACCGTGTGTCTCTGGTTTGTTCATTCTTCACCAAAAATCTGCATTTTCCGGGAAGTTTCTGCCTCTGCAGATCAGACTCTTTTAAGGTGTTTTGGTGGCCGAAGCTGGCAGCGCTCCAACTCCCTGCCTGGTTTGGAACTTCTTGGTTCAACAGAGCAGCAGCTGTTTGGGGATGCTGGAAGGCAAGATTTTGCTTTCCTGCAGGTTTTGTGGCTGGCCCAGTCCCTACCTCCTCAGCTAATATTGAACCTGGATCGGGGATGATATTTTGGCTGTTCTTTTGAAGGTAGCCCTCAGCTGCACATTTGTGGAGAAAGATGTATCGTGTGATAAATGCCTGTGGGCACTAAGGGCGAGGCACAAAGGCTGTTGGCAGGTCTGGGGATACTTCTAATAAGAAAGCTGGGCAAAAATTGTTGCTGTGTTTCCTGCAAAGGCACCTCAAAATAAAATAGGCAGAGTGGTGTCCATGAGATGGGACACAGACAGACTTCAGGGCTGCAGGAAGATGCTCAGACACTGGCTGGCTCCTGGAGCCCAGGTCTGAGCTAACAGATCCTGGCAGAGAAACGCAAGGGACACGCCACTGTCTTTCTGCATCCTCTGCAGGATTTCGACTGGGCTCTGCAGAAAAAGACACCAAAGCATCCCCTGCGACAGGCAGGGTGGCACGCAGGCTGCACATCACCGACGAAACCACCTCCCCTGTCCTCTGCCTGCTCTGCCTCTCCCGCTTTGCTGCCATAACCGAGGGCTGTTGCCGAATCAATGGGAAATGGAGAAGTGGCAGCTGGTGGGGCCACCTGCCCCGGCAGCCCCCGTCGCCCGTCACCCCCTCCCCGGGGACATCATCCAGTTGTGGAGCGGGGCAGCGCGCGCTGGCGTGGGTCCGAGCTGTGGGGTCAGCCGGGGAGGCAAGGGGCCACCCGGTCCCCAACACTGCGCCTGTTGTGGAGGGGGATTACTGCGGGAATTAGTGCCGGTGGAGAGAGACGAGCACTCGGGCAGCAACTGTGGGTGTCCTTTCCACCAGCCCTTCCCAGGGAATCTGCCAGGCCGGCCCCGGCGCGAATGCAGCCCCTGTGTGTGTCGGATCAGCACAGCTGTATGCGCGCCACTGCTAATCCGTCTGCACAACACGCCGTGCGCCAGCTGCCCGGCCGCGGGGCCGGGGGACGGGATGGTGCCAGGGAGCACTGCGGGGCTGCCTGGGCCCCCCCAGACCTCCTGACCCACAGGGGAAGTTGTCTGTCCAGAGAGGTTTGTGCTCCCCATCTCGGGGCTGGAAGGTGCACAAGGCTTCAGGGCTCACTGCGCATCCTCCTCCTCACCGCTCCCTTTGGACATCCTCCACACATCGTGCTGTGCAGCCCAGCCCTCGAACAGTTGCAGTCTCACACTGATAAATGTTTGCGAGGCAGATGGCAGCGATACTTCATCATCCTCACCATCAGCCTGGCCACCTCCTGATGGTCCACAGCAGCTCGCACCGCTCGGGGGGGGGGGGCTCAGGCATGAGGGGATGAGCGCTGAAATCACGACTCTCCTCACAGTGCTTTGAGATGTGCTGAGAAAACAGCGTGAGGCTTTTTTTTTTCTCTTTTCCCATTTCTGGGGTAATTAGTCCCTGTGAGTTAATTTCCCAGCCGTCGGGGCTGCAGATGGATTGCAGATCCGCATCGCCCGCACCGGATGAGGATCCTTTCACAGTGCCGTGCTCTCAGCTCCAGAACACGCAGCATGTTTGCCTCTGATTAGGGCTGCTCTTGCTTTCCAGCTTTCTGTCACCACACTATTGTTTTATAACTTGATACCTAATTTATTTTAATGACAACAAATAATTTGGCAAGTGCTCTCCGTCCTTGTTCTGGCACAATTCTGCTCTGAGATTGATAAAGCTGTTAATTTGGGGGGGCGGTTTGTTTTGTAGTGTTGGTTTGGGGTTGGGTTTTGACTGGTAGAAACCTAAAGACATCAAGGAAGTCTTTGAAAACTTCCCATTGACACCCCCGCCTTTCTTTCAGAGCTGTCAAGGGAGAAGCTGCCTCGCCAAAACTTGCATTGACAAAGAGATGGGTGACAAGCACAGCCTGAGCCCGGCAGAGCTGGGAGCCACCGCAGATGGGAACACAGGGAGGGACTCAGCCTTGCAGCAGGGGGGCAGTGCCCTCTGCTCCCCAGCCTCTGCTGCCTGTCCTGGAGGGGGCAAATCCTTCTGTTTTCTGGAGGTGAATCCTTCCCTGGGACAGGAACGTCTCCTCGTTCCTCCAGTGTTAATGGTGCAATGCCCAGGGTGTGGAAAGGGAGGTGGCAGAGGAGAGGGAGGGAGATGGGTATTTCCACATCTCCTGCTCACCAGCCCCAGTGAAGGCACTGGCTTTTATAAAGCTCCAAGGTGTGGATGGTGGCTGTCCCTGCCTTGCTAGGAAACATGGTATGGGGAAATATTCTCCTCCCCAAGCAGGTCTGGCTGTGATCTTTGTCCTTAGGGAACCTGTGCATCCCTCAGAGGGATTTCCAAGGGTCTTCCCAACTCCAGCAAAGTTACAAGGAGCTTCACAAGCTCTGCAGAAAGGGCCCAGATGGAGCAAGTTGAAAGTTGGTGACAAATCCTGCAGCTGGTTTTGAAAGTTGTCCTCTCTTTGCATGCAGGGTCAGACCTCTGAAATTTGCCATCTGTGAGGTATTTGTAGTCCTGCCTTCACAGGTCCCTGTGTCTCATGGCACAGGGAGGTGTAGAACAGGCTAGGAAGGGGACAAGCAAGGCGGAGGCTGCTATTCTACACGCATTAGGGACACCCCATCAGCTTTGCTCCTTCTGACCCACCCCAGTACACGGAAACATGTACAGGAATAAATTCAGCCCCCAACAAAAACTGGCATTAAGGTAGGCTGCAGGCAGCAGGAACCTTTAGGGTCTGCATGGGTCAGAAAAGACCAGAACCATGGCAGGGGCAGGACTATTATTTATGAAAGGTCTTCTCCCTTTCCTACGAGTCTCTGACCTTATCCTGCCTGCCCTCCGGGCTGTAGAGGTTTGTTCAGCCTGCAGATAGGCTGATGGTCTGCAGATATTCCCTCTCCTGGAAAATACACACTCCTTATTTCTTCTGGGGTCCTGGGGAAGCTCTGGTCTTATTTCGTATTCTGATAAGTAAAAACAAAGAGCCAAAGTGGAGCAAAACCAGATACATTAATTAAACAAACACAAACTCTATGGTCCCCGCACGTCCCCAACATGAAGTTGGCTCTGATTTATCAAGGCACATTTGGCTTGCAAAGAATGAGGCCAAATGTCTCAACATCTCCGGCTCTGTGCTCGCAGGAGCCCACAACACTTGACTTTGCTGTGCTGGCTCGTGGGCAGGAGCAGAGCTGCTGGCTGCACAAACCCTCCTTGTCCTCGCTGGTATGCGAGCCCACGGCCCGTGACCTGAGTGGGACACGCAGAGGACGCTGCCACCGAGCAGAAACCAGCTTCTTTGCAAAGAATAACACCTCTGCAGGGCTTATGTTCTGTAGCTCTAAAAATAAAGTGACAAATAAATGCAGAAGGGACCTGCAAACTGAGGACTGCAGCACGTGGAGAGTTTGCTGTGCGGGTGAGGAGGAGTGAGTGCCCTGAGGTCTGGCTCTGCCTGCTCAGCAGCTTCTTAGCATTTGAAAATATCCCTGGGTGACACTTGAAGGGGGTGAGTGCTAAGGAAAGGATGAATCCCCAGCCAATGATAATAGTTATTATTAAGTTATTCCCCTTTTAAAGCCCCAAAGAACTCACTCCTTTATGTTACCAAGTTTTCCAGTGCACAAGAGATGCTGCAGAGGGGAACAGCCCTTCCTTCCACACCCGTTGGGGAGAGGTCCCGAAGTGATGGGTTAAACTGCAGGAAGGGAGTCAAGTCAGAAATCCTAACGGGAAGGAGTTAAGCTCTGGGAGAGGTTGCCCAGAAGTGGAGTTGTGGTCGTGGAAGCTCACTGAGACCCGGCAGGACCCACAGCTGCCAGGGGCTGCCTGGGAGCTGCTGCTCTGGCCAGGGTAGGAGGACAGATGGGATGATATCTTTGGGTCCTCCCGACCTTGTTCTCTATCCTTCAGTGACAACAGCACATGGTTTGTTGTGTGAGGCTGGCAGCAGGACCCTCCATCCAGCAGATGGGTCTGTCCTTGCTGTCACTGGGGGTATTGGAGTTGTCATCAGTGGCTTCTGGCGTGTGGTTTCCTGCCCCCAGAGCCAACCTTTGGTTAAATCGTAGCTCACAGCAGAGCAGATTTGTTCTGCTCCAGGGCAGAAATAGCTCTGGGGCTGCAGCACCTTAGTCTAAACGCCTGACTTGTGCCTGATGTGTAAGCCAGAAACGCAATGTTCAGGGTCAGCCATCTAGGGCTGGGATTTGTCATGCCGCTGCTAAAAAGAGCAGCGGAGCATTTGGCTAAGGCCAAAACACCCCAATGAGCTGGAAAGCTGCAGTTCTGCATCGGCAGTGCCCAAGGTCGAGGATTTTCTTCTATAACAGATGGGGTAAATCTATGGGATGAGTTAAATGAGGCTGTGGCCCTTGCTGGCTCAGATTGCCCTGGCCACTGCCAGCTGGAGGAACTTGGGCACTACCTGGCTATGGGGAGATGGACTCCCACCTCCAGATCTGGCTGAATGAAATCAGCCGCTTGTTTCTGCTCAGAACTGGGCTTCCTGCAGTGCTTTTACTCTTACACAGCTGCTGTTGAACCTATTGTTAAGGGGAAAGTTCATATTTAAATATGAACTGGTATTTGGGAGGGCTCGGATCACTACATACATTTTGCATTAGAATTTCAGAGCTTTCTAAGACTGCTTGCTCGCTGAAGCATGCCATATTTGTGGTTTATGCACAGGCAGAGCTAATAATCGCAGTTTCATATGGAAGGGAAGGCATCAGAATTCAATAATGAGTATTTGATGGAGAGAGAATACCAGTAAGACAGAGGTCATAAAAATACCATACACAAACCCAGCTGTTTAGCCATTTCCTTCATTGCTCATCATTGCAATGTCTGCTGGCTGAATTATTTCCTTTCTACTCAAAGACAGAGAAATGACCGGGAAAACAAGAAGAAATTAATCAGTAAAGTGAACAGGAAAGGCTCTCAGCTGAAAGAGCAGCTTTTCTTTCCAGCGTAGCTCTGAGACAAGTTTTATAGACTGATGGTGCAGAGAAGCTCTTATTTGTGAGAGCATAAAAATATTAGCCACGTCTAATTGCAACTATTTTGCCTCTTGGTCCTAGAGCAAATTGAGATGTGTTCAAGCAAAGAGGTTCTGTTGCCCTGATAAAGCAAGTCATAATTAGTGGGGGACCTCTTCAATTACCTCCAAACATAACCTGACCTCCAGGTGGTTGGTGTGGGGCTGTCAGCCCTGTGATGCTCCTGAAAGGTTGGGTTTTGCTGCACCCAGGGTGTCTGCAGACCCTGTGCCCAGTCTGTGTGGTGTGGAGGCAGCTGTGGCCGTGGGCTCCCTTCTGCTCCAGCACCCGATGGCCCCTTTCGCTCTGCTTAACCTGGAGGGGAAGGACTGAGCCTGCCATCCGTCCCCTCATCCCCCTCGCCCTGCTCTGCAGCCAGGAATTTCCCTGCTGTTCCTCCAGCAAGGGCTGGTGTGGAGTCCCCCGAACGACTGTCAGGAAGGAAGACAATAAGGATTGTAAATGGAAATAGTCACAAGTGGGGAGTCGCTCTGCTGAGGCATAATTCGCTTCAGACTGCACGTCTTGCAGCTATTTGCCAATTCCTTCAGCATGTAATCTTCCCATTTCCTACAGGCGAACTCTTTTTTGCACACTTATAATTAGGTGTGTTTTTTTCTTCTCTCTCTTGCTAACCTCAGGCTCCAGCCTTACAGCTTCTGAAAGTAGCTCATGTCCCATTAAAAAAAAAAAAAGAAATATATATGTATTATTACCCTGCTCTTCAGGGGCTGAGGTAGGAGCTTAGGGAGGGGTGGGAGGGAAATATTTTGGCCACAGAGTCCTCCTGGTGCCGTTTGGGAAGGAGACGGGAGCCCAGCAAGCAGTGGCAGAGGGTCAGGGCTGGCTGGTCTGGGGTGTGCCCAGTAGCACCAGGAGGAGTGGGACTGGGAGGCTGGAGGCTGGCGGAGGCTGTGCCATGGGAACGGTGGCCTCTCGGGGAGGCTGGAGGCTGCATGGAGAGCTGCTTAGCTCTGCGACGCAGAAACCTCGAGCAGAGGCGGTTTCCCCTTTATTGCTTTGGGGATTTGACATGATTACATACATTAACTTGTGGCTTTTCTCTTGTAATTGCTGGTTACTTCCTATAAATGTCTATGCATGGATATGCACACACTCACATGCATATATATATATATGTATTTATATATATATATATATATATATGTACAGGGATGGGTCTGTATATGGATACAGAATATACATGATACTGTCAGTCTCCATCACACCTTAAGGCAGGTCCCACTGAGCACCAGCCCCATGGACTCTGAAAACATGCCCTGGGTGGCTGGGGGGACACAGCAATATTTATCCCTTTATTTCTTACCTATCTGAGCTCTGCATTTGCAGGGTCTGAGTGATGGATAAAGCCAGTAACAGATAAAGCCATGGCAGTGGTCTCATGGAAAGAGAAGGGATGAAGGCTCAAACCATCCTCATTTCCTGAGGGGAGGTGGCAGGAACTGGTGCCTGAGCATCCCTGGGTTTTTGTACGAGTTGGCGTGGGAGGCATACCAGGTTGCAAAGAATCAGGATTTTTGAGATTTGAAGGTAATTGCCTCTAGTTTATATCCCAAGAGCATATCTTTAATTTCATAAAATACTTATTTTGGGAGGTGCAAGGGAAATTCTGAGCTGGTCTGTTACGGAGGGACAGGGCCCTGTTTAGGTGATGCTCGTTGCATATCTAACCTGCAAGATGGAACTGAAATGTTTGTGCACAGCTGGGCTGGGGTCAGAATAAACCTGCTTGCATGGTGGGATGTAACAAGAGTGAGATTCATAGCTCTGGCTGGATTTCTGCATGGAAAGGCCAATTTCACTCTGTTTTCTTTGTCCTAATCAATGTTATGCAAATCAGAAGAGAGTTTAGTTTGAAGAAAAAAAAAAAAAAAAGGAAAGAAAAAAAGATTATTTTCTGATTAATAAAATCCTCTTGTCTGACGTATCCTGAAGATGGAGAGGAGACCTGAAAGGATGCTTAATAGCTGCTTGTTCAAATTTGTTTGCACTGCTTTTATATCATATTAATCCCATTCTTCAGGGATTCTACTGCTCATCCGCAGGGGCAAGGAAGGATTTATTTCTGACCCTTTTAGCATGATTTAGCTTCTGGTTTTGAGATTCTTCTTTTTTAATTTTATTTCCTCTGAAACAGTGGAAATTGGCCTCAGATAGAAACAGGATGTTGAGCAAAGCATTTATGCTCCTAGTGGTATTAAAATCTCCTGGATGCCTGGTGGATAGATCATTCCATGCTCTGTGTTAAATGAATGGTCAGATTTAGGGTGCATTAATCACTTCTCTCAGGTCAGAAGGGTGAGGACTATTGGGTTCCTCTGGAGCACGCAGATGGGCTATTGAACAGGGTCACTGGGAATTTTCCCCATCAAATTCCCTGCTATTGCAGGAACCTTGACCATTAGCGATGGCCTTGCACATGACCACGTTTTTCTGAGCGTGTCAAGGCGCTGGGAGGTTTCTGTGACAGCGATGAATGGGGGACGTGGGGAATGGATGCCCTGCGACCCTTCCTGGACCTGCAGCCAAAGACTTCTGCCATTTCACTTGAGATAAAGAAACTTATCAGCTAATTACAGCCGGGCTTGGAGCCTCTCAAAAAGCTGGCAGGGTTTCCCTTCCCTGTACTCTTAGGAAAAAAATAGTAAAAAGGACAATTCAGGCTAGAGTTGAATGAAAACCCACAGATCTCCCGATTTAATCTGTGTCACAGGATCTCTTGTTCCCTGTGCAGCAACAGACCCTTTGGGGACTGGCTGAGGCTTGTACCACGGCACGGCTTGGCTCCGGCGAGGTTTTGACAGGCTCCAAGGATTAGCCAGCAAAGTTTGCCTTGGGGAGCTATTGCCACAGAGCAGAGCACAGCAAATCCTTCTGCTCGTCGTCTTTTTGCAAGGAAAGCAGCACTGGCTGGTTGCAGCTCTCGTGCCAGGGTACAGCTCGAAAGGAAGCTGTTTCACAGCTGGAAGGAGCGCTCTGATGACCTGTGAAATGAAGCCCCTTGCAACGCAAGGCAATGCATTTCTGCAGGGAGTTCTGCATGTGATTGGGGTCACAGCGGCTTTGGTCACCCAGAGAAAATGCTGCTCTGTGCGCTCCAGGAGCTAAGAAATGTCTCCATACGAAATGCTGACCATAGCAGGTAATAAGGCAGAGTCTTACAAAGCCACCAAGACTTTTTGTTTTGGTGTTCAAAACCTGTTAAACCTTATTAAAAGGGATGTAGATTTCACAGCTGTATCTGCTAGATGACTACTAAAAGGCGAGCTTTCATTTGGGTGGTCCTTTCCTCTGGTATCTCATCTCGTGCTGTCACTCTGCTTCACCCCGTTGAGCCACAGCAGAGACCGGGGGCTTCGCAGCTCCTTTCTCTTACGGAGCACGGGGGCTGCTTTGGTATCATTTCTTTATTTACCCTATCGATACGAGTCTTGGCACAGGGACAATCCCTTCTTCCAGGAATCTCAGCTCAAAATCAGAGCCCATTTCCCAAGCAGTTTTTCCGCCCTGGGAACAAAGGCTAATCACAGCCTTTGCAACCCACCCGATGCTCACCGCGGTCCTGCCCGATAATCCCCGCTCAGCTGCACGGGTCTGGCTGTTTCCTCGTGCTAAGACCAATATTGCCACCTGATAGCCTGACAATCAAGCGACCCTTAAAGAAAACACGACCAAAGGTATTTTAATGTCATTCCACAGCATGAACTGTGCTTAAATACTGCATTGCATTTCAGATACTGTGTCTCTTAAAATAAAGGATTTTGGAAGGGGCCAGCAATGAGCAGCAGAAAGGGCTGAAGATGTGAAAAGTCTTAAAACGAGGTGGCTTAGTTTGAAGAGAAGAAAAGCAAAGGGTGCCTCAAAGAATGTGCACAAAGCATGGAAGACAGGAGCTCCTCTGTGGGCTCTCAGGCTTCCTGAGCTTGGTGTGGGGCTGCTTTCAGGCGAGGAGCTCCAGTGCCATGGAGGAAATGCACCCAGTAGGCTCATGCAGCAGCTCCTGGTCTGACAGATTTTTTTGCCAAACTCTAATCCATCCACCCCGCCTTGCTAGGATGGCATGGACAGACAGAAAAAAAATTTCTCCAGTTCAAGAAAAGAGCAAAGTGCTGCTTACACTGACACATTAGTGCTTAAATCCCCTCATTCCTACAGAATGAAATGGATACTGGTAATTATTAATGGACAATAAACTTACAGACTGGAAAGGCAAAATTCATCTGACATGGACAGGCCAGTATTTACAAATATGTCAGCACAGTAGAAAAATTCTGCTGAAATAGTATTTTATTTTATTTCTCTTAGAAAATGTTCTTGAATACTGTTTTAAGGAAAAGCCTGATCTGCTTACATTAAGGAAGTTAAACTGCTCTGGGTATCAAAAGGTCAACAAAAGTTGGTTTTGGTTGCTGCTTCTTTATAACACTTGAAACATACTGGTTGAAACAATGTTCTGAGAAGGAGAATTCACTGAAACAGCAATTAATTACAAATTAAAGTTGTGATTTTTCTTATTTTCCCCATTTCTTGATACTAAATAAAACTTTTGAATTGGGATTTTTATTTGTAAATATTAGGATTTCTGTAGCAATGCTTCTAAACATATCTATGTAGACATTTTGATACCATTTGTTCAGTTGTCCCTACTTTGACCTTTTTTTCTCATAATGAAATTAGAAAAATAAAAATAAAAACACTTTGAAATGCTGGCATTTTCACTAAATTGCCATTCTACATTTGAGTCACTTTGGCTGGCAACTGCATATGTAACAAGCCCACGATGGGGCACATTTATCATCCTCTGCTCACAGGTTTGTTGGGACTCTGGTGGGGAGGTTGGGCTCGAGGAGTTACCTCCGGGGCCACTCAGCCCCCCTCTTATCGCAGCCCTGCGTGGGGAGCTGGGCTTTGGGCTGGACTGGCTGGGAGCTGTTCCAGCAAATTAGAGGCCATCAGCAAATCGCCTGGTCAATGCTTTCAAGATTGCATGACTTTGTTCCAAGGTTTCTGATCCCTACCGTTGCAGATATTTCAAGGTCAGGTAACTGTCTGGCTCGTGTTTAATTGCTGAAGTGCCTTTTATTTTTTTTTATTTTTTTTTTGCAGCTGACACATTTCAGGCACCGCCGTGTGCCAGGGAGGTGCTCTCACCAGCTGTTACACGGGGAAATGAGAAGGACATTCACCACGGCCCGGGCTCGCTGCCTTCCTAGAAAGGGGAGAGTTTTTTGTGCGGGTGCCAGGGAGGTTCTGTCCTGCAGCTCTCATCTCCAGGATGGACGATGACCAAGCCTGACCCATTCTGCTCTTAGCTGACAGATAGTTATGGACAGCAAAAAAGGCAGATGGCTGAGAAGGGAAAACCTTTTACAGCATGGGATTAGTGTCCTCTGGCCAGCTGGCTATTTGTGCATACTTTATTCAGACAATTTGAAATGTAGGATAATTTATGTGTTCAATGGACCAGAACTGACTCTGGGAGCCTTAAGGATCTTCCATCACCCTGGGAATGAAATGGCTGATGCAGGCATTAAAAATGACTGTTTGTCCAGAAACTTCTGCCGTCAGTTCACCCTGCCTGCATCTGACCAGCAGTCAGGTCCTACCTGACACATCCACCAAGACCCTCTGCAGAGCTCTGCTTACCTGGATTTGTACCAGTCCAAAGCACTTGCAGTGCTATTTCTAAGAGGGTTCTTGTTCTTCTCTCATTTGCTTCCAACAGGCAAAACAGGTCTGAATTTTCCTAAAAAAGCTATGCTTGTGAAATGTCCAGCCAACTTATTTAGGGCCTGGGCAGCTGAAGGGAGCACCAGAGGTGGACAGACACTTGGATGCTCCTTCAAACCAACCTCCTTCCAGCCGAAAGCTGTCACTCCAGCAGTGTATTTTTAAAAGCCGTGTGATTTTCTTGCATTGCAGCAGTACCTCGGAGGAGCCCCGCATGCCCCAGGGATCTCTTACACTAAGCATTTAAAATTCAGCTCCAACATAAGGCTAGACGTGGAGAACTCAGCCCACGTAGGAGCCAGAGCAACCTCCTGGGGTGTGTGTTACAAGAGCCTTCCATCTTTGCCAATCCACAGAGGTCACGAGTTGTCACAGCCAGCAGCTGCAGAGCCTGTGCTCTTTGGTTCAAGCTGTTACAGCTTTTAACTGAGGAGTGGATTTACCGGGGATGAGAAAAATGAGCTTTAGCTCTCCCATTAACTATATCCTCTTGCTCCCTTGGCAGCTCGCAGAGTCAGCTGCTGCCCACTGGTCCCACTGGTGAGAAGCTGCGGTGCCAGGACTGATCTTTCTGCAAGCCTGCAGCACTTTCAGGCCCCACCACACCGGATCCTGTGTCCGAAGGGGCCGTCCATGTGCTGCTGTCCCACTAAGAGCAGCAGCTTCCTGCAAGGCTCAGCTCTGCCCTCCAGCACCGAGCGGTCCTGGCAGAGGAGCAGGCTCCCCATGGGCAAAGCTTGGCTCGTGGAGGTGGTACCAGCATCCTGCTGAGCCCATCCTGCCCTCTAAGGACCACAGATGTCCAGTTCCTTTCTCGTGAGTCAGCAGTCGCTGTATGCACACACCAGGGCCAGCTCCTGTCACTATTGATGGCAGAGGTTTGTTGGCCTCAGTAGGCTGCCAGCGGGCACACGTTGGTGCACATGCCTGGTTTTGATGCCATGCATTTCAAATTTCGGCATGCTGCATTCAAGCTTCTTCTGTCTGCTTCATCCTCCGCTCCTCGAACACGCAAGAAGCACGAAACAAAAATTGTAAAGACTGTCTGAGTCCGTCCCTTCGGCTGTGTGCTACTGGCCTCTTAGCAAACTGCTGCTGCTGCCGTATTGCTGCCTTTCTTCCTTCAATAACTCCGCTTCTATCAAGGCAGTTGTTGTTATCAGGACTCCTGTTTGGCCCAGGTATGTTCTCCTCTTTCTGTGTCTTCCTCATGTGGCTGTAACCCAAGCAGCCCCTAAAAAACTATCCTGCAAAAAGCCTTGTATCAGGCTCCTTGCGATAAGCCTGCTGGAGCAGGGATGCCCCCACTTTGCTTCTTTACCTCCTTGCTTTGCAGAGCCAGATACTCTCCAGTCCAAGGTTCATTGCCTGGACTCCCTGACCCCACCAGCCCTCTCCTCCTGCCCTCCTGGGTGCCCCCGGAGCTCCCTTCCATCCCCTGAGGTTTTTGCTGCTCTCCTTGGCTCTTTCTCAGTGTCCCTGCCCCATCCTCTTGCCGCTCCCCAGCAGGGAGCATCACGAGCATCCCTCAGGGGCACCAGGGGAAGGTTCACGTCCAGCCCTCCTGATGTCAAGATGAAGCAAAGGTAGCTCACATCTATCAGCGTCTCAAGTGTTAATCCAGACCAGAAAACCGAGATGATTTTTTTGAGAATTGTTTGCCTTTTTTTTTTTTTAACGTTTTTATTTTTTTGAGCTGCTAACTGACATCTGAATGGGAGATATGAATATAGAAATTATTCTTTGCTGAAAGCTGCAGAAAAGCCACAACCCTCAGATCAAACAACTTTTTGTGCCACAGCAAAATTAAATCCTTGTGATTTCCATATTCTTCAGTCAACAGGCTGGCGCCCAACGCGTTGCCATAGCTACCTAAGTAGGGGCTGTCAGGAGCGGGGGGAGCGGGAGCCACGCTGTCCGAGGGTTAAGTAGCTGTTTAATTATTCAACCCAATATCTGGCAAGCACTCCAGATTGACAAAGGGGGGTCTCCTGTGATCTCCAGCTGGATAGATCACTTTAACCCTCTCTCCTCCAGCTGCTCCCACAACGCCAGCGGCTCCCCATGGAAAGGAAAAGTGGATTTGTTTAGGTTCGTGTTTATTCCCACCTGTTTGCTTATTTTCCTGGGTCGAGCTTGCTGGAGGCTCCGTGGGACTAGATGAGCATGCTAGCTCAGCAGAACATCATGAAGCAGGACAGCACACCCATTTTGCTGCCTGTGCCTCAGTTTCCCCAGCTGCAGGGGGTGGCGGTGCTGCGTGGCAGCAGCCCTTGCTGCAGAGACTCCAGCACCAGGACCCGTCACCTCACCTCAGGCTGCCCCATTTCTGCAGCCCCAGGAACGTGTCCCGGTGACATTAATCCTCCTAAGATGCTTGGGCTGCTTGGCACGGGGGCTGCTGGGGAAGTGCAAAGTACAGCTGCAGGGCTCAGTTGCCCAGCACTGGCTGAGCAGGTGAGGATGATGAAGGATGATGAAGATGATGTTAGCTGGCTTGAGAACCTCCCCATGATGGCTTTGCATGTATGGCACATTGGGAATGTAGGCTGCTTTTTTTTTTTTTTTTTTTTTTTTTTTCTAATGGCGTAAAACAATGAAAATTCTTGGACAAAGAACAACTATGCTGGTCAAGACTCCCTCATTAAGGAGGGCTGTGTTTTCAGATGCCTTCCTCTCTTTTTGGCTCTCCCTTGCTATTTAACTCCAGAGAAACCTGGGCTCTTGCTCATACAAACTCGAGGAGTCTTTCTTTCTGGAAATCATATTAAGAGCATTGCCTGGCCAAGCTCCTTTGCCAAGCTGATTATTGTGTTGTCCTGTGATCTGAAAACACTGGGGGTAAGGTGAGGTAACAGTGCAAAATCCACCACTTAGTCATTGCTGGACATGAACAACTGCAGTGGTTATCGCAGAAATATGTCGAAAGTGGATGCTGAGAGCCCCTGGGGGTCCGACTACCTGGCTGGTGCCAACAAAAAGAGACAGATTAATGAGGTCTATGGCCGGTTGCTTCTGTACTCTTTTCTTAACCTTTATTTTCCAGAGGACTTCCAGACAGATAAAGGACAGCGCCTGGTTAATCATTTATCCATCTGCATATCCAGCCTCTCTTTTCTTATTTTTCTCTGGCCTCAGAGGAAAAATTAACGTATTTATTTTCTGGTTTCTCCCCCACAATCCTACGGAAGCAATTTTGGTCGCAATAGGAAGTCATGTCCCATCCAATTCAGTTAAAAAAAAAAAAAAAAAAGAAGGAAAAAGGAAGCACGCTAGAGTGATTGGAAAGGTCTGCTAGGGAGAGGGTGCTCCAGCCGGCCCTGGCCTGCCTTGAAATGTTTTCTGCTCCAGCGTATTTTTAGCTACTGTCACAGGGTGATTTCCTTGCTGATCTGCTTGAGGTTCATGTTGCATTGCTGAAAAGCTCACTTGCTCCAGTGCAGACCTCCAAGCTAGAGAGCTTCTGACCGCAGATTTTCATCTGGATGGTTTTCTATTGTCATGGGCCAAACAGCGAAGCCTTTTCTCAGCCTTTACTCAGACTGAAGTCCCATTGGATCGGTGGCCTGACTCATCTTTAGGCACTTTCTCTGAACCCCTAGCTCTGTCACACTGTCACCGCCACCCCTGCTTTGCCTGAGGATGCTCTGCCTTCCCTGCTGGGGTCTGGGTCCTGCTTTTCTGCAGCCTCCAACCCGCACCCGTTGGTGATGGAGGAGCCATGTGGGGTGGGCAGAGGCAGCTGCTCGCCCTCACCCTCTTGTTCATCTACGTGATGAACAGCCTCATCATGCCTCAGTTTCCCAATCTTTGCCCTGCAGCAGCTCTTTATGTCATCTCTGTTGTTTGTTCTTGTAATTATATTTTGTAAATAATCTTGGTTCTAAAGCTGTGTGGCATTGCAACATTCCCTGTATAATGTATCCTTCCTCCCTGTGTTTTCCTGAAAACCCATGTCCCAGAATGATCATGAAACGTTCCAAGAAGAAATGCCAAGAATTTCCTAGTAAACGTCTTGGCTCTTAATGTCTTGGGTTTTTGTTTTTCTATAAGTAAGGAAAATGAAGCATCATTTAAAGTCTATATTGAGTCTGCTAAGCTGGGTTGGATTTCACTGCCTTCTGCTTTCTCAGGAAGGCTGACCGAGCTCTCTCTGATTTCATTCCACAAGCCACCTTGGGCTTCTCTGTTGGGAAGAGAAAATATCAGATATTCATGCAGTAAAATCTCATTCACCTGATAGCTTTGGTAGACATCAGAAACTTTAGAAATACAGTGTCCAGGAGAGGGGCAGCAGGCTGATCTCCTGGACTGCTCTGTTTCTGCAGTAACAGGATGCTTTGGTTGGAGTGTGGTTAAAGGGCAGGGATGGTACAGCTGGGTGCAGGTAACACCATCATCACCCCCAAGGATCTTCTCATAGCCACCTGTGCCCTCCTTCACTTTGTTTTTTTTTTTGCTCGTGGCATCTCTTTGGTTGGAAACCAGAAGTTAGTGGTACATTGGTGTTTTCAGGAGTGTTTTCTGGGCTTTGGATGAACTCTGGCAGCTGTACATTCACCTGTTTCATTTGGTCTCATTTAGGATTTAAATAAAATGACATTTTCATTCTGGATGCTGATTGCTAGAAAGGTGATGAGGTTGTGGTGAACCTGGAGGGTCCATGCTCTTGTGCAAAGGTGAAGCTATGGTGCTGACACCAGGCAGTCACTTGGTTCTGTGTTTTCCATCTCCAGGAATGACTCCAGCTTTTGGGTACTTCAATTTACAGCAACCTAAACTCAGAGCCATTAAAAGCCTTAATTGCAGAGCTCAGACAAAACTGCTGCCTGCCAGGACTTGGGTCCCGTCTGAGGTTTTCAGAGAGCATTGGATTTGCTGATAGCAGTGGGTCCTGCACTCACTCTGGTCCTAACCCCAGCGCCCACATAGTTTTCTATGCCAGAAGGCTGACCAGCCCTTTGGCAGCATTTAAAACCTTCCCAAGACACATGCATATCTCCTGGCGGCACAGCAGCATCCTGGAAGGTGACCAGCACCACCTTGCCACCTTGTGCTGCCTGCGGTCATCCGATGGGACCACCGTGAAGGACAAGGGCTCCCCCTGAATCACTGTCATTCAGTCCTCGTCTGGCCATGCAGGGTTTTTTCCTATGGCACATCGGGCCGCGGAGGTGTCTCAGCCAACCACTCGCAGAATTGTTGAGCTCACACTTTGGTTGGAAAAAACAGCATCACTTAAATCAAGGAGGGGGGCAAAAAGCCCTTCTCGTTTCACAGGGGAAGCCAGACTAACAGGCCCGCAAGCGCGACAGCATGTGGCTGTGTTGAGATTAATTTGCTTAATTGTTGCACGCTGTTAGCAACAGTTACCATGTTTACCGGTTGAGTCAGTAATGCTTGTTAAAACTCTAATTCAAAGGGACCTCAAGTAATAAAAAACAGCCTTGGAACGGTCTTTCGCATTAGCTACTGTTGCTTTGCTACAGCAAACACAAGGCTGCCTTCTCCACCGAGCCCTCTCCTGGTCGGGGCAGCGTCCGTCCTTGCTAGACAAGGCCTGTAGGATTTCACGTTTTGCAAAATGTGACTTTTTTTTTTTTTTCTCCCCCTCAGCTGTTATTTCGGGATGCTGTGCACAGGCACCAGGAAGTCGTTCCCCCGCCCATTGCCATGGCGATGAAGCCCTCGGGCTCTCGGCTCCCACTCTGCCTGGTGGAAGGGGGCACACTCGTGGGAGGATTCCTCCGGCTCCAGGGAAACGTAGGCTGGGCCTTAATATCTTGGTTCTGCCTGGCTTTCCAAAGGGATCCTCACTGCCGTTTAATGGACACCTCAAAGAAATGTGTGTGGGCAAAGCCCTTCCTTGTGCACGAGCTCAGAACGCAGTTTGGGGACCTGACTGCTCTGTAGCATCTGTGCGCTGATCGCCTCCTCCCTCCTGTGCATGGGGTCAATGAGGAGGGACCAGCGCTGCTGCTCTACCAGGGCACACCACCAAGGGACACCACTGGTGGCTGGGGACAGGAGCGTGGGGGTTTGTTCTGCTCTGGCTCTGCTTTGGTGAGCTCTTTCCCTTTACCATCCTAGGAAAGAGGTGGGAAAGACAGAAGTCGGTGGGCAAGGGGCAGGTAACAAATCCAGTTTGAATCCGCTCACCTGACAGCCAACGGCTGGAAAAGTGAGGAGAGGAACAGATGTGGCTGTGGATAATGAGACCTCGCTGAGCTGCAGTGCATCCCAGTGCTTCTGCACAAAAGCCTGTTTCTAACGTGTTGGCACACGTCCCCTTCGTTGCCCATTATCACTGCATCTGTGTTACTGGCATGCCCTCTTGCTCTTCCCTTGGCAACACCTTGCTCTGCCTCACCCGAGGCAAGGCAGAAACTTGGCCAGATCTGGTAAGGGAAGGTGGGTAGGCTACTACGACTACCCGTGGGACCAGGATGGACATAGACACATACACCAAAAGTGATTCAAACCACAGGCCCTAAAGGGCTGTGTGGCTCTGACCCCGTAAATATTTTGGGGGGAGTAGGGGCTGCAGCCATGCCCCTCCTTTCTACCTGTGCTAGTTTAGGTGTCACGCCTACATCTTTAATCTCCTTTAGCCACATAAGAAAACAAAGTCTTTCACTCTTAGGCATCACAGCTGCTGGAGCTTAAGCTCATTTCTGACAGCAGAATAATGAGTTGTATGTAGCATAGAGCAGGTATATATCAAACAGAACCGAGAACAGAGGGGAGGGTAAAGCAGGAGATGATGAGAACTCGAAACAAGGAGATACGATTAGAAATTTCCCTGCTGATGAGAAACGGCTGAAAGTAAAGGCAACGTCCTGGCACTAGCAGCATCCCTCCAATACAACACACGGAGTCCAACGGGGCAGCACTTAGGTGTGCACTGTGTGAACAACACTTGTTTCTGTGGGGCAGCTGGGATCTGAGGGATGTTTTCAGCTGGAAAAAAAAATAAAATAATAATAATAAAAAAAAAAGCACTTCTTGTGTTAGACTGTCAGGGAGTTGGGAACTACATTAATAACCCCCCACAGACCTCATAAAACCAGAGGGATGCTGCCAAAAGAAAAGGACTGAGCGCAGTTTACAGTTGCAAGAAGAGTGAAGGAGGAATCAAAGCTTATGACGCAATTTTGTGTGAATAAGGTCAGAACATTTTGTTTTGGCTGCATAAGTGGGACTTTCACAATGGGACACAATGTTGAAATATTTTAACTATTTTTTCGTAAAGGAGGTAAATCTCAGAATCCAACTACTCCGTGATTTCCAGCTGAGCTGAGGGCTGAGTAAAAGGTGTTCCCATGAGGTGTGGGTGCAGCCTGCACCATCACTCCCAGCTCCACCTTGCTGGGAGAAATTTTGATGCTGGATCCACTCTGTTCTCACAGAAGACTGAGTGCTCCTTAGGCCCTGCCCTTGATGGCCACTCCGTTGCTGTGTGGGACTAATGCCTCCTAAAAACCTTGTTTCATGCTTGGGACAATACATTCTAAATGGACAGTGAAGGCAGTTCCCTGAAGAGAGGAGGGGAAGTTCCATTCATAGGAAACTCTTAATGGAAAAATTCTTCATAGGACTCCCTTAATGCAGAAGAGCAAATTTGCTCTCCCACGATGGATGGAGGAGAGGAGGAGGAGCCTCTGGTGCTTTATGAAGAGGATTAAAGCAGGACTGGGCATTTGCTGGGAGTCCAGACTTCCAGTTCACATAGCCTGTGTTTTTAGGTCCTTTAATTAGAAATGACCAAGTTGTCCATTAAGGTGTGGCCTAATGTGTCTGCCATCCCTGCTCTGCCTTCCTCACGGAACAGACTGGCACTGAAGGAGGTGGAGATGTGCTGATTGCCCTGATGCAATGCAGGGCAGACAAATCCCGAACACGGAGCTGCTCAGCTCTTCGCTCACCCGTGTACCATGGCAGGGGACTAATGGAAGAAGTGAATGCAACTCTTTACTCAGCAGTATGACTTAATTTCAGGAGGGAAAAACAAGCTCATAAGGATGGCCAGTTTCCCTTTCACTGTCTCTCTCCCTCCTCATGGGCATAGGGATGGGTAGGGGGTTAGACTGCTGCAGAAAGCATTGGCTGGCTGTGCTGGGATGGAGAGGCGAGGAGTCTGCAGCAGACCTTGCCCAGCAGCTGCTGAATTTCTCCTTGGAGGACCCCAGCAGCTCCTTCCCCTCTGCCCAGCTTGGCCCAGCCACCCCTGCCACGGAGGGAGAGGAGAAGTGACAGGCTAACACCTCGTTATTACTCATCCTGGTGGCTACTTCGCAGGCAGTGATTTAACATCGCACTTTCCACTAAGTGCTCTGCTAAACATGCTCTAATTCCTGCAGTGCCTCTCGCAGCTTGAGTTTGAAGTGGCTGGATGACAGCAAGATTGAGACTTTGCAGAAGGGCGTTTGGGCCAGAGCCTTGGCCAGTGCAAGTCCTCCTGGCTGCTGGGGTTTCCACATCCCCTTTCAGGACTGAAGCTGGCAAGGGTCTTTTGAAGTGCAGATGTCTCGGAAAAGCAATGATACACAGAATTCTATTTAAATGATAGTAATAAAAGGAAAACAACTTTAGGAAATATATGTAAACCATCCCTAATCACAACCAGGAAATCAACTCTGCTAGAGAGGGGCTGAGCATGTGTCTAATCTGGGCTCGGGGTAGGAACAGAAGAAATGTAGAAGGAATCAATTTTTACCATGTTATGCTGAGCCTCCCACTGACAGACACGAGCCAGCTGCCAGTGTCAATGCTTAAGGCATAACCTGACTAAACCGCCCCGAACTTTGGGACCAAGATCAACTGGGGGGATGCCTGAGACTCCAGGAGACAAGAAGTGAATGCGAGTGGCATTGACAGCACAGCCCATGTAAGAAAGGGGATGTCCAGGACGTGAATGTGCTTGTGGACTTGGCCACAGGAAAATCTGTGGGAGGAACTTACTGATTCCTCTCCCTCTGGTAGCCCAGTGGCAATGTCAAATTAAGGCTTTTTGATCCAGGCCTCCCAGCTCACAGCCCCACAGCCTGACAGCACCTCTGGTGAGCTGCTGCATCCCCTCACGCAGCAGCAGCCCCAGTGAATGCAGGAATTTTGTCTCCTTGACTCTCTTTCCCTACTAGTTCTTCCTCCTTATTGTTCTCTCCAATCTTCAGAAAGAGCAGAAAGCAAAGAGAGCCCATCCATGGTGGCCACTTTGGTTAATATGATCTCTAGAAAGTGCCAGAGGCCTGCATTTCTGAGATTCTGCTGTGACAGTTCAGAGACATGCCAATAAAGTGGCAGAGTATCCAAAACAACCGGAGAACGCAGGAAACCTGAGGCATTTGAGCAGATACCATAGCTCAGAAAAAAAAAGATCTGGTCAAAAAGTCTTCAAATTACTGTGCAGTGTCAGAGCAACAGAAACAGCAACAAGCTTGTTCTGAAAGCAGGGATCTAGTTCAAATATATTCTATATGGCTATAAGCACTCACGCATGTATAAACGTTGAGATCAGCACCGGATGGTGTTTTTTATTTAGTTTCACGCTTTGTTAACTTCTCTAAATTACGTGGAACGCTCTTTTTTTTTTTTTTTTTTTTTTTTTTTAATACCCAAACTTCTGCCTGTTCCCAATTACCAAAAAAAAAAAAAAAAAAAAAAGGAAAAAAAAAGAAAAATAGTCAAGTCTGTGGAGCAAGCTGGCACCACAATGAAGCAGTCGTCAACTACACAATGCATCCTCCTCGCATGAAACATCAGAAGCGAGTTGGAGGCTGGAGAGATGGAGGAGTTAAGGCACGTGGTGGTAGGCAGCAGGGGAAGAAGCCAACAGAGATAGAAAGAGGTCTTGAGTATTTCAAAAGTCCTGAAGGAAATGTCAGAGATATTTTGATGATAATCATCCCTGCCTTCTGGTTTGGGTACTTGGAGGCTATATACTGACTTGGAGAAATACAAAAGGAAAATCTGCAATGCTCCTTTTGAGTAGTTTGCTAAGTCTTAACAGATACAAGCTGAAGCTTGGACTCTGTCAGGGGTTCACCTCTAACAGGAAAACTGCAGCAAACCAGAACCTTGAATGACTCAGGACATGCGGTTTGTTCTGCTCTTGGGTCGTTATCCACTGTTCAAGGTTGCTTTTTAATACGACATTGAAGATGGTTTTTATTCAATTATTGCATTAGTGGGAGTCTGAAGCAGGCTCATGATCGCCAGGGTTATTGCTGTATGAGTTAATGTTCACACCCCTTTTGGGTGTCCCAGAGGAGTGCTGCAGGCTTACGGCCAAATTTTATTTTGACTTGGATCCCAGTGTGCAAACCAACTGTTTCTGCATTTCATTTCTGTCATATCCTGTACATTAAAACACCATTAATTCAAACCTTTTGTTTCTAAGAACAACTGTGCTGTAAAACAGCAATAAAAAGCTGCCAAAGTTCTCTTAAACCAGTGTAATATCATGTTCATTCACGCAAACTGGGACGTAAAAATAAAAAAAAAAAAAAAAAATATATATATATATATTTTTGTCAAAAACACACTACAAGCAATACTTCTCTCGTCCTCCGCTCTGCGAGGAGATGAGGGGAGCTCATCCAAGAGCAGGTTTCTCCCCGTGACCGTGGGATTACAC
Organism: Anas platyrhynchos; assembly: GCF_047663525.1. NCBI lineage: Eukaryota > Metazoa > Chordata > Aves > Anseriformes > Anatidae > Anas > Anas platyrhynchos. The sequence goes on along the minus strand of NC_092601.1, from coordinate 18,014,177 downwards.
AGAACCTTCCCCTCCGATTTTACCATAAAATAAAGAGCAATCTGTTAAAAGATTTTCTTGTGCTGTTGTGAAATGCATTAACCTCAGGCTTGCGATGTAAGTTGCTTGGTACTACTTGCATTGGCTTTGTGCTGGTAACCTGAGAGCCCAATTCTGCTCCATCCTTGCCTGATCTGGGGTCTCACGGCCGAGACGGGCTGGGCTGGGTGAGCGCCGCGCATGTGCTCGCCGCATGGAGAGCACCAAGATGAGACCTTTGGAGACAAAACCCATGGCCTGAGCACAGCGAGGAGCCAGCAATCAGAAACACAGCCTGCAGCTTCCCCATCGCCATGTGGATCCTGTTACTTTTATCTGACACCGTGCTTGTTGCGGGGTTTAATTAGCTCATGCCTGTGAGGCGGAAAAGGCAGCGAGGAATGTTTTCTGAAAACCTGCGAGCAGAGTGGGGATTTGTATGGGGCTTATTCCAAGCAGCCCCTTCTTCCTTACGGCTCTGCTGAACGCCCCGTGGCACGGCCTCATGCAGCACCTGCTGCTCTGCCCGGGCACGGGGCCATGCGTGCAGCCGGTGCTGGGTTGGAGAGGAGCATCCCAGGTCCTTGTGTCCCTGGGGCAGGAGGGGAACCACTGCAGCCACCTCCCTGTCCCAAGGAGCTGAGGTGAGCAGCACACAGCCAGCTGCAGTCCTTGGTACAGTGGGTGTGTTGTCAGCTTGGCTCTTGGCATTTGTCACTCTCCAAACCAGCACCAAGCTGCCCTCCCCTGGGCTTGGTGCCCTCCTCTGCGCTTTCCCTTGCAGAAGTCTCAGCTTTCAAATTTGTGGTCAGACTCACAGAGAGTTTTAAACAACATGACACGCCTGCCTGCTCCACCCAAGCGGGAGCTGCTTCCTCGGCTTCCTGAAGCTCTGGGTGAGCTGAGTCCATAACCTCTTCCCTCATTCGCAGTGCACATGGGGTTAGGATGATGACCACAGTGGCCAAGTGTCAGGCCAGGGGCACTTCTGAGCCCACCCCCCAGCCTCATGGGGGCTGTGGTAGAACAGCCCTGAGGCTCTTTGGGTGCAGAGACGGCTGCCATCAGCTTTGGCATATGGGCAAGGGTTTCTTGCACTTCCCTTATTCCTCCCCTTTTGGCATTCTGAATTGAACGCTTATGAGGCAAGGAGAAATTAGCAAATGGGAGGAGGAATTAGGAAGCAAAGTCCTGCAAGAGTGCTGGGAGGGTGTCTCTGGGAGCCATGGGAAGAGCACCAAGTCTTTCTTAAGGCTGGTTTTGGAGGCTGAGAGGCTTTAACAAAAAAGTGGACAGGAAAACACCAAGAGTGCATGACTCAGCTTGTGCCCCAAGTTCAACCTGCTGTTACCAACTCGGAGCTTGAATGCCCTGAAAACAGGTTGGGCTCCTTCATCACACGCTCTCCATCTTTCATTTTGGGGCTGGTCAGGGAGTATTTTTGGTGGAACTTAAAACACTGTAAATCCAAGCCCCACATTGCTCAAAGTCAGCTCAGAAAGAAAGGAAGGAAAAAAAATAAATCCAATACCACCAGGAGAGAGGGAGAGATCTTTTCCCAGGCCACAAATTCTGAAGATACCAGACGAATTTATGAGCTGGTGGTTAAACTGATGCTCATGGAGTCCAGTCCAAGATACACCATGAAACAAGCTTAAATGTATAAATGAGCTACGTTTTGGGGAGGATATTTTGCCCCCATTTACTCTAGCACTGTTTCTAAAATTTCCCAAATCATATCCTGATCATTCTCTGTCCTCTCCCTGGCTTAAAAGCCTTGTTTTGGCTCTTGCTGCAAGGAATAATATAATGGAGAAGGGGAGGGAAAAAGAATCTCCGTCAGCTGCTAAACATATAAACCTGCAGATTTATTTAGTAGTAATAATCCCTGAAGGAGAAACATATTCAATACTTCATCATCTGCGAAACTGCCCACATCTGTTCAGAGACAGCAACAGGCGGCCGGGAGCCTGTGCCAGCAGCAGCGCGGAGGCAACCTGTCGCTGTCGCCCTCCCTCCTGTGGCCCCAACGGAGCCTTCTGCATTCACCTGGACCCTGGGTGATGTTTCTGAAGATTTTTTTCCTTTGTGGAAACCACAGTGTTCTCCCTCCAGCCATGGTCACTGACCTCCCCATAGGGATGTACCCTGGGACTGCCCAGGACAGCCAGGAGCTCAGGCAGAAGCCCTCCTTTCCGAGCTGTGTGCCCTCCTTGGGGACTTGCCGTGCCACGCGGGGTGTCTCAGGCTCCTCGCAGGGCAGGTTGCAGCTTGCTGGGCTTTTGGCTGCGTTTATTACAAAAATCTTCCATCACCGTTTGCACTTGGCCGGTGCTGTGGGAGTGCTGGGGAGGCAGAGCACTTGGCTTCCCCAGTTGGTGGGGAAGTGACCTTTTCTTGGGCATGAGCCACTTCTAGATTTCAGGCAGGGATGTGAGCACAACCGGATGAATGCGACTGGTGCACGTGCAGAGGACGGGCTGCAGGCCAGCCCTGCAGGGAGCAGGGCAGGGGCTGCTAGCCTCTGGGGCCAGCGTTAATGAGGGGCCCGGAGAGCCCAGGAGAAATTAAGGAGTGACCAGACAGGCGAGAGCATGGCTTGCAAAGCTGGACAATTATTTCTCTTCTGCATCTCTGGGTGCTGCAGAAGGGGCCGTGGGTCCAGCAGGTGGTGCCCTGGGATGCACCATCCCATGGACCTGTCTGAAACTCAGTGAAGAGCTGGAGATGCCAGTGCCCTGCAGCCCCACATGTTGCTCGGCATCTCTGGTATCAGACAAAGGCAATGCGTGGACTCTGCCCATGTGTGAGCAGCAGCAAAGAGTGTCTGGGGCTCAGGAGCCGCTGCTTCACCTCTGTGGCTCATGAGGCCGAAGAGAAGCAAGTGCTGCTCCCAGGCTCCCGAGCAGCTGGAGCCACGAACGTGCCTGGTTTGTACTTTGGTTTCCAAAACCTTGGTTGCCACATGCCTTTTATGCTGCTGCAATGTTATCTAAAACTAGGGCCATGTCCAAATGATATGTGTTATCCTGCAGAGCTGAGTTAGACTGTTTCCAGTGCGTCATTCACGGTGTTTTTGTTCCCTCTAAACTTTTAATTTCTTCATTAACACATGCAGAGAAATGGTTTTAAATTGCTCAAATCCCAATTGCATTCAAGCTGAGTTCCTTTTGGCTTGCAAACTAATTTTGTTTTCATTGGAAAAATGAATCCTGTTTATTTAATTTTCCTCACACAAAACAAAATATGTGGGTGGAGGAAATGGGACAGATTGGAAAATACTTCGACTGATAAAAACAATCATTTCGACATTATAAACTTTTATATCTGCAACAGAAGCCATAAGAAAGTCATTACTAAAGAGTTACTGCAGATATCTGCAACTCCAAGCATAGGTGGAAATGCTGATAAATTACTGATATTCTGTGCTAACTGCTGGAAGATGGAGACTATATACCAAACTGACTGGATTTCAATAGACACGAGGAGATATTAAACAGGGAAACTGGAGGTTGATTATACAGATGTGTTGATATACACTCTACAGCTGGTGGGAAAACATGTTTCACCCAACCTCAGAGTTTCACCCTGAAATCCATATCCTGATATATTTCCTGAAAAATCAGGAATAATGGAATTTTCATCTTCAGATTTAAAAAAGTACTTTTTTCCCCTGCCTATAAAAGTTTTCAATCAAAAAAATCAACAGACTTTATATATATATATATATATATATATATATATATATATAAATAAACTTCTTGAGATTTTGGTGAAATGAAAAGTGAGAGAAGTTAGGTTTAATCATAAACATAATTTTCTGCTAAACAACCTTTCTATACAGCCTCACAGGCTGCACACAAAACACAGCCATTTTTAAGCAGAGATGATGCTGGCACGTGCTGTGGGTGCTGCAGAATTTGCAGGACCATTCAGACCAGCGTGAGAGAGGACAGATGAGACATTTGGAGCTCTGGTGCCACTGGTGAGAGGGGAACTGTCACCTCTGGGTGTCCCCATGCCATGTCCATGCTGACACTGTCCTTTGGAGCTGGAGGCAGTGGCATTAGGTCTGATCCCTTGCTATGAGTTGTGCTCAACCGGCTGCACCTTACAGAGGGTCCCTGCTCCACCACAGCAGCTGAGAGCATCTTGTGGGCTGGGATCTGCCGCGTGGTGCCAGCACGTGCTTCCTGGCAACGGCCTCATTGGAGAAGGTTTTGGGGAACTTCAGCTTGGGAAGAGATCCCGACTCCTCACCTCCAAGCCGGGATGAGTTCATTCTTCCTAACGACTTACCCACGTCTCAGGTTCAGGGAATTCTTGTGTGAGTCATAGTCTGCTGAAGCGTTTTTTCTCTCTCCCCAGATACTAATATTTTGAACAAGTCTCACTCTTTATTATCATGGAGATATAAGGGAAATATCCCACAAGGACAGGGGTAGGTCTGAACTGCATGTCAGAAAGTTTGCTGTTAAGATTACATGTGATGTGTGACCAGACTGTTTGGATCTGTGGTCGGGCCCCAGAAGATGTGTGTGGTGACTGACCACATCCTCTCCGGAAGAGGAATGTTTGAGTTCATTGTGTCGGTGAAGTGCCGTGGTTTGATCGTGGCGCGGCTTTATGGAGGTGGGAGAGGGGAAAGGGGCTACCGGGGCCGCGCTCCGCCCCGCACACCCGGCCGCGGGGAGCAGCTCATTTGTCCGGGACGCACCGGACTCGCCGTATGGTGGATGCATCATATTTCTGTCTGCGATTTCCTGCACGGAAAAATGAGAGCCAAAAGCAACTGCTCCCACATCCCCTGGGGTGGTCCTAGCTGGGGCTGCAGCTACAGATGTGCTCGCGCCTCCCCATCACCGTCCTCTCCCAGATGGCAGAGCACCACGTTTCGGAGGCTGCTCTACCACGTATCCATTTTCCTTGGGCATGCAGCATGAACAGTTTCCGATTTGTTTTTTATCATTAGTTCTTCAAATATTTCTCTGGTGGCTCTTAGCTCGGCTCCAAGGCAGATGCTGGTAGCAGCAGGGAGTGCTCACGCCATCGGGTCAGGAATCTGACGGAGGCTTCAGTCTACCCTCTTGCTCTGTTGGCTGGATGGGTGTTCTCATTTCACCAAATCGCATCAAAAAAGATGTCCAAACAGTCAAAGATAGGAAGAAGCACTGCAACTCCTGCTAGGAAGCCTATGGTGTGGTTCAGAGATGATTTCTGGAAAATTTTGCAAGTATTTGCTTTGGTGACCAGACACCGCTATGGCAGGTCCTCGGAAAACTGCAAGCTCCGGCAGCAGTGCTGAAACCTTTGTATGTGGTGTGTATGTGCTGATAGGTTTTTGTTCATTTTTGTATTCTTTTTCAGCCACCTGGCCTGAACACATGTCATGGCCAGTGCAACCTGATTGCAATCGCAACACATCTCCTCGCCCATGGTCTCAGCAGCCAGCTCTGAGCTTTCACGGTTCTTTACAAACTAATTTCAGCTTGAAAGGGACCCTTCTAGAGCTGCTTCTGCTGCAGAAACTTGCTTCCCCCTGCTTTATCCATCAGGTCTTATACTATATATTCTTGGGGCAGTATCGGCTTATGAAGCATAATGTATGTTTGCATAAGAATTAGGCCACTGCTGCTGTTAATGGTAGTGGTAATAACCGTATTTGCTCCAGCAGCAGCAGCTGTTCAGCTGTGATAGCAAGGTAAGCAGCCTCAGGCAGATGCCAGAGCGATGCAGCTGGCTTTACTCCTATCCTCAGGTTAGCTGGATTACACCAAAACTACACAGTGCAGCATGCCACTGTTACGTGCCGTGGAGACGCTCTCAGACATAACTTTGAAGCTCCTACCAAATATCCTGCTTGTCTAATTGCATTGCGATGTTTCAATTACTGCACGCACTGCATTGTTTTGCATTCAGCCATGTAAAATCCTCCCAGGTTCCAGTTTCTACAGATTTATGAGGTTGCTCACATTTTGTTGCTGGCTTGCTCTTTCTCCCCACTGGTGCAGCGGAAGCCACTTAAAACTTGAACCGAAACAACTGAAACATGTGGAAGGTTAACTCCCGCAACCATGTATTGCTGTGTGGGGAGCTGGGGGTGGCTGATCTTAAGAATAAATAGCTTATTTTTAAGAAAAAATCGTGACACCTTGCCTGTATTTCATTATTGTCAGTATAACTGCCTGTCAAGAGGCCACTTGGTAGAGAGCATGGATGAGTTTTCATGAAGACCTGTGCAGTTTAGGACCTGAAACTTTACAAGATTTGAGGAGCTGAGCTGAAGATAAATGCCAGCGCTCATCAGCAGATGTCTTGCGGATAGTCAATCCTTGCATGAGCTTAGACCATCTGGTGGCAGTGACTTGTTTTCTCTCCTTTCCCTACTCTCTCTTCTTGCAAAACCACAGCTAATGAGCATTCTGGCTAGAAGGGTGTTATGTTGGTGCTGCATGAACCCACAGTGGTTCTGGGGCTATGGCTCAAGGAGCCAGACCCCTTTCTGGCTGTGCCAGTGGCTTGGCAAAAGCAGCCTTGGAAAAATCCCTTTGGTTTGCCTTGTATCCCCCCAGCTTGTGCTTTGGTTGGAGATGAGGAGCTCTCTGTCCAGGACTCCTGCTGCTGGCTGAGCGGGCCCTCATGTACCTCAGGCTTGGTGAGACAAACACGAGGGCACAGTGGAATTCCCCAGAAAGGCCATGTGCAGGTTGCTTTAACCAGGAATTCTCTATAATAAACACCAGGGAAAATGTTTTCTCCTATTACCACAGGTAATGCCAGCTTCTCTGGAGGTGATGGTGCACGGCACTGTGCCACTTTGTCTGGGGAACACAGCCCATGGCACCTTAATTTTGTAATTTAAATAGGATTTCAGATCTTTGGGAACCCTAAAATAATGAATAACTCAGCATCTTAGTCTCATACTTGACCACAATCCTCCCAGCTGCATCACAGCACTGCAGGACTAAATTAACCAGCACACAGAGCACTTTCTAGTTCTCAGACAGAAAAGAAGCATTGAAATGCAGAGTAAAAGCAGCCCGGGAGTGATTTTGATGGCTGAGACCCCCGAGCAGAGAAACCTATTGAGGACTGGATGGAGCCAGACTCTGGTTGACTCTCAGGGCCTCCAGGACACACGCTCTCCACAATTTTCCATCCGTGCCAGGGCAAGGCAGACTTCTGTGAGCACAGCCAGGCTTTCTAAGGGCGATTGTACAGGGCGAGGTCTGCAGCGCTGCTGCAGGGTGGGAAGGAGTTGTCCGTGGAACAGCCCGGCTACGGTTCCCCTGCGAGAGCCACGCGGCTCCGTTGGCTTTTCTCACCTAATTAAACAGGAGAATTCGCCAGGCTCATGGTTCCCCTTCGCGGGATCGTGGTACCAATCAGCAAACAGCGTCTCTGTGTTCAGGCTGTCATTACTTTCGGGGCCCAGGGTCAGATGGAAAAAACCGCTTGACGAAACTGTCTGTCTCGAGAAATATCCTCCCTGAAGAATTTCGTTGTCCAAGTTAACAGTCCAATAAAATCCCGAAGTCTGGGCCCTTGGCTTCGCGGCGTGTTGTTACAGCGCGTTACGATCCTCCTCGGATGGATGTGAAAGTGCAGCGCCTCCAACGCGTTTTGGAGCCTGCAGCGCTGAGGGTGGCTGCGTTCGCCTGGGGATGTACCCGCTGTGCCAGATAGGGCAGTATGCACACACCTTTGTGCCAAATTTGGGGGTTTCTGCCTGCAAAAGAGTGTTTTCTGTGGGCCTGCCTGCAGTGTTGTCAACTGCAGAGTGTGCATAGAGCAGACATCACGGGGAACATGGCCAGGCGGGTGTCTGCATGGGGGTACGTGTGTGTTAGTGCCAGCACGAGGGCTGGCCGTGGCAGCCCGGGTCTGTAAGAAGCAATTAAAGGCATGGCGTGCACGGCCCTTCGCTGGGAAGTGAGTCAGGACACGAGGGAGCTCGCCATACATTGACTCTGCTCTCTGGACCATCGCAGGATCTCTGCTCTGTGGATTATCCGTAGTATAATTTTGAAAGGCTGAGCTAAATAATAAAGACGGCACTGCAGATTCTGACTAATTCTACTTTCCCATTCCACTTGGCATGCAAAACACAATAAATAAACGCTATAGAGTGTACCAAAAAAGGATGATTTATGTGAACGTGTTCGAGCTGCGTAGAACGGGCAGTTTTACATTTGGTTACTCATTACTTACTGAAGTTGGAGAATAGCAAAATGCAAAAGAAAACACACAGCTCTCACCCCAGGAAGCTTTGATTCTCGGTCAAAAGCCACAGTTTATGTCACAAAACCCTTGGGGACAATAGCTGACGCCTAGAGCAGAAGAGATACCTTGGAAATCATGATTGAAGGGACTCGCATAGAAATTCAGAGTTGAGGAAATCCATTTCTAAAATGGAAAGCAATTCTTTTAAAGAGTTGACTCCAATAGGGGAGACATAGATTCCTGGGGGAGAGGATGGAAACTACTTTTTTGTAGTTGTTGTTGTGGGATCACATTACTGGCGGAAAAAATGACCTGCGGAGAGTGATTTCCTCCTCTTTGTCACTGACCATCTGCCAAGCCTTGATTCTTTCTGGATATTAAGAGAACGGCTCAAAACACAAATGCTTCAAGCCTATCTCTTAAAACTGAGCATTCTGCACTGCTCCATCTCCTACTCAGCCCAGGCTTGTGCATCCTGAAATATTAACCCCACCTGTGCTAGAAGTGGCTCCTTTTTTGAGGACAACATTACCACATCCTTCAGGCAGTCATCGGTCAAGGCAACGCACCTTTACACCTTCCCTCTCCTCTTGTAAAACACCAAGGCTCAAGCTGCTCTTGCCTCTTTGCTACCCCAATCGCTTCTGCACTCCAGGCGAATCTCAGCAGGGTTTCTTCTGTCTTGCCATATGATACTTGCAACATCATTTCACAGTGTCTCAAGCCATGCTAAAGGTCATGAGATGCCTGGAGTCCTTGCTTTGCATGTAAATAGCTCCAGTGTGAAGCATGTTGGTAGCGCGGAGACCAAGTCAGGTCTTGCCTGCCTTTCTCTGTTCTTCTTTCTGCCCCTCTCGGGACCGGATTTGCTCCTTCTTGGGGGAGGTGGATGTCAGCTGAGGTTTCTTCTTGTCGCAGTTTGATTAAAATGAACTCGGAGGAGAATTATTCTCAGCAACCGCCTGGAATGTGTGGAGGAGGCTGGATTTCAGGTTTGATTTTTTTTTTATTTTTTTTTTTTACACAAAGTCTTAGCTGGGTTTTGGTTTGGAAACCCCAAATTCAAATGAAAGATTGGTGACTGAGATAAAATAGATCTGAGATCCAAGTCAACCTGGTTTTGCTTTCACAAACCCCAAACCATCTTGGTTTGCCCTTCATAGAAATGAGGGGGGAAACCCCCCAAACTTTTATCTGACCCCTCCTCAAAATTCTTTTGATGCCTGAGATAAAACGGAACCCAGATTCACACAAAATCCTGGGGGAAGAAGGGGCCTCGCAAGAATTGGTTCTGGCCCTGTTAACCACCCTGGGTGGATGTGACCCAGCACAGCTTGGCAACCCAAATTCTTAAGTCATTGATCCTGAGAAAAGCAATAAATCACGTTTGACAGCGTAAGAAAAAACTGTCTGACCTTGTGCCTGATCTTGGTCCCACTGAGTTCAGCGCTGAGGCAGCTGTAGACCTCGGTGAACACAAAAATGGCAGCTCTGAGCCTGTGGCCAACTGGAAAGTGTGTGGAAAACGTCCTTCACACACTAATTATATGGAGAACATGAACATGTCTGTCCAGGGCAGTGGCCATCCCTTCCAAATCAATTGTTAGCTTAAGTTGTTAAAAAGATGTAAGAGCAAACACAGAGAATGGGCAGAGAATAGATGAAAGCAGGAATCAGGACAAAGCCATTTCACAAAGAAAATGGTGGCTATGGCCAGAAATGCTTTGCAGTTGAAAAGAAAAGCATTTTGGTACACAAGTGGCTACAAAAACACGAGATACAGATAATGGTGCTGTCTGATACAGCCACCATGGTGAATTTGTGCTGTGAAACCAGCTGAGCATCCAGCCTATGAAAGAAATCTCTCCTAGCTGGGTCCTCTCCCAGGCTGCAGTTAAGCCAAACCCTCAGGTGCAATGTCTGCGTTTTCTGTAGGCAGCGAGAAGCTGAGCAAACAGATTTATCTGTCCCCTGTTGGGAGCTTATGTAGCATCCAACTGGTTCCACTGGGATTAAAAGCGTAGCATCTCCCAACAAGAGATGTTTACTTCTTACTTCCCACCACCTTGTGCATTCAACATCAGCCAGGTCAGGTTTTGGAAGTTCTCAGAAGCTTTGAAAGCTGCACACGGTTTAGAAATGAACCTCACCAGGCAAAAAGCTTGCAGCCCTCTGGGTCAAGCCCTTTTAAGAACTCTTTTATTGCAACTTCACCAAAACCACTAAAAAAAAAAAAAAAAAAAGAAAGAAAGAAAAGAAAACTCCTCCTGAAGATTGCACCTTTGAAACGATAGCTACCTACAAAGTTTTAACACAGTAGTTCAAAGTGTTGGAAAAGACACTTTTACATTTTGCAGAGAACAGCAGGTTTTAATCTATTGTGATTTTTTTTTTCTCCTCAGCATGTTTCGAGTCTGTTACATGAGTGTTATCTGTCCGGTTTCCAGGTTTTTTATAATCCACTGGGGCCTGTGTAAATCTCAGGATTTCCTCTGCAGACTCGGCTCATGTTCCACAGCTGTGCTTGAGCACATGTGTGAGGAAATTAGAAATGAAATCAGCTGATCCAGTGTGGCTTAGGGCAAGAAGAGTGACCCGAGCCTCGCGGGCTGGCTGCGCTGTCCACCGGGGTCAGTGCCACCCTCCGAAGCGTGTCCATGGTTAGTGCGAGGTCCCTGCACAGGATTCGTGGCTTCTGCATCCCTCAGCCATCGCTGGTGTGAACACTCGGGACACTTTCCTCATCGCTTGCTTGTCTGGCTGCAGTGAATTTGCATTAGTCAGCTCAGCTAAGCACAAGCATGTATGGGAGAGGTGCCACAAGATGTCAGCTCGGAGAGGACCACGTGTGGTTAAGCGAGGTCAGGACACAGTCGGCTGAAGGTGGCAGCCCCTCTTCCAGAAGTCTTTATTTAAATTCATTTAACCAGACTCACTTTGCCTGCTCAGCTGCCCCAGCTTTCTGCAGACACCCTGCCTGCCCGCAGCAGTGCCCACGGCAGCGAGCGGACCTCGTTGGCTGCTTGGAAAACCTCCCCAAACCTCCACGCTGGCTCTGAGCAACACAGAGCCTCCCAGGTGGGCTCCCTGCATCCCACGCAGACCCGGGCAGGGCTGTGGGCTGGGGGGATTTGTTTGATGCCCCCCGTGTGCCGCTCGCCGGGGCATGAGGCCGTATCAAAGCGCAGCGGCAGCGTGGGCTCGGTGCCCGGGGTGCCAGGCGAGGGCGAAGCGAGCCCCCAGGGCTCCTGCAGGTCGGGGCTGGCCCTCTGCCCAGCACCAGATCCCACTTCAGAAAGCTTCGCCCCACGTGGCAAACTTTTCGCCCGCGAGATGGGTTTGCTGTGAAATCCCCAAGCCAGGTGATTTTTCCCTGTGTGGAGCCTTGCTCCAAGGGCTCTGCGGTGAGCGGGGTGAGCGCCCATGGAGAGGTCGCCCCTTCCCTCTGCAGGAGCCGGCCGCATGGCCAGGTACCCGCTGCGCCTCTCCACGAGCCAAACCAGCTCTCATTTTTTTAGGCAATCTGCTCCTCCCGAAATGGTCTGTGGCATCACGAGCAGCAGAGGCCGGCTCCCCGGCCGCTGGACTGTTTTCTGCTCCTGTTAGTTATGGTTTGCCCCTGTCAAAACTCTCCAGGCTTCCCGAAGATGGGAGCGTAGGAAAAGGGAGCGGTAACAATGTTTAATATAAATCAAGCTAATTGCAGCGTTGAGCGCGGGAGAAGTGGCACTGTGAGAACGTGTGGACAGACGTGGGTGAGCCCTGCAGTGCAATCACCCAGGGCAGCCCCACGCAGTGGTAAATTGAATAAGCTGCTTACCTGAATGGCGGTGCATTTCCCTCGCCAGCGCCGGGGTGATTACAAACATCCATTTATCTTAAGACTGTCTCATGTGGAATTGGCAGCTGGGTCTGCTTAAAACGTCTGTGCAAAGTTTAAATTCTTTAAAGATTTTCAAGGGGTAAACGTTGCATACCACGGTCTGGCAACCGTCTGCTCCGTTCCTGGAACCGGAGACAAAAGGTAATGAGGCTTGGAGAGTGAGTTCCCCGCGATGCTGCCTTAACGAAATGCATGAATGTGACACGCATGTGGCTGGAAAACCCCACTCCTTTTCCTTTTAAAGTAGTTGAAGGAGCAAGAAAACGGGAATCTAGCCCAGGTTTCCTGCACATTCAAGCAGCATTTCTCCCTCTAGGCCACGGGCTTATGCGTAGGGAAGCAGAACAAAGGTAAAAACACAACTGTTATGAACTGAGATGAACTTGTAGCCAAAGCTGGAGAAGGGGCTCCAACTCTCAGGAGCTGCAAAGTGCTGCAGCCACAGGTCCAGACACCGCAGGGTAATGGGTGAGCGCAGGCTTTGCAATCACATTGATGGCTTACAAATTAATAACCTGGTTAATAAATGCCTGCCCCAAGGGTGGGCTCTGATGCTAGGTTTGGAGAAGGCAGCAGATCTGGCCCTGTTTGACTTCAGAAATACAGACACGCCTCGTGAGGCTGGAAACTGGCTGGCAAAATGTTACCTTCACGCTGTCACCTGGGATCCAGGGTGCAAGGCCCCTCAGAACAGGGAACTTTTGGTATCACACTGAGCAAACTCTGTGGTTGGATGCCAACCATGTAACTGCTTTGAAAAAAGCAACATTCTGAAGGAAACAGAGCTGGACTTAATCCTGTAACCAGTGCTCCTGCTGGTGTGGAGGACACCTCAAGGGCATTTTCTACGATCTTGTAGGAAACAACACAAGAACTAGTAAGACTTGGTTTCTCATGGTGTTTCCTTGCTTTTATGAGATTTTGATGTCTAAGGAGGTGCACGCTCTGACTTAACCTTCCTCCCTGATGAAGCATCCAGAGAGGCTGTCACTAAGTGGATTTCCTGGTGTGTGATATTACAGATTTTTCACAAATTCTGTGCTGTGACATTGCTCAGGGAAGTCAGGCAGAAAGTCTGGAGGCAGAGGGTCCCAGCAGAAGTGGCTGAAGCACTGCTTGGCAGAGTCACCCAGCAAGCAACTGCAACGAGACAGGTTCTCACGTCACCTCATGCTGTAAAATTAAGGATGTGAGCCTCAGAGAAATGAACATTTGTAGATGATTTTTTTAAGACAAAGGGTGAAAATGCAGAGCTAAAGATATATATAGGCCTTGCTGAGAGAAGGGAATAACACCCTCATAAGCCAGGGCTGTATCCACGTGGTACAGCGTGGGATGTAGCACAAGTGGGATCGCACTCATCCACGGCCTCATAACTGTCCAAACAATCACTATTTATAATTTAATAATTTAAACCAATAAGCTATGTCCATCAGACTACAGCAGTGAGGGAGCAGTCAGGGTGAGACTGGGATTTTTATGGGAACCCAGGAAGCCTGTGATGAGGGCTGTGGGGGAAATTCCCTGCCGAATCCCCTCATCACCTCTCAAAGAGGTCTGCTCCATGGACCAGGCGAGTCTGGCTGAGTTTCAAGGCCAGTGCTTAGCTTCATCTTAATCTGTTGCTGAAATCCAGAGAAATAGGCTGGAAACCTGCAATGAGTGGGTCCCTCAGGTGCTTTGCTGCAGGGTCCATCACCTGAAAGGCTCAGGGCACTGCTGTGGCCACCAGTGGGATGTGGGCTTGGCAGACCCACCTCTGCATGGGAAAAAAAGCCCTCTTGGAGCTTCAGAAGTCTTTGGTGGTTTAGCCGAGCCCATCCTGGCAGTCTCAGGAAGGGTTTGGAGAGGTTTAAGTTTCCTCCACCTGTTGCACTGTTGTTTGGCTCTTTGGCCCTAGTGCATTCATGTGCTGCAGTCTCTGAGCGTGCCTGCAGCTCTGCCGGATTTTGGTGGTTTGCACTGATCCAACACAGTCCCCGGACACTGGGGCAGGCTGGGGGGGGGCAAACAGCCCCTGGTGTGGTTATTCTTTCCCCCCCATCCCAGTGCTGCCAGAGGCCCTGTCCAGGCACCGGTGCTCCAGCAGCCCCGCTCCCATAACTAGCGCGGGATGCCTCGTGTTTGGCATCCCAAAAACCTAGGTCTGCTGTGACCCGCTGGACATTGTTTCTAGCAAACCACCCAGAGTGCATCCAGATGTCCTCCCTCAGATCCAGCTGTTTCGGGGGAGGCTGTTTCAGCCACCAGCTGCTTGTCACTGCTGCCCTGCCAGCAGAGCCGCCCGGGTCAGCGCTCCCTCATCCATCTCTGTCCGAGGAGCCCGTTCGCACAGACCTGCTGCTCCCCCTCCCTGAGCTCAGCTCCGTTTGTGCGGAGGTCAATCAGGAAGGAACCAACAAACTTAGCCAGCCCTGCCTTGAAAAAGCTCCTTCCCTCCATCCGAGCACCAGCATCAGCTCTGCATGCAGTACAGGACATCTGAAATGCCACTGAGAGCTCTGAGCCCATCCTTTTGGTGCTAAAAATACCCCTGCATTACTCATTACGGCGCATGTTTTCTGCACATCTTGTCCTCCTCCCTTCCTCCCCTCTTTTGCTCACGCAGAAATGCATTTCCATCCCCGGGGAAACCTGGGCCAGTGGACGGAGCCCTGATCCCGGGCCGGGAGCCAGCAGCTCCTTAGCACTAATCCCATCTCTGCCATCGACGTGTTGTGTGGCCTTGGGCAACGCATATATCACCCCTGTCTTGGTTTCGCCCCAGTTTGTAAAAACGAGGATAATGATGCTGACTTTTACCTACCTCAATGAGCTGCCTTGAGGATTATTAGATAATGCTCGTGCAGTGCTTTGAAAACACTCAGGGTGTGAAAGTCCAATTATTATAAAATCAAAACATTTTCAGCCTCCTCGTGAGTGGGAACAGAGCAAATGTGTTTCCCAACAGTTCCCAGCAAAGCAGCAGCCACTAAAATGTTATAAAACACAGCAAATGCTCTGTGTGCATGTGTGTGTGTGTGTGTGTGAGTACATGTGTGTACGGAACAGCAGTCTGGACTCAGCTTGAATTGATTCATGTGGTTTTTGACTTAGATTATCCAAGCTTACAAGGAACAAGGCTCGTATTTCTGCTCCTGATTCCTAAGCCTGGATTTTTTTTCCTTCTCTTTCTCCCTCTCTTGCTTTTCCTTCCTCAAATGAACTCTTCTGGATCCTTCCTCATTAGGTTATTGGAAGGCTTGGGTGTGCTGGTTTTCATCTTCTAGCCCCAAAATGGTGGCCTACCTCACTTCGTTTAAAATTGAAGGCCAAGAGGAAAGGAAAATTGCCTTTTTTTTTTTTTTTTTTTTTTTTTGACATGCACAATGCATTCCCCTGCAGAAAAACAGCAACACATCTGGATAGTGTTTCACTAGGGCTGCTCAAGGAATTATCAGAACAGTGTCCTTAGCTTCATATTATTATGTGGTGCACATTAAAAAGTGACTGAGGGGGGGAACCCACAAGAACTATTAAAAAAAAAAAAAAAGCAAATTAAAAAAAAATAAAAATCCAACCCTCTGCTATAAAGGAGAGTTTCCATTTGGTCAGAATGCGAAACAGCTTTGCCAAAAGCAGTGCTGTTTAGGAGTCAGCAGTTGCAGAACCTGCTCTGTGTTTAATCCCACTTTTCCCACCAGGAGGATGTGAGCTGTGCATGGGGACCCGTGGTGGTGGGGAGCCCTCGGCGAGGGTCCCACATCTGGGGACACCAGGGACCCCCAGGTTGGGGCTGGGCGATGCCGGTGCTGGGGATGGTGGGGCAGAGCGGAGCACGGCCTTACGGGGTTGTGTTTTTTTTGTACCTGGGTAGTGAAAGGAGGCTTGTGCGGCGGCTGTGAATACGCCTGCCTGTCTGCCTCTCCTGCAATAATTCAGTCAACTTCAGCCCCGTTTGACAGAGACGCCAAGGCTGGCAAGATACCGAGCTCTTACAGGTCTTCTGAGAATAGATCTTTGGAAGATCTTGGTGATTTCAGAGGCCATTAAACCTCTAAAATTTCTGGGAAGTATGTATAAGGGTCTTTGAAAGTCCCCAGTCTAGAAATGCAGTTTATTGAACCCCGCTCTTGAAATCACTGTAAAAAAGGACTGCAGTGCTCATTTTCTGCTTGCATGGGGATGCACAGGTAGCTTTCTCTTGGTGATTCCGCATTTGTCCATCCCTGTGTTGGCCACTATATGCATAAAGATGCTATTTCACTAGGGAAAAATGTTCTTGAAGAGACCAAGCAAGCAATAAACTCAAAATCCAGGGTTGGTAAATAACAATTGTGACAAATCTGTTGCTTCCTGGCCTTCCTCTCCATTCGTTTCTTGATGAGCTGCATTTGGCAGGTTAGAAAGCACCTGAAATCCTTTATTGGCTTGTTCTAAGGGGATATAAACCATTTCTGGGAACCAATAGAAAGCAGGTTACTAAAAGCCATGGTGACAGCTGCATACCAAAAGCAGACTAATAGCAGAGAGACAAAGGAATGGTAGAATAATCTGTAGTGAAATAAAGATTTTAATAGCAAAACCAAGTCTTCAGAGAGTGAATATGATCCAAAGCAAACCATACCTTTATATATGGGGATCTGGGAGAGGGAGAAAAAAATCATCTCATTTTTTCCCCCCTAAAACAAATTACTCCTCACGGAGCAGTTTCATATCTGCTGCTAAATTATTAAACTCCTTCTCTGGGGAAAAGAGATAAAATAAACATCCACCATTTCATTTTTTTCATAACTGATGTAGGCTTGGGTGAGTGGAAAAGCAGGCTGGCCATGAATAACCAGGCAATCGAAATAAAATCATCAGATGTTTGGTGATGCTGGGAAGATGTAGAGCCTTAAATAAATCAACAGCTTAAAACTGCTTAAAACAACAGCAGAAAAATCACCTTACTGCAGCGGGCTCTCGGTGCCAAGTTTTCCCCAGTCGGTGTCTGTGGCTGGAGGAAGCAGGTCGCAATGCATTTGATGTAGGAGGTGAAAAATTTGTATGGGTTGGATTGAGGCTAGAAGGGACAAAAAGAAGGAAATAAGCAGTAACTGATACAGGATTATGTCACGCAGCACGGGGTATGGACTAGAAGCTGTTTGGTTGCACACGTGAACAGTAATTGCCAGAAGGGCTGAGGGGTGTCCAGCAGGAATGGCAGCCCCCAGACCAGCCGTGATGAGGACCATGGCCAGTCTCCTTGTGCCTGACAGCAAAACCAAGAGCTGAGGGAAAACCCAAAGGGTGTGTGGGTTATGACAGAAATTCCCTGCAGTAATTCCAGGGTCCTCTGGCCTGGTGAGGATGCTTTAGATGTTTCAGGGCTGTTTTGCCCACTTTGTGCCCAGAGCAGCCACCCAGCTCCATGCCTTGATATTGCCTCAAGGAGCCAGGCAGGCAGCCTGGGGCTGTGCTGCCAGTGAGGAAGAAGAGTAACAGCTGTTTTTCTACCTCTTTTTGAATCCTAAGTCATCACTGACTTCACACGGAGTCAGATCCGGTAATACCAGAGCAGACAGATGAGGGCTGGAGATCCAAGGTCAGAGCACAGGGCTGGAATTATTCCTTACTATGGCTGGGAAGCTGCCTGCACCTGCCGGGGCTCTGCAGAGCATCACCGTGCACCAAAACAGAAAAGGATGAGTCCATCACCTCTCTGCTGTACGCAGGTGCTGCACCACCAGAGACCTCCTGAGCCCAGGCACATCTGGGTTGTACTCTGAGTTTGGGAGGTTTGAAGGTATCAGGCACTCCCTGGTTTTCCCAGTGACTTTGGCGTGTGGGAGTGCACAGAGCTTTGGAAAGGCCAGCTATCCGAAATGATTGCTTCTGCAGCAAGACTCTCTCAGAAATAAAGTCTCGGCTGCTTTGCCTTCTCCAAAATCATCATGAAGTAGTGAGATTCCCTGGGGAAGGCAACCTGATCAAGATGGTTTCTGTGGGAAATAATTGCTGTTTTCACCTTGATAGAACCTACCCCCAAAGTAACGTCATGCATTAAAAGTGGCACGGAGATGGTGATTTCAGGTGAGGAATTCAAACACAGAGAAAATCTCATCTCCTCTGCTGATCCAGAGCTTAAGAAGTTCTGAGATCCGTAAGTATTTCAGCCTGCGAGAAGGGCCCTTTGCAAGTACTCCACACTTCAGCTTTTCATGATTTCCATCTTCTACTAAGTGCATTCAGTCCTTTGTTTGCTGATGCATGGTTACCACCAGCACCCTGCAAAACTCAAATAAAGTTAATACTAAATGTACTTTGTCATTTGTTTTCCACAATTTAAGCTGAAAATTCTCTTTTCTTGGGCGTGCAAATGGTAGGACGCAGAAAAAGGAAATGCTGAGAGAAGAAAAAAACGTCGCACTGAAAGGAATGATTGAGTTTGAGCAATATCTTTTCACCACAAGTATTTTACTTGAAAGTCAGGGGAACTTGATAGAAAAGCAGATTTGACACAGCTCCTAGGCTGCATTTACCAGATTGTGTAGAGGTGAGTGGTGCTGGGATAAAGCAATATTTTTTCGATCTGGAATCAATATCATCAGGAAGCAGAAACATTTGCCATGAAGTGAGAAACAACACATGGTTATTTCATTATATTTACCTAATAAAGTACCTTTCTTTCATGTAGTATTAAAAAAAAGGTCTCGGGTGGTATTTAATAAAAGAAGGATGCTTGGAAATGTCTTGGCAGTCAAAGAATAGATGAGCAACGTTTTCTTCAATTTTCTCAGCATGATACAGTCTGTATTTTAGCAAGTAGGAAATTATGCTTCCCATGATGCCTATATTGGAAAGATAAACAAATATTCTTCATTTTTGCCCTATGATACTCTGTTGGGGGGAAGTATTCCTCCTGCATCCTTCTTGCAGATTCAAACACGGTGTGTGGTAAGCGACACCACTCAATCTGCCATTCCCATGGTAGGTGTGAGCCTCTGGACACCTCGGTGCCGCTCAGAGCAATGCAGAGGAGGGCATGGGGAGCTGCAGATCCCCTGGCTCTCTGCCCCTGCCTCGTCTCCCCACGAGCATCCGTTGGGCGGGCGAGAAAGCGGTGCGAAACGCTCAGAAAGTCAGGCTGCCTTCCGAGCTTTGATTGCCACGTGTGTGGGATCTCACAGGAGGAGTGTGGGCAGGGAAGCAATGGAAAGAGCGTTTCCACCTCCACAAGGCATTTAACGAGAAGTCAGCCCCTCCTTTGAAGCCGGAGCCCCACCACCAAGGCTTGGGGTTGTGTAACCGGGGTGATACCCGCGAGTGCCTGCACCCAGGACAGAGCTGAGACCGCAGTGGGATGGGGGCTTGGGGACAAAAGCTGCTGTCACCTTGCCCCTGAGCAGTGCTCTGAGTGGGGATCCTGATGTCTCCAACCCTGGTGCATGAGTGGTAAGAGCACCCAAGCCAGCTAGATTATAAGATCTGGTTACATTAAGGCAGTGCAAGCAGAAGGGTTGTCAGCCTACGGCTGCTGTTGCTGTTATATTGTGCAGGTAGGGTTTCAGTACATACCTAAAGATTTGTCTTCATTAACATGCCTTTAATAGCACACACATGTTGCTTGGGGTCTGACAAAGCCTTTCCTTTGCTTCAATGAACACCGGCTCATGCGAGCAGGGGACGAGCCCATGGCTGAGCCAGCAAAGCTCTGCATCCAGCTCTCTTTTATGGTTTCCCAGCATTGCCAGCAAGTAACGGTGGTTCTTTAATTCTTGCTGTTCAGAGCTTCTGTGGGCAGAAGCATTTCTAATACTAGACGTTGAGGACCTTCATCCCCCAGGACTCACTTCCACTTCTCATCACACTCCATCAGCATCTGATGTGAATTATTACAGCCCAGCACAGCTTGTGCCTTCCTGGGGTCCCAAGCATCCCCCAGCCAGATAAATCAGTCTCATCCCCAACCACCGCTGAGGATGCACCGTTCCGGAGACGGGCAGGAGGAAAAGTGAGACCTGACCCATGTCAAGACGACACTTGTGCATGTTTTTCATGATTTCTAACCTCTGCCCATTACTAGAAAACCCCATCAGGGTGTGCTGGGAAGGATAAGACAACTGCTGAACAGGAAAAAACAACTTTCATTTTCTCTGCGAGCCTGCAGCTGTCAGCTGAACTGATGCATACCCTCTCCATAACAACAGCTGGAGCAGCCAAAAATGGCATACCAACAGCGGGCTGCTGATAATGAACTGCGCAACTCCTGGACGTATCGGTTACAGCCAGCACCTCACAGATGCCACTTCCGTTAAAAAATATAAAATAGGGGGAAAAAAACACAGATGGAAAAATTATTTGCCTGACACTGGAAATTCTTTTTGTTACATGAACCCCGACATATGTTACACTATAAAAGGCACGGAGGCAAGGAGGGGGGAGAGAAAAGAGAAACTGGAGGAAGAAAAAATTCTCCGTGAACTTGCTTTTCACCTGTTGTCTCAGGACAGGGCGTCTGGGGAATGAGGCGGGATGTCTGCGCTGGCGGGGCAGGATGGGGCCATCGGTTCAACCCCGAGGACTCTTTTCCTCAGACACGTTTACAAAAGGATGGAGGTTTCCTGCAAGCAAGCAGCTTTTTATTTGTTCGCTTATACAGCAACAAAACTATATGTTTTTCTCTAGAAAATTTAGCTCCAGCTCAACCTGGTATCAAAGAGAATTTGATACCAGGCTCGGTTGTGAGACAGATGTGTGCACACTGCTCACTGCTAACCCAAGGAAATCACCTACTGGTTGGAAAAGGTGGTGGGAGGAGATGCTGGAGCTGTAAGACATGCAAAGAAATCCAGCTGATGTGCCCGGAGGCACCCGTGGGATGAGGTGCCTCGCAGCTGCCCTGCCTGCACCCGAGGCCATCACCTCATGAGGGTTTGGGTGGGTTGGAGACACAGCAGCAGCCCCAATGCACACAGATCTGCAGAACCATGGATGAGGGAGGGGGTGACATTGTGATGAAGATGTGGTGTGCTCACCTGAAGAAATCACCAGCAGCATGTCCCTTCCACCAGAGGAAACACCGTCCCCTCTCGCTGTTGGGAAGATTTGATACGATTTGTCAACACGGTGCAGGAAATGTTCACAGCGAACAGTTCTCAGCAGATGCTTTCCAGGTCCAAAGTGCTTGCAAACACTGATTAGTTACAGTACTGCGGCTTATTAATCACTGCCGTTTCTCATTGCTGTAGCTCATGTCAACATTTCAGTGCTTTGTCTGCTGCTTATTTCCAGCGTAATCCACTTAATCAAAGCTGCTCCCTCCCTGCGCACGGCTCATCCCCGGAGCCTCCGACGGTGTCCGTCTGGCATGTTCGCAGAGTGGCTGAGTGTGCAGGGACAGAGGAAAGCTGTGGAGAGGAGTTTCCAATCTTGGGGCTATTTGAAATTCACATAGGTGAAGCCCTGGTGGTGCCACCTAATGTGGGGTTATGCCTGTCTTGAGCAGGGGCTTGGAGAACAGACAGGTGGGGGCCCTTCAGAGCAGCGTTACCGTGTGCCTGGGGGACATTGGTCTTCTCATCTCTATTCTACAATATGCAAAAATCTTTTGGAAGCTAAGAACCGTGTACTCAAGCCAAACAGCCATCAGGATCCATATGACAGCCCTATAACAGGGCAGGCTTTGCTCCTTTCCTCTCCCACCTCTTCCTACACCATAAGCATCTCCACAGAACCCTGGCATTAATTTCTCTACAACCCTGGAGTTCCTGGATTTACATTTTTGTATTGCAGACCCTACCTTAGCTCCCCGGCTTTGGGTGCTACCCTCCCACCCCTAACTCCATGCCTTCCTTTGCACAGGGGATGCTGAGCAGCCCCCTCACCCCAAAGCGCCAGGCGCTGCCGAATCCCCACGCCCCCTGGCCGCATCCTGCTCAGCAGGGGCGCCAAAAGGTGGTGGGTGAGAAGGAGGAGGTGGGGAGGTAACTTCTGCTTCGAACTTCAGCCTCCCCATTAGAGCGAGCTGGAAACATTTGCTGGTGGGAGAACGTTCCTGGTGACAGGTCCTAAAATAATTGTGGAGGTGACATGAGTGAGCGACACTGATAATGAACGCGAGTTGGTGGAGCTGGCATAATTTCCTGCAGAGCTCTGCGGTCCCTAAGGATGCTTTTACGCCCCCGCTGGGCCTAATTTAAGAGAAAGTTTGGGAGTTTGACTTCACCCTGAATCTAGCCAGCTTGCTCGAACTTTTCCCATTACTCTGATAAAAGATAAACATTAACTCTTGGCTGATTTATATTGAGACTTAGTGTCCAAAAGTTTTCCTGTCCTCTGGGAAAACACAGCTCTGCAGTGAATCGCTTTCAGTGCCCCAAACAAACGTGTCACACGTGGATGGGGAAGGGATGTGCCACATCCTCACCCGCTGGGGTGGCACCGGAGGAGATAACCTTTTTGGGGGGCATCATGTTCGGTGAGGTGCAAGGGGCACGTCATTTGATGAGGTGCTCTGCTCTTTGTTTTTTGGTAATTGCAACAGAAATGTTGGGGAAGAAACTCGGCTTGAAAAAATCTAGTCATGGCCACAGGGCTGTATTTTTGTGAGAACTTTAAGAGGTGTTTGCAGCACAGATGAAAACCTCGCTGTATTTACCTGTGGATATATTCCAGCTCTGGACGTTTAGATAAAGCCACTTAAGTGCTTTGCAAGGAGGAAAGCTCTCTGGTTTCGGAGAATAGGTAGACCCTGATTCTGAATAAATGGAGAAGACTTTTGGTTCGTGGCTCTGTGGGATTTAGAGGTAACACCAGACACTGGGCTGAGATGGACCGTACTTTACCTAGTTTGGGAATCTCCCTGCTCTTTGGGTTGCAAGCAATTAAGGATTAGGACGTAGGTCCAGACTCCAAGCTGGGGGTGAGACGGCCACACTGGAGCCATTTGGGGAGCTCCTGATCCAAAGCGGTGATCTGTTGCTTTATCACACACTAGGTAGACATAAACTCCAATTCCTTTTGCATGGTAGACATAAACCTAGTCCGGCAGTAGGCTGTACCTGTTCTTACTTTTAGTTCTTTCTCTTGGCTTCCCTTCCTGCTTTTGTGCAACTGGGAACAGAGGTTTCCCATGACACAGAGCAGGAAAGCACTTCACGTTTTGCTACAGCAATAAGCTGGGCCATAAGTGACTATCCCTTTGGGTTTTTGCAGAGCTTTTATGTCCAGACAAGCATGCACACTTCCCTTCTGTGCTAATCCCAGCAAGGACACCCAGCCACCTCCCTCCTGAACACGACGTTATATTTTGCAGTAAGCTGAAGCGAGAGGGAAATCCATGTTTCCTCCGAGACCAGTACCCTCCCCAGCACAGAGGCTGTACACGCACAGAGAGGTTTTACACGTGTGCACATGTTGCCTTCACACCTTCCCTTTGTGCTGGCTGAAATAACCGAGGCATCCCCGTCCTGGGCTCTGATAGCAGCTGGTGGAGGGCAGGAAAGCTCCTGGAGCAGGGATACCAGCCAATTCCTACTGCAGGACTGGTGTGAAAAGGCTTCTCCCAAGCTTCCCTCCACTTTCAGCCAGGGCATGAGGTGTCTGGATGGCCTCGAGGATGGAGCTGCTTCTGGCTGATGCTACGTGCTCCTCTGCCACCCACCCAGCTTTAAATGGACCCCAACAGAAATCAATGGCAGTGGTCCCTCTTCATGTCCAAAGTGTTTCCATCGCACAATTCACTTCCAATTTCAAATTGCTATTGTGATTCTGCATTTTACAAGCCATCTCAGTGCATCAAAGCCATCCAACACTATTTTTCAAATAATTTACAGTTTTTCTCTAAGCTAATTATGTCACTAACTAATATTCTGACCCTTTTGTTTTCATCTAGGAACTAATTTTACGGAAAGAATTGCAAACTACCCCCTACTTTTCTTTTATGTATTTTTCCTCTAAAAGCATCATAATTAGAGATCTTCATATTTAACGCCTCCAGATTATTGCAAATGAATGATGCCTCCATAATGAATAACACACTAATCACATTATCAGCCTTCATTATTTACAGACAAACTGCAAAGAAATGATCACGTACTTCATTTATGGAGCCCTCAATGTAAAGTATGAATGGTTTGGAAATAATTTATTTAGTTTTACACATGTACATCCCATGTATATCACAAATTAGAGATAGTTACAGGAAAAACTATTGCCAAGAGCTGTATTTTCTTCATTTTTCACTTGGCATAGGTATCCATGCTTAGCAGAATTTACACATTCTTGGGAATGATTGCTTTTGTTGTTTGTTTGTTTGTTTGTAATAAATGCAATGTATACATTTTATTGATTTTTTTTTTTTTTTCTCATCATATACAGCAAGGAAAAGCATTCCCTTGGTGCCGGTGCAGTCATCTCCAGGCAGCCACTGTGGCCCCTAGATCGCAGGAGGCTTTCCAGGGCTCCTTACAAACCTCGGAAATATTATAGATCTTTGTTCCCCTCTAGTGGCATTATCTATAAAAGGCATTTCAGAGTCCAAATTATTTCCTCCACAGGGGTCAGGCCTTATTGCTGCGTGGGCAGGGAGGTCAATACCCACTTGTTGGGGTTGAGCACAGGGTTCAGCAGCTGGGAGAGTTTTGCCTGTTGCTCACCCTGGCACCAAACCAGAAGTCACCAGGAGTCAGCAACGAGGAGTTATTAACAGGGATAAGGAGAACCAGCTTCACCTGCCTTAAAGTGCTGCTGGGAGGGTAACCCCAAGGCCCCCTGCATGGGGAAAAAGACCCAAGGGGCTCCTGGGGAGCAATTTGCCAAAAGAAAATAATTCTGATTTCAAAGTGACTTTTTGTCCTGCACAGGAGGGTGGCTCAGCACTCCTAATCCCTTAGTGCCCCCTCTGCAGGACTGGAGGATACAGCATCCTTTCTCTAGGCTTTGGGGGGGGCTGGGAACCCCCCACAACTTCCAGCTAGGCCGATTCTACCAGAGCTGTCCTCTAAAGCAGCCCTAATGAGAGAGGTGATGAAATCTGGTAGAAATGGAGAGAGGGAACAGCACTGGAGAAGAAAATTCTGATATCTATAAAATGTAAAAAAAAAAAAAAAAAAAAAAAAAAAAAAAAAAAAAACATAAATAATAATAATAAAAAAAGTTTTGTAGCAATTCCAGCTAAGCTGACCCCAGAGTTCCTCAAAAAGTCAGCTTCGGCTTTCACACCATGAGCAAAACTGGAGAGTAAAGCCCATGGTAGCTCTTCTGCAGGTGGCCTTTGTGCTTGTCCACGCTTCTGTGCATGCCGGTGTCACCGTGTGCTGGTGTCACCATGCGCTGGTGTCACCGTGTGCTGGTGACTCCAGCTCTGCTTTTTTTATCTGGAAAGGCTGAGCACTGCCACATGTGCAGGTGGGGACGTGCCCTCGGTACCCTCAGCTTGGACCTTGGTCCTGAGTGCCAACCAGCAGTAACTAGACACCAAATATTCAGGACTTTTAAGTTTTCATACAAATACAAACCAACAAAATTTGTTTAACCTTCCCTGCCAGTCCCCCAGGTGATTATGCAAACGCTGTCCTGAGAGCTGCAGGGAGGAAAACAAACAAACAAACAAACAAACAAACAAAAAATCCATTTTCTTGGCTCCATGGCCTGTACCTACTGAATATTTCATTACGAAATCACTAAGCACTGGAGGTACATGCAGCATTTTCCCTGCGGTGCCTTGCTGAATTCCACCAGTGGCCTCTAGCGGTGCCGGCTGCAGAGAGGCTTCCACTGCACCAGCACAGAAAGTGCCCGGCCCTCCCAGGGCGCAATAAAACCAGCTTAGGAGACAATTAAATACCTTTAGGAACACTTCTGGGAACACATCCCACTCATACATCTTTGCCCAAAAGCTTTTCTGCTTTTTTTTTTTTGCCAGTTCTGAGCTTTCAATACTAACTTTACATTAAAAATTAGGGAGATCATAAGTTCGTATCATTTGGGATATTCCATGCTGTTATCAGATGTTTGCCAGCTGATATTGCACTGATAGATTAAGTTCATTCTGAATATATATATATATTTAATAAATTAAGAGTTGGAGCAAAATTTCGTTAAAAAACTAGTTATGATTTCTCCTGTTTTTCCATCATCTCTCATATTCCTCGTCTCTGCCTCCCCCAGGCAGTCAGACAGCGTCCCTGCTATCGCCTGGTCCCACTGGTGGCCGCTTCCTGCTATTACTGTGAAAGAAAAAAACTCCATCAGTGTGGCAAAGGGGAAAAAAGCCTTGATAAGGGTAAGATTAGATCAGAGCATTTGGGAAAAATATTACCCAAACCCTACCAAGCGATTATCGGCCTGTTTTGGAAGAGAGTTTATTACAGTTTATTTCCAGTGCGCTGCACTTGGCGCAGGAGCCTTGGTGGGGTGGGGAGCAGATCGATGTGCTGTGGAGTGGCATGGGCTGGGAATGCTGCACATCCGTGTGTTTTGAAGGTAACCCCTTCTCCCAGATGTGCACATCCTTTTTTACTATCTCAGCAGCCGTAAATGCCATGTGGCTGGCTTGTCCCTGTCTCCAGGGGCCGACTGAAGAGTTATCGCCTCAGCGCTTTGCAGAGGACACTGTAAAGTCAGTGCAGTGCAGAATAAATCTTCATCACCCCTGCCTCTGCCGCCTTGGCCTTGCGAGAGGGAGGAGCAGCCTCCTAAAGGTTCAAGCTGAGGCCTCCTTCATCCAAGAGCAGCCTTTGATTGCCACCTAATGAGACCAACCCCGGCTGCCTGATTGAATTGTCTTAAAGCACTGAGAAACAAGGTGAGGGATAGCAATCGGTGCCTGCTCTCAAAAGCTGTACTAGGGACTCCAGGTGATTGTTTTGATTAGTGCTGTATTATTTCCCTTTTTTTTTTTTTTTGCTGCCAACTGCACCCCTTCTGCTTTGTGCAATTGCCTGGCAATTCACTATGGTGCTCTCTTTCTCGGTTTCAGTGAGAGTAGAATGATGATAAATAATGATGCTAAAGAAGACAATGACAAGAGCAGCTCTGGAGATCTGGGCAAAGCAGTAAATCACACTTCCCTTTCAAAAATGAAAGCAAAAGGCTGTGCAAGGCTGGGTGTTTCCTGATGGGCTGGCAAGAACTTACCAGAACCAGACATCTCACAAAAACATCACTTATCTGTGGTGAGAGTCCTTCAATCACAGAGGAAAAATGGAAAGAGAAGTTTGATAGCAACCTTCCCTCCGGTTTCTGGATTTATAGAAATGTTTAGATCTGGCTTTGGTGGCTGAAAATTGGCTCTTTTTGCCCTGACAATGAATCCACACCAAGTGCCTACATCATGAAGTTGTTCCTTCTTTGCACACCCCTGTGGTCTTGGGGAATAACTCCGCAAAATGAAAGGAAAGGAATTTCCCTGAAGAAAGCCCAACATGGCCATTTAGGAGGAGCAGGGCTTGGGGGAAAGAGCTGGTGGCTGCAGCAGGGAGGTCACCTTGGCTGCAGACACCGACAGCAGCAGCGTGGGAGGGGAGCATCAGGGCGCTGCCCACCCTCCGCTGCTCACTCGTAGCAGGGAAAGCTGTCCCTGGACTGTGCCTTGCCACACACGAGCCGGCTCAGTTTTCCTTGGGTGAACAACGATCTTGCCCTGACCTTCCAGCACACAAGCTGTTCCCACAACACAGGAGCTCCAACTACTCAGCAGCATCACTTCTGTGCTGAGCACTGCAGCTGGGCTGGGAAACATGCACAGAAAAAGCTTCTCCATCAGCCCTAGAGCCAGCCAGACAGAGCCCACGGGGTCCTGCCCTGTCCTCTCAGGACATTAAAATGTCCAAACAGAAACATAGGATCTGAGGATCTTTTTGGTTTGTCAATTACAGGCAGCAGGATTTG
This sequence comes from Anas platyrhynchos, assembly GCF_047663525.1. Classification (NCBI taxonomy): domain Eukaryota; kingdom Metazoa; phylum Chordata; class Aves; order Anseriformes; family Anatidae; genus Anas; species Anas platyrhynchos. The sequence continues at coordinate 17,986,198 of NC_092601.1, read as the reverse complement.
TGCTGCAATAGCCAGTCCCATTTCTTGTCCTTGTTTCTCCCTCGGAGACGGTGAGGTCATGTTAAATTCAATCACAATTTGCGGCCAAAGATTCAGGAGCCTGGACATGAAGGCAGCTCACTGGGGAGTGAAACACATCGTGATGCACTTGTAGTTGTGCGGCATTCAGTCCTGCCCTGCAGTGCGTCTGCCTGGAGGCACGGTACGGGAGGGACACGGTGAAAACGGGGAGCTGTGAACCTGCAGTTATTAGCTCCGGGCACATCCTGTTCTGCTGTCTGGCACTGGATTTCTAATTAAATAATTGCAAGCCTTGTTTCCCCATCTGAAATAGTGTCCTCTTAATAAATGCAGCTCACAGGAATTAATTCTGATTCAAGGCTCTTGCAGAGTTAAATATAGTCAGCATTCATTACTGCATGGTATTTTGCATGGGGGGCAGCAGAGGCAAAAACAGGCTTTCCATGTTTTTAGCATGTGGTGTTTACTTCTGCCTGCCTGGAGGAGGTGAGAACACAACATGTACCTGCTGGCAGAAAGCACTTTGCAGCACGTTCCTCGGCTGCCGGGGGGTGCTACAGGGGGCACAGGAGAGCATTAATGCTCTTTAACTTCCACGCTCAGGGGCACGGTTTGGTAAAGCACCGGAGAGGCACAGATCCCTGGGCGCAGTGCAGGTGCTGCAAACTTTTCTGGGCCCAGGTGCGTGCTCTCCCTGAAACGCACGAGCTGCCAAGGACTTTTGTTCTCTCTGTCCTTGGCTCTACCCAGTTTCCCCTTGCGTCCTTGCCATTTCAGGCAGATTCCTGTAAGCTAGAAGCTTTCCTGTTTGGTGCAAATCAATACAAAGTACATGCAACTGTGCCCAAGATTCGGGATAAGGCTCAGATCAGATGATTACTGACGTGGGCTGAATAAAACATTACAGGCAACCACAGCAAACCCTGTGCTACCCATCTGTCTGCTGTAGCCATCTGCTTGCTGTTGTTACAAACTTCGATTGTAACCTCTCTGGGAGAAGAGCCTGCCTCGCTTAGACGTGGGCACTGTGTTTACCAGCGCAGACTCGACTTGCTACCGAGTGCAGAAAATAATGAGTGAGCAGAGAGGCAGGTTTTATAGCTTAGGCAGGGAGCTGAAAGGCAGAAGGGTCCAAGTTCAGTTCCCTGTTGGATGTCAAGCAAATAATATCATCTGTCTGCAAAATAATGTTAATTCTATTTCTGTAACGCACAGGATAAAGGATAAATTCATTAATATACATGATACATGCCAGAGATAATGCAGGCTCTTGGAAGGGCAAAAACGTTAGAGAAGCTGAGCAAGGTCTCCTGAACCTCTTCTGCATCTCTGAAATCCCTCTTGCTAAGGCCACTGGGGTGCAGGTCTCCCATGTCAGGACTGCTTTATGTAAGCCAGAGCATCTCTACAAATCTGTGCAGGAACGTGCCCTTGTTAAGACCTGAAGGAGCAGAGCAACTACTCACCATTTTTTTCCAGTGCATCTCCTTTTGCTTGTGCCTGATACACCATTGCATCAATAATGTATCCCCATGCATTTTACAGGGCCTGGCCCACTGCACCACCTTGTAGGTGCAGGGAGCATGGGAAAAGAAAAATTCCAGGAAATTAGCTTTCTTAGCCTCAACCTGGCAAGAAACTCAGAAGAGCAAACTCCAGGGTCTCTATGCCTTGGTTTTATAAGCATCTGCTGCCACCAGTGGGTAATTTACTACTAACTAGTTTTAAATTTCATGCTGAGAGAAAAAATACGGGCAATCCTGGATGGTGAAGCAAAGAACTTACTAATCTAATAAAAAATGCCTTGCTGGAATTGAGTGAAATGCAGAGCTGGTATCAGCAGAGCTCACTCCATCCCAGGGGCAGCCCAGTTTTTAAATATGCAGCTGGAGTTTTAGCATCAGGACAGAGAAGTGAGGTCTTTCAGGTGAACAAAATGAGGCTAACCGTGTCCCACCATGTGCTGCTGTGAGTTGGGAAGAGAAGATTGCAGCCTCCTACACTCTTGGCTACTGAAGATGGCAAAAATCACAGCGAGGATGATGGAGCATCCTTTTGCTCCATCCAAAGCCTCTTCCTTCCTGTAGTGCTGTGCTGCAGGTTGAGCCCATGTGTTCAGTGCAGGACCAGGCTGCCCTTGCTGCCCTTGGCGCTCTCCAGACTGATTAATATGGGTAAGCTGTGACTGCTCCTAATTTCAGGCAATGCAGGCGTCAGGGCTCTGGGAATTCAGATGGAGAGGATGCTAATGAGAGGGTAAACCTCACCTTGTGCCATCCTGACTCATCAAAATAGGAAAACTAATAGCATGGAGCTGCATTTTGAGGATCTTGGGTGAAAGGCTGCCATAAGCACTAAGTGTTAGAAATGGAGATGGATGGAGCAGGTGCTGATCTTTGAAGATGAGTTGGTTGTACTCTGTAATTGGGGCAAATGAGACAGATTATAGTGCATGACATTCGAACACCACTCCACTGAAATCAAGTGCTGTCTTTAAAATGTTTTTGTTTGATTCTTTTTGTTTGGATGGGCTTAGCCACAAAACAAATGTTTAGGCTCACCATTCAGGGATGAGCATATTACTGTGGTGTTGCAGAAATCTGTCTGTCTTAGGTATCTAAGTGGTCCTCTTTGCTGTAAACACTTCACACCATTGGCAAACACCCCCTCTGGCAGGGTAAGAGAGGATGATCCTCCCACATGCTCAGAGGGGAAATGAAGCCACAGACAGGCTACAAAAATTGGCCACAGCCAATTTTGTCACTGTAATGTCACCCCAGTGAGAGAAAGGTAACCTCGTGATGCCCAGGTGCCTGAACATCCATACCAGGCACTCTGCAGCTGCATTTTCACCTCTTGGGAAAAAGCTAGTGGCCCAGGTTTGCCAGCCTCTCTGTCCTTTTGAAGAGCTCTGTCCTGTTACACTGATTATGTTGAGCAGGCTGGGAATGTTGCCATTTGGACCATTCTAAAGTAATGCAGGCTAGCGCTAGCAAATAACTGGATGAAACTTCACTCCAGTGGGCAAGATCCCACAGGTCCATCACATCTACACTTTGTATGCAACAAAAAATATATTAATATGAGTCCTTCTGTCATCTCCTGTTTCTATGATGAATGAGTACAGCATAAATCTTTTTTTTTTTTTTTTAATCCTGTTTATCCTCACATTGCCTCTGTGAAGTTGGGCAGTGCTGCTATGTAGGGAAATGAGGCACAGGGAGATGGAGGAGCTACACTGCCTGCACCGCCAGCCGCTCTGCCTGGAGCATGGGGGTTCAGGCAGGTTCCTATTGACTTGCTGTTACTGTACGTCTGCCTTGTTCTCACTTGGAGGAGCAAAATGTCAAGACAAGTTTAAATGTCAGGCCTCACGTGAAGCTTGTCAGTCCGGGGTGAGCATCCTCCGTGGAGCACAGATCAGTTGCTTCCAGACCAGGCGTCAGAGGAGCTGGTTGCCCTTTGATGTGCATGCAGAACACAGGAGGTTTGCAAGCCCCAGGGACCACGGTGTATGTTATGTTCCCTGTCCTGAAACATCAGAGATCTGGGGCTTTTACCAAACAGCTCAGTAAACTCCTGCATTGCTGCTCCAGGATGAGTTCTTGCAGGTTTCCAGGTGACAGCAACATGGACTGAAGAACAATCAGAAATCCTGGCTGCATGCACCTTGCCCTGAGCTGAGCAGCAGCACCTGCAAGGTGGGGCTGAAAAGTGCCTCTGGTGCCATGGACCAGAGCTGCAGCAGAAATGATCTGCACAGGTCAGGGGGCTCGATGGGAGACACTTTGGGCCAGCTGCTTCTACACCTGCCTGCTTCAGCTTGTGTGGGGAATGGAGAAGGCCGTTCAGGTGCTTTGAAGCAAGAAGAAGGGCATCCAAATCTGGGCACCAGTGATTAAAAGGCTGGCGTAAATGTGTCTTTTTGAATCACACTGTTTGCTTCTAAGGAAGAATGAAGCCTGAGCATTTTGGTAAAATTTTCCCTGGAGATATAGATTGTGTACTGCTCAGGAACAGTACAAGCGTGACAAACCTGCTTCTGCATTCTTTCTTGCTAGCAAGCTGTCTTCCCTCTCCTAATCCAAAGAGACATTTTGGAGCGAAGCAAAATCAGCAGCTGAAATCAGAGATCAAGTGGTCTTATCAAAGTGATAAAGCGCTGCCGGGGCTGTGTTCTGCAGCAGCCCAACACCTGGAGCAGCAGGAGGAAGACGCGGGGCTGGGAAGTTGAGGCAGAGAGGCTGGGAGGGGAGGAAACAGAAGCAAGGAATGGGAACTGCTGAACTGCTGCCTTCCCTTTGACTCCCTCCCAGCTGAACAAAAAGCCCGGCTTTCTTTCAGGCTTGCTTGAGAAAAGATCTCTTACTACACCCCTGGTATAAAAAAAATTAAAAAAAAATAAAAAAAAAGGAAAGTTAAATAAAGTGAGACCCAAGCAAATTTAAACCAAGTCTTTGCTTTGAATGGTGAAATGTGAGGTAGCAGCGATTCTTGCTGTGACTGTATTATCAGGTTGCAGTGAACATCTGCTGCTGACAGGTAGCCGGACGGTTATATTCCACATGTGGAAAAAGGAGAGAATTAAATAAACACGTTTGTTTGGGAATAAATGAAACCTAATCTAGGATGATGTGGGTTACATTTATCTGGTGGAGTATGAATAAAAATTTAGGGGCAAAAATCTGCGAAGGCGGTAAACACATTGTTCCCTGTTATATCTGTTTTCTTTGTAAGACGTGGTATTTTTAACTGAAGGGAAAAAATCGTAAAGATGTTGAATGCAAGGTACAGAGACTGTTGTTTGCACTGGAGCCTAAGGGATTCGGATCGCTTGATCCCTTAATTCCTGAGGAAATCCCAGCTAATGTAGCCAGCTTACCATGCTGTCTTATCTTGGAGAAGGATTTTAAAGCACAAAATAAATGCCGATACCTCAAGACTGAAGGAAAAGAGCAGCAAAACCTGATGGAGTAAAGAAAAACTGACAAACCAGACACGCAAGGAATGTTTTCGTTGTCCTCTTCTTCTTCAGTATGGACCCATTTTAGCCAGGGAATCTCAATTCTGTTATACTGCAAGACCCACAAATGTCTGTAAGTGGTTTCTCAAGAGAAAATCTTTCAAAAGAAGCACCATTAGATATCTATGCAATGACCAAGACTTAACAAATTATTTTAAGATGTCTTTAAATGTAATCAAGCACTGAAGTCAACAGATCTCAGGATTTATAGTCTAATCCTCATCATATTTTCTTTTGTTTCCATGCTGTTTCCAGCCCTACCTGTAGTTAGCAGTGTTTGACCTCTCTTCTGGGCCCATTCCTTTCCTCCCGCATAAGGGTTGTTGTGAAGATTTCTTGCAGTCCAATCACAGCAAATAATTGTTGCTTTCTCTTTGGCACATACTGTGTTTTGCAGAGATATAGAGGCTAATTACTTTGATTTTTTTTTTTTTTTTAATTGCTTAGTCCTTAGAACTGACACACGGTCACTGTTCAATGAATGATTTCTTGGACTTCACTGACATAGCTCTCCTTCATAGATCCGAGATTCTTTCATAAATCAAACTGTTTGTTTTTTTTTTCTTGGATGATTTCTGTAGTTTGAACCAATTTCCTATTGAAACTGTTCCCATGGTTCAATCCTGGACTATTTCCTCCTGGCAAACCTTAAACTACATTTGGTTAATCACCGATTTAAATTAAGGGTCAATTTATAGTAACTGTTGCTTGGAATTAGATTTCAACTCTCAGTGATTCAGTCCCAATGCCAACTCGATCAGGCTCTTAAATAGCCATGAGAAATGCTGTGCAAGGAGAGTTCTTGTTTGGTTCACCAATTTAATTTGGCCAGAAGGCTTTAATCCTGATTCCCAGAAAGTGGGGGAGTCAGACCAGAAGGATGCAAAGTAAAGTAGATGGGTCCTCTCCACACTTGACTCTCCAGGCAGCATTGGCCATTACTTTTGTATCTCCATTAAGAACAGAAAGAATTGCAGATTTGCCCCTTGCTTTCCCCTAAATGAATTACTGGATTTTTATTTCTGCCCGTCCTCTAAGAAGATTATTACAAAGGGACAACCCCTTGCCAGGCAATGGGGCTGCAGTGGAACAGTCCAATTACACTTCTCATTATAGCATTTGACTCAAACAGCAGAAGAACCCATTCAGTAACAAAGAGGTCTCTGCTATCTTCACTGAGGGAGTGCAGTGGGAACCTCCAGAGCTCTGAGATGGAGATGGCTCAGTGCATCTGTACAACATGCTGCAAATAACTTTACTCTCAGTACTGGGCAGCAGAGACACTGATGCTTGCTATACTCCAGGAAACAATTTTTAATAAACCTGCAGGGTACAAGTGATATTTACTTGACAGCTGATGCAGAGAATGTTAATACAAGGATTCACACTTTGCTGTGAGGAGGCCAGTATTGTGAGCCTTAGATTTACATGTTAGATGTTTGTAAATTGCCTCTGCTTCCCCATGTCAGTGAACCACCGTGATTTTTTATCCCTTTTGTGAAGTCTGGTTTGTGCTGAGATTCTGATTTAGACAAGGTGACCTGAATGAAATACTGTTTTGATTTGACCAGGACCATATTCTGGATGGCAGTTTAATTGCAGTTTAATTACTCTTCTTTAAAGAGCAGAGTAATTAGCCTGCTAAGAATGTTGTAGCATTGGCAAAGGGGAAGCTGCAATGACTTTAAAATTCTGTTTCCTGACCAAGAAAAGAGGTAAACACTGACACTCTGAAACATCTGAAAGCTCTTTAACTTGCTTGAAAACAGAATTAGAGCTATGCTTCCAAAAATTTTTGAAATAAACTCTTCAGCTATGCACAGTGGCAAGCATCAGTACCGTCCTACCTGGCAGTAGAACAGTGCCTGCTGAGTTTATGAATGACAAGCGGATCTGATTCCAGCGACTCTTGGACCTGTTGTTTAATTTACATCAAATCCACAGAAAGGGAGGGGACCCATGTCAATTCAGCTAATTACTCTCTAGTAGCGTGCAGAAAAGAGGTACAAGAAAGAATGGAAGAAGGATTAGAGTATTCAATTTTCATTAGATTTCAAAAGACATACAAAGGGGGAACACATCATAAAGTAGGCTTAAGTTTTCCTGCTCCTCACAAACCAGCTTGTCTAAATACATTTACATATACGTGCATCCTATTATATGTAAAGATATGCATTTATATGCACAAGCAGAAATCCCTCTACATTATATATATATACGAGTTCTGTAAGGCTCAAATCACTCAGAGATACCTATAAAACAATAGATATGGAAAAGTGGAATATAGCAATCCACTTCCAAAAACACAAGCACTTTCAAATTTTGGGCTCCAATCTACTTAGTAGAATGACTGAACTGAGACTACATCTGGTATTTAATCCAAGCATTGTGCTGCTGTCAAAGGAAACCATGCTGGCAAGCTGAATTTCAGCCTGCCAAGATCCTTTTGTAAAAACACAATTCAGAGCTTAAGAGTAGGGAGGAGAAAAAAAAAAAAAAAAAAAAAAGGAAAAAAAAAAACACTAGAAAATAAAGACATAATAGCACAATCTCTGTGGGCAGATAAAGCACAGAAATACAGTGTTCTCCTGGATTCACTTATCTTCCTATTTTCCTTCGGCTGTGATTGAGGGCCTGAGATGCTTACACACCCCAGTCCAGGGGAAGATGCGGATCTCTCCATTCACCTCCACTTCATGCCGTCGCCGAGGCCTTTGATATCTAATAGTATTAATCCCTACTCCTGCTTACTCAGACTGGGGGTTATGACCAGCAAGTGGGTAACTTTAAACAAATGTGTAAACCTATTACATGTAATCCTCAATGAGAGTATTACTGGAGTAAAATCTGAGCACGGGGGACCTCATGATCTAACTCTAAATAGCTGGTTTCCTTCAGTGTGAAGAATGACTCAGTACTATGATTCAGGCTTAATATACTACAGATCTGGTTCTCTCTGGCTAGACTTTATGTTCTTGCACTCTTGGGGCCCTCAAATTTTCTCTTCTGTCAGAGAGAATTTATTTTACCATGAGCTCCAACTCTTTCAATGACATTTACTTTGCAAGGCTGGAAACCTCTCCAAGGAGGGCAGGGAGAATTTTAAAACTCTTTCTAGGTCCTCAACAAATGAGACCATGAATTTTGGCAGCAATTATGAGTTTTTAACCTGTTCAGGTTTTAAGAGAATGTTCTGAACCAGCCACTAATTTTCCTATCAAGTATGAGACTAGATAATGAGCTATTCTGGCAAGACTAGTCTGAATTTTGTGCCAGAAGGGACAATGATATTTCCAAAGACTGCTATCAAGAAAAGAGTTATAGAATAGATTTAATTATTGCTCATTTTTACTTTTTCAAACAGACCTTTTAAATTTTTGAATGGAATTGCATCATCACATCTTCTATTTTGACTGTAATAGTCATATTGACTACAAACCCTTCATGTCTAGCTGTACCAATTTTAATAATATTACAAAATCATTAGGGGATGACTTCATACAGTTGAAGGCATCAGACCATCCCAGAATGAATTAGGGCTGAAAACAGAAGAGGAAGAAATTAACAATTTTGTGAAGATCTATTCTGGATTATCTTTGTACAATGGTAGAATATATGTAGTAGCTTGATCCCAAAAGAGGTTCCACCAAAATCCATGATATTGTCAGATTTTCAATTTTCATTGTAGACTAGTTGAAAACAATGATTGAGAAAGTTCAATTTGTCAGTTATGTTAATTCCTTCATATTAATGTCAGAAGAAAATTTAGTCAAAAACCTTGCATTAAAGTACCGTTCTGAGAAATAAATGGTTGAATTGTGTTATGAAGCAACAAAAGTCATTAGTACAAATATCAGGGCCATGTTTCCTCAAAGTCTATGCACGTACACACTGTCATTTTCATTCTGTTTGAAATTCACCTTGTGTAGACAATTGGTACGATGTAAAACACACCAAATCTCCATGGATCAAAGTTATTTCTGTTCAAAGGGCTACAGGACAATCTACAGACCATTTAAATCCCTCAGTCCTGTTCTGACAGCCTAATGGCCTTGAATGACTGCATTGGTAGAATAGTCCTTCTGCATGACACTAAATTTCCCCCTATTATTCAGGTCAAACTCTTCTTGATTATGGTGAAGACGTTGCTAAGTAGGTCTTCATGTTTAGCATAAAAGTGATGAGATGCATTTTGCCTGTTGGAGACAATGGAAAATGAATTTTCAAAGTCATTTTTTAACTTTGAAAATAACCATGATTAACAGCAGCAAATTTCAGACCATCTCATAATCAGAGACCTCTGTACTGTGCTTTAGTACACATGCACACAAGGGACCACGTGCATAACTATCTGGATTATCTGCCATAGAGTGGCATAGACTTGTCCCTTGCAACCAAGGCTGATAAGTGGCTTTGTGTCAACTCCCAGAGCAAGTGCACATAGCCCTCAGGAACTTGTGATCGGGATGTGATTCCTGGATTGCTATATAGGAGTGGATGGGGCATCCTGATTAAACTCAGCTTGGTGGAAGACATTAAGCAATTGTCAGGATGAAAAGATCTTTGCTTGGATCAGGTTGATTTCCCATGTCAGCCAATTGCTCTTTTTGAATCATGCGTAATTTTATGCACATTTTTATGATTGTGAGTTAATATCAGCCCCTCATCATTGCCTGTATTCATCTCTGGTATCATCAGAGACAAAAAGAAAATAAATATCAGAGGGAAGCCCTTTAATAATACATCTGCAAAGTGACTACAATCTTGTTGCTCCTCGGAGTAGTTAATTTACAACTGCCCCTTGGGCACTGCACAAATGGTAACAAATTTGAGGCAAAAACTACGGCATCATTTGCTGTTCATATCACAAGCCAGAAAACCTAAAGTGCCTCAGGCCATCAAATTAATTAAAAATTCCAGTGAGGAAAAACATTTATCACAGAATGTTTTCATAGACTCCTGTTGTTCTCTCTCAAAGATGCCCACACACTTGTTTTCGATAGTCTGAATGACTATACTAGCTCAAAATAGCACTCGGTTTTCCATCTGAGGCTGAGAAATTTGAATTTAGCAAACTGCTCAAGTGAGAGCTTAAAATAGTTCCCAAGGCCTGGGCTTATTTCTTCCTCGGTGAGGCAGAGGCACTGAGATTTTCAGAAGACCTCAGAGCCCCGGGTGTTCAAGTGCTCTGAGAGCCTTTGCAAACCTCAGCATGGTGTGCAGCTGGATTTTAAGCAGGTACAGATGTCATGTTACTACAGCTTGTGGGCTTATTCATATATAATTCCTGCTGAAGCAATTTATACAGAAATGCTGAGTGCAAGGATTTCCCAGAGTCTGGGAGAGTCACCCAGATGATCTTTTAAACATATAAGAGAAAACTGAGGGTTTTCACTGCTGTGTTTTTAACAAACAGACTATGAAATCTGTGAGTGGACTCAGGGTATCAGGTCCATCAGCTTCCACTCTGGAAAATATAGTGAGATTATTTATCGCCTTTAATAATGAGGCCACAACTTCCCCAATTAATATTAAATAGGTCCCCATGACCGAGTGGTCACCATCTACATGTGCATAAGTGCACCAAAGCCAGACTATAGTTACATTTATGAATGAGAATGTAATTGAAATCCAGCTTTGTATCCAAGCTTTATTTAGTGAGCAAGCTTTAAAGCAGAAATACAGATTAAACTGAAGACAAAGACTATCAATAGGATCAGAGGCTGAAAGAAGTGCATAGACCCCAGTTTCTGCACAGAACTATCTTTCTTTCTTTCTTTCTCTTTCTTTCTTTTCTTTCTTTCTTTCTTTCTTTCTTTCTGAGGAGTTTTTTCTATTACCAAAATAGTATGAGGTAATAAATTTGGTGATTTAAAATTGTTACAGTATACACAAAAAATCATTGTGAAATCTTTTTAGCTATTTCATTTTGAAACCTAATTGAGTTGTCTTGAATTTCACTGAAAAGTACTAATCCTCCAATTAAAGCTTCATTCTGAACCTGAATCTGTTCATGAATAGGCAAACTCGTGAGGGATAGAAGTGATAATATAGATATTAAATGATTGGATGTGAATGCAAATAGCCATAATTTAAAATGTCAGGGTCAATGCAGAAGAAAAAAAACATCCCTCAATATTTAAAAACAGAACATGATATGTTAAGATCATAACAGCAATTGATTTTTTATGTCTCTGGCTCAGTAGAAGATTTGCTTCCAGAAGTGTCACCATGTTTCTGAGGCACTGAAGAGAGGATACTCTGAAAATGATGGTTTTCCATTTGTTTGTTGTTTAACAAATCTCAGTTTTTCTGTGTCTGGAAGTACAATCCATGAGACACAGAATATCAGAATAGCTTTGTTCAAATCTTGTGGGAATAAAAAATTAATGTGTGTGGTAGGTATCTCAACCACAAGATATATGTTTTTTAAGAATTCCGTCTAGCAATTTAGGTTTACTTTCTGGACCCATATTTTAAGTAAAGAGTAATATGCAGTTTGATAAAATTTAAAGCTGTTTTAGTGTGAAAGTAAAGCAGGAAAAAGGCACTGCTATGCTTTAAGTCCCGCGAAGTGCTGCTGATAGGAAAATGTGGATTTCAGATTGGAGATAAGCCACTGCTGGCCACCAGAGCTGGAGCAGAAATGGACAAAAGGTGGGGAAGAGGAAGCCAGAAGCTGGAGCAGAAGATGCTAGAGTCTGGAGGTGAGGAGGCTGTTGCAGCACCCTGGAGAGCGGACGGGCTGCCCACGTAATCCTCAGGCCAGTGGCATGATTATGCTCATATTTCTGCATTAAAACACAAAAAGCAACCCTCTCTGACCTCCCAATGAATCCCTTGGGCCTTGAACCACCTCTATAGGTAGTCGAGAAAAATAGGAATTGACTTGTGAATATTTAATCCATCTATAGGTGCATGAATAGAGGAGATTATTGCTTTAAAATCTTATTTTCGGAGCAGCCTGGAGGTCGGTGAGACCAACAAGTACTCGTTACAAAAATCTTCTTGCCACGTCTGTGCTGGGAAGCTGCCCCGTGGGGTTTTGTTCTGTCCTAGCTTGCAGGGAAGGGAATAAATTCAGGTACTTACAGTGACAGCATTAGAGCTTTAAATGACTCATATGCTTTATGTTAGATTTCTTCATAGGGTTAGATACAGTCTCTAATATTGGAATTAAGCTAATACTATAATTCTCAATGTTTGTTATCTAGCAGGCTGGTTTTGTAAAGTGTTTCTAAATTACACTGGAGATGGAAGTGTCAATGAATGATAAAAACAAGGCCTATGAAGGGATGGCTCTTCAGTAGGTGTAGGATTTTTTTTGTTGCTGTTGTTGCTGTTGTTTGCTTTTGGCAAAAACAGCTTGTTATTTTGCTATTTAAATTTTGGCTTGAGATCAGCTTCTTTTCAGTGAAAAATCATTTTTCTTCTGAAGTTTATTTGACCCTAAAGCCTACACGTGTAAAATTCTTAGGTGTCCATGTTTCTAAACTTTGAAAGAATATTGTTGGAAATATGAAATGAAATATGGAAAGATGAAATATTATTCATTTTCTCCTTCAAACTATAACACTTACACAACTAAAGGTAGTGACATTTAATTATGGTGTTGAATAAGATGTTAAAGCTCAGGCCTTCCGAGAACATTTGCTTTCATGTTCTACAATATAATAATACTTTTTGGCTGAGAACGTGAACTCCCCAAATATATCCTGGTAGGTGGAGACTGAACTGAAGAGAAGTGCAACAGAAGAAAGCCCAAAGCCATTTCTGACAAATCAATCACTTCCTTTGCTGTAATTAGATGAGAGCATAAGGAAGAATGACAGGTCCTGGGTCCAAGTATTTACAAGAGAACATATGAGACGTGTGCTGGACAATAGCCAGATTACAGCCTCACCCTATTGACACGTTTAGGTTACTGAGCTCCCTTTGTACCTTTACATTAAAAAGGACTTGCAGTGAGGTTTATGCACTCTGTTTTCTGACCTCTGAGCATCACTGGGGTTGGGTGAACAGAGTGGCTCTATCTCCACAAGAAGTGGTCTCGAGTGCCAGTGCAAGCTGAATGCGAGGTGTAACCCTGCCAGAGAAGGGGTGGCTGTCAAATGCTGAAGACTGGTGGAGGGAAGGTCAGCCCAGATCAGTCAAAATCATCTAGATGAGACTTGTGGTCTTTAATTGGCCAAATCACCAGCTGTTATAAACCAGGTGGCTGCGGTCACCATGCACTGACCTCTTGCCCCTAATTCCCACGGTTGTCAGTGTCAAGAGCATCTTCACCTTTCAGCAGCTGCTGCAGGGGAAAGGACTGCTTGGTAACATCAGTTTGTGGATTCCCCTGCCATATTCGGGAGAAAGCTCCTCTTCGAACAATACTAAACAAAGGCTATTAACATTTGAAAGTGAAATGGTCCCACAGAATGATTTCCTTTCCACAGAGCAGGACTGCAAATGACTTCTGTACTCTTGCTTTTATCTTCAGCAGTAGCAAATGCTGCTTGCTGCGGATATCTTAAATTTGCAGAGCCACTTGCAATATATCTGTTAAATGTTTCTGCCTTGCAAGAAAACAATACCCTGGCTCTTATCAATAACACTCAGGCACTCATTTATGCAAGCAAGAAAAGGAGATGTATGTATATATCCAAGGGCATAAGAACCCAGAGCACTTGGATTTTTGAATTATAGGACTATCAGCATACACTGGCCTTTTTCTAACTACCCCCTGTGAGCTCCATTGTGACTTTCCTCAGCATGATAAGATTGCATCTCAAATGTACTTGGGAAAGACAGATCTGCTGGAAGAAATAAAAACAGAAGGAAAAAGGTCATCTGCTTCTTTAGGGAGACTGAGTCCCAAGGGCACAATAAGGAATACTGTGAATATTTTGAAATCACTGATAATACTATGGCAACTTATCCCATTCTTATAAGTAGTGAATTTCTTGGAGGCATTCATTGAGTTGTTCTTGACATCTGTTTTAGAGAAGAAAGTGGAAAATAAAAAAGGATAGAATTCTCCAACCAAATCTACACCTATATGCTAAAAATAATGTTTCAATGCTTTTTTCTCCCAGAAAAAAAAATAAAAATTGACCTACATTTTGTGGCAATTGGTAAGAATAAGACACAGAAATTTAAAAATAGAGCAAGTGTTGCAGCATTTTTCCTAAGCAAGTGCAAAAGCACGGTTTAGTCTATGGAAACTTGCTGAGTTTGCTGTTCATCTGGTAGATTCAAGAATTTCCCCTTGTGTGAATGAGTTTTGGCTGAGTGCAAGAACTTCTGCACAGCTTAGGAAAAAAAATCTGTGTTCATATCTGAATTTGATAGAGTATGTCTCTTCCTTCCTTCAATTGTGGCAGGGGAATGAGACATATGGGTCTTGAGTCAGCTGCCATGAATTCAAGCAACATCACTCAATCACAAGGTTTCTTGACATCATTAGCTCTTACCAAGAAACATCCTGAACAGTCTGATGCAAGTATACCAGAAGAAAGAGACGGGATACGTACAGCTCTTTCCTTGCTCTTTTTTGAGAAAGGGAGTGGACTTGTGGAAGAGATCTCTGCATTATCCAGTATAATTCCACCTGTGCTAGCTAGTGGGATTTAGAAGCTGTTGTGAGGTTGCATGGGTCAGACTGATTTCTTTCTTCTCTTTCTTCCCAAAGACCACTCTTTCCCAGCCACGTTGTATACAATTTGGAGACTGCCCTGATGCTCTCCCTCTGTTATTTATTTCTATACTAATTCTAGACGTTCTTTGTCAGTCTTGTTTTTGAAACTCCCATCTGTCTCACTTGGATTCTCACCCATCGGTTCAAATCTCTCTTGAAATTCAATACTCAAATGACACACACTATTCCGGATAAGGTTTTCCTTTCCAAATTTTACAGGTTATATCCTTTCTTCATATTTTCACATGGAGGTATTATATAAGATTAATACACTAAGATGAGGTTTGCTTTTTCCAATTTTCCATAACAATGTAGCACTCCTGTCTCACATTTTTTTTTAATTTTATTGTTATTATTTTATTATTATTATTATTTTCTGTAGGAAATCTCCTAGGTTAAGCATTTTCAAAATCACAGTATTCTGAGGGAGAATATAACTTAGTTTGTCCCTTTGCCAGTGAGGACTAAACTAAGTTGATTTCACGTTGAAGAAAAGGCACACAAATAGCTCAGCAGACATGCAGCAATCTGATTTCTGGTACTTACATTCAAGGTTAAAGCCTAAGAAAGCATTTTCTGGAAATAAGTGAAGTGAATGTTATTGAAAGTTTTGCTCCAGAGCAAATCGACTGCATGTGTCGGAACTTTTCTCAAGTCTTGCTGAACTCGATACTAAAATCTATTGATATATATACATTATTTCTAACCCATTCTGTATTGCACAGTGTTTATCAAATATGTAGTGCTACACTGGAGACATTTACTGCAAGGGCTGTCTGCAGAAGGTCAAGTGCATGAGAGGCTTTTTACTGGGAACGGACACCCTGTCATTTTCCAAATCAGATGCTGACATACACTCCACCACAGAGATATTTCCAGACAGGTTTCCTGACAAGCTCACATTTTCCATCACCTTTATTAACATCTTCTTCTTGCCCTAAGTTTCGTGATGGCCTTGAGACAAGGAAGCTTCACCATGAACACGATTTGCACTTGCCATGGATCAGTTAATCCATGCAGAATTGCTCACTCATTAGAACAAGATCAATATTTAGAATGCCAGGTATCAAAGTCCTACAGCTCTTCAACCAGGGCTTATTAAGGGCTGCCTCCTGTCTAAACAATTCACAACAGCATTACAGCTGAGACAAGAAAAGCAGAGAACACAAGACCAAGCCAAGCATTTCGGAGGGGGATCACTACTCTCTTTTCCCTAGAAGAAGGTCTTCTGTTGCTGTCTCATATCTGTTATATTTCTGAAGCTGACAGAGAGGGTAGCAGATATTGTTGCACACACGCAGAAAATTTTAGGGTATTTTGGTTTTGGAGTTTATCTTTACAAGCTGCATAATTTATGGAAGAGAAACTGTCTGGCAGTGTAACAGTCCCAGAACAGGAATTATGATGTTGGCCACCACCAAAGGTCTGGTCCACTGGGTGTTGACTGTCCCTATTTTGTTCCTTTTCCTATCTGGAGTTAGTGTATCTAGTTCACAACACGTCAAAATTGCCTCCCAGACCAGCATTAACAATGACAGGTGCAACCTTTGGTCACCTGGAGAGTGTCCTTTTTATATCATTCCTCACTCAGCCAAACCGAGGCAAACCATGCAAGGAGAAGCAACATCTTTCATCAGACCAAGTGACGTGGTTGGCAGGGGGACTGGAAAACTTTCAGGCGTAGAGACCTCCTGCAGAGCAAGACTGCTCGGGGCTCTGCCTGTGTTGCCTGAGAAATGAGTTCCCCTCAGTGCCATTGAGATTGTTCCTATCATCTCCAATTTATTTTGGATGGAAAGTTTTGTCTGCCGGTTTTGGTACGCACACAGTAACAGACTCAGTTGTGGGTTTGAAGCCTCTATCCCTTTTAAAACATATTTTATTGTGACAGCTGCACTGGCTGAATGGAGGAACAGGGGTTGTGTTTCATCTTCCTTTTCAACACTATCAGCAAGACGGATGAAAGGAGCAGTGAGAGGTGCCTCATATTGCATATTAGTCCCTTACCCTTTTGATGCTTTTGCATGTAGATACAGAATAATTATGCTGTAACTGATTATATCACGGTGTTACCCAGTGTGACATTTTATTAGGAGAAAAGGGTCAGATGGATGGACCTTGCATAAACAGCCTCGCCATACCAGCAGTCTTTGCATTGCTTTTGAGCTATAATATTTAGACAGGATAATTCTTCTCCTAGCGCTGGCCTGTCATCTAAGTAGGTGTATTAATTAAGAAGATCATGAAGAAGTGTAGATGAGCATATTTATGTGAAATCCAAAGTGCAGTGGTAGGAACATAAACGGATCTAAGATGATGTATATAGATGTGTGTGCTGTCCACATGATTCTCAGTTATACTGCAATGGTATTTCAGCATTCAGCCTTTACTACAGGCCTTAAATTCACTATTCAGTGTCAGGAAATAGTCTCTAACCTAGGCTGTATATCTTCTCTGAACCCTTCTAGACTAATTGACTCTGAAAGCAGGGGAATAAATGTGATGTTCCCTTCCAGTCTCCCAGGACTTGTGTTCCTATCTGGATGCAAACAGCTAGTACGCGTGGAGGTGTGATCCAGACAATGACTTCATTTATCTTCTGCCTCTGCCCCCTCAACAGTAACCACAAAGCACCTCTGCACCCTGAATACAGCAGAGCTTTAAAAGCAGATGAGCAATAGTGCAGGGCAGCCTCTTCCACTTCTACAGTGGCAGAGAAATACTGACATTAAAAATTTTTGCATTAAAACATAGTTTCCTACAGTTAACCAAGGCTGTACAAACCTTGGTAACACCTTTGCAAGCAGAAGTCCTATCCCAATAAGGGATGAAATATTTGGTGCTGGGTTTAAATTTCTACTGTGTCTCTGTGAAAATATACAGAAAAATTGAGTTGGATTAACAGAAGACAGAAGTTACAGCATTAAAGAGCTGCAATCAAGAGTTTGTCCCCCTCTTGCCTCCCCACTGGTGCAGACATTGTGCTTTTGAATAAGAACATCTGTCCTGGGTTTAATGGGCTTTGACTAAAATCTCTTAAATACATACCTCTATGCTAAGTGCCCCTTGCAGACATACCCATATTAAGGCCCTCAAGTCAAAGCTATAAATCACCTAATAAGGCATGTTGTGGTGCATTAGTCTCAGCATAATCTAATTTCACATCTAAGATATTGAGAACTGGCTGCTAGCCACAGAATTGAGACAGCATTCTTCATTAGGGCTTGATAAATCCTACAGATGTGTGTGGTGGTGCTTCAGAAAGCAGACTTAAGGTCTCTTCGTGTTCATAAGAGGGTGCTTTTGTTGGGCTTTGTTTTTGAAACAAGAGTGCTGTTTCACACTCAGAACACAAGCATGACTCGGAGTCTCAAGAAATTCATTTAGAAGGAAAGATTAGCAGAGATAAATAAAGCACAGCTTGACTAAGCTTGATAAAAAGGAACCTAATGGTCTACAAAATTCTTAAAGTTGATGTATGTTTCAGCATTTACTCATACTGAGGAGCATTTACTCATACCTGTCACACTCTTGAAGCCTATGTTATTAATCACTGAAGTCAGCTTCCCGGAGAAAGATGGATTCCATGCAAGTGCCACAGAAATCTAGCACATTTGGGGGTAAATGCTTTTTATAGCTAATGAATGATGTAAAGAATGACCCAAATGAGAGAGAATTGAAATGAAATAATGTAACAGGATATCACTAGGGGTAATGGGATGGAAGTATTGGAAAATATTGAACACTGGGGATTTTTAAATTTAGAACGGACAAAAAGCTTAGAAAAAGAACCAATGGGATATTCTTACACTACTAACCACACTGGTTGAATTAAATAGTAACCTTATAACTGGCATATCTGTAAGATATCACAGTCTGTTCTTTGTTTGTTTGTTTGTTTGTTTGTTTGTTTGTTTGTTTGTTTTGGGGGGGTGGAGATAGCTTGTGATTTTCAAATATTTAATTCATCCCAGTAGAATGCATTGCTCTAAATAACAAACCAAGGTGCATGTTAAACCCTGGAGGAGGTGAGGTTCAGGCTAGGAACGAGGCACAGGTTCCTGTGCTGATTGCTGATCCCTGTCTACTGAATCAAACTGCCAAAGGGAAGAGGGGTTCTCCAGCACTAGCCAGCTTTTCACTGAGCCTGGACGATTGGACTAGTTCAGGTAAAGTCCTTGCTTTGTGTCACTGCAGTCCAGATAACCACACTGGCCTTTTGTACCCTGAAGAATCTGACACTGAACTTCTTTCTGCTTCGTTATTGACTCAGAGCCGGGCTGTTAGGCTGTGAGAACAGCGAAGGGCGGTGAGCTCAGGTAATCACATGGATTTCTTCTGGTGGCTCAGGCGTGCCTTCCTGCCCCCTCCAAATCCAATCCAGCTTGTCAATACACTAAGTAAAAGCTAGGAAGGAAAGTGAGGCAGATAATAATTGTGGCTGTGAAGCATCTGTCCTTGCTGGAAGTGAAGAAAAAGTGAATGCAGGTCTGATTCCATCAGTTGGTATTCGCTTCCAGTCATGCTCTCGGCTGGAAATTTGGGCTGAATATCTGTGTGTTTATCTGCAACTTGACATTAAGAAAATTGAGTTAGCGTTAGAATAGATTGGCTTGCTAGCTTAGTGGATTCAGTACAGAAACACTTCCAATGCATGCTACAATTAAAATGGTGAAGGAAGAAGATAGATCTGATATGGAATAGGAGGAGGAAAGTCAATAATTATCAAGTAAGAGCTCCACTCACTGCCCTGCCGCAGTGGCGTGTGAAAGACTGTGGGTGGAACATGGGGATTGTTTGATCTCAGGTGTAGTCTCATTCTAGCTGTGGAGAAGAAAGACTCCCAAAATGAAAGTGTGACCGCTAAGAGCAAAGGAGAGAGAGGGAGCAGGTCAAACAAGTGGTAGCTGGGAGACTCTGTGAGCATCCTTGAATTGGAGAGACCTAAAAATACTGAGCATTTTCAGAGCTCTTTTCATTTTATATTTGAAAAAGGTAGGAAAAAAATATTGGTAGCGAGGTTTTGTTGCCATAAAACACACCTCCAAAGACACCAGCTCAGAGAAGACATCTGAGGATCGTTTATGTTCCTTTCTGATTTGCATTCCCTGTTGGCTGTGAAGAGGCCTGGTGCTTGAGAGGGAGACCCCAGCACTGACAGCTTATCATAAAAACAGGGGGGGCCCTGACACCCTCAGGTCCTGCAGATTTGTGAGCAAAGAGCAATAGGAAGCCCCAGAGCATGTCAGTGCTTCCTGGCACGGGAACATTGACACTTTTCTACCTCGTAGGAGGATCCTCCAAGCAAGCTGCCATCGGGATCCCACCGCTCCCTTGAAGGGTAGTGGGGGCTGTTTTAGTGACAGATAGGAGGTGCTCTCAGGCCAACTGAGCTAAAAAATACTCTGAAGATCTTCCCTTGACATGCTTTTCCCCTGCAAGATGCTTTCTTTGGCAGCTTCAGATGTGCTAGATTCTGAATGTTGATCTCACAAGCATGCATTAGTGGCTTCCCACTAATCCATCCTGCGCGTCTCCTGCCCACTCTCTCCAGATGCGCTTTGCAGATAAGAGGCCAGGTATTGTGACCTCAGCATAAATAAATCAAGTGTCTGTGCTGGACTCCCATTTTAACCAAATATAAAAACTCCCATGCTTGAGGAAAGGTCTGAAGTAAGGTTCTCCCAGCAACCCTCCCCACTGGCTGCAGAGGAGGATGGGGAGGCTGGCCTCCTGGTATTAAGCTGCATGGGTCCACTACAGATCCCAAGGGACCAACATAAGCCAAATGTCAAGAAAGCAGCAAATTAGAAATTATGATGTCTGTATTTTTAAAACACTTTGGTACAACAACAAACAAAATAACCCACTTTCTTATCTCCATGTCTGACTTTCTCTAAAATCTTTGGAGTTAAAATAATTACAGAATTCTCAGCACTGTTTTACTTTGCATTTCATCTGCATATACAGAGTGCAATAGCAAGGATTTTTCTCTCCAATTTCTAACCAAGGAGGACATAAAAGCAGTGATAAGTCACAAATTTTGTGCATGTCTTTGGGGTGATCAATTTACCCCATGCTTTATTTCCTTGTCTGTCAAAGAGGAGAAAACCTTGCCAGGCATGTAAATAACATCAGTGGCTGCAAAATGCATGGATCCTGACATGCTGAGAGCCACAAAGCTTCTAGATAGTTCATATCTTCAATGTCAGGAAATAAAGAAAGTTAAGGAGTGGCTACATGTAATGTCTGGGAAGAGACACAGAAATAATACCCTGACTTGTTCATATCCTGACAGTGACAGAAAATAGTTGTTCGCAGAAGCTGCAACACTTGCTAAGCTTATCATGATTACATGTTCTTGAGAAAAAGCAGACATTTATTAACGCAGAGTGGGAATGTTGTCTAAAATGGGTAAGTCAAATTACTATAATAAGTCCTCCGTCACCTGAAGAAATACCCCGTTGAAGGTTGCAAACACTGAAGTATTTAAAGAAAACACTATTTTACAAGAAATTGTTGCCTTGACTGCGTGTGAATCTCATTGGGAAATCTGTCATCTTGTTTCTGACATTTGTTCAGAGGAGGGAAGCAAAAAAATCTGTTAAAAACTGCACAAAGATAAGTAGTGGTAAAATTACCAACCCAGGATTCTTAAGTAAAATGCTATAATAAGGCAAAAACAAGAGCAGAGAAGAAGGCAAACTTCTTATATAAGTTATGAATCTCCATGGTCTGAGAGAGGATGCTATGGCCACAAACTGAACCTCTCTGACAAGCAGTCATACTGGTCAAGAGAAATTTTTTCCATTAAATAGAAAAGCTACTTCGCTTCTCAAGCATAGCAGCCAGGGGGAGTTTAACTAGTATGAAGCTGAAGAAGACAAACAGTAAAATAAAGATGATAAACCTTAAAAGAGGTTGTAGGCAAGATATGCAGTTCTCTAGAGGCTCACATCTGCTGCAAATTCAATTTAACGCTTGTTTAAGGCTGTCCCTTGAGCCTTGAGGCAGTGCTGCCCATTGTATGACTGGATGAAATATCTGTTATATCATAGAGCACACTCTACCTGTAAATGAAAGAGGTTTTGAGCATAAAACCTGCACATTCCCATAGAAATGGCACAGAACGGGTTTCATCCTGCTCTACCTCCCTTTCACCCCAACCTCAGTACTGGAGGGCAAGCGGCTCACTTCCAGAGGGCTCCTTAGCAGGTGACCGTGTAAGTTAGCAGGGATTACACATTGCTGAGACTTCAAGCATATTTCTGAGACACCACAGTGAGCAAATACAAATTAGAAGTACATTTAATTACCCAGGGAAGAGCTGGGATGAGTCGCAGTCTCACAGCAGCTTGTTCATTCATTGTCAGGGAAATAATAAGTGTTACATTCACATTCAGGGTGAGGCGAAGGCTGAGAGAGCTCTCTGCATGTTCTTCTGTATCTCTGCA
The DNA here is from genome assembly GCF_047663525.1 of Anas platyrhynchos. Lineage (NCBI taxonomy): Eukaryota > Metazoa > Chordata > Aves > Anseriformes > Anatidae > Anas > Anas platyrhynchos. Next base: position 17,964,015 of record NC_092601.1, on the reverse strand, counting down.
GCCCAAATAATTTGGTTTAAGGTCATGGCTCTTTATGTTTTCATTAGGACTCTCTTCAGTGCAAATGACCATAATAAACATAATTATTTGGCATGTACACAGCACTTCCACTACACAGAAACCAAAGCCTTGCGAGGCTTGCACAGAGAAGGAAGGCAGGCCAAGGAGCACATGCAGATTGTCTTAAAATGAAGGGGGGTGAGGTTGTTCATAGCAAACATTGTCTGGTGTTTGATCATGTCCATCATGATCAAATCCCAGCTCCAGCTAGCAGTCTGCATGCACACTCTTCATGGCCACCAGCTTTGTTCCCAGCTCCCCACCTGTCCAGCTGCCAGCAGCCCCCTGTCAGTCTCAGTGACAAGCTCCAAGCCGTTTCCATTTTGGTACGGGATAAATAGCATGCTTTTGCTTCTGATGAGACCAGAGTTGTCAGCCGAAGCTCACTAGCTGAACAGTTTTTACTAATCACTTCAAATCTTGGTTACTCACTGGAGTGGTTACTAAAACTGCAGAGGTGTACACGTATGCCTCGCACTGGACACAAGCCTGGCGACATAAGTGTATTGCACATCTCCGTCTGCTGCATTTCAGTGGAAATCACAACCAGTCAGTTAAAGATCAGTCCTCCACCTATCATCAAACTTCCTGGTGTGTGCCAGTTCTGTTTTCCATGACTGAGTTTGCTTTTTAATTTCCCCCAGTTGATTTTCCAAAGACTTCAGTTCAATCCACCTGCAAAGACAGGTTTTAGGCATGGAAGGAAAGAAGAAGTATTCTGAGGCTGCTGCAGGCTAAATCAGAAATATTCTGAGAAGCAGAATTAACCCCTGCCTCTGGTACATCTGGTGATCTCAAGTAATGCTCTTCCTCTCATGTTTAGAAGTAGGAGTTTTTGATTCTTTGGGGGATACGTTGCTCCAAAAGAAGTTTTATTGAAAGTTGACCAGCCTGAGTCACAGCTTGAAATGTGGCACTGGAAGCACAAATAAATTCCTCTTTACCAAGTTTTATCTCCCAGTCACTCAGATGAGAGCATTTGTGATTCCCTGAAGCAGAAAATAGAGGCAAAAATAGAGCTGCTGGAATGAGGTTTCATTTCAAGAATCAAAACAAAACCCCGCCAGAAATCAATATGACTTTGCAATTTAACATGAAAGAAATATTTTGACAGAAAAAAAAAAAAAAGTAAATAAAAAGAGAATAAAGGTTTTCTAAGAGTTAGGCTCAAAAAGCATAGTCTCATAAAAGTCCAAACATTAAAGTGAAACCTGTTGGTCACTGTAATAGAGCATTTTTCAGTAAATATCTGGATTTTTTTCTCTAGTGCAAGGAAAGATACCGGTGGTTCATTTTCAGTGTTGTTATCAACTCAGAGTCGAAGCTTTGCAGAACAAACTGTGCCAGCAAAATGGGCATGATACTCCCTGGGGAGAGAAATTAAATAAGTATTGATAGAGCATTTTAATACGGTGAGTTGAAATATTTTAAGTACAAGACAATATAGTTGATAAAAAACTGTATAATGTTTGTTCTTCATACAGCAAGACATGTAAAGTGCCAGGAAGAATCCAAGAAGACATATTCTACCCATTAACTAAACACTTACTAGCAATACTGAGCCTGCTAATGAGACAGGCTCACTTCAGCACTGAAGCAAATTTGACTGTTGAATTTAATAATGAGGCTATTATGTTCCACAAATTGGCACATGCGCATCGAGATTGTTTTTAATTTTTCATTTTTCGTGTCTGCTTCTCATTAAACTCAAAGCACTAAATTGAAGTGAATTTGTCTGCAGACTTAATTTCTTAACAGGACCGAAAGCTGCAAGTCATTTCCATTAGAAGACAGCTAAAGTGCTAGCAGAGACCATGAAAGAATACATGCAGAAAACACAGCCTGAATCATATTATACTGCAGAATTTTATTACAGGCACAAAAGGGACTGCTGCTAGTTGTCTGAGCTGGAGATTCAAGTGCAAGGGCCAGAGATAGTCCTCTGTCACCCAAGACTCATTAGGACTATTCAGAGAGTTGCTTTAGGATATCAATAAGATCTAAGAAGGTGTCCACATAACACTCATGCTTTATGTAACATGCCTTGAAACACGAACAAAAATCCAAACCTTGCACATTTTTCTGGCTCTATAATTAAAGGAAAATGGTTTTGATCACCAGAAATATTATCATTCAGCTCTGAGCTTTTCTCTGGTATCATGGAGGAGAGGCTTGTTTATGGTTTTATCAGATGCTAGGGAATCTTATTACTTCTACACTCCATGTATTTTTGCTGGAGAACACTTGTAAGTCAAAAAGCATCTTCCTACCCTTCTCCTCAGAGAGAGCAGCAAGTTCTAAAAGCAGCAGGTTCTATTTGAGACCTGAAGCATGCAGCATTTTACCGAACACCTGATTTTTCCAAGTTGTTGTTGTTATCTCTTCCAATCCTGCAACAAGTCCCCAAGCTTGTAAACATTTGTCATTAGAGCTCAGGAGCTTTCTATTTAATAAAGCTTCTCTGCTTATTTAATAAAGCCTGTTCTATTAAATGATTTGCCCGTGTTTACATGTGCATAATGAGGAATCTGGCAGAAAACCAAACAAGTTTGGAGCCTTGAGATGCTGGCTGCTGATCCCATTAATAACTACAAAATGCATAATGAATCATTAAGTAACTCACTTCATCACTTTGCTTCCCGGTCACAGCAGTGCACAAAAAGCCACCCACGGAGGTCACAAAGGACCTGTTGACTTCACCAGCCCCAGCGCAGCCCTCAAAGCAAATTTCTGAAATGCCAGGACGGGAGCAATCTCCATTTCAGTGTCTGAACACCTCAGTAGCATTGACGTGCTTAGGGGAGGAGGACATTTATGCAGGGAATGTGTTTTGCACAACTAAACAATGAAGAAGTATGGTGAGCTTTCCTTAGAAGATACCTGGAAAGAGTTTCATGATTCCTACTAATTAATAATGATGTTCTTTTCCCTGCACTGTTAGAAGATAAGCAAGCTTGAGGGAAAATCAGTCTGCTTGTGCCAGATCTGGATTCCCTGCATATTTCCCGTGGTCCTATCACTTGTTTAGGACGGCTGCATGGTGCTGAGTAAAAGAACCTATTACAGGTACAGGATCAGGTGCACAGTTCAGAGAATTACAGGAATTCAGAGACATAGCTTCATCTGACCTACAGGCCCGAAAATAACCTCGTTTTCAAAAATACAGACTCACACGCATCTGAACAGATGTAAGCACAAGGTTAACAAAAGAAAGTCACATTTCGAAGAAAATATGCTGTTTGGACATCATCTCGTCAAAAATAAAACCCCTTAATTAAACGAAAATGCATCCAATCATGCTTTATTATGGACTTTCAGAGTGAATCTCTGCAAACAATGCCAAACAATACAGAGAAATACACTGGTTTAAGACGGGAAAATGTGCACATACTAACATCTTCCTACAAATATTTCGTGTTCAGCCAGTGGTCGCCTCTATTATTTTTCCTGTTTTATTTTTTTGAAGGAACCCAGCAATTCTTTGGAAAGGATTTGTTTTGCAGCTGATATCCTGCCCTTTTCCTCTTCATTTTAATATGATTGTGAAATTTGTCACTTGAGTCTGTCTGAGAGACTCTTCTAGGACGCCAGTTAAAGACTAAGGAGAAGAAAGATGTAGGTAAATTTATTTTAATACATTTTCAATCCCTAAAATCTCTGGGCTCCAAAAGATTATAGAATCAGAGCTCCAGGATTGTTCCTGTCTGCTCAGTACCACTTGTGCCCCTGGAGTGTGCTGCACTGAGGACAGGAGCAGGAGAAGGGACAGGAGTGGTGGGGAACGATTGCATGCGACACCAACACTTCTCTCCAGCCAGCCCCTGCCAGCTCACCATTGAACTTCTTCATCAGTGAAATGAGCAAAAAGCAGTCTGAATAATGAGTAAGAAATAACTGCCATTCAGGCACATGCCAACAACAGGAAAGGTTCACTGATTTTAATGGTTAGTTTGGTTAGATTATTAAAAAAAAAAAAAAAAATCCCTTCTGAAATCCCATTTGATTAAATAATTCTGATAGAAAATGTGCAAAATGAGCTTCTTACTGAAAAACAAAAAATTCCAAAAACATTGTTGGAAAACCACAAGATGCTGCTAGTAGAAACTAAGTGGTGTAAGTGAGCTTTTGCCTGTTGAAGATTAAGATTAGAGGTTCTTGTTCAGTGCTGGGAAAGCACTGCTTTAGTGTCTGTGGAGAGAGAAAGACAAGTTTATTTGCACAGGAGTAAGCTCTGTAAAAAGATATAAATTTCTACGGAAAGGACCAGGCAAAAACTGAGGCTTTAATAACAACGTGTCTACTTGCTGTAGAGCTGAAAGAGCAATGAGTTTGCTCTGTGGCTATTGAGAGCTGCTGATTTGAAACTCACAGAAAGAAAAGCAGCTTCATTCCCAGCCTCTTGGCAAACAGCAGAGCAATGTTCATAGGTAGGATTTAAGGGCAAATTGGGCCCCTTGGCCCATGCTTTCTCCTCCAAGGGTGCTTCCAAGGGGCAGAGCCACCCATGGGTGCATCGCAGTGGTGGGGAACATCCCAGGCTGCTCAGTAATGACCAGGCAGGCAGATCTTCATGCATTTCTGCCACAGGCAATTCAACAATCCAGCAACAGATGGGCCTGTAATTACAGCCCATTTGAGAGATTTTTAATGCACTGATTTGAAAGCCATTGATTTTTCTTCCTTGTAAGGAGAATAACAAAGAAGTGAAAACACCTCAACCTCTCTGCCATTCCTGCTGCCTGGATTTTCACAGCATATTCTGAAGGCAAAGTGAAAACATTCGGCTTCAGCCAGCCAAACTGTGAATGTAATTGAATGGAGAAACTGTCTTCCAGTCAGAAGTGGAGCTGAAGCATGTGAGCCTTAAAATGTTAAAGCTGAGTGCAAACCAATCATAAGAAAGAAAGAAAGAAAGAAAGAAAGAAAGAAAGAAAGAAAGAAAGAAAGAAAGAAAGAAAGAAAGAAAGAAAGAAAGAAAGAAAGAAAGAAAGAAAGAAAGAAAGAAAGAAAGAAAAACTCCCTGCTATATGTGGAGCTCCTGTGAGAAGCAAAGATGGGAAAACCAAACCCATGGCCATGGCCTCAGCAAGGCTGGGGCTCAGAAGTTAGAGGTTATCTGTAGATGGTGTAGGCTGAAGCTTTGAGCAGCAAATGGCAGAAGATGAATCCATCTATTTCTATGGTAACATGAATAACTAAGGACTAAACTACAGCCCAAATCTTGCCTGGATTTGAAAACTCCAAGGGGTGAGAGACCACTCTCATCCCACAAGCTCCATGGTCTTCTTTCAGGGTAGTACTAGAGCTCTTACCCCATACAGTTCCTCTTCCTCAAAGCTGGCAATGTTAAAATAAATAAATAAAAAGCTAAAAATCCTCAGAGGAAAACATGCTGTAACCTTCAGGATGAGGCTGGAATTGAGACTCAGGACTCAATTTATGTTGTCCCTATTGCAGCATCGCTGTTCCAGGCCCTGGGGAGTCTTGAGGGGATGAGGAATGGGTGAGAAACAGCCCAACAGGCCATGAACATACTTCTCTCTTCACCATGAAACACCTGGTTTAATACAGTCAATTTTTAGTGAACTTCCATCTAGTTCAGTCCTGGACCCAGGTCTAACACTGAGATGACTTATGCACTGATAATGTTTCCCTTGCCAGCGATCAGTCTCTGTTCCTCGCTGCCAGGTTCAACGGGAGAGGCTGCTGACATGAGCTCCCCAGGAGTTCTTCCTTCTCAAAATATTGATCACAATTTATCCTTTCTGCTTCAACTGAATTTTGACAAGCCAGCTCCAAAAGCACGGGAGGAGCTTCCCATGCAGCCTGTCTCTGCAGCTCCCTTGGAGCTGTTGCTTCTGCCATGTTACACAGAGACATTGTTTTAAAACGCATTACTACCATTTGTCAGCACTTCCTTCATCAATCAAGATTACAGAAGGAAAACCACTGCTAAGGGGTCGTGTTATGACACTGAACTTTGGTGTGTGACAATGAATGGTTAAGTAAGTAGACTGGTATCCAAATTATGGCTATTTGAGAGGTGTTTTTACAGAGTAGAACAAAACAGAATAATGTGGTTTGAGGAGTTTGGCTCAATGCTAGATCTCTCCCCTTTCATAACCCCAACCTAAAATACTAAAGGTATGCAGACTATGCAACTATAAAGCATTACACTTAGCAGAACGGATGGCCCAGTAGATGGAACAAAACAGAGACTTGTGCTCTATCAGCGTTGGGTGTTCTTCCTCCCACACAGCTCCTCTGCCTCCTTCTCCAACCCACACCCCAGGTCCGAGCCATCGTCCTTCCTGAGCACCCCTGGAGGTCTGTGGGGGCTTCATCTGGGGCAGCCCAGCCCTGCACGTGCCCACGTTGATGTGCCAGCAGTTATTTTTCCTCCCATGTTTATTCTATGTCTGGCATAGCTGATCTTTGGTCTCTGACCAGGGACATTAGCCATTAAAAGCATGGCAACAGGTAGCGTTCTCAGATAGCCTTTGTGTTGCCTTCATTCAGCCCAGAAACAGAGCGCTGCTGTTGACTCAAGTGGGTAAAGAATTCGACAAGCCTCGAGAGCTTTTCAGAAAGCTGTCTCTGTCACAGCACAGATCCCGGTAAGAATACTTTTGGCAAGGTGTAGAAGACTGCTGTTTCTTCAGGGAAAGTTAGTGACTTTCATGTTTTCTCAGCAACTTTTTTTTTTTCTGTACCACAAATGATAATAAAATACTAATAAAATATGAGGGAAATTGGTTAAATTAGCCCTATTTTGATTCAAGCTGATATTCACAGTGGGGCTATTGTATCACATTTTGCTTGGCGTGTTTTCAAAGAAGGTAATCAAAATCTCCTCTCCTCTTCTGTTTATCATCCCAACTCTATTTTTATCAGATGACTCTCCCCATTGTCATGGCAAGAGCAGACTGGAGTCTTAGTTCAATTTAGCAATACATGACCATAAATACATCAGCAGATTGAATTAGAAAGTGACATGCCAAAAGCAGCTTTCTCCTCTCTTTTTTGCATTCACACATCTGACTCAATCACAGATCTCTAATTGAAAAGCCTCAGCAGTGGATTAAGATCATATACATTATTACGAAGCACGACGCCACGTGCATGCTGATGATAGCAGGAGCGGCTGGCAGGGGCTCGCCTGGCCACACAGCCACCGCTCAGACCCCCCCAGTGCATCCACAGGGACAAGTTGGGCCCCGGGCGACACTGACAGGGGTGTCTGTCCGTCTGTCTGTCTGTCTGCACGCGTAGTGGTGCCTGCACGTGTAGGAACGGAGGGATGGTGCGGGATGGGGGGGGGGGGCAGCTGCATAAGACTCGCATTCACTTGTTGCATTCGAAGGGCAAAATATTTCAGCAGAAGCCCAGCGAAGTCAGCGGGAGTTTGGGAGGAGTAAATCAAACACCAGGCTTAGCCTGACAACGTGCGTATCGAGCCCGCATCTCCCAGCTGGCAGTCGCAGGGCCTGAGCCACAGCCTGGAGGTGTAAAACGGCCCCCCCGGGGGCCTCGGCTCTCTTTCCATGCAGAGGGCAGGACTGGATCCCCCCTCACTCGGTCTTCCTCCCTGCCCAGGGCTCAGGACCAGGGGTGCGAGGTGTCTGTGATGACCCCCCCCTTACCCCGAAGGAGCCCCCCCATCGGGTGCTGCACTTTAGGGGGAGCAGCAGTGGGTGCCGCGTGCTCTAGGTGGGGGGCTCGCCCCAAATGAGCCTTTAAATGGACTTTTTGGGGTTGGAGGAGGGCTGAACCTGGGGGGCTCTTGCCCTGCCCCTGTCCTTTCTCCTTGGGCACGCAGCGGGTGCCCCCAGCCCCCCCTGGGGGACGAGGAGCCCCCACCCGTGCCAGGGGGCTGCCGCCTCCTGGGGGGCCGGGGCAGAGCAGCGGCACCACGGGGGGGGGCTCAGAGCCGGGTAGGGGCGTCCCTGAGCTCGGGGAGGGGGCCACGGGCATGCAGGGAGGGGGCAGAGCATCCCGGCAGCGGGCTGCCTCCTCCAGCACCGACGGCTCCCCACCTCCAGCCCAACTTTCTACACCGGGGGCGGCCCCAGGTTGTGTCCCCCCCCCCCCCCCTCCCTCCACCACCCTCGGGCTGTGCCACCCTCCCCCGTCTCTGCTCCATCCCACCCCTTCCACCCCCTCTTTCGGCTCCCCCCTTCGCCTCCCCCCCCCCGGCCGGGAGCCCCGTCCCTCCTCCCCGGGGGGGCGGCCCCGCTCCCCGCCCGCCGCCGGAGGGAAGCGGCGGAGCCCGGGGGGCGCTCCCGGCTCGGGGGGCGGCCCGGGCGGCTGCAGCCGGAGCACCGGGGCTGCTCATGCCTCCAGCAGCCGGAGAGCAGTCCCTGGAGCCGCAGGTAAGCATTGCCACGGGGAGAAGGGAGCAGCCAGAGGGGCCGGGGGGGGGGGGGGGCTAAGGGGCTGGGAGAGTGGGGGGAGAGGCAGGGAGGGCTGGGGACGGGGCAGGGGGGGGGCTTGGCAAAACGCACCCCGCTTTTTGAGGGCTCCTCCGCTCTCTGGGATGAACGAGGCTGTGGAGAGCTCGGTCCCGTTTGCAGGTCCCTCGGAGCAAGCAGCAAGCCCCCCTCTGCCCCCCTCTGCCCCCCTCTGCCCCCCTTTGCCCCCCTCTGCCCCCCTCTGCCCCCCTCTGCCCCCCTTTGCCCCCCTCTGCCCCCCTTTGCCCCTCTCTGCTCTCCGCACCCGGCTCTGGCTGCTGGAGAGCCGAGAGGTCCCGGCCGGCTGGAGGGATGGGGGAGAGGAGCCGCTGGCCGAGCGGAGGATGCGATGCTTAGGGCAGGACATCCCTTAGGATGGCTTGAAAGGGAGGAGAAAGGCACCTGCGGGAGGGATGCGCAGGGACACGCCACCTGAGCAAAAGTCCCCCACAGGGACTCCAGGAGGTGGCAGAGCCCCGGGTGCTCTCCCACCCAGCACAGGGTGGGATGGGGGCACAGAAAGCCACGGGGAGCTGGGGCTGAGGGCATGAGGCTCCTCTGGGATAAAACACGAGAGAGAATCACAGGAGGTCGGATGTGCTCCAGGCTGGTCAACAAGAGGTGGGTGGTCAAGGTCAAAGTGGAGCCCTGGGAGTCACCATCGGCACTGAGTGTCCTGGTGCCTCGCTGCCTTCCCGCAGCTCCCAGCATCCGCAGTCCCATGCACAGCTCCTTCCCACCATGCCCAGACCCTTGTGCAGAAGAGCGAGGGAAGAACACCCCAGCTCAGGTGTTTTGACCTTGCACACTTGTGTTGGGGTAAACTAGAGACTTTTTATGATTCTGGAGGGGAGGAGACATGAGGGTCGCAGCAGGCAGCCTGTATGTAGGGTGCCAGGATCAGCCTGTTAGTGCTCGTGTTGGGAACTTTGGCTGCTGGGGGCCAGGGCTCGGTGGTGAGAGCAGATCTGCACTGGGAGCGCTCACCAGGGACATTGCACGTGGGGGTGGCACTGTGTGGGACAGGTCTCCCTGCAGCTCCTCTCCTGGACCTGCTCCACTTTGTGCAGTGAGAGGAGCTACTGCTGAGCTCCGTCTGACCCGGGGCTCTCTCCTGGAGGAGGTACCTGAGCCGAAGGCATCTTTGGTCATTTCATCTTTCCCTCAGCCTGGGAGCAGACACAGCCAGTGGTTAATTGCTCCTCAATTGCACTGGCTTTGAATCTGGCACGTCCCTGAAATCAGTTCAGTTTCAATGGATTGCAGAGGAGAGAGGAAGAGAAGAGAAATGTTTTGGTAACAAGCCCTGGTTGCACCAGTACGCCAGCGCAGCAGTTGGAGTTTAGCCCCAAACACACCTGCCCAGGTGCGAACACGGCGGGGTTGGGCTGCACACCCTCCTCTGGCTCAAGTTGCTAAAAACTACTGATTTGGGAGCAAAACTGGGAGCATGTGACTTGCACGACTGCTCGTGTGAGAGGACCTGCTCAGCCAAAGTGAGTAATCTCCGAGCATAACAGAGCCTGAAATTTGCACGGGGAAAATAGTATTTAGCAAATATTTGGCAAAAGCAAGAGTGCTTTACGGGCTGGTTGTTTGCAAACTAAAAATAGGATCAAGTCATCAGGTAACAGAACCACGGAGTGCTCTAGGATATGCTGGGCTGGGCTGAGCAGCAGTAAGAAAGTGACACTGACTGGAAAATATAGTTCCTAGAGATATTGATAGTGCTAAAAGTGGCAAGACATTATTCAATTTTGACTTCAGTTCATCAGTGCTTAGTACCGATGCAGCTAGTCAAAACAGAAAACTAATTTAGTGCAAGAAATTTGTTTTGATATGTCTCCTGTAGAGAAAAATCAATCACTCCAGGGCTGTGGGTTTTTTGTTTGGTTGGTTTTGGGTGAAATGCACACCCTGAGAAATACCAAATGACAGAATTTAAGGAGGAAGGAGTTCCTATCTGAACTGAATCCTTTTGCTTTTTCCTAGGAGGTGGAATGGGGGGGGCGGAGGAGGAGGAGGTAACACACCAAAGATTTTGTATATGAAATAAGATTTCTGTGCCATCTTCAAGATGCTGCTTTTGTGCAAGAACATTATTGTAACTGTAAGAAGTTGAAGGAGGTCTTGGCATGATGCTGCATTTGCCTCCTCCTCACGCAGAGCCCTGCCTGGGTGTTTGTGCTATTTTGGAGCTGCTCTGCCAGGTCACACCAACTTTCACACCACCACCTCCCTCCTGTCCCGCTTCCACCAGCAGCTCCTTCCCTCCTGCTGCAGCAACCCTGGGCTCTGTCTGCTCCACTGCTGCAAATGCAAAGCCCGAGGCTCCCCTGCTTGCATCCAAGAAAGCAGGCAATGAACATTTATCCCCCAAAGGGCAGATTCATTAAGGACCAGTACAGCTTTTTTTCCTCTTTGTTAGAGCAAATAGCTCCACTATCACCTCACAGTCCCCTCTGTGGGACAGGGGAAAGCCGTGAAGTTCTGCTGCTGTTGGATACTTCTTGGGTACTTACCCAGTTGTGTTTCTACCCATTACTACCAAGGCCATGTATTTTAAAAGCAGATCTGTCTGGATTATCATTTTATATATTCCCGTTAGTTATTCTCTACCTGAAAGCCGTAATCTGCCTTTCTGTTGTGGTAATTCTCTTCACAGCAATTATGTTTGATGCTGCATTAGAGAGAGTTATGATTCCAGTGGTAAATAGGCAGCAAGATCAAATCTTGACTCACAAAATTAGGTTTCTTTATGTAATTACTTCTTGATCTTAGCTATATCCAGCTTTGAGTCAGATACAACACACTTCATAGAGTTATTTTTGCTTTGCTATTGAAACCACAGCCAGGAGGAATTTCTACCTTGATCCGCCTGGCCAGTTTTCAGGTTTGTTCTTCCTTGTGCTATGATGGTCCTTCAGTCACTAATGGGCTGCTGTGTGCTATTAGATGGATACCTGCTCTTGTGCCCAGCCAAAGCATGTTTGTTTAGGACACCTGCTAGAGAGGTTTTCACAAAGGCTAAATACCTTTTTTCCAGGCAACATGGTTTGTACCATAACATCGCTGCTATTTCTTCTTTCTCTCTTTTCCTGAACATGGACACAGGCAGTCAGCATTGTCCAGCTGCAGAGGATGCTTTTTTTTTTTTTCCTTCTTTTTTTTTTTTCAGGGTACTGCTCTGTAAATCAGAGGTTGGAATTATAGCAGTGATAACTCTGGATCTATGGTGTTTTTGTTTTTTTTTTTGCTCTGTTCTTTTTGGTTCATATGCTTTAAGCATAAAGCACATAATTTATGAAGTGTTCCAGTAGAATATCTTGGAGATCAAACACCAAAAGGGAAAAAAAATCTGGATGAGAAGTTCCCTAGAGTTGTTTTATTTTATTTTTTCTTTTTTATTTATCTGTTAATAAAGAATACCAAAACAAGATATCATTATATCATTCAGCATGCCTTAATTATATTTAGTCACCTTTCGTAGAGGTTCATGGCCATTGACTGCTGTAGTGGCAATATAAGTTCAGACAAAATTGCGCTGGTAAGTGGCAAGCTGTCAGCTACACAGGGGTGGAAATCACCTCTGCTCATCAAAGACAGCCAGTAAAATGTGCTTTTGTGGCTGTTCAGGTTTTGTTGTTGTTGTTGTTGCTGCCATGCTCTGATAAACCCCAGAGTATCTGTGGCTACAAGGTAAAGGCAACATGGTTTAAAAGGCTTAGTGGAGAAAGCTCTGACATGGTCTCAGTTTTCATGTCTGGATGACACTTACCACATCACAACCCCTGCCAGTGTATGGGAAACATTCACACGATGTCAGCTCCTTGCCAGCAATGCCAACCCGAGGGCTGTCAGCAGCTGAGGAGATCAAAGACTGCATGAGAGCCGTGGCAAATGTACTTCTTTATGAATCCACCCGCTCTTGAAAAGTGCAAAATTCTACCTTTACTTGAGAATAAAGCTTAATGTTCACACTAAACAAAGAGAAAAAAAGGCAAAATAATGAAGAAATAGACTGACATATTGTTGAGGTCCCTTTGGGGACAGCACAGCAGCAGCAGGATATCATCCCAGCTGCTGTTGGAGGAGGCTGGGAAAACTGCCCCCCCCCGTATGGAAGGTCTGCAAAGGTCCTTCCAGCAAATCCTTCTGGTGAATCAGGGTTGCCAGCACTGGATGGCTGGAAGAGCCTGAGGTCCTTGGCATGCAGGGATTTTGCTCATTAGGTTATGTTTGGGGTGAGAAGCAATTGGAGGGCATTGAACAAAGGAAGTCCTCGTCCTCACCGCCCCTGTTAAGGCTTAAAATCTGAATGTGGTGGAAGGTGCAACAGGCTTGAAGAAGTTGCTGTGCAATTTCTCTAGTCAACTCTTTTCAATGATATCTACTGTGGGGAAAAGGAAATAACTTCAGAAGAAACACATCCATCCTCATTTTTTAACAAGTGCTGGGATGAGAGCTGCAGAGCGCTGCAGTTCCTGACCTTCCCCATTGAATGGAGCACTGCTTCTCTTTACTGTCCTGCTACTTTTGCAGTCCCAGAACAAAAACATTGCTTTTTGGCCCAGACTGAATATTGCAGAGCTGGTCTGGGCCACTCTTGGGAAGAAGTGCCTTCCTAGTCTCAGCACCATACTCAGTTCCAAAAACACAGTTCCATGAATGTGAGCTTATAAACACCGATTGCCCCATCCCACCACACATTTCCTTTCTTCTTTAGTATCTTTAAAGATACTAGCTAACCAGCTGGGTCATACTGCATCTGACCTGCAGGAAAAGGCAATCACTCTTCCCAAGATCAAAACCCTGACAGCCCAGGAGGAGTACAGCGCTGCACTCCTCCCAGATAATCTGAGTTTTAATACAAATTCATATTTTAAAATTACTGTCAGAAAAGAACTTTAGAAGCCTGCTCTTTGGCCAGGACTGCAGTTTGCCTTTTCTTACATAATCCCCAAGTCCAGTCCTAGTTAATTCCCAAGGAGCGTGGTTTGAGCTGACCTCTCCCTGCAGTGTGCTATCAGGCAATGCAATGGCTCTTGCAGCACGCCCATGGCAGCAGCACCCAGACCCCAAACACCATGGTAGCTTATTTAGAACCTGCAGATCCTCCCCTCATTTCTCATCTCCATCGTTGAGCCAGCATTTGTTTGAGCTCTGGCAGCTCTCAGCTTTACTATCCAAGCCACCCTGGATTTCAGATTTCTCTGGTACATCTCCTCCTAGCCACGGAGTTACATGTGAGACACCTACTCCCCATCTGCACATTTCCAAATCAGAACAGCATATTTATGATTACTACTGGTAGCTGGAGGTACTTCTGCTCTCACCCACTGCAGTTTTTCTCACCCGAAGAGAAAGCACAATAACCAGCTCATGGAGGTGTTTTCTTTCTTCCTGGAAATAAATCTTTTTGTATGCTTACATGATACTGAATTTTGCTTTTGCTTAAAGACATAGGTGCAACGTGGGCTGGGTGTTTTTGCTATAATTTGGAATCCAGATTCAGGCCCACATCCTCCTTGAGCAGCTTCACCAGTGAACGCTGCCCAAACTTGGGAGAGATCTTGGGCCAGATTGGGATTGTGAATTTTTTTTACTACTCTTCTATCCTTTATGTTACTTTTTTTTTATAGCAAAAAGCTTTGACTCCTTTACAGCAGAAAGCTTTATAAACACCTACTTAGACCATGCTCAGACAAAGAACCAATAAATATCCTTGTGATTCAAGCATGCCACAGAAACAGAGCTTCGGAGATTTTCAAACCTTTTCAGGCTGTCTAACAAAAACTACATATTCCTTCACCGAATCAGTTCAGCTCTCTGTATCCTCAGAGGCTTCCCACTACATTTTGGCTTTCATGTGGAAGAAAGGTGTTTCTTAGATAAAAAGCACACTTCTGGGTGAGAGGAGAGGGATTCAGAAACACTAACAGAAACATAATCTTGAGAGACAGAAAAGAAACAGCTTGTTCCTTTCCATTGCGGAGTCTTCACATCTGTGTGCACATGGCCTGACCCGATGGAAAAGTGTTCTCAGAAGTGGTCGCTTCCATCTTGGCGTTCATTGATTTCTGTACAGGGTTTTGTCAGTTGTTACGGAGGGTTTTGTCTCCCCACCTACACAGCTGCCGATGTTCTCTGGGGGGTTTTCAATTGGTTCCGCCAGGCAGCAAGTGGCATTTGAATATATCAACTGAGACTGTTTCTATGTAAACAGGGAGACCTGTGAAACATTGCAGTGGAGCTTCGCATGCAAAAAGCCAGGAACTATCTTTGGATCTGGATTTTGAAAGCCCCCAGCACTTGTTCAGGAGCGAGACAGGGCTGAGTCAGTCCCTGCGCCTCTCCAGGCACCCTCGGCTAAGTGAGAGCAGAATCGCACCACTCTGGACTTTAAAGCTTTTGGCACTAACACCAGGGCTGTGCTTTCAGCCAGTTTTAGTTGTATGCACTGTGTGGTCTAAATCTTTCAAAATTATTTTCTAAATCATTTTCTATGTCAGTATTTAGAGAGAAAAAATAAGAGGGGAGGTGGGTTCTGGATTTGTGTGTTTTTTGCCCAAGTTGGGAAGCTGAGGATATTCCCCCTGTCCCTTGACTGCACATAAGAGGAACATGTGTATACAACAGGCTGCGAGACAGTCAAACAGCAAAGTTTGCTCACCAAGTGGCACAGGAGGCATGCGAGAATTTACCTTTCTCATCAGCAGAGGAAGGACTGGCCTCATTACCATCAGGCTTTGGACCCGAACAGCCCACATGCTAGGGCAGTCAGACTCCTTCGCTGCAGGAAAGCTTCTGTCTCTGCCTGTGAAGTGTGATGGCCATCACCTTCTTCACTTACATTTCCCGGTGGGATGCGTGCTGTGTTACTGCACAGAGCTCCTGAAAATTAAAGATACCATTAGCTATTGGGATGAGCACTCAGGATCTCTCATTGTGGGATTCCTTTGTTCAGGCCTTGATCTCATCACGTGTGCTAACTGCATAATTCAAACACAAATTCTGGCTACAGATAGAAAATTAAATGATGTGTAAAACTTAGTCTACTTTGAATTCACTTTTTCTGTCTCTTTTTCTTTTTCTTTTTTTTTCCTTTTTTTTCTTTTTTTCTTTTTCTTTTTAGGAACAAGATGCCTGTGAAGTTTAATGTCTCTTAGCCCTAGAAGAAAAACTGAGGAGTAAAAGTTATGGATCCTTTATACTTTCCCAGCACATTGAGTATGGACGCTAGTTCCAGTGACCTGAATTCCTCACTGCTGACAAATGTGACAGAGAATGGGACACTCTCAGAGCAGCCTCCATTCAAATACATCCACAAAGTCCTGATTCCCATCTTCTACATCCTTGTATGTGCAGTTGGACTCAGTGGCAACACATTGGTCATTTACGTGGTTTTGCGCTATGCCAAGATGAAGACCGTCACCAACATTTACATCTTGAATTTGGCCATTGCTGACGTCCTCTTCATGCTGGGCCTGCCCTTCCTGGCCACCCAGAATGCCATCTCCTACTGGCCCTTTGGCTCCTTCCTGTGCAGGCTGGTTATGACTGTAGATGGTATTAACCAATTCACTAGTATTTTTTGTTTGACTGTGATGAGCATGGACCGCTACCTGGCAGTAGTTCATCCCATTAAATCAACCAAGTGGAGACGTCCCAGGGTGGCCAAGCTCATCAGTATGACTGTCTGGACATTCTCGTTCCTGGTGGTGCTTCCAGTCTTCATCTTTTCAGATGTGCAGGAAGACTTTCACACCTGCAACATGAACTGGCCAGAGCCTGTCAACATCTGGTCGGCAGCATTCATCATTTACACGTCGGTCCTAGGGTTTTTTGGTCCTTTGTTGGTGATCTGTCTGTGCTACTTGCTGATTGTGATTAAAGTCAAATCTTCAGGGATCCGAGTTGGGTCTACAAGGCGCAGGAGATCAGAGAGGAAGGTGACCAGGATGGTGGTGATCATCGTGGTCGTCTTTGTGTTTTGCTGGCTCCCATTTTACATGATGAACATTGTCAATTTGATATTTATACTGCCAGAAGACCCTGTGCTGGTAGGGGTGTACTTCTTCGTGGTGGTCCTGTCCTATGCAAACAGCTGTGCCAACCCCATTCTTTATGGATTTCTTTCTGACAACTTCAAGCAGAGTTTTCAGAAAGTCCTTTGCCTCCGAAAGGGCAATGGTGTAGAGGATGGTGACCCCATTGAACACAGGCAAGAGAACAGCAGTCGCCTGCAGGAATCCATGTTAACCCAGAGAAATATTGAATTCAATGGACATATGCAGACTAGCAAGGTGTAAGGGAATGGTTTGGGACTGCAAAACACTTGTAGACCTGGAGAACTTGGGGACATAAAGGAGAGATGAAATCATAACAAAGCTAAAACCCGGAGGCCCACAAGCTCAAATAAATGTACATAGACTTCTCTTCACTCCCCTCCCTTTCCCAGCTAAAAGTGTTATGGGTTATACTGGGCTGCGTAAAGTTCTTACGGTGTTTTAGCTAAGGCAGTCAGACGTGTTACCACTTTCTGTACCCTAGAGAACTGATCTACTGGTACCCACTGCTGGCTTTGTACTTCTTCTCTGGTGATGCAAAACAACACAAATCCTGTTCTAACTACCTTGTTAAGCTGAGTTCATGGCTGCTTTGCACTGCTGGGATCAGCTCAAAACAGAAAACAGCTCAGATAATTTGGCTGGAAATGTCTTTGAAAGTCTTCAAGGGGATCTTTTGAAAGAAAAACACCATATTGTAATAGAGGTTCCATACAAAAATGTCACAGCACTGATCTTGAAATTATGTATAATCCATGGCTTTAGAGTGCTGTGAGGTCCATTTACACTGTTTTACTGTTATTGATCCATATAAGAATCTCAAAGTATTTGGGAATCTTTCAAACAGGAAGAAAGAATAAAAACAAAACTAGGAGAAAAATGCTGGAAGAATTCAATGTATTCATGATACGTTCACATTCTAAACCAAACTGCATATAAAATGTAATGTAACCACTTTATTATCATGTAAGTGACAATGATTGTGAAGTGCTGGAAAGGTGTTGTGTATATTTATTGGTTCTGAATGTAAGTATGGACTTGAATTTAAATTGTATTTTCAGAAATTAAAACAAGTTCAATCCCCTTCTGACTATCCATGTCATAGCTTCTCCAAGCAATGTCAGACACGTCACAAAAAAAAAAAAAAATCATCTGAGGCTTTAAAACTTACCTTATCATAGATGCAGTATAGTTCAGTGTGATAGGGCCAATATGGGGATCTGTGGGGCTCTGCAAGAGCATATAGCAGGACAGAGGGAGCAAGGAGCAATATCCAGACCTGACACCTGCCTTGAACCCCACCCAAAGCACTTGCATTGTAAAGTGAGGAATCTTCCTGTGCTGAAAGGATGAAAACAAATTACAGGCTTGTTTTAATCCAGACAGAAACTATTTATTCTCTTAAGAAATTGCTTTCTGCCACTGCAGTCACCCACACAGGTCAAACAGCCCTTCTGTAAGGAAAATTATTTGTATATAATAGAAAGCAGGGCAGCAGAGACAAAGGGGGGGCACGTCAGCTGCCCTTCCAACCCTTGGTGGCCTTCTGTAGCATCTCTAGGGGACATGGCTGGGCCCTGGCACCAGCAGTAAATATCAGCCTGACATTTGTACAAGTAAGGCAGATTATTCAAATATCTCTAAACAGAGCATGATGCTGACATGGTCCGCCTCTAAACTACAACCCAGAGAAGGGCAGGTGAGAGTGATTAGAGAAAGCAAAACTGTGCTGTGTCCAAAAACCCCAGCCTGGGCTGAGAGGTAGGAGGTACTACAGGGAGGTCCCCTGGTAGGACATAAGGCTGCTTTGATCTGTGCATAAGGAGAAGGCAGGCAAAGCAAAACGTGTTTTGCCCCATAGGATGACTCAGGGTGGGCAGCGGCTTTGCTCCCACCCCAGGGTGTCCCCTTTTGGCCGGCAGGGGAGAAGAGACTGCCTGTGTGCCCACCACCCCGAGGACTGGGCATAACAGGCAGGGCTATAGCCACAGCCTGATGCTGCTTGAGCGAAAACCTCTCAGATCTGAGGTCTGCTTACTCCTGATGTGACTTTTTAGCATGAGCTCCCAGGATGGGCTGACATTCGGGCTTCTCGCAGCAGCAGGCTGTAGCCCACCTTCCACATACCTGTGCTATACCATGGATCTTCATTCAAAACCACAGCACACCCAGGTCTACATTGACTAATTAAGTCATGCAACATCTATTATTTCCGGAATTATCAGGCTGTTCCAGGCATAAATCAATTCTCTTATCAGTTCTTGAGACACATGGAGAAATTAGTACAGGCCTTTATGTCATCTGTGCCAACTCCATCTGCCTCCAGTTGATTAGCCAGAAGTTCTTCTCCAGTGACAGAATTAGAAAACCCATTTCAGTTCACAGATCAGTTTGCAAGCAGCAGTAATAATTAATGCTCTCATGAAGGGAGGGTGCCCTGTGTACACAGCATTGCTTGCTTGCTCTGCAGAGTATACCCAGGCCATCCCTTCGTCCATCACCAGCCTCTGGAGCAGCTGAGCTTTTGAGCATAGGCAAAATTAACGGAGTGTGAAAAGCAAAGTGCTCACAATAGCAGCAAAGCTGAGCAAGGCTAGTGGCTCTTATCGGTTATATGCTGTGTTAAGACTTGCTATGGAAGTAGCAAGACATAGTCGTGACGTGGAGGAGTAGCCAGGGAAGGCAGCAGCAAAGAGCTGAAATGCCAGGCTGAGATGAGGAGCCGGACCCCAAGGCTGAGAGACTCTGCCTAAGTCACTTCACACCCTGTACATCAGCTCCTGGGTCTGTAAAGCTAGGAAAAATAGCACTGGTGGCTGTCATACAGCACTCAGGGCTGAAAGACAGCACTGAGTAAAGAACTTCTAATTTGCTGTCTCCTAACAACGTGTTTGGAGCTGCATAAAAAAAAAAAAAAAAAAAATCCAAGCTGGCAGCTGCTGTGTTGACCTGGCAGTCCTGGAGAGAGGCAAAGCCTGGGGACCAGAGGGAACAGAGGGAAGGGGGACATTGCTGCCCATGCTCTCCAATATTTTCCTAAGGTTGCCTGAAAGAGGGGCTGCTTGGGTATCTCACTCTTCATATTAAAGTGAAATCATTTTGCTTGGGGAATATGAAGAAATTCCTGGCAAACTTGAATCAAGTGCAACCAGCAGCAGTCCAGCAGAAACATTTGATGTGCTTGGGATCAACGGCACTGCTTACAAAATTTAAATGTGCTGGGAACAGCAGCCTCATACTTGGCCTTTTCTATTTTAAAATAAGCTTATAGATGGGACAGAGGCCAGGATACAGCCTGGAGAGGTGGTGAGCTGGGCACGGATCTGCCAGAAGGCTGCTTGGAACAGAGATGGAAGAATTTGGAGTCAGACAAAACCAGCTGCAGCCTCAGAGGGGTGATGTGGGGACAGCAGGAAGGTCGCAAACCCCAAATGCCCCTCCAGACATTTAATCCAAGGATCAGACATCCCTTATGGACATCGTTCAAACTGAGGCCTATTAGACCTGCAGGGGCTGTGTGAGTGCAACTTTGACACCAAAATAAAACATGTTGCCAGAATAAATCATGCACCTGCAGATTAAGCGATTTAAGAAGAAGCAAATGCAAGAATAACCTCCAAAACAAAAGAAAATAAAAAATTCCTCAGTGGATTAGGTAAGAACATGGAACAAGTGAAGAATACTCACAAGACCAACACTTGAGTGAAAATTGGCAGTGTAGAAGTATCAAAGATTTCTGGGTAACTTCTTATTTTTCTCCTCAGAGAAAAAGCTAATATTATTTCAAACCTCTCTGATCACAGGAGAGAGCTAAAGAGGTGCGATAAATGAAGATTCAGAGTTTTATTGCTCTGTCACATTAAGCTGGTGCTGTATCAGGTGATAGCAGTGTAACAATAATCTAGTGCATTAGGGATGCTCTGTTTTTCTTTCCATGATGATTTTATAACATGCTGGAAAGAAAAGCCAACAGCATTTCATGCCAAGACGCTTTATAAACATTAATATAGCGCTAACAAAAGCATCATCTTTTACCATAGAGGAAGAGTTTTAGTGCAAACTACAAGCACTTTGTGTACCCAGCGAAATTTCCCTGTTCTTTTCTCCGAATCCAAGGCAGATCAGCATGTATTGTGTGGAGTTACCGTGCTCTGATAATCTACCGTGCTCTTCAGGGTTATGCTGAAGGGATTGTCCTCAGTTTCCTCTGTTAAATCATTCTGGATAAAATAAACAAGTTTTGCATCAAACAAAATGAACCCAACAATTGCTCACTTATTTTTCTGGGTCCAAAGAAGCAGCTGTTGCTTGTGACGAAGCTCTCTGGGCTCTCTCCAGCTGTGAAGTCCTGCCCAAGCCCTGCTGGCCGGGCTTCTCGCATCCCCAGCTGGTTTCCCAGATGGCAGCACAGTCCCCTGGGGACACAGGAGCTCCAGCCACTGCCCCAGGCTGGCCCCAGAGCTCACCTGCATCGGGGCTGAACCAAAGTGGAGCAAATCAGAGTTGGTTTCAGTGTGCCACCAAATTTGCAGGCTATGTTGCAGGGCTATACCTAGCCTATCACATACTTTCTTCAATGGCCTATTTGATGCTCTGGCCACAAATGATGATCAGAAAGACATGAAGGATGTTGAAAAGCATGCTCTGGCTGCTGATCAAGTCAGTTATCCTCTTTCGCTTGATTTCAAAGGAAAATGGTTTCGGTAAAGCACCAAAAACTAACTCCTTGCAAGAATGGCACCAGAAAGTGGAAAATTTCAGAAGTGCCTGAATTTCTTTCTGATTCCTCTCAGGACTTACAGCAAGGGAGTAGGACTGGTATTCTATTAATTTACAATAAAATAATACGTTTTAGAAATGTGTGCAGCATTTACCAACGAAATTGAAAGAGCCTTTCCATTAGGGTAATGACTGATTTGTTTTCTAATTTAAAAAGAATCAAAACTAATTTTATTTACTAAGCAGACAGTAATGGTCACGCTCCAGTGAATGAATAAATGTGCATTTCAGCAGGAATACTTGCTTTGCAAATGCATTTAATTTAATGCAATGTATTCCCAATAAAACATCAGAACTAATGAGGAAGGGATGACTCTGTCCTGTCATGCACTCTGTGAAGAAAAGACAGGCTTGTGTTTATGTCCTGCATGGCTGGGAAATTTGGAAGTCCCAGTACAATGTGCTTTTGTACTATGGAGTTTGCATCTGTTTTGTTGAAGTCTTGCAGGAATAGTTGCTATTTTTTTGAAAATGAAAAGTTTTGGTACATTGATTTTATGTCTCTGTGACATAAGTCTCTTTTCCCTTATTCAGGTGGGGTTTCAACTCGTAAAAGCTGTGCTAGATGGACAATCAGGCGGCTCTCGTCGACAATGCATCTCCAGAAATCGTGCAGCTTGTTCTGGGCATCGTGAGCCTGCTTGTCGTTATCCTCTCCAGAGGGACCACTTCAAAAGAAAATTGGGTTTTGGTGTGGCTCTCTTAGGGCAAGGAGGACTGAATAACCACCCACCCGACTCGTTAGCACGCCATCCATCCGCACTGCGGCTGCAGTGACACCAAGTCAGGCTGGGCAATACCCCCTGCAACCTGGGCAAGTGCTCAGTGTCACAGACACCAGGTGTGAGCGATGCTCGGTGGCTGTGATATCAGTTAGGCAAACGGCACGAGTCAGATCACTTCTGCCAGCTTTTAGGGGTTATATATGAGTGTGCGATATAGACTAGAAATAATATTCTCACTTCAAGGGGAAAATGCGGGTGATTTGTACACAGCGGCAGAAGAGGAGGAATGAAATCTGGGTAAGGCCTTGGGAAATCACATCGCTAAGCACTTGAAGGAGCATTTCAGCATACAGCATGAAGTGGGGTCTTTGACATCCTGAATGCAGATACGGGAACGAGGCCCCACTGCGTTAGTGTTCCTGTAGCCAGCTGGGCTCGCCCTTGATGTGCGCCGTGTCTTATCTGTCGCGCTGCCGTGTTTGATCGCACTCAGCCCCGTCTGCAATTTCCCTCCCTGTCTCCGTGCCACGGGCACATTTCCTGCCCTCCAGGCAGACCTACGTGAGCAGGGTGCTGCTGCGCTTCCCGTGGGGGGCAATTTGTTCCGAACTCCTCAAAAGCGCCGCACATCTGTCTGAATTCATTTTTAAAAGAGAAATGAATCCTTTTCCCCAGTTCTGCAAATCACCAGTATAGCCAGGCACACAGCCTGGCTTTATAAGAGGTTTTGCATCCAGCAAAGGCAGGTCTTACTCTTCAGCAGCCTTTTTGGGGGTTTGCTACCATCCAGGCTGTTGGAGTAAGATAACCTTCACCAGCAGGGCAACCGTGCCAGAGACCTTCAGTGGATGAGTTATAAACCAGCCTCTGCCAGGTTGTACTGATGACTAATCTCAAAGCACAACCCGGGGAAGGATTCTGCCAGTGCTTTCTAACCAGCCGTGTTTCATCTAAATAGCATCGACTGATTTTATTCTCTGCTGGTTGCTAATGACTGGCAAATAAATGACTGCACTGTGAAAATACAGAAAGAATTACGAAGTGGCAGTTTGATCTATGAGAAATAAGTTGTCTCTGTTGCTAAAATAACATAAAACAGGCAGGGAACCATTTTTTGCCAAATATTCTTAATATACATTAAAATTAGGCATGCTTCTAATTCACATTAGAGCAGAGCCTCTGGCTAAGCAAACTAAGCATGCCTGGAAAACGTGGGGCTATTCCTTATCACAGGAGGCCAAAGCAACTGGGTCAAAATGCGCCTTCTCTTGCCTTTGAGACAATACAGAATATCTCTGCTCAAGCCAACAGTCCTCGGGGTGTCACTGGAAGCAAAGAGTGCCCAGCATCAATGACCATCATCACATCTCCTGGTCTTCAGGGAACTTTGTCCTCCCCTCTACTTTGGACAAGTCCTAATTTTCAAAAAGAGCATCCATACCATCTTCCTCGGTGTGACACAACTGTTGGTACTGGGACAACTCTGGAACTGCTGGTGCTGTAAGCCCAAATTTTTTGTACTGAGCTGGAGGAGTTGCAATACTGTAAAACAAGATCTGTGATGGTTTGTGCCCCAACATCCAGAGTTTTGCTGGCTGCCTAATGCACTTCCTCTCCTTGAAGAGATAAAAGATAGATGAAGAAAGTCTAAGCTGAAAGGGCTGAGTTTTGCTCTGGCTGGACCACAGGGCAGGGCTCATGGCAGCTACGGAGGCAGCTGCAAACAGCAGGAGTTCTGGTGTGCATTCACCAAAGAGCAAAATTGATCTTACAGTGCAGCCCAGGTGCAGGAGTATGAGGTTTTCTTTATGTGGCACGCTTTCTTTATGTGGCACATTATCTTTGAGGGATCAGGATCATGCTGGGGAGGATAAGGAGCAGAGATCAGCTTGGCCCCAGCCTTGCTCTGGTGCCCTTCAACAAGTTCCACCAGCTGCGTCGTCCCCAGTTGTGCCGTTGAGATGACAGTCAGCAAAATAGAAGCTGACTGCTGATAATGATGTCAAAAAGCTGCAAATATCAAACAACCAGCATAGCAAGGCTGAAGCCAGGGGCATCCTCAGTGCCTTGGTCCCAGAGCAGGGGCTGGGAGCAGGGGCTGGGAGGCCTCCTCGGGGCTGAGCTCTCCTGCTGCCCCAAAACCAATGCCCTCAGGCATTTGGGGCGAGGGCCAGAGGTGCTGGACATGATCAACGACTGCCTCCTTTCCCTTGGCAGCCTGGTGACAGTGAAAAAATGCTACCAGCAATTAGGCCATCCCTTTAATGAATTAAACCATTAAGCAAACAATTAAGAGAGGGAAGCGTGATTTGAGGGGTGCAAGATGACTGAGGCAGGGAGAGACGTCTCTGGCTGGGGACTTCTGCCAGCTGATGCTTCTGATCGAAACAATTATGCACGAGGCAACCAGGGACAGAAGAGATGGCAAAAGTAAAGGGACGGCAGAAGAGCAGGGCCACGTCTGGAATGATGGATGAATTGGGAAGTGTTTTCTGGGATAAAAGGGTGACATTTGAAGACATTTTCAACTGCTGAAATGAGGTAAGAAGTGCTTTCGGATCCAGCTACAATCCAGTGTAATACTGCGATGAAACCTGGCTTTACACGTTTCCATCTTTCCCCATAAACTGTTTTCCAGCCAGATGGAAACTTGAGAGGACTTTGACCTAATCTATCCATTTTCTGAATTGGATGACAAGGGTCAGGACCCCTTCTATAAGCTCAGTCATTGGAGATGTCTCTAAACATTCAAGTTTGGAGCAGCCAGGTAAGCTAACAGCCAGGCTTCCGCACTACCTGCCAAAGCAAGCTTCCAAAGGCTGCCTAGTTAGTGACAGAAATGGATTATTAATTTTGCTTTTCTCCCACAATTACAGAACAAAAGAGAGCATATTTCTTTTCCTTGCCACTGTTAGCCGTTTCCAGCTGAGCTGCAGCATTGAAGTGCCCCCGTCCAGCCCCAAAGGCATTTATATGCAGCCGCTGTTCTGTTCAGCCTTTTGCTCCACGGCGAGCAAGATTTATGCTCTGAAGGATGACGAGAAGGGGCATATTATTAATCATGAAATCCATCATCTATCCTGAGAACCTGATGGAGGAGGACCCACCGGGATGCTTACGCTGTATTCTCCAACTGCAGAGGTTGCTCCCAGGATGAGCCTTACCCAGCTGGCAAAGAGCTGGCACACGAAGTGTCTGCGTGCCCTAAGCACACCCGCCACATGCAATGGCACAAGGATGAGGCTGACCCGTGGGGACTCAACCCCACAGCCCCTGTCCCACCTCACCTTCCTGCTTCGCCTTGCCAGTGGGGTGATTCCGCTCCCTGTTGCCATAGTGGCTTGGATGAGCCCTCCCTGAGCCATTTCAGTCCAAACCAGGCCAGTTAGCCAAGACTTCTTATTGAAACGCTCATCTGGGCTCAAACGGGCTCGTGGTTTTTGCACAGCTTTTTTCTTGCTCTTTCCTCGCAGCGTTTAGCAATTGATAAATCAGTGCTATCACAGCTCTTGCGTTACACGGTAATGGTGATGGATAGCCACTCTCTCCTCTGCCCCCCTTCTTGTTTGCTTTATTTTTGGTTTCTTTTAGAGCCAGTTTCTGAATATTTTCTTATTTTCTCTCCCTTTTGATCACATGCTAGAGTTAGGCTGAATGATCAAAAGTGGTGCAGTCAGTGCATGGCAAATTAAGCTCTGTCCTCGGGTTATATCCATGCAAATCAAGAGCAGCAGGAAAACTGTCTTGGACTTTCAAGAGGGTGGCTGAAAGGAGAGTTGGCCCTGAGGTCAGTGAAGGTGAGTCAACCACAGGAACTTCAGCAAAGCTTTTTGGTTTTGTGACAGGCAGGGATGATGGTCTGGCACTAACCAGGGTGCCAAATGCACCCAGAACAGATAAGGCAACTATGGACAGGGCCATCCCATTAGACATCAGCTCAGTGAGGCAACACGATGGCACAAAAATGAGGTGTAATGGGAAAACACTGAGCTGCACACTGGTCTGACATCATTGTTCCACCACGTCTAAGCTCTGAATTTGCTGTCACACCAGTCCAGCCATGTAAATCCAGCTTAGCTGGCCCATGACAACAATTCATTAGTTCTGGTCCATATTGGTGTAACTACTGATTATTCACTGATGTTAGTGCAAAGCCAGCTATTGCTGAGCATGCTTATTGCTACGGTGCCTGTGCACCCAGAGCAGTGTTCCTTCATGCTACAGGTCGCACAGACACAGAAAGGGTCCCCTAAGCAGCAGCTGGTGGAAGAAGCAGGCCACCCCAGCAGAGCAGAGTGGTGCTGGCGTACTTGTGCACCTGGTAAATAAGAAAAGACATTTGGCCTTTACCTGAGAAAGATGGAAATGAGAGAGAACTGGCTGAAGCATGGGAGGAAGCAGTGAGACGGGTAGTTCTGAGGACTCCTGCAGCTTGTACGCATTTGGGGTTTTCATCTCTTTTTTTTTCTGTCTCCGCTCAGCTTGTGATTAACATCAGCAACCTTCCGTCAGCTCATTCTGTATGTGCATAGTTCATGATGAGACACGTCTTAAACTTCTAGGTAACAAAACAAAAATGACTAAAGCCCTCTGCCTCACAACTCAACAGCAAGGGGACTATTTTCCATAGAGATCTGGGAGAGTTGGGGCGGTGGAGTGGGAGCCAACATCTTGACAACTCCCACCTCCTCATCAGGACATTTGTGGATTTCAGGATCTGACTCATGGGGTGCAATTCAACTGTCATTCTGGGAGGTGCCCCCCTTATTCCACTCTTGGTGCACGCCTGCCTTTGCCCATCCACTCCTCCTGCAGTGCTTCCCTGCACCCCGACCCAAAAGTCTCTCTCTTCCCTACACTCTCTCTCATGATTCCAGATTTTGCTGCTCTGTAGGGGGAATAGGTGCCCCTGCTGAATTTTTTCCCAGGCCCTGTTGCTACTTTCATCTGGTCCACAGCTGTGCTACACCTCCTCTGCACTGCTCTCACCCCAGCAGCCCATCCCTCCTGTTCTCATCCTGTTCTGATGCCTTCCTCTGATCCCTGGCAGGACAGGGTATTTGCTGCATCTGGGCACCAGATTTGGGGCAGGGAAGGCAATCCATGCTGGTACTGACACAGTGAGCACAGTGCTGTGTGGTTCTAGATGCTTGCAAGTCAGATTGGCAAACCCCTGAGTTTTGGGACATTTTTTGGTGTATATACACAGCAATGAGGCTGCAGAGAGCTCAGCATCCATGGGAGTCACCTTGGTTGCACAGAGCTGGGCTGTACCCACAGGGACATCTAGAAAAGCTCCAAACATGCAATTTGGGCAACTGAGTCCCAGTGGGCAGCTGAAGACAACGCACAGTGGCACAGATGGGTTTCCTCTTCAGTTTAACCATTGGCAAGACTAAAAGTGGAATTTTGCCCTTCAGAAAAATTGAAGGGTTCTGCTAAGGATTCCCTGCATCCTCTTCTGGAGAAGGTAACATGGTAGAACATTAAACTGAAGAAATAAATGCCTGTAAATGTGTAAATGCTGGCCAGATGTTGCCTGGACACACAGCCCAGAGGGAGCGATGGGGCTGTTTCGCTGGCACCGGTGTGTAACTGCTTGTAGATTTTACCGCCCACTTCTCCTGGCTTGATTTATGAATTCAGCCAGGAACATCTTCTGCCTCAGAAGGGAAAGGGACTTTAATAAATGAAGATGTATGGGAAAGAATTAAAACCTGACATCGCATTAGGAGAGCAAAGATTTTGTCTCTCCTCCGTAGAATCTGATCATATTTGGAATTAGCCAAGAAAAGTTTTATCAGAAAGGAATAGAGATGAACCTAGAAAATAGGCTGATAAAGCTGACAGCAGAGCAGGGAGTGCAGAAGCCGTGGCTGCCTGTGTCCTTGTGTGGGCACGGACACAGGTCTGTCTGCCGGACCCTGGCGTGGGGCCGCATCCCTGCCCAGCTGCTGCCCGAGACAGGGCTGAGACCTGCCCAGCAAAACTGGCAGCAGCTGTGCTTGTGTGCAGGGCTCCGACTTGTGCCATCCCTCCTCCCACGGGCAATCACAGCCCCAGGGAAGCATCAGAAATCAATCAGCCAAACAGCCGGCTTGCTGCCAACCCGGAGTGTCGAGCTTTATTCCAAACCTGCTGCTGCCTGCGCTCGGAGCGTGCAAAGCTGCTGCGAAAACAGCCCGTCTCTCCCCTGCCTGTAAGCGCTTCTTGGGGAACAAGAGGAACAAAATCACTTATTGCCCCTCTTAGCGCTTGCTTTCTCACAGGATGGGGAGTCAGAACCCACACGATGTTCCCCGGGTCATTTCTTCACCTGACACCAGCCGACATCGCAGGGAGGAAACTTGCTCTTGCATTATCCTGCCGCTGGAAGCTGCCTGCCTGCCTTTGATTCACTTTCAGCCCTGTTTCCTCTGGTCCCAAGTCAACATTAATCTTAATTATGTCTCAGCTAACAAGCCTCTAAGAGTTTATTAAACAGGCTTTTGTGTTCCCTAATTGAAAATCTCAGCGCAGAGCGTTTCAGCGCTGCTTCTGCCTCGCACGCTGCTTGACAAATTGCTGCGAGAGGCAGGCGGAGGGGAGAGGGACGGGGGCATCGACGGCAGCGCTGCCGCTTGGCTGGGCGGCCGCTGCTGCATCCCGGCGGGGAGCTGCTGGGAAGGGCTGGGAAGTCTGCCCGAGACACATCTCCCCTCCCGGGAGGATGGTGGTATCTAAAATGCCCTCCATGGCAGTGCCTGGTGGACTTGTATAGCCTCAAGTAGCCACTAAATGTCTCTGAAATGGAAAGGCGAGACTGCCAGGCACCGTGCTCAGACTGCAGGGCTCTTCTCATCCCCGCTGTGGTCTGCAGGATGGGGTCTCCAGGCCCTGGAAGGCATCACCACTGCGGGCAGGAGCCTTGCCAGGGGTTTTGGTCTTCTTGTCCTCGGGTCTGTCTCACCCCAGCTCACTCTTGCTGTGTCTGTTCTTCATTTGGGGGCATCTGTAGGCCTGAGCCCAGCCATGCAAAAAGCATCGTCCCAGCACCAACTGTAGTCACAGGGTCACATCACGTGCTACAAGGATTTGCAAAGATTGGTCTGAAAAGGCATCATTTTGGGTCATGGTTTTGAATGGGGGCCAGACCAACCCCTCCTCTGCTCCTGCCACCCCTGGGTCAGTGCTGGGGCCACGATTGCTGGAAAATGGATGTTCCAGCAAGAAGCCTGCCTGCCAGCATTTTCGTTGATAATGTTGCAATGCATCATATTTAATGAGCAAATTTAGGAAAGCTTTCAATGCATCAATTTTCAGATAAGACAGCCAAATGACCTTTCCAACAAACAACTGTCTGGGGAATTTGGTTTTGTAACAAATGCCTGTTCCCAGCTGGGGTTCAAGGAGGAAATACGATATACAGCTGCAGCCAAAAGCACACGTAGGGTCTGCTTCCCACCCTGGGGAGGATCCAGCCCTGATTGAGCCCTGTGGATCTCTAAGGCATCATCTCCACTGCATGGCCAGGATAAAGTCCAGTGTAAGTTTTGCTTTCCAGGAGCTGCTCTTCTCCTCGCAGGTCTCCTCCACAGCTCTCGTCAACCATCTCCCCAGTGCTGTGCAGCAGCTGCCTCGTGGGATCCTCTCCTCACCCCAAGAAGACCTTTCTCAGACTCGAGCTGTATTTTCAAAAGCTCCACTCACCCTTTCTCCGAGTCCTATCTATATGCTGCTGTTGGAGAGACAGAGGCTTCCCCAGCAGCTTGGCGGTGGATTTCAGGCAAGCTGAGAGCGTCTCTGAATGCATTTCATCAAAACATGCCATTCTTTGACAAAGACTGACAAACTCGGATGAAAATCTGTCCTCCCAGCCAGCCATTCCCAGAAAGCAAGAGACAGAAGTGATGCTCCCAAATGCATTTTTAATTTATTTTTTTTATTATTTTTTTTTTACACACTACAAATCCAGTCACTAAGCCTGAGGGACTGACTGACATTTTGAATACCTCAGACGAGAATTTGTCAAATTAAAGCTTCCTATTCAGCTTTAAATACTCCCTTCTTGGACAGCCCTTTGATCCATCAAAGTATAACAAATGTTAGCTCTCCTGCTGCACCGCTCAAAACAAACACCCATGTGCATGGGAAGGTCAAGGAGGCCTTGCTCTGTGCCCTTTTAACCTTCACAACATTGCACAAGCTATTTGCTTGTTGCCATCTCTGTTTAAGTTGCTAGTTATGAATATTCATTGGCAGTCATGCAGACCACTCAATGAGCACATTTTCAACTGCTGGGTACTAAAGACTTTTGCTGGAGTGTGTGTGCAACAGGAAAACACACAATAGCCAGGGTAAAGGAGCACCTTTTTTAAATATACCACTTTTTCTTCCATTTCATGAGGCTTTCCCCAAGACAGCCCCAGGACTGCGTTGTACAACGCTGTGGTCTGAATGTGGCCTTCTCTGGGTGGACAGCCTGCTCTAGGAAAACATGCAAAAGCCAGGTGCTCAAGGCAACAAGTAAATAACTTTTGCTGGCTTACTGGACCAAAACAGAGGGCAGGCCACGAGTGCTGAGCTGCAGGCAGTCTCGACATTGGCTCGGTGTTTCCTGTGACCCACAGGCCTGGCACCCTCGAGGCATGCAGCATCATCCTTAAAAACTTAAAAACTGGGAGACCATCACCTGCACGTGCACACCTTGCCTCTCCCATCTCCTCCCAGCTGCCCGTTCTCTTCTGCAACAAGGAGGAAGGCAAAAGTTGCTCATTTCGGCCTGCTGTGGCTTGCTCCCAGCACAGCTCATCCAGTTCCCTGGCTCAGTTACCTGAAATGTCTCAGCTGGTCACCTCAACCTGCACTTTGTTTTCACGTTGCATTTACTCCTGGACTTTTTTTTTATTATTATTTTTTGAATAACTTCATCTAAATCCAGCCCTGTTGCTATGAGATGGATGATGCTCTGGGGTTTCTGTGTTCTCTCCCTCTTTCCTGCTGTAATCTCGTAACACTTAATCCTCTGTATCTCTTCATCTTTCCCTGAAAAGTCACTGAAGGTGAAACCTTTCTCTACTTGCTCTCTTACCAGCTCTCTTACCATCTATATCTTGAGCCCTTAAGCCTTCAATCCAGGTTTCTGACCTCAAGCAATGAGGCATCCCAAACATCAGACGTGTCCTGTTCCCTTAGCCTACTCTCCGTTTACTAGAGTGAACCTTCGAAGTTGCTGTAGTGCTTTGTGTTTTTTCCAACACAGGAAATGGAAAAGCAATAGGCCTTAAAATAAGTCGGTGCTGCAAGGGATGTACAGTCCTGTCCTGCGGTGATGTGAGGTTAGGTGACGTGAGGCCACTAGGTAAGTTTGTACCTGAATTTCCCTCCACAGCCCCAGTGCTGCAGCTGTACCACAGCAGATCTCCAGACCCAGCACCAGGGATAAGCATTTTGCTTTACATTTACACAATTAGGTTGCCCCTCTGCCAGGCAGCCTCAGGAGCAAAATGTGGCTCTGGGCATCTCGCCTCTCTGTGCTGGGAGTTAACAGCATGCCCAGAGAGCACGAACAAACCAGGGTGGAGATGAAGGGCCCTTAGAAACCCCACGTAGAAAGTCCGAGGTTTTCAGGGTCCAGGACCATCATTAGAATTTGCCACCTCTCCTGCAGGCAGCACCAAGCACGCTCTGTGCTTGGCCATGCTGCCTACCCCATGAACCCATTGCCACCACAAAATAAGAAGAGGGATCAGCGGAAAGAGCTCTGCTTGTGTTAACAGCACGATGCACCACGCGGCTCTTCCTGCTGGCCGCAGATTGAGATGGGTGAGTCATGGCCATCGCTAACACTCGGGGCTGCAGCAGCTCGGCACAACGGGAGGGGTTTTGCATCTCACACACCGACTGCTGCTCTGCAGAACTGCTGCTTCGAGCAAGCAGAACAAAGGCAGGCAGCAAAACGCCCGCCAGAGCGGTGTCATGTCACCAGGAGAAATGCCGCCGCTGACGAGACGTGATGACAGCCGCTCCCATGGGCAGGGGGAATTAATTGTGCAGCTTCCAGAATTAATGCGATCGTTCTGCTTTGCTGTTTGCACCGCTCTGAAGCCTCACACCACAGGCTGCGCTCGCTTTCTGCAGCCACATGTGTGAATCCAGTCCCATATGCCAGGTGACAGACAGAGGTCTGATGGGCCTCACATCTCAGCCTGGCAAATATTTTCTGGCATGCATGTGCCTGCCTGCTACAGACAGGGATCTGTCATTTACATAGAATAAATTCATGTCACCAAATTGTGTTTGGATGCCTCCAACACCCGTAAAAGCTATGTCAGGGAGTTTTTTGATTGCATTGTATTTCTGACCTGATGGAGCTGGGACAAGGACATGGAGCTGAGCTGAGCTGTACAGGCCAGGCCACGCAATGTGAAGGTATGACTCTGAACCCCTGCAACAGGCACATTTATCATCAGCCCTGCCCTTCCCCAGCTTCTCCAGTCTGGGATCCTCCACCAGGTTCTGCCAAAGCCAGTAGCCAGCACGGCAGACACCAGCTAAAACCAGCATGAATTTAGCCTCAAATCATTTCAGGCAGTTCATTTAGGTGAAATTCACTGCTGTGCCAAAGGCCGGAGTGAAGTCTATGAACCACTTAAGTCTCACAATGAGGGACCTGGTGCTGGCTGGCTGCACGGGGGTGGATTTCACCCTTTGTGAATCCCTCGAGAAATTTTCCAATAGGATATTAAAACACCTCCATATTGTTCAGTGAGCAGGAGCCAGCATTGTCTGAGATGCACTTAGCAAAAAGCATTTGCAATTTCCAGACAGCACAGAAAGAGAGTGTGGAAAATGGAACTGTATGAAAAGCCCATACACCACGTTGCTTCTCTTCCTTTCTTCCCCCTTTTGAACCATCCCCCCTTCACAACTTTTAAATGCAGCAACCTGAAAGCTGAGCCTGCTCTTAATCATCTAATTAAAATGCAGAAAAACTTCAAAAGCACAATGCATTCTGCACATCTAGATGAAAAAAAAGAAGAAAACAATATTCTCAAGATTTTTGACCAGGCATCGCTAGCACTCTGAGACTCCAAAGATGATGAACAGTCATAAGAAGAAATCAAGCTGCATACAATACGTAGCTGAGATGATTAAATTCAGTCTGGCTGGGACAGAGCACAGCACGCAGTTGACCCTGGCTGGTGGCTTGGAGTGTCTCCGTGTCACCAGGCCAGGCCAAGGGCAGTCCCTTTGCTTTGTAGCTCAGCATCACAGCCAGGGGAAGGAGGCAGTGACACTGGGCTGCGTGGGGCAGAGCAGGCGTTTCTGTGAGTGCACGCTATGGATGGAGCAGAGAAGCACTGAACAAAGTGCATATTGTAGACAGAATTGGGTCCTGTGGGTGGGTTTGTGAAGCTGCTGATGGTGACCAGAGAAAACAAGAGCTTTCAGAGCATGGCAGGAGGGCAGCAAATCTGTATTTCACAGGACACATCTTAGCCAAATTACTTTTTAAAGTTGCAAATGGAAAGGAAAGATGCACGTTCTGCAAAATGTAGATAAGAATTTGTCTGAACTTGTTTCTTGATGCTGCACGGGGCAGCTCAGCATGGCCCTGTACTTCTAGCCTGGACTCAGATCAGCATCATGAAATGACCTGCTCCATGTTCAACTGGGCCTAGTTAATTGGGAGGGGGGAATGCACTGCCCTGTGGATGTTGAGGTTTGGACATTATTTCTAGTATATGCACTGTTAGCCTCTTTTGAGTCAAAGCCATCATTTCACATGGGATAATTTCTCCAGGTTAGCTGCACCACAGGGCTGAGCCTGTTAATAGTGATTAAAGTCTGACCTGTTATTGCTTGGTTCTTGTGAGCGTAGGCATCAGGGCGAGGAGCACGAAGGAGGCTGCATATGCAGCCTTCCACTGATACTTTTCCAGTCAAACTGAATTTCACGGGGAAATGAAAACACAGATTTGTGGCACTTGACAACTTGGCAAGTGTCATTTGCAGCGAGTAATGATCACAGCAAGTTCAAGAAGCCTGAAAGAAACTCTTACCAGAGTACAAGGCTCGGAAAGCACCGCTTCGCTCTGCAGCTTGTGCCGTGCTATCACACCTGCAATTCTCCAAGTGCCTGTTTCAAGTAGTTCCTTGCATCAGGACTTACTGTGCACAAGGCACTTTGCACAGAAAGTGGCATTATATTTAATTTAGTTACAAATGCCAGCACACAAACAAAGTCCCTTTACTCAGCAACTGGCCGAGGCTGCAGCCCAGGAGCTGGGGATAAGATATTGCAGACACTTCCCCAGGACCTAAAATACATCCCTGGCACAGAGAGAAAAAATCTGTAATTAACTTCAATAATAGCAGGATCATATTCAACTCATAAATCACTTGGGAACAATATTTTATCTAGTGCCAGAGGGTATTGTTCAGTGTGAAACTGAAAGCATTTGGGGAATTTTATATTGAGTGCCATGGCTCTTTTCGCATTTTAAAGACCTAATACTTGACTCGCAAACCATTCTGCTTTCTGACAAATGCTGCCTAATAATAAAAGCTTTTGGTGCCTTCCTTTACATGGGTTTGGCAGAGAGAGAGGCCACGAGTCAGTGCAGTGAACCAGAGACTCTTTCAGCACTGCTGGCTCAGCCTGTGGCACCGTCACTTCTTCAGCAACAACCCAACAAGCTCCAGCTGTGGGTGAACAGCAAACAGGAGGGACACCCAGGCTTGCAGATTTTGGGGACAGGCTGCCTAGTTATTATTCATCCAT
Source organism: Anas platyrhynchos (assembly GCF_047663525.1). Taxonomy (NCBI): domain Eukaryota; kingdom Metazoa; phylum Chordata; class Aves; order Anseriformes; family Anatidae; genus Anas; species Anas platyrhynchos. The sequence continues at coordinate 17,929,166 of NC_092601.1, read as the reverse complement.
CCCGTTGTCCTGAGATGCTCCAGAGTCTTTCAGCTATTTGGTGCTCAATGACATCAGGGGGAGCCGAGAGCCTGAAGCTCTTCGTGTAGGCAGAAAAGTGTTGCAGGCTGTGTGATGCTGGCCAAGTGCTCTGCCCAAAGCCTCGGTCGGGAAGGAGCTTTTTGGCTTTGCAGAGCTCATGGTGTCTGCCAGCTCTGAGCACCCGCTGCTTTCTTCCCCAAAGCCCCTAACAAATGACGTTGCCAGTAATTAAGCAAACGTGGTTAGCAGTTTTATGGCTGATAAATTATAACTGCTATTCTTAATGAGCAGAGAGACTCAATTAGATGAGGTTAATATACCAAATAAATGCTACTTGCTCCACTTCAGAACCATCTGAAGTGAAACACCCCAGCGCTGGGAGATGCTGAGCGCAGCATTCAAAATGCAGCCACACCAGAGGCTCTGATGACCAAGCATTTGCTAATGCTCAAACCCTTAGGAGACCTGTCTCCAAATGCCTGAAATCCCCAGGACACAGGAACGTGAATCATCCCCAGTAACAGACCAGGCCTGACTCAGTACAGGCAGCACTGGCTCTACACCCATGGAGCTGCTAAATTCAGCCCAGGTTCCTCCTGCTTCCTTGATTTTTCTTCATGCTGGTCCCAGGGCTATAGCTAGGGGAACAAGTGGGGATTGTATCTGATGGAGCCACAACTTCTCCAAATATTTCAGCTGTATACCCAGCATGAGCCATTCCTCCAGCCTTCACAAAAGCAGGAGCAGGGCTGGCCAGGAGTCATTGCCAAAATCCTGAATGCACAAATGCCTTTTCCTAGCTCCAACCCACTGCCACTTTGGGTCTTGACAGCACTAAACTCTGCCATTTCTTAATGAGCTAACTGAGTGCATTAGCTGCTCGGGTCTATTTTAAGTGTTCCTGCTTCAGCACAAAAGGAACAATTGAAGAAACATCCACTGTTAGAGCTAAGGTTGTGTGAGGAACCTCTGTGACTCAACATGGCTATTCTAGCATCCCAAACTAAGTGTGCCTGGCAGGGTTTTTTCCATGTTTCCTGCATTACATACTCCTCCCAGCCATGTATTTCCATTCCCAGGAGAGCCGTAAGGCTCTCTGCAACATATAATAAAGCCCAGGCATGCAGCTTTGTTGCCAAATTGGCACAGAAAGCTGCAGACATCTGCATGGCAGGAGGAAGCAAGGAGGACCTGGCATCCACATCACCTACTCCAGCAGTTCCTTTTGTATTTTCTTGGATCTTGAAAGCAGCCGACAGCAAGCCTTGCACGCAGCGGGCATCACCGTGGCGGCATTACGCTGCTGCCAGCTTGTGTCTCCTCCCTGGTGAATGGCTGACGCTAGCATGTGGTCTGAGGGAGCGTTTCTGCAGGGACAAGCAGGTTTCAGGGCCAGGTCCTGTGTCTGTTCACTGTTCTGCCTTTTCAGGGCTTTTTACTGGGGTTTGGAAGTCCTGACATTTTCCCTCCCCAAGCTCTCCCCTCCCTGCTTTTAGGCAGGGCTGAAAGCAGAAGTGATGTCCACTCCTGGCCAGGCCACTTCAGCCTTGACAGAGAAATTCTCATCAGCGTGACGAAGGGACCACAAAAAACAGTGGCAGGCCCCCCAGAAACCAGGCACTGCTCTCTTCCCTGGGTGCTAGTGCTTCCCTGGACCTGAGGTCCAAGACCTACCCTGCAGGGTACAATTTAAACTTCACTGCAGGGCTGTCTTCTCAATCAATGGGAAAGACAGAATTCTGCCTTGAAAAGGGAGGAAAAGCAGGGACAGAAAACCCGAGGGGAGGATGACTTTGTTGGGTAGTTGACTTGCATTCTTCTCTGCTTGGAAACAGGGTGGTGCACTTCCCCAGATACCCAGGGCAGCAGCTCCAACAGTACTGGGATTTTGCACTACCAAAACGAAAAAGGGAAAAAAAAAAAAAAAAAAAAAAGGAACCAAAACCGAAGCAATTTGTGCAAGTTGGCTTTAATGCAATTTGCCCTGGAAGAAAGGAGTTGCAAATAGCATTAGCTTGTCGTGCCTGATGTATAGCAGCAATCGTCGGGGTGCCCAGATTGTCTGCAGCAGTTTTTGGCTGGCGTGTGAAGGGCAGCTTTTGGTGAGAAAGCTTCCTCCTGTTCTGGAGAGGGGAAGAACCACTCCAGCAGCACCAGCAGGCTCTGCCCAAGGGCTCGGGCAATGCCTTGCCCTTCCAAGCCTCCTGCCCACCCCACCGAAGGGCAAAGTGGCTGCAGACACAGCATCTGCAAGCCCAAGGCTCCAGCCTGCTGCTGCCTGGCTTGTAAGTGGTTTCTATTTGTTCTAACACTTTCATCTTTTACCTGCTGCATTTTATCTAGTACTTTAAATCTTTGTAAGTGAATAGGTTCTTAGTAGAATCATTAAGTTCCATTCAACTCATCTAAACACAAGCCATTAGCTTTATTTGTTGCCTGGTTGCCTTATCTGCATTGATGTTATCTGGCTATTCCTGTTGTAAAACAAAAGTTATGGAGAGGAAGAAACCAGTTTGCCGGAGGCAGAGCTTCCTTTTCTTACCCTGACACACGGGGAAGGATCCTTCCAGAAAGCAAAGAGGGAGGTAAACTCACCAGAAACACTCTCTGCACCCAAAACTAGGTTGGGAGAAGAGCAGAGGCAGAGGCAGGCTCGCTGGGAGCCCCCTGCTGCAGCACAGTGACAGGGAGGTGAGCAGAGCAGGCAGGGTGCACTCCGTGTCTGCAATATTCACTACGTGCCTGCAAGGTTATTTGGTCTGCTGATAGCTAAGCCCTGGGTGCCAGAGGTGCTGCACACCTGCAGCTCCCACCTGCTCCGCAGATGTGCCCAAAAAGAAGTGTTCAGGTTTTAGTTTCAGCATGAGCACTCGTTGTAAGACTCCGCTACCTGAAGATGGGATGCAGGAGGGTAAAGAGGCTTCTAGAAGTATGCACTGTTCTCCAAGAGCAATGCCTTGTGCCTCGTCAGGCCCAGCGCAGCACACCCACAGGGGTGCAATGCTGAGCTGCTGCCAGGGAGAAGCACACTTGTTGTCAGGTCCCATCCTGAACGCTTTCAGGCAGAAAAAGCATACAGAGAGCTGGACTTCAGAGGAACTTAGCATCTGGAGGGAGTTGGCAGAACATGGATTTTACCAGCCTCCTTTGGCTGGAAAAAAGCCCGATTCACAGCAGCTCACAGCCTTCCCTGAGCTCCCGATCAGCCAGCAGAGAGCTGTGATCACAGCAGTTACTAGGGGATGGCTTATTGCTGCAGGCTGAAATCAAATCAAGGAATGGGGTTACTTTTGAAGAGAACGGTTGAAAGGCTTCAGCACAGAGCAGGATTTCGAGCGTTGTGACTCCAGCTCGGAGAATTGCTGTAAAGCAGGGAGCAACAGCAGGACCAGCGCATCCTCTCTGCAGGACAGCACGAGCACACAGTGAGAGCACCAGAAATAAGCCTGGCCCATGCGGGGGCTTGGCAGGAGCTAAACTGCTTCAGTGGTGATCTCAGGGTACTGAATCAGGCCTCCCAGGCCCTTTTCTCACCTGATTTTTACTATTTACCATCCCAGGGGTGCAAGCAAGGCAATTAGCTGTGCTTCAGACTCCCTGCTAAACCTCCAGTAAGGGGAAGACCTACTCCTCACCTGCTGCTCTATTTGTTGAGAATGAGAAAGTGCTGTAGGAAGTGGTATCTTGAAGGAGATGATTTTTGCTTTGCAGTTCACTAAAGTAGTCCAGGGAGTCAATGAACTGGCCTAGAAGTTTAATCAACTTAGACGAGCCTGATGGTACAGAGCACTGGGGTCTAGCCAGAAGCAAGCATGCAAAAAATGAATAATTAGGAGAGGAAGCAGGGAGCACACAGAGGTTTTAGTTTCCTTGCTGCCATTTGGCATCAAGAGCACTAAGTACCAGCCCAGTCACCAGCTCTGCCAGGTATAATGAGCTCTAATAGCACTGTAAGAGCTATTAACCCATACAGCAGTTGTTTGTCACAGCCAGGTCTATAAACCCTTTATAAGCTCTTTCTAGAGAGTATTTCTGAGTGGCTACAGCATTATTTAAAGACTGCACAAGAAGGCACTGAATTCCTTAAAGAGCGAGAGTTTCTGTAGGCCAGCAGAGAAGCTGCAGGGCCAGCTGTAGGACTCAGGAAGGGTCCTTGTAATACCCTGATGCTCAGCACTACTGCAGCTCATCACAGGCAAGGGGGACAGAGAAGAGATAAATGCACAAAGAGCTTGGCACAACAAGCAATGAAACGAAGCAGTGTTGTACCTACTAAGTACTAAAGCAAAGCTCTCATCTGGAGTTCCCTCATAGCACCTCACTCATTTAACCCACACTCATTTAACCCACACAGAGTTCACCTCTCCTAGCAAAACCAAACAGCTCCCTAGCCTTTATCACTGCCTTATATAGTCCCTCAGCTTGTTACAGCGGACTTGGGAGTGCTGTGAATAATTTGCTGTGTCTCTATATAAAGGGGAGCTCAAGCACCCCACCCCAATGCTGCTTCTAGGAGGAAAAAAAGAGTATTGAAGGGAAGAAGGCTTCAAGGAAGGGCTGTACTATTTTCAGCTCATGAAGAAAAAAGGGCTAGGTTCTGGCAGAATTCAGATGATTCTGTGCTCAAGTTAAAAGATTTTTTTTTGTCAAGTCTATAAGTGTGAGGATTTTCTCTGGTCTTACACCTACGGGGGGTAGGTACTGAGGAAATGAAGAAAAGCAAGTCACAGAGCAATTGCACAGCTAAGTGAGGGCTCTGCAGAAGTCCTACAAATTGTAATGTGAAGCTTCATTCGGTGCAATCATGTAAGGAAGGATAATGAATGAGCACATTTGGAAGTCATAAGATAAACTCAAACATGGGACTCAATGGTGCAGATAGATCCCTAGTAATTACTGAGCTGTGCTGCAGGGCTTCTTTTGTGGGGGGGGGTTGCGATATTTGAAATTACAGCTAGAGATCCTTCATACGGGGTTTTAGTAAGAAGTATTTCTTGTGGCTTTTTGGAATTTCGTCAGGATAAAACACTGAAACTTAAATCTACAGGAAAAGAAGCTAAAGGGATGATGCAGTTCTCAGGTTTGCTTCTCTGCCTTAAGCTAGAGCTGCCTGCATTGTTCCTGGCAGATCCTAGGATGCCTTTGAAGGCTTCCTGGGATGGAGCATTAGTCTTTCCTGCTACAGCCACCTGCAGGGTCCACCTCTCCTAGTTGAAGCATTTTTTCCTAATGCTGAACATAAATCTTGCTCCATCCCCAGTGGATGTGGGCAGGTCACTTGCTTGCTCTCCCCATTCATCACCTTTTCACTACAAGGACAGGCGCTGACCCAGCGCGATCTTCATGTGAGGTGCTGCTCTAGGGCTCTGATGCCACAGACATGAAGGAGAGGATGCTAGATGAGTTTGTCTCCTCCCTGTTGCCGAGGCTTAGGCTAATAAGTGCAAATGTAGGACAGATCTGAGGTCAGAAAATGAAAGGTAAATTGACTTAAACTCTGTTTTAATCTTCTTATGCCAAGCAAAGGAAATTTTGGGGAGTAGCTGCTTCTCACTTGATGTTTTCCCTAATCTGTTATTTCTGCAGTTACAGAAACTGTTTCTGTCTTTACAGCTCCTTGCCCAGGCTCTCAACAGACTCCTCTGCTTCCCTGATTTCTGGTCCTGTCCCAGGGGCAAGGAAGATTATTTTGGCAGCTTGATTTATTGGTGCCTTGTACCATGGGGACTCTTCTGCAAGAGTTCAGGGGTAAAAGACACCTGTATGAGAACTAATGCCTATTAGTAAAATGCACTTGGGTTTTATGGTAGCTGAGGCAGTTTTGTCATTTCTATGTATTGCTATTCTTTGAAGGATTTGAAAAAAATATATATTTTTGATAGGTCCCTAATATTTATTTCAAAGTGAAAAGTACCTATTTCAGGAAAATTATTAGAAAAAGAAATATAAATACTGTTTTATTTCCTTTTCATTTAGATTTAAGCATTAAACTCCCTTGCATTTTTCTTCAAAAAGAAAAAAAACTTGAAAATGCTTTTTTCAAAGTTTGGTACTCCATGTTACATGTTGCTGGGGAAAAAAAGAAGGATTTAAATTCTTCCTATAAAAGAGGCTCTGGCAAGCTGCCTGTATGTTGATGAGCAGTTCTAAAATATTTGTGCTTTAGATTTGGCTCATTAAGCTTCTCTAAATAGGGATGCTTGTCCCAGCCCTTCAAGTTGGGAAAAAAATATGATGGATTCATTCAAAAGGTGGCAGTAGGGATGTTTTTGTACATCCCTACATCCCTGCTTTTTTAGATATTTCATTTTTTTTCTCCAGAGAAATCAGCAGGCTGAGACTTCTAGTTCTTTGATAATAAGTGACTGATTTGAGTAATGTGTGCAAACCAATAACCTTTTTTATTATTTGAAAGGTTATTCTGCTCCAGAAACCAATGTGGCTTTAACGATTTACCTGCTTATAACCCTGGCATATCAGTCAAGAGCATTTTGAACGTGTCCTATCAGAGTCTCCCTAACCGTGTCTCCAGGTGTTATGGAGATGCACAGGTATAGAGATATAGAAATATGGATTTTTGCTTGCTTCCTGGTAGAAAGTAACTTTTCCAAAATCAGTGTGGGTTGAACATAAACATGCGCTGGGTGTTTTTTTTTCCAGAGCTGGATTAGGCACTGTCAATAACTCCAGCTGGGCATGACATTTTAAGAGGGCTGGATCTTTTTTTTTTTCTTTTTAATTATAGTCAGTGCAGCGAGCTGTGGATGGGGTGAGTTGAAGCTGTGCGGAGCTGCTCGATAGGCGAGGAATGTTGGGCAGCCCTGGCGAATAATCACTGCTCCACCACAGGCAGCTCGTGGGGCACGGCTCTCCGCAGCTGCAAAATCTGGGTCTGCTTGGGGACTGAGTGGTTCAGAGGTAGGGAAAAGGCTGGGGAAAAACAGGCTGCGAATGCCTTCAGAGAGTGCAGTGGGAAGGCTTCTGCTGGTGCCTGTTTGCTCAGGGCTGGCACCTCCCTGCTTGTGCTCTCAGCACTAAGTGGTGAGCTGCAAATAAGCAATGCAGCCATTAGGGCTTTTACCATCACCCTAATGGAAACTGCTGATTAGGAGGCTTTTTTAGAAGGGCCAGAAAAAAAAAAAGAAATGCTGCTGTGCAGTGTGGCCTGATCTAAGCAGCTGGGATATCTGACAGCAGGTCAGTGAAGGATCTGCATGAAGTGCCCTTGGGATTTTAGAGCTCTGCAAGTTTCCCAATTTCCCTTCTGAGGGCTGCAGCAGGCTGTAATGGAAGTAGGAGCAGACACGATATTTCAAGGCTGATAGACCCCTTGTCATAATGCATTTACTTTGTAGATAGGCTACTTAAAAATTCCTATCTTCACTAAGATTGTGAGAGCTTAAAAAGATTTGGTATTTATTTTACAGCAAGGGGTCATCAACTTCTCTGCCTCCCTATCCTGATACTCAGCGATGGCTGTTTACTGACCTGCAAAGGAGAGGAATTGAAGGTTTCAGTCTGGAGTTCACTTTCTGGAACCCTTTGGTGTTGAAGTAAAATTGCCACCTGACATAATAACGTGGGGCTGGGTGTTCAGCCTAGTGCTTTTAGCCCTGTACTGTGAAAAGCGCATGGAAGTAAGATAAACAAAGGCAGTGTATTCAAAGCAATATGTTTATTTCAGCTACTTTTCTGAATAGCTGTGGGTAGCTGAGGCACAGCAGTGAAGCAGTTTGCCTAGCAAGAGCTTTTCATGTATCCTTCGTACAAATGGCTTGGGATGCAGACAGGAGACTGGGGAAATGGGGATGGAGGAACTGAGGGAAACAAGGCTTCTTGCTGTTGCATGCACCTTTCCACGTTTATATCAATACCTTTTGGGGTGAAGAAAGGAAACCAAATCCCCTGAAATATTGTTGTTGGTAGAAAAGCACCATTTTTCTTCCCAGTTTCCTCCTCCAGCTGCCAGAGATGAGAGTGCTGTAAGATGGTAGTTTCCAGACACCAGGATGTCCTCAGGCTCCAGCTTGGCCATGAGTACTCAAATCAGGTAGAGCCTGTTGTTTTCCTTAAAAATGGAAATGTGTGCTCCCACCTGTGCTGGATGTTCCTGTGCAAAAAGTTTTGCTAGCAACACAGCAGCCTAGCAAATTTATGGCACGTGGCTGCAGTTGTACTTAAAACTATGCCTCAAAGTATTGTCAGATCAACATGCTGTTATTTATGTAATTCTAGCATTATGCTCTCAGAATGTAATATTACATGAAATGGAACAAAAAAATGTAATCTAGGGTAAATGTACTGTGCAAAATATTGTTCTTAACACTGGTGTGTTCTTGCCCACCTGAATGGAGCAGACCTGGTGTAGGTGCTCTTATTAGCAATAGTACACACTGCAAAGATATAAGCACTGTTTTAGGAGTAGATACATTCCTTAACTAGCCCCCAGATTACAGATGTCTGAAGATGACCATTACATCCAATTTAAAATGGCTTTTCCAAAGCAGAGCAGACACTATATTTTTTGCTTCCAACTTGGCAGACTTCAGGGTCGATCCTGGGGATCTATACAGGGCTGTACAACTGAGGCCTTCTGTGCTTTATCTCCAGGGCATGTTAAAGGGTTAAACCTTCCCATAGCTTTCATCACCTTGAAACACCACCACCTGCATCCACACAGGTGTCCTCGGTATGGACAGACAGCTCCATCCCCATCAGCAGGCCAGGGGCTGCCTGCTGCAGTCCTTCCAAGTGGAGCTAGACGTGCATTTCTACGAGGGAAGACACTAATGCCCTGCCAAAGCTTTGAGCCTAAAGCTGAAGAACAGCTACTCTACAGCTGGCTTGATTAAATGGCCATTGAAGATGATGTAAACATCAGACTCCTCGCTGTAGATGGCGTTTTCTCGCTCTCGCTTGAACATCCGCACCCAGACCTCCTCTCCTTCCTGCAGGTCCAGCATCAGGCTCTGGCTCTGCATGATGCTGCGGTCACTCGGCTGGGCGTAGAGGATGGCCACCTCCTTCTCGTTCTTCATCAGGTGCAGGTAGGTCTCCTTGAAGTTCCAGGTGTGGACGTTGAGGCTGAAGTAGTAGATCCCTGGCACGTAGCAGAAGAACTTCCCTGAGAACATGTTGAAGTGCTTGTAGAGGTTCACAAACTCAGTGTCAAAAATGACTTGCTGGAAGTAGTCTGAGCTATGAAGGGGCTTTCTCCGACCCACGGAGAAAGCAGCGTAGAGCTGCTTGCAGGAATGGCCCTGCGGGCCAGGCTGGCCTTTCTGGCCCTTCCGTCCATTAAAGCCACGTAGCCCCCTCTCTCCTTCCTTCCCAACTGCTCCAGGGTACCCTTTTTCTCCCATTTCACCCTTCTCACCTGTAAGTGTAAAGGAAAACTTGTCAAAAACAAGCATGTGAAGTCCAAGCTGCAGTCATCCTGCTGGAGGCTGCCACCAAAGCACTTGCTAAAACCTTTTCACAGCGCTAATATCTAGAAGTGCCGTTCAGACACCAGCACCCTCCTCATTCTCAAGAGGATAAAAATGCCAGGTGGAAGCTTGGCCACACTTAGTTCATGGTGCTGATGCACAAAATAATTCTGGTAGTAAAACTCCATCACGTAATCAGGCCATTTACACAAATCCAGCTAAATGCACAGCCCCTCTGTGCAGAGGTTAGGATAAGAAAAATTTCAGATTTCTCTGAAGCCTGATTTGAGCCTGGAAGAGTCTGTTCAGCTTGTCTGGTCTGCGTGTCTCTGCTCACAGAATTCCTGGCATATCTTCTGCATTATATGCTTAACTCTTTTGTCTTAGCAAGGTAAGCAAATAACATGTGAAATGCAAAAAGCAGGTGAGCATCTTTATTAGTTCTTTATTCCTTATGCTAGTTTAGTAATTCTGTGATAACATTTACGTCTGTGTTTTAGTGTGATCTAACTCAAGCTTCCAGTGGAACAGATTTCTGATAGATTGAAGCCTTTTGCTACTTCCCACTTGTGCCCACTTAGAGCCTGTGCCATGTCACCTTGTGACCTCTCAGGTAAATTAATCAGGTGAGTTTCTTGATGCAGGGAGGAGGAGCAGCACAGCCTGCAAAATGAAGGCGTGTAAGATGTAAAAAGGATGTTTATCACAGCAGTCACCTCCACCCACCTTTGAGGATGGTGATATCGATGGTGGGCTGGACTTTGGGTACCGAAAAAGCAGGGTCGCTGCTCATCCTCGTGTACCGCGAGGAGATGATGGAGACGGGCTGCTCGGAAGGCCCGCAGCACCGCACGCACGAGAGGCGCCGCGCTTCCCGTCGTGGCAAACCCTTCTCCAGCGCGGCACCGATGCTGCTGGTGGCCACCAGGAGCAGGAGAAACACAGCACTCATCTTCAGCTGAGCCAGCTGGACCGAGCAAAGAAACAAATGATTAACGTGGCAATTCATGTCAGAGCCGCTGATGGGCCATCTGTTAATCTTGCCGCAAGGTGCATTTCTGATTAATTATTAGCTTATCTTGTAGTGGCACCAGGAGACTCCAGGTAGGAAGGGTTCCCCACTGTGTACTGTTTACAAGCAACGGAAAAGACTATCCTCATCTCACATTACCTACAGTTGAAATATCTGTCAAGAGACACCAGGTAAACACAGGAAAAAAGCCTGCGGAGATTAGGAACTACGGGTGAGGTGTTTAAAGATGTTGTAGCAAGCTCTGCTCAAGGTGCGCTTGCTGTCTGGCTGTTGTCAGAACTGTCCTTGCAAAAGGCACTGGATAAAAAAAAAAAAAAGTTTTACTCAACAGTTTATTGCTTTGCTGTCCTGAAGAATCAGATGAATAAAATAAAACTAAATAGAGATGAAACCAAACTTTTTTTTTTTTTTCATGAAAAATCTGGTGGAAAAATAAACTAAAGAATAAAAGCATTTCTCCATTTAGATGATCTCTCAGCCTCTTGCTGGTAATCTCTTTCACAAAGATCATGCCAAGTGGTTTGTGGCTTTGACCATATCCATTTGCTTTTTCTAGCAGAATTCCTCTGTTTCCTATTTTAATTTTCCATTGTATATAATGGAGAGCCAAATATATGCAACAAGCACAGACCAAACTGGGGCTTGCTCTGCACAAAACTGCTAGTTTTTGAGATCGTCTACTGCATTTTCAAGAGCTACTGGAAAGCTCCAAAGGCCCTAAATACTGGATGAAATGAACAGGCGGAAAATGTTTCTGGTGGTAAACTGTGAGTTTTCTTCTAGCTCACCATCACCCTCCTTCCTAGGGAGGGAGTGGAGCTGGAGGCAGGTGAATGCTGCCTCATACCATGCATAATTAGTGTCATTCTGCTGATTGCAGTGGTGTTTCATACAAGACAGATTTTGGAATGATGCCTTTTTGGACCTTATCCATAGTCCAATTAGTGAGATGGACTCTTGCTGACCTCAGACTGGGAACAGCTCTCACAGTTCCGCCTCTACCAGCTTTAATTCCTGGAATAGGTAGGGATGGTAGTACCTAGATATCCTGGCTTTCAGAAATGGCACAATGAACACAGGTCCCATCTGCATTTTGCAGAGGGAGAGGATCCTACTCTGCAGCTATACAAAGGCTTCACAGGGCACAAAATGGACCAGTCAAGAAAATATGGAAAAAAGTATCAGTATGGGGCAAGGTACTTGGATTGTGCAGGCATTCTTGGGAGATGTTTTCTTCTAGTTCTTGCTTGCCCCAAAAGAGCTGTCATTCACACCTTTTATTACTTGGTGTAATCCAGCTCCCTGGAAACCTGATGAATACTTATTAGCAGAGATATAATAACTTTCCTTCTGACAGCAGTGAAAGTTCTTTCATCAAATCTGTCATAACTTGAAATGATCTTTCTATTCATAATTGTACCTTATTCTAGGTACAAGTCTGAGGAGGGATTAATACTCCTTTATATCAGTGTTCAGGGCCTGAATTCTAATTTTCATTAAGTCCTTTTTAATTTTCATTCAGTCTTTAAGCTATCTTTGTGCTGCCAACCAGGACCAAAAATGCAATGCGAGTCTAAATGGACAGCAGGTCATAAATAACCAGCCTGTACGTGACCAGAACAGGAAGTTTGCACTGCAGAGAGCTTTTGGGGTCCAAGTAATGTTTCTGGGGTCTCCTTTGCAGTGATTAAAGCTTGTACATATACATAATGGTCTAAGGAAGACCATGTGTTCACTCGGAGTCCCAGGCAATTGGGGCCAATATATCCTACATGGGAGTAAAAGCTATTTAGTCCTTGAGGGGGTGGGTAGTCAATAACCTGGGGATAAAGTATAAGGCATTTGATTACATTATCTGCACATTAAAACTGGAGAACGTAATTGCTCATAATACCTTCATGAAGGAGAAAAAGCATTCATTAAGAGGGGTATTCATAATGGGCGGAAGACAAAGGCTTCATAAATATGAAGAAATTAATTCGACATTTTTATAGACCATTATTCCCTTTAAGATGAATGACTTTCCTATTTTTAGAAGTGACTTAAGGAAGAAAAGTCTGGGTGAGAAATCAGTGCTCAGGTTGTGCACATTTCGCATTGCTGCAATCCAAGCTCCCATTGAGGAAATCATGGCCGCTTGCATGATTCATGAAGAACAATCACTCAAGGTCTTGGCTAGAAATTGCATTTGGAAAAATGAGGCCAGCCAGGCACGAATCCAGGCAACTCAGGGCAGCCTAGAACTGACACACACACCCCCTTACACCACATTTTCCTTCATGGTTTTACATTCCTGAGCAGCACAATCTTCTAGAAATGGTGTCAGACCTGTGAATTTGAGACCAACCAAAGTTTTGTTTGTGTTCGTGGATCTGTCGTTGTCCTCCCTGTTGAATAAAGTTTAGTAAGGCAGCAGAAACACTTATGCGGTTGCAAAAGCTCTGGTTAGCTGAAATTTCAATGATATATGCAAATAAACAGATTCAGATTTACAGCTTGCTCACAGCAGCCCAGAAAGGACAAAAGAAGTAAGAGGGAAAGTGGAGAGAGAGGAAACTGAGAAGGCTGAAAGAACAAAGAATCCAGCAGTATGGGGTTCAGTCTGAAAGGCGTCCAGCATAAAAGCAGAGAGCAAGTGAAGGAGAGGTTCAAAACAGAGGAATCAAGCATGCAACAGGAAAGTAACAAGACTATGCCAATCTGGAGAAAAAAATGATTTAAGGCAAATTTCAGAGGGGAAGCAAATATAACTCTCGTGGAAGGGAAGTCTTTGATACCTTAAAAAAAAAAAAAAAAAAAAAAAAGTTATAAGAAGTAATCTGGAGTTCAGAATTTAAGATCTGTGAGGTAAAGTGAGCAGTTGGTTTTAGACTTTTTTTTTCCCCTAAAGATAATTATTGCGACCTTATTTTGTCAAACATGATGATGATGGATTTGACTTCAGTGGAGCAGCTTTATCTTCACAAGACAGCAAGCACCGGACTCGGCTTTGCTCCGATGTGGCCGTGACTCACCGGTGTGCAGGTCCGTGAGGCTCTCTGCCGCGCATCACACAGGTCCCTGTGCTGGAGGGACATCCATCCTCCTGCCCTCGCCATCCCACACACTCGTTAGTGCCTGAAATGATGCATTAGTACCACAGCGAGCAACCCACGACTGCAAAGCTGAGCGTGCTCCTCCGTGGCCATCCTTCACAGCTCCTCTCCTGAGACAGACAGGAGCATCCTGGAAGCAACAGATTAAAACTACAAGTGTAAAGTATTGGCTTCGCCTTCCGCACTGGGAACCTGCGAATCACAACCAGTTTCGGTTCAGCAATCTTGTTTTTCCCATCAGGATAAAAAAAAAAAATTACAGATGACAGACACACAGGCATCCTAATGGCTAGGGGGAAGCTGGTCTGCTGGCTTTGGAAACTTTGGAGTCCATAAATGTTTCACCTGAGAACAAGAAGAGGTTCTCAGCCCTCCCTCTCCCGAAACCGCTTTCTCAATTCAGCTTCTTTGGCTTTTGAGCTTGGGTTCATCTTGAGACAGTTGATGGACAATTGATGAGTTTGAAGCATTTCTGTTGAAAAGCTTGCGGCGGCATGCAGAAAAAATGTAAGATGTTTTGATGTTTCTGATGCTTCCTGCAAAGTGCTTCAGGAGCAGGAAGTTTGCTGCGGGGCCGGGCGTCCGGCCGCTTCAGTGTGATGTGCAATGCCAAGATAAATCACTTGCTCTTCCCAGAAGACAAGGTTAAAATCCTACTAAAGGGGCCGTGTACAGGTATTTCCACCTAGCCCAAAGCCAGAAGGAAAAGTAAGTGGAGATGCCAGCCTCCTTGCATTAAAGTCAGGCACGACTGTTGCTCAGCCCCTCCTGAAAGGCTGGATTCGTCCCTCCTGATGGCACTGCCAATGCAAACCCTTGAGGGCGGCTCCTGGGCACTACATTCATGAGGAAGCTCTGCCCAAGCCAAGGATGCTGCTCTCTGGCTACTGCCATGCTTAGTGCAAGCCCGAACAGATTAAATGATGCATTTATGCTCTGCACTGACCTTGGAAGCACCCCAACTCAAATGCAATCCAACAGGCATTTCATTTACACTTCTTTTACGTGCTATGGACAGCCTGTGCTGAAAGTGATGGCTTTCCAGTGACACCTGGCCCTCCTGGTGTCTGCCAGCTAAAAAAGGCAAATTCCTTCCATGCAGGGCTTTGGAGATGCCACAAACCTGGGCTAAGGAAGGGCAGAAACCATTAGTTTCAGTCCAGGGAGTTAAATGATGTGATGCTTTCTTCCTGTGTGCAACTTTTTCTGTTTAAATATATTTTCTTGACACTATTACAGCTAGAGAGAGCACCTTGATTGATTTTTTTTTTGGTTCATGATTGAGTTTAATCTCGTAGCTCAAAGTGGCAGCTTATGTATGAGGCGCTTGTGCGCTTGCAAAGCTTTTTAATGATACCGTGTACCTGAAGAATTTTAACATTTCTGTATAAATCAACACATCTGGGCAACAGGAATAATATAAAATGTCATAGCTTGCTTGCTCTGCACACCGAGAAAGCAAAAGGAAGCAAATTAGCCTGGGAGTTGGACCAAAGGGTTTTCCACCCCCCTCCCCCAGTGTAGGTTAACCCAGTGTTGGTTAGCAGGCTGAGCTCTAATCCTAACCAAACTGTGGCAGGTCACCTCAAGCACTGCAGACAGCCCCTCGGGGATGTATAGGTTTTGTCTTAAGGCATACCTACATTAATCCACCCCGGCCCATATTCTCACTGGGTATGTGTGCGGGTACAAGTGTGCCCTTACCTCGCAGGGATGCTCGGAGATGAAATCCCAGCCACAGCAGTGCTGAGCTCACACGCTGCGATAGCAAGAGTTCATGAAGCAGAAATTGTTCTTGGATCTCCGAGCTGCACTTTAAATTTCTGCTAACGTTTTCCTTCCTGTTATTGCTATGGCTTCACTTGGAAAAGCAATCTATGACTATCTTCGCTCTAAATTCACGGCGCACAGGACAGCGCCAGCCGCTGCCCATTTTAATTAGTGATAAATCTGGACTGAAAACCCAGGAGGGCAGTTAAGACTAAAACCCTTCTTGTGCCGCCGAGATGGAAAACACATGGATGCGTCAGCGTCGGACCTCGGCATCGTTCCAGAGACGGAAATTATTCTGCTTCTGCTTTTTTACCTTTTGTCTCCTTGCACGCCCTGAGCTCCTTGTCGCCCCAGACTGCCTCATATCGCCTGCAGCAGGAAACGAAGCAGCGCTGGAGCCACTTTTGTCTGGACACTGGACTTCCTCTTGGAAACAACTTGTTGGATATTTTCTATTTCTTTATTTTTTTTTCTCTCCAGAAGGATTTAAAAGTTCTTCATGAGCAATTTATGGTAGAAAAGCCCAAACCACCACTGAAGGAGCCTGCACGTTTTCCAAGGCAGCACTGTGACCACTTGGCAGTTCCTCTGCCCACGGTGTCAGCGCTGCCCATGGGGCTGCTCCGCTCCGACACAATGCTGCAGAGATGCTCAGCTCGAGCTGAGCATCAGGAGCCCTTCTGCAGCCACGGAGTGACTTGAGGGCTCTCAGACAAGAATATTTGGATCCCAAAATGCAACATGGTTTAAAAATTTCCACTGTCAGTAGTGGTTTGCAGATGACCTCCGTTAACGCCCTCTTGTCTGCAGTGTTTATACAATGAGCTGAAGCAGAAGCAGAAGAGGGGTTGGGAGCACTGCTGGGGACAGTTTGAGCCCTGCGGGTTGTGAGCAGCCTGGGAACAGAGGCAGGGACAGGGTCTGGCCACAGGGAGGTCCAGGGGTGTTATCTGCATCCAGTTCATAATGGCAAATGGGGACATTAGGGTAGTTTGCAATATTTCTGAGTACTTTTTTTTAATTTTGGAGTGATTTCTTAGCACGTGCCTGTGGGAATTCAGCCTGGCTGAAGTCCCCAGTCCCTCTGCCCAGGAGGAGCTGCATTTGCTGTGATGTCCACTTTCCTGGTCTGCCATGGGCAGTTACCAAACTCATCTTGATGCAAACACAGAGCAAAGGGGTTTTGCTGGCTCCTGAGCAAACAGCTCTCCATTTCTCTTTCTCCTCTCCCCTGCCTGTTCGACTGAGACCAGGCAGCTCCTGGAATGGCCCTGCTGGGGCTAGGCGGGTCCCTAACTGTGCGCCCGTCCTGTGGCAAGCCCAGGCGGTGATTCAGCCCCATGCTGCCGCTGTGCCGGCCCGCTTAAAAATCACTCACAGGGCAGCTTCTGGATGGAGTAAATGGCTCTGGTGAGGTGGAAGCACCAAGGTTCCCATGCCATTTCCAGCCAAAAGGCAGTGGGTCCGGGACTTGTCCCTTGGGAACTCAGCTGCCCCAGGAACTGGGCTGTCCGCATGCTGGAGCACTGCGGTGTCCCCACACCTCCCTGCTCCATCCTGCCCCAGCTGCGGCACCATCCCCATCCCGAGCACAACCAGACCGAGCAGCAGCGTTAGTGGGTGGGTATGGAAATGAGCAGCCTTAGCAGGAACAAACTGAAGCTCGTTCAGCAATAACCTGGCCTTGCACTTATTTGCCTGCTGCAGCGAAGCAGAAAAAGCCAGACGAAGCGGCGAGGGCGAGAGACCACCTCTGTATGACTCACCCAACAACCTGCTTCTGCAGGGTGGGAACACGTTGTTCCCTATAGCAATAGTATTATTTTTTTTTTCACAACTTATTCAGACCCATTTAACTTACCTTGTGACTCAGAACCCCGTCTCTTACTTCCCTTGCTGTTGCTTAGCAGGATGCATAATATGAAAGCTGCTGTTCATTCAGGAGTTTTAGTCCTCGGCAGCTGCTGCAGCTTCCTAGCTGGAGTCCAAATGAAACACCGAAAGTCAGTCCGTCTCTTTATGAAACCCAGCAGCTAGGTTGTTTGCAAAAGCTGTTTTTTTTTTTCTTGTTTCGTTGCTTGCATCAACTTGTGCTGGGTTTCTCTGCTTTTGTCCTGCTATCGTTTCCCTAGGACTTGCAGCCAGTCTGTCTCGTTGCACGGTGCCTCTCACAATGGTGGAAATGAAACCCAAAAAATTTTGTGAATAACCAAAAAGAAAAGGAAAAAAAAAAAAAAAAGAAAAGAAAAAATCAAAAACCACAGACCCAAAACCACATTCAGTGTTTGAGCCAAGAGAGAAAGTGCTGGGATCACATGGAAATAATTTTTCTTTGGGAGATTTCAGCATCTTCTTGGGCAGGAGAAAAGAGAGGAAAAAAAAAATCAAAGCTCTGGCTTTTGTTTATGAGTTGATGAGTTGTCGAACTAGCAAAAGCCTGTAGAAGGGGTGCAGCAGTGGAAACTGCCTCTGTGGTGACTTTGGGGGTAGATGCAGGTACTGGCCATGGGGACAGGTCAGTGCCCAGGGATGGTGTCACCCTGCTGTCCCTCGCACCTCCCTGCTGAAAAACAAAAACATGGCTCTTTGCTTCTATAGGAGCAGATTTGGGGCTAATCTCAGGAAGGTGGTGTGCAGCTGCAGTACCTTCCTAAATCTTATCTTATGCCAAACCCCCCATGGTGGGGTGCGCTGAGCATCAGCATCCTACAAACGGCAATGGAGGGGAAAGTTGCACGCTCAGGGGAGGACTCAGGGGAGGTTTTTGGTCCATCTCCAAAGGAGGCTGAGCTGTGGAGAGCCCAGAGAAGCTGCCAGCCCTGTCCTGTCCATGCTGGTGCAGCTGCAGAGCAGCACGCAGTGCCTTATGCAGCATGCAAGTCCCTTGGGGGGGCTGCCAGCCTTGGCTCCCATGCTGACAGCAGCAAGGAGGCTGCAGAGCAGAGCACAGCATGGCCCTGGGGCAGGAGGACACTGAGGATGTGGCACAGGCTGCTATGTCCAAGGGACTTCTGAGACAAAGCAGCACAGGGGACAGCAGGAGCAGACACAGGGGTTCAGTGTGCACTGAGCATCAGGCATCCCCCAGCCCCACAGTGCACTGTCGAGCTCTGATTTCAGCACCTGCACTTTCTTAGCAGAAATTGCAAACTTGGCCACTTCCAGCCCTTGGAAAAAAATACATCGGTGGCTTTATTTAAAGTCAGGTCTGGCCTCATAGTTTGATTTTCCTTCTTCTCGGTTTCTTATTTCTTTTTTTCCCTCATTTTTTTTTTCAACTGCATCCCATCAATTGTAAAAGAGAAAAAAAAAAAAAAAAGTGAGTATGCCATGTGCTATGTAGTGCAGGCTCCAGCATCACTCCTGCAGCAAAGCTCAAAAAGGAAAGCAATGCCTTTGATTGTCCTGTGAACATCAGGAGGGGAGAGGTGTGTTTTGTCCTCTCGCAGTGCCCTTCCCTACTCCGGGTCACAACTCGGTGCTTTAAATATCCCTCCCCTGCAGTCCTCCGGCTCTGCCCTGCACCAGAGTACAGCACTTGGACCTCACGTGGTCCATGAGGGCATTACCACATGCACTGGCCAATTTGTGCCTTTTTTTTTGGTACATTACCTGTCCCCGATAGCTCAGAGCCTTGGTCAGAGGCAGGGAGAAAGACATGGTGGTGGAAAAGGGCTTCTGCACAGCTTTGCAGAATTAAAAAAAAAAAAAAAAAAGACAATAACCTTTAAATCTGTAGGTGGACCTGGGTTATATAATGGAGAACGCAAATTGCTTGCAGATGACATATGTTGGGAATGTTTTCATATTGGTGGTGTTAAATAAAGCGAACAGGTGATTGAAGCAGACCGCAGCATGATTTCTTTGGTAATTCAAAAATCTGCAGCCAGAGGGTTGACAAGGGAGGGCCAGGGGCTATCGGGGAACGAGGGCTGCCCCTGTACCAAGGGGAAGATTTACACATGCCGCTGGCACCGTGCTCGGAGGCTCTGCGAGCAGAGGTTCGCTGCTGTCCCAGCGTGACCCTGAGCAGCGTCCAGCTCTCCATGAGTCACCCTGCAGAGCTGGGCTCCTCCAGCCCAGGCTTCCCGGAGCACCCCCTCCTCCTGTCCATCCCCATCCCCACCCCTGTCCCTGTCCCCATCCCCATCCCCATCCCCTCCCACCCGCAGCATTTCCCAGCCCAGCCCTGCACACAGGGCAGGAGCAGGCAGTGCCAGGCACAAGCCGATGGGAAACGGGCACACGGAGGCGTGCACGTGGCTGCAGCCTTTCAAAAGCAGCCAGGAAAAGAAAATTCTTACTCACCCTTTTTTTTGGAGGGACCTTAAACAGCTTCTAAGAAAATAAATGACTTTGCCTCACAAACACCAACCAAGAGCTTACTTTTATTTTTTTTATTCTGTTTTATTTATTTAATTATTTTATTTTATTTGGCAGATTGGTAACTGTAGCACAGAGGTTCATTTTCCTTATTTTCCTTTTAGGAACTGACTCTGAAATTATCCCAGGAGGGAGCTTACAGCTCCATTGGGCTGTGTTAGTGGGTCTGCTTTCTGTGTCTGCTCCTTGATGCGACACCCCACAGCCCCACACCTAGGGGTGGTTGCTGACCTCTCCCCTCTTGCTTAGTCCTACAGAATCACACAGATTCCAGAAGCAAATATTCACCATCAATGTCAGTGTAGACACACCACGTGGCTGACACTGCTGCCTCATCAGGCTTTGGGTCTATCTGCCTCCCAGAAACATGCTGCAGCGAGTTTTCTCCCCGTCTTTCTTTCATTTGTCATCTGGCAAGTATTTATGAATAGTACGTAATTAATAAATAATATCTATTAGCCCTGCTGCGACGTGGGAGTGGCTTTGCATCAGGTATAGCATTGCAACCAGAACCAGTGCAAAGAGAAGTGCAAAACACCATGCTGAGGTGCTCCAGGCAGAGGGACGGAGCCCTGCAGGTGGTTGTCCTGGCTCCTGGCTCTGCTGCTGCAGGGTGCTGGGAAGGTCCCGTGGCCCCAAGATGCCACGTCTCACCTCCCAGGCTTCGTTCCTGTTTTTAGGTTTCTTCAGGACAAAAAAAAAATAAATAAAAACTGTATAACTGGAGTGCAACTGGGCAGAGCTCTGCTTTCACAGGGGGGTGTGAGGCAGCCTCTGAGCTTATTTGCGTGGCTATAAAAATAGTTTATAGATGTCACTCGATAGAAAGGGTGTCTGGGGCTCCGAAAACGATTTTAGCTGGGGAAAAAACTGTACAAAACCAGTTTATATGAGATACTTTAATTTTTACTCTGAAACTTTGGACAGAAGAAAACTGTTATGGTAACCGGCGTCTGGCATCAGAGCCAGTCTCTCCAGATTAAACAGGTTTTCTGCTCTTAAACCAACAGCCTCCTTTTTCTAAATAGTAATCGCATTCAAGGAAGAAGGATATTTCTGTTTACACACTTGATTTATAAAGCTTGGCTTTTGTGCATGCAGGGAGCAAGGGAAAAAAGCCAGCCAGCCAGTTTGCAGCAAATTAATAAGAAAAGTCGGCGTGCGATGCAGCAGCGAGGTCAGGGCGCAGCGGGCACAGCTCCTGCTCCCTGCTAGCGAGCACGGGACCTGCCGTGAGGGGTGCAGGAGGAGATGAAACAACGCTCCGCATGGAAATGCATGTGCCTACAGTGAATTTAAGGGCCTCAAAGCATCAGCTGGCAAAGCCTTGGTTTTCTTTGCAGCCTCAGCATGTTAAAATAGGTCTGGTGTATGGGGAAGTGGATGTTTCTAGTCGCTTAGCCCACAAAGTGCCGAGGTTTCGGTGAGGGTTCTGGCATTGTGCTGCAGGAGCTCTGCCTGTGCTTGAGGTACTCCCTTTCACCCTTCCCAGTGATGTTGCCAATGCTCTTTACACTGCTGGGAAGGGTTGGAGCACCAGGGAAGCTCATAAAGGTCCTGCGGGACCCCTGGGTTTTGTGGTGTTTCAGTGGCTCTGGGGGTCATGGTCGTCCATTTATTCCGGGCACACCCCAGCAAATGCACTGTACTGAGCGGCTGGGAGAGGGTGCAGCTCTGGCACATGCACAAACAACCTTCACTGCAGGTAGCTGATGGTCCTGACCCTTTGCTGAACCCACCACGAGCCCTACAAACACCATCCTACCTGCCAGGCCTCGGCTGCTCTGCCCACATAGCAGCAGCCCGGAGGGCACCGGGGACCCGCTCACTGTTCTCCAAATGAAGGCACAGCTTCTTTTTTTTTTTTTTTGAGACCTTTCCAACGCGCACTATAGAATGGCTCAAGTTCTTGACTTGTAACCAGCTCCTTAAACAAAAAGGCATGTTTTATATGGATTTTTCCATAGCACTGAACTCAGTGAGAGGGACGGCCGTGTGCTCTCTCCTCCCGCCCGAGGCCGGGGCTCTGTGCCATGACAACATCTGCATCACGTGGCGGACACACACAGCTGATTCCTATGGAAACATTAAATATTAAACTACGTTTCCTTCTGGCTTTCTGCTGGGGTGTGATGCTGGAGCCCAGCAGTGCCCTGGCCCTCACAAAACGGCGCTCCCCAGTGCCAGCGACAAGCACAGAGGGAGGCAGCAGGCTGCATGCAGAGGTGGGATTAATGCCTCGACTGGGCTAACTCCGAAACTGAAGTGGAAAAAGTAAAGAGCAGGTCTCTGTGCCCTGCCGTGTCAGCCAAGGAAGAGTTTTCAAGGCCTCTAATATAGCAGTCCCCAAGCAATAACGTGATTTAATAGAATACAGTACATATATGTGCATGCGTGGATGTGTGGGGCTTTCAAGCGGCCAATTGTACAAAGCCAAAAATAATTACGAGCAAATTGGAATTTAAACGGCAGCATGCGAATGATAATTGGGAACTGCTTAAGAATAATTTGCTAAATAACATGAAAGCTATGATTTCACAACAGAGCGAGAAAATATTTACAGTTAAAGCCTGCTTCTGAGGGGAACAAAAAGCTTTCTGGCTGGGAAGAAATGCTGAACACAATAGGTGCCGGGGAGAAGTGGGTGGCTTGCCCCAGGCTGCTGGAGCTGCTCACGCAGAGCAGGATTTGCCAAGGGGAAACAAGATGACCTGGAGAACTGCAGGTTAATTAGCCTTCAGGTGAGCCTGTCAAAGGAACAGGACTGATGACAGTCTCTAATGAAGAGCTAACGGAGGGCAACGCGGCCAAGGCTGATCAGGCAGGATGGGTGGGGAAGAGAGCCCCCAGACCTCATCGCCTGCCTATATTGCAAGTTTACTCAGTGCAGGTACACAGACTTTGGAAAAACACCGGTTGTAGCCTTTTAATTAAAAAACAAACGTGATGCTAACGCAGGCTGTCACGGAGAGGTCGGCGAGCAGGTTTGTAGCAGGGTGATGAGGAGGGACGAGCTGTCCCGCTGCCAGGACTAACGAGGCACGACATAATGAGGCCTGATCACGATGAACCGGGTCAGCCTTGCCGGGAACCTGCTGAATAACCAAGTGATGTTCTTAAAATTCACCACAGCTGCTCTGAGCTGCGACATTGATTCATCGTTAAAGCTCATCTGCAAGCTGTCAAGCTGTAGACATTTCAGGCCTGAAATCCGACTTTGGAAAGCTTGAAAGGTTTGAATCTCAATTTTGAGGCAAGCCTTTGTTAAACAGAAATGGGACTTCGCAGTGGTCATAAATAGCACATCCATCTCCCCTTGCATCCATCTTTCTTTTGCATAAAAAGCAGCTTAGTTTGGCTGAATAACCTCTTAGACAGGACTTAGGGCATAGATTCATTTTAAACCATGGTGTTAGTGTGATTAGCATTAGCTAATCTTACAGGGCTTTAGGTACGTGCTACGAATGCTGCCCAACCCCTGCATGGGCTTTACCTTTGAGGACAGCAGCCCAGGTTTGGGGACTGCTCTCATAGCTTCTGCCTGATGGTGGGAAGTGCGTTTGCTCAGGTCTGTGGCACACGCCATGGAAGTTCCACATGGAACATAAAAGGTGGCTTTCCTTGTTCTGTGAAATTTCTCTAAAAGTCAATTAATTAGAGTAATATTAGGCAATGAGCCCTAATCCTACTATTCAGACCCTGCAGCTTCCACTCAGGTTGCACTCCTGTCCTTAACCTCCATCCATGTCTGCTGGGCGTTGTGTGGGGAGGCAGGGGGAATGTCACTGTGGGCAGAACAGCACCCACCAGCACCACCACGAACTATTATCAGCAAGGCCTTCACCTACGCCTGCTCTTTACCTGCACACAAGAAGTGCAATCATTTCCTTCAGCTCCTTGGCACAAACCATGCTGGAAGGGGACAAGCCCCAAACACCAAGCCATGCCTCCTGCACTGGAAGCAGCTGCGAGCAGGAGCCTAGACCTTGCCCAGGCTGTTTCTGGCCAGGTGGTCATGGGCAGCAGAGGAAAAAATATTTACTCCCATTACAGAATGTTTTTAAAGAGGCTGACTGGTTGTTACTGGCTAGCATCTCCTTGGAAGTCCAGAGTGTCTGGCTAGCTGCTGACCTGCTGGCCACCGAATGGAGGGCTGGATTACACCCGGTGCCCAGCCTCGCCAGCAGCAGCGCGTGTCCACAAAGCTCAAATCTCCTTCCCCAGCTGCCTGAGACAGGCTCCAACACAAGTACATGGGTGGTCGGGTGTCGGGCTATACTTGACAGATTTTTTTGCAGTTGACATTGATGAGACGAAATGGCTGCTCCATTATCCACGTTTCCTAGGCAGTTCTGGAAACTGGATGAGGAAATTAGGAGTACACTCAGAGACGTGTTACTTAAAAACCTGAGCCGGTGACAGACCCAAATCTAAATAGCTGAGCCCAGAAGGGAGTCCTTGACGTAGCACCAGTGTTCAGTGCTCAGATAGGTTCGTCACACTGACTGTATTTGTTCAGAAAGCAAAACGAGCTGAGAAGGAAAATATTTCTCTTTGTTGTTTTGTTTCCAGAACAAAAGAGACTTTTGATTTTTCACTTTAATTTCTTTCCTCGTTTTTAGATTACTTGTAATTATATGGTGCCGAGCAAATAAATGGTGCTCTACCTTTTTGTAAATGACTTGGAAGTTTGCTTTAATCCCTTGGTAGGGTTCACCTGGTATGTCATTCATCACGCTGCTGCTCTGCGTTCCAGCAACTGGGCTCATTTAATTTGCTAGGCTGAATGAAATAGCTTTACCATGCCTACTTATACAGAAGTAATGATGGGTAGAGCCCCGTAGCACATAATAATTGCTATTTTCCACAGAGCCCGCGTGCATGTTCGCAGAATAATCTTTAAAAAGTTAAAACTCCTGAGGGAGAGACAGGCTGTGGACAACGGAGTAGAAATGATGGACGGTGTTTTTCTTCCCAGCTTTGTTTTGGAGTCATGAGTTTTCACCTTTAAAGTGGTATTTGCTGGTTGGCTTGCTGGGCTGTGGGACACCACGCTGCCTCTCCCCATGCACGCTAGGGCATCTGCTGGTTCTGTCTGCTCTTAACATTTAAATACGCAGCCTGGGTATTTTGGGGGATTTTTCCAAGAACAAGGATCTGTGATTTAAAAGTGGGAGCAGGAATCACTCACCTGTGTGTGGAAAGCAGCAATGAGGCAGTTTGATAAATAAATTAAAAAAAATAATCATACAAAATACACTTTGTAAACAGCTTTGATGCCAAAACTTTCTCTGCCCTCGTGTCACCACTCCTGGTTTGCCACAAATCCCAAGAAGAAAGTTTTTTCTTTGAGAACCTTGTAAAGGAAGGAAGCAGAGAAAGGGAAATCTGCAGGCAGGTGGGGCAGAGATGGGCACGGAAAGCTGGGACAGCCCAGGCAGAGCGCGAGGTGTCCCCACATGCATCCTGCTCAGACACCAGCCAGTACTGCAGTGATGTCTGCGTGCTCCTGGCTCACATCATTTGCAAAGTACACAGGTTTGAATCTCTCTCCCTGGCATTTTGGTTATTGCTGATGATCCTTCCTCCTTGCCAAGGCAGGAGGGATCACCCTGACAGCCTGTCCGCCTCCACAGCCCCACCACTCATGAATGAATGCATGAATGCATCAGACAGCGATGCACATGATTTTGGCAGCAGGGAGTGGTGGTTTTGGTTGGTCTGGTATAATCTTGGAGATCAATCTTTTGCCTGTTGTTTTGGGTCTCATTTTTAAGCAGATGCAGTGTTGTCAGTAGGGTAAGACCTCGAAGAAGAGCTCTGGAAGAGCAAGAGCAGTCTGCTCAGGTAGGCCAGCCATAGGGACAACCACACAGATGTGCTTTGCCTGCTGGCTGCCAGACCAAGGAACTCAGCACAGCACCCTCTATCCACAACTAGCAGTGGCCAAAAGCATCATTTTTCCTCCAGCATCCAGACAAAAAGAGGGGGAAGAGCAGCATGTAGCAGTGATCAGCGGGAGTGCTTGACATTGACATATATCAGGAGTATTTTTAGCATCCGAGCGCACTTTTTCTTGGCCACATCGTGACACCCGAAACCACTCCTGCAACATCAGTCTACGGGTAATCGTTTTATGACGGCAGAGTGAAGGCACAGAAAGGTTAAATGATTTCTTCCCGTCTGCGCAGCACGACTGCAGCGGATCTGGGAATAAATCTCAGGATCTCCCCCACCTCCCACTGCTGCCTCGGAGGCTGACAGCAGGCCGGCACTGGTTCAAGGGCTTGCTGCCACTTCTGCTGCTCTTTAGGAGGTTGAATGGAGACACTTTTGCAAGGAAGGCAGGCAATGCATCATCTTGGTGGCAGTGGCATTCCCAGTGCCCTTCCCAGCTTGTCCAGTGCTGCTCCCATCCATCATCAGATGCCTCTCAGCACTGTACTTCCAAAAGACACCGTAGTCTGAGACTTGGAATAACTTCTGTGCACAGTAGCAGCAATTTCAGAGCAGTCCAAGGTAAGAGGTGACACTTCAAAAAGACAAGAGACACACGTGTTCCAAATCTGAACCTCCTCTCATTGCTGAGCAGAAGCTGCACCACTTTTTTTTCCAGGAAAAGACTCATTTAAGCAGCACTTCAAGTCTCCAAGGCACAAATGCTCAGAGGTCAAGTTTGACTGAATTGGGGCCATCAGAGTCCAGATCTGTTGGGCTAACGCAGCCTCAGCACACCCCTGTGGATCAGAATGGGCAGAGGGCTTCGGTGCCTCCCAGTGCCAGGGTGCAAAGCTGCCTGAGCTCGACAGCCCCCACTGCGTTTACACCCATGGAGCAACCCTAGAAGCAGCCCTAGACTTCATCCCCATGGGGAAAGCAGGGAAATGCTGCAGAGAGGTCTGAACAAAATGCAGAATCTGTCAAGTTTTTGGCAGAGGGCACTGAGCTGGAGCTCGTCTGTTCCCAGTGGCCTCTGACAGAGGCTATTAATAGCTGGGGAACGGAGAAGAAAGAAAGCAAAGGGTTTTATTTGGACATCTTGACATTGAGAAGTTGGCCTTTGGTGGGAAATCAGTCCCATGAAATGTTTTTGGGAGTGACCAGGACCCCCATTCGGGATCCGTCAGGTTAATGACACCCAGGCTGGTTCGAATGGGGTCAATGTGGCAATCATTGGGGTTGATTTCATTTTCTCCTTGTCAGTAACATAAGATCAAAGCTGCTGGCAACGGTCACCAATGTTATTGCAGTCAAAGGCCTCCCAAGGACTGATGGTGCATTTTAAAACCCTATTCCTGCACAGCCACCATGGATCAAATGGGCAATTAAGGCAAGATGCTTTTGTGCTGAGCCTACATCTTCCTTTGTTAAGTAAAAATCATCTCTCCCTGTTTTGACATTTCACTTTTGGCCACAGACCAAATGCATAGGATGAAGACAGAGCTGTCCATTCGTCTGGCCATCCTGCCAGGAAGCAAATCCTACAACTGATCTTAGTGGCAGTAGGCTGGGTTCATGTCTCAGGGCAGCGAGCACTGATGGGGAAGCGCAAAGAGGACAAAGTGTCTGCCAGCAGCATAGCACGCAGCACAGGCTGAGCCAGAGCAGACCTGCTGGCCTGAGCAGCAATTGCCAACAAACAGATGTTTGTCTGGTCTTAAATTACATTGCCTGCATGCCTGAAAAAGATACTGTCTTATAAATAGCAGCGCTTTGATGCTCTGTGGCCCTGCATATTCAGGTCCCACCATGAAGCACGTAGGTGTTAGAACCAGCTGGAGATGGGCTGTGGGTAGAAAACCTTTTGGTGTGTCCAGCAGTAGGGTGTCTTCAGCTCTTCCTGGGAAGGTTTTGGTGGATAGCAGGGGAATGAGTCTTCCTTTCTGTTCTGCACTGCACAGGAGGAGAAGCCCTGGCTCAGCACTAATGGGGCTGTTCACCACCTGCAATGGGCTCATGACGAGCTGCTGCCCATTTCAGACTTCGGGGTGTCCCATCCGTGCTGCTACCTGTGAGCAGTGCTTTCTGAATACTGTACAGGAAGAAAAACAAATGTGCCGTAGAAGGTTTTGGGGAGGGAGATTGGAGACAGCCAGTGCAACTCACCCATGGACTAAACAGAACCATTCTGCATTGCAATTTAATGTGATGGAAAGCTACAATTAGCTCTAATTAGGGTAGCCTCATTGCCTCTCTGAGAGCAGAGCTGCTGTCAGTTCTGTTTTCTTCCCCTTCCATGACACAGGCATGCAATTCAGCAGCTTAATGCTCCCAGCACGACGTCCTCCCCGTGCACCACTGTTGAATGGGCACTGAGGATTTATTAGTGGGGCCGAGCCTCCCCCTTACCACAGGTAGGGGTGTATTTATTTATTCAGAGCAAGAAGTCAGAGCACAGCGAATGCAGATGCAGGATGTGCCCAGGGCGATGTGGTTCCTGGCAGGGCAGGGATAAAAACTCCTTCATTTGGCTTAGGGGTGGGGATGCACCCATCTGAGCACCGGACAAATTGAGCATCACTGTCTGCTGTGTCTTCTGAGGAGTCTCTGAGATATTTCTGAGCTGCATCTCAGAGAACCACTGGTAAAAGACTGAAAACCAGAAGTTATTTTAAGCCTATCATCTCATGAATTTTCGTCTCAGCCCATGGGCATGACTGGGTTTCCTGGAAAGAGATTTAAGACCCCTTTCACATCCTTTTGTATTCAGATCTCTTCGCAAACTGTTTTGTGTCTGGATGAAGCATGCAACTGGCACCTGGATGAGTGAGCATTTCTCTCCTGCGCCTTGGGATAACAACCGGGGTGGCTCTGCTCTGTATTCAGGGCAGTCGAGCAAAGTGAATCATTCTCATCTGCGATGCACTGTATTCAATGAGTAGAGATGCTCTTTTCTTGTAATTAAATGCAATTTCTCTGTTGCCCTAGAGAGTACAGAACTTTACCTCATTAGTGCAGCTAGTCTTTTACTAACTCCAGGACAGGATTTTATTATATCTGTGTTGCTCAGGACACTGAGTAGAGAGACTGGTGCCATTTTGGGTCACATTATTAACTGAAGAAAATCTCCATTACAGATGATGGATTCACACCAGTGAATATCTTGAATCTTTTCCTGAAATCAATCATTTTTAGGGATTAATACAGCTCTCGTTATGAGAGTGTCAAAGCCTCTCCAAATCACATTGTATCTGTCTGCACACTTTGGACTTGGCCAGGAGTTGGATTCGCCCACACAGAAAGGTTTCCCCCATTTCCTTTTCATTCTGAAGCAGAAAGGTACTACATAGAAAGAAATCCCGGGGCTCAAATGCAAAGCTTTATGTGAACTTCATGCTTCATAAAATATAGGTGCATAGAACAAGACCATTTCATCTAAAAACAATCACAAATAAATAAATTAATCGATTCCCCCCTTGGAGGGTGAGATGTGGACGTTTCAGTGTGGGGTGGTTTCCTCATCTTCTCCACAGGGCAATGCCAGGGGAAGGCATCCCAGTGCCTGGCAGCACAAGGAGTTTGGTGGCCACCAAGGCTTTGAGATCCCCTGGGGACCCCAAACCATCCAGCACACAGGCTGGCCCGGGGCAACAACGTGAGCAGCAGAGGAAAAAAAAAAAAAACGAGCTGAGACACTGGGCACAACTGCACATCACTGTGGCTAATGGCTTATTGATGGGATTACAGCGTTTCCTTCTATCATTAACATGGGAGATCTGGTTTTAGATTTTTACTCATTTGTTTGTCCGTAAGTGTTCGATAGATCTTTTTGGCAAACACACTTCAATCTCTGGGTTGTTCACAAACATGTTTGCTGAATGTATTGCCGTCCACTTAATGAATTCCAGTTTTTCATTAGCACACCTATCATGCGATATTACTTCTGTTTCCTGAATGGGTGTAATAAAATAGATACATTAAATAAAGAGTAAATTAAAAAAAAAAAAAAAAAGTGGGTGGAGAAAAGTAAAGTGTCATTGACATTTTCAGGTGGAAAACGTGAAAACCAGATGGACTTTGCACTGAGGAGGGCAGTGGCTTCCTGTGCAAAGGCAGAGCAGTGGGGCACTGGCAAGGCAGCAGCAAAGCACAGCTCAGAGCCATAATCCTGCATCAGGATGAGTCAAAAAATGGGGAAAGAGACCACGCTGCAGCTAGTTGAGGCTATAACCATTCTGCAGAGCCTACTTCACCCTGCACTGTCATCTTCACTATGTAAAACTCAACCAGAGTGTAAAGCTTGTAGCTACCAGAGAAAGGAAAGTAGATTTCCTATTTCCCCAAGGATCTTTTAGTATTTCCAGGTGATTTCCTACCTGACACCTGAGAGAAGATAAACATGAATTATCTTAAGTTTTTATGAAATTGAATCACCAAACTTTCTAATTTTGGTTTGGCTTACAAGCTGTGTTGATACCAACTTTTATTTTTATTTCCCCAGAAAATTACTTCTCTTTCACAATGGAAATTGAATTCAGCAAGAAAAACATACAACCCAAGGAGCCTCTTTCCCCAGGTACTAGGCTGCCTGCTTGGCAGGTCAGTCACATTTTCTCTCTTGGGAGTTTTTCAAGATGGGATGTCTGGACACTGCTTCTTCCCACCATGCATTCTCTCTTGTCAAATTGCATGTGACGACAAAGAACTATTAATTATTATTACTTTTTTTTTTTTTTTTTTTTAAATAAACCCATTCAAACACCACAGGATACCTGGCAGATGTGGAACTCACCCCACCTCCATGGTGTCTCTGTACCCCGGCCTTTCAGGAGAACTGGGGACTACTGAGCATTTTGGCACTCTCACAAAATTGTGTTTGGAATATATTTTCAATTCCTCGGTGCACCTTGTAATTGAATCAGATAAATACATGGAAGATACAGTGATATTCAGGGGACGCTAAGCACTGGTTGTATGATTACAGCAAATCTTTCAGCTCCTCTGAGCTCGCTGACAGTGACTTATTTCTGTATTTGTAAGAGCTGCTGTTTATGATGGAGGAGTTCACAGGGCAATAAACAGGATAAAAAGCCAGGCTAAAGAATTTGATTACTGTAAAATCTATTTATTTCAAGTATACCAGTTATTTCTATTATGGGACATTTTAGAAATAATTCTGCGTCTTGAAGTAGTTTAAAGAAGATTAATTTTTAAAGGAAAAAGCCTTTCTCAAATCTATTTTATCAGCTTCTCGGACAAAGCGTGAAATTAGGAGCTTATCCTAAAATCACTAAAATCGAAGGCAGGTCTTTCCCTTGACTTCAGTGGGTCGTAAATCAAATAGGATGCGAATAACTGAGCGATCTTGTAACGGATAGCTGGTACGTGGTGGAGTGATGGGGCTGGAGATGTGCAGTACCAATAAGCATGTGGGTGTCATAAAGACACCGCTTGTCTCCACTCCTAGAAAAGCCCAAGAAATGAATTTTTTGTCTCCCTTCCAGTTTCCAATGTATCCTGCACAGCCCATACCTGAGCTGTCTGATCTGGGGGGTACAGGGCTGGAAGATGCCAGATTTGTGCACCAGAAAGAAAGCTCCTGGGGTTTTCCACCCCTATTTCTGTATTGTGACCCCTGTCTGTGCCCTGAATCTGAGGGGGCTGAGCCCAAAGCACCAACAGCTCAGCCCTGAGACAGATCTGCTGGGATCCCCTTGCTGACAAGGGCTGCTGATGTTTCCCAACAGAAACTTCCGTGTTTTGGTTTCAACTGTCCTTTCCCAACACAGAGCTCTTGCTAGCTACTGCTGGATGTATGATTTTTGTCCTGAATTCCCAATGTTAACCCCAAAAAGAGTTGTTTTATCATGTTAAAACAGAAACCCTCATTATTGCATACGGACTAAAATTTCCCTGGATTTTTGATTCTCTTCACTTCTCTGTTCTATTGTTCTTTATATTTGACTGACCCTTTTGCTCACTCTATTCAGTG
Source organism: Anas platyrhynchos (assembly GCF_047663525.1). Classification (NCBI taxonomy): domain Eukaryota; kingdom Metazoa; phylum Chordata; class Aves; order Anseriformes; family Anatidae; genus Anas; species Anas platyrhynchos. Next base: position 17,897,501 of record NC_092601.1, on the reverse strand, counting down.
TACTTGTTTTTCAGCAGCTGCCTGGAAATGTTCACAAAGAAACCACAAATAAACTCAGCGCGTTAAATAACACTTCTCTGGACTATTCGAGAAAGAAATTAGAAGTAAAATAATTAAGAGGTGGCAATTAATAAAACATAAAGATGATCTTCCTGCTAAGTGAGTTTTATTAACATTTTAGAAAGTGAAAAACATGGTGGCCTTTGCTCTAATCATTTGTCTGATGGAATGGATTATTTTGTATACATATTCAGATTGCTGTCGTTGCTGTTGCAGCGGAATTAATTCTAGCTGCCTGTCAAGGAAAAAAGCTACAATTACTTTCCAACTGCTGCAGGTGTCCTGTTCTATATGCGTAAGAGATGGCCCTATTTAAGCAGGTCATAATAATTATTACTGCCTCAAAGGGCTGTCCGGCGTAGGTCCCTGACAATACCATTTGGTTCGGATCTTTTTACAAACCCAGGGGGTTGGTAAAAATATTTTCCTGGGGCAGCAGCAACCTGTGGTGCTGATTCTCCCACCCCAGCCCCTTTGGGTTTTCCACATTGTAGTGCAAAACCCCACAGGCAGATCTGTTGGGTTTCAGCTCTGTGTTCCCCATAGTTGGGTGCTGATATGAGGGAGCAACTCATTTTGAAGTTGTGCTCACACAGGAGCACACCAGGGAAGCCAGGAGGAGTAGTGGCCACAGTTAAACTCACACCGAGTATTTTTTAAATGAGTCCTAAAATTTCCCTTGTGCAATTCAGTGGTTTAATTTAGCTCTTGGGTTTAACTGATCAAAGGACAAAGTGAAGTTGAGTAGGATCGCATTTAGTGTGGAAGGAACAATTGATTCTATGTGATAGATGTAGAGATAAAATGACTGTTTTTATCCAAAGAAAACACACTCATTCATTCATGGTGTTTAACCTTAATTTATTAATGCACTTTCTCTTTCCTCAGAAGCTCTAAAATTCCTCTGTTCTGCTGTCTCCTTCCCTTCTCTTTTTCTCCAGTTGGGTGTCTGCTGTGTACTTCGGATCTGTTCCCTGTGATGCTCAGACACAAAGCTGCATGTCAGTGGACCCTGTGCAACAAGCTCTGCTCAGCGATGTGCAGGCCCAGAAATCTGGATTAAGGCATCGCAATAAGAAAACATTTTTTCTTTTCATTATGAGGAAGAAGAATCATGTTCAGATTAGCATTCAGGCTCGGTGTGAGAGCAGGGAGAATAACTGCAGACAGTTCATTTATTCAAACTTAATTCCTATTCCTAATTACTCAAAGTAATATTATCTATATAAATCTCCCTTGAAGAAGCGTGGGGGGTGACAAAGAGGAAGACAGAGCTGTGCTGAACACCCTTGGGTTGCACTGTGGCAGCATCATCAAAGGGTTAGGGATTAGAAGGGGAAGTCTGCATGCACCCACTTCAGAATTAAGCTGGCCAGTACAGGGCAATTAAAATCAATTTGATTAAATGCTTTGCCCCTGGGTGCCTGGCTTTGCTACACTGAGGCTGAATGAAGGGCTCAAAGACGGCTCTGATGCATGGGAAAGGGCTCCTGCAGGCTTTGCAGACTTTGCTGCAAAGAATTCATGCCCTGAATGAAAGGAAAGCAGGAAAGGGAAGCAACCAGATGGCCTGATTTGCCTGTGGCTGCGAAACTGGTGATCAGCAGAAGGAGCAGGAGAGCCCCGGTCCCCAGAGCCCCATCCCGGCCACCCCCTGGAGCTGCTTGCCCTGTGGTTGTGCAGGGCTTTCCAGCACACGGCCAATTTGTCATTACTTGTCCTGTTAGACTTTTTTATTATGCCAGCTCAAAGCCTCTCTCTCTTGCTGATCAAGTCTAAAATAATTATTACAATCTGAAAAATTGCGCCTGTCTTCCTGGGAATTAAATATTTAAACTCTCAGACAAATGGGCCTTGCTTGTTTCTGTTAAAGGTTCATGCTCTCAAATGTCACAGTAAGTTAAATGTACCTTGAAAAATAATATCATTTCTGGTTACTTTACTTTTCATTCCATTTTACCTCCATATAAATTACCCACGCTAATTCAATCAGAGGGTTTGACACCGCAGCTCCCCGGGTGGATGGCTGGGAAAGCAACTGTCACCTCCGACAGGGAGGGAACAGAAACAGTTTGATGAGAAAAGCTGAAAAGAGGCAAACACCTCCCTTTGGGCCACACACCGACACTGTGATGCTCCTCAGGCTCCTTTGGATCATCACTGCCTTGTTATGAGCATCTTTCCAGCCGGGGAGTTAACCTCTTGCCACTGACGGGCTTGCAGAAATGCCAGCATATTGCAAGGCTCCAGAAGTCAGAATATTTATGTATATATGGCTGGCAGATTGCAAACAGGGCTGGGAGGAACCTTGGGACGGGGAAGTCGCTGCAGTGCCCATCACTTGCAGGGGCTGCAAGTCCCAAAGGCATCATGCTGGTACTGGCTCTGAGAGCACAGCCTGCAAGCCTGTGTGTGGTTTGGCTTCCTAATCATTCCATAAAACACAGTTGGAAAGTCTTAAGTTCAGTGAAAATTGGCACCTGGGCAGTTAAGAAAAATCAATTCTCCACTTTACTCCAGAAAGCAAAGTGCTGTGGCCTGATAGCTGCATTTAGTGCATGTCACTGGACAAAACCTTATTACAGATGGTGCCTACTGGATCTGGCTGTTTCAGTTTGAAGGATGTTGCCACTCTGCCCTGTCTCCTGGAAGCTCCCGTGGCCAGATTTGGCTGGGCAGGATGCAGTCTTTGCTCGGCCACCTGCCCAGAGCAGATCAGATGTCCTGATCAACCTGGCCACGCTCTGCTGGCCCACAGCCCTCAGGAGATGCTCCACGAGGTTTGCTGGTAGCAGGCGTCAGTGCTTTGATGCGCTTCATTTCATCTCAAAATGCTGCAGAACGGTAGGAGAGGCTCAGGTTTTAGGGACAGATTGGAATGATCTTCAACTAAAATCAGTAAAAACACTGTGGGATGGCAAATCGGGTGGCAGGTGGCTTCATCACCTGGGGAACTGTGTAGTTCTGAGGATTTTTGCCCCAGGTAGGAGGGCTGAGCCCAGAAGTGTGCAGAGGAACCCATGCCCTGTGAGTGGCTGCTCACCTGTGAATGGGAACAGAAGAGGAAAGAAACTCCAGGGGACGGTCTGTGGAGGGAAAACCTCACAAGACCCAAAACTTTAGAGAAAAAGTCCCTGATTTAAAGAGATTTGGAAAGTGGCAATGCTGTGCTGTTTCAATCAATTCCTTTCACACCCACTCATTTTGAAGTAATTTTTCACAATTAAGATAGGCATTGTAACACTGCTTTGAAAACTCTGGCAAATTACATGCCATTATGCCATTCAGAGATGTTTGCAAGCCTATGCCTTTTTCTTTTTCTTTATTCTTTTTTTTTTTTTTTAAAAAAAAAAAGAAAAAGAAAAAACACATTTAGATAAATCCTTACTTCTGAGCTTGGGGTCGAAGTCAACTCCCATGGGAGCAGGGGCTGCAGGGCTTTGGGGCTGCTGCTGGCCCTGGGGCATGACCCTGGGTGCTGGGGGCTAGTGGGGAGCCAGCACCCATCATCATTTCACTCACTGCTGCTAAACACCCCTGAGAGGGCCCAATCCAGCTCTGGAAGTTGTGATCACGTCAGTCCCCATCAACATCCAAGGGGAGACTTCATTTGATCCACTCCAGGGCCGCTGCCAGACCTGTAAAAAAGCCAGGGGGAAAAAAAAACGGAGACATTTCCAGTGCTATTCCTCTGCTAATGCACCCAGGGGCCTTTTTAACCAGTGATAAGAAAATCCACCTGTTTCTTGAACCAAAGGATGATCTGGGGAGCCGAGATAGGGAGGTTGGGTAATTTCTGCTAAATTGAAGAGGGCTGCAGCTCCCCAGGCAGGCAGAGGGCTGTGAGCGAGTGCAGAGGAAACACTGAGGGAAGTCTGGAGGTCTTGGTCTGACTTTTTCCAGAGGAAATATTTCCATCTTGAAAATTACCAGGCATTATTTTTTAAGTAGGGGGGTCAGAAAGGATCAGGATCAGTAAACAAAGCTGAGCGTTTCAGCGCAGGCCCCACAGTATGTCTCGCTTGACTTGTAAAGCAATATATTTCCTCCCCAGACTTTCATTTCATTTAGGCAAATACACCATAAAAAAAGTCTCATAACAGCAAGGGATGATAAATGTGCTTGGATGGCTTTTTCCCCTTCCCATTTTTCCTCCTCTCTCTCCTCATCATTAATTAAAGGACCCAATTTCCCACTCTGTGGTCCCACCATCCCTCTGCTGGCAGCAGGAGACATGGGACAGCGCTGGAGCTTTGCATATCCCAGAACAAGTGGGGCAAAATTTTGTATGATGTTTCTCCTGTTTCAACCCAGAAAAATATTGGAGAGTGCTCATTGAAAAAAAATAATGAAAATAATTTAAAAATATCCTGGGGTCTTTTCAAGCTGTAAGGTTGCTCTTTTCTTTATGTATAAAAAGTGCACAGGAGGAAAAAACATAGCTGGACTTGCAAGTGGTTCTTGGGTTTGTTTTTCCTTCAACTTAACACCTCTTCATCCAGCAGGACTGTGTGCAACACGAGTGGGTAAAGCAGGATAACGGCATCGCAGCTGCTCCGTGCCTGTGAAGAGCTCTTCGGCTCAGCGCTCGCTGCGTGATGAGCTGTCAGGGAGAAAAATGTAACTCTTGTTCAGCGTCATAACCAGACAAACAATTTGTAAAAATAATCTTTCTGACAGATCATATTCCTTTCCCTGCATTAAAACAGCTTGTGGGCTTTTCTTTCCCCTTCATCAAGTTTAGTGTTTTGTTTTTTTTTCTTAACCCAAGCACTGTGGATGAGTTGAGTGGATTTCAGTGTGGCAATTCAGGGATTAAATTAGAAATCTGGAGCCATTGCCACAGGACATGTCGGTGGATGCTGGTTTCTTTGCTCCTGAATAGCTATTGCTAAACAGGGTGTGTTTAAGGAGGGCTGGTCCAGGAGCAGCTTTGTCCTGGGCAGGGTGAACGCACTCACATTGCAGCTCTTCAGCATCCCTCAGGGAGTACCAGAGGGCCGGGACACCCCTGGGGCTTGACTGTGCACAGATTTATGTTTGCAGGTGGATTTTTTGCTTCAGCAGAGCTTTCTGTGATGGTGACCACAGCAAAGCTCCTCCTGTGTGCCAGCCGGGCTGAGAGCAGGACGCGTCCCTCATCCAACCCGGCCCCTCAGGACAAGCGGGGAGATACCGATGCAGAATGGTTGAAACATGAGCAAACAGCCTTGTGCAGCAGGTGTCTCGCTCCCAGTTTTGGCCAATCTCATCCCAGGAGTGCAAGTAATGGGGAGCTTCTGAGCTTTTGGTGAGCTTCTGTTAAATTCTTGCCTGCACAGGAGCACCAGCTGGGGCTGGTGATGCCCCAGCAGACACCCAGGTGGCCTCAAATCTCAGCGAAATGCCCAGAAATCTTCCTCTGGAGACTGCCCTCGGGTGGTACCAGCCCTGAAAGGTGTCCAAAGAGCAGGCCAAGTGACAGGGGAGAAGTCATATCTCTGCTGCTGCATCTCCCCGAGTTGGGACAGTGATTATTTTAGGCATAAATGGAGCTGAGCATTCACCACCATAAAAAGTAATTTCTGAATCCCTCATTTCAGCCAGCTGTTAGGCAGCAGGGCAGGGAGCAAGGGTCAAACACCTCGGGAAGCACTGCTCCCATGTTAGAGTTTAAATTTCCCAGAGCCGCAAGAATTATTTGGTTCAGACTTGGGGTAACAGTCCAGCTCTGGCTTTCTTTGTTTCCCATGAAGCCATTTTCCAAGGAAAAACATTGTTTATTTAAAACGCACTTGCATCAGCACGATGATTCTTAGCTTTCATGCACTTACCATGTCAATCTATGAAAAGTGTGGTTTTGATTTTTAAAAAAAGGCTTCTTTTTCCTTTCAAATGGAGTGTTTTGAACCTTGAAGGAAAAGACGGCCTCCCTCCCTCCGGTAAAACCCAACTCTCAGGGCACAGAGATGGAAAGGGAGCTGCTACATCAGCACGGCAACTAATGGGGATTTGCAGACAGCCTCTGCAAAAATCCTATCCTGGACAATCCCAAAGCTGACATTTATTTACGTAAAACATATAATTGAAATGTCAGAAGAGAACAATTAAAAGCATTAACTGACATTAATGTTAATGAAAGCAGCACCGTGACTATCTGCTTTCTCTGAAAAGGGAAAGATTGGTTTGGGCTGTTTTTCCCTTTTCATTAATTTCCTTAATCTGCTTTCAACGCACTGAGCATTTTGATCTCCTAAATACAATGTGTGGCAGAAGAAAAAGGTTTTAGCCTCCAACAGCTCAATAGATCTTCCTTCACTGCTGTGGCTAAGGTCTCACGCTTATTGATTATGGCTTTTTTACACTGTAAATTACACTTCCCTGGGTTTTTGCAGAAGATGGGGGACACCAGGGTGATCCCTCATGAGACTCCCCATCTTCTGCAGCCCCCCCAGGGCAGGGTCTTGCACAGTGGCAAGAGATGATCATTAAATATATATATATATGTATATATATATATATTTAAATAAAATAAAAATATAAAATTTAAAAATAAATTTTTAAATATATATATTGTAGAGTACCATTTTAAAGGGCAAAGTGTTAATGATGGAGCCAAGTCCCTCCAGGTGGGATTTCTGCACCCCAAGGCTGAAGCTGATGCAAGGGCAGCACCGGGCGTTGTAGGGGCTCAGGACGAGCAGTGCCTCCAGCCCCAGCCAGCACCTGCAGAAGGTCAGAGGGGTGCACGACGAGCAGAAAGGGCTGCAAGCAGGAGGTAGCATGTTCCTCACAGGTTTTCAGGTGTTTTCATGTTTCTCCTTAATTTTTTTGGTTCCCCCTCAGTTTATTTCTTCCTCCATGGCTGGAAGATGCTCAATCAGTCTCACAGCAGCTGGTCAGACAAGGTCACCTAAAATAATTGCAGCCTGTACTCAGTCCCTGGTTGCCAGCCAGTTTCTTTGCTGTAAAACATCCTTTTATTGTACCTGACCTTCAGGACGCGTTTGCAGTTCTATGGCAATGCGAACAATATTCAAGAGATGGTCTTTTTGGCATTTTTTGGCTTGATTTTTCACACATTTCAGAAAAAAAGAAAAAAAGGAAAGAAAGAAAAGAAAAAAAAGAAAAAAAAGCATTCTTACACATTCTTACACCTAGCATCTTTCTATTCCAAAGAGACACCTAATGAGGCCATTAGCATGAGTGGTCTGTTTGTTTGCTCTATCGCCTCATTCCATACCGAGCTCTAGAGCCCTCCCGTCATTAGCCTGGCTTCCCTTACTGTCACAGGGGGTCTGCATCAGGCTGAGCATCACAGGGCAGCGAACAGGGACCAAAGCAGATGTTTCCCACCAAACTTTCAGCTCGTTGCAGCGTGTGACAAGCTACAAGAAGAACATGACAGTAATCAGAGCTGGCAACCAGCAGCGGGAAATATATTTGTAAGAGCTTTGATTAAACTGTCAGCTGGAATTTTGGAGCAGATGCAAAGCATTTAAACATAGGCTGTTTAGTGGTGGGAGGCCTATTTTTTTTTTAATTTAAATGCTGGTTTAGGGGAAAAGCTATGGAATGTATTTACCTCCGAGTGCATACACACATCTTGTGCTGTGACACAAACTGGGAATTAGGAGGCTGCGTGTATAATCACAAAGGCTTGATGCTCGTGTTCCTGCAGGATGCTCCCTCACATGCACTGCAACGCTTTCCCCTCCTTCAGCACCCACGTACTGCTATGGGGCAGGGCTAGGGTATCAGGAGGAGGTGACAGCCGTGACACACCAAGGTGAATTTAGAACAAAAATCCTCTCATTTTCTGCCTTGCAGATGTGCCTGTGCATCCCAGGCTGTGCTCATCAGGCCGTTCTGTCTGGCCACTTCTTTAAAAATAATAATAATAAAAAAAAAAAATCTTGGGAAATGTAATTTCATTGCCAAATGAAGTTACTCCCAAGTGTTTCTACTTTCTTGGTGCATATGGGTTATTGCCACCATTGTCACATTGCAGGAACAGCACTAGAAGAAAGACACTGAAATAATCCCGTATTGCTACACTGGGGTTGCACCTCCCTGTGCCAACTGGCGCTGGATCCAGCATTCAGGTACTCACTTCCCAGGGATTTTGGTGGGACGTGGGGAAAAATGAGCCCATATTTGAAGTACACGGGCAATAAGGCCCCATAATGCCACAGATTTACTCACATTAGCAGGATTGCAAACCAAAAGGAGTCTGGCTCCTCATGCTTCAGGACTGAGCTCACACAAGGCAGACCAGCTCTCATGGTGTTGGTGCTGACTTGGGGATGCTGCTGGGACTGGGGGCACTGGGTGCCAGGGCTGGGGGTGCTGGGTGCTGGGGCTGGCCAGGACAAGGTTCTGGGAGGTCAGGGTGCAGCATCAGTGGCGTGGATTTGCGCTGCGTTGGCTGGGTGCCTGCCAGCTCTGCCACAGTCATCGGCTGGGGAAAGCGTCAGATTTGCCTACTTTAAGTCTTTGTTTTATTGAAGGAGACAGCTGCGTACGGGCTTGCATCATCAGCTCTGGAGACACGGAGACCTTGTAAAAGCCATTCTTGCCTGTAAAGCAAACTGAGCGTGTAACAGCTCCAGTGACCAGATCGTGTTGGCACAGCCACCTCAGAGGGGTGCAGAGCAAGGAGTGTGGGAGGATGGAGAGGTTTAATCCTTCCCAGCACAGGTTTTAGGGGAGGGAGCACAGATCCTGGAGAAGTTTCCATTCTAGACTCACGAGGCAGGAAGCAATAATCTGAAATTAATTAAACATATGAGCTCGCTCGCTCAGCTTTACCATCACTCAGCGTAAGCTGGGCTACGAAGGCAAAGCTCTTCCTTCCTGGTTTATGGAAGCCAGTAGAGGCTTACACAAGGCTTTATAGGTTTTTCTATGAAGCACTCATTAAGTTGCGCTGAGAATATTCTCAGCAACTGGTGCCTCGGTCCAGCACTTGATGTGAAGCCCACAGCCCTGCACCTCCACCAGGCCAGCACTGCTCCCTGTGCCAGAGGCAGCGAGCAAAGCATCCTCTGCTGGAAGTGTAAAAAAGCTGCTTGCTGTGTGAGCGCTGAAGCAGACCTGCCGGCTCTCTGGTTTTTGGCAAAAGACTTGGATCAGCTTTTAATGGTCACCCACTGCCAGGTTTCCAGACAAGTGACCACCATGCAGAAAAAGTCTCCCAGACTTTCGCAGAAAGCACAGCGCCGTTTTACAACCCAAATGGCCTTCGCAAAAATAAATTGGACTTTGCAGACTGAGATAGATGCATGCAGCCCCACATTAATCTCTTGCACGCTTGAACCCATTCGGATTTTAAAAGCCTCTCCTATGAAGAGCTCATACACTGCAGCAATCATAAAAATGATCTTCTATTTGCAAGGCCCAAAGGCAATGCTTAATCATGAGCCCGTATCTGAACAAGGCACTCCATCATTACGGGCTAAGTGTATGAAATGGAAATACAGCCAAGGACTTGGGTGGATTTCAATTTATCCGCTGTGTGATCCTGCTCTGCAGTTCTCAGCCCTGTGGACGCTGCCACCTGGGCGTGCTGGAGGCTGCAGCGGGCAGCTCGGTGCGCTGGTGGGCTCATGCTGCTGCAGATCATTTTCTTGCCTAGCAAACGAAACAGCCCCAAAACACAAACCCTCCAGAGTCCTGCGTCACTTACTGAAGCCTCTGCCCAGCCTTCTCCTTCAGGGAAGGCAGCTAGGATGCAATGTGCAGCCTCGCCCTGCTGCTCTGCCCATCCTGCCTCCCCCCCGGCCGCTGAGCAGCCTTGACTCAGCCCTGGCTGGGTCAATTCCCTCTAGCAATGATTCACCAGTTAACAGGCTCTCAAAAGGAGCTGGTTAAGGGAGGAAAAACTACAAACATTTAAAAATAAAGAGAAGCTCTTACATTCAGTCTCCACGATTTTGTCACCTTCTGCCATTCCATGTCTGGGACAAACCCCATTGTTTTTTGCTCAATCTCTGAACATGGTTTAAACAATCTGCACGGTATTTTGAAGAAGAACCATCCTGTTACCCCTCTTTTCCATTTTCTCTCGGAAATGGACATGACATGAATCACTTGGGCAGCAATTCATGGTCCAGACATTGCTGCCACAACCGGCGGCCAGCACCGAGCTCCACCAGAGTCCTGCTGACTCAAGTGCCCCGTGTGGTTGCACCGTGCTCTCTGCAAGTCCAGGAGGGATTGGGGAAATGTCTACACAAGAAGGAAAGCTCCAGCCCACATCCGCACAGCTACAGCTAAGTAAGAGCTGATTACAGCCCCATGACTGCCAGGGACTGCGTTGTTTTCCCTGGGCTGCCGGGAAGCCTCATCCTGGCAGGCAGACTGAGAGGAGCAGCCACTCTCCTCCTGGAGGCACCCCCGGCTTTGTGGAGACATCTTCAACCATCCTGAACACTCAGAACAAACAATGGGAAGTTCATCAACCCCTTTACAAGCTGCTCTCAACGCTTGGGGCTGCTCCGTGGCTCTGCCACCCTGCCTGTCTGCTCTCCCCTAAAAAAGCCCAGACCGGCAAATGGGGACTTTCTGCCAGAGGCACTGACAACTTTCAGTCCTCTGGGGGGGCCTGGCTTCCACCCAGGAAGCCAAAGGGTAACAATTTTCCACCTCTTTGCTGCTCTCTGCTCCCTCAACCCATCCTTTGGCAATGAAGCCAAGAGCAATGCATGATTTGCAGATCGGGGTTGTTTTGCTGGCACAATGCATTTTGTTTACAGCTCTTGAAATACAAAAACAGAAGCCTGAGAGCATTTTCGCGGCTATAGCCTGTGCCTGATTCACGTGGAGGGGAGCTACAAAGCTTTCTGATTCCTCCCTCAGTTTTGCAGCTTGATTTTATCCTTGGGATAAAGCTGGTGTCACAAAATGCCAGGAACTGGCTGAAGAGAGCCCACATCCTGTCTCTTTCTGGACATATCTCAGTTGTCTTGGTGCTGCTTTGGTTTAAACAAAATAAAACCCCTTGATTTGAAAGAGATCTCTGTCCCATAGCGTGGAAGGTCACTGGCAGAATTTTGAATTTTTAAAGGATAAAACAATGAAGGTTTCTAAGAAATAAGTCTGGAATTTCTACCCATCTTCAGAGTTATTTCCTTTCTAGATTTTTTTTACAAATCTCCTGAATTACTCCATGGCAAACATTTCCGTTTTCCTGATTAACTGCATGACTATGTGAAAAGGTCATTCACTTTTTCTCCTCTGTCATTATTTTTATATAAATCCTCCAAGAAGCAGTAATAAAATACTTAATCTTCCTATTGCTTTTAAAGAGAAACAATTTCTTTACCCTCAATGGCATTTTTCCTGAGGATTTCATCCTCTCCTGCTGCTGTTGCATGCTTGGGGTGCCCAGTCTTGGTGACACTGCAGTCAAAAAGCAGTTGACACTGCAGCAAATTGCCCCCATCCATACCCCAGTTTGGAGCTGTCATCCTCCTAAGCATTTGGGGTAAAATCCACCTCTGCAGCAGGGCATTACTGCAGCAGTTGATTTTGCTCACAACGTAACAGTAATGTCTTGGATCATGAAAAAGTATAAGTTTCCTAATTCCAATCAAAACCCATGGGATTCAAATATTGACTTAGGAGCCAGGTGTCCCAATATATTTATCAACTTGGGCTTGCTTCAGACAGGATTTTTTTACTGTCCAGGCCTCCTAAATTCTCAAGAAGTACCTACCCCCTCTAACTTCCAATTCTCCCTTTTTTTTTTTTTTCCTTCTAAGAAAGCGGAAGAGGGACTTGTAGGACCGAGGTGCATGTGCCTGGCATGTGGTACAAAGCAGAACACCCCCAGTACCCACGACTTTTTGAAACAAGGATGCTGGAGTGAGGTTGTCATAGAAACAACTGCATTCATCACCCAGAGAGCAGTAAAACCAGGCTGGGGTTCCCTGTTCAGGGATGGAGGCAGGAAGGATGCAAACCTGAGGGGCCTGCCACTCCTTTTGAGACAACAGGCACTTTTGGGAACTAAAGGCACTCAACATCTCAGAGGATGAGCTCCTTTTCCCATGCACTGTGAGTGTTTTGGTCTCAGTGAAGACATTACAAGTCATGATGCCTGCTCCTCTGAGCAGGCCAAGCGTGGCAGGCCCAGGGCAGCCTTTCTTCAGGAAATCTTTCTTCGAAGGAACCAACACAAAATCATTCAATGAGAAACTGTAATAGTCATCTGTGTGGTGAGGAGCGTGTTCCCAGGGAAGGGAGAGCACAAAGCCTGTACTAACAGAGCGTGGAGCAAGCAGACGCTGCAGGGCTGTGTGCTGAAGGCAGCCTTCCTCGCTGCTCCCCTCTGTTTAATTGTGGTCTCGAGTGTTGATTTAATAGCTTGAATGACAACGCATCACAGCACAGTTTGTTCACAATCTAGATAGGTACCTGGGCACATGAAGTATTTTCCATCCATTAACTTCATGAATGTTGATTATGAACAGGAGAAGAACAAATGACAAATAGAGGGTGGCTATTTTCCAAATATATGGTAAGAAAATTTCAAGATGATTAAGTTCACTGAATGTTAGTTAGTTAATAAATAATATCCAATGATGCTATTAATGTCAAGCCCAGCTCAAGCTGTTTGTTCACGGACTTATTAGCTGCACTGACCTTTCCCTATTCAGACAAATCTCCTCCTGCTCATTCACCTGGGATTTGTTTCTCAATGATACAAAGACCCTGCTGCCACTTTGGACGTGGAAAATGGGGTGTAACAGATGGAAATAGGGCCTGGGGTATGCTGAGTGCTGTGTTCCGGAGCCTGCCAAGGCTTGTGCCAGGCCGGGGGCAGGACTTTGTGGGCTCCCCTCCGGGACCACTGCCCAGCCCGCCGTGCCCAGGGCCCACCATGTCCTGCTTGTCCTCCTCATGAGAGCTCAGCAGCTGAGAAGAGCATCGCAGACTGTCACGGCAGGTAGCAAGGAGCCCGTGGAGCCAGAGTGCGGCCTGGCTACCAGCTACATCCCATGCGCAGCGCAGGGCACTAATGAGTGCCGTGCGTGGCCATAAAGTCGTTACCGTGACTTTTATTACTGCCAAGACTGATGTTGGGATGCAATTTGCTTAGAGTGGCCAGCAGATCTAAGAGACTACTTAGAAATTACTGGAAAAAAGTGCTCAGGAACAGATTTTAAAATAATTTCCTCTTCCCTGCAGGTTATCTTTGCAATTACACCGCAAATTGCCTCGAACAGAATCTTGGAAGACAATAGAAGAAAACTTGTTGTGTTCAGATCATTTCTTTAGGACACGTCTGGTGTTACTGGCTGTCCTTGTGGCTTTTTACTACACAGGCTCTTAAAAATCAGTATTTTAAGTAGGCTCTGTTTGTGTCGAGTGTCAGGGGCCCAAAGAGGAGAAAGATACTTCTGAAGATTCCTACCTGAACATCTCAGTGCTGGTGTCTGCCTCTTTGGTATTAAATTTTTAGTGACCTGTGAAATGGTACGAGGCTGAAATTATGAGACAGTTGTTCTAAGCTTCAGTCTTAGAGAAAATCAACTATCAGTGATAAAAAATACTGTGCAAGTATTATCTCCTGTTTGTAACCTTTCCTCTCCTCGCAGAGTCATCTCTTTGTAAGTAACAAATACATGTTTAGTGGGTCTTCACTCCTGGTTTTTGTTTTTGTTTTTGTTTTCTAAGGGTCCTGTACCAAGCATTGTGGAGGTATCATTTATCACACCAGCAATTTCTTCCTCCATCTGTAAGCAGAAACTCCAAGACTTTCCAGAAACTAGACCTCATCTTCATGACCAGAAATCTTTCAGGATAACAAACAATAACAATATATAAAAAAATATATATATAATCCTAATGAAGTTCAAAATGTTCATACTTTTTATACATGGGGAAGCTATAGCTCACCCATGACACTAACTCATGTGAGAACCAGCTAAAATATCTTTTTAATCCTTCCTGGTAAATCCTCTGCTTAAAATGCATTGTGAAAAAAAAAATAATATATATATATATATATATAAACTTGTTTACATGCTACAGTGGTGGCTTCAGTTATGAGTTTTTAAAAATCAGCAATTAAATAAAAAATAATTACAGAAACTTGAAGCTCCTGCATCTGATTCAAAACCTTACAACTTGCTTGTATTCATCTATTACCATGTGAATAGGGCAATGATTACACCCTGCCAATGTATTAGGTTTACCAGAGCAAAATTTTCCTTGATTGGCCTAAAGCAAGGGCAGAGTAATTTAGTTCACAAAGGTAAATTAAACTGATAGGCTTTAATTAGGGAAAGATCCATTTACAAACCTATATGGGGCAAAAGGTTATTTGTACTCAACACAGTCTCAGAGAAGATGACAGCACTCTTCTTTTCTTCTCTCTAATGCAAAACTCTTGAATCAAAATAATAGTTCTGAGGCCTTGCATAGTCCCATGGTCCCATCTGCCATAACTGTAACCCAAATTCCACTCTGACCCCAACTGTTTCAGTTTTCTACTACCTGAGATTTAGATCACTTTTCTTCTGCTGTAATAGATGTTGGACTGAAGAAATGGAAATGGTTCCCACCTACAGTATTTTTCTCCAAGATTGAGATTTTTGAGATAATCTGGTCATCATAAATAAGGGAAATGGAGATTGACCATTCTGCCATTTGGCCTACACCTCAGATTACCTCTGCTCCAGTGCTGCCAGCTGAAAGCAAACCATCAGATAAATTGTACTGACTTGGAGATGGAAGGAGTTGGGGAGAAAGGGTGTGTTGGGGGAAAGGAGGAAAGCTGAGGCGTCAGGAGTCAGAATCTTAGTGGGAAGAAAGGAACTCTAGCAAGTTTGGTTTTTCTTTAGTGGGTGAGAAATGTCAATTTGAAAATGTTGCTCCTTTCTGTACTTTCTGAAAGGTTTCTGTGAATAACCCAGAAATGCATAGCAGAGCAACTTTTGACTTTTTTTAATCCACATACCACGTCTGTCTAATAAGGATTCAGCATCTGGACTATGAAAATATAATCACAAAGAGGAAATTATTTAAAAATGCAAAACAAAACTCTTGGAACACAAAACCTGCAAAATAGAGGCTTGGGTCAAACACCCTCACTGATGCAGCTGGTTTTCAAAGAAATAAATGGTAGTAGCTTTTAGCAGGAGGGCAATTGCTGAATACTGCTCTGCACATCCTGAGTTAAGATAATACAAATAGCTGTCTGTGAGCAAAACAGATAGGCTAATGGCCTCTCCTGCTCTGGTTAACAGAGCAGGGCAATTCAGAGATGTACATTGGCTAGGTTTATGTGCGTGCTGGGGGGGGAAGGGAAGGTTTTTTTTTCTCTTTGGTCAGCTGCTTTTTAAAAGTAAAAACCTGTAATACAGGAAACCATAATGGAATTCTGTTCTGTGTCATCATTTCCCTTTTTTGACACATGTCACATTTTCAACCAAGTGGCCTACTAAGCTAATGGATGAATGACATTTGTTACATTGCTCTACTAGAGTAGATGAATCTGATGCGTTCTCCATTATGGATAATAGTTCAAACACATGCCTTGCTTCCAGGGAAAAGGCGGAACAGATCAAGAGCTCAATTCAACATCCAAGTGGTTAAGTTGAAAGGCACGATTGCTATTCACAAGCTGTTTAGTTCTTTCTTTTTTTTTTTTTTTCTTTTCCTGAAAAAAAAAGCCAGATTGAATGGACTTGAAAGTTAAAAATCCTTGAACTCATTTTTAGATTAGATAAGCAGGTGTCACAGACTGGGAGTGTTTTTGCCAATAGTCATATTGTCATCTAACCTGTGCAAACTTTTTTTTACTAATAATGTTTGAACAGCTTAAAAGTCTATCCTCTATTTCCTTGCTGCTCATGTGATCTTCTGTCAGGCAAGCAGTTTTATTGCTCTCATTTCAGTCTGCCTGAAAATGCTAGAAAGCTATAAACTTTGTATGTCTACACCTGTGTACATTATTAAATACTCACCCAACATATTCATTTATTAGGGTGAAAACCCCAAATAGTACATACTGTGCAAGTTATACAAATAGGGTATAGATAATTTCTAGATACAGTGAATTGCCTTTAAACTGTATTTTAAACTGATTATACAGATTTGCACTCAGACCAATTTTTTAAAGGCAGGACTCAAAGCCAGACATGTTGTACTAGTGCATTTTAATACAAATAAGGAAAATAACAGTACTTCTGTGTATAATATTACCCGTGTGTTTCCTATGAAAGACTCTAAATTATACTTTTTTTCCAGACTTTGCATAGTTAGTACAGAGATTACTACTGGTAACCTGCTAATTTAAGAGTAGAAGGGTAGCGTGTGCGATGAGCCAGGCACTTTTGCCTATCAATAAAAATACTATTTGTTTTCACGGCTATTTCTTTTTCTAAATTCATCCGTGTGTCTTCCAGGTTCCTCAGAGACTGTTCAGCTTCTAGCAGTTTTTTCTTCAGAGATTCAATGGACTCCGTTAGTTCTTCAACTTCATTGATCAACCTGAACAGAGTTACATAAGTAATATAAAAATGAGCAGAATCTAGTCTGTGTTCCCAAGGACATATGAACTGTAACAGGAATAAAGATCAACAGCTGCAGAAGCATAACACTCATTAACAAAGACTTCAGGGATTGATCCTAATGCATCAAAGGGTACCTGAGACTTTGGGATACAGGACTTAGACCTGTAGGACCTCTCTGAGATCCTACATACCTAGCGAAAACCAGTTCACTTTCACAGTTTTTTACTGAAATCTCCCATGATTTAGATAGCATTAAGCATGCCTTTTGCCACTAAGAACAGTGGAACTATTCATCTTTACCTTCTCCCACTGTGCAGGACACTTGTACTAATAATTTTAAAACAGAAATTGTTCAGTGAGTTACCCAGTTTGACTGTATCTGCATTTCTTTAAGCCTGGTTTTTGATATCTATCCACTGGTATAAAACTCAAGTATTAAAGATGATATTTGTACCAGGCATCATAAAAAAAAAAAAAAAAAAAAAAAGAAATACAATTTTTAAAAAGCACATCACTTCAGCTGGAAATCAGTGTAGGTTAGGTGCTTTACTGTAATCTCTGTCTGCACATATTTACTTCCTGGGAAAACAAAAATCCTGTATGCTATGGGAACTGAGTAAATACAAACAGAATAAGCATGGCAATTAAACACATGCCCATTCAGCAAAGGACTTGAATATGTCCTTAGATCCCATTAAAGAAAACATACATACTGTAAAGCTTGCACAAGAATGATTTGCTGAATCAGGACCTAAATGAGTGTGACTGCAGTGGCATAAAGCATTTGGATTAACTATAACTTCTTCCTTGTTGTGTAAAGAACAGCATATTGGCTTTGAATGGTAGACATCTTTGCTACAAGTAAATTGTAAGCCTGCAAAAGCTGATCACCCACTTTTCCTAAGGGCAGGAAAATGTGAAGGATGAGAATCAATTACAAGGCTTATAATGAGATCAAAAGTGACAAATGTGACGTTCAGACCTTTAATTTGAAAGGATTTATTGACCTCTAGTTTTAAAACGGATTATTACTGAAAATCAAATGCCACCAGCCCAATTCTTTGGAGTACTAAGGACATGTCTCAGACTGTGGATATGCGCAGCCCATTTACATTCTCAATACTTCAAACATAATTCTTTCAGCACATGGTCCACCTTGTGGTGAACTTTTGCTAACAGCTAAAGAATGGCAAATTATCCACACGTAGCCAGATTTTTTGGATCATTTAAATCAAAAAGAAACTATGCAGTTCAGAGAAAAAAGCATAGAAGCAATCATCAGAGTGGTGTCTATACATTTTCTGTTTGTCAATACATTAGGTTAAATAATGCTTTCTTTGCAGTGATTTTAGTAAATTGAATTATTTCTTATATATCAGATCAAACCTCACGATAAAAGCTAAAGGCCCTGTGCTGCCACTAAAAAGTGCAAACGCTATCTAACATCACCTCTGGATAGAATGGACATCTTGGAGGACTTGTTTAATAGTGTTTACCTGAATTGTGCTGCATCTCTGCAGAGCTCAACATTGGGCCTAAAAGATCTATCATACAGCCTCGTTTGGGCAACTTTCACTGGGGCTTCTTTGTCTTTGATAGCTTGCTTGAGAGCAGCAATGTTAGCTTCTTGATCTCCAATCTCCTTGAGGGTCTGAAAAGGATACCCAAGAAAAAGAACTGTTCAGAAAAAATCGTTGTCTCTGTGCATGCTATACATTTCATCATAGTCCCAATGAGTCACTTACAGTTTTGACCTCCTATTTGGCCAGAATATAAAAGAAATAGAAGCGCAAAAGTGTTTTTGACATCTTTATTTCTACTCCTACACTAAGAATCTGATCTCTATGTTGAAAAGCAGCGGAAAATACGCTGTAACCTATTCAAAAACTCTTCACATCTCCTCACAACACATCCCACTCCCATGAATTGCTTTTAATTGTAAATCTTTAACTGTAAATTATCCAAGAAAAGCTCAAGTTATTTTGAATAGGATTACGAACTGCTGGTCAGCTTGGAATTGTATGGTTTTCTAGCATTAGTGAAGAAAAAGACAGGAAATTCTGAATTCCTTCTCTTTCATAACCACTGACACACATGAAGAAAATAGAGTCTGCCCAGCTGTCATTACTGCACAGGTGCTAAGGAATGACTTGTTTTTTCCATACCTCCCAATAGCCTAACACAGAAATAGGAGCTTTTCAACACTGGAGAAGGAGCAGAGTCTGAAGACACCTCTTATAATTTGCCAGGAACTGCTGCTGCTACGGAAGCAGCACAGCAGACAGCAGAACAAGCTGAATTGGAGTCATAATCCAGCACTGAAGACTCTTATCAGATACTAAACTGACACAAAATAGTGTTTTAGATTTTTTTTTCTAGAGGATAATTTTACCGTGATCTTCTCAAACAATGCTATCGTGCCTGTAACCAGCATTTCAAAAATAACACTTACTTTTTTCAAATGATGCTCTAGTTTATGTTTTGTATCATCTAGCTCCTCAAGATGTTTGGCAAAAGCCTCATTAACAGCAGCACACTGCATCCTCAGGTCCTCAGATACATCATGAAGAATATTATCAATTAAAGCACGAAGATTAATTGAAGCTTGTTTTTCTCGTTCTGCCTTATAGATGTTGTCGTGACTGAACTTGGCCCATGTCTCTGGTGTTGATGCACTGGAAGAAGAAAAATAGAATAGGGTAAAGCCAACTGTTTCGAAGAAAAACTTCAACAAAACCAGTCTGCATATAAGGGATCTACTTTGTCATAAGTGGTGTGGCATGCTGAAATGGTAGCACTACCACTGTAGCTGTTTTAAAGCAATGACATCACATGTGCAAAGCAGCAACAGCACCTTTAATTCAGAGCAGCATTACGGCTTTCACTGATGCAAAGGATGTATCATATCTTACCAGGGTTGTTGTGGAGGATAATGATGAGAACTGCTCACCTCTCTTCAAACTTCACCGAGCTAGGATGAAACTGGATGTTGGTGCTCTGGTTATTGTATCTTCCACATTTATCATCAATGTTGTACGTTTCAACTTTGTCTGACCAGTCCATCTCACAAATCTCTTTGTGGTCTCGATTTAATCTGAAAAGGCCATCATTATTATCACACATGATTAATAGAAAACAATACAATTCAACGTAACTATAGATGTTTAAGAAGATAGGCTCTGAGTCTTTGTCACAGAAAATTGAGAAGGTAAACTTTCCTTTTTGTTAAGAGTTGAAACTGCTGCTTTGTTGTCATTTAAATGAGTCAAACATCACCCAGTTAATTAGAATGACTTCAGATTACAAAATACAGTGAGTCTTTATCAACTGTTAACACCAGATGTCACTCTTACCTAAGGAATTAAAAAGATTCTGCTGCCCAGTGATGCTGCTGATTCTAAAATGATCTTGAAACATTTATAAAAAGAGAAGCCTAAACTCAGTAGATTACTTTGATACCATAACTGATATAATAGAACTACTGTAAATTATTCTACCTTTAAAAACATTATTTTTAAAAATAAAATTTCATTTTATCTGGTAGAATAGCGAAAATTGAACCAGATGAAAAAATAAATTTAATGTAAAATACCACCGTTTCCAGCGTTAACTCCATCATATTGATGCACCTGAGGATTTGGCTAACATCTTCTTTTGAAAGGGTTTGGTATAAATTAAAAGCAAATATTCCCTTTGAAGTGCAATGAACTGATATGGAAGGTTGAGTTAAATTCCACATTGTAAGTTCATAGTGACATCTGGCGGCAAAAAACTCATCTTGAAAAGGTCCTTTGATCAGACAAATTATTGTAAAAGATTCACGGTTTCAATATATCACAAGGTGCAAAAAGAGAGAGTAATATCCAGATAATATTTTATTAAATTCTGGTTTAGCGTTGGAAAATTGGACAACTGAATACACATACTAGAAATTAGGACTGAAAATATAAACAATATACTGGAAATTATGAAAGGGCATGGCTCCCACCTTGCCTTACCTTACTTGCTAATCCTAAAGTCTCATCAGTGAGTACATCTTTACAGGCTTAAATGGAATTCACTCAGCTCATAAATGCATTGGTATGAACTTTATCCACTGGGTGTTGTACCCCGGTGTGCCAGGAATTATTTGCCTATATATAAATTAACCACTGAGGTATTGAGAAAAACACCTTACCGCATCTGGTTACTAGCTTGCATCAAAGTTCTTTTCAAAAGCTCCTGGATATTTCTTATAAGTTCAGCTTCCTAGATAAAAACATTGAGACTTCTATGATATTCGGTGCAGTACATACCATCCTGCAGAGCAATTTGATTTCAATCGCTGTGGATATACACTCAAATCTTCCACTTATTACCCACTCTTACCTTATTATTACAAGACAAGATCTTCTCTGGAGTTAGCAAAGACTGAGGTAACTCAGCTATAAGTCTATGAAGGCAGCAATACATAAATACTTCTAAAGCCTGGGGATTCATTACTTTCATATTGCATGTGTATCCTATGAAAAAGCGTGTGTTCTGCCAGATTAAACAGAATACCTGAATTACTTGCACAGCTTTGAAGTAGAGAAAAAATAAGGCAACAGCACCGTCCTCAGCAGGAGACCGGAGTCGCTGCCTTGCACAAAGCTGGGCAGGACTCTTTCTCCTCTGCAAGCACAAATGCAGATGTCAGGGGCTGCTGCCTTGCACCGGGATGTGATGCAGCAGATCAGCTTCTCTGGCAAGACACTGGCAGTCAGAATCTGCTGAGTCCTTGCAGACACCTTCAGAGCATGCTGCCTTGCTCTGTAACAAGTGTTTTAACTGCATGCAAGGCAAAGGCTGCCAGCAGATTCCTGCAGATCTCCAAAAATAAAGTTTGTCTGAAGTATGGTGATAAGGGGTTACTTAACATAAAGAAGTATCACACTTCTGGTTGGCCTGCTTCCTTTGAATGCTCTATATTAACTAAAAATAGCAGTTACTGCTCTACGATTTAAACAGTCACTGTCTGCTTCAGCAGGTATAGGACAGCCATCCCAAGATAAACCTGACGACACTTGTAGCTTTACTTTTATCAGACCCATTTGTTCCAGAACTTATTTTGCCTCTGGTGATGGTTAGTACCAAGGACTTCAGAATTATCTCAGATATGCAGTGTTGTCTGAGAGGTTAATTTCCTCTTGGCTGCAAGATGCGACTGCTCACAGTCACAAAGCTTTGCCTCACCTTGATAACAGATCCAGTGTCTGAAGTTTCAGTTCCATCTGTTTTTAGCAGGAACATCCATTTCAGCACAAATGTGATCAAAACAAAAATGACCATACTTTCCAAAAGACTCTTACTGAACAAAAAGTACCTGGTGTTCATTTTTGTCTGTAATAAAGTTGCTTTAGGGATTAACTATCCATGCTCTATGCAGTGATTTACTGGCCTGGTGATTATAAGCTGTTATATAAAGGCCTACCCAACATGCATTTTCTTTTTTATTATTTAAAGGAATTTAATATTTGAGGCTCAGATTTTTAAAAGAGCTTTTGTAAACGCAGAGCTTCTAATTAATTTTGCTGTTGTGCATCAATGACAGTCATCCAATGACAACTAAGGGAGTATATTCTTACTAATAGACTTCATACTCAGAACGTTGCTGGCACTCACTGATCCTTGAACTGTTCTTGACAAATAAATGAGCGCATACATCCCTGCGGTGTCAGTTTCTCCATTATAAGAAACCATCAGGGAGTGTAAAAAAGATCATTTTATTCTAAATGGAAAAGGACAATCTTGACTGGAAAGAAAATATTATTTTTAAGGCTTCAAATGAGCACAATTAAAATAAATACATAGCTGAAGGTATCATTTTACAAACTGTGAAAACACTAGGATTCACTTTCTGCAAAAAGGAAATACTGCAACGGCTCAGTTGTCAAAAAATTAAAATAATTTTAGTGTTAAAAAGAGACGGTACTTGAAATTACTTTTATAGTAATTGTTATTATTTTGTGCTGGGTAGTCAGTCTCCATGTAAAAAGAGAGGCAATCATTTTCATGTGAGTAATGTGCACAATCCTAAATGAGAAAAGCCTTCCTTTAGCAATTAAAGTGTCACACGTGGAAAAAGTGAACTAGTGCAAAAATGAAGGACTCCCTTGTTGAATGACCTAAAATAAAATGAAAAACTAGGTTTCCTTTTGAGGAGATAGGCATTCAAACACAACATTTAAAACTGAAGATAAGAGCTCTCCTAATTAATGGTAATCTAAGGCTACTTAGAGTGAATAAGCAGATGTATATGGCAAAGAATTTTCAATAATTATATAATAAATGATTTCTCCTAGCTTTTAAAACAGTTCAGAAGTCAGAGTGCGTGCCTGGGAGGAGCTGTGGCACCATGCTGATGATGAAGATCCTCTGATCTAGGTCACACAGTCCTGACCACACTGTCAGATATCGCAGTGCGATCCAGCCGCTGACAAAGCGGAGCTGTGGCTCGCTCATGGGATCGCAGCGGGAGAAGGGCCATAGATCAATACTGCATAAATATCTGCTCTCCTCAAGTCATTTCAAAACCCATGGTCTGAAGATGTTGAACTAGGTGCTATGCTTTTAACAGAGTTGTCTGTGTACAGGACTGTCCTATTGTGCACTGGTTCACTTGGCGAAGCTACAGATCAGTGTTTGGAAAAGGTTTTCTGCTGGATTCCTCTCCCCATTATTGCATTTGGCAGGAATACACACAACTGTATCCCCTCTCTACTTTTTTAATTTTATACTGGTGACAGGATCTTGGCTAATGCCTTTGTCTCCAGCATCAGGGAATACTGGGGCTGACATCATTGTTGAAGCAAATGCACAACAAGTCAACACTCTGAGTCAAATACAGTTCTTGGGTAAAAAAATGACTTAAATGTAAATACATCTGCTTAGAACACAGTCGATTTGGCACTCAGTTAATGAATCTGGATACTGGATATGCAGAAATAACCTTGAAATGCAGAATAAACGCAGGTGAAACGTGATTAACTGACAGTATACTGCTATGTGGCAAGTCCTGTACTAGCGATTACATCTTCAATATTAAATGCTAGCACATAAACATACTAAACTGTCATTAAACAGATAAAAGGTGGATTCAGACAAGATTTCACGTGTGCTATGAAAGTAACAAGAAAACTCATAGAAGATTGATGCATGCACTGCTTTTTCTGAATTTAGGTGTTTACAGTGCAGTGGCCCAAACAAATAAAATGATTCTATTTAAGAGACTATCTTTTTAGTCATCAAAGATCATTTTCATAGGGAAAATAATTGTGTTCTTCAGCTTTTTTTTTTTAACAACTGCATTAAGAAAAGATTAATATGCTGCTAAGTGGAGCCTATGAAGTTCTGTGTAACAGCTGATTTTACTATGCGTGTGAGGAGCTTTCACTTAAATACCTTAATCCCTTATTCCCAGAACATAAAGTAGCTATGCAGTTCTACGCATATACAGTTAAAACTACTTGTGCAAAGAAAAGAATGTCCCTTTCCTCACACCGCTGACTTTTGGAAAAATATTTCTTCTATTTCTCAGTTTTTGCAGAAGAGATGAAGATTTTTGAAGAGAATAAATTACTCCTGATCTCCCTTGCGTTACCATTTCTTAGGAGAGTTGAGATTAGAAAGCGACTGGACAAGTATGCAACATTCATAAAAAGTATGTCAGTACTTTAGTAATAAAATGTGCATAGCTCCTCCAAGTAAGCAAATGAACACACAGCCATCAGGGAACTGGGCCATTAACTCTGAAATCTGTGCAATGAACAGTCAGAATTCATGGAAGAGCAAAGAAGTGTAAAGAATTATTACTCACTTTTGGAGAGTAAGAAATACAAGGTTCTGTTTGATTTCTTGCAGCAAAAGAGGTACAGAGTCTAGCTGCAGCTTAAAAAGCTGGCAGAGCCACAGAGGGCACATTGTAAGTATCTATTTGCAAACATTCATGCCATAAAATCTATCCCTCTGTGAAAATGGGAAGGGTTTCCTCTCATATTATATACTCCTCTTCCTTCTGTACTGCAAAGGTCATTGGCATGGCAACAAAATCTTCATTTCTCAGGAGTCCATCTGCTGCTGGTATACACGCCTCAGCTGAACTCACATCATTCTTTTTTGATGACATCCCACTTGGCTGTTGATGGTCTGTCGTCACACGCAAAGAATCACAATTTCAGGTGAAGAATTAGCAGCAGCAGACGGACTTCTTAGCAATGAACAAACTATCCTTTGGAACAGAGATCAGGAGGAGAGAAATGCCAGAAAATTGATTTTTTTTGAGGGGTAGATCTTGTATTTCACATCTCTCTCTAAAACAGCAGCAGCTGATGAAGATAGTTTCTGTACTGTGTATTTTATAACAATTCAAAAATCAGTCTGGCACACCACTGAAATACTCTATACACTAATCCTCCCATTTTTGCATTTTTCACTAGAGCAGCTTCTTAGGTAATGATTACAATTGAGCACTACTCCTATTAAAAATATTGCTAAATACTAGCACTCCATCAACTCTGTAATTCTCTTAAGTATTTTGCTAACAACAAATATTAATCATCTGGGTTAATCAGTAACTCATCATGAATCAACTTTCCATTATATTGGAAGCTGCAGGCCAATGTTCATTAATTTATCTGTGGGACAGTAGGATATGTATCATTCAAGAATGAAAGATGACCCAGAATCTGTTCTCTATATCATAATGCAACCACAATAATTACATCAGCTTTGAAGGCAATCTACATGCTGTGCTGGATCGCAGTGACAGATAACAAAGTGTCAGCTAGAGTAGAGTCCTCTTTGGGAGGAAAATGATCGAGCGGATTTCGGGAGAGCATCAGGTTTGTTGAAGTCACACTGTCAGAAATACCATCTGTCTGGGCCCCCCGTGTGTCTGGAGCTGTCAGCTCCCGCAGGTGTCACACGGCTACATTGCACTGATTGGAGAGAGCCATGCTGCTGTCCTGCCATACAATTAAAATGATGGCTTGGGCTGAGACACAACAGTGCCGTGTTAGATTACCTTGTTGAGAACCTTGGCAAGACTACAGCATCAGAACTGGTAGTAAAAGGCAGAGACTGCTCTCTTGAACATGGAAACAGGCAACGTTTCACATGTCCTGAATAGTTGTTAACTGTAGGTTCAGTCCCTCTACACAGTCTGCTCATGGGGTACTGCATTTTTAAAGTGTAACCTGCAGAAATGAGGGGACTTTAATCCAAGCAGAGTCTGGAAAGTGTTTAATGCCAGAGTGTGATGCTCAGCTTGGTACAGGAAACCTCTGCTTTGATTTCGTACGGATCTGGTCTGAGAGAGAGGATCTGGTCTCCTCTGATTGTACTCATGTGATTTTAAACATTTTTTAAACAAAGGAAGGATTTTAAATAATCCCTCCTGCATTTAGGATCGACAGACAGAGTCCAGGCTGCCAGGAAGGGCAAACAAACCTCTGCATCCTGCCAGAAGGTACCTTCACGCTGCAGTTATCACCTGCTGACCAAGCAGCTCAGCATTTTGGAGATGGGGTAGCACTCTGCGAGGGCTGCCAACAGCCCTGCCCATCCTACCGCCCTGCTCACCTTCAGCAGCTCCCTCTCCACCTCATCACAGACCAGGTCCGGGGGCTGCCTGCGCTCCCGACACTGCAGGTTATCGGTGGCGATGCTGTAGGGCACCTCGGTGGCGTCGAGCGCCCTTTCCAGCCGCAGCTTCTGGGCTGCCAACAGCCCGGTCTCCGCATCCAGGTCCTCGATCTCCTTCTGGAGCTCACTCTTCCAGAAGTGAATGTCCTGCAGCCGCTGGCCCAGGGCGGCTGTGGAATCCTGCTGGGCGCGCTGAGCAGCGGCAGCGGTGCGCTCGCACAGCTCCTTGGCCTCATCCCGGTTGCGCTCGGCCTCCTGGCAGCTGGCGAAGGCCCGGTGGTACTGGCAGTAGTTGCTCTGGTGCCACTCGGGGGGCAGGTATTTGGCGCTGCGGAAGCCGGCCGTGGCCAGGCCGCTGGAGGAGTCGGGCCCGGTTTTCAGCGCCGCCTCGTACACCTTGGGGGGCAGCGCGGAGATGGGCACCGGCGGCGGCGGGGGCTCGGCGGTCAGCAGGGGCCGGGCGGGCGCCTCGGGCCCTGCCATGGCTGCGCTAGGCCTCGCCGCGTCCTGCCGTCGCCTAGGCAACGGCAGCAGCCAATCAGCAGCCGCAACCTTCCCCGAGGAGCAGGGAAAGCGGCAACGGCAGCCACCAATCAGAGCGCCGGAGCGCCCCGAGGTGGGGTCGCTGTTGCCGTGGCAACGGGGAGAGCCAATGGGGAGGGAGCGCGGGCTGTGGCGGGTTGGCGGTGTCATGGCGGCGCCGTGGTGGTGTCATGGCGGTTTCTGTCATGGCGGTTCCGGGCGGGTTTCCCTCGCGCTGTAACCGTTGTGACTCCCCCGTGCGAGTGCGCGGGTGGGAATAAAGGAATAAAGAGATAATTCTTACTGCGTTTTGCCTCTTCCTTGTGCTCAGCGTCTTCCCTTTCCCCCCCGCCATCGCACTTGCCCTTCATTGTCTGGGAACGGGGAGGATCCTGACAGGGTTCGTCCCGAATGTCGCCCCCCCGGCCCCTGCGTGTGCCTGTGGCAGCCGGCTGGGGCCGCGACCCCTTTGTTGGCCCCTGGGGGACACCGACAGCGTGGGCTGGGCTTTGTGGTTATTTTTTGGGGGTTGCCAGTGCTGGGCTGGAAGGCGAGGCCTGGAGCGCAGCGGTGGGTGCTGCAAGCACGGGGACAACAGAGGGCACTGTCGTCCTTGCGCTGCGGCAGTCTCTCTTCAAAGTCCTTTTTAAGTAGAAAATAGGAAGAAGAAGCCACGTGCTCTGCCGCCCGCCCGGTAACATGCAGGCTAAGGGGCTCCTTATGTGCCGAGGGGAATAGTGTCCTGGTGTGCACCCTGTCTGCTGGGAGGTGCCACCCAAATTGCTGCTTAAAATCCTTTGGTTTAGATCAGTTCGCTCTAAACCCACAGAAAGTCAATGGTCCTACAGGGCTTTGCACTCCTTAGAGAGATCAAGAGGTTGCTGCTGACAGAGCACTTGCATTCGAAAGATGCACTGTGCCGCGGCTGGCAGCACGGCCCCAGCAAAACTTCCCTTCCACAGGGGCAATGTTGAAAAAGGGAGGCTGAATCCCAGCAGAGACGAGAAATCCTGCCTCTTCCCTTTTGCAAACATTGTGACATAACTGGCCCTTTAATTGAACAGCACCACTGGATGAGCTCTTTGCACTGTTGAAGTCACTGTGCCCTTTGCTTTCCCTTTGGACTTACTTCTGTTTCTCTCTCTTTTTTTCAAGCGTCTTTCCTCTAACTGTCCCATCTGTTCCTTTCCTTAAGTTGCCCTCAGCCTGCATCTTTCCTCTGCTGGTAGCCTTCTCAGCATGGTGATCTATGCAAATGTTGCATTTTTAAAGTACAGTAAGTCTACAGGAGAAGCCCTGCTGAGATACTGAAAGTTCTTGGTATGGAAAATACATTTTTGAAAATAAGCAGCAAAGATTTGTTATTAAATAGCATTTTCTCTTGGGCGGTTCCAAAGAGCCCTTATTAGTGGCATCTTATCACAGCCCAGTCAGTATCACCCAGGCAGTTTTGCAGAAAGGTCCTTTAGGGCCATGATGGGATGTGTCTGAGGTTGCAAACATAGCAGCAGGCTGGGCTGAGTCGCTGGTCCTAAATGTGACTAATAAATTATAGTCTTCTCCAAGAGGGAAACACTGCACGAAAAATTTGTAAATTCTTCCTGAACCAATGCAAGTGTTACTTCAATGAGCAGCTTTATGGGTGTTATCCCAACTGGACATTGCTTCCAAGGAACAGATTTTGGAGAGTTTTGTCATCAGGCTGTTTTTTGTTTTGTTTTGCTTTGTTTTTGTCAGTCCAAGTCTGCTTTCAAGTGTTAACAGATGCATCTTGTCTTAACAGGCTGTAAATCACATTGCTGCAAGAAATAAAAGCAAAACCTATTGGCACCTGGCAGATTCAGGAGTTCCCTTCATTATCCAGGGCAGACCCAGGGACCCTGTGTTTCAAAGCTCTTCCAACAGCCAAGTGATTTAGTATGCCACTGTACCACATAAATTATTAACAGCCATCCAAGATGTTTCCAGAGTACACAATGACAAAACATACTGGAAGAACAGAACACAAATGTTTTCCAGCTCAAATCTTTTGACATGCAATAGATTAAGATTTCTCTTGGCTGGAATCCTTTTTACAGAAACTAGTTCCCCTTCCCATATCAAATGCTCCTGTTTATGTCAGGTGCCTATGGGTTTTTTCATTGCTGCTGTTTCTTTTCCCTGTCTTCTGTTTGATTTTTGATTTTTTAAATTAGCATAAATGGAGAACAGATCTTGTGCTTGGAGAAGGGAAAGGTTTCCTCTCACATGCCGGTAGCAGAAAGGACCATTTCTTCTCCACAGCAAAGAAGTACTTGAAGTATATTTTCTTGGAAGAAGGAGCTTTGTTCTCATGTCTAATGTAGGGAAATCTCGCTAACGTGGAGTGTACATCCCAAACCTTTAGGTTGCCAGGTATAAAGAGGTCTACTGCAAATAAGCTACAGACTGTTCACGTGGCATAATCATAATTTGCTGGGAGATGTGGAACCAAAACCTGAGTTGCTGCAAAGCCGTGTGTGCTGCTTTTGGGTTGCAGAGCCTTCATTTGGAGGCTTTGGGGAGGCAGCAGAGGCACTGTGCTGCCTGCGAGTGCATCCTTTGTCT
Source organism: Anas platyrhynchos (assembly GCF_047663525.1). Taxonomy (NCBI): domain Eukaryota; kingdom Metazoa; phylum Chordata; class Aves; order Anseriformes; family Anatidae; genus Anas; species Anas platyrhynchos. The sequence continues at coordinate 17,868,165 of NC_092601.1, read as the reverse complement.
TGGGGATGGACTCTGTTCACAGCACCCAGGCCAACTGCATGCACCAGCTGAGTCAGTGCCTTGCTCCATGGGGGAGTTGTGGATCCCCTCCCAGCTCTGTCCCAATTTCCATGGAGAGAAAACCTGGATGTGCAGGCAGGCAAGGAGATGTGGTGCCTCTGCATCAAAAGCAGTTCCGTCACTTTTGTATCTCTGTTGTGAAGTGCCAGAAGACGTTTCCTCCCTCTCAGCTAATGTAATCGGGTGGGCAAAGAGAGCTGAGCTGCTTCCCTGGGAGGATGGACAGACTGGTCGGCTTTGAAGCACTCAGTACTAACAAATAACCAGCCATGCACAAAGGCAAGCAATGAGCCACACAGCCAGGATATACCGTCTAGCATTTAACTGTAATTCAGCATTTTGCAATGAGGGGAAAAAAAAAAAAAAAAAAAAAAAGCATAGTTGAAGTGGACTGGTAGTACATTAACGTTTATATGGGACATTAGAGGGGCATTGGCCTGAGCTGCCCAGGCCAGACTTGCTTTAAAAATTGGCCTCCCTTTTTTTGTTCACAAGGGACAGTCTCATGTTGAATTGTCTGCAGAGCAACCAGGGGTTGCTTTCACTGCCTGTTGGATCCCAGAGCAGAGTCCTGCAGTGTAAATTGGTATGGCCATGGCATCAAAATTCATGCTGAGGACCCTTATATACCAGAAATACTGCAGCCAAGGACCCTGGCTTGCTTTTCTTACCTGTGTGAATCAGGCAGACATTCACAAAACCTCTTCAATTTACGCAGTCTTGTCACATTTTCTGCTGTTTGAATGCTCCAGTTTCTTGAGTCATCTCGGGCACCTGCTTCTCTGTGTCCACACTGACCAGGACAAGAAGTTCTGGGCACCAGTGAGGAGGGCTGGGGCAGAGGGAGGATGGGAGAAGCTTTCCCAGCATAGCAAGGCAGGGCCTATAAATAGCATGGGCTGCAAGAACTGCTTCAGAAGAGCCCTCTGCTTGAGACAGAGGGCCAAATTCTCCTCGTGGCAATCCACTTGTCACAATTTGACTCAGTTTGAATGTGAGTGGAACATCGATTTTCTTTATTTAATATAGCATCATTATACTTTTTATCTACTGGCTGCATCCCCCAGTGATGAGTACCTTAGCAGGGTGATGGATAGAAAACACTGTACATTCATTTAGATGATAGATAGGGAGAAAATGTGGTGAATTAGTTCAGAGGAGAGAAAATATAGTCAATTATTTTACATAAGGCAGCGTCTGGTACTCACAATCCCTGCCTGAGAGCAACAGAACACATGAATAAAAAGATTAAAGAGTTCAGAAGTGAATTTTTTGTTTTAATATCAACATATGGGCAAAATGTTACATTTCAGCTTAAGAAATAAACATGCACTAGCCTCAGGAGCACTGATGTTCACCAAAAGGCTGAGACCAAAGGTTATCTAAGAACATAGGCATTGGTTTTATATCATCTCTTATCGCTGAGATTAGAATTGTCTCTGCTGTTTTGAATCTAATCACCCTCTCCTAGAATATGATAATTTCAGATAACATTAATTATTTGTAGCAGTATTAGCATTTCTGTATAAAATGCAGTTATTTCACACACACACATCAAAAAAAAAAGCACAAATTGAGCCATTCCAATATGGATGAAAACGCCATTTAAAGTTTCATTTCCCTGCCTTCTATGTTTTAGGCAGCCTATGTTTGATTAGAGGCTGAGTGACAGCCATCCACACCAGAACAATGCTGTTTTTATTTGCATTTTCCACCAGCTCTGGGAGTTTGCACTTTCTCCTTTCTGAAATCCATCTTGATAGGGCAGCATTAGACAAATCATTTGAATGATTTCAAATGCAGAGCACTTCTGCAGAAAGCTTGATTAAAAGGGTAAGCAGAGTTTGTCCCACCCACATGTCCCCCTGGCGTCCCCCAGCCATCCTCCATCAGGGATATGGTGCTCCGTGCCCTAAACCTGAAAAAAACAGCAACTCAGATGCATTATTTTGCTTTCCAACCACTGCTATCAGTCCAGGAAGTGCAAGAAGTCTGTCCTGCAATTCTTCAAAACTGAAATCCGTGTGTGATTAAAATCCAAGCACTTCTGCAGAAAGCAAATTCTGGGCTGTCTTTTTGGTGGTTTGTCTTTGGTTTTGTTTTTCCTTTTTCTAATTTATTCTGCTTAAAGGAGACACGTGGTGATAATCAGACCACATAGCGCTGAACTTACAGAGTTCAGCAGCCATCTGTTTAAAATGGAGATGTACAGAATTCCCAGCGAAGCCTTTTGCTGTACTCTTGGTTCAAGAGAATAACAGGAGGAGTCCTCAGCATGGACAGCAGTTTTACAGCACTAAGAAATTCCACAGCTAACAGGAAAACAATCAATTTATCACCAAGGGCTGCTGCTCTCCCTGTGAGGAGTCTGGAGGTTTGCTGTGGTTTGGAATGGTAGGCCATCAGTTTGAGTCAGCTTCATTTTCCCAGCTTTTTCCAACTCTGTAGTTGAAAACAAAGTCTCCTCTTCAGCTTTCTTCTCTTCCTGCAGCCGAAAAGTACGTCTGTAGGCAAAGCGGAAAGCAGGAATTTTGTCTGAGCAAGCTCAGGCCTGTTCAGGATTCTGTCTTGATCTAGACAGATCTAGATTCTAGATCTTTGCAACTGTAAGTAGAAAAATGTTTCAGTTTTGAACTTGAGCTGAGGTTGCACTCCATGCTGTTCACGTTGTTTTCTGTTTGGGGGAACAAAGAGCAAAACTCTTCAAAAGCAGTGACTTGGGCTGGTGTAGGAATTTCAGCACACAGCAGTTTGGAAGGTCTTTTCCATTCCATTCTCCTCAAAAGCATCCTAAAGCAGTCTCCCACCTGGGCAAGCCAGCCCGTGTTCTGGGCTTCCTGAGCTCCTGTGCAAAGCCACAGAAGGTCACCTGCAGGAGGAGTGAGAGCTTCAGTTTGGACACAAATATATTTTGGGGAAAATGTCGCAAAGAGAGAGTGTCCTTGCTGGGACAGGGCTAAGGCTGTGGCTGAGCAAGGATGGACAAGCCCAAGATGAATTTTGTTACTGGAGGCAGGACCACTCTCGCTGCATGTTATTTCTGTAGCTTTGTGCCTTTGCTGTCTCCCACCAGAGCCTGGACATGTTGCTGCTTTGCACAGCTCAGGCAGTGCTAATCAAAAGCGCAACGTGGTCTGAGAATTTCTCATCGTAGCAGCGAATTAGGCAGCGGGGAGCAGGGCGATAATCCTCACCGCGTGAGTTCTCGCCTCCCGCAGCCCTGCAGTGAGTCACCTACAAATGGCTTTTGCTGCGTGGCCGCACCTTGCTGGGGCTTTTTTTCCTATCAGAAGTGTTCAGCACTCAGATCCTGCATGGACGGGGAGCTGTGAGCAGGGGGAGCTGAGCTGGGCACCTGCAAGGAAGTCTTTGGGGTCACCCAGGAGCATGGCTCAGGGCACCATGGTGGGGATGTACTGGGAACCAGTGGGTTGTACAGACAGGGTCAGTAGGATATGGCCAGTGCTTTTTCCAGAATTCAGGACTCAGGCTAACCAAAACAGCTGCCCTATATGATTCAGCCTTGTGAGTTCTCAACTGTTTCTCTCCATTTTTGAAAAGAAAAAAAAAAAAAAAAAGCCCCATAACATTTACAAGTATGGGGAATGAAACCCTCAGACGTTCTCTGGAAAGCTAGGCCCAGGCAGAGAGAAGAGTGATGGGGAATTAGAAATTAAAAGCCAGAATGTGAATACAAAGGGGAAGCTGAACGTGATTTTCTTAAATACATAGAAAAACCTTCAAACAAGATTTCCTTTTAGGGAGCTGAGAATTACTGCTCTCTGTTACTTTGGGGTGCACTTCCCTTGCTAGGAGGTATTTAGTATGGAAATTCACAGGGGTATGGCTGGGCTTTCATAGTCACTAAGTGGAAGAGCTTTATTGAAAATGACATTTATGTCAGGTTTTTGAGTGATCAGCAGTATTTTTTTTTTCCTGTCTTTTGTGGGTGGCTAATTATATTTGGCTGGCCAGGCTCCAGCTCCAGCAGACCACTGTCTGGGAGGTGAGGAAGGTGAGTGCATATTACATACAGCTGAAGCTGAGGTGTGTTTGGGCTCGATGACAACAGCTTAAAATTTCTGGAGTGTGGTTCTGTTCTGTTCTAAGAAGCTTCCCATCTCAGTCATTGAGTAAATCTTCATAAAGTGTGAGGAAAAATGGAAAAGTAATATCGTTGTCTTAGGAGGGAATGTAGTCAAATTTGTACATTTGAATAATATGCACGGTATACATTACCCTGTTCTTACTGTTAGCAAATGTGACATTAAAAGATCTGCAAAGCTATTAGTCGTTGGTAAATATTTATTTAACAACATCAGGACAGTTCAGCTTATTTCTTTTCACATGAATCATTGTTCATAATATCTTCCTATTATTATTCTTGATGCCTGATCAGTCCCCTAAATTGTCATCACTGTCTCTGCTTCCTATTCCCTGGCGGACACCAGCTCAGCAGTTGACTTTCTGGCACATTGTTTGGGGTGATAAAACATTGGTTCTAGAAGCCCTGAATGCAGAAGATAGTGAACATTTTCTGTAACTTCCAAATGTTTATGACAAAAAATTAATAATATAATGTTCCCTTAGGAAAGAGCAAACAAAAAGTGGTATGTTTCCAGATCGGCTTATTCTCTCAGACGCTCTAAAGCAAAGGCAGTGAGAAGTGAGGTTATTCATCAAATGACTGGACCAAACTAGCTATAATTCTTCAGAGAAATGTGGGTGTATCTCTGCTGGGAAAGTGAAAATTAAAGACAAGTACATTGGGTTCAGCAAAGCTCAAGGTCTCCTTTTTCAAACAGCAAGTCATGCATACATGACCTAACCCAGAAGGATGCTATTTGCTATCCCTCTGCTAACGACACACAGCTCTGTCTCGAGTTGGCTCACCCGCCTAGAAAGCTGCTTTAGGTGGCAGAGAAAAGGGACCCGAGCCTTGGATGCTCTGGAGAGGCCACTCTGCTCCTGCGGGATGTGCAGACACCAGGCTGTGCTCCCAGTGCAAGACAGCCCTGATAGCAAGCCTGCCACTGTAATTCACTGGCCCTACATATTCCCCAGAATATATCTTATTTATCATACCTGGCTCCTTTCCTAGGACTGAGTCCAAAACTGCTTCAGATCTTGACTGCTGGAGTATCCGTGTAAATACAGCATGCTGTACGCCCTCCAAGAACAGTCCCCAGCGAGTCGGCTGTGGTTATCCCAGACAACAGCGTGATATTAAGATCCCCCATTATCAATGGTTTGACTTTTAGAAAGCCGTCTACATAAACAAAGCCTATTTATCCTGTGATTGTGCCCTGGAGAGTGTCCTACAATCACTTTCATTTCCCCTTTTGCTTTCAAGGGAAGATCCTGTCCCTGCGGCGGGATCAGACGCCGGGACCGCAGCTTGGATCTGCTCCCGGCTGGGTTCCTGCCCTGCCTCGTGGCCATGGCCATGGTGTGGCGTCTTGGTTTTTCAGTTCATTCAGCCAAATAATGAATGTTCTTCCTGGAAATGGCTGAAGGAGACTCCTACTCCTACAGCAAACTGCACAAGAATGGTTCAGTAAATGGCAATACAAGGGAAGTTAAAATGTAATGGGAATTAATTGCAAACAAAGTAAACAAGTAAATTATAATTCTTTAAAAAATGCTGCACAACGTGATTTTAAGGTCTTCAGTTACTGGTAACACCAGTGTTTCTTTGCTATCCATAAGACAAATTCTTTCTTTGTATCTTGATTCTCCTATAACAAGTGACATCTGGGGGACAGCCAGTGCTTGCCATGAGATTTTTCCCTTCTGCAACAGAAGACTGACATGTTTGGAGATCCTTTATCCTTTGCTTAGTGAGTGAAGACACCACGGCTGCTTCTCTGGATGACACGTACCAGTCAGGAGCATCCTTGAATCCACTCACCCTTGTGCTGGCCGGCAGCAGCTTTCCGAGGTGCCTTCCCTGTTCCAGCAGTGCTGAGCTTCTCTAAGTGGCACCCATGACCGCTAGCTAGAATTTCATTACAAGATTTTCTCAACTGAGTGGACATGTGCCAAATTAACACTTTTCCTGTGGCCACGGCTATACATGGGGACCCATTTCATAGCTAGAATCTTTGGCATTTTTTTCCCCTCATTAACACTGGTAGTTAATTTGCTGTTGCTGTTAGTCGGTGCTGCTGTCAGATTGGTTTCATCTTTCTCCTCTTGCTCCCAGAAGGGAAGGGGGTTTCCTGCTTCACTCCTGGTGCATGTCACCATTGCATCACGCAGTTAACATCTCCAGGCTGTGCCCCTTCTCCAATTTCGTTTTAATACTTGCGTCTTCCAACACCTGGAGCCTCAGGAAGATTTCCATGTGACAGACCTGCCAGCTTTGCCACTGCTCTTGGTTTTGAGCTGCTCCGAAGTGGGTGAAGTGGAAGTGAGAGCCTGGCCATGCCTGGGAGCACTCCCTGCTCCTTGGACATGCCCAGCACCATGAACAACAACCTAAACATCTCTGCGCGGGACGCAGCCTCCACGGTCTGCACGTTTCAGAGCTGCCAGTCGTACTGCCCTAACTGAGCTGGGGGCTGTTTCTCCTTTTTCAATTTTTTAATTTATTGCTTGTTTACATGGAAAATTGGAAAAAATTACCCTGGCCTAACCAAAGGCTTGAATTTAAAGTGGTTTCATTCAGCTGCATTCGGCCTCTATGTGGACAGAATTACAGAAACCTTTATTTGGTTTGTTGTGATTTGCCTCCAAAATGCATTAAGATAAACCAAATTAAGGCCATTTTTGTTCCAAAGAAATATTTTATGTATGCTCATTCATTTTAAAAGTTCTTAGATTAATTTTGCAGAAAATGTCCCTGTGCAGGCACATCAACATTCCTAATAATATTTGGCTGAAACACGAGATAATAGCAAAGTCCAGGCTCAAATAAAAGGGATGAATCATCTCTAAATCACATGTTACGATATAATAGGATAAAGGACAATTGTTTTGCTGGAGAGAAACTTCTATGCACAGACCAGCTATAGTGTCAGCCACAGCTCTCACCCAGCAAATTGACCGGTGGCAGCGTTTGATTCCCCAGGATTTGTCTCCGAGGACCCCACAAATGAGCACAGGACTGAAGCAGACCTGATCCAGGGACAGGTCAGGTGCCCTGTCCCCACGGAGCTGTAAGGTACATGAGTGCTGCTGCCAGGCTGTGGATGCTGTGTCCCGCATCCTCTGGTCCATCATAAGAGCCACAGGGTCACCCGGTGCTCCCATGCACACAGCTCGGAAACCTGGGGCACTCCACAAAAGCCCAAAATGTTACCTTACATTTTCATTAGTACATCCCCAAATTGGACCAGTGAATTTTATGATGGAGGTGACTCCCTCTGCCAGTAAAAATATAACAGGCTGAAATGCCTACCCATTACTTAAGCACACAAGGACCCATTTTCATAGCCTTCATCTCCTGTGCCCCTGGAAAAACAGTTCCTTGGAAATTACAGTAATTGTTTTATTCTCTTTGATCTCCACTAATAAAGCTACGGACTATCACTCAGCAGGAGCTGTTTCTCTTAGTTAGGATCTTTCCAACGGTACTTACATTAGGAAGGCTCTGGGGAAATTTCAGTAAATGCACTTGAAAAGAGCTCTGCAAAACTGCTTAGGCTTTCTGTAAAAAATATTTCCCCCACATTCGCTCACTGGCTGCTCAGCACACTTCTCAGCTTATTTGTTTTTCCCCTTATTGCAGTTGTTGTTGGACTGAGGTGAAAGCTCGAAGAGAGAGCTGTGACTCCATGTCAAGATATCTTCTGGCAGCTGAAGAACAGAGCAGAAGATTTCTGCATCCCAGACAAGTCGCTGTAGAAATCACACTTGTGAGCAGCAGCTCTTGCCATGCATATTTTACTTTCTAACCTCTGTGAGGAAGGAGGAGGAGTGATGGAGATCCACTGGTGCTCCAGCAGGGGCCTGTTCATGTCTGAAACCCAATGTAAGAGCCCCCAGCATCCCTGACTATATCCCATTACAGACACCACCAGTTAGTTCCCAATAAAGGCAGCACGAACCTGACTTAAAAGTAGCTAGGTACCTCACTCTCATGGAAATCAGTGTAAATTGAGCCTCTTACACTTATAAATCCTATTTCCCAGATTTATATATGCAGATAGTTGGAACTGTTGCCCTTTGGTAGAGGTGGGCAAGTCACTGGTGAGTACTGGGAGAGCTGGTTGTCCAGTCCCTTCAGAACCAGTGCTGCAGAAGGGTGGCAGCACCTCAGTTCTCCAGTCCCTTGGTCAGCAATTGACCTGTGAAGGAAGCTGGCAGGTTGTAGGCTTAGTACTTAGGCCCTGGCTTTAACCACTGTGGCCAGAACTGAAGCTGAGCTTGGCAGGTTGGGTCAGAAAACCAGGTGTCAGCCCACCTCCAGAGCTTCTGGGGGGCTGCTGAACGCACGCATGGTTGTAAGGAGGTGCAGTGATAAAATGTCAGAGCCACTGGGCACTGATGGGAGAAACCTGGCTCTTAAAAGCAATTCTGCATTTCAAACGAAGCAACCCGTGAGCTCCCCAACCTGTGCCATCCTTTTGCCATTTCTTGCTGTTGTGAGCCCAAGGTGGCAGTGGCCTTCACACCAATCGGGACGGGTCAGAAGTGTACCCATGTACCTGCCTGTTGCATAACTGGCAAATTAAAACAAGAGTAATTGAACCAGCTGGTCTCTCCCTCTTTTTTTTTTTTTTTCCTTCCCTACCATTAGGAACTCGAAAGCTCGCAGGACCAACTGCTCAACCCTGCCGTCACATTTCCTGAGTTTGGCACCCTGCCACGGGCACTGGGAGCTTGGGTCCATCGATGCTGCTAGCTGACTGCCACTTCATGCTCAATGATCTCACGGGTGTGCAGAGTGAAGAAACGTAATCCCCGGCGAAGACAGGGGGCAGGGTTGGTAAGGAATAAAAAGCCTCTAAACTGGGTTTGATCTTTCTATGGGCTAGAAATGATGAACAGTAATTAAAGCTTAACTGGGAGAGATCAGAAGGCTTTTAAAATTAATAAAACTTCTAACAGACACCAAGGGTGATCACATTTAAAGCATGTGCAGGCTGCGGTGGCCAGTGGTGCTCAGAGCACATGCTCTCCCTGTCTCGTGGTACTGGGTTTCCCTGCAGTCGTTCCCTGGGCCACACCAGGATTATTCCAGGTTCCTTTGTCAGGCCTTACCAGCAGACATGCCAGCAGGTAGTGCACGGGAGTTTTAGTCCCTTTTCTCATCTCCAGAGCTGACCTTTGGAGGAGTGAAGAGAGGGAGATGTTCCACCGCTTCCCTGGTACCACCTTAAAGCTGATGAGAGCTTAAACTTCATCTGGGTGAAAGTGGTGGCAAGGAAAGGACAGAGAGCAGCTGCAACCTCTGGCTACGCTTCATTGGGAGGGGAGAATAGAAAGGGAGAGGATGTTTTACCCCTTGACTGACATTTATTCCAGCACTTACAAAATATATGTATATATGTATTAAATCCTAATGCTGAAACACCTATTAAAGACAGAACTAAACCAGAGTGTCTGTGAGGTAGGGCTTTTTGCATTAACCCAGCAGATTTTTTATTTTATTTATTTTTTACTGCAAATGAACTCTCACTGGCTTTCTTTAAAGGTCACCTTTTTTTTTTTTTTTTTTAACTACTGTGCTGGGAAAATGCTTTTAAGTTTCATCTGCTTTGTGTGTGTGCATTTTCTAAGCCCTGGGTTTACTTCTTATTGGAAAATGGTCTTGGATCATCTCCGAGTTGGAAATTTTATTCTATTTGTCAGGTGCATGTGAAAAAGACATTTTTTTAACTCTTTAGACACCCAATTTATCATTTTCATTGGGTGCTCAGCACCATTCCTTTAGACCTCAAGATGCAAACCAAAAGCTGCCTGCTGCCTCCGCCAGCATCTGGGACCCGGGCATTCCCTGTTTCTTTGTCTGTCTCTGCTTTGGCACACAGAGGGGCTTGCACGGACTCTCTCAATTCTGCCGGGCTGCTGACGAGCTGTTTTCTCCTCCTGCTGCTGCTGCCGCTGCCAACAGCTCCGCAGAGGCTGCTTCTCCTGCAACAACCCCACGGCTGGCAAGAGGTCTGGAGGTTTCACGTGTTGTGCTCCTGGCTGCTATCGGTCCGTAGTTTATGGATGTTCATGGGCAAAGTACAGCTTTGCAAAATTGGATAGTGAATCCAAAATGTTATTAGATCCTTCTACACCTTTGGTGCCTTTGAGGAAAAAAGCTCTGTGCTGACAAGCAGCACCAAGAAGAGACCAGTTCTGGAGGGATGCACCAACTCAGTTTGCAATCTTAAATCCTTATTAGGGATTAGCTCGCTGGCCAAAACCTGTTATGTGAGGATTGCTGATAGACAAGGTTTTCCAAGGGGTGCCCAAGCCAGCTCATATTTACCCAGACTTTGTCCATTCTTGGCCAGACCTTAAAGCAGTAATTTTCATGAGATGTCTCGGTTGTAGGAGGGCGAGGAAGAAGCAGAGCAGCACAAACACCCACACAAAATGCATCAGTCATTTTCCAGGGGATGACCAGTTGCCCCGAACCCATTTGGTTGATTCCTCAAGCTCATTTGTTTTGCCAGAGCCCTGGGCTAGAACAAGCGTTGCTCTCCACTGCATATTTTTTTATGCTTTTGTGTAGAATTCCCTTAAAAGGAGCTGTAACGAATGGCTTCCCTGAACATATAACAGAATTTCTGTATTTATTGATTACAAAGCAGCACCGTCTCAAAAGGAAACTCCCAGGATACTCCATATGCAAGTGTGTCACATAGCTCTTTGGTATTTATCAACTTCCCTGTTCAAACTAGTTAGATTTTTGCTTCATTAATCACACTGAGAGGCTGTTCCTGAACCTTGCGCCTTTGATTGCTAGAATTACATTTCTGATTTCCATCTTAACTTATTTATAGCCAGTTGATTCATGTTGCCACATAAGTATACTAGAAATACAAAAATAAAAAATGATATTTAACAATCTGTCTAGACTGAGGACAGAGAACAAGTAGAAAATGCATATTCTTATTGTTAACTAAGCATATGATGGCATATTTTGTTCATAGGAATTTACATTTTAAGAGCAGCCGAGCAGCCTATATAGATGTTACTTTATGAAACCAAGCCATGTCTCGGTCAGCACGGTCACCTGCACTCACAGCTGCAAGGCACCCAATTTCCATCATGTCACTGTTCTTTGTAGTATGAGTAGAAATCAGAAAACCACTGATTTCATCCAAAGGCATCTGGGCCTTTATCTGCTGAGTGCTTTGACTTTGAGAGGACAGACGTTGTCGCTGGTGCAGCCTTTTTTATTCATATTCTTGTCAGAATAGAGATCAGCTCTTCTGCTCTGGATTGTACAACAATAAGTTCATATTACAGCCAAATTCCAGATGCACAGAAACTCTTTCTATCGTCTCCAGGAGATATTGTCCATCCCATCACTTGAAAGCCAAAAGACTACATCTGAAAGTATTTCATCTTCAAAAGGATCTGCCTTCCACTAGAATATGTCTACGTGGGGCTATGAAAAGGTAGTTATTTGTTAGTGTTTCCTAGCAATGGCATAAGTACTGTCAGTTAGAAATGCTGGAGAATGGTATTGCACAAAGACACATTCGAGAGGGTATCCTTTCTCTCTCCTCTAGAGGAGGCAACGCGGTGTAAAACCACACAGCTTGCTTGCTTTGCCACCACTAGGTTATAATCAAACTACCATCACCTTGTGTGATCCAGAGTGTTCCCTGGTATTTGAGCTTCCTGGGCCCTGTTTGGGGCCTCATCCCCTGCAGGGAGCAGGGTGTCCCACATGGCCAAGGGTTGATCTCCATCGCTGTTGACACTGTGCTCACCTGGCCCATGGGCAGGAGTCCCAGAGCTGGCACGCTGCTGCTGGAAAGGCTGGAGCATCTCACACACGCTGCATTTTTCCCCTTGGCGCATGTACATATCTGTAAGTGTGGCATATGCTTCTTTTTCGTTTGATAACAAGAGACATCAAAAGATGTATATTGATTTATTGCCTACAGCACGGCGCGCTGTAATATGGCTGCAAGATCCCGCTGAATCTTCTAAGTCAATAGCTCCAGCCCCTTCACGGTGAGCAAATGGAGAAGGCTGTGAATTAATAACGTCCCTGACCTCCAGCCTCTGCGAGGCCCAAGAGCCAGTGGAGGAGTTAATCCAGTAATCTGTGTTCGCATCTGGAAGCCAGCACACCCTCCGCCTAGGCCTGGACCCACGAAAAAGTGAAGAGAAGGAAAAACAAACAAATCTCAGGGCTGAGGAGGGGAGGGCTGAAACTGAAGAAGAATGGGGGGAGAGGGAAGGATTGCAGATAGTGAAAGCAGCAGCTCATCTGCAGTCCCTGGCTGCATCGTGCTTTCGTCTTGCAAAAGAGGTTTGGGGCTTTATTTCTTCTGCCAGGATCAGCTGGGCTTTGTGGGCACTCACTGCTGGCTTTTTGCGTTGCTCAGTGCTCAGGGGAAGCTAAAGCTTCTTGCAGTGACCTCAGCCTGAATTGCAACCCGCCTCCGCAGCGAAGTCCCTGACCTTTTCCTGCCAGCTCAGCCAAGGGCACTGCGAGCTCTGGCCCGGCTGGGGACCTCAGAGCGCTTCAGCAGCCGCACAGCCGCCGCCGGGCTGGGAATTCTGCTCTCATACTTTGTTCTCAGCCACTTTATTGCTTTACCAGACTCTAAGTAATCAGCTTGAAATTTCCTCCAAAACACTCGAATATATATATATATATATATATAAAGGGACAGGCTAAAATATTCCAGCTGCTCAAAGAAAGGGAAGAGAGGGTAAAAAAAATCATCATCGTCCTCATTTTAAAAGCAAGGCAGTGGCGTGCTTTGATGCAAACGCTAACAGGACAGATTTTGAATCCCGGTGTTAGCTGTAAGGGGGTCAAGGATTTGCTCTTTTTCCCCTGTGGAATTTGCCTGTGCTGGGGAAGAGAGGGAGGTGCTGGCAGACGGCTCCACGAGGGGCTGGAGCAATCTTTGCAGGCACAGGTCCATTTTGCTCCGTTACCTTGCACCCTTCAGAGCAGCCACTGCTGGGACACGAGCAGATGCAGCCCCCACCGCACTGTACATTAAAGCACTTGGCAGGGGGGATCCATTTTTGGGGGTGACTTCCACCTGGATGCTTGGAAATCATGCAATAGCTGCGATCACCTCTTCAGAAAGCTGTCTGTAGAGCGTATGCTGTTGTGAGCTGGTGAATTCAATATCAGAGATTTTATTAAAAATCCAGTCTGTGCGTGGAGTTGGACAGAAAGCATTAAGAGCATGAACGGGCCCACGGGGGCAGACAGGGCCCAGCTGCTATAAGGAAGACCCAGTCCCTGTGCTGGGCAGCAACTTGTATTATTTTGATTTTGGATTACGGGACTCTTTAATTAAAGGTCTTGACTTTCTAATCCAATCAATCTAGATAAATAACAACCCTGTTTTGCAGATAAAGTCGCAGGCTTATCACTGCCCAACAGCCATATTTTAGAGACGATCCATAAAATTACCCAGCAAATCAGCTTACATAGCATCTGGCCACCGCAGCTGTGTGCCGGCAGAGCTCTGCACTTGTGCTGACAGCCGCATTTCAGCCACGCCGTGCCACCCTGGGCATTTGTCCCACCTAGCCCTTCTGCTACTAGCACCAGCACAAAAACTTCCTGCCTCCTCAGCAGCACCGCACGCCGCTACTCGTCCCGCTCATCTCAGGAAATCTCTACCTTGGAGTTACTCTAATTATAAAGGAGGAGGCTACAGTGCTGGAGGATGAAATATAATGCAATTAGTAGACTATTTTACCCGTTCTTCACCTTTTCCTGCCAAATAGCTTTGTTCTAATGAAGGGTATCAAACAAGCATTTCATTGTGCTTTAATTGAGCGGTTACTTGTGCCACTCAGACATCAGTGAGCAGTTACAGGAATGCTTTTCAGGGATCAGTGGGAAAGGCAGCACATTGAATTCACACCCAACTCTGCAAGGGATGAACAGTGTCGGTCCTGCCTTTAATACCTGCTGGTCTGCATGAGCCTTGGCAGAATCTGCCTCTCTCCAATTTACGTAAAAACTCAGAGCCCCCTAGAGCAGCAGCCCAGGGCTGCTTGGGGTCCCCAGGTGCACAGGACCAGCCAGCATTTGAGCCACAGTGCTCAGAGAGTCTCTGAAGCTGCTTGCCCATCATAATGCAGGGAGCTTGGGACTGATCCCAGACTTTGTTTCCACTCCTGCATGTGAGCAACCCTTTTCCCATACCTTGAGAAATTGCATTTTCTCAATACAGCTTCACGACGAAGTTGGCAGAGATGAAAGCGAGGGCGAGTCAGGCAGCCACGGCAGGGCTGAGGATGAAACTCTGGAGGGTCTCAGCAGAGCTGAGACAAAAAGCCAGTGCAGACCCATCTGAGCTAAACTTGCCCCCAGACAGCACCACTGTCTCATTTCCTGGAATATATTACCTAGACCCAGCTGACAAAAATAAACAGAGGAAAAAAAGACCATTCTGTAATGCAATCAAACCTCAATTGCCCATTTGTTTTTGTCCTTTAAAAGAGCTAATAACATGGTAATTGGTGGAGATATCTCTTGGGCTCCATCAATGAAAGCAAGAGAGAGATTTTCCCACCACGAAATAGAAGCATATTTCTCTAAAGAAGAGAGAGAGAGGTATTACCCAAATTAAAGGAATCCATATAGACTTCTACCTGATGTCCAAGCCAGTGAAATCTTGTTCCTTTGAGTGGTGGCTTTTAATGGCCCTGAGATTGTGGTAGTAAAACATCCCTGGTATTTGTTTCTTGGCAAGGACGGATGTGTAGCAAGTGTCAAAAATACATGGGAACAATTTCCCCATCCCAGCTATCCTGCTTACACCTTACCTAGCTTTGCCCCAGGACACACTAAGTGGCAAGCACTGTTTTTATGTCCCACACCCTGTAAAGTGATGAGCCAAGCAAGCCGAGAATATCCAGCTAAATGCATTTTGTCTTTTAAAATAATGTCCCTCAGCTCCCTTGTCCCCCCAGTCACTCAGATTGACTTGTTTTAGGAACCAGCCACAATCACCCAAAAGGCACACGAGCTTCTGGGAGACAAACATGGCAAAATTGCTTTCATCTTTCACAAAAAGCCCAAAGCAAACAGATTTTTCTAAAGTATCTGCTCATTTACTGAGCCTTATTTTATTTTTCTGTTATGGTGTGCCCGGCTGGAGTTAAATAAATAAATAAATAAATAAATAAATAGAAATACCCTGAAAATAAGTGGTCAAGTTCAGTTCTTGCATTGGCTGGAGTCTGACATGGAACTTCTGGTGGTTCTTCCAGCCGGAGAGACTCCAAGTGCACGGCAGATGCAAGGGGCGGCAAGCCAGAGAGTCAGAGTGAGATGCTCAAATTCCAGCAAGTGGGCTCATGGTTATTTTTGATTTTTATTTTATATGTATATATATTTTTAATATTTTGAGAAAATCAGGAGTGCCAAGGGTCACCTGCCCAGGCGCTGCCTGAGCCCTCCTCCAGTTTATTGCCTTGCAGTGCCACTGCCAGGAAGACCCCAAAGCACAAAGGAAGCATAAACTTTTATTCCTCCATTATCTTGCACATTAATTAATATTATTAAGATCCTGCTTTATGCTGCTTTTATCTTTTGCAAAGTACTTACAGTTTCTTTAAGATCCAGGAGCTATATAGGAGCAAATTATCATTTTATTGAAGTGATTGGCTTTATCCTAAAGCGGGTTCTTAAAGAACAGGCTTTAAAGGTTAAACTCTGTGCCAGGGTAATATGTATATCACATTCCCCAGTGCCTTTTGTGTTTAAAAATCGACAGTTTCCATCTGTGAGAAGAGGAATTTAGACATGCCGATACTCTGACATTTAAATGTGAGCAGTGGAAGATAAACACAGTCTGACATAAAGCAAATGGGGTGATATTAGGGAAAGTTAAATTCCACATACTCGAGCTCCTGCTTCTACCTGCTGGGGTTCTGGGTGCCGGGAGCACCGCTGTGCATTCACACCTTGTCTCTGGGGTTTGTTAGAGCAGGGCACCACAACACCCCCGGCGATGGGATCTTTCCAAAGCAAAGGGCCAGCCTCGGCCGTCAGCTTGTGAAAACCTTTTCTGGCTGGCGATGAATCACTCAGCTACTTTGCAGCTAGCAAAGCCAGGCTCAGAAGGGATTCAGGATGCAGGTCTCAGGCACGATCTCAGCTGCTAATAATTTTGCTGTGGTGCTGGATGTGTGAGGTGTGCTGAGCCCAGCTCTGGCGCTGAGCACCAGCACCTAAAGCAGTTCACCAGCTAGGGACAGACACCTGCTGAGCCATTCCCCAGCGAGGGAAAGGCAGTGCCAAGCGGCAGGGAATACCTCAGAGGGCTGGCTGTGCTGGGCTGCGGACAGTAGGGAGCTGTAGTGTCTTCTCCTTAAAAATCAGGGAGTTCTTTCGGCTGCTGTAATAGCTTTTTTAGCAGATAGCATTGTTACAAATGAAATACAAGCACAGAAAGATGTAAATTGTGCACGAAAAGGTGAGCTCGTGAAAGCAAGCAGTGAAGTGCTAAGGGAGAGCTAGATACAGCATCCCTTTGGAGAGGTCCCAGTCTGGTCTGATCTTGGCATTAACACATTATGCCCTCTCCTGTACCCAGACAATCTTCAACTAACCCAAGAAAACTTGCATTTGTGAATATTCCTAAAATCTCTGTCCCCCTCATTAACCTCATCCCTCACACAACTGTATGTGACAAAACAGCTCTTCGGTATCTTGTCTGACTTTCTCTCTTCAAAGCCCAAGGGTGTGTAGGCAGGTTAAATAATGCAAAAGCAGCTGTAATTATGCTGTGCAGTTTCTCTGGAAACATGTGAAAAATATTAGCAAATTGCTCTTTTTTCCCCTCCGGCCTCTTTTTAAAGGGGTCTAGAACAAATCTAATGGTTTAATGAGATATATGACAACATACAACATGAAAGACATTTTCAGTGACTTTCATTACCCAAACTCAATTAGAGGAGAGTAATCAGCAGGTCCCCTGCCGTGAGAAGTGCAGAATGAAATGCTGGCAAGATGGGACAGACGCAAGAAGGGAGGCTCATTGCAAAACAAGCACAGAGATGCTCCCTGTACACCCCAAAGCACCCGCTGTCTACCAAAGCATGTAGTGGAAGCATTAAGAACTTGTCAGATCTTTTCTATCCTCCAGGATGGATAATTAAACATAAATAGTTCCTCAATTTATTATTTTGAAAACGATTAATTTTATGACACGTGAAGTCCTTTTTTTTTTTTCTTGTTTCTTGGGATGGGTAGGAAAGGAAACAAAGTTTGGCTTTTGTTTTCTTTCTTTTGACCCCACAGTAAGCTACCTTGGATTTTGCTGCATGTCACTACATCAGTGCCTGGGTCTAATTTACCGCTGTCTGACCCTTGGCACAGAAATTTCATGAAACCTATGAAATCCAGCTCTGTTGTGGCTGGTTCACACACATTGTGCTGGTCCCAGGCTTCATGCTCAGAGCAGAGGCAGCACTTTGGGTCGTTACGTGCTCCTCTTTTTCTGATCCTGCCAGTGTTATCCACTGCCAGCTGCTAAAACTAAAACACGTGTTTGTTTATCCAACTGAAGCCCAGAGCCCACATGTTGCAGTAACTGAGGGCACACACATGCATAAAAACAAAACAAAACAAAAAATCGCTCGGCTGGTTGGGGACTGGAGCTGGGCCCTGGGCTGCAGCAGTGCTGGGGGGGTCACAGGGCAGCCAGAGGAACCCTGGGGAGGAACGGCACCGGGGGCATCCCCTCCTCTGCCTGCGAGACTGCCGAGCTGGATTTCGGGAGGCTGTTTTCGTCCTCCAGACACTCTCAACTATTTTGCTGTCTGACACCGGCTGGACGCCGATGCCTGGCCAGACAGCACAGTCTCCAATTTGTCTCTGGCACACCTCTCATAAATCTAATTCTGCTCACGAATTAAGTGCTATAGACCACTGCTAACAGAGGTAACCAGGTAAAGTGCTCTGAAGAGGCACACGATGAGTGAATTCCCCCAAACAGCTCAGCCAGTGACGGCTGTACAAGCTGACCCACGCTCAGATCTGCTGCGATTTTTACCCATGCCCAAGGATAATCTCCATTAGCAAAATGCATTCATGTCTACAGCATAAATTCTTTTACTGGGAACATGTCAGTCCACAGTCAGACAGCCTCGCTGGCTGCCGCGGGACTGGCTCAAGCACTTTCCCAAATGGGAGCGAGCAGAGATCAATTTAGACATGTCCTTGCATTATTGCAGGAGGGCAGTAACACAACATCATGTTGTTCGCCACCACTTGCAGGGAGCAGGGTGTGATCTCTACCACAAATCACCGGCTGTCACTGCTGGGGGGGAGAACTATCAGCTGCTGGGAAATAAACGGCTATTACTATTACTTTCGGATCCATTTACCTTCAGAGATTCCTTAAGTGGTGTAGATTTAATCCTGCCCAAATGAGGAAAGCTTATGCAGGTTACAGGAGAGACACATAACTATTCACTTAAAATTCCAGGCAGGACTTTTGCTTTTCTTACCCTCATTATATTTTAGAGACATAACCAGCAGCATATGCAAACGAGCTCCCTGTGTTATTAGGGGGGAAACCCTCCTGCATATGTAAGTGCACAGATGTGACTCAGTGACAAGTACACTCAGCTATTTCACATGGTTTCTGACATGCATTTAAAGGCTTCCAGATCATTGAGCCAGTTTCTTCAGCCAAGAAACTGGGGTTTGGCTGAGATATACTCAGAGTGGTCTCAGGACTCCCCGTTGTTGAATGGGGTGATCCTGCTGCCCCCACTGCCCCTATTCCCCTTCCCCAGTGCTGCCTCCCCTACAACTCAGAGGCTTCAGTGGAAACACCAGGCAAGTTTTCTGCCAGGTCAGTGAGCTAAACCACCTTGATGAACAGGTTCATGAGCACCAGGGCAGACACAGGAGGAAGATGAGAGCTTCCAGTGGCAGCAATGAGGTATTAGCTCAGCTCAACCACAAGATCACATCGAGTACTTCTGTCTCGGTTCTGGGGTTTAACCACCTGTGCAAACACACAGCCTTGCTGTGCCTCCAGCTTGCAGCTGGCTTTGCCATCACCTCGCAATCCGCCTGTCCAGAGGGCTTTTGGGTTGTAGGAAAGCGCAAACTGAGAACACGAAGACTTGCACACAAGGAATTTTAGCCCTGCAGAAGTGCATTACAAAGCATCCTGCATTCCCTAAGAAGTGACTTCAACCTTATCCATAATGTTCCCCGACAAGGTAATTTAGTCATCTTAGTGAGTATGACATCCATCCCAGCACTCACCCGGCGTCCTGGGTGCATCTGACACAGCAGTCTCACTTCAGGATGTCTAATTCAATAAGTAACAACACAAAAGAGTGGATGCTACGGAAGAAGATGGTTGCCAGATACTCAGCAATGAGTATCATTTAAATCAGTTACAGCAGGATGGAGGGGAGTTGTTTGATGCAAAACCTGGACATCTGCTGTGCTATGCAGGATTTTCAGTAAATAAAAAATATTATTATTATTATACAGAATTGTTTTAATTTGCATTAAATTTAATAATAGCTTTGCTGGCTTTTGGACATTTGAGAATTGCTCTAGTGGAATTATGCTAATTAATGCACAGACAATAACAATGTATGGAAATAATAGGCAAGGTATTCCTCAATAATTACCATATTTTTAAAGCATCACGATAGAAAGGTGTTCACAGGAATGTGTCTGAGGAACCAAAGGTTAGAGGCTGCAAATGTTGGTCCCTTTTCTATCTTGGGACAAAAAGGGGATGAACTGGTTATTTAGGTAGGTCTCTTCTTTTGCTTTTTTTTTTTTTTAATTCCTGGACACTAAGTAATATAGCCCTGTTGTATAGGGATTTTTCCAGAAATCTTAAAGTGTAAATTCTTGCTCCTCATCCTTTTTTCCTGAAAGATCCCACAGACAGTCAGTCCATCCCAGTCTTTGCATTCAGGGATGGTGAAATACTAGACAAGGCCACTCTGGGCAATGAGGGAGGGAAAAAAATGCACCTACCAAGACTGTGCTTTAACTTCAATGAAACACCTACTTGGCTGACATGCAATTTTTGGAAATCTTCCACAAAATCTGAATCCTTTTAAAATGAATGCTGTATATCTGTATAGGACATGTGCAAAAGTCATAGATACACACTTTACAAATACTAGTTAGTGTATGAGCTCAGCTTTCCTTTGGTGCCCCAAAGCTCTTGCCAGAGCCTGTTGCAAAATAGATTTGAATTAATTCATGCTATTTGCTCCAGCATCTCTAGCTATTTCCTCTAACATCCAAAGAGATGTAAAGACACTATTGCAAGGTAGCCTCCTCTAGTTGGTTAATGCATACCTGGCAGGATCTCAAAGCTAGTCAAGATAAAATGAACAGGTGGAAGACGCTGGTGAACTATTGTGTATTTTCTCCTTCTGCAGGAGTACAATGGCACATTATTCTTGCAAGACCTGGTACAATTCCCTTCTGCATTCCTCGTCCTTCCTGAGATTGTAATAGGAGCTGGAATGGAGCCTTTGCAGCAAACACCCAAGGAATAAACATGAGCCCTCATTTTGGGCTTGGTGGGATGGTAGAGCATAAGGAGTCTCATTAAGAATGTCATATTCTGCCTTCAGAGTTGCCAAGAAATCCAGGTAATACTTGTTTGCACCGTGGCTTTTTCGGCTTTTGGATGGGAAGAGCAAATCCAGTCCTTTGAAAACAGTTGGCATTTTTATCTCTATAAGCAGATCTAGCATTTGGCAAAAATATGTAAGAAAATACTTCTTACAAATGTCAGGTAAAATAGGCTTGCCTTGTCGCTATGGATGGAGACATATGTGAGGGAATGGAAGAGGCGTGCTTTAAGGGGCAGGTGTATTTTGAATGCAGGCTTGTTTAGGTTTGGTTTGTTTCTGATTCTGTTAATTCACTGTCCCTTTGGGACACGTTTTCTATGTTTCCTTCTTTCTCTTCTCAATTTAGACAGGGAAAGGATTGCTTTGCCATGTATGTATTCAATTCCTAGCACTCACCTGGATCTCTTCAGGAAATCTGTGCATCAAATCTAATATCTCAGTGAGATCTGATATTGTGTCTGCAACAAACCGCTAGGGCTTGGCCAGCGCTGAGCACAAGGGTCCTGCTTTTTGATGAGGTTCCCAGGAACCATAACCGTGCAAGAAGGAAGACCGGTTTAAATCTCGATTTTAAGAGGCCTGGATTTGACAATGCTTTGCTATATATCCACGGTAATGAAACAACAAACACCACTGAAATACTTCAGAGCCCCCGTTTGTATAAAATTAGATGCTTCCCCTTTCCTCCCTGTCAAAACTTCAGTGAGGAGTGGAATCTCTGTGCCCCAGGAAGCGTAGCTGTGAATGCCTTGAGCTATTCCAGCACTTGTGTTATTGCTCGGTGCCTACAGTCACAATTAATTAATATGTGTATGCATTATCTCCCGCTAGGCTGCCTATAAAAGCACTTTCTAGCTTGGTATGTATTTTGCTTAATTTGCAGTGCCTTCCAGCCTCACACTTACTCTCTAAATATTATGTATACTGATCTAATTTATTTACAGTTAGTTCAGATGAAAAGCTGATGGAAAATGATAAACTCCCGGTAAAACCAGTGGAGAAGCCAGTCCTCCTAGCATGCAACTACTTATCCATGCCAGACAAACGTTGAAATATGGGTTTCGAGTCTATACAGATGTGGCATTTAGACCTTAAGATAATAGTTGCCTTTACAAAGATGGTGAATTAAGTTAGATGATTGACTGGATCAGACTGATAAATGATAGACGATGGCACACAGATTTGGCAGAGCATCCCTGATTTCTCTTTTGCAGCTCTAAGTGTCACTGTAAATTGTTTTAACATAATTTTGAACCTCTAAATCTGACAATGGGTAATAAATCAGCTTGAATACATCAGCTAGTGGCTTTATCTGTGCCTTCTGATACTTTTCTTTGTGTCCTTCTACTTTAAGTATAGCTACCGTTCTGTGACATCCATAAGGAAATTTATACACAATAGATAAAAGGAAGCATTTAAGTGACTCAAATGCAAATATGACAAAAAACTCGTAAGTAGAAAGAAACGGGCATTAAAAGCTGCAAAGAAGATACAGTCAACCAAGATATATTAGGATATGCAATGATTTAGAGGGACCAAAGTTTGGAAACAGCTTTTACTCCAACTTTTTGGTCCCTCCCTTTCCCCATCACATTTTTCCCTCTCCTCTGCCTCCAAGCTCCAACTCCTGTGCAGTAAAATCAGGTGCTGTGCAGTGTGGATCTGCAAGTCCCTGATTCCTGAGATGGTGTCCATAGCTAGTGGTCTGGGTCACCTCCAGGGGACTTTGATCTTTATTAGCTGCTGGGGAAGGCCGCTAGAGAGCTGGCTTAGATGAGATGCTTAAGCCACAGCTGTCTGAAGTAAGGCAGGATAACTGCCAGGTGACATTATGGTAGGCTTGTGGGCAGGATTTCTGAACATCACAGGCACTGGATCCCTAGGTCTGCAGAGAAAGTTGTTGCTCAGACTTACACTTGTTCTATGCCCAAGCTTGTTCCAGTGCCTCTGAGTTTTAGGGTAATGCCACAGAAAGGATTACACATTTCTCCTCTCATTACAACAGCTCTAGCAGAATCTGAGTCATCAATCATGCTTGCTCCAGAGTCTCTTTATGCTATGAAGCTGATTAGATGTTGAAATAATCCAGCTTTGATGGCAAGCAATGCTTTATTAATACCGCAACTGACTGCTTTTCTCCCATCATTTGCTTTTAATGGATCCTGTGCTTCTTTTTCCCTCCTTCATCCTGTGGAGCTCGCAGAAAGGTTTGGTGACTAACCAGATGCTTGGATGCACATTTTCTGCATCAAAACAAAGCCTAAAATGCAAATTCTGCTGGTTGCTGGTTTTAGGATCTCTTCAAAGCGTAAACATGATCTGACAGTCTTTCTTGTGCATGTAGGCACTACACAGGGATTTATTGTACTCGTCTGTGTAAGGACGTGCTGGGTCCTGGGCAGATTGTAATTCTTTCATGTGGTCTCCATCTGTTCTGTCTTGCATGAAAAAGGACTGTCCCTGGTGCTGGTATTCCTCTCCCAGGCGGACCCAGGGAGACCTCAAGAAGAGAGGAGAGGACCAGCAATAAACTCTATCAGCTGCAGGGGATCGATTCCAGCAGTAACGCTGAGCAGGACACAGCCAATACAGACACACCAGGCCATTAGCAGCATGAACGCACAGCCCCTTGCCAGCCTTTTCCCTGCCCATTCCCCTAGCAACAAGCAACAAGTAAATGAGAAGGATAATACAAAAGGATTAATTAGATCTGTAGCTGTTAAAAAATCTTTTGTCCTAGAAAAGTTCTTTCAGTCTACTTAAGTTACCTCAAAGATTTCCTTTAGACACAGCAACGGGTTGTTTTATTTTTCCCATGTTAATTAAGGAGCATCTAAATGGCAGAATTTATTGCTAACACTAAGCAAGGGATGTTAAATGGCTTTAAATTAGCCTGCACTATTACTGCAGCTGACAAAGTTGCCTTCTTGTGGACCTCTCATTTGCTGAATGTGATCTCTGCTGCAAGTTTTATCGGATGTGGGCAGAACTGGGCCCTGGGGTGGGCTTCCCTTTAAACTTTGAGTGACTACAATAGTTTTATGGTTCGTTCAGCAGCACTTCTGTACAGATTACTGGATCACAGGAGTGGCTCTGCTGTCCCTGTGTCGTATTTATGGAAGCTATGGAGAAAAGTGACTGCTGCTTTCTCAGGCAGGACAGTAGCCAGAGTGGGAATCTCCTGGACTTCAGCTCTGCAGGGCTGCTGGCTCTCAGAGCACTCACCTTGTCTTGAAATCAGTTCCTTCTTAAACTGAATGATAAATTTTGGGTCTAGGACAAATATTTAATTTAAGTCTCTTAAAACTTTGTCAACATACTTGACAGTGTTTTGGAGAAATAAAACTACCCAGTGATACGATGTCTCGTTTATATGTAAATTGTGAAGAAATTAAGGAAAGCAGAGGACTGCCATTACAAACATTACATAGATAATAAGTAGTTTGTGTACTTGCTTCCCTAAAATCTTTTTGCCATTTTTCAGCTGGGATTATAAAAAGAAACGAGTGTTTTGTATGTATAACTGCCTGGCCTGATCATCAGAGCACAGCGTGGCTTCAAAATCTGGTTCCTTTCGTATGCCTCAAAGCTGGGCAGCAAGAATCATCAGCCTTTTTTTTTTTTTCTTTTTTTTTTTTAATGTAAGCCTTTGATATTAAATATGTATTCAAACCTCCCACTGATACCAAGAAGAGCTACATGCATTTTCCAAGGTAAAAAGAAAGCTCTCAGCTACAGCATGCCCCAGTTGTTCTGGTTCTGAAATGAAACAGCTTTGCATGTTTAAAAAAAAAATAAATGTGGGGGAGATAATGGGGATGAAGAGATTGAAACAGATCAACACTTCCTCCTTGATGGGACTGGAAGGTGTGGCTGCAGTGGTGAGATGCTGGCATGTTCCACCCCAAAAAGATGACCCACAGAGCTCATGAGACATGGTGTCTGTGCCCAAGAGCTGTGAGGCTCAGAATAGCTCCTGAAATCTGCAGACAACAGATAACATGTGAAAGCACTACCTGCAGGGAATAATACCAGAAAACATGTTGGGTTTGTCAAGTGTCACCATCGATAGCTTTCCAGGGTATTCTGTCTGAGCAAAACAAACATTTCCAAGCTGTAGGGGTGGAAAACTAGTGAAAGATTCAGGTTATTGTGGAGGGCAATACCAGGCTGGGCTATTTTCATTCTCATCTTCAGATGAAATAAAGTAGAGGACAAGTCTTTGCCAATTTAACTTCATCATAATCCCATTCAGTTACTCCGAGTACATCTGGGAGGCTGAAGATCGCAGCCATCAGCGGGGTGACCTGGTGCCAAGAGTAATTGTCTCTTCGTATCTGGTTCCAAAGGCCAGAAAGGCCAGCAAGTCCGCTAAACGATCATTGCAGCATGCTGGCTCTGAAGTTAATTTTTGAGATTATAATCACACTAGGCAAATACTCAAAAACTGGGCATGGCTGTAACCTCACTATGCTGTTCTGGCACTGCCTCAAAATGTGGCTCATTACGGCAGGAGTTCGGTACAGCATGCACAGATGAGCCATCCTGCCTTGGGTATACGAAAGAACCCATTATCTCTTAAAAAAGGGCATGCAGCCCAAGCTGCAATTGATCAGCTGAGTGACTACTGTCTCACCAATTAACTGTGCGCTGGTGCCAATCAATCTTTGGCAAAAAGTTGCCGGTTCATTTCAAGCGTGGCTAACACAGTGGACCATTTTAGAAAGGTGGGGATACACAAGCACAAGCAGAAGCCACTGATTTTTGTTGCAAGTGGCAAGTGAAACAAGAAAGGCAACATGCATCGTTAGTTCTGTTCCAGAGAGCAGGAGCAAGAAAACAAAGAAGATCCCATCTCATACCTGAGTATTTATAAACTGTAAATAAGGAGGAAGTGGTATTTTAATAAATGGTAAATAGATTTTATATATGAAAAACAAAACAACAACAAAAACATATTTCTTCTTAGTCCTGAAGACCACAAACCACCCTGAAAGATGCAGTAAACATCAGAAAAGTGAAAAACAATAGAGTGATGCAACTTTATAAATGTATACAGATAGCCATCACTGACTAACTATTTATTAAAACACCACTTCAACTCTGATTAATATATTATAATATATTATAAACTATTTATAACACTGGTGCTGTGTAATCCACGATGATTTGCAAATATTTATCTATTTGTTTTAAGAGTTCTCATCATTTTAACCTTGTATGTGCTATCCATAGATACAACACTACCAAAGCAGATGGCCAAAACAAAAATAAAAGTTAAAGATTTTGAGAGCAAGTAACAAACATTGTGTAGGTGAAGGATGGAGGGAAAGAAGAGCTTTACAGTGTCTTTCAGTAAAGTTGCCAGATGCAGTTAATGATGTTACAGATGCTCAGGTGCTGCAAAGCCCCATAAGGCAGTTATGGATTCAAACCCATCCCAAGTCACCTTTGGTCATGTTGGTGACTGCAGGGCAGACCCAAGACAAAGCACCAAAGATCTCCCTCTGTGTGAGGAGGAAGGTATCTTTCTCACAGATTTATTATTAACAACAGTCTGACTGAGTGTATGAAAATATGCATGAAACAAAACCTCCCCCATCCAAACAGTAGTCCCTACACGATGGAGAAAAACATAAAGGATCTAATATTTGCCTGGAGAGCAAAAATATTCAGCTGTCACTCATGTGACGTCAGTCACTGGCTTTCCGCATAACTGAGCCTCGGTTTCATCCAATTGCCATCAATAACATTGACTTTGTTATGGAATACTGCTATTGCCTTTACTGATTAACTTATCCTGATAATATATGGGGGCCTTCCTATCCCAAAACTGCTAGCCTGATGCCTTCCTTCTGCTAGCCTTCCCTAGCCATAGAGTTTTTACCTTACCTTCTTGGTTTAACATTCAGGTATATGCTGTGTGTTCTGAAAATTGAGTCTGTTGTTACTTGCTTTTGCCATACACTTTTAGACTGCATAGACACCATTAATGATTTTAACTACCTTGGAAAGGCAACAGATATTTAACAATCCTGCACGAGTTAATGTGAGTAGCACTTTTCCGCTGAAGAGTGGTGTTTTTGTTGAGGACCTTTTTTTTTTTTAATGGAAGAGTTTTATGTGATGTTCTTTAGCACAGTCAAATTCTCTAACACAGAGGCTTTATTTAATTATTTAACTTGATGTGGAAAAGTATTAAAGTACTAAATGAAGAATCAAGGGGAGACAATCCCCACCAGGATGCTGTGATAAAGTCTAAGCGTATTAATACTGGATGTCTTATTTTTCCCCAATACCATGAGAGAATCCTATTGCACATTTTCTTTACATGAAGATATAAAGAATAGAAGAGAGAACAAAGTCTGCAGAATTACCAGCAGGATTCAATTGATCCAACTGGCATGATGAAGAGGCTCTTGTCAAGTCAATGCACGAGAAATCTTTCTGAGCTATTAGAGAATAAAATCCAAGTCAATTGGTGACCTGTAGTTTCAGCTCCCTGAGAGCAGTCAGGAAGACAAGACTGACTCGGAGTGTATGGAACCAAGCGTTTAAAGTATGAGATGGGTCCTGAGCATGTTAATGCACAGGGCCCTGTGGTCACAGGCCAAAGGTCCATCCTTGGCCTCCTCTGGAGCAAGAGTCACCGACAGGGTGGTCACAGCAAGTCACCCCCGTCCAGTGACCCAGGTGCAGACTTCCATGAGCCACAGTTAAATTCCTCTGAAGACAACTAGGGAGTTATTCGTGTTTCTCATGTAATGAGAATCCCACTTAGGTATCATTTTATCTCAAGTGTTTAAGGGTTTTAGTGAGTCTTTAATAACAGGCAGCCTTTGAATGGGTCTCATAGGGAAGACTCAATTGCATTCCCCAGTACAGAGAGCAAATCCAAAGATCACCATACTGTTTAAAGCATTTGTAAAGCCCTAACACAAGGCTTTAAGTGGTTCTCAGGTGGTGGAGAAGGCTTTGGACAGAGCTTCAATTTCATCCCCAGGTAATTGTGGTGCTGGCTCTGCCATGGTGAGCCCTGCCCTCGCAGAGAGCAGCAGCACCAGTGAGGCCAGAGCCCCACAGTACCAGGCACAATACCATGCTTCCTCCCCACCCCATCTCTACTTTCACTCTTCCCTTTTCTCTTCACGTTTTTTTTTTTCCATTTAATTATATGTATTTTAAGGAAAACAAAGCACTAGAGTAAATCCAATTACAGGGAGTTTATTGACTTGAACTTCATTCCCTGTAGACTCCTAACCCCCATCAGCTGATGAGCATGAGAACTGTTTCTCCCCGTTCTGAGACACTCTGACCCTGACTTGATTTAATTGGTCTCTTGCAATAATTGAGTACTTGCCAAGAGCCAATTTAAAGGTGCTACCATCTGATTTTTTCCCCCCAATTGAAGGATTAACCCCATTAACAATGAACCCTGTGCTGTACGTCCGTAACCTTATAAAGGAACATAATGCCGTCTCTCACTCCACCAGCTCATTTTTAATTCTGCAGAAAACACAAATTATTAGGAACCTCCTCCTCCTTTGGCACAGTTTGGACCTGTCACTTTGCTGGTTGGTCAAAAGCTGACGGTGATCCCAGATGGGGTCAGGCCAGTCTCTGAACTTCTGGAAACACCTGCAAACTCACTGTTTTTCACCCCTTTGAAAAACCTCACTGAAATCACCTCACTGCTGCTGGCTGAGAGGCTGCAGAGCGGACTCAGCACCCTTTCCCCTCAGCCCAGCCCAGCCTAACAGGGAGCCTGTCACAAAATGGTGGCCACCCCCCCCCATGGAGCCTGTCACAAAATGGCGGCCGCCCCCCCATGGAGCCTGGCCCCACATGGAACCCGGCCCTTCAGCATGTGGCTAACAGTGACTCCAGTCCTGCCTGCTCTCGTCCAATCAGCACTGTCTATTCCCTGCTGACCAATCAGCTCGCAGCAGTTGCCTCCGTTCTGACCAATGGGAGGCCACAGAAACGATCTGATCACACGTACAAGCTGTGCCTCAAGCTGAGCTCCTCTGGCCTCATCAGGTCCTGTCTGCAGGGAGGGAGCTGGTAGGGGTCCCGGCTGTGGGTTTTACCATGCAAATTTTAAACATCCAAGTTAAATTGAATAAGCTCTAAGAAATAATAATTAGGAGAGTCTGAGATATTCCAATTTAGTAATGAAATGATGTTCTTTGTAGGTAGGTGCAGAGACACCTAAGGATGTCACCGTCAGTACGAAGCAGAAGGTAGACGTCTCTAGCAGCCTAAATTTGTAACCATAACGCCTTCCTCATCACTTATATCACCATCCAACATTTAAATAAAGTACCCCTCCTTTCTAATGACCCAGGAATGTGGTATAACTGCCGGCCCAATCCTGCGGGCAGGAGGGTTGATCGCAATTTAACAAGAAATCTGCCAGATTTGAAGCTGCCTCAGGAAAAGGCTGACAGAAGGAAAAGCCTCGTGTGAAAGGAGCGGGCAGGGCCCACTGGCTCCTGGGATGCAGGCAGAGCCCCGTGCTTTGCTGGCTCTCAGCTCCTCGGGCAAATTAGCAGTGTGTTAAATTAGCAGTGAGGAACCTGCCTCAGGTGGGGATCCCATCAGTTACCTGGTGGAGGAGATGTCTGCACAGAGGCAGCATGCGGGAGGTGACACGGGAGCACGCCCCTGCTGTGCCATGCAAAACTCAGGGCCCCCAGGCTGCCTCGGGAGAGGTGCGTTTGCCAGAAGTGTGAAGATTCTGTTCTCAAAACCCAAGACTGTCCATTCAGCAAACTTATTCCAAAATTAAAATAAGCTCTTCTCACTTCTTGTTTGCCAGCAGAGCGCATGGGATTGCGGAGTGTGGTCAGACTGTCATCAGGAGCTTATAGGGGATTCTGCCACTTCCATTACGTTGAGGCTGAGCAGCTACCCTGTGTGTGAAAGTCTGCCAGGGTTGGGCTGAAATCCTGCCTCTGTTAAACTCGAAGGATTTTTGACATTGGTTTCAATGAGGCCACAGTTTTTACTTCTGGCCCTTTTGGTTATTGGAGCAAAACATAGTAGGAACCCCTAACTACTACTGAGTGGAAAGAAAAAAATCATATATTGGTTTTGGCTCCAAAGTTCCAACATTCACTTGTGAATTTAAATTAGAAAATCTATTTGCCATATGTTCAGTTCCAAGAGAACTACATCTCTGGAGAACCTGCTTCCTTGGGTTGCTTTGGATGGAGGAGGACTGCTTACAAATTTCTTTGCTTTTCCCTCTTCTGTTTTACTTGTCACATTTACCATTAAACTAGCAGTGGCATTTCTGTGCCATCTGTTTTTTTTTGGTTTTTTTTCGTTTTTTTTTTTGAGGGTTTGAGGAGCAGGAGGCAGAGGGGGTTGCATTTTTTTAAGGGGCTGGAGGTCGAAAGATCCA
This sequence comes from Anas platyrhynchos, assembly GCF_047663525.1. Taxonomy (NCBI): domain Eukaryota; kingdom Metazoa; phylum Chordata; class Aves; order Anseriformes; family Anatidae; genus Anas; species Anas platyrhynchos. Next base: position 17,837,957 of record NC_092601.1, on the reverse strand, counting down.
GGGTAAAACAAGAGGTCTGTGTTTCTAGACCAGCAGTCAAGAAAGTGAAAAGGGGGAGCCTGCACTGAAATACTTTGCCAGGGGAGTCCAGGTTTTCAGGAGAGGTTTTAAGCCTTTTGTAAAAAGGAGGGGAAATCTCTGAAGGTCTGAAAGGTGGGTTGGTTCTGGCACAGCTAGACACAATCTCCCCAATGGCTGCTACAGCAGAAGCACAGTGGTAGACAGCCCAGGAACTGCAGATCTGGGGTTACTGTTTTATTCATCTCCCTAGAGACCAAGAAATATTCAGACAAATGAGGCTGTCCATTTTAAGGGCTAGAAGGAATTCTGAAGTCCCTCTGGACCCGCAACCTCACATGTTTTAAGGTAAAGTTTGGTACGTTTATGAATGAGGCTACTGTGAAGGGAGAGAATTGGACTTGCAAGCGAGGAGATTTCCCCCTGCTCCTGTTGGATTCATTGCTTCTCGTTAGAGTTTGGACAAGCTTGGGTGAGGCTATGGCCAATTAGGAGGAGTTCTCAGACTGAGAAACAATAAAATAGATTTTCTTGTGAACACTACATGTAAACAGTTTTTGACATTCATAATCTTATCACACAGTCTCTTGCAACATCTCACATTTCCCAGACAATTGTTTTTTTGTTAACTCAAACCAAACAGCTTAAAAATTCAGTCTGCCCTCACTGACCTTGTGCAGCTGAGGAAAGAGGTCATGGCTGACATTGTCAGCTGCAGTGATTTCGGACAGTGTCGGCGTGTAGTGTAAGCAGAAATTTATACTTTTTAATTTGGTTAGAAGATGATGTTAAATGCCCAGAGAAAAAGCTAGATTGGAGCCTGGCCAATTAATGCACATTCAAAGTGTCCTCAGCAGGGGCAGAGCTGGTGGCTGGCATCTGCCTGGTCAGACAAGGCCATGCACTGACACCCAGATCACCCCCAACTTCACTTCTAGGGTGACAGGAGATGACATATGAGTCATGAACAAGATCTTATATTGATCCTTTACAGGATGATAATTTATGTAAATTGCACTTAATGTACATAAATAGAACTGACATTTTCTCCTGGACTGTTTATCGCCAAAGTCTCTCACAGAAAGATCAGATTATGACTCTGCATAGCAAAAATGTTCCTTCTCTCAACCCTACAGACCAGCTATTTGTTGGCTTGTCAGTGTGGGCAATTTAATTGCTAATTCCCAGGGCTAATATACAATATCCGGCTATTACACTGCATTGTATCTCACTTACTGAATAACATTACATGTGATTTATATTTAATTTCAACTCCGTTTCTAATTTTGCTGTGGCGGAGTTACATGACCAAACAGGGCTGTGGTCTGCTATGTTTGTATTGTGCTGAATAGCTTCTAGTTCATCCTTTGCCTCTGTCTGTGTCTCCCCAGCTCCCCTGTGCCTCTTGTGTCCTCACAGCTATCTCCAGGTAAATATTTGTTAATCAATGTTCTTTGTCTAAATGAGGCTTCTTACTCAACGGTTTCACAGCTAATTAAACCACATAACAACAATGAGGGGATTTAATCTTTTTCTACATATTGCTGTTTGGTTTCTGTAAAATGCTTCTTAAAGGGATGGACTTAGTGTGCTGAGGCTTAACCTGGTCTTAAGGAAAGGAGTTGTAAAATTACATGAGGCATGGCATTAACCAAGTTCTTTGGGACCAAAAGGGCTACACAGAGATTTAGAGGACCTGAGTTAATGCCTAGCTGTGCTACAGGCTTTCCTTTATGGCCTTGGTCAAGTCACTTGAACTGTAAAATCCTGCAGCAATTTGGGAGTACTTTCAAAAGTGATGTCAGTGCCTGAGAGTTCACTGGAGTGTCATTGGAAATCAGTGGATTTGTTATCCTAAACTCTATTCCTTCACAGACTGAGCCAATTGCAATGGGAATTTAAATGCTGTCATCCAGATTTCTGTCTTCATCTCTGGACATAGGGATCTCTCTGTCCAAGTCATATGGGGGCTTGTCAAGTAAAGCTAGGAGCAGTTCTCCACTTCACAGCTGTGCTGGCAGTGGGCAGGAAAGTCTATCTGTGAGATGCTCATCCAGGGTCTCCTGCTTGCCTGTGGCCAGAATGAGAGAGGCAGAACTTCCCTCACAGCACCGAAAGGCCCAACTTTGGGTGAAATTTTGCAAGCTAGGCACTGCTGGCACAGGGGCTGGAGGGGATCTCTGCTCTCAGAACAGGCAGCTCTGGGGCTTCAGCCTTTTAAGAGTTCTTTCAGGGTTCACACTCTTTATGAAAATGGATATTTTCCTCTTATGTGGGCCCCTTTTAATTCATGTTGTTTCCAACCCTCCATGTTAGGGAGAGTGTTTGTACTGGACTGGGCGGGAGCAGGGTAATTGCTGAAAAGGCTCCTGTAAGTATTAACAATAATAATGCGCTCTTTATAACCATGGTTAGTTTTAAAAGACATTTGACAAACAGTGGACTTGGAATGAAAGGCTTTTAAAGCCCCAGCCAAGCTATTTGCAATTAGAACGCAGTAATGTACATTCATTTTGTATGTAAGTTGAGCTCACAAAAATCTCCTTTTTTGTCCATTAACAAAACCACAGTATCCCCATGAACAAGTCCCCTTAATCTTCACGGTGCGTACTCTGTGATCTTATCCTTAGAAAAGCTGTGCAATGTCATGCAGCTCCAAGAGAAACAAAAGCAAAGTCCAAACCAAAATGGACTCTCTCCCAGAATAAATAGCACTGATTTGGGGGTGCCTCAATATTTGAGGGTTGTTGCAGCTTGAATGAAGTGTACAATGCATTTAGATCCCAGAAAAAGTGCAGAGAGCACAAATTCCTTCTGCTCCTGTATACAAAAGAACAGAAGTCAGAAATAAAGAAGTAGAGCATGAGCACAGCAGCGACTCTGTTACCTCTCCTTGTCCTGAGTGTCAGCTCAAGTAGGCTTAAAAACACAGAGCAAGAGGTAGAGTGCACAGACAATAAATGTGACTGATAAGGCTTACTACCTTGCTGTTTTGCCTTTGTTTTACTGTCCTTATTACAGCATTGGTGATTTGTTCTGTCCTCAGAAGCATGGATGAAAGAGGCAACTGTCAGCCTGCTCCCCAAGCAAATCACCACAGAGAGCCCAGGGACCATATTTAACCCATCTCTCTGGGCTGCCCCCACCAGCACAGTAAGCAGCAAGTCGAAAGGAGTCTTCCTGGGTTGTGGTGACCAGCCCCAGCTGTTCAAGCAGCTGTGTTACGTAAATCTATCCATAAATGCATCTGACAGCCTGCGCTCATTATTTCCCTGAAGAGGCTCTCCAAAGGTCCACTCCTCTGATGGTTAAAAACCTTCTAATTTACAGACTAAGTCTGTACCTGCTGGATCTTATGTGAACATTATCTTTTAAGTCCTCTTACACAAGGTTCACCGTGCATTCACCATGGCACAGGGAACAGTTATACTCTGCCTAACCTTTCCCCTTTCCTGACATTTCCAGTGCCTTTCTTCTCTTGAAAAACAGGCCATCCATACTCCCTGGCCATGCAGTAGCGCCTTTGAAGCACTGGAAGCAAATGTTCCAGTCCAACTGATTTTTCTGAATGGAGTCTTACTCATTTTCTGGTGGCTGGGCCACTCTGGAGGCTTAGAGCCAGTCACAGTGGAGCTCCAAGCAATAGAAAAAGGACCAGCTCTCAGCGGTTTAAATACAGTTCGTCCTTCTCTTTTAGACAAACTGTGTTGATTCCTTTTCATAAACTAAGATGCCTGGATCTAACCAAGCGGAGAGCTGCCCAAATAGGCTTTGGTCACAGTCATTTTATCCCCAACCCCAGGCTGACCTCCGAGTGTATACTTCCAGAGATCATTACTTCTGTAATAAGTAGCCAAGAACAGGTTGCAAAGAAGGCAGAGAAGAACCTGACTCATTCCCATCCCTAAGCAAAACATCTGTCTTGCTGTTGTCAAATGAAATCAAGTGCTTACTTTTGCACATTAAGAAATTTAAAGAAAAAGTCCTTGCGGGGAGGGCTGTCAGCTCCCTGAGGAAGTTATTAGGTTGGACTTACTCAAAAGATTTATAGGAAAAAGTGTTTTAGCTGCCTCCAGAGCATCATACTAGCCCTAGTGTTGTTCCAGTTATTTTATCTGACTGTCTTTACAGGTATTCTGGGTAATTTACCTGCACAGCCGGCCTCCGAATTGCTCTTTTGAACACAATTGCTGTTATTTGTGAAAGCACCACTCTCGAAAGCAATATTTCATCATTACTGTAAAACATCATCCCCACAATTATCGGAGAGAGTGTCTGTAGGAATCTTATGGGAAACGTGGTGACGCCTGAAGCCAGCCCCAAACCCCAAGCTCCATCTCATTAGTGCCTGGCTGTGGCATGCCACCGTCTTACCCCAGCACGAGAGGAATGAAAATTTGGCCTTTACACTGTCATGTGCACTGGCACGGGATTAGCTCTGATGGGTCTGGCTTCTTACAAGCAGACTGCTGTTGGAGGAAGAACACCACTTTATTTCCAGCAAAGCTATAAACAACGAGTACAACATGACAAGGAATTTCCCCTGCCTTACAGCTAGCTCCTACACTGCCTTCCCTCCAGCCCTTTTCTGACCAGCTGCTGGCTCCAGCACCCTGCAGAAGGCTTACCAGACTCACTGGGCATTTAAACCCGTTTCTCAGATGATGCCCATGCAATCCCCCTGGCAGCTAAAGAGCCGCAGCTCTAGAGACATCATATGAGAAAAAGCAGGGAAAGGTGATCTTCACTTACCCATGTGAATCACATTACACATCACATTTGTTCTGCAGATCTCCTTGCCATATGAAAGTAGTTAAAGCTGGTAAAATTTTAGAGGTGAAAGATGTTTTCTTTGTGTTTAGCGGGGAGGTAGGTGTGTGGTGTTTTCTGAGGGTGGGTGGGAATCTTAGCTACAAAGAATTGTTTTCCTTCTGTAAATTGCAAGATAAAACAAATATTCATTTGTTGCAAGTCCCCTGGTCCTCTGGAAACAGTGAAGACAGAAAAGACCAGAAGCAGGGAAAGGCAATATCTAAAAAACAAATCAGAAAATGAGAAAATATCCATCAGAATGGAAATGTCTTACTTTAGGAGGAAAAAGAAATAACATTTAAAATTGGAAAATCACCTTGACAAATTTCAACCCTCCGTAGCTGCTGCCTGAGGAAGGAGTTTGCAGGAAATCCTTTGCTCACTGTTAGGTACATGCACAGAGATGTAAAATCAGTTAAATACTGTTACCCTTATCTGTTTGCTACCCAGAAGTGTTAGCTAAAAAAGGGCTTAATCTGCTTAGGCTCAGGGTTGACCTTCCATAAAATAAAGGTTTTTGGATGCAGAGATTTTGTTTCCAGATTTCTCCTCGTTTAATTTTACCAAATGACTTTACCAAATGGGAAGTGTGTACGATGATTTGGCCAAATGAGAAATCCAGGTAGTGATAGCTGTGCTGGTGTCCCCCATTATATAGCTGCAGGCACACACAAAGCAGGGGAAGGAAGGTTATCGGCCTTATCAAGACATCACCGGCGAGGACAGCGATCACAGCAAAGCCTGAGTGACATTTTCAGCAGCTCCTGTACTTAAATGAGCCCAGGTACAGGTAGAGTAAAAGCACATAAGCGAAAGTAGCTCCAGCACAGATCTCGGCAGAGGGGAGCAGACAGGGTGGCTGACTGCCCAGGCAGGTGGCTTTCTTGCTAATTGTATGCCAAACTGTATAAATTGAAAGCATCCCAAGTCACTAAGAGCAGGATGAAATGTAAACCTTCCTGTGACATTTATTTGGAGGAGGGTATTGTTTTCCAGGGCTGCCTGGTTCATCTACTTCGTTTGGAGTGAACTGTGCTTCACCGTGTCGCCCTCGCAGTTAACAATTTGTGACAATTACTGTAATTATTCTGCTACAGCAGTAATGCCACTGCCCAAATATGTTCAAGGAATGGCTTTACTTGAATGAACAAGAATACCATGGACCTGCAAAAACATTTGTGGATATTGAATCATTTAATTTTCTGATTCTGTTAATTCACTGTATTGAAATACCGATAACCCTGCTCATTAGAGGAGCAGTAGAAAATTAGGAGACGAGTGATACCGTGCAAATGGAACAAAAGCTTGGCAGTCTCTCCAAAGGAATTCACTTGCAGAAGATGTGAATGTCTTCTCTGTGGTCAGAAAAGAACCGGCCTGGAGCAGAGCCGGGGCGGACACTGCCTGCTGCGTGCCCACCTCCATGGCCAACTCCTGTGTTTCTTACCTCTGCAAAAGACCGAGTAAGTCGGTGCCTCAAATGAGGTGGAGGGGAAGTACTCTTAATAAGCAGGCTATTAAATTTGCCACCTTTATTTTTGTAGCACTCTTCCAGCCTTACCACGGCACTTTTCCATCTCTGAGGCCAGTCTGTGTGGCTCCTCTGCTGATGGATATTTGTTCTTGAGGTCGTGATCTTTTGGCCAGGATTTTACATGGAGCTCTTTTCTTCTATTCCACCTCTGTATTTTAACAAGAAGTAGTGGCATGAAAAGGAGAGAACAATACTGAATACTCCACTTAATAAATGGAAATGCAGCAAGGGCACTAAAGGACGTGACTACTTCGTAGCTTCCAAATTATGCTGCATGTGAAGCAGGGATATTATTCTGGATGGGTCCACTTGAGTTCTTGCCAAGGTCAGGACTGTGGCATTCTGATGAGGAAGTGGTTGCTTGAGTTGCTTCATCGACTATTTACTTCAGGTTTAATGACATTTCACTGTTATTTTTCCTTTGTATGTTCTTGAGTCATTTGCTATTTGTCACTCCATTTGCAGCTGTGGAGGTCATCCATGTAACTCTATGAAAAGCAACATATATCTAGACTTCTGTCAAGGCTGCACCATGTTTTGCTTCTTAATCTTAGTTAGTTACTTTGCACTTTTAAAATAATTATGTCTCACCTTCAGTGGTGAGTGCCCTCTGATTCTTACAAGCTGGGTCCCTTCTGGTCATGAGCTACAAACAAAAACAATTTTGTCAATAGGTTCTGTGAGGAGTCTGTCCTTCACAATATCCTAATCTTTTTGTATGTCTCCATTCCTCTCCTCTGCAAAATATTAAGCAATTATACAGTGGGTCCCACCTCCAGTCTTACACAAGGCTCTCGGTTCTATCTGGCATAGACTGCTTTCACAATAATAATTTTTGTGAAGTTAATGGTGTCGTTATTTGATTTTCATCCTTAAAGATCCAACCCTTCTCACAGTGGGGAGCAACAATCCCTGGATCCCTGCTGGCTGCTGGGTTTTCCCCAGCCCAACAGTGACATTTGTGGAAGACACAAAGATGCCAGAGGGGCACCGCAGCAGCTGGGTGCTGGGGATGCAGAACAGGCTGTGCAAGAGTTAAAGCAGTGCGGTGACAAAGTGTGGAAATGTCTGCGGTGCCAATCTCACCACCCACGAGTTCTCCCTGTCCTTAATCACTGGGCTGCCTGACACTGGCTGAAGGTGTCTTGTGCTCCCTCTTGGAGTCCTTCTGTGGACTGAACAGGCAAATGAGAGACTTTATAGCCCTGTTTGTAGCAGATGCCTTTTAGAGACTTAGAGAAAAGGGGCTGGGAGGGACACTGAGATGTCTCTAGATGGCCCCAGGGCAGGATCAGCCATCCCTAGGGAGGAGCAGCATGATACAGAGAGCCCTGCGGTGACCCCACAGTGCCTGGGGCAGCTTCTGTCACACCTCACCTTCCCCCTTGACAGCCGTAATTCCCACATTTTGGCCTAAATAATCCTCACACCAGATCCATCATTCCTCAGTCTGTGGCTGGGTGACAAGCAAAGCAGATCTGTCCCTTCCCCTCCTCAAGGAGAGGCACAGGGATTTTGTCCTGGGGGTCCTCAGGGACCAGCCCTACACAGGCTGCTGCCAGCTTCACCTCTTTGCCCTGATAACAAAGCAGTGACATCTTGTCTTAGCTTGCAGTTTTCCTCTGTGACAGCAAACACAAGTTGGATTTTCCTTAGTAAAAACATTTTCATGTCTTTGTCAAGAGTGGACTCACTTCAGCAGAGTATTTATGATGCAAAGCCCAGGGCTGTGCAGGCAGCTCCTCTGCAGCTCCCTGGGACAGGGCAGGATGGCGATGCTCCATGCCCTGCGGGGCAAGCCAGGCACTGGGACTCACAGCCTTGGAATATTTATTTGTTTTCTACACAACTGGTGGAATATAAATGGGGTAAGAAGCAGGGCTGGCCACAGAACAACACATTTATTGCTGAAGAAATCAGGACTTTCAAACTGATTTCATTCTGCTTTGAGTGAAATGAGAGCTCGGGATTTTCTGGAGAAAAAGAAACCCTTCAAGACTCCCTCTGCCTCCAACCCAGCAGCTGGGGCACATGGAGGCATGTAAAATTCCCAGGCTCAAATCTCAGCTTTGAGTTAGAGCGAAGTATTGAGCCCCTGCTTTCTTCAGCCTTTCCCTTCCACCACCTGGGAGCTGATGGACATCTGTGAGCTCTGTCCCATGAACAGCATCCCCTGCAGAGGATTCTCTGTCTTCCACATACTCTGTCCCAGCTGGGCCCAGCTCTGCTAGGAGTTATAGCCCTCCCTGGGGAGACCACTGAACTTGAGTGTCTTCATCCAGATCCCTCTTTATATTAATTTTACCTAGTCTTTTCACTGCATTTTGTGAAACCCTTGGCCAGGTCACTCTTAAACCTTCATTTTCATGCCCCAAGCTAGTTCATGTTCCCCAGATCAAGAACTGGTCAGGATTTTTTATTATTATTATTTTTTATTTTTCATGAAATGTTAGCTGCTGCGGTTTCCTTCCCTTTAGGAGAGTGCAATTTATTTAAGCCAAAATTGTTGATGGGAGCTGATTTGACAAATTTCTCAGTTCAAAACCATTTCCTTCAGGGGGAAGCATTGAAATTGTTGAAACAAGCACATCTATATTTTTAAAGCAAAAAATGTTTTCATTTAGGGGTCAAAATAAGTTGAAAATAAGTAGGACAAAAAAAAATGATATGACAAGAACATCTAAATCAAAATGAACCCCATTTTAACATCACTTAGACACAATGGTTTTATAGCCCCAAACTATTTACTTAACATTTTATTTTATTCTCAGACCATGAAAAACCACTAGTTTGGGTATTTGTCAGAATTGGAAGGGGATGTTTTTAAGGGGTGCAGTTTGGAAAGCTCCTCATGTCACTAAAGTAATTTCTTCCCCTCTGGCGTTCAGAGCTTTACAGTTTGCAGACTCAGCTCTTCCCATCAGAAATGGGAGAAATCCCTCAGGGATGCAGAAACCAAAGCCTTGGTGGGTGAGACAGCCTCCAGGAGAGGCCACACCAACGCAAGCAGGCAGCTTCAGGTCTCCCTCCTGTCCTGTGACTGCAATTACTTTGTAAGAGAACCCAAACTTCAGCCTCAGCTCGTGAGACTTTGACCGTGCATACAAAATTACAAGTTTTTGCAGCAGTTTGGACCCTGCTGCTGTCACCTCTCCGCAACACCTCCCCAAGCCATGAGACCCACTGGTTCCACCATGGTCTTGAAGAGAAGGCAGGATGAGATGCCTTGGAGGTGGACATGGCATCTCGAAATGGCTGCATCTGAATCTGGGAAGGGCAATGAAAGCTGCTCTTGATTTCCCTTTTCAGGGAACAGAAGACATGCAGGCACAGGTCCTTAGTACAGGGAATAACAAAATGTAGCTGGAAGATTCGGTGCTGGCCGTTTACACCAGTTACAGGAGGTGCTTTCTTTCAGCATAGCTTGGAGTTAGCTGGGGCTGCTGGCTGATTAAAGTGAACCAGATGAGAAGATTTTTCTGATACTGAAATCACTTGGGAACAAGGACCATCAATTTATGTCTTAATAATGCTAACCTATGTTGAGTGCCTAATCCAAAAATTTATTGATTTCAATAAGGCTTGTAAGCCTTGATGAAAAAATGTACTTTCCACCAAAATGTGTCTGTCTCTGAGCTGGACTATGACAGTACATCTGCCCCCCAATTACCTGCAGCACTCAGGCTTTCTCTAGATAAAAGAACCTATCTACTTTTTCACTTATCGTACCTCATTTCCAGGTTCCTGACGGTCCCTGAGAAAAGGAGGATGGTGATGCTGGGCAGGTGGCAAGGGAAAGAAAAAAGCTAATTTGGCATTATGGTCCAGGAGCCAATACTGTATTAATACTATGTGAATAAACTGAGCTTCTAAATATTACTTCAAGTGTTGCTTCACTTCAATTCAATAAGGTACAGTGCATTGACCTTCTCGAGGTTAATGGCTCTATGATTTACTAAGACAAAGCACATGCAAGGCCAAATTGATTCTTGTATTAATTATTCCTCTGTACAATATAAAATATAGTTTGATGCATTTTCCATGATATCTGGAAAGACTTTTCTGCTCATCGGGTTATAGATGTTCCAGGCAATAACACGAGTAACGCTCTTAGCTGGGAGAGTGCTGAGGGGCAAAGGCCCATTGCTTGAACTACATTCCTTATACACAAGCATTTCTTCCACTGCATCTGCAGAGCAAAGACCCCACTGAAGTAAATTTCCCATGAAACTAGATGAAATCTTTCCTTCTGCTCTGCCTTACTTCCAGTGCAAAATCTTGGCAGTTGAGAGAAAGCTCAACACAATCCAATTTATGGAACCGATTGTGACAACTCACATGGGTCTGAGTTTTACCTCCCCAGAAATCTTTGGCAAAACATCTGCAGCTCCTCGTTAGCAGATGCAGATAGATGTCTGGATATTATCACCGACAGAGAGGCAGCACGAAGTGAGGGTGTGCCCAGTGCTGGCTGCAGGGATGCCTTCGCATCTCAGAGCCTTGTCAATACTGGTATCAATGACCTGGAAGGAAAGCTAAAATCATTGCTAATAAAGAATGCAGATGACTCAGATTGGGAGAGTGGCACATAATGAGGATGAGCCATAGATACGAGTGAGCTCGATCACTCAGCAAATCAGATGCAATCAAAGTACATCGTTTTTAATGCAGCTAAATATATAGGCATGGGTACCTAGATGAACATATGCATATACTCCTGAGAAATCAGTGTGGCTTGTAAATGCTCCGCATGGGTAAATTATGCATTTTGCAAGCATAAATACTTTATTGCTGCCAGACTGGTAGGCTAGTATAGCTTAGAGGAGAATTTATCCTGATGTGTTACCAACATAATAAAGACATTCAGCTGTCTGTGCAGAGCTCTCTTACACCATCTCCTGCTGCAGCCCAGTGAGCACCAAGGCTGAATTCTGACACAGGGAAGCTCTTTTTGTGTACAGGTCACGTGAAGTTGTTACCATCACCTTGAGAAAGGTGCGCACTGAAGTTCCGGTTTTCCATTTTTTCCCCCCAGAAATTCAGTGCTTAGGACAATAGGATGGGTTGCAACTGGAGTTAAATCTTCATGCCTGTGCAGGGCACCTTAGCGGCACAATCCAGTGCAACTGTCCCTTTATAATCACCTCTTTATTCATCTTTATTCAAGATGAAGCCAGCCCCTAACTTTCATAAGAACTGAGGAGCATCTGCATTTGCAGAGTTCCTTGCAGCTGCCTTTCCTATCTGTGCCTCACTCTTCCCCAGCACTGTTATTCCCCTCTGTAATAGAAGTGGCTCTCCGGAGCAGTTGCTGTTGGTGCTGACAGCTTTCTGATTAATGGCAGAGACAGCTCAGTATCCCTGTGTGTGCTGGGGAAGGCTGCACAGGGCTTTCCTCTCCCTCCTCTTGGCTCAGCCTTTACCTCTGTGGAAATCCATCCATCACAGCAGCCACCTGGCAGGTAAATTCAAAGCATTGCAAACTCCTGCCATCTGAGCTAAAAAAAAAAAAAAAAAGATAACACCAGCTCAGCAAAAACAGTATTGTTGGATGTATGAAGATAAAATGCAGCAAGGTTTGTAGAGAGAGTCAGTATAATTTGTTAGGCCATGTACATGCTTGCATGGTGGCAAGTGGGACAAGCTTTTGGCCACACAAAGGTTTTGTTAGTCTAAAAGCAACCATCTGCCAAGCTGAACAAGGGTCGAGACTAACTGCTCTGAGGTTACAAGATGTTTATCTGTTAGACAGTGTAAGAGTAAAGGGTGCTGGTACATGGAGATCATCTGAGGAGGGCAGGAATAAAGTCACAAAGCTTCTTTGAACAGAGGCGTCTAGCTAGTTATCACTGCCCTGCTGGTCGATGTAGAATTAATACTCCCTCCTGGTACAATAAAAAAGTTAAAGAAGAATCTGTCTTAACAAGTGGGAACATGAAACAGAGGGAGAAAACAGGAAAATCAGTGGTGGAGAGCCAGGCAGATGAGACAGCTCCGAAAGCCTGAACTCAGCCTGTGGCTGCCTGCTGAGCACCCCCAGCCCTCCCTGCCTGCATCTAAGGCTAAAAGCTGAGGCTGCTCAGAGCTGCGTGTATTTAGAAGCCGATACTCCCAGAGTTTGTGTCGAGACACAGCAAACCTAAGGGCTGGGTTTGCTGGAGCTCCAGGAGCATAGTTGGAAATAAACTTTTTGGCCATAATGGCTAAACAACAGAAGCCACTGCTACCGCAAAAGAACAGCCAGAAGGGACGAACCTGGCAGTGATTTTATACCTTGCTGCAAATGCCAGGGCCCAGGGAGGAGAGAGCAGGGCTGGAGGGGGCTGTCAAGTTCAAGACAGAACATCCTAATCCCCTCTTAGGCAGAGAGCATTAGCACAGCCTTGAAGGGAATTTGTTGGACTCGGTGGGGTGTGTCGGGCGCGCAAAGTGCTTGGCAGAGCCACTGCTCTCTGCACAGGCCAGTCGCACCCTGATCCTTCGCCATCTCATAAACACAGGGGTGGGAAATCGGTGTGATGCATGCCCAGTGCATATTGAAATATAACCTATATAAAACGCCCTAAGAACGCAAGAATAAACCAGCAAGGAAATAAGTCTCCTTGAGCTGTGTGCTGTCTGCTGAGGCTTCCCACCTCAGAGCAGGAAAACCTCTTTTTTTGTCTTGCTTTGGAGCTTTCTTCCTTTCCTTTTACACAGGCAAGCAAACTGTGCTGCCTGCTGCCCTCACATCCCAGCAACCTGCCTGCACGAACATCAAAGCCAGGACCCGCGTGAGAAGGAGCAGGCAGCAGACTGGGAAGATCCCTTGACTTACAGATTTCCTGGAAGCTCCTCAAAAAATGCATTGCAGCCCTGTGACTGCCGGAGGATGCTCCCCAGAGCCACTGAGGCAGCATCAGGAGTGCAACAAAGACGAATTCTTTGGGAAGGCTTTCATTTTCAAATTGCAGGAGCCCTAGGGCATATTTTTGTGTTTATCAAAGGACTCTAGCTTTCAGTGGAACTAGGGATTCAAAGCCTGGGTTCCTGACTGATTTTTCGATAGGTAGACCCTGTCTGGCACTCTGGGTCAGTTCCCTGCACTGCGTGACTTCCAGCGTGGCTCTCTCCCTAGCTCTGTCCCTCTTATGTATAATTTATGCACATGGTTGCTGTATAAATGCTTAACACACTTCATTTCCTTTTACACGATGCCAAGAGGACAATTAGTCTCCTCCCTTGTGTAGCTGGGTCATTTTATGTGGATTCTCTGATGTCTACAGTGGGGCTGAGCTCTCACTGGTTGAGGCTCTCTCTCAGCAGGGAACCAAACGCTAACTTTTTACTCTCTGTGCAGCTGCTTGCATGAAAATAATATCTCCAGAAGATACTGTCTGTAACCTTGCTGCCTAATGTGGGTGCAATTACCCAACAGGTTTAAAAATTATCAGAAGGAGATAAACCTCTTTCTCTTTCAGGCACACACACACAAACACAGGATAATCACGTAAGCCTTGTTTCCTTGGGAAACCAAGCGAAGAAAAAAAAAAAAAAATAGCACTAGCGCAGAAACATACTGAAAGACGTGAAAACAGCCCAACAGCCCTTCCAGTCGGGGAACGTGAGAAAAGCCACCAGCGAAGTCCCCGGAGCTAGCAAGGTCAGCGCAAGTAGGCTGCAGCTTCAGACGGGGAGCGGGCAGGCACCTCTCCGCAGGCTGCAAAAGCGGCGCATGAATGTGTGAACGCTTCGTGAGCTGCTCTCTTTGAGCTAGAGTGACGGCAAAATTGCTGTTAATTAATGCTTCACATAGCAGCGTAAGTCAGTCTGCCACGGCGAGGAGAAGTTCACCAGCGGGCAATTATGTGTGAAAGTAAACTGTGGGTAACAGCGAGTGCCCTGCGTAGCGAGGGGCCGAGCAGGCGACCTGCGGGTGCTCCCTGTGTTTGTGTAGCTGTTGCTGACCCTGTGCGTGGCACCCGGGTAAATCCCACGGGGAACCCCATAAACATGACCCAGTGCCTCTGGGATGCCAGGAACACAGTGGTGGAAAGAGCTGCAGGGTGGGTAGACCCCCTCTATCCAGCCTCCTGCAACCTGCATACTGGGAACACGGAGCAATAAAAGAGGAGCAAACCTCCACCTGCACCTCTGCTCCATCACGGTGCTCCTGCTGGCTGCATAACGTGAACACGGGGTGATGCTCGGGGGTGATGCTCGCTTGGGGAGCGTGCTGCGAGGTGCTGAGCAACACGCACGGATGTTCAGCTGGGTTTTGTTGGCCTGGATGAGCCGTGCTGCAGGTAAAAGTTGTGACATCGCACTCCTTGAATTCCGCCTGCCGTGTAATTAGTCCCACCGAGAAAAAAAAGAAAATGACTAGCTGCCTGCCAAGTGGTGAGGTGAAGCTGCCTCGGAGGGAATCCTTCAAACGCTGTGCTCTGGCCTCTTTATTTTCCTTTCATCATTTATTTGGCTATCTCGGTGCTACACGCACACATACACACACACACACAGATCCTGTTTAAATTCATCTTCCTCAGAAAAGGACGATAGAAATCGCTACCCGAGATCAAAGCAAAGGACAGCTTATAAACAAGCTGAGATAAATAAAAGGCAAAAGTGTTCCTCAAATGTTTCATATCTGCGGTGTTGCTTCATTGTACGAGGGAGCGGGGGACCTTGGCAGGAAATTGTGTCAGTCCTGGATGGGACCGCAGGCTGAAGCAGCACAGGGGGCAGCGGGGGCCAGGAGGAGACTTTTTCCTACCTGAACAAGCTCTCAGGAGGAGTAATTGCTGTAACAGAAGGCACTGAGGATAAACACCCTTAGGAAGGGAGAAGAACTTCGTAGAGAGCAATGGTGTTTAATAATCTGCTCTCGTGGTTTAGACTGGAGATGAGATAAATTTGTCAGCTGTGGGAAGAAGAAGGCTCATGGGTGGCCCTCCCACGGCCATGAGGGGGGTGAGATGTCCACCTAGGTTTGTGATGGAGCTTGCTGCTTTTGTGACCAAGGTCTGTGAGCTGCAGGACGTGATGCAAAGCCATCACGTCCAACAGTCACAGTATTTTGCTGCTGTGTTTCAGTCCCAAAAAGCCTTTGGCCATGTGAGAGATGGGAGGAAATTATCAAGATTTCAAAAGCAGGGCATAAGTGGGAAGAAATCCGTGAAATAACTCTTGCAAGGAAGACCTGGTAAGTTCTCTGGAAGGGCAAATAAAGCACTGTGGACTCTGCACACCCTAAGGTATTGGTTTAATTGGCTCACAAATGTCCTCCTGATGTCAGTCATTTCCAAACTCGAGGCTGGCTGCAGCCAGGATGGTGATGGAAGGAAAGGAAACCTGCAGCAAACCAGACATTGCTGAGGGGAGAGGGGAGAGCAGCTACCTCCTCCTGAAGTCCTTGTGTGCTACCAGCCCAGAAGGAAGCAAGCGACTGGAGAAGTGGCAGGGCAATGAAGAAAACTGAAAGCAGAAATGGTGTCTTAAAAAGTTCAACAGGACTTCACAGTGATTAATTTCTCCTTGAACTGAACAGACCAAAAACCTAGGTGGAAAGAAGCATCCCACCTCCAGCAAGCTCTTGGTGCGGGCAGAGCCCTTAGCACCACACATCTCAGCAAACACCTGCCTGCTTTTTTCACACTGTCTGAAATTCAAGGCTTCCTTGGGGAAAACATCAGTCAGCTGTTACAGATCAACACTGCTCCATGGAGCCCATGGATTCCTGCCGATTTACCCCAGATGGATAATCCAGCGGGGTTGGATTTGCTGCCTAGGTTTTCATTTGCAGCCTGTCCAAGATAGTCTATGTAATCCATTAGGATCCACCCACTGATCCCCAAATAGTTTTCAAAAGTCAAAGGTGCTGTTTGTGTTGTGAGATTGATATCTTGCTGGCAGCATGATTCAGGTTTCCGGCAGCAGGTATGAGATTTAACTGCAGGAAATGAGCTTATTTTTAGCTGATGCATTCGCTAGAGGTTTGTGTAAATGGATTTTTTGCTGGGTGTCCTGTTTCTTAGGTAATTGAGTATAAAATTTTAACTCTTGCTTTTAATCTAAAACTGAGTTTGAGGAAATAGTTACTGACTAGATCCAGAAAATTTCATGCCCATCTAATACCCAAGGCTGGGAGGGATGCATGAACAGTCCTTGAGACTGGTGCATTAGGATGTCTGTGAGACAACAAACAGCAAATGAGTGTTGGGCTAAACTGAATAACAAGATAACAAGGGCTTTGATTCAGTTTTAACTTGACCCTGTGGAAACCATCTTTTTATTTATATATATATATATATATATATATATATATATATATATATTTCTTTTTTTTTTTTGTGAGAACTTTAAAAAGTGCCAGAAAAGTAGAAATATTCTACAGAAATTTTGTGGTCTGCAGAGGCTGAATTTTCAGCCCCAAAACCACAACAAAATCACATTGACAGAAAAACCCCACTCAGCCCTAAGTGGCTCCTCTTGTCTCCATCAATCTGGGCCCGTGATTGATTTAAGCGTGGGTAGGAATGAACAGCCGGGGGGCTCAACCTTTCCTTCCCTTCTGGGGAACCAGGAGCCCCTGAATTCCATGGGTTAAAGCTGCCAGGTTCAGTAGGAGAAAGCTATCCTGATGTGATAAATTCAGCATCGTTAGTGTGCCAACACATCCTCTCGGAGTTCCCTTGTTCAGAAACGTGGGTGTCTGTTCCCTCTGGGCTGGGAAGGTCTGTGAGCTGCCCAGCTCCTTCCACTTGGCCTGGAGCTCATCCTGGCAGCCCGTCCAGGGGCAGGAGGGGAGGGCTGAGAGGCAGCAAGAAACAGCATCTGGCTTAATTCGACGTCAGGCACAGATTTCTGTGAGCTCAGGCACTGCACGAGCTTCTCACTGCTGCTCATTTTATTAGGGGGGGAAGATGGGGGGCTAGCAATGTGTCGGAAGAGATCTGGGGTGGGGGAACAAAGAGGATTAAAGCCTGAATCCTCTCGAGTTCACTCCTCTGACAGCTCAAGGAAGGGGGACAGCAAACCCACTCCCCCTCTGCACAGCCATCCAGCGTGCAAAACCCTAATAAAAGGGAAAATGGATCGATTTAACCTTTATGGGAGGGGAGGGCAGCTGTGCATGGGCTGCTGGGGGGGGGGGCACGCTCGGGCCTAAGCGTGCCCAGCACACAGACGTGTGCACACACACGTACACACGCGCAGCCCGGTGCTCGCTCACATGCCTCAATCCATGTGAGGGTTCCTCTGACACGGTGCAGGAGACATTCGCCCACGCAGATCTCATTAGTTGTCTCGAGCAGGGAAGGAAGCAAACGCGACTGGAGAAGCCCTCACCCTCCTTGTTCTCTCTCTTACACACACACAGAGGGAGGGGAGAGGAGAGGTGGGGAAGAGGGGGCAGAGAAAAGAAAAGCTTTTTTTCTTTTTGTGGGGAGGGGGAATAATGAGGATGGCTGCGTTGCAGTGATGAATTTTTCATCTGGCCCGAAGTGTAATTGTAATGCATGGATTAGCGCTTCGGGGAGAGGTTTGGCTGTCGCTGTCGGGTTTTTTTTTGTCGCTACTGATGCATGGGGGTAAAGGCAAAAGTTTGTCATGCCGTGCTTTGGGGGAAAGCAGGCAAAGCAAAGGTTTGGGGGGCAGGAGGGGGAGGATTTTGAACCCCCAGGTGTCAGGCTCACTTCTGCTGCTGCGTTTGGTCCCAGTGCCACGCTGTCCCTGATGCTGTTGTGGGTGACAGCTCAGGGCTCTGGGAAAGGGCCCCACAGTCCTCATCCTGCCCTGCCCACATCCCCCATCACAGTGGGGCTGCTGGGAGCCCTGGGGTCCTGAAGCAACTGGGGATGAAACCCTGGGGAGACCCAAGGGACAAGGATGGAGGGGAAAATGCCCCCCCTACTAGCGCTGAGTTGTTATTCGCAATCAGGAAAGAGGAGATGCTAGGAGCATGAAGAGCTTGCTAGGATGCTGTCTCTTCCTAATCTGTGCATATGTGTATCAGGGAAGTGTTTTGCAGTCGGGGGCAATGTTGTCTCCTCCACTGGCAGCCCCTCAGTCAGGCGCAGAAAGCTGCACCATAAACTTACACGAGTTTACCAGGATTCAGCATGTGTTCGCAGATCAAAACAGTTCTCTGCTTTGCAACCTCACAGCTTCCAAATCTCCTCCCTAGCATAAAAGCACACTGTGCTGAGCAAGTGCCTGTAGCTGAAAGGGAAAAGCAGGGTGGATTTTTTTATTTTTTATTTTTTTTTATTTTATTTAATCCACATTATAGCCAGTCCATGGGAAATCCTGTTAAAAGATCAGTGTGGATTTTCTGAGTCGAGGGAAATGTTACATCTCAGACGGAGAGTGCTTTGGATCGGTCAGGCTTCAGAACAGGGCCACAGCAAAAATCTCAAACAAAAGGCAAGGAGGGCACACACCGGTTGATTCATTGGCCCAGTTTCATCTTTTCTTAACTTTTCTAAGAGAAGGGAAAAAACCCTTTTTAATGGACTGAAATTGTATGCTCCTTGCAATTGCTGCTTTTTATGTTGCTTGCAGTCATGTTGCAGTGCCGTGTTGCTAACAGGGGGAAGCACCTGCCCTGGCAAAGGGACAAAAACCCAGTGAGAAGGGACCGCCTGCCACTTGGGATCCCCAGGGCTGGGATTTTGTGTGCTGGAATAGAGAGGCAGCAAAGGAACGTAAAATATCTGAAAAGCCTAAAAAGCGATGGATTAAGTGGAGTGCAGACAGGGAGAAGATGAGCCCCAGTCTGTTGAATTGAGACAAGCACATGGGCATGAGTCAGGGATGAAGAAGTCTTTCTGGGAGGGAGGAAGGAAGAAAGGAAAGAAGGAAGGAAGGGCAATCGTAGTCAGGCTGGGCTGGTCAGGTTGAGAAGGGGGGAGCTGCTCTGCTGTTGCCGGAGCCCTGCTTCAACACCTTCAGCCCCCTGGGACGATGGAGAAGTTCCTGACCCCAGAGCCAGCAGTGTGGGCCCTGCAGGCAGCTACTTTCAGGGAAACAAAGGCTTTTTCCAGCCACGTGCAGGAGCCCACACGTGCCTGGCCTTGGCCTTGAAGCTGCAGCTGAATGCTGAGGCACCAGGGAAGATGCCAAAATGCTGAGTTACGGCCAGCTCTTTGTGCCCCTTCTCTTCCTCTCACTGGCAGTGGGCAGGTCGGGGATGGAGATGCTCAAGCCCCTGGTGCTCCTATGTACGGACGCTGTCCTGCATCCTGCCTGCTCCAGGTGCTCTCTGTTAGAGCTGCGAGTGCCTGCTGGACTTATTAACGTTGCTTTCAGGATCAGAGCAGGAGGATTTCCAATAATTTGACAGGCTGGGGTATTTCTTCTCTTTCCCTCCTATTCGTTGGCTGCACTCTAAACAATGCCAATTCTCCCACACCCCCAGGAGAGCCCCTCCTCAGGAGGTCACCCCGCAGACCCCTCTTGCAGCCACCAGCAGACCTGCTCTCAGACAAAATGCCTTTACCATCCCTTGCTTTCCACGCAGGTCCCCTTTTAGCCCCTTTTAAATGCTAAAATTAGCAGTGTTTCCCTCTACAAAGCAAGTAATTAGTTCAAGAGAGGGCACAAGGAGAAGCGTGAAGAGAAAGGGAGCTCCCCTTATAAAATATTTACCTCCTCAGCCTCCGCAAGCGCCTCCTGAGAAATTTTGGAGAACGGTCTAATTAGGCTCAGAGCTCGGCTTCTGTTTCCTGCATCTTCTGCCCTCCTCTTCACTCATCCTTTATTAATGGGGCCTTTGCAAGACATAACGGGATGTTTCTTTCCTAAGGGGCTTTTTATCCCTTTGTTCTTGCACAAGAAGGAAAAATACCATTAAATCTAACAGCAGAGAGTTTTTTTTAAAGGTGTGGAGGGAAGAAAAAAAAAAAAAAAAGAAAGTCTTTTTACATAGTTTTATACCCAGATATACAGATATAGATGTGTATATATACACATTCCTGAGACATAGGGTATTCTTCCTTGCATGCACCTAGAGTTCCCTGGAAGTCCTTTTTCCTGATATTTACTCTGAATATACCTTCCTCTTTTTAACTTCTGGAATTCCTTTCTAGTGACATCAGAGTTCAATGATGGAGAATCCGTTCCAAAATGAACCACATGAGGTCTGAAAAGTATCCAGCAATGTCTTGTTTGACTTTGTCTCTTTCGAACGTCGGAATCGAGTAATTGTTTTACAAAACTAGAATTTGCCAGAAGGGCTTAATGCATTTTTTAGTAGGATTGAGTAATAAAGCAATTGCAGATTTATTGCTCTTCTTAAACAACACGAGGGGAAGGATACACTGTTCCACTTGGGACCACTTAAGGCACAGAGTGTTTTAAAGGATACAGTTGGGCAGCACTGTCTTATTAATATTTAGAGAAGCATTGACTCACCTCCTCTTTTCTCTTTGTACTTGGGGGAAGAAACGGGAGCGTGGAAATGCTCTGCCTTACCCACAGCCCCCAGGGACGGACACCTGGCTGGGCTTCTCCTGGTTACCCAGAGCCTTTGTGTAGCCCCCAGTAAATGCCCTGCTCCCATCGCAGCCCCTTGGCACCTGGGCAGACATTTATCTGCGGTGCAAAGCGAGGCAAAAGGCTGCTCTGAATTCCTTCATATAGTAGGCAAGCTGCTGCAATAACACTGCCTGGCAAACCATTATGTATTTTTTATTACTAAGATAGTAAAATATTGAAATTACTTCCGACAGAAAGAGAAGAGCAAAGGAAAACACCCAGGAGAAATGATTTTATCTCAGAGGCTTTAATTGAATGGTGTAAAACACTTTTATGGTAAAAGAAAGATGATTTATTTTGCTCTTATTATCATCTGTACAATAAAAGAGGCCTCCTTCAACCAGCTTTCATGCTCCTGTGTTTACCTGCCACTGTGTATTTGGGGGGTTTGGCTGTGTAACTGATTCCTGAGGATACTTTCATTTTTGACTCTCCACCTTTTTCTCTTACTATGGTTAAAAATCCCATGTTTTTGCTTTGTTGTTTTATTTTTTAAGCCCCCATGGTTTTGCATCCCCTATGAGGGCACAGGCAGGTGAGGTGAGCACCCAACTGCAGCTGGAGCTGGGGGTGGTGAGGGTGCCCCCCAGCCCCAGGAGCCAGTTCCTCCTCCTCCTCTTCCTCCTCCCCAGCATGGACACCTCTATGAAAGGCACTCGCCCAGGCTTGATTTTCGTAATATCCACAAAGTCCCAGGTGATGGGATTTGCTGTCTGGCAACAGCTCGTTACATGCCTCGATTGTTTCCTGGAGAATCGCAGAGATGCTGTAATTTAGCAGAGATTTCTTGCTTTAAAGCCATTTAGCCCCATTTTTATTCCCTCCGTGGATGGGAAACAGATTTAATGGTGGAGTTCAGACTTCCCAACCCACACTTGTGCAGTGCTGGGAGGGGACCTCAGTGCCCAGCACCTTGGTGATACTAACTGTGAGCCCAGATCCCTTTGCTGGTGCTGTGTTTGAAGGCCTGGGTCACGGCACACCTTTGTGAGGATTACCCAAAATCAAACGCTGCCCAGGGGAAATTCAGCATTCTGCAAACACTGTAGAATACATACCCTGGGCCAAAGGGGATTGATCACCAAGATGAATCACAGTAAATGCATGCACAAGCCCCTTATTTTGGGGGTGGGATGGGAGCATGCTGAGTTTGGTGATGATGATGGCTACTTTGGCTGGTCCCATCTCCTCTCCCCCTCTGGGAAGCAGCATTTTGGGGCCGCAATCTCCCATGCTGGCCCAGAATGATGGAGAAAAAAGAGGGTAGATGGGTGGCACTGAGGAGTGGTCCCCAGGAGCCACACCAAGCTGGGGCCCTGCTGCGGGGCTCTGGCAGCACTCACATCACCGACACGCTTAAGGAGGGCACCTGCTCCCTTCTGCTGAAGCAGCCTCCTATTGCTAAGGCAAGACAATTGCATTTCATACCTTTCTATCTCTAATTTTCACTTTGTTGCGGAAGATGATAGGGCCAGTTACATCAGAGCAGCTGCTGTCTCACCGGGGTTTAAAGAAAAACAAAACCAAACCCCCTGTATTTCTTTTAAGTCATTTTCGTGCTTGCAAAGTGTGCTTGGCTGACCTCTTAGAAGGCTTACCATCTGTGTCAGCAGAAATAGAGACATTACAAGCAGTCGAGGGGCAGATTTTCAGGCTCCTCCATCCTGCAGTTCTGATATATGCCCCCAAACGGGGTCTGCAACAGCATCGCCTGTTGAGTTAGTTCCTACCTGGGTACCTCCAATTACCTGGTGCCACCTGCTGAAAAAGCACAGCTCTTCCTGGGTAGGAGTTGGTGGATGAAAGGACTTTTTTCTGACCAGGCTCCCTGCAGAGGTGCCTGATCCCCATGGCCAGCTCAGGGCTGGTGCCACCTGCTCAGATTTCATCAGCTCAGAAGCGGGTTCAGTCCAGACGTGCAAATGGGGCTGCCACTGATGGCTCCCTGAGCAGGGCACGTACTGCCAGGACTAGAAAAGAATGCTGTGATGAAATTATACAGAAAAAATATGATCTGACTTTTTAAGGATAAGCCCACTGCCTAGTGAGAAGACATAGTCACTGTTTTGAGTCATTGCTGAAGATTTTTATTTTCTGTAATTTTCCTGCGAGCGTGCTGGAGCAGACTGCTGACACAGTAGAGGGAAACCGTGGGGCGCACATGTGATAAGGATTCCCTCACTGTATTTCTATTGTTTTTTTTATATTTTTTTTATTAAGCGCCGACATTAAAACTTGTCCATTTAATGCGTTAAACCCCGGCTCTGTGTTTCTATAGAAACCGGCCGGCTACAGCCGAGGATTCCCAGGCTGACCTCATCAGCATCTCCCTCGGTGGCGTCTCGCCCACTCTCAGTCACGTTGCTGTCTCTGTCTCACAGCTCCGGATCCAACCTCCCCTCCTCTCACTGCTTACCCCCCATCCCCTCTGTCACCCCCAGCTCCCTCTGTGCCCCTGGGTGTCTGAGGATGGAGGGGAAACCCTAGCACAAAGGGCTCTCACAAGGCTGCCGCGTGCAGAAAAATACCGTCGCTGCTGCAGGAGTGATTTTTTATTTCCTTTCCTCCTCCGACAGTGCTTTGCCATTTACTCGATGCTGAAGGAAAGCTACTCCCTTACAATGTTTGGGGATGGATTACCATTTAAATATTCCACCGGAGGATTCCCGTACGTGCGCTATATGCGCAATAAAAAGAGAATCCCCTCGACTGTGTTTGACTTGCAAGTGTAAAATCTGCACATTTTGCAAGTGAGCTGCCTCTTAATTGGCGAGGAGCATCTGCAGAAATCAGAACACTTCTGCTCCTGGTGTGACCCAGCACAGCATCTCCCCTTCTCCAGGCACCTTTCACTTATCTTCCCCCATGGTCCTGTGACCGGGCATGCTGGTCCCCTGCATGCAGCGCTGGTTTTGCCCCACTGAGCAAAAGTCTCAGTCTCACCAGCCTTTGTGCACAGGAGGCTGCTTCCTTCTGCCCATCTCTCGCTGTAAATGAGGCGAGGCCCCAGGCTGAAGGAGGACATGGAGCTGCCTGTCCTCTGCACAAGGGGCACAGCCAAACCTGCGGCTCAGAGGCCAGCAGTTTCCAGGACCCATGTCACTCTTTATTATTTCGCCAGATGCCTTCTTCACACTCCAAACTGTTCAGCTGCTTCTTTTAGACTGACTTATTTAGCCAAAGATCATTGCAGAGGGCAAAGCAAAGGGCAGCATCCCCCTTTCAAACTGACTGACAGGATTGCTGTCACTTGAGCTCAGGCACTCAGCCAGGCATGGGGCCTGCCTGGGTATTTTCCTCCATCAGGTGAAGCAGATGAAGCAAATCAGGTATACATGTATTTACAAATGCAAAATGGCATTTTTCTCCAGAACATCCATACACTCCTGTATCCCCCCAAATCAGCTAACAGCTCTCAGTCCCATCTCCAGGGTTATCTTGTTGCTTTTTTTGCACTGTAAGTCACATTCTTGAACTAATTGACCCAATTAGCCAAGACTACTGTCCCATTTCTCACCCAACCCACACACCTGTAACCAGACCCAGGACATTCCTGCCCTGCCAGGTGCCCCTGGTTAGTAGCTTGGAGTGTCTTCAGGTCTCTCTTGTATAAAAGAAGAGGCTTAGGAGGGTATTGTTCTTTGGTCTGTGTGAACAGTAATTAGCATCCTCTTGTCCTCTAGGGTAGCAGCAGGAAGATTTGGGCTGTGATATCTGCTTCCAGACAGATTATGTTAGAAGGCAGCAAGGAGGTAAGATCTAAGAAGGTCTTTTCCAATTTCCTCATTCTAGTTAAGGAAACACTACTGAAAGCTGTTTGCTGTTTCTCAGAGCTATGTACTAACATGAAGCTAGCACACAGCATTGGACAGGCTCACAAGTGCAGAATGATGCTGAGATCAATATTCAACTGAGTAACTGCCAGGAGGTATTCAAATGACCTTTCAGATCAAGAAGCACTCTGTGTGATGAAGCCAACCAGAAGGGACAGTTAGTGTGGACTGATTGGTACACCAGACTTTGTCTTAATTGTGCTAAGAGTTGTTATTGCTGTGAGAGAATAAAATAGTAAAAATGGATTGGGGGAAAAAAAGTATGTGTGGCCTCATGTACAGGTAAAGGAACAAAGTGAAATGGAAGGGATGAAGGGGAATCTTACAGGGATATGACTCACCCCACAGAGTGGATGTGTATCTAGGCAATATATTGGCGATATATGCTTTAGAAAATCATCTTGTCTAAGATCCTGGCTCAGATGAACAGCAAGGGTGTTTCAAACTGAAAGATGATTTAAGAGGGCATAAAAAGAGCTGGCTTTGTGAGAAAGGACAGAAATGGGGTCAAAACAGTAGAGTTTAAATACCTCAGCCATGAGATGGAAAGTAAACAAATTGGGGAAGCAGCTCTTAATGATCAAGTGGTGAACTGGAAATAAAGCTACTTCCTCTGCTGTGATTTAGGGCTGCCTTATCATGCCCTGCTGTAGTAGGGGCTGTGTGTGCCTGGTGTAATAAAGCTGTCTTGCTCCTGGTCGCACAGTGAGGATCATGCTGTGTGGCTCTGTGGGCACCAGCAAACTGAAACGGAGAAAAACCGACTTCATAATAACTAAGCCATAAATAAAAGGCTTTCTATGCAGGAGTCCTTTTATTGAGGAATAGGCACACAGAGCATCTCCTTTGTCCTGGCTTTCAGCTGCAAGCTGTGATGACACTCTCAAAGCCCCCATAACCCCCAGAGTAGAAAAGCAGGGTCCCTGAATTGACTTTTAAGGGGGCTTTAAGTATCCAAGCCCAGCTGCTGCCCTCCTGCTCAGCTGCTGCAGAGCTTGGCCCCAACTATGTCACCTGAAGGTCCCTGGGCTTTTGTTTTCAAAAAAGATTTGTTTTCCTTGTTCCTCTGTGCAGCAAACCCAGCTGTGGAAATTCTGAAAAATTAACATCTTATCACATCTGTGCATATGAAAGCTCTTGGAAAAGCCCTCATCAGTATGCCACAGGCCAGCTACAAGCACTAATAGGCAGAAACAGCCAAATATGTTTTGCCCCTATTCCACCAACTGTGCTGTGTCAAAATATGCCAGCCTAGTGCCAGTTTTCCCTTGCATTTCAGACCTGCTGGAATCCCTGTGCAGAACACCATTGAGCATAACAGGGTAGATAGTCAAAAAAATAAATGTTTGCATAAATAGTCCATTAGGCTGCATCACACCACCCAGCATTTTTTTGCTTTTGTAAAAATCCCTGGGTAGCTCAGAACTCAAGATCTGAAATCTGTGCTTGTACTTCACAGAGGACAATTTTCTGTGATCAGAAAGAGCTGTTCTGGAAATTTATCTCCACAGTAGGCCCAATGGAAAAAGACAGCCAACCTGCAGGACTAGATGCAGCAAGAAAGGGTGGATGAAGCTGGCTTTCACTGTGCAGCCTGATCTGTGTGAGGGCATCCCCCAAAGAGCTTAGTTATTAGTCCTCCCATTCTGCTCTGCCCAGCCTGGTGTGGGTTTTATCACTGTTCTTAGTGTTTTGGTCCTGCAGCATTGAGCCTCACAGCTTATTTAAAGGTGATAGATTTTCTTCCTCCTCTAAGCAAATGCCACTTGATTTCATGAAACCAAACTGACCTTCTACCAAATACCTCTTCACTGAGGAGAAGGGAGGCACAAGGGATGCCCTTGGGTTAGGAGCCAGGGGGCTCTGGGCTGGGACTGCTCTGCATCCCTTGGCAGGCAGGGGAGATGATCCAGCACAAGCAGAAAGCCAAACGGGAGAAGAAACCAGGACTTGCCAGGCACAAGTTGCTCAACATCATCATATTTCAATATTTATAGAATGCTGTTGCCTCTCAAATGTAAAATTGGGCTGTTATCTCCGTATGTGCAGATTTTCTACAAATGCAGATATACTTGCTTTGTACTATAACTCTTTCGGTCCCTTCCGCTATTTCTTTCCTAATCAAAGAAAATCTTTAAAAGCTTCTCTTCATTCTCCTCCTCCTATAATTAGGATGGATTTATTCTCCATTACATAAAATTCCAGACAACACACCCCAAAAACACTGCA
Source organism: Anas platyrhynchos (assembly GCF_047663525.1). Taxonomy (NCBI): domain Eukaryota; kingdom Metazoa; phylum Chordata; class Aves; order Anseriformes; family Anatidae; genus Anas; species Anas platyrhynchos. The sequence continues at coordinate 17,811,017 of NC_092601.1, read as the reverse complement.
GTTTTGGGGTATGGCTTCCTCAGTGTGAGGACTTGAATGCCTCAGAGCCCTCACTGTGTCATAACCAGGGAGGTTCCTGCCTTTACTGATTTACGAGGTTTTTGACAGATCTACCACAGGTTAATGAGAATTTCCCCCAAAAAAGCTGAGTTTCTGAAAATCACAGTTTCTAAAACAGGGACTACAGGGGAAAGTAAATTTGGCAGAAAAAGCTGTTGCCTTACTGTGCTCTAATCATCATTTCTGCAACTGCTGTCTTCAGGGATGCCTTTAAAAGATGGAAAGGGCCCTATTTCTGCCCCCAGGTAACCTCACTGAAACCAGAACAGCTTCACTGCTGGAAAAGCAAGTTTGAAGTGAAATAAGCACCACCCACTCCAAATCCACTTACCTGCCTGCTGATAAGGAACCTGATGTTTTTCCCACCCCCAGCCAAGGATTTTTGTCAGTTTTATGTAAAATTATGCGGATCTGCCCTCTGTTTTGTGATGTGGAAGATGTATCTTGGCTTAATTATTCACCCTGTGAAAACACATTTTACTCCAGGCAGATGGCTGCTGGCTGGGACAATTTCTCATTTTCTGGCAACCTTAAGACCTATAGGGACCATATGCCGTACCATATAGCTTATGCTATGTCTGAGCAGCCCCAATCAATCTTCCCTTGCAGGAACGGACCTGATTTTAATAGCATCCCTGTCCTTGTTTTATCAGGGACTGTCAACAGCATAAAGAAATACTCTAATAAATAGTGATACATAAATACTGAAACCCTGTATTTACCACATTCAGTGCGCATTGCTGAGCTGTTCATCATCTGATGTTACTGGTGTTGCGTGGCAACTGGTGTTTAAAGGTTTGCTGACTCAAAGAGCCTCTGTACTGTAAAAGGTTCAGCGTATTTATTTGACAGCCTCTAGCTTCAATGGGTTCTTTTTCATCTTTATGTGTGGCTGATGTCTATAATGATTATGAAAACAATTTAATTTTGGTTTCCATAAAGCTGAGGATTTTAGAGTTTTTAATATTACTGGGGGGGAAAAAAAAGATTTGAGCATGTCAACAAAGAGGACTTGGTGTGTGTGCTGCTTTCCAAGGGTACTTGAGATCACCAGCCATGGCTTTGCAGCTATCAGAGCGTGGCCTTTTCATGAGACCATGACCGGGTGAGATGAAACCCTGCGGTGTCACAGGTGGCTCCGCTTCACTGGGTCCTTTGCTGCCTCTCTGCAGGGGCAAGGAAAGAAAAAATAGCTGAAGGCAACCCAAGGGTTTGTCTAGTGGCTGCGTGTTGCAAGGCTGCTTTCCCAGCACCTGCTGATGTTCTGCTGCAAACAAAAGTCACTGTGGGGAAGGCTGTGAGATACCTTTTTATTTTTTTTTTTTTTACTATAGTGAAAAGTACATTTGAATAGCATGTGGAGTTTCAAATTTCCAATCTAAATGTACCAAAATTCTGTGTAACATTTTTTTTTAAAAACAAAAAGTACTCTGGAGACTTGGTGATCCCAGTGCAAGAGGTGCTGTAGGTACAATGCTCAGATATGCCATGGGGTTTGGCAGCTGTTCAGTTTCAGTACGTTGCATTATATTATTAAATCCCAACACTGGCTAGCGACACATTTATTTATACCTATTAAAGGAATGAATATTTGATTGATATCAATTTCTAAAGTTTGTCCTTTGTTTCTGCATACTTTTGCTGAAGGATGTTAGTGATTTTGCTGTCTGTATACTAAGATACTATGAGAGAGCCAGCCTGTGCTAAATCTTTGTTTATTCAGCCTCCTGTTCAGAGTTCAGATGTTAGCATCAAGGGAGTTTTCCATTGGTTTCAGCCAGTTTTAGCTAAAGCCTTTAGAGAGACAAACTCCACAATTTTGATGCAAGTAGCGTTTTGGAGGAGGTTTCCTCTAAGCTGGGAGATGAACGATCTTCTCGGGGGAGACAGGGAGCTGGAGGAGAAAGAATAATTTCTTCCTTTCCTGGAAAGCCACAGAGATGAAGGGTATTTTCTTGGTGGGAAAGCAATAGGGCTAACCGATCACTGCTGTCTTGTCCACATCACTAGAAAATTAAGTAGCAGCCACAGGTTATTTTTTTTTTTCTCTGAACGTTTGTTTTGTAAAGGACATTGCAGCAGAACTTCAAAATGACTGGAAGAAAAATAAAGGGAAGATGCTGGACATGGTGGCAACTGGGAAACTGGGCTCGCTGTTGGCCTTTTCAAGTACTGCCAAGACATGCTTTGCCTCCTGCTGCCAGCTTGATGCATTGTCAAAGGGATGCCATGTTTAATTAATACTGCATGCAGAGGTTGCTGGAGAGGGCGCTGAGTTTTGTTTATTAAAAGAAGATTAGCTTTGCGAAGCAGGTATATTTTAATTAAAGGAAATGTTACCTTATGTTCCCTGTAGGCAGGGGAAGCAGTCACACCTGCATCATTTCTGTGTTTTTTTCCACATGATGGGATGTTTTTTCTGCCAATAATGCTTTTTTTCTGGATTCACCCTTCAGTGTTGTTGTCTCTGATGTAAAGGGAGGTTGCCTATTGGAAACACCTGTCACTGCCTGAAGCCTTGACTAACACTGTGCTCAATGTCAGAGTTCCTGCAAAACCACAGAGTCATGTGGGATTTGGCCAAGCCCCTCTCCCTTACCTGGGTGCTCAGCAGTGACTTTGGCTGAGGGGACCAAAGAAGGGACCAAATGTCTCAGCTTCCATCACCTGCATCACAGCAAGATGCACGTTGAGCCAGAGAAGCATCCCCATGCACAGCTCCCTGCTGTGCAAACCAAATGCTCCAGCACGAGGACGTGGTCTGCAATCCATGCTGACCAGAGCACTGCAGAAACCTCAGGACTGCCCAGGTCCTGGGCACCTCCTTGGCTCTGCATGGAGAAGAGCTTGTGACCTTTAATTTTCCTTTATGTCAACGAGGTGAGGAGATCAATGTAAATATTTTAGAGCAGAGTGCACATGTGGGAACTGATCACAGTTGTACTCCATGGGTTATTTTCCAGGGTTTCCATTCAGACAGGTTTTTAATCAGCAATAGTTTTTCCTTCAGACTTGTCAGTGCTGGCACAGCACCTGGTACAGAGGATCCCGCTGCGAGGCACTGACATGAATAAAGGAAGAGGAGGTCAGGGATCTGCCAGGCAGCTTCATCACTATCTTCTTCAGACGCAATATTACTAGCCATTTTTGAGAGAAGAAATGACTTTTAATTATGCTGCATTATAACAGATAGTGCTTTTGCATCCTACATACACCTTGACAATACTTCATCATTAACCCACATAAAAGCACTCAAGCAAATGAAAAGGTTGCCATAGGCAACCTCCTTTCGACATGGCAACATTAATTGCAGGACTCCCTGAGTGGATCAGGGATTCCCTACCCATTAACTAACCACCTTGATGAGAAGGCAGCAGCAGTTAAAATTAAAGAACCGAGCTGAGCTTTGCCTTCAGAAGGTGGGGGGAAAAATGACTTAAATACCAAGCTTTAGCAATTGCAAATCATAAATGACTTTCTTTGTATGAGAAGAATGAGAATTGTTTTTCTAAAATGCAGCAGAATGAGTAGAAATTGTAATTCAGCAGATTAATTCCAATAGGGGCATAATTGATACTTAAACTCAAATAATAATCTTTTAATCTACATAACTTAAACTGTGATAATCTACAGGAGGGAGTTATTAACAATACTTTCCAACAGTTAGTCTTGATCAGGTTCTTATCCCTTCAAATAAATCTCTTTACAATAAATACATTATATTTTAGAAATTAATGTGTTCTTCCACTCGAGTTCATCCTCAGAAGATGACCAAATTCTGACAGATCTATAAAGCAAGCTACAGTCTTTTTATTGGAATCTGGCAAGGGATGACACTTATGTCATGGATGTGCTTTGTGCTGTCCCTGGGAAAATCATCTCATATTTCACCAAGCTATAGTCTCCAAAAAAATTGCTGTTTTCATACACTCAGTAAAGACTCACTGGAACACTGCACAGAAATCCCTGAGGATCATCTCTGCAGTGAGCCCCGCTGGAAGGCTGCAGGCAGCCAGGGGCTTGCGGGATGGACCCAGGCAGCAGAAGGCCAGCACCAAGCCCTGCCCTGCTGTCCATGCTCCTCTTACCGATGTCCTGAAGGTGAAAGGAAAAGGAATCAGCAGCAGCAAGGGGAAGGAAAATGAGGAAGGAGCCAGACTTCCTTCAAGAGGGAAGTGAGCAGAATTCAGTAAAGGGGTGGGGGAATGCAGGACCAGTGGGAAAGGGGAGAAGGAGCCTTTGGAGATCCCTGGCAAGGCTTTTGGCCAGCAGTTAAGGTAGTAATTAATTCAAGACAGTGGAAAAGCCTTTACTTGCTGAGTTTTATCATTTCTGCTCTACAGCCTGCAAGTGCTTGTCCTTGAGCAGAGGCCGGGGGGAGAGGGGGGGAGGAGATGCTGCCCAACACAAGCCAAAGGGTCTGAGTTTACTCACAAAGCATTTGCTGTCAAAGGTATAGTTGCGTGATTTCCAGAGGTTTCTTTTCCCATCTGTTTGCAAAATGGGCTTTATAGGCCTCAGAGGAGCAGGGAAAACACCTGCCTGGACTAGCTCTGAGGTTCCTTGGGCTGATCTCTACTAGGGTGAATTTTTCAGTTTAAAAATGCGTCTGTGGGCAGCTGGAAGTGCAGCATGCATGAGTCTCTCGAGAAGATGCTGAACTCTTTCCTTTTGAATGCTTCCCCCATAGCTGTTGCCAACAAGAAGGAAGAAATCCATTATAAGCCAAATTTCTACAATGCTTTATAAGCTACTGATGAAATCCATGCTCGCTCCATTTTTTCCCCCTTCATCTTTCTAATTAAAATGCAAAATTAATCTTATTGGAATTAAAGCTGGGATTTTTTCCCTTGCTTAGAGTTGTTCTGGAATAAGGACACCCACATTTCCCTTCACATTATGCTAATTGCTAAATCAGCTTATTATTAGCTGCCCCTTGCTTTAATAAGAAGATTTTCATAGGGGTGGACAGGGCAGCTCAGCGTGCTGGTGAGGAGGCCTGAATGCCAGACCCACTGTGGGAGCATCTTCAGCTCCTCCTGTCACTGCTGTAAGGAGTCTTTTGATTACAGGAAGGTCTCTGATGAACACCCTAGCTGTGTATCTGAGCAGAGAAAATACGTTTATATGAGCATATACACTTATAAAGATAATTGCCTGGATTCTGCTGTAGAAATACCAGTGCCTTTCATCTAGCCACTGCTATCACATGAAGCACTTTTAAAGTGAGGGGCGAGCTTTCGTGGAGCAGAAACCCTCTGGTGCCTGGAGAGCTGTTTGCAGGGGCTGGGCAGTGAGATGTCCCTTCCCCGTGCAGGCACAGCCTTGTCTTAGTCTGATCTCAGCAGCTGGCTTCAGCCCCTGCTCTTCAGCCCCAGGCTTTGATGTTCACCCAGAGGAAGTGCAGAGCAGGGTGCAGTGACCCCAGCTGCAAAGCATGTTTCAAGCCTAGCATCACAGATTTGGCCCAAATTAGGCTTAATTTCACTTAAGTAAGGAATGCTGAAAAAGAATGAAAATTGATTTACTCAAAAGCTTTTTAAAATCTTGTTTTTATTATAAGCTTCTTGGGATTTCTGCCAGAAAAATACCACCAATGATTGTTTACACCCTTGCCCATACTGTGCTTCAGCATTAATAGCCCTTGAGATACTGAACTCACACAACAATCATCCTAATGGACTGTAACTTTCATTGCTAGTTAAAAAGCAAATATATATTTAAAAAAAATAAAATCAATGCCTTATTGAAGTATATTTGGGCAGAGTTTCACTGGAATAAGTGAAAAATATCAGACTAGTACACAGCTCTTTACTAATGCAACTACCTGCAATATTCCAAATTGTGGAATCCTTTTCTTGGTAATCAACTGTTAGCACAGATAATCTGCTGTAATTTGCTCCAAGAGTGGAATAAGGTTTGTTTCAGAATAATTCTGGGCACCAGCCATGAGGCAGGTCCATCCTTTATGGACTTGACCACTTTCTCTCATGTTAGCCAGGTTAATTATCCTGTGGGATTTAATGAGAGTATTTGCCATCTGAGATACTGTGAAGGGCATAGTAGGAAGGGTGGAAAAATCTTTGGTTTTTTTCCTTGTTTTTTCTCAAGTCTGTAATGTGAAAACCTCTAAAGAATGAAAAATTAATATTTCCAGCTGATTTTTTGGCAAAGGTGAAGAGGAGGAGAGGTTTGGGTGACCAGCCAAAGGAAATAGGTTTGAGAGAAGGAAACATTTTCAAAATGTCATCAGCTAAACAGAGGAAACAAGCGAAAGAAAAAAAGCTGTACACAAGACAAAGAATAAAGATTTTCAATCAAAATATCTCAGCATGAATAAGATACAACTGGATAACACAACTTTTTCACTTTTCATTGTTCTCCATAAAAATATTATAGGAACAATAAAAAGCAGAAGGGCAGCGAGTTTGGCGTGCTTTGCTTTGCCCAGAAATGCCCAGTTTTCCCTCATTTTCTCTTGCCTCTGCCATGTCTTTGTGGGGCATCCCTGGGCACGTGCGACCAAGGCAGCCCCATCCTGCTCAGAGCTCTTCCCACTCACCTCCTGCCACACTGCACAGGGACCTGCTGGTGAAAGACAGAGGGAAAAGCCCTGTCTTGGCAAAACCCACGTAATGAAATACGACTGAACTAATGTGCCCAGCTTTCCAAATTCACACCTGTGAGCAGCCTCAGCCAGCACATCAGTTGGCAGCGCTGTATTAAGTGTTACGTCTCCAAATCGTGCAGCAAAAGGCCTTGTCGCTTCCGTTTCCTTCGTGGGTGCAATATTTGCTTTATAGTCACATCAAAGGCAGGAGGCAGTTTTCACTGTGTTCTGTTCTGCTCTTGGGCTGCTTACCTGGGGTTTCCACTGGTTTCAGGACTTGGAGAAAATGCGAGGGCTGGGGTGGGTGCAGGAGGGCGAGAGGTGGAACTGGCTCAGACAAGCTGGCTCTGTACCTCCAATGAGACCAGCTTTTAAAATCTTGCCTTGATTAAGCCCGGGAAATGGCCTTATACTCTGCAATTGCTGGCAGAGAGCCTGGGCACAGGCTGGTCCTCGACACACTGCTCTGAAGCCAGATTCACCTCCGCAATGGCTGGAGACCTCTAGCTGGGGTTGGGTTGGCCTTGCTTGGTGCTTTCTTGATCTGCTGGCTTCTTCACAACCTTGCCGTTGAGAATAAAACCCAATGATTTGATGGAAGAAGCCCCATAACTTTATTGCAAATGGGTCTGAACAGCCCCAGGCTTTCTGCAGGGGCACTGGGTCTGCTGGGCAGCAGTGCTGCACACAGAAGTTCTGCTTTTATTTCCTCAGATTGACAAAATATTGCATGAAACAGCAGTGACAGAAACACGGCTCAGCTCCAGCAACCGACTGCACAAAAAAAAAAAAAATCCCTGTCCAGGACACGTCCATCAAAACCAGCCTCTAAAACCAATTTCCTGTCTTTTCCTTGTGCCAAGGCTGTAGCAGTAAGAAAGCTGTTGTAAAAGAACCCTTTCTTGACCTGCCAAACTGGGGAGATATAGCAAAGGTTATTATTTAAATGTAAAAGTAAAAGGAACCCTGCTGGGCAAAGGGCTGGATGATGGGGCTGGGCTGGAATGGCTTCATGGGCACGAGGAGGGCCAAAACTATAATCCCCATTGCCAAGGCTAAATTATAACATCTCCATTATTTTCTGTTTTGGTCGCTGTTCAGTACAAAAACAATACTCCCTCAGTTGTTAACATTTCCTACTAATGAATTCGTGTTTCTCCTGTGGAAGGTGGTAGGTGTTATGTGTGCAGCTAGCGCTTGATTAATATGAACATTCAGGCAGGACTTGAACCCAACCTCGGAGGAGGGAGGGCGGCTCTATCCATAAATACCTCATCCTCTTTCATTCTGTGCACTGGCAGGGGCTGGAAGCACCAAAATGCCCAAGGAAAAATGTTTTTAAGACCTCTCCAACCTGCCCAGACGCACCGAGCAGGAGGAACTCACCAGAAATGCTGTCTGCATTTAATTTCCAGCCTGGTTTTGCAAATCCCTGTGGCAGAACCACAATTCAAGGAGCAGCCTGGCCATGTCAGGTGCTCAGCTCACACCAAGAGGGAGTAGGGACAGACGGACAGCGGAGGGGGCACACGGAGACTGAAACAAGCCGCAGGCCCCATGCCAGCAGCAGTGCCAACAGCGAGATCCCAATTCACCCCTGGGCTGAGGATCAAGATAGACAAACAGCAGAGGGGACACTATTTGTCCCCCCTCTGCAGATGAGGTGAGACTGTGACACAGGTTTGGGGCCACTCCAACCTCCCCTGCCTTGGGGACCCCACAGGACCCCCCTCACGATGCTCATCCCACCTCCCTTTCGTGGTTTACAGTGTAAATGCCTTAATCTGCGCCAGCCATCCAAAACCTCCGTGAATGGAGAGAAACAGGCACCCATGAGGGTGATTCATCTTGTCCTTATGGAGCTGTCTAAAATAGGTCAATGAATCACGCTCTAAAAATGCCTTTTTCTCCTACAAACCAGCAAGGGAGTTTCAAGGATGAGCTCAGATGTAGATGCCTACCTTGTGGACATCTGAGGATGCGTTTGCCATCCTACCTCTCTATTTCTTCTTTCTGCGTGGGCTGGCCCAGGGAAGGCATTTCAGAAACCTGCAGGGAAGGAGCAGCTTTTATTTGGAGAGGGCTTGCCGGTCTGATGCAGGATCCCAGTGCCTCCCATAAGCTGGGTGCCCCCATCCAGCCCCCTGGATGGTGACACCCTCCCACCAGGGCACTGAGGCTCGCTGGTCCATCTTCAGGCTATTTCCAGCAGCACACCGAAGTTTCTGCCAGGTACAGATGGTGGCTGGAGCTTGCAGGTAGCAGCACCCAGAGGACTCACAGTCTGTGCCACTCTCACAAATACTGATGGTTGGCAAAGCGTGGCCTCAGGTGAGCGGGCGGATCACTGAACAACTACATGCACCGATAGGGTTACAGCTTTTATTCTGACTGAGCCTAGACCCCACAAACCTTGTGAAACACCCTGATCATCGCTTTTCCTTCAGCCTATCCAAGGTCTCTGCCCCTGCCAACGGGGCACGGGATCCCGAAGCTGCTCCCGGCTTCCTTGCAGACTCTGTTCAGTTCCTGGCATTGATCCTGGTCACATTTCTGGGCACAGCCATTCAGCCAGATCACCCACCTGGGATTCCTGCTCCATCCTGAGCCCATGGTCAACTCTCATGTAAACCTGATTTTTCTTGATGCACCACACAATGCTCAGTTTGTGAACTTCTTGCCGGGTGCAGCCAGGGCCAGAGACGCTGCTCAGGTTGGGGCCTTCGGTTTCACTCTCCCCACTGACAGGGCAGTGGAAACACGTGGTTGAGAATCACAGAGTTCAGCAAGAGAAAAGGGAATTTCTCAGCAAAATTTGCAGGTTTTGCCTTCTGCCCTGACAGTTACAGAAGCTTATACCAGACTCATCTATATCAATCCCGCTCGCTCTCACTGCTCTGTCACAACCACCATTAATCTCCGCCAACACCGATGCACTGAGCAGACACCCGGAGCTTCCCTCTAATGAATTGCACGGGAAGGGTGGAGATGGGTCAGCCCTTTCCATGAGCAAGAACAGCCAAGGGCATCACAAACATATGAAAGCAATCTGCTTATGGCCTCGTTGCTCCAGGCTGCCTGGAAAGCTGCCACTTTGCCTGTTCCGAATTTGCTACCTCGCATCTCAGACTCTACAACCTCGGGCACGTGAATCAAGTCTTGGGCTGGCAGAAGTCAGCTGAAGGCACCTGCCTGGCTCTGTATTTCACTGTAACTGCCTTTCCAAAGGCAAACAGGGAACACTTCTCACATCAGGGTCTAGGTGATGTCCATACCTAGACAATCACAACACAATCAGGCTACAAGCTGGCATGGTACCAAGGAGGAGAAGGTCATTCCAAGGGGTCTCTTGGGCAGACTGGCAAATAAACAGCAGGCACTTGATAATATAGCCGGTGTGCTCCTCTGCTCTTGAAAAACCTCTAACAGGTATAAATTATTCTACCTGCACTGGCTTCAGTGGAGTGTCAGAGCTGAAACCTTATTACAATGTTTATTCATTTATGTTCGGAGTTTAGTCAATCCAGACATCTGTCTTTAACACAGCATATTAACGAGACTGCCAATGGCTCCGAGTTTAATTTTATGCATACATGAAAAGCGTAACTTCAGTCGTGCCACACACTCCTGATTTACAGACAAAATGAATAGCAGCTCTACCAGTTTACAGCCGCCTGATTGATGCTGTGATGTCTGTAACATAAAATTAAATGGAAAGGCATTATCTGCGGGAGGATGGCTGGGCAGCGCTGTCCGGGGCTGGCGGTGGGAGCAGGCTGGGCATCCTGCCGTGGCAGCCCTCAGACCGAGCAGAGCCTTCTCTCTGGGCTGCTTCACCTCCTCCTCTGCACATCTTGGATGGCTCAAGTGCTTGTTTGTAAGCGCATCAGAGCACGGTTATGATTAACAGCTCGGCTTGCTTGCTCAGCCACTGTATCTGCTTATCAGAGAGTCATCTCCTGCAGGTGATTAGGGGATTACCTCCCGGCACTGCTCCCTGCACCTCTCCTGCTATGAGCACCTCGTGGAGGTTGGCAGCTGATTGTGCTCTGGGAAGCTTCACAGGGATCCCTGGGGCCACTTCGCAGCAGGGGACACCAACCTGCTGCCTCTGGTCACATGGAGCCGTTTCCCTTCCACCTCAGTGCGCAGATTAATGCAATAATGGGATGCTCGGGGAAGGCAGGCGAGGTTCAACCATGGGAATGTGAAAGCATCGGTACCTTTAATTTTTAATTGCTTCTCATCAGCTGGCATCGGGGAGGATGAAGTTTCCTGAAATTTTAATTGGCAAACCCATTGACCCATTTCCTTCTGCGTCCCTGGGTGGCAGCACAGGGAGCGCGCTGGGCTGGCAGGAGGACGTGCATCACGCCAGAACTGGAGGTCTGGGGCTGAGAAAAACCCAAACCCTAAGGACATCTGGCAACTAGAAAGCAAAAACTAGAAAAGAAATGTAAAATGGAGCAAATCAGAGAGAAAAGTGTTCTCAAAATCAAAACCAAACAAGCCAAGCCTTCCAAAGAGGGGCGGTTTTGATGAAATTTGGTGAAATTGTTGGGTGAGAAGTCACTAAACCACCTTTATTCCACCCAAATCATGTCAGGGCAACCGAGGATCTGCCCTGCGCCATGGAATGCCTTAAGCAAAGCTCTGAGCAGCGAAGGAGCAGGCAGGTGTTGGCTCTGCTGGAGGATGGCAGAAGCAGAAATCCCTTTCAGAAGGGGGAAGCTGGGAGGAAATCCTGCCAGATGAGATTCCTGACATCACTGTGCAGATGCAGGATACTCCAATGTTTTGGATAATCACAGGAACTGGGAGCTGGGCGTGGAGCCGGTGCCAAATGCTCTGTGCAGGGCTGGGGAACGGGCTCTGGGCTTTCCCCAGGGAATATTTCTCCCAGAGCAGTGAGTCCTGGCCACCACCTGGATGAGAAATACCTTGAATGATGCCTGGCCTCAATGAGACAGGGAAAACCGTGTCAAACTGACATCGTTTCCATGCCTCATTTTCACAGAATATATAGTATTGTTTAACAAGGAGAAAAAAATCTCCTAGAAAGAGACTGCCAATCACAGAAAGAGGCTTAAAATCCTGTTCTACATGAATATGAATTCAGAGTCATATATAAAATAACATTCTTGTCAATCAGGAGCTGTGTTATAGACACAAACCTGACGTCAAATCCAAGCATAACAAGGAAGCTGACTGAATGACAGATTGCATGGAAGACTTCCAGAATCAGGCTTTAAAATGCAGTTGGCCAGACACCGACTTTAGCAGCATTTAGAGATGAACTCACCATTTAAAGTTTCAAGTTTCATTTTTAAGGAAAACAACGTGCTCTGTTACCCAGATGGAGGTTTTCTTTGAAAAGAAGTCATTAACTTTTAAATCGCCTGATGTCATCCACCACTGATACATACACACACCTACGCGTGCGGAGCAGACAAAGAAGCTCGCCACAATCCACTTCAAGGTGATGTGTAATGTCTTCAGAAAAAAAAAAAAAAAAAAAGGCAAAAAGAGAACCCCCAAAGAGCTGACTGGGTATTTAAAAGCAGTTTTTAATCTGTACACAGAATTCAGTGATAAAGTAGCATGTCCTAGGGGAGAGCAATAGCAGGAAATGGGAGGAATATGTCCAGCACTCTCCCCAAATTAGGACTTCCTACAAAAAAATCAGATAAAATCCTTACTGCCTGGTGCAGCTGGGAAAAACATTCATAATTCAGAAAGGCAGATGCTGCCTTGAGCCTCGCTGAGCCAGGGCCAGGGGAGAAAAGAGCAAAGCGCTGCCGCAGTGCAAGGGCAGGAGGGCTGCTTCCCCTCCACCCGGAGCCCAGCAGTGTTCTCGGCCTCGCTCAGCACCACGCTGGATGAAGGTCGCATGAAGCAGCTCTGCCGGGAGGCAGCAATGCGTGTTGCCCTCTAGATGACAGCAACGCCACCTCTCAGCATAGTCTCGATAGAGATGCTTGCTTCTCCCACCTCCAGCACTGATGCTTCGCAGGCTTAGCCCTCGCCGCCTTGGAAATTAAGATTTAATAGGGATTCGGGAAGGTGGCTTCTTTATGCAGGTTTAATACTAATTAATTAGTCAGGGTATAGTTGAGAACAAACCTGGAAAAAATCAGCTGGCATTTCAGTATTATGCGATAACCACCACAATTATTTGCAGATCGATGTGTCTCCTTTAGATTTAAAATGACAGCTCATTCCTCTGTGTTAAACACCAACTGAGATTATTAAAAACATCTATTGAGGCTTTAGCATCTCTGCAGTGAAATATTCATCAGTCTCATGCTTATTAGGGCTCAAAAGAATTGATACATTTTTAATAATCAATTGCCATTTAAAATACCATAACATTCCAGTTAGACACAAATTAAACTTAACCATCCCAAATAAATTAACTTTTTTATTTAAAATGCTAATTAAATCAAAATGTTTATGGCTTTGAAACATTGTTCCTTCATTTCTTATTTGAAGAAAGGTGTGCACACTGCACAAAACACGAGTTTCGATGTTCATTCTGCTCAGGCTGAGCTGTGCTCCTCCACAGACTGTTTTCACAGCAAAAGAAACTGCCACACACCAGGAAATTAGGTCTGTTAACGAAGCAGCTAATCAAAGCCTTGACACTGCAATTTGCCGGCCAGCCTCGGCTGGTGGCTTCAGGTGCAGGCAGCTGAGCTGAAGCCCCAAGGGGCAGGTGAGTGGCAGCGCATCCATCGCTGCAGCCTGAGACCTGGAAAACAGGTATGGAAATCTTCCCCATCAGGAAATTATTTATTTTCAATAGTGTTTGAGTCACGGCTGAGCCACTGCTGATAGAATGCAGGAGTTGTGCAGGGGCGTAGTGGAAAAGAGATCCCCGCGGGATCTGTGCGGGGCCATGAGGGGAATCCTTCCCTCCCACTGCACCAACTCATACTCTGGTTAGCAGCCTCAGCAAAGGGGGACAGAAAACAGATGGTGGAAAAGAGAATATCCCTTCTACAGCCGGAGTCAGCCTCCCTGGGTCAGTTTTCCTCCAAGATACTGGAAAGGGAATTCACTTTTCCTCTGCCAGGGGGGGTTTACACATTTTCAGTGGGGAAAGAGTAGGTGTTAAAGTCTCCTTTCAGTGCAAGTTTTTCGCAGTGCTAGATTTTCACCAAAGAAACCCTTAAACTATTTGTGCCTCTGTGTTCCCATGTTTTGGCAGCACGTGCAGAAAGAAGCCCTGTCCCGTGCCGAACCTCAGTTTGTCATTCTGCACCTCACCTCCAGAGTTCGCCTCCTTCCCTTGCAAAGATGGATTAACATCCCTCACCAGGACTTCTTGTCATCAAAATGATCTCTCCTATTCCTCGCCAGAAGGCAGGAAGACAACAGCAACTCTTTTTGTACAGATGTGCTCCACTTCGTGGTTGAGGCCCCTCAACCCAAGTGGACAGCACGTTTAAAAGAAAAGGAAGAACTACCCCGCACAGAGTAGCTTTGTGTTGCTTGCAGGAGGCAAGTCAGAGGCCAAGCTCAAAGCAAGGTCTTGGAGCTCCCCTACGAGTAGGTGATGCTTGCAGGAGCTCGAACTCCAGTGCTCCTCCTCAGTCCCTCAGGACTTGTCCAGGTCTAAAAGATGCAAATTGCATCCTCTAGAATTCGTTGCTGGTCACCGTTTCCCGTCCCGAATTGATTGTTCACCATCACAATTAGCAGAAAAGAAGAGAAAGTGCAACAGCCCACTTGAAGCTATACACCAAAACCCAGGGGCTTCACTGCCTCTTTTGTTTGTCTGGGATTATCCTTATTGTTATTTTATAATCCTCTGAGTACATCTTCTTGCAGAGAGAGGCACTTTCAGCGTGCTGACTCTGAGCCATCAGCAATGATCTATCTGGAGAGCAGGATTAGAGGTCGCATCATTTAAACTACAGAAATCAATTGAGATTCATCAGATGCCGTGCTGTTCCACATTCTTTTAATTGTTATTTTTATTGCCATCACTTTTTCTAAAGCTTCCTGGAAATTAGAGATAGAAAAAGCTTATTAAGATGTGCAGGTTTTCTCAGCAGATGCAACCCAGGGATGATCCCAGTTTGTCTGGTGTGAGATGTGCCAACCAGAAAAGCTCCCACCGCTTTAGTGCTGCCCTGACGGGGCTGCCATCCATCCCAAACTCTGCATTATGCCACCTGCTACACGTGTGCCTGTAAGGTTTGGGAAGCAAACAACCTTAACACAGGATCAACTCCTTAAACCCCTTGAGTAAACAAGGGTCCTGCAGGAGAACAACACGAGGAGATGGGATTTTAATGGGGAGGGAGTGTTTGATGACCGCATCTTTAGAAGAAGCTAGCTTTGCTCCAAAATCTGTGCCTGATTTGATGTTTTCCATCAAAACTGGCTTTGGGGTGCATGCACTTTTCTTAAGGAAAAAAGGATTTGTTGTCAGTCGTGTTGGAAGCTCACGGTCCTCCAAGGCATGCCAAGCTCTCATCACAGCCCCTTCTTGGGGCCAAGTGAGAAATAAGGCAGCAGAGAGCAGGCATTTTTAGATGCACTTTTTTGGCAGCCAAGCAGTTAACAAAGCTCTGATGAGGAGGGCGATGCCCTGCTCGCATAGCGTGGCTGTGTGTGAGGCATCCCCTCGCTGGCAGGGCAGCAGATGCACCCGGGCAGACCCGCTCCGTCTCTGTCAGGTGCAACCTGCAGCGTTATTTTAAAGATTTTTGCATTTTATCTTTTGTATCGAGCAGCGTGCGAGTCCAGCTCAGTTGCTAAGCAACATCCCCAGCGGGCCCTGGGCTTCCTTCCTCCTACAAATGGGAAACAACAACACCACAAATCCCTCCGTGTTCGCCAAAATGAGGCAAAGCCCTCCGAGTCACTGATCCTAATTGCATCCTCCCCTCCAAGGGCTTGGTCCTGCTGGGAGGGGAAGAAGGCACATAACTGCTGTCATGATGC
Source organism: Anas platyrhynchos (assembly GCF_047663525.1). Classification (NCBI taxonomy): domain Eukaryota; kingdom Metazoa; phylum Chordata; class Aves; order Anseriformes; family Anatidae; genus Anas; species Anas platyrhynchos. Next base: position 17,795,392 of record NC_092601.1, on the reverse strand, counting down.
ACAGGGTTTTGAGCCACAGAAGGAGAGCAGAGCATGGTGTGGGGGCAGAAATAGCAGGAGCAGCCCCACTGCTCCCTTTCTCTGGGATGTGCTTGGTTTTGCAGATTCCCCACACCTTATCTCAGCTGTCTGCTGGTCGTCCAAACTTCACACCGCTCCAGCAGAGTCTGCTTACTTAGGATTTCTTTTCTTCCTAAGAGCAAATTATAGCCGCGAGCAAAAATCTCCAACAATTTGTGTTATCATATAACATTTCTAGCGCTTACAGGTCTTCCCATGCCTGTAGCTGTTGGATGCATTTCTCAAGGGCTCTTTGTGTGGAGGAGTCTCCCCTTTTCACTGCTGTCATTTCCAGAGGCTTTCGGAGCTCTGCAGCTCCCCTGGTCTTCAAGCGAAGGTAAATTCTTTCCTCCCCTGCCCAGCTCCAGCTCAGCCAACCTCCAAGCACCCAAAATCGGAAGCTGCGGGGCCCAGATGCCTTAATCACCCTGTGTCTAACTGTGCAAACGCTGTAAGAGGAAAACACTGCTGTAGAAACCTCAGATATATCTGCATTACCGTGGAAAGCTTCCTGGATAATTAGCAGGACTCCGGGCAAATTAGGCTGAGAGAAATGAGGAGCTCTTCCACCTTTCCTCTCTGTGCAGACGGTGCAGCCTACCCACCACTGCCCCCCTGCCTCGCACGAGTTTTTTGGCCTGTTTTTCCCTCGAGCAGCAGCTCTGCCAAGCAGGAGGGCGGTCGGCGGGGCGGGTGGGTGCCCAGCGGGGCCGCACGATGCAATTTGCACCCGCGGGTGCCAGGCAGGCGGGAGAGCGACGGGAAGAGGCAGGCTTTGAACTCGGCGGTGTCGAAATAAAGCGATTTGCACGCCTGATCACAGCCTTGTCACGCCGTCGGCTCGGCAGCAGGCACGGCTACGCACGCTGTGATCTCGGCGCGGCGCTGCCAAGAAAGCAGCCCCGCAACAAAGGAGCGAAGGCAAAAAGCGGAGAGTGAGGGTTTGTTTGTGCTGCTCTGCGTACGGCCGGCGGATGATAAAACCTTGCAGAAGTGCCTTTGATGGAGATGTTTGCTTGGGAAAACATGAGGAATTACAAACTCAGCTGGGAGCATTAGTGATGTCCTGGCCGCCTCGGTGCTCTCCCGCCTGCACCCCATGGGCAGGCTCCTGCACTGCTGCTCTGCCTCCCAAACAGCTTGCAAAATGAGCTTATGTGATTTTAGATTTTGTTTCCCTAAACTGGGCCATTTAGCATCCCAATTATTTGGCATGAGTGTTACTAAGATTATAATCCACTCTTATCCTTATTGCAGGCAGACAGCCTGTCGCACAAGGTGCCGTATGAGCCCAAGCAGGTAACGCTCTTCCTCCTGCAGTTTTCATATGCATCAATTATTTTCCTTTTTTTTTTTTTTTCATAACACCCTTGTAGGCTTAGACTAATAGATGGAAAACAACTCCAGATTGTCTAAAAGTTGCAGATATCATTAGGTAATGAATAATCAAAATTTCTTTTAATGATTTTAATTAATTTTACTTAGTGGCATTTTCAATAGCCGTGCAGTTTATACACTCATTCTTCCTTCCCATCACTTGGGATTTTTGCCAGTGGCTTCATTACTTTCAGGTTCTTTTCAGCTTGTCTGTCTCAGGAGTGAAGATGCTATCAAAATAAGGACAGGGAGCTGCCATCTGCATGGCAGGAAGCTGTTAGCAGCTCGTCATTTAATAACATACATGGTCTGTGACACAGAGCCAAGGTTGGCAGGTTCCCCCACACACTGCAGGAATGCAAGCAGGGCAAATTCAGCCACATTTAGGTTCTTGTAAAACAAGCTTTTACAGAACCCCCGAAAAATAAACATTTCCATAAAATGTAAGCACAATAGAAAAAAAAAATAATAGTGTGTTTTTTTTTTCCTAAGCAAACATTTTCCTGCTTGTCTTGCAGCTGAGATATTGCAATTTTATGCTAGTGCATGTGGCCAGAGAGCGGTGCTGAATAGGAACAGATGGGCAATGTATGCAAATCGCTCCAGTGAAATGGAGACTAACGAGTTCGTGGTGACCCAGGAATCCCACCGCAGGAAAGCGCGGGGGTGGCAGGGCGTGCAGCGAGGCTTTTCCACGTGTGGCCTCGCTGACGGATGGATGCAGGAAAAATGGCTTTAGAGGAGGCCTTGCAGAGAACTCCGTGGTACCCCAACCTCAGTGAGCTGTTTCAGGCACCAGGGAACCCTCCTGGATGAAACTCAAAGGGAAATGTTAGCGTTTCTGTGGCTTGCAGAGGCTCTGTCACCGCTCCCCACGCATGCCAACTGCGGACGTGTAAAGCAGAGCTCCCTACAAACGCGCTCAGAAGCCTCAGGATTTGACGCTACATGACATCTGAATCACGAAAAGTCCCAAGATGACAAAGCGAGTGTTGGTATCACCTCCTGAAGTGCCTGTCTGGGGCATCTTGTCCTTGTTCTGCCAGCAGCCCTGTTGGCAGATCCCATGTCCCCTGCAACAGGAGAGGTGGCAGCTCACACGATGTGACATCTGGGGGGAAGGCAATGATCCTTGTTCCCAAACACCTTGTTCCACATCGCAGTGAGATGGCAACAGCACTGCCATCTCCCACCTAATGCCCCGAGCCAGCTTCTGCTGGAGACAAGAGCAATTCACCCCTTAATTACAAAGGGAACTTGAGGAGGTTCCTTGATGTAAAAGTCGTCTTTATATCTCTAAATCTCCATTTAAACCGGTCGGACTGTGCCGATTTGCATCAGCCAAGGATCTGACTTCCATGATTGTGACACTGGCGTCAGCACCGAGGTGTACAAAGTAGAGATCATCTCTACCCAAGGGAAACCTTGTTTTTCAAAAAGCTGTCCATTGATTTAGCCATAAAACAGAACAAATTTTTAAACTGCACGTGAATTGGGGCTTTAGTATTCCTTATCTACTTTGCGATATGGCTGGTAAATTTGTTTGAGCCAAAATGTTATAAAAATGCACTTTAAAGCCCTAATAAAACCGGAGTTAACATTATGCACAGCTTGAAACCCTGGGAATTAAACACAAGGCAAAGGAAACCTGCTCCAGCTCTCCCTTAAAATAAACCCTAGAATTAAACACAGCCTTCAACTTGTCTGCAACACAGCCTTATGTGCACGAGTGGCAGGACCCAGCACAAGCCATCAGCAGCACCGTGAGCACAGGGGAAGCTGAGGGTGCCCCATCATGGAAAATGCAGCTCCCAGGAGCACGGGTCTCCCTGGGAACAACTCGCTGCCGAGCGAGCGTGGGGTGGATGCTGGCCCAGAGAGAGGGGAAGAGAAGGAGGTACAAAGCAGACAAAGGCAGGAACCACTGATGCTCTTGTAATATGGGAATGGGGCTGGAAAGAACCTCCTGGGCCTTAAGATGTAACTCCTTCCAACAGTCCCTTTTGCATCCCATATTAACCCCCATTATCACTCTGAATCATTCGTTTGTCCCCATCCCCACTGCTGAATATCTGGGCTAGAATTTCCCTTCTGTGGAGGATGAAAACATCCATTTAGCCTCTAGACAGTTTATGCTTATTTGTTCTCATGCCAAAATTGTCCATTAGCTTACACAGCACTGCTCTTTCTCAGTGTTTACCTCTCTGATGTATTCATAGTGAGCAATCATCTCCCTGCCTTTGTTGCACCTGAACATGCCTTTTTTATGGCTGATATCAGAGCAAACGCTTAATGTTCCACATTTTTTTTAATTATTTATTTTATTTTTTATTGCTATAATTGCTCTGCAGATCTGAAATGTGTCCACTCATCTTTCAAACTTCTGTGTCACTATCCATCATTATTATCTTTTCCGATCTTGTCTCTCATGAGCTTGCCAGGAACCTGGCAGCCCTTCCACAGCCAACTGCCTGGCCTTGTAGGTGCTTGTAGGACAGGGCATGGGACATCTGGGGCTTCTGCTCCATCGGACAGGAATGTGGGTCAGCGCTGAGCATCGATTCAGGGATGTTTGACCTTTAAAGAAGTTTCTGATTTCAACTGAAATTGTGTTTCAGCTGCTAATGTCCTGATGCCAGATTAAAACATCTACCATGAGAAATAAAAGGTCACTAAATCTGAACCTTTCACCTTTATGTCTGGAGGACTAGAAAGAACATATTGAGTGACACAGTTGCTAAGATGGTCTTAAATCTCCTTTAGTCCCAAGGAAGCACTGGGGACCTATGACATGCCTAAACAATAGAAATTTGTGGGTAAAAAGCTTTCCGCCAGCGTTTCTCACTGCACACACAACCTTTGCCAGCTCCATGCAAAGGTGCAGCCCCAGCTCAGGCAGGACAAATCAGAAATAAATTCTTGAGCTGCCTCAGCTGGAGGGGAAGGGGAAAATGTGAAGCTGAAGCATGGAGCTGCCCATTTGGACATTACGGGAAAAGCAATAAGGAGCCCAAGGAAGCACCAAAGAGGATGCAGAAGTCCACCAGGACTTTGCACTGCCGTCATGGGCCAGTCAGCCCTTACACAGGTTGGAGACAGAGACCATCAGTGCCTGCAGGGGGAAGATGACTCCAGTAGATTCAGCACTGAAAGTTGTTTTTTTTTTTTTTCTTTTTTTTTTTTCTGTTTGTTGTTTCTTTTTTATTCATTTTTGTGTTTAATAACTTTCCTCCAATGGGACTGCAAGTGCCTGCAGACGGGGAACAGAGCCTTGGCTGAAGCACAAGCACAAAGGCCAGGAATGAATGAAAATACCTCTGGCAGCCCGGGGAGCCGGTCCCAAGGGCCTGCTTGTGGTGAGGAGATAAAGTTTCTCGCAATATAGCAACAATGCAAATATCGAATTGCACAGAGAAAAAGAAACATCCCAGCCCAAACCTGAGCCTGCAAATGAAAATACGATGAACATTTAAAAGAGCCTTTGCAAGCCGTCCAAACCAGAGCCACTGGGAAGGCTGCTGAGGAAGCTCCACGGTCACCCCAGCGCCTGGGGCAGATGTCAGGGCCGGCGCTTTGCCTTCCCGGGCTGGCTCCGAGCCTTTTCTGAATGCAAAGAGTGACATATTGCAATTGCAACAAAAATGAGATGAAGCAGGGGCCCTGATCCTTGGCTGTGTTCCTGTAGGGACTTGGGGCTGAGTCCTCACCACGTGGCAATCCACATACAGCAAGTGCCGTTAGAAGGCAGCTCGTTGCACGCCCGATTCACACCAGCTGAGGGCATTTGGCCTAAACTAACAGTCAGGGTAGGAAAAGGCTCCTTTGCAGTACCAATATCAACCATAAAGATGCCAGGCTGATGAGTGTTGTGGCTCCCATGGAGGAGTTAGCCTCCTCGGCAGGGTGAAGCACCTTTCACTCGCCCCCAGTTCTTTGATGTAGAAGATTTTCACTGAAACCCGTAAGGCCGGGAGCTGCATTCACTCATTTGCCAGGAGAACACCGTACCTCTGCTGCGATGTGGGAGGACTGCATGTAAAATTAACATATAATCCTTTACAAGCAGATTTTCCATAGCTTCTTTTGTAACCCGGTGACTTGTGTAGCCATTTACACCCACACAGAGCAAGAGAAAGCAGCGCAGGTAAAACACTGCTAGGAGGGATGGTTTTGCAGCTGCTTTACATGACTTTAATGCTGACACAAGGCACTCGGTGATGCTGAACTGGTCCTTTAATATTCACAGCCTTCGCTGCCTGGGCATTCTCAGACCCAGGCTAATACTAATGCAAGTATAGGATTTTGGCAGCCTGGAGAGAATAGCAGTTGTCGTGCTCTCTGAGCACCAACCCAGTCCCTTTGCACTGCCCTTCCTTTGCCTGCCAATCGCCGTTTCAGTCACAGGGCCTCAGGCTGTCACAGTTTCAGGTTCCCCTCTCATGCTCTGACCTTGGGCAGCTCTCCATTCCTCAGTTTCCCCACCAGTAAAACAGAAATAGTGCTTCTACCCTTCCTAGAGCCCTCCGAGACACACAGTAGAAAAGCACTGCTTAAGTGCACTTAGGATGACAGTGGATTATTTATTATTCCCCCAGGAAATTGTTCCACAGCCTGATACATCTCATTGTTAAAAAGCTATTCTTGATATTCAGTATGATTTCTTTCCTTCCCCAATCCCATCCCATTACTCACAGTAATTTTACTTCTCTTGTTTCCCTTCCCAAGGGGAAAGGAAAGGGTTGCATTTTTAAGAGGTGGCATGTTGTGCCTTGCTTTTATATGCAGCAAACCTTTCCCGAACACAACTGCTGAGCACCTCCAGTGGCCTTGAAACCCATTCTGTGAGAGTTGCTCTGCCCCCAGACTGGCCGCGAATATAATTAACTGGAGGGATTAGAAAAGAAGAACATAATGCACAAAAATTCATTTGCTTCTTTCTTTGTTTTGCTTAAATTAAAAAAAAAAAAAAAAAGAGCTACCTCCAAGGTCCTCTAGCATTATTACACATCCTCCTCCTTCTGCTAAAAAGAGGCAAGGACTTTGGATGAATTGTACTGATACTTTTTTAATAAAAATGTTATTAAATGTAAGCGTTAATGTATTAATTAAATAAACCCTCAACTGCTTCCCTTTCTGTTATCTTTTCTAACACATTTTGTATTCACATCCCCAGTGGCTGAGTTTCCAGCGCTCACCCTGTAAAACTCAGTCGAGGAGATCTGCAAGCTGAGCAGACATTTATTTTCTTCTGGGACATCTCAGTGAAACAGGAACAAGCATAAACCTGGCCATGGCAAGAGCAGAACCATGCAGTACAAAATATGCCTTTTAGAGGTCAAAAATGGTCCAGCAAGAAAGAAATCATCATAGTGGATTGGAAAGACATTTCTGGTGCCCGTTCATGCACACCGCCAAGTTTCTCAGCCTTTTTCCAGCACCTTTCCCAACTTGATCTGCCTCTCCAAGAGACTGAGGCTGGAAGTTGAGGGTCAAACCCTGCCAGGAGTGGCAACGTCCCCAAGGACCTGCTCTCTCCTGAGGTCAGGCAGCAGAAATAATCTTGGTTACACACCAGAAAACCTGGGGGAAGCTCTCTGCACCCAGTGAGGCTTCCCAGAGCTGCAGCAGTATCGCTGGCCACCACGTGTGCTCGCTGCCTCGGGTACTGTAGGGCAGTGGGGTTCTGGTCTGGTGTCCTTCTTCTTCCCCCAGTCTAAATTCTGCCATACAAAGGCACCAGCTAATGGGTTTGTAGCAGAAAGTATATATAAGAAAGAAAATATATGGGCTTTGCAAAATCCAGATGTTAATTGCATTTGGGCTGGGTAACACTCAGTTCATTAATGGGTTTTCTCTCATTTTCTACATGCAGTTGGACAGTGGCAGCCTGTGATTATTTTAACTGACCAAAGTGCGTGGAAATCCTTTCATTACAGTGAAGAATCTTGTATAAGCAAGTGAGTTTGGAAACACAGAGACATATGTGTCGTTCCTGCCTTCTCCAAGGAGTGCAGGAGGGAAGGGAGACGGTGAGAAGTCAGGAAGGGATATTGAGGAAGGATTAGTGCTCCTCTGAAACAGCAAACAACATTAAAATGGAAATAGAGAGGGAGGTTGAAAAGTCAGCTGCTAAATGCTCTGCGAATAAATGTTGTTAAATATTTAAATTTCACAATCAAGCACATTTTTGTTTATTAAAAAAGAAAAAAAAAAAAAAAAAAAAAAAAGAGAAAGAAAGAAAGAGAAATGCCCAGAAGGACTCCGTGGTTGAGTCATTAAGCAGGGTAATGACATTTCCACCTGCCCCCTCCCTTATATAAACAATTATAAGTGAATTATGTACGAGGGAGGAATTTCAATAGCTCGGCTGGAGCAGTGCAGGTATGTGATGGGCCAATCTCCCTCCCGCAGCTCCAGCCAGGCACCATTTCATCCCCCTGGGCTCACACCGAGGGCACCCTGCTCAGGGACATTTTAATCACCAGGAAAGGGCTTCCACCACTGTCAGCACTGTGTGGTTGTCGGGAGCTGGTGGAGGAAGCACCTTCCAGTAGGGATTTCTGCTCTTCCAACAGTTGTTCATCCCACCTGAGAATGAAGGTACAAATGGAAATGAAAATGAGTTACGAGCAAGGCTGAAACATCTTGTTGCAATATTTTCAATTAAAACAAAATGCCTGGGGCTGACCCGGAGTTTGTTTTCTCTTCTTATTTTCTTGCCATTTCCCAGTGGAGATTTCAGCAGAGTGGATAGGATCGGATAGGGCAGCATGGTTGGGGATTATTTGTTTTTTCACACAGCTTGATAGTTAATTTGAAATGGTTACTCTGAGGTACTGTGAAAGGCTCCTAATTTTCAGTATTCAGAAGTTTCCAACACCAAGCCACTTTCAGGTCTTTGAAAGCAAATGTTCAGCACTGAAGAATTCAGCAGTTCTCCTCCACCAGCCCAGCTCTCACCCACCACGGCTGTTAGAAAGAGTCGTGCCTTCTCTGAACTCCAGCAAAAGCAATAGCAGCACTGGTATAAGCAAACACTAAAAAGAAATTGCTCATAAACAGTGAATTCCTCAACCCAGACTCCATTCAAATCATCATTTAAATACAAATTTCCAAACCTATCTCCTGCCAAAAAATAAATGCATTTAAACAGTCCTGAGACATATGTACAATAACACCTTATTCACCCACTCTAATGAGCCTGAAAAGGAGATAAACCTCTCAGAAAGCATTCCAAATTTCCCTTCCCTGCTGATATTTACAAAAATCTGAATCAAAGGAGGGAGAAAGAGTGGAAAAGTGGTCTCTGCTTTCAAGCTTTTAACACTTACGGCTAGATCAGATAAAGGGCTTGAGCGGGGGGGTGGACAGCAAGTCTGGACTTTCATCTCTCAGCCCTACCGAAGTGCTGCTGAACCCTGGAAGTGCCTGAGCTCTGAATCACGCTGTTTGACATTAAGGTATTTTAAGCACAAATTTATGGTGGAAAGTTTGGCTCTAGCCTCTCCACTTGTCTCCGTCCACAGTTTTAGGGGCTCAGGTGCTCACCATGCAAGGGAACAGTGCAAAGCCTTAGAAAGCAGATCACTCCCGTGTGCAGCTCAGGACCCTGGCCCTTCCACCCACCCGGGGTCACGGCGTGATGCTCTGCTCTGGTGAACACCAGAACAGCTTCAGCCTGAACAGGGACCCCAGAAAAAAGCGTGGTGGCTGTTCCTCTACCATCCCCTTCCATCTACCTCTTCTGCTGCAGACAGCTGCCTGGGGTGAGCCGGTCTGCAGCAGCTCCAAAGGGAGAGTTTTGCATACCAAGCTCCTGCTGAAATGGGTCCAGGACTTTTGGAAGTCCTGGATTTTGGAACTGGCTTTTGAAAATCCTGCTCCTTGCTCTTCTAGTAACAAAAATCCTCTCAAAGCAGGCTTGTGCCATGAGAGTGGGAGGTTGGCTAGCAGACAGGGTATCGAGGAGCTGCCAGCATTCGGGATGTGCTCAGGTGCCCTTGACCGTCCCTGGGACTGCTGAGATTTCCCAGGGAGCAGCAGAAACCAAGGTCTGGAGACCCCATGCTGCTGGCTCTGAGTCAGCCAGTGAACCCAATTCTCTGTTCCTGCAGTTTCCTCGTGTTCCCTAAGAAAACAATTTGTTGGGAACTCAGTGAGCAAAGCTACAAAGAGCATCCTTATACCCTGGAGGAGGAACAGCTGGCTGGGCTGTGCACACATCTCCCATCCCTCGTGCGGTAGGAAACGCTCCCTTTCTCTCCGACTACACTTCAGGACGGCTCTCTGCGTTAACGTTATTATTTGTGCATGACCCAGAAAATGCAATCTACAGAATATCTGGCTGCATTTAATAAAATTTTCAAAGCTACACTAGTACACCATTAACATTATTTTGTTCTGAGTGACAGATTAGTAGTACAGAGGGAACACTTGGTTCCTCTGCTCAGCGCAGAATAAAGCCAGGGTGTTTTGCAGGGATCTGGTGGTGCATGAATGAATTTGTTCCAACTTCTTGAGCATGTCTCCCATGGGCAATATTTTATTTTCCACATGGAAGCAATCTCTCTGTTTGGAGATGAGCAGGCCACCAATGTAACAGAGCTATCCTGCTTCTGATGAGAGAAAACTGCCTGGAGGGGCTACACGCTATCAATAAAGTAATCAATACAGGAGTGACTCTGTACCGGGGATGGCCAAGGACTGTGGCGCAGAAGATGCTACACACACACTGGGATAGATGTGCAACCTCAGTGCTAACATCTGAGGTCAGAGGAATGCTTCAGGGGGAGTTTGTCACTGAAGAACACATCCAGATATATTCTTGTTCAATTGAAATGTTTCCCTTTTTTTATGGTCAGAATTCACATCCAATTGATCATGGCATTTCAGCAGCACGGTGAATAGCTAACTGTTTTGGTCCTTAGTTCCAGCACTTATACTTGCCCTTGCACGTCCCCTCATGGGGCAGACACAGCTCTTCCCCTTCCATCTTGCCCTTGACCATAGGACTGCATGGCCACAGCCCAGGGACACCCCACAGCCAGTGCCCTCAGCTGGTGGGTGCCCCCTTTACAGCTGCCTCAGGAGCAATGGAAGGGCTGTAACCCACTCATGTCCTATAACCAGACTGCCAGGCTACAAAGCACTTAAAAACCTATTGCTGTCACAGGATGGAGTCATTCATGTAGGTTGAGCAGGAGAGGTGAGTGCCAAGGTCACTATTGCAACCTTTCTTCATGCACTGTGGGACATGAAGCATTTACTGTCCATTGGCACAGCCTCACGTGATATTGAACTCTTCTAAATCTGCTCATTTTCTCAGACCAGGCTGAATCTGGCCCTGTGCATCTCGAGGAAAGAAGCCGTCCTATCTGCTGTAGATGGTGGGCTCCGAGCCAGGGTAGTGCCTGTGATTTCAGCACTCATCAGCGCTGTAACAATGCCTCCTTTGTTAGTGTTTTCTTCGGGAAAAGCTGCTAAAAGAACTCTAATATTGCATGCCATAGGGGAAAGTTTAGAAACACAGCATAATTAGGAGTAGAAAAAGCTTTCTGGCTTTCCTTACATTAGGGATTTGCCACAGTTAGTTTCTCCTGAACCACAGAAATTTACTTCCTGGAACCGAGTGAATGGTTGAAACAATTTTCCACAATGAGGCACACACTTGACACCCCAGGGCTCATAAACAACAATTGTTTAAATACGATAAACCTATTTCCAGGGTCTCCCAACTCCTCCCTCCAGCTGGCAGAGCCCTGATTTTCCATTTTGTGATTCACATCTTCAGAAAGCTCCTTGGCATGCCTTATGTGTTAAAGACCCTTCAATGAGTAGTGCTGGAGGCTGTGGCTGGGCCAAACGAGGAAGAGGAGATGCTCACCTGGTTTGGGTTTGTCAGCATACCGCAAACATCTCCATGGCATGTTTCTATCTCAGTGCCTTTGAAAACTGAGTGCCTTTACAAACAGCTCCTGCTTACCTCACTCTGAGTGTATCTTCTTGGCTTGCAGACTTCAAAACTGCAAGAAGTTTAAATTTTTAAGCATTTGCAACCAGTTTTCCTCCCATCTGCCAGCTAACTTGAAGCCAGATGTAACCGGCTCAAAGAGATTGAAGTGTATTTTTCTGTTCAATATTTGAGAAATGGTTTTGTTCAGGTCACTGATGGCTCTTTGAGCAGAGTAAATATTTGATGGTGGCTACTGCTGCGAAAACACATGCTGGGTTTTAGCTGTGAAAATAATTTTATTAAAAGCATGCGGACTATTAGTGTATTAACTGCTTTCTGGAGGTGTGTTTCGGTAATGGTCAAAAAGGCTGATGGCAGAAGTGGGAAAACAGAAGTCTCCAGAGACTCAGGCTGCCTGGCCATAACTACGAATATCTCATTTCAAATGCCAAGGACCAGCTCCAGTTGCCTGCACACCACATTTCAGTTAGCTGGCTCCAGCAGCTCCTGCTCAGCATCCCCTGCAGATGCTGTCCCTGCAGAGGGACCAGGCAGGGCACAGCTCCAGCAGGCGCCGTGTGGTGGGCATCACAGCAGCAGGTTTCCATCATCAGGCTCTCTTCTTGACAGCGGTGCCCTGAACTCCCAAACTCTTCGAGGATGTTTTTCTGGAGCTGTGCTGGCAGGACTGGGGGCAGCAGATGATTCAGCATTCCCGAGCGGAGTTCATGCACCTCTAATGCCTTTCCCAGCCTCTCGTGCAATCCCATCTGTCTCGCCGTGGCTGTGCCAAGACCCTCCCTCAGAGCTGGCTGTGACCACCCGTGTCTGCAAGCGGCCGAGCTGCAGGGCTGCTGCTCCCCTCCTTCCCTCCCCGTGGTGGCCTGGGAAAGCCCCTCCAGCTGTTGCTCGAGGGCTGATGAGAGGTTGGAAGTAGTGTTCTTCCCTTAAACGTGGAACTGCCCTCACCTCTTCATACATTAGGCAGGCTGCTCTCATCTTTTGATTTTTAAAGTTGTTCTTGGATTCTGTCTCCTCGTGATGCTCCCTAGTCTGGGAACGCTCTCCTGTAAGTAAAAGAGTGTTAGGCTGATTATCTTGGACATCCTTTAGTTCTCGATTACCGTAACACCATCTAGAAAATGGTGAGCCATCACTCTTCTCTCCATGCTGAACCATCTTACTGTTTCATGAGTCTTTCTCCTTTACAACTTCAGAACCAATCTACTGCAGCTAGAGCTTAATGCTGCATTAAATGAGGTTTAAAGGTGGAGAAAATGGTAAATGAAGTCTAATCCCTTCCTAGCATATATAAATATTTTTAAGTAGCTGAGTATTTGCAGCAAATTGCTTCCCTGGAGACTTTCTCCTGGACCACAACCACATATGCATTTCAAAGGCTTCTAATCTCAACCGAGCACCAGAAGAAGAGGCTAACAGCAAGCTGGGGAGTAGAATGATGCTGAAATTTAACCCGCTGCTCCAGAGCCCAAGCCTGAATGAGCCTCCCTAGCTGTTGGTCCAGATGTGTATTGCAAAGAGGTTGGTAACCAGAGAACTCTGTTATCTCGGTGTGGAGATGCCCAGTGTTGCTCACTACAGCATGCAGTGACACTAGCATCTGCCCGTTGCTTCAGCTAGCTGGAGTGGATGAAGTGTAACCACTGGACTTCTCTGACTGACCTGGTGTGATGGGTTGCATAAGACTGAGATGGGAAAAATTGCTTCCAAAAGCTTGGTACCTTTGTACTGTGTTCTGCTGCATCCCTACTGGTTGCAACAGCCTCTTGCTTGTAGTATTTGTCTTTTCACGTGAAATGGGAATCCTTCTGTTTAGCCCAGAACTAGGCTTGATCTTCAGCAGAGAGAACTTTGTTAACCCTGCTTGAATCCCCTCTGGAGCTATTCTGCTGCAGAAATCAGAAGAAATGTTTTGCAGCTGTTAAAGGATCGGTTATATATGTGGCCAGGCAGCATGCTCAGGCTGCTGGAGAAGAGCAAGGTGCTGCTTAAGGCAGAAGGAGAAGAGTCCCTGTGACTGGGAAAGGAGCAGTTGTGGGCAGAACAGCATGGGGATGGGCCCTGATGGTGAGTAACGGTGCAGCAGGAGAGTGAATGATGCTTTCAGAGATTGGTGTGCTCTCAACTGAGGTTGAACCTGAACAATTGTTCTTGGGAAGGCTTTTTCTGAGAAGTGACAGCAGTTTGAGTCATTCATAGCCCTATTGAGGAATGCAGATCCAGTACATCTAACACTGAGCTGTGAAAAGCTTACTTGAACTGACTATTCTTTTCTGTTGGGACTCTCTCTGACTCTCACTGTCTAGATAAGTGAGAGGGGTTTCCATGCCCTTTCCTTTTGCTGTGCAAGAGGTGTGCAGGGGTCTGTGCTGGGAGGCTGAGACCCTCCTGGTGCAGAAGCATCTGGGTGCTGGTTTGCTTTCCAGAGGCAAAGCAGCATTGTAAGGGTGTGTGGGGTGCTGGGGGCTCTTCATGCTCACCATGCTGAATGCTCCCTACAAATGACTTTGAAAAATGCATTTTGAAAAAACTCTCTGTAAGCTACTGAGAGCTGCATAATGAAAATCTTTGTGTGTGCTGAAGTAACTGTTAGCTTGGGTGTTATTTTTGCCCGCAACTTTAGGGATTAACTCTCAGATTGTGTAAATGAGTGCTGCCTCCATGGGAGCCATGTGCTTTCTTTAATTGACGAGCTGTGTGCAAGGAACCTTGCCTTTGTGTCGCTGAGAAGGAAAGCAACAGCTCTAGACCAGTATGAAGACACTTTTCAGACCAGTATGAGCACACTTCTGCCCATCCTGGTGGGATGTCCTCATCTGCCCCGCCTGCTCTGGAGGATGCCTGGGTACCACAGCCCTCAGCTGGCTCTGTTCCTGGGGACCTCTTCCATCAGCCTTAGGGGGAAAGCCACAGCTGGAAGCACTGGCTTCATCTCTGGCTGCTTTCTCAGGCCAACCACTGACATTAAGAAGCATGCGATGATGCCCGAGGTGAATGACCCTGTTATCATGTCTCGTAGCCATCGTGGCTGGTAAAGGCTGGCTTTGTAGAGAGGAGGGGCATGGGTATCAGCTGGTCCTACTGGTAGCCTTAGTAGTAATTAATCTGTTAGACTGATACATGGGTTTTTATTCTTTCCATTTTAGAGTCTCTCAGACTACAAAGGAATCTGGAAGGATTTGATAGCTGAGTCTTTTCTTGTCGCAAGAACAAAGGGTAAGTAGCTATCTCTTTCAGCAGCCTAGAGAGGCTTCTAGCCAAGACTGAGAGATTAAGAGAAGCTACCTGGCAGGCAAGTTGGCTTTTAAAGGGAAAAACAGGCTTTTAAGCTATTGAGACAAGGGAGAGCTGAACCGAACACACAGAAAGCAGAGAGCGCAGCAGAGGTGTTTAATATGCTTTCCTGGTTGCAAGGGTAATGGAGTAGGAAAGAATTAGCAAAACCCCTTTGTTTTGCTTTTTGGACCCTTGTAGCATAACAAGTAAACGTTATGTAGTACAGGCATGTTCTAATTGCTCTTGATTGCTTCTGACTTGCTTGCTGTCTCAGCTATTTCGGTTGCAGTGAGGATTTTACCTCTCTAAGTGACCTCAGAGGCTCCTCTGGCTCCACCTTTATTAGCACATAAATATTTTAGGCAGAAGTGAGCACAAAGCCCAGGTACCTCCAGTTCCAGAAATGGATATAAGCCCAGAAGTGCCTGAGTAACTTTTCCATAAGCCCCATTTACTCTGTGCTGCAAAGTCACCCGGATGCTCTCGGGAGCACTCAGGTCAGCGGTGTCTGCGTCCAAGGTCGGAGGGAGGCAGCGAGGCTCCCTGGGGAAATCTGGCTCCAAAGGGAGACCTGCAGGTTGTTCAGCACTCTTGTAGCACAATGCTCTGCTCTTCAGTGGGGCCTGAGCTCCACATCTGCTGTGACTTTATTCCTGCCTGGGTTGGAGACTCCTGTTTCAGATCGGTGGCTGCTCTGGGAGCTCCCTGGCTTTGCAGCACTGTCCGTCTGCAGCCTCTCGAGAGCTGCCGTCCGGCTTGGCTGGCCAAGCACGAAAGCTGGCCTTGCTCAGGAAATCCTCCTAACCTCTCACTGTGCTCGCTTGGCTTCACCTGATCCTGAACAACCATGATTAGTTGCTGTAAGGGGTTAAAGCACCATCCCTCCAGCTCATTTCCCTCTTGTAGGGGAGCACGAGGAAACCGCAGCAGTTCGAATCCAGCCAACTGTGACCTTCTGCTGCTCAGTCACCTTCCAGGATGCTTTTCTGCCTTCCTTCACTGTCCTGGCCATGCTGCCACTGGGGCACAGACTGGGGAAATGCTGCTGTGCCTCCCCTAGCTGCCATCTCATGCTTCTGGGCTATTTCCAGTGTGGCTGGAAGAAAGGGCACAGCAGAGAGGTGCCCATGTTACAAGGATCATGCTGTGGCTGGGCCAGTGCTCAAGGATTTTGTGCAGAGATGAGCTGATCTAGCCAGGGATGGAGTGGGATCTTCCCCAGCCTTAATCCATGGTTTGAGCAGATCTAAGAGGCTGTGCAGTGCTTGCAACCTGCCTCCAAGGAGCACAGCCTGACCACAGTAGCGTTGAAAGCGGTGTCTTGAGCAGGAATGCAGGTGTCCCTAAACTGGCATGAGCATAAGCGTGGTGCTGCACGCAGCTTAGGTTCTGGCCTGAGGTTACTCAGCTTCATAGTGAGGGGGAAATGTATCTCATCTCTGTCCTACGCTGCCCCTCGCACTTTGCTGCTATTAATGCAAATGGCACTGTGCCTGCTGCAGACCCTCCTTTGGCTTTTCTAGGACAGCCTTGATTTGTGACAAAACACTTATTTGCTGCCCATTGGTGCTTCAGAAAACAAGCTGTGCCAAGACTGTGGGCACCAATAACCTTCAATCAGGAGGTAATTGCTTGTTGCAGCTCTCAAGAACATAGGTTTGAACTCTTATTTAAAGCATTGACGACTGAGGAAAGCAGGCTCCTCTTGTCCTGCACCTTCAGGACAGGAGAGGGCAAGGTCTGCAGCCTGAGCTCCTCAGCAGTGAGCTAAATCCACGTTCAGTGCCACAAACTGCCAGGTAAGATCTGGAAGGAGGTGTTACATCAATTAAAAGCTGGCTGCCAGGGGTTTGTGGGTGCTCCCTGGTCAGCTGCTGCAGTGCCACAACTCCAAAACGACTGCTTTCCCCTGCCTCATTCAAAGAGGAGGGATTAAATCCAGAGAGCAAACTGGTGTTTGCAAATGGTGAAATGGAGCCTGTAGGCTGCTCGCTAGTGGATGTTTAGGAAATGAAGACATTGGCTCCTGTTATTACGTGGGAATCTTCTGGGGTTTGTGCAAATAGGTCTCCCTCGGCAGCGAGCGCTGCACAGCCTCCTTGCTCTCATGGCCATCTAATTAGACTGCTCCACAAATCGTGTTTTCTTCAGAGTCATTTACATTATGTCCAACACGGCTAGTTAGTTTGGGGAACACTTATTAGGATTTAAAACAATGAGCTACTAATTATCTCTTGCTCCAGGGCTGAGTGGGGTAATGCAACCTTTTGTCTCTCCTCCTAAATGAGGCAGCTGAGGAGCTGTGCAGGGAGCTGGGCTGCAAAGCTGCCTGGCTCTCTCCTGGGACATCTGTATTTATGCCTTGCTGCTCTCCCTCCCATGCTAAGCTAGTGGTGGCTTTGATGCTTCTTCCACTGCCTCTTGCAGAAATCATTCGGCAAGAGGAGTTGTCCAGTTGTTCTGTCTGTGAGCAGGAGTGATTGCAGCAGCCACCCTGACCCAGGAGTGGGGCTGGCCTTGTTATGTGTCCTCTCTGCACAGCTGGCTGGGGGCAGTCCTCTTGTATGGTGTTCCAGAGACTGCCCACTGCTTCTTGGCTTACTCTAACATGTTGTACATAGTGCTTCTCTGAGAGACAAACCCACCTGGTCACGGATGTTTTCTTCCTCCTGTGAAATGAACGATGGCAGCATGAGGAGCTCCTCTATAGTAGGGTCAGAGCCATCTGTCCTCTGGGCAACAAAAGACTTTTTTTTTTGGAATGTCGCCTGGGCTCTGTGGGCCCTCCATGTTCCTCTCAGTGCTTAATTCTCCTACAAAAGCTGCCCTTTGAGAGTCTTCAACCTTGCATGCAACATCAGTGCTCAGGTTTTAATGAGGCAAAGGCTGAATTGTTTGGGCCTGCTCCTTGTGTAGCTGTTTGGTGTTGCTTAAGGTGCCTTATTGTAGGGCCCTTGGTTGTTCTGGCTTGTAGGCCATTATCTAGGGGCAACAGAGAAATAAGTCCACATCTCTGACATGAAGTCTGCCTGGAGTCAAGCCCCGCAGAGCTTCCTGAGACCTCAGCAGCATTGCCTGTGACCTTCAGCTAATGTGTCTGGTGGTGGGCAGCGGCCTGTGAATGCTGTGGCCTAAAAAAACAGGGGTTTTGCAGTAAAATGACAAACAGTGAATGGTTTTGTAATCCTGCTTCTCTGACTGGGATCTTCACAGTTTGTTATGAAATAAAAACTCTGAAATAGTGAATATTCTTAAACATGAGGATGGATGGAGGCTCCAGTGGCTGAAGTAGGGGTCAGTGGAGAGGCGCACCTTGCTCATGAAAAGATCAAAGTTCAGAGGCCAGCAAGTGTGTCCTGAGCATCTTCCTGCCTGCTGTTTTAGTGACCTTTCCTGGTGTTTTGTTTTATTTTCTTTACTGTAAACTTTCAGAGCAATTTTCAAAGCCACGATGAGCTGGTAGCAAACCGTGGCAACAGCGCTGAAGGTGCATCACGCCCTATGTGCCTGCGCATGTGAACTGCCTTGATAATTGGGCTTGTTCCAATGTTTGGATCGGTTTAATATTAAACTTATTCAAATAGTGAGGTCTCTTCCAATGAAACAGATTTACATGTGTCATTTTGCTCTGCCAGTCCAGAATCTCCTCGGCATGTTCTTGCTGTATTTGTGCTCCCCCTGTCCCACTGCCTGTCCTACTGTAAGCAGCAGCCCTAAATCAACTAAATCCACTCTTCTATCTGGGCATGGCCATAACTGCTGCTGTCACACATGAGAGCATCAAGTGGTGACCCCATACAGTGTGGTACAAACACCCTGGAGCAGACTCTTGCCCCTTAATGGCTTTAGGAGGAATTGGATGCTTCTCTTGCAGTGTGCACGGAAGGCCCCAAATTCACCATAGGGACCACCTCGTCCATGAGATGCTCCAAATGGAGTCAAGAATGGAGCATTACTCATCCTTAGCCCTATGAAATTGGAGCAGTTGGGAAATTTCAGCCAGATTGATGTCTTTATTTATGCTGAGTGGTACTTTATACCAGCCTGCTGAAGCAAATCACCATGATTAAATGTCAGAAGCCGGTTTCTTGTAACCTTTGGTAAGAAAACCTTCCTGTCTGGAGGAGTATTTTAAGGATGAAATACTCTCCAGTGCAGCCTGTAAGTTTAAACCCTCTTGAAATAAAATGCCCTCAGAACAGGGTTTAAATACAAGTTAGATGACACGCAGACAAGTACATGTCTCCTGTCTGGGAAGAACTTTGTCTCAGATGTGTAACTAAGCTGCTTTCATTCTGAAAATCCTTCCTCTGCTCCCAAATGGCATGGCTAGAAATTTCTCAGATGATGGTTTTCCAAAGAAAGCAACCTGTGGTCCTTTCTTGGTTGTCCTTGGGTGCTAATAGAACCAGGGACCTGGGCTTCATCTCGCCGTGGCTCTGCGGCCAGCTGCTCACAGCCTGACCAGCACTGCAGCGGCTGCTGCAAACACAAGGTGTTCCCCTAAGACTGTGGTGGAGTAATTACAGGGATAAAACCCTTTATGTGATGCTTTGTGGATGCAGATCTGCATCTGGGGGAATGTTCATGATGCTCAGGTCGCCTTTTGGGACCTGTGCCCACAATGCACTGAGGTTTATTGGGAGCGATGAGATCACACTGCCATTAGGAGCTGTTGGGAAGTGTGATCAATGAAAAGTGTCCCTGCTTGTCAACCCCAGCCCCTGCTGAGCCACCTGAGGAAAGGCTGATCGGTGAGGTATTGCTTTGGTTTGTCACCTTTTTTCTGTCTTGTTTTTAACGTTAGACATTAGGGCTGTTAGGCTTTATCACATCCAACTCTGTGAGTCGGTGTCTTCACTCACTGCTTCCTTAACACCTTACAAATGTTCTCTAGTCAACCAAAATCTCTTTTGCAATTTAACCTTCTATGATTGACCACTAATTGGTTACAATTTCTTGGTAACTAGAAGTCTACTAGTTAGAATAGATTTACCATCTCTCACCCTTTGTGTAGCCTTTCAGGAATCGAAAGCTGTATCCTCAAGGGCCACAAATATCCTCACCTCCATTAGCTCCAAGTAGGAAAAACAAACAGCCCAGTTCCTTACCTGTTCTCTGGATCTAAGTAATAAAAACACTCAATGACTGTCTTTACTTTGCAGGTCACACTTAAAATAGCTCCCCTAGCCTTTCTAGAAGATTAATACTTAGCGGAGAGGCACAAAAGCATTGCCACTTTCTAACAAATGTCTAAGACGTGACAGAAGTTGTCTAACAGGGACATCTTATTTACAGGATTAATGACGCTTCTGAGCCAGTTGTCTTATCTGGAAAGAGCTGCCTTAACAAAGGATACAGTGGGTGGTTTAAAAAGCCCCCTCAAAGCTGCCACGGTTGAGTTGCAGGCAACATGTGCTTTTAGATAGGTGAAAAGTAGGAAACAGGCTATCAGTGATAGTGATCAATGTTTAAAGACCATTGCTTGAGAGCAAGTATAGATCGGCTGGTGCCAGGCTGTTTCCAGGTGCAAGGATTAAATAGGGAAGAAAAGACAGTCGAGAAGCAGCAATAGTGTCATGGGAAGCATCTCCAGCGAGGGACGTGTTGCCTGTCAGTGTGTCTTCATGCACGTGCATGTGCAAATCCACCTCTCTCTTTTCCTAGGCAATAATGCCGCATTGATGGGTCCCTGGGCACCGTGGTGTTCCCCTGGTGTATCCGGCCTGCTGATCTTGCCTGCTCCCAGGTGGAGATCCAAGGGCCCATCCTGCTTGGTCTGTCCAGGTTTAACTCATTCAGCCTCCCTGAGTCTGCAGGATTAATCAGGGAATTTAACCAGAAGCAAAACAAGCCAGGAAGGCAATTAAGCTATTGATTCAAGATGCTGTTGGGAAGAAGCCTGCAGTCAGGCTATGCTAATAAAGCTACATGGATTGATCAATTGCTGTCAGTAATTTGGGTTTAGGCAGGAGCTTGTTTTCTGTCATTCAAGTCAAACTTGGTTTTGGAACATTTCCTTGTGAGAATTTGTGCAGCGATATCATCAGGATTGTGCCTGTCAAGGGGTGTTTGTTCAAGTTGTTGCTAAAATATTGGGCTCCCAGCACAAATCCAGCACTGTTCAATCATTAACTGATTCCAGCTCTTGTCTGATCACCATCTTCCCAGTCCCAAGCAGCTCTGCTTGGCTAGTATGGTCAACTGGCTTTTGGAAGGAGGGTTTGTCACAGGTAATCACTGAAGAACAGGCACTGTCACTGAAGGTCCTGCTGTAGATTCTGGGTGACGTTGCTGCAGAAAGAGGCAAAGAGAAGAGCACAGGCTTTGGCTGAGAAGAAACAGTAGGTGCGAATTGTGTTGAGATCCTGGGAATCCCTCAGTTACAACTGATCCTAGATCCCCCTGCTTATCTACTCCCTTCTTTGGGCTGAAGGATAGGAAGAAAGCAGTTTGGGTGTGCAGTCCCTGGGCCAAGTTGACAATCTCTTGAATTAATAATAATCATTCCTGATTAAGGCCAGGATGGCCTGATTCCCATCAGAGGAGCTTGAAGGATGCGGGGTTTCTCTAGCATTTAATGCAAAAAGACATTGTCAGTTGTATCATTCATCCATCTTGTTGATCAGGGTATAAAAAATGAGGTTTGAGAGGATTCAATAACTTTAAAGTGTCATCACCCTCCCCTTGCAGAGGGCTGCAGCATGTCCTGGCAGCTGAAACCCTCCTGGGGCAGGGCTTCTCCCCATCCAAGCTGGTGCTTTTATTTGCATTAAAACACATCATAAAAACATGCTGATTTTTACAGAAATACAACTTTTTGACAGCTAAGCTCTCCATTTGGACATTCATAAAGTCTTCTCAGGTATATTCTGTTAGCTGAAGAGCTTGTATGCCTGTTACTGAATTGAGACTTTGATGGGAAGCCTTAGTGTAGGTCTTTGTTCCAAGTGGGGCTAAAGGGGATTTCTTTTAACAGTAACCTAGGTTTCCTCCGGAATGGAAACTCTTGTGTTCACCCAGCACCAATGAATAAGTTGTTGGAAGTTCAATACAGCAGGGTCACATTTTTTTTTAGTGTTCACATGGGTGTAATACATAGTATTGTAAAGTAAATCCCTTGACTGCTCCAACTAATGTGCTCCAATTTCGTTGGCGTTTGGCCTACTATTTCAGAAAGGAAAATGTCACTGCTGACCTAAATAAGATTTACTTCTAAGAGGCTCTGGGGTAAGAAGCTGCCTCCATCGAAATCTAGAGGCAGTGCTTGCATGGATTAGAGTGGAGCCAGCTCCGTGTTTTCGGTGCAACTGTGTGCCAATTAAAGGTAATAGGCTTCCAGGACAGTGTAGTCAGTAATGAAGGGTAAGCCTCCAAGTTTCAGAAGGTCTGTTCTTAATGAGCCCTTGAAACATGGATGCATCAGGGAACATCTTGTGTCTGGGCTGGGACTGTGATGGGAACAGGTTTTCTAGCTTTTCCCATCCGAGCCAGAAAGAACCTGGGAGCAGATGCTGCCTTTCAGCTTTTGCAGCTGAAAGCAGAACCCCAAAATCTGGAAGGTGGAGTAAAAGATGTGGGGTTGATCAGAAAATTAAATATGGGGAAAAACGAGGGTGATATTTTCTAATCCTTCTGAGCAAGCATGAGGAAAAACATTTACTCATTTATCTTTATATAATATAAATGTATTTTTCTGGAAGGTCTGTTTCAGGCAACTTAATTTCATGCATTTGCTACGAGGCTTTGTTTCACAAGCTTGTTGGTGCTTTTAATTAAAGAAGTTCGAAGCAAGACACTGGGTGGAGAGAAAATATCCCCCTCTGCCTGAAAACCAACTCTTCAGGTCTGGTCACAATGTCGGGTGGCAAAAGAACTGTGAAAACAAAGGCTTTCGGTAACTTTAAAAAATAAAAAACAGGCATAGGTGAAACAAAGAAATGGGGAGTAAAAGCAATAATAGGTAAAGGTGGAGCAGACCTGAACTTAGCAGAAATGCTTGAGACTTCCATCTTGTATCTGTGCAACCCATCTTTTGTCTTAAAGCTGGTGGAACCAGAGCCTCTCCTGCAGCTCGAGGGCATGAGATCCCAAACTCCCAGAGAGCTGCTTCACGGAGTGACAGGGGCATGAAGCATGGAAATGAAGTAAAAATGAGGCTGGTTTGGGAGAGAAAGTGTGACGGCTCCTCTCCAGATGTGACAGAAAGGGGCCAGGAACACATAGCTGTATTTATCTCAACCCTTTCATTGGCTGGAACAAGTAGTATTTCAACTAAATGTGCTGCGTTTCCTTTTTTTTTTTTTAACCTGCCCTATGAATAATGCTTTGACCATTTAAAAAGCTGACATACTAATAAAAGATTATTAAATCCTGCCATTTCCTCTATAGAGCAGGAATAAGTCAAGGCAGACATGACTGTGGAGAGGGAAAGAAGGCTCCAGATGTGATGGTTTATTAAGCTTTTCACCCTCAGTATACTTAATATGTATGAGGCTTCTGTCACTGCCCTACTAACGCTGCTTTAGACCCCAGTGACAATAGAAAGGAGCCTGAAAGCAGAGAAAAAAGCATCCCTGGCAATGTCGCCTGTATGGGACGTTTCTTGGGCCAAGGTGATGCAAGGAAAAGGGCTGGGAAGCAGCCAGGGCAGCTCCAAGCCCCCAGCAAACAGCACAAGGTTTCTTTTGGTTTTTCCAGGCAGTCCCTTGTCTTACTGCAGGGGGGCTGGTGCTGCACCTCCTCCTTCCTGTGCCCTTGTTACCTGAGACAAAATGAAGTTTTGGCTGGAACACGTGAGCTTGCACCGCACAGTGCGTACCAGAAGGGGGGCAGCCTTGCAGGTCTCTCACCCTATTTCTTAGGGTCACGAACCAATTTTGTCTCATTTGACCCCCTCTTGCTCCCACTGTTATCCCACACTTATCTGTGGAACAGATTTTTTTTTGTTGCTGCCAGCACAACGCTTTGCAGATATTTCCTACTGGCCCTGACAAAACGATAATGCTGGCCAACAGAGGAGGCAGACAAATTTGCTGGCTAACAAAGATAAATTTAAATCAAATTATGCTCTTCCATCCTGCCACAACAACAAAAATTCTGCCGTGAACTCAGCCTTGCAGATTATCTGGAACAAACACAAAGTGGCCAGGGGCTGGTAACCCCACTAAGAAGGTTTTATGACCCCATTTCAGGTTGAAAACCCTGGTTTGAGAAATGCTGAGCTCTCTGGAAGAAAAGAGGAGGAAAAAAAAAAAACTTGCTTATAGTGGACTGAAGTGAAGCTTTGCTTAGGAAGATGAAGGCCCAGAGCTTTCTCTAAGGTTACATAAATGCAAAGTTTGGATGAGAGAAGGCAACAGCCTCCATGGCTTGCTGCGTATTGTGAGGAAGAGTGAGATTTGACTTCTGCTGGCTGTGATGAGTTTCCAGAGGTCCTGATGATTCAGATGGGCTCTGGCTTCTTCCTGCTCACAAAGCACTTCAGAGGAGGAGGTTGCTGCAGTATTTACGTATTGCCATGGTACCAGCTCTGTACTGTCCTGCAGGGTGGCCATGGGTCCTGCTCTCGCATCCCGTGGAAAGCTGCCTGAGCACCCTGGAAGGTGGCTGCAGAGAGCTGGAAGGAGGGAGCCCCTTCAGTCCCAGGGTCTCTGGAAGTTTGTTATGATTTTAAGAGAAAAAATAGGGGTAGAAAGTGCTGGAAAATAGGTTTGCTTTTGAAACACCTCCAACTTCTGTGGTGTGAGAAGAACCTGAAGGCCAAGCGCAGGGAGTTAAACACTGCTTGTGGCCCAGAGCACGGGGGATGATTCCTTCTGGCCAGGTCCCTGCTGCCCCAAAATGGATTGTGGCAGCCTCTCGTGGGGTTTCATCCTCACTTGGGCTGTGATGGCTGAGTGCTGAGTTCTTCCATAGAAAGCCTGAGGCATCAGCTGGAGGATGCGCTTAGAGGTGGAGGAGCTCCTTGTGCTCTTATCTCCTGGGCTCCTCTCCACCACTTCTCTTCATCTTTCAGCCTCCAGATCCAGTTGGTGCAGTTCAAGAGCCCACAGGAAGAGGGAGAGGCCTCTGGGGTGGCCGGCACTCCTCCCTACCTCCAGACCAACTCTTCTCTGTGTTTCCAGTCAGCTGAAGCTTTTTTAATAGATGTGGCTGAATTATTCATGGGGTATAAATTAGCTGATGGGCACTGTCTTTTTGTGACTGTTTATCATGCCCTTTTTTTTTTTTTTTTTCCTCCATGTGGGACGTTCACTGCTTAGAAATTTTTGGCCAAATCCATCAGTTTCCAGCAACTTGCTCAGACCATTTGTCTAAGGTAGGGGTTGGCCTTGGTGGTCTGTGCGGGAAGTTTTCTCTCTCCCATGGGGTGTTTTGTGCTCTCGGTGAGATAATGGCATGCAGCAAGTGCTCTTTCTGCAGGGTTAAAGCAGAAATAGGTACTGGGGATTGAAAGACTTTCTACCTTATCCTTGTGAGAATGAAACAGTGGTGCAAATGGCCAGGGCAGAGTCCTGAGGAGAGGCACCTTAATGGCATATGCACCAGTGCAGGAGCTTGTGTGTGCTCTTGGGCCTCTAATGCCTGATGCATGTGCAGAATGAAACTTGTTAATTCCATAGCTCTCAATTTGTCAACTTTAAACATCTTGTTGAGAAGACTTGAAAGATTCACATGCACATCTTGCTCTTTTTTTTTTCTTCAATAATATTCAAAATTGTTTTGAAAACTTAATTCCCGGTCAATGCTCTCACTGCTCCCCTCCGACCCTTCAAATTCTCTCCCCCTCACCCTCCCCACCTGGCTGCTGAGGCATCCCCCACAAAATCTCCCTTTGGGCTGTGTGCAGATACAACCTCTAACACTTGCTGTAAGTGTGCTTTCATTCTGGGGTTCTGCCAAGTGATTTCCCAAATTCCCTGTCCATGGGAACTATTGGGCACCTGCTGTTCTTGGTGGGGGCACAAAGCATTTTGCAGGGCTCTGTCCCCAGCGTGCCAGCAGTCAGCAGAGGTGCTTCTAGCCCTGTCTGCTCCTCTCCTCCCTCTGCCATGAAGCTCTTGGGTTAATTTTTCCATCTCCTTTTGATTTTATTTTTTTATTCCACCAAATTAGCTTGTTGTTGCACTGCCCGTACTTGTTAAAGGTCACAAAATAAATACTGTGCCACTGTCTTGTGTATCAAAGCTGCTTCCTACATTTGCTTTTCATGTGTTTTCAGACCATTAAAACTGTCTTCTTGCTCTTTGCTTTTTGTGATCAAAGCATCATTTATGCAGTGATCGCATGCTTTATCTCCCCCAGCAACTCTTGCTGCCTCCTGTGATGCTGCTCTTGGAGAACGCTTCCTTTTCTCCAAATGCTTTTCCCCTCCTCTGGTGGACCAGCTTGGGAGGGGAATGGTTCCGTGTTTTATAAGAGGGGGGGGAAATAGTAAAATAGACTTTATTTGTTCTGTAATGGGACTCCTGGTACCAGCATAAGCAGTTACCGGCTGTTTGTCAGTAAGCCTAGCAAACAGAAAATTGTCTTATAAACTGTTCTGAAAGGCTGAAAGGTCATAAAAAGGATTTAGCACTATCACAGGAGACAACTTTGTTTAAACAGTGTCATTAGTCTCTTCATAGGTCTTTTTATAGTGCTTTCTGCCGTGTTCGTTACTCTTGTCTCTTGGTTTGTTATTTTTTTTTTTCCCCTGTATTCGGTACTGAAGTCATGTCATCTCCCGAAAGCCACCGGGAGCAGAGATGGGCAGGGCGAGCAAGCCCAGGCTGGGGCTCTGCTGTGCGGCTGCTGGAAGTGGGGTCTCCAAGGAAAAAGGGTAAGGAAACCCAGGCTTATAAGGAACAAAAGGTGATGTACCTGGGGTGAGGATGCTCTGAGCCTTTTTGGATTATGTGTTTCAGAGTCAAAAATCCTCTGAGCTGTGTGGGAGGGAGCGATATGGGAGAGACCCCCCTGGTGCTCAGGGCTCATGTCAAGTTGTACAACCAGAAACCTTCAGAAGTCTTGGTTTTTGAAAACTTTCTCTGTTTTCAACAGCAAGAATGGTCCTATGAGGGGCAGGAAGCACAGGGTGGCTAAAGAGTACTCAGGTGTATGAAAGTAACTCAAGTCTGAAGCAGACCTTGGTGTAGGAAATCGGGGAGTCTCTGCAAAGAGATCCTGAAGGGGCTGGAGTTGGCCAAAAAAAAAAAAAAAAAAAGACAAATCTCTGTTGGCAAAATCTTTTCACAGATGTGTCATTCAGGAGTGGTTCACATAACTGAAGAATGGCAAACAGAGTACTCCGTATGAAAGGAGGAGGAAAAGCAATCCAGGCAGCGACTGGCCTTTCACAGTCTGCAAAGCTTTAGACAAATTGTGAAGGAAAGAATAATGGGATGAAAATAGGACTGAGTCCAATCCAGACTTACAAAGGCACATTGAACCTGCTTGTCTTGATATTTTTTTTGTTGGTAGGGGAACTGGTTTCCTCCACAAAAGAAAAATGCATTTCTTCTTTGGCTGGCTTTTGGTTAAGTAACATTTGGGGGATATTTCAGTGGATGAAGAGAAATGAATCATCTGTGCTAAAAGACAATGCTGAGGCACGAAGAAGTAAGTATTAATAGGTGATAAAATAAAAATGCAACCTGGAGAATGGGTTCTTAACAGTTGGAAGAGAGGCTTTTGCTGAGGGATGATGGGTTTGAGGAGACCTGAGCCACGAGGTCCCTCCGTTCCCCTGGCACCTCTGATGTGATATCTGAGCTGAAAGGGAAGGCAAGGGAGGATTAGCAGGGTCAAGTGATGCAAAGCTTGCTGGAATTGCACAGGTTTTCATGCAAATTAAATAGAAGAACACAAATATTCCTAGTGCACAGCTAAGGCTGTGTACATGGCTAAAATGACCTTGGTGAAGACCAGGACTGCTTGTGACAAGTGATGTCCTTCAGCAGCTCTGTCCGTGCATCTAATTATTCTTCTACGAAAAGAAAGAAAGATCCATGTCCCCCTGCCCATCTCTGCAGGGTTCTGCTGTGCTCCTGGAAAAAGAGGCTGCCAGCAGAGGGCCCCCAAAGATGGATATGTAGATCCTACAGAGGTCCTGAGAGAAGCTGCCTCCTGATGCTTGTCAGAGCATGCTGAGCCCCTTTTTCTGAAAGGAGAAACTGAGGCAGGGGGAGAAGATGGTGAGTGTCAGAGCAGAATGTGTCCTGTGATGCAGAAGTGAAATATTCTCTTGCTCTTCGCAAGCAATTGATTTGGTTTCATTTCCTCCTCGCAGACTCTTTTTCGAGGGCTTGGGGAAGCTTTTTGGTTTTCTCCTTTTGCACGACCAAAGGACACCGAGGTCCCACAGCAAGACATTTAGAGCCTAAATGTCCAAAAGCCAGTGGGGATGTTTCAGGTGCTCAGCTCATTGCCCCAGAACCGTCAGGGGAGAGATGGAGACAGAGGTCACCATGCAGCAGCCACCTCCTCCCGGCTATATCTGTGGGGCTGCAAGTATGGGTGGTGGAGCAGGAGGATCTGCTGACTTCCTCCATCCTCAGCCAGGATTTGGGGCTCCTCAGTACCTCACAGTGCCCTCAGTAATGCCAGGATGTGGCCCTTAGCCTGATACCCAAAATATAGGCACTTAACCCTGCTGCAGCTTGGATGCCTCCGTGTCCTGTGTTAACACCGACTTGCTTTTTGCTCTTAGAGGTGAAGGCGTCCCTGAACTACGTGTGTTTGTCTGTTCATACGTCCCAAGCTTTCTAGACAGCTCCGATCAAAAGCAGTTTAATGCACTTCAGCCTTCGCGAGTGGAAATTTCCTCCACCTACTTCCAGGTCCTCAGGGTTTCCAAATGTCAAGTCGTCAACTGCAAATGTTATCTGAAAATGCTTAGCAAGTTGCAGTCCGTTGGCATCAGTCAGTCACCAAAGACAACCGGCTTGTTTTCTTGCTCTTCTCTTTAATATTCCCTCCCAGCAAGGCTCTGGAGACGTCATTAGGAGCAGTGAGCTCCTCGGAGCCGGGCTAACAACCGCTGAGTAGGTTGTTTCTGCGTAAATAATTTGCTTCTTGGTTCCTCTCCGTGCCCTGAGCTGAGGGCGGTGGTGGCTGCTCAGCAGAGAAGGTGCCGGCCCCAATGGCTCAGTAGCACATGAGGACACTGCTGCCCCTGATACACCAAGGTTTCTAGAGAGACAGGGTGCTGGGAGAAACCCCACAAAGCCCCGCACCAAGGCAGGATGCCCCTACACAGAGGGATGTGTCCTGGTCTGTCTGCATGGCTGGAAAAATTTGGGTTGGCTCCAGAGACCCAAAGACCTCCTGGCATGGCACTGGCTTTGCACAAGATGCTCCAGCGATGGCATCTGCCCATTGGTGGCTGCTCTGTGGCAGTGGCTTTGCACCATCCTGACCCCCGTTGTGGACCTCAGCTTCACCGTTGGCTGGGGCTGGATGCACCAAGACAGCAGTGTAAAGAGAGAGAGGGAGGAATGGTGCTTGTGGCTCTGCCAGATAAAGAACCCACAGAAATAACACAAATGAAGCTGTGATGGGCTCTGAGCCCTGTACTCCACCTCTGTGATCAACTCAGGAATTTGGGTGCACTGAAGTGGCTGTGCTGGGCCAGAAATTGGCTCCATGGCAGCTTTCAGTGCAATAATCCACCCCCCTTATTAACATCCTTTTGTTTGTTTATCCCCCCAAATTTCTCAGTGGGGTCTGGTTTTCCTCCTCTTCCCACCGCAACCCCTCTGCATTATTAAAAAGAACCATCCCATTAAATGATCTCAGAAAACAACCCTGAAAATTGTACCTCGGCCTTAAAATGAAGGGCTGAATATGTCCCTGAGAGCTCCTTATAGTTGTCACCTGAAAATAATAATTCTAATTAGCTTCCATGCCTGCCCTTGGGTTCAGCCTAATAAATCCTAACAATCGGGAGCTGATTGAAATACATCCTTTTGAGTTATTTAAAACAACGAGTGCTTCACTCCAAGGGAACAGTTAACAGCATTGAAGGGTCACCCACCAGTAGATCCCCTTATAATGAACAGGAGCAAGGCTGGAGGAGCAGAGGTCTGATGTTTTCCATGGGGCCACAGGGATGTGAAATGCTGGCACGTAGAGCAGTAAGAAAACCTTAACTAACAGAAATGTCTGCAAATCTTCAAGGCTTTGGGGTGGTTGTTTTTTGTTGTTGGTTGATTTTGTTTGTTTCCTCTGAATTGTTCTGGTAGCTTGGGTTTGGCCCTATCCAAGTGGCTCACTTTCAGGCTTGCGGGAGGGCTCGAGGGAGCCTGGCCACAGCCAGGACGTGCCCGCTTCTCTCCCCACATGGGCACAGCTTGGGGGGGAATAATCTGTTGTATCCTGTGTGATGGGACATGCTGGGAATGAGAACGAAGTTACAGATTCAAGTGAGATAAGAAGCGGCTTTATTCTTGTGAATTACCCAGATGGCAGCTAATGTGAAAGCAAATCTTTACATACTTCAGCTGCTTTGTAAATGCCCTTTTTTCCCCTCCCAGTATATATGCTGCACCTTTTATCCTATAAATCACCACCCCTTTTGAATTATCAATTTTTCAGCAAACTGGATTTCCCTTAACGGGGGAAATCTTGATGGCAAAAACACCTGCTTCTGCTAGAGCCATTTCTCCTTCCCCACCTCCCCATACAAAGGCCGGAGCAGCTCTGCTTTCATCCAGCAGCAAGGCAGGATGAGGGGTGACAGCGGGGCCGGGGAGACCCTGGGTGCACCCCGTACTGAGCTGTGCAGCGACACCCACCTGCAGCAAGCACTTTGTGGGCTGGGACACGTTTGCCAAAAGCATCCATCAGACGAGCACAAGAGGCAGCTGATAGTGCAGCCTGGGGTGGTCACCCGCAGGGATTTCCAGCAGAAATCAACCTCTGTCTCTCGGTGCTGCCGGGCATCCAGGCTGAATTATTCAGAAATACGTCCTTCTTATGCATCTCGAGGTCTCTTTAGCTGCTTTCACCGCGCTGTTCTTCGTCCTGCAGATAAGTTTAACCTATTGCTTCTAGCTTGTTTGCTCCTTTATTTACTTGCCAGTCTCTATAGGTCTATAAATAAGAACATTTTCACATACAGAGCTAATGGAAGGGCAAAGGTGAGCTGGAGGTGGACTTTTAACATTCATTTGCCTTTAGTTTGCGGAAGACTTGTGCTCCTGCTAAATTTTTGATACTGATTGAGCCGCATGGCTCCCGTTCAAGCTAGCAAGAGCCTTACTTCTAAAAGCATACACTGTATTTTCAGGCTTGCATATGTCTTTTTGTATTTTTCCCACGTCTGTTGGAAACACGATGGTGATGGAAAACTCCAGCGTGTCATCACAGGGTTGTCCCTTAAGTGAGACGCTGGAGCCTCCGCTTCTTAGTTACCCAGCAAAGACATTTAGCCACCCTCCTTCCCTTTAGGATTCCCTAAATAATCCTGAGTGTTGGAGATGATGAAGAGGGGGTGTCCTTCCCCGGGACAGCGAGCTCAGCACCCCGCTGTGTGGTTGTAGGGCCACCCCGCAGCCCTTCGGGGAGCAGAGAGCCAGGTGTTTCAGGCAAGGTTTGCAAACCAGGACGTGACTGCGCCCGGCCTGCGCCCGGCACGTGCAGCTGTTCGGTGTCTACGGCGCGGGATTAAAATAGCCAGCATGCCCCTCGTGTCCCACAGCTCTCCGCTTTGCCTGCACAAAACCCCAGAGCAGCAGCCCTGTTGTGGGCAAGCCCCACACCAAGGGCACCATGTGGCTCCTTTACCAGTCAGGGCTGATATTGGGGACCCACAGAGTGCTGCTGTCTGAGCTGTGCCCTCAGAGCTGGTTGTGCAGTTGTTTCAGCTTTTTTCGGGGGTGTTAGCAGAGTTTCACAGGAACGGTTTCTATTTTTGCTGAGCGTTTGGTCTAACTCTTTCTAACGGTCCTAAAGCAGTTACTTGTTTAAGTCGAGTTGCTTAAAGAGGCCTTGACACGCTGAAGTTTGGGCCTTACAGCAATAAAGTCTTTTTAAATACTGCAGAAGCTGAAATATTTATTTTTGGCTTTGTTAGCTGCCTGCAGTGATGAAAGGATTCTTTCAGGCAGCTGTTCTTTACATCTTGTGAAGTCTGCTGCCCCACGAAAAGGGAGCAAAGATGCTCTCCTGACCTTCAGATGCTCTCTGTGGGTTATGCCTTCAAAAAGAGCCTCCCTTTGCTGACCTCCTTGGAGCTGGAGACCACTCACCAGCTTAGGCTGTCATCCAACGCGCACTGCTGTCCAACGAGGAGAAGCTCATTTTGTAATTAAAGCTTTAGGGAATCTGGATCTGCTCCTCTGTTGCAGGCTTCTTGTGTGACCCCAGATAAATTGTTTGGGGTAAAATGTTGTCTCTGAGGATGTTAAAGGTTTTGTTTTCCTTATCTCTGCCTCCCCAGGCTGTCTGAGGAACACAGGCTCTCAGTGCTGTGGACAGCTGTGGGTCTACGCTCTCACCCAAGACCTACAGAAACCACC
This sequence comes from Anas platyrhynchos, assembly GCF_047663525.1. Lineage (NCBI taxonomy): Eukaryota > Metazoa > Chordata > Aves > Anseriformes > Anatidae > Anas > Anas platyrhynchos. The sequence goes on along the minus strand of NC_092601.1, from coordinate 17,763,202 downwards.
TACAGAATTAAGGTAAAGGATAACAGAAGCTGGCAGAAGGGCAGGTGGGCTCGTGTGCCCCCCACAAAGCAGCAGGGAGGGGAAATCCCAGAGCTGGGCTGTGCTGGACCTTGGTGGGCTCATGGTGAGAGGGGAGCAGAGCAGTGCTGATGTCCCTGGGTAGGGCCGAGGGCTCCGGGCTCAGTCAATCACAGACGAGCTCGTGGGATGCTGAGCACCATGCAGGGGCTTTGGGCAGACAGACACGTGCTGCTACAGGTGCTTGGGCTTTGATTAAAGACCATAAAGCCACGGCTGCTGCCTCACCAGGCAGGGTGGCAACACAATAAATCAAGATAAAATCAGCGGAGCGTTAAACAAGCCATGAGTGATTTACAATAAATTGTGTAAAGAACATTATAGGAGTTTCATAGCATGAGCAGGATGCAGCACTGCTTAGTTCTTGTTTCCTGTAGCATTTAACAAGATCTTTGGCTCATCACTGTCCTTCTGCACCTAGGACAGGCAGAGGAGCCTGGCCATGCCATGCATGGGCATCACTCTCACTACCTGCACGCGTCCCAGCTGCTGCAGCTCAAGGATTTCCTGCCTGATAGCTGAACCTCTACAGCAGTGCAATGTTTGGTCCCTTCGGCTTCACTCCCTTACCTTGTGCTTGCCATCCAACAGTTGTCTTTGAGGGATGGAAGAAAAATGTCAAACCAGTTAGTGTGTATAAAAGGCATCTGCTTGCTTCCCCTCTGTGGACACGTAACAGTCCCAAATTAAGTTATTGCTCATGCAAAGCATCTTCTAATATATTCAACCCATACATATTCTGTGTATATCCCCATGTATGTTAAGTTCTCTAATATATTCAGCTCTTCAACATCATCATCTTGGGTAATTCATATTAGCAGCTATTTAAAGGACTTTTGTCCCATAAGATTCGGTTCTTAGTGCAACAAAGGTTATTTTGTCCAGTAAATTAGTGAATCTGTACCATCAGCAGTTTGCCTTGGTGATTTCAAATATTCTGTCGCACCATAAATGCATTTACCAACAATAAAATCAACTAGAATAATTTTACCTCTGATGGGGTCTGACCTACAGTGAAGCCCCTTAAATGAACAAATTAATTTTAATTAATTTTAAAACTACTCAGGTAGCTCTTTGGTTAAATTGTTTTATTTCTCTTTAATTTTCTGTTGTCGTCTGAGTAGAAGCATAAATTTTCAGCAAGAAATCAGACTCTTGGTGCAGTTCTAAAGCCTCAAAGGCTGCAAAAGTGTTTTCTTTACTGGCAACAAACTGAAGAGTCATTATTTTTGTCTTGTCTTGCCCATCTAATAAACAAGTGGCAATGCAGCAGGCTTGGGCAAAAGTGGAGCTTCTCTCATTCTCACTGCATAAGGCTACGGGGCAATCAGTGACATTAGGGGACGTGAAATTCCAGATCTGTGAAAGGAAACGCTCTTGCTGAGGAAATCATGGCCATGGTGATTGCTTGTAGCAGGAACACTCAGAAGGCAGTCAGGAAATGGAGCTCAGGGACCAGTAAGCTATGCGAAGGCAGGGCAATGAGCAAGCAAGCCATGCTGGCATGCCTTTGGGTGTCTACTCCTGCAGGGAACACACATCTGCAGCTCTTGGGCTCTCTGACACTGGTTCCTTCTCACTGAGCGGGTGTCCACATCACGGAGACAACGAAGATACTAAGCAAAGGTGGAATATGGAGACTAAACCTGTCTTCCCATTCAAAGTTGTATCTTTCAGTGATTTTGGGGAATTTTTTCAGGAAAGCACCGCCTGTCGCTGCCAACCTGGTAGCTCCTCTTCTGCCTCGCTGGGGTTGTTGGCTTAGAACTAACTTCTTCACGTGGAAATTATTTTTAACAAATATTATGGAAATATTCTATTTGCAACATGTGTTAAAACCATAAAACATGAGAAGGCAGTCTTGAGCGCTGTATTTTTTTTTCTTCTCAAGGACTTGGAGAATATTTTGCACAGTTATTTTAAACAGTTTTTATATTTAGCAAGTCTAAACATGATATGAGAAGTAAATAAATCAAAGCGGCAAACACAACGGAAGAAAGAAAGAAAGAAGCCACAATGCAGGTTTTGAGCCTGTCCAAAATGTGTGGGTTTGAAATATGCTCGCTCGGTGATGTATTTAAAAATGCTGCACATTCAGCCGAGAGACTGGAAAGAGTGCAGGTGGGCGAAAGGCTTTGAAGGAGGGTAGCCTTGTGCTTCTCTAACACAGTGCTGAAAGTTGATAGGGGACATTTTCTTCTGAAAAATGATGTTTTTCTGGAAGACAAAGCATGAATGGCAGAGTCAACTTCAGAAGCATCGTGTGGAGCCCTGCACCAGTCTTTCTCCAGCCTTATTCTCAGGATTTAGGTGGGACTTTGTACTCTTCATGTGGGCCTCCTGTTGGATTTCTTAAGGCTCGGTGACCTAGAACCTAAACGTTGCTCCATAAAGGCATTAAAACCTAGTGTGTGACCTTGGGGAGGGGGGCAAATATTCCCTAAATTGCTGTTGGTGAAGAAAGAAAAATTGTTTTTTTGAAAATCAATGAAAAAATAGTTTTCATGCTCAATTATCTTGGGGCTTGATGCAACTCCTCTCTCTTCTCCCACCCTCAGCCTCACCTGAAACCACTGAAAGGAATCACCAAACGTGGTGGTGTGTGAATGAGGCGCCTTTGGATGGCTCCATGTCTACTTCAGCAACTTCTGAATGAACTTCAGCAACAGCAGAATGATTGTGGACATCAGGGCTGCTGCTGTGAGGATCTCCAGGAGCTGAAGACAATAAAAAGAAAAAAAAAAAAAGTCCTAATCTTGCTCAAATTCAAACTGATAGAAGGATTTCTGTGGATTTTGATGGAAAACGGAGCAGGCTCCAAGTGGGAAGGACTAAATCCCACCATCAGCCAGGGTGACATAAGTGGTTTGCTGCAGGGAGGGCTGGTGAAGGTATGTCGAGTGCAGGGGAAGAAACAGCCCTGCAGTAAGTAAGGGTTTTCTTGTGCTGGGGAAATGACAAATTACTGGTGAATTTGAAAGTCATAAAAGTAAAAATGTGATGTTGGCTGGGGACCTATTTATCTATCCATTTTAAAATGCATTTTAACATCCGTGTATTTTTAATTAAAAATACATTTTAGCACCAGCACAGCCAAACTACCACCGTGCCAATCTCCTTTTTTGGAAATTTCTCCTTGGCATTTTGAATTTATTACAAATTCATTGTTTCTAATACAATTTTTCCCCTTCTCTCGTCAATTTATTATCTGTTTTTCATTTCCCTTCTCTTTTGTTAATCTTTCTAAATAACTTTAAAGTGGTCTTCCATCTATTTAGCTAAATGAATTCACTCCGCAGATACTCATTATTTTGAGGATGATTTATGCAAGCACTATTAGCTAGATTGTTCCTTGTTTGAAGGTTTTTCTGCAATCAGAAAACCCAGATTTGAGTCAGCTAGAATTAGATCCAGTAAAAAAAAAAAAATTACATAAACTATTCAGCACCTCTGTCAGACTTCATGTATAAGAGGTCAGCTTAATAGGCATAAAAACACAAAGAAGCTTTTGGCTATGGGTCCGACCTACCGATCTCATCTTAGCCTGGGAAACGCTGGAGCATCAAACCCCAAAAGTCATATCGGATTTTTTTTTTTCCAGCTGATCCTCACAACTCTGTGGGAAGAGGCTGTGTATCACGTACAGTCACAGACAGGGCATTAAGCTGTGCTACGCCGTTTGATTTACTGCCCGGGTTTCATCTGACAGTGCCCCGCGATGGCACACCCCGCGCATTTCATGGATGCTGGCAGGGCTCCGCTTGGAGCCTCGCTAGTGAGCAGGGCGTGTGTCGTGCAGGGGATGCCTGGTCCTGCTTTCATCGTGCCCGTGACCTTGAGCAAATTGATTTTCAGTCCCGATGGGTGCCACCGTGGGTGTCCTTCGGATCGCTCCTGGCTCAAGGCGCAGCATCTGGGAGCAGAATTTGGCCATCCTCCCCGAGCAGGGATGCTGCAGGGCTGGGGATGCTCCTTCAGCGGGGTTGCCAGAAGGTTTACAGCCCTTGAGAGGCTGCAGGCAAGTTTGGGGGAGGAATATTAAGTATGTTGGCTTTATGTAGAATACCTGAGACAACTTGAGGATTTTCTCTTAACATCCTGTCTTGTCTTTCTGCAGCAGCAAATGGCAGCTTCACCCTGAAGAGCACGGATTGGGGAAGATTAGGCAGGTGAGGCTGGGTGTCCACAGCCCACGTGTGAGCTGTGATGGTGGGAGCAAACCTGGTTTGCCTGCAGCTGAAGGCGTCGTGGCTGCTGGAACTTCAGGAGCTCCATGAGTTTGCCCTGCTGAGCTCCCACCTCAGTGAACACTAACCAATTCCTTGGTCTGCGAGGGGTTATCTGTGTGATTTTGGGGCAGATGTGCACATCTCCAGCCTTTCCACCTTGCATGCAGCCTGGAAGACACCCAGGTGCGTGCCAGTGGGGGATAATTTATCAGGGCCAGCTAAGAGCATTACACATCCCATTAAGTCAGCTGTGACTTTGCAAGCCAAGTGCCCATTCAGGGTGTACTGTGTATCCTCACACCAGTATTGATCTTAAAATTTCTGGTGGCTTATTAATGAAAGCAAGGCTGTGGCCAGATCCTTCTGACTCGTGTAAAGCTGAGGAAGCCTCACTGCTGCCAGCACAGCTGCTGGAAATGAAGCTGGATTATAGGGAGCAAAATCTGCCCTACTCCTTCCAGCCACTACACAGGGTTAGGCAGGAACTATGGGAGGAAGAGAATGCTTTTGCCAACAAAATGTTGTCTCTCTTTTGCCACAACCACCTTTGGAGTTAATCCTGATCCTTTGGAGAACAAGCCAAAACCCCCTCTGAGGCCAGCATCGGGCCTACTTTTTGCCAGGCTTCTTCAAAATCCTCCCTTCTACCACAGAAGTCCTCAGCAGCCATCACTGCACGGAGCTTATTAAGAAGGCTCTTGGCTTTAAATACTCTCTCTCCATCAGGCAACAGGTTAAGACCTGGAAAATGCCAGGCCCTGTGTGCTCTGTCTGGCTCTGGGAAGGATGTCTGCAGCCCACGACAGCTCCGAGCCTCCGCCCGCCGAAGGACAGGAGCTGGAGCTTTGAAGAGGGATTTGTCAGTCGTGGCAGCAGCATCCCCTGACACGGAGCTGGAGGGAAGGCATGGGGGAAAGTTTATTGACTGGGTAGCTTCTGCCGTTGGGAGAGGGTCAAGAGGTGCTGGTGGCTCTCAAAGCTTGGCCTCTCCTCCCGCTTCCCGGTTTAGGAGAGCTCCTTTTGTTCCTGCAGAGGTCATTTTCTTGCGCGAGATAATTTATGAGTGGAAGATGGTTCGCTCAAGGAGAACTACACCAACTCACACACAAATCTTCCCTTCCCACAGTAATTTATGATTTGCCCTAATTAGCTGGTATAAACGTATGGAAACTCCAAGTGCAATCTCTTCTTTGCAACGGTTCACGTTCGCCTCGCAGGCTGTGTCCTGCTTGTCAGAGGCATTGTTTGTTCAATAATAAAATTGCCACATACTGTTAATCACAACCTGCAAACATCTAATAAAACAACCATTGAAAGTGTGTATGTAAAACCATCTCTTCACTAGCCCCATTAGGCTCGGCTCTTTCTGCTTTGAAGGCTGCATGACCTCCCTTTTCAATCAATTCCCAGTTATTAACCATGAAGAATAGCATTGGGAACTGCATTTGCAAATTGAATGTGGTGGGATATAATGAACTCACTCTTTTAAAAGATTCCAGTGGAGGGGAATGTCTCTAGCTAACATTTTTAATCTCTCTTTTCCCCCCTTCCACCTGCAGGACGTGCAGATAGAATTTGCAGAATCTGAAATAACTTAAAAGAATAAAACTTCCTAAGCAGAGTTTAAGGGGACGGTGCCTGTAACGACTTTCTATTATCTGTTTATTCTGATCCCCCCGAGCTAAGCCCTTGAGAAGATTAGCTACTCAGCTAAAAATCACTGCAGTTCGCAGAGCCGATCTTTATTTATTAAAACGCTCCGACCTCTACCTCGGGCTTATACATTTCTTTATTAAAACTAATGAATTAATGCCCCGGAGGCAAGCGGGGGTGGGCGGGGGGTTGGGGCAGCCCCGCAGCCCCCGTGGGAGCGGCGCCGGGCGGGTTCCCACGCGGCAGAGCCCGAGGGGTGGGGGTGGAAATAGTGGGGGGGGGCACAGGGCCAGCAGGGCCCTACCGCCCCCTTAGGGTCCCGGGGGGGTCGCAGCTGCCCCCTTTGGGATACGCGGCCCCGGGGAGCCCGGCGGAGCTGGAGCCTCGCGGCACGGGGCGTGGGACAAAGCCGGAGCCCCCCCAGCGGCATCGTAAAGTCCTGGGGAGGGGGGGGGGGAGGAAAGGGGGTTCTGCCTCCCCCCCCCCCCCAAATGAGGGTGGCTCCCCGGAGGCTGTGGGCGCCCCGCATCGCCCGAACAAAGGCAGGGGGAGGCTCAGCGGTGGGAGGAGGGGGGGCACGGGCAGATGCGGGAGCCCCCCCCCCCTCCTTCCCTCCCCTCCGGGGCTGCCCCGGCTCCTCCCGGCTGCCCGCCCCCGGCGGGCTCCCAGCCCCCTCCGCCCCCGCTTCTCTCCTCCCCTCTCGTCTCCCTCCTCCCCCGGTAAATCCGAAGTTTCCTGTTAAGCACGGGCGAAGCTTTGCAAAGCGGCTGCTGGGGCTGCCCGCTCGCTCCTTGGGATTACCGTCGGGAGAGGCTCGGCTCGGCACGGGCACGGCTCGGGGAAGGGCCCCCGCCCCCGCCGCCACCTCTCCTCCGCCTCCTCCTCTTCTTCTTCCTCCTCCTTCTCCTCCTCCTCCTCCTCCTCCTCCCCAGCCTCCATCCCCGCGGGCGGGCGCCGCACGCCGAGTCCCGGCCCCCCCCCGGCCCCCCCCCCCCACCCGCTGCCTTCGCCTTGCTGGGGGTGTGTGTGGGGGGGTCCGCCGCCTCCCTGCGCCCCCCCCCCCACCACCACCCCAAACCCACAACCCCTCGGCAGCCCGGTCCCATGTGAACCCAAAGGCACGGCTATGCTCCTGGGGGCACCGCGCTCCGCCGAACTAAGGTAGGACCCCCCCCCCCCACGCCTCCTCCTCGCGAACACCCCCCACCCCCCTTTAGCAATACCCATCCCCGAAAATTAAAAGCTGGGAGCGGGGAGGAGAGAGGGAAGGGAGGATGGATGGATTGGGGAAGAGGAGGGGGGGGGGACACACATCAGGTTTTTCAGGGGGGTGGGAGCGGCCGCGCCCCGGTGGCGACTGGACCCCCCCCCCCACCTTCCCCTAGGGGCTGCTTTGTGGCGGCTGTGAGCGCCGGGGCCAGGTGGGAGCCGCGCCCCGCTGCCGGGGGTGGGGGGGTGGCCAGCGGCTCCCCCCTGACCCCCTGCCCTTGCCCCGCAGGTCCTGGCCGCTACCATGAGCGATGGCGAGAGCCGAGAGCCGCGGGCGGCCGGCGGCGAGGTGCGGGTGCCCATCCCCGTGGCGCCCCGCCGCCCCAGCGAGCTGCCGCCGGAGGATGCCGGCTCCGGTCCCGGCGGTTCCCCCGGTGCCGGTGGTTCCCCCGGCCGCGACCCGCCGCCCGAACTGGCCTCCGAGGAGGAGGAGCAGGTGCCGTACCCGGCGCTGGCACCCACCGCTTTCTTCTGCCTCAAGCAAACCACCCGCCCGCGCAGCTGGTGCCTCAGGCTGGTCTGTAACCCATATCCTTTCCCCGGGGGGACAGCACCCCCTCCCATTGCAGGAGACCCCCCCTCTGTACCTGGAGCACCCCCCTGGGGTCTGCATCCCCTGGCTCACCACCCCTGGGATGCTCTGAAGTCCCCAGGGTGTCCCCAGCATCCCCATTCCGTGCTGTCCCGGTCCCAATCTCCTGGGGGGTACAGGGGGTTCTGCCCCCACATCACCCCTATGGGATGCTCAGGGGGTGTGTGCCCACGTTTGCTACCCCTTGGCCTCGGGGGGGGCATGGCACGGACCCAGCATCACCCCCTGGGTTGCAACGGGGCAGGGGGATATGGGGTGTCCTGAGCCGCACCCCCCCCCTGCACCTACATTAGGGAGAAACCCTTCGGCTTCGCATCGCCCTCGGTGGGGCCGGAGGGAGTGACGTTTGGAGCCAGCCTCGTATTTATTTTAGACGCGGTGGGGAATTTCAGACAGGCGCTGCCCCTTCTGCTGTTTATATAAGAGCCGGGAGTGCATGTGCGCCTTCTCGTCGCAGGGAAATGGAGCGGCTTGGAGTTGGCTTTGGAGGGCACATGCCTCGCTCGCCTCGTCCCAAAAAACTCCCCTTGGCTTTTGTTCCTTCCCAACTTGCTGGCAGGGGAGGAGGAGGACGGCCAGACCTCAAAATCTCCCCCTCCCCCGTGTCCTTTACCTAGTTTATTAATGTTAAAGGGAAAAAAAAAAAAAAAAAAAGAGCAGCCTGTTCCTCTCGGTTGTGACATGCGGAAAACTGAATTTTACCCAAAATGCTCGCGCGAAGGCAGAGTTGTCAGTCTGTCTTGGTGATCTTCAAAAAGTGAGCTTTCAGCTGCGCTCCGCACGTCAGCTCGGCAGCATTGACATTGTGCAGATAATTAATGCTTTTACCTATCCCTGCTACCTGCCTGCAGCTTGCTGCCTGTATCCTGCCGCTGCTGTTAAGAGCATTATTTATTAATATGGTTATTATTGATCTCCCTTCAGTTAACCAAAGAAACCTGTGTGCATCTGAGATCACTGTTTTCCACAGCAACACCACCAAGCCGGGTGTTGTCATTAGGAATTGCACAATCCTCCCCAGAAAGCTGCCTTAATCCGTTATTAGGAGAAATCCTTGGAGGGAGAAAACCCCCAATTGTTACGGCCTTGAGTCTCCCGTCGATTAAACTAGGTTTACGTGAACTATCGGCTTCCACGGGGAGATTTCTGCTCTCCACTTTTGCGAGAGGAGAACTGGGCTCTCCCATGTGTGAATGGGAGGGAGAAGTAAACAAGTAGCAGCTCTCCGCGGTGATGCTTCAGCCGTAGAAATATTAAATGTGGCTGATGGTTCCCTACCAAAAAAGTGAAATACCAGGTCCTTGAGGGGCCCGGGGGAGGGCACTGTGCTCCTCTTATATCGGAGGTGGGGGTTGAGGCTGATCTGTTCCTTCCAGAGTGGGTTATTGTGTTCCCAAACTTTGGGGGCATGCAGGAGGGTGAAGCCTGGGGTTTTGGCAGCGATTCATCACCCCGGGAGGTGCCCTGGGTTTGGCGTCCCCAAAAGCTGGTGGCAAAGCAACCTGCAGCTGGAGGAGAACAAAGCAGCCTCACCGCTGAGGTTTCTGGAGAAGTGGAGTCAGGTGTGCGCGTTGCCGCTGGAGGGTGAGGCTGTTTTTATCGTCGGGCAGAACTTTGCGTTTCAGCATCTCGCCAAAGAATTCACGGGAGACCGGATTCCTTCATAAAACTTCCCCGTATGACATAATATCAGATGGAAATTGTGACGGTTGGTTAAGAGGGAGGCAGAAATCTAATAAAACCGCATAAGCCCCGTCTTAGAGCGTTATTGCTGTTGGAGCTGGCGTGTTGTGGCTGGAGCTGAACAATGCTCGCGACGCATCGCAGCGAGAGGGACGAGCTCCTGGCTGGGATTTTTCCCCTTCTCTCCCCTCCTTGTTGCCGGCAGTCCCGCACGCTGCGGTGAGAATTCTCTCTTGTGGCTGCTCTGAAGTTTCTTGGCGAGAGCGCTCGTCTTGCTGCTGCTTTGTGTTTCCTGAAGCTGCGTCGAGCGACCCCGAAGCGAGATGTGGTCTCGCTGGGGAGCCGGTGCTGTGCCCGGGTGGTGCTGGTGTGTGTCGGGCAGCTGGCATCTCGGTGCTGAATGCTGCTGCCGACGGCTGGGAAGCTTGGAAAGCAGCTTAGCTGGGCAGGCAGCTCGAGGAGGAGCGCGGGCGGATCAGTGCAGGAAGGGCAGAGATTCCCCGAGTGCCTGTCCCGCAGAGACAGAGTCACTTGGAAGAGAGGAGGGAGACACAAAGGTGGCTTCTGGCCACTCGTGCAGTTCTGGTGACTCTTTCTGCCTATGTGAAAGCAGAGATCTATAAAGCATGATAACGAGCTTTGTTTGCATTAAAATCTGTGTCTGGAGAGAGGGGTGTAACTGATGTCTCTTAAAATCTGTGTCTGAAGGGCTTCACTGAGGTCCTTGCTTGTCTAGGAAGCACCAAACCTTTCTGTACAGTTCCCTCCTTCAGTGGTGCTTTTTGCTGTCCTTTGCTCCCTTTGGGATTTACTGGTGGGGGGAAGCTGGGGGAACTCTCCCTCTGCGCCCCTAATGCCTGCGTCCCTCCTTTCCCCCTGCTTGTGGACTGTTCCCCGGTGTGGGAGCACATCTCTGTGTATCCCCCATGGGATGCTCTGCTCCAAAACTCTTCCCCCTGCCACCAGGCAGAAAGACTTTGGCTCTGTACCCCCAGAGAGTACAGAGGGTGTCCTGTCCAGTGTGGTTGGAGTCCCATTTGCAGCGGGGCAGCCCCATGGGATGCTCCTGGCAGAGGCAGGGAGCTGCACTGTGGGGTTTGCCCCATGGACCTGGGTGCGCGAGCATCCTAAAAAACAAATGCGGCCACAGCACGGGGAGGGCTGAACGTCATCAATCCCGATCGCTGGAATTGCGAAAGCAGCCCAGCCGCTCTGAATATTTCTCGTTAGCAGAGATAGCACAGACCTGTGCCCTGCAGCAGGTGGAAGTCCTACGCCTCCCAGCCAAAAGCGTGGTTTGCCTCTGGGGCTTAAGCAGAGGGGGTTACTGCCGGGCTTAGGGATGGCTATAAAAAGCTGCTGCCTGGTTCCCGGGGGGACAGGTGGGATGGGGATCAGCTTTCGGGGCTGGGAGAAAGCCTGGCTGTAGGCACGTGCCTGCCCGAGGTCTGCGGGGAAGGGGGAAAATCGGGGAGTGGGCAGATGGGGAAGGTGCAAGGTTGTGGCTTTAATAGCTGTGCTGTTTGGCAATGTGAGGAAGAACCTGTAAAAATCTCCCCAAAAAACATTTGCATGGTTTTGTATTAACAAAAACGACAAGCTGCTTAATTCTTAAACAGCAGAAAGCAAAAGAGCTGCGAGGAGCTGATTTTCACACGTGGCAGCAGTAATCAAAGAGTTGTGCCCGTTAAACTTTAATCAAAGGAACAGAAAGCGCTCGGGCTTGCTCTGGGTCTGGTTCATGCAATGTTGCTGTACAGATGATTTTTTGTCAAGCTGTTTGCTATGTTGTCACTCTTGCATTTGGCTTTCCTAAGCGATGATTTCGGCACAGGAATCTCCTTACGAGCTCCAGGGTTATCTCCAAACCCAGCTTCAACCAGAAATTCACTTGCACGTGGTGGTTTAGAGCAAATGGACAGCTTGGATGTGGTTCTTGTGACATGGGCAGTGGCTGGAGTAGAATCCTTCACTGTCAAGTTATGTTGTATTTTCCTTCAGTTGGGAGCAGCATTTTTATTTGGCTTTTTTTTTTTTTTTTAAGGTATATAATTGGAAGTGCACTTACTTATTTCTCCAGTCCCGGATCTCCTACGTGGGGTTATTTATAGAGGCCTGTGGGTGGGGTTTTGTGTGCACGTTGGGTGCACAGAGCAGGATTTTGGCGTTGAGAGCCCACAGGGTCCTTCCCTGGCTGTTCACGAGCCGGCAGCTCAGCAGAAGCACCGTGTGCACGGAGATGCTCTTTTTGGGTTTTTCTTTCCAATAGACTTTTGCTTTTGCTGATGTTTAGCCCCGTGAAGTGCCAAGTGACATTCAGGTGGCCACTGGCTGTCCGTGCGCCTTGGGATGGATCCTGCCAGGGGACCAGGGGCTGGCTCGAGCAGCGTAAGGCAGGGCTGTGCTGGCAGGAGCACCATCAGCATGCAGGAGGTAAAGCAGCTGGAGAAGTGAATGCTGACTCCGTGGCCCTTGCCAGCGTGTGGCTGAGGGGGTCTTTGCTGCGTGGCTGGCAGGGGACACGTGCTGTGACCCCAGCTGCACGGAGCAGCACGCAGACCTGCTTCCCATCACAGCTCCGAGTGGCAGCTGGGCAGCGGGGCATCCATAAGGCCAGAGGAACTTTGCTGCTTGTTTCATGATTCATAAAAACATTTCGTGATTCATAATAGGTTCAGTTCTGTGTGCCTTAGTCGGGGGAAAAAAAAAAACCCTCCTGTGATTTATTTTCTCAAGTGGCTACAGAGCTCGTCGGTGCCAGCGGGTTTCTGTGGGACTTGGCTCTGTTTTCCTATTCGGGTAGAGTGTCTGCATGCATCAAACCTGACTTTTTTTTTTTTTTTTGTATTATTATATATTTTTTTCTGAAGTATGTCCCCTTGCAGCACTTGCAAGTTGCCCTTACAAGCACTTTGGGGCAGCCCTAACACCCACACTCACGTCCTGCCTGTTATTTCCAGCCATTCCTTGGTGTAGGAGTCTGGAAGTACACTTGGGTGGTGGAAAAAAAAAAACATGTATTTCATGCAAAGTGGTGCAAGTGATCTGCGTCTAAGGCTCCAGCCTGTGCCATGTCTGGACTGGGCTGAGCTGCGTGCTCAGCACTGTCGTGAGTTGTGCTCTGACTCGAGGCTGGCTTGTTTCCATCCCTCGTTGCACAAGTTTTGTGCACAGGCTCCTGCTTCTGCTGCAGTGCTGCAATTTGTGGCTTTGGGCTTTGTACTGCAAGCACGTGGAGGTGTGGATTTAAGTGACTGTGTCTGGGCTCCCGTCAGTTTGGTCAACTTCATTTGATTGCATTCTGCTTCGTAGCTGGCGTGCTTCAGTTTTGAGGAGCTTTATCAGGAAGCCTTTGCTTTTAATCTGGCCCTATTCAGGCTGTATCCTGACAAGTGCACTGGGAGGCTTTGACCAAATCATAATTTGTCATCTCCGAATATAAATATTGCAGTGAAAATATTTAGCGTGCTGTGGAAAAACCCGTTACCGAGTAGCTGTATTTCTGGCCTCATCCTGGGAGCTGCTGAGCACCCACGACGCCCACTGAACGTGGTGAGAGGCGCAGGTGCTGCGCACCCAGCAGCAGCTCCCACTGAGTGACAAGCAATTAGGAAACACAAGTAAGAGGAGTCTTGCAAATTGTAACTCGTCTAAAAATATGCTGTCCACATGTGTTTTTAGCTCCTTTCATTTCAGCGTTCTGTGTTGGCTCAATACATCTAATCAAGAGTTTAGTCCTGGGTTTCCTGTTTAGGATCAACAGACAGCGTCTCAGTTGGCCTCTCCCCCTGGCATCACCAAAACCCTTCAGCCCTTACCCCTAATTTCTGAAGCACTGCTCATTGTACTGCCATAACATGTCTTTTATTCCCACTTTCTAACCAAGCTCATGGATAAGGGTTGGAAATTCCCTCCCTCTGCAGAGCTGAAGCTTTGAGATTTGGGAAGGATGAGATGAAGCAGCTGGGGAGCCAGGGGTGGGCTGCAGGTGTTAGTGGGTGCTTGGCTCCTGTTTTCAGAGGAACTTCTGCAACAAAAGAGGTCAGAGAGGTAATTGGAGGAGTGCTTGTAGAGCAGGTGGGGTTTTGCTGTGGTTCTTTGCGGCGAAGATTGGTGAGTGGTGACACCTGTATGAACTCAGGGGGTGTGAATGTAGGGAAACCAGACACAGATCTGGTGCTGGTGTCCCAGAAGAGAAATGTGAAATTGTTGGGGATGGGGGGGAAGTCTGGCCAAAGTGTGCAAACTAAATCAGGAGTATAAATAATAAAAATTAGATTTTAGACTTTAAAAATAACTTTCAGCAAGTTGTGTTTACCCCCACTCCTTTCCTCCCCCACCCAGATCTGCTGCAGCCTTGCTGAGCGCCACTGGGGCTGCTCCTGGGACAGTTGATCTCTGTCCCTTTGGATTTGGGTTTTCCTTACAGGCTGTGTGCACTGTGTCAGGGTTGTACGAGTTTACCCCAGCATTGTCCCAAGTCAGAACAGCAACAGGTGTGTAAGAGCAGCTTTAATCTGCAAATGCACTTGCTCCCCAATTCTTCCTTGTTCCTGAATTTACCGAGTGCTTCTATTTCTAGAAAAGCCAATTGATTCAAAAATTAACTCTCTGTATCTACACACAACTTATAGTATCTATAGTTTCACAGAAGGTAGTTGTTAATATAATTTTAGAATGTGTTTGTGTGTGCTTTTCCTTTTCTGCTATTTTTTAATCAGTCTGTATTGGATATTCTTGCTGAGAGAGATGTTAACTTGTTGCATCACATTTTAGTAAAAATTACTTGTAATATCTGTGAAATATCTACAATTCACTTTTTGTTTTCAGGCTGTAATTTATAACACATCAGGGCCATTAATTTGCTACTTTTCATGGCATTTATGAGATGCATCCCAGACTGCACTTTGTAAAGTTTTTCAATTGCCTTCAGATTTCTCACCTCTCAAATCTGGTGGGAACCAATAAATGCAGTTTCAATTTGCAGTTTGTTTACAAGTTTGCTTTACGTATTGAGACCATATGTCCTTTTTCCAGCACGTCTAGATGCCAGATCCTTAGAAATGTGAAGCAAAGTATTGTTGGAGTTGCACTCTGCTGGTTAATGGGAGCAGGAGATCAGAGCTCGGAGTTGGTGTCTCTTTTTCTTTGTTGTAGATGAATTTTACTCAGTGGAGCCCCAGACTGGATGTAGATCTTTTCCTGATAATCGTACAGCTGTTTCTAAGACTTTTTACTGCATTTTAGTGCACTTTTTAAAATAGAAGAGTAGTTTTAATAGTTGTTTTTGTTTTTTTTTTCCAAATAATTGAGTTTAGGTAAAGAGCAGTACCTTTGCAGAGCCACAACAGGACTGTGCCAGCCAGCCCTTGTTTACCTTCTCCTTGGCTTTTGTCACCGCAGTTTTGGGGCTGGGGCTGGCAGCCTCCACCCAGCTTGCTTGGAAGCAGGATCGGAGATTTATCTGACATGCTCTCTGTAAATGACATGTTTGGAGTAACTCCATTAGAGCGACTGGGATCGCATTAGTTTACAGTGAATGAACTCTGAATCATGTTTCTGTGTTGTTTATTTTTAAATTGCTTCTGCAGACAAGCAGCACTGCGAGCTGCCTACTTACAGAGCTCCGATTAGTTTTCCGCTGGATTTCACGAGCACGTAGCTCGTGATCTGCTCCTTCCTTGTGCTGGTGTAAATCAGGAGGGGTCCCCAGCTCCGTGGCCTGCGTGCCCAGAAGCATGCGGGTGGGCTTCGCTCTTGCCCCACGTTCCTCCGTAAATTCAACCCGCTTGGGCCCCCATACTGTGCCGCAGCAACCTCTGCTATTGGCGTCGAAACTCGTGCAAGAAATATGTTACCTCTATTTGCACAGATGTTTTAAGGGAACTTGAGCTCGGATTTTGCCCTTAATTCTTAAGGTAGCATCTGGCATTCGTGTCCAATCCATTAATCCCGCCGTCGAAGCAGCATTGTGATTTTAAATAAGGCATACTTTTAAGTGAATATTTAGCTCCCCGGGATGGGAGGGAAGTTATTCTGCGATCTCCCCCTAATAGTTAATTCTAAGATAACTGGGAACAACTTAAAATCATCAGGGTACGCGCTGTATTTCTGAACTAGCAATTAGGAGTCATCAGGCTGCATAGAGACAAATTGGGAGTGAATTAGAGGCTGATGAGCTCTGTGCAGGGCTTCCAGGGCTGCTCGCAGCCTCCTGCCACAGCGGAGCCTTGGAGCGGTCACTCCAGAGGGGCCTGACAAGATGCAGCTGTAAAAGACAATTTCCCTCTTTCTTTCCCTTAATAAAAAATCTGTTCTGAGCGCTGTACCAGGCAGGCTAGTTTTGGCAATGGATTAAATGCGCAGCTTCGAGATCTAATTTTGCCTGTTTCAACTGACAGATGGAAATTGTGTGCTCTCACAATGCTACTAGTATCTCGCGAGTTTGCTCAGAAGCAGAGCCTCTGGAAGCCATCCGGAGAAATCAGCCAGCCCCGTGTGTGTGTACGGCTCTGTGACCGCGGGTCCTTTAGATGGAGAGGTCGAGCCGCGGTGCTGCTCCGCGCCTGTTTCCTCCCCTTTGCCCTGCAGAGTAGGAAGAGGATTTGCCTCGATTCCTAAGATCCCATTAAACCCTCCTGCAGAAAGTAAGCCAGAAATCGTGGTATTTGGTGCCTGGGACATCTGTCGTGTTCCAGAAGGCTGGGATGCCTGGTGCTCGGGACAAGCAGGGGTGTCTCGGAAAGGGCTGTCCCTTGGGGCCCTCAGGAAGCTCAGCGCACCCAGCTCTTCCATCCCAATTGCTCTGCGCTGTGCCCCTGCGCTTGTTTTGATTTTTCTGTTGTTGAGCTGCACAGGGCTCAAACCCTCTGAGGTTTGCGGCGGGTACGCAGGTATTTGCACGGAGATCTGCGCCTGTCTCAGAGGAGATGAAGCCCAGGTTTCTTCTTGACGTGGTTAAGGAGAGGAAGGATAAGCTGACACCTCCCTCGCTGGCAGTGACAGATAGGGGAAGGGATGAAGAGCTTGCAGGGAGACAGCAAACCGCAGCTCTTGGTGCTGTGAAGGGAAACTCTTTGGGCACAGTTTGCAGGAGCAAAGGATGAAAAAGCAGAGGAACACACAAATACAGTGTGTGTGTCTGTGTGTACAACATAATGCGTATCTATATCTCCATGAGGATTTGTTCATGAGGATGTGATCAGATGGATCTGGGGGTGCTGCCCCGAGTCCTGGGGTGAAATAATGAATCCACGACAGCTTTGTCACTGACTTTGGGTTCCCACCTGTGGAGAAGCAGTGATGATGGTTTGGAAAAGAACCCAAGTCTGTTCTTTCACCCCTTGCTCTAGGTGAGGTAACTTCAGTGCCAGCAAGGCTGATGGGTCCAGGAGCAGGATTTAGCCCTAAACACACAGTGTATCCCCAGCCTCTTATTACCAAGCCCTTTTGTAAGTGTGTTTGTGCAGAGCCTGTAATGGTATAATGTACACTGTAATTTTGTTGTTAAATCTGAGCCACTTTGGCATGGTGGGGACTAGACGGCTTATAGCGATTGGAACATTAGGGCTTATTGAATTTCATAGCCTGGGGGATTGAACCGCACAGAGCAACTCTTGGAAGAAAATAAAAATACCCCATCCATTTCTCCTGAATTTCTTTTCTAGGATGATTTTTTTCTCGAACAGGCTTGGACTTTTGGGCAAGGGCAGAGGGGTGGGGGGCAAATGCTGGGCCATGAAAGAGACTCTCAAGGAAAGAGGCCTGGATCTGCTCCAAAGGGCGCTGGTAAATGCCACGCCTGTGAATATGCTGGGGTTTCCTCCACCTCGCTGCTGTCAGCTCTGGCAGTGGAATGGAGGCAGAGTTTTCCCTTTTTCAGTGATCCCAAATATCATTTCTGCAATTCCAAGCGTGTGCCTGGGCTGTAAACACTTCTGTCATGCTCACATCTGCGGGGGCTCTACCAGACACCCTGGTGCAAACCTGGATCCCGTAGGGTTTATGAGGCAGCAGGGAAAACCCACTTGTGGTTCTTGTGTGCAGAGAGCCTCGTGCAGGGCTTGTGAGTGCCCAGTGCTGTGTCTTACACCTCGTACCCTGCACTTGCTCTGTGCCCCGTTAAGTCCCAATGCGGCTCTGCAAGGCAGAAGCTGGTTTGGTTTCTGCACGTTGCTGTCCCCTGCTTCTCTGACAAGGATAGGTAAAATGCTTGCTTTTGGAAATTCCTATTTTTGGTGTTGGTGTGATCTGGAGCCTACCTGCTCTGGGCAGAAAAGATGCCGTATTTCATATGGTTTTGGAGGAGACGTTTGTGGTAACAATAGCTTGCTTCCACTACTAAGCATACTCTTTAATTGATCATTTCACATTTTAGGAGGGGGTCTTGGCCTGCTGAAGCTGTGGGCAAGTCATTCATTGAGGCCAGGGTTGGGGAGTCTCGTGTGTACCAGCCCTGCTCTGATGCATCCATCCCCAGCCTCCAGCTTCATGCACCTGCTAGGATGAACTGAAATCCTCACCCTGCTGGAGCAGGGTGTGCTGTGACTGGAAAAAATCAGTGCTCAGCCATAGCAAAATGGAGGGTCTTCTTAAAGCTGTATTTATTCTGTTCTTACATTCAAAAATTTTTTTTAAACATGTCTCATTGAAACTTCCCAGGCCCTGCTGAGTCATGGCTGTTTTCTTGTAGCTCCGTTGAGTTTTTGACAAGAACCTACTAGGCTTTCCTGTGTGTGCTTGTCAAGGGATGGAGCTCGCAGAGCTGTTTCTCGTGTGCACAGGCAATCAATTATGGAGCCCATTTGCTGTTCTCCTTATTCACGTTTGTATCAGGGCAATGCTTAGGCTGAGCCCAGCACCGCTGCGAGTGCTGCAGGGAGCATGGTAAGAGGCAATTTGGGGCTTGGGGAGCTTCAGGGAGGGAAGAATTTCTGTATTCCTACAGAAAGCAGGAAGGGAACCAAAGCCAAGAAGTGATGAGGTGACTTGTGAGGAGCTGTGCAGCAGGGTAGGGATGGATGTTGTCTCCCTAGGAGCTGCCATTCCTCCTGTGAAGCATCTCCAAAGCAGCTTGCTTCCTTCTGAGCACTAACTTCACCTAGGAAGCAGTTAAGAGAGATGAGTACTGATTTATGGAGCTGTGCACTGCATGTGGTTGGTGCTCTCCAAATGCTCCAGAACTTCTGATCCCTCCAGTGTAGGCTTCAGGGGGGCAGGCAGGCAGACTATGGGGAGGAAATAATCTCAGCCAAATCATGGAAAGCTTTGGATGTTGCATGGGCATCAGCAGTCCTGTCTTTCTGTGACCTTCTCTGCTTTTTACTATTGCTTATCTGAGACCAGTTCCAGCACATGGGCTGCATGGGCTGGGAGCTCCCACCACGGAAGGATGCTTTCCTGCTGTGTTCCTGTAGTCCCACTGCACCCCAGCGGGGCTGCTCGCTTCGGCAAGGGCTGTAGAGTTTGCCCTTAAGCGAGACAGGCAGGATCAGGTAGGCAAAATCAATCCCCTGCCTGCTCCGTATCGCTTTGTCCTGATAAGCTGTCAGTTTAGCTCTAAATGCTGCGTTTGAAAGCACATCGCTGCTCTCCAGGATGGGTCAGTGTCAGCAGCAGTATTAGCTGAAGGATGGATTTAAGCCACCAGCTCGTCACAAGAAAGGGGAGCTACATCTGAGGCATCATTCCTTGGCAGCCTGTGATCTTTCACAGGTTGGAGAGAAATTTGCTCGGATAAAATATCCTCGGCTACCTCTGAGTCAGCCCTGCAGTTTAATGCCGCCGCTAATAGCGGGTTGTGGCGGTGAGGAGCCGGAGGTGCAGATGAGGTTGGGTGGAAAGGAGCTTTGGTTTGCCAGCTGGGTGCGGGCTGACCCCTGTCCTGGTGCGAGGAAAGAAGGGGACACAAAGGGGACCCTCGAGCCACTCCACAACCATGCTTGGGGCAGAACCAAGGCACACCAGGCTGTCCCTTCGGGGTGGTGGTGCTGCGCAGGGTCCCTGGATGTCCCATCTGGGGGTCACTTAAGGACCATGTTCAGGCTGCCCTTAACCCTGCGTTTCCTGATGTAAGCCAGAGCCGTTGCCTTGTCTGAACGCTGGCTTTGCGGCAGGGGTGATGGATTGCAGCGTGAGCTTTACCACCCTTCATCGCTGCTTCCTGTGCTCTTTTGGCCCGTTATGTTCAGTTCAGTCAGAGTTTATTATAAATAACTTCAGATAGCAAGCTGAAATATCCCGGGCTCGCTTTTTTTTTTTTCTTGGCAGTTGCAGAGTATGAATCGGCTTCAAGGCAATTGAGGTATTTTAGCGTAACATTTACAGCCCGTATCTATACAAAATGTGACTTGTGTTTATAGAAGTGTGCCTTTAACAGTCTCTTATCAAAACATATGGGACTCTACAGTTGGATGCTGGGGTTCCTCTAAAGCATTCCCCAGACAATACAGCTCCACATTGCATTGTCTTGTGATGTCTGTAGACATGACTGAGTCTGTAATTCTACAAATCCAGTCATACGCCTTCCCAGTCTGGCCTGTGGTGCTCGCTTCTCCTCCTCCAAGCGCCTTGCAAGAGCCTCTGAAGCTCCCTTATCGCCGAGTCCTCCTTTCACCCGTGCACGTCCTTGGCAGCCAAGGCAATGTCACGATGCAGAAAAGCACATCGTGCAAAACAGGATAAGGTATCAGCAAAACGGAGCGGCGGGCTGACATAGCGCTATGGTTGGGAGCAGCTAGTGGTGAGTAAGCCCGGAGAAACGAGGCTTGCATTTTTTTCCATGCTGCAGGTCTCAAGAAAGTCTGGTTTCGGGGCGATTGCTCCTTGTTTGCATGGCATGCCCTGGGGTCAGGCCGGGCACCGGGTCATTAGACCATAAAACAGGGAGATGTCCTCCCACAAAGACCTCCGTGAGTCAAGGAATGCGTTTGGCCCCAGGGACGTGTCCCCATCCGATCTCACGTTGGATGCTGTCCAGGTTTTATGTGACTTAGATGGCTCACGGTGCATTTCACCTGCTATGGGGAGGGAACTGGCTGTCCACGAGATGCCCTCTGCGCCGTAACACCCGGACCAGCATCCTTAAAGAGGTGCACGGCCGTGTTGCATTTAATTGGGCTGCCAAGAAGAACAAGCTCCCTGTCTCTCATCCCGCAGTATTGTTTCCTTTGGTACACTGTGACACCCTGCCCTTGCTGGAGAGCTTGAGAGCCTTCCAAAAGCTTCAGTTTCTGATTCAGAGCCTGTCCAGGCTTCCATCTCAAGCTTTTTTAGTTGGTAAATTACAAAGAAAGTTTGAGCAAAAATTGGCCTTCCTGGGGAAGTTGTTGTCCTCTTCAGCCCGCAGATTTTAATGGGAATTGGGCATGCTGAATCTCTAGTTGGCTATGCAAATCTGAATTGAATCACGCTTCCTCAAGCCCGAAAAAGGTTCTTTGTTTGTCTGGGTGCCTGGGATGGCCCTTAATGCTTGGGTTTATATCTCATGCCTATTTGTCACAAGTATGATTGATCCGTTTATTTCAAGGCATTGTTTGCAGAGGACTCTGGCGACTTCAGGAGGGTAATGCTCTGTGTCTGAGCAGCATTGTCTAAATTAAGTAATGAAGTTGTCTGGCTGTGGGAAGAGTCTGGTTTGCCTTCCTGGTGGGTGTAAACACTTGGATTTACACAAGTTGACGGGCTGGTGGCCCAGGCCATGCTGCAGCTCCCAGGACGGACCCATTGGCTCCCAGTGCCTCCTACCAGCCTTTGGAAGGGATGATAATGGGTGACCACTGAGCTGCCACTTCTGGACCCAAATCCCTACATCTGACAGCCCTTGATGGGACCATGCAGCCCCTTGGATTCCACATATTTTCCAGCACTGTGTTTCGGGCATCACACAGCTGTCCAAAACAGCGTCCTACAGCTCTTGTGCTTGCTCAGTGTCCAGGCATCTCCAGCTTTGCTCTTTTATCTCCTTGCTGTGTCTGGGTAACCTCTCCCACCAACGCAGCTAGATCTTTGTGGCTCTGGTGGTTCTCAGTGTCTTTTGGCTGGAGAAATACCTCAGCCATCGTGTGGTTTTCCTTGGGTCCCCTCCA
The DNA here is from genome assembly GCF_047663525.1 of Anas platyrhynchos. Classification (NCBI taxonomy): domain Eukaryota; kingdom Metazoa; phylum Chordata; class Aves; order Anseriformes; family Anatidae; genus Anas; species Anas platyrhynchos. Next base: position 17,741,612 of record NC_092601.1, on the reverse strand, counting down.
GCAGGAAGGGTGGCTCCGCACGGATGTCCCCTGGCTGCAGCGTGACAGCTTCTCAGGACCTGTCTGTCCACTAGATGTCAAACCTCTGCTGCAGAAAGGGTGCTCCAGATCACAGGGAAGGTCACAACCACAGCCGGAGTGTCAGGAGCACAATGGGATTTGAGGTCTGACACGGGCGGATGGCCACTGATGGCCTCTCTGCCCGACTGGACAACGTGTGGGATTTCAGCTGGCTTTCCCTGGGGACCTGCTAGTGATCGTATCTTGCCTTTACCCCAGTTTTTATGGGAAGCACCTGCTTTAACATGAGCAGCTAGTGATCATCGTGAGTGTGATTTGGAGCAGAAATGAAGTCTCCCCGAGCTGTTGCAAAGTGGATGGGGCAGGAGCACAGTCAGGACTGCTGCTCACAGGCAGGCTGCGTGTCTATGGTGCCATTGCTTGCTCTGGTGATGCTTAACAACTTGTGGCAGGAATTTGGTGTTTCTTTTGTCATAATGTTTTACTTTCCCTTGGTTTTTGTTCTCTTTTTTCCTCTGCTTGTTTGTTCCTGCCCACAAGATGGGAGATAGATGAACTTCTGGGCTGGCCCAGTTGCCTGTCTGTGATGGAGCCGTCCCCGCAGACATGGTTGTAGTTTGGAGCATCACTTACGTTCCCCTGCGTGTGTCTGACCCCTGAAGGCTTGGCTGGGCTCCACATTTGGGTGCCCTGATGGAAGGAAGGATGGCCACTTCTGCAGATTTCCAAACAGCCCAAAGTCTGCTGTGATCCCACCACACCAGGGGTCCTGATGCATCCAGCCCCTGGCACATGCTGCTCAACTTGTCTCAAAATTCCCATCAATCCGTATCTCCTTTTGTCTTAAGAAAAGTACATCTATACTTGTGTGTTCCTTAGTTAAAGCATGAAGAGAAGATTCCTGGTTGGGATTATTTTAAGTCTCTGAAATTATTCATGAGGCTGCTTTCCCTGATTTATGACAGTACCCAGCGCATCGCCATGTAAATGACTTTTAAATGGAATGTTTCAGCAGTTTTATAAGAATTCCTCATGTGAGGGAAAATAAACAGTTTGTCATTTACCAGACTGTATTTGATTATTAGATTTGTTACTATAAACATCAGGCTACGCTTCCTTAAGCTGAAGCTGCCGGAGATGTATGAGTTCAGAGAGCCGTAGTGTTAAATAAAAACTAACCTGACGTGAGAAATCAGCACAGGATTGATCAGACCCATTCCCCGCTGGCCAGATAGATGCTTCTTGGCCAGAAATGAGTATCTGATGTTAAGATTAAGGAGACTCCAATTTTTTTTTACATCTTGTTCAAAGAGCTCACAAGGTGAGGGGCATGGGCTAGGTGTCCTGGGGTCCCGGTAAGGCCTTGGTATTCCAGCTCTGTGCTCCGTATGGGTCTTGTGTGGTGTTTGAAGAAATTAATGTGAAGTGGCAAGCAGGGAAAGAAATGTACAGTGCTAGGGTAAAACCTCACAGCTCTGGTGATGGGATGGGATGGGCAGAGATTCACTGGTGTGCACCAAGGTATTTTATATGCAGGCACCGGAATGGAAGGGCCTTCTTATGAGTGAAAAAATAACCATGCAAATGCATCAATCCCTTGTTACAGGGGTGTAAAATGCCTGGATAGCAGGTCTAGAGAGTAAAATGCTAACTCAGTAACCGCGTGGCAGGTTAGGAACTTTGTATTTGGCTCATCTTTTTCCCTCAAGTTTACTGCATCCTGCATGGAAAGGAGTTCTCTGTAATCCCAGTGACTTGGAGGGACATGGGGGCTGGAAGGACTGCAGGGAGCATTTGGGAAGGGGCTGCAGCTGGGTGTTGGGCTGGCTGTGTGGTGAGGATGTGGTACAAGAAGGGACACCTGATGTCCTTGGGCCCTGGCACCTGCAGTCGGTGATTTCCTGGTTCCAGCACCACATCTGCAAACCCCAGCCCCACGTGCGGGTGGCATTGGTACATCCCCAGGGTGCCTGGAAGGGATCAAAGCAGGTACCAGGACAGAAACAGAACCAGAGACCCATCTCCTGTCACAAGGCCCCAGGCGGCTCGTTGATCCCGTCCCCGCTGCCCCGCACCCTCTCACCGGGAGCAAGCAACGTGAGTGAGTTACAGACAGAAACGGGCAGGGAGAAAAACCAACCATGAAATTGGTAATTTGAGGAGCTCCACGAGGGACGAAAGCGCTCGTTGTTAGACACCATGTAATTGCATCGCGGTGCCCGTGGTTACAGGAGCCAGCCAGCCTCAATTTGCTCAGGAGGAGCCCTCCTGCCTTCTGCAAGCATCTGCGGGAGCAGGGCTGATGAGAAAAGTGTGTCCCCTCTCCCACTGCAGCAGGACTGGCCATGATTCCCCGCGTCCCAAATTCTTCCTTCCTTCCTTCCTGCTCCTCAGCAGAGCTCGGGTTGGCAAGGACGAGAGCCAGGGAGGGCAGGCAGGAGCTCGTGCTTCGTCTGTCACGGGAGTTTAACCGGAATTAGCGGCAGAGCCGAGCGTTGTGGGTTGGGCAATAAATTCTGCCGGGAATATGGTGTTTGTCTGGGTGAGCTGTCACAGGGACGGGCTTCGCACAGGGGGTGACGAGCTGCAGGGCAGCCTGGGGAGGAGGCATCATCCCGGGAGGAGCTGCCTCCCCAAACCATACCTGTGGCTGTGCTTCAAGACCATCCCAAAATACTCTGAGGTACCTGCAGCAATGGAAAGCAGGGGCTTGGTGCCACCATGGGACCTCGGCTGGGGTTTTCTCCTTTGCTTCTGGTCGCTTTTCCCAGTGCCTGAGATAGGGAGCTGTCCGTGCTGTCCCTTGCTGTCCCTGGGGCCGATGCCATCCTGTGCACACCCTGGGCTCTTGCAGAGTAGCAGGTCTCTGGCACCAAACTTCTCGGGGGTTATAAATCGCGTTTTTATATGCAGACTTGTTTTGCTGATTCTTTTTATTCCCCCGTGAAAGGCTAATGCTGCCCGTGTTGTAAAAATAAATCTCTGCCCTCTGCTTTCTGGACAGCAAAGGGCCGGTGTGTTAACAGGAGGGAGAAAGGGAGAGCTGGAGGGCCGGCTGCCAGTGGGATGCGCTTCTCCCCTGGCGCTCCGTGTGCCAAGATGCCTTCAGCCGGCTCCACGAAGGCTTTTCTGTGGTGCCTGCGCTCCTCCAGGGCCTTTGTTGTCTCCAGCCCCATGAGTTGATCCCGATGGCGCGAGGAGGGGGATGTCTGCTGGCAGAGGGGGTCCTGGCGGTGTCCGGGTGTGCGTCTTCTCCCCTCAGGACCTATTTCATTGTTCTGCCTGCCTCAAAACATGGCCTTTATCTCCCCTTTCTCCTTAAATGAGGCTTTTGGTGGACATCTTTTAGAGCATCTCTTGCTTTTTTGTCAACAAAACAGATTTTTTTTTCTACTTTTAACAAGGAAAACAGCATGTCCTGTGTATTTATCCTCAGAAATTATCCTTTTAACAAGAAAAACAGCATGTTGCTATGTATTTATCCTTTCAGAAGTTATCCTTTCAGAAACTTTGGATGCCTAGGGCTGTGCTGAGACTAATTCCAGGTTATCCCAAGTGTTGTTGTAACAGTTATAGTATAGTGTCCTCTTTAAGCTTAGCTCGTTTCAGCGTGCTTATGGCAGGAACCCGCACGTGGCTTCGAAGCAAGCGAGCTGCTGCAGCAGGCTGGGGTTTCCTCTCATTCCCTGCTGGTGTTTATTCACCTCCTGGGAGGCTGCAGCAGCCTGGGGCCGCTCCTCAGAAAGTGCTGCTGAAACTCCTGCATCCCCATTTAACCCCGGGATTAACACTGGTGGGATGTGCTCAGCAGCAGTCCTCTGCTGGGGGAGCTGCTCTGCTGAAGGACCGTAGCAGGCTTGGGAGGGACCGTGAGGAAAATTCGTGTATTGACACTAAAACCAAAAAAACACGTTGAAAAACGGAACCTATTTAATGCCTAATGACCATCTATTATTTCCCTTTCCCTTACTGTTTTAAAAACAAAGTGCAGAACTTGTAATACTCGGAGGATCACTTTCGGGTATGCAGCTGTGCTGTACATAATATGCAGCACACGTTCACGTTCAAAAACCCAATAAAACTGGTAATTAGCCCCTGAAACAAATTAGAGCAGAAGATACAATTTTATTTTACATAGTGCCTTTTCTGCAAACTGCGTCTCAAAACACGTTGGAGAGTTAAGTAATGCAGAGCTTAAATAATAAGAGCACTGGGAGAGCAAATTAATAGAAAAAGGATGGATATCTCTGCGAAGCAGGAGGATTGAGGTTGGAGGAGCAGAGTGGAGGCCGTTTGTGTGGGTGCCATGCAGAGTTTGGTGTTGCCCCTCGGTGCTTTGGATTCCATGGGTGCTGAGGAAGGGATGTGTCTGCCTGTGTGGGGCAGGGAGGTTTTGGCACCGGGCGCAGTGCAGGCAGGGCGAGCAGAGCGGCAAGACGGATGAGGTATGTGCAGCAGGCTATAAAACTAAGGAGGGCAATTTTGAGCCAATTTGTTCATCTTTCCCTTTCATGGCTGAAGACGGAGTGGCTGTTGCACCGCGGCGCTTCCCTCCACTCCCTCTCTGCCTCATTGACTCAGCAGCTCGCTTTAAATCTCGGCTGAAAGCAGAAGTTTTTCTCCTTCCCTATAACTCTCGCTCTTCCTCTCCGGGCTATTATTTTTAACCCTAACTTTGTAGCTGCATTTAACGCTGGGCAGTGCCGTGGGGATGCAGCCAGGCTGCAGCACCGTGGGCAGGGGGCAGCAGGCATGGCCAAGCCTTGTCACCTTCTCCATCCTTGGGGCTGGTAAATCCTCCAGCAGACCTGAATGCTCTGGGGAAGCTTGGAGAGTGTGGGGAAAAAAGTGTGCACATTTTGTATGGGGCTAAGGGACCTAAGGAATTTTCTATGTGTTGCCTTGCTAGAATGGAGCTCGGTTATGGGCCAGGCTGCTTTTGCATCATCAAGAGAATGAGGAGAATTTTTTTTTTTCTTTCTTTTTAAGTTTCTAAACCAGGAATAAACACCCAGGCTGAGAGAAGCCTTGTGTCATGGGCAGAAGAGAGCTGCTGCAGATTGCAATGCCTTCAGGATGCTCTCAGGACTATCCCCTTACTCTCTTGTCCCCATAGGAGCTTGTCTGTCCCTCTCCCCTGAGCTGTCCCCAAAAGCACCTTGAGTTTTCAAACCCGCAGCCTCAGCAGACATTCCTTCTTGCTCCCTGCGTCCTTGCCCCAGGTGGGTTTGGTTTGTGGAGTGGGGCAGAGGGAACAACCCCACACCTGGAGACCTTGATATAGGGCTGGGTGTTCACAGGTCTCTGCGTGGCCCCTCAGAGCCACCAGGACATGGGGCTGAGCCAAGGGAGTGGCACCAGGAGTCAAAGCTAGAGGAGCTGGCGGTGGTTTGGGGTCACAAGGAGAGTCCTGTCCGGGCCCAAATGTGGAAGCTCACATTTCCCTCTTTGGTGGAGGTGTCTGCAGCAGCAGCACGATGCACCATTGATTTTCCTTGGATGGTTACGAGGTGGCCGTCGGCCAGCCCGCGGGACCTGTGCTCAGGCTGCTCTGGTGTGGTCTGCTGCTCCGGTGCTTTGAGGGCAGCTGCTGCATCTGCAATTTCTCAGTTTGTGGTGTGTTTTTTTTTTTTCAGCACGTCAATCTGAATGTTTGTTTGCTTTGTGAAAGCCGAGTTGTTGCACTGAAGGGGAGTTGCGGATGCAGTCGTGGTGTGAAGGATGAAAGCAGGGCAAGGCTGCGGGAAGCGCTCTCTGGGGCAAGTGAATGTGTATGGGGGAAAAGCATATCAAGCTTTTTTTGGGTTCAGAGTCATAGCTTGAGGAAAACGCGCAACTTTTGATACAAAAGCTGATGATTTTTGTACTGGCATGCAAATTACCCATGAAGATCCTGGGAAGGAGAATGCGTCTGCTCCTGACTGTTGCCTTTCGCGGCTTGCAGCGAGCAGGGCTCGTGTGTGGCCGCTCCCTTCCCTGGGCCAAATTCAGCCCCTGGTAATCTGTAGTGTCTGGTAGTAGAGTAGTAGTGGGAGGGAGAATCAGGATTTTTCACAAAGCAGCAGTTTTTAACGTGGGGTTTACGCCTGACTCGAGATGAGAGGTGCGGTGCTGCTGCAGGGAGGACACGGTGGTGACCTTGCAGGAGGCTGGGTTTGTGCCAGTGTTGCAGACTTGATGGCTTTCTAAAGCTCTGTGTGAATGATGACCATTAACACCACAAGTTTTAATGTTAACCATGGTCAGGTGCCTGTTTTGGCCAGCCAGAGCTAGTTGTCTGGGGGTAATTGAACACCTGGATGACCACAGCAGTTGTCTTACAGAAATCCAGGGCTGCTGAAAATTGGGTACAGAGAGTTTTCATCTGGATACCTCAGGGTGTCAGACTGGGGAGTTTGAGGCTCCTGATGCTGTTATTTCTATTACTGAAGAAAGAGGATTTCAAGGTCCCCATAACCCGCTTCTGACTGCTCTCCAGTTTGGGTTTGCTTCCTCGCGCAGCCAAGTGCTGAGCTCAGGTCTTGGCAAACATTTGTGGCTCTGCTTAAAGTTAGAGGGAAGTGGGAACATTTGGATTCTTCACATTTAAAGCAATCTGCAAGGTAATACATTTTGGTGGACTATCCTTCCCTGGAGCAGCTCACGGAGAAGGCACTGGCTTCCCCCCTCTCTGCTTATCTGCTGCTGTTTTGGGGGTCTGAAAAATTTCCCTTGTTCAGATGGCTAACGAAGTCAGATGTGTGTGAGCTCAGTTGGGACATGGCTTTCCCTATGTTTTTAGGCCATTTATAAACTGAAAGAGGCCTGTAGGCCTTCTGTAAGCTGAAAGATGAAACCATCTCCTGAAGCTATGCTGTCGAGATTCAGAGTGATTTTTTTGGGAACCTGGAGCAGTTTTCACAGTGCTTTTAACTCTTGCTTTAGTCTGATGGGATTTCTGCATCTTGTTATGCAGTGGATAAAATAGTGTCCTTGAGGAAAGGAATCACTCTTTTATGCGACTTAAAATACCTACGTTTCTTCTTTTCTCTAGAAGCCTGCTTATGTGAAATTGGGCCATGGTGATAGGTACTGGAATGATGGCCCCGAAAATGAAGTCTTTGTTTTATAGGGAAAAGCACAGCTTGGGCAGAAATGGGGCAAGAAATGGAGCAAGGTGTCTGATCAGTTTGCTCCTACCCTTGAAGGAGCATCTGAAGGGGACGGGTCCTCCACAGCCTGGAGTCTCTGAGTTTGACAGCAAAGATAAATTATCAGAGCACGCTTGGGCTGAAGGAGGGTCTGATCCTGGGAGCAGTTAATGGCTGAAGTCCTTCATCAGGCCAAGCCCCAAGTGTTGCCCATCATGGTGTCAGCACCTGCAGCTCTTCAGCATCAGCCGTGGCTGCCCAAAGGTTGCCCCTCACAGTGTGAAAACCAACCTGGGGACAGAGCTGTTGCTACCAGCCGACCTTGACACGGTGACATTGCTTTGGAGATGGTTCTGTGTGCCTTCATTGAGGCACATGTGCTCACAGGATGGCGGGGGGAAAGTGCTCTGTCAGAACAGGCGCTTCTGCAACGTGTCCCGGGTCACTCAACCCTCCTTCACCCCCTTAATGACCTTCCCAGGCTGTGTTACTTTGATAACTCGAATAACTTGGAGCTGAAAAGGCACTGAAATAGTCCAACCTGTCCATGCGGCCCGTCTTCAAAGTGACATCCTGCCCTCTGAGCTGCTGAGGATCGTGTACATTAAATGGCTTCCTGGAAAGCTTTGCTCTTCAAGGCCATGGTAGCATTGCAGTACTGCAATTTTAAAGGCCTACATTAACCCAACAGCAGCATTTAATAGGACAAAACAAGTAGCATTTAAAATCCTTAGTCTAATCCTACCCAGGGTAAGTTGTTTTTAATTCTGCTTGTTAAGTCAATTAAGCAGCACTGTTAGGGTAATAATTTAGGCTAAAGCTGTAGACATTTCTAAACACATCTTGTAATTCTACACCTCATTTTTTTTCTGAAGGGCGCGTTGTTGTAGGTGGCATTTATGGTGTGCCTCGAGCACGGGCATGTCGGAGCTGGGAGAGGTGTGGTGACTTGATTGCCAGGAGTATTTCGCCTTTTTTTGCCATCTTTTAAAGTGTGTTTCTGCCCTTGAGTCGTGAGGGGTCGTTGCTGCCTGTTGCTGGAGGTGGTAGGAGAGAGGGGTGGTCATCTCCCTTGTCTCCAGGGCCAGTAGCAGTGGGAAGCTTTGTGTTTTTGTGGTTTGGGCATCTGCAGAGCAGTAATGCATCATCCCAATCATTTGTCATCTTGACCGTCTTGAAGCCAGGAGCATCATTGAGCTCTAGTCCCCTGGGAGGATGTTACTGTCATTAAGCTTGGATTTCGTCAGAAAGCCACAAAGTTATGTTTTTTTCTTTTTTCCTATGGCAATGCTTTATGACAATGATGTTTCAAGAGTCTTTAGCCTTGCAACCTTCAGCTTCTTCAGCATGTTGGTTATCAAACACTGTCCCTTTCACGTCAGCAGCCCGAGTCCGTTCGTAAGTTCAAGCAGCAGGGAGATGCTGAGTGAGTTCTGTAGGCGAGATGCTCCTGATGGGCTGCAGATCTTGGGACATCTCTTAAGCTTCAGCTGGCTGGGGGGATGTACGTGTGTTCACTCAAATGTGCATCTTCAGCGGCTGACTAAATACATATGAATACATGATGGATTTTTCTTTTAAGAAGAATTTGACCCCATAAAGATGTTTGCACATGAACCTAAATAAGCTTTGTGTGCTTGATTCTGCCACATTGGCTGAAATCGAAGGAACTGAAGAACTGGCTTCGGTCAAGATGAGGCAGCTACCTCCCACCAGCGGTGGATTAGCCATATACAATGCTGTTAGGCAGAAACCAGCTCTCGAGCATCCCTGCCCCTTGTAATCCTGGGTGCCCACAGCCTGTGCCTCCTGCCACGGTCCTGCCTCCGTGCCGCCCAGCCGGGCTGCCCGCAGCAGCGAGCCAAGCAACTCCCTCTTGAGTGCTATTAATATCCTTCTTCTACAAGTCTCACAGTCTTATTATGGTGAATAATGAAAGCATTTTCCCCGACCTTTGCCCCTTCTATCCAAATTGCATTCTAACAAGTATGTGTATTTTTGACCCGTCACATGATGGGAAAAAGACTCTGTCCTATTCCGACAGAATTAAAAGAAAGTCCGTTCTAAGAACGTATCCAGATGAAGGCTTTCCTGTTGGCAGCTTGTTAATTTGCTGACTGCTGTCTCTCTTTTCAGTCCCAGTGTTATGATGAACTTTAACAGCATCCCGAGCAGTTGCGTTAAAGAGAAGCACTGAAGGAGCTTCTTGCCATTGTCATTTAATTGCTACATGGGAAAACAGTTAAGATGCCAGGTTTTATAATATCTGGGGCTTGCTTTAATAAAATGGAAATAACAATTTTAGACTTCCCAGCCTCTCTGGGAGAAGGGCTGTCTTTCTATCCTGTTTGTGCAGTGCCTGGTGTGATGGGATCCTGCTCTCTCTTGGGCTCGTGGGTACTTCTGCATTACGAATATCTTACTGTTCAGTGCATTTACTGACACTTGTTGCCGTTTCAAGGACTTTAAGGTTTTAGAGGATTTTATTTAAAACTTAGCAATCTTCTGACACTTAGATGTGTTAGATGTTCATCCAACGATACAACCCGGAGATTCCCCCAGGGGGTCCCTGTATCTAGAGGTGATGCTGCAGGTGGAAAATTTTGGAAGCGTTGTCCTAGCACTATCAAGCAGAGAGAAACAGCTGTGGACCTGAATATTTGTTGATTTTATCAGATTTCTGTCTCATATCAGCAGGCTAGTTTGGTGAGCACATTTTGCTATTTACGTAAACAAAACACTTTTTAAAATTTATGTACTATAAATAGAAATCCCAAATGTGCTAATCCGTACTATCTGACAGTTTCTCTGGAGTGGGAGGTTCTCACCCAAAACGTCAGTGTTACTGTTTGACATTTAAATGAGAGATTAGGCTGGAGCTATAGGAAATAAAGCCTCTCTTGAAAGTCTGACAGCAGTAGGCTGGGATGTAATATTTGCATGTGAAAGGTATTTGGTTAATATTGCCTAAGACTTTTTATTGTCACTGCAGAGGATAAAAACCATAGAGATGGCTTGATTTGTTTGATATTCATGCAATCTCTTCTGATAAACTAATATCTCATTTACACAAAGCAAACAAATATGAAAAAGTAGAAGCTATATATTCTTTCCCCAGGCTTGTTCAGTTATTATGCTATTATTACAGTTAATTCAATATTATGAGGCTTTGAAAGGAGTAGCATTTGTTATAGAGGTGCTGCAGAACACTTAATACTACAAACGCTACCTAATTGTCCTGTGAGCAATCTCACTGAGATCCATAAATAAAAATAAAAGGAGCAGGGTTGATCTTAGTTCTGGTTTGACCTGTACTTCTTGGACAGTTTTTGAAATGCTAGAGCTCTCATTTGGAGAAAGCATGCAGAATAACAGCAAAGGAGAGCTAAGCAGATGCTTTTTGCATTTCTTTTTCAGCTGGGTTGTGTCCAGCACAAGCTCCATGTGTGGAAGTCTGCCCGTGGTTTTTGGGAACCGGTTGGGAACTGAAAGATGCACTAGGGTGCAGAAGGTGATAGCTTGGCCCACGAGTATTTGTACTTTAGGGACCAAAATTGCTGTTCCTGAAACTGTTGTTGCTTCATGCAAGAGAACAGCAGGTGTAAATGAGGGAAACTTCAGCTCAGCTGGGAAAAAAAAATAAAAAATGAATGTTTATTAAAATTAAATGGGGATTCTTCTATGTTGTTCTACCCTCTAGCATGTATTCTGCTGGTGCCTATATAGCAGGTGCTCTTTTTGGTGTGGGTCTTTGCCTCTGCCCTCTTGCAGCTCCTGGTGGTGTTTGGTGAGGGGCAGTGGGAGCGCCCCTCTGCTCTGGGATGCTTGGTTCATGCCCAGACCCAAACTGGTGCCTTGAACCCATTAAATGGCAGTGTTTGGGCTTGGGATGGGGCACGTCGACATGGGACAGTGCCCTGCAGTGCCTCCCCTTTTTCCATCACCTCTGAACACACTTTGCAAAGCGATGTCCAGAGCAGCAGGCGGTGTTTGCTTGTGCCCTGTTACAGGTGTCGCCTTGTTCGCAGGGAATTTGGGGTTACAGCAAGGAACGTGGAAGTTTCCTGGACTTAGTGCCTGTGTCTCCTTCCCTGGCATCTTTTGAGCAGCCTGGGCTCACCGTGTAATGCTGTGCGGTCTCCTGCAAGGGCTGCCCAAGCTGGGAGTTCCCCACCTGGGCAGCATGGCTGAACGGAGCCGTTTTTTGGGAAAGTCAGGGGGGCAGCGCAGGGGTTGGGGTCTGGGTCTGGCTCCCCCCCTGTTTTCTGCCTCTTGCTTCTCTCCCTCATGTTGTGATTCTCCCTCCCCAGCTGGGTTTTTAGGACAAGAAGAGAATTGCAGTCTCAAATCCGGGGCGAGCAAATTTAGGAAGCAGGACACGGGGCTTGGCTGTGGGAGAGGGCTGGGGGGGCTGAGGGGGATGTGGCAGCACCCGTCAGGGTGGGTGGGAGGGAGAAATGGACACTTGGCAGCCCCCGGGGCCACTCGCTGCTCTTTCTTCGTTTCACTGGGGAAATCTTTTAATTTTCCCCTCCCCAGCAGTTCTCAGACCATGGCATGTCCCTTGGCGTGCTGCTGCCCTGCAAAGGGGGGTTGGCTGCTTGCTTTCCCTTTATTTCATGGGTTATTGGGCAAATGCTGGGGGCGGGCGGGCAGCAGGGCTGTGCCACCTGTGTGTCCCCCCCGGCTCATCAGCCTCCCCATCACTCCCACGCACCAAAAGTTTAGGATTTTTTTTGGTATTTTTTAATATTATTTTTTTTTTTGTGGGGGAAGGGAGAATTATTAATGAGTTTGGAATGGTTACCATGGGAACCTGTTGCTAATGAATCTCTGGGGTTTCCTTTCCACCTTGAGTTTCCTGGTAATAGCGTTCCCATGGCAACGAGTGTCACCGATACCCCGGCTGGCTCCCGGGCCACCGCCGCCGATGGGCAGAAAAAGGGCAGAAAAAGCTCCCGTCTGTGCCAGCCGGGGGACTCTGTGCCATTTGGGTAGGCTGGCAAACCTGTGGTCCTGCCCTGTAGGCTGCTGCCTGCCAAAATATCCCAGGGCAGAGGGATGGGACAACAGGAGATGGCAGGAGCTGAAGGAGTTGCACCGGGGAATTGGCTGCCTGCTGCCGGAGGTGATTTTTCCCCTAAAACAAGTTTTTATTTATTTATTTTTTTTTTTTCCCTGATGCTCAGCTCGCATCACCTGTCCTAGATGCACAGAAGCTGCTCAGCTTTAGACCTTAACTTCTGTTTCTGACATGATGAAGTGCATCAGCTCAGGAGCTTTGACCCAAGCTTACTCCATGGATGTCAGCGTGCCTGCAGACACGTGGCCCCACTGCCTGGTGTCACGGGATGGGGACAGTCCTTGTTCTCATGGTGTGAGAACAAGGACTTTATTTTTTCTTATTCCTTTATTTTTTTTGAGATTTGGCTTTGAAGCGTTTCAGTCTTGCATCAGTGGGAGCACCGATGCTGGAAGCTGGCTCCTCCATAAGGGACAAGAGGGGACAAGTGCAGGTGCCTTGGTGACAGCTCGCCCCAAGAGCTGGATCCTGGTGGGCTGTCTGTGTGCAAGGCTGGCACCAGGTCTCTGTGTGTGTCTATGTGACTGCAGTTCTCTGCTAAAAACAAGTTTATTGGAGCACGATTGATTATCTGCCCCAGGCCTGGTGCTCAGGCAGCCCTGTCCCAGTGCAAACTGTGCGTATGCAAAAGGCAGTTTGAGGCAAGAACAAAACATTTATGTTCTTGTTTAGTACCACCTTTCTCATAAGGCAGGTAAATGAGGGGCATTTCAATGATGGGAAATTCATTATGAGACCACAGCTGTAATGGCAATCCTTAACAGGTTGTCCTCCGAGTCACATGTGTGGCATTGTTTGCGGTAGTCAGTCTGGCCAAAATTTTTCCTTTCATCTAAACGGTGGTTTTCAGCAGGAGAATTAGTTGTTTGAGCAAAAATGGAGCAATTGAGAAGATCCGATAATGTACATCCCTCCTCCCCCTTCCAAAAAAAAAAAAAAAGTGGTTTTCTTTAAATGATGGCATGAATGCAACAGGACCAAAATCTCTTCTGTATCAGCAGTGTCTCACTGGCAAGCAGTAGAAAGGCATATAATAGATGATTAGTGTCTTAGGGGCCTGGCAGTTTATCTGCTCATGCCAGCTATCTTCCAGCCACTAGCCCTGGCTGTAAATTGTCAACGAAGCGGTGTGCGTAAGCACTTAAGTGCTTTTGCTATTCAAGGCAGAGCAGACACCGAAATCCATCAGAAGGTCTATTTTTCACCAGGCAGTATTGACTAATCTGTTAAAGCCAAGTCACCTCTCATCGCGGGCTTTGGGCATGATGATATTTTTCCCTCTCGTGGCACCTCTCTCGCGGTGATATTTTTTTGTTGGTAGCACTTTGTAGGTGTGAATAAATCAAACCGCTGTGATCGAGGTGGAAGTAGTGAGGTACGAGAGGGCCGGAGTCCTATGAGGGAGAGAAGTAGCACCGAGAAGTCCCAAACCCTTCTTCCATGATCACAATTCAGCTCCGTAATAAAATCAGGATACCACAGGGCATTTCTCCCAGGATCTCTGTCACCGGGATGAAAGCTATCAAGCATTAACAGCGATCATCTGAAGCTTTCCGCATGCATGTGTATTCTGAGGTATGAAAGAGCATGGCTAATGATACCTTGTAAAACGATGAATAATTTATCTAGCGGTTGATGGTAGCTCTGAAGTAGATATGAGATCCTGTACCCATCTCACAGATGAGTAAACTGAAGCTAATTGAGTCTTTGAGAGATCATAAATAAATGGGACGTGTTGTAATACAGGATGTTGCTGTTGATATTTTTTATCTGAAAGAGAGGGTATGCTCTTGGCAGCATGAGATTACCACGATGCAGGGGAAGGAAAATTAAATGCAGCCCACCAAGTGGTTGGCAGGTGAAGTGGGGTTCGATTCAGTGAGTAAGTCTTGGTGTCTGCCCGGATTCCCCAAAATGACAAAAGTTGTCATTTCCCTGTACTTGTGTGCAGTGACACGATGGGAGACGGACGGACATAGGGACAAAACTGCTCCTGGGTGGCATCACCCTTGTCCCACATGCCCGGTGATGCTCAGAGCTTTGCAAAATCTGCCTTTGAGAGGCGAAGACGTGGAAGGAGGTTTGTGTCCCACTACTGTCCCGAGGTCTCCATCTGCCTCCCTGTCCACTCCCGTTATTATTATTTTTTTTAACATCTCATGGATATGTTTTTGTTGTGTTCCTGGTGCTCTTCCTCATAACTGCACATTGCAAAGAAGCCTTTAAAAAAAAATCCCTCTTTGCTGTTGTTTTTAGTTGGTTTGGAATGATAAATATTTCATCAAATGCCTGCTTTCTTGTCCGCGTCCTCCTTCAGCGCTTTCCAGTACAGCACATGCAGTGATCTAAATAGCTTTATTTAGATTAGACAGCACTCAAAGGAGCTGTCTGCTTGCCCAAAGAAAGTTGAGTTTTGGAGTAGGCCGGTCATTTTGTGTTTAAATCTGTGGAAGGCCTCTTGGAGTCACCTAAAATGTTTTGATGTCCTGCAGTTGTTTCCAGTAGATGCTTTGCCTTCCAAGGGCTCCTCCGCAACGGATGGCTTTGCTAGGGAGCCTGGAATGTTTTGCTGCTTAATTTAGACTGTTTATCTCAAGAGGTCTTGGAGTTCAAAGCCGAAGAGATGTGCCGAAGCCATTCCCTCTCTTCCCAGCAGCTGCCTTTCGTAGCACAGATGCGTGCTGCAGGTTGACCATGTTGGGATGCCTGAGCAGAGCATCCCAACCCATCTGCACTAGGACTTTCTCCTCGTCATAGTTTGATAACCCAACCCGATGCTTCTTTCTTGCTCTTTCTTTGTTCTGGAACTCCAAAATTTCCTTGGAAAAGCACACCAGCCAGCACAACGCTGCCTCTCCCCTTGGTGCACAGCTCCTACCCCTCCGTTGCTCGCTTCCAAGCAGTGCCTAGAGAAGAAAGATCAGGTTCGAGGAGGATTTATTGAATCTGGCAGCCTTTCTCCAAGGCTGTCGTCCCAGTTCTGCCATCCTTGACCTTGGACGGGAGTCTGATGGGCAGGACTGTGGGTTGCTAGTGGGCTCGTTGGCATCAAGTCCCCGGCCTGTCAAACTTGGTGGAAGTGCTGATGATTTCAGAGCCGTTCGGATTTCAATTTAGTGGGTGTGATTTTATCTCACCTGGGTTGTTATAAATCCGGCTAATTCCAGTGGAATTAAATCATTGCACATGAGAGGCTGTTTGTGGCTGAGCCGCCTTTTGATTTAGGTTTTATTCATGATTTCTGCTATTATCATTTAAAGTTTAAAAAAAATAAAACCAAACCCTTCTGTTCAATTAAAAGAGAATTTAAGTATTTCATTTAGATCAAAGCTAGGCCATTATTCAGTCCTTCAGTTGCAAGAAATAACCATTTCTACAACAAAATGTAAAGTGGTCACCGTCTGATAGATGCCACCTTTTATGAATTTAATTAGAAAACATTTGTTTTATTTCATCCAATCATCTTAGAGTGCTCAAAAGGTATGCCAGTTGCCAGGACAACCCTTTTTTCTTTTTTTTTTTTTTTTTCTTTTTTCCCTCCCCCCCTTTATTTCTCTTATGTCATTTTTGATCACATCATCTTGAAAGGAGATTTTATTATTTAGGTATTCAGGCTACTTTGATTGAAAGGCAGGTTTTGTGAGGCTAATGGAGTTTGCGGAGCTCTTCTTGCAGAGTCTCTCTGCGTTGGTGCCCGTCCTCTACGGAAAGTCACAGCGGAGCGAGCAGAGCACAGCAGCGACAAGGGCAGAAAATGCTGCAAAATCAGAGCAGAAAGGAGCAAGAGGAGGGTTCCCCTCTTCCCACAGATGCCTCTTTCCTGCAGATCTCTGCTGTGAGCGTCCTTGGGCTGTCCGCCTGGCTCAGCCCTGTGGCATGGGACACAGCCGCAGCATCGCAGGCTCTGAGCAGCACTCACAGCCCCTCTGAACACAGCACCAGCAGCAAAATGCCTGTGGGGACATGAGGAAAGGCGGTCTGACTGGGGCCAGGCTCCTGGAAAACCCCTTTTCTCCCTCCCATCCATCCTTCCCCGCCTGAAGTTGGGGTTGTGATTTATTTTTGATTACTTGAGAAGCAAATAAAAACAAAAGTCATGCACGCAGAGCTTGCCTTTCCTGATGAAGGCTGATTAAACCCAACTAATTCTCTCGCAGCAATTAGATACCACGTGGAGCACTTTCTCAACCCCTCAGAAGAATTATTTGTGGTCCATGCACGTGCCTTGGGAGTGGGTCAGTCGCTGAGGCTGGGAAAAGGAACCCAGCAAAATCCCAACAAATCCAAAATCTTCGGTGCTGCCATCCTGAACCAGGTCAAATCCTGGAAAGCTGCGTTCAGTCCCTGCTCGAGCAAGCATTGAATCAACAGCACAGCTTTCCTACATGTTTTATAGAAGAGGGCTATCCATCATCCAGCTCGCGGGATGCAGCCGGCGCTGGGGTGAAGCGCTGAGTGTTTGCACAGGGCAGGCTGACGGGTTGATTTAAGCCAACAGGGGAAGAATGATTTCTTTGGTCAGCGAGTTCAGAGACTGTGGATAGTCAGCGTTACGCAGGGATCTGGGCAAGGCACAGGGGGAAACACCTTTATGTGGAAAAAAAATATAAAAATCTGTTTAATCTACAGCAATGGGGATTTCCCTTTGTGGTCACAAGATGAAGTGCACATCATTTTTTTTTAGTACAACAGCAGGATTTTGTACATCCCAAATTCCTCTTGCCTTTCAGACAGCAGCCTGCCACCACTCCAGCAGTGACAGTGACTGTGCCCACCTCAAGTGCCAGGTCCCAGCTCAGGGGCTGGCCCCGTTCCCCCCCCAGGGGCTTGGAAAAGGAGCAGCATCAGAAACGTCCTCGCTGCAGGCGGTGGGAGATGCGCCATTAGTATTCATGGGGTGTGGCGACAATGCTAATTTTTTTTAAATGTGAATTGCGTGCACACACAAATTCAGAAGGAAATGTTCCAACTGTATTATTTCCATATAGAAATGCAGCGCTGTGGTGCAGGGAGATTCAGGTAGGTCTCTGCTGCCGTGGGGGTCTTCTCTCCCCCCAGCCGGTGGAGCAGCAGCTGTGGATTACAAAGATATTTTTTCTTCTTCAACCTAGACAGCCAGGGGAAAATGGAAGAAGCTACAGAATATATAAAAGAATTGTAGCTGGACTGTAGTGATTTGCAGGGAGATAATTTTGCTGATTAGTTTTGGTGCCGTTCCCACGTTAGACAATGTCACCCAAACCCCAGCACGCAACCAGCCCAGATGTGTGATTTCTATTGCTTTTGCATAAGATGAGGAATCAGGCACTGGTTCTGATCGTGTTTCCTTTTTTGTGGAGTACTTGGGAAGCCCAGATGCTCTCCTGCCAGATGATGTACTGCTTCTGCCCTGATTAAACCGCTCTGCCTTGCAGAAAGGCTCGTTGGAGCTGGTGTGCTTCTCGCTCCTTTCTGCCCTGTTTTGAAGTAATGACAATAGCTGCATCATCTCCACTGACGATACAATATGGTTATGTTTAACAACTGAAATTTCGATTTGCTTTTATTTCTGATAGAGCTGCGAGGGGGAAACGGGTAGAAATGTTTAAAGCCAAGATGGCAAGGCCGGGCCTAGGCCGCGACCTGGGCTTGGTGCTTCTGCAGAGGGGGATTTAAAAAAAAAAAACACACAACCACCTTGATTACAAAGATCTCCCAAGACTCAGTGCTGGAAATACTGGACTAGAAGACTTGGATTTTGAATCATACTACATGATCTTGGGCAAATCACTGACTCCTGGAGCTGAGGCCTGCTGTAAGAGGCTGAAGGAACTTGGAGATACTTTGGGGAAAAGCTGTTGGTGTCTCCAAAGCGTTATTTCCTAGGGTCACAAGCAAGCTCTAGGTGGGCCATGCCATGCCATCTCCTCCTTTGCAAGTAGACCAAAACGGACCTGCCCTGTTGGAGGGGAGATAAAAGCAAGAACAGATGGATTAAAACCCTGCTGAGCCATGGGAGAGCAGAGGTGCTCTGCTGGGACCCTGGCTTACGAGGCACAGTCATCGGACCATGATCAGGAGGGCTTTTTTTTTCCTTGCCCTGGGAGGAAGACCCTCCTACAGATACATCCCGCGCGGTTTGTGGGACAGTGGCATTATTAGGAGTGATGTTCGCTGGCGTAATCCCAATTTTACAAGTTTTTCACTTTGACTTCTGTCAAAATGTGCGAGTGAGCTGGAGCACAAAGCCTTGTCTCCAAAATGCGGAAAATATAATTAAAAAGGGACTTTTCGTGCGTTTCAGAGAACATTTAAATGCTGCGGGTTTTTCAGTCTTTCATTTCAAATTTAATAGTGCTGAACGGGTGAGATGAAGGATGCGGAGTTTTTTGTTCCTTGATGGGGGTGAACCTGTTAATGGACTTCATAAATTGATTTTTTGTGCCGCACTTTCTCTAATCAAACAGAAGTAACTAGAAAATCCTTTAACAAATTTCTGTACAGCCAGTGTTTGAATTAGCAGCACATCCTCGTGTGTTACAGAATCGACATTTGTTGTTTAATGAGAGAAACCATAAAACCAATGTTAGTAGAAATATTTTCCTGAAGTGTTAATTTTGTGCAGACCTTCGCCTCGCTGAAGCAATGACTTTGGCCATTCGTTTGCCCTCCGAGGGCAGCCTGTGCAGCCCAGACCTTGCAGAGCAGTGCCCAGGGATGGGGGTCAGCCACTGAACACGGCTGGGACCAAGGCCGATGGAGCCATCTGCTTTTATCTCTCACAATCAGGAGAAGGCAAAAAGGGAAAAGTAAAGCTAGTAAATGTTATGCTGAATTTAAAGCTTTCCCGTTTTAAGAGACTAGTTAAATGTCTCATATTTTTCTTTCATGATCAAAATCATGAAACCAGCTTGAGAAAAAAAAAAAGCCAAAAAACCCTTCTAACCTCCAGCCATTAAGATGTTCCTTTTCATCTCTGCCTTAGCCTGGCCTCTGTGCATTTTGGGTGAATATAAATGTGCAGACTGGAGCTTTTTGAAAAAAAAAAGAAAAAAAGATTTCTAGACAGACACCTGGCTCCAGAATTTACAGTGAAAAAGAAAACTTCAAAAAAGGTTATTCCCCATTAAAATGGGAGTAATTGGCTGGGACCTTCTGAAATCCCAGTGTCTGCCAGGCTCCTCCTGGTCCTGTGGCGTAGCACCAGAGCGCAAGCACCGATCCTCCCTCCTTGTCCCTTCCTTCACCAGCCTGGGAAAGAGTGCTGCTCCCATCCCTCCTGGGTCCATTCAGGCATCATCAGTTCATCTTTCATGAGGCTGAGGGAGGGGAATAAATGTTAATTTTGATGATTAGAGAGAAAGGAAGGAAGAAATGGAAAAACGTAGCAGCCAAGAAATGCTGTGCCGCTCTGTTAGAAAATCTTTGCGTTGCTCAGGTGCGATTCCAAGCTCCTGGGCTGCTCAGAGCTCCTCAGCTCAAGGTCACCATCAGGAGCAGCAAGGGGTGAGACAAGAAACCTGGACTTGGCTGTCCCCAGGAGGCTCTGTGTGTCCCAGGGGTGATGCCAGGCATCTGTCCTGGGAGTTCCCAAAGAGCTGTGTGCACTTAGCTCTGCTTTCGGTGAGTTGGGCTGCTTGAGGCTGAAATTGAACCATAAAGCTTGTGCTGTACACGAAGAATTCCTTGAAAACCTCCTTGTGCGTCCTCCTGGTGCACTCCTGACGTTGTCCCAGGGATTTCAGAGAGACGGTGGTGTTTCAATCCGTGGTAGGGCTGCTCTGCCTCATGGGGACAGCAGATAAATAAATAAATAAGCTGGCAGCTTCAGCTGCCCCAGCACAGCTGTCAGGAGCACTGCTGGATGCGCTGACGTTCTGAGCCCTGGGATGAGCAAAAGAGCACTGCGAAAGGGGGGGCCTGCTTGTGAAACGAGCTTTTTATTTTTTTATATAATTTTTTTTTTTTTTAAAGCTTAACTCTTCAGCCAAACTCTTTTGCCTGCTCTTGACCTGCTGTGGTCTTTTGTCCCGAGGCCAGTCGTTGACTTTCGACGTTTCTAAGCACTGTTTGTCCTGCTGTGAGTCCCGGGAGACCCGTGGCGTTTGCCCAGTGCGCTGCCTGCTCCGTGGCGCTGGTGGCTGCTGCCTCCTTCCCCAGCCTTCGTGTCCTGAAGGGACATCTCCCCGTGTTAAAGGAGAAAAATCCTTTGTATCCCTTGTTTCTGACAGCAGGCTGTTACCCGATTAGATTGCACAGGGCTGGCCAGCAGAGGAGACAGGAAGCCATCAACATGCTTAGAAGCAACAGAAAAAGGTGGCGATGTTTTATAGCTTGCTTCAAAATGAGATTATCAGTTCCTGCCGCCTCTTTGTCCTGCCAGTTGCCCTTATAACTTAATCAATAGCATTGATTGGTCAGTAATGGCATGTGCAACGCCTGGAAGCTCGGTTTTGGGCCAGGAAGGCTGTGATGGAGATGAGGAGCTTGTTCCTGCTTGGTGTGTGCGGGGGCCATACCAAGATCATTTTCTCCAGGATTACGTGTCCTGGATGTCAGAGGCTCTTAGCTCTCTTTGAGACTTTTTTTTTTCTTTTTTTTTTTTTCTTTTTTCTGAGGTTTAAGAGCTCGCTGGACGCAGGTCTCTTCCTGCCATTGCTAATTGCTTGGGTTGAATTCCAGCCAGGCTAATGTCGGCCACAGGATGCCTTTGAGGCCACGGATTTATTATGGTTTTGTCTCTCAGGGACCCACCTTAAAATCGACGTAATTAAGGATCGAGTGGTTAATTCTGAAGCAAATATGTAGATAGATGAAGGAGTCGTTCAGGAATAGTGGATTTGAACATCGGTCTTCAAAAATACAAACCTTGGGATTGATCAAAGAATTTCTTTACTGAAAGGGTTGTGAGGCACTGGAACAGGCTGCCCAGGGAGGTGGTGGAGTCACCATCACTGGAAGTCTTCAAAAGACGTTTAGATGTAGAGCTTAGGGATATGGTTTAGTGGGGACTGTTAGTGTTAGGTTAGAGGTTGGACTCGATGATCTTGAGGTCTCTTCCAACCTAGAAATTCTGTGATTCTGTGATTCTAAGGAGAGTTGTGGATCCTCAGTGGTGACGGGGAGCTATGGAACATTGTGGGGCATAAAAGCCCTGAAATAAACCCCTTGGTTTTTGGAAGAGAGGAGGAGTGAGGTGCAGACAAGCATTGGCTGCTTGAGGGAAGGGACTGAGGTGAGAATTAGGGTAGAGAGGTTATTCCTTAAGATTTTCATTGAGTGATGTGTTTGCTCTGGGCCAGGCTCAGCAGGTCGGGATGTGCAGGGTGCCGTAGCTGCTGTCCAGCTGGGAACTCCTCCGTCCCCGTGTGCCTTTGGTGCTCACCTCACATCGCTGGGCACAGGCAGAGGCTGCTCGTGGCTTCCCACCAGGCCTTTACCTGCCACGAAGCTCCGCTGCTTTTCTAGGGGTCATCCTGGTCGGGGCTCTGCCCCTGCTTCAGCCAGGGCCACGCTAAGCTGAGCTGCGGGCTGAGGAGCTAATCAGGAGGAAAGGCAAGAGGAATTGTACAGCTGCTGTTTAATTGATAGCGACATCGATTTCTCTAATTGACGTTTCGGGAGCGGCCGTGCCAGGCTCTCTGCGGAGCCTGTCCCATGCTGTCAACGTCTCTCTGGACTTTCCCTGATGTCAGATTCAGACAAAAGTCCTGTTCCTCTGAGCTTTCTGTCCCGAGCTGCAGACTCAGGAGATTCAATCTCCTGCCAGACTTGGAGGTGCTTTCCAAGGGGCAGGAACCCACATGAGCTGAGCTTGTATCCCGTCATTTCTGCCTGTTTCTTCCTTCCCCCAGAACCTCCGGGTGCCCTGAAAGAGATTTGAGGCTTGCTCAGCCCCTTGCATTGGGGTGCAGTGTCTGTCCTCCAGGGATGTCATGGGGGACGCTGGTGTTTTAGACCTCACTGAAAGTGGGAAATGAGGTTTCCTAGCAAGGGGTAGCCAGAAATCTCTTGTATGGCCCAGCTGATAAAGAGAGGCAAAGATTTCTGCTGGATTAACGGGGATTATGGAGGAATTCACCATTTTGGGGTTTCCTGCTGTGTCTGGACACTAATTACTGATTCCTGAGTGCTCCCTGCTTTCTCCTTGGCGTGCTGAGGGTACGAATCTGCGCACTCCAGCCCCGTCTCTGATTCATTATTTATCCCCCAACGTTTACTCTGTAAAACATCTTCCTGCAGTCAGTGCAGCGCTGCTAGAGTCAAACAGACCTTTTGATCCACAATTTGGGTTTTGTCTGTTTAACTCGATCTCCGGGGGCAGCGAAGGGGAGGCATGGAGGGGGAGACGTTAAGCGGAGCAGCTGATCTTCCCATCGTTTTTTTGCTGCCATCAGTTGTTCCAGTTTTGTCGATGATATCCTCCCAACGAGCAAGGAAGTGAGATCAAAGCGAGAGGAAAAATAAATACGTGCCGAGACACCCGGCACTCGGCGGAACTGCCGCTTGTTGCACTCCCTCCTTTGAGACGTCTAAATTGAAGCTTTGCTAGTCCACATACTAATTACCCGTTGTTTGATTTTTGCATTTAATTAGGGAAATAAAGCCAGCAAGAAAAGTGCTCTTGAAACTTTCTGGTGGTACTTTGTGCTGTTCTGCGGGCTTTGGCTGTGGGTTTTTGGAGAGTGGATCCGTGCCTGTGCTGGAGCCGCAGGGTGCTTGGGTGCCTCGTTGCATTTATCTTGCTCTGAGGTAATAGGATGATTTATTTTCCATTTGCAAAACTATGAAATAATCCATATCCGTGTACTTCTAGACTCTAATCCCTTCTCTTTTTTAGGGTGATTGCATTGAGTGTTATTTTTTTAAAGCTGTTTCCCAGAGTTGCCCTGATTCTGAATTAAAAATAAGAGTGGCTCGTAAATGAGATGAATACAATGCTGAATATTTTTATTAGATTTGTCCTTTCCCCAAGACTTCATTTTAATTATATTTTTTTCTTGAAATTGCCCCCCTCCAGTCCTTCTCTCAGCTTTGTCACCTAAGGATCAATAATTACTAATTCTTAAAAAAACAGAGGACTCAGCGCAGTTCCTGGCTCATCACCCAGCACCTTCCCCTGCCATCTCAGGCCCTGCTTCTACAGAAACTCTTCCATAAACCTGGGAAGGCCTGAAAAGGGTTCAGATTTCCCCCTCCTGCTAATTTGGGAGCGAGAGAAGCTGACAGGCTCGCATGGGGCACGATGCATCATGGAAAAGATTGCTTTTACACCCTGAATGGGGGCAAAAAAAATAAATAACATAACGGGAGGAACACAGGCACAATATTTCCATCAGCCTCCAACCACCGAAGGGTGCAGCTCTCCACTTGTGGTGCAGCAGCGGCGTACGAGCACGACTGGGGTATGTAATCTGTTGCAGCATCATTGATTCCCATCAATAAATTAACAGGGGTTGAGATCACTTGATATTGTTCCGAGTGCCAAAGCACGAGGCGAGCGCTGCTCGCTCTTCACGCATAGGTACTGACTCGAAATGTCTTGGATAGCCTCCAGCCCTGCGTGGGTGTTGATTTTTGGCTATCCAAAGCCTTTCATGTTGGTTGTATTTTGTGATGGAATAGTTTGCTTTATTTTTATTTTTATATTTTTTTTTAGACTGTCTTAATTTAATTGACAGATCTGTATGGTGGTGGTTTTGGTTTTTTTTTTTGGTTCATGAATTTTTATGATAGGAAGATACATTCTCTTGTGTAGCAAGCATGAAAGATTTATGTTTGAATAAATGGATCGGCTTGGCATCCATATAGTGGCCGCACAAATTGCTCTTTTTAAGCTCAGTGGAGATAATTAAAAGTGGCTGCGTGGGCATGGGAGAAACAACAGACCAAATTCGGTCCCAGTGGCACCGGGTCAGCCCTCTCCATATCACCCAGCAAAGGCTGCCGACCAGGAGCAGATCCAGGGTGTTCTGTGATTTCATATGAATTAATCAAATTTTGCACTCATTAAAACGCTTATGTCTTTTAATGGAAAAAAATTGAAACCGATATCTAGAGCCTCAGTGAGTGACTGAGCACAGGGCACGTTGTCAACAGGGAACTGCGGAGCCACCGAGCATTTAGGAGAAATGCAGTGACAACAGAGGGGGGGAATGAAATGGATGGAAGCAAAATTGCACGGAAAGAGGTACTGGGAGGAGCACAGCACCAGCTTCCCATAGCCCAGCAAAGAGATGGGGAAAGCTCATTTCTGGGGACATTTTGAGCCAGGCTGGGCAGGTTGCAAGGCTGGAGGGATGCAGGTAAATGATCGCTGGAGGTGACCCTTTGCCCAGCATTGATGCAAAGGGTGGTCTCTGCTCAGCGGAGGAGCAGGAAAAATGACCAAGGAGTTGAGTTTTCTTCAAATTGAACCACACTAGGAGAAGATACCAGTTAATTATCAATTAAAGGGTGATAGTTGTGCAGAATGCACCAACCTGATCATGTCCAATTGTGTGAATGTAACTTAAAATGTGCTCTTTTTTTTTTTAATCCTGTCAAATGGCGTGTTACAGATTGTGTGCGGTTGAATTTATTTATTTATTTTAAACCATCTTTAGCTCTAAATCCAGGTCTGATCCAATGGTAAAGCAGGCATCTAAATCCCAATTTCCCTTTTTAATTAAAAGCAATGGGGAGAGTTGTGCAGCGGTTGGGAGCAGGGCAGCCCCCGCAGCTCCCTCTCAGTGGACTATAAACCCCATCAGCTTCCCTGAGACGCGGGGAAGCCCCTTGGCTGTGAAACCAAGTGGAAATCTGCTTGGGATATTGCTTTGGTCCTGCCATCACCCTGGGCTCTGTTGACGGAGCTTCGGGCCGGGGGGACCACCTTGCAACTTTCACCCAGTCATTGAATTGTAACTTGGGATGTGTGCATAAAATCCATTTTTCTCTGCTTTTGGATGAATTTGAGGATTTTTGACCTAGGAATAAGAAAGAAAAATGAATCGTTGAGGTGGAGCAGGTCAGAGAGTTTCTCTCCTTTGCTTCCTTGTTGGAAGAAGCAGCCTGCTGCTGGTGTGGGATCCCCTGCTCCCTAGGTGTGAAAGAGCTCTCCAAATTGTAGTTTCTATCCCTATTTCTTGGACTGGAAGTTGCATAATTCATGCAGAAATGGGGGTCGTTTTCTTCTGTATGCTGGCTATGGTGTCTTCTGTGTCTTTTGTCTGGTTTTACCTGTTTTGGGCCCAAAAGCTTGGGCTGACATGGTTTAAGGTGGTCGATGAAACACGAAAGAATGCTGGTCCCTGCATTGCCTCCAAGTTTTGGCTTCTGGGAGGCACCATGCACATGGAGACCCCCTGCAGCATTGGGCAGGGGTCCCCCTTTCCTCTCCAAAGCCCCTGTAAAATGATCCAACGTTATATCCATGCTGTATCTGACTATTTATACCCACATGCTGGGGGAGGAAGCAGCAAAACGCTGCAGGTCACCGTGCTGCTCCTGGTGGGACAGGGCTTGGCTTAAATGAAACGGAAGCAAGATATTTGTTTGATTTGAAACTAAAAAATCAGAAAACTGAAAAACAAACTGCCCTGTCCCTGTGACACAGGACTGAACGGCTGCCTGCAGGTTCCCACTTTGCAGTTTCAGCTGTTGAACACAGCCAGGGCTGCACCTCTTGCTGCTCCGCCGGGCTCTGAACACCTTCCCATGCAGTGCCCGCAGTCAGCAGCAGGAAATATGCCTGGAAAGAGGAATGCTAGCATTAAAACCTTCTTCATTTTGATTCAGATGCACTTTGTGCATCTCTGAGCATCTTGCCTTGAAGTTCTTTGAGCGGGGCTTTCCTGGCTCGTCGTTTTAGTCCCCGGCTCTTTACAGTTTCTAAAGACAGCATATATTTTTTTCTCTTCTCTCAGCAAGTCTGGTGGCAGAATAGCTCTGCTGGGTTCCTCCAACAGGAGTGTGGTGTGTTTCACCCGCTAAACAAAAATAATGTGACATTTGCAATATTTGCGCTGGCACCGCGTGCGCCAGACACTTAGAGCTGCAATTAACACCTGATCCGAAACGTGAATTGGCTGCTGGAGAGCCTTATAAAATTAAACCACTTTTTATCTGATCCTTTCCATCCATTGTCTCCCACGACGTGGTGGCAGGCAAGTATTCAGCGCCAAGAGGAGGATGGTCCTGGCACAAGGCTGTTGTTCAGGGCTGCAGCTGGATTTGATTTCTCCTCCAGATAGCGCCCTGCGAGTGCACGGCACAGTGGAGCCCGGGCTGGAGGAGCTCTGCCAGCCCACCCCAGGGCCCCACAAGACCCCATGGCATCCTCAGTCTCCCCAAAACTGAGCATGTGCTGGGTGTCTGGAATTAGGCATATGTATGCATGTAAAAGTTGTTCTCTTGGAGCTAATCTTTAACTGTTGGAGCTAATCCTTAATTGGGTAAGCTTGCTGCACCGTGGTATTAAAAGAAAAAAAAAGAAGTAATCACAGCCTAGTTTACAAGTATGAGATTTCTGGGTTTCGAGCATTGGTCTCTACCCTCGTGGGAGCTTGAAGGCATTTTCTAGAGGAAGAAGCAGGAGGAAAACCAAGATTTTCATGTTGTTGCCTGACTATCAGGGACTGGGCTTCAAAATGTAATAACCCAAACACGAATCCCAGTAAAATACTGGGAGTTGGCAGGACCTCAGGGAAGGAAGAAAACTTTGTTAATTACTGAGTATTTTGTTACTCTGGGATTTTTCTTGTGCGTGTTAAAAATCTACGTTAAGAAAAGCAGCACTGTGCATGTTGTGTGTGTTTATTAAATACCCACTTGTTGAGCCAAGAGTTCGAGAACATCACTGAGAAAAAGGCAGTGGTGGGGAAGATGTTAGAGCAAATCAGGGCTGGGAAAATCCATCTTCATTTCTGAGATGTTTCAGGGGAGACCCTGCCGGATTGTGCCCAGCACTCCTTCATTTCCCAGTGAAGAAGTAGGGCAGTGTGGGCTTTGTTCCCGGGGACATGCTGGAACCGCAGAGATTTGATGCATGCTTTAGAATAATTTAGCTCCTGAGGCTGCTGCTACAAGGAGGTGGAGTGGCAATTCACAGACGTAACCTTTTCTTATTGAACAAATACAGACACTTGTGTGATGCTTGAATGCACGCTCATCGCTGCACGTATGTTTGTGTGTAGAGAAAGGTACAGCAAGTGCCGACATGTAGACAAGAAAGGGAGCGTATCACTTTGTGATACTGCTGATCCTGCTTACTCCTCCAACCAGAGAGGTGACTTTTATGTACGCAAGGAACGGAGACTGCAATTTAGAGCCCGGAAAGTCCTTTAAAATAAATGCATTTGTCTCCCACAGTGTCAACACGCGCTGACTATCGTTATTCTGCCTCTGAGGTCAGGTTCGGAACAGCAAAGAGCCCAGGAGTTATTTTCATAATCCCCGCTGACACCGTATCTCACAATTTTTTAATGTATTTGTCTTCCCAGCACCCTGGGGAGGGGGAGTCTGACCGTCCTTCCTTGGCAGGTTGGAGGCTTGAGAGTAAGTGATTTATTGGGGGTTGAAAGCGCTCGTGCCCCATGTCCTTCTGTACAGGAAGGTTACCTGGTGCATAGATGGAGCCTGGAGACCTTTGTGGTGTCATGGGGGCTGTTCATGCTGCTGAAAGTCTCACCCAGAAACAAGGGTGGTTTACTCTTTACCAGGGAAAGCACATGAACGGGTGCTTTCGTTCGTGGCCGTGTATTTTAGGAAGAGGGGGACACCGAAACACGATCCGTGGCTGCCTGCTGGCCGGGTGCCGATGTGGCTGCCAGGGCTGGTGACACTGGGAAAGCCACCGCAGAGCTGAGTCACGGCGCTGACCCCGCGAGGCTTTGCTGGTCAGTGGCTGCTGTTAAACAGCTTTGCGAGGAAATTTCAGAGCGCCAAGTCACAGCACTGCCTGCCCATGGGGGACGTTGGGAGTGGGAGAGCAGCGTTGGCTTCTTGTAGAGACCAAAAAAGAGTTTAATAGTGAGAGCTGCACTGGGAATGCCTCCGTTAGGTGCCAAAATACTGCTTAAAGCTATCTGTTGGTTGTGGCAGCAGGAGGGAGAAACCGCACGCTCTGCAGGGTAAGAAGTTCTGAAATGAAAGTTTTGTTTTTTCCCTCCTTGAGTAAAATTCCTCCACAATTTAATGAATCTCTTGCAAAGCCACACTCCTTCGTGTAAACTTCGCCCTTTCCCCCTGTGCAAGGTCCCAAGCTGCAGGGAAGAGCAGGACACGCTGTGGCAATGGTTTGTAAGGAGATGTCAGGGCTTCCTCGGCTGGATGGAGGAACTGCACCAACCCGTGCGGCATTCCTGAGGTCTGTTCTAGTGACTTCACCCCACGTCTCTGCTCTTAACTTCAAGTTCAGGCGCTACAGTGTTTAGAGGGGAGGACATCTGTAAAGATGAATAACAATGATAATTTAACAAGGAGTCCGGCCAATTTTACTTTTAAATCAAATTTCAACAAGGCAGGCTGTACCACTGTAAATGCCAGGGCTATTTATAGCTCACGCGGAGAGCAGGGATAAAGCAAAGAATTAGAAAACTTTGGTATTTCAGCAGCCTGTTATCAGAATGCAATTTGTAACGGGGCACAAGCCATTAATGCTGACGCAGGCCAGGATAGGGCTTATCTGGAGCAGGGTGCTGCGTTTTCCGAGCCCTGCGCTTTGGGCAGGCTGTAGGGCAGAGCCTCTGGGCTGCTGATCCAGCATCTCCTCCCTCGTCCCTGGGGCTGAACACGTGAGGGTTTGTCCATTTGGGGTTTGATGCTTTTTTCGGGTGCTGCTGGGGCAGGCTGGTGAAAGCTGGGTAGGTGTGTGTCCCTCCTGGCTGCACGCACCGTGCTGGTGCAAAAGGGTCAGGATGCATCCGCTTGGACAGCACAAAAAGTGTGGGAGCCTTCTCTTGGTGCTGAGCACAGCTGAGCACCTCGTTTCAGGTCAGCTGTGAGCGGTGGTGGAGCAAAGGCTGGGCTGGATTTCATTAGCCCTCGTCATACACAAACTGTTATCGTTAATCTAGAATATCTCACCACTATGGGAAGAGGGTCACCAGCACAATGTGGCCCTGGTGGCATTTAGGCCATATTTCTCCTACTCAGAGAGTAGAGATTACAGAGGTCATAGGGGAAAAGTGCTGCATTTCTGCGCAGAGTGGGACTTCCTTGGCATCGTTTGGGCTTTTCTGTTTGCCTCTTTATGGACTGAGGAGGAAGCGCCATGAATCCCAAGTACTCGAAAGCATTTGACCTAATCAGTCAAATTCAATGTTGACTCTGCTTTTGGCAAGAATGCGAAACGGCCTCGGTCGCCGGGTGAGTTGGGTAATAGATATTAAAGGATGTTCTGCCAAAGCGAGCCATGTCGGGCACTGAGGGAGATGTCTGGGCTGAGCTGAGGCTCCGGAGCCTTTGTGATGTGGGCCTGTCCGTGGTGATGGAGATGTGGTTCGGGGCAGTAGTGCGGGATTGCTGAGACCCCTTGCCGGGTCTTTGCACGTTTCATTGTGCTGGACTAAGTACCAAGTGCCTGGGTGAGATGAGAGGAAGGGGAGGTTTTGAGCTGTGCTTGAGCCCTCGAGCTCTTCCCGTAGCGCTCACCAGGCTGCTCCCAGCCCTGCTGCCAGCAACTGCCAGATCTCACTTCCGACACTGCGGTCAGTCAGGATGCCGGGACATCACTGGAGGGATTTATTTGTTGGAGAAGGGCAGAGAATTGCCCTCATTCCTCCCCTGCTCCCTTCCCTGCAGCCCTCTCTGCAGGCCCTGCTCCACTCCCACCCTGGGGAGCTCCCCCAGGACACCCCCGCAGCGGGGCTGGGGCTGCCCGTGGCTGCCGAGCCCCAAATACCACTCGCTTCTTTCTTTTTGTTCTCTTTGCAAAATCCATATATGGGGTGTTTCCAGAAGAAACCTCCCAGTAGGACTCTAATCTAAACAGTGGCAGCATCCCAGTACTTTTGCATAAACGTGCAAGTACAGGCTCCTGCTCGCAGCTGCAGGGAACAGGCTCCTTCTAAAATTAAAAGATTATTAGGAATACCGAGCGGTGCTGTTTCGTATAAAAACCCGCCTGGAAGTTGGCTGCTAAGTAGCCGTGCCATTAGTGGAAATGTGAAAGGAAGAAACCTCTGCCTGTTTGAGATGCGGGAGCTGGCGGAATTTGGGCGCTGAGCCTTCATTGTTAAGGGTTTTCTCGTTCTTCCTTTGCCGTACAAAGCTCTGCTTCCACCTCCAGTAAATGAAGCTAACTATCCGTATCTCGTTTGATGTGATGCGACCGGCATCTGGCATCTGCAGAGATTGCGTTTTAGCATTTATGCCCTTACATTCACAACGATGCCGTGCTGCATCCTGAGCGCACTGCGTGTCTGCGATCGGACCGCTAAGGGGGCATAGGGAGAAGGGGGGGAAGGGGAATTGCTCCTTTTCCCCATATTCTTGCTTCTTTGCACGTGCTTTCAGCTGTGTGAAAGGGACAGCTCTATCCGTGCTACCTCCCTGCAATGGCATCATTGCACAAAGGATGAAAGAAGTTTCTGAAAATGCTGCGTGTGTTGGCACACTGCAGATGCAAATGTTCTCCTGCTGCAACTCAGGTCGGTGGTAGCCCAGGGACAGCAGTTTGTAGCCCTCCGTGGACCTGTGGCTGGAAGGAGAGGCAGGAGAGTCCCTACAGACCACGGGGCTGTCACATAACGGGAATAAGCTGTGGAACCGTGTTTGGAGGCGGGTGGCAGTTTTACAATGGGATGAACGCAGGGCTCCAGTTCATATCCATCGAAGGAAATGTAGAGGCAGATTTTATTACTGCAAAATCTTCTGACTTCATCAAAATTGTTTTTATCCTTTTGTTTTGCGCCGGGGGTTGTGTGTTTAGGGTGAAGCGGCCAGATGTAGGGAAAAGGAGGCTCTCTGCACGAATGCTTTCATTTAGCAACCCCCACCGTCGAAGCCCTGGGTGGGAAATTTGTGCTCAGCCCTACGAATCCCGTCATCCAAAAAACAGCAGCCCCCTCCGCCCCTCTCCGGAGCTCTGGAGTCTTTGTGCATTACTGTGAGAACTTGAGGATGTTTTACATGTTCACAGCGTATGTGCATCGTGAATGAATCCGTTTGTCTGGAAATGAGTCGATGGCAGCAATTAAATCGGCTCCGTGGCTGCCAGCGTGTCTCTGAGTGGCACGAGCCTCGCAGGGCAGCGAGACAAAAGCTTTGAAGCACAGGGAAGGGACGGGCAGGCATCGCTGCTGCCCGCCGCCGGTGTGTCGGGGGCATCCTTGGGGATGGTGTGTTTCAGATTAAAGTGCTTGGAAGGGCTCAAATAAGGTCCCTGTTGGTGTTTTCGATGCCAAACTAATTGCACAGGGCAGGGCAAGTTTTTCTCAGCCATCTGTGCCTCTGCGTTGTTAATAGCACACGTGATTTTTAGGGTTTTTGGGGTGTTCAGAGAATCCCACCCATATTTTGGCAGTGAGGTGGGAGACCCATCCATGGGGCTGTGTGTCTGTGTGACCTCAGAGCTTTGAGGCTACAAAATGTCACCTCTGAGCTGTGGCCTGGGGGGGCATCACCTCCCTGCCCTGATCCACTCCAGCACATTTAATGCACGATGCTCGGTGCTGCTGCATGTAACCTCACACACCACTGGCTTTCTCATCGGTGTGTAGGGGACAGCAGCCTTAAATAGGGCTGTGCTGGGAATGGGAGGGTGCCTTCAGCCCAAAGTGCACAAAAAAATGGGGAGGGAAAAAAAACATCGAAGGGACAATGATGTTTGTTCTGTTCCCTCATCTCCCTGCTGTTGAGAGTCAGTTACTGTGCCAGGCCAGGCTGGCTGGAGGCTGTAGCTGTTGCATGGATATGAGCTTGGCTCGTGATGCCGTAATCTTGAACTTGTGACATCAGAGTTCGTGTCATGACAGCAGAGGAAGGTCATGGCCATGTGCCAGAGGCCTTGGGTTCAGATGGCGAGGAGCAGGGAGCGCTTACAAATAGCCCTTTTCCCTAATAAGGGCTAGCGGGGAAAAAAAATCCCATCCTAATTTTAACTTTCCGTCCCCCTTGCAGCCAGCTTGCGAGCTTCCCATTCATAATGCAATCTAAAAAATTGTCCTTTAAGATTTTTTTGCTTCTCCGCATTCACGAGCATTGCCCAAGGATGGCCTTTGCCCCGGTGCTCCCTGCACTACTGCTCGCCTGCTGCCTGCAAAACCCCTGCGGTGCCCAGGACGGGGCTGGGACCTGGTCTGGTGACGGAGCCATAGGAGCTAAGGGGAACTTTTGGGTCTCTTCGGGCTGTCCCTAAGCGGCAGCACCAAGAGAAGGAGGGAGCTGGAGGCACAAGGCAGCAGCCCCAGGCGGAGGTGGCTTCCAACCGATGGCACAGACAAAAATGAGGATGCTCAGGCTGGTAGGGTGTTTTGTTGTGTGTTTTTTTTTAAAGGAGTGTTTTATTTAGCTGGCAACCAGCCCCGTGACTGGAGCAAAGAGCTGTCACCTTTATTACTTGCAGGAGTAAGGAGGAGGAGGGGGGATGCAGCAGCTTAGTGCAAATATTGCCAGGCAGCAGCAGCAGCGAGCCAGATGAATTGGCTGTTTATTGAGCTGGGGTGCCTGGCAGATATGAAATCCTTTGCTTGAACTGTGTCGGGATTTCTCCGGAGAGCAGCTGCTCCCTTTCTTCCCTTCCTCTCTTCCTGCGTGAAGTCGCTGAGCGGTGCAGGAGGGGCTGGGCTGGGGGCTGCGGGGGCACCCAGCCAAGAAGTGCCCCTTACCTCGCATTGATGCACGTCTTGTTACACTTCCTTCCCCTCTAAAATTAATCAGATTTGTGCAGATGGAAAAACAAACTAAAATAATAACCGCAAAGCTTGGATAAATTAGTTTTCTTTTCCCTTTTTTTTTTTTTAATGAGTGCTTTTTTTGCAGCCAACTGCTTTGCAAAGCAAATGGACCTTCTCTAGCTACCAGTGAGCGAGCAGATACGCCTCTCATCTGCTTATTTTCATTGGCCGCTTTTTCAGCGGAGGTAAACAAAGCTTACGATATCTGGCGCTATAAAACCTAGAGCGTAGCATGCGTTAGGAAAAATAAACGCAGAAGTAACCACAAGAAAAGGAAAGCTGGAGGTAGGCACGCTGCCTTCATCCTCAGCTTCATCGGGAGGCCAAGGTGTGAAGGCGAGGCAGGAGCGAGGACACGTGGGGCATCCCCTGGGGCTGGCTCACGAGGGGTGGTGATTGCTGAGGGATCCAACCCCCAAATCTTGCTGCCCATGCTTCTCGCCACCGAGCAGAGAAGTGCCATTTTAAACGGCCTTTAAGGGTTTTGAGACCCAACAGCTCAGGTTTGGGGGGTGAGCAGGGCCATCGGATATGCCCTAAGGACAAATAAGGACAAATAAGCTGCCCTGCTGGGGCTTCCCAAAGGTTTGTTCCTCTCTGGTACATGTCAAGGCCACGAAGGTTTTAGCTATCTTGTTTTCTTTGCCTCCGGAACAGAGAGCAGGGCTGGTTGGACACTGTTTGCTCTGCGTTGAGTTGGTAAAACAAACTAATGGGAATTACACTGTGCATAATTTAGGAATTTTTTGTTTGGGTTTGGGGAAGTCTGCGGCGTTTTTGTTTTTGCAGATTGCTCTGGCTTCACCTGAGAATTAATTTCGGCCTGGTTTTTGCTTATCGCAAACATTTGTGTGGCTTATGATTTCCTAGGACAGGCTCTTCAGCCAGCTCTTACTTCCTCGTCACCCTCTTTTGTGCCAGGGGACTATCAGCAATAGCAATTTGCTCTTTGCTGAGTTTATTAAAATGTGCAACAATAAATTGCCTGAACACGGAAAAGCCCACCAAATCGGTGTCAGTATTTTAGTCTGGGAGTGTTGGTGGCAGCCTGCCCAAGCCCGTGGCCATGGATCCGGGCTATCCATGGCAGAGTTTTCCCCACCCCATGCAATGTGATTTCAGGCATTACGTGCAGCACATAACCTGGCAACCCACCTACACGCGGCACCGAACGCAGCCCAAGTTATCTAATAACTATTGAATATTTGACTTGAAGCAACTCAGTTTGCAGCCTTGAACTATTGACTGCCACGGTACCTGAGAATTAAAAATATGGGCAAGAAAAAGCAAAGCAGCACTTTCAAAGCTGGCTCTGACGCGAGCCATCTATTCCGCTGTAACCAGGTTTGCTTTTCTATTTCCTGTGGCACCAAGGCAAAAGCCAACCGTGTTGGCAGGCCAAGCACGGACCCGGTGTTGGTTTATTAACCAAAAACCTCTGCTGGGCTTTCTGATCCTGGGATTTGCACCCTGGTTCATCTAGGAGTACTTCTTCTTGGGTAGAGTTCTTTGGAGTTGTCTAATAACTGGTTTTAAAAAGGAAAAGCAACAGAATAAAACATTTTAACAAGCAAATGGCACAACTCAGGCTGATCCTGCCTGCTTTTTTTTTTTTTTTTTTTTTTTTTTTTGGTGTTGTTAGGGGTGTTTACACATTGTGACACAGGGAGAATACCGGAGTAATGCGATTCTCCATGTAGTTAGTCACTAAATTAATTCCTGCGTTTCTTTGTCAGAAAGTTGGCAACACATCCCGTCATTGTGAGCAGCAGGGTTAATGAGCGCATTCTTCAATATTAATCTTATAATCAAATTCTATTGACTCATCGTCTCGTACGCGTCTTAACAAAAGCCCAGCGCTGTCTCCCTGTCGAGATGACACCGAGCTGTGCCGGAGGAGCTGGGTTCCCTCCTCTGTGCCCACTGGGGCAGGAGGGTTTGGGCTGAAATTCCCATCCTGCATGCGATTTGGGTAGGAGGAGTGTGACCCCTGCCACTGTGGGTGCCTCACCAGTGCTAACTGGTGGCACTGGGGGTAACTGGGATAGGCTGGGTGTCCACACACCAGCAGGAGCGCCACGGTTTGGTTTGCAGCTTGTGTTTTCGGGGCTTCCCGCTGGTAGTGGTTTTTACCCAGGGTAACTCAGGTGTGGAAGACAAAGGGATTAAGCTGATAAACGGTGGTTTCCCTAATTTGCATCTATCTGGGCCCAACAAAACAAAACAAAAAAAAAAAACAAACAGCTTTTTCCTTTCTTCCTTTCCTCCTCTTCTTCCTTACCTTCTCACCCTGCACCACTTCTCCTAGACCCTCTTGAGTTCCAACCTAGGCCCAGTCAGGTTAAAAAAGGATTGCAGCAAGGCCAGACAAACCCACTCAGCACCCATTAGAAGACAGGGAACTTTTCGGGTGTTGAAAAACACATTTGCCTTGTCACTTTGTGTTAGACACGAAGCCAAAGACCGTACAGCTGCTCCTCAGCCAGGTCCGAGGCATCGCTCGCTAGCTGCATTTATTGCAGGAGAACATCTTCGTGCAGTTTCAGAGACAAAGCAGGTACTCAGCGGTCAGGAACGTCTCCTCTGGTGCTTTTACATATTATTTATTGTGTCAGCGAGTAACGCGGGGGCCCCTCCGTGTTGATGTGAATATGGATGTCGAAAGGAGTGTTTAAAGTGATGCTGCGTGCCGCGACTATCACCAGCAGATCTAAATCCTGCGTCCGCCTGATGGCTGTTGAAAACAATCTGGGCTCTCAAGAGGCTTTAAAACTGATGGGGGTGAACACGAGATAGAGCACGGCAAGGTTGGGTGCAGCCTCAGGACCCACAGACCCCCCCCCCCGGCTGTTCAAATTGGGGCTGGATCCAGCACGGACATGTGGAGGGGTTCCTGGCTGGCTGGCCAGAGCCCGAAATACCGTTTGTGTCAGCGTTGTGCTCTTGTGTTGGCATCTCGCAGACTGTAGAGGACCAAAAATGCCTGATGTAGCATTTATGTGATAGAAAAAGCCCTGAAGCCAGATTTATTGCATGACAGGACAGCCCGGGTTTCCAAGGCTGTCATTTTGATGTCTTCAGTCTTGCCTTTCCAAAGGGAAAAGAGCGAGCGTGCCGTGGAAAGCTGGGAAGTGCCAGAAAAATGCCATTGAAAAGCCTTCTCCTGCCACAATCCTGGGCAATTAAAACCAAATAAATTAAGGGAATTTTTTAAGAACTCAGGGGACAAGAGGAGGTGAGGGCTGCCTGTGCCATGTGCTGCTGGGGTGCCCGGGAGGGGGCTCAGGCCCTGGGGCTGGGGGAGGCAGCAGGAGGTCCCCATTCACCTCCTGCACAGCTGGGAAGCGGTTAACGGAGTAGTTGGGGGAAAGGGAGAAAAAGTCGGTCAGGAGCACGTGTGTTCGGTGCCGAGTTATAAACTTCTTGAAAATCCGGACTTATAAGGCAACACTTGGGAGAATCTCATTTTGAGCCTTGCGGCATTAATGGGGGGTGGGTCTATTTGGAAATAAATTTGGAAGAGGAGAAAACTTCCCTTTTGTGAAACGGAGCGAAAAGCAAAGCATGCCGAGCATGCTCGATCTACGTGAAGCACCCTTGGCTTGGCAGCCAGCATCTCTCTGCTGGAAGCTGCAGCTTTTCTTTCATTCCTCATCTCTCCCGTAATATAACAAGGGTGCAGGGAAGAAGTGACAGGCATGAAACAAGGGGTCACGGCGATGGTGATCCCACGGGGTCAGGGCTAAGCCCAGGGTGAGTCGAACCCTGGGGGTGGCAGCACCGGCTGCTGTCTTACCAGTTGCTTCCAGTTATAAATGTCAAATTTGCCTTCAAACGGGGACTTAAAAGGGGAGAGAGGAGCATGAGGGTTGTACTTGGTGTCTGTGTGAAGTTCTCAGGGATGCACATGTACATTGATTCATTGAACCACATGGGGTAAGTAAGAAACTTGAGTGTGTGCCTCGAGTTAAGTACAGGAATGACCCCGCCGCCCGTAAATATCTCCCTGAGCAAAGGCATGGGAGAACTGGAGCAGCACACGACTTACCCAAAACCCAGCATGGATTTAGTAACTGTGCCTCCGGGCTTCCCAGGAAGACCTCGTGTTCTGCCGGGTCCCGGCTGGGAGCCCAGGGAAACGTCTCTCCAGTTGTGCCAAGTAATGTCCTGCCTGGAAACTCTCTGCTGAGTTTCTTTCTCCTTCACCCAGACGAACAGGGTGTTTATGGAACTGCTAGGTTTGCAGTTAGCAAAGTGGTAATTAACTGGAGCTAATGAGTAGTCGGCAGCAGAAGCTGTGCCCACAGATGGGTCAGCAGAGCAGGGGGGAGCTGTGCAGCCGGGAGATGCCTTCTCAAAACAGTGGGAGCAGCGAGGCTCCGTTGGCATCCTGGTGCAGAGAGGATTTTCTCCTCTTGCCCTGTGTGCCAGGAGCTCGGCGGCCTCGACATCTGCACAGACACCCTACACCCCCGCAGCCCCGCCGCGGGCCGCTGAAGCTCTCCCAGGCAGAGGAACTCGATAGCGCGCTTTAATCCTTGGCTGAGACAGTGAAAATATCAAGGTCAAATGTGCACTGTCATGAAGGTTTCGCTTTCCCCCCGCGTTCCTCCAACCTTTCCTTTTATACGAGACACACATGTCAGCGTGGCTCCCCTCCAGCTGACGGGGCTCAGCCTCCTCCAGCCTCAGGACCCGGCATCGCCGCTCCCCAGGGACACGTGCCCAGGGGTCCAGCAGCATCGGGGCTCCCCGCTCCCCCTCTGCAAAGCCCAGAAGCTCCTGCAAAAGCTGGTCGAGGCTGGGACTGTGGGGGACTCCTGCGTGCCAGGGTCTCCAGCTGCGTTCGCTCAGGGCCAGAAACGAGGCAGCGATCCCCCAGCATGGCCCTGGCCAAGCGCGAGCGCTCGGTGACGAGGGGCCGTGCTGCGCCGGCGCAGTGATGCTCACAAAAAGCAGTGTGAAAAGCAGCCCTGCTCCTTGCTGAGTGCATGCCGTGCAGTGGGAAGGTATCTCGTGCTGGGACAGCTGCCTGGGGGGAGGATTTGGCATGTCACTGTCAGCCCTTGTGCAAGGAATGCACTAAGGAGGAATGCCAGGCGGGCTCCCTGCCCGCTCCCAGCCCATAAGAACCCCACCAGTGTCCCCAGTCAGGAGGATGGCAGCAGTGTTGTGCAGCCCCCTGCCACCACACATGGGCCAGGGTCCCAAAATGCTACTCAGGCAGAGAGAGACCTGTGTAGGAAAGTGCAAACACAGTGGGACAGCTTCGGTGGGAAGCGCTGTGCTGAGAAGTGCTGGCTCTCGGCAGCACGTGGAGGTAGACCTCTGAGGTCCTGCTGAAGCCCATAGAACTTTCCTTAAACCTCTCACATGGGGTTTCAGGTAGGAAACCCCACAGCCACCTTGGAAACCATGAAAAATGCCTTGGCTGCTCGTTTGGATGCTCCTGCCTGGGCTTGTGCTGTTTGCACAAGCTAAAAGCAGAGGTTTTGCACAAAGTGATGACTCTGCCCTGGATCTGTAGTCAGGGAGGAATTAGATGGGGTTTGGCCTTTAGAGATTTTTACATCTTTATGACATAAAATGACCTAAAGAACCTCGTTAGCACCTTGTTGGCCATGTGGCATCCCAGAGACCTCCCTGTGGGGCTGCAGGTGGGCAGCGGCTCTGGAGCATCCCACAGTTGTGATCGCCGTTCATCACGCAAACAGATCGTTGAGCATCACCTGCACGTAGGGTCCAGGTACGCTAACCACGCCGCACCACCGTGTAATTTTTCTCCATCAGGTAGTGAACTTCCCGGTTAAATGAATTAAGAGTAATTATAGGTATCACAGCGTAATTGCACCGCACCTGCTGTTTGCAGGATGACTAATTGCTGGATCCCGCTCAGCCGTGTGTGCACACACGCCGGGGTCGAGGCACTGTGAAGAGCATGACAGGGCTCAC
The DNA here is from genome assembly GCF_047663525.1 of Anas platyrhynchos. Taxonomy (NCBI): domain Eukaryota; kingdom Metazoa; phylum Chordata; class Aves; order Anseriformes; family Anatidae; genus Anas; species Anas platyrhynchos. The sequence goes on along the minus strand of NC_092601.1, from coordinate 17,702,568 downwards.
ACCCGGCCTGGGGGAGCTGCTCACCTTGTGCTTCACCCCTCGTGCTTTGAGGCTCTGGGTTTGGCCACGTTTTGCTGCACATTGCCCCATGGCTGCTCCCTGCACCCCAGGAGTCTCGTGCCCACCGGGAGCCGCGTCCCACCAGAAACGCTGCTGGGTCTGCAGCTGGGGTTTGGCATCTTCCATCATTGTCCTCCCTGTTTGTGCCACGATTTGGAGCCGAAGGTTGGATGCTGAGCTGGGAGCCTTGTGCTGGTGGGATGTGAATGAAGTGAGCTCAGGTCATGGGTCCCGCTGCAAAAAAGCAGCAACCACAGCCTGCGCTTCAGCTCAGGAGGCATCTGTTGGGTGATGCACAACACCTGGCGTGCTCAGGCAGGGCAAATTATCACCTTGTCAGTGGACAGCCCGTGAGATACCTGCCTCTGGTGCGAGAACATGCTTTGGAGAAAGGGAAACCATTGCCAGGGTTATTTTTGCACCCATGCGCACCATGTTCTGCAGCACTCGCAGCTCCGTTTCCTTGGACCACGGGTGACATCCAGTAGCCAGCGAGCTTCATCACAAGGAAATATTTTCTATAGATCTTTCAGAATATCTACTTCAGCTTGAATTTAAAATAAACATTGCCATGTTTGGAAATCTCCCTGGTGCACCCCCCCCCATCCTCTCGGCATGAACTTTTGCTGAAGGGTGACTCATCATAATCCCTTCCCGAGCAGCACAAATACCAGCCCGCGCTGCCTTTTGGGAACCGGAGGGTCCTCGCTCAGGCTTGGGGTACAAAAGCCCAGCCACTCGCACGCCCCTGGATGCATTTTTCCGATTTTGCTCTTTTCCCACCCCACATCCTGTGATTTTTCTCCCTTTGTGGGCAGGAGGAGTGATGATGCCCTGGGCTGGTGCTGGCCCTGGAGCGGTGTCACAGGGGACACAGCAGGAAGGGACGGATGCTGCCACCCTGCTCGGTTTGCTGGCTCCCAGGCACAGGCACCTTTCCCAAGGGAGCTCATTAACCACGGCCCAAGGCACGGCCGCGATGTCTTCATTTCCCTCTCCTTGCCCTGTGTCAGATTTAAATGTAAACCTTAACTTACGGCTTTAATCCTCGCGGGCAGTGGGCTTGGGAGGTGGATGAGAATAAAGATCAGTGGAGGCTGTTCTGCTGGACGCCTGGGCTCTTTAATTAATGCTCTGCAAAATTGCAGTTTGATGAGGGATAACTTTAAAGATATAATTATAGTGTTGCAATAATGAAGTAGGCTCATGTGGATGTGAGCATTTCCAATTTACAGCCAACAAAAACCCCTTTTCTTTGGCAATCGATAGATACAAATCTCTGAACTCCGGTGCATCAAAGCGGACCGAATCGGTCAAATGCATCCCCAAAACTCCTTATTTGTTTCTCCAAGAAAGGAGAAATGAAATGATGACAACCCACCGGTGACAAAGATGCATCTCCTTCAGCGATGGACTTAATTAACTTACTCATGTGTGAAGCGTTAGGAAAATCCATCGCAGGGGAGCACAGAGAGCACCGGTGAAAGGAGAGCGCTGTTGCCTTAGCTAAACCTTGGTGGTGGTGCTCAGGGATGAAACCTGTCATGGTGCAGGTGGTGGGCAGCCTTCCCAATACCTGTTTGTTTCTTGATAAAAGTCACTAAACCTTGCTCCTTGCCCACAGTCAATCTGTTACACCCCTGGGCACGTGCAATATGCAGTCAGCGTTACCCAAGTGAAGCCTCTTCCCCATCCCAGCTCATCCATTCATTAGAAACCCAACAATTTCAAGCTCAAAAACTCCTTTTTAGGGTTTGCAGAGCTCAGCCAGCAGCAGTCCCCAGTGATTCATGATCATAACATTGGCTTCCAGCTCCATTGGGTGCCGGTCAGAAAATCAGATGTCTTGTTTTTTGGGAGGTTGCACAAACTGCCAATGCACGCTCAGCATCCTGGCCCAGAGAGCAGCGTTAGTGCTTTTCTGCTCACTGGAAAATACCCAGTAAAGAGAAAAAAGTATAAAAGGGAAGAAGGAAATAAAAGCTCTGCTGCTTTTACCACATTTGTGTTTCTTCCCTAATTTCTTTCAAAAAAGTACAATATCCAGAGGTTCCAGCTGCCAACTTTTTCTCTTTGATAGCCTCATAAATCCTTTAAATTAAAGTACAGTGTTTTCCCCTAAATTGAAGTTAAAATCTATTGAATTAGAAGAGAGACGATGAAACTAAATGTGTATGCATATGTGTGTCTGAATGCTCAAGTTGAAAACATTTTGGCTTTTAAAAGGGGTAGTTTCGTATTCATCCAGGCTGTTTCTTGGTAATTGTTCGGTGCTAGCACTGAGCTCTGAGGCTGCCTGGAAAATCCTGCTCTCAAACAGAGGCAATTGCTGAGATCTGCGTGAAATGAAGAGCTTTGCAAGAAGGGCACGAGACAGCCTCCATTTCTGATGCACGACAGCAAAAGCCCTTTTTATCAAAATGCAGGTTCATGTTTAGGCTTCTGAGCTTCAATTTATTGTATTTAATATCTTAATAATTATATATTAATATATATATAATTTTTATAATTTATTTTAGATTTAATATATACTTAAGGGGGGAAACCCTTCCCATTTGACCTGCAAAATACTAAATAAGAGTGTGACTGAGAACAGGATGGGGAAGCCAGCTCTGGCCCCAAACTTTGGGGCTGGCAGGGGCTCTCCGGGACCATCCTCAGCACTTTTGGGCTGGCTGCTTTTGGGGCTCCTACACAGCCGTGCACAGCGTGGAGGTTTTGCAGGCAGCTGGGAGGCGTCGCAGTGACTTTCTCAGGGAGCAAACGTCCAGTCTGGTGCTTGCGTGGAAAGACGCTTCGGTCGGGTGGTTGCCAAAATGCTACTTCCGAAGGTGCCGTCGTGGGAGGGGGTTTTCCGCGTGCGCATTTATCTCCCCGGGCTTCTGCAGCTGTAGGAAGCTCCCGGGTTGTTGCAGAAGGAATCGCACATGTGCTGGCGGGGGCTGCACGTGGCCACCGGGTGCCTAAAAATAGGGGGGCTCGGAACTGAAATGCCGGGATCGGAACCGCCGCCCGCCTTTGAATTCAGCGTGGTTTTTGGGGGGTGGTTTCTGGCTCTCATCCGGCCCCACGTGTTCCCTAATTGCTCGCCTGGCTCCGTGCAGTTATTTGAAGGATACCTCCTCCGTCAAAAACTGACATGCTGAAAAAAATAAAAAAAAAAAAACAACAACAAAAAACACTTCTTTACTTTAGTTTCCTTCTTAATTTCTTTGGGCTCGTTTCAGCGAGGCAGGCTGCTGCTCAGATCCGGGTCTGGAAGGGGAACAAGAATTCGTGGCTGCTGAGCCCGCGGCTGCTGGGTGCAGGGGGAGCCCTGAGCTGCCCCCGGCCCCCGCCTCGCTTCCCCTGCACCGCTGGGGGGGCTCCTTCCTCTGGCCAGAGCCAGATTTTCATCAAAATACCAAACTTTTCGTTTGAATTAAGTTGCCTTTTCCAATGGGAGTCGCATTGGCACGGAGCGAGTCCCGATTTGTTTTAATGTGAGCCAGTCCCCCGTCCTCTGAAGATTAATTCTTGTTTGCATTGACGCCCATAAATAGTCCTACTGGATTCAGAGGGACCGGACGTGTGTGGTGAAGTACAGCAGGGAGGCTCTGCAGTAATTGCAAAGCGAGGGACACCAATGTAAGACTTGCACAAATTGCGTGAAACTCGGTCTGGGTGCGATGAGCCGTTCCCCTTCCTTGCCTTGGGTTCTGTATTTGCAGAGGGAAGGTGCTGTAACTAAAAAAATATGAACCAATATGGCATTTTCTTTTCAATTCTTAATTACTTTTAAAAATACAGTCCTTCATAGGGATGTATATATATGGAGATGTATATATACCCATACGTATGCATGTATGTATGCACATGATGGATTTATAAGTTCCCCCACCCATGAGCTAGGTCAAAACTATATTGTCCTCAGAGTTCAAAATGCCATGCCTTTTTTCCCAGCGGATTTGGCATTCCTCTTGGAGACAGCAGGATGTTTTAGGCAGGGAGCCACAAATAATACAAAAAGCAATCCAGGACTGTGACTTTGTTTTTGCACTTTGCTTGTAGATCATTGCCATGGAGCAGGCTTGAACACAAAGATGCAGCGGGTTTGGGTTAATCAAGAGGTAGCAGCAGCGGCGGCGTTTCTGAGCCAGGCTCTGATTTTTTTTGCAGTGCTCTAACGATTGCACTTCACCTGCCTGTGTTGCCAGGTTGAGAGCAAGTGTGTACCTCCCTTGCAGAGTGATTAGAAACCAGCCTCCCTAGAAACCTTCTGGGAACATATTTAATTGGGCTCTAAACAATAAAATGGGAACTTCATAGATTGTTATGCATATGTGACTTTTTTTTTTTTTTTTGCTTTTATACCTTGTCAGCAGCTTGCAACTATGGTAACAACACAAAGATGAAACAGAAACTTGATTAAATCAATACATCAGACAAGTACCTACCATACACTGTGCTTCTTCACCCCCCAAACAGAAAAACTGCTGAAAAGTGAGATTGAGCTAGCCTGTAGGGCTTTTTTTCCCCTGGCAAATCATTTGGGATCACTGTATTTATTTTTCCCTATATTTATTTTTTCAACTCCTGCTTTTTCATTTTTCCCCCTTTTAAACAAAATTGGGCCTGTCATTTAAATTGCAATATTTTGCATAGTTTCAAAGTCACACGGTAGAGAAGAAGAAAAATGAGATGCATGTGTTATTTTTCATATTTTTTTTATTTCACTCGGGGAATTATATGGTGGTCCTAAAAGCGATTTAAAGACAGCGTTTTCACAAAGCTCCATGTATGCAAGGGGACGCGTGCAGGATTTGGTCCAAGGTCTTTCTTGCAGGGACTTGAAGCAGCATTTCCCTATCACATTTGCACCAAAGTGGCTAAGTGCTTTAAAAATACTTGTGCAACTCTATAATAAACACGCAGGAGGGGGTGACACTGACTTCAGAGATGCCCCATTCCTCCGGTAGGTGCTGTTTGGGCGGCTCGGGGGACGTCGGTGTTGCAGCTTCAGCCGGTGACTCAGCCACTGAAGTGGGAATTGCATCCAGCCCTCTGCTTCCCATCCCGCCGGCATGCGTAAACAATTACAGGCATCTCAAACCTGGCTTTGAATTTGTCAAAGTGCACTTTTAGCGGGCTCGAGTTTCCCATGCTGACGAGTGGATGGGCGCGGGGCAGAGCCGGGGCAGCGAGGAAGGAGATAAATCCAGCGAGCAAATATTGCTCCATACTTAGCCTATGCGCTGGTGCAGAAGGAATGCAGGATGCGGCCCGCAGGACTGACGAACAAAGCGAGGCACCGGAGTTTGTGAACCCTTAAAATAAACACACGGGGTTTTTGCAGCGCGCAAACTAATTTTTACTCGGTTTAATTATTTTTGTGGAGAAATTTGAACTGACAAGGGTATGCAACTACAAGGCAGCCTTAGCAACCCGAGTAATAAAGAATCTTGGATGAATGCAATTCCTGCTCTGTTTCTACCGGGAGACTAAATAAGAAATGCCGAGAACCAGACTTCTCACTTGCTAGGAGCAGACAGAATTGGGGCCCCAAATTGAAAGCACATTCTTAAATCATGTTAATGGCCCTGGGATGCGGTTCCTCATTCAAGCTCCATTGTAAGCCATGGGAAGGCTCCTTCTCTGGGTTGGGCTGGAGACAGTTTGTTCCTGTTTGGTGGAACCAGCTGGTAAAATCACAGCCAGTTCCCAAAATTGCCTATTTAAAAACCGCCGGTGGCGGGTTTCACTCCTGGCCTCGCCCGTGCCGCCTCCCAGGAGTGAACCCAGCCAGCATCTCCTCTTGGCTTCTGCCTGCTCAGCCTCCTGCCGGGAAATCCCTACCCCTGCTGGGGGGCAGACAGGAGACCCTCACGGCCCTGTTTCTGGTCCCACTGAGCTGCCTGGTGGCTCTCAGGACGTGGTGGCTCCTCCTTGGCCACCCGCCGCCGCTCGCACCCAGCTGGATGCAGCTTTATGAAGAGCAAAAAGACTTGGGCACCAAAATCCCTTGAAAAGGTATTGAGAGAAGTCATCGGGATGCCCTAAATCTGGGACAGGAGTACTCAATTCTGTGGTGCAGGGATGTGTAGAAGATGCATGGAAGGAAAGCCTGGCACCTAGGCTGCAGGCAAATGCCATCAGAAATGCAAGATGCTCACAGTGTGTGGCTGGGCTCACTAGTTCATAGGGAACGGGCTCTGCTTCAAGAGCTCAGGCTTCTGCAGCAGCACCACTGATTCCTGCTCCGGCGTTCCCAGGGTGGTGTTTTGGTTGTTGAGTCTTTATTAAAAACAGAGAAAAAAAAATGGGAGAAAGAACAGGCATAGATTCTGCTAATTCTAGGTTATCTGTGGTGAAAGACTCAGTTTCTGTATGGGTGCGCAGTGCAGATGTGAAACGTTACTCAGGTACTTTACATTTGGGATTGTTCTAAACAAAGTTGTGGTCTCCATCGCAGTGGATTGGGGTCTTCCCTCTGCTGCAGTTGACTCCCAGAATGTGAGTGCTCCCTCTCTCTAAGGCACCAAGATTAAGTTTCTTGCTTTCTTGTGGTATGGACAATTTGGGGGTGCTCTGAATTGGAAGCTGCTGTGTAGTTGGGATTTTGGAAGTGCCGTTCCTGCGGTATCTCTTAGCAAAGCTGCCTCAGATGCTGATCTCCTTGGCAGTGGTTGGCAGAAGGTTAAACCCGTTATCTTCTATATATTTGTATTCTTGTGAAACATGGTTTTCAGAGTCTCGGTAAATGCATTCGGGCAGTTTCTTTAAATAACCAGAGATGATAAAACGTTATCAGTGGAAAGGCCATCTGTTCCCACTGCCTCGCCAGGGGAGTGGAAGTGCAGCTTCTTCTCCCGCAGCCCTTCCTCCCTGCTGCCCTCCCGGCTCTCCAGCTCACTTCAAACCTCTTCTTCCAGCTCCCATCTTCCAGCCGTTGGGTGTCCGTGGTCCGGGGCTTCTCCATGGAGAGGTCACGGCTACCTGCTGTACCAGGAGCTCTTCCATCCCTTGAATTTCTCTATGGCTCGACACCGCTCACGTATGTTTGTTTGGCCCAGACCGGGGGGACCAGTTAACCTTAATCAAGGAAGGCAAATGAAAGGCTGGGAAATAATCTTGTTGAAGTGTTTAGATTTAAAGATCTGACATTAGAGAGAGTAAATGTCAAGCCGAGTTTAAACAACAGAATAACACATGAAGGGCCAAATTTTTCTCAGGTGTATATGGCTGCAAATCCACTCCCTTCCCACGGAGAGCTGCGTTTCCACACGAGCATCGCGCTCCCCATCTGTGCCACGGGGCTGCTCAGGGCTGACCTGCGAGAGGCTTTTTTTGTTCTTCCTTACCCTATAATCCTCCTCATACTAGGATACCTGTCATATTTTCCCTTCTGTTTCTACCAGCCCTTGTTTTTATGGGTTGGTAGGTATTTCCAGGGCTATTTCCCATTTCCCATCATTTCTCACCCGTTTTCACAGGGCTGAGCTGCAGATTGCAGAGCACCATTTTGAACCCATTCCGTGTTTCTCCTGAAGGGCTTTTCGTTCTGATGCAGATGCTGTGCTCAGGAAGCGATGTTTAATCATCCCTTGATTGAACAGAAGAGCGAATATGCTCACTTTCGGGTTTTTCTCAGAAGCAGTTACACAATTGATCAAATGATGAGAAACCTCATTTGGCTCAGTGGGAGCATGGTCTTCAGTTGGGAACTTCTTTATGAGGTCCTCTAATGAAGATAGATGATGCTTCTGAATACCTGGAATAGAAAAACATTCAGCTTGCAGGAAGATAATGATTATATTGTTAATTACAAGCCCCAACAAAGCACCTGAAAAAAAAATCAGGACCCTGATGTTGTCTTCCAGTATGTGTGCCTGAGGTTAGTGCCAACAGCTTTCCGTGCCAGCAGTGACCAGAATTATCCCATGTAGGCACACCGACACACAGCCTGCTGGAGGCAGTGGTCCTTGCAGCTCTTCAGAGGGTAAGAGGCAAGAGCAGCATGGAAGGAGCATTAATTAAACAGCGCTTATGAAGTAATTGGCATTAAACATCACTGGAGCTGCCTTGCTGAAGAGTTGTAATTATTGCAGAGCACTGTTGCTGGAGGCTAAACATAAAATACGTTATCAAAGAGCGCAAGCACGGCCCAGAGAAATCACATGTTGGACGGCTTGTCTGGTGAGATGGACTCGGGGAGACACCACCCGGGGTGCTCCCAGGCTGCCCCTGCCACTTCCCAGCTCTCCTGGGCAGAGGTTGGGAGCAGGGAGCTGATGCTGCTCCTGGGGTTTTCCTTTAGGAGCTACCGCAACCACCCGGGGGCTTTCTGGGACCAATGGGTACTGATGAACAGGGGGAAAATCATGAAATCCTGGTAAACAGGCAGAGGGGAAGACTCAGGGATTCCCTGAAGAATTTAGGGATGATTTAGTTAGAAGAAAGGCTTTAAGTAAATCCATGTTGGGTTCTCCAGCATCCGCACGTCCAGCTGGATGGGCAGCTCTGGACAATGGCTGTAGCACTGTGGTAGTCTCTTCTGCAGGATGCTGATTGAGATGGTTCTCTAAAACCTATAATTGTATTAAGCACGGAGGGGGAAAATCGGTTTTCATAAACAGGAGACCACCGTTGGAGCAGCAGGCTCTGGCTCTGCAGCACCCCAGCACTTCATTTCTCCATGGCCACTTCCAGAATAATCACAAACTGCTCAGTGTGAATCAGGCCATCGACATCCGTGAAGCAGGTTCTGGCAGCTTGTAATTTGGGGTGGTTTAATGGCAAGGGCCTGTTCTCCAGGAGCAGCACTCACATCATCACTGCCATATGTGGTTCCCACTCCTCTGCTATCTTTTAGGGCTTTCCTGCGCTCCCCAGCCTCCGCCCTTCCCCAGGGAATTCCTCAGCTGTTTTTTAGCTGTTTCTTATAGCTTTTGGACATTGCTGTCTGGGTTGGGAGGGCTCTGCAGGTATTGCTTCCTTTTTGCCTTTTTTATGGCTGGGCAAAGCTGTTGGATCAGCTGTGGGTCGGGGACAGCCGAGTGCCAGGCACAGCGGTGCCCGGGTCGGGAGGGAGTGGTGAATCGAACGGCTCGAGATGCTTGGCTGGCTTTTGTGAGCCTGATATCGCTCATGTGTTCGGGAGACCGATTCCCAAGGTTTACAAAACAAAGCTCATCAGAGGTGCATAATTAGGGAAAGGCTGGAAGAATCAATCTCATCTCCATAGGCTCAAGCCCTAACAAGCCCCGGTGCTCCCTACACCACTGCTGGTTTCTGTGCCGAGCTCAGCCTGAGCTGGTGAACAAGGACCTGCCTCCCTCGCCTCCCCTTCCCTCCTCCTCGCACCCTGAACTTTAATCTACCAGGAGGCCTATTTGCAATGGCTGTTAAATTTGTTTTTAACTTGCTCTGCTTTTTTTTTTTTTCCCTGTATCCGAGGGCACCCTGCTCTTAGCCACGCGCACTAACAGCTTGTTATTGCTGCTTATCAGGCTGTGTCCCTCTGGCTCCGCTGCTTTTCTTTTCGTGATGGGGACACGAACCTCAGCTGTTCTGAGAAGATTCTTTACTTTGTCTACAAAGTTCTCCAAATCCCACAAACCTGCAGCCTCCTCACCCTCCCTGGGGGGAACAGGGCATGAAGCCATGGCATGACAGGAGATGGATGCTGTGCCGTGGGAAGGAGCTTGTGCTGCTCGGGCACATTTCTGATCTGTGTACCTCGCAGGTCTTCCTTACTTCGATTTTTGAGGTGCTAAAGGCTTATTTAAGTAGAGGGAAAAAAAAGCAGCACCAATAATTGTTGTCATCTGGCTGTGTGTGAGGTTTTAATTAAGTACCCACCACTGTTCCTATTAGCTGCTTCTCTCGTTAGTTCAGCAGTCTTCCAAGGCTGCTGTCGGTACCGAAGGTGCTCCCTGGTGTTTCTAGAACTCCTGCAAGATTCAAGCAAAGGCAAAAGCTGTCCCTTTTGGGTCTGCCAAGCCCAGTGTCCCAGTCCGACGCCCTTTTTAAGGAGAAAGTGGTGCTGGGGGGGAAGTCCTGACAAAATACCTAATTTGAGAGTAACAAATTGATCCGGGCAGACACGTTGCGTTCATGCGTGTTCCCAAACCTGAGCTGCGCAGGGGGAGCCGCCTGACTTGGCTTCAACTTTGGTGCGTGTTTGTGGGAAACAAAAGCGTGTGTGTGTGTGTGTGTGTGTGCAAGGAGGGGAGCCCAGCCTGATGCCTCCTGGGCACCGTTTGCTTCTCGCAGACCAGTTATCACGAGAGCGAGCTGCAGTCCTGCTGCACGTGTTGGGCTGGGAGGGGAACCGTGAGCAGCGCCTTGTGAGGCAGCTGAGAAGCACAAGTGGCTGCTCACATCATGATGTAGGCTTCCTTGCAGTTTTCTCTTGCTGCAGTTTAGGGGGAGAGCTGTGCTCTTTTCTGGGGGGATCGGGGTTTTCTGGGCTTGCGTGGTGCGTTTGCCTTTGGTGGGGCATCTTCATGACTCAGGAGGTGCCTCCTTCTCCTGCCATCCCCACCGCACTCCTCCAGTGCTAGAGGAGAGATGTTTGTTTGTTTTTCTGAGCTGCTTAAGCCTGGTTTTTAATTTGTTTGCATAAAAAGCTAGTATCAGCTCCTCAAATAAGCCTGTTCCTCAGAGACCTCGCAGTCAGCCTCATCACAGGCACTCCAGATAGGATGGAGTTGGTCGCGGTGGTTTTCTTGTCACGGAAATTCGCAGCCCAAAGGAAAGGAGTCTAGGCAGTGAACATTTCAGGTTTTCAGGCAAAAACGCTGACTGTAAGAAACCTGAGCCCCCAAACATCACGCAGAACCAATTGAAAATGGTTTCACATTTTTCAAGTGAGTAATGATGCTCTTCGCTGAGGAGGAAGCTCATCACGTAGGTTTTTGTTTCACGGACAAACCCGCTTCTCCCTCATTTGGGTAAAAGCTGCCTCAGAAAATGTATGACCTTTGCTATGATGAGAGCTGAGCTACTGAAGGGCAAACTCCTTGTAATAAAGAAAGAGGGGAAATAAGGATGGAAACAATACAATACGTCAGTTATCAGTTTAGGACAGTGGGAAGAAGCCCATCCTGAAGTATGAGGTGCATATATGGGCTATATGTATAATGAGGTTTGTGACCCATAGGAGTGACTCTAACCACACTGAGGGTTCTTAAGAAGAGTCCTTGCCTTGTTCCTGGGCTGGGTTCTCCTGGGTTAACATTTCACAGGGGAAGCGATGGGTAAATCAGTTCTCCATCACTGCTGCTGCTTTCTGCCACCGAGCACATTCGCATTCCCGGTGTCGAGCACAGAGATAACTGCAAAGCTGTTCTGGGCTTGTTTAGCAAAATGAAATTATATCTCCCTCAGCCTTTGAGGGAAAGCCATGTCACTAGTCAAGTATAAAGGATTGCTGACCCTTGTTGCTGAGATAAGGGTATAATATCAGGCTCTTTTCTTCCCTCTTCTCCCTGCTCGACAAAAGTTAGGAGTGTGCCTGCCTAAAGACACAAATCAAAGTCCATCGCTTTTACCTTGAGTCAGATAACACCACCAAGACTGGTTTGCAGGAGCCCCTAGGACCCTATTATCCTCCTGACTCCAGCCCCCAGTGCCAGCATGAGGAAGGGCTGGGGTGAAGCTGGTGCATGGGTGGATGAAGGTGGCCAAATCCTGGCAGGAAACCTACAGTTTTCCTTCCAGCGGGTGGAAGGAATGCCACCAGCCTGGCAGGAGCTGCTTTCATCTGCACAGACACTGGTGACCCTTTTGGAAACTCTGCTGGGGAGAAGAAAATAATATAATAAGAACGTGACAGCGAGGTGGAAAGGTAAAGCAATGAGTGAAGACGACGGCTGACAGCCTGCGATGGAAAGAGATACTTAGAGGAGCAGATAATTCCTATCTTTATGCCCAGGGAGGTTTCTGTCCATTAGTCACTTTAACATTAATAGGAGTTGTGTGGCCAAGTCCTAAAGAACGGCTTATTATGAAGAGCACAGCCTGCTATAAACCACGTCGTGCGGAGCGATAGAACTGACTTGTGGCTCTGACGACGGAGGGGAAGGAGGCTGCAGGCTGCCACAGCCACGCTCACCTGGGGTCTGCCCTGCTGCTGGTGGCATCTGGGGAGGAGTTATGGAGCCCTCCAGCATGAATGAGGCTGTGGGTATGGTGAATTTCTCCTCCCCGTGTGCTAAAGGACTTGGCCACCCAAAGGGCCACCGATGGAGGAGAAGGAAGAGCTTGGCTCAGGTGGGTTCGCTTGCTTGGGTTTGTTCTTTCTGGCAATATCCAGCCTCTGACAGCTTGCTGATGTGAGGTGAGGTCAGGGCCTCCCTCCAAGTCCTGCAGCCCAGCTTTGGGTCCCATAGTGCCCTACAAGTGGAGGGAGCCTCGTTGTTTCCACTTTTCCCAGCAGATGCTTTTGAGTATGGAACGTGAACTGGGTGATTTGAGGATCCAGCTAAGTGCTGCTTTAACCGGACTTTCCAAGAGGGCCAAGTGGAGGAGAACAGAACTGTGGAGATGAGAGACAGTGGGTGAGTTGGGCTGATGTTTAAGAAATAAAACCAGGAGCTGTCTGTGAGTGGAAAAAGGACGATCCCCGGCTATCCAGGCATGTTCACGGAGCTCACTGCTGCGCAGTCAACAGCTTGTCCCGCACCGTGGTGGAGCAGAGCAGGACGGCAGCAAAGCCAAGAGGCAGCAGCCAGGTCAGGACACTCTCCAAGGCTGGCACCACGTCCTGCAGCAGTTTCTGGGGTGACCTGATGGCACAACCAGCCACCGCCAGGACATGGATCAGGCTCACCCGCCGCCAGGGCAGACGTGCAGCAGCAGCCGCCTTACCTCGCTCCCGTGCCCCGTGCCACCCACCCCATCTGTCTGCTGTCAGGTACTTTTAAAACGCTCCAGCAGCGTTCCCTTGGTAACACTTTGAGATGCGGATCACCCAGTGTGGAGGAGAAATATTGAACTCCACAGCCAGCCGCTTAATTACACGGTGAGCGCCGTCCCGTTGGCGCGCTCGCCGCGTGGCTCTTCCTATTTCCCAAAGGCAGGAGGGGTTCAGGCTGCCGGTATTTTTAGCTCTGACACGTTGCAAGTATCGAGTAATCTGCAGGATCGGATGCTCACTGTGCGGTGCCGGGGAATTCGCACGGGGGAACCCTTGGGATTTACCGTGTAAGTCGAGACCGGCCCCGGCTGCCGAGGACGAGGCTGGATTTCCCCAGGCATCCCCACCGGCTGCTGCTGCTGCTTGCTCTGGGGTTTTGGGCTGGAGTAGGGCAGCCTCGGTCCCTGCCTGGCCATGGAGGGTCCCTCCCAATGGGACCCCCTGGCAGGACCCCTCTGTGCTTGCTGTGAGCTTGTGGGTGCTCATGGGGTGCCACGAGGCTGCTCAGCACAGCCTTCCCCAGTCAGGGGATGACTGCCAGAGCATGCAAAATGATTGTGCAGAAGCTTTTAAAGCAAGGGGGAGGAAAAAAAAATGAACTTCATGTTCAATCCGTGGCAATCTGGGTTCATTATAGCTCCCTGCCAGCTCTGCTCTCCTTCTACCAGCCGCTCGTTTTATTAATTTGTCCATCTGCTTTGAGGGAAAGTGAGAGAAGTGGGACTGGGGGTTTTCTCTCTTTTTTTTTTTTCTTTTTTTTTTTTTTTTTTTCAGTCAGGGAAACTAGAGGGGAAAAAAAATCATCTGGGAAATGTAGGCCATCCCATTGTGGCACAATCTGGGTCTCGAAACCATCAAGCTGGGCGTATTTGAAAGTAGCCATTTCTTTCTTGGTCTCACCCTTTTGATTTTATTTTGGTTTTATTTTATTCAGTCATCTGGAACAAGCAGGCACAGAGGGGAGATGAAAGCAGAGAACACTGATAATAGTTCTTCAGCCGCAACTTGCGCATAAAATAGCTTTATCTGCACGTTTTGTCCTTTTTTCTTTTTTTTTTTTTTTTGCTTCCATTTGCAGTGGTTCAAAGGCATCTGGAGAGGGGCTGGGGCAGGCGCTGGTTATCCCCGTGCTCTGCAGAGACCTTGTGCTTGCAGAGGTCGAGCAGCGTGACCCCAGTGACCCACCCGCACCCACCCGGCCCTGCACCCACCACTGCCCCATAGCATCCCTGCCCTTGGGGTAAAATCATCAGTAAGTTGAAGGCCTGTGGGGGTTTTTGGCCTGCATTTCTTAGCTGACAGCTAACCCTCAAAGATTTTCCACTGGGTTTTGCTGCCTGCCAACCCTGAACTTGCCGCTGTGATGCAAACTGGTTCCCTGCAGCCTCTGAAACCAGTGCGTGCAACCTCTTGCTTACTCTAGCTCATGTTAATCACATTGATAGCCCCGAACTTTGCGGTTCCCTGATCCCACAGCATGCAGGATGCTCGCAGGTGTCCCTGCAGCTGGTGTGGGGTGCTGCAGGGAGGAGCGACTGCTCGTGGTTTCCCCCAGCGAAAGGGAGGAACGTGTGGCTCCGCACCCTCTCCAGCATCAATCCGCCTTTTTCTATCTGCACCTTTCTTCAAACCCATGAGTTGGATTTCCTCCTCCTTCCCACAGCCTGTCTGTTATCCCTGCAAGGTCTCACAAGGTGGCAGTGTTATTGCTAGTCCACCAGCGGGCTCCTCGCTATACGTTCAGCACAGTGGCTATCCGTGTTTCAAGGCAGCCAGGATAAAGGCTGGGATGTGTGGTTTACAACCCAGGAAGCACCGTTGGGTGGCTGATAGCAGCCTGTCCCTGTGCCCACCACAGAGAGTTTCGTGGTTTGTCCCCCGGTGTCCGATGGGGCACGGGACGTGGCCACCATCTCCATCCCCTGGGCACTGGGTGCCTCTCGTGCTTATGCCTTAAAGCAGCCAGAAATGTTTTCTCCAAGCAGGAAGCAAAGCCTCATCTGCACCTCGGTATCCAGATCCCTGATCATTGATAGAGGCAGTTTTTATCGTTGTTTTCTGGTTTCTGGGTTGCTTTGTTTCCCTGGTTTTCCAGAGGGCTGGTGAGAAGAGCTGCGCAGGCATCCTGCTTGGAGCAGGGGAGGGATGGATATGGGGACGGGGGAGCCCAGGTGAGGATGCAGTCGATGGCAGGAGGGGAGGCACAGCATTGCCACGGGCAGAGGCACTGGGCAGGATGTCCCAGGGCAGGATGTGTGGGATCAGATGGTGCTGCATTTTGTGTTAACATGGCACAAGCACAGGCCAGCCCTGAGCATGGGTACAGAGGGCAGCCAGCACCCTGGGGTTCCCACACGCACCCCAGTAACTCAGTACCAACACAGAAATCTGTTAATAACAGGTGAAATTGGAGATGAGCATCAGCTCGGGCTGTTTGAAGTTGGGAGCCCTAACTGTGCCTGCATCTCCCACAAATTGTTCCTTTTCCTCTGCTGCTCCTCGGTGCTTTAAAGCAAAGCCTCAGACTAAAGGACAGACACAGGAGGCATTTCCTCAGCAGTATTTCCTGCATTTATCTGCTGTTGCTCTGCCTCCTACGTTGCTGTCTCGTGAATGCCTGAATTTCCTCCTGCGTGGGCGGGCAGTGCTCAGCGTGCTCATTGCCAAAGCAACCAGGAAAACCAGGCAGCTTTTGCGGCCAGCACTTGAAGCCTGGGCAGGTCAAAAGCTGAGGATGCTCTGGCAGGTCCCCTTCTCACC
Organism: Anas platyrhynchos; assembly: GCF_047663525.1. Lineage (NCBI taxonomy): Eukaryota > Metazoa > Chordata > Aves > Anseriformes > Anatidae > Anas > Anas platyrhynchos. The sequence goes on along the minus strand of NC_092601.1, from coordinate 17,686,847 downwards.
AGCCCCCCAAAACACACATCAGCCAGTGTCGGGGCTTTTGGGGGTGTTGGGAAGTTGAGGTGTGTGCTCAGCTGTGTGCACGCTGCTGCTTCCCCGTGATAACTAACTTCATGGCTTGCAAATGTGATTTCCCATCTTCGCAGCTCCAGTCGCAGCAGTTATTGACGGAGCACGGATGAGGTAACCGGGCACCACCGTATCCACTTGACTGAAAAGCTTCTGTGCATCTCTGTTGCCATAGTACGGCAGGATTATGGTTTCAGAAAGCACTTAGCTTATCTTGTGCCCAGCCCAGCAGATCTCAGCATGAAACGCTGAACGTTGTGCACGTGCCTTAGTGCCTGCCCGAGGCAGGACCCGCACGAGTGCAGCAGTGCAGAAATGTGAGGGGCAGAAATCACAAATGCTGAGCTCATCTCAGTGGGAATAAACGTCCTTTGAGTGGCTCTTCTTGCCCGATGGGGCTGGATTGGGCCAGGTGGGGTGGCTGGGGCATGTGTGAAGGGCTGCAGAAGGACTTGCTGGCGGTGCACACTGTCTGCAGGAACAGAAAAGGGGCTGGGGCTGTGGGAATCCCTCGCGAACCTGTTTTAAAGCGAGCACCCGTGGAGCATGGCGGTGGCACGGGTGCTCTGCTCAGCGGTCGCAGGCACACACACATCTGCCGGCCAGAGGCCTTGGCTCCTGGCAGGCTTTCTTGTTCCTTTGGTGTGAAGGCAGCTTTTGAAACCCGGGGGACTCCTCGGGAGCGCAGGGGTGACTGGGCTGCTGAACAAACAACTGCTTGCGAGCTTTTATGAAGAGAGAGCTGTGCTCTTTGTAATTTGCACCCTACCCACCCCTCTGCGCGTGGGAGAGGGGGAAGCATGCACTTTTAAGTCAGAGCAGCACCAGTAATCACCCCCTCATTGGAGCAAGGACCACACGAGGCGCAGGGAGATAGAGCGTTAGACCCAAAGCGTTTCCAAGAAGGAATTCCAAACCTTCTCCTTTTATGCTGAAGAACTAAAAAACCCTCTCCCTGCCGGCTCCCAGCCCGTAGCAGCGATCAGAGGAGCAGGTCCGGGAATGCGGGGAGCTGTGCCGCGTCGTGACAGAGCTGGGTCGCCTCCAAGCCTCGGCTCTCGGCTGCTGGCCCAGCCACACGGCCAAGGACGCCGCGAACTTCTCTGGAACTTGTCTGCAGAAGGCATCCCGCGATGCGTCGCGTGTGTTTCTTCTCCCGTCGCATTAGGCTTTCAGCGTCGTTACGCTCATTGCTGATAAGAGTAATATATAATATTGATGCAGATCATCTGACAGTCTTAAAGTGCTTTTAAATTGATGATCTGAGCATCAGAGCAAGCGCTGGTTGTAAAATCAAACCACTGCTGTTCTGCGGTATTTCAGGCACAGGCTGAGCCAAGATTTTGAAGTAAAAGGCAATTTCAGGGACTGCAGGGCTGGTAAGAGTTTTTTCATCAACTTCTTTTGAACAGAACGGTTTTGTTTGCATTCACTTCGTATATATACCTTTCCAAAACATGTCAGTTAGGGAAATCCTGAAGGGGATTCATGAAGTGAACACCTTTTTCTTTCCTCGATTGGGTTTTGTTAAACTTTTCACCCAAGAATTTGGAGCTTTTTATTGGGAATTTTCATGTCCCCGTGTTTCCTGATGCCATTCGGTTGCATGTCAGAAGTGTCAGGGCAGAGACCGACTGCTGTATCAGCACACAAAGATGAGGCATCGCTCCAGGGCGTTGCACTCTGTCCCCAGTAGCGCCTGCCCATAATGACTTTAAAAAAGTAAATAAGAAAATGCTTGAGTTGATGCGTCGGTAGCACAGGTCAGTAGTGAGCAATTCCATGCTGCTATTAGTACTGCACCAGGAAACTACAGCAGCCTCGCCAAAATAGCCTACAAAACCACAGCGGAAAAAGAAAATCCAGTTTTCCAATTCTTTTTTTCTTTTACTTTCTTTTCTTTCTTGCCCTACCGTGTTTGTTCAGCAACGTGCTTCACTATGCCTGGCCTCAGCCCCTCGCTGGGAGACTGTAAGGGTGTTGTGAGCCCGAGGTGGGCTGGGAACAGGATGCAGCCCCAGGAGGAGGGAGCTGTTGGGGATTTGGGGTGCTGGCAATGGTGCTGGGGAGGTGGGAAGCACATATGCCTGCATTGGGAAGTGCTGGGCAGCTTGTGTGCCTGTCTGGGGCAGGGTAAGCCAAACAGGGCATGAGGAAGGAGGGAAGTGAAAATCCAAGCTTGACCAAAACGTTCGGTTTCGGGTGGAGGAGGCAGCGGTTCACGTTTGCAAACTCAGCCTGTAGCAAGAAAATAGGAGATTCCTAATTGCCAATTAGGAAACGTGTTCTTAAAGTCAGCAGATGTGACAGAATGAGCCCGGCTTCGTGGCAAGCAAAATGTGTGATTCAGTTTTAATTCCTAAGGCGCCGGAGAGGAGGAAGTCTGCAAATGTAGGAGGGCGCGAGGAGGCCTGAGGAGTACAGGGCACAAAATGTCTTAATGAGGATTAAAACCAATATTTCTGCTTCAGCTTTTGGATGATTGTGCAAGAGAATTGTTATGAAAATATGGAGTTAATAGCGCCATTATCCTCTAATAACAAATGCAAACAAAAGCCTATTATGCTTTTGTGTCTGGAATAACTGATGTATAGGCACTGTGAGGTACGGGGTGAGTGAGCTCCTGGTGTAAAGGCATTGCCTCAAGGTGCCTTTTTCAGGGCTGGGGAAGTTTTTGCTGTCTCTTGGTTATTCAAGTGAATAGTGAATAACTGGGAACAGTGACAGAAGGACAAGCTGGGTGTGCAGTTGTTATCATTTATGAGGGTCACCTGCCACAGGATGCCCTTAGGCACTGGAGCCTGGGATGCAGTTCTGTTTTACTAGGGAATAGCCCCCAAACAGGACAAAGGATTCTGCCTTACAAGGCTCAGCATAGCATTCTGTGGAAGGAGACGAATGTCCCTGAAAGTCTATAAACTTGAGCTGCTTTATCCCTTGCTTGTCACAAAGCTTGTTAAATTAGAAGGTTTGTAGCAATGGTTTAATGTCTTAAGCATTGACCCAAATTACCTGTTATCTGCCCTGTGAATGATTAGAAACGCTGCAGCTTGGGGAAGATCATCTCCTCCACAAGCCTTCCTATGCCCCAGCAGTTCAGCCTTTACAAGTTTTATTGGTTTAGAGTGGAATTGATAGCAACAATTTGACTTCTGCTCATTGTAATGCTTTTTTTTTTTGTAAGCAGATTGTTTTGGTTTGAGTTTGTTTTTAAAAGCCTTATTTGTCTCTAATCCAGACTAATGCTATCTCTGTGGCTTTTAGCGTGATTAAATAAGGCCAGGCTGTGACGACACTGGGCCGTTTGGTTGCCCATGGTGTATTGGATTTAGCACAGGCTGAGGCTGCTGGGCCTTAAAAAGAAGAATTTTGGTGGCCTGGGTTGGGCAGACCTTAATTCAACCCCCATGGTGTGTCATGAGGTCACAATAATGCAACTGTTCCATAGCTAAGGGTGGAAAAGGAGAGCCTTTTGTGGTCGGTGCTAGCCCCATCTCTGGATCTACCATGCTAAGCCATGCAACATTGTCAGCCCGTGATGCATCAGCTCATCACGTTGTGGGATTCCCGTGTTGGAGAGCTCAGCTCGTTGGTGACCAGCAATGGGAGAAGGAGGGGGTGACATTTGCATTGCCGCAGACATGGATGTATCCACACCCCAAGCTCTCGGGATGGTGCAGGGGCCCTCCTCTGCTGGGTGGGTTTTTAGCAGGGAGATGCTGCAGCAGCCAGGCAGCACCCAGGAGCTGTGTGATCTCGTGCCAGCCACCCAACCTAATTACCTCCCATTTCTTTCATGTAGAGCGGGTGGGTAATCTCGCCCCGAGGAGCTTTCCTTTCAGTGGTGTGGAGGAGAAAACCCATTCACAGCCCCGCTGGTGCCCCACAGCTGAGCCCACAGCACAGACAGGCGGTGAGCCCTGAGCATGGCAAATTCAACGTAGAAAAGAAGGTGCTAGGAAAATAAAATGCCTACTTGTTGTTGTTATTATTATTATTATTACCACTCCTTGTAATAGCAGAGCGCTGTAAAAGTAAGTAGCAATTCACAGACAAAGGAAAGCCACAGGCCAAAATCCTCCACTGGTGTAAAGTAATCTAGGGATTGGGCTTATTATGTCTGCTTCCATAAGCTCACCCGTCTCTCTGGATATAATCTTAAAAGCTCTTCAAATCCAAATTCCTCGTATATCCGTCAGAATGTGCACGCAGAATTTTTCAGGGCTTTTTTCCCCCAGTCCTGACAATTCTCCCCAAATGGTGCTTGTCTTTTCATGCCATGGGTTGGGTGAGGGTGGGACCTGGGTCCCAAATTTAATACGTGGGCACTGCTGGTTTGAAAAGAGGGACACAACTCGGATCAATGCATGTCACTGCTAGGACTGCCACCAGCTCGCAACACCCAAGGGAAATACTACCATGTGTTGTCAGCTTCTTGTGTGCCTTCTCCTGGCTCCTAAAAGATGGTTCGTAATTATGGGGCAGCTTCTCCGCATCCGTGGTGTCATTAGTAGCTGTCAGAAGTAATGAAAGGTGATGGTGGTGGGATGAAAGCAAAGGCACCTCTTCTGCTTCTCTGAGTGTTGCTGCCCTTTAGGTAAATGATAGGCTCTTCCACAGCAATTAGTGCTTTTTGAAGGGTGTTTGATTAAATTAGATATCCCTCTTCCAAAAGCAGGAATAATTAATCTATCAGTGCCTTGAGCGCTGGCAACCTTGTCACTCTGCCGTCACCATGCCAAGACATCTCCAAGTAATGGGGGAAAGGGGACGTTACTCTCTACTCCTGGATTTTGTGAGTGCTGAGTCTGCTCCTCGGGGCCTCTTTTCAGCCCACGGCTTAACCAAAGGCTTTGTTTTGAAGCCTTGGCCTGGCCGCAGCCAGGTGGATGGCTCAGCACCCAAGTGGGACCTATGTACGCCCCATCTTGTGTTGAATCGAGGCTGAGGCCCCATGGCTGCTAGGCCCGGGGCCAGATTCCCGTGTGTGCCAGCACTGCAGGCCCTCTGAACGAGGCATGGGGAATGCGAGGCTTCGTGGCAAGTCCCATGTGGACAGCCTTTTGCACCCACACGTCTCCTGGTGGCCCTAAGCCAGAAACCACCAGCGCCTGCCAACTGTGCAGCGAGGCTGGCCCAGCTCAGCCGCTCCTTTCAGCGCCTTGGCACCAAAACGGCGCCATGGGCTGCAGGATCCGGCATTGCTGGGCCGAGGCTGCATAGAGGTGGCCATGGTCACACGAGCCAGCACTGCCACACATGCCCTGGGGACATCCCGGCTTTCGTTGCCGTGGCTTTGTACTCCTTTTGCTTTCCCGGCCTCCCTCCCAGCCCCGGCCTTGCAGGCGAGGTCAGCTCACGGCACGCCAGCCCGCTGACAACCAGGGAAGTAGGCATGAAGTATAATTAAATTGAAAGCATATTTAAACTGTTTTCTGAGCACTACTTATGAAGGAGCACGGATATTCAGAGCATATTAAACTGTCAAATTTAATAAATCTTAAGCAGCATGGCCGTGGGCCAACACCAATGCATATTTTTTGCAGCACCATTTAATTAAGAGCGAGTATTGTTCTTTAAGCTTATTCATTGTTCATCTGAGGCGGAGTGCACAGTGAGAGCCGTGGAAAGGACTTGGTTCAATAAATTAGACCTGGCTACTGCTTTTTTGTTTGGTAGCATTGAATCTTAACCCAGCAAAAGGAACCACAGTGGAGAAGGTAAAGAAGAAAACGGCCCAGGCAGAAAATAGCCCTGGTGATGCAGTGGAGGAATCGGAGCTGCTTGCTCCATCCAAAAGCGATGTGAGCACTGGGGATGCTTTTGGGGCCTTCCTTGGGATGAGTTACAATGGCAACAAATCTTATAAGTGGGCTTGGGAAACTCAAAAATTAACTAGCCCCTGCAGGGTGGCCCTCCAGGTTCATCTGGAAGCTGCTTGGGTTGCTTGCTGCATTTAAGTTTGTATGTGCTCGATCTGTCAGACCCAGCCAGAGCAGCTTGCTGTCCCCAGGTGATTTGCAGAAACTAGGTGTTCCTTTTTTTAAAAAAAGTTGATTAGATTTACCTTGAGGACACATACGGTGATTATTTGTGATGTATGGGCTTGTAGCACAGCGAGGGCTGTGTGCTGCAGGACTGGCAGGGGCTCGAGGTTTGCAGGGCTCCTGCAGCGGACGGTGTTAGTTTGAGAAATGGCATTTCCCCAAACCCTGCGCCCACGTTGCTCTCTTGGCCCTGGCTATGTGTTTGTCCCCCCATGGGACAGCTGGCTGTGGGAGCAGGCAGCTCTTGCGGGGGGGCCTTAAAGTTTTTCTAGAGCTTTTTTAGTTTTTCTAATGCATTTGGAGCTCTTGTGAGCTTCTGCTAAAGCCCTAGGCTCCTATAAACGGCACTTGTTTTTCGCTCCGTAACGCTAGTGAGAGCAGATTGCAGGGCACAAGGATGGCTTTTGCTATTTAGGTCTGCCACTGAGGTTCTTCTCTACCCCTTCCCATCTTTCAGAGGTGCCTAAAATTGGCATGGTGGTTGTAGCACTCCAGATGTTGCTCTTTGGAAAAAAAAGAAAGAAGTCAAGTCAGAATAATTTGCTAAGGAACTTCAAATGCAAACGAGTGAAGCTTTCCCAAGATCAGGCAAAATATAACATTAAAATTCACACCCACTACTTCTGTCACGCTTTCTTAGGCTCTGACAACGAGGAGGCCAACACTTGGCAAGTCCTCATTTGGAGCTGTCAGTCTGTAACCTTCAATTTAGATAAAATGCTGGAGAGATCGAAGTCCCCTTCTCTGCGTCTCCTCGCCCCTTCTCTGCTTGGTTCCCTAACAAAAGAGCAGATGCTCCTGCCCTTTTTCCTCCCCAAATCTTAAGACTAATTAGACCAAGGAGGCTGCAGTGTTGCTGTTTCCCTTCCCATGTGCTGCACTAAGTTAAGACCCTCATCCCATAATTACCAAAAAAATAAAAAATAAAAAGGAATAGTGCGTGCCAGGCTGTAATAATCCTTAATAATCCTTGCAAACTGAGAGCTGAGGTCCTCTTCTGCAGGGAGGACTTGCGGCGTGTTGCCTCCTGACCACCAGGCTTCAGCTCTGCCTGGCTTCAGGCTGTCTCCCCTTGAAAAATGTCCTCTTACCCATGTGGGCTGCACCCAGGTCCCATGGGTGCTGCAGAAGAGAGGCTGAGCTTGGTGCAAAGCCACAAACCATCTTTGAGGGGTTTTCATTCTGTTTTCACGAAAAAACAAAACAGCTGCTTTTAGTGGCATAGCCAAGGAATGGCAAGAGGGCAGGATTGCTCCTCAGGTGTCCACTTGAGCCTTGCTCAGCAGACTGTGGAGCGAAGCCCCTTGTCTGCCTCCAGCTCCGTCTCCGTGTTAATTTTCACAGGATGAGCAGCTGAGCTTTAATTGAGTGGGTGACACACCACAGAGAAGGGGGAAAAAAAAAAACACACAACCTCAAAGCGAAGACTGTCACTTAAAGGTGACAAGTGATTAGGTAGCGATGGGAGGCTGTCAGAAGCAATTAGGCACGAGATTGATGGCGCCGCACAAGTGCAGGCGCACACGTGGGGAGTCGTGAGCTCGGGGACGTGGGCACGGGGCGGGCGGGAGGCGCCGCCACGTTCAGCAACCCCGACGAGGTAACGGGGGAAATCCTCCTCTTGCACTTAGTCACTTTGTAATTGCTAAGACGTTCCCAGAATTACATGTTCCGTTGCCAGCAGCCTCCCCAGAACTTTGCAAAACGCTATTTTAAAGCGCGTTCTCCACCCCCAAACTCCCAGCCCAGCTTTAGGAGAAGACCTTGAAATGGAGCTCAGCATATGCTTCCTCCGTTACGCCGCAGGCCGGGTGTATTTCTGGCACCATTCAATGTCAAAACACTCCCAGTATTTTTAGTAAAATTCCTCTGTAGGCACGAGCTTCTTGCAAACCAACGAAAAACAGAGCTCCCTTGCAAATATTCCCGGGATTCCTGGAAAGGGGTTCAGGCTCTTGCTTCCTTCCCACTGCAGTGGCGCAATCACACTTTAATTAAAGAAATGACGAGCTCAGAAAAGCATCAGGATCAGCAGACCCAGCACCAGGCTCTGCCATGCAGCACGGTGGGTTGTTTTGCCCTGAGGGTTTGCCAGCCCTTGTTCTCATGCACTGTTCATGAGCCACGTGGCACCACGGACAAGTGGCTTTGCGGAACGTCTTAGGGTTTTCTGAGCTGCCTAGGTCTTAAATGCAAAGATTTTCCATTTGGGACCAAGAGGTCTGAAGGCCTCTGTAATCACTCCGAGCTGGAATGCAAATATTCTTCAGTTCAACCTCTGTCTCCAGCTGGGGAGAAAGAGCAAACAAACAAGCAAACAGATTAAAGCAATGCAGAGGGCAGATAAGGGAGCTGCTGAGAGGGAGAGACCAAAGTCATTCCCTTCTGATGATGATGAAGATAAAACATCCGAAGCAGGACAATGTGACGACTGGGTAGGAACGGCTTCAGCGAGCTGCAACCACTGTGCCTGGAGGAAAGCAACAAAAACATTCTTCCCACTGCCCCGTGTTCCAAATCAGCCTTGTCTCCTTTGGCATATACTTTCTGCAGCTTCAAAATGTTCTTCTGTACTGTGGCCTTGGTCTCAAATTTAATATTCTGGGTTCTGCCAGTGGGGAAAGAATCGGAGTTTTCTTTCCCTTATTTTTAATCCTTCAATGGACTGCTTAGTCACGACTCAAAGTGGACGTGTATATCCATGTTTTGTGGAAGATGCAACTTTGCTGTTGCAAAACAACTGTAGGGAGAATGTAAAAACAGAATAAATCATGAGACGGATAAAGGAAGGGGTAGGATGCTTTTATGTTGTCCCTAAGTATTAACATTTTATGCCACTCACATTCACTTTCAAATCTGTGAGACAAGAAAGTTGCATTGAAGGGGATGAGCAGAGATAATGCAGTGGAACATGGTTAATTATTAATATTAATATTTCAAAAGAATTTATGGTGGCTGTGGAGGGTTCTGTGCTATGTGTTTTCCTCTGCAGTGTGCAGCCTTTTCTGCTTTGTGTTGGCAAACTGCAGGGTGCAAAAGCTGAGGTGTTGCTGTCCGCAGCTCCGCACCATCTGGGGGTGACTAGCTGCATGCTGACAAATTGCACGGGAGGTTTTTAATGAGAAGAAAGGAGAACTGGAGCTCGGCACTGAGGATTCGGCTACACCCGTGCAGGGCAATGTATCCCTGGGCAAAAAGCTCCCAAGCCAAGACTCATGAGCTGTGGTGCAGCCACATCTCAGCGGTCCCACCCCATGGTTTCTGGGCTGACGAAGATCAGCCCCATCCTGGTGAGCATAAAGGGCAACGTGACCTTTGGAGCCAGAACCAAAGTTGCTGGAAGATTCAGGCTGTGAGAAGTTTGTCCTTTTTCTGTCCTCTTCTGTTTGCCGTCTGCAGGTTTCAAGAAGCACGAGCAGATATTTAGGTTTAATTGGCAGCAGATATCTCCTAAGCTCCCCTGAGTGAGCCATTCCTGTGTCCTTACAGAAGATCTGTAAGTGAGATCTGTTGTTAATGCCCGGCTCCTGGAGCCTTCCTTAAATTGGTCTCCGACTGCTGTAACAGACCATGGGAGAGGAGAAGAGGATACATATGCACATGCCCTTGCTGTCACTGCCGGGCTATAAACGCAATTTCATCAAATGCTAATCTCATTCACGTCCTGACACTTTGATTGAGCTGTATGCCGGTGCTGTCCGGGGCTGCCACATTAACTCAGGTTAATACAGATTTGGAGGCACTTCTGCGCTGGCTGCTCTGCAGGATTGATGGGCTTTGCCGCGGTCGGAGGGGAGCAGATGCTCTGCAAACTTCCCCAGGCACCGGCTTCCAACCTCCCACAGCGTTTCCTTTCAGAAAGCTGGGAAATCTGATTCTTGCAATGCGCCAGGTTTACAGGCATGGTGCAGGGGCAAACGTGGCTTTTGGTGACATTCTCGGAGCGGCTGAGTGGGTTTAGGATGTGTGCGTGGATGAAAACCCCAAAATGGGAATGCTCAGCAGGGCTGGAGATCCCACACAGAGCCTCTGCTCCTCCCTTCTGCTGGTTCCTAACTTAACTCCAGCCAGATCGTATAAAGACGGGAAATTCAGTGCACAAGGGATTTCTGGGTTCAGTTTTTCGCTTGGTTTTAATGTCAGGGTCACTTGATGCCTTCAGGTGTCCCCAGCCCCGGGTTTAGCAAAGTGCACACAGCAGAAGTTGGGCAGAAAGTGCAGAAGTGGCTTCTGTTGTCTGGGTGAGTTAAACCCCCTGCTACTGGGAAAAATTCACCTGCTGCCTTAATGAATGTTTTCCCTCCTGGTTCACAGAAGGCTCGTGCAGGTGTGTGGATAAAATGATAGGGGGGAGCATATGAGAGTCACTGGAGTGAGACCATCGATAAAAACCTGAGCTCCATCAAGCTGTCCTCAGGTACACTCAGCCTCTAAGAAGTATTCTCCTTCTCCTCCCACCCAGTCAAGAAAAATACAGACTAGAATTTCCCACCAGAGTATTTTATTTATTTTTTTTTGCATTTTCTCTCAGTAACTCTCTCGAAAGTGCAGATCCCCGCGAGCTCCCAGCAGCCGGCTCCAGCCCTCTCCAGCAGCCGGACTCCGCGATCGGAGCCAAATTACAGGTGCTGCTTCGGTCCCTTTCATTTGGGCAACTAAAGGTATAATCAAAATGCAATTTGGCATCCGTGCCCAGACACGGTCTGCTCCTCCCTGCGTGGTGAAATTCCCTATTCAGAGAAATGATGGAGGCAAAGTAGTTTTGCAGCATGAAAGCCGCTCTGATGAGCCACCTGCACCGCGTTCCCCTCCGCTTTGCTGAGCCTCTCCCGGTCTCATCGGGGTGACCTGGGAGAGGTTATTCCTGCAGCCTGCAGGTATTTCTCCTCCCTCCTTCACCTCCAAGGCAGCTGGTGGTGTTTCAGCCCGCTCCTCTGCCGTACAGACTGTTTGTTTGCTTTCAGATGAGGGTGCAGTAAGGACTCGGAAAAACGAGGATTGCAAAATATCCAGAGATTTGGCACGTTCGTCTCTCCCCCCAGCCAAGGGCAGACACTGCAGTTCTGCAGATAAATGAATTGAAAATAGCCCAAGCGTGGGCGCTTGGGCACAGGGTGCCCATCTGAACCCTGACGGCCAGTGAGCGTTTGCAGGGGCAGCCTGGAGTTTGTGGAGTCCTTGGAGACAAATGCCAGAAGCTTTTTTTTTAAAATGACATATTTGGCATCGTTGTAACCAGCTCTGCAGCCCAAGAGGGCTGCTCCCGAGCCATGGGTGGGATAAGCAGACATGGGGTTGTTGGTGGCAGTGGGTTTCGTTCCTACAAGTGGACTTCATAGGCAAATTTTCCAAAGGGGGAAAAAACAAACAAACAAACAAAAACCAACCCACAGCTCAGCAGAACGAAATGTCTTGGATTTGAACAGAAATTCCCACTGAGCCATCTCATGATTTCCAGTTGCCAACGGATGAAAATGTTTGGAATTTCATCTCGTTTTTTTTTTATAGTCGAGAGCCAGATCTTTTTTATCATTACAGAAAGAGTCATCTTCTGTGGAAAGTTATTTTGCCAGATAAGAAACGAGGAAAAGGAGAGCCCTTGGGGGAGTGATGCCAGCGGCCCTGCTGTGTGCTTGCAGTGAGGGACGACCCACGCTGGCTGCAGAGCTGCTGCATCGCAAGGGAATTGCTCCTTGAGCACAAAAGCTGCTGAAACCCTGCCTGGAAGCAGGATTCTTGTGCAGCTGATGGAGCTTGGCCTTCCTGACACAACCTCTCCTTTCCAGGTGCTTTGGGTGCTGCAGAGTTCGTGGGCTGCAGCGTTCGTAACGCCCGCAAGGTTACAAACTGTGAGCGTTTGCAGGCTGGGGGTGCCAATCAGACTTAAATTAGTTCATTAAAGCCGCACGTACCTCTGCTCAGCAGCACGACGAGCCCTGATAGGTGTTTTTATTGGCGCTTATTAGGGCATCAGTGGTTGGGAATTTATTTTTGATGTATTTTATTGCGTGGTGATTTACAATAAGCTCTTAAAGAATGCGCAGTCATTGCTGCTAATAATCGTTTAATACATATTCATAAAACATTTCTAAATGGTACCTTCGTTCAGAATATTTTATTGGAAGTGGCACACGGTCTGGAGGCTTCTTCCGAGCTGCTCCAGCGTTAGCGCTGTGTGAGACCGACACAGGGTCTGGTGGAGGGAAACAACTCTTTGCTCATTTCACGGTGCGGTGCTGCACACCTTCGGGTAACCTTTAACTTCCTCGGAGAAGCAGTACTCCAGGGAAAAAGAATAAAATAAAATAAAATAAAATAAAATAAAATAAAATAAAATAAAATAAAATAAAATAAAATAAAATAAAATAAAATAAAATAAAATAAAATAAAATAAAATAAAATAAAATAAAATAAAATAAATAAAATAAAATAAAAGCTGTGTTTGAGCGTCGCAGCAGTCAGGCTGCTTCAGTCGTGGCTTTGCACTGAGATCTGGCACCACTGATCTGGGAGGAAAATGCATTGGCTGGATCCCCCCAGGCATTGGAATGCCTTCAGGCAGGTGTGGCTCATTTGTCCAAATGGTTTTGTTGCTGATGAGTGTGAAAGTGTTGGTGGATGCAGTAGGATCTACAAGTACAGCACAAATGTTACATGTCTGAGAACTGAATCAGCTCACAGTGAGAATCCCTGAGACTGTACAAGAGGAGAAACCCTAGAAGGAAGCATTATGATAAAGGAGAACCCAAATGTCAGGAGAGAGAATCCTCCCCCTGTCTGAAGCCCCTACATAACCCCTAAATGATGTTAATGAGTGTGCTGCAGTGTGGGGCAAGGCAGCACTGGGTGCTGGCGATGGTCATGGTTCATTGTGATGTGATTTTAGTGTGTTTGGAACAAATCCAGGGGGAAGAGATGGACTAAAGCGACTTTGGTGGTCTGGTCCCAGACTGCTTAGCTGGTAAAGTTAGGACAAAGGAGAAAGTCAGAACTTTGTGGGTAAATTGCTGAAGTTTAAGCAATGACACCTAGGCTTTACGTACTGTTTATTATCAGTTGAGGTCAAAGTGCTTTGAGAAATAGGCTGGTCACTTCCTCCTGATGGTAGAGATGGGAAAACTGAGGTACACAGTAGCACAGTGATTTTTGCAAACACTACTGTGAAGGAGAGCACGCTGGCTGTGTCCTGTCCCCTAATTCTGCACGGAGAAAAGCAGCAGCGGTGCTGTGCTGGGACATGTGCTCTGTGCTGAGTTCTGTGGATTTGGTAAAGATGAGGTTGATAGAAATTAAATTTTCTTATGAAATGCTTTAAATAGAAGGAGAAACAGTGAAATAATATTTTTTTTATAGTTTGCTCAGCTCAACTATAGCTGCTGTGCCAGTAACGCCCTGTCCCAGCCATGCTGTGTGGCTGTGCAGGGGAAGGACCGACTGGTGCCAGCTCAGATGTGGACCCTGGGAGCCACTTCTCTTCCTAAACCTTAGGAAAGGGTGGTGTCCACCTTGTGTTTTGTCCCAGCTTTGTCTCACCCTGCTCTGAGACCCCTGGGGGCTGAGCATCCTGCCTTTACCTGCAGAGATCCTCACTGCTTCCCCGACACCTCCTCCATCGAGAGCCAAGTGCATTCACCCGTACAACAAGGCTTGTATGCAAATACTGCTGCTGGTTGTACAGTGCACAGCCATTAACATTTGGGAAGCTGTGATTATATAAGAAAACAGGAAAATAAATCATCAGGTGCTTTATCTTCCTGGTTAAACGTCCATCAAGGGATCCAGCGGAACGGTTCCGTTTAAACAGAGCATCGAGCGGCGCCGTGCGCGGGGGCTGCTTTCGGGTGGTTAATCACAGAGGCAGTAATTGACTGTCATAGCGCTTTCTTTCTCGGTTTTATTCTCATTATTCATTGCCTGGAGAGAAAAAGGGAGGTGACAGCCAGGGAAAGCAGGAGCGAGCGCTGCCGTGGGGCTCCCCGGGGGTGGCACGGGGGCCACCTCCTGCACGGGCGCTGTGCCACCGGTGGGGATGAGGTCCCCGGGGAAGCAGCAGTGTGGGGCAGCTCCACGCGGGCACACACGGCAGCCAGGAGCTCGTCCTCCTGGGCCGTTAAAGACTTCCCCGTCAATCCTTTAATTAAATGTTTTCCAGCAGTTTGTTGGCCAACGAAGCACTAAGCCTAAATTTGTCGGTTGCAATTAATGAATTCTAGTCCACAGGCTAATGGTTAATTTCTTCTTGGATTTCTTCGAAGTTAAATACATTCCCCCGCGTGCCTTAGAGCTAGAGCAGCCTCCAAATTGTCAGCCTCACCCTTTTGTGGGGTGGCACAGCTCTGAACCCCAATCTGCATCAGTCCCTGCCACTCACAGTGGCCCTGACCCATCCCTTCCACTGCCATTGCAGGTTTTTTCTCCCCTTTTCCCCCAAAATCTCCCTTCCTTCCCCCTGCAGGGCTGGCTGCCCATGTCTCCATCCCAGCCACGACCAGCGCGGTGCCCCATGGCCACCGGGGACCGGCGGGGGCTGAGCCCTTTCCCAGAGTTGATCCGAGGCAAGCAGGGCACAATTAGATGCACATTTCAGCCCTTCTGCTGCTCAGCTAATTGAGAGGAGCATTGAAAGTTATTTTTACTCAGCGCAGTCTGGAGACAGCAAAATATTGTTCTTGCTGGAGGAGTTGTTGGGCTGTTCAGCGCGGCCGAAAATTTCCCTCTCACCGCAGCACAGCAAAGTCCCAGCAAAGCTCTCTGTTTATCCAGCGCAGCCAAGAAGGGAACAATACTAAAAATTACAGCTCTCAACACCAAAATAAGTCCCCCTGCTCCTGGAGAGGTCTCATTTCCATCAGTGAGGAGCCGGCAGGTTTCCCCTGCAGCCGGCACTGGTCTGGTGCTGAAAAGTGCCATAACCTGGTGCAGCATCTTGGGTGCAGAAAACTGCTTTATGGGATCCGGATAGAAGTGGTGGCAAGTTATTTTATGAGGCTGGGGTTTCTGATGCTTTCGGCCAGATACAGGTGATTTTTTAAATAAATAATACTTGGTTTTCTTGTTGGACATGGGGCGTGTCAGAGGCTATCGGTGAGAACAGGCAGCTCAAAACCACAGCGGGTGCGAGGTCTGTACCCATTAGGCCTGCAGTTACAGAAAATGTTAAAAATGCCCAGAGTTAACCTAGAAAAATGGTTTTAGGAACTTCCCTGGAATTACTGTGCAAGTTTAATGACTTGTACACCGGTACTAAATCCACGAGATAACTTTGCTCAGGGGATTTATTGCAGAATCAGGCCGGCGGGAGTGCAACAAGCTGGTGCCACTCAGCGAGGCTCTCCCTTTGTGTTACAAAAATCTGTGAAGGAACCAAAACCACACGGCTGCAGAAAGCAGCATTACTCTGGCTGAATAGCAATGTGGAAACAGCACCAGCCAGCAAAACACGGATGGGTACCTGTGGTCTTAGGCACAGCGTGGTGGCACCACGAAGGCTTCTCAGAATTGCCCGTGCTGCTTCGTGCATGTTGCTTGCCTCATTTTTCCAGCCTGTCTGTGGAATATTACTGCCCTTGTGCTTGTTTTTAAACCCACGTCACGATGGGCAATCCTCTCACAAGAAAAGGGGTCAGCACACACAGCCCGGACTGCGCCAAGGACCAACCCGAGGTGGGAATCACCGCTTGCTGCTTTTAGTTATTGCTTTCCAGCTTGTGCGCTGAGCCTGGAAACCTCTCTGCATCTCTCCTCGCTGCGACAGAACTGCTCAGTTAGAGCTGGAAGCCCCGGGCTCATTTGCTCTCAGAAAGCCAACCCAAGGTACTTTGCCGAAGAAAAGAAATCAAGGTAAAGAAGACCATGCTGGCAGAAGTTGTGCAATTTGGGTTAATCATCTGTGTGCCACCAATTAGCATCATTACACGCTTCCTCGCTCCCGACTTCCCCCTGAAATAGGCACAGATGATACCCCCGGGATTCCCACCCCACCGCTCGCTGCTGACCCCATTCTCCTCCCCAGCCATGGGGAGCTCTGCATCCTCCCCTCCCACTGCATCAAGCACACTCCTTTCACTGCCCGGATCTGGCTGGAGGATCACCAAGCATTTGAAGTATCTCTGAGCCTGGGAGAAATCAGCAGGAGAAGGCACATGTAAGTGCTCTGCTGGATTCGGGCCAAAACTCGTGGAGTTTACAGGCGTGCTTGACCTGAGCACTAAACCCTAAATGCTGCAGAGCGTTGTTGCAGCTTCAGGCTAAAACGTCCACGGGTGGTCGGAGCAAAATGCCTCGTTGCTGCAGCACCCCCGGGAGTTGCATGCAACGGGGGGCAGCTGTTAGTTCAAATCCAGCCGATCCCTTTCACAATTTGGTCCTTTTTTTTTTTTTTTTGCAGGAACTGTCAGCAGGCATTGCAAGCATCCACCAAGTTTAATGACTTGTTTAGCCCAAGTGAATAGTAGTTAGCAGCAAAAACCCTCTGCGAGCCCATTCCAGCATCCAGCTCAGCGCGCATTATGCATTCGCTGCAGAGCTGCTGGGTTTTGGGAATGGGATGGGGCTGGACCCACACATCCCAGCTGCAGTCAGGGTTGAGCTGATCCCAGGTGCTGCCACCCTGTTGTGGCATCTACCTGGCCGCACACGTTTAAAAAAAAAATTAAAAAAAAAATAAAAATTGTGCATTTTCCCCAAAGCTCTGCTAATATCCATGCACATCCCATGCTGCAATCATTTTTCGCAGTGCTTTGCCAACGCACCCTTTTTAAAGCTGTAAGTGGTGCTGAGGAGGGGCCTCATTAACATCGAGGCGTGTTCATTAGATGGGGGAAGCCAGATGAGTAACGTGCTCTGAAGGAAAGACCTGAGTTTGCTGCAATCTTTCCAAATCCTTCTAATTGACCTTTTTTTATACGATTAGCAAGGCAGTGCTAAATAAATGCTGTCCTGGAGACCCGGCACAGCCTCTGCTCCCAGCCCTGATCTGCAGACAGCCCGGCAAGAGCCTGGCCCCTCTTCTCATTGCACTTGAGCACCTCTGGATATTCTGCAGTGCTTACAAACCTCCTGCCTCTGCCAATGTCGCCAATTTACTCCAGATAACTGGAGAGAGAGGTAATGAATTTCAGCTGTTTACCTCTTTAAAAAACTCGTTTCTGTTTCGACATAATTACCCAGCCACTTCTAAGAAAGGCACCATTGATTGCAGAGCTGAATTAGCATTTTGTTGCGTTGGCTCTGACAACCGCCTGCACTGATACAAGAGCACTTCATGAACATTAACTCATTTAAAGTGTAAATTGCAACAGCTTTCTCATTTTGCAGCCTGGGACCCGGCAAAGCAAAGCTTTGTTTGTGGCTTCTCCGAGCGTTTCCCGTGCCTGTACGACACCAGAGCTGGGGCTTCCCTGTTTTGGGAGGGGTGTTGGGTGCTCCCACCAGCACCCAAAAGGCAGTGATGCTTCGGGGTGAGGCAGCACCAGGGGACTGAGAGGGACGTGAGGTGTTGGGACAGGAGCTCAGGGACAAGGAAGGGGGAACAAGGGGATGATGCTCCCAGAGCTGCCCACCATGGGCCTTGTCTGCAGTGCCCGCTCCTCGTTCCTCCCCAGGGCTCATTTCTTACGTGCCAGTATAAAGCTGTTTTGTTTGGATTGCAAACACTGCAGGGGGAATTTTTAAAAAGCTTTTTTTTTATTGCTGTGTTTAAAAAAAAAAAAAAAAGCAGAAGCAGCCCAATAACTTTTCTATTAATATAAAGCTTTGTAAGTCTTTTGTTTGCTTGGTTTGTTTACAAAATCCCTCATTTTGGATCTAAACTACTTGACAGTGTCCCTTTGAATATGTGTTAAAATAGATCTCGGTTTCATTCCGCACATTTTGGGAAGGATATGAAGCAATTTCACTTGTCAGCCCTGAGCAGGAGATGGATGGGACTGGTCCCTGAGCGCTCGCTGTCCCAGGAGGAAGAGCAGAGAGCAGCTCCCGGCCTTCGCTTCCTTCCCCTGGCACTGGGTGGTGCCTAGTGGCGACAGCCTGACCTGCTGATGGGTTTTAAATAAAATAATTTGGAAGGAAGAGCCTAGCTGAGGCCTGAAGTTGTTGATGCACAGACCGCGCTCCTTGCTGGTCAGCACAGCAGGTGAAAAAGAAAGGCACCCAAACCCAAAACTGAAGCTGTTTTATACCAAAGGGAAAAAAAATAAAAATAAAAGTAATTGTTTGAGATGGCAGAGAGCTGTGCCTCTCCATCAAAGCTCTGCTCAGCACATGGTGAGTGCGGTGGGGTCTGGGCTGGGGAGTGCGTGCCTGAACCTTGTGTGGCCCAAAAAGCAGCTGAGAATTGGCTTGTGTTCCCTCTGTCCGAAAGGGACAGCCAGCACTTGCTCTTTTTTCTGTCAGCTGCATCTTGAGATCCACTGTTTGTTTATTTTGATAATATTCCAGTTGGAGGCAGAAGCAAGAGATAGCAGGGGTGAGCGGAGAGAAAAATGAGGGCTGTGAGGGGCTTTTCCTGGCTTGCAGAAGCCCGGCCGTGCTGGCGTGGCCAGCTAGGACAGCTGCGAGGGTCACTGCGGGTTGCAGACGGCTGCAGACATCGCCTCCAGGGACCTTTGCCCCTTCCCATTTCAGCATCCTCATCCCAGAGCCACTGGGCATCCCCTTACCGCAACCTTGCTGTGTCCCACTGCAGGATTTTGGTTCCTGGCTGGGCAGGAGTGAGCATCTGGAGGGCAGTGCATGGGGTTCTGTTAACACTACCAGGAATTGCCTTGTAGGCTTTTTTACTTGAGGACAAATATAATTTTCAGCACTTCTGCAGCATGGGCCGCTTGTTGAGTGCCCTGCTCCATCTCTAGGGCAGGTGGGGTTCAGAAGCCGCATTGCTTTTCTTATCCTGGAGGCTGGCTTCTCTTGGGGGCAGAGAAATAAGTTGCAGAGGCGGTCAGAAATCAGCTTCTGACTGTGAGGTTCACTTGCATGGCCAGACACTTTCTGCAAGGAAAAAAAAAAAGGGAAAATATTAAATATTTCCAACCGACCACTCCGGTTTGGTAAAATCTGGTTCTGGCTCTGCAGAGGTGAGAAGGCAATTTTGCCATCAGTCAGAGCGATAGCATGATCCAAGTGAGAGTCAGCATGACCTGGTAAAACACCCACCACCTCTATTTCTGCATCCTCTGGTGGTTTTAGGCACCCATCAGCGAGTGCCGAGCAGGTCTGACCTCAGCCCTGGGGACCTGGGATGCGACCCCTCTAGAGAGGGAGCTGGGCATCACCGTGGGGGTAATAACAGTTGTTTGCCTCTTGGTTTTGCCCACTGGTGATGCAAATGTGTGCGTCACCGGGGACCAGAATAACCATATTTCTTCCTGTTGGCCTTTGCTATCCCTGCTGTGATAGCTGAGTCAGCAGGGAGCTGCTGGAAGGGGTGTTTTCCTATTGAGCTTGGAGAGGCCCAGCGAGCCTTGCCAAAATGCCTTTAGTGAAAGAGCAGACTGGAGCAGAGGAATGGGGAAATCGATCCGATTTTCATGTTGACGTAGTTACTGACTGCCTACGTGATCGTTGTGCTGCGTGGCTGGAGATGCCGGGACCAGAGCATCCCGGTCTGTGGGCAAGTGCTGTCTCCCTTCACCTCCAGAGCTCTGTTAGAAAACCATCACGCTCCCCAGCTCTATTAAATTAACATCATATTCACCCGTTCGAAACCCACCGAAGCTCTGGTTCAGCTCCCACGAGCTTTGCAGGGATCTGCGGTGGTAAAAGCAGCTGGAACCGTGCCACTGCTGCCTGCAGCCCGTGGCTTCGTGCCCCCAATTTCTTCAACCTCTCTCCGGGCCATTTCCCTGCTCTGTGAGTTAGGCACAGCCCGGATCAGTTGTCTCTGAAGTGCTGCGTTTGAATCGTGCCTCATTTCCTCTGGCATTAAGGGCTGCATTTGTCATCCCGGCACAGACTACAGCTCGGATAGCAGGGAAGAAAGCCGGAGAGCTGTGCCAAGGAGGAAAGGCACACAGCGAGGATGAAGGAGCATTTGGGGTGAGCCGCCTGTAAAGGCGCCACTCGTGCAAAGAAGCCATTAACGATCGCGAGGCTCTCCGATACCACAGCAGCAAGGCTGGCAAGACCCTGGGTAGAAAAGACACAAGGAACATCTTCATGAACTAGGGGAATAAGTACTTTTTTGGGTGCTGTCGTGGTGTTTGTGGCTGACAGTCCGTAGGCCGCTCAGCAGAGGGGAGCGAATTTTCCAAGGCATCGCAGCCATGTGGTACCCCCAAAAAGCAGCAGTGTGTGCTCACCTCCTGGTTAGGGCAAAGGTTTGGGTTTCAGCTGCCCAGTTATTTATTTCCCTGTGGCTTGTACAAGCTTGTTTAGGTGCCAGTGGGTTGTATCGGGATGCCAGCATTCACTGGATAATCCAGGACTGCAAAGCGAAGAGGAAGCACCGCAGCATCCAGCCAGGCCAGAAGATACAACACAGATGCTGCTATTGTGATACGAAGGTTTTTGGGAGGGTTGGAGAGGCAAAGTCCATCAAACCACACCATGACACTGCTGTAACCAGCAGCACCCTGCACTGGGATTTGCCTCTTCCACATTCCTCCCAAAGCTGCAGGATGCTTTTGGGAGGACTGCTGCGTGGCATCCCCATCACCTGCCTAAACCAGAGCATTGCCCGTGGCAGAGCAGGTCACTCAGTCACCCTGGTCCTTTCCCTCCTGAGATTGTTGTAAACTGGGGGGTTATTACATGGCAAACGTGGGGCACGGAGTTATTTGAAGCGGTGAGTAGAAAATCACTAGCTGATAATACCGCTTGGTTTAAATTCGAGCCCATTTAAATGTCAGTCTGAACTGCCCCTTGAATCAAAGCTGCTGAAATTATTCTGGAAAATAATTGCCTCTATTCATCAGAAGAACATGCCATGGATCCAAGTATAACATGAAGTGTTTGATTGGGGAATTTATTTTATTTTCTCCCTTTTTTCAATATTGCAGTCAGGAAAAGGAAAAAAAAAAAGTAGAAAAGAAAGCTCTTTGCCAGAAATACTTTCTTTTAACTGAGTGGGTCAATCCATCAATTCTCTGTGCTGAGATAGGTGAGCTTTATCTGGCCGTGATGGATGTTGCTGCTTACACGGGTCTATCACAACAGCCCAGCTGCAGGAGCACTTGGCGCTTTGGGAACCTCAGCTTCCTGCAGCTGAATTAAAAATCTGCGGCTGTCCTAAACGGGAATTGTGAGCAAGGAGCTGGTGTTGGGGCTGACCGTGGTCCTTCTGGCTGCCTCGAGGCATTTGCCAGCAGCTGGAAGCCTTCCTGAGGACGGGTACATCTCTCCAATGTGCATGTGGAAGCGGACTGAGCTGAGATAGCTTCACTCACTGAGCTCGAGCAGAGTTTTGGTAAAAACACCTGAATGCCAGTTAGGTTTAAAGGGTGTTCCTTGGGTGGACAAACCACGCTTCTTGGACCTCCTCATCTTCTCTCACAGAGCCCTTTGTGGGAGCAGATGCTGCAGACAGGCAGTACATCAGAAGCGTTTCACCACACCATCCTCCAGGTCCCAAGCTGCCTGGAAGGAATTATTACCCTCTTCTTAACCCCCATGCACTAACTGCAGGGTGTCTGGGCAGCCCCTGCCCACAGCAGCGGTGAAAAGCAAGGGCAGCAGCAGCAGGGCCAAATCCAGCAGCTGGCAGTGCTCGGGGCTAAGGTGGAATTAGTTTCCTCCTCCAGGCAAACTCCGTGCCCCACGTGCATCCCTGGTTTTTACCTTCCTATTAGCATTTCCCAATTACTCGATACTTTCCAGCAGGGTGACATTTGGTATTGTTGTTTATTGACCCTGGGGACTGCGGCATTGACACTACTGCTACGGAGTGACATTTACATGGACACCAACGTCACGTTGGTATCGATAGTGGCAGCCAAGTTTATGACACAGCATTAACTGTGTGAGGCAAGAAGGGCACCTTCTGTTATTAATGCTGATACGCTCCAAAAAGCATGGTTGTCCAGATTTCTTGCAAACTCAGTGCTGAGAAGCATGAGCTGGTCTCATGAGATGTGCAGGGAGGAGATTCCAGCTGCAAACACTTGGGATCCCCCTGGCCAGGCTTGGTGCCTCTGGTCCTTTCAGATCCTCCTGTACTCATGTTGGCAGAATTGATTTTTTGAGTGTAATAGATGTTGGTTCTCCTGCTGACATGGGTATCAGCCGTGAGTGTGGCTGGAAATGGGCAGAGATGGGGTAAATCAGAGCCCAGGTGCTCACCAAGAACCCCTCCAACAAGATGTTCTCCTGATCCTCTGAACTGAGCTCGCTGGATTGTAAAAACTTGGAAATCCTGCACAGAAGCTATGGGGCACATTGAATTTAAAAAGACCACAAAGTTTTAATCTGAGTGACCTGATTTTAATGTTACACTCACGAGCGGAGAGTCAGGAGATCTGATGGAAGTGTCCCTGGCTCTGTGTGCTATTCAGCTCATTAAAACAGGGATCGGTGATGCTAAGAACTGACATACTGATGTGTTTTGAAATTACCCCAGGCTACTCCGAAGCTGGGACCTGACCTGGGTGCAGGGGCTGCTGTGAGAAGAAGCTGAACCCCTCACCAGGTCTCAGCTGTGACCCCTGTGGCAAAAACAGTTGGGGGCCAGGGCTGCTTTATGGAGGGGGACGGAGCCAAAACGTGGCAGACCAATTTTTTAAGGTGAGAGCTTGATCCAAAGCAATTGAATCATCGCAGAAACAAGAACAAATTCTGTGGCTGGTCTCTGCCTTCACAAATCCCAACCCTAAGTGCCGTGGTGCTAACGGCATGCAAAGCACCTGGAACATCTAACACCGGGAGCAAAACTGTTCAATTTTTCTCTTTCCTGAGAATCAGATTAAAAAATTCTCAGTCAAATTCCTGCAGCGTGGGGCATCCCAGCCCCCTCGCACAGAGGGACTGGGAACTGCAGGTGAAAATCCCATACTGGGGTGTTGGGTGCACAATGCTCAGCCAAGGGGCGGCCTGTGTGGTCGGGGGGCTGCAAGGAAGGGGCTGAGGGAATAGGATAGCTGGTCCTTTGGGAAGTTTTCTGCTCCTCTCATCCTTTAACAACCGATCCGTGCTGTCCCCAGAGCTACTGGGCTGCACCGCAGCTTGTTTCCATCCCACGCGGCTCCGTCTGTAGCTGAAGGAAAGGACAAAGGAAGGAAAAGCGCAGCTGTTTCTCTTCCAGCACCTTTTATCTTCCAGCCTTTCCTTTGCTCTTGGAAACCTGCAGGAAGCTGGGGGTTGGATTCGACCTGGGCGAGGTGTCCCCGAGTCGTCCCCCCCGCGGCATTTCCCTGCGCGGTCACCCGGAGGTGGGGAGGGCAGGGGGAGCTCGGGGTGCTGGGATGCTCCTGCAGGGAGGAGAAGCACTTAGAGCAGCTCATGCAGTAACCCCAAAACATGATCCCACAGGGGAGGTCGTGGTGAGAAACCCTGGCCATGTCCCAACACTGCAAACGTGGCGCAGGGTCTGGCCGTCCCCACTCAGTCGGTGCCGGCTGTTCTGGCCTGGGAGGTGGCCGGGGGGGTCAGGACGGGCTGTGAGCTTTCTGACACCCACCGGGGCTCAGACCCAGGCTGTGTTTGTCCCCCTGAGGCTGCCTGCGGTGCCCTGCGTGGGTGCAGGCTGGGATCACGAGCGGGAGCACCTCGCAGCCCGCCCGCCTCTTCCCGCTGATGTTTCCCATCTGTAAAAGGAGCTTCTCCTTACCCACCACGCTGTGCTCCAGCGACGTTTAATTTATTTGCTTGCTTTTTCTCACAAAGCACTTTTTTCGCCGGCTGGAGAGATGACACAGGGAAAACAAAGTCAGCCTCTCCTCTTTGTTTTCAGGGGTTCCCGCTGAGTTCCCATCCCCGGGGCTGCGCCTTTGAGGCAAGGAGCTGGTGGGGCAGGAGCCGTGGGCCTTTCTCCTTGGGGACTTGTAGGAAAAAGGCGAGTGGAAGCAAAGGTGACGTTTGCTTCCAAACGCGACACCCCCTCCAGCCCCACCAGCAGGGCAGAGGAGATGTTTAGAGCTCGGCCTCCCTCTGGGTTCACCCCAGCAGCGTGATTTTGGCGGTGGAGATGCAGCCCCGAGTTGCTATGACACCGTGCAGCCCCCCGGGATGCGGCTGCGGCTCGCTGCCCTCGCTGCCCCGCTTCCCCCCCCCGGGGATTTTGGCGTCTCACCCACGCGCCCGCCGCTCGCAGGCAATTACCTGCTCTGATTGCTCACCCTCGCCCGGTGCCGCGCGGAGAGGTGCTTGGATGTGTTTTAATCAAGTGAGTCACGCAGGGACTAGGCAAAACATTTCTGTCCTTGTCTCCTTAAATGATGGCTGGGAATTCAGTGAACACGGGATGCTCTCGTTTGGGTGGATTGAGTGGGTTCGGTGGCTGAACGGGTTGTGATGTGTTTAGGGATCATTTGGGTGCGTTTGGGGTGAATGGTTGTGGCTTTACCTCCAGCCCTGGCCCTGGGATCTCTGCACATGTTCAATCAGGACTTGCACCTTGGAATTCCCAAGGCTTTGGACATGATGTGTGGGCATGGCAGGACTGGAGGCTTTCCTGGGGCTCCTGCCAGGACTGTGCTTCACTCCTGAATGCACCGCTGAATCCCATGGAGTGCATCCATTGATGTCACTTCAATCGATACAGCCTCGTTTCCTGCCGGGCCATCTCAGGATGCCTTCACGACACGCTAAATGCATTCCCCATCATCACTCTGGGCACTAACAGGCACTCAAGTAACGCAGCCAGCGGAGGTGATTTGTCCCAGGTGGTGCGTGCTGGCAGGCTGGCGTGGGGAAGTTTCCCAGTGGGTTTGGGCACAGCAATGATTCGCATCACTTTGAATTCCCTTCGTGAGCTCCAACAGGACAGGTTTGTGCTGTTAGAGATCCTGATCCTACAGCCCCCGGGACAGGGGAGGAGGAGGCAGCACCCTGCACATCTCCAGGTGCTTTTCTGCCCGTGTC
The DNA here is from genome assembly GCF_047663525.1 of Anas platyrhynchos. Taxonomy (NCBI): domain Eukaryota; kingdom Metazoa; phylum Chordata; class Aves; order Anseriformes; family Anatidae; genus Anas; species Anas platyrhynchos. The sequence continues at coordinate 17,661,723 of NC_092601.1, read as the reverse complement.
ATCCTTTTAGTTGGAGGTTGAATCCCCCAAAGCAGCGACTTGTGCACCGCCCGTCTCCTACAGCAGGCAGGGTGAGCGGAGCTGCCTGACAAATGACATGCGACAAGGACTCGGAGTTAACCGCTTTTAAATTCATTATGGCTCCAAAAGATTGGCTTGAGCAAGGTGAATGATTTAAGGTGCATAATGGGTTGGATTTATCCTCCCTTTACTGCCGCTGGACGATCTGTGAACAAGCTCTGATCTCGGCATTACGGCCATTACCCAGATTTGTCAGCAAAGGGGGGGTTATCTGAGGACTGCTGCCCATTTGCGTGTGTCTCAGTGGATGCTAGAGACCGTCCCCGACAGGACAAACGCCAGCTTCTCTGTGCTCAGAGCAAATACCTTTGGTGCAAACACATTTCCAGCTAGCCCAGAGTGCCAAAACCAAAGAGGAGGCGTTCAAATGGCACGGCGCAGCCCGGGCTTTGCAGCAGGTCTCTGCTTTGCACAACATCCAGCGAGGCCAAGATCCAGGAGCTGTGCCCAGCTCTCCCGATCTCTGGCCGTGCAAGGCAAACAGCATGATCCCCACGTTGAGAAAGAAAAACACATCCAGCAGCAGCCTCTTGGCTTTCGCACGTGTTGCCCAGGGTCCGTTTGGGGTCTCGTTATGGTTATTTTACATCTTATGACAAACAAGTGGGATGCAGTTATTCCAGTAACTCAGGCTAATCCTTTCTTAAACAAGATTTCTCTGCAGTCAGCCCGATCTCCAAAGACATGTGCCAACTTGGTGTCTTTTGGGCTGAAATATTGCTGCTGGGCTGCGTGTTTGTGGTGCTGGTGGGGAGGTATATATTTCTGAAGTGCAGCTGCCTCATTTTGTTTTACAATTCATAAGCAAACGAACCCAAATGATCCAGTGCAGTATGGGCACTAAAAATAGCTTTAATCAATCAACTTTTTAAAAATAAGAATGTTCCTTAAAATTCTGCCAGCACCAGCCAGCGCTGCCTCTCGGGATTTGCGTTCTGAGTCATTTTTCTTGCAGTTCTGTTCTTTCTTCTTCTTCCTTTTTATTTTTTCCCTGCTCCTATTTACCAAATATCGTCGCGTCCGGACTGTTTTCCATCATTTAGCATAAAGGATGAGGTGGATATTGCAGGCTTTTAAAGCTATTTTTGTCACTGCTGGCGTGAGGTGATGGGAAATGTTACCCTAACTCACCAAGATGTTGACAGCACCCCTAAATAGGTACCTTCACTTTGGTATTTTTACACCAGAGCTGCTTCCCACCTTTGCATGAGCCTTTTGGGGTGGTCTGTCCATCCGTCAGGGAGCACGGACAGATGGACGTGGTGGTTTTACTCAATGGGATGAGGCAGTGGTGGTGCCCACCCTGTGGCCCTGCTCTTCCCCATCCTGACCACCCTTCTCTGCAAGCTCTTCGGTGCTCCAGCGCTGTGCCGGAGCCCAGCTGCCATCTCATGGGGTGAGTTTGCATGCAGAGGGGCAGCCTCGCATCCTCGGGGTCTGCTGGGCTGCTCGGAGTCCCACCGAGCCCTCCCAAGCCCTCCCCTGCCTCCTGAGGGCTCCTGCAGCCTTGCCTCTGCCAGGGACAGATGCTGGGCTGGGCGGTTTGCGAGCAGGTCCTTGGGTTTCCAGCTGGCCTCGTTTCTGAATGGAAAATAAGGGCTGTGATGTTGCACAGCAGGAATTACATCCCCGAGCCCTGCTGCCTTCCTACGAGAAGTGCATGCCCAGCTCACCAAGAGCTTTCCGAAAATCCCCGTCTCTCAGATGCGTGTGTGTATATATATACGTGCGTGTGTGTATATTTAGTGCATTAGTCACATCTTCGGCTATAAAAACTGAAACTTCAGTTGGCTGCTGCTTCTGTAAACATATGTTCTGCTTGTAACTATAACTTGGCTTTTATTGCTGTGTGTTATTCCTCAGCGTCGTGCGCGGTACGTACAGATATGGCAACGGCAATAATCGCAGTACTGCCAAATCCAAGCATTTCAAATAACGGGTTAAGTCTCCAAAATCCCCTGACTGGCTTAAAAATAATAAGATTATGTGAAAATGGTAAGCACCACGATCCTGCCTTGCTGCTTTCCAGTGGCTGGGCGCTGGGCTCCTGCCTCTCGGGGGCAGCTTTGCCGGGAAGATGGAGCAGGTCCCCCCGCAGGACCTGGGATTTATCAGCACATCCTTCGTCATGAGGCACGGGATGAGAGCAAGAGACTCTGTGACACAGCAGAAATACGGCCCGGGCGTTTTTACTGTGTTTATTGCAGAAATATTTTCAGAATTAGAGTGATGGATGGTGGAGATTATCCCCTTGAAGAAGGCGAGGCGCTGGCGGTGCTGCGGCGTGGAGCAGACCAGCGCGTTAGGAGATGTCTGAGCCCTCCCCGTGCCTGCTCCTCTGCGTTTGTCTGTGCTCATTATTTGAGGAGAAGAAACACCTGATGCAAAGGCAACAGGATACAAACCAGAACTGCACGCATGGCAATCCACTGTGAACCCACGCAGCTTTAAACTGGGCATTGAAAACCTTGCTTTCTAGCCAGACTAACACTTTCTTCTCAAGTCTTTCAATTTTACATTTAAGAAGGCCTTCAAATTTTTAAAGAAAATATTAGACTTTCACCTGCAGGCCAAGAAATGCCCATATAACATTGGGCAAATGTGTAAGCATCTTGAAATCTTCCAGAAACAGGAACTATCCACATGGTTTTGCTGGCTGATGCGCACGGAGCGGAGATCTGAGCTGCATCACTGAGCTCATTTCATGTTTCTGCTTGTGCCAAGAACCAGAGGTTTACGGGGGGAAGGAGCTGGGAGAGGTTGGGATTGCATTTGGGTTTTTTGATGAAGGCAGACTCATTCTTTTCTTCTGCCTGCAGCCTTCCACGCCGTGGTGTGAAATAGCACAAACCATCTCCGGAGGAGCTGGAGCCGACTGGCCCAGCTGGGGCTGGGCTTCCAGTTGAATTCTATCCGTGGCTAAGTTGGCTGAGTTAAACGAGTGCAATGCTTGGGAAGGACACGGCTTATTTCTGTGCCTGCTGCTGCCATAAAGGTGGTGGAATTAAGGCTCTTGTAAAGTGAGATGAGAGGGTCAGGCCCCCAGGGTGCTGAAGTTCTCCAGCCGCATTTCGTCCTTGTGACGAGCTCGTGCAGGCAGGTCTCCAAAGTGAGAGAGGGAGGAAGAAATGTTAAATCAGAGGCCAAGTACGAACTTTTTTTCAGGTATCTCTTGCTGCATTAAGGCAACTTGTCTGTGCCCCACTATAAGATGCCGTACCACCTCAGGCTGCCTGTCGTGAGGTGCAAAGCAGCTCTGATGTCCTGTTGCGCTCTGCACCAGCAGAGAGCTGTTTTAAAGACCAAAACAAAAAAAGTGTTTCGGTGTTTGCTAGCTGGATTCCTTAACTAATTGGCAATATCCTTAGGAGAGGAGCGAGTCTTGCTCTGCAGCTGCCTTTGTGCCAGGTGAGCCTGCTCGAGCCCTGCTGCAGGGCTGTGGTTGGAGGCAGGAGGTGCTGGGGCAGGACACGTGCACAGCTCCCACATGGTTTTATTTTGGTTTGCCTATTCCTCACACGTGTGCTTGCATTAATGGCGATGGGTAGGTGATGTGGTGCCAGTGACTGGCCCATCTCTTTGTTCTGGACTCCTTCAGTTCGGTTTTGACTGCTGGAAATATTCAAGCTGTCTTGAGTGCCCATATGAACATCCATTTTAATTCCCACCTCTTTTTGTAAATCAGGTGTAGCTGGTAAGGATGAGCCATACTGGCATGGCAGAGGGTCTTTATCCTCAAGCCACTGGAGGGATTTTCATAAAACCCTGTGAAAACCTGCCAGAGAGCATCAGCACCAGAGGCTGTGCCAGCAGCAGGTGCTACCAACAGGCTTTGAAGGCAGGATCCCGTTTCTGCATCGCTGCTTCTGAACTCAGGGCTGGATTTTGGCACAAGAGACTGCTTCGACCCCGCAGCACAGAGCAGCCCCCGAGCACCACAGCCGCCTGCCTGAAGGGCGTTTGGGGGATTTGAGCTTGGCTCAGATATTTCAGGTGCCATCACCCTGGAAGCTGCAGCAAAGGCAGAAGCATTGGGTGTCACCCAGGAGGCCTTTCTGTGCTGTGGGATTTCTGTTTCCATCCACCCATTTCCTCAGAGTTTTCCTCTGGGAAAGTGGTCACCAAGGGCTCAAAGCACAGCTTCAGAGCCAGCAGCAAGGAACCGGGGACTGAACTGAAGTTGACTCGAATATCTGCACGGTGGAGGGAGGATTAGTCCCGTCAGGGCAGAGCACTCAGGGTAATCCTGCTTTTGAATCAGGGAGCAGATCGCCGTCATTAATCTGATATGAAAATAAATAGGGCAGGGGCTTAAAGCTTTTATAGGAGCCGCAGGAGGAGGAGGTGGGCTGGGGAGCAGGCAGGACCCTTCAGCTCAGCACCTCCAGCCCCAGCTCCTCAGGAAGGGATGGGGAACAAGGACCAGGGAAGCATCCGGGAAGCATCTGAGCCAGGAGCAGGGGCTTCCTCCTCCCTCCTCTGCTCCATTCTCCAACGAAAGCAGAGCTGTTCCCACAGTGCATTTCCTCCTGCTTTTTCAGACTTTTCTTCAAAGGCAGAACAAATTTTCTTATGTCTCTTTTCTGTCGTGTGGCTGTGGCTGACCCTGCCTGGCAGCTCCGACAGCCTCTAAACATCTGTGACCACGGAGTAGTGGGAGAGCCTTTCTTTTTTCCTCCAGAAAACTGAAACAGCTCTTCTGGCTTCCTGAAAGACACCGAATTCAGCTTTGGTGTTAGATGGGCTGGTGACAGTGGCGTCTCTGTCTGTATGGAATCAGGGCTCTTGTTTCAGCTCCAGTGACAGTTGTCATGCAGGTGATTATTTACACACAGCAACGAAAAGCCACAATTAGAGTATTTAGAAGAAAGAATGAAATTTTGAGGGCTGTGGTGAGCAGAGCACCTGAACAAAGTCACGTCGGGTCCTGGGTGGCTCAGCAGGACAGGGGCTCTGCTTCATAAGTATCTCCAGCCTCAGGTTTCAGCTGATCCTGTAAAATCAAAACTCAGGGACAGATGTTGGGTCCAAATGGCAGGCAGATTTTCTGACTGTATTCTTTTTAAAGTGTTTGTGATTTGGCATCAGGATGAGAAAGATCTGAGCAGCGGACAGGCTGCCTGCTCTCCTGAGGTCTCCCTTCGGCACCAGCCGTGCCTCTGCCTTGCTGGGGACAGGCTTTTCCTTTTCCTTGTTGTATCTTCAAACGTCCACGCTGATCGAACGTCGCTGTCAAAGCTGGTCCCCTCCAATGACTCACTTCTGACAAATCGGTGCTTTCTAACGGGAGACAAAATCTAATTCTTGTTTGGTTCTGCTAGAAACAAGGGCTGGGGTGGCAGAGAGCAGGACTGAGGACAGCAACAGAGCAAACAACCCTCGGTGGGCAGGGGATTCAAAAGCCTCATTCGCCCTTGCAGTGGGGAGAAGTCTGGGTTATGTGAGCTGCAATGCTTTCCCCAGTGCCACAGCAGTGGAGGAGTGGGGTTAAAGCCAAACAAGTGCACGGCCAACACGCTCCCCTCCTCTAGCAGAAGCAGACCCGATCCATCAACACTTTTTTCTGTGTTGGTTTTTTTTTTTTTTTCTTTAAAGGGAAAAAAAAATCCCCAATATAATAAGTGAAATGAATGCAATTGCAGGCACCCTGGGAATAGTCCAGGAGCCGTGTTTACAGGGAGTTCCACATGAATCCCATCAAGCAATGCAAATATTGTAAGGAGGATGTGGCCAGGGGTTAGGTTTTGTTTGGGTCTGACGTGGGCTGTTTTCTCTGTGGAGCAGGATTACCACTCTGCTTCTAATTAGTTGAAAGGGAAGGAAAGCCAGACAGCCCCTAAAAATGTCAAAAATCAGGAGGAAGTCGCTGAAGGGAGGGAGAAATGAAAACGAGCCGAGGCTGGCATTTCAGCAGCACAAAAGTCCTCTGGGGCTGTGGCCAGGGGCTTCACCTCCTCCTGCTCCTTCTGCGTCACCACCAGGGGAACCTGGGTTTTTATTTATTTGTTCATTTTTTTGTTCAGTTTATCCCATGCATTTCCACTGCAGACAAGTGGGTTTCCAAGCATGATGTGTCTCTGGTCCCCAGCATGGGCTCCAGGGGGCTCCTGGCTCTGAATTTTCCAATTAAACCCCTCTCTAAAACAGCAAGTGGTGGACCAGGCAGTGAAATCTTCCTCTCCCTCGTGCTCTGCTGCCTTCTGGTACCTCTTGCTGAAGCCAGTACAGGAGGGCATAGGTGGGTGAAGTCCTCCTGGAAGCAGGGATGGACCAGAGGACATCCAGAGGTGTCTTCCAATCTAAACCATCCTGTCATGCTGTGAAAGCAGCAAGGGTAACTAAGGTAGGGTGGGTTTTTTGTTTTGTTTTGTTTGGGTTTCCAAAATAGGATTATTTTTTTTTGTTATCAGAAGCAAGACAATGTTCTTTCTCCACGAGCCTTTGTTCACATACACTTGTGTGTTTGAAAGCATAAAGGTTTATTCATACACAGATGTTTCCAGTTATTTTCCCAAGAACAGTTCTCTCATTCATTCGTAATTTGTGAAACTCCTGTTTAGTTCCCCCAATTTTTTTTTTTTTAATTATTTTTAATAGTCATACCAGCAGCAGCAATCATAAGCTCTGGGCCTACTTTGTGCTGATGCAAATCACCACTTACTACACCGAAGCTATTAATGACAGCGCAGTTGAGCACTGGTGGGGCCTGGAAGACAATACAGCCTTTTATTTTTGGGGACTGCGGGTACATCCAGCCTTGAACCCTTTTCTTACCTTACTCAGTCTGTGCTGTGCAGCCTGTCTGCACCTGGGATTTTTGTGGCTGTCCCTGCAGCTTATGCTGGTCGTGCTGGCTTTGTTTTGCTTACATCCTTCATAATGCAGAGCTAAGTCGGACTCTGCAGCATCTTTAGGATGGAAACGAGGAGAGCAACCCACTGGTTGGGGCAAGGAGCAGGCTGCGAGCCTGTTTTCTGCTGGTGCTGGTGCCTGAATTCACTCCTCTCCCCTTGTCTTGCTTTCTGTAGCTTGGCAATGACAGAGTCAGTGCTAGCAGACATTTTGGGTGATTCGGTGGTAAAGCCATTTGAGATCTGGAGGTGAAATTTGCTGTGGGAGGAGGACAGAGGGGGCTGTGCTCTCTGCTGCCCCTTGCCATGCATGAAATAGAGACGAGGATGGGGGGGCTTCAGATGGAAAACGTGTCCTGGTGCCTCGCTGGGCTTCTCCGACTTTGCTGCTGTGTAGGAAATGAAAAGCATCCTTTGTCCCTGCATCTCAACAGGAATGCCTTTCCAAGGCCCTTTCCTCAGTTGCCAAAAACTTCAAACTTCAGGAAATCTGGGATGTTTGGAGGTGTTTTCTTTTCAGTTTGTGTGAGGAGCGAAGGGTCTTCGGCATGAAAATCGTGTGGATCCCACACTCCCCCCTTCCCGCTGCCCCCTGAAGCACCGTGTGCTCTCCTTAACGCCCTCCCCTCACCTGGTTCGAGCACGTCAGCATGCTGGTCATCCTCCTGAACTGCGTCACCCTGGGCATGTTCCAGCCCTGCGAGGACGTGGAGTGCCAGTCGGAGCGCTGCACCATCCTGGAGGTAAGCTGAGCTCTCACTCCTGCACAGCCGGCACCGCAGGGACCCCCTTGCTGCCATTCCCACCCCAGCCAGGTCGCTGCTGGCACCTCTTGGATCACCGTGGCGTGTCCTGGGTGATGTGGCACTGGGGACTTGGCCACCTCAGTCCTTTCTTCATGAATTAAAAAGTAAAGGATGTGCCCATGCCCAACAGCTTGAGCACAGCATTGCCAAGTGCTGGGATACCTGTCCTTGGGGAGATGCATACCCATTAAAGCTTTTAGGCCCTCGTGCCCAGGCTGCTGTGGGGCATCTCGGTTCTCGCTTCATCCCTCCCCACGTCCTGGCCATCCCCTCGCTGCCATATGCCCTCAGGGTTGGTTTTGGAAGCGCATCCCGGCAGCATCTGCTGCGTGGGCTGCACCTTGGCGCGGGGCTGCCCGCAGCAGCTCGGCTCGCAGGCTTGGAAGCAGCTGCTCGTGCCACCAGCCGAGGCTGGCACTGCTGACACATGGTGCTATAATGCACCCAGTGCATCCCAGTCCCTCGTGGACCTGCTGCTTTAATTCCTTTTTGGTGTCTGAGCAGTACAGGGAGGCCGGTGGGATCCTTCCAAGCAACGCCTCCTGCCCCTTTCAGGGGTTGGTCCAGAGCTGTCTGCTGCTGCCAGGACTAGCAGAGTTTGTCATCAAACCCTTTTTCCAGCCTTAGAAGAGGATCTGTTAATTGCAGAGCCAAGTAAACCTGATGAGTTGAGTGAGAAGCCACTAGGCATTCATTATGGAATAAGATAAATTTTAGGCATCCAGCTTAGGGAAAGCATCACAGGTGAAGCATATCCCCTGTGTTAGATGGGACAAATACCTTCTAGGAGGTGTGAGCTTCCCCGCCTGGAAACTCAGCTTCCACTGCAAGTTGCTGAGACCTCCCAAACCCAACCACGAGCTGATGCTGAATCGCAGAAGCTCTGAATGCCAAGAAAAATGCCCTGCCTGTATGATGGCGATGTCCTCCCGTCTTTGTCAATAGATCAACAGAAGCTGCTGATGCTTCCCAGGCAGTGAACCAACCCAGGAGCTACACTTGGGGCTTGCCATCACCCCTCAGGTATTGCAGGGCTTATTTCTGAGCTCAGCAGATTACTTTGGTCTCACTGCCCGGCCTTGCAGCCTCTGTCTCATGCTCGTGTCTCTGCTTTCCCTCTCCCTGATAAGAGAACTGACTGTAATAATCTTTTACTGGTCTCCAGGCGTTTGACGACTTCATTTTCGCTTTCTTCGCGGTGGAGATGGTCATCAAGATGGTGGCTCTGGGGATCTTCGGGCAGAAGTGTTACCTTGGAGACACGTGGAATCGCCTGGACTTCTTCATCGTGATGGCGGGGTCAGTAACACAACCTCACAAACTTGCCTTCGCCGTGAAAGCCACGTGAACACCCCGGAGAACCAAATCTGGAGGTTGTCCTGGCTGGTTTGCGTAATGGCTGGTGAAAGCTGCCAAGCTGCAGCCAAGGCAAAGTGTCCTGAGTCTCCTTTGGTTCAACCTCTGGCAACCACACCGGGTTATGGAGAGGGGTGTCAATGTCAGGGCAAAAACCACTTGGTTTCCAGCAGTGATCCTTCAGCCAGTGCCATCTGTCAAACCAAGTGCGTGCTGACCTCGTCCTTGCAGTGTCCAGTACGTCCCAGTGCTCACCATTAAGGCTGCCTCTCGCGAGGGGGTGGGAAAAGCACACAGAGGTTCAGCCCCCTCCTGCTCTGTGGCACCCTTAGAGTGCGGCAGAGAGGCAGAAATTAGCCAAACAGGGAGAATCCAGCCCAAAAATCTTGGTTCAGAAGGTTGAAATCCCAGTGCAAGGAGCTTTCCAGACGTTGACCAGCAGCTGCTGTTGCTGATCCTCCCAAATTACAAGCACATGCACGTCTCCTGTAAACTTCTGTTGGTTTACATTTTAATACCAGCTCCCACAGCTGCTTATTTGTGTAGGACGTGTTAATAAATAGAAATAATTTATTTGCGGAATCACCCAAGGAGGATCTGGCTGCTTTTGACATCAGCTCATTCACACCCATAAGCGAGTGTACTGAAAACTTGGCAAGTCTGAAACTTTCTTCTATAAATAAATGGGTTTTAGAATCTCCAGGCTCTCTTACCTGCTTAGTGTACCCTAGGAAGGGATAGACGGCTTTAATTACAGAGCTCTGCCTTATTTCTGAATTCCTGCGTTTGCAATGACCAGCCTGGGGTTAATTAGAACATTCCCGTAATATGTTGGGGGCATTTTTACCCTTGCCTTGGTAATGTGCAATCTTTTATGGAGTTTTGTTTTGCTCCATGTGGTGTGTCTGGCGTACAACTAGGACTGGCTCTAGTGCCTTGAATAAAACATGACTTCCCCGAGCAGGGCTTCCTTTGAACCAGTGCATGGCTGCAGCCTAGGAAAGAACAAGGAAACTTGTTGTTAATTACTTTTTTCTTTCCAAAGCTGCTGCGGCAGAGTTTAAGCCAGAAGTAGCAGAAGAGGGGGGCTGTGGCTAAGGCAGAGCGTGGGGTCAGAAATCTGGTGTCCCCAACCAGTCCCCAGCTGCAGGATGGGCTCTCCTGCTGGGCGAGCAGAGGATCCTGCTTCATCAGACACATCATCACAGCAGAGCAGGAGGAGAAAGGAGCACGTGAAGGCAGAAGGAAAGACAGAGCCCTCTGCTCACACCTCGGAGCGAGGTTTTGGCACGGGAATCTGCTCACACAGGACCTGGGGCAAGGGGGAAGGTGTCTGGTGAGTCAGTCTGGAAGCTTTCCAGGCCGTTTCCCCACCCTCCGTGGCTGGCATATGTTTGAGAAGAAGGAAAACTGCAGAAACACAGCGAGACCCCAACGGGAAGCCCTGCTGCCTGTCTGGTGTTACTCAGGCTGAAGAGGAGAGGTGGAACGACGCCTTCTGTGCCTGATCCCGGCCATCTCCAGCTGATTTGGGTGTATTTGGGCCATTCCTGTGACACTGTGGCCAGTGATGGAGGGCAGGGAGGAGGCTGGGGGTCTTCTCCTCATCCACCTCCACCATTCAACCCAGTGCCTAAAACTGGAGGTGGTTTTAGCAGGGAGCTCACGGCCAGAATTACCCAGTTGCTTTTTCCAGCAAGTGGATGGACGTGATGCAGTTATTATGAGGCTTTTCTGATAAGAAGGGAAACAAGTGATACACTGCCTGCTTTGTTTGTCCCATTCAGTCTCCTTAAATAAGCTGATTTGGCTGACTAGCAAGTATACCAAAGAGAAAGAAGGGTAAGCAGGGAAACTACAAAATAAACACATCTTCTGCCTCTAGCAACAGATTGTGTCTGAAGTTTGTTCCAGCACTGAAAGCCCTTTCATGTTCTGCTCGCCTGAGAAATGTACCCTGGAAAATTTCAGACCGAATGCAGCTTACAACCTCTCAGTCTGTCCAGCAGCCAAGCTGAAAGCATTTCCCAGGCAGCAGAAATGTTGTCCACGAGAGCTGAAAGCAGAGAGGTTCCTTGTGCATCCCGTCCCTGGAGACGCTGCGGGCTCATGTGATACGCTTCGGATGTCTTTAACTTGACAGCTGAAGGAGTGGAAGCTGCTCGTGGCAGGAGACATCGCAAAGGCTTGTACTTCCAGTGCCTCCAGTGTGCCTCCAGAGCCTCCTCTGTGCCACCAGCACAGAGGCTGTGGGGCATCACCTACCAAGTGCCAGCCTGCCCCAACCTCCAGTCCCCACTTACCCCAAATTTCCTGCTCCAGCAGGTTTCCATTGGGGATTTCTGGGGTGTCCTTGGGTTAAACGTGTGATATGAGAGCAGGACCCCAAGCTTCTCCATGCTGAGGAAACCTTTTAGTTTTTCCTGAAGGCTTCAGGTGGTTTCACTGCTTTTAACAGGTCTGGTCTGGATCCCGTTGCAGTCGATGAAATTAAATTGGATTTGATGGGTGTTGTAGGCACCAGTGGGCAACTTGATTTGAAATCCTAAATGGAGTGTCATGGAAGTCCGAAAACGTGGGACCAGAAGATCTGTTTCCTAGGCCATACCCCGGACTATTCATCTGTCTTCAGCCCCATTGAAACTCCACGTGAGGCCTCAGGAGCTGGCCCTGCAACACGCACGTGGCTGCATGGGCTCTCTGGAGCACAAAAGCAGCTCCCACTGGAGCAGTCCATGCTCCTTTCACAGTTCAAAAACTGCATTGGTTCCAGTAAAATCCACTTTCTCAGCCACCCGATAAATTGTGCGTGTGCTGTGTTGGGGCCATGCCAGCCTGCAGACCCTGGCTCCGGCGCTGTTCATTGCAGGGACCCCAAACAATGGCACATCTATTGCTGCAAGGGCTGCTCAGAGCAGGCACCTGGTGCTGGCTCCAGCCCCTCGGTGCAGGTGTGAACGGGCGTTTCCGATGACTTTCCTGCTGGGTGGTCCTTTGTGCAGCTCCGTGCTGCTTCCCACAGCTCAGCTCCGGCTGCTGAATGAACACACCTCAGATTTAAAACCCATTCTCGTGCCATGCTGAGTTTTAAAGCTGTTTGCCATGTTGGGCTCAGGACAAGCTTTAAGGTTGGTTTGATTTATAAAGCCATGCTAGCCACTTCAGAAAAAAAGTACCTCTGGGATGTTATCACTAAATCAGCTCAAAATCTCGGCAAGTCTCAAGGGGCAAAGTCACCTGGGTGCCATACCAGGGATATGGTGGGGTTACACCAAGAAGCTCAGGACAAGACAAAGAGAACCTGGAGACTCCCAGGTAAACTTTGCAGAGCCAGGCAAGGCACCAAATACAAAGTTCAGAGGCACCCAGAACATGGGCACCCAAGCAATGGTGTGCCTGAGCAAGGCTGGCCCTAAACCAGCCTCCCCCCTGCTTCACTGTTGCATGAAATCCAGCCAATTTGGCTGGTTTTGTTTCATGGCACATAATAATGTTGGTCCATCCTGGCTGGAGGATGCTTATTCTGAAAAATCTCCCCACTGCAGCTGCTGCAGCTCCCAGTGAGAGCAGTTCTGCTCCTATTTGCCTTCCTCCTTCCATATCTGTTTGTTTATTTATGTAAGGAAAAGCTCTTACTCCATGGCATCCAACAGCTCACTCGCAGGGTTGCTTTTGATGCTGTTATGTTATTTGAACAGGCGTGGTGAGAGATCTGTGACATATTTACAAGTGCTTCCCTGTAGTCAAGCTCATAAATTGTAATTACAGCCATGCTAACTAGCCATAACCCCATTAAAAAAACAACACTACACACATTTGCCACTCATTGCTATAAAAGAGCAAGAAAACTGACTGAACTTAACGTCCTTCCCAGCCTGGGAGAGAAATGTTTATGTGAAACGGAGACGGAGCATGAAAAAGAAAATGTTCCCTATTCTTAATAATAAAATGGAAACCACACTACTTTAATGTCATTTGTCGGCTTGGTTATTCACACTTGTGTCACAGGAGGATGGATAAGCTGGCGTGAAGATGCGCCAGGGTGCTAGCAGGGGGTGTAAGAGCAGAAGCATCTCATTGCCTTGGAGCTGTGCAGCATCCCCCCAGGAAGGCTGTGGATGTACAATAAGCTAATGGGAGGGTGAGATGTGTGCCTGTGGGACCTCAGCAGCTATTGGGGACCCCAAATTTCTGTGGCCCACACTTTGCAGCTCCCTGGTGTGCCCGGAGCACACCCACGAGCCGTCCCTGCGCCGATGCTGCTTGGGGGGGGGATTTGCAGTCTTCCAGAGGCTGAAGTAGCCCTGCTAGCCCGTGTCACTCAGTGTGAGCTGCTCCCCAACCCCAGGCAGCCCCGGAGTCCCCCACACCCTGACGCCTCTCCTCTTTCCCCGCAGCATGATGGAGTATTCCCTGGACGGACACAACGTGAGCCTGTCGGCGATCCGCACCGTCCGCGTGCTCCGGCCGCTCCGAGCCATTAACAGGGTCCCAAGTAAGTAACGCCTCCATCCGTGCCGTGCTGCCAGCTTTGGGGTCAGCCCCAGGAAAAAAGGGGGGACAAAACCCCCCTTTTTTATTATTCCTAGTAAAGGGCAAGTGAATAGAAAGTACACCTGGGGGGCAAATTTCCGTGGCTGTTTTCCAACATTTTTGTCAACTCTCAGGCAAGTAACTCTTAGCTCCGAGGGCCGAGTAAATAACAAAGTTCCCATAAAGATAAGGGGAGAGATCGGTTCTAAGGAAGATCTTCTTGCCCTGGATAAGTTCGTTTTTTCCTCTCAGCTATTTAAGGTCTCTCAGTCGCTTTGTGTTCAGGATTAGAAGCACAGCAGTCTCTGTTGTTGGTAAAATACCGCAGAGGGTTTGCTGTCATGTAGAACAAAATTGGGTTCATCCACAATAGGAAGTTCAAGTGGCCCCTAAATCCATTTTCAAGTGGCTTCAGCTGCTTGTCTTCTAAATCCAATTTGAAAGACGAACCAACAAGTTGAAATAATTTCCTGCCAGTACCAGCCGTCTGCTGAGCGACCTTTGCAAGGTACTAATTTCATAGCTCTTTCATCACTTCTTAACCAAAATCCACTCAATACAAAATGCAGCAGCGTTGTGTAGAAGTCGTGTAGGTTCCTCACCCAAAAAAATAGCCCATTTTTGGTGTTTTGAAGAGCGTGTTCAAATGACACAGCCCCCCCCAGTCCTCGCTGAACATCCTGCCGAGATTAATTGCCCGTTATGTCAGCACGTCCAGAGACACCAAAACAAACTCCCCCATATCGGTTTCGGTTCCAGTACTTGAGATGAACATGCAAGGGAACAGATGGGTGTTTACGCATGGGAATCTTTGAAGTTTCTCTCTGAGCTCAAATTCTCTGGGATTTTTCTTTTAAAAAAAAAAAATTAATCTGTAAATTCAGCAGTGATGTCATTAGGAGTTAAAAAAGAAATGAGAAGCTAAAAAGGACCTTGAAACCCTCCAGAGCTTTGGTTTCCCAATGAGGTTTTGTTCACAGGGCTTCGGAGCAGCCCGGCAGCACAACACAAAACTCGGCTGGACTGCGAGCAGAAGCCATTTTTGATGCTTAGATTGTTTTCTTTTTGTCAGAAGATAGGCAATAATAGAAAATCTTCATTTTTTTGTTACTAATATGTGAGATTAAATCCGGAGAGCTAAACCCATTTTTGGAATTTCCTGGGTTTGGTGAGGCTAGGCTGGTCCTGCAGCGTCACCGGTGTCCTGAACAAGCGCCAGGCTGGGATTAGTATTCTTGGAAATATCTCGGTTCCTGGAGGGCAGATAATCACAGACTTTACTTGTTTATGAGACGCCAACTCCATCCGCTTTTCACTTCGGTACTTGCACAGTTTCAGACCGATGCCTGACATAATCCAGGGTCTGCAGAGAATGGATAGCGATAACCCGCTATTTTGTTGTATTTTTGGAGTTCCCAGCGATAAGTTACATCTCCGGTCTTTCAGCCATGAGGATGCAGCAGCTTAGCAGGGGATTACCTGGGACATCCCCCGCGTCCCAGCCCACAGCACAGCCTCAGCTCCTGCTCAGCACCATCCCCACATCCCCAGTGCCGGGATAATGCTGACTGGAGCAGGGTTTTCAGCACGGTGGCAGCCACAGGACGACATCGAGCAGATATGAATTAGGGCTGGGTCAGCGGAGACGAGCCTGACATCCAGTCACAGTCACAGGGAAGCAGGGACCCACGAGAAATCCATGAGAAATTGCCCAGCGATTTATCCCCGTGATGCCTGGGCACTTTCCTGGGTTCCAGCCAGTGCTGTTAGTGCTGCGCTTCCAGGCATAATAAATTCACCCGCAAGATTATTTCGTTTTTATTTTATTTGTTAAGAAAAGAAAGGAGAACCCCGGCCAACAAAAACATCATCTCTATTAGAAATTATTCCTTGGAAATGACTGGAAAAATGTAATTTCTGCAATTTATACATTTATCTGGGGCTGTAGCTTGGGGTTTTTTTTTAGTAGCGGTCAGTGTTTTTTCAAGCCCATTTCACTGTTTTATTTTTATTTTCCTACTCTGTGCTTTAAACTGGGCATCACATGAAATGGGAACAAAAAGAAATCCTGATCCTCGTTTCAGCCCAACCGGTGCTCACGAACTTTTCCCATGGCACACTTGACATTCTGCTGAGAGCCTCGAGCACCCTGAGCGGATAGCGAACAGATGGATTCAATCCCGAGGATGGTGCCACTAAACAACCCGAAATACCACAAGTAGCTGAGCGGAAAAAAGTTGTCTGGCACGGGAAGATGAATTTTAACCATTTTTGGGAAAAAGTGGGTGAGGATATTGGCGAGGGGGGAAAAAAAAAAAAGGAAAAAAGGAAGAAAAAGAAAAGTCCATCATCCTCTTTCCAGTGGGAATTGAGTCCTTTCTGCTTGCCCAAAGATAGATTTGCAGGGAAGCCTGAAGGGCAGTGCTGTTTGATGTGCTTTTTTGCAGGGGTTTATGCCTCCGGCACCGCTGTTGCCTCATCCCCACGGCCAGCACCGGCATTGCGGTCACGAGGATGGCAGGGATGTGAGCTGGGTCCCTTCCCTGCAGGGTGCCAGCAGCGCTGGGTTGGAGCTGGCAGGGCTGGCACGGGGCTGGCAGCCGGGACCGCGGCTCCTCGGCAGAGGCATCCGCTGCCGGCGCCAGCAGCGGGGAGCCGCGCCGGAGCCAAGGCGCAGCTGGGCACAGAGACCTTGAAAGGCTCTTGCCCCGGGATGCAGAGGTCATTAGTCACACCTAATTATTTATTAGCGCAGACTTCTTGGCAGAGGCGCTTTAAAGACTCGTGCCGTGCTGACGAGGTAACGCCGGCCCCGGCCCCGCTTGGCTGCTCCGCGTTTCCGCTGGCAGAGCCACGCGAGGAGGGGGCGGCGCGGCGTGGGGCCACGGCTGCTGCCAGTGCTGCTGCCCGCAGCATCGGAGGCACTGGGGAAGGAGTCACCGTGTTCCTGGAGCCACTGCTCCTTCCAGAACCCGTTCCTGGGGCTGGCTGGGGGCAAAAGCAACCTGGAAATTAGTGGGGGGAAAGAGAGACCGCGGCGGTGGGAATGATGCTCTCCCTTGAGCTGCAGCGGTTGGTGGAGAGCAGCATCCTGCAAGGGGAAGCGGAGGGGAACAGCCCCACACAGGCAGGGAGAGAAGTTTGCTGAACAGTTCCTGAGCAGGACAAAATGCCTCTGAAGGCAGCAGGGTCACCAGCCTTACCCAGCAGGCGCATGGATTGCCATCGTGCCATAAACTTGAGCCCTGCTCTCTGCAGAGCACCACGCTCCCGAGGCTCGGTTTTTCATTTTATCCCTTCTGTAATTTAGCATTTGCCTTTATCAGCTGCTCTTTTCATTATTTCTCCTCTCATCAATTACCAGCTGTCGGAATGATGGCCAGTCGGTGTCTCAGAGATTCATGTAACCTCTGCTGAACGGCTGAGCGGCGCGTCGTTGTTCCCTTTTTATTCCTGTTTTCTCCTTGAAGGTGTCCTGATGTGCTCTGCCTGGTCCCTGCCTCCCCGCCCAGCCCTCAGGGAGCACCAGGAGCATGCTGGATGGGGGCACAAAGTTTAAGGGGGGCCCTGCAAGCTTTACTCAGTGCTCTGTCTTCTTATTTAGGAGCCCTGGGAGTCCTTGCACAGAAGTCAGCGTGTCCCTGGCAGCAAAGGTTGGGGCAGCCCCTGCTTTGCCTGCAGGTTCACAGGGAGCCTTGCAGTGGTCTGGGACCATCCAGGCAGGTCCCAACGGCACTGGGCAGGAGAAGGGAGCAGAGCTGTGAGCACTTCCTAGGGGAAGAAACATTTGCATCCCGCTTCTTGCATCAAAAAAAGTCCAAATTTGCCCTGTCCCCACTGCTCGGAGCGTGAGCCGCTCTCAGCTGCCGGTGGTGGAAGCGGAATCGCCCGTGGAGAGTAACGGCAGTTATCATCCTACACGAGGCTCCGCATTGTTTAGAGGAACAATCTGTGTGATTCATGGGAGGCGTTCAATATGTTTATAAATATATATTTTGACAATCCCTCAAGAGGCTGACGGTTTGTGGGGGCGTTGCTGCGCGAGCGGCTGCCTTGCGGCTCTGCCCGTGCTGCGGAGCGCCGTGTCGCTGAGAACATCTGAAAATCCCACCCCTAGGCCCTCCCTTTGGAGCTGTGTTACATTGGCCATTTGTCCCCTTTCTCTGTACTCTTTACCTTCTTTCTCAGCCTTAAGATTTAGGGGGAAATATAAAATTCAAAGCTAGACACCATCATGGCCATGCCATCAGCGTGTGGGGGCTCAGGAGCTGTGGCTGTGCATTTGGCCTCGCTCTGCCAGCACGTGGTAACCTCTCAAAAGGGACAGGAGCCTGCTCTTTGAAAGAAAAGTTCACAAGGATCTGATTTATACATCCCAGATCCTCTGCCTGAGATGCCCTGGCTGCAGGATGGAGCCTGGCAGCACATGGGAATTCGGGGCACTCGTGCGCACCCCGGCGAAGGGCTCCTCTAACCTGCCTTCTTCTCCCCGCAGGTATGCGAATACTGGTCACCCTGCTGTTAGATACTCTGCCTATGTTAGGCAACGTCCTCCTCTTGTGCTTCTTTGTCTTCTTCATCTTTGGGATCGTCGGTGTGCAGCTCTGGGCAGGGCTGCTGAGGAACAGGTGTTTCCTAGACAAGAATTTGGCAACGTAAGTATGCAGAAGTCCCCTCCTCATAGTCCTTTCTCCCTCTGCCCTGGTGGAAGAGCCCTGGTGGTGTGGGTTTTGTCACTCAGGGGGTGCTCGGAGCTATCCCCCGTCACCTCTGGCTCCGTTTCCCCAGCCAGTGGGAGCTGCAGCGCTCAGACACCGTGGTCCTGCCCCCAGTTCTCGAGGTTTTGGGACTCCGAGCCCAGGTGCTTTTTATTGGCAGGTTCCTGAGGGTTTACAGTGGCTTTCTTGTGTTTTTCCCAAAGGACAAGGAGGTTAGTGGTTAGATTTATCTCTGACCAAGGAAGCTGAGATCCCTGACTCTGGGAATTTGAGGATCTGGAACAAACTAAAGCTCTGAAAATCACCACTTCCCGAAGTTGTATTGGTCTGGGAGGTCACCCGGTGCATTATACCTGCTGGAACGGGGTTAATTCAGTGCTCTGCCCACTGGAACAGACAGAGGTGCTGCTGAAACACCCCAATATGCCCCTGTAGGAGCAGTAAAATGTGTTATATGAAAGGCATTAGGGATGTTTGTACACTGCTCTGTCAGAGCAGGTGTCAGGAATTCTTCCAAGCTTGGCAAGTGCATGGACCAACACCCCTGCCAGGTGCTGAGGGTGCTAATAGGCCTTACTTGCCCCAATGACCCTCACCTGGGACCCCATCCCCACCCTTGCCATGGCCCAGGAGCTCTATTTAAGTCAGCCCAGAGGCCTTGGATCTGATTTAAGCAGTGCTGTAGGTGGGCATGTGTTTGTTTTTTTTTTTTATTTGTTTTTTTTTAATCCTTGGCCCCTTTGTCTCCTGCCTGGGCTCCCTGGGTGGGTTCTGGACCTGGTTCAGCACTCACCAGGGTTTGGGCTGGCACTGGATGACTCTTGGCTCCCAGTGTGCCCCTTCAGCAGTGCCTTGTATGTCCACAACTTAAAACCCATCATCACAAAAACCATCAGCACAACCAGCATCAAAGCCAAGTGCAGCTTGCCAGCGTCCCTGCGAGCTCCTGCAGGCGAGGAGGTGGGCCTGAGAAAATCCTCCCAGAAGGTCTCCTGTCAGAGGCTGCTGAAGATGTCAGCGGCTCAGAGGTGAGGAAGTGCCGGAGACCAGCTAATCAGGGCAGCTCTAGTTCTGCAGGAGAAGAGAGAACCTGTAATTATGTCTGTTTGTAATCATCTGCTGCCTAGTGCTTGTATTGTGTCTAGAAAATGAGCAGATATTATCCCCCAGCTCTACCCCGGGTCCTGTTCCTGCCTCTCCCTGATTAGTCTGGTGGCTTTCAGCTCTCCAAGCCTCTTTCCCTGCTGCAGACCATCCCTGATGACACTTACTCATCCCATCAGCGATGCTGAAAGGCAGAAAATCAATGAGCCTGCCATCTGCGTGTGCCTCCACTCCCACATCTCCACGCTCCAAGCTGGCGAGCTCTTTCCTGCACCCGTGGCAGGGATCTGCTGGTCACCGGGACCCTCTGTCACCTGCAGAAATCCAGGGGCTGTCATCGTAAAGCTGGGCTGGGATGCTCGTGGTGCTTTATCAGGGGGCTGGCCCCATGTGGGCAGAGCCTTGGAGCTGTCCTTAGATGAGAGGGACATGCCTGAGCTCTTTTAAAAGCTGACCAAGCTTTTAAAATGCTGTGTGATTTCCTGCAAAATGGAGCTTTTAAATTAACCACGGAGTGATTGTTTGCTAAGTACAGATATTAAGCGGATGGGGAGGAAATCAGGCCGTTATGTAATGGCCATTATCAGCATCAAAGGCATCGCGGGATCTTATCAGGGTCTCAGCCCTGTCCTGCAGTGAAGTCGGGCTCCCTGTACTAAGCCTTGGGAGCTGTTTGAGGAATTGGGGGGTTTGTGGGGTGTTCTCCTTGCTGCGGCTCTGTGCTGGCTCCTGGGGCCTTCAGGGGTATCAGAGAAGCTCAGAATGTGCTCTGATGCTGTCAGCCAGGCTGGAGCTGCTGTCTGGGTCTGCGTTTTGCAGGGTTAGCTTTAGACTTGAGAAACCCAGCAGGAAATCCCCATTCCAGGCATCGAGGTAGGGCTCACCGGTTCACCCCTGCAGCAGCCTCTAACACCCCCAACAGCAAGTTTTGTGGGGGAAAAGGCATGGACTGGCTGGGCTGTGGCACAGCAGGGAAAGCTGTTGTGCAAACAGCCCCAGATTTACAGCACTGGCCCCAAAACAGCAATTTCCTCCTGCCCAGCAGTGAGATGCTGTCTGCTCACAAGATAGCGTGGAGCTGCAGGCGAGGTCGGGGCTGGGGCTGGGCTGCAGAGGATTCATCGCTTGCTCCATCCCTGCACCGAGCTGCTGCGCTTGGCATCGCTGCTGGAGAGCCCTGACCCACTGTCCCCTTCCAGGGAGAGCTGCCAGAAAATGAAAACTGCAACAAAACCTTCACGCAGGGGCTGTGGGATTAAAGTAAAGCTCTGGTTTTGGATAGAAGTAAACAGAAGAGAGCTCTGCGGGGAAGGAGGAATGAGGCTCTGGCCATTTAGTTTCATCTGCCAAGTCCTGCTAAATCCCAGTGCTGTTGTCCTGAGCCCAAAATAATGTCCACCAGTGCTTCAGCAGGCTGTGAGGAGATGGAGCGTGGGGTAGGGCTGGGGGCTGAGCAGATGGTGGTCCTGGTCCAGTTTTTCTTCTAGTCCCAAGAAGGGGAAGACCTGGCTTTTAGGCAGGGCTCACTGTGGTGGTGGTTCAAACCCTCCCAGATGAGACCAGCACGGTTTTAAAGCAAGGGTGAGCATCTGAACGTGGTGCAGGTGCCAGGCAAGGAAGGGTCACAGCACCAAAGCTTTTGGGGAGTGCAGCAGATGTGAGCTCAGAGACCAGTGCTTCAAATGCAGTTTTTAGTGCTTCTTTGCCCACTTGCTGCCAGCAGCTTTCTGGGCCGCGTGGCTTTACAGCAGGCATCAGATGCAGGAGGGACTTTGATTTTGCCATAATTCTTCTTCCTGTGAAACCCTTTTTAAATCCCTTTTGAAAGACGGCAGCTTCAAGTAAAGAAGCTATTTTTAAACGTGGTGGCTTCAAATTGAAATCCGGGGACTTCTTTGAGGTGTGCTGGAAATATCTGCCTCCCCCCCTTTGAGATTTGCACTGTTCTGACGCAGTGTCCTGCTGGAAGGGGGTGGTTTTGTTAAGGGTTCTTTCAGCAGTGACTTTGAAGGAATTGTAGAGTTTTTCTGTGCTGTTGCACTCTGGTGAGTTGAAGGCTAATAAAGTGGAGTGGGGCACTGCTGTGTCCCATGGGGGGCTCTGGTGGCTTGGAGACATCTTTAGCCCCCTGGGGACCTTGGTGGCCAGGCTGTTTCCCCTGTTATTGCACAGTAGTGGGGAATGGCAGCACCAGGATGGCCTCTGCTGCTTTATGAGCAAGTGCAGGAGGTCCCCAACAGTAGGAACTGGAAAGGGAATTAATTTCATGTGTTTTTTTTTGGGTTGCTCTGGCCTGAGAGGGGAGGGCTCGGCACACCTGTGTGTGAAGGGTGAGCGGAAGACCTGCAGTGTGTCTCCCCCACACAGCCCCTCTGGCTGCCTGCTGCCAGCACGAGCTGCTGCCGTGGTAAATAAGGAACGGGGTCACCCCCAGCTCGGCTGGGCTGCTGCTGCTGGGGCTGGGGTGTTAGGCAGAGGAGCGTTTTCCTCCCCATGGAGCCTTTCAGGGAACTCAGTGGTTTGGAAGCAGGAGAGGGGAGAGAGCTGTGAAGCACTCTGTATTTGTCTAATGCTGCAGGACAGTTATAATGTGAGCACTTCAGTCTTAATTAACTCTACCTGCTTGGCATTGTACTGCCTTTGGCTCCTTGGCTTTTACAGAGCTACTTGAAGGCGCGTTCGGCCAAGGCAGACAGCTCTGAGTTTGAAAGGTACTTCTGAGTGTTGCCTAATTGCTCCTCCTGGCATCACTCTGTGCTGCAACGTTGGGCTGTCAGCAGGGTTTCTTCCAGAGAACAGCCTCCTCTCTGAGGGAACCGATCCTGCTTGGTGCTGAGTCTCTGCTTTTTCCCTTTTTCCCCTCTGTTCCTTGGGAAGCTGAAGCAGGATTGCACTCCATGCACTGTGTTCCCACCCTTGTGGGTGCTGTCCTGCATGGGAGGGATGAGCCTGGGGGCAGATGGGGCAGGGAATTATTGTTCAGCCTCTCTTGGCATGGGAGAGAGCAGATTTTCCTGCTCCTTGCCCAGAAACTGAGAGAAATGCATAGGAAAGCTGCTGCGAGCCCAGAGGAAGATGTGCGCTGGGCAGCTGGCCGAGAGAGGGGTGTTAATCCTTTCTAATGTGATAACAAGATCCATTCTGGGGCTTAGTTTATCGTGACTTTTCCCTGGAGCACAAGGGTCTCACGATTAGTGGATTCGTTACCATTAATGAGTTATTTGGACTGTGCCTGTCAGTAAGGAACAGGGAAGTCTGACCTCTTGTGCACATGGAGGTAGGTGGTCTTGGCAGGGCACATCCATTTATTTTGTGGATATTGGGGATTTTCTCTTTCTGCAACACTTGGCTTCTCATTCCTGCCATTCCTTCCTTCCTTCCCCTCTTCGGTTCTGCCAACACAGCCTTCAAACAGAGGAACCAGAAAGAGGTTTTAAATCTGCAGTGCTTGCTGCCCAGTGGTGTGTCCCGTCCCTGCTGCCCTGGCCAGACAGGTGCTTGTGGCATCCCATGCACATGGAAGGGAGACTTGAAAAGGGCGGGGCAGGAATTGGACCCAGTGCAGTTGATTTTGACTTGTCAAGGGCAGGACTCTTGGTTTGTGAATGATTTGGGGGGGGGAAGTTGCAGAAATGAGTGAGGCAGAGAGAAGGTAGGATAAAACCCCAGTTAGCAGCAGAACCAAATCGAGTTTCGTCCACCCTTTGCAACGCAAAGCACGCAAGCTGTGCTTTTATTTTCCTGGCTTTATTTTCTTCCCACAGCCACCAAAGTGTGTCGTTTCCCCCAGAGGGTCCATGCCCAGATCTCTCTGCAGCTCTTCAGATCACAGCCCAAGGCAGCATGTCTGCAGGCAGTTTTTTTCTCTTTCAGCCCAAGGCTTCCTAAACTGTGACTCACAGGCAACAGCCTCTGAAATCTGCCGGTGGCTCATCACGAGCCTTTCAAGTTGCAGTGTGAAGGGAGGCATTGCACGGAGGGGACTGGTCCTGCAGCTCCCCAGCCTACCTGCGTGCCCCTCTCCAACCAAGCTGGGTACGTGGGCTCCCACAGAACTGGCTGGCACGTGGCTCTCCAGCTCGTTGTGTCCCCATCCAGCCTGCCCAGCTGGGGAGGGCACATCAGGCCATGGGAGATCACCTCTGGGGGCTGAAACCTCGATGATTAACGTGGGTTGATGCGTATCGGTCCCGCAGCTGGGAGGGCAGGCAGCTGTGGCTCTGTGTGCCGTGTTATTGTGCTGCGGTGGGAGAGGCAGCGTGCAGGGGGCTCGGGTGTGAGCTCGGAGCAGAGCATCCCGCTGACGCACCAGCCCTTCTGTCTGAGCGCTTCTTCCATGGGCAGCGTTCTTGGCACAGGCTGCGAGTCTGCATCCGAACGCAAAAACTGCTCCCGGGAAAGGAGCTTGTGCAGCCATAGCCGCTAATTACCCAATCATCCCTCCAGATGGTCCGTCTCCCTCTGCAAGTCCAGCTTTGCTCTGGGTAGAATCCTAATTACACTGGCCCACGAGCTGCGGTGTGCTGAGCCTTCCCATCCTGCCCGCTGCCAAAAGCCTTCCGTGATCAGGAAATGCCTGCTGCTGGTGTTGCTCTTGGGATGTTGCCTCCAGGGGAGTGAAGAAAATAAGTTTTTGAGGTGTCCCACTGCTCTACCCAGCTCTGGAGCAAGTTTTCCCGTTGTAGTTTGGAAGAGTGCTGTCTGGAGTGGCACACCCGGATCAAAGAGCCTCGTCCTCCAGCATTGCTTTGAGGGAGCAAGAGGTGTTCTGAGAGCACAGAGGTTCATTGCATGGCAAGGAGTTCAATGTGTAGCTTCAGCATTGCAGGATATGCTCTGTGAGACCCCTTTCTGCAGCTCTCCCTGCTGCAAGCACCAGGCTGGGTGTTGAGCCTCCAGCTGGAGCCAAAGCTGTGGGTTTATGTGTATCAGAAGAAAACGTCCTTCCTGAAGGTAGTGGGGCTGGGACAGCTCTGCCTGGGCTGGTCACACCTCACAAAAGCCCAGAGAGCTCTTCAGCACCTTCCAGCCCCACCACATCAGAGGGTGCAGGAGCCCTTCGCATCCGAGCGGATTATACCCTCTGTATACCCACTGAGGTCAAAACAGCTCTGCAGGGGCTCTGTGCGCTGCTTGTGAGTCAGGAAAAGTTGCTCCTCGTGTTTCTCCTCCTACTCCCTCTGTTTCTTCTCTCAAGTCCCTCAGCTGTCTTTGCCCACAGTCTGTAGCACTCCCAGGCGCATCCCCGTGCCTCTGTGCCTTGTAATCCTCTGCAAGCCTCCACAATGCCCCCCTCTGTGTGACAAACCCTGCTGCTTGTAGTATTTGATCTCCTGGCAAACACGGCGCTCAGCCTTTTCTTCAGCTCGTTTTATATGGAAATTTCCTCCCAGCGAAGCCAGTCGGTGGGAGGGGAAGGAGAGGGCTTTTAGGCAGTCCTGGAGGACAGTTTTTCGAGTGTTTCTTCTCTTTGAATATAAGGCATTGGAAACCAGGAGGGAGATCTTACAGTCGTGTTTGGGGGGAATGAGGATGTTGTGTGAGGGAAGGGGAATAACTGGTGAATAAGTTCAGTCACCAGCAAATGCCCAATTCCTCTGGCGTGCTCCTCTTGGCTATTCCTGTAGCTGGATGAATCCTCAACATCTATCTCAAGTAATTCATGGATGGAGGAGAGCCAAATGCCTTAGGAGAGTTGTTCGGGGCTCATTTTCCCTGTGGTTCTGCCCTGCACCAACTACTCTCTCCTAAAAGGCAGGTGCTGATTGACTTCTGCGTTACTCAAGGGTTTAGGGGAGCAATTTCAAACAATCATATAGAATAACACCTGCTCGGCAATCCTTAGAGCCAAATTTATTTGGTAGTTGGGAACATTCAGAAACAGATAAAAATGCATCTGTCCTGTCTCGAGGAATTACCTGCTTATCTTCCACCACATCTTGCTTGGTTGTGTAATTTGTCTTGCCTTTTCCCTCGTCTCCCGACTGATTGTTTAGCATCTTAGGTCCCTGCAGCTCTGAGCACAGTAGACAGTCTGCCCTAGGACTTTGCACCTTCGTGTTTTGAGCAGCGTTTCAGCAGCGAGCGCCGGTGGGCCCCATGGATGCTGATCAAAGGCTGCGAGGAGACGAGGGAGCTGCTTGCTTCATCTGCCTCAGAGCACAGCCTGGGAAAAGGCACATCCCTGCCATGCTGCAATTAGAGTACTTGCTTATCGGAGCTCTAACAGAGCCATAAACTCTATCCAGGCCAATTAAATCAGATCTGCAGTAAGCATACAGTTCCCCTTAATGTGGGCTCTTTTCTTTTCTTATGCAAGAACAGAAGGAATTTGAGATGGCCTGCGGCTGCCTCTCTCCTTGTTAAAGTTCAGCTCACTCGTCCCAGAGACGTGCCGGGGGGCAAATTTCTTGGAAAGCTGCTTTGCCTTCAACTTGTGTGAGGCATGTTCTGAGCATCAGAGGATCTGGCTCTCAAGTTTTGGGAAGCATCTGGGCTGCTTTTACAGTGTTTTCCTCTACTCTCTCATTTCAACTTCCAACTGTCTTGCCTCATTTGCTCGCTTGGAGAGCTCAGGCTGATTGTTAACTGAAGGATCCCTGGAGATTACGGGATGCTGTAAGCAGAAAGGGTTGTAGGCAAAGGTTGGGGCTGATGTCTCAGCTGTGACTTGCTGTCCCCAGTCTGAAGGGGCAAAAATGAGAGAGAAACTTTCTAGGCTTTGGGATTTTCAAGCGGAAGAGAGACGCTTTCAGAGCAGGGAGGTTGCAGGGACCTTGTTCTCCTGCTATCAAGATAAGGGTCTTGATTCAGGGTCTTATTTTTGGCCGTGGAAAGAAGCACTGGCAGTAATATTCTTTGCTAATCTTCTGAAGGGAACAAAGGAAAGCAGGTGGAGACTTCCAGGAAAGAAGTGCTTTTTTCCTAAAGATGTCCTACTAAGTTTCCTTTCTTGTTGCTAATCCTGTTGTTAGCTGCGTGTAAGTCCAAACTGTTCAGGTGTTTGTGCAATGCAACAAAGGCATTTTCCAAATGCTTTGTGTGAAGTGTTCCTTCGTGTTCCCAGGTGCCTGGGTTTCCCTCCTTGGGGTGCCAATTCCCTTTTCCCTCACTGTATTGCTTTCTGTGGAAGGCAGCGACAAAACCCCCAGTGAATGCAGCAGGCTGGGACAGAGCTCTTAAACACTGAACACAAAAATTCCTCTTTAATATTTTTTGACCTCTTTGTGACTGTGGCATAGCCAGTTTTGTCACCATGCTATACTCAGCTCTAGGCACACACCCTCTGCCATTTGGTTCCAGATTTCTCAGATCATTTTCTTTGTTTCCACTCAGCCTGCTCTACACTTTAAGCACCTCATTTCTAAGATCTCCACAATGCAGTCTGCCCCTTTTTATGTGCTTGCTCTGTTCAGCCCAATTTAAAGGACAACAGAAATAACACCTAAAGCAGGGACAGCAACCGGTGTCCTTTGCTACAGATGTCACAAGGGCTGTAGCACTGGTTCTCATCCCTCTTTCTTTCTTCCCCCTCCAGGACGTACAACCTCACCTTCCTGCATCCGTACTACCGGACAGACGAAGCGGAGGAGAATCCGTTCATCTGCTCATCCCATCGTGAAAACGGCATGCAGAAATGCTCCAACATCCCAAACAGGAAGGAGTACAAGGTGGAGTGCACCTTGAGCATGGACTCCTACACCCCAAGTTTATACAACCCTGACTTCAGCAGCAGGAATGCCTGCATAAACTGGAACCAGTATTACAACGTATGCATGGCAGGGGATGTAAACCCACACAATGGAGCTATCAATTTTGATAATATTGGCTATGCCTGGATAGCTATATTTCAGGTATGATTCTCCTAAAGGTTTTCTCTTTCTTTTTGTTTAGTCCTCTCTTGCTTGGGAGGATTTTGATCGATGCATCAGTGGAGAAAGGAATTTGCTTGCACCTGCATGAAACTGCAAATAAAGACGCATCAAGTAAATGAATCAGACAAAAACCTGCACAAATGCTCCAAGAGAGCATTTGGAGAAAATAAAATAGCCGCTTTTCAGTGGTATAGAAGAGGGAGGAAATACTGCTGAAGGCAGACAAAAGTATGGCAAGTTCTATCACTGAAATCAGACCTGGGTTAATCCCGGGGAGGAAATCATTTTGAGAGCTGGGATACTTATTTATTGCTGTGGTACAGGAAATGGAGAGCGTTGTCCAAGTCCTTAAGCAAGAATTATTATTTGTCTAAAATACAGCAACTAGCTTGATGGTATGGTTTGGGCTTGAATGAAGAATTACAAGGTTATACTGGTTAGTACAGTATGCCACACAGAGGAATAAATACCCCAAACAGTCCATGCTGGCTAGAATACCTGTAAAGTGATGCCTGTTCATGTGGGGTTTGAGCCTCTCTTGATCAACTCCTTTACACTGGAGACAAAAGTGCTTCTAGCTCAGACTGTAGAGACTTTACAGGTGACTTAAAAAAATAAAAACAAACAATGAAACTCTAGTATCCAAAGCATTTTCAAAGTGTTTGTCACTCTGGAACACTAGATAACTCATCTACACAGTCATGAGGCTGTAGTCTCGTAGAGCTAGTGTATTTGTAATGATCCATGTGTGGTTTTCAGTCTTTAATTTCCATTTTCTTTTTAATACAAACTTCTTTGTGCTTTCAGCTAGATGCCCTGTTCTGTTTGGCCTTCCTGTAGTGTAGGTGACATCTAGTCCTAAATGAGAAACAATCTCCTTTTAGTTTTGTTAATGACAAGTAACTACCCATTCACAGCTCCACATTTCTGAATTTCATTCTTTCTTTAATATGAATACAGTAACATAATTTTCATCTGAGAGCTGTAAAGGGGCAATTTGTTTGCTCTGAGCATCTTGTTTGCTCTCTCATGCTGTGGCAGTAAGCATACCTTGAATCGCACTGTTGCTGGTATCAGAAGCTCAAAATCAAATCCAGAAGGGTTCAGGCAGATCCCAAGCCTCTTCTGGGTTACGTTTTTTAAAATGCTTTGGTTCTCTCCTGCAATTAGTATGTCAAGAGAGGAGCCTGACTGGTAGTGAGAGTAGCACAAAGGAAAGAGGGAAATCAAAGTGAGAATGTTTGGTAGCTCTCTGGCTGCACTTGCACTCCTTTTTTCACACAGTAATTCAACAGGGCTTGATGGATGTGCCCAGGAGCTCCTGTTTGGCTCCCCCCACGTGGCAGCAATGTTCCTTCCAGAGAAAGGGCAGAGGCCAGCGTGTTTGCGGGGTGCCTGTGACAGTGCTCTGAAAACAAACAGGTGCTTCTCAAGGGGTCCTGCTTCCCTTTTACCTCCGGAGCATATTTGCAGGCTGCAAGCTTTCATTTCATGTTGGTATTTCATTTCTTCTCTGTGCATGGTCTGCAAATGTACAAGTTTAACCCACAACATGCTGGCCACAGCAGAGGTTTCAGCTGATTTCTTTGGAAAGAGCAGAGGGTCTGGCAAAGTTGAATATTGTATCCATAGATCACTTTAACAGATGCCAGGAGGCTTTATAGATGGTTATAACGCTGCTTAGGCCATCCAAACACTAAAGAGCCTTTTCCAGACAAATAGACTTCTTATGTCTTTATTTCTTTATTCTCTGAGATTTTTAGAATTGAAACTGAAAGCAGTGTAACTGCAGGTACAGAAGCAGCTGTTGGGGGTGAGGTGGCTGCTTAACTTTGGTATGGAAACAGTAAATCATTACTGCAAGAGGTTGGATGCTAAATCAAAACAATTGCTGTAAGCAGAGGACATTTAACAAATAAAGCTGTTGAGCTGTGCTCTCATTACATTTAATATTTGAAGCTGGGTAGCACCAGGTCATCAGTTAGATGAGGCCTCAAAGGAAGTGGTGCAGAAAGTAGAACTGATGGCTTTAGTAGCCTGGGAGCTTCCCTGTGAATTGGTATTGAATTACTGGGCAGAAAGCACTCTGCTGTGTTCTGGATGAGACAGATCCAATTGTCCTGATCCCTTCTGGGGACTAATGGATATGTGGTACTTTGCAAGGGCTGTAACGGAGGATTGAACCTCAAAGTCTGGCGAGCCTTCCCTTTGCATAATGGCAGTCTTAGGACCCAGCTGGATAAAGCATCCCTTATGATTTATCCCAAATGAGTTTGAAATCTAGCATGGTTTAAGAGCTGTCAGAAGGCAGATTGGTGAAACGAGCCCCACAGGTGAGATTGGGAAGGAATCTTCCACGTATGGTGACTGCAAGTTGTGCCCAAGAGTTTTCAAGGGCAGTCTTATACTGTGCAGCCTGCAAACAAACAAGCCCAAAAGCAGACTGACAGGGAAGTCTGAATATCTCTCCTTCCAAATATACTTGTGTGTGGTACGCCAATATAGGAGGCTAGAGAAAGTATAATTCCTTATGTAATCCTGAAAATGATTCATGTTTTGATTCCCCTCATTTGTTGTGTAATAAGCTAATTCATGTATATATTTGTTACAAAGGCATGTTCAATGGCAAATTATGTGAACTAATTAGCTTATTACAGAATAAATGAAAGGAGATAGAACCTAAATTAACTGTGAGGTTTGGCATGATATTAAGATCCCTTTATTGCTCACAAATTTCAGCCGTAACAATAAGAGCAGTAATTACAGGTATTGTTGTCACACTGCAGATGATGAATTACCCACCTAACCAAAGTCCAATTTAATTTGAATTACTGACAGTTTCAGGGGAACAACCAAAACACTGCCACTTCCCCAACCACCAGTCCTGGTGTGGCCAGGCTTGAGTGCAGAAACCCTGATATAACACAAGGGCTTTGGGTGGTTTCTCAGAAGCACAGTTTGGGAGGCAGGAAGATGATCTAGGCTTCTTTGTACATAACAAAACTGTTGCCTAGACCATTGCAGGTTTGACCTGCAGAAGAGTGAGTCTTGCAGCAGTCTTTGCATCAGGAGGCAGGGCTCTTGGTGAAAGCAGCAAGGCAAAGCTCAAGGAACAATAACTGTCAGCTGGGTGGAACCAAGAAGAGACCAAGGGAACAGACTGTTCCTCTATGCCTCCTTTTAGGATGCAGGTGGAAGGACTGAAATTTGAGAGCAGATGTTTATGGACTTCAAGGAAACATCCATCCAACACAAGACAGGTTTGTCTGGCAGTTAGGAGAGGCTAACATAATGCTGGTGATGGCTGATTTACCCTTTCCGTGGCCTTCTATTTCTCAAATGCAGCATATGAAGAGCTGCATTTTCTAAGGGGCTTCCAATGAAAGTCCATCTTGAAATTAATATCTGGATGCAGCTCTCAAATTCATGACTCTGCTTCTGCCGTTGTTATTCTGAGTGCATATTGCTTCTACAAGGTTTTGCTGTAAGAAGACATCTCTGTTAACAAGTTAATCAAGTCAAACACGTAACACATCTCTGGCCCATCATCAGAAGGCCCTAGCGAGGGAATTCTCAGAGGAGACTCTTTTGCATTCAGCATCCCCCTTGCTGCTGTCAGAGGGAAGGAAAAAAAAAACCAAAACTGGTTGTGTTCATGAGAGCTGAAGACAGCCCGGCAGGCACACAGCATGATGAGAATGCCCAGGAAAGGAAAAGCTGAATCACCTTCTCAAAAATGTCTGGAGATACAGCAGCATTATAGGAACTGTCAGCTGCAACAGGAGTTCGAGGTGTTATCCTGATTGTGTGCTTAGATGGAAAACTTTTCGTTGCACCCAGCTTCACTGAATGTCACAGCCATGAAGATGCAGTGACCTGCTGAGGAAGAAAACAAGTTTGGGATGGGAAATGGGAATTGATGCCACCCGTTTCCCCCTTCATTTGTCCTTCGGATACTTCACTCCTCGGCTAGCAGCAGGCTGCCTGAGCAGGTATGACAGCTGGCAGTGACAGCCAAACGCTGCAGGCCACCTGCCGAAATGGCCCTTTTGCTTGGACGTGAGGTTCCCTTTGCCGTGCTCCAGCATGTCAGAAAAGCTCCTGGGACCTTAGAGCTCTCTGCATCTAAGCAAGGATTTAGGCATTTTGACCCTGCACGGCGTGCTGGTGAGCTTGCTTTGCCTCCGTGTTGCTGATTCTGCTTCTGCCAAGACACACCCTTGCTCATGGTGCCCATGGATGTGTCGGCCCAGGAGGTTCACACCTGGGGATGAGATTTCAGGTTTGGAAGGGGGAAGGGTTCATCTGCCCTATTTCTTTGTAAGCCATTGTCCAGTGCCCCTATCTGCTCCACAGCCATTGCCCACTTCACGTTGTTTCAGCTTCTGTTCATTGTGACTGAAAGCCTTCCCCAAGGATTTTTCCCTTGCCTGGAAGTTGTTCAGCCAGATCTATAATGGGAACCACATCTTCCATTCAAATGAAAGGAAAAATGACAGGCATTTCAATGCACTTCTGCTACAGCCAAATGCAAGAATGAGGCTGGAGTTCCTCATCCATTCTAATGTCACTCAATTAAGAAAAGATCTCATTCAGTGAGACGAGACCCAAAGCTTTAATGCTGCTTTCCCTTACAGTAAGCACAAACCTCCACCCAGACACTTACTGACAGGACAATTCCTTTTGGTTCCCACTTGTACATATTCCTATTAGCTGGGTTTTTGCTTAAAAGTGTTAATTAGGACTGGTTGGTTTGTTGGTTTTTTTTTTGAGCCTGTTTCTCTCATTTTGTTGCTGGGATGCTGGGTTACATATTGGAGTATATCAGCCAATTTCCTTACAAAATGACAGCTCAGGAATGGTTACACAAAGCTCTCAGTAGTCTGTTGTGCCTGAGATGCCACTGATATGCTTCCTTGCTTGTCTGCTGCAACCTCTGTTCTTCGGCTTTCAGCAGTTTTAAATATGATTGGGAACAGTCAAAAAGGCACGCTGAAACAGAAGGAAGAAGAAAAAGCCTGAGGCTTCCAACTGCAATTGTATCTGTGCGTGCAACACGTAGTTTTGTGGACCGTGCTTTTCAGAAGCAGCTGTCATGTTGGGTGCCCTTGTTTTCAGAGTTTGACTAGATAATTTTTGTGGCCAAAGAGGGACTTTTCTAGGTCAAATGGTTCATTCTTTAAGCTGGAGATGTGTGTCAACAACGCTTATCTGTGCTGAATTTGGCAAGAAGTTTTGGCTGGAGGGAAAAAAGGAAAAGAGATCATCTAAGCTTTGCATTTCCAGTGCTTCAAGATGATGCTTTGTCACTAGACGTGAATTGGGTTTGTTTTAGATCTCTGAAAATATTTCATTCTAAATGATAGGGTTTGAATTTTGTTGGTGGTGTTTGTTGTTTTTGTTTTTTAAAATTTGGCCAGCCAACTAAACATCACTTGCTGCAGTTGAAGAGCTTTCATGCTGAATACCCAATCTAAAAATATCCAGCCCCTTTAAAGCATCTCAGAGTGTGCATCCAAGAGGATTAGATGCTTTTGAAAAAAAAACTCTCAAATTTTTGAAGGCATTGTCCCATATAGCACAAGTCAGGTCATTCTGATTCCAGGACTGGGCCTACTCACCTGAGGGAGGTATTGGAGGGACCCAGAATTGCACAGAAACTTGCTACAAACTCTGCAGCTTTGGAGTGTTTTCATCCTACCTCAGGAATCAGACTTCTGTATTCAGGGTACAAAGAGAGGTGCCTGCAGCAAGGCATCACTTAATATGGGTGTCAAGTTAGGTGATTTAAAAAAAAAAACAAAAAAACTGCTAGTCTTCTGAGGGGGCATCAACACTTCCTACAGGGAAATCTTGATTTGCTTGATTGCCCCAAAGCTGCTCCATCATCAGTTGTTGCTATCACACCCTGTAGTGTGAGGTGAGACCCATATACCAAGCCCAGGGTTCAGTTCCCTTGTCCCACAGTCCCCACACCACTGCCTGCAGACTGTGAGCTGGCAAATCCATCCTGCAGAATGAGCCCCCTTTTGATTAGCATCAATGAGTAAAGCTGGGACACCTGGAACACGTTCACATCATAGTCCTGCAGAGGGCTAATTCCACTTGAAGCTGTGCACCCTTTGTCCCTAATAGTTTCTACTATAATTTGAAGCAAGGTAAAACGATAGCAATAACAAAAACCCGTGCTGTTTGCATTGGGGCCAGTACCCCAAACCGATACAGATCCTGACAGCAGTGTTTGGAGGAGTGCTGTTGTTTGTCCCTGTATGGCACACCCAGCTGTAACAGGGCTCTCAGCCTGGATAAGGTTCCCTTTTTGCTGCAGATGCTTCATCCTTCAGCTTTGCTCAGCTATAAAACTGATTGATGTCTCTTTGTGATAATGGACTCATTATTGCTGAAGTTAAACAGTTAAATACATTCCCTGTGCATAAGATACTTTACACAAACAATGAAGACAGGATAATTATCACCGTAAATCAAACCTCATGAATATGGACTGAGATGTGATTTGTTATAAGCAGCAGTCATCTGAAATCAGTGATGTTTTTGCTATCAGATGAAGATCTTGCTTTATTTAGTGCAAAATGGGGAAACAGCGACTAACCTTGCTTTTGCAGAAGAAGTTGTTGAGTTTTGATGCAATTTTAAGCTCTTAAATTCAGTTTTGTGATGCTCAGGGCCACCAGTAACAGCATCAGCGACCTGTCCAACCTTATTGCACGCTGGCTGCACTCTGCTTTTCAGGATCCACCATTGGTAGTGCTAACCAGGGCTCAGACTTTCATGGGGCAAACTTGAGAGGTTGTCTCCAATCCAAGACAAATGCAAGGTTGCACCATTTCCTTTTATCTTCTGGTTTGCAGGGCTGCTTTTCAGAGCAGAGGCGTGCTTTGCAAGACTCCCAACATATAACAAAATGTCTAAAGCTGCTTTGTAAAGAGAGCAGGCCCTCAAAGTGAAAGGAGAATCTCTTCAAAGGACCTTACTCAGAATACAATAAAACCTGTTTTTCTGACTGTGGAGGTTACTTAACAACATGTGTCATGAGAAAATAATTAAAATTATGAAATTGGCTTCAAAAATAGTTAGTGATTTGATTAGCTGCCAAGCACATTGCATACAGAAAAGGCATACTTCATTTTGCACTGGTCAGCACTTGCTAGCCAAGTCAGTGTTCCTGAGAGGGCAAAATACAGAGATAAGGCTTTCTGAAATGAATACTGAAAGCCTTGTAAAATTCACTGAGAACATCATAGTAATTAATACCTTTCACAATTTATATCACTGTATCTTGTCTTGATGAAGTTTATGAAAAAGAAAAAGAAAAATTGTGCAGCACAGCCAGGGAAATAAGATAAAAGGTTAAAATAATACTAATAATGATCGTGGCAGTACTCAGTTGCTGTTCAGTTTAACGTAATTGATTTTGATGCAGATAATGCCCATCTTGTCCCCAGAGGACCCAGGTTAGGCCAAAACAGACTGAGTGCAAATTATATATGTCAATTAAAATGAACACTTCAAATGGTTTGGAAACGCTTGGGTTTCTCTATATATCACCTCCTGCTTCAGCCAGGTGCCGAGCTGAACAAGCACCTGCAATTCTGAAATCAACAGCTAAGGATTTTTTTATTACCAGAGCTATGCGTTTTAGGGGTTTTGGTCAAGGTGTGAGACACTAATTTTGGTTCCCATACCTGAGGATGTTGTCTCTGCACATGAAGTTCGTTCAGTTAATCGCAGGAGTGGCATCTCAAGGTTGATTTGTCTGCAGTGATCTATCTGGCACCAACCATTAGTGCTTTTCAATACACAGAAAAGAATTCAGTGTTTGACTTTATTAAGTAAAGTTGTTTGGGTTGGAGTTTGGGTGTTGTGGTGTTTGGGTTTGTTTTTTTATTCCCCAGATGATTCTTTTTTATTTTTTTTTCCTTTTTCTTAAGTGACACTAAAGCAAAAAATAACCTGCTCTGGAATGGATTATAGCCAAGAACTTGCAAAAATTTTGGCAGAGTACAAGGACAAGGATTTTTATGGTGAAAACTTCTTGACATAATAAAAGAAATTGTTCTGCAGAGACCTTTCAAGTGACCCCAGAAAAAAACAATGTAAACCTCCTGTCTCCCTGGGAACAATGAGGAGGTCTGAGTTAATTGCCAGTGTCTTTAATCTACATCTCCCTTGTGATTTCCACTCTGGAGTTTTAGATTGATTCTGATTAGCTTGACTGGAAGACCTGATTCTGTCCCCAATTACGCTACCATAAATCAGATGAGCATCGTTGTTAGAGCTGATGAGATTATTGTGGCGTGAGCAAACCAAGAGGAGCAGAATCACAAAACAGGAGACTTAAGAAACCTGACTGTCTGCTCCCATCCTGCTCACCTGAACGTGGTGTTCAGGGGCTGCTGGACAAGAGACTGCATGAATGGTGTCTGAGCCAAAGGTCGATGAAGTCAAAATCTGTATTTCCATTCACCTCGGTGAGCTTTCAGTTAAATCCTTGCTCTGATGGGAGAGTGAATCAGGTGCAAGAGTCAGGGCACTCAGTCTTGCCTCTGAGGTATTAATGGGAGAAAAAACAATTTCTCCTCTCCTTGCTGTGTAAGATGTACAGGGCTGAGTGAGCAGGCAAGAATTGCACTGAGCATCACACAGGATCTCCCATGGATAGGTGACATCTCTGTTCTCTGACCAGAGCCTCAGTCCTCTGGAGGCCAAGCTCCTTTTGCCATGCTAAGGGGGCAAATCCTCCTTTCCCTCTGGGTCCGCAGCATGTGAATGCAGTTGGCAGCACCCTCCAGAGCATGCTAACCAATCATCTTAATTGAATCTTTCAGCTACTTCCCTGCAGCTGATGATTTTAGTGGGCCACATATCTCGAGCATCTTTTTTTATCAGGGCAGAATTAGAAAACGTGTTTCTTGCCATCTTATCTCTGTTGATAAATAATTGTATGTTGCGTTTGTTGGAAGCTTTGAACTGGTACATTTGGAGGGGCTGTTTAATATGTCTGTCTGTGAACAATCGTGGTTTGAACAGAATTTAATTACTGAGAATGGATTGCCGAGATTGGAAAGCACAAGAAAGGTGCTCCAGGTCCTTGGAAGACATCTGTAAAGAGCTTGGAGGGCCAAATGCTGGCACTGCAGTCAAGTGGATTAATCAGATTGGAAACTGCAGAGTGGAAGAAGTCATTTCTGCTTAGCAAAGTAGGTGATATTGCATCCAGGATGCCTCAAGGGAGGAACAGTAGTCCGTGTAGTACTGAAGAAATGTATCAGTGTTCATGGGAGAATAGAAGGAGTTGTTAGCTTTCCCTCTGAGTTCTTCTGCTCTGAGAATAAATGTATAGGATCAGATGCTGTACTGCAGCAGGGAACCTTGCACCAGTGCAGATGCCTCTGACTTGGTTCCAAAAATAGTTAAAGAATTTAGCTCATGGTGGATAGACCAGCTGTTGGCAAATTCAGATGGTCTGGTTCCCATTTACACCAAGGCCTTCCTGGGGATATGCAACGGGATCCTGGAGTAGATAAAAATGCACATGTAAAGTCATTTGGAGTGCTTTAAAGGACAGCCTGAAAGAAGGCCTCAGCATGGCAAGAATCAGGCTATAAAAGTCATAGAGACCGTTTCAGTCCAGACAGGTGGCCATGCATGTGTGTTGTCCTGCATTTCTCCGGAGCTATTTGATTAAAAAAAGAAGACAGATGTCTGTGAGCATGCTCCCTTACAGGATTGTTAGTACTCTCTAATCCTCGGCAGCTCGGGAATCCTCCCCTAGGTACTGCTGCATTTATACTGGGTGATGAGCCCAAGAATGAACCCACAAAGATGTCAAACAGGAGAACAAAAGCCCAGCGGTCTGTGTATTCCTCCTGTGTCCCTGTGCTTTACAAGTGAGTAGTAAATAATGCAAATTCTAATTACATCTTAAATATTCTGTGAGCTGGATGAGCATTTTCAGCCCTCCAGAGGAGAAATGTGGTGTGTTGATTAATTCTTGCTGAAAATGCTGTCTAGCATGCAAGAAAAATACCTCTCTAAATGTTTGGTTGGCCCTCACTCTTGTCTCAGCAGCTGCTTCCCAGGTGGGGGGCTGGCAGTGCTTACAGAATCCCAACAGCAGCCGTCAGGTAACTCCTTTTGTAGAGGAGGGCTCTGTGTTTAATCGGTTTCGTACATTTATTTGGCGAGGAGGTGTAGCAGATATGCTCAGAGTCCCTGGGCTCATTTTTCCTCCCTGAGTGTAAATGGATGGAGCACCTGCCGTGGCAGCTGGGGTGGCCTCACTCTGAGACACCCGTCTAAACAGAGGGGATGGAAGGAGGGGACTTTGGACAGCCCAAAGGAGACAATTTCTTAGGCAGTGATTTGGTTTAGCCTTTTTCCTCCCCCCCATATGATCCCTCCGTTTTCCTGGTGAACCTACAAAGCACTGCAAAGAAAAGAGGGATCATCGACTGCTCACACACACAAGGGAAGGGGCTGGAAAGAACTGTGCTCTCTGTAAATGTTTCAGCCGTGTTAAAAGAAAGGCAGAAAAGGGCAGTTTGAGTTTGATTGCCTGTCCATTTCACACCGCTGAACAGACTGATTGCTGCCAGTGTCTGCCCAGACAGCTTAACCTGTTCTCAGACTTGAGGGGGAATAACAGCACAGAACGTGTCTGTTGCTGGATGCTTTCCACCAGAGATCAGTCTCTGGGGTTCACGTTGACCAAAAGCATTCTCTTCATTTTTGTTCAATCCACGCCACTGGAAGCACAGCATTGCTCTCTGGCACCTGTATATCCCTAACCAGCAGTGAGGATGTGATGTGAAAGAATATCTAATGCACATAATGAGGACCAGGAGAGGTGGGTGCAGTTTGTGTAAATGCAGTCAGCACGTCATCAGATGTGATTGCTCCAAGTCTTTAGTAATGCAGACAGAGTGTAACAGCTGCAGAGATGATTTTTACCTGCTCCATGGCAGATCAGGTTTATTGGTTTTCGTGTGGGCCTGTATGTGCTGCCTTGCTGCAGAGGTGGTGCGAGCACTGACGATGGCTCCCTCTCACCCTGCTGAGTGGTGGGTGTTAAGTGTGCTTCAACGTGGGAAGTGGGTTTGAAAACTCACTGGTAAGTTATCGCCACGTTTGACTTTAGGGTGAGAGGAATTAGGAGTTAGAAGTGTCTCTCTTCCAGCACTCGTGAGCTCTGACAGTCTCAGGCAGGCTCAGTAACTCAGTTCCATCGCTGCAGGCATGGTTAAACTTGGGAATGATGCCACTGAGATTGAAGGCAGCAGGCAGTTCTGGGTTTTGTGCTAGGGCCACTAAGGCTGGCATCAGGCATAGCAAACAGGATGCATCAGTGCAAGTTCATTCAGAAAGGAGCTTTGATTTGCTTGGAAGTTGCGCTGGAGCTTCAGCTCTAACACCAGTAGCAAAATGGCACTAGAAGTTTGGTACGTTTTATCTAAATAAAAAGTGTAAATTACATGGCATCATTTGCTTTGCTGTGTACACAGCCTGCGTGGTGTTAATTAAATCCTCAGCTTCTTTTTTAGTAGAAGGAAGATCGAGAAAACAAGTATGAAATCAGTTCTCTGTTTAATTAAAGTAACTGTCTTCCATTCAGATGTTTTCCTGCTATGATGTTGGTGATGTAGTTGCAATGGTGAGCGAGTAAGTATCACACAGAAATCAGTTTTTACAGAGACAAAATGGGCTTAAAAACTTAAAAATTTTGCAGGTAGCATTACAAAACCAGGATCCTAAGGTAAAAGCCCAGCGCGCTGCGCAGGAAGGCCTCTGCTTTGTTTATAAACCTTCCTTAGAATTTCTTTGCATTGGCTCAAAACCAGTGTTTCAGGTGTTTTATTGTATTGTTTTATCGTTTGAATTGTGCCAGATTTCTGTGGAAACCTCAGGCCAGTCCTTTGGTCACACATTGCTGCCATCCTAAGCCGACTAGGAAAAGAAGTGCAGCGGGTCCGGATGGATGCTGAGGGATGCTGTGGAGTGATGAGTACCAGAAGACTGATGTTGACTAACTTTTTTGGTTGACTCCTGTTCTCACGCTTTCTTTCTCTGTCTTTCTGTAGGTTATAACCCTGGAAGGATGGGTTGACATCATGTATTATGTGATGGATGCACATTCTTTTTACAATTTTATATATTTTATATTACTTATAATAGTAAGTATGAACCGTGAAATGCTCCCATTCCTTGTCCTTGTGGGGTAAAGATGTTTCCTGGGCTTTTCACAGAGCCAACTGGGATTCAGAATGAGACCTTCCTCCCATCATAAAGGGTAATCATGCAGGTTGTGATTAGTGCTGTAGGACAGGTTATTGGCTACAACAGGCTCTGCACTTTTTAGTGTCACACGTGATGCATAGTCACAGCTTGTCAAGCCATATGGTCTTCCCTCCCTCTTAGTCCCCCAGTCTTGGTCTTGTCACCTTGGTGTGTCCTAACTATCGTGCCTTGCCAAGCAACTGCTGATCAGAACAAAAAGCAGAGATACAGCTTATTTCAATGAAGGGCACTCAAACAGTTGCTGAGTTTCCCGTGAGCCTTTGAAATAATGGTAATAATAGCAGCACACCTTTCTGAGGTCTTAACGGTGCTGTTGTTCCTAGAAACAAAGTATTATTCACTGGAGGTTTCCCTCAGGAGCTGTCATCCCAGGTTAGCAGAGTTCTCATTTTTTTTAAAAAAGGGCACAACCCTCCCCAGGGGTCTACATCTGTGGAAAAGAAATGCTTAAGTCAGGAGGAGAGCAGGGAGAAAAATTCTGTACAGATGTCAGGTAGGACGTGGGACAAAGGCACTTCAAAGTGCTGTTGTGGCTGGGTGTTTTTGCATATAATTCTGTCCATCTCTGTGGTTTTGAAGGCCTTGGAAAGTCGAACCACCACAGCTCCCACCACTGTGTGAATCAGGGCAGTGTGAGAGTTTCCCAGTAATGGATAGCATTCTGAAGTCAGTGATTTTTGAGCCTTTAGCAACTTGCCATGCATGGTGAAGATTTACGTTCCACTCCTTTGAGCTCTTGTCTGCATGCGGATCCCTGCAGAAAAGCCAGGTGACTAATCCCCAAGTCACTTGGAGCTGGGAATTGCTGCTTCTCAAGCCCTCTCCAGGCTGATATTACAGATTGGGGAATAACACCACAAACCATCTCCCACCAGCTTCCCCCGAGGATTCTCCAGACAATGGCCCAGATTAAATCCATACGTCTCCTACTGAGCCCAGCACAGAGGTTTGGCCATGTAGGCAGTGGCACTTTCTTGACGTCAGTCCCTTTCACGCCTAAGGGCAGAGATCCTCTGATGGGAATATCTGACATTTTCCTTTGGCTGATTTATGAACTCAAGTGATGAAAAGCCAGTTTGTGGACTCAGCAGCTGAGGGAAGGATGTAGTCTTAGGTCACTTCGCATTCTTGTCCTTGGGACTTCATTTTGAAAACCTGATATCACCCAAGAGCACGTCAGCTCACCCAGGCAGTAAATCAGGCCTCTGCAGGAGCACTGAGTCTCCTGGAGATGTATTTCCCTGTGCCAGAAAGGTACAAGGGTACCAACACAAGGACCCTGACTGTCCTGCTCAAAATGAGGGTGCCTGTGCCAGGGCGTGAAGTGCCTGGAGGAGGAGGCAGTTTGAGTTCAGCACAAGCAGGACTGCAGGCCATCTTTCCTTGTGGGTTGGCCGGGTGGTTCCTAGTAATCTGTTTTGCTGTGGTGACTGATCACGTTGTGTTTCATGCACCCTGCGTTAGTGGCAAATGTCATCACCGCTGAAGGGAGTAAAGTGGTGAAGGCTATTGTTAACAGCTTTCTTCACCATCGCCAGAACAATTTAACGTGGTTTAGGAGCAAATTTAGCAGCTCAGGCTCATGTTGACATAACATTTGGTTAGCAGACCCTGAGATTTGGCACATTTGGAAATCTTGGGATTTCTAAGAACAATGCTTCAAGTCCGGACAGCATGTGGTGGTGAAGTGCACGTGTTGCTCCATAGAGTCTCTGCTAACTCCTTTTGTTTTGTTTTCTCCAGGTTGGTTCCTTCTTCATGATTAACTTGTGCCTGGTTGTGATAGCAACACAGTTTTCTGAAACAAAGCAGCGGGAGAACCAGCTGATGCAGGAGCAGCGGGCCCGTTATCTCTCCAATGACAGCACAATTGCCAGCTTCTCGGAGCCAGGTAGCTGCTACGAGGAGCTGCTCAAGTACATCTGCCACATCTTCAGGAAGGTGAAACGGCGGACGATACGCCTGTACAATAACTGGCAGAGCAAGCGCAGGAAAAAAGTGAACCCAAACAGCACCACGAATGGGCAGAGCCGCCGAGGCAAAAAGCGCATCACCTCCATCCACCACCTCATCCACCACCACCACCACCACCACCACCACCACTACCACATCAGCAACGGGAGCCCTCGGGGGCCGCGCTCCAACCCTGAGATTTGTGACTTGGAACTCAAGGTCATGAAACCTGGAGGCAAACTGATGCTTCCTTCCTCATCACCCAACTTGCAGAGCCCCGCACCTCCTCCAGATTCAGAGTCTGTGCACAGCATTTACCACGCAGACTGTCACGTTGAAGGACCACAGGTGAACTGTAAGTCTTCCAATGCCCCTGCAAGCATTAAACTGACTGCCGGACTCTCCAACCATGGCAGCAACTATCCTACCATCCTGCCTTCTCCAACGAGCAAAGGCAGTTCTGTGCCGGTTCCCAAAGGAAAGAAGAACGGCAACTCACCTGTGGCGGTGGTTAACAGCCCTGTAAATTTGGGCACGGATTCTTATGGGAAGCTGCAGCAACTGGTAGGAGAGCATGGTAAGGACAAACGAGCAGATATTTTTGCTTAGGAGAACTGGGCATAGGGCAAATAGCTCAAGAGTTAAGGGGTTAATGATAGCCAAGAAGGGTGCTGAAGATGGCAGCTGTTTTGTGAATGATGTTTGAGCTAAGCACAGAAGACAAAAGTAGGACGGGTTGAGGGACTGAGAGCTCTGCTCCTTCTAGCCTTGTATTTGCAGTCATTGAGTAAAGCAAGATGCAGGATGAGTGCCTTTAGGCCACTGCTGAAGGCTCCTTTCCCATTAGATGCTTCCCCTCTCCTCTTTCACCATGTGCAGAAGAAATGTAGAATTGAGTGTTACTGCAGATTTGGATCTCCCTTCAGTCTGACTGAATGAAAAACATGTGAGGGACTCGTGTTCCTCTGTCCCATTCTTATCTGTACAGACTGCAGCCACATCAGCATTGCTAGTTAGTGCAGTTTTATCTCTGTTCTCATATAAATCATCCAGTGCTGGTGTAGTGATTACATGCAACACTTAGGTTTCTATTTTGCAAATTTTTTCCAGTCCTCATGGCTGGAGCTAACACCTAAAAAATAGTTTTAAGCCCTCAAACAGTAAAAAGTCAAAAAGATCAAGCTTCTATTTTTTTTTTTAATCTCTTTAAGCCAAACTCATAATCTGTTTTTATCAATGCCTGTGTTTTCCAAAACTGTTTATCTGTGTGTGCATGGACACAAATATTTATCCTAGTGATGCATGTGCTGAAAAAATACCAAGCCTAGCTTGAGGGAGGTCACAGTAAAGGTTGCTTGCCAAAGAGGTTGGGTGGCTTGTCTTTGTTAATATTTTTTTTTAAGTGACCATACAAAAGGGTAAAGTGGATTGTTTATAGAGAAATTGCCTTCGGCAGACATTTCTGTACTTTTGGAAGCTTAGCAGGAGGGCAGGAGGGGCAAGGTTAGTTGCAATGTTCTTCCGTTGTTAAGCAAGGGCTTTATATGAATCACTGTTACATCTTTAACTATGCAAGTTAATGAAGGTTATTATGAGACTGTGTATTTACCTTGAGATAAAAGCCCAGGCTCCACAGAAGTCTGGAACTGGGAAACCAAGGACGAGCAGAAAAGCTGTTGCTTGGAAGGCAGCGCTCAAGTCAGAGGTTTGGTTCTCCGTGCTCACAGGGGGATCTGCTGTTGGGGCACATCCCAACAAAGGAAGCCCCAGATCTCAATCACACCTGCAACACCCCAGGGCCACTCCAGTGACTTTGGAGATTTTCACGTGGTCTCTGGTGGTTCTTCAGAAGCTTGAGGTTAGATGGAGTTGCTGTTAATAATTCAATTATAGTATCCTCTTTTCACAGAGGCATTTTAGCCCAGAGGATAACAAAATGTTTTAAACAAATCTCCTGAAACTGTTTTTGTCTCTCTCAGAAATGTGGTTTTATCTAGAGGAAGTAGGTGGACGCAGCAGCTCTTTGCTGGTGAGCAGCAGCTTTATGTGGCACCCTGAGAAGCACAGGGGCTAGGATGGGAAGTAAGTTGGCCAAATCCATCTGGAGATCCCGTCTCATAATGTGTCCATGCCCAGCCTTTCCCTTCCACCCTGTGCCAGACAGGGAAGGTAGGGTGGGCTCACAAGCTCCCCCCAGCCCTCCTGTGCCCCTTTGGGCAAACAAAGGGCCGTTTCGCTTAATTCTCTCTCCACTCTTACCAGTCAACAAGCAGAGTCTGTTCACTGCAAGATTTGTGCAAGGGGAGCACACAAGTGATAATTGAGAGCATTAAGCAGGCATTAGCAGCCAGGGCACTCTCAGGCCCAGCTGGAAGCAAGGTTGGTGTCCGCTGGGAAAGATGCAATTGTGGGAGAGAGTATTCTCTTCCCTTCTTTTGTTGTGGAATTGAACAGCACAAAGTACAGCCTGTTCCTCCGCATTCTCGTGCCCTGCAATGCTGTGAGGTTATTTTAGCAGGCAGCCAAGGAGACTCTGGTATTTTGAAGACATCTGCGGCGCCAGTGTTTTTCATATAATTTTTAACACTTTGATAGCATTCAGGACATCTGGCAAGCCCACTGCCTCTGCCATCTGCACTATTGGGTCCATGTTCCAGTGTTTCCTCATCTGACTGGTCCCAAGCAGAAACACCAAGCTGGTGTGCAACGCTGACCACTGCTGCTTGCAGGTTGAGTAAGGGGGCAAATATTTTTCCTGGTATCTTTGATGTAAAGACCAAAAGGAGGACAGTTCTCTCCTGCGAGACTGTTTTGAAAGCCAGTGATATCTCAGTGACATTCAAGCAAGTAAAATATATTTTGTCTCCTGTCAGAACCCAGCTTTCAATCTAACAAGGTGCTTTATTTGTTTGCTGCTGCCTTCTCTTTAAAGATGTCCTCGAGTGTCAGCCAGGAATGGCTGA
This sequence comes from Anas platyrhynchos, assembly GCF_047663525.1. Lineage (NCBI taxonomy): Eukaryota > Metazoa > Chordata > Aves > Anseriformes > Anatidae > Anas > Anas platyrhynchos. Next base: position 17,617,169 of record NC_092601.1, on the reverse strand, counting down.
AATCAGCAGTGTTACTGCTGGGTGAGCTCCAAGCTCCTGGGCCCAGAGCCAGGAGCATCCACTGCCTTTGTGCCTGGTCCCCCCCAAAATGTGTCTGTATCTCCATCCAACCTCCAGGCAGGGGCATGTACCAGGGGAAAAGTGTCACCTACACCTTATTTTCCATCAAGGAAGATGTTCATTAATGGTTTGATGGCATTTTGTTGGAAGGATCACATTCAAGTGGTATTTATTACATTCCTGTTTTGTTTCTTGTGTGTTTTTTTGTTTTTGTTTTTGTTTTTTCCCTGTCATTAGTATCTGGTTCCTAAATATCATGAAATCAGGAATTTCATTCCTGAATATGAGGAAACAAAATCTGGTTCCGTTTCCACCTGACTCATCCTCATTACGCTTGGCCACATCGTCTGTGTGCCCTGGCTCTGTGACGGCAGCCAGCGTTTCTCCTCACACCACAAACCATGTGGTAATGTGTTTGTTTGATTTTAAAATACCTTGCACACTCAGTCATGTGCCTCAAGCAACGAATACACCTGAGCTTTATTAAAGGCTGAAGGAGGGATGAAGGAGACTAAAGGGACTACGTGACCCTCCGAGCTGTGATCCGTGGTCTGTAGCCACCTTTGGTCCATTTCTCTCTCCCACCTCATTACTATCTAAATGGAAGCTCTACCTAAATCGTGTGTAACAGCTTGATAGTGCTCAGATCACCACTAATGACATTAGCCTGGTCAGATATAATCAAAAATAATTGGAAGTGAGAGGTGTGCCAGTCAGTCCTCCCTGAGCAGCAGAGCACAAAATGGCCCCCATGCTGTGCGGAGACGGGTCCCTCAGCCCCACAACCATGGAGGGGGCTAGAGGGTAGGTGTCAGGGCTTGGGCAGAGCGGAACAGAAGGGAAAATTGAGGCAAAATGAGAATTGCTTGGTTAGATAGAGTGCTAGAAGGCTGTATTAGGTGTAACAGAGACCAGCACTGCCTGTGTGGGGGGACAGAGGGCAGTACGCCATGTCGAGGGTGTGCGTGGACACAGAGGGTTGTCCACCATGTCGAGGGGAGGCCGTGGGTGTGCAGGGCTCACGGTGCACGTCTCCCCTTGCAGGTCTGCGGCGGACATCCAGCCGGCTGTCGGGGCTGAGCGCGGCCTGCCCGCTGCCCAGCCCGCCGGGGGGGACGCTGACCTGCGAGCTGCAGGATTGCCCCTTCTGCGCCAGCCTCCTGGAAGATCCCGAGTTCGCCTTCAGCGAGTCCGACAGCTGCGACTCCGACAGCAACGGCGTCTACGAGTTCACCCAGGACCTGCGGCACGGCGACCACAGGGACCAGCTCCAGCAGCAGCGCAGCAGGAGGAGGAGGAAGAAGAAGAAGCCCAAGGAGAGGAACAAGGTCACCCGCCTGTGGAAGGCGTTCGGCAGCAAGCTGAAGAGGATCGTGGAAAGCAAGTACTTCAACCGGGGGATTATGATCGCCATTCTCATCAACACGCTGAGCATGGGCATCGAGTACCACGAGCAGGTGAGTGCGGGGATGGCCTCGAGAGCCCCGTGGGTTTGTGGTGTTGGGTGCTCGCCGTGTGCTGGCTCCCTGCAGTGACTGGGGTGCTCCCTGTTTGCATGGTGGCATGGGCTGGCTCTGGCAAAGCCATGCCAGAAGGAAGAGCAAGAGGTTTTCATACAGGTGGGAAGCACCAAATGGGATCGAGGGGCTGATCCTGATGGCGTGTGTCGAGCAGAAGCATTGTTCTGTGTGTGAAAAGCCTGGAAGGCGGCTGTCAGCACCACTGAGGTGTGGAGAGTTTAAATGTGTGTGTTAGGACCTGGCAGCTCAGAGCCCGACGGTGTAAGTTATTTGCTGTGAATTATTCATACAGGCGTGAGTTGTTCTAGGGGAAATCAGCCCCTTTGGTCTGATGGTGGCGGTGCATGGTGGTGTGTGGGCATGAAACTGACCTCCCCAGGAGCTGCACCTCGTTGTGCAGATAACCCAGGTCGAAATTTCTCCTTTGATCCTGGACCTTTAAATAAAAACTTCAACTGTCAGGCAATGCTAAAAGCAACAAAGAAAAAAAAAATTGAGTTTCTCCCTGGAGGCTCCAAACTGTTTAATTTGATCTCCTAGGGTGCAAGTAGGTCTTTCTTTTAAGTGCTTGGAGGGAGGAAAGAGAAATCATGCTGTTCCCAATATTAGTCTGAATGTGGTGATGGCAGAAAGCAGTGCTGGCAGCGGAGGACAGCTTGTCCTTGTGGGCTGATGGGAGCCAAGGGGCTGTAGGGTGGGAGAGAGGGGTGAGTCATCTGGTAGCTCCAGTTGGTCACTCTGGGGAAAGCTGTGCTTTTTTTTTCTCAGAAAAATTGGTTACTTTCAACCGTTTCCTGAAGATGTGCTCTGGAGTTTCTCATGCTGCCTCTATGTTGGGTTCGGAAAATGCTTCCTAGAAGGGCCAGGAGATCCTCATACTGATTTTCTGGCCAAAGGTTCACCAACGTTCCCCCAAATTTCCCCTGCAGAATAAAGAACAAGAGAGTATTTATAATGCTACTCCTTCTCTCTGTGCCATAGTCTGTCGACTCAGGAGGAAGGGCAGACAGGACAAGAAGCTCTGCATTTTCTTCTCCATCATTTCCCAGGATTCAGTCCTTCTCGGGACTATGGCAAACAATCCTCCAAAGTGTTACTCCTCTATTTTCTTCCCACTTAGGTGTTTTGTACTGCCATATGCCATCTTCTATGCCGTCTGAGGCATATTTTCTTTCAGAAAAGCGAGTACTCAGCTAAAACACGTGAACCTCGGCTGTACAACAATAAATTAGTTCACGTTTACAGCAGAAAGGGTCCAAACCCAACAAAGAAAGAGCTGTCGCTGTCAGCTTTCTGTCTGGTTAGCTGTTCCACAACAAGGTTTAAAATTAGGAAATACACCTTGTCAGTCACCTTTGAATAGACCATTCATTCCTCACAGCGGCTGTGTTTCTGCATGGATACTCTTTTGTCAGGCGGATACAGCTTTGTCAGTCCTTGGATATTGCCGTTGATGGGTGCTGGGGGAAAACTTTAGGCAGGCTGCAGCGAGAAAGCCCAGGGATCGCATGGAGTCTGTCCACAATCACTCGTACAAAGGCAAATTGTGATAATTGCATCCTTGCTGCTAACAAAGGAAAACTCAAGCTAGCAGGTTTATATTGAATTTTACCTTGTAAAAGATTTGCTTTAAACCATCTCAAAGCCAATGGCAATACAGATCCCAAGGCTTTTGGCTAGGGAACGTCAGACTCCCGCCAGCTTTGCTCACAGGCATGGCCCAGCTTGGGCCCAATAAAAAGGGAGGAATTTTGAAGTGAAACTTGTAAAAGTTCCTCCATGTGCCTGACTGCAAAGTGTCTCTGCTATAACGAGCCGTGGAGCTGTCAGAGCCCAGCTTCGAAACACCTCATGCAAGCACTCTGCTATCAACTGAATGACCTCCTGGGCATCGCTCAAGTCTGAGACACCATCCGAAAGCAAAAGAAAAAGGCTCTGGGCTCCCAAACTGTTTGGCATTAAAGTTTGGGGGCTTCTGCAAGCAAGGCGTGGCGATTTCAGAACCCACAGACCCCCTCGTGTGAGAATTGGCTGCAAGGCTCGTGGTGGGGGGCTGGTCTTGTGCGGAGATAAGGAGCAGATGCCTGGGCAAAGCTGTCACGAACCCACAGCGTGATGTTGGGATGGTGGGAGGCGAGACAGGCTCGTTTTGGTTATGCCATGCTCCACGCCAGGAAAAACAGTTTAATCACAGCTTTCTGGTTACCGTGTGACAGACACTGCTCAGTCACAGCACACCTCTGCTCAGACCAGGCATTACAAGGCGAGGTGTGAGCCTTCCCCGGGCTGTTAACCAGGCATGGGCATTACTGTTGTCTCCTTTTGCCATTCCCCAAGGTTTTAGGAGCCTGCTTACAAGGATAGCTACTCTCTGTTGTTCTCCTGGCTCTCATTCTCTTTGCTCTCTCCCTGAGGTTCATTGGTGTTACCCAGAGAGCAGGGTTCAGGGGCTCCCGTTGGGGACACCTCCTGCCCTCTGTGCCTGCAGACAGCAGTATGGGCTCTGAAGCCCTGCAAAAAATCACCTACCATGGAGACATTTGCTCTGGATGGAACAGTTGAAGCAAGTTCCCTGGTCGTGATTCTTGCTGCTTGTTCTGTTGAACAGCCATCAACTGGTTTTATTAAACTGGGCTGCAATCATTGCAACAGCCCGCAGGGAAGCCCTCCCCAGACCTCACCATCTGTAAGGAAATGCCCAATCCCCTTTAAAAAAAAAATCATTAGCGGTTGCTTGCTTTTCTTTTCTGGCTTCTCAGACTTCATACGGACATCGGTGGCTTTGCAAATAGATGGGCACACCATATACATTTTTATTTTGGGGTGCTGTTGAAAGCCAAGGCATCAATCCTGTGTGCGTGGGAGGGGAGGAGGGTGCTGAGCAACATATGGCATGGAGGAGAGCGGCACTAGTCCTGGTGTTACCTCGCCTTTCATCCCGGGACATGGCAGCGCTCGGCGGAGAAGTCACACGGAGCCCTCTTGAGGCAAGCAAGCATTATTGTCCCTAACTTCTGGATGAGGAATCGAGGTTGCAAGGTGCCAGGCTGGAGGCAAAACCCGACAGCTCTCAGCGTTTATCTGCTGGCCCTCGTCACAGCTGTGGGGCAAGGTGATGCCTGTGCTGGGCAGTGCTTTGGCAGCATCCTTTGGCTGTGCTCTGTCTGCACTGCAGCAGCCCACGGTGCTGCCTCCAGATGTCTGAGAGCGACCTGTCCACATCCAAATCCCCCCAAGGCTTGAATATGCATTTTTAGGGGAATTTGAAGCTCACAGCAGTCTGCTCTCACAATTACTCTGACTGCTCTTGGCTAACACAGCTGGCACCACCCCCATTTAATGCATGCAGCCCATTTATAACACTCTTTTAGGCAGGGATCCTGTCCTGTGGCTAAAGGCACAGCTGAGGCAGCAGCAGCTGACTCATGGGGAGGAAGAGGAGATGCCAGAGCACCTTTGCACAGAGCTGTCCTTTAGCAGGCCTGCTCTTCTCAGAGCTAGACTGGGGATTTCATGGCAGCACAGACAGTTTGTGGCTGGGGAGTCACGCAGCAGGAGGCAGCTGATGATGGCAAGCGGGTTTCTTTGGGATTTCAGTCATCAGCAGGATCGGATCCTCCCGCACAGCGCATCCGCCAGCTTCCCAGCCAGCACTGCCTCCAACTGCCAGGTCGTACATGGCTGGTAATTAGGAGGTTACAGGATGCTCTTAGTTAGCATCAGCACAACTTGTATTTCAAAGGTTAATTGGCTGCTTTGGAGTTCCTTTTTTTTCTTCCCCTCCTCTTATGCTTTATGCGTTTGTCTATCCGAGGCACAAATAGGCACTCCCACAGATGAGGAAAGCCAAGCACAAAGGAGAAGGCAATCCTTACATTAATCTTCCAGGCAATTTCAAGAAATGGATGATTTTCTTGTGCATTCATTGCAGCTGACAGATCCAGAGTGTCTGAGAACGTGCCATGGTACTGCAGCAACCACGCAGGAGCAGCGCTCTCCAAAAGCACGACCTCTGCCATGCCTTTGGAGTGGTGCCTGTCACAGACAAGTCCTGTTCCCGTCGTCAGTCAGCCTCTGCTGCTGGGCTATTTCAGCCCTGGTAAAGGGTGGTGGACTCAAATCGTTCCATCAAGGCCATGAAGGATAAGACGAGCTTATTCCTGCCAGGAGAGCTCAATTCCCAGCTCCCCAATTGTCCCACAAGGACAGAGTTCTGTTCATTTGTCCAAGAGAGATGCTGGTGACATCCCTGTAGAAGGGTGAGCTCTGAATTCATCCCCAGGGACCTCTGATGTTTTTAAATTGTGAGGAGAGACCCCCACTTGGCTTCCCCGAGGAATTTGCAGAAGTAGCTGCTGATACTTGTAATGATTCCACATAAAAGGCTCAATTTACATCAAATGGCACTAGAAATGCTATTTTATATTCACTTCTCAGAAGAGAAGTACAAATTAGTATTTGTTCCAAGCTATTGCTGTTCAAAGAGCTTTTAATTGGTTTTCAGATCTCTCACCCATGGCACGTTTCGTTCAGAGCAGCTGTCTTTGGAGTAGGTTGGAGCTGACCTTAGTGGTACCCAGTAGTCCGTGGCCTATCAGCATATGAGAAGTATTGGTTTTGAGTAGCACATTTTATTATTCTGGAGTAAAAGTAATTCTCTGTGATTTAAGGTAGCAACCAGCTTCTCTAGTGACGCTCTATTTCAGCGTTTTGTCGATTTTGTCTTGAAAAATTGTTTTGGCCTGGAAAGCTCAGCACTTACTCAGAAAGCAGAGGTGAATCTTTCAGAAGTGTTTGAAGCAAATTGCTTAAATTCCTTGTGAGTTGTGTGTCAATAAAATATTATCCTGATCTGTGATTCTCACTTTCAACTAGTAAAGCTTGGTCACTCCTCAAACTTGGATCCAATTTTAAGAACTGATGCGCTGGCTGGGCTTGAAGTAAGCAGGTTCCCCCAGCCCAGGGTGTCCCTGCTCCCCCTCCGAGGTCCACTCTGCCAGGACATTCCCAAAAGTGCCACCAGCTTTGTTGTCCCCTCTGCACGCTTCAGGCTGCAAGGCTTCTGCTCAGAGCCAGCAGCAGCTCTTGGGTGAGTACATACACCTGGCAAAGGGACGTTTCGTTTCCATGTTGGAGGGAATTGAGGACCAGAGGCAAGAAGTGAGGTGCTTCTTCGTAACGTGATGGATGGCAAATGCTGGCAGCCCAAAGTCTTGGCTCAGGGCTACATCCGTCTGCTGGATCTCGGCAGCCTTCATGGCAAAGGGTGTAAATCACATCCCTCCACGGGGAGCCTACCATGAGTGGTGTTCACGGGGATTTTCCTTACCCCTTTCTGTAATGTAACCGACTCCTCTGCTGCTCTGTTTTCCTCTGTTGGATTGTATGTTCTTGGTATATTTTTTTTTACTATATAAGGGAAAGCATACTAGAGATCCTTCCATTCCTCTGACTCCTACCAGACAGGAACAGCACCTCTCCAGTGCAGAAACTGAGTGTAATAACTCACTGGAGTGCTGACACGCCGAGCAGCCAGGGGAGAGTCAGGAGAACAACAGAGCCAGTCATGCCGAGGGGAGCTTGCAGCCTGATCTGGTTCCGATGGATGTGCTCATTGGCCTGGGGAATAATATTAGGATATTCCCCACAGAGCTGTAGGCACGTTTTACTACCACCAATGGCTCAGTTCCTTCCCCTCACGCCATTAGCTGCTCCGCGTGGGGAGGGCCTGGCCGTATAAATCCCCTCCGCTCCCTGCCGGGATGACAAACTTCGTAAGCAGGTGACAGTAACGTGCTTCCCAGCACAAGCTGTCACGAGGAGGCAGGACCCAGGGGCTGTGTTTCTTCCACCTGGGTCACGCAGCGAGTCAGCTGAGGCGGTCACGGTGCCCTCCGAGGCTTCCCGAGCCAAGCCCATGAAACCCTCATGCTTCACGAGCACGCCTGATGGCAGCGGGTGGTTATATATAGCAAGCGGACAGCTTGTTTGCATTTCGACTGGCAGGTAAAATAAACCAAGTGTAATGGAGCCCCAAGAATGAAAGCAGAGCGCACTTGCCAGCTGCGTTTCATCACAAAAAATGCGCGTAAATCACAGCCCTGGGCGGCCGGCTTCAAATGTTAGGCTGACAATGGCCCTAATGTGCTCCGAGGCGGGGAGGTTTGACACAGCTGGACGGTGCGGTGTGCGCTTTCTGCAAAGGGAAACTGCAACGAGAGACGGCCTGGAGGGAAGAAGGTGGCTTTCACAAACAAAGAGCGTGGCGCTGCATTGAGCCTGTGCCCTCCCGCTGGCTGTCAGCGAATGCTTTTCATCTGCGAGTGGGTTTTTCGTGGGAGGGAGGCTGGCTTTCATCGCCAAAGTGAGCCCTGGGGAGAGTGCTCTGTGCTCCAAAGCAGGCGTACCTGGTAGTCCTTTGCCTGAGTGACAGCAAGAGGCAGGTTTGAGGATGAGCTCAAGCATCTGGTTCGTGGCAGCTGTGATCAGTGGCTCTGGAGAGGTCGTGGTGCCTGCAGGCAGCACGCAGAGCCCGGCGCAGGCTCCCCCGTGCAGCCCCCTGGTCTTGGTACAGCATGCAGCAGCTTGCCGTCCTTCCAGCTGCCTCCACGAAAGGCAGACGGGCTGCAGGGACAGCAGCAGGGGAGAAAATGCAAGAGAGCAAGACATTAGATGGGGGCAGGAAACCTGCTTTGGCTGTGCCACCGCTTCCCAGGCTCAGAGAAGGGCAGGAAGCAAGGAGCAGCTTGGGTTGACCCAGGAGCTCTGGGGAAGATGCGACTGTCTGCAGGAACCTCCCACATCAGCCGAGGCTGTCTCTGCCTCCTTACACTCCCCCATTCTGCCTGCATCCATCTTTTCTTTTCTTGGATTTTTTTGTTCCACAAGACGAGGATTGCTTTTTTTTCTGTGTACCTCGCCCAGCCACGTGGGGCTCCTGGGCAGGGCTTGCTGGATGTGATTACAAGTCATAATAACAGCAGGAATGGGAGCAGAGCGCTGTGCGTCTCCCAGCACCAGGATTTATGCCTGAAAGTTGGAGGTAGAGCCTGCAAAACCGAGTTTACAGCCCAGATTCAAAGCAGATGCAACAGGAGTGTAGCACAAGGAGATGCGCAGAGAAGAGGGTGGGCAGTGTGTGTCCATTGGTGGTACCCAACTGCCAGGAGGCAAAAGAAGTGGTCCTGTTTAATTTAATATCTTTCTGCCTTGCCAACCACTCCTTGTGGATGTTTGCTTTCTGTGTAGATCTGGAAAATAGAGAAGGACTCAAAAATACATTTAGCTGAGAAAATATTAGGAAGGTGTAGAGAAGACAGTCATGCACACCTAAGAGAAAAGTGAGGTTAGTATTGGGCAGTGCATATGAAATGCTGACAACGTAGTCTGTGAGTTCTGGGTGATGATCCAGTAGTATTGCTAAGGGCCCTGTACACTACCTGGGTCCTCAGGGCTGAGGATTCCCAAGCCTAAGATGTCCGGGCAGAGGTTTAGAGATGCCCAGGGTAGCAATCTAGCTCCTTTCACCGGAGGAGAACCACAGTGAGGAAATAAACAGGTATGTTTAGTGCTGCTGTCAACTTGAGTCATGAATTTTCCTCAGGTTTTAACCAGGGTTCTCCAGCTGGGACAGTGAGATTATCCAGAATTATGAATGAAGCTTTAAATGTCTCCTTGAAACCTCCTCCTGATTTTTTTTTTGTTACAAGATCAGGAGGCTTTTTTTTATAAATGGATTGGAGAGGTGGGGGGAGAAAGCTGCATCTGAAAGGAGTGAGACTCTTACTCCAAAACAAGGGAGATTTGGCATGCCTGCGTGCATTCTTTCAGAGCTCTATTTTTGTTTGCTCTGTCTGGTTTACAGCCTTAAAGACAGCCTGGCTCCCAATTTGGGAAAAACGCTGTGCACGGGCCGTGTAGCACCGGTGGAGGGGCTTGCTACAGATCTGCCACCGAGGGGGACAGAGGCAGGAAGACCCCGTGGCTCCTTTCCCCACCCTGTAATGAAGGCATTTAGTTTCTCAGGAGCTATCTCTGCTGCCTGATGCTCGTACAAACGAACACATCCTCTCCCCCTGGCCTGTTCCTGTCCCATGCGCAGATGAATCCAAAACTTCTTACCATAGTGCTCTGGGAGCAAGCAGCAGAGAGAAAAAGGCTTTTATTTATTTTATGTACTCCGAGGGGAATTGGGGTTGCTGCAGACAGACGGATCATGTAGTTCTCTGGCTCTAAGCATGACTATACATGGGCTTGTCTGCGCTTTAAAATTAGGTTGGATTGAGGTGGTTTGGGAAGAAAGTGTGCTGGCTGCTCCTAGCAGCTCTACCTATGGAAATTTTGGGTTGTGCTCACGTTTCGCATTTAACCACCCGGCTCAAACATAACTCACAGCGACGTTGGATGTTCTCCGCAGTAGATGGTGTGACTCCCCCCGTTGGGAAGGCTTTTTTGTTGGGTGACAAATGCTCTTCTGGAGTTGGATTGTGCCCACCTGGAGTTCCCCTTGGGCCCCTTGCTCTCAGAGGTAGGCAGAAAATTCCCAGCTCCAACCTGTCCCAAATCCAATCAATAAGAAGTAAGTCGGAGAGAATCAGGCATTTTATTTCTTCTGTTGGTGAAGGATTCGGAGCCATCAGCCCTGTTACCATTGCTCGTCTCTGGTCACTGCTGCCGGGGAGCGCACACAGCTTGAAGTCATTTGTGTAAACTCGTTTCAGCCAGAGTCTGAAAGCAGTGTGGGTTGCCGGGCAATTATCTTCTCGCCAATGGCCTGTGCTAAGGGGGCTGTATTTCTCACTTGTGCTAAGGTCTCTTGAAGCTGCCAGGATGAGAGATCAGCATCTTAAATGTCTTGTAACAGGACTACTAATGTGGTATGGCGGAATGCTGGCAGGTACCAGCTGCTACTGGTGCCAAGGTACGAGGGACTGGGCTGCAGAGCGTGGAAGTGCAGGGGGATTAAATGCCAGAAATCCCAGTTTATGCCGAGGACAAATGGGAGCTGCAAATGCCTCTGAAAGCCCCTAGAGCCAGAGGTGGGAGCAGGGATAGCTCACCGGCACGACACTTTGCAAAGGTAACCAAAAGAGCATTCCCTTTCCTCCTCTTGTCTTCCTTTCTTCTTTCCCTAGCTCTGTCCCCTCTTTAGGGTGTCACTGGGATCTCTGGAGCTTCAGGCTGGACTTGGGTTATTTCATATTAGCCTTCCTTCCTGCTGCCAGACTACCAGCACACACAGGTACCCCCCAAAGTAGCAGGAATCGCTCCCGTGCTGTACTGTAGGGAGTTGGATCTCTGAGGACCTGCCTCTGCTCCGTCCTTACTCATTCACACACTCTCCCTGTTCCTGAGGCTGTTTAACCTGTGAGTGAGTGATGGATGGGCATGCTGAGACCAACAGATACTGACCCTGCAGCAGATGCTTCCCACCTGAGCTTGCAGAAGTCCTTTTGTGTTTCAGAAATGATTTAATGCTATAGATTTCCTCCTGTTCCTTTTTCTCCCTTGCTAGGCAGTGTGTGATAGCAGAGGGGTTCATACATATTTGATTTTTTAACTATAGCATGAAATCTGAATACCATATTTATTGTTGCAGCTGTCACTCCTCTGACAACATGCAGTAAAATGAAGGTTAACAAGCTTGGGCTCTTGGGAAAGCATGTAAACCAGCAGTGCAGAGGGCTTCATGTCATCACACCAGAGCAAAGAACAGACATTTTCTGAGTTTCTCCAGTCCCGGGTTATTTATCATCATCTGAAGCAAATACTTTTCTAATTGTATGTCCTTGTTTGAAATTCTCGAAACCCCAAATCAAATTCTTTTCCCTTGTACAATGTACACAGACAGCACAGGATACAGAGCCTGAGGGGATGGCTTAATAGTTTAAGAATCAGGTTGGCACTAGCCAGGCTCTGTGCAGCCATATGTTCAAATCCCAGGGGTGAGCGCTCACCGGGAGGTAGACAGTCCTACATGCCATCTCTTCTGTGCTCATTTCAAAACAGATGTCCCAATTACCGTGGCTGGAGGTGCTCTGCCTCTCTTCCGAGGAGCAAGGGCACGCCACGCTGCTCGGTGCCCTGCCCGCTGCGTGCTCCGTACTGCTGCGTGTCCACGGGCTGAAGTCTGAACTTTGGTCGATTCTAACGGAGATCTGCTTAAAGAATGGCTTCTGGCATTTTAAGCAGCACTTTGGGTGTATTAAATGTGCTTGGCATAGCGTGCTAGGTGTAGAAGGTCTTCTTAGAGCCGTAGGGCTCGCGGCTGTTTCTCTCTAGGGTCTCTGCGCTCAGGTTTGGGCTCAGCGTGGCTCAGGGCAGCTGTGCCGGCACAGGAAGGGATGTTTCAGCTATGCTGCTTGCCTCTCCGTGTCTGCCTGCCTGGGAAAAGCGGGGCAGAGCCAAACTGGGAGCTCGCATGGGTGCTGGGGGAGCTGGGCATCGCCGCCGAGCAGAGCGCGCTGCTCCTGCAGGACCAGCTGGGTGGGATGGGAAAGCTCGAACGGAGCAAATGGAGCTGTCAAGATTGATGGGGCCAGGGTGTGGGAGAGTTCAGACATTTCTAGTAATCACATCCTTCCTGTTGTGCGTTGTTTTTGTTTTTAAGGCTCTAAAATAGACTGTGTAGGAAGTTGCAGGCTTTGGACTCCTCTGCCCAGTTCTGCAGATGAAGGGGATGGAGCTGCTCTGCGAGGCAGCCAGACGCAGCTTCGGTGCGCTTCCCAGAAACCTCTGAACGCAGGAGAATCGCTTCTGCCTTGCAAATGCTCACGTCCCTGCCTCTCCCCATCACGTCCACACCGTAAGGAGGCTGGGCAGGCTGTCCTCCCCCGTGCTGATGCCCCATTGCCTGCAGTTAATTAAACTCTGCGTGATGCCGAGTGCCGCGTGTCAGTTTGGTTAACGCCTGCCAGGCAGAGCAGTAACCCACCCCCTTACCTGCGCTCCCGGGGCTCTAACCCACTCCTCTCACCCCACGTTCGCTGCTCACCCAAGTTTTTGCTGTGCCAAATTCAGCACCCAGAAGGTGTCATTCTGTGGTGTGTTGTTTTTTTGTTGGTTTTTTTTTTTTTTTAGCGTCACCATAGAAACCACTTTGGAGTTGCAAGGTGCGGGGTTTATAGAAATTTAACAAGAAACTAATGTAATCGTTCAGGTCAGTTGGGTTTGGGGCTGGCAGTCGCTAGGAAGGAGTGTGCATTTCAGTGATAAACGGGAAGAAAACCAGTGGAAATTCTCAAAGGCATAGATGCAACAATTTTCTGCTTTATCAGCCCAAGCTAACGTTTTATGATAGCGTGAAGTTTACCTGAAGTTCATTTAGAGGGAGACACGCATATTTTTTTTGCTCTTACACTAAAATCCAGGTGAACTTCTTGCCTAGGAGAGCACCAGTTTCTGCGTAAAGCTGCCTTTTTATGTGCAGGTCCACTCCTTCCCCGTGTTAACCCAGCTGCCTCCCCGTTTGACCTCCCTTAAAAGGTTTAAATGCATTATAGATTAGTGTACTGCTGATGCCTGGGCTAACAAAGTCCTGAGCCTCTCTGCTCTCTTAATCCTAAACTTTGTAGGTAGAGGGCCAGCTCAGGAGCAGCCGGCACTGCACCCAGGCGTGATGTCCACCCGGCTGCTGGAGACGACAGCTTGGGGCTGGGGAGCAAAGAGGCAGACACGAGGAGAGCCCAGCGCCTTCTCCGTCCCTAGCACAACCACCTAAGGCAGCTTTTAGACAGGGCTGAACTCCGAAGTGGAAAAAAAAAACATCATTAGACAGCGAAGGGGGAAACTCCTCGCTGTGCTCAGATGTCCAAAGGTTGCGGTGGTTTAGCAGCACCCGTCCGGGTCTGCGGTCACCAAGGCAATAGCTGATTGCCATGGAAACACTCGCCACCTTCTCCAGCGAGAGCATTTGAGCAAGTCCTGATGTTTAGCAAATAATTGCTTGAGATCCACTGTGTATCTCACCCCTGGACTCTTTGGGGGGCTAAGCAATAAAATAATTTGACAGCTTTCGCCATGGTCTATCCGCTTTGGAAACGCCGGAGGAGGATTTCCACTGGGGCTGAAATGTTTGCAAGCTCCGTTGCTTTCTCAAGGGCTCTCCGCTTGCACATGGTTGTTTTAGCTTTGCTCGTTTATTAAAGCCACCACGCTGGAGATTGCATCTAAATTCTCTTTCACTCCCACTCTCTGCAAATAAAGCCTTGCGTTGCCTGCTTCAGATGACAGCTGACGTAGCTGTTCAGAGGATACGGATCAGTTTGGCTTTTTCCTGGGGTTGTTTTTTCAGCAGGGGGTGCTCGGCCATCCTCCCAGGGCAGGCAGTGGGTGCAAGCCCTGGTGCAGCTGCATGGCTGTGAGCCCCAGCTACAGCAGCAGATCAGGGCAGACTTCATCCACCCGCTCCTCGGGGCTCTCACTCCAGGAGGAACGTCGCTCCTGCTCATCAGAGCCACGGCAGGATGCCAAACGCTGCCAGGAGGAAAGCTTTCATGTGGCACGCAGGCAGGTTGCGAACGAAATCCATTTTGGTTTTGCTTCGTCTGAGCTGTCACTCGGTCTGACAGATCTCCCCCAGGTGAACGTGGCGGTGGGCAGGAGCTTGGCAGAGCCGTGAGGTTGGTTGGTGCTGCCCCAGTGCTCTCAGGAGCAGGAGGTCACTGAGCTGCACCTCACCTCCTGCGCCTGGAGGGTTTCTCCTGACTCTGTTCCTGCACACAGCAAGGGAATCAATTTGGGGGCAAAGCAGCACAGAGCCTGGTCTGCGCAGAGCTCGAGGGCTAGGCATGGCCGTGGCATCACGGGGAGGGAGGAAGGGAAAGCGTTGCCTGGCTCTTCACCCCGACCAAGCATCTTCCACAGAGCAAGTGCTGCGAGATGGTAAATCAGGAGGCGTCTGCTGCCTCTTCCACCTTTGCTTTCTCTGCCTCGCAGCTCCACTTGAAACAACAGCAGTGCATAATTGCATCGCTTCGGCGTTTGCATCAGTGCTGATGATTGGAGAGGTGTTGTTGTTGTTGCTATTAGCGGTGTAATTAGTGTTAGCGTGACAGTTCCCTTTGCCCGACGCATCAAGGCTGAACTAACGACCTCCAAAACCAAATGCATCCACTCCACCAGCCTGGGGGGAGAGCCTCTGCTCTCAGGTGTTGTTCAGCAGCCCTACATCTGCAGCTTGGCACAGCAGCCTTGTAAAACTAGTGAGTTACAATAATTTTAATTAGTGCTTCTGCTATTAGGGCTAATATAATTGTTATTTCTCTATTTTAGCAATGATTTTATTCCATTATATTCTATCAGAATGACTAATTTTTTTTTTCCGCATCATTTTCTTCCCATCAAGATAGAAACATAGAATCATTCAGGTTGGAAATGATCTCTAAGATCATCTAGAACATACTGTTTATCTGGGGCATGACAGCGTGTAAGACATGTTTTGTGTAAAAGGAAAGAGGAAAAATCAATGGAAAGTCACCTCCTTGGTTTCAAAGTCTTGTTTTCCAGATTTGAGTGTTCTTCCCCCAGTATTAAATAGAAATATTGCTACACATTGTAAAGCCAGCACGGTTAATTTAAGTGAATTTTTTTCTTTGGACATCTCTGAAAATCAGTAATGGCCTAATATACTTACAGTTATTGTTTTGTGGTGTTTTTGATTGTTTGTTTCTTTGTTGTTTTTTTGTCAATAAGGTGAAAACATGGACATACTTTAAACTCAGTGGTGGTTCCACTGAAGTCGAGCAATTCCAACACGTGAAAATCTGATAATTATCTATAATATAGAAACAGTGAATGTGAATAGGGACGAGAGTTGCTGAGCTTGTATTCAGTAATTCCCAGCTTTTCTTCATCCCACGTCCAAGGGATGCTACTATGCTGAAGGGCAGCTCCATCTCGTAGTTCCTTTCTGACCTCATGTGTCCTTTCTTGCCTTTGTAAAACAAAGGGCTGCTGTGTCAGGGAGCAAGAGGGATGAAGGTGATTGTCATTGTTATTTTTAAATGTATGAGTGTGAAGGTCCGTATTGCACACAAGTGTAAGCTAAAAGGGGGCAGTGAGCTCCCGGGAGCAGCTCATGCCCTTGCCTCCAGCAGGGATGGCAGCGTTGTGTTGCTCACTGGTCCTGATGTGGGCTGTTACTGAAAACTTACCAGAAAGAGCAGGACCCAAAGCCTCCCTTGCTAGCTGGAATAGCACACTGCAGAGTGCTGGCAAATACAGGCTCTGGTTTTGTACCTTCCCATCTTTGCTTTTTCATTTTGATCATCGTGGATGGTTTTAATTGCCACTTTAGCGTGATGCTCATGGCTAAGAAGAATGTATCAATAATTCACTTGCGAGAACAGCGTGGCAGCTCGAAAGTTCCCATCTGCCTGCTTTGGCTGCAGGCGAGAACACCCTGGGCTGCTCGCAGCATTGTGTTCTCAGGGACAAAAATAAGCTTGTAACAATTGCCTGGGTTGCTTTAGGTTTGCTAGAAGGGAGGAAAGGTGGATTTTCCCTGAATTTGTTCTGCTGGCTCCCAGCATATGTCTTTGATGCAGAGAGGAGAGGAGTTGCTGCCTGTGTTACAGATGTGGATTTGCAGATAATCATTTCCATGCTGATGAAGGTTTTGAATCTTAAGCTCTTCGTGAGTGTTTCTGGAAGCTGCAGAGAAACTATACCAAAACTGAGTCTGTACCAAGCACAGTTCTGTTTTGGAAAACAAAAAGGATGGAGGTTCCCCTAACTCTGTTGCCCCTATAAGATGTCCCTGAGGATAGACCTGCATCAGTTTACAAAAAGAGCAGTAAGATGTAGCTCCCACAATATCGGTGGCCTGGATCCTAACAAACTGAGGGACAAACTGCCCGTGCCCCAATGTCCGATACATGCTGAGAACCATGTGAGGAACTGGACAGTTACAAAGCTAGGAGTTAGGAGAAGAGCTTGGGAGTCCTAACATTTGGCATCTTGGAGACGTTGAACCTTCTCTTTATGACCCCAAGAATCAAGGTTCAAGTAGGCAATCCCTGCTGTAGTGGGAGCCACACCACCACATTTTCACCTGATGTCCACCCAACATTTTTGTTTTCTTTTTCTATATGAAGATCATTGAACCTCTGTAGAAAAGCTCTCCTCATCTCCTTCATCTTTCCTTTCTCCACTCAGCTGCCAGAGGTCAATTACAGCAGATTGCTCAAACTTTTCTGGAGAACCATCCTCTCCTTGAGCATATTTCCCCATCAGTCCACTTCAGTTTCCTCTCCTTGGGCTTAAGAGATGACAGCGACAAGGTCTGTGTCAGCTGTAGACTAAACATACTCCCCGTCCTGTTCTTCCCGTCAGCAGCCCTCTGTCGTGTTTTCCCTCTGTCGTGTTTTCTCGATGCGCCTCGTCTCCTAATACCAGTACACAGCCCGCAAATCACGAATGTGCATTATTCAAAGGGACTCTCCATAAAGGTCTATTAGCAGGGGATGAGTAATGGCTTGACAAAATAGATTTAAGTGGCCCCTTCTGAATCATCTTGGCAGTAATAGAGAGAGCGTGTCCATTTTTTGATTAAATATTTCCAGTGCCATTAGCTTGGGTGAAGTAAACAACTTCTATTGAGTTTGCCTGCTAATGACAACCCAAAGGCCTTTGATCTCTCTGTTATCAGAGAGCAAGCCTGTTGCTGGGATGTGGGAAAAGATCATATAATCATTGCGAAAGGTGCCTCTTGCAGTACAGTCAAATTGTTTGGAAGCGGTTCTTTATTCTCTCAATCTTCATGTTTCTACCACCTTTAATGGACATGGGCAGAGCCTCCCTGATGAACGCGCTATAACCACAGAGTCTCTGTGCACAGTCAAAAACGCACGATTCCAGTTTGGCTGCAAGATTTTAGCAAATAAAATCAACCTTGATCTCTTATGCAGACTCCTTGAGGCAGAGCCTATATGTCCATTTTTGTCTCTGAGGGGTTGTAGCTTATTTCCATGTTCTTCACGTCTCTCCTTTTACAGCATGTCCCACAATGTCATGTGTTTTTTTTCTTAAATTCTCTAGTTCCTGAAATCCTGTGACTCAGTTTATATCCAAAAGGAAACTGTAGAATGCAGCTCTTCTTTCTAATTAAGGGTTTGGAATGTCCTACATATTAATAAATTAATCGGTATCCATGATGCATTATCTTTTTTAAAATGTATGCTTTATGATTATCCAGCGAAGTCAATTTGGGGCATTAGGCTGATGAATTTGGGCCATTTTTTGTTGCCTTCAGCACAGACAGTGGTCAAGACCACAAAGCTTTGCAACGGGCAAGAACTGTGTGAACATAATTCCTTGTGCGGCTATAATTTTTTTTTATGGTGAGGGATAAGCCAGATATATTGGATGAGAGTCAACGCAGGGCTTGCAAAGCGATGTCACGCCTCGCAGATCTGCTGGCTCTTTGAAGGTCTCCACCAGCATATGGGATGGGGATGATTCAGTCCGTACAACTTCCCTGGATTTTCGCCAGACGCTCGCTGAGGAGCGAAGCCGACGTGGGGTGGGATGGCAGCCTGCTCCTGGAGAGAACCCTGCGGATATTTAACGGCTGCTTAAGGGAAGAAGGAAGGGGCAGAAGTAGCAGGTTTGCCTCTGACATGTCGGGAAGTTGCTAGAGGCATCTCCTGATGCGTGGTGGGACTCATGCGTCACCACTTGAGGCTTCTCCTTTAATAACTAAACCTAGACGCTTCTGGCCTTGTTGCGGGGGGGGCGTATTTATTTATTTAGTTCATTTAAGTCTTATCTTTTCAGCCATCTGTCAGACCAAGTGATCCTCCATCAAGACATAATCCAGCTGATTGGCCTACTTTTGGGTGATAATAGCAGTAGTTTTGCATGCTGCTGCTGATAGCGTTTCAGATCGCCCAGGTCCTTTCCTCCTGAGGGTGGAGAAGACAGCAATTGATCTAATCCAGCTTGGCGTTTATGCCACTTGAAGTGAAATTGCATTTTGCTGAATGAAAGTGAGAAATGGGAAAGTAATACAGCAAATTCGTTGTGCCATGTGGGACCTCGGGCCTGGGAAGCTTCATAAGGAGGTCACAGAGAGGAGCTGATTATCCCAGAGAACAAAACCACCCTGATCCAAAGCTCTTGTTGCAAGAGACAGAAGTATGGCAGCCGAGGTTTCTTCTGTAGAAAACATGCCCAGGGGTCAGTACCCAGTGACCATGAAGGATTCACACAAATGGCCCAGTGTCTATGACTTCAGTCTGTGGTTATTGCTGGATAACATTGACTCTAATGGCATTTTTTTGGGAATACCGGAGTACATCAGGTGTGCGTGCAGCTTTCTTCACTCCTCCACTGATGCCCTATGCACAGCCCCAGAAAGGAGCAGTGCATTTTGCATGTCTGACCATATGCAGTTGGGTAAGTAATTATTAGCAGTGACTTTCATGCCACAGAGCAGAGAGGTAAAAGCAATTCCATGGAGCATTAGGAGATCAAGTAGGTCAATTGAAAGGAAGAAAAATTACCATCAGCTACCTTCAATTAAACTGTTATCGCTCCACATGAAGGATCCCATTTAGGGGAAGGCATAAAACCTGAGAGTGGAGGTGACTAAGAGAATAAATTCGCCATTTCTAATTCCAAAGCCAGAGAGGGAACATTCATCAGGACACACAAGGAGGAGATATCTCTCTCTCTCTCCTTCTCCTTCCAGCCTACTTTTAAGTAGGGATTAAGTAGTAGATTTGAGAATCTCTCAGCAAAACATTTTTTTTTCATCAGAAAGCACAAATTCACTGAAGTCCCAGCTTCTAGTAGAGACATTAACAACAGTGCAGCCCTCCCGGAGAAGGGCTTTTGGCTCAGCGAGGTGGTGATGTCTGGCTGTCAAACGCAGGGCAGAAGGCACATCAGAATAGCAAACATCCTGGTGACCAGGGCAGACTTCTGGAGCTGGGGCATCCTGGTTCAAGTCCCTGGTCTCTTTCCAAGGCCAGAGAGCGTAAATAGCTTGCATCTGCACTTGTGTGCATGGGAAAGCACCAACCGAACCATTTTTGCTACTAAGTGAAGCTATGTCATACGAAGGTAAGGCAATTTCCGTGGTTTGTGCCATAGTCTAGATCAATTAAGCTGGTTTGAAGTTGATGGTAATACAATAAGAGTCCTATGCTGTGGTCAATAAACTACATCAGAACAGTTTATAAAAGAAATATTTTCAAATGCAGAAATTCAATTGCTACTTGCATTATTCTTCCTATTTTTTTAAGGTCAAATTAAGGGCAGGGAATGAAGAGGAGGAAAGAAGCCAAGTCTTGAAGTGCTTTCCTTTTTTTTTTTTTTTTTTTAACCTTAGAAATATCAGTATTATCCACTTTGGTCTTTGACAAGCAAAAAAAAATAAAGGGGAGAAAAGGTCAAAGCATAGCCTTCACACTTTCTGGGAGCTTTCTGAGATGTCACTTACATTCCCTGACAGCTCTCTGCTTCAGCTGCGAGCTCCTCACTCTTCAAACCCCCTCCAAGAGGTCCTTTTCCCAAAGTGTTTTATGGACGCTGGAGCGAAAGCTGTAACTAGAAACACACGCACAGCTTGCGGAGCTTAGGGCAACCTCGTCTCTTCTGCTGCAGAATGGGTTCCTGGCATGCGAGATGTCCCTTCCTCACCCATTTCTGGTGTAGGGTTTTTGCATTTCAGCCATGCTACACCCTTACATCTCATTGCTGGTGTGTGAAGCACCTTCCCCAGCCCAGCCCAGCCAGGGCTGCCTTTTAGCAGCACCCACATCTGCTCTCGGTGCATGGACCCCGATCACTCTTGCTCTTATCCCTAATCCTGCTGGCCTCTTGGGCACATGCCCTGATTTTCAGTGAAGTTGTTGCCAGTGCTTAGCCCTCACGCAGGATGCTGCCGCTGTCTGTGTGTCCCTTGGCCAAAATTTGCTCTGTATCACGTCAAAATGCCTGTGACGTGGCTGTAAATTATAGCTCCTGGTCCATGAGCAGAACCTCCCTGAGGAGTCTGGGGCTCTTCCTTGGTTGAACCTGCTGTAGGAAAAGGTTTTGGGCAAGAAACTGGTGTTTGATGCAAGTTTTTGATGCATTGAGAGTGCAAGGAATGCAGTTGAGGGTCCCAGACATAAAACCTGAGCTCGTGGGAGTGCGAGGATGTGGGGATGATGCTGGGTGTAGGGAGCTGTGGTGCATGGGGAGGATGGGGAGTGCTGGGTGCTGGGATCAGCAGCAAACTCCAAACAGAGGAAAGAAAGGAGCCAGGCTGCAGCTCACAGATTCCAGCACCGCTCCGTGGGTTACACCCAGCCTCCAGCAGCGCCACGCAAGGGTTTACCCAACCCCTCTCCCTATATATTTGGAAGACGTATGGGTCCAGGCTGATGCTGACTGTGGGAGTCCACCCATAATACTAGTGTTGTACAGACGTTTCCCACATGTTCTGCTTTTTCAGAAAAAGTTAGAGGAATATTTTGTAATCTTGAGCTCTCTTCAGCAATTTCATTGATTTGCTCCCCTCCTGCGGTGCCCATGCTTCAAACTCATTTAAGCTGTTTTCCACCATTTTTGAACAATATTTCGTATTAAAAAAATACTAATTCCTTCCCAACCATCGCTTTAATCTGTCCCAGCAAACTGACTTTCATCTCATGATTGCTTTCACAGTGGCACATAAACCGTACGAATGTAATATGGAGCCCAGTAATCCATCAGTTAAACAGATTAGTTATGTAGGAGGCTGCGTGGCTCAGTGCGTAAAGCAGGCAGGCTTTAATCTCCCCCGTAGAGGAAAAGCTGGCTCAAGTATGGCTCTGTGGCGTGCGATCGATGGGATGCAAAGGGCTTCCTTCCTCCTCGCAGCTCTCGTGGTGGGGATGAAGCCTGGAGGGTCGCAGTGCTCCTCGTGGTGGAGGTTGGAGGCTGGAGCCGGAGGCCAGGCAGTGAGAGGAGCCTGAGACTGGGTTGTTGTCCTTTTGCATGGTTTTCCTGGGACTCTTGCCTTTTTGCAGCTGGTCACATCGTGGCAGAGGCTGTGCTTTTGCAACTTGGAGACATGTTAAAAAAAGGAACAGTGCTTAGTGCTGCTTGGGTTATCCAGGATTGCACTGATTGCCATGGGTTGGATTTATTAATGCAAAAAGTTGTGGGTGGGATTTTCCCTTTCTCTACCACCTCGTCATAGTTAGCCTGAAATCTTCCTCTCCCTTGCTCTCTGTCTCTTTCTTTCATTCCCTTTGCTTTTTAATTCCATGAAATGAGGATGATGCCAAAGCCTGCAGGCAGGTGAGATCCACTGCAGTGCAGGAGCTGGTAGATGGAAAATGACAGCCCCTTGAAAATGGGGTGAAGAAAGAAAATGTAGCGTGTCCAGAAGCAAAAGGTAAATTGACAGTTTATGATGTCTCCTCTTCCTGGTCGGAGTCTCTGCAGACTGAGCTGAAAAATACAGAGCAGAAAAGCGAAGATAAGCACGTGTTCAAAATCCCATTGACAGGTTTAGGCCCAGGACTAGAGAAAAAAACAACACAAGCGCAAAGGATGTTTATGAGACTAAATGTTCTGGATTTGTTTACCACTCCTCTGCATCTCTGCCAGCCCCAGCTCTCCCTGTTCGGGAGTCAAACGGCTGCTTTGGGCTCGGGGGGGGGGGATTTCTGAAGCAAAGCACATCCTTTACTCCAGAAACTTCCTTCCCTGTTCATTCACCAGGAGGGGCCAGGTGTCTAACAGCCCTTTTTCTCCAGCGTGGTGCAGGCGTGATTATTTTATTCTCAGTATTAGAGCAAAAAGGTGCTCCAAGGTGCCACGGCACGGTGCCATCCTGCTGGTGGCTGAACCTCAGCAACGTGGAATAAGGTCTTTGTGGATGCTGCAGTCGAGAGAGATAAGGTAGGATATGGGCAAGAGGATAAGGAAAGGCACAAAGAGATAGAGTGACTTGCTTGAAGAAATGCAGTAATTCAGCTGCACTACGAGAATCTAAGGCTGCAAAGCCCTACTCCTGTTCTTCTTCATCCTCTCTTTGTAGGGGCCATCAATAATTTGACCATTATGGGTTTCTCTTTTATTGATTTTCTCCTGATTCCAGGAAGGCTCTGGGGTTGTGCTGCATCTCGCTAAAACCAGAAGTATCAGATTCTCAGAAAGGCACTAGTCTTCCGAGGTTTTTAGTCCCAAACTATTTAGAAAAGGATTTTTTTGTCTGTTTATCTGAACTTGGAGTGAACTGCTGAAATGTTTGAGGTTTCTCCTTAATAAAAACATGGTTTTGAATCACTGAAATATTCTGCAGCATAAGTAGGGCCTAAAAGTGAGCAGAGGTGGTAGTGCTTTCCTGGGACGTGTTTTGCTTGGAATCAAGGCTGTTACTTTAAACTCGATTGAAAGTTGCTGAAATCTTGCGAATTGATCCCATAGAGTTTCTGTCCTCTTTAATGGTGGGAACCTTACTCCTGCAGTGTGAGTTTTCATTTGCATCTTAAATCCGTAAGATTTCTATTCAGATCCGAACCCTGTATGAATGTTGCCTGGGACCTGATGGTGGCAGGGGCAGGTTAAACCCTTCTCTGGGCTCATTTCTGCCGAATGTCCCCAGCCTGTTCCCATCCCAGCCTCTCGGACTGGTGCTGTGGTCCCTCGTGCCCCTCATTGCCCACCATCTCCTGCATCACATCCATTGCGGGGATTCCTGGGTATTTTGTGGCATCGTGCAATGCCATCTGGGTGCTCTCTGGCTATGCTTTGGCCTGGCCTGTCTCTGGAAACCTGGACCGTTGTAAAGGTCAGGCATTGCGGCAGCAAAAAATGTGGAGAAATCCTAAGCTGACAAGGGGTCATGCTCCCTCACTGGCTGTTGAAAAAGGAACTTTTCACTAACACAGCTTGGAGCCCTAAGGTGGGGAAGTAGTTTCCTTGTCAGAGTTGTTAAGGCTTAGAAAGTGTTTGGTAAAAAGCAAAAAACGCCGCTTTAGAAATACTCTGTTGGATGTGCATCATTTTGATGTCAACCTTTGTTAGCCATGCCTTGGAAGGAAGGAAGTTGCATTTCACAACACAACCACATCTCAAGCAGAAAACCTGAAATTTCCTTTTCTGAGAAGGTCAAAACAAGACATCACAGCATTTTAAAAGCTTTGTAGCAACTTCATTTTCTTCCAGCCAGGAAGTTTGACAGAAAATAAACCTTGCCGTGAAAAGTTTTGTTTTCAGCAAATCAACATTTTGTTTTTCCCAGAGAAAAAGGCTCCTGGAAAAAATCGTGCTCGGGGGTTGGCTTGAATTTGAACAAAACAACAGTGTCTCCTAGTGGCTGACTCCAGGGGAATGGCCAAATCCATCTTGGCTTCCAAGTGTCTCTTCCTTAACCCTCCTCCTCGATCTTCGCTCATCGGGGAGTGAGAAAAGTGGGAAATGAATTGTGCTCTGAGCAACAAACCGTTTCATAAGCTATAAAAATATCCATGGCAGGCTGTTTTCTAGGCTCCAGTTGGTGTTGAAAGAAGGTAATTACATTTGAAGGCAGCATCACTGGATGTTTGGCTCGTCTGCTGTTCAGCTTCCACTCTAACAATACAAAAGCTCACATCAGCAGCTCGCCCAGCGTGCAGGGCTATCCATCCTTGTCTCTGCCCGGTGAGTCCTGCCTCCGGGTCACGGAGGGATTGCACTCCAAACATCCCACGTTACAGCAGTCCTTGTCACCAAATTAGTTCTGCCTTACCCCAAATGGGAGCACTAAAGGATGATGAAGATCTCGCCTGAAGCACGAGAGGATTTGCAGCATCAGCCTCGCCCAGGCTTTGCCCTGTCATCCTTCTTGATTCGCAGGATCAGCCTCTCATCACGGCTATGGATGATCCCCTCCGTGTCCTCTCCTCTCCCTCTTCCTCGTGCCCTCTCTCGCTGCCCATGAGAGATCACTGCAGCTTTTCTTCTGCACTCCCTGAACTCGTATATGAAGCGAAAGTCATGGTGCTGGGGAGGAAGCAGTAAGGACACCGAGTTGTTGAAGGAAATTGGCAAATCAGTTCTAGCAATTACACAGTTATCAATACATTAACTGGTCGCAATCCAGTATTTCAACAGGCCACAAAAATGTTGGGGTTGGATTACAGAACAGGATGTTTTAGAGCATAACAGCTTGCAAATTCTTTTTATTTGCCTGAGGGTGTTTTTTGGTTTGTCCAGCTTGGGCTTTTCAGGCTGGACACTGAACTTTTTTTGTAAGGCCTCCCAAAATTGTCTCATTGTACTCATATAACTCCAGGATTAGGGATTTTGAAAAGATCCCAAAGTTATCCCAGTTTTCGTGATAAAATTATGCCTCTTGGCAGCACATCTGGCAGCAGCGAGGAGAACTGGGAGAATACAGAATCAGGTTTGGCTCTAGCAGACGAGACAACCGCCGTACTGCAGGCTGCAAGGTACCGTAGGGAGCAGTGGGCAGGTTCCCCGTGTTTCTGGATAGAATCAGGGCTACAGAACCACTCTGTCCCATCAAAGCTGCCCCAGCTGCATCTTCCTTGCTGTGAATTGTCATTAATTTCCCAGCCTCAGCCCTCTAACGAGCCATCCTTGGCCTGCCGTGCACATCCCGTCCCAGGGAGGCTCCTTCTGCTGCCGGGAGGGAGGCAGGAATTTAGCAAGTTATTTTGCCTCTTGTTGAGAATGCTCTTGCATAACCCCAGCCGAGGGGAAACCGAACGTGCCAGCCACGTCTGACAAAAATAATGATGCTGACAAACGGCTGGAGGATGCCGCCAGCGCGGTGTCCCGTCACCGCCGTCGCTTGCAGCGGGGCTGGCGGCTGGCAGCCAGCGGGGCTATTTCAGGAGCTGTCTCCGCTGGGGAGCTGGGGAGATGCCATCTTCCAGCAGTCCTCTCCTTCAGCTGGGCTTCCCTTGCGAAGGAAAGCCCTCTGCCCGGGATGTTTTGGCACTGTCGGGGAACGGGCATGGGCTGGAGAGGGAATTGCTGTCCCTGCAGCCAGGAAGGTGGCAGGAGAGCAGCCCAGGGGCCTGCAGCCGTCTGGGCCACCCTTTGCTAGCGACTAAAGAACTGCGAATTGCACAGTCCTTCCCCTGGTGTCCCTTAGTAATTAGTGTATATGGATTATAATCATGAGGACCGAGGCTCTTAGTGCTCTTTCTCTTGGATAAATGGTTGAGCACAAGACAGTCTATTGCATAAAGTAATTTAGCCTATGAATGATGGTTCATTAGCAGCCCACAGACTGTCGCTGCCGATAGTAGGGGATGTGCAGGCTCTTCCTGGCTTCAAGTTAACTCTTTCCCTCTCTCCTTCAGTTGCTGGGGATTTGCTTTGCAGGGTGTGGAGTTAAACGTGGCTGTGCCGTAGTATTACAATGGTCTTGTCCCTTCAGAGCCACAAATAATGCAGCAACAGCCCCAAGAAACTGCCATCTATTAACACAGCGTCTAATGACGGATGGGGAATAAAGGAAGCTATTATCAGTCAGGAGATGAGTCAGATATGAAAATAACACCTTTTTTTTCTAGACAATATTATTACTCCGAGGAAATGAAAAAGACTCATTTTCTTTTACAAAGGAATGGGTCGTGAGCATTAGAAATGCGCATTGCAGAGCTCGGTGGTGTCGGAGGGAGTAGCTCGAGTAAGTAACAAACCCCAGCCCACCTTTTGTGCGTGTCCTGCTGTGCCACAGCTTTGCATGAATCGAGCCCAGGTGCTGGGCAGACATCGCTGTGCTCCCCAGGAAAGGAACTTCAGGGGCTGTGTCTGAAACACAGGGTTGTAGCCCAAGGTAATTTGGTGCTGCTGATGGAGGAGAGGAATGGAAAGATCAGATCTTAGAGGTCAGCTGCACACAGACAGGTTCAACCAGAGAAACCCACTCCCATCCTGGAGGGAATCCTGACACCTGGAGCCGTACTGCTGTCACTAACAAGATTTGCTGTAAGTTACTGACCAGGATTCCAGGAGGAGAAATCATCTTGTTTTGTTTTCAGGGGTGATTTCCAAAGGCACTCAAAGGAGTTAAAACTATTGATCCTATTGCCTTTCACAGATATTTGTTTTCTTAATTCTTTTAAGAGATGTCTGCAGGAAAAGCACTTTCATTGTATGTGAATAGAGCTACGCTGTGTTGACAGTGCTCCTGCTTTGGATATAGCAGGACACGTAAAGCTCTGCAATAAAAACAGCCTGACCAATGCAAGTCTAAACACAAGACTTACAAGCCATGCTACCCTTGGTAGTTGCTGTTGCAAGAATGCACAAGTGCTCTTCTTTGTGTAGCTTCAATTTTTTGGGCACGTATATTGGGTGTAGTTGTTCTGCAGCTGCTCCAGAAATGGGCTGGGATTCTGTATTTCCAGTAAGCCTCCTAGGGACTGCCTGTGATGGTTGTTTGCTGTCCCCCTCAGACACTTACCTGCCTCTGTGGCTCTCAGGAGAAATGCAGGAAGCCACAGCATTTGTGCATCGTTAGCACAAATCCCAGAGAGGGAGGAACACACCAGCCCATGGCTATTTTCTCTGCACATCTATTTGACCATGTTCCTTTTTTGCCCCTTAGCCGGACGAGTTGACCAACGCCCTGGAGATCAGTAACATCGTCTTCACAAGCATGTTTGCCCTGGAGATGCTCCTGAAACTCCTTGCCTTTGGCCTCTTCGGCTACATCAAGAACCCGTACAACATCTTTGACGGGATCATAGTTGTCATCAGGTCACTGCCAGTTCTTTCTCCGCTGTGGCTTTTCTGCCAAGGGCTTAGGCCTGCTGGGGAGTGGGATGGGGAGCAGGAATGACGTGGCATGCGTTAATCCAGGGCTCGCTGGTTATCATGGGCTATAATTACGCCGGCCTTTTAGAGTCCCCCCAGTAGAAGGGCCGTCCAAAGTAAATGGACCTGGCAGATGGAGAGCAAGGTCTATTTACGCCACATGTCTGGCACGATGGACAATTTTCCACTGAAGTGCAGAACGGCTGGTCCTGGGAAAAGAGTACTCTGAGTGTCCATATCCCAGCAGCTTGCCCTCCCTCTCCCAATTAACGTGGAATAGGGCAAGCTGGAGGGGAAGAGAGGGCCGTGTTCTGCTGTCCCCTCCCCAGGCACCACCATCCCAGCCTACGCTGGAAATGTCACAACGTGCACGGCAGCAGCTCATGCAGCTCCTCTCTAGGCTGGGATTCTTTCTAGCAATGCCATTCAGCCCTTGGTCAGTAATTTGGGGCAGACACAGAAGCTCCCTTGGCTTCACTTGGCCCATCCCTTTGCCGCAGACAAGTGAGGAGAAACAGGGAAAAGGTCTGGAAACAAAGGCCAGTCTGTGGCTTGTTAAATATTAAACACTGATCAAACCAACCCGTCCCCACAAATGTAAATCCCTCTGGATATTAGCCCGGAACAAAATTGCGATCCACTTTTTGTGGCTAAGCTTGTGACTGTAGTGAAAGCAGCCTAGCAGGAGACATGGTGTGTTATGAAGAGCCACAGAAAGTAAGGGAATTAAAGAATTAGGAAACCAGCTGTAAAGGCTAGAGGTTAGGCACGAGCATATGGCCCTGCACAACTGGGAAGCGGAGGTGTTTTTCAAAAGCAGCAGCAAATAACCCTTTTAGGGCTTAAATGGTGTGATATCCTGTAAGAAGCCTGCCTGCTCTGGGCTTTCACAGTGCAGCGCTGCTGTTAATAGCTTTTTTCCTTCTTGCATCCTGCAGCGTCTGGGAGATCATCGGTCAGTCAGATGGAGGCCTTTCTGTGCTGCGAACTTTTCGGCTGCTCCGAGTGCTGAAACTGGTGCGTTTCATGCCTGCCCTCCGCCGCCAGCTGGTGGTCCTGATGAAGACAATGGACAACGTAGCCACCTTCTGCATGTTGCTCATGCTCTTCATCTTTATCTTCAGGTACCAGAGGCTTCTGCGGTTTCTCTCCTTCAATTAATCATTTGGCTCGCTTAAATAATCCATAGATCAGAATAACCATGCAGCATGTTTGCTAGGCTGCCTACATGACAGAAGTTCTCACAATAGACTGACAAGCAGACGCTCAACAGACGATTTACTTCTTTGCGGCCTCAGTTTTTCATGCGATACTGTAATTCTGTAGGTGAATGAAAAACACAGACAGGCAACAACAGTCAAACAATTGTTCTGGAGTTCCTGGGAGGCTCATTTAGCTGTGTCTCAGTAAGCTGTCAGAAACAGGACTCTACCAGTCTCATATTTGAGAGGGAGGTTATACAGATTTCCAAGACCTCTGTCTGCTTGACCTTGTAATGCTCCTTGGGATCCTGTTCTTGGAAACCAGATGGATTAGGCAGCTGGCAATGTAGTTCGATGTTTTCTAGAAAAATGAGATCCCTGATTTGACTTCAGTGTAGACAATTATTACGAAACATGACACACAAGAACTAAATGGCAGGATTTGATCAGTGGTCACATCCATGGTAGTGCAGAGCCCATCTTCTTGAGAGATACCACTGGCACACAAAACACTGGGGTAAAAAAAGTATCCCAAATATCACTGCAGTCCTCACTGCAATCGTATTTCATGCAATAATCTATTTCTTCCATCTCCCTTTTTTCCTACTCTAGCATTCTCGGCATGCATCTTTTTGGATGCAAGTTCAGCTTGAAAACTGATACGGGAGACACAGTTCCAGATAGAAAGAATTTTGATTCCTTGCTTTGGGCCATTGTGACAGTGTTTCAGGTAAGCTCTGAGTCCTCCCTGAAGTTTTAACATAGAGCACCTGGACAAGTTATTTCACTTTTCAAAAAAAAACATTCCTATAGGTGTCAAATTTGGACTGAAACCACACCACAGAGTTATTAGGGCAAAGTGATTGTGTTTGTCAGTTAGTTGGTCTCTACAAACACTGATGGAGAAATCTACTCAAAACCATCCCTATACCTACCTGTTGTTAGTAAAAATAAAGTCTGGGAAGACTTGGAAATCCGCTCTTACTTTCCTTTCATATAGTCATTAACATCAAGACCCACGGTCTACTGTCCATTCTGTTTCTATTCTGTAAGTCTCTATCTCCCTTCCTGCTTTTACTGCCCCAAAAATGCACTTCCAAACATTTTAATTTAATGGGGAGTGACAAAATAGTTTCACAAATCGAAGCAGGAGTTGCTGGCTCTATATGCTGGGAAAGTCTTTATGTAAAAAGTTACGTTTCCTCTGCAGGCAAGGTCTGTTATATATTTTAAATTACTGGCTATTCCATAATGGAGCAATAAGCTGCTATTTCCAGGACATTCTAAATATAAAGATTAGGCTTTTCTGTTTAAAAGCTCAGTCCTTACAGCCTAAGTGCACCAAATGGAGCACAGTGTAAACAATGTTAAGGGAAGTTTCTCAGTGCAGAGTAGGTGTTCACCACAGTATTGTTCAAGGTACAAAGCAGTCCAGAGTCTTCAGTGGGATGAATATAACTTCTTGCAAAGTTTTCCTTCTTACAAAGAAGCAAGGAGAAATCAGCATTAGTCTCACAGGTTCATATTTTTTTTTTCCAACATAAATACAGACTTCTGCATTTATTCTAACAGTCCCACGGGAAATAGAGTTGGCACAGAGCACAAGTGCTCAGCCCTGCATCCCATGAAGGTTAATGAGAGACACGGCTCAGTGCCGCCGACCACATTCCTATCCCCAAAGCTACCTTGTTTTCGGGAGGGTTAGAAGCCACTTTCGTTGTAAGCCTGAATTAATGTGGAGCATGCATCTGTCATCTGTTTTTCATAGGCCCCTAGGTTTTCAAGCTCCAGTGAAGCTAGAAGAGTGCAAATCCCTTAGGAAGGTCCCTTAGAGCAAGGCTTTGCAAAGAAAAGTATTTTTTTTTGCCCAGTTTGTCAGTACTTTTACCCAATGGAAACTGTTTTGCTTCCATGAGTTTCTTAAGCCACCCTATGGCATTTATCATGTCAAATATAATGTATCCTACCCTTTTCTTCAGGTCCAGATGCCTTATAAAGAGCAGCTCCACAGGGGACAACAGCCCTGGCCTCAGGTCTGTTATCTACTGATGGTTATCAAAGGAGACAATACCCCCCACACACCAAATAATAGGACCTAGACCAGCACACCCTTTACGTTGCCATATCTAGGATCTGAACTAGTCATTTTTATTGGCAGCAGTGCGCTAGATCCTCCTGCAGGGAGGGGAGGTTTGGCCAGGAGAGAGCTCTCATGTGCAAAGCTCAGAATAAAGGAATGTTTTGATGTCTTATCTCATGAGACCTGCTAATGATTATGCTTAGAAAAGGTCAAAAGGAGAGGAAGAAATGAGTATGTCAGTGAGGATTTGAATGCAGCTGCCATGCATGAGAGGAGTGGAGTAATCAGTCTCTCGCCCTTCACCTCTCTGCAGATTCTCACTCAAGAGGACTGGAACGTGGTCCTGTACAATGGGATGGCATCTACATCCTCATGGGCAGCCCTCTACTTCGTGGCCCTGATGACCTTCGGCAATTACGTGCTCTTCAACCTTCTGGTTGCCATTCTGGTAGAAGGCTTCCAGGCAGAGGTAAGAGATCCGAGTAGGGGGAGGGAAAAAATTGTGATGTGTAGGTAAAAGTGTACGGATCATTCTGCAGCAGTGCAAACATCCAGCCATGCAGGCAGCCCTAAATTTGACTTTAAGAGGTGCAGATGAGCTGGGTTGGGCATGTGAAGCTCTGTCCTTGCACGTAAGGTCCCCTGGACTCTTCGGGACTTGGGTGATCAGCACTTGGAATGATCTGCTGCAGGGTGTGTAGTGTGACTTTGAGGAAATCACTTAGGATGGATTTCACTTGCCTAAATCTCACTTATGTCCTGTGTTTTGTTTCTTTATGGCGGGCCCACCACATAAAGACCATGTGTCTGGTCAACACTTGTCATGTGGAGCTGGTAGGACGTGAGCTGACTGAATCCAAGCCTTTCCTGGAGACTCTGCCCCTTACGTGCTATTTGAGGCTGGTAGCACAGCTGTTAGAAAAACTGTACTGCAAGTCTACAAACATTAAATTTGGATGATACAGGGCATATAAATGCTAAAGAGATTTTTGCCCACACCTGAAATTAATGTCTGTAACAGGTCAGTGAGCAAGGAATTTGCCCCTAAGTTTCCCTCTCCCTCCAGTCCATTCCAGATCTGCTTTCAGCATCCTCAGAGTAGCTGAAACCCACCATCCCCTGTCCTATCCTGCTCTTCACCATCTTCCTTTCATCACAGCAGATCCATTTGGGGAAGATTTATTTTAAATAAGGACGATCCATTTTGGTTGTAAATACGTTGATATATATGCACATACATATGATCCAGGAAGAAAAAAAAAAAAAGGACTTTTTTCAAAGTCCCAGTGCAAATGGAAATGGAAATGAATTTGAGATTTAACAAAAATCATCCAGACTTAGTTGAAGCTAGGAGTAGTGGTATCAAAAAGGCTTATGTCACG
Source organism: Anas platyrhynchos (assembly GCF_047663525.1). Classification (NCBI taxonomy): domain Eukaryota; kingdom Metazoa; phylum Chordata; class Aves; order Anseriformes; family Anatidae; genus Anas; species Anas platyrhynchos. The sequence goes on along the minus strand of NC_092601.1, from coordinate 17,585,167 downwards.
CTTTGGAATTTTTTAATTATTACTTATTTCTGCAACCATCAAGAAGGGGAAAATTTGCTTAGTGCTGGATTGGCTTCAGAGACACAGAGACTAAGAAACAAAATGAGAAAATGGTTTCAGTTTTCACCGCCTTAGCTCCCAAGGGAAAGAGGAGAAAGAAACACTTTATTTTTATACTGTTTTGTTTTTTTATTTCACTTTTCATTTTTTTCCCCAGAAATGGCATCATGCTCTTATTTGCTATGTTTGTATCAGACTTGGACAAACCATCACAGACCATGGAATATAATTGAAATATTCATGGACCAACAATTCCCTTCTCTCAAGCCAGCACAGCCACATTATGTCCTTCAAGGATGTCTGCATAGATTCATTATTAAAACATCCCTCCTAGCTTCCTCACAGCACTAGTAGAGGAAAATTAATTGAAACAACAGGAGCCAAGGTCCAGTTTGGAAAAAAACAACCCTGATGCACGTTGCCTGGGGCTGTTTCATGGATTCTGGGGGCAGTGAGTGCCACCTGCCCACGCAGAGAAGATAGGAGTGTTCCAGCTTTCCACTTTCAAAATGAATGGCTCTGCCCTGCATTACGGGCATCCTGATGTCTTGTCTAGTGGGGCCATGCCCCGAAGATCCACCACAAGGAGCAGGGAGGACCTTCTCCAAGCTACACTCCATGTGGCAGTGCCTTGAGCTGATGCTATTTATTTCCAAACTTGGGTACTTTTCTCAGTGTCATCAATCTCAGCATTTGCTGGCTCTGCTCTGGGTACCCTCACCCCTTTGCCATATTCCTGTGCTGGTGCAGCCTGTGGCAGATGGGGGTGGACATTTTAGCCCCTAACATAGTAAGACCAATTCAAGGAATTACCAGTATTCCTGCAGGCTCTGTAGTAGTGGCTGCCTTCCCAACCAGAAGAGGATTTCCTCCAAGAGACTTGTTAGCTGTGTGCCAAGTGGTTGTGCTTGACCTCAGTAAACAGCACAGGCCATAGCAGAATTGGTTGTAAATATATTGTCTTTGTAAATACATTGACTGTACAAAGTCTGTGCTACAGTAGTAGATTTTCCTCCACTGAATGCAGAAGCAAATGATGCAGTTGGCTGTTAAGGGAGGAGGCTTTTCAGTGGCCAGACGTGTCAGATATCCTTTGATTCCACCAAATCTGGGTGGAAAAAGAGGACGTGCCAGGGAAACCCAAACAGATAACCATCGAGTGTGACTTGAATGACTAGAAACAGCTCCTGCTCCTCTTGTTGCCAGTACCACTGGTGCTTTTAGCAGAGGGGAGACATCTGGGATCTGAGTTCTCTTATTTACCATCCATTCCCATGTCTGGCTGTGCCTCTTTAGTGCATGGAGACTTCTTTTTGAGCTCAAGCAATCTGCATTTAGGCACAGAGGACCCTTGCAGAGTGCCCTGCCGCTGTGTTACACGCAGGAGCAGTTTGTCACTGAGTGCTTTAGGGCAGAAAAAAGTTTTCTCCAGCCAGCGACCTGGCAGCCTGCAGGTACATTTCCATGGCACAGACCCACTCCTTGCCCACCCTCTTGGAGGCTGAATCACATGCTGATGTGAAGCCAGAAACTGGCAGCCTCGTGCAATATTCTCTGAGTGCGTGATTACAGAGCTAGCTCTCGCTTTCTTGCTTAGGCTTGATGGCTCCTTTTGGAGCTGTTATGGAGCATGATTTAAATATGTGTAAGGAGTACTTTTCAAAGCTTGTATTATTCACTCGGCGCTGCCTCAGAAAAGGCCAGCAACCACAGGCATGACATTTGCAGAGCACATTTTGCTCTCCACTACCATTTATTTTATATTTTGACATCAAGCCTATGGGCTTGTCAAATGTCTCATAGTGAGGTATCAGCTGTGCCACAGAAAACCCTTCTCGGGGCTGTATTTCAGCTACGAGGTCTTGGTTCAAGTCTTGCACTTATAAATGCCTAACTTAGCTCTGGTTGTAAACAAAGGACTGTTACAATCTCCTTGGAGAACTCCCAGGAAGAAGTTGAAGCTTGATGGAGCTGGGTTTTCTTTTGTCATCCCTGGTTTTGTTTGTATGTTGGGAATATGGCAGAAATCCATGTTTCGACCTCTTTGACTTCTCCCTCCTGCAAGATGATGCTGTTAGTGGGTAGAGCAGGCACTGGTGTGCACTACTCCTCCCTTTGCTCAGGTGCTTATTCCATTTAGATGGAGAGCGACTCCTGGGAGACTTGTGCAGCTAAGAGGGTGTATATTAGAGCTGCTTGAAGCTCTGAACCATCAGCAATATTTCAGCAAGGACAGTAAAAATTATCCTGTGAATCATGGTACACAGTCTCAGCTGGATGTCAGGTTCCAAGCTGCCTGTGGAGCAAGTTTGGCAGGCGTATCCCTAAAAGAAAAGGCCTAAATGGCCACAGAACCATTTTTAGTACAGACTATTCCTCATTTGTGCTTAGGACAACAAGCAGCCAGACTTCAAAGGGGACTATAATTGCATATTTGTGTTTACATTGTTCCCATGTCATTTTGAAATCTACCCCAGAGCTGCTCTGGAGAAGCAAACAAACCTTCCAAAATTATGCAAATCTTTCAGCTACTCTGTGCTAGTGCTTCTGCTCCAAAACAGAGAAGATGGATAAGGGAGCTCAAGCCTTTCAGTCATCCTGTCTGTTTGGCTGCACCAGGCAGCAATACATCACAGATGAAATTAAGTTCGCTGACACTTGAGCACTGTATCTCTAGAAACCGTGGTGATTTGTTCAGGCATCGGTTAAGGAACTCTGCTTCTTTTCCTAGGACCAGCTGCTTTAATCCAGCCGTTTGCTACCAGTTTGCACAGCTTTTCTGCAGTCTTGATGGCTTAAGCCAGTCATGCCAATAGCCTTGCTGGAATCCCTTCTCTCTGCAGACTCACCAGCAGAGGAGAACCTGACAATAGGTCCTCTGTCCCAGGCTTGTACATTATTTAGGTCATTTTTGGTAGCAGACACTTGTAAAAGAGAAACATAATTGAGCTTCCAGGAGGAAAGCCAGTCTAGCTGGGCTATTGGCTGTTGTCTGTCCTGAGATGATGCTGTGCTTCCAGGCAAGCTGGCCTCATTCCCTTCTACCCCAGCTTCAACGTTGCCAAGAGATTTCCCAATATAATCTCAATTACCGGCCAGTGAGAAGGAAGCAAATTATGGCTTGGTTTTCACATCTCAGTCAAATTTATAGTGATGACAAAGATGTGATAAAGAAGAAAAATCGTTTCTCATCCTTTGACATTAAAACCTAGGTGCTTCCATCTGGAAGCATGGAGAGAGTAGATATGGAACCTCACAATGCCATTTTTCTTTGTCACTCTTCTGATTGCATCTGCACTTTCATGTTCTCCCCTGGGACACACTGTTTGGTGAGGCTGGGCACAGGGAAGGAAGTGCAACAACACTGCAGGAACAGTAGTTGCAATCACAACATCATCCTTTCCGTCTAAGTGTGAAAACAAAACTAAACAAGTAGAAGGACTTACCTGGGGTCATTCCCCAGGGCAATGTAGAGGGAATTTTGCATTCTGCTCTCCTGGTTCTTGGGCCGTGCTCTAATTACCCGTGAGAAGCAGAGGTATATCTGAGCTGCTAAATCCAAAACGCTTTTGTACTGAAGTGTAAATGAATCAGATCCGTTAATTTCCTTTCTCCTCTCTGCAGGGGGATGCCAATAGGTCAGACACAGATGAGGACAAGACATCTGCCAACTTCGATGATGATTTTGAGAAGCTGAAAGACCTCCGAGCAACTGGTAGGATTTTGGTCCTGTGTTTTCTCATTAATTTGAGTTGTGCTACCACTTGGCCTCTGCAATCATCCTTTCCTGGAAATTTATGGGAGAAATCAGAAGAATACCTTTCATTTCAGAATTGATCTGATAGCTATGTTAACAGAGTCAGTACGCAAAATGTGTTGGGAAGCTAAATGAGCACTGATATTTCCTTTAAACAGATGTTTTTCTCATTTCAGCTATAGTACAATATTTAGTTATGTCTCATCGTTTCTTCTGTATCATCGTTACCACAGAATGGTTTGCTGACAGCAATATTCTCACACGACTTCTCAAAAAGTCTCCTTCTCAAATCAGTCATTTTCTCATCTGTTCTTTTGGTTTCACACAAATGCACTTAGGTGAGGTTTGATTGATGGAAGTGTTGCAGTTTATTTGTGTTACAGGCAAGCCTGATGATTGATTGTGAATAAGTCCACATTGTACTACTGCATTATAAACATGGAATAGTAGGTGACAAGCTCTACACTCTGTAGAGTTTGCAGTTAGGTAGGGGAAAGGAAGGGATCGGATATTTAAACAGAGTGAATGGCACAACGGTAAACAAGAGCCAGTTTAGTTCCTCTGTATTTTTATTCTCATCTTGGGCTTTTGTTATGATTACTTTAAATGCTTCCAAACTAGGGTTCATTTCAGCTAAGGAAATTATATTGATTGTGGTGAGCAGATGGAATTCAGCTGGGGAAGGGGCAGAAGTGATTTGGTGAGGAAGATGAGACAGAGCTAGATCACAGGAAGGTGACGGAGCTGCTGGGTCTGCAGATCAAGCAACAAATCCCAAGCACCAAATGACGAGATAAATATCCATTGCAAATAGTTGGCAAGAAAATCCACAGCTTAAATTTCCTCTGCACCAACTATATGCTGGACAATTTCAACTAATAACAGAGTTATAGGGGCAGGAAATATTTTCACCTTCTCAGATAGTACAAGAATAGAAAACAGGGCTGAGCTCGCTGTCAGTCAATGTCTGTGAATAATTGTGTGTCTCCATAAGCCTCCTAGGTGCCAACCGGTGACTGGAGAGCATACGGACATTAACAATTCTATTACGTTGCCACTGGTCTGTAAACAGATACACTGGCAAGAGGGACGTGTACTGCAGATTAGCAAATTTTGAGCTGGATCTTCCACCCCTTGAAGTGAGTGGCAATGTTCCCAGGGACTTCTGTGGTGCAGCTCAGATATCCGTGCCCAAGCCAGCAACTAAACAGATGATACAATAGAAGCACGCTGCATTACAAAAGCAGCCTGTGGAGGAAAAATAGCAGGGGTAATGTGCTTACTTGGATTTCTCACTGCAGACTTTCATCTTTCCTGCTGGTCACAGATGGTCCCATCCTTCCCGCTTCCTAGGACTGTGATTCTGCAGTTATTAAACTAGAATCCACTAAGCCTGGTAACACTGAGGATAGTTCAGCTTAACTTATGTGTATGAAACTAGGCTTTTGGTTTGGGGTGGTACTGCAATCCATAGAGCTACAGGCATTACATCTGGTTTGTCTTCAGTTTGAATACAGTTGCTGTGGTCCATACTTGCCATACAGCTAAAATAGATCCTTTCTCCAGTTGCCACAGAGCTGTGTCATCACATTTTTCTGTTACAGATTTACTCCTTTAGGCATGTAGATGTTTAGAAGCCATTTCCATTTCCCGTCCTCTGAGCAGATGACTAAAGACAGTGACTGATGTTTGCTTAGTGCCTGTCACATGACGGAACTCAGAGCATATTAGAACTACATAAAAATCTCCGTCCAACAGGCTATGTCAAGGAAAACAGATTAATTTCATGGGGTAAATTTAGCTAGTCCTCAGCGTCCTTTCCTTGGAAACTCTTTCCCAGACCCCAAAAAATGCAACTCCAATCTCCTAATCCCCAGAAAGACTGAGCAAAAGAAGGCAGGGCTGAAGGCCTCTTGAAAGTTTGTGACATTTGCCTTATGCCTTTCAAAGTGATGGGCTAATCTTAGTATTGCCCACAAAATGTAATCCCCGTTTGGCAGAGTTCCTAGAAGACCCAAGGAGTAATGTCTGTTTTGAAGAATGGTTTCTGTAGCTCTAGCTTTACAGTCACCATGTGTTTTCTCTCCAGAGATGAAGATGTACTCACTTGCCGTCACCCCGAATGGGCACCTGGAGGGCAGGGGAAGCATGCCACCTCCTATCATCATGCGCACTGCGGCCACACCAATGCCCACGCCAAAGTGTTCCCCACACATGGATTCAGTGCACACTTTTGTGGACTCAAGGAGAGGGAGTAACGCTTCAATAGATCCCATGAGCTACGATCAGAAGTCCTTGGTAGGTGTTCATGGCTAACAACTCTCTCTCAAGTGCCTGCAAGCAGCACAAGTGACGTGTGTATACATTTATATATATATACATAGTGATTTTTGATGTTTGCTGGTGCTTCTGGTACTACTCAGACTGATTGCCACCAGGCACAGCCCGCGGAGCAGAGATCTGGCTGGAACTGCCTGCTTTGGCAACTGATTGCATTTTGCCTGCAACAGGGGAGCGGGAGGGCAGCTCTGTGAAAACAGAGGGAGCAGACTTAATAGACAAAGTGGATTTTTGCTGCTGCTTATCTATCCTATTCCTCTGCTCTGTAACTGCAATATCATGTTCAAATCAAGGCAGTGGACCGTGAAGGTACTTCACACAGAGACAGAGCCACTATCCCCTTTGGTAAGCTGCTTAGTCAAGGTAATGCTTTTGAAAAGAAAATAGAGATGACTGTTATTTGCCTTGGGGTTTAATGGTATTGTGAGTTGCTAGAGAGGGCGGTTCATGGTTTGAATTCTTTCTTTGAGAGCACGTCAGTGCCACCAGCCAAAGGAAGATGAAGCAATCAAAGGAAAGCTGGCTGGCACTGGGGAGGGGGAAGGCAATTTGCCTTGTTTCTGTGCTAGGAGGAAGCCATGGAGGGAAGAAGAGTGTTCCTTCTAGTTTTTCTGCTCTGACCTTAAGTGCTGTTATCGTGGCAGCCACCTGCCAACCAAAGTGCATTGACACACTGATCATTGCCAGAAATTTGCTGTGAGAAAGACATTCATTCCACCTCCTTGTGCAGCAAATTGAAGAGAAAGTAATGTGAATTTGGGCACGGTTTCCAACAGACACTTGGGTGACTCAGGTGCCAGCACCCTTTTGGAAGCCAGGGAAGTTGTGTCCTGAAACAACTTGGACCTGAGGAAGGAAAATGCTGCTTTGGTGGTTAGTGTCTTTGGGTTCGGTTTTTATGCAAAATTGATGTTGACAGGACAACAGGAAATCAGGCAGCACAGAGGATTGGTGTCTGTGCTACGGGTGTAGTTCAAAGAGTGTCTTCAGTGTGGCACAGCTGGGTGCTTGGCTCCCATCTCTAGGCATTGGCATGGTAAAATTGGAGCGGTAAAATTGGAAGGGGAAGACATGCCTTGCAACAAGAAGGGTCTTCCAGTCTGGGCAAAATGCCATACTCTGCGACTTCCTCCTGCAAGCACACCCTCAAACGTCTTTCTCCTCTCTCAGTCCAGCCTCCGCAGTTCCCCTTGTGCCAACTGGGGCACCAGCAGCAACTGGGGAAGTCGACGCTCAAGCTGGAACAGCCTGGGCAGAGCCCCGAGCCTCAAGAAGAAGAACCAGTCGGGAGAAAGAGAGTCCCTGCTCTCCGGGGAGGGCAAAGGCAGCACAGACGATGACTCTGACGACGCCAAGTCCAGCACGGTCAGCAGGCCCTCCCTGCATCGCCGGGCAGAGTCCCTGGATTACCGCAGCTCCTTGGACCTGCCCGAGCTGCTGCAGTTGCCCACCATGCGCCACTCGCTCAGTATCAGCCCCATGGCTGTTCTGCCTGCTGAGTACCAGGACTGCAACGGCAAGATGGTGCACGTCCCCAGCGAGTTCTTCCTGCGCATCGATGGCCATAAGGAGGAGGCCATGGACTATGAGGATGACATGGAGGATGTGAGTTTTGGGGAAATTGGGTGCTCATGCATTAAATGGCTTTTCCACTCCAAGAAGGCGGATTAAAAATCCAGCTCAGGCTCAGATGTCTTTATGTCCAATGGCTGGTATAAACAAAACGAATCTAAACCTGAGGGAAGGGCCTCTGGTTCCTAAAAGGCTTTCAAGCTAATGGTGTGGTCTGTTACATTGCATTGGTCTCTAACAAAGTAAAACTGCAAGGGGCTGTGCAGTCATTTGCCTGTTCTTTTTTTTGACTGGCTGAGATTGTCTTCTTTGTCAGGATGCCTACAAAAATTAGCTGTAGGTCACAAAAGCTAGCTGATGTCTTTGCTCACAGGAGCTAACTGGTATCTTGAAGGCTTGAAAGTATAGAAAGAGTGTTCTCTACACTATTAACTTTTTGACTGCTTGAGGCCTTTTTGGTTTTGACAAAACTTTAGATCTCAAAATGATACCTTGCTAGAAGTCTTGATTTCTCATGTTCATATCTATCTCGCTGTAAAAACAGCCCCTTTTTTCCACTCCTTTTCTCCCTGTTTCACTAAAAATACAACCCTTTACCATGCCTGCTCTGTCTCTGTCCCAAATGCTGTGACTATGAAATGCCAGGTACTGCCCCCTTTCACAGAAAAACTGTGGAAGCTGAAGAGGCAGGAAAATAAAAGAGGAAGAAAAGGTGTTTCTTGTTTTCTATCCAGAGTTACTGCTACCGGATTCGTAAAGTCCTCGAGCCCTACAAACCAGAGTGGTGCAAGACTCATGAAGATTGGTCCCTCTACTTGTTTTCCCCACAGAATCGGTAAGAAATTCTAGGGAAAGGCCAGCCCACTGTGTTTTGCAGTAAAGGAATATTACATTTTTAGTTGACCTTCCCTTGGGAAAGATCTCTCTGATGCAGAAGCGCTGAGAGCTTTAGAAATCTTAACTCCTGATTTTTAAGTAACATTTCTGTTAGTTGTGGGCAGAATCGTTGCAAGGGTCACTCTATGCCTGTCTGGCAAGTAGGATGGTTTAACCGTCGTTAATAATAGCCATTATTACATCTTTTTTACATTAGCCATTGGTAGTAATGCTTGAAGCCTGTGCTTGTAGAGAGAGACTTGTTTGCTACCTGGGCTGGTGCTGGTGGCTTTCAAGGACGTGCCATTAAGGTGGGGGTCTCTTGCCGATCCAAGCATCTCTCTCCACCATATCTACAGGTTCCGAGTGATGTGCCAGAAGGTGATTGCCCACAAAATGTTTGATCATGTGGTGCTGGTCTTCATATTTCTCAACTGCATCACTATAGCATTGGAGAGACCAGACATAGACCCACACAGCACGGTGAGCACCTGAGTCATTTGCTTCCTTGATCTCATAAGCACATCTTAGTCTTGTCAGTGCAAGACCCTGTAAAATAAAAGATGTTTGTTTTCTAACCTCTTTAAATAACATGGTGCTTTTTGTTGCTTATGTTTTAAAGGAAAGGGTATTCCTGAGTGTTTCTAATTATATCTTCACTGCAATCTTCGTGGCTGAAATGATGGTTAAGGTAATTATATCTCCATCCTATGACACACGGTGAGGGCTGACAAAAATTGAAAATCTGACATAGTTACAATCTGGGTGCAGATTTAAATGTCCTTCTTCTCCCGGCTGTAGGTAGTAGCTCTTGGCTTTTTCTCTGGGGAGAATACCTATCTACAGAGCAGCTGGAACGTTCTGGATGGAGTCCTGGTCTTCGTATCTATCATTGACATTATTGTCTCCATGGCATCAGCAGGCGGAGCTAAGATCCTGGGTGTCCTTCGTGTTTTGAGACTTCTGCGGACCTTGAGACCTCTCCGGTATGTTCATGGATAGGGTGACTAAGTTTATTTTGTGTTGATAAATCAAGGAATTTGAAAAAATGCATATGATCCCTCAAGACTTTGCTTAATAACACAAAAAGCTGAAACACGGTATGGGTAGAATCATCTTTGGGGAGCTTTTATCTAGTGAAACTGTTTGAAAAGAGTGAAATTAGTTCTAATATAATTTGTCTTCTCCGGTGTGGAGAAGAGCGGATGGAGTTTGGAGCGAGTGGTGTTATCACACTCAGGCAGTTAGTGCATTGAATGCCTCCTCCACGCTGCATTTTTATCACCGTTTTATAAATCAGTCTGGCTCCTTGTTAAGCTGTGCAACCTCATAGTCGTTCCCGAGCAAGGAGGTCGTATTGGCTGAGAAAGAATTTGCAATTGAACAGGTGCTGATGATAATTAGATAAGCTCCAGTGTCTATACCTGCTCTCCCGTGCCTGCATATCTAAGATCATTGCAAAACAATTTAGCTCTCAGTTAGGAAGAGGATGGGAAGATGCTTTCATTATTTGAGAAAAAGAAAAGGAATTTGTATTTTGTTTACAATGATGCAGTAACAAAGAATGTTAATGCTTGGGGGATTCTTATCAGCTCACGGCTCCTGTTCTATTTCTATCCCGCTCAGCAAGAAACACAAGCCTGTTTTCATGAAATTTCAGTGGAAATAAGATAGGCACCTCCAGAGGCCTGTAGGCTTTCTGATGAAAAGCTACTTGCTGCTTGCTTATGAGAGTAATAGGAAGAGGCAATCTTATTTAGGCCTATGACTGCCAGAGCAAGAGCTATTTGTCTGCTGCTCTGCATTTCCTTGCTGACAAGTAGCTTTGTGAGTGTTTGTCCTCTTTCTTGCTCCCACACTCTGTTCTGCTGGTGGCATGCGGGTTCCCTTGCAGTCCTGGCTCACTGGAGCTGCTCTGGGTCACCCTGGACAAGCCATGGCTTGGCAGGGCTTCGGGGCATCTGTCTGACACACACAACTAGGAACAGAAATCAGGGCACGGGCGGCTCATAAGCATACGTAAGGGAAAAAAGGGGAATTGGTCTCAGAGAATAACTAGGGCAGAACCTATTAATAGAGGGGAATTCATCACCCCTCACATTGGCTTCACTTATCACAGCCTCTCCTAGGATTCCTCCGGGGACCATTCCTAACACTTCGTAGGTGCAGTTCAGACTGCCACGTCACGTACTGCCAAATGAGACCCTGTTGAAACCTTTTGTCCCTGCAGCATACATCTCTGCTATTTTCTCTGTTTGGCAGGCATTAAAGCCTCATTAGCCATGCAAGTTCAGACTATCTGCAAGGATTTGTACTCTCCCCCCTCTACAGGCCCCTCCTAAAAAAAAAAAAAAAAAAAAAAAAAAAAAAAGAGAGAGAGAGAAAAGGAAAAAAAGAAAGAAAAAAAAGAAATTGATGTTTTTCAGTCAAAACACCCAGCTTCCCAGAAAAGCTTGCTCAGGCTAGTTACACTTCTGTGTGCAAACACATTTTTCAGACACCCATGGGAGAGCTGTTCTCCAAGCACTTGAACAGAAAAGGGAAACACTTGCTCTCCATAATACCCAAAACCTGCTTCAGGCTGTGTTCAGAGCCTGCCTGGCCTCTCATCGCCTCACAGCAAGCAAGCACCGCTGCTCTTTAATGGGATGACCCTTTGGCTGTGGAGCTGTTGGTCGCAAGTCCCTGTTGGCAAAGAGTCAGTTCAGGAACTAATTAGGAAACAAACTGAAATTACTTTGTTTGAAATGTTGTTACGGGGCGCAGGCCAGCAGGGCAGGTGAGCACTTAGGCCTTACTTTTGAGGGATTGTGTAATCCCACTGATGGCAAGGCAGACAGACACGTGCTTTAGGGCTTTGTTTCCCTGAGGGCCGCGGCTCCTGGGATTCACCTGCCTTTCCAAGGAGCCCTTCTCAGGGTCCTCACTTGTGCCTCCGTTTCTACCTGTGTACCAAGAGAACTTGCTCCCTAGTGCCACTGCAAAGTTGTTCGCTCATTGTGTTAGAAAGCAGGCTCCTGCATGGGGTGTTTGCCTCTGCTTGGATCACAGAGACCTCAGAGGGGCCCAGCCCTCTTGGCTGAGGAGCAAACAGCCCTATAGCAGGAACCTCCATGACCCTCTACCCATACAGAGTATTCCCTCCTCACTGTTGCTAGTAAGCAGTTGCCCAACAGCCTAATGACAGGATGTCTTAAACTGTTTAATTCCATCTAACTGTGGATGTTCTGGTTGTCCAGATAAGTCAGTAATAATCTCTGAATGCTGTCTGCAGGTAGAGGGGGATTTTGGTATCTTCACTGAAGCTCAAGCAGAGGTGAAAAAGCAACCATACAGTAACAGGAAATTTTAATAAAAATTAAAAGCTTTATTGTTTGGCTTTTTTCAGAGTCATCAGTAGAGCCCCAGGTCTGAAGCTGGTGGTAGAAACCTTGATCTCTTCCTTGAGACCTATTGGGAATATCGTTCTCATCTGCTGTGCTTTCTTCATTATCTTTGGGATTTTAGGGGTGCAGGTAGAGTATTTCCCTCACCACTGCCTTATATAAGCAACTGCTGCAAAAGAGAGGTTTTTCTCACCGCCTGAGGTTAAGGTGGAAATAATGAGCTTAAGTCTCCCCAGGGGAACATTTCAGTTAGTTGTTAGGAGAGAAGAGTCAGGCTCTAGAAGAGATGCTCTGGGGTGGGGTTGACATCTTCTCAATAGAAGATCCACAGGTTTAGAAGAACAGACCTCCCTGGGAAGGGGAAGGAAAAGCCAAATTCTGAGTCTCATGTCTTTGTGTGCTGGGATTTCTATGTTAGCTCTTCCTCTATAGGAGAGATTCTCATCCTCCCATCAAGACAGAGCAGGCCTGCAGGATCGCCTTTCTTCTGTTGTATCTGAGGCAATAAGCACGTATGTCTCAGTACCTGAATTTTTACCAGAGGTGGTTTCCTGCTGTCTGTGTTAAGACAGGTATCTGAGCTGGGAGGAAAGAAAAGGAATTTGAACATGGAAAAAAACTCTACCAAGGGACAGAAAGATAAATCAGTGGAACAGACTTTCCATAGCTGCTCCTTTTTTGTTTTTTTCTTTTGTTGTTGTTGCTTCTCAAATACAGCTTTTTAAAGGCAAATTCTACTACTGTGATGGCCCTGATGTGAAAAATATCACTACGAAGACTGACTGTACTAACGCACGCTACAAATGGGTTCGACGGAAGTACAATTTTGACAATTTGGGACAGGTAAAGTCCTCATCGCGGGAATTTTCATTACCATTTTTTAATGAATGAGCACTTAAAACATATTCTTTGAAGTGGGTGTAGAACCTCCATCAGAGGAAGCATCCAAGAACATAGGTACTCATCTATCAGAAACAACCCTGATTTAGGGTGAGAATGTATCAGGTCACCTCTCAATGTGTCTTGCAAACAGACTTCCTAGGGTTATATAATTCCTTGTTTATAGGATAATTTTGTCTTAAAAACACTGCTTTTGCATGTGATCCCTTGTGTATGGAGCTCAGCTGTCACTTTGAATCTCTTGGCTGTTAGGTTTGCCAAAAAAAAGAGGTGTTTTATACTGGCTGAAAAGTGAGACAGTCCATAGTAGGAACTGGGATCTGTTAAACTTTATTAAACCTCATGACATTTGTCCAGCCTGGCATATTGATTTTTAATCATGCCTAGGTGACCAGACAGCCTGATGTGGTTGAGCAAAAATGAGCCTATATGCGAGGGAAAATGTATGTTATTGACCATAGGTTGCTCAGCTCTAGTTTTAAGCCACAGGCAAACAGGTAAATCAAACCACACGTTGCGTTTCTTCACCAACTCCAGGGCAGATGATGTGTTATGAGCTGTAGATCGGTTTTGCTGAGCATTGCCTGTTAGTAGTTTCTTCTCTGGGAAAATGCAAGACCAGTCTTCTCTGCTTTTCATTTACAGGCCCTCATGTCCTTGTTTGTCCTCTCCTCCAAAGATGGTTGGGTGAACATCATGTATGATGGTCTGGATGCTGTGGGTATTGACCAACAGGTAATGTACTGCAGAGTCTAGAAGTGTTGCTGTCAGTAATCCCATACATGATTGGTGTTTGAAGTCCCAGAGAGGAGGAGAGTTATGGGGCCTACTTGAGGTCCTGACTGCCCACCAGACTGCCAAGTGTTTCCATCCTCTACTGAGTAGCTTTTACAGTGGCTGCACCCCTTGTAGTATACAGCTACTGATGGGGATTTTACTCAAAATAATGGCACTTGAGTTGGCCCATGTGTGCCATTGCACTGTAACTCCGTGGAAGGCATGATGAATACAAGCAAACCCACATGAGAAGGGAAACAATCAGGGTTGTTATGAAAAAGACATTAAGGTTGTGTGCTGTGAGACACACTAAGGTAAATCAAGAGTCTTAGATGAGTAGTAGTTACCCCATTGTAGCTACAGTAACACTTTGCGCTTAATTTTCTTCTGCTTCTGAATATCTTATAACAAGTGAGAAATGATGAATGCTCATCTCAAAAAAAAAAAATAAGCTGGTGCCTTTCTTTACATAAAACCCAGGTGGGATGATACAGATCCACTGAGATTTATTTTAAGCTATGTGAAATAAATGCTGAAATAATTAAATCCCATAAGCCAAATTATGGGGACTACAGCAGGTTTCACAACAAAAGTAAAATGTAGCTAGTGAGAAAATGAATGAGAGGAAACTGTTTTGAGAAAAACCTCCTAACTCCTCCCAGCCCTCTCCTCCTCTCCACACAAGTGTACAGTGCTGTCTTGTTACACAGTGCCAAATATCCTGATGTATACGCATCTTATCTGTGCCACTTCTCTTTCTCGTTATTTTCTTCTCCACCTCACCAGCCCATCCAGAACCATAACCCTTGGATGCTTCTCTACTTCATCTCCTTCCTGCTCATCGTCAGCTTCTTCGTGCTCAACATGTTTGTGGGGGTGGTGGTGGAGAACTTCCACAAGTGCCGACAGCACCAGGAGGCAGAGGAGGCACGGCGTCGGGAGGAGAAGCGTCTGAGACGCTTGGAGAAAAAGCGCAGGAGTAAGGAGATATACCTGTCTGGTCGGTAGACTGTGTTACAAACCAAAATCTTTCTGAGCCCTGCCTGCTCCCAAAGCAAGACTTTCATTTTCCTTTGGTTTTGTTTCCATGGGATTCAAGAGGCTGTTTTGCTTCGTTACCTTGTTGGCGGTACCTTAAGTCTCGGGTTGCCAACACCCTGGAATTGTCCTCTACAAGCCTGACGTAAAGCATTACCTGTTTACTTGGCTGGAGAGCAAATCCTCTCCTTAGCAGAGTCCTGTAGCAGGAACTAACGCGCTCTGCAAGGCAAAGGTGTCCCTAAGGTTCCCCAGCACCAAGCAGGAGCTCATGGTGCGGCTCAGGGATGCAGTGAGTAAACAGCTGCAATGCTTGCCGTGCACGTGAAGGCCAGTCCTGAGGGTAGCCCTGAGGCTTAATGTGCCGCTTGCATCTGAGGATGGTGGTGGTTTGATTTATTCTTTTCTTAGCCCAAGTAGTTGTGATGCCTATTAGAGTCCTAGCGCATGGCCCCGCATGCCACAAACATGATGCATGAGGGCATGAACGTACCAGCAGCCCTGGGGAAAGGAACTGAGCCCTGAGATGGGGCTGTCCAGAAAAGCCTTCTTCGGAAGATGTCCATTACAAGAGATGCTTGCCCCATCACGGGCTGGGGGGAGCCCTTCAGTGTGCTGGGACTGACCCAGTAGGATGATCAAACCAGACCAGGGAAACACTGGAGCATATGCTCCTTTCCTGACCCAAACCTTGGCAGAGTTTCTCATGTATTGATTTTCACCTCCACTGCTCTGTGGTGGGCTTCACCAAGAACAGGCCTATAACCTCTCATGTGTATTCCCAGGGGAACTGCCAGGAAAACAGCCACTGTAACTTCCCAGACCATTTTAGCAAACAGGGATAGCTGGTGTTAGATGCTGGCAAGTATTTTGCAGAAGTAAGTAAGAGAACACGGCCTAGCCACTGCGATCAAAGCTGAGCTTAGTCAGGGATGAGGGCCTGAGTACTTCTGGCCCCACTTGCCACATAAGCCCTGCGGCTCTTTGCCTAGCGCTGCGCTGCTCTGTGTAATCTGTTGTAAGGACCTAATATCTCCTTGTAATAAATGGCTAGTTGTCTCCCAGACATCAGGCCTTAGGTATCCATTCTGAGCAGGGAAAACTGCAGTTAGGTTGAATAGTCTTTTGTCTGGCTGTAAGGACATAGCAATCAGAGGTTTTGCTGGTAGAAACCTCATCCCCAGCCAATTTCCTCCATCCGTCCACACTCAAATCAGAAGGCAGGCAGCTGTGTCCCCTGCAGCTCCACTTCTGCTCTTGCTCTCCTCTTTATTAGAGTCGTGGGAGACCTCAGCACCAATGTCGGCACCCTGGTCTTCACAGGGCCTTAATGACTGACTGACCTGACACCAGACTAAAGGCTGAGCCCACTTCATTTTAGCTAGTTGTGAGTTAAGTACCTGGGTTAAAATGAAGCCTAGATCAAACTATCCAGCCACAAACAGACATTGAATCTCTTCAGAGATTTAGAAGAGTTGAAATGCAATTTCATTTCCTTTTTCCCATTTCATTTTTTGAGTTTGAAGTTCCAGCTAGGATTAGAAGTGGAAACCCTGAAGGCAGCATTTCAAGCACAATAAGAGAAATCAGTTTCAGGCTCTCAGGAGTTCTCCTGCTTGTGCAGTATTTCTACCCCAGCGTGCTGACCCAAGAAGACGCTCAGATAAACTCAAACATTATATGCAAAGAAATAACTTATATACAAACAGAGAACATAAAGCATCCTTAAAGGCAATAGATTGAAGCACAGGTATAGAGGGGTAGCTTAACCACAGCTCATTGCTGTTCCTGATTAGTGAGTAAATCTTATTACAAGCCTGTCTGTGGCTCACTGCTCAGACACCGAACACAGCCAGTCCCTCTTGAAGTGATGGACGTGGTTACATTGTCCCTCTTTATCCAGCTAGATAAATATAGGATCAAGTCAAGGACATGTTTCAGGCTGCAGACCCAGGCACTACACAGATGTGGGTTGTAGGAATTCACTGAGAGCACACAGGGCGGAGGACAGCTTTCTGGAAGGTGATCAAGTCCAGTTCAGCAAATGAGAGTCTAAACATTTGGTCAAGTGCAGGGCTTCCAGGAGGTTACCTCAGAGCATCTGTCTCCTACCTGCCTCTGTTCAGCATGGAGAGCTTGGCATCCAAACCTGAGTTGTTAACAGGGCAAAATCAAATATCAGATACACATATTTGAGGATTATTATTTACATTTTAATGTTTTTGTTTGTTTAAATGGGTGTTTCACCTCCTGGGTGATGTAGAAGACGATTGGATTTGGTAAAAAAAAAAAAAAATAAAAATGCGGCAGACTCAGAAAGATGGGAGGTATGGTTGGTGCCATGTGTGGTAGTGAGTCTCTGCTGGAGTGTTGGTGTGTGCGTGCTGCAGTGGTGACACAGGGCAGGCTGGGCAGCCTTTCGTGTGCCCCAGCGCTGTGTTCATCACCCACATGGAGCAGTGGGAGAGAGGGATGGATGCACAGTCCTGTGGAACGGGATGATGCACAGGAGACCAGTGGTTCTGTGGAGGAGCAAGGAAACTGCAGTTGGAAGCCTGGTAGAAAGCCGTGCTTTTCCTTCAGCTATCATTTCTAGCATTTAGCCTGAAGAAACCATACGGAAAGGAAGAAATAAGGCTGTTAACAGGAGTAAAATCCAGCATAGGTAGCAAATATACCAGCTGAGCAGCATCCACCCATCTGGACTTCTCTGTCTGCCTGGCACCTTGTCGTTTTGTCCTCTCACCTATCTGTAATGATGTCCTGTGTGTGTAGCAACCCTGTCCATTTCTGTATTTTAGGTCTTTGGGCATCTATAGGTACCTCCACACAGAGAAATTCACCATTTAGGCAAAGTAGATTGCAGCTCAGGCCTGGAAATGGTTTAAACCTCAGCTTGTCAGTGCCCTGAGAGCCCCATCCAAGGTAGGAATCATAGGCTGTGCAGGTCTGGTCCAGGGTCAGAGAGCAGACAGTGCTCAGTTTGTCATCAGCCAGAGGCAGCAGGCCTGTGGAGCTTAAAAATCAAAAGTCCCATATATCTGTGTCTGGTTTGGGCTGCAGGGCCCAGCCTTCATGGCCAGGCCATGATAAACCCAGCTGAGAGCAGCCAGGGCCAGTGCTGAGAGCAGGGAGCAGCAGGGCATGGCCAAACAGCCCCTCACTGCATGGGTTTGGCCAGTCAAAAAGTCACACTCTCAGTTTTTGGTGCCCTTAGCTTGCCCCACTGCTTGTTACCTGTGTCCTGGCAGTGCCCTTTTGGTGCTCCTTGGTGACATGGGTGTCTCAGTCCTTGTTCCCCCCTCTTCTCTTGCAGTGATGTGGCAATTTGTGAACGCAATTTGCTTTTTCAGTCCATGTACTTCAGGCACCGTTGGTGTGCAAAGAACATAAAATAGCACTCCAGCACTGCAGTTAGGCAGTGGGTTTGCCAGGTTAACTGTGATCACATGAAAAAAGAGGGCAGGGCATAGGATATGCTGTACAAATGTATTTGATGTGTTTTTAAAGGCAGAACTGCATGGCGTAGTTTTTCTTGTGAAGGTAAAAATTGAAGATAAAGTAGAATATTTTTCTGACACAGTCACTACCGCCATCAGTTAAATCTACTGCGTAAATAAGTGAACTGTAATTTAATCATCCTGCAGCTCCTAACCTTTTAATGAAGTTCTCAGAAGACACAGACTGAAAGCAGCCTCCCCAGATTAAACTTTTTGATTAAAACCACGTGGATCAGCTTGATCTTCTCTGCCTTCAGGACACGGGGCCAAACCCAACCCGCCTGTATCTGCTGGGAAGCCAGCAGTCGCTGATGTCAGGTCAGATGCAGGCAGTACCCTGGGCTTCAGGGGCTGTGAGAGGGGTCTGGGTGACACTGCGTGCCGAAAACAGTGCTGGGAACTCCAAACATCTGTCACAGCCGAGAGAGGCCCCAATTGGGGAGAAGAGAGTGTCTTGCAGGACTGACAGTGGGTCATGGGTCTGTGGGAAGACCCCAGAAGCTGAGAACTGAAAAAGTTCCTAATTTCCACTCCATACAAGAGGAGTTCCTCCAACCGTGGCATTTCCCAACACAGAGCTGAGCATCTGGGCACTGTAGAAGGAAGAGGCTGGTTTTGTTTTAAGACCCAACAGAGCTGCCTGTCAGAGCACTGACTGTAAGCCTTTCTCTCTGGGGATGAGCAATCATGGGCAGCACACAGTGGTATTTAAATTAGCCCATCCTCTCAATGCCACAGCCATCTCTGTAGCCAGCAGAAACATTTGAGCTGTAACTAAAAATTCAGGCGCTGCATATCTTAGTGTTTAATATTTCCAACTAGGGAATTATCAAACCATCTTGCTTATTTTTCCAGGCAGCTGCAGGTACAGAGCTACTCTGTGCCAAGCATGCTTATAAACCCATTAGGGCTTTCTAATGTTTCATGCAGAGGAGAATAATGGAGGAGCTTTAGCTAGCAATTGTAATGCCAACCTAAATGCTTTTTAGCTAGGAGACAGTGCTTCATTCATTTTCATGTCAGCAAAATCACAAGCAAAGGAGTCTAAATATTCTTCAGAGAGGTGAGATCCAAGCATTAGCCAACATCCAGAAGTGGGGGCGAGACAGGACTGTGGTTTTCCTTTTGTCTGTGTTTGATGGTGTCTCCTTTGCCTCCCGTGTTTCCACCAACTCAAACTGTCAGCTGCAGCTGAGAGGATGCTCGTCTGTGCTTGATATATGTCTGCCAGTTGGCTGACTGGAGTCTCATCCCAGGAACCATTTCCCTGGAGCAACCAGGCACAGGTTGCATTCTGCCTACTGTAATTAAGGATGCATTCTATCTCCCTCGTTTGCTGTGCCCACGTCCCCACGATCCGGTGTTCTCCTCATGCAGTTCTCCTGCCAAGCCCAGGTCTCTGGCTGAGCAGGCTATAGCAGTAGGTGTGTGCAGTGAACACTTACACCCAAACTGGTGAGAATAAGATGGTATAATCTCATAAGTGGTGCAAATTTGTGTCTGAACTGAGAGAAGGCCACAGCTACCTGCTGTGCTGTCGACTGAAGTAAAGCTCCTGATCCTAAGGGGACCAGACATGAAGTGACCCAGCCAAGCTGGGGGACTTTGGAGCTCTGAAATGCAGCCCCCCTTCCTTCTCAGAGGGGGTCAGAGCTGCAGTGAAGCTGTGTGGCTGGTCTCTCACTGCTTTCACCCTGCTGCAAGCCCTGTGCCTTCATGGGATGGCCCCAGCCTAACACCGGCATCACCCAGAGCAGAAGCTCACCCGTCCTTCCTGCACACCCCTGCTCATTACCGTTAGCCTCGCATGAGCAGCATCTCCTCTAATGGACATTGCATGGGTTGCTGCACTCCGCATGTTGTTGCATGTGTTTCCAAGCGTTGTCAACTTTATCCCAGACTGTCCTTGTATGTGTCCCCCAAGGAGACCTGTTCTTCATCTGTTAACCTGGCTTCAGGGGTGTAGGGCGTACTAACCGAGAAAGGAATTTCCTAGAGCTCCCTCATCCTGGCTCAAGCTAAACCTGTCCCAAGTTTTCTGAGTGACCCAATGACCAGACATAGCCAGCACTAAGCCCTGACAGAGTACAGAGACAGAGCTCCGAGACACTTTGATGCAATAAAGCACACGCTCCGATGTGGCTGGGGGGCTCCTCTTTACTGTTTGGATATCCAGCCCATGTAAAGAGGGAGCTGTGCTGCTGACAGGCAGTGCAGAAGGATTTCTGCTCAGCAGCTTTACGTGGAAGATGTCTTCTTGGGATTTTTCTTTAGAATTTTATACAGTCTACAAAAGGCAATAAACATCTGATCTTCTACTGAATAGTTAATGGCTGGCTTTGTACAGGTTAGAGAATATCTGCAGTCACTGACTGTGCAGCCAGGTTTCACACACTGCCCATCGCTGCTAATGTTCTGAGATCTGTTAATCAATCATTTAGTCCATAATAAATAGACCTTTAATATAAAGTTTGGCCGTTTAGGGTATTCTCAGACCTTCCAAGAAGCTTTCTTTTGCATTCCCAAGAAGACATTTCCAGCAAAAAGAAGAGAAGAGCATGTCATAATCCTGAATACACATGAAAGCACATTGTACAGACTTTAGTAATATTTACTGCAACATTTTTATTATTGTTTTTTTTAGACATACCAGAAGATGAGCTGACCTCAGTAGCAAAGGCAGCATTACCAGTCCAAGATGACTGGTAGGACTTAGGCACATAAGCAACATGAAAATGAATTCAAAGACAATTGCGTTTCCTTTCATCTTGTTTTTCCACACCCACTGGCAGAAAAAAAATAAGGCCAGGTGACCCCAATCAGAAGGAAATGTTTTCAAAATGCCTTCACTTCACTTTTAACTACCAGGAAAAAAAAATAGCCATTGAAAGAGAGCAGCAGATTCAGTTTCCTTTTATCCAATTTATTTTAGTGTCTTAGTGTCTTGGACTCTAATCTGGCGTTTAGTTGCACTACCGGGGAAAAAAAAAAAAAAAAAAAAACACTAAAAGAGTCACTCCATCTGAAAAATATTAACAAGATGAGAGGAGTGGAAGATGTATTTCAGGAGGGCACTGAGTACTTCTGAACTTATTTTCCTCTTTATTTTTAAGGTGAAACAACTACTTTTTCCCAACTCCTAATGCATTTAAAGCTGCATTTGCTCAAAAAAAAAAAAAAACACTCTTTATACAGAACAATCCTACCCTGGCTTAGTGTGACCCGTCTCTTGCACTTGCAAAATCTACAGTAATGCTCAGTTTGGCCTTAAGTACCCTCTTTGAATATTTATATTTCTTAAGTTTGAAAAGAATTAGACTCCATCAGAGTGCCCTAGGCTATCTTGTGGTCAGTCTAATTTAAGAGAGACACATGCAATAAATACAATTGAATCACAGGGCAGTGTCCAAACACTCGCCTTGGACCAGCCCAGGAAAATTGGTCATGTGCAGAAATTTCCCTATTTCAAAGAGAAGAAAGGAGGAGTCATGCCCAGAGGCAGAGATACAAAATTCATGTGGTCATTGCCCACATATTTTTTAGATGCAATCATGCCCTTATCTTTGCAGAGGAGCTTGTGCTGATAGTCTTTGTAGAGCCAAGTGCTGAGCACCCCGCTCCATCGCCGTCGATGCTACCCCGTGTGCTCGTAACCCTCACGCATGTGCCCTACTTTGCCACAGGCATCGCTGTGTTTTCTCTAGACCTCTGTAACACACCAAAAGCCTTCTCTCGCAGATGCTGAGCTCAGGTTATGTTCTACTTATATGTAACATACCTGACATCAGCTGGGTTAGAAGAGATGTGGCAGAGTCCAGCCTGACAAGACCCACTCTGGGCCTTTTCTCAAAACTGGAGCTGAAGCTTTGCTGGGTTTGGAGCTTTGGGGCTCTCATTTCCATCCCACTTCTCACCCTTCCTGGTTTGTGGCAGAGGCCCATTATGTGAAAAGGTTGTCCTCTAGCCTGAGACAGTGATAAGAACAGAGAACACTTGGGAGAGAAGAGGACCTGGTTGTCAAAGGTGTGGAGGTCCCTTCTGCAGGCACAAGAGGTTTGGCTCAGCCTGATAACCCCCTCCATGGTTCTTGAAGACTTCACTGCTGGGTAGAAGCACTTGGCCATTGCACATGGCCTACTTGAAGCAGTTCTCCCAGGGACTTTGCCCTGTATCCATGTGTGTATAAGACGTGGCAAGGCCACGGTGTGGTTGTGACAGCTGCCAACCGAGCAGCAGGGCCTGCACTCATTGCGTCGCCTTTTTGTCTTTTCCTGCAGAAGCCCAGCGCAGGCCTTACTATGCAGACTATTCTCCAGCACGGAAGTACATCCACAGCCTCTGCACCAGCCACTACCTCGACCTCTTCATCACGTTCATTATCGGCGTCAACGTCATCACCATGTCAATGGAGCACTACAACCAGCCAAAGGTAAGAGCCGTCCAGCAAAATGTGGGCTGTGAAACACAGCAGCATGGGGGTCTGCAGCCAACCCCACTTCCCTGGGACCATTCCCTGTTTTCTGAGACCCTCAGCAGGCTCCAGGTTCAGTGTCACACACCCGTCTTCCAACAGGCCAGCTGTGCCATTCAGTCACTTGCCACAGCCAAAAGCTTGATTCCCTTGCTCTTGTATGAAAACAAAACAGAACAACAACAACAAATGAATAAGGCTAATGGAGTATGAACTAAAATTTTACTAGGACTGACCCTCGCACTGAAGAACAATCCAGAGTTTTAGAATATTCTATTAATGGGTATAACCATGAAGCTAATGAATCCACAACAACATTTCTTTTCCCCAGTGAATTTGAAATAAACCAATTCTAAGTTCAGCCCTTCTTTTCTTCACGTACAAAATCCTTCTTTCCCAAGAAAACCTTTGGTATAAGTCGTATAGCCCTTCCATTTGCTGCATGTATTGACCTTCCATTGCATTATCATTCAGGGAGCACTAGGCTCAGTGTTTGCTTTTTTTAGTATTGCACAGTTTGCCAGGTAACTTGCAAATGTCTCCCAGAAGCTAAGCCAGGGGGGCCCCAAGCCACAGGATACCTTGTGTGCTATGCCAGCTGACTGTGCTGTTCTGCCCCTGTAACTCCTTTACATAGCAGTCTCTGCTTCACACGTAAATGTTACATATCCAGATTAGATCTTATTTATGCTTGTTCTATGTTCATGTAAAACACCATGGTGTGAACCTGAATGCAAGCCATCACAAGTGACCCAAGAACTCAGGCTCAGTCAGTGAGCTTTATACGAAATAGTAAATAGTCCCACATTCTTTTAAGGTAGCCATTTTATTTTAGGAATAAAAGTAAGGAGAGTAGTGCATTGAGGATTGCTAATGTCTGAAAAATTTTCATCTCCCATTCCCAAAAAAACCATGCATGTTCATCCCATATCTAGGGTCAGCAAAGCACAGCCATCACACAAATGTGAAAAGGAGAGCTTTCCTGTGGCCTGAGGCTTCCTCTGTCAACAAAGCAGAAAAGCTTTTTCTTCTTCTCTAATATATTCTAATTCCAACTGTGTCTATTTTGAAGTTTATTGTTGACATTTTTTATTGTAATACACCTATCCTACATTTAACTAAATTTCCCTTCCCTCCCCGCTCTGTCTCCAAATCCCTACTCAACCAAAGAGCTGTTTTACTCTGCAACTATCTATTTTAAGGTCCAAGCAAGATTCTTTTGCTATTGTTGGCCTCCAGTTCCAATGAAATCCATTATAAACACTCATCATCTTAAAGTATAAACACTGTGGATTCCTGACTTCCGAGAGCAGCACTATAGAGAGAGTGAACATTGCACCAAATAAGGATATACTTTGCCTAGCTCTAGAGATGTAACATTTTTCAAGAAGGCAAGACTTAATCCATTCCCAACATTATTTATTTTTCTGAGTGTTTTAATCAAAGCCATTGTCCTCAGGATTGCCATGTTGGAATGAAGAAATCATCCATCAAGTCTTTTATTCTACCCAAGGCTACACAGTTCAGAAAAAGTAAACTTTATTAGATGGGGAAAGGGTAAAGCTTTCTTTCTGCCCCAGACCCTGAACAATTTATGTGGTGAAGTTGGAGAATAGATGGCTCTCATTGTTTTTAGCACAACTATTAGTGCTTATGAAGTTTTTGTTTACATCAGTTTCTAATCTTTTATTTGAGTTTTGCTGTGTGATTTAGCGCAATTTTGTAACAAAGCTCTGCAATCTATTATGACTTTACTTCTTACATCTCTGTGCTTATGTCACCCTTGTTTCTGCCTGTCCCTCTACACTGAGTCTTGGAAAGGACAGTGTGGTTGGTCTAACTGGTGCCTCTCTTTTCAGTCCCTGGATGAAGCCCTGAAGTACTGCAACTACGTGTTCACCATAGTTTTTGTGTTCGAGGCAGTTCTGAAGTTGGTGGCATTTGGTTTTCGAAGGTTCTTTAAGGACAGGTAAGAGTATTTTAAACTCCTGTGCATTTGGGATAGAGCTGTATTGACCCAGTTTCAAAGCCAGATGCTGAGTAAATGTAGCATCACTACAGTAGTACCACATACTGTGTGCAGGAGAGAGCAAAAGGCTGTCTCTCCATAGGTGCAAACTTTATTGTGTAGGAGCTAAAAATCCTAAGAACTGCTGGTACTGCTTTGCAGAGGGAATTCAGGAAATGTTTAAAAATTCTAGATACCTTCCTTCTGGCAGTATCTGTCTCTCTGCCAGATCTGACCAGCTCAGCCTAGAGCTCTCCTGTTGGATATTAATGTAGTCCTCCGAAGATTAGTTTTGGCAACCTAACCTCACAAACTTAGTCCCAAAAGCAAGTCTGTTTTGCCAGTGGACCAAACCAGTCCACTGACAGACTGCTGCCTTTGTAAAGGCCCTTGGCAAAGGTACAGGTAGTTGTGTTCAGCCCCACTGCCTTCAGATCCCAGCTTCAGAGACCTACAGATTGTATTCTGCCACGCAGTTAGCCAGAAGCGGTTGCATGTGAGAGCACATTGCGGTCTGGCAACTTGCTGGGGAGCAGGGTGAGATCAGACGCTTTTCCACAAAACCAGCATGTTTGCCTCATTTACCCTGACTGAACAGTTGGAAGCTGCTATGAGCAGGATTGTTTAATGGGGAAATTGTGTAGGAAAGTCATTCGGTTTCTCTACATCGCGCTGTCTTTCGGTGTTGCTGTAGAAGGACCTCTATGATTGTTAGGCTATAAATCAGTGAAGTTATTCCAGTGGAATGATCGAAGGGGCAGGTGACATAACATGCAAGCAGCTGTATTGCATCGCATCAAAGGTTCCTCTGCTAGTGCCTTGTCCCTGAAAGTGGCTCCAACTGGATATGGGGGAACAATAGGGACTGGGAAGTGGAACATCCCAGAGTACAATCCGAGCCAGCAGCAGCTTGTAGCTAAGGACTGGCTGTGCCAGCTTCAGTGAGTTGATTTTATCCCACACACAAGATCTGACAGAAGAGGGGCATTTGGAATTTGCTTGTGATCATTTTTAACAGTTAATTCTCTGCTCTTGGATGTCTGTCAATATACAATTCTTTTTTTATTGTCCTTCCTCTCTTTGTTAGGTGGAATCAGCTGGATTTGGCCATAGTTCTCTTATCAATTGTGGGAATCACACTGGAGGAAATTGAGATGAATGCTGCACTGCCTATCAATCCCACAATAATACGCATCATGCGGGTGCTGAGAATAGCAAGAGGTACGGCCTGCTCCATAGGTCTTCAGCCATCCCTCCAGACACGTCAGGAAACGGTTTGGCCATTTGTTCTTCTAGTCCTGCTGTTTCAGTTTGATTTGAGAACAGTTAGCAGATAAGCCTGCAGAATGTCAAACCAGAAACCAGCTAGGTGGGGTACCGTGGGTGTTTGAAGTGTCTCAAATTGGTCTCTGATTCATACCCAGGATCGCAGCCCTTTTGTACTGACACTAGACGAGATCAGAACTGGTGGAGAAGGGAGGATCAGAGTTAGAAACGATGCTTTTCCCTGAGGAAGTGTCTCCCCATCAGTCGCCTAGTTTCTTGCTAGGGCATGCTGGAGTTCTGTGGCTTTTAATCTCTTTTACTAACGTCATTAACATTAGTTGGTGTGGGATGTAGTCAGGATGTTTGGATGTTCTGTGGGCCCTACCAGGGTGCAATGAGCTTGCCATCTGTGTGAACGAATGCAAGAGAGATGTGAGCCCTCTCTTACAAGATGCGAAGCTATATTTTTCCTTTATGGGTTTTGCTTGAGATATTTCCCAGCCCTGCTGACCGGGATTTGGTTTTCGTTGTAGTGCTGAAACTGCTTAAAATGGCCACCGGAATGCGAGCTCTCCTGGACACAGTGGTACAAGCGCTTCCCCAGGTAAGCCTCCAGACTTTATCCATGCCCAGCTTGTTCCTCTTGGTGGACTGCACCTTTTGGGCCTGGGGATAGCTCTGTGCCATGGTGTTTGGTGGGCACTGGAAGCCACCTGGGGAGGATATCAGCTTTCTCCACTGCCACCAGTGCTTTGGTAGAGAAGTTTTGCACGGTACATCCTGCTCACATAGCCTGTGTTAGATGGGAGAACCAGAATGATGGAAAAAGAGTTAACAGAGAGCATATTGCTGTAGACAGAGCTCTTTTAAAATGCAGAATTCACTGGAGGGTTCGGGAAACACCAGAACAGAATGAGAAAACTGTTAGTGAAAGCACGGGAAGTAGATAGCTTCCAGCTCAGCAGTTCTCTTTGTGAGAGACGAGCAGCCACAGTTATTGACGTGCATTGACAGAGGAGCTGCAGACTTTAAAAGCCAAATAGGAGAGACGTTTCTGAGTGTTAAAAGCTTGAAGTGGGGTCTCAAATCACTGTATTCTCATGTGGTGCAAGAGGAAGAAAGATTCTGCCAATCTTAATGATAATTGATAGGATCCTTCAAGTGTTCAGTTCCTGGGACCACTTTTATATGGGTCAATTTATTTGAAAAGAGAAGCATAGAAATTTTGCTGACTTGTACCCCAAAAGAATCTAAAGCACATAGAAGAATTCCAAGTTTAGGGCCCCTTTGTTTTTAAAACCTTGTGCTATTTAAGTTTTGTTCTGCTAGTTTGTGGTTTTGGTGGTCTGATTCTTAATCTTTCAGTCTTCAGAGTCAGCTCAGCTGCCTACACTTTCCTACTTCACATAGAACCAGACAGCACTGGAGGTGGGGATTATAGGTTCTTGTGGACTCACTCACCCCTGTACAAGATGCTCTGAGATTAGAAAGGAAATATTTCTCTGCTTTGCCCAGAAGAGGCTGGCAACATGAGGTGCCAGACCACTGAGGATCAGGCAGGGGAACTCTGCGGTGTTCTTCTGTGAGCTGGCAGTTCAGATGCAACACTTCAAGAAGCATGGGCAGACAAGTTCTAAGTTTTCAACCCATCCAGAACATCTCACAGCTGGAAGTTCTGGAAGGAAATGTATGAGTAGGCCCGCTCTGTTTGGTGTAAAAGCCAGCGTAGTGTGCCCTGGGATGGACTGGGAGAGTCAGGCCTCCCCTCTCCCCAACACAGCCCCATCAGCACAGGGGAGATGGCAGCACACCATGGTGGGTGGTCACATCTTGATGAGCTTCAGCTGACTGCAGAGGGATCACATCTCAAAGGCTTGGCCAAAAGCACACACCGTGTAGACATCTCTTCCAGAATATGAGAGGCCACATGAGAATTAGTAGAACTAGTGTATGTAATTACCCAAATATACCTCTGTGAGCTAGTTGCTGAGTACAAGAAGCCCATGATCTATCAAAAATGAACTGGGAAACAAGGGGAATTTCTTTTTCTTGGAAAGGCCTATCTACTTTTCATCACTGCCATAAAGATGTTTCTAATCTGAGACATTTGCCCTTTGGTATTCATATCTCCTTTTCAGTGAAGGATCTTGGCTGAGACTAAAGTATGGAATTTACCAACTTGACCCCTGTTTTGGCATTTCAAAAAGCATTTGATTTGTGTCTATTATTTTTCTTTCGAAAGCATTGTGATTATAGAGCATATTTTCTCTTTTGCCTTGTTTTTTTCATCCAAAAACAATAGGGTGGCTGCAGGCCAGGCTTTTTGTTTCCTTGGGGTGTTTTTTCGGTTAAC
Organism: Anas platyrhynchos; assembly: GCF_047663525.1. NCBI lineage: Eukaryota > Metazoa > Chordata > Aves > Anseriformes > Anatidae > Anas > Anas platyrhynchos. The sequence continues at coordinate 17,556,863 of NC_092601.1, read as the reverse complement.
ATTCAAACTAAAGTCTCTTTTAAAGGGAAATCCTGAGGGATATTCCAAGCAGATCTTGTGCTGATAAAAATGCCACTTTGCCCCTCAATGAAGTTCAGAAGATAAGAAGGGAAGCTTGGGGACACCTCTCCCACAATGATCACTTTTCATAAAGCTACAGTTTTCATTTCAAAGGGAGGGAAAGAGTTCCTACTGCAATTAATTTAGCGGCCTAGAGCCACAGCTGGAAAATCCTCCTTGAATGTGTCTAAGTGACAGAATTGAATTCCATGTTTATTCATTAACTTTTGGGGAGAAAAAAAAAAAAAAAGGCATTCTCTGATGTTTGTAGAATGTCCATTTATGGGCTTACCATAATAAGATAGTCATTACAGTGCACATATTTTTCTTTTTCTTTTGGGTGATTTTCATCAGCTTCTTACTTGTTTCTATTCAGCAGCAGGGAGAGTTTGAGTAACACCTAGAGAACCAACTACCCCCAGTCTTGGGGAATGTTAGCATTTTGATCCAATATTGAGGATGTCACAGTACAGGCTAAGCCCCCTCTCTTGGAATACAGGCTGACCTTCAGCTTCTGTTTTCAGTGCAGGAGGACTTCCTACCCTACTGTAGCCTTCTTGTCTAGTAACCTGGTGTCTGCCCCTTCACAGTGATCTTCTCCTTCACCAGCCATCTGAAAATCAGGAAATGGAATAAAGGAGTACAAAAAAAGGAGAAGCAAGAGAGACAGAAAGAACAGTCAGGGAAAGGTCTCAAAATGGCATCGTCTTTGTCCACTATCTCCATGCCCTCTTAGACCCAGCAAGCATTTGGGATAGTTTGAAGGAATCATCACATTCCTGCCATAGACCATCTGTGCTTGTGCTGTGTGGGTTCTTTTACCCCCTACTGTAAGGTCTTGAGGCGGTATCTCCTTTTCAAACAGGAACACAAGTTTTCTAATTTCACAGCTGGTTGACCTGGTAGTGGGGCCAGGGTCACCCAGAAAGGCACCGTCAGCCTCAACTCTGAACCACGGTGTTCCCTTCTGGAGGATGAAAGAAACCTGTCAGGGGCTCTAAAGCATGAAGTGCTAAAATCTGTTGCACTGGTGTAAACTTGAAATAGATCCTCTGATTTAAACAGAGCAGCTAAAAACAGAGCTGGGCTAGCGTGACCAGCTCTGACTTCATCGCTTAGAAATTGCCAGGCCCAGTTCAGCCAGTTCAGTCCTGCTGTTCACAGATCAAAAACTCCCCTGTGACCACAGAGGCCTGCTCCTAGCATAACACAAGCCCCAGAGCTCTGGGTTGAACTCCAACACATCTTAAAAGCCACCCCATCTTCTTTTAAGTAGGGGAAGTGTTAAGGAATCAACCATCCCCTGCTGATGAAATACATTCTTCCAGTAGGTGTTTATTCCTTCTGGTAAAAAAAATCTGGTGTTTTTGGTCTGAATTAGCCAAGTTTGTTTTTTCATTGGATGTCACATTGCTTTTTTCTTTTAGAACTTCTCCTTTGTGGAGGTAATAAAGAGAAAAAATAATCTCTTGCACTCTCGCAAATAGAAGAACATTGAAATCTTTTAATCTCTCAGTATCAAGCAGGTTTTCAAGATCCGTTTCAAGTTTTTTCCTCCTCTTTATGATCTCTGGCTCTTTTAAGGCTGTGTAATGAATTATACCACCCTTATGCTTCAGCTGTCTGTTCACTTGCTTATACATCTGGTGGTTACATCAGTTCTGTAAGCAATGTCTGCTCCAGAGGACTCCTATTCAACGGTAATCCTTTAGTCTCTTTCACATCCCCTACTTTCCAAAGTACAATTCACCTTTTCTGTAGCATGGCCCACACTTGACTCCTGGATTTGCAACTTCGCGTTTGGTTGGATTAAAATGCTCCTTGTGTAAGTGAATCCCCCGCACTGAGCAGCCTCGCTCGCTCTGCACAGCACTTCTGGTATCGATTGCCAGTAAGAAAGCCTACAGCCAGTGCTGAGCTGCCAGTGCTGCTCCTGACAGCGAGGACTAAGAGGAATCCAGGCCAATTGCCACCCTGGCTGTGCAGGGCCAACCATGGTAAAATGTGGACTTTTCCCATCGAGTCGTATTAGCAGGAATAGCAGCAAACGCAGAGGGAGCAAAGGGTGTTGGTTTTCCATCAGCCTTTTTGATGCTATGATTTCACTTCAGCAAATAAAGGAGGTTTTAATTCTGAAGTGAATGAGACATTTACAGAAAGACAAAACACAATCTGACAGCTGAAGAGAGCCTGTTTTGCAGGGTGGTCTGCACAGTTTTTTATCCTCTTTTTCCTGATGCTCATTTGCACCACTCCAGTTCTGTTAAAGTGACTCCTGCTTTGCACCCCTGTGACTAAGAGTGAAATCCAGCCCATCTATTTAAACCATCTGGGTTCTTCTTCTTTTTTCTCACTTGGTCTGTGGACAGCACATTAATTAAATGCAGGACTGTACAGTATACCTCCTCCTTGTCTTCAAAGCTTGGAACTCCCCCCACATACAGTCTGTGCCAAGAAAAAAAGTGAAGAACTCCTCGTCCTATTAGTCCCTTGAAGGACAGTCTCTCGTTTGCTCCTAGCCAGGAGTTTAGCTCTTCTTGGTGGTGCAGTTCCTGTGCTTATCTCCAGCTCTTGAAGACATATTCTGGCATTGTCTAACAGCAGTTATGGGACACAAACAATAGCCTGCTTTTGCCAGATGCTGAAAACCCACAATGACTGCAAAGCTCAGAGGACAAGAATAGAAATGTCTTACCAGTAAGTGTTTCAGGTGCGACTGATTCTGGAAGAGGGGTAGGTGTGTGCTGTGCTGCACACCAGAGAGCTTTGCAGAGCTGTCTGCAAGATGTCAGCAGAGAAGGGAAACAGAAATCACTAAGAAACCACTGTTCTGCTGGCTCTTAGCACTGGTCTCTGTGGGGCTGAAGGGATACACAGAAAGGGGAGCTGGTTCAGGTCAGCTAGTGGCCTTGTGTTTGCACCAACAAGGTGATCTGAGCCTCAAGGGTGTCTGTCTGGCCCTTTTCCCTAGTCCTGGGATTCACACAGATGGCCTCTGTTTTCCAAGCAGACAAACGTGCCCATTTTCTCTTGGGTTTAATGCATAAATTACCCTGTGTTTTCTTGCTTCCAAGATTATTGCTTTGGCTCAAGAGTGCTGGAAGGAAGATGAGGAGGACTCATGTCCTTGGAAAGGATTGGCAGAGGCTTAGTTTTATGAGAAATTGTTCTTGACAGGCATCCCAGGGAGCTGTGTGTGCTTTGCCTGCATGGACAACTGAAATGCCAAGGTGTGGGCCAGCGATGCAGAAATAATTGATGTCAGAGCAGGAAGAGGCACAAGAAGAACTGTAGTGTGCCTCAGCCAGCCATTGCAGGAGCGGGACAGCAGCAGACCTGTATTTCATCAATGCCTCTCCAAGAGCAGGGAGAGCAGAGGACAGCAGGCTCTTGAGGGATTTGGGCAGGATCGCCCAGCTGACAGTGCGACAGAGGAGTGATGGTGCCCAGGTGGCTGGCGTCCTATTGTACATGATCAGCACATCAATAACGAGTGCAGTGACTTGCCTCTAGCCCTTGGCATCTCCGCATCCCGAGAGGCTTCCCACAGCGGGTGAGATCCACTGTCCTCGTGTGACGCTCCGATGAGGAGCAGAGGCACGGTGATCCACAAGGGAAACGGCCTTGCTCACAGTGGTGTGATCTAATACAGAGGGAAGCTGAGAAATGGGAGAATCATGCAGATCTCATCCTTTATACATCCCACTGACAGCAGGACCAGCCTGTGCCCGGAGGGAACGTACATCACACCTCCTGTGGCTTGGCATCGTTTTTTTATCACTTGGGAGGCTCAACACTTTACATATCAAGCTAACATAACCTGCTGTAGTTTCTCTGTGTTCCTGTGTCTGCAGATAGCAGTTTTTTACTGGCGGAGGTCCGAGGCTGGGCTCTGATGGGACATGTGGTGGTGCTTTGCTACTGCAGCCTCCCTTAGGGAGAGGCAAAAAGCTAATGGCAGTGAAGTCTGCAATAGCTAAAGCAGAGACAGCCTCCTAGACCATGCAGGAGCAGTGGGAAAAAGGTTTTGTGGGATGTGTGGAGAACGGAGTTGCTTTCCTTACTGCTAAGCAGGGTTACTCCAAGGCTTTTGCAGCAGTGGCTTCTCTGGGGTACTTCAGGGCACCAACAACATCTCCAAGACGTTCTTCATCTCTGCTTCACTCCCTATGGGCCCCAGCCTCCCCCCAGCACTGGAGCCATGGCAGATGATGGATAGCCCCTGGCTGACAGGGAGAGGGGTTATTTGTAGTTTTCTCTGCCCAGCCAAAGGCACCAACCCAAGTCAGGGGGAGTTTGATGGATAAACAGGGCATGGGCTGACCTGTTCAGAGCTGCTAGAGCAGAACCACTTTTCAGAGCCTGCCTGGCTGCCAAAGCTGAGGTTGCTGACCAGAGCTGGATCTCTGTCCCCACTGGAGAGTCCAGCACAGGCATCCCAGCCTTTGGATGCTGGGGAAGAGAGCCTGAATGTGCTCCTGCCCCCTCCCGTTCCTCACAGCAACATGATTCATACGCAATCTTTTTCTTGTCTGGTCTCAGTAGATCTCAAAGTGCTTTAGAGGCATTAATTACCTATCCGCAAGGGTATTACAAATGGGTACGTCGAGTTACAGGAGGGGAATGACTCACTCAAGGTCACAGACACACATGCAGTCTGCTTTCTCGGCGGCTCAGCAGCTGCTGGCTGACCTCGCTGCCTCTGCCTCAGCCCATCTCTGGGAGCAATCTTTGGGTCCTTCTCTGTCCTCATGCTTTGGAGAAGGCCATGGGCTGAAGAGGACCTTCCTTTCCCTTCCCATCCTGAGGGACAAGTACCAGAAAGGCACAGGCTAAGACAGACAAAATATCAAATCTGGCACTGACTTGTGCTGGTTCAGCAGAGCCAGGAGCTGCATAAATAGACCAAATGGTTTTGCTGGGGTGCCTGAGAGGTAAGCCATTTGCTCAGCCTCTTTCTCTTGAGCATCAGGTGTTCTTGTGCTGCGGAGAAGCTCGTGCCCTGTCCAGCTGCAGGAGGCACGAGCTGCCCACACATCCCTGTGGCTGTTAACATCTGCAGGGGTGGTCAGGGCAGTGGGGTGTTCCTGGGCATAAGGCAGACAACCTGCTTCTTGGCTTACACCGCAGAGCAGCTCCAGATGTCTGGTGCAAGGTGGGATGGAGTTTAATGGCAGTACACGTGGTGCCACCAGCCTTTCACTTGCCTCTGCCTCCCACCTTTCTCTTCCACGTGGCCACGTTTCCACCTCAGTGTCAGACTTCAGGAGATCCTGTGCATCAGCCAAGCTTTGAAACTGCCCCTGGGGCTGCTCTCAGCCAAGGGCAGAAGCAACCTCAAGCAGCAGCAAACACCACGCTTACAGACACACTGCTAAGCATTTCTAGAGTATGCCTGTGGTTGAGCTGCCTTGAGCAGCCTGTACAGCAGCCCCATGAGTGTAAACTGGTCTTTGAAGGACTAGTTATGAGACATGTTGGTTCGGTAAAGTACTTAGTCACAATCTTAAATACAGAATGTTTTCCAAATGCACACAAGGCAAATTGTTTATGAGCAAATGTTGGCTTAGTTCAGAATTACCAGTTATCAGTACTTCTGCGTGCAAGGCAGTCATGCTTTGAATGTGGGGAGGTAGGCAATAGTTTTGACTGATAACCTGGTAATAACTTTGATGTTAGTCTAAATTCCTTGGAATTTCATCAATGCCAAAAGTTTGCAGGCTGATTTATTAAACATTAAAATAGCAGTAAAATATTCAGCTTATAGGCTGCTTTGAAAAAAATCCAAGACCCTCTTCTGCAGTGCTACAACATCAGGCTTTAATTTACGCTCAACCTAGAAAACTTGTTTATCACTTTTAATTTCCTTCCCTTTAATTATTTGCTCATTTGCCTCCCTGGCAGGGTGTGTGTACACTTGTGCCTCTGCCTGTTTTCCCATATTTTCTGATCTGCAGTCATTTTGCAGACTGCCTCCTAATGTCGTACAAACCATCAGTGGTCCAGCAGACTTGAGCTAAAAAGCGTTATTCCAGAAGGCAGTACATGCAAAGAAATAATCCAGACCAGCCATCCACATCGCTGTATTATCTCTATTATTCCCTGGAGTATGGTAATAATGTTAGTGGAATTGCAAAGCTCTATGTGTAGTAGACAGTTTAGACTTTATAGCAATCACAGTCTCCGCTGGATAATTTCACTATTGCCACTTCTTTAATACAAAAAAAAATTAAAAATAAAAGTGATAGCTGTGTTAATTTGATAATAACTGATATCATATTGATAACCACAATAATGAAATTAAGCAACACGGTCAAAATAGCCATCAGTGCTGTGGCTGTGCTGCCCTAGAGAAGAAAGCTCTCTCAGATTGAAGAGTTCACTAGAAGATACCTTAGAGATCATCCATCCCTTGGCCTCTCTACTTGAATCACCACCTTGCTCATTTTTCCTTAGAGATAAAATGAAGCTCATGACACCCCGTCTAATGGGAGAGCAATCACTCTACCTCCATTACGAGTCAATAGACACAAGTCACTTAAAAGGGCCAGGAAAGGTAAATGTGGGCAGAGTTAGTTGCAGGTAAAATGCAGGTAGTTAGCTGGTCAGGCCACTCTGCCCCTCACATTCTCTGCCTGAATCACTCCTAATCTGCTCTTTGAGATGTTGTAAAGGCTTAGACTCCAGTGCAGATAACTGTAATGCCATTGTTATTAATAACCTTTGTGTTCCCTTTAGCATCATTGCACTTCTATTACCATCCCCTTTACTACTTTGCAAATGCATGCGGATACCTAATGGCAGCACACCAGCAGCGCTCAGACTGCAAGGTGCCTGAGTGGTAGCATGTGGAATGAGGTTTTTCTTTTGAGACACCGAAAGCTAAAATTCAGGTGGTTGTTGAGAAAAAGCTGTAAATGTCTCTGCAAGGCATCTTACTAGAGTAAGATGTAAATTTCTTGCACGTATTCCTTTTCCAAAAGCCCTCCAGGCCAGCAAAACCTTAGAAAACCAGGCAGCTCCTCCTGTGGCTTGAGACGTGTCTCATTAATGTCACGGTACTGAAACCCTCTGCCTTCGTGCTCAGAATCAGTCTTGGCAAGCAGAAGGGTGAGGCCTTAAAGCTCAGACCAGAGCACCAGGTCACTTAAACTGCCACGTCCTGACGTGCGGTGCTGAGTGCCACTGAGGCTGGCCATGGTACAACTGCATGCAGCGTCCCAGGTAAGTGCAAGCAGGATGGAGAGGCACAGAAACAACTTTGCTTCTGCTCCTTTCCCCACTCAGGAGGCTTCTCTGGGTCTCTTAAAGCAGACCCGTGGAAGGAGACCAGGGTGTTGGAAGCCAGGGGAGATAACGATTAGCCTCTGGCTACCAGTGTCCCTCTTTTGCTTATATTTAATATGTGATGGAGCAATTTAATTTGTGACCTCAACTTGCCTGACCCTTCTTCTGCTTTCTCCTTGTGTAGGTAGGGAACCTTGGCCTACTTTTTATGCTCCTGTTTTTTATCTATGCTGCCCTGGGAGTGGAATTGTTTGGCAAGCTAGGTGAGTAATGTGCCTGACACGATTTATTTCATCCGGTTGATATTTATTTGATATCTAGCTGTTTCCTTTCTTCTCTCTTATTCTTGGGTCTTACTTAGCTTCACAGCTCGGACTCTGAAGATTAAAGCTTTCTCTTGATCTCAGGGTCGCAGATGACACATAAGGATGTAATACAGAACCTGCCTAATGTGCACACACATTTAGAGGTTTGTCCAACACCACTCTTGGCTGTAGAGGAACTATTTACTGTTTAAATATAATTGTCTAGCATGGTTATGTTCACAAAGATGGAAGTTTGCTACTTAAGACAGCACATGAGCCTGCAGAGCTGGATGGTAGTCAGATTCATGTTGGAGGGATGCCACCATAAACATGTCCCTCCTCAGAGCTTCCACCACACTCTATTAGTTTTCTGCACTTGGCTGACGTTGCTCTTCCAGCTGCCCAAGTCTTGTCTGTCCATTGTTCTTCTCAGCATCACCTTCCTTTTTCTGCATAAATCAGGAAGCATCCCCTGGTTCCTGATTGTCCGGCATCATTTATTCCTCCAGCTCAAGGATGCTGCAGAGCCAGTTGTGCGCGTGTCCACCACTCCAAACATCAGGCAGAAGCAGAGAGAAATGACTACAAACCTGGCTGAGCTGGGCAAGGCAGCCACTGCCTTTAAACGCGCTGTTCAGAGGAGACATGCCTGCCCTCTTGCAGCCTCCTCAATGCTTGCATCCCTGGTAGCATCAGAGGGGCCCGTCCTCCGCGGTGATTTTATGGCTGTCATTAATCCCCTTTATGAGTCCAGCCCTATGCTCAGATTACAAATGCCTGAAAGCAGAATATTTCTTTCAACCCAAGACAAATTATTTTTAAGTCTCCACAGGTTCTGGAAAAAAAATTAGTTCTGCATCCACCCCAAATGAAATACTGTATGTTTTATATTGCGTGTCTAGATATATGGGCATGTATTTATTCAGCCACAGAGCTGAAAAAATGTCTTATTCACAGAGGCACCTTCTGCTGCTCTGAGTCCTCTTTGTCTTTGTGTTTCCACGCACACACTTTGCCAGTGCCAGCCCCCGGGTAACCACAGCACGTGGTCAGAGACTGGGAAAGCCCTGACTGTGTCTGGGGCAAACAGCAGGCAGTCAGCGCAGTGCTTCCCACCCGGACTTCAAATGAGAAATACTTTTGCTTCTTTTTTTTTTTCCCCCAATCACTGCTGGTGCATGTCAGCTGCAAGAACCATCAGCGCTCACTCCTCCAGGACTGGTCTTTTGGGGGATTTTCCTATTTGCTTTTTTCATTTTCCTTCCTTTTTGCTTCTGAAATAAACGCTCAGTAGTGAAACTCCCTTGCAGGAGCCATTGCTGCCTGTCATCATGAAAATATAATGAACCTGTGGTTTATGGAAAGAGGGATATTTCGTGTGTTCAATTTACATTCATTAGTATATTAACTCTCAGGAAAAAAAAATACAAAATTGCTCTACTTTATTGCAGAGAAATATCCCTTGCCGTAGATGTGCCCTTTAAAAAATAATCAAGGCGAGGAATGCAATCAAGAGGATAGCAGACAAAGCGTACCGTAGGGCAGTGTTTGTTGAGACACCCCAGCAAAAGCCTTCTTGCTTCCACCTCCTGTTAGATCACCTTGTGTTGGCTCTGCCTGTTGAGGCTAAGTCAAGAGAATCAGGAAAATGTTGGTGGAGCTCTGGAAGCCCCCAGCCAGCCTCTCCTTGAGGCTCCATCTAGCCTCATCTGTCGAGCCAGATCCTGAACACCAAGGATGGAGCTCCCCTGCCTCCCTCCATGTAAAAACACCTTGCCTAATGTCAGCCTGGACCTGTTAAGCCACACTGTGTTACCATCCATTTTCTCATCTGCCTGCACCAGGACGAGTGTGGCTGCACGAGACCCCCGTGGGATCACCACGCAGCCATCCTCCCTGCTGCTTCTGCAGACCATGGGTGCAGCTCTGAAGGAGCGCTGCCAAACTTGGCTTTACTGACGTGCTTCCACTTCTTTCTCCTGCAGACTGCAGTGAAGAAAATCCGTGCGAAGGTCTGAGCCGGCACGCAACTTTCACCAACTTCGGCATGGCCTTCCTCACCCTCTTCAGGGTGTCAACAGGGGACAACTGGAATGGCATCATGAAGGTGTGTGCAAGTTCCGTTCCCTCCGGGTTCTTTATTTTCTCTCTAGATATATAGCTACAAACTTCAAACAAACTGAGGCACCTCTTGTGGGGGGAAAAAAAAAAAAACAACTTCCTTTTAAAACATAAAAATTAAACTTTTCCATTTAAAAGTCAAATATTTTCAAAGAATAATTTGGCCTAAGTCTTGCTCAACCTGAAACTTCATTTTTTTAAGATTGATTATACTTCAGGCAAATTGTGCCTGTTCTTGTAGCTGGGAGAAGTAACCATGGACTCTGCCCTGTGCCTTTGGGACATAACATGATCCTCCTCTTTGTAGATGCTGTAATTCATGGTGTCCATGTCTCCTTCCGTTCATTTAGATTGTACACGCAAGCCATTGTGTCTGGGTTATGTAATTATATGTTTTTTCTGGTCGTCTTTGGTTGTTTCTGTATTTGGAGTCCCAGACTTCATTAATCCCTCACCGCTGGCTCCCTGTTGCAGGATACCCTCCGGGAGTGCACTCGGGAAGACAAGCACTGCCTCAGCTACCTGCCCGTCATCTCTCCCGTCTACTTCGTCACCTTCGTCCTCATCGCACAGTTCGTCCTGGTCAACGTGGTGGTGGCAGTGCTGATGAAGCACCTGGAGGAGAGCAACAAGGAGGCCAAGGAGGATGCTGAGATGGATGCAGAGATCGAGCTGGAGATGTCCAGAGGAGCAACCACCTCGGCCACCACTGGGAGCAGGGGAGGAGGGGTGGCCCCGGACAGCAGGGCACCCTACAGAAGTCAGGAGGCTGTGAAGTCGGAGTCAGCAGTGCAGGCGAAGCACCAAACCCTGGTAATGGTTCGCACGAGGTGTCTGCTATTCCTGTGCTCGGGGTAGGGAGGGGACAATTCCTGCCAGCCACTGCTGTTTGATCCCGAGTGACACCGAGCCAAGCAGGCAGGAGATGAGGCAGAGTGGGAGGAAGGCAGCTTTCCTGCACCCCCCTCCAGCAGAGATGTCACCACCACCTCCACACCTTGAGTCATCTCAGAAGGGATCCCTGAGGAGGAAGGCCACTAGAAACATACTCCAGGGCTAACACTGTCCTGATTGTTGTTGTAGGGAAGAGTTGAAGGTCAAAGATCATGAATTTTAAGTTCAGAAGCATAGAGCCACATGTCCCTGTCCTGTTCCCCAGGCAGCACGTTGGTCCTTGTCATTTTAGCATAAGCAGCAGCACCAGGGAGCAATCTCCTAAAGCCCTGGGCTCTCTGGCCCTGACAACCCTGACACATAAGAAAGGGATGGCACAAATTCCCTTCACACAGACACAGAAATCCTGCTCAGGTTCTTTTTAGCCCCATTTGGGGATTTCCAGAGAAGCCTCAAGCAAATTGTAGCATGCAGCTCAGAAGGGCTTGTCTGTAAACATGCAGCTCTCTGCTGGCTCACACTCTGCTCAGGGCATGGCCCTGGGAATTGTCAAGGTCCCCTGTCAAGAAAGTGGTGCTTCTGGGGCTGATTTTCCAGATGCTACCTGCTCTCTGGGTTTTACTAGTCCTCTAGAAAATGAGGGCAATCAGAAGTAGGGGGAAATAACGGAAGGGCATGAGATAATTGTCTCATCCCATGTCAGCAGAGTATGATTAAGAGTGAAGATGGAGTTCCTTTGTCACTCTGATTGCAAATAAATCTACTGCAAAATCAATGAGAGGGGTTCCGATTAAATTACATTAAATTAGATTTTTGTGAAATCCATCAGACTCTATTAAATCAAGTAAAAAGGAATTTGGTTACATAGCGATGGGGAATTCACTATTTAAATAGAGCTTCTAATAGAGATTTCTGCAGGAAAGAGCACCATAAACACCCAGGTTGCTTTTTTCAGCTGGGGATGAGAGGGCACATCCTTTTACACAGGCTCTGATTGCAAACTGAGCTCTCTCTCCTTGAGTTTTCCTGATCCATGAGTACCTCCTGAGCAGATCAGGAGCCACAGGTTCCTCAGGAGGTTGCTCACTTCATGTGCAGAGCCTCTTCTTAGCCCTAGAAACCTGCCAGCACTGAGGGGCTTCAATACACAGGGCTCCGTGCAACAAATCCTGCCTCTGATGTTGGCACAGGCACCCAGGAAGGCGTTACAGGATGCTCTATATTGCCCTGGTCTGTGTGGAGCACTAAAACCACCTTGCTCTGCTACTGATGCTTTTTATCTCCCTGATTTTAAGGAAGCGCTGAGCTGTGAGAATGTCTCTTTAGCCATCCCAGACACGCTGGAGGGGGCAGAGACTCCCGTGATGGAAATCCCGTCCTCCTGCTCTGTTTCCCACCATGTCCTGACTCCTTCCCACCACCCCCCAGGCCACGAGGCTGAGGTGAATGACGCCGTGCCGTTGCTTCTGCGTTGTGGCATTGTGCTTTAGTGCTGTGCAGCTGGCGGTGGTGTCCGGGTCGTCCTAAGCCTGTCGCTTCACAGCCACAGTCGTTTCCATCCTCTGTCCTCCGTACTGCCTCTGCCTGTGCAGGAGCTGGGCAGGGAACATGTCCCAGCCGACTTTGCCTGCAGTCTTGTCTGGAACACAAGAGAAATATTCTTTTTAGCCAAAAAGGAGTCTCATATTTAATGTACAATGTGATGTGTAAGCTGTCTGTCTTCGAATCGTATATCGAGAGCTGGAGACAGGCAGATTCTTTTCTTGGTTTATGGAGAGAACATGGCCCAGCTTGGTTTTCTTACTGTTACTGTAAGGCCTTGTTCATGATCTAGTATTGAGAAAACAGAAAGGCGTGCATAGATCAGCACGTTTACCTGTTGGGCATTCAGCAAGCACCAGAGCTGTGGATTCGGGAGATGCTCTATGCTCTGCTGCACGTCATCTGCCCTGAAATTCAGTCCCCAGTTAGAAGCATGATGGTGCAAGCTGGTGAACATCTTTCCATCTCTTCCTTCACTCATCCTGCCTCCTAGAGACTCCTTCTTCCACCTTGCTCCTACTGAAACCACACAAAACCAGATGTGCCCACAGGAGTGACCCTGCCCCAGATCTCAGCTGGCAGGAGCTCTTGGGCCCAAACCTGGAATGTGCCCTCCTAAATCAATGTGCTGCTGGGTGGGCTGCAGGCGTTTGGCACAAATGAGCCCAGGAGAGGAGGTGCAGTGCCACGAAGCTGTGCGTGCTGCACAGGGGAGCACATCCTCTGCCATCAGACAACTTGCAGCAGCCACCCAGAATGAATCTGCTTTAGGCTTGGTTTAATCACCCAAGAAGGGAAATGTCCTGGGGAGTTATTTGCAGGATTGTTTCTTCTCGAGCTCCCTTTGCACAAGAACAAAATCAGAGCTCCAGCAGGTTACCAGTTCCCAGACACAAGAGGAGGGAGCTGTGCTCACTCATTAACGATGCTTCACTGAGCCTCTGAGCTGCATCCCCAAAGCCCTCTGGGGTCGTTTTATGGCTGTCGGAGAGCTTTGGTGCAGGCAGTGGTCACCACGTCCAGCCTTGGCAGTGCTGGTTTAGGTTTTTCATGGGTTTAGAAGGATTTCACTGATTTCCAGGGCCTGGGGTCTGGTTCCCTGAGTGCATTTCCCAGCACAGAGGAGGAGCAGCACGGTGTTGTGTCTCCAAGCCTTCCTAGCTGTCAGGAGCACCTCTCCAGGTGTGAGCCAGCAAACTCCTTGCACACGTTTCATATTTCAAGTACTTCTTACGGTGGCGTTGAGCCATCTGGAACTTACCCAAGTCCCTCAGTCAATTGGGTCTCAATAGCTGAAACTTTCAAAATCACCGTTGTTTGTGTCAAGAGGGGATTTCTGTCCATTTGTCCCAGCCGGAGCAGACTGATACGAGATCCCTCAGCGACGAACGGGGATTTAATAAAAAAATATCTTGATCCTTCTGTTAGTCTGCTGAGACAGCGGGGTGAGGCCTTTTGTTCTCCGTGTGGCATGGGATTTCAACAACTGCCTGCCCACCTTCTGCTCCAGGTGCCGGGATGCTGGTAGCTCATTAGCTGCAATGGCCAAAGGCCAACTGGCACAGCCGCCTTGCCGCTGCATCAATATAGCAGGAGAGAGGCCTGGGTAGACCCCGAGGGATGCTCGGGATGCCAGCTACCTGTAAATACCCTCCGCTGCTCCCCTCGGCTTCTCAGCCAAGTTCAAGAGGGTAAAAGCGTGGAGTAATTCATCTCGGGATGCATCTCTGTTGGATCCGAGGAAAGAAATTCATGAGCAAGGAACGTATGGAAAAAACAGTTTCAAACAGATCCTTGGTGACTTCCAAATTATCCAGCAAGGGATCTCGGGCCCGGCTTTTGCTAGCACAGAGGGAAAACAGGCCAGTGGAGCGAAGCAAAATACGTTTAATTTAAGACATGCAGCTGGGAAAATGCTTTCAATCAGTCACTGTGAGACTGACGTTAAAGGCAAACCAGAGCAATTAGTTGTACCTTAGATAATGTGCTAAATTGTAAGGGGAAGGTGTTGAGGAGCAAAACCTTGGGGCCAGGAGCCAGGCTGCAGGTGGAGGGGTCCCGCTGCCTGGTTGGCCTGGTCACAGCATCACCTCTCACCGCTGCTCCATCAGCACCACGGGGACATTGTTGGGGACATAAAGCTTCCTGAAACCCTGGGATGAATTCACTGTAAGGTAGATGAAGTGAAGAGAGCCCCAGAGAAGCAGTGAGGGCTCAGGTTTAAGGGTCGTGATGGGAGATGCTCTGTCTGGGCACTTCCAACCAGAGCCCTGTTTGACAGAGAGGCCATACAAACACAGAAAAATCCCTTTTCTCTTCCCCAGAACAGGCTCCACACCCAGGCAGTGCCACACCACGATGTCCTCTCCTTCCCTCTGCCCCCTGTGGTGGGGCTGCCACCCGTCGGGGCCAGCGGTGCCCAACAGGCCCCATGCTGTAAGGGAGAGGCCCAGGGTCTGCAGTGGTCTTAACGTGGGTGTGTGTTTAAACGTCTGCCTCTGTGTGTGTGTGTGTGTTTGGGGGCACAATCCATGAATTTCCAGAAGCTGTTGGTACCCTAGGTCCACGTGGCCAGGGACTGTCTGATTTTGTCCGTCTGTCCCATCACCACCCAGGCTGGGCTGAAAGCATCCCAGGGAAAATCAGAACAGTGTGAGAAATGCTGGCTTTCTCCTGTGTTCGGAGGGTGGGCCCCATTTTCCTGGACCTTACTCCTTAGCTGCTGTGTCCAAGAATCAGCTTAGCGGTGGCTCATTGATGCCTCGTTTTACTCGAGCCGCAATTTGAGCTCTTTCTGCGGCTTTGGTGTTCTGTTGCAGTCACCAGGGCTGCTGATTCCCTGTAAGATGCCAAGAGGAACATCTGCCCGGGTTTTAAAACAAAAAAAAAACAGACGTGAAGGAGATCACTGTAAATTCACCGAGATGCTGAGTGACCCCTTTCCCTGTCTCCTTGCTTTGCAGGTTGGCACGGCCAGTCTGCGGCCACAGGACTCTCAAAACCTCCTGACGGTGCGCAAGATCTCCGTGTCCCGCATGCACTCCTTGCCCAACGACAGCTACATGTTCCGGCCCGTCATGCCAGCCAAAACCCCCTTCCCCCTCCACGAGGTGGAGATGGAGACGTATCCCTGCAAATCCCAGCGAGGTACCTACCACTCGTGGAGATTTCCCTTCCTCCTCGCACAGCCAGCCAAAACCCAGCACAGTAACTCCTGCCTGCACACGTGTGGTTAGATGGGGAATACGCAGCCAGCGCCGCGTGTGGGTTGAGCCAGGGCTGGTTTTGTTTGGTTTGATACCATCCCACGGGCTGCAGTGTTGTGTTTTCATCACGTCACTGCGTTTTGTCAGGAGCAAGTGGGCGGTTTGGGTGTTTGACTGGGGAGAAGTGGGGCTCCCGAGCAGTGCGAGAGGCACGGAGCACAGACGGGTAGCCAAGGAAAAGGGTATTAGCTGCACATTTCTTCTGAAATGATCGGCCCTGACATCAGGAATACAAATCAATAAAGTCAACATGAATAAAAGCTGGCGTCGGCGTTGCTTCCTGACAGAGCTCCTGTACAGCTCTTGTTTCAGGCAGTCTCCAGTCTCAGAGCACTATCGTTTTAGCACAGTACATTGAGTTCACAGATGGAGGAGTTTCTTTGGGAGCATAAAGATTAGAAAGCACTCTCCAGTGCCTCTGTAGCCTGGCCTTATAATGAATCTTGTGGAGAGACCCCGCAGCCAGGGAATCACGAGCTACACAGAGCCTTGGAGTATACATTTACCCAACTGCATCCAAATACATTTCCCCTAAAATGCCTTTCTTTCTCCTTTGTTGCGCAAATTGGTTTGAAGGGGAAATCAATAAGAAAGAAAATACCTGCCTCCCTAAAAGCACATGTGCTTCTTGAGTGGCTCCCAAGAACTTACCAGTATGGTTTCCTTTGATGCAACGCTGTTTGAAATGCAAGAACTGCTTGGGCAGAGGAGTGGTGGGTTTGCAGACCCTGGTGGGGCTGGCAAGATCTGCTCTGATTTCCTTGGGTGAAGTAACTCTCTATTTGCTTAAGCTGTCTGGATACCCGTTAATGTTCTCTGCTCAGTATTTATTATTATTTCACCTGCAAATTCTTTGCTAAGCAAAGAAAACAGAGGTTGAGTTTCATGGCTGGACTACTGGGGATGATTTTCATCTCTGTAGTGGGTGTAAATCAGGATTTATGCTATTATAAAACTGCTGTGATGTTGGCAGAGGTGGGTAGAACTGGCCAAGGATTTTTCATCTTTCCCAAATTTCTCTCCAGTAACACTCGAGTAATGGATATGACAGGTGCTTACCTTCCCTCTGAGCTGGTGGATGCATCCAAAGAGCATCACCCAGAGCTGTGCTGCTCCTGAGCTGACCAAACTCCGATTTGTGACAGTCCCATAAGTTACACACACAGATTTGCATTAGCATTTGTGCTGTCATCAACTTTTCAATGTCAGTTAAGGATGTCTGCTCTTCTCCCAACATTTTCGTGTCTACACACTAAAAATGTGAGATGACCAGGTCTTGTATTATTTTGGTCTTAGACGCAGTTTCCTGATTTGTTAGAAAAACAAGAGAAAAATATACAAATCCAGTGAGATTTGGCTCCCTTCAGGGTTCCTGACCATGCAGTTAAGAGGGTTTTTTGGTTTCCTATAGGACAGCTAGATGGAAAGTTTCCAACAGAAGGAAATTCCAGCTACGGATGGGGAGGAAAGCGTAAGGTTTTGATTTTATGACTGTGTTTGTAAAAGATTTTATGACAACATTTTTCTGCACCATAAAAAACATTTCGTAAAGCCTGGATTATCACAATGAATAGCACAGACTCAGCCTGAAACTCTGCCTGTAGGAGAGCCCAAAAACAAAAGAGGGAGAAGTGGGGCAGGTTGTGGGGTGGGAACCTCACTGCTCTGCCGCTTCCGTGGCTTTCTGGGGAAAACCTCCAAAAGAAAAATGATTAAACGCGAAGTTTTCGTTCGCCCAACAACAAATCTCTTTCTGAAATGAAACTGCAAACTGTCTGGATGGCTTTTGTCATAGGTTCAAGTTCCCTGACCTCTGGGCGAGATCTCTTGAAGTGATGGATAGCTGTGTTTTTAACATGGAGCAGCAATGTAGAAACAGACGTTGGGTTTCAAGCTAATGAGGACAATAAATCCTGCAGCCGAAAAAAAAAATTAAAAAAAAGCAAAAGATCTTTCAAACAACACAGAAATGCAGTAAAGCAGCACCACAGAGGGGCTGGGGAGGAAGGATTGCCTTTAGACTCAGCCAGGGGACTGGGAGCCTTCAGGAAGAGCGCGCTCCCTGCCTGATGCATGAGCTCAGGGACTCTCCAAGCACTTGAAGCTGCCTCTGTGCTGTGGATCAGCCAGGGGCTGCCTCGTGGATGGATATCGGGGGCAGGATTTGCGTTGTAGGAAATGGAAAAACTGCCCTGTGCGTGCCAGCAGTGTCTCCTCCTGGCGAAGTGGCTGCACAAGGCGAGGCGAGCTCCGGAGGCTCCGAGGCAGTGGCACAGCGCTGCTCTCGCCTCCCCCTGGCAAAGCAGCACAGGGCTGTGAGCCCTGAAGGTGGACTCAGGAAAAAACAGCCCAGCCACCAAATTTGCCCTCAGCCACCTTCTCCAAGTCCTTTTATAAACCCCCCTGAGGCAGTGCTGCAGGGAAAGCAGCAATGGCCAGGCTTCCAATGCAACCCTGGTCCTGCCCTTCACTTGCTGCTGTGTGGGGCTGGTGGCTGCCACCCATCCTGAGCGTCACGGCCGCTGAGAGAGAAAATTTCCATTGCCTGGAACAGAAAACAGATGCTGTGAGCATGAAGTTTGTAATGGGTGATATCCCAGGGAGGGCAGAGCCACATGCGATACAGGTGGATTGCAGAGGAGGCTTCTTTCGTCTCCTGATGAGGTGTGGCCAGGTATTTAGGGCAGGAGACAGGACAAAGGGCACCTGGTTTCTAATCCTGGCACTGCCCGAGGCTTGTGGTGAGGTTTGGGATCTCAGCTGGACTCGACAGGCTTTTTCTTTCCTCTCCAGCATTTACACTGCAGCCTGCGGGCACCAACCCAGCCTCCAAACTTCTCAGCCCCTACCCTGGCCGTGGTGGTGACTGTTCCCTCTCTGTTTCCTAGGGTCCATCACCTCCATCCGCTCCCAGCCGGTGGGAGCGTGTTCCTCCTCTCTGAGAGTCCCCACGGAGTCCCTCCAGCTGGCCGCGCGCTCTCCCAACCACGACGGCCGGCACCGCTGGAAGATCCTTCCCCCCCACGTCGTTCCTCGATCTCCTACTCTCAACAAGCTGCTGTGCAGGCAGGTAAGAGGCCAAGAGCCTGCAGAGGCAAACTCCCTTGTGGTCACCTCAGCCCTTCTCTTCTTTTCCAGTCCTCTCTTGGGTTTGTTTTTTTGGAGTTGAGAGCAGAATTCCCCTTTTTAGGACAAAATGTTTCTGATTCTGTTGCCATAAAGGTTTACTATGCTCCAGTCTCAGCAAGTGGCACACAGGGGAATGCTCTCCTGACCTGCTTTCACCTTTGTGGATGCACCAATCTAAGGCATTGCTGCAGCATGGGGGGGTCGATGGACAATTCAGTTTTGCCAGGGCTGTGAGAAGCCCAGGGGTCAGCCCTACACCGTGCCCCTTCGCATGGGCTGGCACAGCAGGGTGGAGACAGGGTGGTGAGGGAATCATTACACCCGCCAACCGTTCTGCCATGGGCCAGCTTTCACCCTAAAAGTGCCACCGGCCCAGCAGATCCCCAGGCTCTCGCCCCCACCTCTCTCTCCTCCCCTTCCAGGAGGCCGTTCGGACGGACTCCGTGGACGTGCAGACGCCGGATCCCAAGGACAGCCTGCAAGCGGAGCCGGGAGAGACCCTACCATCAGCGAAGCAGCCCCAGAGCACCTTCACCCCCAGCCCTCTCCACCCCACGGCCTCCTCCCTGCCGGCCACCCCTCCGTGTTCTCCTCCATCCTCCCCACATCGGCACCCCGGCACGCTGGCTCGGAAGCACGGCTGCGGCCAGCGTGGGGTCCCCAGCCGGCCGGGCAGCCCCTCTGACAGCCCCCCCAGCCCCGAGGGCTGCCTCGTGGAGCCCTCCGACCTGGCCGACGAGGAGGTTCGCCACATCAACAGCTCAGCCAAAGACTGGGGGGAGCACTCGGAGGCCGGGAGCCGCTCGACTTCGCCGTTCATCTCCCCGGCCCCGTCGCCGGTGCCCCTCAAGAATTGCAGCACAAGCAGCCTCTCCGGGGGAGGCGGCAAGGAGAAGGACTTGAAGAAGTTTTACAGCATCGACACAAAGGGCTTCCTCAACAAGCCCAGCTGGGCAGACGACCAAAGGCGGCACTCCATCGAGATCTGCCCCTCCGTCAGCGACGGAGACTGTAGCTTTGAGGACCCTGCCGAGGAGAAGCAGAGGTCCCCTGCCCACATCCAGCCGGAGTCCGAGTACATCCACGGAGCCCGGAGGAAGAAGAAGATGAGCCCGCCCTGCATTTCTATAGATCCTCCCATGGAGGACGACGGCGGGGCGGCCTCGCGCACCAAACCCTCCGAGAACAGCATGCTGCGCCGAAGGACCCCATCCTGCGAGTTCCCGGCTTACAGAGAGTCCCTGGAGCTCGCGGAGAGCCAGCCCGGGGGGGAAGCGGCCTCCAAAACGGAGCGCCGGGGCCAGCCCCCGTGCCGCGGGGAGCACCTGGCCATCCCCAACTTCTCCTTCGAGCAGTCGGACGGCAGCTCCTTGAGCAGCCTCTCGGATCTCCTGGACAGCGGGCAATCCACGCCGGATTCCCGGCCGGACCCCGCGGCCCCCGAACTGAAAAAAGCGGAGCACTTAAAAACTCAGTGGGGCAGCGCTGAGAAAAGCAAAGAGCTCCTCGGCCCCGCCAAGAGCCCCCTCCGCAAGCAGGACTTGGGGCCCGTGACTGTCGCAACAGAAGAAGACATCGACGAGCCAGTATAGCTTTCTGGGAGGGGGGAATGGGGGGGGTCTCAAGGGCTTGACACCAATGTGGGTTTTGAAACCGAAGGGACTGAGCGGCGGCGGGTGCGCGGCCGCTCTTCTCTCGTTTTTTTTTTTTTTTTTTCTCCTTTCTCGCAGTCACTTGTTCTTAAGCGCTGTGGAGGTTTGCAAAAAAAACAAAACAAAAAAAAAAACGTTAAAAAAAAATTAAAAAGAAACCAAACAAACGGCTGGACGAAACGGTGACGGGTGTTTCGGGGCAGGGGGAGCAGCTTTGCGAGGGGTTTGGGGGGTTTCTTTTCTAAAGGGGAGGTGGAGCTGGCCGGGGGGTGGCTTCGGTCCCCCCGCCGCCCTCCGTGGCCTCGATCACATTGATTCGGGTGCGAGGTGGTGGCGGTTGGGGGATTCTCTTTGGGTTTTGTTGTTTTGTCGTTGTTTTTTTTTTTTTTTTTAAAAAAAAAAGACGCTCAACTTTTAAAAAGGCACCTTTTGGAGATGTCACATTACGTGGGAGTGCCCAGGAGATGGGAGCTGTACATTGTCTGTATATCAGCAGTTATATAAATAGAAATAATGTATTTGTGAGATACAAAACAAGGAAAAAGACAAAAAAAAATATATACCCACGAAAAGTCTCTCTTCATAATGCACATATTTTTATAGAGAAACGATACTGTTTTTTGCATTACATGTGACTCCGCAACTGGGTGGTGTTTCCTTGGGTTTTATGTGGATCTAATTATTACGGCCATGCGTTTTCCAAATGTTTCTCCTCTTTCTTTGCTCTCCTTTTTTTCCCCTCTCCCCTCCCTCTCTTCCTCCACCATCATCCTAGCAGCTTCTTTTCACAGCTGATGCTTTAGCCGTCTCTCTCATTTTTCTTTTGTACTTTAGAGGTTGTCCTAACTACAGAAAAAAAAAAAAAACAAATCACTACTGAATTGTAGCCAGTGCAATAATAAGTTATTCATTCTTCTTGTCTGTACAATTGTCCTTTGCTTTTTTTTTTTTTTTTTCCTTTTTTAATGGATATTCAGGTTAAATGTCGCAATAATCTGAACTAACGTGCACAAACAAGGTTTCTTGCATTACAAAAAAAAAAAAAGACTAAAAAAAAAAAGAAAAAGTTAAATTTACAGAGAGATAGAAAATCAAATAAATAGTAAGTTATTTAAGAAATGTATTTTGTTTACTGCAGTTCAGAGTAAATTATTGATACAGTCTGTAAAGGTATAAAGAGCTGTCTTAGGTGATGTTCTTTGTGAGCATTTAAGCTAATGATTTGTTCTCGTCGCAGAATGCCTCTGAGAGCTCGGTGATAGCCGAAACCTCCCCTTTGCACTCTTTCTGTTCGTCTTCCTCCGCACACCCGCACCCACGTGGACGCGCTGCCCTCCAAAGGCCCCTCTGCTGCCGTCGCAGACCCAGAAGCCTCTCGAGGCATTCGAGGCACCTGTCAACACCACTTTAATTATTTTCTTTTTCAGTTTTGGGGTTGATTTTTCGTTTTTAGCCTCCGTTCCCTGCCCCTTCCCCGCTCTTCATCCAGGCCCTCCCCGCGGGACAGCTTCACCACGGAAAGCCGACGTCAACCCGAGCGCCGGGCAACAGCAGCAAAAAAGACACGCAGGAAAAAAAAAAAAAATTAAAAAACAACCGTTTTTGTTTGGTTCGTTCCATGCCGCCTCATATTTATGCATTCACATATATCTTCTGTTATTTATGCATCCATTACTCAAAAGGAAATGTATCTTGTTTCACATGTATTAAACTGTATAAACTGGAAGCGTGGCCTGACTTTGTGCCGCGGCACGGGGACGCCGCTGCCACAGCCCCGGCTCCAGATGTCCCCTGCCCTTGGGGGGCTCGGGGACGCTGCGTGTTTGGCCCCCGAGGTGCTGCCCGCTGAGTCCTTGCCCCAGAGCCTCTCTGTGTCGAGTGGCTTGGTGCCAGCTGCCTCCGAGCACCTGCACCGCCACAATTAAGTCATTTAGGATTATTGTAATTATTCCGCCTCGGTGGGATAGTGGGGAATTCCTGAAAAACACCATAAAGGTAATTATTGCTGCGGTTGTTACTGAGCTTTGCTGGGAAGGCAGCGTCCAAAGGGGCTCTGAGCCATGGGCCAGTGTCAGGCATCCATAGGAGAGGGCTGAATATTCAGGGTATCAGGATCCCAGAACCAAAGCCTTAATTTTGAAGCAGGAAGCAGAGCTTGGAGCACATGAAGTGAGCCTCCAGGAGGCCAAACAGCAGCCCAGGGGTTACTTGGTTTTATGTTAGCAAAGATGTGAAGGGAATAAAAAGAAGCTGTGCAGGTGACTGCCTCTGCCCGCCACCCGGCCAGGAGTAGGATCAGGATGGGACACGACGGGTGTCTCATGCTCCACTGCAGCCAGAAACCCAGCACAGCTGCAGCTGGAGAAACAGGACAAAGCGATGGAAATCACCCAAAATACGCAGTGAGTGCTGGGGGTCAGGGTTGTGTTATGAACCTGCTCCTTTATAAAGCAGCAAGTTGTTAAAACCCACACCTTACATGGAGGAGAGCTGGGTTTTAGGCCCCCAACCTGGCCATCAACAACGGCGTGGAGAAACAGCCAAACTTTGTTAAGCCGTGTTCATTTTCCTGCTGATTGAGCCCTTATCGTGCTAAGCAATTTCCACCAGGCTGCCTGCAAGGGTGGCATCGCTCGAGGTTGGAAGTGGAAAGCACCAGACAAACGCAAATCATTTCACCAGATTTATTTCTGTTTTGCACTTTAAATGATTCATTCACATGCATTTCTCAGCCCAACGCTGCCCCAGCTCTCCCCAGTTTAGCAGAGCCTGCAGGAACATCAGCCTGGCCTTGTGCAGGCAGCCCTGGAGAGCAGGGATAAAGGAGGATTGCCAGCAGCGTGTGGAGGAAGGGGCAGAGAAAACCACCTCAAAGCATCTTCAGCTGGTCTCTGCTTCAAGGTCGAATCGCAGATGGCATCAATGTGAAATTGTCTTTGTTAGGCTGGGGAGAAAAAAAAAAATCTTAAAAAAAAAAAAAGTCTCTAATCTGAATCCATCCTCAGCGCAATTAGATACAACCTTTAATCTGCCAATGTTGTGAGATCATACAGGTGGCATGAATACTAATAAGGACTGATATTTGTACAAGCTTTCTTAGGTTGAATAATTAAATTGACTTTATCCATTAAACATTCCCAATTAAGCATTGAATACATGGCTGTTTTAATGTCTGGGGCCATCGCCTCTTCCTTACGGGGCCTTAATTAGAAATTTTACTGCCTCCCACCAGCACCTCAGCCATCAGCAGTGGGGGCCGAGGGGCTGAAATCTCCAAACGTTCTTTTTTTTCCAAGCAGCTCAGCGTGGCTATCTGCTGCAATCCCACTCAGGCCCTGTGATAACTCAAGCTTGCACCGGGTGGGTGCTCAGTCCTCTTACAAAATGGTGTTAACAGAAGCAGCCCCCCCGTGATGATTTTTTTTTTCCAACCTTTTTTTTTTTGTGTGTGCAGCCCCAGTGTGGGCTCCCTGCGGTGGCTGCAGGACATGCGGTGGCATAACCACTCCCCTGGTTGATATCTCAGCTCACAGAGATGTCAGCAGGGGGATTTCAGCCCTGGTTTGGGTCCGTGGCCCCGCTGGGCTGAGCCGGGGCTGTGCCTTGTGCCAGGACCCCTCGACTTGCCCTCATGCACTTGCCAGCCAGGGGTTGGGTTTTCCAGCTGTGGCCATTGGATTAGTCAGGGAAAACATCTGTTTGCAGGGAAAAGCGCCAGCAACCCTCATTATCTAACACCGCAGGAAAGAAACCAGATTAATTATTAAACTATTTGATTAAAAAAGAAAAAATAAAAAAAGAGCAACTTATGTTTCTTGCTTCAGCTTTGCCCGCTCAGAGGCACAAGCTGCCAAAGGTCTGGAGTGATTTTGCCCATGTTTGCTGCAGATGCCCTAGCAGAGGCTCTCCCACTTGAGCCTGTCTTCCCCCAAAATACAGCCATGGTGGCTGACAAGCAGGAGGACTTCGTGTCTGGCAAAGGCAGGAGCTCGCCTTCCCTCCCCTTCTACCCACAGAGCCTCCAGTTCCTCGTGCCCTTCCCAAACCTGATGGCCCTGCTGTGACGCAGCTCCTCCAGCCCTCCTCGCCCTCTCCCCCTTCCTGCCTGCATGTTAATTTATTCCGACTGGCTCAGATCAAGGCACTAATTAATTTTCCTCATTAACCAAAAAAAAAAATAAAAAATCTAACAAATGGTAACAAGTTCTAAAACAAATTAATTTTTCATAGAAGACCAGACATCTCACAGCCCACTGGCAACAGCACCTTGTGCACGCAGTGATGCTCTGCAACTGGCCTCAGGGCTGGATCCCAACCTGATAAATCACCCAGTGTAAGGGTGGGGGCAGAACACTGGGTACTGACACCTCTGCTTTGTCTTTTTGCTGTGCTCTTTTATTCCAGGGGGATTAGGCCAAATTGTGCTTGGGCTGAGGATGGTGCAAGTCTCCTTGCAGTCACACATGGCCTAGGTTTTCAGAGTGTGTCCCCCCCTGTCCCTGCAAAGCCACTGCTCTGCAGTGCCTGGGATGCTGGGGACCCTCCTGGGGCAACTGCAGCCCCTCGAGCTGGTTTCCTGGCTGGCTCACAGCAAGTCAGCACGTAACAGAACAGTTCACCCCACCAGTCGCCGCCCAATTACTTTCCCACCAAACTAAATCTCTGGGTAAATACATTCAGCAAGAATTACAGCAAGAATATCGCTGTCTGGGCTCAGGCTTTCCCGTGTACTTCCACGTTCTTTGATTTGAACAGCGGGTGGGAAGAGCGCTACGAAGAGAAGAAAAAGGCTGCTAAGACAAAGGGCAGGGAAGCTCTCTGTAGCCTCCTCGCAGAGATAAAATGCAGGCAGGGATGAGTCAGACTGGCAACTTTGTGCAAACACTCTAAAAATAAAGCTGGTTTATTGCAGATTAATGACACCATAAAATGTATTTCACTGGCCATTTAGCAGGTGTTGATCGTAAATATTTGGGATTAAAAATAAACTTTTCTGCCGTGCCACTGTATTGTCGTTCCTCTCTCACCCACCCTCCCTGAGTGCCTTTTGGAAGCGATGAATCAGTCTCGGGGTTGGTTTAATCATACTTGAAAATGTAATGGTGACAAAGAACCTGCTTTCTGGGCACCAGCCTCCAGCACAGATTTTAAAGCACTCTCTCACCTGGGTAGCAGCAAGCAGCAGCACCTGGGCCTGCCGCTCGCACCAAGGGCTCCATCTCACTATTGCAATTATGCAGTTCTGCAAAGGAGCCCTTCTCCTGTTCTTCTCACAAAAAGCAGGCTCCCCCGGGGAGCAACTTTGTGTCTGGCAGAGGCGAAGGACTGCACAGGCTCCTTTTGCCTTAGAAATTCCTTTTTCTCACTGTAATCTCGCCCCGTGCAACCCCATTTTCTCTTAGCCAGCCTCTTTCTTCCGCCGCACTCCCACAAGGATGCTCTTTGCCACAGGTGAGCCCATCCACCTACGCGCACTGAGCGCTGGATCACAAGTGGCAGCAACTCCCAAAGCCCTTTCCTGGAAGCTGGGAGCCTAAAAAAATGTCCTCTACATGAGCCTGGGAGAGTTGGCACAGATTTTTCTAAGCCTTGGCTCTTCCTGGAAGTGAAAAAAATTGCAATTCCCTTAGCTGTTTAATGCCTTGTGCACAGAGGTCAGTGCTTGCTAGAGCAGGAGATGTTCTTTCAGAGATGGGACCTGCCCTGCACACGATGGCAAGCCAGCGAGCAGCAGGCGAGCACCTTCCTTCCTTGGGCACCCCAAATGCCCCGGGGAGGTTCCCAGAAAGTGCCTCACGCAGGGAACACCAAACAACAGGACCGGGACAGGGCTGGAAGAAGAAACTAATATTTTACTTGGCCAAGAGAGATGCCGACATCGTTAAATAACACCCACAGAATAGCCCTGATCTGTGAGTTTTCATTACGCTTGAAAATTGAAATCTCTGATGGACCGTTAATTAAGTTTTCTTTGCTTCGTTGCTTGGGATTTCATTCTAATCATAAAGAGCAAAAATGCAGCTAATTAGAACAAGATTGGCATGTAAGGGGGCGGGGGGGAGAAAGGTCTCCTTACAACTGGAAGGGGACAGAGGCCTTCCACAGGCAGGTACGGATGACTCATTGCTGCAGAATAACCCCGCTGCCTTTTCTCTGTCACGGGGAAAAATCTCTTGGTGCTGGTATTAACTCCTCCAGTATATCACTTGCCAGGCATGAAGAAAAAAACACTTAAATTGGCTCTTAGCTAGGTCTGAGTTAGCTGGTAGCCAAGGAAATGGAAAAAAAAAAAAAAAAAAAAAAAAAAAAGTGTTAATTAAATGGCCTTGCTAGCTGCAAAGGGCAGTTGTTTGAGAGCTGCTTTATTTTTCCCTTGGATAATTTTCAGTTGAAATAAGTGATTTGCTCTGAAGCATTTCTGAGGGGCAGGGGAGAAAGGATAAAATATCAGTCGTTCCCTCCCATCCCAGGAGCCTTTCTCCCATTCCCCTGTTGGCCAAGTTTTGTCTGCTGAATGTTTAAAAAAGAAAAAAAGTAAACTCAAAGAAAACTTGACAAATCTAATTGAAATAAAGATTGGCAGAGAATATATCCACAGGAACATTAAAGGCATTTTTCAGGCACAGACAGTAGTGATTTAGTAGTTTATTCTCAGTCCAGCCCAAACACACAGAGCACCCATCACAAGGCAAGAGGCAGTATCTCAGGATGCTCCTTTACCCTCAGGAAAAACACCCGAAACAAAGAGTCCACAGTGTGGCACTGCAGAGAGCCAGAACAGCAACACGAGCCTCCGCAGGGTGGCTGCCAAAAGGGAGGCAAAATGGAGCTGGTGGGGACCGAGGCTGCCTCCGACTCCTTGCAAGGGAAAACCAAACAGTTGGTGGCCAGAGCTTCGTCTGTTCCTCACGTCCTTCCCCAGAGCCCAGTGCTGACTGAATGCCCCAGGACAGCTCGGGCAGGGCAGCAGGGGCTGAGATGGGGAATGACGTTGAGGGGTGAGCGGCTGTGGCGGTGGCAAAGCTTCCCGGCACCATCACCTCATGGCCTCTGCAGGGAGGCAGCACGGCCAGCGTCAGCAGCTTCAGCTCTGAAAAGACACACAGAATTCACTCCCCTTTTAATTAGAGCAGGCTAATCAGACGAGCACAATCCCATTTCCTCGCCTTCCCACGGGACGTGCAGTCACATCCAGGTATCAGCACTTAGCGGGACGCAGCTTGCTCCCGCCAGGCCAGGGGAACAAATACATCGTTACACGACGCTAATTACAAAGCCTTAAAACTCGACGCCTCGTGGCCTGTAACAGGCCTCGTGTAGCCATGGCTGTGACCCCATGGGGACACCAGAGCTGCCGGGTGCCCCCGTCCCTGCCGATCCCAAATGTTCCCCCATGGGCACCCCAGGCCCGGGGCTCCCTGCGGGCGCAGCCATCGCAGCCCGGCCGGCAGCAGCATCTAGTGGCCATTTCCTCGGTGTGTGCTGCTCCCTCCCACGGGCTGGGAATGCCTTATAAAGAGCTCAGCAGGAGTGATTTATGGAAACGTGGTAAAACAAAAATGTATAAAATTCACAACACAACGCGGCTTAAGGATTAAGGGGGAGATGGGCAGCGGAAGGCAGGTTCCTGTAGGACTCAGCCCCAGCCCCTCAGCCCAGTGACCGTGGGGGTGACGAGAACGCGCTGTGCTGAACGAGGGGAGCGGCACTGCCGGCGTTTTGGGGCGATTCCCTTGCTTTTTGGTAACCCTGGGCACCCCCGCGAAGCGCCTCCCGCTGCGGCTTTTTGTCCCCCGCGCCGCTCCGTCCGTCTCCATGGCAACGGCCGGGGCGCGGGGCCTAGCGGCGAGGCGGGCGCCATGACGGCCGGTGGCGGCGCCCCCAGCGTCTTCTTGGTGGCCGTTAACGGCCAGATCGAGAGCGGGGAGGTGAGGGGGGACCCGCGGCGAGGGGCGGCCCGGACCCGGCTTCAACCCCGGCCCGGCCTCGGCTCCAGCCCCGGCAGCGCGGCCTCGCCCCGGCCTTCGGTCCCCGTGGGCCCGTCCCGCTGACGCCGCCCGTCTCCCCGCAGTTCCCCGGGTTTGATGATCTCTACTGCAAGTACTGCTTCGTCTACGGCCAGGACTGGGTTCCCACCGCTGTAAGGGTTCCGTGCCTGCCCCTGAAGCGCTGCCCGGGCAGCCGAGCGTGTGTGGCAGCTGTAGGGCATGGCCCCGCTTATGTGGTTTTCTCCCCCCCCCCCACAGGGCCTGGAGGAGGGCATCTCGCAGATCACCTCCAAGAGCCACGTCTCACCCACCACGCTCGTCTGGAACTTCCCCATCGAAATTACCTTCAAGAGCACCAACCCGTCCGGCTGTGAGTGCCTGGGGAGGGGGGGACGCTCAACACCGAGGTGCCTCCTTCACCCCCGCTTCTTTGGCAGGGCCGCAGATTGTCATGAGTGTCTACGGACCTGATTTTTTTGGAAACGACGTGGTGAGAGGTTACGGAGCTGTTCACGTGCCCTTCACACCTGGAAGGTGAGCAGACAGCCCTGCCATCTTTCAGGGCTAAAAGACAGATTAATTTCCAAGTTGCAATGTTATCGCAGGGACAAAACTGTCCCTATATCTGCTTATCATGACTTGGCCGTTTGGTACAAAGGATGTGGATTTTCTAGCAGCAGTCCCTGGTTGTTATTATTATTGGCAATCCTGTAAGCTACTCCTTAAAGTTAGAACTGGCACAAAGACCACCCAAGTATGAAGTGCAGTATGTTAGCTCTCATCACTCTCTCCCCATCTCTCTCAGCACACGCTAAGCTTTCATTCCTGCCGCTTGAAATTATGCTCTTCCTATGCAAGCAAACACTTTCTTTGTGCAAGGGAAAGTATTGTTTTACTTTGAGGTGTTCAGTGGTCTGACGTGTCTGAAATTCCGCTGCCTGCACAAATATAAGACTTGCCAGCGCTGTTTGCTTCATTTCTGAAGGTCTGTACCTCTCATGTTTGTTTTAGGCATAAGAGAACCGTTGCTATGTTTGTTCCAGAGTCCACATCTAGGCTGCAAAAGTTTACAAGGTAATGATTAAAGGCTTCTTATTTTGAAAGTTCTTGCTCTTACTTGCAAATGTCCATCCAGCTACTCACTGATGCGTATCTGTGTACACTTTCTATCATAACCAGGTGGTTTTGAAGGTAAAGACACATTTTCAGGTGTCTGGGTTTTTTGAAGAGCTTTCTCAGAACGTGTTAACTCTCTGCTTGCCGTAATGCTTTGTCTTTTTGTCATCTTCATGTTTGAAAAAGAACAAATTTTAACGGCAGACCTGAATTCTTGTACTGAGGGGCTGCTGACCTGTGAGCTGATTATCAGGCTGTGGATTGCACATAACAACTAAACCTGGTTTGGGTCAGAGCTGGTGTGGGAATCTGTGCCCCACAGACAGGATTCAGCTGATGTCCATCTCTTCGCTTATGATATCCTTCTCATAGAATCTCCATGCTAGTTTATCTACCTTTGTATTAAGTGCATTTCTGATGTACTTGAAGTATCCAAGCCTCTCTGTTACTTTGGGTAATCAGGCCTTGAATCAGACTGGTCTTGAAACTGCTTTGCTCTAGAGAGAGTTTGTCTAGCTCAGATATAGCTTGGATGTAATATAACGTGTATGAAATTTATTTATTTGTTTTTCTCCCTCAGAGAGAGGAAAACTTATCTTTGATCAAAGGAGAACAGCAATAAAGAAAGTGAATGAGTGTCCAAAACTCTGTGCTGTGAACAAAAGCTGGGAGACTTATTACCCCTCTTTAAAAAAAATCGTATATAATAAATTGTGTCAAATCTAAATGCAACCATGTGTATCCAGTTATTTATTTTCTATTTTCTTTTTCAAGTTGGTTCACAGGGAGACGTCCAGAATTTACTGACCCCAAAGTGGTAGCACAGGGAGAAGGAAGAGAAGGTAAGGCCCCAAAACCTCCCTTGCATGGCAGCAGACCGTGACTTGGCCACCCATTTCTCCTGTTGGCAACAAGGCAGTCCTAACCAGGTATGTGAGGAGTTCAACAGTGACTCAAAATCCTCTCTTAACCAGTGTTATTCCTGTCTTCTTTCTTCTAGTAACGAGGGTGCGATCTCAAGGCTTCGTGACCATTTCCTTCAACGTAGTGACCAAAGATATAAAGAAGCTGGGCTATGATGTGAGCCCAACTGACATGCAGACCCCCTGCGTGCCTATTACAGAGGGGATTCATAAGTATTGAACTCAGAAGTGAGACTTGCAAAGGCTCACATAGAAGTTAAATGTTTTACGGGCTTTTACTGTTTGTTTCTTCAAACGGAGAACGAGCATCTGACTGAACTAAGAAAATTTCATGTGAAACCTTTATTGAAAAAGAAACTCAAGCCCCTGGGGCTTTGGAGTAATTTTCTAGAGTATAATTATTTCAGTAAGTACACAGCTTAAAAATTGTAAATTTATATCATCAGTTCTATTTTGCATTTTTATGTCTAATATTGGACTTCTCAAGAGAAGACCTACAAAAAGTTTTTATAACAGCTTCTTTTTTTATATGTTATATACTTCAACTTATAGTTGTAATAGTTCTCCTTTGTTTAAAACATTAGTAAAAAAAAAAAAAAAGAACTGGATTTGTACTGATGTTTTTGTGATAGAAATGGGAAATTGAAATTATTGCACCTTCCGAAAAGGAGAGATTAGAAACACACACACCCTTCTCTGTGCTACCAGCTTCACTCTGCAAAATCACAGCAGGTATCTGTTACTGTCCCCCATGGTCCTCTAGAGTTTGTGCAACTAAATAAAATAGTTCATGCACTGTAGAAACAAACCCTTCCCCATTTTTAAGTGAAGCAACCGAGGCTTTTGCATTTAAGAACAAGATGGTGACTCTGTGTAGATTTTCTTTCTGCATCCAGCTTGAGGAGAAAGAAAAAGGACAGCAGTTTATTTTACAGGAGTTCAAGAGACCATAGTGTTAGGTATATGCGTGCTGTGTGCTTTTAACTTCTGATAGAACAACTTGACTTTTAAATGCAGCTGTTGACTAAAAAAAAAAAAGCCTTAGAGAAGGAGCTGAAATGAAAGTACACAGAGTCTCGGTAAACCAACTGTGTATACTGTAGTTAGCTTCAAGTCATATTAGTTATCAGAGCTGTACACAAGTCAGGAGCAGCAGTAACGACCTCATCTCTTCCCTTAAGTAGGTCACTCCAGCCCAGCAGAGCCTGATGGTTGATGCTTTGGGTAGCCAAGGTTTTAACCTGCAACAATTTTAGCAGGCTTCTGCCAATATAATCAGATCATGTGTGGTAGTACGGGTTCAAAGAAGAGAGAGTATCGTGCAAGGAAAATGGTTGTTTACGGAGATAATGTACCGTGGCTTTCCTTAGCTGGTTTTCTTATCAGAAGAAAGGCATTAAAAAAGCAACATATTGATGTTCATGTCAGCTATAATTAGGTTTTCCCATTGCATAACCTCAGAGAATGACCGAAACAATGTTGTTTGTTATTAGTGTGACACAAGCTCTGAAGCTAATTTGCTATTCTCAGATGTCTTCAGCATGATGACCCAAAGCTGGCCCCCAGTCTAAACATCTTTTCTGCTGTCTTATCATGGCCTTTCACTAAATACCCCCCTAAGTTAACATTAGTGCTCTTCTTTTAGGATGAATAAACCCAATTGTCTAAATATTTTTGTTTTTGTCTTTCTGCTGCCCAGGGTTTTTATTTGTTTGTGCCAGCATGGTTGTTTCTAAGTCCTGAATCATCCAAGATAGGCTGTTCTTACAGGTACAAA
This sequence comes from Anas platyrhynchos, assembly GCF_047663525.1. Classification (NCBI taxonomy): domain Eukaryota; kingdom Metazoa; phylum Chordata; class Aves; order Anseriformes; family Anatidae; genus Anas; species Anas platyrhynchos. The sequence continues at coordinate 17,524,803 of NC_092601.1, read as the reverse complement.
AGAACAAAGCGTACACTACCGTGAAATAACTAGTTGCTTAGTCATTTTCATATTTAAATTTGGGCATGTAATCTCATGTGTTTTGACTGCAAATACCAAGAGAGAACTGTGAGACAGACTTAACATGATACCACCCTGCAAGTAAACTACCAAGACCTTGAAACTATAAAAATAAAGAATAGTGACCACAGTATTGAACTGCAGAGCCTCCAGTACAGATGTAAAGTATCCAGTAGGTACAGTTATTTTGTACTGAGCAGTGTGAGCAAATAAATGTAATTTCTAAAAAGATAACGTGATCACTGTGCATTAACATCTTTTGTAGTATTTATAAATACTTTCCCAAACATGGTTACAGATTTTTTTCATCTCTGCTTTTATCCTGTCATGTTTTTTATTGGTTTTACACTTCCAGTAAGCTGCTCCACCAGTTGTTTTGGCAACTGCTGTAATCTCTCAACTGAGTCATGTTGGAATCCAAATTAATAAGTATTTCCTGTTGGCTCAGAAGAGATGCAAGGAATTTTGTTTCCTTTTTAAAAGTATTTGAGAAGCAGTTAGCTACAGTAGCAGTATAAATATCTGTATTTGAAAAACCTGAAACACCCAGACATTAAACCTGCCATTGGTTAAATATCTTTTTTCCCTTGAGCACATTTACCTGCCCCTATTCTAATTAGAGCAAAACTGCACAACAGAGATTCTAGTCATGAAAAACCTGTTAAACCCAGATAAAGTCCAAACTTCATGCCCAGAGGGATGCAGTGAATTTATTCACGTACAGCTTTACAGTGTGCTACTGCTGCCAATCTGAATTGCTGCCTGTTTGAAATGAGTAGTTGGATGCCTACCACACCGAGCCTGATCAAAACCAACACGTGTGTGTGCACAGCTTTGCTATTCAGAGCCAAGGTGCAAGGACCCTCAGAAAAACTGGTTACAAAAATAAAAAAAGCTAGTGAAAAGCAGTGCTCAAAGAAATCACAAACAATATTACAGTAAAGACCATCTGATTCCAAGCTGACCCCACGCTGCTGCCTGTATTACTGGGGCATTTTGCCTATTGTCTGTTTTTTTCTCGACTCGTAAGCGTTTTGAGCACATTTGTTAAGAATCTCACATACCTTCTTCAAGGCCTTGAAACGTGTTTGGCTTCTGGGTGTTTTGCTGCAGGAGCTTTTCAACCTGACACAATTTGCTCCTCATACAGTGGCAGGTGTGGGGGTGATGTTTTCAATAACTGTTTCCCGAGTTCAATGCCGTTCGTTTGTTCAACAAGGCAACTGTTGATAGAGCTAATAAACATGCTCTTCTTCCAGAGACAGGCTTGCTGCTGCTGCCTTTACGATATTCTGGACAAGTGTCTCAGCTTTAAGACTTGGAACTCGGGCATGGCAGAGGGTTTGCAGCTGTTTCACACTGGACAGAATCTCTGCTCTCATGACAAAGGAATAAAGACAGACACGATGCTGTGCTGTGGTGAGTGACATTAAGAAAGAAAGGATTAACGATCTGTAAGCGCTCACTGCAGTTACTGTTAATATATGAAAGGTTAAAGAGCTCATACTTTAAGAACAGTGAAAACCCAGGGAAAAAAAAGTCTTACGGTAGTGGAATCCCAAAGTAACAGCAGCTGTTACCACCCTACTCATCTACTAGTTCATCATTCTCCTTTTTACTTCACAACTGGACTGAGTTCCCCACCTCTTGTACCACAGATGGTGGCACGAGGCTGTCAGCTGGCACGGCAGCTCCCGTTTGTTACGCTTAAGCCTCTCCCAGACAGTGAAATTGGCCGTGAACCTCCTAACTCCCCAGGAAAAACTCTTCATCTGGAACTCGCACCCTGCTGCTCTGCTGCCATAGGGTATGTCAGGAGACACATCACCACCACCGCAACGGGTGAGACCTGTTAGGGGTAAACGAAGCCTCTGAGATAGTTGAGGACATTGCAGCAGCCTTCCCTCCTCTGCCAGCGTGGTCTCAAGGAGCTTTGGCAGTGCCACCTCGCAGGACACACACAAAGGGGCTGATGCAGCCAGCTGCTGGTGTCAAGACAGACCTTGTGGGAGAGCCTTCCTGCCATGGGGGTGGGAGCCAACCTGGGAAGAAGCAGCAAAGGACGTGATCTGAACAGTGTCCTCTTCCTGTCAGGAAAATTGTTTGGAAACCCTTAGGAACTGGTATTTGCAGCCTTTGCTACCAAAACTGGAAACAGCAGCAACAGCTTCTGCCCTCTCGTGGCAGTTTCCAGCCCTTAGGAGGGTGTTGGTGACTGCTAATAACAATTAGCTAACAGGATTGTGTGAAGGACACCCAAATCCCTCCTGTTCCTCCATGGAGAATTGCTCAGCACAACGGTGCCAGCTGTCCTGCTGCTGCTCCTCACCCCGGGGCAAACACCTGCCAGTGCGAGGAACCACCTGAGCTGCCTTGCAGGGAGCGGGACTGAGCCAGAAATCTGGGCATCTGCGAGCATTCAAGAAGCTGCCTTTGTCCTCAGGCTGCTGAGGTTACTTTGCAACGGGAGTATTGCAGCAGCTAGAAATTATCTCCATCTGAGAATTAGAGTCTTTGCAGACAAATTCAAGCTGACAACTGCTCCCCGGCAGTTAAGGAGCAGGAGTCTCCTGTGAACCGCTCCAAAAAGGGAAGGAAAAAGAATGAAGAAAACCACAGAGGCACAAACCAGCCAGATCTGAAGAAAGTCAGAGCTTCAGCTCCGACTCTACTTGGTCTCATCACCAGCAGCTTCTCTGCCCATCACAAAGGATCCCAGCCCCTGTGGGAGCACCGTGAAGCCCTCCTGAGCACCCCCCAAGTCCAGACCCCACTGCAGCCCCTGCCACAGGCTCCCACCACTGGGCTGAGCGTGTCCTGGGAGCACAAATCCTGTTAGGAAGCATCCTTTGGCCACTGAAACCAGGCCTGAGACCCCAGGATGGGGGCTGTGGTGCAAGGGTACGGTGAGAGCAGGCGGCTTTCCTGGCTGGGTGCAAACAATTCGGTCTCCTGTCCTTCAGCAGGAAGATTAGCAGAAGCATCTAACTGTTCTAGGCTTCTATTTTTATACCTTTATTCAGGCCAAGATATTTAAGTACCCAAACTCACCTCCGAGAATATCACTACGGTTAGTGCCAGGCTTGCTGAACACATTTAAAAAAAAAAAAAAAGGTAAGAAAATCTACCTCCACCACCGCCCAGCACAACACCAACCTGACCAGACCGAGGGCTCCCAGGTCGAATGCTGTTACACCAACAAGAGCCCCCCTTGGTCTGATTTTCCCAGGTTCCAGGTTCCCACCCCGCTGTGACCCAAGGAACGTGTTGGATGATTACCTGCGGAGGAAAACACTTCAGGTGGTCAAGGCACAGCACGAGGGAATCCCCAGGTGTCTTGCTGGTACCATGGCTGGGGAACAATCCTGCACCAAGCCAGCATCCTGCGATCAACCCCCAGCTCCGTGCTGCTCCGGGGCACAAAGCCCTGCCTGATCCAGCCCTGGAGCACGCTGTGGTTTCCAACGGGTCACGAAGCTGCATCAGTGACTGTTAAATGCAACAGCCCAAGGAAACCTCTGCTGGGCTGGATGGAGCTCCGATGGCACCTGCAGTAGTTCCAGTGCTGCAGCATGCTGTGTCCTAACAGGGCTCCCCCAGCCACCCGAGCTATTGCTGCGCTCCCAACATTTACAATTTCCTATTTCAGCCCTTGCGAACCCCTCGGTTGCGTTACGCTGGGAGGCTGCCAATCCCCTATCGATCGCCACGCTGCTACCAATTAACCACCCTAATGGGGAATTGGCAGGGATGTTTAAGGCACCGAAGGGAACGGGGAGGGGGCATTTCCAATCATTGAAACCCAAAGTCTTCAACAATTAGAGGGTATAATCGATTGACAGCAAGACACTGAGAGGCAGGATCGCTACCGCACTGTACAACGCTGGCTCTTAGCTATTTATAATCCTGAGCTCCCAAACAAACTGCCGTCTTTCCAAAATCAATGTTCATTTTGTGTCCACTTCACAGTACGGAGGGGAGCTGATTACCTGCAAGGCAGATGACAGCTTTAAAAAAGAAAAAAAGAGGAAGTTTTTAGTATGGGGGTCTGTGTAAATCCAACTTGCTTCTCCGGAAAGCGGGCTGCAGGCAGTTGCAGAAATCTTGCCAAAGCCAGAGCACAAACTGGCTCAAAGCATTTCCCCCCAGCTCGATGAAAACGAGCGGAAGACCACAGCTTGCACCGCTCACAACCCAGGACAAACAAGAGGTAGCAGCAATGTTCGTACTCAGCAAAAATACTTGGCAACACTGGATGAGGGCAAGCCTCTAGATAATACTTTATCCAGATAGCTCTCTTCCTCCCCCAAAGCAGGCAAATACCATCTCGCTTCGCAGAAAGGAAGAGGAAACCCGGGGCAGGGAGAAAGGCGCTTGCCCAAGGTCAGAGGAAGGCGCAGGCACAGCAAGAATCTCTCCCAACAGCTTCAGGAGCCCCTCTGGCTTGCAATATTAAGTTCCTTTTTAAGGGTATTATACACTCATCACAAAAATTTCCACTTCAAGCTTTTCCTAAACCTTTCCTGTAACGAGCACCTTTATTCCAAAAAACCATGCAATTTCGAGAGGCCAGAGGAAAACAGAGTACAAGAGCAAAGCAGCACTGACCACGAGAAGAGAGAAGGGCCACAGGAGCAATAAAAACCACACCGGCAGAGAAGAGCCGTCCTGCAGAGGAGCAGAACGTGAGTCACAGAACATCCTTCTGTAAAAAGGAGAGGTACAAAAAACAAAAAGGTGTCAGGGCAGTCATGGGTGGCAACAGAGGTTTTTCTTTTTTCCTTTCATGCCCCGACACAGAAGCAAAATGAATTAAAGACCTGACCGGAGGCAAACTTGCTCCCCAGGGAACCTGGAGCGTTGCTGAAGCGGTGGGTTTGTGGAACGCCCACAGCAAGCTCTGTGCCACAAATCTGAAATCAAACCATTAAAGACAGAACTGATGCTTTTTTTTTTCCATGCCCGCCTTTCTGATCATCAGGTCTCTAACCCCACTGCAGTCGCAGCACTAGAAATGAAGTGTTTGATTACTGATCGGTCTGATTGGCAGCAAACCGCAGCTCCAGGAAACCTGGAGGGGCTCTGGAGAGGCAGCTCTTGACATAGCCTGATAATGAAGTACCTTCCATTTAAACCAGCCTGAATGAGAAGCCGAAATCACCTCCCAGCTGGAGGCAGGCTCGCTGCTACCCAACCTGCAGGGCCACTCGAGGGATGGGGCAGAGCCAAGGCTGCAGGAGCGGTACGGCAACGACTGCAACAACAGGAAGCACGGAGTCCAAAAGTCAGTTTTGTCAGTTCCCCCAACCTTTATTCCACGACTGCCTGGCTTTAAAAGTCAAATGCTCCCCAGATTCCGTCTTGACAGAGATACTGAAGCCTCTGCAGAGAAAGGTAGTTGATCATCCCTCCAAAAACGCTGTTTGAACGATAACGTGGTTTAAAGAAGCAATTCAGCCACCTGCAACACAAGTCTTCATTTTTATTGAGTTAGTAAGGTCTCAACTGATTCTGATTTAAGTGATCTATAAGAAACCCTTCTTTCTCATAGTAAGAGCAGGCCTGCCCCAGGAAAGTGATGAATTCATCGTAGAAATCACATTGACAACGTACAAGAAGCATTACTCTCAATAACCGTTAGATTTCTCCTAGAGCCTAGGACTTTTAGCACACACCTTAATAATCTCAACCAATCCATCAGCTTTCTTGAGAACTAAATCAAGCATGAGAGCAACAGTTTTGAACAGGATATAAACACTACGCAGAGTCTCGAAAAAGCAACACGTCTGGAATATAAGCAATACAATTTTAATTCTGACCAGTCACCTACAAACCCCTTGTCTTTCCACTGTTCTGATGGCATTATTAAATATCACATTTGTGACATCGCTCGGGAAAAATGACACAAAGATACAGACATTATGATACAATAGTACAAATGATAAATTATTTATACAGTAAATAATGTCAATAGTCAGCACAAATTCATAAAAAGCAGCCGGCTCCCAGTATTATGAAAACAGTTTGGTAAATATTTAAATTGTAACACTTGTAAAGGAAGCGAGTCTTGTGAGATTCTGCTGTGAAAAATAAACCATATATTTCTCCACAATTTGTGCAATATTAATACATACAGTACACATTAGAAACTGTAACAGCAAAAGGGAAGATGGATAACAATAGTTGTCTTAGCTACGGGACTTCAAAAAGACTGTAAACACCACAACCCACCACGGTTTTCCTTCCCTGTCCCCTCAATGTAGTTTAGTTTCTATATAGTATAAAACTGAATAAATAACTGAGCTTATTTTGGGTTTAAAATTATGCCAAGATATTTTTGTTTATTTTTATTTTTTACAAAATAATTAACACTTTCTCTTTGGTCAATTTGACCAGTAAGGCTATTTTGGGATACTAACATTTTTAAAAATCAAAAGCACTTTTTTAATATCCGCAAGTGAGAAAAAGAAGGGGAAGAGGGAAATGCATTTGGAGAGAGAGAGACGCCAGAGCAGACGCGATCGGATACGCGTACGTCCCCCATGCAAGAAGAGGTGGGAGGGCGGGGAGGGGGGGAGAATTATTCCGGATAGCAGTTAAATCGCCGTGAAATAGAGTTACCATTCTGGGCACAGCTGAAGCTTCACCTGGCTAGGGCAGAAGCCGCCTTGCAGCATCCCCGGCGGCGCACCCCGCGCCTGCCCGGCACCCGCGCGGTCCGGGCACGGCTCCAGCCCAGCGGATTTAGCACCGCAGCCGCTCATCCCCCTGCCCTATAACGCCCGGGTCGGGCTGGGAAGGTGGGCACAGCTGGAGTCCTCAGCCTAAGGCTTCGCAGCGCTGATGGCCGTTCAGTGTCCTGCCATGGTTTATTGCGCGATACGCACCTGTCTACGTAACGTAGATGGCTCCTACAGAAGTGGCTTGGTAAAAGCACCAATTTGCCAGTCAGCAGTTTCATGAAGCCAGGGCTCCCTACCAGACCATCACATTTTTCCCAATTCACGGTGACAGATCGTTACTCTGAGCTCGAGATGACTTGATAATTTTAAATGCTTACTATCAACCCCGTCGTGCCTTGGAAAACAGCAAGCGAGTGTTTGACGAGAGGATGTGATTAGAACTGCTTGGCTGAATAGATAATGCCCCATCTAACTGTTGCAAATGCATTCAAGTGACTAAGGGAAAAAACATTGAGTGACCTCAATTCCACCGTTGATAAAATTAAATTGGAAAAATAATACAGGATAAATCTTGCCACAGATCAATTGGAAAGCACTTTCCCCCCCCCATCTGCAAGAATCACACCCTTCCTGGTCTACACTTTTCAATAACTTCAACAACAACAAAAAAGTAAAGTATTTTTTCCTTATTCTGAAAGGCAACATGAATGGTTTTTTGTTTTCTTTTCTTTTTTTAAAAGACATACTGGGTGTGGACAGTAATTCTTTTTTCCTCCTATATAAAAACAAAAGCAGATGAATATTCTGAATCCTACTTGCAATTCAATAGTATCAAGAGGATAGAACAATCTGCATAGAAACATCCACACATTTAGCATTCCATATACTAATAGAGCTACACTGACCTACACAGCTAAAATCTGTGATTGTACCCTAGATTTGATAGTCGTTCAGCCTCCCCTACCCACCAGAAGATACAACCCAGTCCCTTTCGTGTTAGCCAGCCCTTCCCTCCTGCGGCACGCGGCCCTAGACTGGCACGGTCCCACACAGCATCATTACACCAAGACACAGAACTCTGGCAATTTCTTTCAGCTTTTTTTTTTTTTTTTTTTTTTCTTTTTTCTTTTTTTTTCTCCTTCGTATTAGGGAAAGGCCACCAAGATGCATCAGTTCATTCAGAGATGCCCTCGAGGCAGTAGCAAGCGCTGGGACATCCCTTTCCACGTACTCCGCGCACATTTGTGAAAGCAGAGCTCAGAAACGCTGCCGGCTCTGAGAAGGCCAGGTTTGCAGCAGTAGCACTGGCTGAAACCTGAGCGTGGTTTAGTGCCGATGAGTCCAGACATGCAAGTTAAAAACGGATAGTTCAGCTTACAATTAATAACTGCAAATGGAACCGGTTATTAAGATGGAGTGCACCTTTCATTAAGAAATATTAGTCGATAAAATTAATGAGTCACGTTTGTACGTTAGGATTTTTAACATCTCAAGAAGTATTACAAGAAAAAAATAGCCTCTCTTCCGATCTTCAAAAAGGCTAAACGTCTGTCCGTTCTGGTAATCGGAAAACGGGAACAAATCAAGGGAAAGGCGACTTTAGTGTTTTTTCTTTTTAATGTAGTCTTAAATCACGTTATGTTCAAATTCAATTCATCTAAAAATAATTAGTCACGAGAATTTGTTTTGATTCGCATTATGAATACTTCATTTAAAAGTAAAATATTTTAGTGTTAATCTTCCCTTTTAAACTCTCTTTACAGAAACAAAGAGCTAAAACCATAAATAAGAGGGCATTAAAACCATAAAAATGACATTTGCCAATATCTTAATTTTTCAGCCAGACTTGATAAATCTATCAAAACCAGACAGTTAAATAAGAACCACATTATAAAAATTAGCAAAAAAAGGACTATCAGGTAACTCTGCAAACTCAAATATGAAACTGTACTAAACAAAATATGTGCAAAAGTATACAAGAGTAACTGCATATAGCAAGGTTAAGCCTGAATTAGTTTTAAAGCTTGCCCCGGTGAAATTGAATTCAAAGTTGTCCCACTGTATTTCTTTTTTTTTTCTTTCAACTCACATTGTAAGTCAAATAAAAACAAAATACACATGATAACTTCCAAACGAAGCTGGTACTGGACAAGCACAGAGCAGGACACTCACTCAGCACGAGTGCAGCATGCCACTCACAGAGAGTTCCTCAGGAGTCCTTAGAGTAGTGTACAAATTCAACACTGCATACAACAGCACACGTTATACTTGACAACTTGAGAATGTTCTTGGGTGTTTTTTTTTTGTCTGCTTTTTCCTTTCGAGACAAGCTTGCTTTCTCGGTCAAACCTCTGATACGAAAGCAGTGCGATTTTGCGTTGCAATGTTTAATGCATAAAAACCAGCCACCTGGGCCCTCCGAATCGTTCTCCTCTAAGAGTAAGGACTATGGGTGAACCAACAGTCTAGAACTGTGTATAGTTATGTGCAAAACATTCACTAGCACTCTGAATTTCAGGTCTATCGTATGGGCATAGGAAGTGACAGATGCAGGTAAATAGTAATTTCAGGATCCAGCACATCATCTGACATCTACAAAATAGCCAACGGAGTTTAAAATGGCAGGTTCTCCCTAGAAAGTGTATTGAAATGATTAACAAAGTAACAAAATGGGCAGAATCTAACTTTGGTGAAAAGTCTGAACATTTCACATAATGCTCAACAAGCCAAAGTAAGGTACCATCTGTAGCAAAGACTAGATTTAGATTAACTGGTAAGTAGAGACAACTCTTCAAAGATCATAACTGTAAACTGCAAATCTACTTCCAAGTCTCTTACACACCGTTCAGTCCACACAGGCCACGTTCATTTCGCTGTAAAGACTTCAGCCTGGAAACACTATGAAAAGAAAGTTCCTTTAATTGGGTCTTTATAGGAGAAAAGGGTTAGTTGTATTTGTAGACTGGGACGCTGACGGCGGGATTCCTGTACTGTGAAGAGGTTGGGTCATTGATCCTGCAATGCTCACGTTCAGCCCCTGGCCCATCCTTGTTAGAGAAGCCACAGTGCCCATAGCTGGTATCGGTGCCATTCCCACAGGCACTGGGGCCATGGAAGACAGAGGTATTGGCTCCATGCTTATTGGTGGCACAGCACTGAAAGAAGGGCTGGTTCCCATCACAGGACTCGCTCTCATCTGATTTAGAGTGAGTGGCTGAGGCTGATTCACTTGGAAGGGGTTGATTGGAGTTGGTGCTGTAGCTGCGCCTAGTTTTGAGAGAAGGGGGAAGAGGGAAGGAGATCGCACCTCTATAAACGTTGAGGTTTTGGAAATCATCCTTTCCAGCAAAGAAAGCACCATCTGTACACCCCTGCATGCTCCCAACCCCAAATCACCCTGTGGGGAAACCAGTGTGGGTGCCATTCAGCAGACTGGGGCTGCACTGGTGCACAACTACACTCCTTTTTTTTTTTTGGAAGTATCCATTCACTGACCAACATCTTCCACTTTTGTTGACAGCTTTGGGAATAACGACTTCTAAATTTGATAACCTGGAACATGCCTACCTACAACATCTGATTTTTATTTTTATTCAACACTACTAAGAACTTCCCGTAAAAAGGCTATTCGTACTCCCTTACTGCAATCTAGCTACTGCAGATGCGTGCATTTTCTTCAGGATCTCTTCCAGTCAACTCCATTTAGAAGCTGTACATGTTTCTGGCACCGAGTTTTGACAAGAATTCATAAAGTAAACAAGTTGTTTCCGAATTACAGCGGTGCTAGAAAAAGCAGAGAATAACTTTCCCAGCGTTTGAGGTTTTTTGGGCTGCTGCCAACACTACAAATTCCTTTTGCCGTATATGCATAGTGCTATTTGGATGGCCCAGTGACCCCTTATAAACTTTTTGTAGTAACCGGTAATGGCAGATACACAGATTTCCTCTGGTTAAGCACTGCCAAGGCTCTTCACAATCACTGCTTTTTTCCTACCCAAGGAGTTTAAACTCTTTTTCTTTTTTCCTCATTGGAAAAGCGAAGAAAATAAATACTGAAATATCACTGAAGTATTTCACTGGACTGGTGTCACGCAGTAATTTCAGTGCATATGAATAGCTTTTCAAGATGCATACATCTTCCAAGTGTTTACCGCCACCTCCTAAGTCTGCTCTAAGTACAGGCTCATTTATAACAAGAGCCAATTTACAGGAGATCTGCGACAGTCTATTTTTTCCCCAAATACACTGAGAGTGTGTGTTTCAATCAAAACTGGGTTATCATGCTAGCCTAAAGATAGCCTGACCAGCAAGCCATTAAAATATACTGCAGAGTTTGCTACTTGGAACCTCAGGTTGGAGCCAGAGATGCTAATTTGCCTGCAGTAGCACAAGGGAAAGGGCTATTCCCTACATGCTTGCCACAAGAACCTATTACACCCTCCCAAGGGATTCTCTGGTGGCACATGTTCACCCCTTACCTGTTCTGACAATAAATCAGTTTTAGTTCAATCATCCTTAATAACCAAAAGCCGCCTTCTAACCCAGATCCTTCTGAGCGAGCAAGTGCAAAAGTGGAAGGAAAACTGCTTGACCAAAGCTAACCCAGCTGCAGACACCAGAGTAGAAACTCCAGGCTTTCAAGGTCCGGCAGCATGCCTAGAAACCATGCTGTCTCACCCTCCTGCTCTCAGTCATGATCTGCTGGCTGAAGTAATCCAGAAAAAAAAGCCAAAACCGGCTAATGTTAAATCAAATGGGATTGAGTTAATGCAGAGTTTTCCTATAGGAAGGGAAAGGTAAAATAAAAAAAATGAAGGAATGTGAAAGAACAGACCTGGTGCTAAGAATGGATTCAGTGAAGTTACGGGTTGCGGTGGCTTAGACACCAGTGAATCCAGGTTCACCAGAGCAGCATTGGGGCCCAGAAAAGACTCGGGAGTTTTCCGAGCTGCACTTTGTTTGCCTGATGTCATGCTCGAGTGCTGGGAATCAAAGAGATCAGGGCTTGTGGTACCGCTATGCTGGGATGGCAAAGTGGAACCTGATTCAGCTGTAACAACACAAAGAGAAAAACAAAACTTAACTCATTGGTCTATACAATCAAACAATGAAAGTCCCTCCATCTCTGGCAAAGGAAATATTTTAAAATCTGATGTTTGTATAAGTCACATTCCAATGTCCCAGTACACATGACACCCTCCACATGCAAGCGTACACCTCGAATATTGCTTAGAAGAGAGTATCAAGAAGCTACAGCAAGAGTTGCAGAGCTCTTCAGAAGGCACCACCTGATTTGCGTTGGTTAATATTCTTGCAACTGACTAAAAGTTTCCAAGAGAAAGAAATTCAAAAGCCTTGGCTTCTGCCCTTGCACTGCACCATTGTTGTGCCCTTCCTAACTAGATTCCACCCAGATTTTCTATTTTGTATTCAAGAAGCCTTGAATTAGTCACCAACCTTCCGGGCAGAATTGTCCTGAAAGTAGATGGTACCAAAGCACTCCTACGTTATGGTCTGTCAGTTTTTGTTTTGTGAGTAATGACCACATAAAAAATAAGTTAAAGCATTCACAGGGGCCTATTTTCACATTTTCCTACTATTGTTACCCACTAAAACTGACATACCTGAGAAATTCAGCCAACATCTTTCGGTTTGACTCTCCAAGCATGAGCTATACTTCAAACACATGCTGGATGTCATGAACAGAGGTCAAATAAATTTCTGGGTCAACAAAGCAAAAGGTTGCAGAGTAACATTCTGTGGCTCACAACGCCAGAAGCCAGTTCCCCATGAGTTCATGCACAGGCCAAAATGTTAACAAATTTTTATTGCTGCATTATCATCATCTTTAACTTTTTCCTTTGTGAAGGCGTTTGGTGGTGGTGGTTTTGATTTCTTTTTAAAGAAACGTGCTAAAAATTGGATTCATACCTGGCTTTTTGGAAGTTCGAAGTGTGTCAAATTCAGAAAAATCATCTTTAACTGTACCATTCAAATTACTGAAGAGGTCAAAAGATGTACTTCCTGTTCAAAACAACAAGAGAGCCCTGTCATTAGCAGATCTTTGGTTGCATCACACACCTGATCCTACTGAAAGCAATTTCTAACCCCTGCATGTTACCAGGAAGCCACTGTCAGGTCCCAGGAGGGCAGTGCGGATCAGCTTGAGAGCTCCTACTCCTGCACAGGAGCGAGAAGGATAATGCCACAGAACTGTCCTTACAGCATTAGCTGAGTGATTCAGAGCGACGTGCTTGTAAATCACAATGTAAGGTACACCTCAGCATGCTGGGATTTTATTGAGTGCCTGCACTAGAGAGGCCCAGGCAGGCATACATTGCCACGGAAAAAGAGAGCAGCAACAATTTTACAGCCTTAACCATGGACTTCTCCATATTCTTCTGAATATGCTCTTAAAGTAGCACCACTGTAACTTAACTAAAGATTTGACTTATGCTTCCTAAGTTAAAAGGCATAGGAATGCAGTAGAAAATGTTATCTACCCCATGTAGAGATGGGAAGGCTCTGCTGGCTGAAAACCCAAAACTTGGCCATAGCTTGCAACGAATGAAAACAAAACATTTTGAAAACGTGGACACACCCTTGCCTCAAAATGGAGGAAGAAAAACCACACCTACATGAACAGCAATTACAATATTGAAAAGCTTTGAAGGTTTTTTTGTATGCACAGAAATGCTTTTTTTTTTCTAATTTAGTTTTAGCCTTCAACACATTCCAAGCAAGCAAAGGTACAGACATAGCTCCACAAAAGGCAGAGAATGAGTGAAGATTCTGTATAATAATAATACGTATCAAGAACAAAGACCACCATAGCTTAACAACCATTCTCAGAACAATCCAGTTATTGCCTTTTGCTCGGAGAAAAGTAGATTAGACCACAGCTTGCAGTACCCACTTTGTGACTCCTTTGTTTATTACACGCTGTGATGAATGACCAGCAGAAAATGCATTTAGGATGCATTTAGCCGTGGTGCCAGTATGAAAATGCCAGGTACTAAGGCTGCATTAGTTACAGAGGATGAATAGACAATCACATCAGCATCTTCTGCATCTTGCTACAACTAAGTTTAGGGATAGATTCGGCACCCTCAATTTCAAATAACAAACCTTTATTTCTTCAGAATGTGAAGCTGCATAACCTATCAATCTATGTCTGCAGAGGCATCCGTCTGCACAGCTATTTATCATGATGAAAGGTAAAATTATAGCAACATTCATTTCCAGAAATTAAGTCCTCATCTAATTAAAAATAAAACTCAGTTAAAAATGCAAGAGCAGCAGCAGCCATAAGAGCTCGGCATGCATCCACACATACTAATAGAAGAATGCAGAAGAAAGAGCACAAAGAAAGGAGCAGCACAAATTCAGAACTCTGAGTAATCACATATTAAGTTCTTCTTGCTGCTAGCTATTGCATCTCCCATTTATCTTAACTGACCAATTCTGTTAATTGTCCAGCACGTTTCTTTTAACCAAGCAATGAAAAAAAAATAATCAAATTTCACCTTAAATTACTCAAATAAAATGGATATGGAATGAGATGATTTCTCACCAGATGTAGAGAGAGGTTTGTTTGCAGGTGCTGGTCCCCAAGGATCCACAGAAGACTTCGCTGCAGTAGAAGATGGCTGAGCAGGAGCCCAAGGGTCAACATTTTTGGACAGAGACTGAGTTGCAGATCCTGCTGGTGCTGCCCAAGGGTCAACGGAAGCAGCTGGTTTGGCACCTGCAAGAAGAGCCAGCAGGAACACAAGTCAGTACAGTTTCACTTTGGAAAGCTCTCACAGGAGGTGAAGCTCTGTTAATAGGCAGTAATGGCTCATAACACTAAACATAAAAAGGTGAAGAAGTTCAGTATTAGGAACGCTGATTTACGTTATACATGCAGAAAAACAAGAACAACTAAATTCTGTGGAAGATGGATGAATAATACTAAGTTCCCATTTGAAACTGAATTTAAAAAAATCAGCAGTTCTAACATGAAAATAAATATGGTTTCACTACAGACCCTGCCAATGACTTCATGGTATCTGACTCAAGGTGATCTAAAACACAGGGTATGGTATACTTCTGAATGCACAGAAGGGAGTGGAAAAAAAACTTGCCTCACTACATGTAATTTCCTGCCTATTTCCTTTTATTCTTCCTTTTAAGCCTAATAATTTATTGCTCCTCAGTTTAGGTGACCTCATCTTTCACTACATGACACTATTTGGGCTTATCAAACCCCAAAACCACCAAAGCAAATCACATTTCATATCTGTAGCAGGCCAGGAAGCGGCTGGAAGGCATCACTGGGGCTTTGTTCCCAATGTTGTCCATCCCCATTGCCCCTCCCCAGCCACTGAAACATGGGAAGGCAAAGCTAGTACTTCAGAGGCACTTCTTGTGCCACTCTCAGGTGATCAAATCAGACAGTGTAAGTGATGGTAGAACAGAATTACCTAGGCAGTGCACAGCTAAAACCTTTAACCACTTTGTGGGCTTCAAATTACAACTGAACAGTGTTCTATTTTTTAAAGGTACACACAAAACCTCTTGGCAGCCCGATACTCTTGAAAAACAATTCAGCACCACACACCCTGGCACTGATTCCCATTTGCAGTGTTGGCCTTTGTTTCATCAACAGGTGGCACGGTCTTGCAGCAGCTTCAGACCAGGAAATGCTGAAATGGTCCAAATAAATCCAACCGTTCCCACTCCAGCACTTAGATTCCCTTTATCTGTCCTTAGTGCTGAGTTACAAGCAACGCTACACAAGAAATGCTAATGACAGAGCTTCCCAGAAACGGAAGCTTTCAAAAAAAGTCTTTTCTTTCATAAAGAGAGCTCACAAAATTAGAGCACTCAGGAAGATACCTTCCCTTAGCTTCCATTATCTCTCCTGAAATGCCAAAGCACGAGCAGGATTTGAGAATTACAGTTTAATGAGTCACTCTTTTAGCAGCAGTCAAATTCATAAATCTCACATCTTCGAGCCTACCCTTGGGAGCCAAGTAACCAGCAAGCTGGAACAAGGGGTTGTTATATGGCATTAATAAAGTTTGGAGCCACTGGGAGGAAACGCTACAGCTGCAGCTGATGCATGGAAAAGGTTGTCAGTGGATGATATATCAAGCAGGAGATTTGAAGGAGGTGGGTTTTGTTTGTTTTTTAACCAGGGAAAAAAGTACATCGAATCTCCACTGCATTGGGGCCTAAAACTTTGAATTGTTCTAATTTTGTGCTTGAAGTTTACCACTCAAAAAAGCCACAGGTTACAGTTAAACAATGAACTGCAGCTGTCCCAGCAGCTAAGTGGGTGCTTTTAATGCCACCACAAGGAAAAAATAAATAAAAATAATAATGCACTTTAGTATTAAACTTCGAAATTGTCATCAGGTTTCCAGAGGGTAGCACGCTGACTCCTAATGAGACAACTCCGCAGCACATTACAGCAGAGGTCAGCCTCGAAACACCAGCCGGCAGCAAAACTGACAGAGCTAAGCTGCTGGTCTTCAGGAAGAAAGGGCCCCCTGCACAGAACATGCTGAATCCTCAAAAATAAAACAAACAAACCAAATGTAAAGCCAACAAAAAATAGATCTAATGCTGATTCCACAGGCACAGAGAGTTTAACATCTACTGTGAGGAGCTATCAGCTTTCTGAAGGAAAGGAGTAAAGCCTTGGGCAGATTTTGGCTAGCCTACAAAACAGCACGCTGCACGGGTGGTAAAATGAGCACATATAAAAATAATCATGCAAAAAATTTCAACTATTACCCCTGAACATGTGAAGCACCAGATCTTTGACTTCAGAAAGAAATTCCATGAATTTAGCACCAAAAGCTTATGAAATGCTGAGACTATTTAAAATAGTAACTTCAATTTTTGTTTAGTATTAAAAAAATCTCCATCGAAGCAATTTCATCCTTCTCATTCTGATGGCATACACAGCCCATCTCGCTAGGAGCGAGACAGCAATTCAGAGCTACAGCCTTCCTACCCACAGCATCCTGCTCGAGTACTACATTAATTAAATATTGGCAAGAGTCTAAGCCCATGCCACTGGACACAGCTAGCAGTCAAAGCAGGAGCATCCCCCCAGGATGAGACAAGTTGTTTTTGCTGCCTAAGGAGAAGACAGAAGCTTCACTCTACTCCTCTTTTTTAAGATTCAAAACGCACACACAAAAATCTCAGCTGCTTAAAAAGCAGGAAAGGATCACAACTTCCATTTGTTTCTGCTTGAAAATGTTAAGGGAATGTTAATTCTGGAGCACAGGAAACAACCAAAAGGGACTAATACGCTGTTGTTATCAAGCGTGACATTGTGCACTGCTATTGAGAAACCTGGAAAAGCTCAACGTTAAAAAGCGAGTCCTTTTAAGATAAGCATTCCCTTCTGGCAGAGTTTAATCTTACCAAATGATTGCCATGGGTCAGAGGCAGTAGCTGCAGCTGTGGATCCTCCCCAGGGATCTGTTTGGTTTGCAACAGCAGGAGGTCCCCAAGGCTCTGTTTTCTGTGGGGCCGGTGCCGATGAGGGCAGGGCATCCATTAGGTCCAAGAGAGTTGTATGCTGAGGGCAGGAACAATCTGAGCTTTAATCAAGAGCATTACCAGTCTGAAGTACAAACCCATGAGAGTGAAGAAGCATTTTTTTTTTTCCTTTTACACACCTGCATCGACTAGTACTTTGAAATTTAACCCACATGGAAGAAGCTTTAAGCTATACAACAAAGCAATCCCAAAAGCATAAAAGAGCTCAGAATTAAGCTATTTCGTGTTACTGTATTTCAGCTTTTGGCAGCGTAACCGGGAATTTCTTAGTTGAAGGCACTACCTCCTTCTTTTTGGGAATTTTAATTGTGTCTCTGCGACTCTCCTCCAGAGCCATCTGTAATCTCAGATCATCTCCGCGTCTGAGGCGCTCCTCCTGCAAAGGAAATCAACACTGTTGATATAGACCACGAGCCTAGACTGTGCTGCCTGCTCCCTCGGGTGTCCAGCCCCGCAGGACGCTGCCAGGGGAAGCCCAAGCAGCACCGAGCAGCACCGCCAGCCCCCCAGGAGCGGTGTGCGCCGCAGGCAGGCGCGGTGGGATGGCCGGGATTATTTGCTGTGACTTGTACTTAACGCACCAGGGAGAACAAATTCCTCCTGGGATTCTCACCTCGCTCAGGCAGAGGTCAGGAACAAGCCGACCCCGTAACACCAGCCAACAGAGCAAGCCTTACAACATCCATTTTGCCGACTGAAATTTCCCCTCCTGTTGTTTTACTCCTGATGGGAAAGCTACACACGAAACTTCATTTCCAACAATTCACTTACATTGCTAGAAACCCCGCTGAATTTAAAGACAAAGTAAATATTCCATCTTTAAATTATCGTGGGTTTTGGTTAGTCAAATCAGCACTGAAGGACTTAGTGATTTCAACTCTACTTTTCCTGGCTTTTGTCAGCTTCCTTCCACATCTGGGGCAACTGTTGCATCTATGAAGAAATCTAAATGAATTAACCTAGCCAACTCCATGAGTATTTTGTAGGTTTTAGCATCTGTCAACTACCATGTTTGTGGCAGATTTGACTATTGAAAATATTTTGCTTGCACCAGGTCTTTCAGAAGTTGACTGATTCCCCAACTGGCATCTCCCTTGCAATTTTCAAGCTATTTCAACTGATATATTCTGATACTTATTTTCTTTAACTTGATTGCTTAATAACGACAGGGTTTACTGGGTGACAGTTGCCCTTTCAAAGCACAGAGATTCTAATGCGTAACATACGGCAGGATGCTACACTTGTCCCAGGAAGCCTTTAAAAATATTATGGACACTCTGCATGGCTGACTTGAGTTTTCACTCCTAGCTGAGATTCAACACCTTTGTTACATATTATGTTGACATGCAGCAGGCTTTATCCACAATTACAGCATTTACTCCCAAATCAGAATGAACCTCTTAAGAATTAACATAGTAACATACCCAAAGTGGTGGTTTAAGAGCTATGTTATTTCAAAAAAGGTTACTTAGCTATTGAAGCACTTTGTGTTACATCGCCCTTGTGTTCCAGACAAGCTCGCCAAATGGGCCAATCACTCAAAATTTCATTATAACCGGAATTCAGTGACATTTCATATGCTGGCCCCATTAATGAAAGCTTTCAGGACTAGTCATGTTTCCAGTTCTTCCTTACAGAAAGCACCTTCAGCAGTGCGATGATTAACATCCTCCCACACAACCAAGTCTTCTCGCAAAGCGACTGTCATCTCCCACTAGTCTCAACAGCACGAAGCCCATAGCTACTTTAAAAAGAGATTAAAAAAAAAAAAGAAAGAGCAACATCTCCCAGAATGGCCTCTCCCCCCCATCTCCACCTGGAGCAAAGCCAAGCTAACATCACAGAGAGCAGACAGAGCCCCGGCTAGGAAATTGGACAGGTTGGAAAACCTACACGGGCACTGACCTGCTCCGCCACCTCCCTGCTCATCGCCAGCGCCAGCTGCAGCTGGAGCTCTTCTTCTCCGCTCGTCTGAGGCCGGGCCTGCTCCAGCTCAGAGGAAACTCGAGGGGATGTAGCTGTTGGAAACAAAGCAGCAGATTATAAATGATATATACCAAAAAGGCAGAAGAGGTCTGATGCCTTCCCGTGCCAGGCCTGAGGTCCTGAAGGCAGCATTGGGTGCCTCGAGGGGCGCAGGGCCGGTGGCCATGCCCTGACCGTCGGGGTAAAGCTCCTTCTGAGAGCTGAACCTCCAGCTCTCGGCCCAGGGCAGTGAGCCAGAGAAATTTAGAAGGGAGAAATTTGCAAGGCTCTCTGCTTGCTTTAAAGGAGAAATGTTTCCGGGGAACAAAGGCTTTTTGTAGTATCACGACATGTCAACAAGCCGGCCCCGACAAAGGCTGCAGACCCTGCTCAGCAGAGCTTCGGGGAGACAGGTCGCTGCCTTGAAGCTCGGAATTAATCACTTAAACGTTTGTCAATATTTCTTACATCTAACGTCAGTAAGAATTTGCTGGGAGCTGGCCAATGCCAGGGTAAAACTGGACACCACCCACTTTTCTGTAAAATAATACAGTCTTAAACGGGACAGATAAAGAACTATTCTTAACTGCTAAGCAGGCTCAGAGGCAAACAAACCAGCTATTCAGAATGAAAATTCACAAAAATACTTTATCATTCTCTGCTAAAAAAAAAAGGTTCGGTATATATGTTGGGGGCATTGTTTATTTTTTGTTGCTGGCTGCTCTTTCTTCGGATGAGGTCTCTGTTAGCTAATAACTGCTGGCAACGTCCCCCCGCCCCTCAGAAAAACAATCAAGCTGGGCAGCTAAAATATACAATTTCTCAAAGCATAAATCATCTGTTAGTGATGTTTTCTCTGCAGTAGCATACAGAAACTCCCATCCCAATGGGACAACTCTAGTTATCGCTACAGAGTCATAAAGCAACTTTTGGGGTAATTCTCTAGCACCCAGATTATTTAAACTGAAATTTTATCTTGGTGGACGAGGAAGTTTGGATGCAATGGCTGGAATGGTAATTCCAGTTGTGCAAAATACGTGTTAATATTTAACAAACAGGAACCACGTTTCTGAACTAGAATGTCAAGCTCAAGAAATCAGTCCTTTACGAGGTTGGGTAGGTAGAAATTTGATTGCTGAACGGTAATTTTAGAAGCACTTTTTCAGTTCCTGCTTTAATACTCCAAACATTTCCCAGTCTTGTCTCCCCTTACCTTTTAGGCCAAAATGGCACTATGAAATAAAAACTGCCCGTTCCTCTTTCATCCAGAAAGCTGGCTCCAGCCGATGGGGCATGCCTGCGCCTTCCCACCCTACACTCGCTGTGCCACCCCATCCTGTTCTGTTCCTACAGGGACAACTTTATCACCCAAAACCATCCACGTTGTGCTGGTCCCAAAGCTTTCAGGCCAAGCAGACTCGCTCCTTGCTGCACGTTTAGGAAGGTGTTACTCATCCATCAATCCGATCACTTTTCCAAACTCTCTCTCACATGAAGTATCTATATTTAGCCTGCTTCACGAGTACTTCTTGCTCCAGCAGTCACAGACAGGCTCTCCAATCCATTATTTGGATGATTACAGGAATAAAAAGGACATCAGAGAACAGGATGTCTGGCAGTAGGGCATAGCACGACCTTAAAGTGTTTGTAAAAAGCTTGGATGTTCTTCAATACAAAAATAAACCAAATTCAAGAGGGAAGAGGATAGAACTCAACAGGAGGTTACCAACAGTAGCACACGACAGAAAAAACAAGATCTTTTTCTAACTTTTTCTACCAAAAGGAAAAGCAGAGCTTTTTGTGATGCTCAATGGGATGGTGCTGTGAAACAGAGTTCAGTGTGAGAACCAAAACAGGCGAAGAAGCCCATCGCCAAGGAAGCTTACCAGTAGCTTCTCAACAATTAGCCTGAAGACCAACCTTAAGAACCTTTTGTTTGTTAACAAACAAAATGCAGCTTACAGGAAAATGCCAAGACAATGCTATGAAACACTGTCACACTAGAAGGAGGAGCCAGAACATATAAAGCTGCTGGCTGAGAAGGGAACAAGAGAAATGGGAAGACATGGGGAAAGAAAAAGGATTTGATGACAACCTTCTGCAAACTGGGGGCATCGACTGGAAGCGACAGAGGTTTAAAGAACTTTGTTTGGTACCGACCCAGGCAGGATCTGCCAGCCACTAGCTTCCTACAGCTGTCACTGACAGCAGCCCCGTGCATCAAAGCAGTACTCAGAATTAATCTGACACACCAAATGCAGTTCCAGTCATACAAACCCTCAACAAATGATTTCGAGAACAGAGTGGATGTGAAGACGCTTCCCTTCTGAGCACAGGGAATATACGTTTATCTTCATAAAAAGAAGATCGAGCAGATTACAGATGCTAAATACATCAGGTTTGCAAATACTATGGAACGAAAAAAGCTATTTAAGGTAGAGGGACAAAAACTAACGATAAAAAATAACTGAATAAAACTGAGAGACAATTACAAACGGATCACCTCCAAGCAGCAGCTTTCCAGCAGGAATTACAGAAGGCCAGATTCATAATGGTTTCAAAACAAGGCTGGACACACTGAAGGGACACCACCAGGGTCACCTGAGAGCAGACGGCATCTGGAGCATGATGAGGAAGGTGCCTCCTGCTTCTTGAACCGCAGCTGGGGGCGAGATGGTGATTTCCTGGACCTTCTGCACAGGGGTTTTTCATCTCTGTTGACACTAATTAAACTCCATAACAACTAAGCAGCTGATGGTAGGATGACTTTAAAAGCATGCGAGATGGATTCCTTCACTTCAGCCCTTTGTTTTCCCACCCAAGCCCACATGAAGGGCTGTAAGCACTCAGCAGCTCCAGCCTGCAGCAGCACACACCATTTCGTGCCAGGTAGCTGCAAGAACGGGTGGCTGCAGCCCACTGGAAGCACTGCACTCGTCCTCCCTGGTGTGTCCTCAGCTGCCTGGCCTGGCAGGGCACTGTGCGACCTCTGGGCTCCCAGCAGAGACCAGCATCCAGGGGCTGAACACAGGTAATAAGGGGGCTCACAGGCATCGCTTGTTTCTTTTCACTTTCAGGCTTTTCAGCAATTCTGCTTGGTTTTATTGACTCTACTGTGGCACTCTGGAGTTCTTCGTGCAAAAAAAAAAACGAGGGCAAAAATTGTTGGTTGAAATTCATCCTTGGGCCTTACATTAATAAAAAGAACATCGATAAAAGCGTTGCCATTTTACACTAAAACTTCCACAGAGGTTGTAAAGCCGTCTGCATTAGCTAGCAGACAGCATGTTTTTTTTGAAAATAGGATTAAAGGACATTCAGCGTGCTGTTCTTGGCAGCGATCTGGCACGTTTTATCCAGCAAGGCCACCTCTCGAGTCCCTCGGTGCTGTCACTGCCCCTCCGTAGTGGCCACGTCCCAGCCTTACCGTTTCGGGGGGGGGCGAGGATCTGGCATAAAGGTTATTGCCGTAGTAACAGCATCGCTGCCACACAAAGAACCCCTTATCCCCCAGCACATGACAGTTAACTCAGATGTTTATGTAAGATGGGACTCAATAGATCAATTCTGACCTGCTAAGCCCCGCTTTGTTGCTGCTTGGGGATTTTGGAGGTCCAGGCTCCCCCCAAGGCTGCCCAGAGGCGTCTGCTTCTGCCGGGGGCTGCCACCGGGCTGCTTCCCTGCCTGGATTGAGCGGCAGCACAGGGAAGTCATTTCCAACCCCAGATAATCACCGAGGCAGGATTCTGCTCCACCATCTGTCTCCAGCATGGGCTATGACGTCTTTCGTACGTATTTATTGGTAATTTGCTGTATTTTGGCTTTATTAAAAGCCCTCTGGAGACGCCCGAAGGTTCGGTTAATTAAAGGATGTATACAGTATGCAGCTAAAAAGCAGAGTCATTGTCTGTATTAGCGATAAAGTCAGTCCCAGCATGAAGATGAGAGCAGGTATTTCTGTTCAGAAGCCTGTGCTTGTTGGTTGTGGGTTTTTTGTTGCCACTCCACACCAAGTGATGCCACAGAAAGCAAGCCCTGGCTTCACCACCTGCAGGAGGTGTTCTTAGTCACATTTATTCGGCTTCATCACACCACTGGTCCTTCTAAAAAGGTAGAAAAAAACAAAGTGTGACTTAAAAAATGAGAAAATACCAAGGTAAGCTCTTAGAAACCAAGAGGAACCCACTCTGGATCCAAACGGAGATCCCACGTGTTGGTCTTCAAATGAAAGCCTGTTCAAATACTGATGGGCTGTTTTCCAAAAGGCAGTCTTAGCTCGCAAATTATGAACTGGCACCTGCAAACTGCCTGATCTAGAAGGAGTTGTGCGATCCAGGTTCCCACTGGAAATTAAAGAGATCTTTCCAATACAGGCTGGGAATTAACAGCACCCATCAACGTGTCACGGTGGAGCTGACCAGCCTTGCTGCACCATTTCCAGTTGCACTGAGGCAGGCGGAGCACTTTCACGTTTCATTTAATACTGAACAGATCCTTGAGGCTTCTTTTAGTCGAGGACTATTTCTTCTCTCATATGATCGCTACACTTATCTTAATAGACTCATCTAAATAAATCCAGGTAATTTATTCCAACTACCGGAGCCTGGTTACGCCAAGGCCACCTCCCACCTTTATTCAGAGCACCAAGAAAAGTGCAGTACGAGAGGATTAAATCAAGTTGTCAGGTGACACCTGGCAGCAAACACAGGAGTGTTGCAGCCTCCTGCAACACCTCAAACTGCAGGAATCAGCCAAGCAGCTCACCCAGGTTGGTTGCTCCATGTTATGCCAGATGTTGCCCGACTCGGATGGAAGGCCAGAGGCAGATCCCAACCTGCAGAGCTGCAGAACAGACTGCAAGGGAATGAAGAGCCCAGCGCTCTGAGCTTTCTGTAATGTCACACCTGAATTACCAACTCCTCTCAATTATTTTCTACTCTGAACAAAAAGGGAGACAAAGCTGAAATAGTTGAGTGAACAGGAACTCGCTGATGCTTCACAGAGCTGCTTTTAAATAACGAGTCAACTTCATGCGAGCCATCACTGGAAATATTAAAACTCATCATTTCAGTTAAAAGACTGCTCCCAAAATCTTTACACGCAAGGTTAACAGACTTGGCACTTCACAAGGTCTGTAAAAGCCCCTTTCAGTGCGTCTTTAAGCAACCTTTTATCAAATCAGCTGTCTGTACAATGAACCCGATTTCTCGGGCAAGCAGCCTACCTCCGGGCAAAGTGCTCCCATAAAATTGGGTCACACCGAGCTGTGCCTGGCTCCGGCTGCCACGTCTGTGTGCAGGAGACCAGGACAGGAGAACGCATACACGTCTTGCCCTGATACCCATTTCTAGATGCAGCCCAAACCCAGAGCAGCAGATGGCCTTGAGGAAAGGATGTGCACAGCCTGAAGTAACACAGCTGGGCCTGGAGGGACAGAACCTCTTGAAAGAGCAGCAGGGCTTTTAAAACGTGGTTTTAAAGCACAAAAAACGGTGTAAGGAGAGGACCAGCGGTTTCCAGGGATCCTTCGAAGTTTAAACACATCCACACAAACTCATTCTGGGGGTAGGGGTGCTGAGGAACTGGCTGTGTCAGGCTCTTCCCCCCTGGTAGAGGACTTTGCTGACATTTTGCTGCCTCCCCTAAGCAGCCCCCAGCCACGAGGAGCTGCTGCAGCCTCCTACAGGCAGCTCAACCCAACTGCTCCAAGGATGCTTGAAAAAGACGGGGTGATCCACGTCCAGGTGCTCTTATCTAGGGGCTTCTGCAGGTGTTGAAGCTCAGTACCCAAACCAATCCCCCTCAGATGTGACTGCAGGCGATGCTCCTGCCACGCTGCTGACTCCAGCGCTTTGGCAGTGAGCTTCTGCTGAAAGAGCACCAAAAAGCAGGAGTTACTGCCTGGAGGACTGGATCACGAGCAGCAGATCTCACAGAGGTGCTCCCAGGTCTGCCACAGCCTCATGGCGCAGACGTAGAGCTCTATATTAAGAAGCTGAATCCTATTTAAGTGATCTCAGCAGCCACGGGTGGAAGAGGGCTGGAAGCAAGAGGCTGCAGATTTCCAACCTGAGTGACTAACGCTGAGCATAAAGACAATATTTAGACACAAAGCCAGATCAGAGGTGGGGCACTACTGCTCCCAAACATTTCAAATATTGACCTTCTGTTCCTTCCCCTCCCCAGTGAAGTTAGTTTCAGCACCACGCAAATGTATTCCTTTCACCTGAAAGGAAACTCCATACAGTTTGCACTTTTTCCAAAATAATATACATGAGTTTAACAAATTGTGTCATGGGGTATTTAATAAATCTTAACCCGAGCATTAATTGCCCCTAGCTATGGACCAGAAAACAGCCAACAGTCTCCAGCACGTCACAAAGTGCTGCCAAGATGAGGTTGGGAGGAGGAAGCTTTTTGCTTTTAGCTGTACAGTATCTCTCTTGGCTTCCATTTACAGATCGTAAAGCTACAGATTGTAGCTAAAACATACCAATATTTTTACAAATGACAACATCAATAGTCAGTAATGATCACATGCCATGATGTATTCCCAGAATCTCACAAGCTTTACAGCGCAGAGATCTGCAGGTCCAACAGAATCATTAAGATGAAGCTTTGGGGGGAAGGATTTTATTAAAAACTCCCGTGCTTCACCATTTCACTTTCCACAGGACTGTTAGAGGTGAGATGAAATTATTTGCAAGGAAAACATCCCTATTTGTCAGTGCAGTACAGGCTGATGGGAAATCACTCGAGACCTTTTTCCACCTTGAATTCTCTCACGCTGTTCAGGCTATCAGTGCTGCTTTTATTTTTCCAGAAAGGATCGTTTGGAATACAAAGACAAGCAACCCCACCAAGACAAAACCCTCTAGCTCAACATCAAATACAAAACCAATCATATACACACTGTAGATACAAGCCTACACGTATGCTGGGAGAAGCTGGAGAAGAAGAGCTGCTACAGCACTGCAATATTTACAGCCAATGCTGTATGCTGCAGCTATCTCAGTATTTTTGAAGAAAGCAAACAAAAAGTGGCCCATGGACTTATCTGACACTGCTCATTTAGTAACTGATGGGGGGAAGATGTCCCTTGCTCAAATCTGACACCTTATCCAGTAGAAGTTACTTGTTCCCCTCACGATCTGTCCTGGAGAAGCTATTAAGCACATTCAGACAGCTCAGATTTTTTTTTCCTTCTTCTGCAAGACAGTACTAAAAATTAGGAGGTTTTAGTAGCCACAAACAATCTCTTCAAACAAGGAGAATGCAATCAGCTACGAATCCTCAAAATCTGCACTCCCCATCCACTGTGCCCAACAAGAAACAAACGTAAAGTCTGCTCATACCAAAGCACAGAGATGAAACATTTCCTCTAGCTTTGTTGGTGGGAAGGTTGTTACGCTCGCCCCAACTTCATTTATGTTCAAATGCCAACAAAACACACTAAATACTTTTAGCAGGAGACTGGGTGTACATTTTCTTAGAGGCAAATCTCCTCCTATAGATTGCAAAAGACATAATTAAGTCTAGATGCCTCTGATCTCTTCTCCTACAGCACAATTCTACCAGAACACGCAGTACAGCGACTGCATCTGAAATTGCAATAAGGAGAGGACTTCCCAGGAACCAACCATAATGTAATTCCTTCTATACAGCCTGCTGAGTCCCTGTCTTCAGAACAAAACAAGGATATCATTGGAGAATAAAAGAAATCACGATGGATACAATCTCTAACTTCTGAAAAGCGACTTTTCCATTAAAAGGTGTAAGGAACCCCTGCATTTATGTAACAGTTTAAATGTCTGGTTTAGATGAAACTCCTCGTCCTACAACAAAGGACAAAGCTCTGCACACCTTTTGCAAGGTGCTGGTTTGCTTTGCTACACTCAAATAAACCATCTGTACTAGAAATGCATTCAAATTTCAGCAGATACAGGTCTGAACAATTAACAGCCATCTGTGTTTTCGCTAACAGATAATTAAACACTGGCGAGTCTGCAACAGAAGAACCACCTACAGGAAGAAAAGCCTGAGATTTCTAAAGCTTCTTAGGCACATGCTTAAGGGGGGAGAGGAAAAAAAGGTTAAGAAACCATTACCTCAGAGACAATCCTACAGAGATAGGCAGCAAAGCAGGACACAAGTGTGAATTCCGAGTAACCTAACCCTCCGCACTGACAGGATGACCAAACTCGCTTCTTGACATCTAGTCCCCCATCAAAATTCCTAAAATGTCCAAGGAATAACGACTCAGAAACACGCCCTGCATTGCTCAATCCTGGCTGTGAGAAAGAGTTGGAGGCCTCTGGCAGCGTTTAACCCGGCAAACAGCAGTTACACGCACCAAGTCAGGCAAGAGCTGGTGAAGAAATCGCGGTGCAACAAACCAAAGGTGTGCTCGGCATGCTTCGGTGGCTATTACTGCAGTCCATCGGCTGATGACAAAACAATATTTCAAGCTATCTCCTTAATTAGGGGATTTTTAAGATAAACAAATGAGCCCTACAGACCTCAGAAGAAAAATAATGTTATTGCAGTGATAAAAATCTACTTATCAATTAAAAATTCATATTGAATCAATCTAAATATGGTTATTAAACAACTAAAATGTTTGTTAATCCACTGTTAAAATAACAGACAAATTCTCATACCTGGAAACCTTCATGCACTTTTTTTTTTTTTAATTCCTGCATCCTAAAAGCATTTCATTTGGGGGAAAAAAAATCCTGCTTTTCTCTCTAGCTTTTATTTTCACCGAGATTTTCTTCATGCTAGCTTGATTCAGCCTGCTGGCTTCCTACTGCCTTCCACAAAAAACATCGGCGTATGACAGGGGTACTGACACCACTCACATATTTATAATCTGAGAGGCGCTTTGGGATACAGGACATGACAAACTTGAGATTCTTAAAACTGGTGCTCAATCAATTCACCACACTGGCTCTGTTACAGTCCTCCACACACTATAAGCATTCAGTTAAAGAAAAGATTTTCCTTCAGAATTAGACCACAACCACTGACATTTCAGCCAAAGCAGCTTTCATCAGATCATTACTTATATTAAGAAGGATTTAGTGCCAGCTCAGGCCTCCTCCTAACATGACAGGGAGTTCCCCCAAGCACTGCTATAAAGAATCCATTCTTCCCACACATTGTACTTTTTTTTTCTTAGAATGAAATGCAGGATTTGGTACTGATATTTGCACACCAAACGCTGATTGTGTAAATATTTAATCACTGACATAATCCAAGTGTTACTCGTCTAAGAACTGCTGAGTAAGCAATAAAGGAAGTTAATTACCGATACTCTTCCTAAAACACGAGAGCAACAACATAAAGTATCTAGCAAAATGATCCAGGAATTACTCTTTATTCCTAGTTTCTGCTTCAATTATATTTTAAGAAAAAAAAAAAAAATCTCAACACAAAGAAAATTTCAAGCAATCCTTTTAAAACTAGAAATAAAAAAGAAATTATTAACTGTCTCCCTCCTAGACCGAGGACGTATCACATCAAACGTTGGAACATGTTCACAAAAGCAGCTCCACAATGCTACCTCTGGGAGCTGACAGTAAACAAGTGCTTTTTAAATTGATTTACGTCACCGCTCACATCCTCTCCAAAGCAAACATGCAGCCAGTCATTTCAAGAGAGCAGACCTGCACAGATGCAGCCACTGCAAAAAGCCCCTTCTGGTCCTGGAGGGCACCATTTCCTCTCACTTCTAATGGCAAATCAGAACGTGAAATATCTCAGAAGAGTGGGAAAGAAAGACAAAAGGGCGGGGAAAAAAAATCTCGTGTGTGTTTTCTTGTACTTACAGCCATGGTAGGATGCCGGGGAGCCTCCAGACTTTCCGTATTCTTGCTCCGAGTAGCTGGTGGAGAGGTTTGGCTGACTGGAACCTCGACCGAAGGTGATCTGGTTGCTGCCCACCCCGGTGGCCACCTGAGCCATGCGTTCTTTGGTCTTCAGGGCCTGGGCCCTCTCTGTCTTAAGTCGCTCGTCGTCCTTCAGCAGAGACACCAGCTGCTTGGATTTCTCCCTGACGTTGATGCCCTGGTCTTTCCCATCGCGATCGATATACTGAAAATCTTTCAACGTCTGGATAGCAAAAATATTCTCTTTACACTGCTGCGCCACTCTCTCCGAGCCAGTTTTGATCAGGTAATCTAAGAGCGTAAGGGCCTTGTACACGTGTCGCCAGTTCTTGCCGTGGTCGTTGAGTCGCTTCCAGATCATGCTCATGATTTCAGAGAAGGCCACAACGTTGTAAGTCAGATCTGCTATCTCAGTCATCAGCGAGCTGGAGGGGCCCCACGGGTCGTTAGAGGTCGCTTCCCGAACTTTTATTTCGGCCTCTGAGTAATTGTTCACAATGTTCTTCATCTGCCGTCTAATAGACGAAGTCGTCATTTTTATTTCCCTTTTTAATCAGCGCGGTGCTAGGACACAAACAAAAAAAGGGCTATATCTGCTCTTCTATGAACGTTTCTGAGCTACGAAGACTCCGTATCTGTGGCTTACTTGCAAGAAGTTCCACTACAATCATTTCCTCTCTTCAAGAAAATGACACGAGAAAATGAAAATCATGACCTAAGTAAGAAAAAAAAAACAAACAAAACAAAGCACGTTAGTGGCGTCTTTCATTATCCCTACACGGAAAGCAATTACGTGTGCTTTTGAGAAATTCTGGTAGTGATGCGTTTGCTCTCTAGATTTCTTCAGAAGATTCGAGTTTGAAAAAAAAGACAAAAAAACCCTTACTCTTCTAACATCAAGAAGAATGGATAGACCAACTGCTGGGAAGTGCCAGCTGTAAACAGGTAACGTCAAATGTCAAAGCTTAGAAACACCTGAGCTGCCAAAAAAGACAGAAAGCAAGAAATTATCTGTGCTGATGCCAATGGAAAACCTGAAAAGCAAACCAGAAATGAAGTCCGAGAAACAAATTACGGATTTAATTTCCGACAAGGTAAAACCCATCTAGAAGTTTTAATTACAGAAAGCTCGGCGCTAGCTTGCAGAGTTTATAGGAAGCTGCATTAGAGCTGACAGCTGCAGTCTGCTACCGTTGCTGCAGGAGGCTGCGTACCGACACCAAGTGGATTTCCTCCACGTTGACCAAGGCGTTTCCGAGGCCCCAGATAAAGACAACGAGCACTCAGTTTCAGGGCAGAGATCTTGAACCCTGCTCTGCCTTAACCCAAGGCCCAGGGAGGAGAAAGGAGCACCAGAACGATGCACTCCAGCTCAAGGTGACCTTTAATGCTAAGCAGATTAGAGGGGAATTTTTTTTTTTTTTCCAAATGCATTTCCTTTGTGCATTTGACAGCGCTCACCAGATCCCCAATTTCTGCGCTGTATGTCTTTCAGGCAGCACGGAAGAATTTTTAATTATATGAAAATGGAATTGTAAAATTGAAATGACTGGCAAGAAAACCCAAGGACAAGCTCTGGAGCTGGAAACTTGCTTCGGTTATTTATGTAAGGTCACTGTTTTGAGTAAACAGAGGCCTATTAAGCTTTAGAATACATTACTCGAGCAAACCGGCAGATTTTGGTATTGCATTAACATCGTCAGACGTCTTTGACATTCACCACTTGTTTGAACTCTAACAGTGTTTGCCCCATTACTAGATGGCATGCGTAACGTGTCCTCTAACAACTTCCCCCAACGCCCCAAAGACACAACCCGATCACTGACAACAGACACGGGGAGAATTAAAGCACGGATTTCATTCCACCACTGTTATCATTCCTCAGATTATTAACATGCCATTTAAAATGAAAGCAGAAGTGTTGGACAACACGCAGCTCTACAAAGGCTCCTTCGGTCCAAAGGCACACATGCATCTTTCCTGGAAAGCGACCGAGTGAGCTGAGCTACGGGAGTTCATTCTTCTACTGAAGTTAGGGTACCTCCTGAACCAGGCAAATAAATAAAATAAAAGTCTTATCAGGCCCTCAGACACAAATCCTCATGTAAAGAGTATGAGAAAAAGAATATCAACGTTGCCTGGACTTGTAACTAACCTACAAGGCCCTGCCAACCCCTCTTGGAGTTGCTTTAAATCCCCCAGCACACTCAGCCAGCCCAAACCAGAGCTCCCATCACGTTGCTGTGAACCTGGATATTTGTTCCCCGTGTTGTAGGCAGGGGGCACGCTTTTTAAGAACAAGTCACCTTCCGTTTCTTTATGCCACTCGTGGTTTTATGGAAACTGGACATCTCCTGAGCTCTAAGTTTAATTTCTGGAAGCTGTTGCAGGTCTCCAACCAACCCTGCCACCTTCCCATGTCTCCCTTACACTTCCATTCGTGTATTTTATCACTCAAACAGATCTCAGTCTTTCTTCCTTCTTTTCAATGATTCAGGATTCTTCTGAAATTTAGCTGCTTGGCTTTGACTTGGTCACATCAGTATTTAGAAATTAACTGGAAAAGGGAGCACTTGCAAGGGCACTGAGCTCCGGCAGGACACGTCAGTGGAAATAGCCCTTTGCTGGGAGAACTGAGTGTTCATCTCTCCCCCTGCTTCCTGTCTTTTAACCAACTGTGAATTTATGAAAAACGCTCTTATCTTACAAGAATTATTTTTCTTTAAAGGCCAGGGATGAGAGGCCTCACAAAATACCTTTAAAAGTGTACTATGCTCTCAAGTGCCTCAGCTACGTGTGCACCCGTGACCAGAGAAAAAGCAAAGTGTGCTTCATTACTTGCTGTAACTTCATAAGCTTTTGAAAATATCACTTTAATACCAGAAACCATATAGGAAAGGTGAATTTTATAGTACATGGAAACACGTGCCAGTCCTAAACGACACCAACTTCAGCCAGCAGAATAAATATAACCAAAGAACCATCAGAATCACAACACAAACCCTCACACCATCAGGGTGCAGGTCCGCCAGCCCATATTATGGTTGAAGAGATCAAAAAGCCAACTACCCTCACTACATAAAAGCGAGAAACCATTCCGAATGCACGATCAAAACCATCCACAGAAAGTTGGGGCTTTTTCAGAGACCTCGGTGCATTACCATCTCACAACAAACCACAAGGAAGTACAATGCTCCTGCAGCTTCAGCAGAAAGCTGGGTTTGCAGTTTTAACGCTGGAGTTGCAAAGACAGCAGAAAGCAAGAGCCGCTGATTGTCACCACCATCCCCGGCCGACGGCAGGAAAAGCCCCATCAGCTCGGGGAGGTTTCTTTGAAAGATGAAGCAGAGAGGGGAAGGTGGAGATCTCTTGTGCTCAGCTTTGGCAAGCCTTCCAAGCCGTATCTTCCCGGTCCCTGGTCAGATGTTTTCTCTGTTTTATAACTTGTCATCTTTAAATGGATAGAAAAGGAAATGCACAACACTCTAGACCACACAGCGAAGCTTCCCCATGCTATCAAGGGTTATCTGGAAGGGAATACCTAATTTCCCTTTCCCTCCACGAATAATCCCGGTGAATTCTCGCGGTGCTCTTTTAGATTCGGTGCGCAGACAGGAGGAATTCTTGACTGAACTTCTTCTCAACAGCTCTCTCACAAGAGATTAAATTCACTGAACGCAATCTACATGAGGAAACCATATTTAATTTGCTGAGACTAACTCAGAAATGAGGCCAAGCCACAAAGTCCTTAATAAACTTAGTTCAAAGCTGCAGCCGTACAAATCCACCTATATACAGACTTCCAGCAGAACCCATTCTGATCTCAGGAATGCAAAACTCAACCCAGGGTTTGTCTGCACTGATAAAATGCCCTTCACTTCAAGCCTGAAGGTAAATATGCACACAGGCCAGCTAGGTATGGACCAGAAACACATGAAAAGCCTTTCACATCAAGTGGGGAAGAGACAGGGTGAAAATTGACACTAGATGTAAGAAGTTTGCCAGAAATTTGTTGAAATTTTTAATTATCTCAAGCCACCCATGCCAATGGGTCTGCAGGAGGCAAGCACCGCATGGGATATCCACATCCACCTACAATTTCAAGGGACTGCACGTGAAACAGGAATCCCACAAAGCCACCAAGAGCCTCTGCTGCCCAAGATGTGCTGAAACAGCTAAGGGAAGCTCCAACATATTTTGAAGCTCCAACGTATTTTGAAGCTTTACCTCTACGCTTTGTGCTCTTGATGCTTTATCTCCAAGATCCAGCACGCACCTGTGGTCTCAGGTTAGTCGGAGAAGCCAGGGTCTGGAGAGTGCTTCTTGCCAGCCTGCAAGGAACCAGGCTAAAGGAAAGTGCTGACTCAGGGAGAAGTTCCCCCAGACAGACAGAAACTCACACCACACCTGCAAAGAGCAAACAGCACGCACGCAAACACATCCCCAACCGTCACACTAAGTCAACTTCTACTTCTGGCAAGGAGAAAGGATTTGCACTGCCTGGCGCTCTGAATTCCTACCCTAGGTTTCTTACGGGAGCTCGTTATGCGTACAGATCCCAAATGCTTTTACAAAGCCATATTTTCCACAAAGAGGAACCAGGAAAATTGACAAACGAAGCGTAAGGCTTAATTTAAAATTCAGGAATACAACAACAGGAAAAATGTCTTCGCTGGCACTTTTTCTATGCCGGATCCTGCAGCGCTCGAGAAATTTTCAAATTCAGTTAATTCTTTCACACGCTTTTTTTTTTCCTTAGTCATAAATAATTCTTACAGAAGAACTGCAGACCACAGGGCTATCGTTACACTGCCTGCGGTATAATATCCTACTGTAGTGCAAACATTGTTCCCCGCACCAGACAGGAAGAGAGGCGACTGTACTTTGTGATGCCTTGGAGAAGAGCGCGAGGAGAAGCAAAGGAGCTTGGCACTACGCAGAAAAGCCAACAAGCAGCACACTTATTAGCTCCCTCTTGCTATTGTGCAGCAGAGAAAACAGCAATTCATGTGAATAAGACAGTAAAATGAAGACGCTGGAATTACCATCAATGCCCTTCCTTAACCTTCAAAATTATTTAGGAAATGAATTGCAAACACAGATTGGCAAAGGGTTTGGAGAACGGGGTTAACTCCAGAAGAAAGGTTTAATTTCCATTTTACACAGTTTAATGGTTTGTCCTCCTCGGTTAATTTCTGAGAAGAGGAAATGGCTCAAAATTAAAAGTTTTGGAAGCTTTCCACCCTCTTTTACAAATGAGAGAACAAGGTCAGCTTTCACAGACAGCAGGTGGCCCAATGATTCCTTTAGATGAAGAGTTAATGCTGAGAGATGCCCTCCTTCAAATCTGGGCACAGCCACGAACGCCAAGGTTCGATTCTGCGCTGGTTTTACAGCCGTGCCTCAATCCCATGGAGAAACTCAGTCCTGCCTGCACGGCCATACAGCAGATTTACAGACACAAATTTGCCTTTTCTCCCTAACACCTTTCTATTTAAACCAGGAGGGCAGTATTAGAGCTCGGCGGGGAGCTCAGCTCCTTACCCAGCCTACAGAAAGGGGGCACGGGGCAGAAATCCAGCGACTCACCGCCTAGCTGAGCACAGCAGCACCACCAGAAGCAGGATCTGCCCAGGTGGCTGCCAGTGCTGTGACTTTGGCAGCTCCAGGTGCCCTGGCAGCCCGTGGCACAGCTGGAACTACCACAGCTGGAATTGCTGGCAGTGTGGGAGATGCTCCAAAGTGCTGCGAGCAGGGAGAGCCTCGGCAAGAGTCGTGCAGATCCGGGCAAACGATCCAAATCCGACCTGCGCTGGAGGTCTAATTTTAGGATTACAAGCTTCGACAACAGCTCTTTAAAAATAACACATTCCTCCTTCTCCGGCTAGGTCAAGTGTCACCGACAGTGCTAGCTGCATTTTATGCAGCACATCGCAGTTTATTTTTCGGTAGTGATACAGCAAGCGCCGGGTGTGTAATCAGTACGAGAATATTGCGGAATTACAGAACAGCACAAGGTCAAGCCACTGCGCGCTGAACCAGAAATTCTAAATGCAAATTAATCCAACACAGCAGCGAAAATACCTCCCCGAACTCTCCAAAGGAATTTGTTCTCTGGGGATTACCTACTTGAATGAAAGCACTTCATCTTTTATTCTCGCTAATAGAGGAGGAAAAAAAAATCACCCAACGCCTGCCTTAAAATAAAAAGTAACGATTTGAAATAAATTCAGTGTACCACCAGGTACGTTGAGTCGTGTTTTCAACTGGATTAAAGACAGTGGGAGACGTTTCTCTCTTTTCACATTTTCCTTTTGGAACAGAGGAGCAAGAAATCTGATATTCTTGCCAGAGGCTGTGCCGTAGCCTATTACTGATTAGAGAAGTCCAGCCTCGACTCAGGCTGCTTAGTGGGTAACAGGGGACTATCAAAGGGAAGCCATCCTACCTTCTCCTCCAGCAGCTCAGGGCCCTGACAGATCAGCTCCAATCTGAACGCTCGCAGGTGTGTGAGAACTGAGCACGTAGCCAACATTTTGTAGCCGTGCAATTTTAGGATTCAGCTGACAAGAACAACTACAATCCTACGTATCCGTGCTCATCCATCAGCCCTGGTATTTTCAGAAGGTACTTGCAGCTTACAATTACACCAAGATTTCATTAACTCAATTCAGCTTGCACTTTATTACTACGAAGCAGACGTCACCATGAGCAGTTTCTCCTATCCACCCACACACCACAGCCATGCAACCACATTAATAAATTCAATAGGCCAAAGGCAAATGCTCATCATGACACAGAGCAGGGAAAAACATCGGTTTAACTCCCCATCTTACCACTGCTCGAAGCCGAGAGACTAATTAGTACTTTTACCTTGCAACATGAATTTCTAATGGAAAAAACTGTTCAAAGAAGAGCGAGAGATGGAAAGCCCTAACTGTTTGTATGGCCAAGACACTCTTATTCTTTTTCAGTTCAGATTGTTAAGTGCACGGGCTGCTAACACAAACTACAAGCCTGTAAAGAAACAGGTGGTGGATTTAATTTCTTAAATATCTTTCATATCTTAATGCAGGTGTATGCTCACCACTAACCAAGCTGGTAGAAAATTCAGAAGTGGGAAACTTGAATCCTAAAATCCTCCGTGCGTGCTGCTGTAGGACCTTCCTGGTCAAAACTGGAGGTTTGGGTTGGGCTCTGCTGTCAGCAGCCGTGCTCACGGAGAACTGAGGACGTGGTGCAGGCTGAGCACAGCTCCTGGAAGCTGCTGTCCTGCCCCAAGCCACCTCTGCCCCTCGCAGCACTTCTGGGGACGGTGTGAATGGGCTCAGGGAGCGCATCGGCCCAGCTGGGCTTTCTGGAAGATCAGGTCACCCAACCGATTAATGCCAAGGTCACTCTAATGCCTCTGAAGTACAAATAAGGGAAGTAACATTCATTTCGACAGTAATCTATGGTCACATTTCACGAGGCAAAATGTAAAGCTGCACCTTGAAGCCCAAATTGCTGGCAGCAGTGAGTTTAATCCTGGGACTTGCCTTCAACAGGTAACAACAGTAAGAACTGCAAGCAGTGGGTTTTCTGGGAAATCTCCTTTACCACCCAGCTGCTCCTAACAGCAAGATTCATTTTGTTTAGCACTGAAGACAGCCACAGAAAATTGTCCTCTAGTTTTTCAAAACTGGTTAAGATCTTAAAATATGGGTCCTACCCTTCTTACAGACTGATTTCAGCCATCTGTCCCATAACACTAGTCCATCTTTCCCTCTTATTCCCCTTATATTTTCATACTGTACTCACCACTCAAGTTGCCAAAATACGTTTCAAATAACCCTGCCTCCTCCCTGTCTTCCTCCCAGAGCTGACTAACGTTCCTAGCATCACCACCAGAGCAGGAAAAGCAATCCCACCCCAAGGAGCCCTGCCTGGCAGAGAGCACGTGCAGCCCGAGAGCGGCACAGCAAGCCCAGCAGCAGCAGCCTGGGTTTAGCTGGGCTGGGCTTTCCAGGAAACAGCACTCACAAGCACTGCTGGTCACTCTGCTCTACTTTTGTGCTACCTTGGTTTCTGACTTTGAGCTCTAAGTGCATCTTTGATGGAAGTGAATCACTTAAAGGCAAAAAATAAAATCAACTCACTTGAATTTTCCTTGGTATGCTACTTCCTACTTGCTTCGTTCATACATTATTAAGGATCATCCTATTCCCAAATGCAAATATTATCTTTATTATTATTTTTATATTATTACTGTGGAATTAGGAAAAAATAATCTGGCTTGAAGATGTGAATCCCACATTCTCCCATGCAGACATGTCCCAATTTCCAGCTGTTGTTGTAACGACTGCTCTAGGTTTCTGAATCCATCCTTCAGCATCAATATTCTACCTACTCTCCTCTCTGCTCTGGACATTTAGATGGAAAATTATTTGAGTGGGAATTAGCTTGCTCTTCTCAAAGAGGATGACAAAGACTTGTAACTGAAAAGCATCTGCACCTGTTTCATTATTAAAGGTCACTTTCTTGCCGTTAGCTCTTGCAGAGAACATGTTAAAGGCTCTTAGCTTTGATAGTCCGCATCCAGCAATTCTGTACGTGTCAGCAGGACTCCGCAGACCCTGCAAGGAGTCCAAAAGGCAGAGGACAACACCTATAGCGTGTAATCCAAAAGTCAAGCCTCTGATACTTCTGACACAGCTGATTATAGCCTGAGACTTTTTTTGTAAAGCAAATCTTCTGTGTAATACTACTGTCTGTATAGCCCACAGTGCCTGCATCACCCTGTGGATTATGCTTTTACCCACTGTTTTAATGCAAATTATTAAAAGCATTCTCTCCCTTTAGATTTATAAACAGAACAAGAAAGCGACTTAAAAACTCACCCACTCCATTTTCTCTTTTTTTTTTTTTTTCCAAGCGCATTCCATCTAGTCCAAATGCACAGAAATTCTAGCCCATTAACATCCATCAGCTAACAGAAGGGTAATGAATTCATCAATACTGCTAAAAGGCGTGGGTACAGCATCATGCTGAATCATTTAGCAACTACATCTGCAGCAAGAAGAGCTCAAACAACCCGCCTTACGCTGTCAGCAACCATCTTCCTGAAGGAGGCAAAATGAATGTATTAAGATCACCCTCGATTTCGTTACCCCTCTTGACGAGGTTGGTAGTGTCTCTGCACACCGGTATTTGCGTGCCAATCAAATCCTGTCTGCTGCTGCTGCTGGTGTTCCCCTCCAGACATCAGCTTCCTCGGCCAGGCCACCTGTACTCTTGGGAGAAGCTTTCAGTGCTCATTTTTCTGCAAACAACACGCGGACCTGGCTTTCCCCTGCTCGTTAACACTGAAGTCAGAAGTCTGAAACTGAGTTTTCAGTTTGTAAAGAAAAAAAATAATAATTAAAACCAAAACACGTATTGTTCCCTCGACACCAGGCTACTGCAATTGTTAGAGTGCCAGACTTGACTCAGGTTTTTTCTTTGTTATCTGTTTACAAAGCCATGGAGGGACCACCTTCTCCCTGCAGCAAGAACTCTTCCCAACAGTGGTAAGTTCTGAACATCAGACAGGTAACAGCTCCCAGGATCAGTTGATCTTTGGAGAAAATGCGTTACTGACAGACATGAAAGTACAACTACCACCAACAAAAAGCCCATTCCTGTGGCTGGGATTACAGGTAGGGTATCATGGGGGTAAGAGGAACCCTATTATTATTACTGAGCACAAGAGTATTATGTTATCATTCTCATTGAAAATAAAAGATATTTATTCTTTTTTTAAAAAGGAGAAAAAAAGAAAAAACAGGCTTAATAATATAAAGGAACAAAATGACATTCAAGCTGTGGATTAGAAACTACCTTGCTTGTTTTGCCTTGTTCAGGTATGCCAAGTCTGGTCGCCTCTGCCTCACAGCAGGTTTTAAAATGATAGTGAGTACATTGCACTGTTGTTTACACTTTCAGTTATAATGGTATCTACTCTAATTAAGCCCAAGAATAAGAAGTGTTTTGTTAAGGTAGCCTTTATAAACCAAGTACAGTTAATTCAACACTCAGTAACTCAGCTTCCTTAACATAGATACTGTCTTCGAATACATACACTCACACATGTGTCTACATATCCTTAACTCCCACGGCTTAATTCAATTAATACTATTAAATCTTTAATGCTTAGCTTCAAAGGCTTTTTTTTTTTTTTTTTTTAATTTTTAATAGCTCTCATAGGTTAGCATGAATGCTCTAAGTCTTTCTACTATATTTTAAATAAACTCTCTTCTTTCCACTTTGATGTTTGCCTTTCTGACAACCCTCTGCTCTCTGAAGCTCCTGGAACCTTGTTTTCTGCAAAATGATGACATTACAAACTCCAAAAGATATGTTAATCACGGCGCTGTAATCAGGGATTTTTTCCTCTCACCTGCCCTCTGGGCTGGGAGTTGGCAATGGGACTGCTTTCATCAAAACAATGTGGCAACCCGTAAGGAGGGAGGGCATAATGGCGAGGGAGGGGACTCTCGTTTGCATCTGTTTAGCATGCAAGCAGCAGGCGGTGCTTAATTCTCTTTTACTCTGGTTTCCCATGAAAGGGGAAAACGGGGAAAGTCACCGGATTTTATTAAAACAGCTAAAACAGCAGTTGTGACAAAACACAAGCCGGGTTTCAGGGAGCACGAGGCTCCAGGCATTTAAAGACAGGTCCATATAGCACATCTGATGGGCACTGGAGGTGTTCTTAATTGTAAGGCTTTGCTTGTGCAGCAGCATCACCATTACAAATTTGACCAGCGAGAGGTCTGGTCTATACATATGTCTGCAGACGCACGCATATATAGAAATAGATGGAATTTACCAGTTTGCTACATGGTGAAAGCTCCCCGTGAGCTAACCCAGAGGCAGGTGACAGCAGCGTGCTTCCCTCCTGCCCTTACCCGGAGCACAGCATCCCCAGGGTCACAGCTCCTGGTCCCACCTGCCTGCCACCAAAGGGACAACAAAGTCAGTCCTGGTGGTGGATTTAAGCCTCTCTATAAAGCACAAGCTAAGGGAAAGGACAATCAAGCACCGACCCTCCTCCGTTACAGTTAATTTTTCTTCTGAATTAGAAAAAAAAAGAAAACCCTTTGTAAAATAAAGCTAAAAATCAGCATTCCCAGAGACAGGAAAGGCACTGTATGATATACGCTATCTAAGCTGACCAAAAAAAAACAACAACAACCCAAGCCATGAAAAATCTGGCTCTGTCCCAAGGCACCCAGACACAATTTCATGCTGGCACGTACGTAGCAAAGAAACTTCTGAATTCAGGATGTGCAAGCCTGCTTCTTTCATTTACACCTGGAAAGCTCACCCTCTGAAAAACCAACGGGCCACAGTCAGCAAGTAGGCGACCAGCCCCACATCAAGAGCCCCCTCGTATGTTCCAAGCAAAGCACACGCTTACATCCTCTGCTTGCTCTGAGACATAAACTGCAGAACAGAAACCCCCTCGGGAAGCGTGCTAAAACCAGGCTGCTGAGGACAGCCCACAGAACTGTCCTGCCTTTCCTCACATCTTCAGCAGCTCAGCAGCCTGCAACGTAAGAGCAGAATTACCACCACGAGCACCTCTCAGCCTTACGCAGCTGCAGGCAGACATGGGCCACGTTGTGCCTCTTAAAGCACACGTACGTACCCTCTCGGAGGCATCACATATTCGTGTTATTGTGAAATTAAAAATAAGCAGACCTTATTAGTTGGAAGATAGACACAGAAATGTCAATTATACTATGCAGGGTGCTCAAACTAGCAGGCCAGGCAAAAGGAGATTACTCACTAGGTAGTCAAACGTACCAAAGCCAGACTGTTTCAGACTGTCTCCGTGTTTCACAAAGGGGTCAGCGATTTGTAAATCTTAAATGCAACACTCAAGCAGTTTTGCAGACTGAAAAAAAAATCCTCACATCCTTTGAGGATACACCTCAGCGCTTCTCTGCAAGAAAAGTTTGAAGTGATTTTGCTGTCACAAAAGCATCCATTCTTTGGTTTCCCTGAAATGTAAGGATTTTGAAAACAACAACAAAAAAAACTTTTATAAACATTTCTGTACTTTACTTCCTTATTAAATCTTCCCCAGAGAGCCAGTAAACATACAAACACAAATATTTTTTAGACAGGTCACCCAGGTAACAATCTTTAAAAAAAAATAAATCTCCAGAAAGCAGTCGTCTTGCTGAAAATGTACTAAAAAATGGGCTGCATCATTATAATCCAAGGCAATAACAATCTTCCTGTTCTTCTGAGTAGCACATAAAAATTTCAGCTTTAGGAATATACAGGGGAATATGGTAGAGATTCTCAAAAACGACAACTGCAATATTAAATATTGATTTCTGAACTCTATTTGCATATTTCTAACAAGAAAAGTACTTGGTGTTACCTACGCTGTTTATCTAAAAGCATTCCAGCCGAGGCATTATCTTTACTTTCTGAGAAACGCTCTCCCAAATCAGTAGACAAAGTTTAACTTGCACGAAGTCTGCTCAGCAACAGCAGCAACAGAATAGTAACACTGCTCATTGCTAACAATCATTTCAAGCCCTTTAAAATTAAAAATAAAAACACTGCAAGAAACAATCATTACAATAAAACCATGCAATATGCCAGCATTTGCTTTGAAAGCAAATATTTCATGAGATAACAGATGCAAGTC
This sequence comes from Anas platyrhynchos, assembly GCF_047663525.1. Taxonomy (NCBI): domain Eukaryota; kingdom Metazoa; phylum Chordata; class Aves; order Anseriformes; family Anatidae; genus Anas; species Anas platyrhynchos. Next base: position 17,482,954 of record NC_092601.1, on the reverse strand, counting down.
TTATGCTTTCAAATGGTTATTATACAAAGAGGTTTTTATCAAATGATAAAATAAATAATTGGGTACGAGCGTTTTAAAGATTGACCACATCTTCCCTGGATCTGCACGCTGCTGGAAATGCACAATTCAGGATTTCTCTCTAAACTGACATTACTGGTCACTCTCCAGCAATGTCCCAAAATGGCAAAGTGTTTCGCTGATTAACTAACTGAATAATTAAAAACATTGAAGTTCTGTTTTTCAAATAATAATTTGAGTGCCTTCCTTTGCATATAGCACATGACAGAGTACGTTCTGCGTGGCCATCAATCAGAGGATGGGCAGGCACGTTAGAACAGTTCTGCTTAGAAGTGAAGGATGAGGATTCATTAAAGATTTTAATTTTTTGCTGATTTTATAGGGTTAGGGATTAGGCTTGATCGAAAATCTATGTCTAAAAGCTATTGTCACAAGCCTTCTCCCTTGTCCAGAGCTGAATCTTAGCAGAAAGGCGGCAGCACCAGCAACTGGGTCAACAGAATTGGCTGAGAAAATCCTCACTGCTCAAAAAAAAAAAAAAAAAAAGGTAACAATCATCAGGAGAATGGCCAAACCATGGCTTGGGTCAGTTCTCCCAGTTAGCAGCACACAACCAGCCACTCGAGTACAGATTTCCCATCTGCAAGCAGGGACGTTTAAGGAATCTTTCGTACCTCTGTCTCAGGGGAGGAAGTTGCTTTTAAAAATACTTTGTTTTGCCTTTTCCTAAGGAATATCAGAACCATATACCAATTATTTTAGTGTTTTTGTTGTCCATGAGGTCCAACAAACAAAGGTCTTATTTGTGAACTGCACAACCCTTACACCAGTGAGCAATTACTCATGCGATTAGTCCCAATGAAGTCAGAAGAACTGTTTGAGAAAGAAATTGCTTGCCAACCTAAGGGTTGCACAATCAGAAAAAAAAAAAATAACAAAAACACAGAGGGGGATAAATTGCATCTGACAAAAAATACAATCAAGAAATAGCTGGTGACAGATTGTTATTTAAGTACAAGGAAGTGATTTAAACAGTCAGGAGCAGTTGTAATAAGCTTATATGATTCTCTATTAAGATTCTTAAAATGTCTTTGTTCTAGCAAAGCTATGAAAAGACGGTTGCCCTTGTAAAGGTTCAGAAACTACCAAATTGATGTTAAAGCTAGAAATGAATGTGATTTCAAAGCAAGTAAAGGAAAAAAAGAGCATCTCTAGCATCATTAGCACCTCTGTCGCCCATGCTCGTAGTTTTAACTAGCATGGGCACAACGTACGTTGGGGGATTTCACTGTGGCAGAACTCAACCAGACCAAAGAGACCAACACGCAGAGCACAGAGCTCGCTCTACTCGTGTCTCTGCTTCTTAAATAATGGAAGCCACCGGCCTGATTTTACGAGGTGTTACGTTACAGAAGTGACATCTTCAAAACCACAGGAACGTCTCCACAAGCGAGGTGAACTCAAAGTTTGTCTGTTGAATTTCTCCAAGGAAGCAGATGTGGCATTTTGTGCACGACCCTCAGCCTGCACTGCTTGTCCTTAAGTAGTCACTTCGGGAAAAAACAGGCCAAGAAAGCGGCCGTGAGTTTAGCTATAGCTACACAGAACAACCACCAAGCTGGTCTTCTGAGTTGTCTTGTGGAACAGACATGAAACATCTCCAGGTAAGGTTCCAGCACATTTTTAAGCAGCTTGAAGATTCAAAAAAAGGATTGGTATTGCTGAATTTAAAAAAAAATGTTAAATGATGCATTGTAAAACTAAAAAAAGCAAGTGATTCACAGATTAATGTTTTACCGTAAGGAATAAGAACAGAAATTTCCATTGGAAAAGAAACACACACGAAATCGCTGGGTCTAAAGGTGATCAATCTGAGCCATGGGAAATGTGTATATGACCCTACTGGAGACAGGAACTGGGACTGCTATTTAAACAGGCACTAAAATAGATGCATATGTGTGCAAAGTGCAAGGTAATTATGGTGGCAAGGAAGCATGTGGAGATAGAGAGGGGTCTGGAAGACAAAAGACAGGTTTGTACCATTCCTAGAGAAGCAGATTGCATTCAAGCATTCTCCTGTCTAGGCCACCCTCCGAAACCATTCTGCTTTTCATGCCTTGTAAATTTGGTATTTATTACCCAGTTACATGACTGAAGATTCAGCAACTGTAGACTACATTAATAAAACAGCACTTGGAGGAACGACAGGAGCAGCCAATGCCGTGGAAGAGAAGCGCATATATCAGAAGAGGGCTCAGGCAAGAATTTCCACTAATTACTTGAGGCAGTTCAGGGAGCTCTGTTCCTGGCCGTGGAAGGAAAATTATGAAATAAAATGAAAACAAACCGCACGCATCAGGACAACAAAACTCCTGAGTCTGAGGTTTTTGAGAACTTTACCCAGCCACCTCCACCATAAAGCCAAGATAAGGAGAGCCTGCGAGGCCGAGATGCCGCCAGCCCTGGGCTGGGACTGGTCTCCCCCTGGCAGGAGCCAGCTGTGCTCACGCTGCCAGCGGGGACCTGCTGGTGCTGGGCTCTGCTCCGTGCCCTGCTCATGTTTCCCCACCTGGACAGAGCCGGCTTTTTCAAGTCGCTGTGCAGCCAAAGCATAAGCAGCATGAACGGACCACGTCTGACCTTGAATGTGAGCTAGGCGAGGACTGAGATAGAGGCATTTATGTTAACAGCCCTGGGTGACACGAGAACAGATAGACACACTATTAACAATTAACACCGAGCAAGGCATTGGGCCTGAGATCCATTTTTAAGTTCGGTTTTAGCAGCTACACCAAAATATTTGGGCTCATAATTACCTGTGCTGAAGAAAAGCATTGCACTAAATATAGTCTTACCAAAATGAAAAGTTTTGAACATTTCTGTATAAAAATGCAATGGTATTGGGGTTGGAAAACACAAAAATACTTTAATATTAATTTTCTGATTAGTATAATCATTCACACAAACTCCAATTTGAGATATTTGCAGGCATTTAACTTCACGTGCTAACTCTGAACCTGTGCAGTGCAGTTTGAGGGAACTCAGCCTCAGTAATTTCATTTTCCCTCTCCTTAACAACTACCTACAACTTCCAAGCACTTGCAAACTATTTTCCCTCATCAACAGGGAATGTTTATGACCACCTTCATAAAATTAAACCCCACATTTGAAAACCCAAGACAAAATGTTCTTTGCAAGATGTCAAATAAGCCAGTACCAACTTTCTACAACTTTCTGCCTCCTGCACCACTCCCCAAGAGGCTGAACTGCTACAGCCATGTAGTTCTAGATTCATCCTGAAGCCTGCAGCCTCAGAGTTCACTTATTCTGTTATACAAGCATTCTAAATTTATTTTTCACCCCATAGAATAGGAAAGCAATCCTATCCCAGCCATCAAGAGTGATTAATGCTGTGATTTTCTGTAAGGTCTGCTATTCAGCACGTAGCAGTATGCAACCGAATTGGTGTATGGCAATGCTAGCGGACCTACAATTAGAACTAGGAGGTTTTATTCTAAAGGACAGCTCACATGTTGTTCTCCTCCACGGTGTCTCATGCTTGCTTAATGAGCAGCTAGGCTACTGAAATACACAGAAAACCGCCGCTCTTTGAAGCACTTAAGACAGCAGGATACTAGTACGTTTCGATACTTTCCCTGCGCAGATCAGAGCAAGGCAGAGGGGGAAAAGCACATTACAGGCATTCATACAAACCAGACACCTTTCATTTTCTATTAGCAAGAATCCCAAGAGACAATTTAGCACTCTGCAAATATGGCACTGGAAGACTAGGAAGTTGTTTCCTGAGCACCAGTCATTACACAAAGATTTCAGAGGAACTCACAGTCTTCAGGGCCAGGCAAAACCAACAGCCACTTCCCCCCTCCTACACATGAGACCCATGAAGAGCAACATCACGAATATCATAGCTATTCAGTAATAGATTTCTCCTAAGACAGATTAAAATTTAATGGTTCCTTAAAAAAAAGAAGCACCAATTTCTCTACCCAGCAAGACTATCAGCATTTTTATGAAGTAACAAATTAGGCCTTTGGCGTTTTGCAGCAGCGATCCAAGATTTGAGGTTTCTCAAAAGCTCCAAGTTTTAAAGCAATCAAATGTCTGACAGCTGGAATGAAATTAGCATGATTAACCAGTTATGTAAATAATGATGCGGTTGGTACAAGCACAATTCATTTATGCTCATTGCATTATACAGCTTGCACTGGACATCAGATGTTTGTCAACTATTCATTAAAAGTGACTGTAAGACTAATGGACGTGAAAAACACCACGAGCACTACCAGCCACGGCACCTGACAGCCAGGGCTCAGATCAGGGCTCTCCTACTAGCACGGAACAAGACAACTTCTAAATAACCCTTTTCTTCCCCAATCATCACCCAAATCTATCTACCTCCTACCTAAGGAACAGGTCTTTTTTTTTTTTTCTCTTTATTTTCTTCTTCTTCCTAAACAGAGAGGTCCAACCTGCAAGACTCTTCATTTCTTAACGGCGGGCGTTATTTTTCAGCTGTCAGCACAGGGAGAAGTCTGCTACCCTAGGCTGCCGCGTAGGAGAACCATCGTCACGGCAGGATGATGCCGCATAGTTGTTTTATGACATCAAGGAAGTTGCAATCAGCAGCAGCAAGTCAAACTTCCTGAAGTATAACTCGCCGTCAGCTCAGCCTTATCAGAATCCGTCTTCAGGAATGCATACTCATGGTTAATTTGTACTCGGTAATTTTCGATAACGCGGTTAAATATTTAATATACGGCAGATTATCTTTAAAACTCTGTCTAGCTGGTTTACCGTGACCCTGAGTTTGCAAGAGAAAATTTATCAGAAGTTTTGATTCTTCACAATGAAACACTATACGTGAGCCTGTTTGGAAATAATGTATCTGGGAATCTGCCAAGACAAACAGATTTAGAAGCACTTCCTAAACAGGCCCTATTTTGCTGAAGATATTGTCAAGATATATTTGTATTTTAATTAAAAATCATTCTAACATCTTATATTTCAAACCTCAGCAATCCAGTTTTCTCTGACCTTGTCTTGCATAAAACACAGCAATACCGAATTATGCAAGAGTTCCATATTACCATAAAATATGTATTACAGTGGAGAGAATAATAAAACTGAACCTTGTGGCCTGATTTGCATTTTGAACTCCCAAAGTCAGTCTCCACAGTCTGCAACACCCGCAACATGGCTTAGCAATCAGAACCAGTCTGTACCTCCTGGTGAAAACGCAGGATTCGGGGAATTTGCTTAGAAAAATTACCAAAAAGCAGCATGTCCAATTTGTGGGGATTTAAAACACAACTCAGCTTTCCAGATCGGCGATAAGGAAGGGGAAGGGGGGAAGGAAGCGTTACACGCCCCTTAGCCAAATAAAATCGAGACCAAATATCTGCTATCGATACGCCCCGCAGCTTGAAAATCGGCAAGGCTCATTGTTGGCAGCCCGTAATAATCCCCGTGCAAACACAATTCACAGCTGCGATACCGATTAATACGGCAACGCTAACTGCTCGAGACCGATCCGTAGCATCAGATCTAGCGCGGGCAGGGCGTTAAGAAGGGAAAAAAAAAAAATAAAAAATGAAGATTTCACATGGATTTAAAGAATAAATAGATGAGAGCAGCATTCCGCATGCGTTGGGGAACCCGGGCTCCGCGCCCCTCAGAGGGATGCGGGGCCGACGGTTGGGTCTGAAGGGTCTTGGGGTCGAAGGTTTTGGGGTCTGGGTGTTTTAGGGTCTGAGGGTTTTGGGGTGTGAGGATTTTAGGGCCGGTTTCCCCCCACCGTTCCCACAGCCCGGGGGCGGCCCCGGGGCGCAGTCACCTTTCCCGGCAGCTCCTGGCAGTGCCTCCTGCTCGCAGCCGGGGCTGCCATGATGGCCAGGAACTGTTGCTAGCGACCTAATGGAGACAACAAAAGGCCGCCCAGACCCCGCTGGGGGCTTCCACCGTCGCCACCACCCCCTCACAGGGGACCCCAGGACGGACAGACGGACGGACAGACAGACGGGCCCCTCCCCAAGCCGCCCACCCCCCTCCAGGGCCCGGCCCGGCCCTAACCCCACCACCGGGCCCCGCTCCCAGTCGCGGGGAGGCCTCGCAGCCCCTCACGGAGGGGCCCTGCCCGTACCCCGACCCCCTCAAGGGGGGGAGCAGGCCCCGGGGAAGGGGGGTGGGCACCGGAGAGGTTGGGGGGGAGGGGGGGAGAAAGGGAAGGAAAATAAAGCGGCTTCCTTCACCACCACCCCCCCGAGAACAACCCGCTCTTCCCGCACTCACCTGGCGCTGCGTGCTGAGGGGGGAGCGGGGAAGGGGCTGCGGGGGGGGGTGTCGCGATGTGGCGGTGTCGCGATGTCCCGGTGCCCAGCCGCCGCCGCCGCCTCTGGCTGGGTTTGACACCCACACGCACCATCCAACATGGCGGCGGCCGGGAGGGAGGGAGGGAAAGGGTTGGGGGGGGGGGGGGGAGGAGGAGGCGGAACCGGCGGCCGAGCGCGGCCCCGAGGCGCGGCCCCGGGTCGTCGGGCGCGGCGGGGAGAAGAGCTGAGGAAAGAGAAAAGGAGGAAAAATAAAAATAAAAAATGAAATAAAAATAAAAAAGGCGCTCTCCTTCCTCACGCCGCTCTCTTTCCTCGCCCTCCTCTTCCTCCTCGCCCCCTCAGCCGGCCATGGCGGGCTCGCCTCACGGCCCGGCCCGCCCTCAGGCCACGACCCCCCCTGCCCCGAGGGCGGACATTTCCTTCTCCTCAGGAGGTGGCCGAGACCCCAAAGGATCGTCCCTGCTGCCCACAAGCAGCCCCCGGGGCACCCCCTTCCCCTCGTCCCCCCTCAGGATGGGGTGCAATGTGATGGCATTTGGGCGTTTAGGGATGGTTCAGGGTCGTCCCCCCCTCACGATGAGGTGCAAAAGGATGGAGTTTTGGCATTTAGGGGCACTCCTGGGTCATCCCCACTCACAATGGGATGCAAAATGATGGCATTACGGCATTTAAGGGCACTTCTGTGTCGACCCCCCTCATGGGATGCAAAAGGATGGCACTTCAGCATTTAGGGACACTTTTGGGCTGTCCCCCCTCACGATGAGATGCAAAAAAAAATGGAATTTTGACATTTAGGGACACTTCTGGGCCATCCCCCCTCAGGTTGGGATGCAAAAGGATGGCAATTTAGCATTTAGGGACACTTCTAGGTCATCCCCCCCTCATGGGATGCAAAAGGATGACACTTTGGCATTTAGGGACACTTCTGGGTTGTCCTCCTCGCATGCAAAAAAAAAAATTGCAAAATAAAATTTGAATTTTGGCATTTAGGGATGATTCTGGGTGGCGGTGGGGAGGGTGTGTTAAGGGAGCTGCAGGCAGACCTCGGTGGTCACACCAAGGGGAGCTGCGCTGTGGCAGTAGGAGTGTAGCAGGAGGAGCTGGGCAGTCTGAAGCTCGCGTTCTTCCCCTTTCGGAGCAATGACCAAAGCAGTGCCCCAGATCATAGGTTGGGAGAGGTCTCCTCGCGGTTCTCTGAGTGTTTGTTCCCATCATAAAACCGTGAGACAATTCGAGGAAACGGGACGTGGCTGTTCTGGAGACAGCGAGGGTCGATGCGGGTCAGGAGGAAAGCTGGCTAGCAGGACTCAGCTCATATTAGCACGGCTGGCTCCAGGTAGCACTACTGGTCATTTAAAACCCAAATTTCTGAGGAATCTTGCCTTATTAAAACACAATAAAACAAAGGGAAACAGAGCAAAATCCAGCGTGTAAGGCTGTGCTTTTCAAATCAAAAAAGGCCAGGCCGCACACTCCAAACTTAGAGCCCAGCCCTTCTGTCCTCAGAGCTGGTAGCAAAATTCCCCCTGACCTCAATCTGAGAAGGATCGAGGTTTAAATACTGAAGAACATGGACTGCAGCAAAGCAGAGTAAGCTGCGTTAAAAAGAACTTGTTTTAGAAATGCTGCGAGTCCAAGTGCTTTGAATACCATCTGGTAGCTGGGAAGCCAAGTCTTCTGCAGCTAGCTGCAATAGTGGCTTAGCTGTTAACCTTGAGCTAGGAGAGCTAAGCAGAATGAGATTCTGGGTGAAAAAATAAAGCATCCTGCAAGCATCTGACACTATCAGCAGGAGCTGAAAGAATACTTCCCTCTTTTTGTCTTCAGAAGAAACGGCAATGGTGGAAAACTAGCGTTTCAGTGCATGTTCATTAATCCTAATGATTAGGTGCTGACAGCTCTAAAGAACAAGAAAAAAGCTCTTGTTTAAAATAACATGTGCAGAATAAAAGTATTCCTGCTGCCTTCTCTCCTGCCTACCTGCTCTCCTCTGGACAGACAACTCTCAAAAACAGGTGGGAGCTTCTTCCCCGCTTCCAGCTCCATCCCAGGCATGTCTTGTGTTCTGTCCACAGAGCAAGTGTACAAATAAACGAACCCAGCAAAGAACTCCTACAGCTGGCACACCTGTATCAACAAAACTATTTTCTATCAACCAGATCAAGTCACTCAGCATGGGCAAAACAAGCCACCCAAGTAAAACTAAGCTCTTTTTTATTACGCTTGTGTTAACACCTTAAATCGCGGTGTTTGTGCTAGGCTGGCCGTGTTGCCCAAATCAATACAGCTGCACCAGGAGAGATTTGCCCAGGCTGCAATGGGACCATCCCTTCTGGCGGTCTCCTGAGGACACCCACAGCGGGCACAGACTTGCTGCAGTGGATATGGGGCCCTTCTTGCATATCAGCCACAGCAGGTCACTGCCACTTGTCCTGTGAGTTTAAACCCAGGTGCTAGCGTAGCAAGCTTTCCTCCCCAGTTCTGTCCTCTGAACAGGCTGTACCACGCCTTGGATGTTGACCCATGACACTCTATCAGGTTGTTCACAGCACGTTTCAGTTGTGTTGGCAGAGCCAGAGTTCAAGGCCATTATTGCAACATGACTTCAGCATCAGAAGCCGATAACCATGGCTTCTCCCCAGGAACTGCTTCGGCAGCAGAGCAGCCCACGTGGAGAAGGCAGATGGAGGCAGCGAACCCAACAAGTGGGAGGAAAGGGGCCTCCACGCCACAAGGAGCACAAGGATAACGTGAGGGGCTGCAGCGTGATGCCCGGTATGCAGGAGACTCTTCCAGCAGAGACGAGGCAGGCACAGCCTCTCCCAGCTCTGCCCGGCCACAGCTGCCCTCCTAGCTAACCTAGCAAAGAGCGGCTGCCAGGAAGCCCCAGGAGGGCCTGTTCCACAGCCATAATGTGAATATCGCCCACACAGCAACTGCCGCCACGTGGGGCTGAGCACACTACTAATTAGCTAATGAGTTTGTTCCAAATGTCTGGCCACAGTGTGACTGACAACAGGAACAGCACTTGAGAAGCACTGAACAATGACAAGTACATTCGTCTCTTCTCGGTGACCCCAGCCCCGCATTAACAAATAGGTCACAAACAACAGTGCTTTACAGTGATCTAATCCTCCAGCCATATGTCGGCTGACCGAAAAAAAAATACAGAAAAAAAAGCTGCACGGAGAATGCCAAAAAGCTCTGCAAAAAAATTCTAAGGAAAACTCGATAAATATATCCCTGCAGTTTGAAATTTGATTTCCTCACTCTATTGTTTCTCATTTCCTGAGAGCTGGCTTGGAGGATCACATTTTCTGCTTCTGTCTCCAGTGCTTGTAACCAAACAAGACTGAATCTCATTATCCTGATGCATGGCTCTAGCTGCATGCAATTCAATCTCTAAATCACAGTCATTTTTGCTCCATTACCAATTTCCCTTCCCACTCCTAACCTATAGGTCTTCAAAGGAATCAATTCAAAAATAGACTAGCATCATCTAATGAAGGTGTTTAATGCTCAGCATTTAACTCGTTATTAAGCAGCCAAGCAAGATCCTGCTTGATGTATCAGGAGGTTGGGCACCCTCTGCTCACACTGATTCCAGTGGGAGCCTGCATTTCACAGCATCCACAGGAAGTCAAAGGCTCCTGCATGGGGTAAAATAAGGACTCGAATCCTTGAGGACCCAATTTTGGAAATCTAACTAAATGAGAATATGGGCAAATGCAGTCATTATTGGCCTCAGAGCCAAAGAAGCAAGACATTTCTCAGCAAGCACAGTCTCTCTTCTAAATTTTCTGAGCCATCTGCATATTGCTGACAGTGATATGGAATATATTCAGATTTATACGAAGTGATGTTCACCTCAGATTATTCCCTCCTGGAGTCATGAATCTTTAGCTGAAATATGCAAACTCTGAGTGATAGGGGTGTCTGCTTTAAATGGATGCAGTGATCCACAGGGTTGGCAGCCAGACCACATCTATAGGGTTTGTCTGAAGCTGAGGAGGACCAAAATAAGTTTATTTCATATCAGGTATAGTCTGGATTAGATTATTTTCTTTAAACATCATCTACATTTTAAAAATGTATAGTTACAAACAGCAAAATCAGGAAGATGAATAGGGAAGAGTGTGCCCCAATAAACCCATGCCTGAGTTCAGCTGGAAACAACCCAAGTTTAATCAAAATAGAGCACATTTACGGCCAGCATGATGGTTTTAGTTTCATTTGTGACGCAGACAAACTTGTAGAACTGTTTCCACTACTAAGCATTCATTCTGACGAGTTCAAAATTAATACACCTCTAATATGGGCTTTCAAAACAGATCTTTTCTGAATACGTTAGCAGATTCATGAAAAGAGGGGAGAGAATGCAAGCCCAGCACATTGTTTTTTCTCAAAATGAATACACAGTGACAGTGCAAGAGGCAGTGACATTTGAAATGTGCTTAGTTCTAGTAATTACCAAGTGGTGTGTTTCTTTAGAAGTTTAGGCCCTTCTCATCTGCGGGCACCTTCCCTCATTCCTTTCCCCTTACTGCTCCGTAGGTGCAATTTCTCCCCGTGCCACATCGAGAAGCCGAGGCCACTGCACTGCTTACACTAAAACCCACTGGAGCCTTAGGGTGAAATTCCACAAGTTTTAATTGACCCAAGTCAGGCTGCTGTGGTTTCTGCCCTTCCTCCACCACCCCCAGCACCCAGTCCATTCCCTCCCTACCACCAGGGCTGGTTAACACCAGCTGTGGTCAGAACTAATCACTTTTTTGGGGGGGAGGGTCACATTTCAGCCAGTTTAGCTCCCTGAACCAGCTCAGCAGAAGGTCAGATGAGTGCTCATGTCAGCAGAAAGCCAGGGCCAGGACCCTGTCCATAGAGGACGTGTTTTTCTTCAGTCGGATACAGCCAGCGTGGCTTTGCTGCCTGTTCCCAGACTGGGAGCACTGGTACATCTGGGGCTGCCTGCACAATTCTACATTTTTCCAGAGCATTTTTCCATGAAGACGGCCTCATTTTGCTACCGCCCGCTTCCACAGAGCGGGTCACCACGAGCCTTTAGCCCCGTGCTGGAGGACAAGGATTTGCTTGCGGTCAGTACAGCCCGTGCTGTCCCTCTTTTGGCTTCCTCCTCGCTGTGACGAGAGGACTTCCTGCCAGGAAGGGCCTGATCGGCAACGTCACCCGCCAGAGTTCCTCTTTATCATCGCAGCAGCCACCCAAAGAATGTCACCCGAAGAGTCGGGCCCTCCCTTTCGCTCCAGGCCCACCCTCAGACCCATCTGGGCCTCGTAATAGCAGGCCGACTGCAGGATGAGTGGTGCTGTTGTGCAAGGGCCTCACGTGGCGAGAGATTACCCTCCCTCCTCCCAGATCTTCCTCACCTTGAGGGAAAACACCCTGCCAGGAGCCGTGCTGCTGGCTCCCAGCGCTTCCCTGGCAGTGGTCTCTTCTCCTGGTGGGCTGGGACAGCGAGCTAGGCTGCTCCTACCTCGATGGATAGGAAAAAAGACTTTGTATGCTACAAGGGAAGTGGGGAGGAGAGCATTTTTTTGGACAAATAAAACACACAACCAAGCAGGCAGCCCGTAAGAGCGGTGTAAGCTCTCAGCAGCGGCCATAGCCATGGCAGAAAGACTGGAGTCCAAAAGTTTCATATTCAAGCACAAAAATTCAGGGCCTGTGAGCAAAGCACGGTCCTGCCCACCAGAGGACAAGCACAGTGATTCAGCTACCACTTACCTGGGGTGAATCAGGGGGAAAAAAGATTGAAATCGGTGTTATCACACCAAGGGGGTGCTCAGACATGGACCTGAGGCATCGGCTGGTCCAGGGAGCTTCCTGCATCTGTGCTCATTTGTAGTGCAGAAATTTCATGCCATTGCTCTCAGTAGCAAAGACAGGACCCCTGGAGCAGGCTGAATACTGGAAGCCACAGGCATTTTGAGCTCCCTCTTTTAAACCAGGAGATTGGTAATGCAGAGCTACTCAGCCCCTGGATTACAGCTGGATGCCCATCACCCATCATCACAGCTGAAAAGCTGGTGGCTTTTCCCTTGACAGATGAAACCTGAGGGCTGTCTATTGCATTTGTGTTTGCCCAGCACCCCGGCAGTTGCTTAATTACTTGGCCCCATTTCGAGGTTTCTGATTCCCACTTCTGCAACTGAACTTCCTCAGTTCCCATGCTCACAAATCCAGTTGCCACTTTCACATCTGCATTCACGGTCACAACTCCTGGCTTGTCACTGCCGGCCAGTCGCAGAGCTTCTCATCCCCAGCAGGTCTTCCCAGGTGATTTCCTAATGCAAAAACTAAACACCAGCGCAGAGCTGTAAATACATGGTCCCCGTGTAATCAACAAGCAGATTAAAAATCCACCAGCTGGGCTGGGAGAGATTCGTGACAAGCCATCAGGGCTTCATAGCACAAACACTGCAGGCAAGAAATGCTCCGAGCACACTCACTCCTAACACTATTTGGCTGAGCTGCTCCATGGATCAGTCATGCTGGACAACTGCTCTGCCAGCCCCTGAACCAGAAGGCTCCTTTGGTTGAGACGAGCCTGTAAGGACAACCTGCATCTTCTACGATAGTTTCAGTAGCCATTTGAGCATGACAGCTGGCCAAGCAGGTTATAATTGTCTGTAATTAACACTCCTACGAGCTTCCACATTCTTAAGGCCTGAGTGAGGTGGAGAAAATACAAGAGTGCTCCTTGACTTTGTGAACAGTAGGGGAAGTCAAAGGAACCCCGCTCCCTTCTGAAGTCAAACATTTCTGATCAGAGAAGGGATGAAGCAAGTACCAGCGCTGCTGGGAACTGGCTGTGCACGGCCCCGTTTCTTCTGGGGCACAAACCACAAGCTCAACCTCAAGCAAAAATAACTGCACAGCAAGCTGCTACAGACCATAGGCTTCCTCTGTCCTTCAAGAAGCCTCTTTCAGCGCTTGCATGTCACTTCATGAGCCTGGAGGGGGGTGCAAGCTGTTACAACCACAGCAGATTTTAGCAATACTGAAAATGGCCTTCGTAGAGATGCGTAAACTGAATAACCTGCTCGGTAAGAGTGAAAGCCAAATCAGCCTGAACTGCCTCACTACTGAAAATCCCCCGTGGGTCACCAGTGGGCTGGAAGAACAGCTCTGACACCTGCACAGCAAGACCTAAAAGCGACTTATACTTGGAAGGGTCTTAACCACTTGGAAAGGAAGGGCTGTGTTTTACAAATGATTTCCTCCACTGAAGCCACCAGTCCGGCTCCCAAGAGAAAAATGGGCAGATGCTTCCCTGTGAGCACTGCGTGTGCATTGCTCTCTATTGTTCCACTTGCAATTTTTCATTACAGACATTTGCAAGGAGTGGGTCTGCATCAGCTTTTCCTGCTTGCACTCCGTTATCACGAGACAGAAATATGAGACTCGCATCTTCCCTCTGGGCAGGGCACCACATCCCATTTTGCACCACAATCAGAGCCTGGGGGAGGTGAAAGACTGAGAGGCTGCCATTCTCGGGTGCCTCTTTCAAGATTCATCTTATACACAAAGTCACAGCTGGTTTAGACACATCCAAGCTCCACACCACTGGGTCTTAGGAGAACAGAAGGAAATATTTGTTCACCCATTTCCAATATTTTTCCTCCGTCATTCAACTATTGATCACTACCAGCGCTGGACATCATTAATTGTGAGCAGGAGAGATGTTCCTACCATCCCATATGTCCTGCTGGAAAGCAGGGATAAAGCACGGCTTTCACATGCTGTCTCTCAGCTCTCCTGAGCAGGGCTGTCCTGGGCTGCTCCCAAAAGCTCCGTCTCCATCTGCCTTTCCCCAGACTCTCCATTAACTGGCATGTTTTACATCCTCGAGGCCATCTAAGCCTTGTAGGCAGGTGGCATGCTTTTTCAGCCTTCAGCACCCGGGGTGTTCAGAGCCTGTCCTACACGGTAGATTTAAACACATGCTAAAATGATTTAGTGAAGCAGTAAATGTCACTGCCCTGGGGAGCCGGGAATAGTGCAGCTGCAAGCCACTGGAGGCTGCATTGCTGAGCCCGGCTGAGGGAGCAGCAAACAAACACCAGCTTGAGCTGCAGACCTTGGGTTAATCCCCAGAGGGGAAAAAAAAAAAAGCAGGCACCGGGGCTGGAGTCCTTGCCTGGGCTGGTTTTGAGGGTCTCCCAGGAGAGACACCAGCTCTGTGCCTGGTGCGCTTGGTCCTGACCTTCCCCAGTTCCTCCAAGGAAGTCTGGAGCAGCTGAAATCCCAGTCCTGCAGCTGGTGGGACCAACAGGGCTGCCTGGTGTGATGCACTCACCAGAAACCTCCCAAACCTTCCTCCAGCACAGCAGGAGAGTGGCCTGCAACACTAATGCACCGAGATAACGTGCAGACACGATGCCCCGCCACATCCCCTGCTGCCTCATGGCAAACTCCGAGCCAACAGGACACACAAAGCCCACGAGGACCAGGACTGTCAACGAGCCAGGGCTCCCCAGCAAAACCCCAAACCAGCAAAAAAGCAAAACCAGTTCCTCTTTCAGACCGAGAGGGGGAAAAGAAAGGAAGGAAGATAGCAAAGCTGCGTTTCAGAAGCTTGCTGCCTGGTGAGCTGGAAGGAACACCCAGCTGGAGGGAATGCTTTATATAAACACAGACTCAGATTATTTTGCATATACTTTGCTGGGTATTGCATGCGCATCTCAATGTATGCACATGCTGTACGTACACCTACATGGGAAAGGTTTTTACAGCTGTGCTGATGCTCGTGCCTTACAGCACTCGAGCTGAAGCCCTGGAGCTGCACCGCTCCTGGGCCATCACCTTCACTGCATCCTGGCTATCCCACCAACTCTTCCTTTGGAGCAAACGCTGTCATTTGCAGCACTGCAGGAGCATTTTTAGGGAGAGCAGTGCCCCAACTTCCCATTAAAAGTGAGGCATTGCCCTGTGTGAGCGCTGCACATGGCATTTGCTAAGCAGACAGCAAAAACATGCATCCGAGGGCTAACCACTGGGCAGTGTTCCTTTAAAACAGGCCAGATCCTGCCTCATTTACACAGGCAGCTATCTGGCGAGGCTTCAGTGAAATTACCCTGGATTTCCACAGCCGATGTGTCAGAAATCACCATCTGACACAGCCCCAGGGAAGGATCCATCAGTTTTATTGTGGCCTCCTCCAGTCTTTGCTCACTCTTTCCTCCCGCCTTGTACAGGCGAAAACACCGCTTGGGAAAACGGCACGAGGCAGCGATGGTGTCCTTATTTAGCTGGATTTTCTACAAAAATGAAGGTGGTTATGTGGCCCGGTGTGGCTGGGGACTGACGCTGCCATGTGCGTGGACTCCTCCTCACAGCCTCCAATGCTGTTGGCTCATCTCAGAGCAAGCTGCTGATGGGCTGGGCAGAGATTTCAGAACTCCTTCATCTCTCAACATTTCCTGAAGAGAGGCAGCTGGGGAGGGGGGGAGAGAGGTCACAAACCCTCCTGAGACAGCTCACCCCTTCATCAGACCTCAGAGAGCCCCCACAAACCTGCCACCTCGAGGCCCAGACTAGAGGAGGAGCTGCCCCAGACGCTGCAGCAGCAAAAATAAATCAGAGGAAAATGCGAGCCAGAGGGGGGGGGGATGACAACTCCTGCCTGCATCTCCTCTGTCCCCGCAGGAAAGGGCGGCGCGGAGCAGCCGGAGCATCCGGGGAATCCGCAGCTGCACCTGCATCCGCCCCGGCCAGACAGAAGGCCTCAGTGCTGCATCTCCCCTCCGCTTCCTCCCTCTTGTCTTCCTCATCCCTCTCCTGAATAGCCGGTTTCAGGAGGAGCACAGAGCCTGGATTCTCCGGTTTTTACAGCGCATCCGGCACCCGGTGAATTATCCCGGTGGGCACCCCTCCAGCAGCCTCCCCGCTGCCCAGGGACACGGCCACACACACATCCTCCTCCCTCCGGGCACCCCAAATGGCCCCAGCACCCCCATTTTCGCCCCTGGGGCTGGCCAAACCCCTCTCCAAGCAGCACTACCCTCTGCAGGATGTCCTCAGAAGGCACCCACCCAAAATAAGCCCCGAGCCACCCCAGCAGCAGAGGTCACCCCCACCCCTGTCTCCTGCACCCAGAGGACACCCCCTGAACGTGTTCCCCCTGCACAGCCCCACGGGAACCCCCCAAATCCAGCCCCCACACATGCAGTGGGTACGGTGCCGAAGGAGGAACCGCAGAGGCTCTTGCCGCGCTTCCAGAGGAAGGCGTGACGTGAGCTCGGGCTTAATTGGTTATTAATAACTTCTTTGTTAACAAGCCAGCCCTAAGGAGGAACCGAAATTGGGCTGCTTCTCCCAGCGAGGGCGCAGCCACCCCTCTGCCAGCCATCATTCACAAGAGCTGCCCAGACGTCCCCACTGAGTCACCGCAGCAGCAGCATCCCCTCACCTACGCACAAGGCTTCTCATTTTTTTATGCTTTTTTTTAAATCCTTTTAAATCCCAGAAAAATAACAGATGTCACCGTTGAGGGGGAGCTTCTCAGAAGCTGTTCCTGCAGCGGGTTGTGTCAGGATGCGAGCACGCACACGGCTTCCCTGGCACGAGCCCTTCACGTGCTGTGGAGCCCTCCTGCCCCCTCCAGGAGCCTTCCAAACACCCCCTACACCCAGCCCCACCCTAAAGGGATCCTTCTGATTTCTCTCCCATGGAATTGAGCAGCAGGAGCCCTCCATCATCGTGCTGGCCCAGTGAGCAGCATCCTGGGCTCTCAACCCCAAAAACCCAGGGGTGCTCCCAAGGAGAGCCACAAAAACACAGCAGAGAGACTCCAGCCCCTGCACACGCCATGGCACCAGTCTACCCAGTAAGCATGGTTATGTGAAGCTCACCTTCCCAGCACCAAGCAGGAGGGCTGGGTGCCGCGGTGGTTTCTCACCTCAGAAGCCACCATCAGATATTTGCAGAGCAGCACCCAGCAGGTTCAGCAGAAAGCTTTTTTTAAGCTTTTGGAGCTGGCACGACAAGACCCTGCTCAGGCAGCCAAAAGCAGAGCGGGGTTGATTGGGAGGAGAAAGAAGAAAGCAGCAGGTCCCAGAGTCACCCCCATGGTGCAGAGCATCCCCCATTGATGAGCCCAAACCCAGCTGGGGGGTCTCCACCTCCTTTTGTAGGGCCCAGGGGGTGCCCGGCCCCCAGCTGCTGCTGGTTAACTCATTAACATCTACCCTATCCACAAGTGATCATCACCGAGTGTCCATCACAGCCACGTTCCTAAAACAAAATGAGGCAGTGCCTGTCCCCAGAGCCAGGCACGGGTACTGCTTGCACCCATCAGCCCAAAACCAGTCCCAAAAATGAGACCCCACACCCAGGCGCCCACCCGTGGGGTTCCCATTTCCCATCCCACTTACACCGGGGGCGAAAGGGACGCGCTTTGTGGGAAAAGCCAACTCCCAAACCTCACTAGAGGGAGGGAAAAAAAATACAAAAAAAAAAACCTTGGTTTGAGGTTTTTTGGATGGCTCAGGCCCGTGGTAAGTCAGCTGCTGGCTCCAGGAGCTGAGTGCTGCAGGGTTCAGGGTGCTGTGGGGTCCAGGATCCCTCCAGGGGGGCTCTGGGATGGGGCAGGAGTGGGGTCGGAGAGGTTTGGGGGTGCCCACGGCAAGGCAGAAGGGTTTCCCCAGGGAAGAAGGCAGCTGGAGGCCAGGAGGCAGCAGGCACCTCCAATTCTGCTGTACCGGGATGCTCATGGCCCATGGGGTGACACCCCCAATGTGCCCACAGCCCCAGACCCACAAATGGGAAGGAAACAGAGGAATCGCACCCCCTGCACGGGGATTTGGGGGCTGGGAGGGCCCAGGGTCCCTGCTGGGCAGCAACAAGGAGGGATGGGGAGGGGGACGCGGTGCGGACGGTGGCAGGGCAGAGATGCCCAAGGGGCTGCCGACTTCCAGCAGGAGCAGGGTGGCGTGTGGCACTGTCCCCATTGTCCCCAGTGTCCCCAGTGTCCCCAGTGTCACCCTGGATATTGCTGCCATCTGCTGGCAGGACCCAATCCTGCTCCGGTCCTGAGCGCAGCTGCTGCGCCGAGGCCGTGGGTGCCCTCTGTCACCCCGCAGGGTGGCGCAGCCCCGTGCCCAACACCCCAAGCCACCCCAAGCCATGACCCCAAGGAAGCCGGGCCCCAAAATGTCCCCATCGGGGCCATCATCCTGCTCCGCTCTGCCCCCAAAGCTGCTGAGAACCCACCCAGCTCTCCAACACCTCCGCGCCCACCTCTCCCCGACCCCTCCACCCCGTGCCCTTTGCGAGCAGAGGCAGAAGGGGCAAGGTCCAAATCCTCCTGCACGTGGGCTCATCGCCCCTCTGGCTGGCTCTGTGGGGTGGTTTCTCCAGACACCACCCAGCCCTGAGGGCTGTAGGGACGGGACTCTCACCCCACAGCTGAGCCCCAGCCCCGTCCCCTGGGTCCGGCTGGGCTGCGGTGACCGCGGGGCCTCGCCACATCCCGTCCTCCTCGTGACAGCGAGCACACACACCCAGTTCCCACGGCCCCCCCGGCCTTCCCAGCCTCTCCTCTTCCCCTGGGACCATGCTGGGGATAATGGCCAAGGACCGGGGCACCACCAGCTGCGGGGACACCCAGGGCCACCCCGCTCATCCCTGTCCCCTTCCCATGGACACCGAGCACTGCGGCGCGTCCCTCCCCGTGCAGATGGCAGCAGCTTCCTGCTGGAAAATGCCCAAAACCGTCAGGAGGGACCGAGCCACATCTGTCCCCGGGTTAATTCCTCCCTGCACAGCAAAGCCAGAGCCCGGCGGATTTTCTGTGCGCTTCGTGCCACGGCCCACGCATGCGCCGGGAAGGTTTTGTGGTGGCGGCGACCTCGCCGGTGGTGCCCTGAGTGTGAGCCCTGCACACACAGTGCCTGCAGCCCACGAGAGCAGCAGGAAGTCATTTTGGTCTAAAAGGGATAGATTTTTTTTTTTTTTTTCCTGCAAAAGGGAAGCTGGAAAAAAACAGCCCCCAAAACAGCCCCAAAAAAACAGGAACAGCCACGCGGAAACCTCGCCGCTTGGAGGCTGGCACCTGGCACGTTGTTTTCGGTCTGATTTCCAGAGAAACCAGGTGTGTGCATCCACCCCCTTTGTCTCCTCCTCTGCCCATCCCTCTGCGATTGCATCCCCACGTCTGCTCAGAACCGTTCCCACCGAGCCACCTTCCTCAGGCTGCCCCGGGGTGCTCATCCCCTACGAGACATCAAAGCCTCCCCCAGCCGCTCTCACACGCTTCACCCACATCCTTGACCCACGCGCCCGGCCCGTCGCCATCCGATTTCCTTCCAAAATCCCGCAGGTGCCAATAAACAGCCCGAGCAGGACCCTCCACATCTGGGCAGCACCTCTGGGTGGCACATCTGGGCAGCCGTGCCCGCGGGCAGGCAGCATCCCTCGTGGTGCTCGCCGTTTCGCCCCGGTGGGGCGCTGACATCAGCGCGGTTTCCTGCCCGCCGGCAGCGCCGTGCGCCTGCCCCGTGCCCCACAGCCCCGTGCCGTGGGGCAGCGAGCCCCACGCAGCCCCGGGGGGGCCCCGTTTGCACCCCACGGCAGCCAGCGGGATGGAGTCGGTGGCCCTGTACAACTTCCAGGCGACGGAGAAGGATGAGCTGCCCTTCCGGAAAGGGGACACGCTGAAGGTACCGGGGGTTTGGTGGTTGGGGGGGGATGGAGAGGGTACGTAGGGTAACGCCGGTGCTTTGTCGCCTCTTTGGGGCTTTACATGGGGAGATGGAGCTGTTCTTTGGGGTTTTGGGGTGCAGAGCAGCATCCCCAGCAGCGGAGGGTACTGCTCGTCCGTGCCACCGGGGACATCTCCAGAGAGATCCTGGCTGGGACGCGGCACGCAGCCTCCCCGGCCATTGGGGCATCGGTGGCACACCATCCGAGCTCTGTTTTGGGGCTGAAACACATTTTTCCCCTTCTCCACAACAACATCAAGAGCCCCAAACACCCGGGTGCTTGTCTTTGGGGTGGGCTCAGCTGCCAAAAAACCTTCGGGGAGCCTCAAAACACCCCCAGACACCGCAGCCCCACTTATGGGAACAAGGATTCCTGCACCACACCACCGACCCCTCTCCATGGGGCTGCTCCTGGCCCCCAGCACCCTGCAGCACCCCCGGCCATGCAGCAGCACCAGCCCCCGGGGACAGCGAGGGCACAGCCATCACCCGGGGCCCCGAAGCTGCCGCACGCATCCCCCGGCCCTGCCTCCCCGGCGTGTTTTCCCCGCAGCCCTGTAGGGTTTCGGATCCTGTTTGCACAGCTGTGCAGCCGCCCCGGGCCCCTGCGTGGGAGGCTGGAAAATGGTGTCGCGCTCAAACGGGTGTCACAGCCCTCCTCCTCGCACCGGGACGCATCCTTCCACGCTGCCATCGCCCCCAGGGGACACGGGGCTGGCTGCTCTGGGGGTGGGTTTTACCCCTTTTCCCTGGCTGGGGGTTTGGGGTGATGCCAGGCAGCCCAGTGATGAGCCAAACCCCAAACCCCACACCGTGTCTTGGGCAAAATATCTGAGCCTTGGTCAGAGCCCCGGATTTTGGGGGTGTCACGGGACAGCTGACCCATGGTGGGGCCAGGATCCGCATCGGGGATTTTGGCCAGGCTGATGCCTCTCCGCTCCTCTCCCTCCCCAGATCCTCAACATGGAAGATGACCAGAACTGGTACAAGGCCGAGCTGTACGGCTGCGAGGGCTTCGTCCCCAAAAACTACATCAAGATCAAGCCCCACCCGTAAGTACCACCCCAGCACCGATCCCAGCCGTGGGTCCCGGTGCCCAAATTTTGGCCACAAGCCGGGGTAGCCCCGCACATGGGGAAACTGAGCCACGGAGTGATGGGTGGCAACGCTGGGCGATCCTTTTGCCCTCGCCACCAAAGGTGGTGGCACACCCACGTACCCCAGACACACAGAAATTCGTCCTCGCGCCGGGCTGCCCGCTAAATAAATGATAATCGGGGAACAACAAAGTATTATGGGATTACAACTGCATTAGACACAATCCTATTACCGTCTTATTAAAGCCCGGCATAATTTATCCCTGTTTTAACCTGTGTTTTATGTATCATTATCCCCTGGTAAATCACATTTAAATGCCGGAGCGAAATCTGCTCGGGGCTGCGGCTGGGGAGCAGGAGCGTGGGCTGGGGGCAGCCCGGGGCGGGCGCTGGGTGCTCGGGGAACGAGCCGGGCTGGGTGGGACCTGGCCTCCTGCAGGCTGGGGCTGGGTGATGCTCGGTGCTAAACCCCAAAGGCTGTCAGCTCCCCGGTGGTTTTAACACACAGCAGAGGCTCTGCTGCCCCCGAATATTCGGGGGCAGCCTCGGCGGTGATGGAGCCGGGGGACTCTCCCATCTCCCCTGCTCCTCCGGCTCGTTTTGGTGGCTTCACCCCGCAGCACGTAGGGGTTTCTGCTCTGCAGATCCCCCCTGAACACCCCGCAGGGCTGTTCCTACCTCGGGCTGTGAGTTGTGGAGAGGGAAAGGGGGGCCCCTTGGCACGGCGGGGGACGAGGCAGGGACAGGATGTGGTGGCTGCAGCGGTGTCCTTGCAGGGCCGATGCAGGACACGAGGGCACTCTGGTGCTTGCAGAACCCTGGGGTCTTCCCTGCCAAAGCAGCGTGGTCCCCGATCACGTCAGGGTGGTGAAAGGGAAGGGGAAAACCTCAGCGGGTGGGTGCAGCCCCGCGGGGAGCCCAGGAACGGGATGGGGAGCTCCCACTTGGGCTCCCCCGGGCACAAAGCTCTCGGTGCCCCCATCCTGCGGGGTGGGGATTTGGCCTTGGGGCATTTATGGGGTCGGTGGTGCTGAGCCGGGTGCTTTTTACAGGTGGTACGCGGGCAGGATCTCCCGGCACCTGGCGGAGGAGCTGCTCCTCAAGCGCAAATACCTGGGCGCCTTCCTCATCCGCGAGAGCGAGAGCGCCCCGGGGGAGTTCTCCGTCTCCGTCAAGTGAGTGCCCGTGGGGTGCAGGGGGGTGGGTGGGGAGCCCCCAGCCCCATTTTGGGGACCAGGAGCTGAAGGTGGGAGGCTGCCCTGGTGCAGAAGGGGATGCGTTAGGCAGCAGGGTGCTGAGCACAGGCCTTCCTCCCCTTCCTCCCCTTCCTCCCCTTCCTCCCACCCGCAGCGCCGCCGCTCCGCCTCCGTCCCCTGCGGTTTCCTGCGATGGGCCACGGAGCTGCTTCACCCCCGTCTGCAGGTTGGGGTGCCCCCAAAACAGCCAGGCAGGTAGCTACGGGGCTGGGTCCAAGCTGCGAGCACACAGCCTGCAGGAACAACTCGCCCAGAGCATCACCCAGGGGACACATCCAGTGCCCCAGCATCCCGGTGCCGCGGGGCCGAGGATTTTTGGCATCGGCAACCAGGGCTGCAAGGAGGTGTGCCAACAGGCAGAGCCTGCCCCGGGGGCTCTCGCCCTATTGCTGCCCCTTCCCTGCCCAGGGCCAGGGTGCAGGAGCCGGCCCCAGGCCAGCCAGGCACTTTCTCACGCTGCTAATCTCTAATTAAGCATTTAAGGAGGTTCTTGCCCGTAATGAAAGGGAGCCGCGCTCTGCCCTGCGTCACCAGCGTGGCCCAGTCCCTGCCCCTGCCCGGGGCGCTGGCAGCAGTGGGGACATGCAGCAGCCCCGTGCCAGCCCCACAGCACAGGGACCCCAAGCTGCCAACCCCGGGGACACCCCGAGGAGGTGCCAGCACATGGGGACAACGGGGGAAAACCCAGCCTGCTCCATCCTCTGGGGATTTGGGGTCTCTCGAGGCTCACCAGCACCCAAACCTATGGCCACCCCACTATCCTACCTGTCCCCTGTGGGTGTTCAGGCCCCAAATACCACCGCCACCCCCAGCCAGGACAGGATGGGGGTAGCAGACCCCCCCAAGCAGCTCCTGGGCTCTGCAGGCGATGCTGGAAGGGGTTTGGGTGCCTGGGGTCACATCCGTGCTCCATCTGCAGCTACGGGCAGCACGTCCAGCATTTCAAGGTGCTCCGGGAGCGCAACGGCAAGTATTTCCTCTGGGAGGAGAAGTTCAACTCCCTCAACGAGCTGGTGGACTTCTACAGGACCACCACCATCGCCAAGAAGCAGCAGATCTTCCTGCGGGACGACGACCAGAGCCCAGAGGTGCCACTGGGGGGGCTGTGGGGCCAAGAGGTGGCGTGGAGCAGGGCAGGGGCAGCGGACAGGGGGCTCAGGATGGAGGTGACACCCAGGAGAGCCCGGTACCCGCAAAGCTGTGCCCTGGGGTAGTGATTGTGGAGGTGAAACGGGGTGCTGGGAGCTGGGTTAGGGGGGAGATGGGTGCCTCCGAGGGGCAGGGTGCCCAGGGGGCTCTGCTGGCAGCGGGAACAGGGGCACTGCACCCCGGGGTCCTCTCCTGCACCCTGGGGTCCTCCTCTGCACCCCGGGTCTCCCTGCCTCTCCCCATGGCAGGATTTGCTCCATTCCCAGCCCTAATCTTCAAAGCAGGTGCCCAAGCCCCCTTGTAATCCAGTCCTCACTGCACGGTGCCACGGTGTCCCCCCCACTTTGGGGCCAGGGGAGCTGCCGGCAGCCAGGGGCCTCCCGTCCCCACCACTCACCTGCCTTGGACTTCCTTCCCTCCAGGTGAGGAGACCCAAATTCGTGCAAGCCCAGTTCGACTTCTCGGCCCACGACAGCTCCCAGCTGCCCTTCTACCGCGGGGACATCATCGAGGTGCTGGACTGCCCCGACCCCAACTGGTGGCAGGGGAAGATTTACGGGCGCGTCGGCCTCTTCCCCCGCAACTACGTCCACCCCCTGCGCAAGTGAGCTGCCCAAAAGCCCCGCTCTGCACCGTGCACGTGGCCCCCACGTCCCCACGTTGTCCCCACACTGTCCCCGTGCTGCGTGGACTGCAGATCCCGGCGAGGGTCCTCCCACGGAGGCCGTGCCAGGGTGGAGGCCAGGCTGGCCAAGCTTCCACCCCGAGGCTGCCCAGCTCCCGGTGCCGAAAAATAACCCGGCGGGAGGAAGCGTAGGGCCAAAAAAAATCATTTTGAAATGAAAAAGGCGTAAAAACTTCTCCGGAGCTGCCGAGGGGAGCAGCAGGAGCCCAGCTCGCAGCCTCCACCACCGCAGTCCCGTGCCTAGTAAATGGGAAACACCACGGCAGGCCCAGCCCGGGCTGGTTTCTTGCTGGGGCCGTGGTGTTTGGCAGCTCCTCGCCAGGACCTTTCGAAGCCCCTGCTCCCCGGAGAGCTGCAGGCAGCTGGAAAATGCCCGGGATGTAGCCAGGCTGGGTAACGCTGTGCAGGGTGCCAGGACTGGCTGCCCCGGAGGAATTCAGTCCTGCTGGTGCCGTTTGTAGCTGCAAAGTGTGGCTTTTTAATATTTTATTTAGAGCTAGTAAAGTGTGTTTGGATGAAACCCTCCTGTGCGACCTCCTTCTCGCAGCTGCTGCTTCGTGGATTTTGCGCTTCGCCTGCTCTTTTTTTCTTTTTTTCTGCCCATTTGCCCACCCCAAAGCCTCACCCCGGGGGCTCTCTGCCCCCGTGCATGGCAGCCCCCCACTCTCCTGCCCCCAAACCTCACACTCCCCTGGGACACACGGTGCTGAGAACACCCAGCTCGTTGCACCAGTGGATTTAAGCTTCCCACATCCCACGCCTGACAAAAAACATCACCCAAATCCCCTTTTCTCCCCCCATTCCCCTCCCTCCTGGGGGGCTGCTAGGCGAAATAGGCGTAGCAGAAAATATTGATGCACATCAGGACGACGGCGTTGACGTTGCAGACCCGGGCCCAGACGGGGGGCTCCGTGGTGTCCCTCAGGGCCGGGGTGGCTGAGCAGGGGCCTGGCACGGAGAGACGGGGAGCGTGGGGACAGGGGACCACGGGGAAACTGAGGCACGGTGCCGTGGGGGCACCGGGGATGCCACCCGTGTGGGATACCCCCGAGGGCACACTCACCATCCCGGCGTCCCTGGGGTGTGCCACCCACAGAGGGCTGGGGGGGCTTCCACGGCAGGCTCCACCAGGTGAGATCCCGCAGCTGGAACCGGGTGAAATTTGGTGAGAAAAACCCCCAGGACCCCCCCCAACCGAGCTCAGGGCACAGCCCCAGGTGCCGCCAGTGTCTCCAGCCAAAGGGGGTTTGGGGTGAAGGGTCCTGGGTGCCCGCGTGCGCTGCTCACCCTGTTTGGGGGCGGCGGGGGGGTCAGCAGGCTGCCCCCCACCACGACGGCTCCCGTGGCAGCACACAGCAGCACGGCGAAGTGCAGGTAGTGCAGGTCGGCCAGCAGCCAGGGCCGGGGGTCGGGGACCCCGCAGCGGGGTGTGGGGTACGCCAGCTCCAGCCCCATCCTGGCCAGCCCCAGCGCCAGCCCCGCCATCAAGCCCCAGAAAGCTCCCTGCAAAGCGAAGGTCACAGGGGGACAGCAGGAGGGGGACAATCACCCCAGCAGGGGACAAAAACCCTGGTGGGGATGACCCCATGGGACAGACGTTGAAAAGGGCGACCCCAAGCACACCAGCCAGCTGAACCCTGACCCAAAGCTGCGCCCACTCTGTAGGGGATGTCCCCTGCCATGGGTGGCCATGCATGGCAGCACCTTCCTCCTCCTCCTCCTCTTCTTCCTCCTCACCACAGCCCCCAGAAACGCCACTTCGGGGCTTTTGCATGTTCCTCTCCCCCCCCTCCAGCACCACCTCCCCAGTTCCCGGGCAGGGAGGCGTTTCCCCATGTCACCCCCCCCTGTCCCCGGGCTGTCCCCAACCTGCTCGTTAGCGCGGGGCCAGAAGACGGCCAGGACGAACACGGCGGTGACAGGAGGAGCCAGGGAGCTGGTGACAGCCTGGATGTAGACGTAGAGCTGGCCACCGCTGGAGCTCTGCAGGATGGGGAGCCAGACCACGCTGAGGACCACCAGCACCACCGTCACCACCCTGCGAGGGACAAGCGGTGACACCCGTGCCACCACCGGACACCCCAATGGGATATCTCCCCCGGGGTGCCCCGCAGCAGAGGGTGGTGCAGAAGAGCTGGCTGGGGGATGCAGGCAGGTTTTACCCCCCCGAGGGCAGCGGGAGGATGCGATGCCCAGGATGCTCCTGCCCCGTGTGGTTTCTCACCCGTCGCGGTGAGAACGCGGCTGCCAGACGCTGCGAGGCTTTGTCTGCGCTCAGGTCAGACGTGCCCGGGGCTGAGGCTGTTTCATGTCACTGCCGTGCTCCTGGAGCCCTCCCCAAATCCTTCCCTCCCTGCCCACCGGCTGCAGGAGGAGCTGGGTGCCGCAGCCTTCCCCGGAGGGGGGAGGACGAGGGCAGGGTGCCACCATTTGGGCACGGTCCCGCTGGGGACGACCCCAGCCACGGGGTCAGCTCGCCCCTTGGGGCTCCGGATGGAGCCTTGCACATCCCGCAGGCACTTCTGGAAATGTCACCTGGGACGCAAAGCCTTAATCCTGCAGTCCCCAAGCTCATGAAAGTTGCACGAGGCGCCGCAGTAATTGCCCCAGTGCCGGCTCCATCCCGCAGCACCGGGCAGGTGACTGGTCCCAACACCCCTCGCCCCAAGCCCGGGGGGTTGATAATTTGCACCCCCCGTGGGGAAACACCAAGCAAAGGGCATTTTTGCTCTGAAAAGCCCCCAGCCGTGGGTGCTTTGGCCAGATTTGGGCTCTGCAGGTGATGCTCTCATCACCTCCACACCCAGGCAAAGCTGAGGTGTCCCCAAGCGTCCCCATCCTCGCCCCGGTCCCAGCTGCACCCCGCTGCCTTGCTTTAATCAGAAACACGGAGGCATTGGCCAAACCCCAGATTTTTGGGCCCGGTCTGAGCAGGAAAAAGCCCCAAAACCAACCATGCACGGCTCAGGCAGCTCAGCAAAGGGCAGGGGGAGCCAGGAGCTGCGCCGAGCGCTCGGTACCCGGAGCAGGCTGGAGAGCAGCTCCGTGGCACAGCTCGGTGCCGCTGTATTTATAGCTCAGCCCCGCTTGTTTACGGTGCACAGCTTCACAGCATTACCTAAAGCTCCATCTGCTCGGCTCAAAAAGCAGAAGTATTCAAAAATAAAAATACAAAGAAAGAAAAAGAAAGCAACGAATGCATCTCTCTAGACACAGCCGCTCTCTGCTACCGCCCATCTGCCTCTCCGGAAAGAGGAAGCAACCTGAGTACAAAACACTCTCCCTGACCCACGGGGTGGAAGAAAAAACCCCATGTTTGGGGTTTCTCTAACCCACAGATGATGCTGGGAGGTCATGGGAAAGATGCAGGTGTGGGAGCTCGGGGGCTGGCTCACAGCAGGGTGCCCTTGCTGCAGGGAGGGTTTCTCCATCCCACCTCCCCCTGCCTCATCTCCATCCTCGCCACCGTGCCATCTCCCAGCCACAGAGCGAGCAGAAAACGTGAGTGGGGATTTCCAGCTGGGTGACACTGCTGTGTGTGAGCAAAAATCCCCAGATCCAGGGAGCAGGGAGCCCTCCCAGCCCCTCAGGCCACACCGCAGGGGAGGGATGGCTCAGTGCTCCCTGCCCCGCTGGGAACACCACGGGCACCCTGCTCCCAGCCATCGCTCCTGCACCAGAGCCTTCCCCAGCTGAAAAAAGCCCCTTCGAGCTCAAGATCAGCCCTGAACAGGGGCAGCTCTTCCCCGGGGAGGCGACAGGGCACCCATGGGTGCCGTGATTACGGCAAACCCGTTGTGAAAGAGCCGAACGCCCGCGATGAATCACGGCGCAGGCAGCGGCCCCGGCGTGGTGCTGGGCGGCCGCCCCTCGGCTCGCAGGACGCGGGGCATTGTTTCCCCGGCCTCGCCTCGCTGCTGAGCAAGCAGAGGATGAGCAAATCCCTTTTTCTTCTGCGTGGAGCTGGACAGGACATGCCCGGCATGAGGATGCTGAGGGGTTGGACCGGGGCTGCTCGGGAACCACCCCAAGCCTTGTGTCCCCGCGCTGGCCCTTGGAGCTCAAGCAGCATTTTTTCCTCCCCGGAAGATTTCTCGTTTGCTGTATCCACAGCCAGTGCTCAGCTGTTTCTTGAGCACCTGTGAAATTATTTCCGGGCTCCTGTGGAAGTACGGGCACTGTTTATAGACGTGCCTGTCCCGGTGCTGTTCCGAACTGCAGGGAAAAACTGGGAAAATGGCTGGAGAAATTTGGAGTAATCCTGGGAGAACCCTTGGCTCCTGTGAAGCCCATTGCAGACATCCATCAGCCACCCTCCCCAAAGCCCCCACCTTTATGGTTATTTTACCCACCTTTATGGGCACAACCACCAGTTCCTGCGCCCACCCGGGCAGCCGTGCCGCTGCAGGCGGCTTGACACCTCCCCACCCCCGGAGATGTTGGGGTGGGGGGGTGCCAAAAATCACCCTCCCACAGCCTCCTGTCTCACATCACCACACAATCAGGGCCGGCAAACCCTCCCGAAAGCCCCAGCCCAGCCGAAGCCCTGACCCAGATTTCCTCCTTGTCATTGCCTCCTGCTCAGCAAGCCCCGTGCTGGGCATGCCCCGGCGCTGAGTGTGCTGCCCCGAGCACGGCACCGCGGGCGGCTGCACGGCCCCGGGCACCCCCCGGCACCGGGCTGGGGGCCAGGACCCGACACCCCCCAGGGGCACCCCAGGCTTGTGCCACCCAGGGCCACCCGGTGACGTGGGGCAGTGGCTGAGCCTGGCCCCTCCGAGCTCGTTTTGAGGGCACAACTCAGCCCTTCCAAACGCTCCGTGAGCCCCATCTGCGTCTCCAGCGCTTCCATCCATAAAATAATGCGAGGGTTTTGTTTTCCTTCCGCCACCACAGGGTCTCGCAGCCGGGCTGAGCGCAGCCTCCCAGACACAAAGGCAGATCACAGAGGGCTGGACTGGCCCTGCCGGTCTCCCCGAAACGCTGGGTGTCCCCAAAACCCTTGGTGTCCCCGAAACCCTGGGTCCCTACCTGCCCACCAAGAGCAGCTCCTTCTCGCCGGCCCCCGGCCTCAGCCTCCTCCAGATGTCCATGGTGAAGAGGGTGCTGCTGCTGTTGAATATGGAGGTGAGGGAGGACATGAGCGCAGCCATCATCACCGCGATCATCAGACCCCGCAGCCCTGTGGAAGGAGGGAACATCAGCCTGTGTCTGGGGACAGCAGGATGGACGGCCCCAACCATCCCCTCTGCGCATCCACAGATGGGGTTTGGGGACGCCCAGCTCCACCCTGTGGCACTGGGACCACCCCCATCCCCTGGCTTTGCTGTTGGGGTCACTGGGGAAGGGGCTGCGTGGGCAAAAACCCTTGGGAACGAGGTCACGACCTACCGCTGGGCATCAGCTCCACCACCAGCTTGGGGTAGGCGATGTTGGAGCAGCCCACGGCGGCCCCGCACACACGGGTGCATTCCTCGGGGTCCACGCAGGCCACGGCATCTGGGGGACAGAAAAAGGTGAGGATGGAGGCGGGTGAAGCTCCCAGAGCAAGCCAGCCCCTCCAGCATCCCCCAACCTCCCTCTCCTCCTGCGCCCATCCCAGCCCCGAGCACAGTGCCCAGGCTGGATCTCACCACGCAGAGCTCTGCCCGCATCGAATCCCACAACAGGCACGCCAGGGTGGCCCCAAAACCCTGCCGGGATCCTCGGCCGTGCTGGAGGAGCACAGGGCAGGCGGGTTTGTGCACCGTTGGGGCAATTACCTCCGCCTGGGCAGCACCCACAGCTCCCCGCAACGCTCTCGGCAGCGCGCCAGGGCCGTCAACGCCCAATTACTTTATGTGCCTCAGTGGGTGTTGAGGCCTTTTTTTTATTGTTAGGCTCATAAAATATTGAAATGGATGGAAATGAACGTCGGGCATAAATATTAATGTCCCGGCTGGCTCTCGGGTCAGCCTCCTCTCCCCGAGGAGCACGGGGACGTGCATGAGCAACCCCTGCACGAGCCTGGCTGCGGGGTTCATAGGAAGGAGAGGATGTGTAGGAAGGATGTGATAGGAAGGAGAAGGGGATATGTGCACCCCGTTTCTCCCCACTCTTTTCCTTTGGGTGCCCCCTTCCTGCACTCACACCCTTGGAGACCCCATGGGCACCACACAGCGGTGCGTGCGCTGCAAACCTTACAAAGGGAGCAGGACCTGGGCTTTCCCCCCAAACTCTGCAACGCTGAGCAGGGCACGGACTCACCCCGGCACAGCAGGAGCAGGCTGCGAGCTGGTTTTCCACCTTTCCCGGGGCTTAGATCAGCGCCGGGCCCCTGTCATCCAGCAGCTGTGAGTAAAGCTGCCGTCACCGCTCCGTGCCTCGGTTTCCCCCCTCGCCAAAACACCACCTTTGCGCCCGGCTGCATGCAAATCCCGCCAGAGCTGCGGGTGGAAGCTGCTCCCGAAGGCAAAGCAGCGTCTGGGTGCTGCAGCCCCGAGCAGACACCCGTTGGGGTTGGGTGCTGCTGCCAAAACCCCTCGGTGAGCCCCGACAGCGCGGGCAGCGGAGCCCAGCCTGGCAGAGCCCAGCGTCGCACCCTGCTGCATCATGAGGCCCTCTGCTAGAGATGGGAAATTAATTAGGAGCTTGTAATTAATGCTTCCCTACAGCTGGGAGGAGCACGGTGCCAGCTGTGGGGCAGAGCCAGGCTGGGGGAGCTGGGGCACGGGGAAGGCTCTGCCTGGCCGGGGGAGCAGGGACACGGTGACGGTGGGGACCGACCTGTTCGGCCGCAGCGCCCTGTCCCTGCAGGGGGTTCCAAAGGAGCTGAGGGCTCCTTACCCACACCAGGGTAAATCAGGATCTGCAGGAAAACACCCAAATAACGAGCCCGGCTAGCGCTGAGCTCAGCGCGACGCAGTCATTAAGGGTGGCCTGCAGGGGATTTGAAGGGAAAGGGGAGGAAAAGCGCAGCCACGGCGTCACACCGCGGTGCCAGCCCCTTGGCCCTGCAGCTCAGCCAGGCCATGTGCTGTGGGATGCCCACCCATAAGAAGCTCTGCCACCAGCTCAGGCTGTGACCCACCCCCCTGTGAGCTCCCACTGTCCCCCTACATCGTGTCCCCAAGCAGGAGCTGGATCAGGTGAAGCTCCAGGCCGTGGGGCTCCGCGGTCCCAAACCCGTGGCCAGCACCGTATGAGCCATCACGGCGCGGCACCGATGCGACGCCGTTCCCCTTGTGCATTAATTCAGCCGTGCAATAAATCATAATCGCGCACACACCCCGCTAAAGAGACCACAAATCTCCTTGCACAATGGCTGCCATACAATGAGGCACGGGGCAGACGGGGTGGAGGAGCTGGGTCCGTCCCCAAAACGCTCCCAGCCCCGGTCTGAGCATCTCCAGCGCATGGCTCCGCCCGGGCACCCCAGCAACGAGCAGGGCCAGGGGTGAAAGTGCCCTCCCAGGACAGCAGGAGAGGAAACAAGAAATGGGCAGAATGGGAAGAAAGGCTCGGGTTTGTCCCCAGCACCCTGCATGCCTCGTTCCCCAGCCCACATCCCGCCACAGGGAATTCCCCGCGGCATCCAGAGGCTCTCCATAAACCCCCAGCTCCCTCTGAAACACCTCCTGAGCCAGAATTCAGAGGGACCCACATTTCCCTTCTCCCCGTGTCCTGTCCTGACACAGGGCCGTGGTGTCACCCCGGATCAATGCCCTGTGCCACCACTCCCCCTTCCCAAACAAGCCACAAGCCCAGCACGTGGCTTCTTACCACGGGCCCAGGGCTGATTTTGCCCAATTCCCACGTAAGGGGACAAAATTCCCCATTCCCCCCAGGTCCATTATTACAGCCTGAAGACGAACAGCTTGCCACGATCTATCTCTGAGGAAGCCACGCTGGAATTTCCCCCTTTTCTGTGTGTTTCCCTTTCACCTTTCCAGGCCCTCCCCGGGCTCCGTGCCAGGCACAGCGTCGGGGCAGCGGTGCCGTGGGGTCGGGGCAGCCGGGGTGACGTTGGGCTCCAGAGGGGAGCCCTGTGATGGGCGAGCAGGAGGCTTTGCCTTAGGATGCTGACTCAAGCGGGGCTCTCATTTACACGGCTGCGAATCCAGATCAACTGCACCGCAGCAGCGGAGCGAGACGCAGCCCGTGGCGTTTTCCTTTCTCGCATCGGCGCGAGGCTCTGACCCCGATTCCTGAAATTCATCTTTGCCCGGGTTTCCGAGTCAGAAGCTCCACGTTCCTGGTTTGTGCTCACCGGCTGACGAATGCAGGGTGTCTCATGGCTCTTATCGCTGGCGGCCGCAGCAAGGTCTGGTTTGTGACCGTGTCCCTGCTGCGCACCCTGCCCCAAACCGAGGAGGTTTCCCCACGGCTCCGAGCTGCTCCCTGCTCTGGGGGCTGCCGTGCCTGGGGCAGGAGGGGTTAAACACAGGGCAGGGACACTTTGCTGGAAAGCGGCACCTTGCCAACACACACACGGGGTTATCACAGGGCAGAGCTGCTGATTTTTGGGGACACCCCCCAGCAGACCCCCCACGAGCACTGGGGGACCCCAGCACGCGGCGGAGAGGCGCGCACGGCGCCGTCCGAAAGAGTTAATGCCCGAACAAGGCTGGGAATGTGTGAAGCAGCATGTGACTGCAGGTGGGGCAGGGCGGAGCGATGAATCACTCCTCTGCTTTTCCTCTTTTCACTTCTTGCTCTTACCTGTCCCGCCGTCCACCCGGCACCGCGCGCGCGGGCAGGAGCCGGAACAGCCCCGCTGCCGCCCGGGGAGATGCACGGGAGGCTGGCGGAGACGCCGGCTGCCACCAAGCCCACCACCGACCCACTTCTCCAGCACCGATAGCCAAAGAGAGCGGCCAGGCCAAGAAGCCCAGCCTTCTGGTGCCCCCCACGAGGCCGTTTTGTTTGTTTTTTCATTTTCCTTTTTTTTTTTTTTCTGGCTCTCTCGGAGGATGAGAGGCGCGCGGAGCCGGAGGTAGACGAGGCTGCGGAGCCGCGTGTGCGCAGGGCACAGATCCACCCAGGTGGGGACCGCGGTGCCCCCCGGCTTCACCCCACTCCCCCCAGACCCAGCAGCAAACCAGAACCCAAATCCCTGAGAAAGCAGAGCCTCAGCGGGGCAGGAGCCGGCCGAGAAGGGAGCAGCGTCCCCAGGGCTGCGAGCTGAAGCGGGGGGGTGCAAGTCGCTTATGCAAAGACTGGGGAGTGATTAATTCCTTATTTATTGCCGACACCCGGCACTCGCCCAACGGACCGAGCTCCCTCCGGAGAAGGAAGCGGCGTGTCGGGGCACCATGGCTTTCTCCCAGGTGCAGTGCCTGGACGACAGCCACGTCAACTGGAGGTCCAGCGAGTCCAAGCCTGAGTTTTTCTACAGCGAGGAGCAGCGCCTGGCCCTGGAGGCGCTGGCCTCCCGTGGCCCCGACGCTTTCTACGAGGTCCTGAAGAAGGAGAACATCAGGGACTTCCTCTCCGAGCTGGAGCTCAAGAAGATCCTGGACACCCTCGAGACCTACGACCCCGGCTCCGAGTACATCCCGCGCCACGGCAGCAGCACCGGGGAGAGCGAGGGCGATGGGGACAGCCAAGGGGACGAGCAGGGGGTGGCCCCGTCCCTGGAGTACTGGCCGCAGAGGTCCGACCGCTCCATCCCCCAGCTGGACCTCGGCTGGCCCGAGACCATCGCCTACCGCGGGGTGACCCGCGCCACCGTCTACATGCAGCCACCCATCGAGGGGCAGGCGCACATCAAGGAGGTGGTGCGCAAGATGATCTGCCAGGCTCAGAAGGTGAGGTGCGCCCCGGGGACTGGGTTGGGATCTGCCCCGGGCTGTCCTGCTCGAGCCCGGATCCCCAGGGTCCTGCTCAGCCAGGCGGTCCCATCCTATGCCCAAAGCCGAGGCATCGGGGTCAGTCGTTTGTTGTTTTTTTTTCCACGTTTGGTCAGAATAACTGATATTTAGGGATCAGGTTCCGCTGAAGACGATGCTGTTGGTCCAATCTGATGCACCCCAGGAGCAAAATAATTCTTTCCATAGCCACTGCGGCAGCTTTGCTCGTCCCAGGGTCCCCATGGGGAGAACCGCAGGGTGGTAAAAAGGGTCGAGGTGGTTCCCAGCTCCGAGCCCACGGTCCTGGCCACCCCACGATCCTTGTTCCCAGAGCACGGTGCCAACGCACGCAGGATCTGGAGGAGCTGAGCTCAGCCCCGGGGCAAAGCAGCGACAGGCAGCGGTCTCACAGCAGCACGTATGCGAGGGTTGAGGCGGGCTGACGAGTGCCACGTGGCTCCATGGTGGCCTCATCCTGGCTTTAGGAGAAAATGTGATGTGCAGGACAAGCCCCAGGAGATGCCGAAGGGAAGCAAAGCCCCTTTTTGGGGTGGGCTTTCGGTTGAGACCTGTCCTGCCCGTGGCAGCAAACCAAGGAGCAGAGATTTGGGGTGGATGAGCAATGGGGTCAGGCTGGTGGCACGGGCAGGAGGACAAGAGAAGAAGGTGGTGGCGTGCCTTGAAGGCCAGCAGTGCTGGGCAGAGGACCCTGGTGCCCCCCAATGACCCGGTCCCAGCTGGGTGACATTTTCCCCACTGGAGGGACTTTGCAGCGAGCTGCATCCCTTCTGTAGGGGAGGGCAGGGCTGAAGCCTCGTCAAGCTTCGTGCGTGTAGGATGGAGGAGGAAGAGACCTCCCCCATCACAAACAATGTCTCATCTCCGGGTCTTTCCAGCTGCCTCTGCCCCAGCTTTGCCAGCTCCTGCCCGGTTTTGCTTGCTCACTGCTTCCCCCACGCCAGCAGCACCTCCTGAGTCACGCCTGCCTCCCTCCTCCTGCACGGCTGAGTCAGGCTCTGCCCCCGGCACCGTCCCCACCTCCCCTGGGAGCATCTCCAGGCTGCAGGGACGTGGCCCTGGCTGCTCTTGGCACCGTCCCCGCGGCGCCAGGCTCTGTCTCCCGGTGGGATGGGAGCTGGGGACACCGGCGGTGGCACACAGGAGTTGGTGGCTGCTCCCTCAGCAGTGCTGGCTGCCCGGGTGTGCAGGGGGGAGATGTGGGATCACAGACGGGGGAGGAATCCTCCAGGATAGAAAATGTGGTATGGCAGATAAAAAGGAGCCTGGACAGCCAAGAAACACAAGTGATAGCCCTGCCACAAATAGGTTGAGCTTCAGAGGCTTTGGCAAGTCCTCACCTTGCCTACAGCCCCCAGGAGATGCAGAGATGAGCACAAGCTTCAAGCCTGCTGTCTGCAGGGTCCGAGCAGAGCAGGAGCTCTGGGGTTTGGCAGATGGGGCTCCTCTGAGCCTCCTAGCCATGGATGGGGTGGCTGAACCTGGGGGCTTGGTGCTGAGCCCAGGTGACCGCTGTCGTAGGCGCTCGTGGGCACCCCAAAACTTCAGCTGAGGCTGGCAGTCCGTGGAGGTGAGAGGGTTCGGCTGAGGAAGCCAGGAGCAGGCATGGAGAGGGTCCAGCTGCCACCCTGGCAGCTGGCACAGAGGTTGGCCACGCACCTCTTGGGTCGGGTATCACCTCCCTGAGAAGGTCCCTTGGTACCAGTCACCGGTGGAGACGTTTGGCCACCACGCAGGCTGCGCTCACACAGCAGAGAGGCAGAAGGTGCCAGGAGAGCCAAGGAAAGTCCAGAGCCCACGCAAGCATCGCTGGCACCGGGCAGCCTCCTGGCAGCTCAGAGCCCAGCTGAGGGAGCCGGGATGCGAGGCCGCTTTGATGGGGAGGACGAGCCCATTTGTGTGCAGGAACAAAGCCAAGCGCCGCCGAGTTCAGAGCCTTGGCTTTATTCTGCAAAGAGGCAAATCCAGGCGAGCTGGAGCAGGGGATGCAAATGATCTCCTCCTCGCTGTGGGAAGAAAAGGGTGAGCAGAGAGGCAGGATCCTGCTGCCACGGCCGCGCTCTCACAGCAAATCCCTGGGTCTGTGGCCAGGTACCCCGACGGAGAGCTCCCCTGGGTCTGCCCTGGCACGGCCAGCACCCTCAACGCAGGGCTCCAGTGGCTGCACAGCTCACGGGACTGCTGGGGAGGAAGGTCTGCCTCCTCTCCTCTTCTTCGCTAGATTTTGGCTCGCTCTGACCAGAAACCAGACCAGGCTGAAAACACCATCCTCGGCTAAACACCGCCAGAGACACCGGCGAGCCTGACCTCTCCGCTCCGGAGGTTCCCGGTTGGGATTGTGGTGATTTAATTACCCTCAGCAACTTCCAGTGAAGGTTGGGAGGCCCTATTAATTACTGTTTACAAAACCTTCTGCCATTCCTGGATGAAAGGGTCGACAGGGGAGAGCAATTATTAATGTTACTTGTCCCATCTCTCCCTCTTCCCAACGCGCTTCCTCTAATTGTGCGTTGGTGCCTGCCTAATTTATTAAATACCCACGTGGGGCACCCCAAAAGTTATTATCTGATGATTCAGAGTGACTTAATAAAGAGCTGCAATTTCCTCTATAAAACATGATCCTGCAGTTTGCGCGCTCATCAAAGCAGCTCAGAAGGACCCAGCATCACCTTCCTGCGTCCCAGGCGATGCGGTGCTCGGGGTACCGGCAGCAGATCTTGGCGGCTTTGGGAGCCCAGAGAGGAGAGCATCCAACGATGGATTCGAGGCCCGTCTCCTCTTCTTCATCTGGATGAATGGCAAAGAGATGGGAAATCTTCCTGGGATGATGCAGTAAGGGCTTTGGGAAGAGGTGCTGCTGTCCCGCTGCTGGGGCTTCCCGCAGCCGCCTTCCCCTGGTACCCAGCATTGGTTCCAGGCTCTGCACCAGGAGAGGGCACAGGATGAGGGCTGGCAGGCTGCGAGCACAGGAGGGCAGCTGGATGCAGGGATCGAAGGGAATGGCACGGGATGGTGCTGCTCCGGAGCACGCAGACCTCTGTTCCCTACAGGTTACATCCTGCGCCTGGGCTTGGCCCCAAACCAGCCGATTCCAAGCAAGGAACAAGCACGGGCAGCCCAGGAGCAGATTTCACCCTTGGGGTCCCTGGATGGTCACAGCATGGGGAGCGTGGCCAGGGCTGGCCATGTCCTGCTGGCCCATTTTGCGCCCGGGCAGTGCCTTGGCACGCTGGCCTGGCATCCCGGTGACAAAGCCAGGCCAAGCCTGTCCTGCAGGCAAGACACAGCTGAGGGCAGCAGAGGCACCGAGCGGTGATGGGAGGCACCAGCCCAGCAGGAGGAATTGTGCTGAACATGTGGGCACACACCAAGAGCCTGCCCAGGGCAGGTGTCCCTGCTCGCCGTCCCCAGCAGGAGCAGCGATGGGACGTGGGGACATCACCGCACCCTGCACGGCACCGTCCTGCCTGCAGGGCATCAACCACAGGAGGAAGACGGCACTTTCCTCCAAAATGAGGGCCAGACCCAAGTTCTCCTGGAGAAAACACCTGAGCACAGCAGAAGGAGCCGAGGTGGCCGGGGTGGCACCGCTGGTGGCCCAGACTGGGGAGGGGGCGCACGGCCTCGCTGCTCACCCCGCCGCAGAGGAAGGGAAGAGCCAGCAG
This sequence comes from Anas platyrhynchos, assembly GCF_047663525.1. Lineage (NCBI taxonomy): Eukaryota > Metazoa > Chordata > Aves > Anseriformes > Anatidae > Anas > Anas platyrhynchos. The sequence goes on along the minus strand of NC_092601.1, from coordinate 17,445,162 downwards.
TGTCACAACGCACAATTCTCCTCCTAATTAGAGCTCTCCGCCTCCTGTGGCACACAACTAATTAAAAGGCAGCTCGGCGCTTTGAGAAGCCCAGACTGGACGTGCCTGAGTGCGCAAGCACCCGCTCCCTTCCCTCCTGAGCAAGCAGCGTCTCGGGGTCCCCTCGTGTCACCCCACGGGGTGCCTGTTCCTGTGCCACCAGAACCCTCCAGGAGCAAACCCCGGCTGCCCCGATGCAGGGCACCTCCAGGGGGGCCCCATATGGTCACAGCCACCCCGGGCAGGAGGAGGCACACGCGGCTGCAGGGCCATCACCACCCTGTCCTGCACCACCCCGCATTGTCACAGCCGATGCCATCGTCAAGAAGAAAGGACCCGTGGGCGTGGAGCGGACTTTGGTGCCCGCAGAGGCATTCCCAGAAGAAGCGCAGCGCGTCCCACTGATGCATCTCCACATCACGTGTGGGACTCGCCCTGGCCACGGCAGCAGACGCCCAGGGTACAAAGGCAGCTCCGGCTTTCAGGGGACGGTGACAAACCAAGCTGCTGGCTTGGTCCGGGTGCTGTCATCCCAGCTCTGCTTTTGCACAGCCCAGGAGGCTTGGGGGGGCTGGTATGGCCGGAGCACCCCGGCACCCGATGGGCTCCTGACCACAGGAGCACCAGAGCTAGGAGTTATGGACAAGCAGCACCTGATCCCAAAGCCCTGCCCAGCATCACACCCAACCTCAAACCACAGCACGCTCCCAAAAATCAACAGCAAGGATCTGAAACAGCAGCTGGGAGCTGCGCACAGCCAGCAACTTTTGAGCAACCTCATCAGCGCACAAACAGGCCAGTCCTAAGGGTACCACGAGTCACTTCGGCTCCTGAACACACCTCAGGGGTGTCTGGATACTTCCTACCGGTCTCAGAGCCACTTTCAGCTATTTTTGAACCATTTCTCTCCATACAAGCACACATCAGATCCCCAGAGACAGCAGGCACCCTGGAGCGCACAGGACCTTGCCCCACGTACCATGCCCTCGGACAGACAGACAGACAGACAGACAGGCTCGCTGCATCAGGGGTTTCACCTCTGGGAACCTTCTCTATCAGAAAATAGGGCTGAAGCCTCTGGTACTTGTTAAAGCCTTGCCAATAGGAACGTTACCTTCACCCCTTACCCCTGATCAGCTTCCTACAAACACTTCACACTGCGTGCCGTTACCAGAGGGGTTTGGTGCCAGCAGAGGGATGGGATTTGGGACTTTTGCTCTTCAATCCTGGGCTGGCCGCTGCTCAGCTCCTTACAGCCCGTGGGGAAAACCCCACTGCCGTGGGAGCAGCTTTGGGGCAGAAACAGCTCCGGCTGCATGGGGATGTAGCACCTCCTGGCTTCGGTGCCAAAGACATTAGGACTTAATCCCAGCCTCCAGGGAGCGAGGGAGGTGCTTTGGCTCTCACGGAGGGGTTGGATGTGCAGCCCGGACTCATTTCTCTTCTCTCCTCTGCAGGTCATCGCAGTGGTCATGGACATGTTCACCGACGTAGACATCTTCAAGGACCTCCTGGACGCGGGTTTCAAGAGGAAGGTCGGCGTCTACATCATTTTGGATGAGACCAACGTCAAGCACTTCCTGCAGATGTGCGAGCGAGCGCAGATGCACGCGGGACACTTGAAGGTAAGGGGGGCCTTGGTCTCAGGAGCCTCTCTGCTTCTGGGCTCCGGGGTGATGTGCAGGGGACTGGGACAAACCCGCCTCCAGCTGCAGCTTGTGGGGCTGAAAACCAAGGGGTGAATTTGTGCGATTCCTGCTGAAAGCCTGGCAAGAGCTCCCAAAGAGCTCTTCTTGACCCGTGCTGCAGCCCCGAGGTAGTGCCAGACGAGCTAAGTCCATTTATCCCATAGCCAATGCCCAAATCCAACAGCAACAGCATGGGGGGGAATGGTGGAGAGGTGGGTACGTGGATTTCCATCCATGTCCCACCACCACGTCCCCAGGGTGCCCATGGTGCCCTGTGCACGCAGGGTAGGCACAGGGTGTTGTAAAGCACAGGGACGAGCCCGCGAGCTCAGCTCCTGCTGCCAAATCAGCCAGGAAGAGGCAAGATGCCGCGCCAGGGCTGGATCCGTGCCGTCGCCAGCCCCATCCTGCTCCTGCCCTGGGGACAGGACCAGCAGGAGCAACCACCAGCTGGTTCTCTCGCTTTCGGGCCTTCCCGCAAGTCGGAGGCTGGAATTAAAAAACGAGACTTTCCCCTTTCCCGGGGCCTCCGCCCCAGCGCGGGGCCGGGAGCTGAGCAGGGAGGCGCCCACGCCACCCGCGCCCCGGCGCCTGCCCGGGATGCTCTCAGCGGGCGGCACGACGCCGGCCCCAGCTGGCAGCGGCACCGCGCATGCCGCGGTCGCCCAGCCCCAGAGGCACCAGCGCCTGACTTTGCTCCTGTGCATGAGTCCTGTTGGGAAATTTGGAAGATGGAGCAGCACGGGGAACGTCTGGAAGCGCAGGGCTCAGTCCCCTGGCCCCAAGTGCCACAAATCCCTGCGCCAGCAGCAGGATGGGGCCACAACATGAAGCACAGCTGAGCCGATTGCTCAGGGACGAGGTTTAGCTTTGCACAGACCCCCCCCTGTACGCACCGTGCTGGGGCTCAATGAGCAGAGCAAGAAGACAGTGATGCTGTGCACAAGATGCGACAAGATGGGGATTATGTTTTAACCCCGATCACGGGTAGCACCCTGCAAGAGCTTGCAGGGAAACTCGCGGCATGGCACGCATGCTCTGTGCTGTAAAGAAAACAACCCAGCACCGTGCTCTGCCAAGGCAGAGGCAGAGGAAGGGGCAGAGAAGTGGTTCCTTCAGTGCTGAGGGGACGCCTGCCCCAGCTGTCCCCATCCCCGGGTGCCCAGGCACCGCAGCACCCCGCAGTTTCACTTTGGGGCTGGCAAACACCCGCGGGCACCGGGCGCCGTGCCCGCAGCTGGGCACAGAGGTTGTGCTTCCTCGCCTGACGTCAGCCGACCGCACGGTGCAGGGTGCCAAATGGCTCGCGGGGAGGCCCCTGCCCGGGCAAGCTCTCTCCAAATTTTCCCCACGGTGAAGGCAAACAGCGGGCTGAGCAGGAACATGCAGGAGCCACGTAATGCCAGCGTGAGCTAGGCTGGAGCGGGGCCGTGATGCTGCGTGAGCTTGGGGACCCGTGCCCAAGGGAGGGGACACGGCGGTGGCACTCACAGGCTGGCCCAGCCTCGCACCGTCCCCATCCAACAAGCCTGGTGGCTCCACTTAATTGCTGCTCGGGACAATTAACGCAGCCACAGCTGAGCTTCCCTGGGCTTTTACCCGCGTCCAGGCTCCCCGGAGAGGCCGGTCTCCTCCAGCCTGCCTCCGCTCCCAGACCAGAAAAGCCAGCGCTGACGCACGCCGGGCTGTTCATGCATTCGCAGCCTGCTGGCAGGACTGGAAAAGCAGGAGAACATCTGCAGAGCTCGGCAAATGTCTCGAAGTTGTGACTCGCCACACACCGCTCGTTGCAGCCAGCTTGCTGGAACGGCGCTCGGCAGGGCAAGGAGGCTGTGAGGAAACTAGGGCAGTGGCTGGGAGCTGCTGCGTAAGCCAGGAGATGCTAACGAGATGAACGTCGTTATCTCGGTGCCTTCTGCGCTTTGCAATTAGCGAGCCAGCTTGGGCAAGGCAACCGCTTCGTTGAGCAAGGGCAGGTGGTTGGGGCGTGATTCAGCCCCGCCGCGCAGCACCTCTCCGGCTCGGCAGCCGGGCGCACGCTTGTTCCCCCCCCTTTTTTGGGGGAAGAGATTAAATAAACAGATCTTACCCAACTGCGGCGAGGGGGAGGCAAAGGCAGCCGGCACCCTGCTGCCGGGGAGCTTTGTTCCCCTGGGTGTTACCCAAGAAAAACCCAGGCTGCTTCATGCCTTGGTGCGCAGATTTGGCGGAGAGCGAGAGAGGGAGAGGGAGAGGTCGGCGCCGTGGGGATGCTGGCGGTGGGCAGAGGTCCCAGCGAGCACTTGTTTGGGTGCTGCATCACTGCTGCAGTGCTATCAGCAGCCCCACGAGCAGGAATGGGCATTGCCCCGGCGTGTTCCCCCCATCCCCATCCCCACAAAAGCCACGGGAATCCCCTGGGCACAGCGATGCGAAGGGCACCAGCTGCCAGCCACCAGGTAAAAATGCCAAAGCTCAGCAACAACAACAAAAATAAAAATCAAATCACCAAAAATACCCAAACTTTGCCACTCAGCATGCACAATTTCCCCGAAACCTGGTCAGGAACTCCTTAGCTTTTGTACCACGCTGCAAACAGCTTCTAATCACTGTCCCTCCTGCTGGGAGGCAGGAGAGAGGAGAGCCCGGGGAAGCAGCTGAGGAAGGCTCCAGGTGGGGAGGAATTTTTTTTGGGGGGGAGGGAATATTTTCATTGCTTTTTTTTGTTTTTAGTCTTTAAAAAAAAAACAAAAACAGAAGATCTAAGGGCATGACCTAATGCTGACACAGTGCCTTTAGCAACAGCCTTAGCAACATCCCAGCAGAACGGGAGGAATGAGGGCGCTTTCCTTAAAAAATGTTCTCTCCACACCCAAGGGAGCCCCCTCTGCTGTTTGCTGTGAATGACGCTGTCTGCTCAGCTGCAAAAATGTTTCGTGTCCCTCGGTGTTGAAGGAAAATCACTGAGGCAGCAGAGGGATGGGAGAGCAGCACGGTGCTGGCAGAGCTGGGGACACCCAGCTCCCAGCTGCCTGCGTGGGGTCCCTGTGCGTGCACATCCCTACATTTCCTTTCCCAATGGCATAAAGATGCTGCCCCACTGTTTTTCCCCACTCACCCCTAAAAACCAGGGCGAGACGCTTGGATTTAGGCACGGAGCAGACCCAAGGGGAATCCCCAGGCAGAGGACAGCGATCCCACTGCCATCGGGTCCACGCGCGCCGTGCCAGGGCCGGCACCATCCCCTACAAACACCTGCAAGCCCCGGGGGGGGTAGGAGGGCAAGAATCACCTCTTCCACGGTGGCATTTGCATAGATGGCAGGGGATGGAAAGAGCTCGGCAGCATTATCACACGCTGCTCACCTGCAGTCGTGGGCAGAGCTGGGTTCAAGAGGTAGAAAACACGGTCGGGCGCACGGGGAAAGCAGGAAATTCTTGACGCCGGGTCTCTGGTTCAGCGCGTGGCCCTGGGCGAGTTATTTTATCTCTCCATCGCTGAGGTCTGCGAGCAGACCGTGAAGAGCCTTTCCCACTGCTCGGCGGGGTTGTGAAATGGAAGCGGGGGCCGAATGCTGCTCTGAAAGTCGGGTGGCTCGGTGTGGGGCCGGAGCGAGCATGGGGACACCCCTCCTGGTCTCACCCCACCAGCTCCCGGCCCCGCTCACGGCCCTGCCTTTTGCTTTGCAGAACCTCCGGGTCCGCAGCACGGGGGGCACGGAGTTCTTCACGCGCTCGGCCACCAAGTTCAAGGGGGCTCTGGCCCAGAAGTTCATGTTCGTGGATGGAGACCGGGCCATGTGCGGATCCTACAGGTAACCGGCGGCGTCTCCTCCTGCCCACCCTGCAGAGGCTTTGCCAAAGCACCAAGAGGGACCTGCGTGGTCCAAGCCCCAGTCCCTGTCCCAGGCTTGTTCCCCCCACCTAAACAAGGGCATTCAGTGCTGGAGCAGGACCTGAGGGTCCCCACCAGCCCGTGGCCAGGACTTGGGCACCCCGTGGGGTCGGTGGGTGCACCGGGTGCTGCTGCCAGCAGACACAGTGATGAGAACACGTGGCACCGAGCGTGGGGAGGGACAAATTCCAAGCCACGGCCAGCACCAGCACTCACACTGACCCCAGATTTTCCTGTTAAACATTTACAACCTGAAGCGTTTTACGGTTTGTACGAACAAAATCTTGTTTTGGTAGAAATAGGTCGGTTTTCAGCTCTATGGGACAAGTTTCATAAACGTGAAAATGAGGCATTTGCTGCTTTCTGGCCAGAACAAAACACAAACCTGTTCACAAATCCCTTTCCTTGACTAACCTAATTTGAAAAAGAAAAAGTGGCCAACCCTAAAGCAAGAAGGCAACTGACCCACACCAAATACCTTTAATTTTCATTTCAAGTCCCAGTGAGCTCAAGACTCCAGGCTTTCATTCCCATCTGGGATGGGAGCTTCTTTTCAACCTCATCAATATTATTTTTTATAGCAAGACCATGTCCTTCCTCACCCTGTTAAATCCCCCAGGGAAGAGCCGTGTTATTTACGCTCAGAGTTTCCAACACTTTTCCTTTCCAGCTTCACCTGGTCGGCAGCGCGGACGGACCGAAATGTCATCACGGTGCTGTCGGGCCAAGTGGTGGAGGCGTTCGACAAGCAGTTCCAGGAGCTGTACCTCATGTCCAAGGGCGTGAGCCTCAAATCCATCTCCATGGGCCAGGAGCCCGAACCCGAGCCCGTAACGCTGCCCTCCGTCGTGCCGGTGACCCCGGCCAATGCCGTGGTGAAGAAGCTGATAAACCCCAAATACGCCTTGGTGAAGGCCAAGAGCGCGGACCAGATCAGCAAGACTTCCTCCGAGAACCAGGACAAAAACCAGAAGACGGACAACAAGGGCAAAGCCCTACCCGAGGGCCAGCCAGGAGACCGGCACGGCGAGGCGGCTGACCTCTCCCTGCTCATCCACCCCGGCCTCCTCAACCTGGAGAAAGCCAACATGTTCGACTACCTGCCCACCTGGGTGGAGCCCGACCCCGAGCCCGGGAGCGAGGTCTTGGGTTACATCAACATCATCGACCCCAAGATAAAGAACGTGAAGCTCTCGCAGATGAACCGCATCAAAGTCTGCGACGTCTCCCAGGCCAGCGCGCAGCACCGGCAGATGCTGAAGCTCAGGGAGCTGGAGGCCAAGAAGAACTCAGACCAAGAGCCACCCCCGGTGTCCCCCTGTCCCAGACAGACCCCGCAGGTCCCCGCAGAAGCTCCTGTGGTGCCCAGCCCCATTGAAGGCAGCAGCTGGGTGATGAATCAAGGGGGGATGTCGGCCGCTCCGCCGCTCAGCCACCGCTTGAAGCCACCCGAGGAGACACCCGAAGAAGCCAAGCCCCCGGTTCCGAAGCCGAGGACCATCCCTGCTGGAAACCTGGTGACCAAAACCATCGTGCCCTGTGACAGCAGTGCTGTCCCCGATGGGGACACGCAGCCACCACCAGCCGACCCCGCGGCTGCAAGGCAGGAACCGAAGGAGAACCCCAACGGGGCCTCACCGGAGAGCTGCCGTCCCCCTCCGGCAGCGGGGCCCCAGGAGGACAGAGGGCCACCCTGCGCCCACAACGGGCTGGGGGAAGAGGAAGAGGAGGAGGAGGAGGAGTACATAACCCTGAGCGACCAGGAGAGCTACTCCAGCAGCTCCGCCGACCACAGCTACCGCCGCTCCAACGCCTCCTCCATCTCCGACGAGTACTTCGAGGTGAGGGACCGCTACGGGCCCCTCCGGCGAACCAACTCGGACGTCACCCACAACGGGGAGTTCCTGCCCGTGCAGAGGAAGCTCAGCGACCCCCACATCAGCCGGGGCACCTTCCTCAGCCCGCTGGGGAGCCTCCCGTCCCTGAAGCACGTGCGTGCGGAGGACGCGGCCAAGCGGAGGAGCAACGCGGTGGAGATCAGGTGTGTGCTGCCCCGCGCCATCCTGGACGGCAACAGCTCCTATCCGACCAGTGCTGCACAGGTAGGATGCTCGGCCGTGACCTTCTCGCTGCGTGTCCCCATCCCAGAGGCTGTTCGCCCCGGGGGAGGCTGGTTTTGGTGCCAGATCCCGCGTGTGGAGGTCACACTCCCCGTGCAGGGGAGCATCGTCCCCTTTTACCACCACCCAAAAGGTGCTGGTGGCTGGGGAGATGGTGGCCACACCACAGCCCCCCGGGTATCCAGGAGTGCAGAGGGGAGGATTTGGGGGATTAAAAAGAAATCCCGTGGCACAGGCTGTGCCCTGAGCCACACGGCCCCATCCTATCACCCACTAGCGGCGGCACCGTGCCCAGCCAGGGACGGGCTGTGCGTGCAGGCGTGTCCCTCTCCGGCTTGTTTTCTGGCTCCGCGCACAGTGATTAGCATCAAAGCACGGCGCTCGGACACGTAATTAGGCGGAGCAGTGCAGCAGGGGCCACCTGAGTGATCAGAGCACGGAGCGATGCCACCAGCTGCTCCCCGAGCTGCCGGGCACGCGGTGTCCGCTGGGCAGGCACGGGGAGCGCGGGGACAGCCCCCCCAGCACTTGTCACCCAAGGCACTGATGCCACCCGTGTGGCCCCAGCTGAGCCACCAGGTCCCAGCTAATCTGTGTTTATGGGGAATTAACCGAATTAGTCCAGAGTCCGCCCGCCACTCCCTGCCCCAGCCTGGGCTCAGAGCAGGGCTTTGCTTCAGCGCTTGACCTCCCCATGGAGCTGAGCCCTCGCTCCACGGCTCCTGCAGGAATTTGTCCTGGGCTCCTCATGGAAGGTAATTGAGGTCTTGTAATGGCTGGGAGAGCGAGTGCTCAGCTAATGGAAGCATGCAGAGGGTAGTTTATCCCGTGTGTAATGACAAAAACCCAAACAGTCCTGGGTTAACGCTGGAGAAACCTCTAATCTGAGGTGAGGTCAGAGCAGCACCAGCACAAGAAGGCGCACAGATGGGTCCCAGCAAGAGCTTTCCTAGGAAATTCTGCAGCTCTCCACCTGAAATCATCCTTCTCCAAATACACACCTGGATGCTGAGGAGGGTGGCGCAGGCTGGTGCACGGTGACCCCAAGCACAGCACCGGGCACACTCACATCCCCCCATGCCCCCCTCTCCAACCCCTGGGTCCGGCACACCAGAAAGCCCCAAAAAATCCCCAGCACCCCGCTCCCATCCCTCACGCACCCGTTTGCTCAGCTCCTGCAGCTCCGGGCCCTTACCTGGGTACAGGACCCTGCTGATCATCCCCGGCATGATGATGATGAACAGGGGCAGCATCTTCAGGTAGCTGGCCAGGATGGAGCCGGCCTTGGCGTGGCTCAGGCTCTTGGCAGAGAGCGACCGCTGGACGATGACCTGCGGGGAGGCAGGGGCACGGCTGAGCCCCCACCAAGCATCCCCCTCCCCGCCAAACCCCTCAAATGCCTCCCCAAAAAAGTGCCCGTCTGCTCTCCTCCCAGCTCAGCTCCATAGAAATGCTGATAATAAGAGGGCTCGGGCTCTCCCCAGGGATGAACTCAGCACCCAGCAGGATTTGGATGCTCCTGTGAGGTCAGGAGGGACCAGCACCAGGTTGGGGAGCTGGGGAAGGCATCATTTAATGCCTCCAAGAGCCAGAGCATGCCAGGAGCTGCAGGAGACACCTGCACCACGTTGGGAACATGGTGCTCGAGAAGGGAGAGGAGCTGGATCCCCCGTAACCTACCCACCCGAGAACATCTCAGCCCACATGAGGACCCCACTTTGTTCTAAGCACTGATTTTAACCAGTCTAACGTAACAAACCCCTTCCAACCCGGCACTAACTGCTTCACTGCAACCCTCCTGGCCAAAATGACCACAGCGCGGGTGCAGAGGTCGCTGGGGTGCCCACCCCAACCACCAGGGTGATGCCAGCAGCACCACGGGGGCACGAGGCATCCTGCACGGCCGGCTCTGCGGCTCCAGCCTGGCCATCGGCTCCTGCTGGATGGGATTTTGCCCTGGTACATCTGCACAGGGCGCTGATTCCACCCCCGGACTGCAGCACCAACATGCCCAGAGACAAGGATCTGGTGGCCACAGCCGTGTGCTGAGACCTTGCCCTGGCCAGCGTTGGGATGAACGGTGCTCGGAGCCCTTCTGAGCTTCTCTCCCAGCCCAGAGCCACCCAACACAATGCACCCTCACCTCCTCGCCCACCTCCCTCTCTCCCAGCCCCCCCAAACTCCCCTCTCACCTCGGTCTGGGTTTTGGGGGCTGCTGGGCACAAAGGCAGCACTTTGGTGATGAACATGGGTTCTGCTGGGAATGGAGACCCAGGTCTCGGGGGCATTGCTGTGGTTGGGGACAGCCCCAGGGTGTCCTTAAAATGCTGCCTCGCCACCAGGGCGCAGGAACCTCCTAGCCCTACCAAGTACTGGGCACTCAAAACCTTAAATCATGGGGGGAGACCTTCCCCAGGCAGTGAGACACCACGGGAGTAACGAGCTGTCACCAGCCTCAGGAGGGTTTGGGCATGGGTCTTGGGCACCCAGCAGCCCAGGGACTCATCCATGAGGACCAATTTCATGGCACCCAAGCATAAAGGGGTGTCCATCCAGGGGACCTGTGTCCTTACAGCAACCACAGGTCATTTTTTTTCTCTTTTTTCTGCCCTTTAACACACAGGGGACGCACATCTACCGCTACCTCCCCAGGAACCCTGCGGGCAGAGAGCAAGGCAAGGAGGTCTCCTGCTCCCCACCGTGCGAGAAACCCCTGGGGGCCGGCAAGTACAGAGGGGACGGAGCCGAGCCCAAAAAGACCATTGCGGGCAGCCAGCCCTACTGGCAGAGCAAAGCCTTCAGCCCCAGCAAGCCGGCACGGCCCAGCCACCTCTCGCCCAGCAAGCCCAGGGTGGCTGGCAAACCCCTGACCTCCTTGCCAGAAATCCAGAAGGCAGCCGAGGAGCTGAGGACGCCCCTCGGCATCCCGCTCTCCAAGCTCTCCCAGTCCAAGCACCTCAAGAACAAGGTGGTGGCAGCGCCGGGTGCTCCCAGTGACTCCAAAAAGAAGCCCCCCGAGCCCACCAGCCAGAAGGAGCAGTAGGGGAAGCCACGGGTGGACGCGCTGCGACTCGGGGCAGGGGAATAACGTTTCCATTTACCTGGTCGGTGCACCAGTACCACGCGGCCATGATAGACAGCCCGAACGTCATCCCAGTCCACGGCAGATCTCCAGAGACTGGGTCTCGGAAGAGGTGCATGGCATCTGCTCGGGGCAGGTGGCAGGTCGTGTTGGGCACAATTTTGGACGGCACGGCTCTTAAGTAAGCCTCCTCCAGGTTGGGGTAGCCTCCGATCTCATTAAAAGCTGGAAGGCATCATTGGGGGGAGGCTGGTTAGAGCCCGTCAAAACCCGCTCGCCTCCGAGCTGAGCTGACAAAACCCGCTCGAGGACTCGTTATTGAGAACTGCTGCCCCTCCTGGCCCCCTTCCCACCGAGGGAAGGCTCGCAATCGTATTTTATTCTAGTTATTTAAGAGACTCTTCTACCGTTTTGCACAGCAGGTCCCGCGGCGGGCTGCCCTCCCTCGCGAGGGTGGGTGACCCACATCCCGGGACAAAGGCTCCTCAAGGGACCCACCTCTTTTGACTTCGTACTGTAAAAGCAACCTGTTATTAAAGCACCCCGGTCCCGAAGCACAGGAAACTCACCTAGGACTATTAAAATTGAAAATTAGCCAGCCTTTGCTTTGACTCGCTGCGGCTCAAGGTGCCTTGGCACAAGCGTCTGGCCAAGCACTTTCTTCCCCTCCGAGCACTCCCCAGCTCCCCCCTCCACCCTTAAGCCTTCAAGCTTGAAGTCCAACAGAACAGAAAAGTCCCTTTTCACTGCGTTCTTCCTAGGAAACAGGATCTTTAGCCTGAGCACTGCTCAGGATTACGTGCCAGGAGCAAGCCCCAGCAAGCTCACCCCCGAGCCCTGCGCAGCTGCCTTGGCGCTCCTCCTGCCCTGGGCTCTCCGTGCTCCCCCCCACCACCATCTCCCCGCTCTGGGGGGCACAGGATGAGCCCTGCTTGCCCCCCCCTCTGCCAGCAGCAGGGTTTGGGAGCCAGCAGCATGGCTTTTTGGAGGAGGGAGGGTTGGGAGGCACCCACCTTCCTCCCCCTGCCACCCATGCAGCACCCTGGAGGGGGTGAGCGGGTGGGTGGGCGTGCTGGCACCCTGCACCCACGGTGGCTGCTCATGCTTGGGAGAGGAGGGGGGACCCCAGAACCACATGGGGATCATGGAGGGGGCATTGTACAGCTCCCTCTGGTGAGGAGCCAGGCTGGGGGGCAAGGAAGGGGCTTCACTAAGGGCTGGAGAAGGTCCCAGCACCAACTGGGGGCTGCTTGTGGAGAGCAAGGCTCTGCGCTCAGACTTGGTTTGGGTGCTGGGAGGAGGAATCCCTTTGCTTTACCACTCGGAGACACAGCTCAGGCTCCAAGCAAGATCCAGAGCATCCCTGGGTGGTTCCCCCCAGGTCCAGCATCCCCACACCCCTCCCAGCCACAGGCAGTGCCCAGCAATTCCCCATTTCCAATATTCCCTCCCCGCTCCCCTATCCAAGGGCAGCACCCCCTGCAGAACTCTTGCTTCCAGCACCGACCCGCAGCCCTGACCCCTTCCCCATGACCCAAGACTTTTGGGGTGCTTGGAAAGGGGCACCACACCCCCCAGCCCCCTTTGCAAGCCACCCCTCCCGGTATCTCACAAGGAGGGAGCATTTGCAAACCGCTTCTGCTCTTGTGCAAGCAGAGCTGGCGCCTCTCCAGCGCGTGGTTTATCCAGGCACCGGCTACTCCCAAGCTTTGCATGGGCGTTGGGCACCAACAAAGGGCCTCTCCAGAGGCAGAGGCTGAGTGCTGAAAGCAGAGATTCGCGCCCGGGGGTGCGGACCTGCTCCCTTTCCAAAAGGTGTCAGGAGGCAAGTTGCAACACCTACGCCTGCTCACACGGAAGGAGCAGGGCGAGGAAGCCGGGGCAGCGAGAAGGCAGCCTGCAGACGCAGGGATCCTGCCCGTGTGCCCCGCCAGGAGCAGGGGCCCTGTGGTCAGCGCCAAGTGGACACGGTGAGGGCTGTGGGACAGTGCTGGAGCTGAGCAGAGCCACCACCAGGACAGCCACATCTGTCCCCAGGCCCCCAGTGGTCGGTGACCCCCTGTGTCCGTGCCCACACATGAAAGCACACCCAGGAGCATCCACACACCCCGTGCTGTCCCCCCTGGGGAAATGTGAGCCCGGGCAGCAGCAACCCAGAGCCATCACAGGCTAAGAGGCGAGCAGCAGCAGCTCTGGCACCGTTGTCACGACCTAAAGATTCAAACAGGGCAAAATCACGGAGAGCATCCTTTATTGGCATCCCTGATGGACCGACCACCTTCGAGGCCCTGGGCTCTCCCACCACCAGGGAAGGAGCTGCGTGGCCAGCAGCCCGTCTGTTTGATCCCCCGGATCAGTGACTCTCCCAAACACCACCCCCCCTGCGCACACACCTCGCCGTGCCGAGCAGGTTGGCGCATCTCGAAACAGCTCAGCCGTGCGGTGGCCGCGGGGCATTTTCCAGGCCATGCCTGCCTGCCTGCCTGCCCTCCTCCTCCCGCTCTGCCGCCTCGCAGCCAGCCAAGAGCACAAGACAAAAGCCTCGGAGAAGCTCCCGGGCAATTAGAGAGCTTCAGACAACCATCAGCAACATCCAAGCACCTCATCTGACGCGGGCTGCGGCCGCGGTGCCGAGCTGTTTGGGCAGCTCCCCTGCCTGGCACGGGTCCCCGCTCCTGCTGGGGTGGTTGTTGTTATCGGTGCTTCTCTGGGAAGGAGAGAACCGTCCTCTTCAAACCCCGAGCTGGGACCTAACCCAGCCAGCTCTTACCTCTCACGGCCAGCACGATGGCTCCGAGGACCATGATGAGGGTCTGCAGCGTGTCGGTGTAGATGACGGCCGCCAGCCCCCCTGCAAGGAGCAAGGCACAGCTCTGTCAGCACCCCTCGGGCTCGGCTCAGCCGTGCAGCCCCAATAAAGCCACCCACACACGCCTGGATCCGCCTTGGCCCCTCCAGCACCGCAGCGATGGGGCTGTGGCCCCTGGGGAGCAGGGGAGGGCGGCCAGGGGACACGGCTCCACGTCCCCACACAGCTGGGAGGACGCAGGACAGCCCCAGCCCCCCTCAGCTCCTTCCCCCAATCCTTTAATTGAATTTTTCCAGCACGTGATGTTTTTGGGGGTCCTCTTCTCCACCCAGCCCATGGTATTTCTCCCTTCCCATCCCAAGCTCCCCACCAGTTCCCACTGCAAACCCGGGGCTCATTCACCCAGCCAGAAAGCAATGATCACGAGCCAAAAAAAAACGCACCAAGAAGTAGCGGGCCCGCGGAAAATGGGTCAGAATCTGAACCCGTTTCAACCCAAATCCCTGATTCATTCACATCCAGGCAGCTCCGGGCTCTGCCCTGCCCCAGCCGTGCCTGGGATCCTCGGGGATGTGCTCGGGATCGGGGTGAGGCGGGGAGCACACCCTCTGCCTGGGCGCACACCGGGGCGCCGTGCTGCACAACGAGCCTCGTGGGCAGGAAAAAGGCAACGTGGGATTTGCTTCAAACTGAGGTCTTGCAAAATGCAGCGTGTTTCGGATCTAATTATTCTGCCGTTTCCCATTCTGATGGCTGGGACGAGATAGCGAGGGAGAATTTATCGCCAGGCGTCTCCTCGGGAGCTCCCAGGGAAGGGAACGTCCCGGCTGCAATAAAGGATGAAATAATCTCCTGGCGAGGATAAACGGTCCCGCAGCCCAGGAGTGGGACTGCAAGCCAGGAAAATTCACGGTATCCTTCTCCATCTCCAAGCTGTCATCGCCCTAGATCACAGAGGAGAGGTACCAAATGATCCTGATCCCCACGGGGAGGCAGGAATTTCGGGCAGCAAGTTGCACTGCAGGCAGGGCGGGTGGGAAGGAAGTGAGTTAGGCAAAGGGCTCGCAGATCTGAGGTGCTGCAGGAATGGCCCTGTAATAGGAGAGGCCCTGATTACAAATCGGTGCACACACAAGAAAGCACTTAGCCATGAGACGGAGGAGGAGCGAGTTATTGCAAAAGAAAAGCTGTAATGACAAAGGAGAGCTCCCGCCTTGAGTCACTGCCCGCGCTGACGCTCAGGAGGGATGCACAAACACCAGCTGGGGAGGACTGGGGACGGGAACCCCATGGCCTGAGCTTAAAACCCTATAAATCCCAAAGAACTATGGAAAAAATAAAACCAAAGATGATGGACTGAGGGCAGCGGAGGCCGAGCAGCCTACCTGCGATGGTGTAGAGCCCCGTGACCAGCAGCATCAGGACGGTGCAGAGGTAGAGGTTCCAGCCCAGGCAGACGTGCACGAACAGGGCCCCCGAGTACAGGTCGGTCTGTGCGGGGACAGAGGCGGTAACAGGCAGCATCCTCACGGCCACGCATGGCCAGTTCCATCCTGGGGGCACCAGGAGGCAGCCCAGTCCGCAACTGGGCCCAGCTGGGTGAGGGCAGAGGGACACGAGGAGCAGCAACGTCTCCGGTGCTGTTGCATCCCTTGGGAGCGCACGTGGGCAGCTCCCGAATGGAGAGCAGGAACCCCAAAACTGAGAGCAGGAAGCCCAGCACTGCCTGAGCCTTGCCTCCTGGTTTTTCATCTCGGGAAACTGAGGCACAGGCAATGGCAGAAGCTGATTTTGGTCCCAAGTGACCAGGACCTGAGCCCAGGGGTCCTGCACCCCAGTATGGACCAGTGCCAAAGGATCCTCCAACACGTCAACGGGTGCTGCCATGACGGACGTGCTCCTGTGCTTGCCCTCCCCTTTGCAGCTCCCCTTGCAAAGCCCCCAGAAAAGGCTCTGGGTTTCTGCTTGGCCAAAAAGGACAAACTGTAGTGCCCAAAAAACCACCACAGCAGCTCCTGCGCCCACATCACGTCCCCCATCCCTGCTGTGGGACAGGAGGACCCCAAGCCACCACCACGCCTCAACCCATGGCCAAGACCCCAGCACTGGGCTGGGAAATTGTCAGAAAAACCTCGTTCGGAGGAGGAAATGGGGCAGGAAGAGGCAGGATGAGCTAAGTGCACACTGCAGCAGCTCCACGCCCTCGCCCGGAGCTGTGCCTGCTCCCCGCAGCCAACACACCAGCCCTGATCTGACATCTGTCTTCACGTTCGTCCCAAAAACCACCCCGAGCAGCGAGGCTTTCCTGCCCCATCACGCGGGATGAGTGCTGTGCAGGCCTGGTGCTGCATCCCGCACGGCAGCTCCTGCCCCAGCTCTGCCCTCTCCCAAACGCTCCCAAATCAGGGCACGGGGACACAAAGGTCAGTGGGTAGCACACGTCCAGCTTCAGCATGATACGAGAGCCTTTTCCCTGTCAGGCAAGCCCACATGGGCAGGATTAATGTTGAATAAATCCCAAATTGAGCCAGCCAGAAAAGCACTTGAGCCTGAGGATCCCAGTTCAGGGACTGGTCCTGACACCAGCACAGACATCCCAACAGAGATGCTATGTGCTCCAGCTGCCCTCGAGCTTGGCCACGTCTTCGGGGGAGCCCTCAGCAGTCCCAAAAGGCGATTCACCCCATAAAGGTCCTGCTGGAGAGGAACCAGCTCAGCAGCAACCACAGAGCAGCTCCCCGTCGATATCTGCCTTGCCACCACAACCACCCCCCAAGCAGCCCTACAAGGCAACAACCAAGCCAAGTCAGCACCACGCTGAAGCTACGAGGCCCAAAAACCCCAGGAGAATGCCCTCAGCCATCCCTCAAGAAGAGAGAATCCCCAAATTTTGGAGCCTCCCCAGCACCGTGCTAGGCCAGCACCCTCGGTGCCCCGTGGAGCTCGCCATCCCCTGCCTGCCCGCTCCTTCCCCAAAGCCTCAGCCCGGGAGAAGGCATTTCATAACCCCTTCTCCGGGCTTTCTCAACGCTTAAGCATTTTTGCAGTCGTCTGCAAATGAGTCTAATCCTTCGCTATGAGGAAGCAGGAGGTGTCTCCACCTCCCTTCCTCCTAATTCTGCTACGGTGGGAGAAAAATAAAAGCGCATGTGACCGAGCTGTTAATAAGACACCCCGAATACAAAAACAAGCTAATTAAATCCAGGCATGACCTATTCATAAAACAAGTCCTTTCAACTGTAAAAAGGGGAGCAGAAGCCTTTGAAGTCAGGCCTCGTAATCCAGCGAGATCCCTGCCTCCACCGCTGACCTCACTTGGGAACCCGTTCTTACCCAACGCCATCGGTGCCTTCCCAAGGAGCTTGGCTTTAACAGCTGGCAAAGCCAGAACCCGGGCAGAACGAGTTGCCCAGGCTCCAGAAAAGTCTCCAGGGGCTTTCTGCCAAATCCAGGACATTTGTGCAAATCTTCACGTGTTCCTAGCTAGGGGGGACGCGATCTCTCAGCAGGGTTTTGGGCTGCCCGGCCAAATCCTTGCATATTCCTAGCCATGGGGGATGTGATCTTTCAGCAAGGTTTTGGGCTGCCCTGCCACGAAACGTTGAGGGTTGGGGACCAAAACGTTGAGGGTTGGGGACCAGCAAATGTAAAATGCCCTCAGAGGAGAGATGGACGCGTCCCCTGCCCATGGAAGGGCCACCAGAGCAGCGGTGATGCCCAGAAGAAAGGGGAGAGGAGATCCATGAGTAAACCCAGCACCCGCAGGGAAAGGTGGCCCCAGAGGGGACCAGAGGAAGCCCAAGCCAGGTGGCCACGCTGACACATTGCCCTGAGCCTCGCACCTTCCTCCCAGGCTCCCTGGGGAGAGGATTCGGGGCTGGTTTGGCCACGCACGGTGCCAACGCCCCGCGCACTGCTGGAAGCGCCCCGTGTTTGGGCAGATTCACCCTGAGCCGAGCTGGAAGCCACGATAATCCCCGTGCAAGGCCGAATCCTCTTCTGTTGGATCCTGCGTGACTCAGAGGTGACAGAAAACCCAACAGCCCAAAGAAGGCGCAGAAAAGGCTGAGAAAGGGCATGGGCAGAGCCGCTCGGCAGCGGCTGTGGTCACCTGGAGAGACTCGAAGATGAGCAGCCCTCAAATTAGATTTCCTTCTTTAAATTCAGAGCAGCAAGAGCAAAAAAAAACCACCAGAAATCCCACCCCAGCCTCCAACCTCTCCCTGTAGGCACCAGCAGGGATTTGCTTGGCTCCCAGTGCCCGGCAAGCCTCACACAGCATCTCCCTCGAGCTCCTCCCTGTGCCCACAGGAGCAGGGACCGGACCTCTCCCGGGCAGCACAGGGGATGAATAAGTGACAGCATGTTCCTGGGCATCAGGACGACCAGGGAATAATCAATGTGCCATTGCCAAACCCGGCTGATGCTCCGGGAGCTGCCACCCATCACATGTGGGGAGCAGCAGCCAAACCTGGGCAGCTCCAGCTCCAGATTTTTTTTATTTTTTTTTTTTGGGAGGGGGAAATCCAGGTGGCAGCTGCACCGACAGAGTCACCAGCACCGCTTCTGCAGGCTGCGGCCACGCTCAAAGCCCTGCAGCAGCAGGAACAGAGCAGGCGAGGAGCACGCAAGTTGCAATAAATGAAGGGAAATGGCAGCACGGCGGGGCGCAGCCGCGGGCAGGGAGCGCCGCTGCGTGGGGAGCCCCGCTCCCTCCCGGCCCTCCTTCCCGCAGCCAGCCCCATGCAAAAGCAGCGCTGGTTTATTTTTCCTTTGCAACCACGCCTATGCAAAAAGCACATTTTTTTCTGCGACCCATGCAAAAAAGCGTTTTTTTTTCCTGCAACCATCCCCATGCAAAAATAACCTTTTTTTTTTCGACCATCCCCATGCAAAAAGCACGGTGACTTGGCGACTTTTTTTTTATTATTATTATTATTTGTTTTTGCAGCCACCCCATGCAAAAAGCACTTTTTACAGCTGCCCCCCTGCGGACACCCCAGGGTTGGATTCACCCACTCAGGGCGGTGCAGGGTTGCTCCCTCCAGGAGTTTTCTCCTCGGGATCGGGATCATTTCGGAGCTGTTTGCTCTCAGAGCACCTCCAGCCCCAGGGCTCTGTGCCCTGCTCTGTCCCGGTGCCACCAGCGCTTTGCCCTTTCCTTGGGAAAACTTCCCCTGCTTCCCAAGGGGATAGCAGAGGGAGGAGAGGAGCTGGGGCTGCACACCATGAATGAGGCCAAAATGGGGTGAAAATACTCCTGGGAGTATTTTCCTGAACATGCCATGTGAGTCAGGCACTTTCCACGCATGCTTGGGCCATCCAATAGGTGCACAACGGCTCCTTGCTGCCTGAAATCCCGCATTTTGGGGATCCTGAGAGCCAGCCACAGATCCTTCAGGGTCCCCCCTCCTGCAGCAGCTCCAAAACCCCAAACTTTTTGCTGGGTGGAAATTCATCGCGGGGGCGACTTACGGAGATTTTGGTGAAGATGGAGAGCAGGAGCGACAGGCCCGAGAGGTACACGCGGATCCTCTCGCCTCCAAACCTCCGCTGGAGGTACTCGGGCATCGTGACAATCTGCGGAGGGGAGGGAGCGCTGGGTGCCCTGTCCTGATGGGCGCAGGGCAGCGTCACCAGGGCGGATTTTGGGGAGGATGGCGGTGGCACCGCAGCCCCACGTACCCCAGCTGAGATGTAGATGGGAACGAAGACCCAGGCCAGCGCCAGCAGGGCGTACGTCGCCTGTCGGGAAGGAAGCAGCGGCACAGGCAGGAGGCACACACCTGAAACAGCCTCAGTGCCCCTCTGAGGCACCTTTCTGTCTCCAAATGGCCTCAAACAGCGGGTATATAAGGCCACAGCAGAGCCTGCAGCATCCCAAAAATGAGCACCCTGCTAGCTCCCCGAGCACTGGGCAACCCAAATGCCACGCTTTCGCTGCGGGACCCAAGGGCTTTGGAAGTGGCACATGGGACAGCAGGGAATTGGTGACCCATTTGGCCATTCCCCTCATCGGGGGGCAGGCAGGGGCAGGAGGGGGAGGCTCTGCCCTGAAACAGCCTTCCCCCTGTGCGCAAAAACTTGAGTTGACCCCAAATTCACTGTGCACGCACTGGGCATGATGTGGAGAAGCCAAATTAGCAGCGTTGTGCTCGTAGCCCCTGCGTGACTCCTTCCAGGCCACCAGTCTTGGCACGAAGCTGCTGTGACATCGGCCGTGCTGCTTTGTGGCTCGAGAAACTCACGTTTTTGGGTACCACAATGCGTTTCTTACGTTCCACTCGAAGCCGGTGACAGCGATCCCCCCGGCAGCACCGGTCCCGGCCAGCCCGATGAAGAGCCCCGAGCCCTCGCTGCTGGCGAACAGAGAGGCTCCGATCTGTGGGCGAGAGCAGGATTCCCCTGCAGCCACGGGGGACACGGGCACAGCAGGCAGGAAAATCCCTCAGCACGCCCACAAGGAGGTCCCCGCCACCAGCACTCCCTTGCGCCCAGCTCCCCTCGGCAGCCCCGGTTGGGTTTGGGGTGGAATCGCTGGGTTTTGGGAGGACGAGGAGCAGCCACGTGCACGGCGGTGGCACCGCGCCCTGCCCGGAGGTGGCCCTGTGCAAGCTGCCAGCCGGCGATGCAGGAAGACCTACAACCAGTTTGTCAAGGAGATGCTGAAATAAGGGCAGGAAACAAAGAAATGGGGGAGTTGAGGCAGCCACGGCTCCCTTGGAGCACGGAGCCCCGCAGGAGGAGGTGCACGGGCTGGGAACGTGGGGGCAGGCAGCGGAGCACAGGGTGGTGAAGGGGGAATTTGGTGGGAAGGGGAACGGTGCCGGACATCCCCGGTGCCCAGGACAAGACTCGGGGGGGGCTCTACTTACTGGCCACCACGCCATGTCCTGGCCAGCAAGGAAATAGCCACTGACGGTGTTCCTGTTCACCCTGCACGAAGACTGCGAGGAGAAGAGATGAGCACAGCCCTTCCCCTGCGCGCCCAGACACCGAGAACCCAAGAACCAAGTCTGCCAGACGAGAAGCCGAGAGACGGGAGACTGGATAATTAATGGGAGCTCGGCAGCTCAAGGCTAATTACAGCGAGTGGCAGCTGCACCCCAAACACCTGGAGCCACGAAGAGCAAAGGAGGCACCCCCCGAGAGGATGCGCCCGTCCTGCCTCCATCCCCAGACGGGGAGGTTTTGTGGGGCCAAGCCTTGGCCACGAGCAAACGCAGCACAATAGGGCAAAAGACACAACAAATGCAAACGACAACTGGAAAGTAACAAGAGGCTTGCAAAAAGATGCCAGGAAGAAAAGCCAGCCCTCAAAAATGGTTTGAAAAAGAACATTGGTGCTTCTAAACGGTTACAGGAGAAAGCGGAAAGCGAAGAATGCTCTTACCCATATCCCCACCGCGATGTTTAAGGAAAAATAAAGCACTACGACGACAAGGTCAGCAACGCTGAACTGCTGCGAGGGGGCGAAGGAGCCGGCGGTGGAATTGCCCTCCATCCCTCCTCTGCTGCCTCCCTCATCCCGGGCAAAGCCTCCCCCAGGGGATCACTGAATCAGTAACTCGTTAGCCGCTTGGGGGAATTTATCATTAATCCAGGCAGCACCGGGAGCTTCGCTTCCAACACTTCCAAAGATGTTTGAGGGCCATCGCTCGGTGTGGGAGCCTCAATTCTTTCCCTTTTTTTCCCCGTTTTTGCATAGATTTTAAGGAAACCGCAGGCTGCTCCTACAGTGGGCATTTATTGCACTTCTCTGGTGCGGTTTCTGAGGGCTTTCAGCAGCCCTTTTGCAGCAGTGCTTGGTGTCGAGACATTGCTGGACAAGAAATTATCACAGCTTCTTTCCCCTCTAGCCAATTATTGTCATGAAACCTGTAGGAATTTCAAGTCTTTGCAGCTGTTCCTCTTCTCATAGTTTAAGACTTGATCAAAAGTTCCAGCAGGCACACGGGGACTGCACAACCTGTGCCTCGTTAGTAAAGGAAGCTTTAGGATCAATTTTAGGACAAGTGTTATACATTTTAGATTATTTTTTTTTTGAGTTTAATAGAAATTGTTTGCAGCTTTACAAATTACCTTAGCGTAAACGTTTGTTAACATTGCCCTTTATAAGCTGTAAACCAAACCCCAATATTTTTCTTGCAGATGCTACCGATCTGGAAAGAATTTGCATTATCTCCCGACTAGTCAATTACTGTACAAAAAGCAGGTTTTTTTCACGTTCTCTTGAAGGATCCCAGTGAAACACCTCTAAGAATAGCTCACATTTCTGGTGATCCGGCATTTTTGCCTCTGAGAAAAGCACACAGAGATTGGGTAACCCTGCAGGACCACGCTGTACTGCAGGAGTCCATAAAAACACGAGTGAAGTCACACGTGCTTTGCTCCCTTCCAGCCACCCCGCTAGGAAAGCCAAAGGTCCAGCGATCCTGTCTTATGACCACGATAGTTTCAAAGTCTTTAATCCTAATCAATACAATTTTACTGCGCTGAATTAACCCAAGGTGGGGGGTTTATGTGCTAAATCGGTGATCGAGCACAGAGTTGTGGAGCCTCAGCAAGCCAGCCAAGGCTGACCAGCAGAAATGCTCGTGGGGATGAAGCCAGTCTCCAAAATTCAGCTTGAAACAATGAAATAATACTTTAAAGTTTCCCTGGGTTCAGTAATCGGACTGTTTTCTGCACTGGATGCTTGGCTCACTCGCCAACTCCCCAACTACATGTCACAAGGATTCATTCAGAAAGCACACACCAGGTAACATGCACGCCACTGAGATGGATCGAGGGATTTCTCCTCTCTGAAACCATCTCCAACGGCCCCACCTGTGGGTTTGCACCTTTGTGGGAAGGATTAAAGTCCTCCCTCACTGCTCTGCTGGAATTCAGCCTGCATTAACACTTTCAAAGTACATACAAGTGTTAATGTGTCAGCCTGGTGCATCTACTAACACCACGGAACTGTTCAGTAACCTACCGTAAGTAAAGTGTAACCAGGCACAGCCTTGCGTTTTGACATTTTGGAGAGATAGATCGTAAAAAATTAAACAATGCTGTGAGGAAAAATAACCTCACAGAATAAAGAATGAAAATAACGTTATCTGGACAGAGGCGAGCAGTTGCTTGAATAAAATTTTCATCTCACTTGCTGAATGTACCAAGAAAAGTCCATAGATCTTTGATTAACACACAGAGGATTTTCAGTCACAGCCCAGGTGCTGTGCCAGCAGACACCCACCCCCAAAAAACGCTCACTAACCCACCACAAGCCAGGATGTTCAGCCTCTGAGAAGCTCAGAGTAGGCCATTAAAACCAGCCTTCACATACCCCCTGCATGATACCCTCCCAATTCCATAATTGTCCCCCTCCAAAAAAAAAAAAACAACTCCCAAATTCTCCCAAGTCCCTGCTGTCCCCTGCCACCCAGCCACAGGTTTAGTTTCCTTGCACATAGCCTGAAGCGAAGCAGCACGCTGCAGGTGCACTGAACCTGACAAATTACAACAAATCTTATCGACACCTTCATGACAGTCCCCAGAAACCGGGTGGCTGCTGAAAGGTTGCGTGTATTTTGCATTTTACAAGAGTGCTCGGCAGAAAGACAGGTTGAAGTGCGATGATGAGCATTAGGGTATTAAGGAAAAGCAGCCTCTCCTTGTCTGCAGGTGTTACAGCACAGCAACAAGCAAAACAGATGTTATCTTCCTCGCTGCCGAGAAGCTCGAATCCTGTTTACACTCCTAAGTAGCACATTAGCATAAAAGAATCAATTCACCTCCTGATTTCTTTCAATACCACAGGATCTGCAAATCATTTGTAAGGGGGGACACTTTAGAAGACAAGTGACTACTGTATAAACATTTTTAGAAAGCTCACACAAAACAAATCTTTATTCTTTGTCGCAGAAAATAAATACAGGTGCATATTTCATATGCTTTTCTATAAAAGCACTCCTACAAAATCACTTAACTGCATACAACAGTACAACCTTTTTGGCTTTTAAAATGCAAATATTATACAGTCACTTCATTTTATTATCTTTTAAAGCACTTGTAAGCAAGCAGCTTTGGAAAAGGAATGCTTAATTTAGAAGCCAAATTCTTGCCTCAAGTGTTTTGTGTTTGTTGTTTTTTTTTTCTTCCCCCCACTATGTATATAGTGCAACTAACCTAAAAGCAACTAGAACAGTTTTTTGTAAAATGTTATCCCTTCCCTCCCCGTCCCTCCCCCAAAAAAAACTGCAAAGAAAAAATTGCTCTGAAAAACTGTTCTACCTTGATACTTAAACTGAGAGGAAACAAAAAAGTGGCTCAATAGAAATATTAAGATAAGCATGATGCTTCACAGCTCTTTATCTGTTCGCTTCCAGTTTGGCCCGGGTGTTTCTTTAGACTAAAAAGCATTAATCATCCAGTCCTATATTTCTGAAAAGGTACGACATGGACTCCCCGTTATGGATCCTGCGAATGGCTTCTGAGAGGATCATGCTGATATCCACAGTCTTGATTTTAGGGCACTGGAGTTTCTGTATTTCGTGGGGAATCGTGTTTGTAACAACCACCTACAGAAAGAAAAAAATTTAGAAAGTCTTAACAGCTTCACGCTTTCCACCTCCCATATCAGAACTGCGAAAGGGAATGTCTGTCCTCCAGACCCCAGGAAGCCACCCTTGCTGATAACAGAACAAGATTTTACATTACTGTCAGGATCCAAATCTTCAGAAGAGCTATGCATTGCTGTACTGCGTATGCATGGATACTAATGGCAATATCCTTCCCTCCTTTCATTCTGACACCTAAGGTCAGAGGAAGGTACAAAAATATCCCCCACACTGAAGGGAAAAGTCTGCTTATACCAGCAGTCTGTCATCTCTCTGCTCTCCCTGGTTTTCCACTGCTGTAGTTTAGGGATATTCTAGTGTACAATTCAACGCTAAGAAAGCCAAAACCCAGCAACATCCCACCTAAGTTCTTAATGCCAGTATATTTTAAGAATTATCAGGATAAAATTGCTCTTAAAAAAATAAACCAACCAACTAGACCATCTGATTAGCCACTCAGAATTCATGCTTACTTCATCGATTGCAGATTCCTCTATCAGCCTGGGAGCATCTGACGAGAGCAGGCCATGCGTGGCCATTACAAAGATCTTGTAAGCCCCCCTCTCCTTGAGGGTCTCTGCTGCAGCAAGAAAGCTGTCGACGTCATCTATAATGTCATCCTGTCAGAACAAGACACTCTTGAGTCAGTGAAGATTCAACACGCTCTCAGACCAAGGTGTAGTCTTAAGCTACCTACTGATAATGAATGCAGTGCACCCAGAATGACATTTAATCTTTTTCAAATGTTAACAGTTTACATCTAGTGCAAAATGGGCATTTTCGCTCATGTTGTTCTTCAGACACCTTAGCTCGATGGCAAGCATTAGCGTGGAAAAACAGTGTCCAAACCCACTATAACATCACTCCGCATTTCACACAATCAGCTTCAGTAAATGTGCAGGCTACTGCCTCATGGGATAAAAAGTGCAGTATCAAAAGCCCACCATCAAAATTCATTTGCTGATAAAGCAAAAATATACTTGATTTCTGTAACTTCAGCATATTCAGTATCATTTATCAGAAGCTATGGAATCTTACTTACCACGATGATAGCTATTCTTCCTCCTACATCTCCAACAACTGTGATGGGTGGTTTTTCCTTGGGAATCAGCACTGATCAATGGCAATTTTATTTTATTTATTTTTTTTTTTTACAGAGGCAGAAAAAAAAAGAAAAAAGAAGGTTTATACAATTTACTTCAAGCGTGGAAATGTCAACTTTGCATGGGTCACCACTGTTTTAGCAAGAAGTGAGGTGACAACTGCTCCAACTATTACAGTGTTGCTGGGAAAAGCACCAAGATTTTAATACTTTTTTTTTTTTTTAAGCTTAGCGAAGAAGTATTAACTACATGCAGAGAGCGGCATGCAGGCACAACCAGTTCAATCAGCCTACTGAAACCCAAGCTAGGTTTTCATGCGATGAAGTTTTGCTGGCACAGTTACAGGTCACACCCACGTTCAGCAAGGATTCCTTGTCAAGGCTTATGACATTGATCCGGCTCCACACAAAGCCAGCTCAGCTCAGCTTATTAGCTCTGCGTCCCAGAACAAAACTCAAACATTAAAGCCAACTGGCAAAAGTGTGGCCTCTCTGCCACAGGCTCTTCTGACTGACTGTGGTGGCACAGCTCCTCCCACGCAGGGCACAGATCTCACAATCATCCCAGCACTAAAACTACAGACAAAAAGTATCAAATAGTAACCTTTTCCATTCCTCATGTTTTTATAAAGAATTGCTCCTCTTTGATGGTGCCATCACTGTCCCCCTCTCCCAAAATAGTAGGTAAATACTCTCACACACAAACTTACTTACTGGGTATCTCTAAACTGGGATGAATAGCAGCTACGTTTTTGGCTGTAGGTGGTGAGTGTCGGCCGTCCACCATGTCAGACTCAGCATCTTGAGCTTCCCCGTGAATGACAGCAATTCCCAACCGTAAGCGCTCAGCAAATGACTGTGCCCTGTAGAGAAAGGGTTAAAAAAAAGATCCTAAAATCGTAAGAAAATACCTAGAAGAAGTCACCTATCCCACAGAATCTTGTTTTCACCAGCCCTGTGAGAGTTGAAATAACCTTGAAAGCATCCACACTGGCCTTGCAAGCATCAGGGCAAATGCCGCAAAGTCACACAAATCTGATTATTCCCTTTTGTTTTGCCCAGCAGTCAAAAAACACTTCCTGGCTTTCAGCATTCTTGAGATCCCATGCTTTAGCTGGTCTCACCTAACAGTCACCAAGAATAGCCTAGATGTCTGAGTTGCCTATATTTAATTAAATAGGAAAAAATATTCAAATGAAAACAGAAAACAAATATTCATCTATTTATTTTTAGCAAGACGTGGACTAAGTAAGACAATATCCCAGACCTTCTCACACGTAACCTTGGATATCCTACAGAAAAGGAAGTCAAAATCATTTTGCCTGACAAGCTACTCTTGAAATTTAAACAGCTCAGATTTCTATAAACTTACAAAAAGTTCCTTCGCCATGCAGCATTTATTTGACTGAAGTTAGGAATTTAGGTAATGAAGTTTAAGGTTAGCTGGATGAGTGTGGAAAGCAGAGTCAGGAAAATGGGAAATTCAGACAGAACTCGTAACCCGGACATGGCAAGCAGCAAGTAAAATGCAGCAGTGACATTCGTCCTACCTTGCCTTGCACACCCCGGAGCTCAGTATCTAGCCTGCACCAGCGACCTGCTCTCTTCGTGGTCAAAGTGAGACCAGCACGTCACTTTGTTCTAACCTTAGTATCTAGGACCTGTGGCCTGAATCACTTCCTTTAACCTTAAGCCTGGCTTCACTATCCAAACAACTCCACCGAGTTATTTGCTCATTGTGATGCTCAGTTAATTAAAATTGGAGAATCTTTTGCCCTGTGGTTGTCATACAGTTATTTTTTTCAAGAGGTTAAATACAGATAAATTATGATTCCATGCATATTTAAGAGTTATGACTTCGAAGGCGTAATCGTATCAGTGAAACTACAATAACGATTTAAATATGCAATATTACATTGAATAAAGTTCAAAACAACAGTAAAATGATTTATTCATTTTCCAATAAGCTCACAAGCTCCTTCAGGAGTAAGTTCTCCTTCACAAGCAGACATTCGTCTGTGAAGCTTGTCCTTAATTAGGCCGAAATGTTCCGCCACCCTTGTCCAAACACAATGCACCTCCCTCAGACTACTCTGAAATGCTCACATGCACACGTGAAGAAGCTGTACAAACACAGCTCTGGGATGCTCTCCTGCAAAAGTCTCCTTTCCTATACATGTGCAACTCAAGTGAGGTCATTTGCTGGCATTCACAGTTACTTGACAAGCATGAAAATGCTTCAGCAAATGCCTGCCTACACCCAAGAGACAATACCGACACCAAATAAAGGAAACAAAGACAAGCAAATGTAAAGTAATTGGCCAAAAGAGAAAAAAATCACTTAAGTACCACCATTGCGAAACAAAGATGGCAATTTGTTCCCCTCACTGTACTTCTACAAAGTAAAGCATTTTGGATTTACTATATAAAACAATGGTTGTTTGCTTTTACAAAGAATATCATGATTCCTTGGCATCAAAGACTAGGTAATGTCTCAGCAATTTATTAGTTTGTCACCACAGCAAATGAATTATCTCTTAAATCATCATCCAACTCTTTACCACCTTCTCAGAGCGGTATAATTCTAGAGATTAGGTATAGCAAACCAAAAAGCTACAGGAATTAAGAACAATTGTTCAGCCAACAAGAACTTCACAAGGAAAGCAGTCTCAACCATCAAATCCTGTTCCACCACGCTAGGCTGTAAGTCAGCCACACTTAGGATCTGATCAACCACATTCTGAGCTGTTTGCTAAGCAATTACTTTGGATTAGTGGTGTACCACTTCTAGTGATTTTTCTTCATTCACAGTAGGAAATTCATAACGTAAATGTAATACTCGTGTACATCATGTAATTAAATAGCTTCTTTATCAGAAGCACTGCACTGATTTACTACATCAGCTTGTTTTTTTTTAACCTCCGTTTAGATTTATTACGATTTCGTGACGATGTAAAAACTGCACATCTGAAAGTGTAGGTGGCAGGGGGTTGCAGGCTGCATCTTTTAACTGTTAAATATCTGTCCTTTACTCGACCCTAAGAACAAAATGAGGATAGAGATTTCCTGCTCTAACACAAGAGAGCAGATCGTACCCACCTCTTTGCAGACGCAGGTGATTTGGCCACAATTACAGCATTCCTGTAGTCTGGTATCTGTAGTAAATAACAGATAGCAATGTCTACTTCGTATCTTCAGACAGATTTCAACTCAGTAAGAATCAGAACTTCATTTTGCCAAAAGAATTTTAAGCATTTAATGTTTTACCTAACGTAAGACAGCAATCTCAAGAATCCATGGTACATATTGAGAGTTCACATCTCAGGAAATTCAGATATTAAGCAAATTCAGATTTTAGCTGAAAGTTGTACCTCTCCCAAACACCACGTTATATACAGATCACACAAAAGTAACCACCTTAGAAGAACGTATGGACTACGCAGGCAAATGTTAAAAAACAGGAAACCATCAAAACTAAAGCTTCCTGTTCGACTTAAGTTGTCTTGTGCATGCACACAACAGTCTTGAATCACTTGAAAACACAGCATTTAATCCATTTCCTCATTTCAGGGTTGTTTTTCAAAGTAAACCAAAAAAAAAGACTGGCCTCTCCACATCATATGACTCCTTACAGGGACCACTAAAAGGAATAAAAATTCTACATTCACTGCACCCATACAGGAACCACAGGCTGTCACTCCACTGCTGGTGCTTCCAGACCTTCCACCAGCAGCCTGGGCTCACTTTGGTATCTCACTGCAGCCCCTTCCTTGCGAACTCAGCACTTTCCCTCACTGTACTGCCCTGGGACAAGCTGTGCCAGAGCGCAGCACACACAGAACCTGTCTGGTCTTGCAGCAGTTGTCATAACAATAACGCACAGCCACTCGCAAGTCCTGCAGAGCACATCCAGTCCCAGGGAACCCCACTATTGCAGGCCTGAAGCCTCCTGGCTGTTAGATCTGTTAAAGCTGTCACCTGATAAATTTGGAGGGACAGGACCCTAACACAGAACTCACAATCTTACTGCCAGACATTAAATAGGAGCTCCAAAACACAGAAATACTCATTTTTAAAACTACAAGCAAGGTAAGTTATTCCACAGCCTCATCCTCAAACGCACACCACACTTGCTGAGTGTTTCCAAAAGCATTCTATCTGAAAGAATTTTTTCCCATGCTGATTTAACTTCTGAATTTTGGCAGGGGCCTAACCAATTGAAAATGAGAGCTTTTCAGAGGACGAGTCAGGCAGCATTAATAATCCGCAGTGCTACCAACTCCACCTACAATACTGGGAATTCAGCATGTTCTGTCCTTTACAAATGCTTAGTTAAACAACAGGCTATGAAGATTAGCATGATGGAAGGTATGGACAAGGCAGGGCCTGTCATTTGACATAATAAAGGCTTTGATCTTGTTCAGACATCATTGCCTCATTTTTCCCCTGCCAAATTATCAAATTTGTTCGAAATGAAGTCAGAAAGCCAGAAATGTCATCCGAGAGACAGCAAGACATCAACAGCTCCTAGTAACAAAGAGCTATGTCACTCCGAGATTAACGAGTCACTCTGAGCTTAACATGTACACATAAGGAAGATAGAAGACACTAATTATAAATATTTGCTAGGCATACAAAGGAAAACCACCAAATTATCCGTATACAAATGAGTTTCACTGATTGGACTGACTTCATCCCAGAACACCAAATAAGTCCCTTCACACCTACACATAATTTTCTGACAGGGAACAACTGTACGGCCTCATCCTCTCAACTTTCAGCTAAGTGCTTTGTAAGTGACCTCCGTTCTTATCAAGCTGGACTCTATTTCATGCTATTCAACATATCCCATCACAACTCCCCCTTGAAACATTTCTCATCCTTTGGTATTGACAGTGCAAGATTTGCAGCAAGCTGCTGTCACCGGGAGCTTGAGATGAATACTAAATTCTTCCGGAGCAGCACGGGAAGTATCCCAAGTGATGTGTAGTATCCCTTTCTTTCACAAAAGGGATACTACACATCACTTGGCTAGTGAAGTACTTGCCAGCACAGATCCTGTGTGATCAGGTAGGTTCGGTCAACTTCTGTTTTAGCAAGTCATCTCACAAACAAGCAGAGGAATCAAGAAATTAAAAGCTGGAAGGATCTTTTAAGTCCTCTCTCTACACATACTTCAGCAGAGCTCTGTGAACGTTCATTTCTTAGAAAGCACCAGGAGAGCCAGACTCAAAGCTGCAGCAAATCTTCCTAAAACGTTAAGACTTTGGGTATCAAGATATGCTTAAAGACTAAACTGGGAACGTGGCCTTGTTACCTACCATAGTCCACAGATTCAAGTAACAAACAAAGGCACAACATGTCTTCAGTCTACGTATCTGGCTTTCCACTTTTTTTTTTTTTTTAAAAAAAACTTATATATTGATTACAACATGCAATGCTTCTGTCTTGATGCACAAGATGAATGACTGTGGCAAAGCCAGAGCCAGGAATTTTGTTCTATCATCTTCCCTCTTTCTCAGACAGACAAATTACCAAACAAATTGTAACGACACATTCAAATGGTAACTGATTCCCCAACAAACTTTTAGAAGTATCATAATAAGGCCTTTTTTTTTTCCTTCTTTTTTCAAACTAAGGCACTTATCTCTCTTTACAACAAAAATGCTTGAGTTCAAAAAGTAAGAGCAAACTATACGTTTTCTTCTCACCAGGAGGAAAAGATTTGCTTTCTTCCAAATGATGATTAGGCAGACATAGTCCACGTCTTACACCTACAATTACCAACTGCACAATTTGTCCACATGAATCTGTCCGTAGCACTTCTCAAAGCGCTTTATAAAAGTAATATCCATTTCAAAGATGGAGAAATGGCTGCAGAGAACATCAGAAGTTAAGCTCCCTCAAGTCAAGACATGCTGAACAAACAGCAGGTGGAGATTTCCCCACAACAGAAGTCATCTGTTCTTATTTTCAGATTAGGATGGTTAGGCTCTCATCGTTTACAAGTTAGCCTGCAAAATATTTTCATAATGCTATATAAATTACACCTACACCAGCATTCCATCCTGTAAATAGCAAGGAAATTGGAAACAGAAAAGGAAGAGGATACTCAGAATAGAAAAATGCTCTTTTATATACATGTATTACTTAGCAGGATATGTATAAGATGACAGAACAGCATCCTTACATGGAAAATAAAATGCCATTTCTTCATGAAAAGGAAAATCAGGCCTCTCTGGGAAGGAAAAGAACCAACACACCACTTCCTGCCCCAACATGACCCTCCCCCCTTTAAAATTCTGTTTGAATTGTTAATCTTCTCACAGGAATTTCACAAGCCTTGAGACACTGCAAAAAATAATTAAAAAACAGTGTAAAGTAGGCCTTCCTCACCTCTTCCTGGATGTACTGTAGTAAAAATGGAGATGCTCTCAAGTTATCAACTGGAATATTGAAGAAGCCCTGTATCTCCTTCTGATGTAAATCCATGGTAATGAGATGAGTTAGTCCTTAAAAAAAGACGCATGAAGAAGCAGGTCAGGAAAACTGAGCAATAACAGATACACTTTATTTCTCTAGTAAGTTTAACAAGTTTGTTCAGAACAAACTCTCTAAGCTACATTAAAACAAGAACATTATGCTACATGCTTTCAGTAAGCCTAGGAACTATGTCCCTTTTAAATACACAAGGGTTATCCCTGCTTCCCAATTGCTACTGTGTCTTCAACAAGCACCTGAGAACAATCCACATAACTGAAGCAGTAGTGCCACACTGAGGCAGGTATGCTCCTTCTCCGTTTACACCTGACAACGTGGAACCATGAACAAGATAAATGGTCCTCTACCACATAGTGGGACACAGTAAACACTGGAGTTCTGAACTCCTCAGAAAGAGGCCCAAATTCTAATCACTGCCACATTTCTTCTCTCACAATAAGAACCCGATTGCAGTGTCCATTTTAACTGCCAATTCTTCCCAGGGAAAGAAAGCAAAAGGAAAGAAGCAGGAAATAAAGTGTCTTAATGGCTGAAAATGCGCAAACTCATTCTCCCACCTCAACTCAAATGTAAAGGACAAACAAAATATTCAACAGCTACGACAGACAGACTAGAAATGACAAAGTACAACTGCTCAAAAATGTAAGAAAGGCCAAGAACAGCATTATGAGGGAGGGATAGCACAGCCCAAAGCAGCAGACTCATCTTGCCAGTACAGTAGGATGCGATGTAAAATGGATGTTGCAAGATGTATTTATTTTTAAATGAACTCACCATCTTGAAATATCTCTAGTTATATTCTATGTGTACTTCAAACTTATTAAAAATAACTGCAAAGTCTTTCAACAAAGTCCCACCTTGTGCACAGACCTCTTTGGATCTGAGCGCTGCCCGTGGGACCCCCCATTTCCTTGATTATTTCACAACAACCTGCATTCTTACCAGCTTTGCACATCATTGAAGCCAGTAATTTAGAGACAATGGAGCCCCTTTTTCTCATCTTGCACTGCTTGCTGTATGGGAAGTAAGGAATCACTCCAATAATGCTTTTGGCACAGGATGTTTTACAAGCGTACACCATGATCAGGAGTTCCATGATCGTAGTATTCACATCCCTGGAATGAGAAGCGTCTAGTTCTGTATTCATGCATAAAAATCCTGCAGCTGAATTCAACACAACATCTACATCCATTACTTCACTGTATTAGAGTGTGAGAGATCTTCATTGCAAATCCAGCTGCACACCTAAGGATGTAAGCGTCCTGTACCCAGCATTTTAATTCTTTACTAGAATTACATTTCATTATTTTCACTTTTTTTTTTTGGTCAATTCAGCACTTTTCAGCATACTCCATTTTCAGGCTTTTGGTAATACAGCATGTTGCTGTGACAAACTACACCATACTTTTATCTCCAACATCTATTTCTATTGCTCAGAAAGCAAAATAGATGTATTTTTCAGTATCGATAACCTTTAAAAAAAAATCAGATTTCCAACATACTTTTCTTTTGTTCAAGCCAACAGCAGGCTAAACATTTACTAACTGTCATCTATTTTCTGATCTAAACAAGAAGACTGAGAGGGTATCTGTAGATGAGAACCAGTCATCAACTACAAGACCCACTATTTCTGGTGCCATTAGAAATCAAAAAAAAGTCTCTGTATTTTTAAAGTTCTTTTCACAAAACCAACAAAACTGTTTTCTGAGTCACACGACACATTGCCTAGGAAATGCTCCTCCTACATTTAGAGCTTTGTGATGGTGCTGGAACCATGGTAGCTGAAAAGGGAGGAATTTAAAGAGAATGTCATGAGCAAAAGAATGCACTTAGCGAAAGAACACAGAAACCATGGGGAAAGTTTCGTTGACATTTTCATTGAAAATGAAAATAGAAGTTGGCTTACACTGAAGTCTTCTTTGTGCATGTATCAAAACAAAAAAAAGCACACAAAGAGAAGCCTCTATAATTAATCTAAGCTTATTATACTGTGTCACATACATAATATGCAAAGAAAAGTTAGAACAGAAGCATTCCTATGGATGGTCCACATCAAAACGCTTGTACAGTGTCTCTCAACAACTACTCACTTTGAAACTGTCTGGATGATGAATACATCCTTCCCTCTCACAGACTCCTGGATCTGCACTCGTGTTTCTGTTAAGAGAAATATGTAAGATGTGAGGAGCAAGATGCAATGGAATCAAGAAATGGGCAGTGATAAAGGCAGATTGTAGGTAGGTAAGTTTCCAGTTCTGCCTGTGAAATGCTCACCTCTGTTTGGCTCTTGATAAACCTGAACCTTCCCCATCTCAACCCCTAATCGCCTGCAGAAGAAAAATTAAAACCAGAAGTCAGTAAGTGAAATTGAAGGGCTAAAAGAATGAAAAGCCCATTAAAGCGCAAAACCATTAAAGAAGTTGTGATAGTTACTGAAAATGCCATATTTGAGGAGAAAAACAGGAAAAAAAAAACCAAACACTAAAACCAGTTGCACTCTCTCTGTATCTATATAGACAGATGACAACGGACATTCAAAATGCTTAAGAGTTCACTTTTAAAGCATCCTTTTCCATAGACAAATGTCAGTCTGGAGTGAATAGGAAATCTGAGTGTCTGCTGTGTTTATTCCATTTCAATATTAGCACAGCCCATCACCACTAAAAAAAAAATAATAGAAAGGAATACAATAGGTACATATGCCCAAGTTCTTCAGAGGCATGACACCTTTCTATATCCAACTTTGGGTGCATAAGCCTCAGGAAGAGCCCCACAGCACCCAATACTTCTGCACTGTGCATCCTAATACTGTTACAAGAGCAAGGTAAAAAAAATCACTGAAGTCATACATGCTCTTCTGAAGCTATTCATGTATTTAAAGCTAATAAATGTCCCCATCTAAAATGTAGAGTATTTAACACTACCCAAACATTCATTTTCCTGCATTCACAACAACATACTACAGACAACCACAACCTGTCACTGAACAACTTAATCACAAGTTACTTTCTTCGTTATCGACCTGTTGAAATAGGCTGTGCAATACCGTACACCAGATGTTCATCCCAGCTGTGATAGCTTTCCCATGTAACTACCACAAAACAGAGAAATCAGTCTTCTCTAAAAGAAGTCCCCTTACAATGGCAGTAAGATCCCAAGCTGCCCTGCAGGCAGGTTTTACTTACTCCGCAATCCTCTTCGATAGTTCCATGCATGATGAATTGGAATTAGCTGAAAACAGCACCAGTCCTCCCTTCGTTATATTCATGTTGGCCCCAATTTCAGTTGATGGCACACAAAACATCAAACCTAAGTTGTCTTCCCACTCCTAGAAGACTGGAAGAGAGCAAAGGCCTGGTAAAGTCACAGCTTTAAAAATCAAAAACGGACAAATTTTCTCTGTTTAGACAGTGAAGGGTTTCTCATAATCCTGTATTCTCCATCATTCTTACTATTTACCAACATTTTAATAGCACCACACAGATATCCTTATAGAGGTTTGTGGCCCAGAAGCTACACTGTTTACAACCTAGCTCAGCACACCCAGCAGTGGGGCACAACGAACAGACTTGTGCCTCTCTTTCCTTCCTTCTCCTGTCCCCAGGCTTCACACACCCACCAGCAAAACGCTTCAGTAGAGGTCTCCAAAGGATCTCTCCTTGACAATATCTTAGCGGTTATTTATTTGTTTGCTTATTAAATGCTTTCCTCAGGCTATCATCTAGCAGCATAGATTCTCTTTTCCAGTACCCTTTCTAGAACTGAGCAATGCTAACTTTCAAAATCACAAAGCCAGTCAGAGGCAGAACTGAGCCAAGAGAGCCTTTAAGTCCTAGCTCTCTGCTAAACTGACTAGAGGCGTCCATTTCCATAGCTGTGCATCTTTCCACCTCTTTTCAACAAATTATAAACTTACAAATAAGGATGAAATGTAAGGAAGAGCTCAGTAAAGCTGGTAGCTGTAAATAATGCCCTCTTGCACAAGGCATCCACTTGATGAAGCAGCTGTTGTCATTCTTTGATACTAATATTTCTCCTGTGAAAACAGGAGAAAAACATCAAGAGGAAATCTATACATTTTCCCCCAAAATAAAAGCAAACACCACTACTTGATGGGATTCCATCTTCACACTTGTTACTCTTTTTTGAAACATCATATTTTCATGCCCTATTCTCACATAACGTTTTGTTCAAATAAAAGAAACAATCATGCTTACCAGCAGCCAAAAAAGTCCTAGACTGCAGCACCTCACTTATGCATAAATAGCTCATTTGTGTAGCATTTTAGCATTTAAGTAGGGGGCTGAAAATATCAAATAGGAGCTGTGTAATTCAAAATAAAGTGAATGGGAGCTCAGATAAATCAATAACTTCCCTGGCAAACATCTCCCTATGGAGAAACCTAAATTCTTCAAGTCACCTGTAGCTGTTCTAAAAAACTGAAGGCTTATTGACTACCAAGTGCTCCCAAACAGCATTTAATTTTCATGCTTAGGGGAACAGCTGGCTAGCTCTGTTATAAAACTACCCCAGCCCACCTTTGCAACCTGCCACACACTTGCTTGGCTTGGCCTAGTCCCAGCAGTGTACCCAATTCATCCTCTGTCGGGATCCAGGGTCAAGTCAGGAACTTCCTAACGCCAACCCCTTCACAAAGAGGCCGTGCTATGCTCAGCTGCTGTGAATGAAAACCTGCCCTTTGCCAAAACTTCCCAAACATGCAGAAAGAGCACGAACAGGGACAACCTCAGCAATGGAACTTGAATGCTCGGTCATTGACTCCATTAAACCCAGTGGGATCCCTATACCTGGCTTCCTGGTACACCCTTACCTTGTGTATGTATATATATATATATATACACACACACACACACCCCTTACCCTGGAATACCACAATCCCATATCCTATACCATTAAAAAAAATAAAATCCTTTCTGCTTGTACTTTCAGACATTTGGGAAAAGAAAAATAAATAAACCAACACCCAACTCCTAAAAGGCAGTGGTTACAGACATCCAACCTAAAGCTTACCTACATCCCTCCCGAACCAAGCTCCCCACAATTTAAGGGAAAATAAAAATCAAATTCCATTTCCTAGCTCATGTTTCTTCCTTCGTTCCGCTACATGCTTAACCTCCACAGCTCCCAGGTGGCCTGCCAAACATCCCTAATGGTGTTAAAGACATCTTAAATCCAATAAAGTGGGCACGTACTAGAAATGCTTTTAGGTTTTGGAACATCACCTGAAGTACCCTTCTTGTATGATCAGATGGGAGCAACGTAAAGACGGCTTTCAGAGAGTACTGGAAATATTTACATGGTGGTTTTTAATGACGATTTCTTTCCAGTTGTTACCTCTTTTCTGCATGGATTAAGAAAATGAGGGGAATTAAGAAATGTGCTGAAAGACAAGTTTTTCCCTGTTCACCACTCAGGATGTATTTTACTCCACAATACGATGCTGACGTTCACAAGCAACACCAAAGATGTTTTTTCTTATAACCACAGGCCAAGGACTTCACTTGCGGATGTACTTCAGCAGCAACAAGTGGGCTACACTGTGTGTGAGGCAGGGAGAAGTCCTGCTTGCAGAGTAATGCTGATGTATCAAACTTTAGAAGGGTACTGGGATGACAGCACGCTCACAAAAACTTTATTAGGGGTGTAAAGACATGAATCCACAAACAGACGTGGGACCACAAACCTCTCTAGCTTGAGGTGGGCAGGTCTTCCAAACCAACATGGACTGGAAGAGAATGCACGCATCCAATGCAGGCACTGCCCACGAACTCCTACCTTTTCTTTCGGGCTGCACACAGCTACACAAACACGTGAGGATGAGCACAGTTACAGGACTGGATGTCCACGAGCTTTATTCCCACCTGCTTCACCTCCACAGGCTTTTACACCTCCACAGCATGAGCACACCAACAGCCACTGAGGCAAAGATAAACTGCCTGGGACCACCACAGCACCGCTCCTGGGATCCCCAAGGGCTGGGGGGGGGGGGGAGACCAGACCCCCCCACACACCACTCCCCACATCCCAAAACCAGGGATGTGTCCCCCGGGACTACATGGCAAGAGGGTCGCCCCTTCAGCCCCACACCTCCCTGTGTCCCCCAGCTGCTCCTGGTGGGGGGCTGCACACCCCCAACCCCCCTGCACCTCAGGATCCCCTCCCCTCCTCCCTCAGGGGGCCTGGGGGTTGCTCCCCCTTTCACCTGTGGGAGCGAGGAGCCCCCGGCTGCCCTGGGGAGGAGAGAAGAGAGGAAAAAAGGGGGAAAAAAGGGTAAAAAAAGAGGCTCGCTCCCTCAGAGCCCCCTGAGGCGAGGCCCTCGCAGCCCCTTCCTCAGGCGGCGGACCCTGTGTGAGGAAAGAGAGGGGGGGGGGGGCGCTGTGAAAGGGGGCCTCACGCAGCCGCTTGAAGCGAGGCTGATGGAGCTCCAGAAGCCCCTTCGGTTAATGCCTTACCTGCCGGCTCCGGCCCCCCGGCCCCGGGTGAAGCGGCCCCGGCCGGAGGGGTCGGGGAGAGGCGGAGGCAGCGGCAGAGTTCGGCCCCTCCGGTTGCGCCGCTCGCAAGATGGCGGCGGCGCCTCACGGAGCGGGGGGGGGGGAGCGCGAGGGGCGGGCGCGAGGCGACGCCCTCACCCCCCCCCATCGCCTTTCCCGCCTAAGGCTGAGGGGAGCTCCCCGCCGCCGCCATCTTGGCCCCGCGATGGTGATGGGGGTGTGTGGGGGTTCCCGTTAATAAAGCTGCTTTTTTATCGTTTTTGCTCCTTTTAAATACCACCCGAGGTGGGCGGCGGCCCCCTCTGGGTTGTGAGAGTCCCCTTGGAAAGGTATAAGCAGGCAGATGTCTGTGGTTTTGCTCCCATGGGGTGGCTGGATGCGCTGCTGTGGGCTCCGCCAGCGCAACGGAGGGGCTTCGCCATCCCCTATCTTATCCAACAGTGCTTGTGGAGAATAAAGATGTTCTGTAAAGTCAAAAACAATAGCAAAAAGTGGTCCCTTAATTCCTTTATAAATGCTGTCCAAAGCACACACAATTTGTACCGAGTCCATGCCCCCCCCCCAATAACACTTGGGTTAAATTGGATGAACGTGCATTTTACCTCATTTGCAGCAAGAGGATGGGTTTAGTCACTCTTTAAAAGCTCAGGTTTATCACAGGACAGCATCCATGACAAAAGCTATGTGTGCTTTCACTCCTTGGACAAACTTTAGAGTCATCCTGCATAAATTCAGGATAAGGCTCTTGCCAGGGTTATCCATCTGTCCCTTCTTCCTCCCTCCCCTCCAAGTAAATACTCAAGCACCAAGCCTTTTTCCTTTTCTGACCCTTTTTCCCCTAGCTCCGTGGCTAGAAGCTGTTTTAAGTTGTGCTTTTCAGTGTGCCCAAGATCAACAGCACTTTATTACATAGGGATCAGAATTTTAGCATTTAGAGTAAAGGTACAGATCAGGTATTTCTCATCACAGCTTCTCTCATAACTGAATTATATTTATTTATTCCTGGACTGCAACATACAGGGTGCATTTGAGCAAGGCCTGGAACACCTGGACAGATACTTACATACCATGAAAGAGGAAGGAGAGGCACAGCTGCCAGGACTTCTCACCAGATGCACCTGAAAAACCAACAACTTTTGGTTTAATACTTCAAAACAGTTTCTGCCATTATGAGCTGTATTTTCCACATTAAGTATTCACACACCAGTGCTTCCCCATTGCTCACAGTATTTGCTTCTTGCATTCTAACACTTCATCAGTTGTCTCTTTTTCCACTTCCAGCAGTCAAAGCCGGGCAGGAGAGCAATTTAACCTGGAGCAGCTGCCAGGTGCAGAGCTCTCCGCTTGTAGCACTCTCAAAAAGCAAAGACATCTGTCTGAAATATGTGAGCAGGGAGACCGTAAGCTTGTTTGTGCCCTCGGAGACACAATGCTGCAGTCATTCTGTGTTTCTAGAGCATCTCTTTGACTCACACTGCTAAGCATAGGAAAATGGGCCTCACCATCCCCACCATTTCCAGTCTGCATTTTTCTGATTACATGCTGGTGTTCCCACTGTCAGTTTAGGTTCACCGATCTTTGTATTTCAAAGATCTTTGCTTTGTTTTATTTTGTTTGGGGGAAAAGGAGTGTTTGAGCTTTTTGTTAGCCTCTTCACAGCAGCAGAGATTTCTCTTAACATCAGTCTTCATTGCAGGATTTCACTACAGGCTGGCATGGCAGAGCAGTTTAAGGCAGAACAGCTAGAAACAACACATATTGAAGCAATGACCCATGATGCAATTAACAGCCTTCCCCAGAAGCATTTTTCAATACCCTGGGGACACCCAGAATTTGCTGACTACTTGATTCATGCTGCCCCAAATTCCTGGCATTGCCTAAGCAAACCACAGAACCAGGAACTGAAAAGATTGTCTTCTGATGCCTTTGTTTTCTTTGAGCAAATCAATTTTTTTCCTGTTTCTGTTTTTTTTTTTTTTTCCCCCCCTGATCAGAGGAATGTAAATTTAAATCTCAAGTCCCAACAGAGAGGGATTTGTTAATTTTACAATATGCTATCCAAGAGTTTACAAATAGTTCCTCCAAAATGAGCACCTGGATTTTATTTCGTTTACAATGATCCAATTAGCAATCATCTAAGGAATTCTGAAAAATTGCAGGGTGTGAATATAGTGGCTCAGAGAGATTTGCTGTTCTAAATCCAGATGCAACTCTGGCAGGAAGAAATGTTCAAAAATAAATAAATAAAAAATCCACGCCTAGTCCAGCCAAGGTGAAGGGCGCTGCTCATCCCGTGCTTGGCTGGGTGACAGCCTGCATGCATCACCCGAGAAAAGACAAATGCTACTATCATCCAGTCTCCTAAGCTCCATCCATCACTGCTCTGCCAGGTTGTGGTGGTGTTTTTTGTTTGTGTGAGTGGTGTTTGTTGGTTTTAAATAAAATTGGATATTATACTCCTCTGCCAATCTATGTGATGGTAAGAATTATTAAGCTTGGCACACTGGAAAAACATTTTGATTTGATCCTAACACGGCCCTGTGAACATGTTTTGTCTCTCCCAACAGTCCTACAAAGCATCCTGAAGACGTCCTCAGCCCTACACACCCGTTGTGAGCCTGCTGGGATGTTCTGCAGCGCATGGGCACCGAGCATAGCCTGGAGGCCACCACCTCCCATCCCTGCCTCGGGAATGACCGTGTCTGGTTTCCAGAAGATGCCAGCTTGGATATTGCCCAGCTAGTGAGGCAGAACTCTGAGCAACTATAAACACATTTCTGAATCAAGGGAAGGAAGAGTAATTTTATGATTTTTTTCCCACACTTGATAGTGATCTGGAAAATAGTATTCCCCGCTTCTGGGAACCGAAGTGCCTTAAAAAAAGGCCCCAGAGCAGAGTACACATCTTATCTATGTGAAGGGCTGTGTAGGTAGACAGCATTATTTTTGTTTTATCAAGCATTACTGCCTAACTGTGGCTTGTCTGTCTGCAGGAAATAGGCACCAGCTCTTTCTGTTACAGTCACATTCCTCCTGAGTCATGAAGCTTTGTCTGAAAAAAAGCCACTGAGTTTAGTTTGTTTTCCTGTTTCTAGCAGTGCTCTGAGTTCCGGGTCAGTCTGAAATGATTAACAGAGATCTGCTGCATCAGCCTTCGGCATGGGCACGGGGTTATCTCCTATCAGCCTTCAAACAAAGGAGCGAGAGGCTTGTTGGAATAGCCAGTGTTTAACAGGTCACTGCACAGCAAAACATCTCAGGCTGGATGAAAAGGCAAGAATTTGAGCAAACGCTGCCCTGAAACAGAACAGCAGCAGCATCCTTCGCTTCATTCTCATTTTCTCTTTGCTGTGCCTGTCCTGCAAAGCCCGCGTAACACCCTATCACCTCCTGCTTACAGATGTGGTTTGCCCTTCGATTCTCCATTAGACAAAAGCCGTTGAACTGAACAATGAAGCAATGTCATTTTAGGAAAATTGACTGGCTACACAGTGCCAAACATCCCATTGCTCTCTGTCCTGCTCACTGGGTCCTGGTGTGACTTGCCATTCACTGTATCACTGCGCTACGCTACAGCTCCTCTACAGGGAGGGAGCGAGCATGCATCATGTTAGTGAAGATAAAGGAAGGGTTCAAATTAGTCATGGGTCAGTGTATGGCAGGCTTGCTCATTAAAGCACAATTCGGAACAGAAGAAGAGATCCTGTGCCTCACATACACAGATGTAGAGTGAAGAAAGGTTTGGTGTCCAACTCTGCCCCGTGCAGCTAAGCAGAAACCAGGAGATGTGCAGGGAAGGACCAAAGTGCAACCAGCAGAGACACCCTGTTCCCTCCCCAGCTTGG
The DNA here is from genome assembly GCF_047663525.1 of Anas platyrhynchos. Taxonomy (NCBI): domain Eukaryota; kingdom Metazoa; phylum Chordata; class Aves; order Anseriformes; family Anatidae; genus Anas; species Anas platyrhynchos. The sequence goes on along the minus strand of NC_092601.1, from coordinate 17,402,987 downwards.
TGCTGACCCTGGGCCAGCAATAACAGGTTAACTCCTGCACAGGGTGGGATCCTCACCCAGCTGCTACGCCAAGAAAAGATTGAGAGACCCTGCAAAGGCTCAGCTTGTGTGATTTACTAACGCTATTACCAACGCCTCTCCTTCACAGAAAAGCTTTTTAACAATATTGATCCTCTAACTTGTCGTATTGTTTCCTGCCTAACTTCAACAAGCTCTGGAAGAGGTTCTGCTCTCAGACCTCCCAGCACTGTCTTTTGCTTAGCCTTATCTAACAAGTCCATTCCCCAAACTCAACAATGGGACACTTAAAATTTTTACTCACCAGGAAGGGTTCACCAGAGGAAATGCAAGGGAACTAGCAGCTTTCACACAGGCTTTTACCATCTCATTAAGTCCTCCTTAATCTCATTAAGTCCTCCTTAATGAGACCTTCCTCACCTACTGCAATCACCCTCCCATTCGTTACACCCACCATCATGCTGCTGGTATTTTTGAGGCTGTCTCAGCTCCTACTCTTCCTTCCCTATTTCCATTTAGTTATTCTTCCATCTGCACTGGGTAGTGAGCTATCACCTTCCCCTGCTCCCTTCCTTGGAGGATAGCTCTGGGCCACAGCTCTGTCCAGAGCATCTTTTGCACTCAGAAGGCACGGGCTTTGTTTTTCTGCCCGTGGGCTCACCATGACAAAGCCTCTAGCCAAAAATCACCCGCCAAGCCCTTCCCAGCTCTTCACCAAGATGTTTTGGCTGTACCGGATCCACCACACTCAACTCCAAAGCATTAAAGACCTCACCAAACTGCTCACCCTGCTCTGCTAATTCACCCCAAACACCCTGACTGCCAAAACTTGCTTATTTTCTGCTCTCCCTGTGCACAGCCCCAGGTGGCTCTGTGCATCCCAACCCTTTTTATACACGCAGGGCTGTCTGCTCACCCACGGATCGGCCCCTCCGCAGGGCCAATCAGCCCCGTGCCAGCAGGGCAGCCAATTTGCACCTTTCCCAATAACTGCAAACACCACGGGGTTCAGGCTGTTCCCAGAGCCCAGCGCCACCCATCCCATCGCATCTGAAAGAGCCTTGAGAGCAAAGCTGCGTCAGAGGGCGGCACAGCTGCCCAAATATTCAACCTCTTGGGATTTTTTATACGCCTTTGGAAATTTTTCTTTCCCTCTTTTTTTTTTTTAAATTTCTTTTTTATTTAAGCTTTTCTAGATACACACAAGACAAACACGAATAGCAGAGAGAATGAGCAGCCTGCCTTCTAGTTAGGAATGAGGGACTACCATGATTATCAATGTGATAATGAGACTGAACACGGGGGAATTTGATACGGGGCAGATTTATCTTGGAGCCAGTCCTGAGCATCCTAACCCCGTGCTTGGCTTCTCACTGCACAGAGCCTCAGGATCAGACCCTGGGTGACAGAACCGTTCCTATCTCGAGTGCATCCTGCGACACAGCTGTGAGCTGAGGGTTACCACCAAGAAAACATTCCCTTCCCTATTTTTTTCCCAACAGTATTTTGACAGCGTGCTCAGGAACGGTGGTCTGAAAGCTCTGCATGTCCTTCCCCATCCTGCAGGGAGCTGTTCAGCTTTGTAAAGTCACACTGTTCTGCTTAGCCGTGATAACATGCCTCTTAGGGTGGAGGCAACGTCTGGGAGTTGTGGCTCTGAAGTTTGCTGACGAAACAGGGCTGGGATGCCCTGGAGAAGGTGGTGCTCTGTAGGGCAGTTACCTCCTGCCATTGCAGTGGCAATTCCACCCTGACACTGCCTCATTTCAATCATGTCCCATGGGAAGCCCGTACCCGCCTCGCATGCCCAAACGACCCAGAAAATTGCTTCTCTGCTCTCACAAACTGGGCCAGTGCTTCAAGCCCTGGCCTTTGGGGGTGCTGGGGTGCTGGGAGACACGGCAGGAGGCCAAGGTCTTTGTCACAGCCTCGGAGCCGTTTGCCACCAGGAATTACGTGGGCTCTGCCAACAGATGAAGAAAAGCCAAAAGAGCAAACTTCGAGCTGCGCAACCTTGACGCTGCAATCAATGCTGGAGTTCACCACCAGGAGCAAGCAAACAGCCCCGGCGTTGCACAGCGCCGAGCAAACATTGCGCTTTTATCTGCCTGACAGGCAGCAATTTGTGGCAAAGGGCAAAGCTCGCTGCTCGCTCAGGCTTGACATACGGATGGTCCCGTCACATTCCCCCGATCTCCGCGGGATGATGCATGAATTTCAGGTTAAGCACACGCCTGCCGGTGGGATCACGACCTTCATTTAATATTGCACGGCCCAGCAGACCCGTAATTAATCCCCAGCGTGTTCCAGTGACAGCTCTCGCTCAGCACAGCCATCCACGCCGAAGAGAGAAGTGCCTGGGAATTCACACGCCCAGGCTGGGAGCGTTTCATCATTTCATCTGGCTGCTCAGCTCAGCCAGATTACTGAGTTTTATCACACGGGCAACACAGCAGGCCGGGAAGGTTTTAAATTAGTTTAATGAGGTTTAATACTCGTTCACCAACGGTACAAAAAGTCAGATTTCTGCTACGTAAGGACCAGAAGAATGTCAAACACAAACACAGCCAAGTACTCAGAAAGAGGCTGCTCATCAAACCCAAGTAACTGGAGCGCAATCTCATGATTCATCCTGCCACACATCTGGAGAGAGAAAAGATGAATATTTTACTAGCTGGGCCAGATCCTACAAAAATACACGTTGCTATTTCATTTAACCCCGTTTCTTTAAAAGATGCATCTGTGAGAGTGCTTCTGGATGGATCCCACTGCCTGTCCAAGCGGCTTTTTTTTTTAATTTAATCATTTTTTACTTAAGCTTTAGCAGCCCGTGTGCCAGACTGGTATGATAAATGGGAAAGGATGCTTGTTTTCTTTACAGATTTGATTATAAGGGATTTATGGAATAGCTCTTCCCCCTTTCCATCCTCTTCTCTGGACAGCCTCAACGCCGACACAGCTGCACCCGATTTTGCCCCCTGGTGGAACCCCAGAATTTTTGCATCTTGGCAAAGAGCTGCCAGGAGAGAGGAACATAAAGGGAGCCCCGTCAGCAGTCACCACCCCAGTGAGCTTTGTAAAGGGTCGCCTGCAAAAATCCAGAAGCTGAGACAGATCGGCAGCACCACCCACCCAGTGGTCGCCCCCCCCAGCACAGCCCCCAGGGACACCGGGCACCACAGCAAGGCACAGCCCGAGGGGCTTTGGGCACAGCCAAAAAATGGGTACACGGAAACAGGCAGCCAAGGAAAGGGCACGGGGAGGAAAATGCTGTGACTCCAACTTTTCAGGAGCCCTGCTGCAGCTCCAGAGAGTTTTCTGGTTAAGTCGTGGTAGGACCCAAAAAAATTAGATCAGTTTGTGAGTGTGCACGGCCCTTCGCAGCCCTCAGTCCTGCAATTACAGCTCTGAAAGGAGGGGAAACTGCAGAGCAGGGAAGGGAACTGCCCCTCCGGCCATGGTAGTGATGCAGAGCACGCTCAGACCCTCGGGACCTCCGCTTCTGAAGCAGATCTGGACTTCCTCCTGCTGGTCAGGCTGGCCAGGACCGAGTCCTCGCTGAAAGCCCCTTCGAAGGTGGACAGGATGGACTGGCGAAACTTCTCCTTGAAATCCGGCCCCACGAACACGTAGAGGATGGGGTTGATGCAGCTGTTGAAGAAGGCAAGGCTGGAAACCAAGGGGATCCCTATGTAAAGGGCCATTTTCATCTCGTGGCTGGAAGAGTTTTGGGATATCTCTAGCAAGGAGAAGACGTGATAGGGGAAGTAACAGAGGAAAAACGAGGCCGTGACAGCAATGATGATTCTGTAGGGCTTGGCGGAGCTGGCTAACTGCCTGCTCTTCAGCTTGACGGCCACGATGCTGTAGCAGAGGAGGATCACCGTGAAGGGGACGAGGAAGCCGCAGAGGAAGCGGGTTATGATCATGGCTTTATGCCGCATCCTCCACAGCCTCCGCGTTGCCTCGGACGTGTAGTCATCGGACAGGGCGAAATTATTGTAGCAGCTGGTGACGTTCCTGGAGCTGACCACGGTGTCACGGAAGACGAGGTACGGGGAGCTGAGGAGCAGGGCCAGGACCCACGTCCCCAGAGCAATCCTGGCCGCCAGCTCCGGGCTCCTGCGGTTGTGGGACCAGACGGGAAAAGCCACCGACACGCAGCGGTCCATGCTGATGACCGTCAGGAGGAAGACGCTGGCAAACATGTTGAGGAAGGCGATGGTGCTGTTGAGCTTGCACAGGAGCTTCCCAAAGGGCCAGTGGAAGCCCAGCGCCGTGTAGGCGATGCTGAGGGGCAGGAAGAAGGTGAAGATGAAGTCGGCGATGGCCAGGTTGAGGAACCACACCGAGTTCACCGTCTTCTTCATCTTGAAGCCCGCAATCCAGATGACGAGGCCGTTGCCCGTCACCCCCAGCAGACAGGCGACGCTGTACACCACCATGGAGAGCACATGCATGCTCTTCTGGAGGCCGGAGTAGTGATCGTGGGCAGTGGCGTTCGCAGGAGGCACGGTGGGAGAAGTGCCCGGGAAGGGAGATGGGGAAGAAGAGACGCTCTCCATCGCCGCAGGCCAGTCCTGAAATCACAGCAGCACACACTGCTGTTAGCTGCAGCTCCCACAGCTCAGCAGAGCAAATCTTTGCTAGCAACTGTACCCAAAACGTATATAGAAAGCTGGAATATCTATTGAATACAACTTCATAACAACCGTCCCTCTCTGTAGCATCTGCAAAGCTTCAGAATGGCAGAAAAACTCTTGTGAGGCACAAGGAATTCAAGCAGGATTGAGCAGGATTCCAGTGAACCGAAACAGAGGGAGGAGGGTACTCTGCATGCCTTGGGTTGCTCTGACATGTCCCAGAAGGGACGGTACCGACAGGAAGGGGAGAGCAGGAACTCAGCCACCACGGGGACAACTCCCACTGCTGCAAGTAAAAACCCAGGGATCCATGAAGACAAAACCAATTACACATCCCCTGGGAAGCCCCTGCATCCCTGCAGAGCTTGTCACCCGCACTGACCGCCTGCCCACCAACACTGCGACACGTTTTAAGCCAGAAAATAAATAATAAAAAAGATTTTTGTTTTGCTTGCAGCTCCTTCCATGCCAGAAGGCCCACTGCAGCCTGGGCGCTGAGGGGCAGGGGGCTGGCATTGCCAATAGAGACACTAAAAAGCTTCTAGAGTGATGAAGCTAAAATCCTGCTCCTTCAACAAATACCTTCTGAGGCTGTGTCCTCTCCTAGGCAGAGCGATACCCGAGGTGTGTCCTGGTGCAACGGGCAGTCCTTTACCCACAAACCTGCCTCCACGAGCCTGCGCTTCCCCTTAACCAGCACCTTCCTCGCCAGGTCCCCAGGAGGACCCACCACAGCTCCGTGCTCCTCGCCGCTCTCCCTCTGGCTCTGCTCTCCCCCTGCCTGACTCCCCTTTGAGCCACCGCTCGTCTCCACCGTGACTCAGGGTGCCTCGCTCCATTTTTCCACGTCTCGTGCCCACGAGGCGTTTAGTAGGATCTCTCCCTCCCTACCCTCGTTCCCCATTTTACACTGCTTCGGTTTAACCCCTGAAGCTCTGCCCGGGGCACAGCCTCTCAGGCAAGGTTGGCCAACCCAACTTGGACCCGAAGCACGAAGACACCACCCCATGCCCACCATGTGCCCCCCCTGGGGGCCCCCCTTACCCCACAGAGCCCCACGGAGGGGTCAGGGTGTGCTGTGCTCCCCACACCTGTTAGGATCAGGTAACCCTAACCCTAATGACCCTACCCCATGCCCAGCGGGACCCCCTGGGCTCATGACCCCGCTCTGGCCATTGCCCCATTCCTGGGGGGGGTGGGCAGGGGGGCTGGGAGCACTGCAGCCGGTGTGGACAGGGGCTGCCGGGGGGCTCAGGGTGCCCTGGGGGGAGCTCTGGGTGCCTGGGGGGGGTTGGGTGCCCGGGGGGTGCCCCGGGGGTACCGGGGCCGTGCCCCCATGTGGCCGCCCAAGGTGACCCGTGCCCAGCGCGCCACGTGCTGCCAGCGCCTCCCGCCACGCCTCGGCGCCGACCAATAGGAAGAGGCGGGGGGAGCGGGGCTCGCCGCTGATTGGCGGAGAAGCTTCCGGAGCCGTGGGTCCGCTCCATTGAGAAAAAGGCGGAGCGAGGCGCTGATTGGTGGAGGCGCCGAGGGGGGCGTGGCCGAGCTGCCTAGGGTAGGCGCGCGGCTTCCCGCGCGGAACCAGGAGCACGATCGCGATCGGGAGCAGGATCCGGAGCAGGGACCGGGAGCAGGAGCGGGCCGGTAGGGGCCGTGTGGGACCGGCACCGGGATCAAACCCGGGGGTACCGCGATGGGAAGGGGCGGCTGCCGCCCCCCCGGAGCCTTGCGCAGCCCCGGAGGCCTGCCCGAAGCCAGCCCCTGCCCGTTCCTCGCTGCCACCCGGCTGCTCCGGCAGCGGCTTGGCACGGGTTGGGCACAGGCGAGCCAAGTGGGGAGCTTAATAACCAGCTCACGGCTCCATCCAACCGGCCGGGGGCACGGGCAAGGCGATCTGTGTGCAGCCCGGGGGGGAGCAGGGCTGTCACGGCTGCTCCAGGGCTCTTTGGCTCCGTTAAAACCCTGGGTAGGACGGGGGAAGCCCCATAAAGCTGGGGGGGCAGTGCCCAGGGGGACAGTGGTGGGTGGGTGTGCAGAATGGCCAAATCCCCAGCCAACAAACCCATCTGAAACCAGCAGGGAAACACCAGGAGCTGCCAGTGCCTTCCTCCCCCAGCAGGTCCTCGCTGCGGTTGCTCCCTCTGCATTTCTGGGGAAGATGCAGGGCAGGAGCAGCCCCCACGGGCACGGTGCAGAAGCCACCCGCTCCCCTCTCCGCTTGCAGGTGACGTTGGACGCAGCAGGAGATGGAGAAGTCAGCAGCCAACTCGAGCCTCCCTAGCACAGAGCTCTGGGCCTCCCACAACAAGATGGTGATGGAGCCGCTCGACACCAACGACCCCGAGGTGAGAGCCCCTGCCTGGCACAGCAGCTGCTGGGGACAGCGAGCGCCTCGGGATGGGGACAGGGTCCAAGGCTGAGCTGCTGGGACTCGTCCATGCTCTGTGCGAGAGGAGAGAGGGCGTCCTGCAGCCACGGGGCTGGAACTCCTCATCTGCTGCTCACAGCCCCCTGCCTGAGGCTCAGACGTCTCTGCCAGGCTCAGCTCTTGCTGTAGCCACCCAGCAGTTACCCTTGACACTAACCCAAGTGCCAGCTGAATGATCTGATGGCTGTGTGGCAGCTAGAAGCCCCAAAATGTACATGGCAGGACATGGGAACTGCTGGGATCGGCTGCACCAAGAAGGGATCTCCTCTCCCTCCTCCAGTCCCTTTCCAGGCTGCTCTCCGTTGCCCTGTCCCTTCTGAGGGCACGTCCCAAGCTGCTTCTCTCCCCTCCCCAAGGTGCACAGCATCATCAAGAAGGAGAAGCAGCGGCAGAGGCTGGGGCTGGAGTTGATCGCCTCGGAGAACTTTGCAAGCCGAGCGGTCCTGGAGGCGCTGGGGTCCTGCCTGAACAACAAATACTCCGAGGGCTACCCAGGACAGAGGTACGGGGCTGGGGAGAGCCTGACCCCCTCCAAACCCCGCAGGGAAGGGAGAGGAACCACCCACACCGCCACGGCCCCCTCGAGACCTTATCTTTGGGAAGGAAGCCACAGCCAAGCTTCCCCAGGGCAGGATTTGACCCTCTCAGCTCCTGGCCTCGGCCACATACTGGAGGATCTCAGCGGGGTCACAGCTGCGTGAACACAGCACCATCCTGTTGGGTTTGAATCCCCCGAGGTTGAATCCCCCGAGGTTTGAATCCTGCCCTATTTTCCGGCAGGTACTACGGCGGGACCGAGTTTGTGGACGAGCTGGAAAGGCTGTGCCAGAAGCGAGCCCTGCAGGCCTACCGCCTCGACCCCCAAAAGTGGGGCGTCAACGTCCAGCCCTACTCAGGTAACGGCACCCCCCGGGATCAACCGGGCTGGGCTCTGCCATCCCCACACCCCCCTCACCACCCCGCTGTGCTCCCCCCCGCAGGCTCCCCCGCCAACTTCGCCGTCTACACGGCCTTGGTGGAGCCTCACGGCAGGATCATGGGGCTGGACCTGCCCGATGGGGGGCACCTGACGCACGGCTTCATGACGGACAAAAAGAAGATCTCGGCCACCTCTGTCTTCTTCGAGTCCATGCCCTACAAGGTGGGGACGGAGAGCTGCTCCCGCTGGAATCAGGGCACAGCCGTCGGGATTTCAAGATTTTTTTGTTGCTTCAGGGCAACGGCAGCTGGTCTCCGGCCACGGCGAGGTGGCTGAATCCTCCTCCTCCTCTTCCCCCAGGTCAACCCCAAGACGGGTTACATCGATTACGACCGCCTGGAGGAGAACGCCCGCCTCTTCCACCCCAAGCTGATCATAGCAGGTAAGGGATCAGCCCTAAAAACAAACCGGGGTCGCTCCCTGATGCCCGCAGCACCAAGAGACCTCCGACACCCATTCTGCTGGGACCTCGTGTCCTCACCTGGGTTGTCCCAACCCCGGGTGCCCCCCCAGCACCCTCTCGTGTCCCCGCAATGTGCCCTTCTCCCCGCAGGTGTCAGCTGCTACTCGCGCAACCTGGACTATGCCCGCATGCGGAAGATCGCCGACGCCAACGGCGCCTACCTGATGGCCGACATGGCCCACATCAGCGGGCTGGTGGCCGCCGGCGTCGTGCCCTCACCCTTCGAGCACTGCGACGTCGTCTCCACCACCACGCACAAAACCCTGCGGGGCTGCAGGGCCGGAATGATCTTCTACCGCAAAGGTGCCCGAGCTGCGCACTGGGGGGAGCTACAAATCCAAGCTCCTGCCCGCTGCAGTGGGAAAGGAGGAAAGGCAGAGAGGGTTGGGGTCTCCTGCGAGCAGCTGGGGGAGTTTCAGAGGTCTGGAGCTGAAGAGGAACAACCTCAGCTCCTTCTCCGAGTGGCCAGGGGGTGGATGAAGGGGGCTGAGCAGCCTGCTGAGCCCCGCCGCCCTCCCCTCCCGCAGGCACCCGCAGCGTGGACCCCAAAACGGGCAAGGAAACGCTCTACAACCTGGAGAGCCTCATCAACCAGGCGGTCTTCCCCGGGCTGCAGGGGGGGCCGCACAACCACGCCATCGCAGGTACCCACCGCGGGGCCAGCCGCCTCGTCTCGTGTTGGCGGCACCGCGCGTCCCCACCAGCTCTCCCAAAAACCCTCCGAAAACTTTTGGGAGCCCCCCCCCGAGCTCCCCCCGCTGTTTTCTGTCCCCGCAGGGATCGCCGTGGCGCTGCGGCAGGCCATGACGCCCGAGTTCAAGGCGTACCAGCAGCAGGTGGTGGCCAACTGCAGGGCGCTGGCGGCAGCGCTGATGGAGCTGGGCTACGACATCGTCACGGGTAAGGGGCGCTCGGGGTCACCAGCACGGGGCTGGCTCCTCTGCACAGTCCCAGGCCAGCAGGGTCCCCATATGCGTGGAGGTGATGGGCCAGGCACTGCTGTAGCCATTCCTCAGGACCCTATAAAACCATTCCTAAACACTTCTGCTAAGCAGCCCCTTCCCCAGCGAGGCACCCCGCCGCCCTCCAGCTCGGGGGCAGGCCCCGGTGAATTTCCCACACCTTTTCTTGCTTTAATTTTGATCAGGAGCAAAATTCACCCCAACCCCAACCCAATTCACTCCAACCCCAACCTCTTTTCTTTGCAGGGGGCTCCGACAACCACCTCATCCTCCTGGATCTGCGCAGCAGAGGCACGGACGGTGGCCGGGCCGAGCGGGTGCTGGAGCTCTGCTCCATCGCCTGCAACAAGAACACGTGCCCCGGTAGGTGCCCTACAAACTCCACCAAATCCCATCCCTCGTGCTGGGCTTCCCCCGTGTCTCCTGCTCCCAGCTGGCCCCCGGGGCTCTCAGAGCTCCCCGCGAGGCTCCCGGTGCCCGTGGTGACTCCCTTGTTCTGCTGCAGGCGATGTCAGCGCCCTGCGCCCCAGCGGGCTGCGTTTTGGGACCCCAGCTCTCACCTCCCGCGGCTTCCAGCAGGATGATTTCCGCATGGTGGCTCAGTACATCCACAGAGGTGAGGCCGGGGACACCGGGGACACCAGGGACCGGGCTGGTGGGTGTGTGGGGCTGAGCACAGCTCCTCCGGGAGAGCCACCACGTTGACAAAGGGCAAGACGTGGGCTAAGCCGGGCAGCTTCTCCCTCTCCAGTTGCTGGGGGGAGCACACAAGCGAGAAATCCTTGTCCCAGCTACACATCTGGATGTGGGAGAGGGCATCTGGCCACAGCTGGGGCCAGCCAAACCTGCAGCCACTGAAGGTTTGGAGAGCCGCTGGATGCAGCGGGTGCTGCGGCCGGGAGGGCTGAGCCTGGCGTCCCTCACCCCGCAGGGATCGAGCTGACGCTGCGGGTGCAGAACGAGATGAGCCCCAAGGCCACGCTGAAGGAGTTCAAGGAGAAACTGGAGGAGGAGAAATACCAGAAGGAGCTCAAGGCACTGAAGATGGAGGTGGAAGCCTTCGCAGCGACCTTCCCGCTCCCAGGGCTGCCCGTCCTGTAAGGGGAAGCGCCCCGAGCCAAAAACCCAGGACCACAGCACCCACACAGACCCCCAGCCCCCGAGCCCAGCACCCCAAAACCTCCTCCCTGCTGCTGGCAGTGGCTCCGTGCAGCAGCAGATCCTCGTTTGCCTCTTCCTCACCCCGTTTCGGAGGCAGGAACCCCTCTGAGCACAGCCCCGCGCTACCGCTGGGTCCGAGCAGAAGGAAACCCCCAGCTTCAGGATTTGGGTTTCAGCCAGCTCTGCCCCGCTGTGGGAGCAGCAGAGGAGGTCACAGCCCTGCCTGGCGTGGTTATCTTCGCCAAAACCCCCTGCCCAGCGTGGCTGGGGGGGAAAAAAATGTGAATCTACCCCCAGGAGCCAGCACCTTAAAAAAAAAAAAAGCCGTCCTGGCTTCAGCATCCCAGACTTGCCTTTGGAGGTGCCAGCTCTGCCTTCGTCCTTGCCAGCCTCCACGTGCCTTGATGGGGCCAAAAAATCCCCCAGGACCAGCCCTCCTGGGGCTGCTCGGCCGCCTCCACTGCTAGCACCAGCCCTGGGCTCCAGGGGTTTCCCAGAGCTCCGCGCACAAACCTTCGCTGGACCCATTTTTTAATAAGCACAGGAAAATTTAGGGATTTAACCACCACGTACGCCAAGAATTAGAAGCTTTAAAAAAAAAAATAAAACCGATTTTTTGGTTCGTTTTTTTTTTGTATTTCAAAAATATCTGAACCCAAATAAATAATTTTTTTTTTTTTTTTAAAAGTACATTTCTCAGACTGGTCGTTTGGTGTTAACATCTGTTAAAGTCTTGTGCAGGAACACTTGACAGCACGACACCGAGACATGCTTCTGGGACTGCTCCCGGTCACACTCGCTCTAACTACTGACGCAAGCATTCGGCACACACAGGCACGCACACGGACCTCAACATGCAGGAATAGGATACAGTGCTTTAAAAGAAGAGGAGAAATTCATCCCAGCCTCCTGGCAGCCCTCGGAGGCAGCTCTGAGCCCAGCCCCATCCCCATCCAGGCTCGCCCCGCGTTGGGGCGAGCAGCGGGGCTGGGTACCCTGTTTCTGCCTTCCAGTTAAACATCTCGGGGAGCAGCAGGCGGGTTTGTGAGCCCTGCAGCTCCAGCAGCAAGTGCAAAGCTCCCTCAGGTAGCAGGGCAGGGGCTGTCCCTCGATCTGACGTTGTGCTTTCGGGGCACAGCGCGGAGCAGGCGCCCTCCTTCAGCCCGTGCAGCCCTGCCCGATCGCTGATCACGTTTTGAGGTCGCCTCTCCAAAAGGCTGCTGCGAGCCCCGTGTCCCGCAGTGGGGTCCTGCCCGGCTCCCCAAACCAGCAGCGGGGCCTCCAGTGCTGAACGAAACCCAAAAAAAATGTGCCTAGGGGTGGGGAGGAGGGGGGAGGGAGGGAGCCAGCAGCTCTGCCTCCTCCGGCGCCTCTCCCACCCCTTCCGAAATGGGGAATATTGCTCGAGTGTAGGCAGTGCTTCCCTAGCCAAGGCAAGGCAGCTCAGGAGCTGCTCGGAAGTGATTGCCAGCGGCCCAAGGTGAATCCGAGCGCTGTTCTCTGAGAAAAGAAACCTGCAGAGGGTTTGGCAGCGCCGGCTCCTATGGCTCACCATCCTGGCGGCGAGGCTGAAAGCGGCTCAGGGCATGAGCAAGCAGGGGGCTGCGGAGGCAGGGAAGGAGAGGAGCACAAAAGCAGCCCCGCAGCCAGCCCCGGGAGGCCTCGGTGGTGATGAATTCTCCGCTCAGGCTTGGAAATCCGTCCCGCTGGCAGCGAGGAGGGGCCACGGGCAGCATGCAGGAGGCTCGGGGCAGGCAGAGGATGGTGGCCATGCACAGCACCGCCGGGGCTGGAAGAAGGGGGGCTGCGAGGAGCCAGCCCTGCTCGTGCTGGGAGGACGGAGGTGTGAGCACACCGGGGTGCTCTGCGGGGGCTGTGAGCACCGAGAGCCTCACCTGCGGGAAGCCTGCGGAGGGTGGAAGCGAGGGAGATAACGGGGAAGGTGAGGAAAGCGTCTTAAAGTGCTGACGGAGGGATCTTCACCGCGCAGGCAGATCGGAGAGGTGGAAAAATGGGTGAGAAGACAGGAATCGGGCTCCAGAACCACCAGCACAACTCCCTGCCACGGGGCGGTGAGCTCAGGGGTTCCTGATCCACGTCCCAAGCCAGGTTTGGAAGGGCTCCCGGGCTCCTCACGGCTGCAGGTAACACAGCTCCCGTTCCACAACAGGTCCCCGTGAAGCCCCTGAGGTGTCCTCCCGAATTCAGAGCTGCTTTGGGGCAGGGAGATGAGCAGCCGCCAGTTTGGAAGTTGTTCAGATGGACACAGACGGACATGAGGACGCCTCCAGTCACTGCAGGACGTGTTCTCTGTGGACGTGGGAGTTTTTCCACCAGCACACCCAGCTCACAGGGGACAGGAGGGCACAGGATCGTGAAGGGGAAGGTTCTGAGCACGCTGTGAGGGTTCACAGCCCGCACACACAGCAGCTGACATCCCGGCACACTGCTCACCTTTGGCAAAGGCAAAGCCACGCCGCTTCCAAACCACGCACCAGAAATTCCCCAACAAACCCCTCCTGACCTCAGAAATCCCCCAGAGAGCACCACGAGCTCAAGAGTCCCGACTGCCTCACTGTAAATCCCCACAAATAATGCTAGGATTTAAACTAAACCCTCTGCCCCGTTAGTTTGTGCCTCCCTCAGCTCCTCGAGAGCCCTTTCCAGGTAGGGATGAGGCAGCCACGGGACTGAAGCGTGGATGCTGGCAGCAGGGCAGCACACCCCGGGCAACTCCCTGCCTTCGGGGCACGGCTTTCAGAGCAGTTATCAAAGCAATTTCCAGCGGGATCAAGCTCGTGCTGACAAACCCCAGACCACACAAACCTCCCCAGGCGCAGAAGGACGGCGTTCTGCAGCAGCACCGCCTCGCGTCATCATGATGGTGGTAAACAGAGGTTTTAAAAACAGGCAAATCAAAAAAAAAAAAACAAAAAACAATCCTCGGCTCATCTCGCAAGATCACAGCTGTTCTCAACGCATGATCAGAGTGCTAAAAAGAAATAAAAGCGAGGCTGCTTTTTGCATCCAGCACTCCCCAGGAACGAGAGGTAGGTGAGCCACGGCGAAGGCTTGGAGATAAAATCAATTGGCACAGCCAGAAGCAGCATGCTGCGACGCTGACCCTGCTTTACCACCAAGGGCAACTGCCCAACAGAAAGGGGAAAAAAAAAAACAAAAAACACGTACAGGTACAGCGTGGAGCCCAGCCCCTTCCTCCCAGACCTCTCAGCAGCCAGGCAGCCTGCTCCCCACACTCGCCATCACACAGCACAGCTTCAGCTGAACTGTGCCGCTCGTTTCCCCCTCCCAAAAAGCACCTAAAAATAAGCCTCCCACCTCCCTTCAGCTCCCACCTCTCCTTACGAGGACGCCCTCGGCCTGAAAAGCTGGGAGGATTCCTGGTTTCCCCCCCCAGAGCTCTCAGCAGCCGCCCAGCACGCAGGAGGTGACACACGAACAAGGCACGGTGCTACATTCACGGCGGCGGCGCTAGCGCCAGCCTGCTCCAGGAGCCCCTTTCCCTTTCCAGGTTTTTACAAAGCTGAGAGGCTGGCAAAAATGCAGAGGAGCAGCCCTGCCTTCACTGCTGCCCCTCAGGCCCAGGGCTGAGAGATTTTGGGAAGCGCCAGGGAGCTCAGGAGATGCAGAGGGACACCACCCGCTGCTGCTGCGGGCACAACGGTGCCACCCCACGCTCACGTCAGGCTCTGCGGGGTGAAAACCTTCCCTGCTGGGTTAAAACCTTCCCTGTTGGGTTAAAACCTTCCCTCTGTGCCACAATCCCCCCAGGAAGCCACCCCAACACCCCTCAGGAGTTACCAGCGTCCCTTCTAACCCTTCGAAACGGAGTGCCCAGCGTCCTACGTGATGGAACCCCTACATTTTCGGCAACAGGGAACTGGATTCAGTCCCCCAGATGCTGATTTTTGGGGAGCTGAGGTGCTGGCAGACCCGCTGGCTCCTTCACCCCTTCCTGATGGATGACAGCGACTGCAGACGGCATCGACGGCAAGCACGCGGGGTCGGGGCCAGGACCCGAGTGTGGCAGGCAGAGCGTGGCCCATGAGCCGCTAGATTTTGTACAAAAAGCTGGGGACGTAGTCAAATCTGAGCAGGGGATTCCCCCCCCGGCCGGGTTCCTGAATGTACTGCAGCTTCAGCAGCTCGGCTAAATACTGCACGATTTTGAGATCTTCGTTGGCGAGGCCCAGGTGGTGCTTGAGGAAATTGAGCCGGCGGCTCGCCACGGCTTCCTCCGGCTCCCTCTCGGCGATGGGGAGGTGCAAGTGGTGGCAGAAGGTGAAGAGGAAGGCTTTGGAGCAGAGCTGGGTGAGGACGCTTTGGACGTGCATGTAGTAGGTGCTGCCTCGCTTGATTTGGGTGCGGTGGTCCGCCAGCCGGGCCACCAGGGCGCCCTTGTAGAGGGGGCAGCGCAGGGTCTTGCTGTCGGCGTCCAGGATGCTCACGTAGCGGCTGTAGCGGCTGAGGGCGTGCAGCACGTTCACCCCCGCAGGGGACGCCGTCCTGAAACAGCAAGAGAGAGGTTACAGCTGGAGGAAAGCTGTGGGACACGCAGCAGGCTGTCTGTGCCCGCACCACGCGTGTTTTCCCTCTGTCTGAATCACCCCCGAGGTGTCCTGCGAGCTCACAAAGCCTGGCGTGGGTGAGGATGGCCAAACGGCCTCCCCAATCAGCCAAACCCCGAGGAAATCTCATCCTCCTGGCCCCCCCCACGCGCTGCTCCAGGCACGTGTTGCCCTTTGGGACAGTTCCTCCCTGGCAGACACAGAAACGAGGCCGGGGAGGAAGCGAAGAGACATCTCCGGCGACCAGAAGCGGATCTGGCAGCTCCTGGAGGAGGCAACGAGAAGCAGGAACCTCCCTGCCACCACTTCTGCTTTCCACCCGCGTGGCTGCGTGGGCAGGGAGCTGCCCCGGGGTGGGGCACAACCCCCCTGCCCTCCCTTTGCACGGGGAGCCCTCCATTCCCTGGGCATTTCTCACCCAGGTGCAACACCCCCTGGCACCCTCACCGTGTGTGCAATTACTCACCAAGCCTCAATTATTGTGATTTAAATGCAAACTGGGAGCCCACGCAACCTCTTCTGCTCCTCTGGCTCGGATCTCTCCAGGAGAAGCAGCCCAGGAGCACCCCGAGCTGGTGGGAGAGGTGCCCGGGCAGCTGCAGCACCCCTACAATCATTGATTTGCCCCCCAAATTCCTTCCCAAGCCCCCCCCCACGAAGGGTTTGCTGCCAGCACCTGCCTTAAACCCCACACTTGCCCTCCTCCCCGTGGAATGTTAATTAAATGCCTGACACAGGTTGCAGGCAGCTCCTCGAAATGCTTTTGTTCATAAAAATAGCATCTAACCGCAAGCCTTCGTCAGCCACCAAACACTCGGGGCTCTGGAAGACCTCGCCAGCAGAGCTGGGAAGCAGCTGCTGGCCGAGCTGTCAGCCTCCCCAGCACAGAAATCAGGGCAGGATCCCAGCTCGGGGCGGTTCAGGCAGCCACAACCACCAGGCTACGCAGCCCAGGACGCAAATTTCTGTGTTTTGACTCAGAAACGCTCCGTCGGGAGCTGTTCCAGCCGGTCCTCAGGTGTTTTTTCCGAGGAAACAGAAATACAGGTGCCACAGGCTCTGGCACAAGCTATTCCTCCGGTTTCTAACCAATTTCGAACCTACCGACCTCGTGGCTGTGTTACCACCTCCTGAGGAAAACAGCTGGAAAGGTTTTCTCTAGCCAGAAACGTTAAAAGAGTTTTGGAAGGGGAGGGAGCAGCACACACCGGCCCTCCAGGAGCGCTTCATTTTCAGACCAGCCCCAAAACCAAACCCCAAATCCTCCCTGAAACCCTTCGGGGACCAAAATTTTACCCCGCACAACCCCCTGGCTTTACCTCTGGAGCCCGATCAGCTTCCACTTCTGGAAATCCACCACGTGCAGCGGGGCCGTGCCCCAGTGCTTCACGGGCTTGGCGTGAGCCCCGCAGCTGGGCACGAAGATGGAGAGGGCGGTCACCAGCTTCCTCACCATCGCCTCGTCCTCCCCCAGCACCACCAGGGTCCTGCCGCTCAGCAGGGAGTAGATGGCGGGGTGGGCGAAGGGGTACTGCCGGATGAACCTCAGGGCGTTCTGCCCGGCTTTTTTTTTGTGCCTCTCGCTGGCCGGGCACGGGGGGCGAGCGGGAGAGGGCGTGCGGTCGGAGCAAGTGGAGGCGGCGCTGCTGATGTAGCTCGTGGAGTCCGAGCACTCGTCCAGGCTGCTCCTGCTCGGCTCCCCGCCGCCCAGCGGGGAGCGAGGGGCGAGCTCGTGGGGTAAAAGCCCTCCCGGGATGCCCTCGGGGCCCTGCTCGGCTTGCCGGGAGGGCTGCGGGGGGATCCTCACCACCCCGTCCTCGTCGCACAGCTTGTGGGCCAGGCCGGGCAGGGGCTCGAGGAAACCAGGGCTCTCCTTGCCGATGCAGCAGGCGGAATCGACCCCCGTGGGATTTGCGGGGTCGGGGTCGTCCTCCCGCTCCTCGGCTGGGCTGAACCTGGGGGCGAAGCGGAGGCCTCCCCCCTCCTCGTCGGCGTAAGGTTCCTCGTTAATGGCACTTGGGTAGCTCGCTTTGAAGTCCTCCGGGATGAGCGCCTCGGAAGGGCAGGTGCTGAGCACCTCGATGCTGTCCTCGCTGACGGTCCTCCTGCTGCCCACCTTGCTCCTGCCCACCTGGGGACTGGGGCTGATGGGCAAACTGGCCTGGCTCTCCGATTTGGGCAGCCCCGAGGCGGATTTCTCCGTGCCGAGAACCTCGATGCTCTCACCGCTGCTGATGCTGCCTTTAAGGTCGGCATCGAGATAGTCCAGGTTCTCCTGGGGCTCAAAAGTTACAGATTCGGTCATCGTGGATTCCGGGGGGTCATCGATGTCCTGCTCCATCTTGATGGGCACGCACTCCACGCTGGATTTGTAGGACCCCAGGCTGATGACCACTTTCGGGGCTGGGGACTCCTCCGGGCACTTTCCGTCGACGGCATCTTGCCCGAGCTCCTGGCAGCCTCGGTGCTGCTTTTCGGGGGCTTTTTCGTCCAGAAAAGACGCGTCCTCGAAGAGGAAGTTGGTGATGCTTTGCTGCTTCAAAAGCGCCCGGCTGATCTGGTTGGTCAGGAGGTAGCACACGTCGCCCCTGAATGTCCTCTCGATCTGCTGCAGCTGGTCCAGGGTCTGGGTGAAGAAATAAATATCGCAGAGCTCCTCCAGTGTCTTCAGCTTCTTGTCGAAGCACTTGGCCGACTTGGCTTTGATGAGCTTGGGGGTGTAGGAGGGCAGGTGGGAGCAGGGGATCTCCTCGCCCGCCTCAGCCAGGTCGGGGGCGGCCAATTCCTGATCGCTGCCCACGCTGCCGGCCTGCTCCGGGGCGCACTCGGGCTCGTAGGGGTGGAATTCGGAATCCTTCAGCTTCCTGTAGGGGTAGGAGCGGATCTGCTTCAGCAGGTCCTGGTGCTCGATGATGGATTTCTCCACGCTGGCCAGCTCGTTGGCTTTCTCGATGGCTTGTGTGGTGTAGTACCCCTTGTCGTTGGCTTTCTTCTGTATCTCGGTCTCGTTGTGCAGCACGCTGCGGGTGTACTCCAGGTCCCTCAGCTTCTTCTCCAGCTCGCCGGCGAACGCTTTCCTGTTGCCCGTCTTCAGGCACTCGGAGGCTTTGGAAAACTCGGCCGAGAGCTCCTGGAACTGCTGCATGATCTTGTGCTCGTCGGCCGAGATGTAGGCCATGCAGAAGGGCCGCACGAAGCCGCGGGCCTCCAGGTCGTAGAGCGTCAGGTGGTGCACGTAGGCGAAGGCGCCTTCCTTCGAGTCCCCCAGCACCACCTTGGAATCCTCGACGAAATTCAGCTTGGGGTAAGCGCAGCCAGGCGGGTGGCCCACGAAGGAGGCCTGGTAATCCACCGACATGATGCGAAGCGAGAAATAATTCAGGTCGAAGCTGCCCGGCACCTTGGCGTCGTCGGGGACGGTGAGCAGCGGCTGCGGCCCCACCTGCTCCGAGAACTCGGCCACCAGGATGAAATCCCGCAGGAATTTGCGGCCTCCAGCCCGGGCCCAGGGGTTGGCCCCGTGCCCGCCCAAAGGCGCCAGAGGCACCGAGTACTCCTCAGGCAGCGGCGGCTCCCTCCACGCCCCGTCCCCGCCATCCGCCGCCTCCTCCTCCTGCCTGGCCAACGCCACCACGTCGGGGGCTCCGATCATAGCGACCGGGCCTCGGCAGCCGCCTGCAGCCGCCGCCGCCGCCGCCGAGGCCGCCCGGGCAGCCCCGGCCCCGCTCCCCTCACGGCCGCCGCCTCGGCGCCGCCGCCATCTTGGGCTCACCTGACGGCCGGGCCGCCGCCGGTAGGCCTCGCCGGGGCTCCGCGGCGGGCCGGGGCGCGCGGGGCGACATGGGAGTTGTAGTTCTGACCACACGGCGCCATTATAATTGTAGTCCTTCTTGCCGCGAGGCATCATGGGAGGTGTAGTTCTGACCACACGGCGCCATTATAGTTGTAGTTCTATTGTAATCCTCCCCGCCGCGCAGCATCATGGGAATCGTAGTTCCGCACCATGGCGCCATTATAGTTGTAGTCCTCCCCGCCGCGCGGCATCACGGGAGTTGTAGTTCTGACCCCACGACGCCATTATAGTTGTAGTCCCCCCCCGCCTCGCAGTGCAATCGGAGGGGTAGTTCCCCCCCCCACCCCGCCGCGGTGCTTTGCGGCAGGTCGTAACGCTGAGGGGAATCGCGCCGCTTTTTGCGACAGGAGCTGAGCGGGAGCGCGGGCTGAGCTGAGGGGGCCCGGCCGGCGGTGAGGCCCTGAGGGGGCCCTGAGGGGGTCCAGGGCCCTCCCCCGGCACCGGGAGCGGCCGTGAGGGGGCTGAGGGCCGGGGAGGCGCTGGGGGAGCCCCCAGTGGGCTGTAGGGGGGCTGGGGAGGGGCTCGGTGTCAGGGGCAGGGGGCCAGGAGGGGGGCGATGGGTTTAAACCACAGCAAGGGAGACCCAGGGCAAGCACTGGGAAGAAATCCTGAGCTCTGAGGGCGGTGGGGCCCTGCCACAGGAGCTGTGGGATTCCCGTCCCTAGAGGTGCCCAAGGCCGGGCTGGATGGGGCTGGGGGCAGCCTGGAGGGGCCCAGCCCACAGCAGGGGCTTGGGACTGCGAGATCTGCCAGCTCCCTTCCAGCCTGAGCCCCTCTGTGCTATCCACGCAATGCTCCTGATCCTAAAGCTTTCTGTCTTCTTGCAGGGAGCAGTCCCCGAGCCAGGACGCTGCCGTGGTGCCATGGGACCCGTCCCCGCTGCCCGTGATGAGCCTCCCTGCATGGCTGGCTGCTAGCCGTGGGGTCAGGATGCTGCCCCAGCCCTGGCGCCTCTTCTCGCGGGCGGCAGACGATGCGGCGCTGCGGAGGATCCGCAAGGTGCTGTGCGTGGCCGAGAAGAACGATGCCGCCCGGGGAATCGCGGATCTGCTCTCCAACAGCAGGATGCGGCGGGTAGGAACACGCTGCATCTCCCTGCCTCTCGTTCACATGCCCATGGGTCTGGCAGAGCTGGCTAAGTCAGTATGTATCTTATGCAGAGCTTGGAAAGGGTCTCTGTCCCTTTCTGTCCACGTGAGGGTACAAAACCTCTTTATTTTGTGGATAACCACTGCTTGCCCAAATGGATCCGAAAGTCTTGGACCCATTTTCCTTCAGATCCTGAAGCCCTGCTGGGATTCAGCTCCCCAGCTGTGCTCTCCCTGCAGACAGCTTTCTCCAGGCATTGAGCTCAGCAGTGGGGGTTCCCGGTGTCGTTCCCAGCTTTGCAGCGTACGTAAAAGCCTTCAGGAGCTGAAACCATCTGTTCCCAGTCAGAAGGCACCGCTTCCGCAGCATCAGCAAGTATCAGGGGTGCAGTGAAGTTCAGAGAACGAAGCAAAGATGGTCTGTGGTTTGGAGAAGGGGAGTTCAAAGATCTCTTCTCTCAGCTGCTGCTTTGTTTTGTGACCTTTAACAGTTTGCATAATTACTTGGTATTTCCAAGCCAAGGGACTGGAAGCCGCTTCTAGACCAAACCCATGTCTGACTGCAAGATGTTCTTGAGAACCTGAGCACAGACAGCATCAGTCAAAGGAAGGCATTGTCATGATTCAAGATCAAAATACCCCATCTAGAAACTTCCACAAACATCGGTTAGATGGAAGGGACCCAGAGCTGGCACTGATTATCTTGTGGAGCAGGACAGTTGTTTGGCAGGAGTGGGGACAATAACTGGTCAACCCAAGTCTGCTCCATACCAGTGATAACCCTGGCACCACCCTGGGTGTGTTTTAAGATACTGGTACACTGGGAATGCCATTCTCACGGCTTTGTAAATGATGCAGGCAACTTCTATCCGACCTCCCTTGCCTTGGTGTTTTAGCTACAGTACCTGATTTTCACCTGCCCTGTATTTCTGTGCCCTGCCATAACATAAAGCGAGCTGGAATGGGTTTGTTTGGCTTCTGTTGGCAGCCAGAAACTTAGCGACTCTCCTTTTCCTTCCAGAGAGAGGGGTTTTCCAAGTTCAACAAGATCTACGAATACGACTACCAGATGTTTGGCCAGGTAGGGCTCTCTTTCATTCCACTGCTGGATTAGAGAAGTGCAAAATGCTAATTATTTGAAATGCTCATCCGGTTTTGGCAAAAACAAGAAGTCAGGATTTCTTTTCTTGGCTTTTTTCCAACTTTCCATCCTTCTGTTTTACCACCTGTCAAAAAATGTTATTTAGAACTGGGAGCTTCCTACTAAAAAAGACGACAAGGTGATAGCTTTAGATGCCTGTAGGGAAAGGAGCCTGTTAGAAAAAGCAGGAGGTGGGCATTGGGTTGTGAGAACTCTGTCAGATTGTAGGGCTCTGGGGAGCTTGCAGCCAACGATGGGCACTGATTACCTTGCCCCATCTCTTGCAGAACGTTACCGTGGTGATGACATCCGTCTCGGGACACTTGCTGGCTCATGATTTCAAGCTGCCCTTTCGCAAATGGTTTGTACTTATCCAGGGAAGTGAGTTGTTTTATCCAACTTCCCCCCCTTTTGTTCTCTGCACGTGAAATAGGAGAAGCTGCACGTTGAGGGCTGCCTTCCAGATTTCCTCTCTTCTCTGACTGCGTTTTGGTTCTGCTGCTTTTGAGTCAACGTAGCTTGGCATTTCACACAGATTCCTAAGTTAAGGCTCATAGTATTATACATTGATATCAGTACCTGAGCAGCATTTCCTCGAGTGACAGCACCAGTTAACGTCTCACAATATGCTTTAGTTTCTTACTCACTGTTTATCCTCTGTTTACCAGGCATAGCTGCAACCCTCTGGCTCTTTTTGAAGCTGAAATCGAGAAATATTGTCCTGAAAACTACGTGGATATTAAGGTATGTTGTTGGTAGCAGTTTCCTTGGAACTCAAAGTTCAGAGGTTGATTCTGCAAATATTGTCTCAGACAGAGGGAGGATTGTACCTTTGTCCTTAACTGCAGAGTTTCTAGAGTTTGGCAAATTCCTCCTGGATTTTCTAGGACTATTGTGTTGTTCTTCCATATCATGGCAATCTCCTGCTAGTGTAAAATTAGAGCAGAAAATGAACAGCTACTTTGTTAAGAGCAGAAATCTGTTCCCAACAAGGTGGAATTGGTAATTGCAACTCAATTTTACAAAAGATGTCATTTTTGGAAAACAGACGGTGGTACAATCCAATCCAAGCCAAGCCGTGTTTTTAACAAACAATTAGATATAAATAAATGAATCATTACTTTTGAAAGCTGCCTAATCTCATGAGAGAGACAATTACAAAATGTTATTGCAACAATCCATCTCTATGGATACACGTTGCATTTCGTGTTCACTTTGTGAGTCATTCTGAAATGAAATGACAAAGCCAGTGGCCTGGCGTGTCTCATTCTGTGTTGTTTTCTGGTCTCAGAGAACCCTTGAACGAGAAGTCCAGCAGTGCCAAGCTCTGGTGATCTGGACTGACTGTGACCGAGAAGGAGAGAACATCGGCTTTGAGATCATTCATGTTTGCAAAGCTGGTGTGTAGAGCATCTGTTGCACCAATCTGCTTTCCATTAAAATGCTGATTTAACAGGTATCACTGCTCAGATTTAGTACCAGAGATGTCATTCTTACTCACTTATCAGTCTTGCTGTGTGCAGGTCAAATCCACTGGCTGTAATTTTGATAAATATCTGGCTTTGATACACAAGAAATGCGCTCCTGCAGTGGAAAGACATAGAATAGGTTGAGAGCATGCTCTTTTTAAGCCAGCTGTTTATTAGTTTATCCTTTCCATTGGTGTTTGTATCACTTAAGTTGTTTTTTTTTTCCCCTCTTACAGTAAAGCCAAACCTCCAGGTTTTCCGAGCCCGTTTTTCAGAGATCACCCTTCATGCTGTCAGAACAGCCTGCGAGAACCTCACCCAACCGGATCAAAAAACCAGTGATGCTGTTGATGTCAGGCAGGAGCTGGATCTCAGGATAGGTACGTAACCATGCTTTGGGGATGAGAGCTGACTG
This sequence comes from Anas platyrhynchos, assembly GCF_047663525.1. Lineage (NCBI taxonomy): Eukaryota > Metazoa > Chordata > Aves > Anseriformes > Anatidae > Anas > Anas platyrhynchos. Next base: position 17,379,778 of record NC_092601.1, on the reverse strand, counting down.
CTAGCCCTGAGCTGTTGTGCAAAAGCAAGAGAGCAAAGCTCATGCAGCACTGAAAGCCTTCTGCAACTGTTAATATTTAAATTGGAGTAAAATTAATACTCAATTGACTATTAAAGAGAGCCCTCTGCAGTATCGCAATTATCCTCCGATGTTATATTCAATTCTAGTGCCCATTTTGTTTTCCCAGGTGCTGCTTTCACCAGATTCCAGACGCTGAGGCTCCGGAAGATCTTCCCTGATATTTTAGCAGATCAGCTGATCAGCTATGGTAGTTGCCAGTTCCCAACCCTGGGGTTTGTAGTGGAACGCTTTAAAGCCATCCAGGCCTTCGTTCCTGAAGCCTTCTATAAAATCAAAGGTATGCTGGAGGAAAATGAGCACAGAACTCTATCTTAAAGGGTTTAATGGCTTTGAGAAGGAAAAAAGTGTCAGGCAACCAACAAACGATTGCTGCAGAGGTGATTTCCTCTTCCTTTGCCACAATCATTATGCAGAACTATAAAGGTTTACCAGTAGCGTTGCCCTATTGCCTCTGTCTTTCACCTACATTCCTACCATATCACTCTGATCTGGTTTTCAAAACAGTGACACACGAACACGAAGATGGCAATGTGGTCTTCAACTGGAAGAGGAACCGGCTCTTTAATCACACAGCGTGCCTGGTCCTTTACCACATGTGCATGGAGGTAGGAAAGCTTGTAAACAGTCGTGTGATTTAGGACCAGCTAAACGTTTCCCACATCCTTCTTGCTCAAGATGTTTAAAGAGCAGCCTGTGTGAACTCTTCAAGGAGATTTTTTGCTTATTCTGCATTTAGGATCCTGTAGCAACTGTTGTTGAAGTTGGGAGCAAGCCAAAGAGCAAATGGAGGCCCCTGCCCCTGGACACCGTGGTATGTTTGAACTGTGCTGAAAAGACTGATGTGAAAGAAACTTTGAGCAGATGTTTTACTCACCACTCAGAGTTATGCACAAATACGTGTTGTGTTTTTTTTCTGGCTCCTCCCAACACAGGAACTTGAGAAACTGGCTTCCCGCAAACTGAAAATAAATGCAAAGGAAACCATGAAAATAGCAGAAAAACTTTATACTCAAGGGTAAGAAAGCAAAATTTGTCATGGTAAACTTAGTTATTTAAAAAAAAAAATGAAAAAAATAAAATGGGAAGCATCCTGGAGCACCTCTTCAGTGTTCTTCTGTCTTTCTTAAGGTTCATTAGCTATCCCCGAACAGAGACCAACATTTTCCCCAAGGAGCTGAACCTCTCCACCTTAGTGCAACAGCAAACGCAGGACCCGAACTGGGGGGCGTTTGCGCAGAGGATTTTGGATCAGGGTGGGCCAACTCCTCGGAGTGGAACCAAATCAGATCAGGCTCACCCGCCCATTCACCCCACCAAATACACTGCTAACCTGCAGGTGAGTCTGATAAAGGTGGATGTAACTGGCTGGTTGGTACTGCTTGGAGAAGAAAGCTAGAGCTCTTTATAGCATGGTCATTAGCACAATATCCTCACCTATTTCTTGACACCTTGCTACCACTGGAGGAGAGCCTGACCCTCTTTTTTTGTTTGACACTAGGGCAATGAGCAGAGACTGTATGAATTCATCGTGCGCCATTTCTTGGCTTGCTGCTCTCAAGACGCCAAGGGACAGGAAACAACCGTGGAGATCGACATTGCTAACGAGCGATTCATTGCTCAAGGACTAATGATCCTGGCCCGAAATTATCTGGAAGTCTATCCTTATGAGAAGTGGAGCGACAAGGTAACACCCTTGAAAATCATAGATGGGAGAGGCTAGAGCACCTGCGGTTTAAAACTGCACGTGGGCTGTACTGATGGGAAAACTTCCCAGCTGCTTTCAGGCCCCCCTACAAAACATTCTGGGACAATCCCTACCCCAGTGGCTGTTTCACTTGGAGCCATCTCTGCTGAAGAGCTGTGCCACGTTATTGTGCCAGCTTTGGCTAGATTCTCCCCCTTCTGACACAGCAGAGACCTTACAGGGCTGCTTCCACGTTGGGAAGATTACTCACCCAGAGGAGCTGCAGTTGCCATTCCGTGGTCTCTCTGGCAGCTCACTACTGGCAAATCCTGAGCACCCCAAGCCTTGATCTCCTCCAGAGCAGGGTGCTGTTGTGTTGCTGCACTGGCCTGCAGTTAGCACGACTTTTTGTCTTCAGTGAGTGGTCCAGCGAGGCAGTTTCAAAGAGATTCTCCTTCCCTTCAGGTTATCCCAGTGTATCAGAAAGGGTCCCGCTTCCAGCCCACTACAGTGGAGATGGTGGATGGGGAAACCAGCCCTCCATTGCTGCTCTCAGAAGCGGATCTCATTGCGCTCATGGAGAAACATGGCATTGGTCAGTATGGGCAGCGTGGCCTTTCCCTCTTGGGAGAGCTTTGTTCACAGCTTCTCAGCTTACCTGGTACCAGTTCTGTCCCACCCTCAGAGCAGGGAGTTCTCTACGAGTCACTTCAGATAAGAATTTACTTAAATATACAAAACAGGGGAATAGTTGAGACCTGTGGGCAAATTCCAGGGGTCCTAAGGGGACTGCAGAGTGTCTCCAGTACTGAGGGGATGTGCAGTTTAGGGTCAGGGGCATGTTTGCACCTTATTGGCCTCAGTGCCAACAGAACGTGAGGCCAGTGCTGCTTCTGGCTATAAGTTCTGCCCCCCTCTCCCTTTAGTAGGCACAGGGGAAGTCTTCTTGGCACCCAATTTCAACTAACAACCTGTCTGCTTTCAGGGACTGACGCCACTCACGCAGAGCACATTGAGACAATCAAGACCCGGATGTACGTGGGCCTCACAGCAGATCAGAGGTTCCTCCCGGGCCACCTGGGCATGGGGCTGGTTGAAGGTAGGGGCAGCGCTTGTCAGGAGGAGGGCAGGTTCCTTCCTTGTTTGTTCCTTTCACTTACCCTGCAATACGCTCCTCAGGCTATGATTCCATGGGCTACGAGATGTCCAAGCCTGACCTTCGAGCCGAGCTGGAGGCTGATCTGAAGCTGATCTGCGAGGGGAAGAAAGACAAATCTGTAGTGTTGCAGCAGCAGGTCCAGAAGTACAAACAAGTCTTCATTGAGGCTGTGGCCAGAGCCAACAAGTGAGTTCTATCTTTACCCTCTTCCGCTCGCTTTGCTAGTCTGAGAGGTGCTGGCCTGTCATCTGAGGCTCAGCCTGGAGTGGGATCCTGTCACATTGTCTTCTTGGAGCTCTGCCCAGTGCATGCAGGCATCTGCATGGGATGGGGCAACTCAGCGTGGCACGCTGTCACGGGCTGCTAGCTGCTCATCGTGGTTTCAGCTGCTTGCATTAAATTCTGAGCTGGCTGGAGGAGATGTCAGAGTGCACTGACCTCTTCCATGGCACACCCACATCTCGAGGCACAGTGCTGAGTCATCATGCTCACAGAGAAGCTCAGAGGGGCTGTGCAGAGGGCAGCAGGCAGTAATTCACTGCCTGATGGCATTTTGCAGAGGAGACAGGATGCTCTGCTTATTTCCTTACAGGCTGGACCAGGCCCTGGCTCAGTATTTTGGAGAAGCCACAGAAATTGCTGAGCAAGAGGAAGTCTACCCAGCAATGCCTGATCCCATTCGGAAATGCCCACAGTGCAACAACGACATGGTCCTGAAGACCAAGAGGAACGGCGGGTCAGTGACCTTTTTTATCATTTCAGACACAGGAGGCTGCTTTCTAAGTGTTCATTCACCTTTTCTCTGCAGCATGCTTGAAAACTTGGGCTTCAGCTGATGAACTCCACCAGCCACACAAGCTGTGTGGACTCAGCTGAACCTCCCTCTCGAGTTAAAAACAAATGTTGTTTGGACAGCTTCTGACAGCTGAGAAGAGAGGAGAAATATCACTGCCTGTCTCGATATTACCTCTTCTTCATGTGGTGCCTTTGTCCCACGGCAGGTTCTATCTCAGCTGCATGGGCTATCCGGCTTGTAAAACTGCAGTCTGGTTTCCTGATTTTGTGCTGGACGTGGCCAAGGACGAGAGCATCTGTGCCGAGTGTGGACCCCATCCTGTTCACAGGTAGGTCACACCAGCTATCCCTGAGGGAAATGTAACCCCTCAGATGTTGTGTTAGTCACCAGGGCCAGAGATTTCTGTGGGCTAGGCTGGGCAATCATTTTCTGTCCCAGTCTTGGACAGCTGGAGCAGCACTCCTGTGGGTTAGGGACGGAAAGAAGGTGGAGGGAAAGAGGTGAACAGCGTCAGTACAGCAGAATTAAAAAAAAATCAAGTCCATATCGAGGTCTTTGATGAGAAGCTGTACAAACTGGTAGGTTTGTGTTCTCCCTTTCCTTTTAGGCTGAAGTTTAAGTTCAAGAGAGGCAGCGTTCCACCCGTGATGCCCCTGGAGTTTGTTGGCTGCATCGGCGGCTGCGATGAGATGCTGAGAGAGCTCCTGGACCTGAAGTACTTAAACAGGTCGACGCAGCCTGCGCCGCCAGCCAGCCAGCAAGCCAACCACTCGCAGGCCAACAACTCCTTCAGCAGAGCAAGCAGCGACAGCAGGCAGGCGAGGGGGGCCACGAACCCAGCAGCAGGACATCTCCTCTCCTTGAGTACCCCGAGAGCACACAGGCCTGCTCCTGCAGCTGCTCCAGACAACGGGAACAACGCAGTGGTGTGCAACTGTGGGAACGAAGCCACGCTGTTAACGGTGCGCAAAGAGGGACCCAATCAAGGCAGGCAGTTTTATAAATGTAACACCAATGCCTGCAATTTTTTCCTCTGGGCTAACGAGCAGTCAGAGGACAGAAGCAACGCGGCTCCGCGGGGCTCTGCACCGCCCCAGCCCTTTGGGGGAAGGGGCCAAGCAGGCTTTCAGAGACCAGGAGGAGGAGGGAGAGGCCCAGAGCTCTTTGGAAACAGCAACTCCGGCTCAGGAGGTGGCACAGTCTGCAATTGTGAGCAGCCAGCTGTCACACGCACTGTCCAAAAAGACGGTCCTAACAAGGGGCGGCAGTTCCACACCTGCTCAAAACCCAGAGAGCAGCAGTGCGGCTTCTTCCAGTGGGCTGACGAAAATGCAGCACCAGGTAAGGCTGGGCTCGGGGTGAGAGGCAAGGCTTGGAGGCTGGTCTTAAAGCTAAGCCCAGCAGACATTGCTCATATGTCCATAATGCTGTCACTGCACAGCTTTTGTAGGAACTCTGACATTTGGCAGACTTCACATTTGTCTTAGGATGTCTGTCAGCAGCATTACAGCACTTCAAAAGTTGTGCTTCAACCGAGTCAGGCTTACCTTTCTGTGAATGCCAGCAGGATGCGTCCTCCTATCACAGATCCAAGCTCTAAGCAGCAGCAGGATGCTTTGCTTTGCCATGCAGTAAGCTTGCCCGTCTGTCTGTCCATGTGGCCCTGGATGAAGCCCAGCAGGCTTCCCAACTGTCTGTCTGGGACAGAATTTGTCTGTCCCACATCTTAGTGTTTGGTTTTGGGAGAGCTGTTCCTGACTTGATACAGAGTTGAAGCGGTGACACCACGTTTGGCAGTCTTAAACCCTCTTGTGTCACATCAGGGAAGCTGTGGTGCTCCCTCTGCCCCAGTTTGGGAACTCAGTGAAAGGCCAAGCCTGCCCGAAGCTTTGACACTGAGCGTGGCTGCAGTGGAAAGGTGCTGAAAGCAAAAAAAATCCACTAAAAAAATCACAAAGAAAAGAAAAAGACAGAAAAAGCATTGACACAGAAGCACTGTAAGCAAAGTACAGAGGTGGAGACGTGGTCTGAGAGAGTTCCTCAACACCAGCCTCCTCCTTCTTAGACATTTGGCCCTAAAGGGGTAGAATGAAAATTTTCAGAGCTCCTTTAAAACCAAGTCTTATTCTGGCATGACAGCACGCAACCAGAAAGATCGGTTTTCCCTGTTCTGCTCACACATTTCTCTGATGCTGCAGGACAAATGGATAACATGCAAATGCTCAGACAAATCTGAACCAAGCGTGGTTTCAGGACTAATTTGAGTGGCTGGGGTGGTGAAATCCTTGATCTCCTGCCACTGTGAACCTGTCTTCTCTTTTTCACCTGTATGTTTTCAAAGGTATTTAAATCCAAGTCGTTCCTTTGTAGGGGCTTCTGGAGACGCCTCGTGGAACCACTTTGGGAGCAGCGGGTACTCAAGGGAGATGGGGAGTAAGATGAAGAGACCAAGCAACCTCTCCTCAGGAGGCACTGCCAAGAAACCACGGACCTGTAGCGTTTGCCACCAGCCTGGCCACACGAAGAAAACCTGTCCTCACAACCACTGAGCCTGGGTGGCTTCTCCTGAGAGTCTGGGAGCTGCCACAGAACCGAGCCTGAGGGCTTTCTGGAGGGGCTGGGTGCAGCCTGCTCCTGCCGGGGCTACCTCCATCGCTCAGCAGGGCTGGGCAGCAAGGGTTCAAGCAGCTCTGAGAAGTGGCTCCACTGCTTGTGTTATCCTTCGGATTTCAGCTGCTCTTCTGCTGAGCTGATTGGAGTAATTGGAAGCATTTGGAAACTGTGAGTCTGCAGAGAAAACCGCAGTGGGTCTCGTCCGCTTGCAGCTCCCACTGTGGTCACATCCACACAGCATTTCTGCGTGGGGAGCTGGGTCGTAGCCACTGGGACAAGCCCCAGGGCTGCTTAACTCTCCTCACTTCCTGGCTTTCCACAGTGTGGAAATTTATTTTAAGCTCCCTGAGCACCATTCCCCGTGTTTTGTCACAGCCCCATGCCCCTCTTACCTTGGTTGTCCATCCGTGAAGGAGAGCCAGGTGCAGAGAGGATGGAGCTGGTCCTGCCCTGCAGGGGAAGCTCAGCTGCAGTGCCCAGGGAGAGCCTTTGTTTGAGGCTGCTCCTAAATTTGAAGCTGCATTCTTCCTCAAACCTCGAGGCGTGCCAGCGTGACGCTGCTAGCTAATGGAAGTTATTTTTGTTAGAGTAATAACTTTGTATTAAAAGATTATTTAATTTTTAAATTGGATACGGTGGCAACTTGCTGTTTCTTCCAGCTCACAATAGTTACACGATTCCTGTGAGAGCATCCACCCAAGTCTTGTTCTTTCCATTCACTCATCGGAACAATACAGCAGCTTTCTTGGCACAAACTCCCTGCAGCTTTTATTATTATTTTTTTTAGCAGGGAGCTGCAGGGGTGAAGGGAAAGCACTTTTATCTCCCTAGCTGCATTTGTTGTCGTGCTGCTGTCCAGGAAAAGAGAGATACTGAGCTGAACCTGGAGGGAGTGCCTTTTTTCCTGCACTTCGTTTAGTCTGAGCTCCCTGAGAAAGCCAGCCTGCCTCCTCCCTCTGTTTGGGCTTTCTTTACTTCAAAGCAAGGAGTTCCACACCCCTGCCTTGTTCTCTTCTGCCAGGGGGCAGCGCTCAGCTGTTCCCCCAGGGCCTCTGGGGCTGCTCCTGAGCACAGGGCAGCTCCCCTGGGTCAGTGCTAAGGGGACACAGCACAATTTTAGAGGGTAGCTCGAAGCAGGGGTGGTCACAGCAGCACAGGATTGCTTGGAGAAAAAAAAAAGAGCTTCTAACCCTGCCACAGCTCGTTGCTGTCAGCCTAGAGCTACAGAGGAAGGTCAGGAGAATTCACGTTGCGTTTCCCTGCACCCCTCGCTCCCCCTCTTAACAGCTGTAGCCTAAAAATACAGACCCGGTGGCGAAAATAACAGGATTACGAGGCTCTGTGATGCAGTCACTGAGCTGGCAGCAGCCTCCGAACAGCACCGGCAGCAGGAAACGTCTGCAGAGCACACAGGCAGCAGGTTCAGCGTTGCTGATGGCGCTGGCTGCTACCAGCTTTACTGGTTTAGCCCCAGTTGGTGCTCAGGGAGCGGAGCGGTGAGAGCCAGCAGGGAAACGGCACGAGCTGAGCACCACCAGGCAGCTCGCACCACAGCCCGGCACTCCAGGACAGCTTCAGCCCTTATCAGGGGAGAGGAGACAAAACAGAGCTGAGACGAGGACCAGGGTACACAGTGTAGGTTTATTCTCACGGCTAACACTTGGGAAATGGTTTGGAGGAACAGATTAATCTTCAGGCCGGGAGGAAACACAGCTGTTGTTTTCTTTCCCTCCCATAAACAAGATAACTCAAGGAAACCTAACCACAACAGGTGCTCACGTTGAAGTCCATAGGATTTTTCCATCCCCACCGGTGTGCAAAACCAGCATCGCTCTCCCCGTTAAACGAGGAGTGCATTCCTTCACACCTGGGCTGCGGCCAGAGCCAAAGCAGCCCCTCCGAGGAGAAAAAGAACAAAACACTCAAACAAAACATCATTATAAAAAGCAGCAGGAGCCACTGCAGTTCTTGCAAGCACTCCGCTCCAAGCATCGTTCCCGTCCCCTCCTGCCCCACACCACGAGGCTTCAGGAGAACAGGACACCAAGACAGCAGCAAAACATGCACGGAAAGGTCACTTGACAGGCTGGAGGGGACTTCTTAGAGCAGCCAGCACCTGCCCAGATGCTGGCAGTGCCACCCAGGAGCCCACAGCTCCTCTGCCACCACCCTTCCAACCCCACAGAGCTGGCGAGGGACGAGGCTCCCAGCCCAGCCCAGCAGCATGGCACTGTAAGAACACGTTGGGTGCTGGCAGAAGGACCCACACAGCACCCAGGACGCCCCAAACCGTGAGGTTTGCAGCAGCAGCACGGGACCAAACCTCTCCAGCTCCCTCGCAAGGGAAGGGGCTGCCCCAGGAGGCAGGGGAAGCTCGGCCCCGCTCAGGTCTGTTTCAGAGCATGAGGGGAGCCTCACAGCTGGGAACAGACAGCAGTTTTCTGGAAACCAGAGGCCAAACTTGCCCCGTGGTGGCTCCCAGCAGAGGGGACTGGCCTTTAGGTACTCCAGGCGCAGGTTGGGTTCCCCCTGGGTAAGGCAGAGCCTCGCAGCAAGAGGTTCCTTACGCCGCCGCCCACCCCCTTCTTCTCAGGCACGTTTTATTCAGAAAAAAAGAAACAGTTTGGTTCATAAAGTGCAAGAACTTGGCCTCTTACCGACTAGGCAACTAGAAGCATCACAACCCACGGCAGGGAGCAGCAGGCAGAGGGGGCACACCCGATGCCGGGGTGGGGGGCTCCCCACACAGCGCTCATTTCTCCCCCAGCAGCAATTCTGGCTCAGCCACCGCCCTGTAGAGCAGGAAGCCCATCTCCTCCACCTCCTCCTCCAGCAGCTCGCCGAAAAGGTTGACCTTGTGGTTGAAGTAGGAGGGCAGGACGCCCCGCTCCAGGTAGCCCACCAGCTCCTCCAGCACCTGCTGGAACCGGGCGGCGAGGCTGCCCTCTGCCCAGTCCCCCCCCGCGGCGCTGAGATGCAGCACGACGTGCACCAAGGGGCTGCCGCTCAGTCTGTGCAGGGCAGGGTGGCTCCTGCAGACGTTGTTCAAGACACGGAGGCAGCTCTGCCGGGCTCCAGCATCACCAGCATCCAGCTCCCTCACCTTCGAAGCCTCCGCCCTGCCGAAGCTCTCCAGCCAGAGGTTTTCCACCAAGCCCTGGGGAGGAGCGGCCAGCAGAACCCTGCCGTCCATCTCCACCACGGGGAAAAGGGCGATGCTCAGCTCCAGCTCCTCGTGTTTCACCTCCAGCCTCAGCTCCCTGGAGGCCACCACCGGGCGGATGAGGCTGCCCAGGAGGCTGCCGATGGCCGGCCAGTTGATGGAAGCCACCAGCAGCTTGTGCAGGGTCTCGTTGAGCGCGTTGGAGGAGAGGTAGCGACCCACCAGGAACTTATCCCAGGGGCTGCACCCCCGAGGGAAATACTCCAGGGCCCTCCTCTTGATCAGCCAGTACCGGGGGTTTCTCACCACCGTGTCCTCCCCCGGGATGAGGCTCCAGAGCGCGGCGTCGAGGACCACGGGCAGCATGAAGTGGACGTGGTCAGCGGCCAGAGCCCCGAGGCCGTCGAGCAGGGGACCGCTGAGGAAGAGGCTGCCAAAAGGCAGCTCCGGGCACTTGTTCCTCAAGAAGTTTTGCAGCTCGGTGCAGATGCTGCGGGCCAGCTGCCGGCCGAACGCTGCTTGTGCCTCGTGCACGGCCAGGAGGCTGCTGTGGTGCAAGAGGAGCTTCTCCTGCAGCGTGAGGCAGTGCTGGGGGATGGATTCTGCTTGAGGAGGCTCTGGAGGTGCCGGGCAAGCCCTGGGCTCTGCAAGAAGGGGATGGGGCTAAGGAAAAAGTCATGGCTCTGGGCAGATCAGCTGCACCAGCGACTGGTGAAAGTGTGAGCTCAAAGTGCAGCCCTGAGCCTTTAGAGGTGAGGCTGAGCTCGCCGAGAGGGGCACCAAGCAAAACTCTGACCTTAACAGCGCCTTACAGCCAACACGGGGCTCAAACCCCAAAACCCAGCAGCACCCAGGGGTGCTAGAGGAGGGCAGCCCAGGCTAAGCAGCAGCAGCCAGGCCAGGATGAAGTGTCAGGGCCCTCTGCAAGCCTCAGCCCCATCGCTTGCCCCTTCCACCCTTCGGCAGCCCCAGCCCTGCCCCAGTGTCTGCCAAATTGCTTCGGTGCTGCCAACGATCCTGATCGGGGCACAGCACCTCAGGACCTTCCCCCACACCAAGCCAGGCAAATCAGCCTTTGTCCACGAGCACACCTTGCTCCCTGCACAGAGCTGACCCCCCCAAAAAAACAGGCATTGTTCAACGGGAAACAAAAAAAGCCCAGGCAGAGCCTGCACCGCGCCGGGCTGGCTGAGCCACCCGGGCTGCAAACAGCGCAGGCACTGCCAAAAAAGGGGCCGCGGCTCGGGAGCCTCCCACAGAGGAAGGCACAATCGGGTCAGCTTTCCGACCACAGAGCTAAAAATAACGTGGTGCTCCCAGGCAGCCGGGAGCACAGACACAGCCGGCCCCAGAGCATCAAGGTGATCTTCATCCACCCGTGGAGCCCGGCGCCCCGACCGCGAGCATCACCTGGTGCTGGTGGTGGAGCCGGAGGGAGCAGGGGCTCGCTGAGGTCTTCCCTTCGCTGCCTCTTGGGAGGTTTTTGCGTGGCTTTGATCAAGGCCAAGTCCTGCCAGCTCTCCTCTAGGGTCTTCTGCTCGGCTTTGGGATCGCCGTCATCGCGAGGGCTCGTGGCTCGGTCTATCAGCTGGAGGGAGAGACAGGAGGAGGGGATGTGTGTGAGGTCCCAAAAAAATCCCACACCTCACCCAGAGGGAACGCAGTGGGGGCTCTCCCATCCCTGCTGCAGGAGCTGCAGGCCCCAGAGGCTCCTCGTTCTGGCCGTGGCACCCACACAAACCCAGGGAGGGAAAGCCCCCCGAGCAGCAGCCCCCTCTGCAGAAGGCTGGGTGAGCAAGGGGCCGTTCCGCAAGGAAAACCAGCGTGCCAAGCTGTCCTCTCACCATTTTTTGGCAGTTGCATCCCAAACTAGAGGGCAACTGCCCCTCTGATACATGTGGGTAAGTGTGCAGGGCTACTACTGGCCCAAAAAATTAAATTTATGAAGCCAGAAAGACGCACATTAGCCTCCTACAGATTTTTAAAGGGAAAACATTGAGGTATCCAAATAGGAATAAGACCTGAGACACCTTCCTGGAAGGGACACAACACCCCAGACCCCATAAATGAAGCAGCAAAGAGGGCAAAGTGTTTGAGGGCGCAGCCCCACAGCCTGTCTCCGGGTGATATAGCCGGGGAGTCCCGGTAGCCCCATCCCGAAGCCCCCCACCATCCTCACCCGTTTGACGGCCAGCGTGGCGATGGCGAGCACGGCGGCCCCGCTGACCCCCAGCACCAGCCTGGCGTTGGCCAGCAGCACGTCGAGGACGCTGCCCAGCCCGCTGTCATCCTGCCGCTTGCCCCGCTTGTGCGTGAACTCCATGGCCAACCTGCGGAGGGGACGAAGGACAACGGAGCACCGGCAACCGGCACCGGGGGGGGGGGCAACCACCGGGGGGCTAGCGGGGAGACCGAGCGGGCTACCGAAACGCTGGGCCCGACCAAGGGTCACCCCGGGTGCGGCTCCCGGGCCGTTGCGCAAGCAGGGGAGGGGACAGCGGGGCTGGGACCGGGACGGGGATTTCGGGGGGGAGGGGGGGGGGGGGCTACACCGGGACCCCCGGGAACCCCCGGGAAGGGCTGAGCCTTGGGGACCCCCACTCCGAGGGGGGGCTACCGGGGGGAGGGCAGCCGGGTGGGGGGCTCCCCGTGGGCACCGCACCCCAACCGAGCCGTGCCGGTGCCCTGTATGTCCCCCACCCCAGCTCCGCACTCACCGCGTAGCCCCCCCGGTACCCCCCGGTAGCCCCCCGGTAGCCCCGCAGAGCGGCGCGTGGCGGCGCGCCGGCGCGCCCGCAGCACCCCGGCGCGCCTCGGCGCAGCCAATCACAGCGAGGCTCCCGCGTTGACGTCACCGCCTGGGGGCGGGAAACCGAGGGCGAGCGCGGCCGCTTCCTCCCCCGGGTCCTAGCGCCCGCCCGCTCCGCCCCAAAGCCGCCATGGCGGCCACCGGGGTCCTGCCCTTCGTGCGCGGCGTCGACCTCAGCGGCAACGACTTCAAGGTGAGGGGGGCACCGGGGGGAGCACGGCCCCGGCCCCGTTCCCTGCCCCCGGGGCCGGCCCGCAGGGCACAGCCACGCCCCGGGGTGCTCGGCCCCCGGTACCGGGAGGGGTCCCCCCGGTGGTGGTGGTGGTGGGGTGGGGGGGGGGGTGATGGGGTCGGGGGGGGGGTGATGGGGGTTTGGGGAACGGAGGGGGGCGGTGGGGGTGGGATGCACCGGGTGGGGCCTGGAGGGGTGGAGGGTGGAGGGCCTGGAGGGCTGGGGGGGAGCGGGGATGGTGCCGACCCCATAAGGCTGGGTGACCCCATAGGGGTGGGACCGATCCTATAGGGATGGGTGACCCCATAGGGATGGGAGATCCCAGTCCCGGGGAACGATCCCATAGGGCTGGGTGACCCCATAGGGGTGGGACCGATCCTATAGGGATGGGTGACCCCATAGGGATGGGACCGATCCCAGTCCCGGGGAACGATCCCATAGGGCTGGGTGACCCCATAGGGGTGGGACCGATCCCAGTCCCGGGGAACGATCCCATAGGGCTGGGTGACCCCATAGGGATGGGAGATCCCAGGTTCCGGGTCCCGATCCTATAGGGCTGGGTGACCCCATAGGGGTGGGACCAATTCCATAGGGCTGGGTGACCCCATAGGCCTGGGAGATCCCAGTCCCGGGTCCTGATCCCATAGGGCTGGGTGACCCCATAGGGGTGGGACCAATCCCATCGGGCTGAGTGACCCCATAGGGGTGGGAGATCCCAGGTTCCGGGTCCCGATCCTATAGGGCTGGGTGACCCCATAGGGGTGGGACCAATTCCATAGGGCTGGGTGACCCCATAGGCCTGGGAGATCCCAGTCCCGGGTCCTGATCCCATAGGGCTGGGTGACCCCATAGGGGTGGGACCAATCCCATCGGGCTTAGTGACCCCATAGGGGTGGGAGATCCCAGGTCCCAGGGACCGATCCCATAGAGCTGGGAGATCCCAGTCCTGGGTCCTGATCCTATAGGGCTGGGAGATCCCAGTCCTGGGGACCGATCCCATAGGGCTGGGAGATCCTGGCCCCCAGGTCCCAATCCCATAGGGCTGGGTGATCCCATAGGGCTGGGTGATGCCTGCCCCTGGGTCCCGTAGGGCTGGGCGATCACAGTCCCTACGTCCCCATCCCATAGGGCTGGGTGATCCCAGACTGCAGATCCTGATCCCATTGAGCTGGGCAATCACATCCCCTGGGTCCCAATACCATAGGGCTGGGTGACCATAGCCCCTGGATCCTGATCCCAAAGGGCTGGGTGATCTCATCCCCCCGGGTCCTGATCCCAAAGGGCTGGGTGATCTCAGACCCCTGGGTCCTGATCCCATAGGGTTGGATGATCTCAGACACCCAGGTCCTAATCCCATAGGGCTGGACGATCGCAGCTCCCAGATCTCAGTCCCATAGGGCTGGGTGATCACAGCCCCCAGGTCCCAACGCCATATAGCTGGTCGATCGTGGTCCCTGGGTCCAGATCCCATAAGGATGATCCTACCCCCCGGTTCCCAATCCCGTAGGGCTGGACAATCACAGCCCCCAGATCCCAATCCCATAGGACTGGGCAATCACAGCCCCCAGATCCCCATCCCATAGGACTGGGTAATCCCATAGGGCTGGGTGATCCTGGCTCCCAAATCCCACAGGACTGGGCGATCCCAGCCTCCCCCCACCACCCTAGGGCCAAAGCGGGGTGTCCCCATAAACCCCATGGGGCAGGCAGCTCTCACCATCCCATTCCCTATAGGGTGGCTACTTCCCGGAGCACGTGAAGGCGATGAGCAGCCTGCGCTGGCTGAAGCTGAACCGCACGGGGCTCTGCTACCTGCCCGAGGAGCTCGCCGCCCTCCAGAAGCTGGTGAGAGCCCGGGGGGCCGGGGCTCATCGCCCCCATGGCACCTCTAATAATAGGGCTGAGCTGCGGTGCGTGGCTGAAATGGGATGCGGGAGATGTTGGGAGCGGGGCCGAGGCTGATCCGTGCGGGGTTGCGCCTTGGTTTCGTAGCAAACCAGAGCAGAAACCCCACTCAGCTCCTCTGCCCTTTAATAAAAGGGAAGGGGGGAGCCTTATGGGGTTTTTTGGCCCTTTTATCTTCTAGAAAAAAAAAAAAAAAAAAAAAAAAAAAAAAAAAAAAGGCAGCAGCTGCCGGGCTTTGTTTTTTGGGGGTGCCTGGGGCTCTGAGCGGTGTTTGTGATGCTCAGGGGGGAGCAAAACTTCCCCGGGGTCCTCCTCCTGCCTCGCTGCCACCCCTTTGTCTGCCCCTTTCTGCATCACCCCGTGCAAAGCGCGTCCAGGAATCAGGGTCTGGGTTTGGGGGGCTGCAGGTGAGCACCCCAAACCCCAGAGGGCTCAGCCCCTGCTCCCCCTCTCCCCGCAGGAGCATCTCTCCGTGAGCCACAACAACCTCACCACGCTCCACGGCGAGCTCTCCGGCCTGCCCTGCCTGCGGGTGAGTGTCCCCGGTGCCCCCCAGGCACCTCTCAGCCACCCCCCGGTGCTTTGGGGGCGCACAAAAACCCCATCCCCAGCCCTGCTGGAGGCTGCAGCAACCCCTCTCTCCCCTTTCCAAGGCCATCGTGGCTCGTGCCAACAGCCTGAAAAACTCGGGAGTCCCCGATGACATCTTCCAGCTGGATGACCTCTCGGTGCTGGTAGGCGCAGAGCCCCCCCACGCCGCCCTTCCCCAGCTCCTGGTCCTGTTCCCAACCCCTCAGCAGCCCCTCGTGCCCTTTTGGGGAGCGCAATGGGGCTGAGGAGCATCCTCAGGTCCCCGGGATGCTCCCTGTCCTCGGGGTTGGGTGGTGGTGGTGGTGGTGGGACGGGGGGCACCCACCCCACCCCACCCCGCTGCCTTTGCTCCCCCAGGACCTGAGCTACAACCAGCTGACGGAGTGCCCCCGGGAGCTGGAGAACGCCAAGAACATGCTGGTCCTAAACCTCGGCCACAACAGGTGGGGCTGCACCGGGCTCCCCAAAAAACCACCTTCCCCGCAGCCCCCTCCATCCCTCACCCTGCTCGCTCCGGGTCTCCCTCCTCGGGTTGGATCCGGGGCTGGTTCCAGGTCCTGGAGCCACCCCGAATGTCCCCGTGTCCCCGCAGCATCGAGGCCATCCCCAACCAGCTCTTCATCAACCTAACGGACCTGCTGTACCTCGACCTGAGCAACAACAAGCTGGAGAGCCTCCCCCCGCAGATGCGGCGCCTGGTGCACCTCCAGACCCTCATCCTCAACGACAACCCCCTGCTGCACGCGCAGCTCCGGTACGGCCCCGTATTTTTTTTTTTTTGGGGATGGATCCCACAATTTCGGGGCTGTGCTGAGCCCTGCCTTGGTGCCATCCCTGCCCCATGTCCCCTCTGTGTCCTTGCAGGCAGCTCCCGGCGCTGACGGCCCTACAGACCCTGCACCTGAGGAACACGCAGCGCACGCAGAGCAACCTGCCCACCAGCCTCGAGGGCCTGGCCAACCTGGCAGGTGGGGCTGCTTGCCCTCCTCGGGGCTCTGTTCCCACCCCCCAGGGGTCTCCATCCCTTTTTTATCCCCCCCTAGACGTGGATCTGTCCTGCAACGACCTGAGCCGCGTCCCCGAGTGCCTCTACACCCTGGGCAGCCTGCGGCGCCTCAACCTGAGCAGCAACCAGATCACGGAGCTGTCCCTCTGCATCGACCAGTGGGCCCAGCTGGAGACCCTCAACCTGTCCCGAAACCAGCTCACCTCCCTGCCCGTGCGTGCCCCTAAACCCTTTCTTCGTGCCCCTGCCCCTTTTTTTCGTGTCCCCGTCCCTCACCCCGCCGCCTCCTCCATCCCCAGTCTGCCATCTGCAAGCTGACCAAGCTGAAGAAGCTCTACCTGAATTCCAACAAGCTGGACTTCGACGGGATCCCCTCAGGCATCGGCAAGCTCGCCAGCCTGGAGGAATTCATGGCAGCCAACAACAACCTGGAGCTCATCCCCGAGAGCCTCTGCAGGTGGGGGCAGCCCCCGGGAGGGGGCACAGAGGGTCCCCGGGGGACTTGCGCCCTGGGCTCAGCGTCTCCGCGTCCCGCAGGTGCACGAAGCTGAGGAAGCTGGTGCTGAACAAGAACCGCCTGGTGACGCTGCCGGAGGCCATCCACTTCTTGACGGAGGTGGAGGTGAGACCCCAAGACCCACCGCAGCCCCGTGGGGGGACCTGGGTTATGGGGTGGGATGGGGTGACAACAGGGCACGGCGTTTTGGGGCCAACGGCGCAAAGCGGCTCAACCCGGGCACCTGGTGGATTTGGGACTCCTTTTACCCACCCCTGTGCTTCAGAGCACTGAACTCTGCCCCCCCATGTCCTCGGCAGGTCCTGGACGTGCGCGAGAACCCCAACCTGGTGATGCCCCCCAAACCAGCAGACCGGGCAGCGGAGTGGTACAACATCGACTTCTCCCTGCAGAACCAGCTCCGCCTGGCCGGGGCTTCCCCAGCCACCGTGGCGGCTGCTGCAGCAGGCAAGTGGGGTAGAGAAGGTGGCAACCCCTCGGGAAGCAGCCTCACCCCATAACCTGCCCCGTGCTGGGATTTTTGGGGGGGTCCCGGCTGCCTCTCACCCCATCCCCTGCCCCCAGGGAGCGGCACCAAGGACCCCCTGGCCCGCAAGATGCGGCTGCGGCGGCGCAAGGACTCTGCCCAGGACGACCAAGCCAAGCAGGTGCTGAAGGGGATGTCGGACGTGGCGCAGGAAAAAAACAAGAAGATAGAGGTAAGGGGGGGGAGGAGAAGGGTCCCAGCTCCTCACGGGGTGCCCGGCAGCGTGGTGACCCCCTCCCTGTCCCCGCAGGAGAGCGGGGAGGCGAAGGCGCCGGACCTGAAGGCTCGCCGCTGGGACCAGGGCTTGGAGAAGCCCCAGCTGGACTACTCCGAGTTCTTCAGCGAGGACGTGGGGCAGCTCCCCGGCCTCTGCGTCTGGCAGATCGAGAATTTCGTGCCCACGCTGGTGGACGAGGCTTTCCACGGCAAGTTCTACGAGGCCGACTGCTACATCGTGCTCAAGGTACCCGGGGAGGACCCAAGGGGGCTCCCCTCCCGCGTCCCCAAATGGGAACCGTGGCCGACCCGTCTCACCCCCCTCTCCGTCCCTCCGCAGACCTTCCTGGATGAGAACGGCTCCCTCAACTGGGAGATCTACTACTGGATCGGGCAGGAGGCCACGCTGGACAAGAAAGCCTGCTCCGCCATCCACGCCGTCAACCTGCGCAATTACCTGGGCGCCGAGTGCCGCAGCGTGCGGGAGGAGATGGGCGACGAGAGCGACGAATTCCTCCAGGTGGGGCCAACCCCAGGCTCGGAGCCCCCCCACCCCCAGCCTTTCACCCCCTTCCCACCCTCACCGCCTCCTTTCTTTTAGGTTTTTGACAACGACATCTCCTACATCGAGGGTGGCACGGCCAGCGGCTTCTTCACGGTGGAGGACACGCAGTACGTCACCAGGTAGCGCCGGGGACGGGCGGTTTTGGGGGGCTTGGGGGGGGCTGGCACGGCCCCGTCTCACCGCAGCCCCCTCTCCTCGAGGCTGTACCGTGTCTACGGGAAGAAGAACGTCAAGCTGGAGCCCGTGGCGCTGAAAGGGACGTCGCTGGACCCCCGGTGAGCAGGGAAAGGGCGAGGGGGCGCGGGGTCCCCATAGCGGGGGGGCGTTGGGAAGGCGGCAGGGTCCGGCTGAGACCTCGTGGCTGCAGCTTTGGGGTGGGAATTGGCTGTGCCAGCGCCTTTTTTGCAAGGATGTGGGTTCAAATCCCGCTTGGCAGCCCTGCCAGCCACAGACCCCAGCCCCACAAGGGTGGGGAGGGCGTTGGGACACCCCCCACTGCCTCCTCCTGACCTGGTTTCGTGCGCCCTCCAGCTTCGTGTTCCTCCTGGACCACGGCCTCGACCTCTTTGTGTGGCGGGGGAGCCGGGCCACGCTCAGCAGCACCACCAAGGCCAGGTAGGGCTGCTTTTTTTGGGGTCCCGGGGGTGTAGTGGGGGGGGGGTGAGCCCACCACCTCACCCGGTCCCTGCCGCAGGCTCTTCGCCGAGAAGATCAACAAGAACGAGCGCAAGGGCAAGGCGGAGATCACGCTGCTCAGCCAGGGCCAGGAGACCCCCGAATTTTGGGAGGTGCTGGGGGGGCAGCCCGAGGAGATCCAGCCCTGTGTCCCCGATGATTTCCAGCCCCACAAACCCAAGCTGTACAAGGTGAGGTGCCACCAACCCCGGGGTCTGTGGTGGTGCCACGGCCGCCCTCACCCCTGCCCCTTCCCCTGCGCAGGTGGGGCTGGGGCTGGGCTACCTGGAGCTGCCCCAAATCAACTACAAGCTGTCGGTGGAGCACAAGAAGAGGCTGAAGGCCGACCTGATGCCGGAGATGCGCCTGGTAGGAGCGGGACGGGGCGGGGAGGCTCTCCCAGTCTGACCAGTGAGACTGGTTTCACGCCCCTATTACGGCACAGAGGCAGATTGGGGCAGCGGGGACCCCGGTGCGAAATATGCGGGGTGCTGACCCCGTTTCCCCGTGCGTCCCCCAGCTGCAGAGCCTGCTGGACACCAAGAACGTCTACATCCTGGACTGCTGGTCCGACGTCTTCATCTGGATCGGGAGGAAATCCTCGAGGCTGGTGCGGGCGGCGGCGCTGAAGCTGAGCCAGGAGCTGTGCGGGATGCTGCACCGGCCCCGCCACGCCATGGTCACCCGCAACCTGGAGGGCACCGAGTGCCAGGTGAGAGGGACACGGAGCCTTTTTTTTGGGGGGGCAGGGAGGCACGGAGCCCTGCTCCCCTTTTCCTCATCCTCCACCCCCCGGTGAAGGTGTTCAAGTCCAAATTCAAGAACTGGGACGACGTCCTGCGCGTGGACTACACCCGCAACGCCGAGACGGTGCTGCAGGACGGGGGGCTCGCCGGCAAGGTCCGCAAGGACGCCGAGAAGAAGGACCAGATGAAGGCCGACCTCACCGCCCTCTTCCTGCCCCGCCAGCCCCCCATGCCCCTGAGCGAGGTAGGACCGAGGGGGCTGCCCCCCTGTGTCCGTCCTCGCCCCCAAAAAAACATCCTCCAGGAATAGGGTTGGGGGCTGAGCGAGTTTTTTGGGGCCGCAGGCGGAGCAGCTGATGGAGGAGTGGAACGAGGACCTGGATGGCATGGAGGGCTTCGTGCTGGAGGGCAAGAAATTCGCCCGGCTGCCCGAGGAGGAGTTCGGCCACTTCCACACCCACGACTGCTACGTCTTCCTCTGCAGGTGACGCCCGGCTTGGCCCCTCCGTGAAGCCCCCAAATCCTCCCCAAATCACCCCAAATCCTTCCCAAATCCCCTCTGCAACCCCCTGCCCTCAGGTACTGGGTGCCGGTGGAGTACGAGGAGGAGGAGGAGAAGAAGAAGAAGGGCGACGGCAAAGGGGAGGAGGAGGGCGAGGAGGAGGAGGAGGAGAAGCAGCCCGAGGAAGACTTCCAGTGCATCGTCTACTTCTGGCAGGGCCGCGAGGCCTCCAACATGGGCTGGCTCACCTTCACCTTCAGCCTGCAGAAAAAATTCGAGAGCCTCTTCCCCGGCAAGCTGGAGGTGAGCCCCGTGCCAAGGGGGGGACACACACCCACAGGGGGGGCCCGGCACCCCACGGCCGGGTCTTGGGGCTGTTTTTTGGGGTCACCCCACGCCCCTCGTGTCCCCCCCTCCCCGTGCAGGTGGTGCGCATGACGCAGCAGCAGGAGAACCCCAAGTTCCTCTCGCACTTCAAGCGGCGCTTCGTCATCCACCGGGGCAAGAGGAAGGAGAAGCAGAGCCCGCCGCAGCCCAGCCTCTACCACATCCGCACCAACGGCGGGGCCCTCTGCACCAGGTCAGCCTCCTGGTGCCATGGGGGGGCCGGGTGGCACCCATGGGTGCTGCCTGGGGACGTACGGGCAGGCTGAGCCCCCCCTGAGCCCCCTTTTGCGCTCCTCACCCAGGTGCATCCAAATCAACACCGACGCCGGGCTGCTCAACTCCGAGTTCTGCTTCATCCTCAAGGTACCTCCTGGTGGCATCGGGGGGGGTTCTGGGGGTCTCTTGCTGTCGTCCCCCCCCCGTGAGCAGCCCTGAGCCTGCCCCGCTGCCCCCAGGTCCCCTTTGAGAGCACGGACAACCAGGGCATCGTCTACACCTGGGTGGGCCGTGCAGCCGACCCCGATGAGGCCAAGCTGGCCGAGGACATCATGAACCAAATGTTTGACGATTCCTACAGCAAGCAGGTGAGGAGGGGATTTTGGGGGGCTCGGGGGGGGGCTCAGCACCAACCTACCGAGGGCTGGAGGGGCTCAGCCCTGCCCCTGCCCTCCCGCAGGTGATCAACGAGGGAGAGGAGCCCGAAAACTTCTTCTGGGTGGGCATCGGGAGCCAGAAGCCCTATGATGAGGATGCCGAGTACATGAAGCACTCCCGGCTCTTCAGGTGGGTCCTGGGGGGGGGGGGGGTTTGGGGCGAGCCCCTTCCCCAGCTGTGCCCATTTTGGGGCATCCCCTGGCCAAAATTGGGTCTCCAGGGGTGCCAACGGGCTCTCCGCAGGTGCTCCAACGAGAAGGGTTATTTCTCCGTGTCCGAGAAGTGCTCCGATTTCTGCCAGGACGACCTGGCCGACGACGACATCATGCTGCTGGACAACGGGCAGGAGGTGAGGGGGGGGTCCTGGGGACCCCCCCACAGCCGGGGGGACACCCTGGGGGGGCTGGATCCTGACCCGTGCGCCCCTCCTGCAGGTCTACATGTGGGTGGGCACCCAGACCAGCCAGGTGGAGATCAAGCTGAGCCTCAAAGCCTGCCAGGTAGGGCGCAGCGAGCTGCTCGGGGGCAAGATTTGGCACCCTAAAAGGGGGGGGCAGGGACCCCCAAATCCCCCCCCCGGACCCCAGGGACAGCCGTGCCGTGCTCTGCCCTAGGTCTACATCCAGCACATGCGCTCCAAGGACCCCGCGCGGCCCCGCAAGCTGCGGCTGGTGCGGAAAGGCAACGAGCCCTGGCCCTTCACCCGCTGCTTCCACGCCTGGAGCGCCTTCCGCAAGCCGCCTGCCTAAAGGCTGGGGACCCCCCCGGCCCCCCCCAAGCCTGCTTCAGCCGGGGGGGGGAGCACGGGGCTGTCCCCGTCCCCCTCCATCCCGCTACGGGGGCGCACGGAGGGTCCCCGAGCTCCCCGCGCGTGGGGGACCCCCTTTTAGCTTTGCTGAAGAGCACCGGGGGGGGGCAGCGAGGGGCTCCCCCCCCCCTTTTTGTTGTGCTGAGGAGATGGGGGGCCACCCCCCCGGCCTGGAGGGGGGGGCAGCCCCTTGGTGTGGTATCAATAAAGGCTGCACTTGGTCACCGCCCGCTGTGCCAGGCTCTCACTGCGTCCCCCTAAACCCCCCCAAACCCCCCCAAGACACCCACAGCCTGGCAGTTGATATTAAATGCTTTTATTTTCAATATTAAAAACCAGTATTTTTAATAACTAAACAATGCTAAATTCATCTTACCAAAAAAAAGGAGGAGGTGGGGGGGGGGTTGGGGTGAGGGCTATTGGGGGGGGGGGTTCTACCAGGGACACTACAGCCCCGACCCCCCGACAGGGCCCAGGGCATGGCTGCCTCCCCTGGCCCCCCCCCCGCCGAGGCCAGACACGTACCGTAAGAGAGAATTTGGGGAGGGGGGTGCACAGGAGACGGGGGGGGGGGCAAACCCCACGGATCCCCAAAATCAGGGCTGAGCCCCGGAGCCACCGCAGCCCCTGCGAGGAGGGGGCCGAGGAGCCCGGCAGGGATTTGGCACAGTGACACCCCCGGGGAGAGGGCGGGGGGGCTGACCTCACCCCCCCCAACCCCCCCAAAATGTGATCCCATCCCAAACCCCCCCCGTGGCAGGAATTAGTGTCAGGAAGGGGGGGCCCAGCCTGGAGAATAGCCCTTGGAGACGCCACCAAGAGAAAAAGGCCACCTGTGACCCCCCCCCATCTCCATCCCACCCCCCCCAGGCCACTCGGGGAGAGGCAGGGGAATAAATGGGGGGGTCCCCAGGGCCCCCCCCCTTCCCCCAGCACACAGAGGAGGGGGCTGTAAACTGCAGGGAGCCGGGCATGTAAACAGAGACGAGGGGTCCGGGGGGGCCTCCCCAAGGGACCAAACCCGGGAGGAGGTGGCTGTGGGTTGGGGGGGGTGGCAAAAAGCCACCAGGGGCCCCCCCACACACACACACCGTGAGGCAGCAGCATCCCCCCCCCAAAGGAAGAAGGGGCTCTGGAGCAGGGGCCAGCTCCAACCCGACCGTGTAGGAAAAAAAAAATAATTCATAAATCTTCCCCGGGAAGAGTTTGTGCAACGTGGGCCCCCCCCTGCTGCCCCCCCCCCAGCCAGAGGGGGGGCTCCAGGGCCAGCAGCCGGGCAGGGGGGCGCAGGGGGAGCGCCGGCGTGGATGTTAGAGAGGAGACGAGTCTACGTTACGCTGGGGGGGGCCGGGGGGGGTCCAGTCGAGCCGTGCGTCCCGGGAAGCCGAGCGCTGAGAGGGGCCGGGGAGGCCGCGGGCACCGGTGATGCCTGGGGGGGGAAGAGACAGGTTAAAAGACTGGGGGAGTCCCTGGGTGATGTGGGGGGGGATGGAGTAGGTGTGGGGGGGGCAAAATGGGGTGGTGGGGGGGCCAGAATGGGATGTGGGGGGGCTGGAGCTGCTGCTCCCCACCCATTTTGGGCAGGGAAAGCACCTTGGGCACGCATCGCCCCCGTGGCCACGTGCTCCCTGCTGTGGATGGGGGCACGGGGGGCCCAGCCCTAAATGCTGCACGGGGGGGGGCAGCCAGAGCTGCATTTCCTTCCCCCCCCTCCCTCCCTCTCAAAGGCACGGCCCCACCACCCACCTCATTTGATGAGGATGCCGGGGGGCCGCGCCTCGTCCTCGCTGGCGTTCCTCATGTTCCTCTCCGCCTCCTCCGAGGACCTGGGGGCAGAGCGGGGTGAGATGTGCCTCGTGCCCCCCCCCCAGCTGCCAGCAGCACCCACACGCTCCTCCCGTTCTCCCCCCCCCAGCTCTGAACTCACGCCAGGAAATCCTTCACTTCTTCCACCGTGATGTCCCCGGTGGTGTCCAGCGGGTTCTCCATGCTGCTGTTGGGCGAGTCGACGGGGCCGGGCGAGAAGGAGGCCTGGTGCTCCTCGGGGGACCCTGGGGAGCCACGGGGAGGGGATGGAGATGCCCAGCCCCAAAATATTAACCCCCCCACCCACCCACAAACACCCCCCCCCATCCCCTCGTCACTCACTGTCACTGTCGGAAGGGGAATGGTTGGCCTCGGGGCTGTGCGGGACGTGGGTGCCGTTGGCTTGCGGCAGCTTCGGCGTCGCCGTCGAGTTGCTGGAAGGAAACACGGGGAGAGGTTGGTGCTGGTGGCACCGGGGGGGGGACACAAAAAGCCCCCGGGGTCGCGGTGAGCCCCCGGCACAGCCCACCTGAGGCAGGAGGTGTCCTGCAGCCGGGAGACCTCCAGGCAGCACAGCGGCTCCGTCACGTTCCTGGCACTCAGCGAGAAGCGCTCGAACTCGGAGGGCGAGATCAAGTAGAAACCTGCAGGGTGTTTGGGGAAGGGAACCATCAGGGACCCCCCCCAGGAGGAAAAAAAAAGAGGTGGGGCGATAGGGGGCTGGCCCCTCACCTTGGCCGTGCTTGGTGAAGACGCAGGAGGCGATGCCGCTGATGTCCTCCTTGCGGATGCAGCCGTAGTGCACCTGGGGCCGCAGGCTGGGCACGGTGAAGATGTGGATGTCGCCCAGGTTGGTGAGGCAGGCCAGGCAGTTCTCCACCCGTTCCTCGGGGCCGGCGCTCGCCAGGCTCACCAGAGCCACCTTCCGAACCCGGCAGCCCTCGTGGGCCGTCAGCTTGAACTTGGTCTTCGCGCTCACTTTGGGCAGCGTGA
Organism: Anas platyrhynchos; assembly: GCF_047663525.1. NCBI lineage: Eukaryota > Metazoa > Chordata > Aves > Anseriformes > Anatidae > Anas > Anas platyrhynchos. The sequence goes on along the minus strand of NC_092601.1, from coordinate 17,355,344 downwards.
AGACCTGGGGAGGGCGAGAGGAGGCGGGTGCCGCAGGGACGGGAACCCCCCGGGGGTGCAGGAGGTGGTGGAACGCCCCCCCGCTGCCCCAAAGCCTTCATCAAAGGGCAGTGAGACCCCAAAAAACACCCCAGCCCTTCGGTCACCCCCACCCTGGTTGCTTTTCCAAGCTCCAGCCTGGATGGGAACGCCCAGAGGGGACATGGGCCGTGGCGGGGTGGGCGCACAGCCCCAGGCTCACCTTGAACTGCTCCTCCGAGGAGATGAGCATGGAGTGGCTGCCCTGCATGTCGGGGGCCTTGGCCAGGTCCCGTGACACCTCGTAGGGCTCGGGCAGGGGGTTCCCCCGGCCGTCCAGCACGGCGATGGCCACCACGGGTGCCCGGTGCATCAGCTGAATCTCCTTGCCCAGCACCGCCTCCACCGCCCGCTCCGAAAACTTCTCCTGCGACGGCACCTCCAGGGCGTAGGCGAACACCGAGCCCGAGTTGGTCCCTGCCCACATCGTGGGGCCGTGGTGGGCGGCTGCGGGACGGGAGGAGAAGCAGCAGCAGCGTGAGGATCCCCCCCTCTCTCTCTCTCTCCCCACGCCGTGGCTGCAGGAGGGGACGTGCAGGGGGCTCTCACCATCCCGCAGGAAGGTGTCGGCGAAGTAGAGGCAGCGCACCACGCCGGAGAGCGAGTCGTCGGCCGAGCGGGGCTCGATCCGCCGCTGCACCGGGGTCATCTCCACCTCGGGGGGGCCCGCCTGCTCCGCCAGCTGCGCGTTGGCCTCCTGCACCTTGCGAGGTGGGGAGGGGGTGCAGGGGAACGGGGGTCAGGAGTCCCCCACCCCACACACACACACACACACACACACGGGGAGGTGTGGAGAGGGGGGGAAACGGGGAGGCGAGGAGCCGGCCCCGCTCTGCGCCCACCTTGCTGGAGGGGCTGCCGGGGTTGAGCCTCTTCTTGCCCGACACCCTGCTCTTGCGGATGCGGCGGAAGGACTGCCGCAGGGACTTCTTCAGGGACTTGACGCGGGACAGGGGCCCCTCCATGGCCAGCGAGTCGTTGGGGTGCAGCGTACACCTGCGGCACCGCTGCTCAGCGCCCGGACCCCTCTGTAGGGTCCCCAGCCCCGAGCATCCCCCCCCCATAACACCCCATATGGCTACCTGGCCAGCACCGGGTTGCGCCGGTAGTAATCGAAGAGCCCGAAGCCGTGGCTGGTGCCGAAAGCCACCAGGTTCCACTCGGAGTGCAGGGTGACGGCGGTGACGGCGGCGGGGGGCACGCACTGCACCAGGACGCTGGGCTGGAAGCCGGGGGCGAAGGCGAGGGGGCCGTTGCGGGGCGCCAGGCGGTCGTGGCCCTTCCAGGTGAAGCCCTCGCGGTCCTGCAGCAGGTCCACCGTGGCCACGCTGACGGCGTGCTCTGACTTCTCGTCGCTCAGCTCCATCACCAGCACCTGCGGGGAGGGGACAAGAAGCCGGTGGGGGACACGGAGGGCTGCCACGGGTAAGATCCTCGATCCTGCCCACGAGGATGGGTGTAGGGGGGGATGTGGGGCACCCCATGCTTGGATGCTTTGTCCCCTAATCCCTACCTGGCCGGCCGTGCCTGCCACCACCATCTTGGCCGTGTATTTGCACAGAGCGATCTTCTGGATGCCCAGGCGGGGGTCGTCGCTGTAGGGATCAAAGCAGCCCACCTGCGGGGAGGGGAGAGGGGCCGGGGGTGGCACGCAGCACCGGGCACCGTGCCCGGGGTCAGCTCTGTCCCCACGTGTCCCCGGTGCCCTGGTATCCCCCCCCCACAACGCCCCATGGGATGGGGAGTGCAGAACAAGCGTCCCTTGTGTCCCCGAGGCAGCAGCTGTGCCCCGAGCGAGGGGACACGTCCCCACGGCGCAGCTGGGATGGATCCTACGAGGGCAACTCCCCCTGAAGCAGGGGGGAGCCGGGGACCACAGCATCTCCCCCCCACGGTGTCCCCCCGAGACGTCACCTTGCGGAACGGCGGCCACTCCTCCTCGCCCGCCTGGTTGAGGCTGTCGTTGTGCTCGCAGTCGGTCTGGAAGATGCCGGCGGTGCCCAGCTTGTAGAGAGGCTTCAGAGACACCCCCGAGGCGTCCCAGAACCGCACCGTGCCGTCCTCGTGCCTGCCGGGGCCACCATGGGGGTGAAGGAGGAGGGGGGGGGGGGGGGTTAACAAGAGCCGCCTGTGCGCTGGTGGCCGCCGTGCCAGGAGGGGTGAGGGGACAACGCAGCGGGTGACGTGCTGCTGCCCGGCCACCGAGCTACACAGCGGGGATTGTCAGCACAGCCAGCACCAGCAGCTGCCCCCCCCCAGCTCCCCTGCACCCCCGTGGGCTTCAGCTCCTGGTGGATTTCCCCCCAGAATCACCCAGCCCCACTCCCACCATGGGAAGGGGCTGGGGACGTCCCCTCCTCCCTCCTGGCAATTTAGGAACCCCCCCCCGTGCCCCCTCCTCGTCATGCGTGGGGCTCCACAGCTGAGCCATGGCAGGCGCTCACCCGGTGAGGAGCAGACCTCGCTGCGTGGGCTCCTGGGCCAGGTTCTTCCCCCCGTTGATGGGCCAAGCCTGGGAGGGGGGGTGACAGCGAGCGTCACAGCTCCGTGCGCCCACCCGATGGCACTCGGGGTGGGTGTGTGGGGGGTGTGTGCGCATCCCCTCCGTCCCCAGCACTCACCGCGGAGGAGAGGCGGGGGCTCTGCTGCTCCCCGACGCTGACGATCCTCTCCCAGAGCTTGAGGGGCACGTTGGAGATGTGGTAGGAGCAGGTGATGGCGGAGGAGTGGAGCGGGGCCAGGTACGGGGCGGGGATGGTGGGCCAGCCGGGGGTCTGCAGGTCGATCACCACCAGCTCCTCCTCCACCAGCACCACCAGGGCGCGGGGGTTCTCAAAGCCTAAGAAAGGAAAAAAAAGAATAAAAAATAAAGAGGGGTGCTGCTAGGGGAGCCCCCACCCCCCCAGCCTTGGGGACACGGTGCCGGCGGGACCCACCTCCCTCGGGCACCTCGGGGTTCTGCACGGTGAAGAAATCGATGACTCGGGAGGTGAAGTCCAGCGTGGCCAGGGTCTGGCCCTGCAGCACGCTGACGCAGTGCCGGTCGCCGTAGCTAGCCCGGGGCATGCCGCCGTTGAAGATGATGAAGGGGTTGCTGCAGGGTGGGGGGGCGAGCAGAGGGGTCAGATCCTACACACCCTAAAGGACCACTAGCACCCACCCCGCGTCCTCGGCACCTACCCCGACTCGCAGGTCCGCCACAGGATCTTGTTGATGGCTTTGCAGGGGAAGGGACCTGCAAAAGGGAGATGGCACCGCTGTCACGACGCCAACCCGAGCCCCCCGGGTCCCCCCCCAAAGAGCCCACGCACCGTAGGGGATGGTGGAGAGGACGGGCTGCTGCGTCCTCTGCCCGCTGCCGCCGGCCGCCCACACCATGTAGCCGCCGTCGCTGTGCGAGCTGACGATGCTCTTCCCGCTGTGCTCCCAGGCCAGGCTCTCCAGCTGCTGCAGGGGGGGCACAACAAGGGGCTCAAAATGTAGGGGACAGTCCGCAGGACCCCCCCTCCCCAGGGCTGTCCCGGCTCAGGTACCTGGTTCCCCAGGAAGAGGTGCTGGACGGCGCGCGTGCTCTGGTCCCACAGAGCCACCAGCCCGCGGCTGTACCCGATGAGGAGCCTGCCAGCATCACGGGGGTGCTCCTGGATGGACTCCACCGGCCCCAAAGCCTTCCCGCAGCGATATTCATCGGGCACACTGCACCACGGGGGGAAAAAAAGGGAGAAAACGGGGTCAGGAAGGGCCGGGGTTGGGCAAATTATTCGGGGAGCGGAACCGGCGCTCACCTTTGTAGGATCTCGTCCTGGAAGAGGGTTTTGTCCTCCAGCAGCACGAGGCCGGGCAGGGTGAGGAAGTAAACGGCGCCGCCCTCGGTGCCCAGGCAGGCCACGGCGCCCAGGGCCATGGGCAGGATCACCGTCACCCTCGTGATGCTGGGGGAGCAGCTGCGGGGACACCAGGGGCTGCGTCAGCAGCGGGCACAGACCCTAAAATCTCTCCGTCCCGCTCTGGCATCACCCCAGCATCCCCAAACCCTGCCAGCCCACGAGGATGGGGATGATTCTTGGGGCCAGCAGCCGGGCTGTTTGGCCACCAGGTGACTTCTGAGCCAATTCTTTACTCCCCGTGCCCAGGGCTGCATTTCCCAGCACGGAGCCCGAGCTGGGACGCCCGCTCCCCCGCGCCGCTCCCAGCCCGGTGCCCTTCTCGCTCCCCTTATCACTCCCCAGGTGTCTGGAGGCCGGGAGCTGCTCCCACGCCGTGCTCCGTCCCCACCGAGCTGTGTTTTTTTTTTGTTGTTTTGGGTTTTTTTTCGTTGTTTTGGGGTTTTTTTCCTCCCTCCCCAGGCCAAACAAACAGCACAAAGCCTCGCAGCTGGCAGCGCCGCGGCCAAACCCCACCCCGGCACCACGCCGGAGCCGGGTGTAAACTCTGGCAGACCTCGCCTGCCGCCGCCCCAACGCAAAAAGCATCAACACCCACAGTGACAGCGGGGTCACCACCCCCTGGGGGGGTGAAAAAACGAGGCTGGGAGCCCCCCCATGACCCCAGCCAAGTGTGGAGGAGGAGAACTTAGCGGTGCCGAACCCGGGGCGCGCCGGGAGGCCGAAGCTGCGGGTCTCCTCCAGGTGGGAGCAGCCCTCCTTCTGGTAGATCTCCCAGAGGTGCAGCGTGTTGTCATCCAGCAGGGACAGCAGCCAGCCCTGCAGGGGGACAGCGGGGTGGGCGGGGGGGGCCACGGATCGGTGAGACCCCCCCCAGAACCCCCCAGGTGTCCCCCACCTACCTGCCCGGCCAAGAAGTGCAGCTGGGTGACGGTGGCCGTCTCCTTGTGCAAGCCCGTCAGCTCCACCCCGGGTGCACCGTATCTGGGGGGGGCGTTAAGGAAGCAAAAAGAGCGAAGCCCACCCCAAAAAATCCCCCAAAATCCCCCCCACCCAATTCCCAAATCCCACAGGGTGCGATTCAACCCGCAACCCCCCATCTAAGCCTGATTTAACCCTCCTCATCCCACCCAGACCCCCACAGACCCCCACCCCATAGCCCTGGCCGCCCCCCAGCCCGCTCCCCGCGTCCCCCCCCGCGTCCCCCAGTCCCTCTCTGAGGGTCACCAAGCAACGGCCCCGCGGCTCGCGTGTTGCTGGGAGCAACCCTGCTCCTGCGCCAGCCGCCGCGCGGTGCTTATTCAGCAGCTCCCCCCCGCGCCCCCCCCCTCCGCCTGCTTCCTGCCCCAAACCCACCCCAGCTCCACAAAAAAAATTCAAAAAAAAGGACCCGGAGCAGCCCCGGATGGCGGCGAGCCGGGGGATTTGCTGCTCGGCCGAGGGAAATGAGTTTGGAGGATGCTGCAGGGAAACCCCTGCGGCCCCACCGCTCGGATTTGGGGTCGGACGTGCCCTGCGCACCCCAATCCAAGGTTTGGGACCCTCCTGGCAGCGTGGGACCCCAGCGGGACAGCTCCGAGCCCCCTTCCAGCTCTCATTTTGCTGCCCAATTACGCTCCAAATGGCCGGCAGCGGGGCCGGGGCCGTTGCCAATTAGCCACGCTCGCTCGGGCGCGGACAATGTCCCCAAAGCCCTCGGCGGCCTCGTGCCCTCAACTTTCCCAGGGGCTCCCCTCAGCCCGGCTGCTCCACTTGGATCCGGCCCCGCGGGGACACCGGGGACGCCGCCAGCCCCGGCACGGCCACGGGCACCGAGCTCTTGCCGTGCCCCCCACCCGTACCCGGTGCTTCCGAGGTTTGGGGTGGGCGCACGAGGGCCGGGCGGGCTCCTGGCCTCCGCCACCCCCTTCTTTCTCACCCCGGGGCCGCCCGGCACACAGGGTGGGGTTTGGTATGTGCCGGCATGGCCGCACTCACCCAACTGGTCCCGGCTCCTCCGTCGGCGACGCCGCTCAGCAGGAACCGGGGTAGGACCGGCACCGATGCTCCAGCGCCTTGTGGCACCCCAACGGGGTCATGTAGCACCCTAACGGGGCCATACAGCACCCTAACGGGGCCATACAGCTGCGAGGAGCCCCCCGATCCCTGCTTCGCCCACCCACGAGCAGCCAACCTCCAAGCTGCTCCCCCCCAGGATGCCCGGCGCGTGGCCCCGTGCGCACCCCGCACCCCAAAACCGGGATGGCTGAGACCCCACAGCACAGTTCCCATATATCCCTGCCCTTTTTCTCCCCCCAAACAGCCACACCGCTGCCTCCCCATGCCCCGCACGGTGTCCTGGGCACGGGGAACAGGCGCAGCAGCTCTGCCCGGGCAGACAGGCAGGAGCTGTCTGGCAGCACCGGCGTGGCCGGGCTGGAGGCGCCGCGGCGCTGGGGACATCCCGGAGGAGCCAGACAGCCGGGCTGGGGACGCGGGGAACAAGGAAAAAGGGGAAAAACTGCAGCCCCGGGGCAGCATCCACCACGGCTTGGGGGGGTTGGGGGATGTCGCCCCGTCCCTGCTCACCCCGGGGGGCTCCAAACCGGAGCCGGCACCGCGCCGAACGCCGCATCCCCAAAATGTGATGCTGGCAGCTCCGGGGACAAGCAGGCAGCGAGAGCAGCTCGGGACGGGCAGGCGATTTGGGGAGCAAGTGATGGGATCCCCGTTTTCCCCTCTAGCTGTGGGGGGGGGACACGGGTCCCCAGAGGGTGACAGCCCCCGGTGCCGCGCTGCCTGCGCCCCGCTGCCCCCAGCCCAGCCAGGGAGCGCCCAGCGGTGCCCCCGCCGACCAGTAACACCAGTTTGGCCAGCTCCCGGCCGTGCAGCCGGTACTGGGGCCTCCTCCTCACCCGCTTCCCTGCGCCGCCCGGTCCCAAACCCCGCTCCAAGCATCCCCCCCCTTGGGACCAGCCCCCGACCCAGCACCGAGCCGAGCGGCGACGTCGCGGCCCCAGGCAGAAAAAAAAAAATAAAAAATCTTTATGCAGGGGGGAGGCAGGACAGCCAGGACCCCTTCCCGCCCCTAAAACAAACCCAAACCAACACAACCACCCCCAAAACGTCAGGCTCGGCCGCCCCCCACCCCCCCCAGAGCCCACCCCGCATTCCTGCGGCGCGGGGGCCCCCCGAGCGCGGGCCGCATCCAGCCCTGGCTGCCCGCCAGCGGCCCCGCTGGAGCCTCCCCAGCAGCAACAAAGCGCGGCCGGACCCCTGCAAAACACCCGGGACTTCCCCCCCCCCACCCCACACCTCCCTTTTTTCCCATTTTTTTCCCCTATTTCCTTCCCAAACAACTGCAGGGAGCACGGGGAGGAGCCCCCCAGGGCGAGGAAAACAGGGGGGGGGCGTTTTGGACAACGCAGCCGCTTTTCCTCCCCCCCCCTTTCCCCGGCGCAGCTGCAGCCCAGCTGGACGGACGGACGGACGGACGGACAGACCCCATTGGGACGTGGCTGGGGATGGGGAGGGGGGGGCAACGTGCGTGTTTGTGCCCCCCCCCCATGTCCCCCCCCCTCGGTGCTGAAGGATACAGCTTCACCGCTCCCGCCTTGGTGCCGATGGCCATCACGCGCAGCCGGGGGTCGTAGGCCAGGGCGCTGGGCTGGCTGGGGAAGCCGTGCTCCACGGTCTGCGGGGACAAACGGGTCAAAACGGAGCCCCCCCAGCTCACCCCAAAACCCCCCCAGGTTGCCCCAAACCCCCCCCAGCTCGCCCTGAGCCCCCCCGGTGCAAACAGCATCACCCCAACACCCACCGGTGCCCGAAGCGCCCCGGGCGACGTTTTAGCAGGGCGCACGCCCACCCCATTGAACCTCTCCAAAAATCTCCCCCAAATTTCCCCCCTCCCCGCCACGCCGAGGCACTCGGGGAGCCCAAATCCTACAAAACGCCCCCCCCCCACATCCCCACGGTGCCCCCCCACCAGTGGAACCAGGCGAGCGGGACCTGCGAGCGCCTGGGAGCGGAGCCGTCCCCGGCTGAGCCGCCCGCGGGCACCTTCCCAAGGAAGTCCGGGGACGGCGGCGTGCCCGGGCTCGCCGTTTCGGGAGGGGTTCCCGGGGATTTGGGGCAGCCCCCCCCCCACCCTACACACCCCACACACCCCTCCATCCCCATCAAACGAAGAGCTCCCGGAGCCAGCCCGGCCGGATCCCCGGACCCCGTTGCCTTTGTCTGGGGCCGCCGGCGGGTGACTTTGCGCACCCATCGCCGGGGGTCCCAATGAGGGATGGGGTCCACGGGATGGGATCACGGGGGTCCGGGCACCCCGCTGCCTTCTGGCACCCCCAAAAAATTTGGGTTTGGGTTCCGCTCCCCATCCCCGTGCACCATAAAGTGTGTAGGGTGAGCGCTGTGCGCCCTGCAGCCACCCCAAAGCCACCGCTGGGCACGGGGCTGCAGCGCCCCGGTGCCGAGCTGGGAACACCCAAAAAAACCCTACCAGGAATCCCAAAAATTAAAAAACCCTAAAAAAAAAAAACCCTCCGACCCCCTTCGCATCCCTTCCTCCCGCCAGGCAGCGGGGTTGCATCCGGCAGGAGGCTGCTCCGGCCGGCCCAGGGGCGCTCTGGGCCAAATTACTGCAAAATCCGAGGCAGATTGGGAGCACGGGGAAAGGGGGGAAAAAATAAAAATTATAAAAAATAAAAAAAAAAGGCAAAAATGACAAAAAATAAATAAATAAGGAGAGCTTAATGCGAGGCAGGTGGGCACGCAGCGGCCCCCCGGGGATGGATGGGGCCGGGGGGGGGGGGGAATGGGGCTGCTCCTGGCAGCGTTTCCGATGGGGAGACCCCCCCCCAAAAAAAAAAAAAAAATAAAAATTTGGGGGGATTTGGGGAAAGCAAAGGGGGGGACCCCAAAAATGGGGCTGCATCCCGGGGGGGGTCAGGGGTGATCCCGGGGGTGTCCCCGGCACCACGGGGCTGGGGTTTGAAGGATGGGGGTGTCCCCAAAATGCGCCCCCCCCCCCCCCTCCAGCATCAACGGGGACACCCCGGGGGGCTCCGTCCCCACCGGGTTTGGGGTCACAAAGCGCCCCCTCCCCCAAACCGGGGGCATTTTTGGGGTGCCCCCCCCCCGGTGAGCATCCCCAGCCCCCCCGCAGCCTCCTTGGGACCCCCACCGGGGATATGGGGGGGGGCAGCACCGGGGATGCTCCGGGGGCTGCACGGTGCTGGGGGGGGTCCCCAAAACCAGGGGGGTCCCCAAAACCAGGGGGCACCCCAAAAACCGGGGGGGACCCCAAAATCCAAGGGGGGACCCCAAAAAAAAACGGGGGGGGGAGGAGGGGGAGGAGGGACCCCGGTAACACCGGGGGATGGGTGGGGGGGGGGGTCCCGGTACCGGCACCCAGCACCCAGGGGGGACCCTGGGGGGGGCTCCGCGCTCCCGGTGCTGGATGGGGGGGCCCGGGGGGGTCCCGGGGGTTACGGGGGGGGGGTCCCGGGGGTTATGGGGGGGGTCCCGGTGGTCCCGGGGGTTATGGGGGGGGTCCCGGGGGTTACGGGGGGGGTCCCGGTTCCCGGTTCCCGCCCCCCCAGTGCCCCCCTCACCTTGCTGAAGGCGAACAGGTCGTGGCGGAGCCGTTCCCGGTGCGGGTCCGCTCCCTGCCGCCGGAACCGAAACTTCATCATGGTGCTGCCGGTACCGGGAGGGGCTCCCCGGTAACACCGGGACCGAATACGGGGCACTACCGAGCCCCCAATACCCCCGAGCCCGGACCCCCCCCGGACCCCAAATCCCGGCCCCCGAGCTCCCGGTGCCCCCTCCCCCGCCCCTCCCCCCCCCTCCCGGTCCCGAGCGCCTCGCGCCGAGCCCGGGCAGGCACCGCCGGGGCGGGGCGGGACGCGGGCCTTGACTGACAGCTGCCTCCGCCAATCAGCGGCCGCTCTGCACGCCAAGAGCCTCTTCGCCCCGCCCCGCCGCGCTGCGCGTGCGCTCCTCGCCTCCCTCCCCTCTCGCCGCGCGGGGGATGCTGGGGGTTGTAGTTTTTTGCCTCAGGGACTTTTATGTGTGGGGTTTTTTTTAACTCTTTTTTCGTTTTTTTTTTGGTCGTAGAGCTCCAGGGTTGGGGGGGGGGAGAGGGGATACCCTGAGGCTGCACATATTGCTCATGGGGTGTTGTGGGTACAGGGCTCCATCACATATAGGGTGATGGAGCTGTGAGGCAGCTGTGGGGTGACCCCATAACATGGGGATCCCCAAAACTTGGGGTCCCATATCGCAGGGATCCTCATAATGTGGGGTCCCATAATGTGGATATCCCCATAACTTTGGTTCCCTAATGCAGGGATCCTCATAACTTGGGGTCCCATGATTCAGGGATCCCCATAAAGTGGGGTCCCATAATGAGGGGATCCCCAAAACTTGGGGTCCCATAACATGGAGATCCCCAAAACTTGGGGTCCCATAATGCGGGGATCCCCATAATGTGGGGTCCCATATTGCAGGGATCCCTCCTCATAATGTGGGGTCCCATAACACAGGGATCCCCAAAACCTGGGGTCCCATAACGTGGGGATCCTCATAACTTGGGCTCCCATATTGTGGGGATCCCCGTAACCTGGGGTCCCATATTGCGGGGATCCCATTAACCTGGGGTCCCATAATTCAGGGATCCCCATAACGTGGGATCCCATATCACAGGGATCCTCATAATGTGGGGCCCCATAATGAAGGAATCCCCAAAACTTGGGGTCCCATATTGCGGGGATCCCATTAACCTGGGATCCCATAATGTGGGGATCCCATTAACCTGGGGTCCCAAAACACGTGGATCCCCATAACTTGTGGCAGCCTCATAATTTGGGGTCCCGTACCAGTTTCACACCCACATCCCATCTTCGTGGCCCCACAGCCCGGCTGTATCAACCGGGGGCCGCACCACACGCCTCCAGCAATGGGGTGGGGACTCACGGGGAGCACCCCACAGAGAAACCGGGGCCCCAGCACCCTGCCCCAAACGCCGCGGGTGACTCAGGCGAGCGCCCGTCCCCACGCAGGGCAGGGCGTCCCCTCCCTGCTGACTAACGCCGGGTGCACCACAGACACCGCCAGGCCCTCCTCCGGGGCATCCCGCCTCCATTTCCTTCCTCATCCCTTTCTTTGGGGTCACCCCTCACGGGGGGTTTGAAGATGAGGAGGAGGAGGAAGGCCGCCATGGCAGGCCCCACGCAGCCATCCCCGCACGCCCATCTCCCTCTTGCGGGAGGAAGGCGCAGGGCAGGGCGGGCGAGGCCGAAGCACAGGGGTGCAGCACCCCGGGGTGATAAAACACCAAACCACGGCCACCGAGGTGGCAACCCCAACCCTAAAACAGGGCCAGGAGGATGGGGACATCTTCACTGAGCCACAGCCACCAAGGCGGCAACCCCGACCCTAAAACAGGGCCAGGAGGACGGGGACACGGGGACATCTTCACCGCTTGCTCCGCAGCAAACCAGATTTTTTTGGGGATGCGAGCTCGTGCTGCAGCCCCGTGCTGGTTTCTAGGGCAGCACACAAATCCCCCCGGAGCCCGAATTTCCCTTTTTTTAGAATTTCTAAGCTTTTTCCCTCACCCCACAGCCAGGCAGCGAGCCCGGCTGGGCCCCCCTCCAGCCCCCCCAGCACACAGGCAGGCCGAGCGATGCTTTCTGCTTTTATTCAATTAATGCAGCAATCTATACAAGAAAAATAATAATAATAATAATAATAATAATGAAACCATGAAATTCCAAACCCTGACAGTGAAGAACCAAATTCTTCCGAAGAATCGACCGGAATTAAAAGTTTTTTCCCCCCCCGCGCCGGACTGTACATAAAATAATCTCTGCTCCATTTACAGCGTTTCACACAGTTACTTCTCGTCTCTCAAACTTCAGAACTGTACAACTTTGTTTACAAACCACGCTTTTTCCTAGGAAAAGCTGACGGAAAAAAATATTGCCACTTTGTTTTTTATTTTTTTTTATTTTATTTGTAACAAAAAAAAAAATTAGAATATTAAAAAAAAATAATAAAAGAAATTAAAGTCAGCCAGAACTTGAATTGTGGGCAGGGGTGTGGGAAGGAGCAGAGATGCGCTCCTCAGCTCGAGGTTTCTCCTCCCCAGGAAAGGGAAGGTGTTGGGAACACCAAAGAGGGGGTCTGGACATTGGGGCCGTGCTCAGAGCCCCCCTCCAGGACGTTCCCAGCTTTGGGTTGGGGCTCGGACACCCCCAAGGATGAAGGAGGGAGCTGGCAGCCCCGCACCCCAAAATCTCTCCTGGGATGATGGTGTCGGGGTTGGGCCAGCGTGGGGCTGGAGGTGGCAACCTGGGGCTTCCCTGATGGAGGCTGGTTGTGGGGTTTGTGGGGACCTGCTCCCCGATCCGCCACCCCGTCCCCAGGCCAGCTCCCCTCTCCCTGCCCCCAAATCTCTCCTTTTCTTCCAGGGGACAGGCTGAGCCCACGCAACCAACTCAAGAAGTCTTCTCCGAATGCAGGCAAGAGCAGCGAACCCAAATTCCTCCCTTGGCAGAAGGGACAGCGCCCACCTCCCTCTCCTCCGTTCTCGGGGTCTGGGCTGTGGGTTTGGGGTGTGTGGGGCCGTCGGGGCGCACGCAGCCGTACTGAGCAGGATACACAAGGACACGCTGCGGGTGATGGAGAGGAGCACGGAGCCAAACAAGGGGAATAAAGCCAAAGGGGGTCAGGCCAGGGAACGAGCCCATCCCACAGAAAGGATGGGGAGAAATTTCGCCTTTTTTTTTCGCCTGACCCGAAGCCCGCACGCAGCCACGACAAAGAGGAGTTGGGCACAGCAGCATTTTGGAGCCACAGTTTTACCAAACGGGGCACAGTAAAGGATTTGGACAGCTGGATCCGTGCGGAAAAAAAAACAAACGCATCTTCTGGTTTCAGATCAAGGTTTTACCCCGACGTTGTTCAGTGCAAAAAAAAGAGTTAAAAACCCACATTATCTACACATGTACAACCGCGTGTATAGAAAATGTCTGTACGAGGGGGAGAGACGGGCTGCCTGCGCGCTGGGAACTCCTCGCCCACGAGATGCTCGGGGTCAGACGGGGGTGGTGGTGGAGCCCCAAGCAGGCAGCTCGGAGACTCGAAGCGAAACGGAGCAGGGGAGGGACCCCGGGGAGGGATTGCAGCGCCGGCTCGGACCCACGGCACAGAAATGGGGTGGGGGGAACGGGAGGGCAGAGCTCCCGGAGATGGCATGCGGGAACACCAGAACCCGAGGGGGCAGGAGGGCTGCCCGTGCCCCTACAGACTGCATGGGGATGAGGTGATGAAGTGAGACCTCGGGATGCCTCGTTTGGGTTTCTGAGGACGTATACCTCATCCCACAGGAATCACGGAGCTCCCACAGCTTGGGGAAGGAGCCCCGGGGAGGGAAGTTGCCTTCATTGGGAGCTGAGACAGCGCAGAAAGGAATGGGTGATGCAGAGGTAGGCGTAAAATGGGGAGGGGGGGCAGCAGGCTGCACAGAACGGGGACCTTGGGCGATGCCAGCAACATGAGCAGCACAGCCGAACACCACAGAGGGCAGGGGGCACGTCCAGGGTGAGTTCAGGAAGAATTGGGAGCAGCCGTGCCCAGGCATCCCGCGGGCAGGTCTCTGGCTTGCTGAAGATGCCAGCCACCAAGAGGAGAAGAGATCGCTGCTCCCTGCAGGGAATGCCAAGCTCTCCAGAACGGGGTTTCGCAGCAAGCTAAGAAGGCAAGGAACGCTTTCAAATGCTCAAAACGTGAAATTTCAGCGGGTCAGAGTGATGCTGAAGGTGACAGCGACCTCCTGGGCACTGCCGTGGCTGCCGGACCCAGCAGTGTCCCCAAGGACAGGCAGGGAAGGGAACGGACACCGAGACCCCGATGGCAGCAAGCGTGCTGGATTGTTAAGGAACAGCGCCCGTTTTTTTGTGTTTTTTTGTTTGTTTTTTTTTGACTGGGAGCTCCGCAAGACAGCAGCAAACGGGTTTCAAAATATATTACATCTTTTTATTGCCAAGCGTGCGGACCATGAAGTGTGGGGGGAACGCGGCGCTCCGGAAAAACTACAGCTTGAGGGGCGGGCAAAGCGGTAAAAATTTTAAAAAGAAGACTGCTCCTTACGATCTGCCAACACTGGGGTTCGAAAGAATCAACCGGAGGAAGTTCCTTAAAAGCAGGGCTCTAAATACGGCGTTGGGCCCCAGATTTGGAAGGCGCCCAGGCTGGGAGAAGACGAGGAAGGAGGCAGAGCTCCTAGCGTTACCTCCCCAGGGCCACGCGCCTGCTGCTGCTCAGCATTTCCCCTGGCAGCCCCAAACCCCCCAGCCCCAGGACAGGCAGAGGGAGGAGCAGGGTGTGGGTGGGTTATTTCTGATGAGTTATTTCTGACGAGTTATTTCTGATGAGTTATTTCTGATGAACGCACTGCCCCAGAGCCAGCCTCGGAGGGCGGATGGAGCGCAGCCGAGGTGCCCGGCTCCCCGGCAGCCCCCTGCCAGCTCCTCTCCCCGCACCCAGCAGGGGCAGGGTGTTATAAAGCAGCTCGCCACGCTGCCAGGAGGCAGAGGAGAGCTTTTATTAGGGTGCCCCAAGCCCAGCATCCTCGCAAGCACACCCCTCGCCCGCTCCTCTTTGCTGTCCCCAGGACGCAGCGCGCACTCGGTGCCGATGCTGCAGCCCCCGGGCTCCACCACGGACCTCAGGGCGATGCTGGCCTGGCCTCAGTGAAATCAGCCAAATTTTCTCCCTCCTCAACCAAAAAACCTGGCGGGGAGAAGCCAGGGGTAAGCACATTCTTCTCGGAGAGGGCAGCCCCGGGGACACGAGGCCGTGAGCCCAAGCTGGCTCGGGAAGAGGGACCGGAAAGAAAAAACCTACGGCATTTAAAACTGGTACTAAAGTGCAACACAAATGTCCTAAACCCTTTGTAATCAACGCAGTAAGAGGGGTCTGCAAAGCTCCAAACTTCCAGTTACTGCAGGGCACACTCTTAAAACACAACCCAACGACAACTAGGTAACAGCAGACCGAGGAGCCCCTTTGGTGAAGCAAGGAATACGAGGCCACCACAGAGAAATTTCAGCTCCTGGGGTCTAACATCATATTTAGAACATTTGGAAAGGAAGTTAAAGCGAAAAAAAACAAAAAAATAAAACAAAAAAATAAAACAAAAATACAATTCTTGAATCTCGCGCAACGAAACAGTTAAACTTTTTTGGTGTTTTCAACAGAAATCCCAACAGACAGCCTGGCATCACTTTATCTGCTTCCTAAGGGAGAGATGCCCGTCTGACCCATGACTCAGGCCACCGCGTGCACTGGACACGTTCCATCCTCACATATGTCTCAGCATTCCTCCATTCATAAAAACAAATCGCTAGATCCTTCCTGTTTACTCTTCAGCCTGAAAGGAAAAACCAAAACTGAAGCTAGATGGAAGATAGCCAGAGGGAGGAGAAAGTTTTCACAGACTGGAGGCCAATCTCAGCAGCTCCGCGAGCCCGGAAAGTGCATTCCTCAGTGTCGCCTCATTTTAACTTTCCTGGCCGGGCTGCCGTCCTCCTCCTCCTCATCACAGTCCTCCGTGTACTCGTAAGACCTTCGCCAATAGTTCTCGGAGCTGAAGTTGCTCCGTCTCCTATGTTTTGGTAAGAGGACCGAGCGCCTGTTCTCCTCTTTATCCATTTCTAGAATCCGTGGCCTATGGAAAGAGAGAGGGAGGGAGGGAGAGAGGGAGTGAGAACACGTCCAGAACGGGATCGAAGCGCTCCTGGGGTGGACACCATCTGGATTTCTGCATGCTTTGAGCACCGTGAGTGATTTTTTCCACCCTGCTCTCCCGGTGCTCCGTTCCGGGCTCTCGGCAGAGCAGGAGCAGCTCGCCAAGCTGCACGTCCCACGGAAAGGCTGAGAATTTGGCTCTGAGTGGTGCGAGCCCTTCGCCTCCAAACAGCCTGGCTGCCCCTCTTTAGGTGCAGCCCCTAACCCCGTGGGGTCTGGGCCCTACAGAGGGGTCTCTCTTCCCTCCAGAGGGGCTGTGAGGATTAAACCACAGCTCCGAGCTCCCGTGTCCTCCTGCTGTGCTCTCCAGCATCAGCACAACGCAGTCAGTACTTGGAGGAAGCTGCCCCTGCGCTCAGCTCACAGCAGGGCCGTGCTGGCAGGATTTTATCCCAGTTTATTTTATCCTAGGTGGCAAATGAGTTCCGCTCTGACAGATGCTGCTGCCTGTGCTATTCACCTACATTATGCTGGAGTCTTTTAGGTTAAAAGGAGAGAAAAACACGTTTTTGGTACCCGTCTGCTGCAGGGGTCTGTGCTGAGCCTGCTCTCCAGTGAGGTGTCTTCTCCTTCAATCAGCCTTTCGCCTTTTTTTTAACCAGAGAAGGGATTGTGCAGGACAAATCTGATCACACACAGCCCGCTGCAGGCTCGTTTCGCTCGGTGATCAATGTGCCCAGTCATCCTGAGCCCTGCTGAATGAACGCTGCTCATAAACACGCCGTCCCCACCCTCCTCCTTCAGCAGGACAGGTTGAAACACGGGCTGGGACCGCACAGCAGCCGAGCCCCACCACTTTTGGGATCTGCACGAGGTGCAGAGAATGCCCTATCAATTCCTGGGAGGCTCGGGAGGCAGATAAGAGCAGGAAGGACAGCTGGCAGGGTGGCTATCACTCCTGGCTATCAGCACAGACGCGTGAGCAAGGTGGTGTTTGAGAGGAGCCTCGCTGCAGAGCTCGAGCTGTCTGCAGCCTCAGCAAGGAGCTCTTGTAGGTCAGGCTGAGGCACCCACGCAGTCTGGTTGCACGCACAAATACACACAGCTCCGGAACCAAAAGAGATCCAAGAAGCTTCCCAAAGAGTCCTTTCCCCTGCCCAGTTCTCTCCGACTGCTCTCGTGATGCACTTTAACACGGCTGCGCGCAGGTTGCTCGGCAATGGAGGTCAAAAATAATTAGCTGCAGGGAAACTATTGTTCTGAATGACTGCGTTATCAAGAGGCAGGCAAATCTATTGCTTCTTCATTATGCCACTCACCGGATAAACAATGTAAGCTGCTTACAGCCGGGGCTTAGCCTCTGCAAGCCTCGGAGGAACGAATAAAGCAACGAATAGAGCAGATCTGCGTGCCACGGGAAGCACCTGGCAAAGAGGTGCGAGCCAGGATGCTCTAAGTGTGCCTACAACCTTTCATCAGAGGCCAGGAGCCTCGGAGGTTCACTGGCCAGCTCCTTGCTCCCGGGAGAGCCCAACCTACCTGTGAGCAGCGTCGGGGTCTGCTTTGCGATGGGACCGCTTGGGTTTCAGGATCTGGTCCCTGTTGTTTCCCGACAGGCGGTCGGAGGCGTAACCTGGCGGCAACACAGAGCTACCCAGCGATTTTGTTTCCAATCGAGGGGCATCTAGCCTCGTTCTGAAAATTAAAAAAGAAAAAAAAAACGTAGTATTTGCAAGGAGTTTCTACAGAATTGGTACAGGAGACGTTTGTCCTAGATGCACTGCAGCAGAACCCTCAATCCCTGCCACACAGCTCCAGAAAAGAATCAGGATGGTTACGCTCAAAGGCTCAAGCTGCAGTTCTCTTGCACTTGATGCTTTAATTTTTAACCTTTACTACATTGGTCAGAAGACAGAGAAAGGTTTAGGGGTCAGCGAAGCCACGAGGTGAGGCTGGGAGGACAGGAGGGGCGCTGAGCTCCCTGCAATCCCAGTGACAGGGCATTGAGAGGAGGTGCTGGGATCACGGTGACTCCTCCACAACTCGCAGCTCCAGTTCAGCCACCTGGGAGATGCACGGAAAGATCCATCACCACCTCCACCAGTAACAACCCAGTAACAACCCAGTAACAGCCGCTGCTCTCTGGAAACTCCCTCCTCTCTCTGAGCTCTCGTGTGCCGGTGCTGTCACCACCTCCCGGTGCTGTGCAGTTACTGGCAGCCACTTAAAAGCGCTCCAGAAATCAATTTCAAAACAGAACGAAGCCTAGGAATTGGGAAAGAGTGCTAAAAGGTGGTGCCAGGGCTCCAGGGTGCCGATTTCGGGAGGATCCGTGCGTGTTTCTGGACAGAAAGGCACCCTGGCGCTGCTCCTGCAGCCTCCCTCCACAGGATTAGGGGTGAACACCAAAATTGGGCTTTGGGAAAGGAAGGGGAGCAGCACTGCGTGTCCCCTGCTGTGCAGCCTCAGCTTTTCAGGCAGGTTTTTGAGGCAGCTGCTGCCAGGCTGGAGCCTGCACTCATCTGCAAAGCCATCCTGAGCTGTTCGCAGCTCCGGGACTGGAGCCAGGCCAGCCAGAGCTCCAAAAGCATTGCGGATCCTGCCCCGGACACCTTGGGAGGTTTATTTCAAATTAAATATATTTCAGATATAACAACTGCAGGCCTTGCAATTCAAAACCCACCAAATGCACTGCGAGGGTCGGAGAGCACCAGCCACGCTGCGTCACCACAGAGGCGAGCTGCAGGAGCAGGCACCAAGAGGTAAAACCACCACAGCTGCACCAAAACGGGCAGCAAATTACCCAGCAAAGCTCCAGCTAAATAAAATAACTCCCAGCTCTCTACAAACGCCTGCAGGAGCCCTGTAAAAGGATTTCCAAGCCCTGCTCGAGGAGGTCTCGCTTCTCCCCCTACCTCCCAGCTGCCCTCTGGCAGCAGCTCAGGAAATCCAGAGCATGGCTCCACTCCTTCCTCTGCTCAGAGTGCTCCCAAAACTCGCCAGCCCCGCGCTCGGAGGTGCAGGAAACACCGTAAATACCATCCCCCTGCAGCTCTCCAGGGCTCCTGACCTACTTGGGAACCGCGCCGCTCTCAGGCGTGCCGAAAAAGCCGGCCACTTCCCCGGCACGCACGGCTTTGTCCTACCACTGCCAGCAAAAAACACTCCCGGAACCACGTGCCCAGAGCGAAGGCAAGAAGGGATCCAGATTCTGGAGCCCAGCACGCTCTGGCAGCCAAATATCCCAAAATTTCCCAGCTCCTGGATGCAGTTTTTACGCTGCGGTGCGCCCACAGGGTACGCGAGCCCTCTGGCAAGCTGCGGGCTGCTGCCTCTCCCCAGGAAGGAGGCAAAGATGAGTTGTACGAGGTCAGGGGCTGCTCCCAAACCTCGCGTGCCAGCAGCAGAGGCGGTTTTCCTGCTTGCATAACTCCCTGGTGCAGCCTGCACCCGCTGCAGCTCGGGGCGCAGCCTTTGGTGGATGCACCCCGCGTATCCACCGGGGCTGCTCAGCCCCACGGAGATCACCCAAAAATAATCACCGAGGGGTTTTATCTGGATGAACAGCACCCAAGCCACGAGCATTTCCACTTACAAACACTTCTTGACAGAGGAATTGCTGTTAATAACTTCTAAGGCAGGGTAAACGTGGCTCCACGTGGTGCACACACGTTTTTTAGCCCTCTAGTAAAAGGAACCGACACAAAAAAGTCATTTCTGGGTAGAGGAGAAGATGACACTGGGGGTTTTGGGGAGGTTCCCCCTCAATTATCTCCTGAAACAGCAGCGCCTGGCCTCCCAGCTCCCAGAACCGGTCACTAAATTCAACACCAGCGCCTCCACTCCCTCATCCCCAGGAGCTGAAAGCCCTGCTACCAAGAAATCCCTCTGCTTTACGGATGATTCTTCAGCATCAGCTTCAAAGCACTGCCCAGGGAACTTCTGCACATGGCTATGGGATGCTCAGACACCTGCACACGCAGCCCGGAGCACGGGAATTTGAGATCCCAGCTGCTTGGAGCTGGGCACCCAACAAAATCCAGCCAGGAACAGCGCCTGCAAACGGGCAGCGAGACCTACAAGATTTAAGATCGACCCAGCGCATCACCGAGCAGGGCTTTTTTTTTGTTAAAGTGTTGCTTTAAAAAAAAAAATCACAGCATTTTAAATCACCATTTGTGATTTAAAAAAATCACAGCAGCAGCCCGGGGCTCCAACACTTACTTGCGAAGGATGATGACAGCTCTCCTCTCCTTGATGTCCTGCGGTCGGATGCAGTGCGTGATTTCGTCGGCTGCGTATCCACTGACAACAGAAAGAAAAAGACACTGTGAGAAAGGCAGAGGGCAGGGGCAAAAAGTGGCTGCAACAACAAATTTTGGCCACTTGGTTCCCAAATTCCACCACGAATTCCTCCCCCAAACACACCGTTCCCCAGCAAACTGCCAGAAAGGAAGAAACTTCAAGGAAATTGCACCATTCAGGCCTTTTTTTTTTTTTTTTAAATTTAGACTCAATTTTTTTTAGCACGCACCAGAGAAAATGCCACCTGCCAGCACATCACGAAGTGAGTCGCGTTGAAAAGGAGTTTCCGGAGCGTAAATTCAGCTTGTTTGTTTACGGGAGCTTTACCAAGAGAGCAGATCACAGCAGAAGGCAAATCACAAAATCACCAAATCACCGCGTGGCTTTCTCATGCGCCCGGGCACCTCCATCCCCGGGGATGGTCATATCCTGCTCCTGGAGCCTCCCCAGGGCTCGCAGGTGGGTTCCAGCCCCGATTAATGTGTTAGGGGAGGAGGGGGGCACACTGAGAGCCAGGTGCCCCAGGAGCTGTGTGCTTCATCCCCACCTCATGGGCACGGGACTTGCAAGAGACCGGTGTTTTTTTTTTCCTCGTGGCTGTTTCTGTTGCTCGGCACCATGCCTGGAGCCCAGCGCAGCGTGCAAGATCGCAGCCTCGGGGTGGAGGTGAGGTGATGGCGAGCAGCCAGCACACCTGCGGGTGAGCACCCACCCTGCTGGGAGCACCACGAGCTCATTGCACCCCTCGCATGGGTGCTAACGAGCTGGGCTGGGCGCTGGGCATGCCCCCTACCTGCTGCTGCCACAGAATCTGTTCCCAAGAGCCTTCCAGAGTCCAGCACGGGGAAGGAGAAGCCAAACGCCTCCCAAAATAGCTGAGAAAGGCAGGGAGGTGTTGGGGTGAAGGCGTTGGGATCTGAGGGAGCCAGCACGCCCCTGCTCTAGGTTAATAACCCCGCAGAGAGCTCACGGAGCCTCCCCGGGAGCGGATCCACGCGGCTGTGGATCCGCAAAGCGGTGCCGGAGGCCACCACGGCGCTTCCCAGGGGCAGGGGTTTGGCTTCCAAGGCAGCCACAGCACGCCCTGCCTCGCACCATGGCTACAGAGTGTTTCATGTGGGATGCCAGAGCCCGAGCTCAGCATTTCCTCCAGCAGCTCCTTCCCTCGGAGGAGCCTCAGCTCCCCCTGCTCGCCCTCGGCACGGCCGGGGAGCCGCTGTGCGCACCCCCCTGCCACGAGGCTGCAGCAGCCGGTGAATTTGGGATGCTCGGGGGACAACCCAGAGAATCTGGTCTCCTCCATGGCCACGATAGGATCTCCTTTCTCTGGTTACTCACCCAGCCACTCGCCTGGAAACGCACACCTCTCGCCTGGAGACTGCTCGGAGGAGGGAGCTGGGGGGCTGAGACCTGAGCGGTGGGAGAGGGGCTGCTGGGGGGCCCCCCCTGCCCTTTAGGGTGCCGCAGAATCGTGCAGCATCATGCAAAGGGGCTTTAATAATGCTCCGTTACATCCCAAGGATCTCATTAATATCCCCCTCGTTAACATTTGGCTCAGCACATCCTCACCGGGCAACCCTGCTGCCCTGCTGGGGAGGGACAGCTCAGCCTGCACCTCGCCACGTCCCGAGATGCGCCCTGCACACCCCTCCAGCACGGGATGTGCACGGGAACTGCTCATAAACAGAACAAGAATATTTTTTAGTGGTTCTGCTTGGTGCCAGCATGAATTTCTCACCCATTCCCTGCCCCTATCACGTCCCGGTGATGGCCAAGGGACAGACACTGGAACAAGACACTCTGAAGAACATCCCTGGTGCACCCGCAGGTGGTTTTTATTTTCCCCCCTAACCGTTTGTCCAAACCCCACTCCTGGGCGGACAGGCCAATCCCCCATCTCCTCTGCAGCAATGACTGATGCTTATAAATTATCAAATTCCCTTCTTTTTTTAAAAAAACAGGGGGGAAAAAAATAAATCAGGGGGCTGGGCCTGGGTCCTCCAAGGGCAAATCAGCACCGGGGAGGCAACTGGAGAGAAAATCCCTTGCTGGAGGAGCGCAGGGCCCTGCGGACGGCCTCCAGGTGGCTCAGCTTTCGTCCTGCTGGCGAGGTGAGCCCCTGTTCCACCCCAAAAACTCTTTGCGAGGACATTTTTCCAACCCTAACCTCTCATTTGGGGTGTGAAGGTTTTACAGCTCGAGTTTGAGGCTGGTGCAGGATTTGCAAAGAGCCCGGCCTGCCTCGCACCGAACACCTGAGCCTGGCGCCGAGTTTAACTGGGAGCGTCCCCGGATCCCAAAAAAACCCGAGCGAAGCAGAACATCGAGGGCAGGACGTGGGGAAAACCCCTCTGGAGGGCACGGGGTGGCTGCAAGGCCGGGAAAGGGATGAGCAGAGCTGGGATGGGGAGCAGGACATGCAGGGCTTGGGGAGAGATGGAGAAAGAGGGGGGAAGGAGGAACCCGGGGGCTTCCCCGTGAGCCTCGCGGTTTCCACAGGGTACCCACGGCTTCCCCGGGAAGGAGGCCCCTGACCCGGCAGGGTTTGAATCCCAAATATCACAGGCACGCTGCTTCTGTCTCCGCCGTTTCCCTATCTCCAGGGCAACTGCTTGCTGCGAGGAGAGAGAGGAGCTGGCTCCACCAGGAACTGCACCCCGAGACCCTCCCCGAGACCCCCACGTCCTCCTTCTCCTGTACTGGATCCCATCACCCCGCATCCCTTGGCAGAATCTCCCTCCGGTGAGTGCCATCTGCCCAAATTTTGCCTAAATTGCAAAAATCCCGATTTTAGAGGCTGTTATTTGGTGGAAAGCAGAACAGCCCAGCACCTAACCCAGCACCCAACGCCATCCTGGGGTCAGGAGGAACCCAACCTTCCCCTGCAGGCACCAAAACCTCTTCGTTCGCTTTGTAGGATCGCTCCAGGGAACCCCACATGGCAGGGAACGGCTCTGGGAGCCCCGAGCCAGCTCCTTCCCGGCGGATTTTAGGGACAAAAACCCACGATTGGGTTGTGGGGGAGCAGAGCAAACCCCTCTCCCTCGACCCTCCTCTGCTTGAGCCCCGACCCTGCTCCGGATGGGAATTGGGGAATTTTCCTGCGGGTTTTGGCTACCCAGGCAGGGAAATTCAAGCAGAAAGTTCTGCCGCCCGCAGTAAGCGGACACGCCGCTCCGGGATCAAATCCCTCTGACCTCTGCCCTTCTCCTGCCCCGGCCACGCTCCCCGGGGGAACAAGAAAATGTTTTCTTAGCCTCGGGGGAGCCTTTCCTGCTGGCGCGGATCCTCCCGCAGCCTGGCTCCAAAGCTGCTGAGCTACAGGAGTTACCTGGGCTGGGGGGGACCTGTTAATGTTTGTGCAGTTTTCCCCCGATAAATGCTCTGAGAAATCCCGGTCATAATTACCAGGATGCCCCCAGACACCATGGGGAGGGGGAAAATTCCTCAATTCCTCCCCGTGCCCCACGGCGATCGCTTCCCGAGCGGAGACACGGGGTTGTGTTACGGGCAGGGAGCCCTAAAACCCACCCAGGACGTTCACCAGTCCCCCCAAAAAAAACAAAAAACACCAAAAACCACCCCGAGTTGGTAGCTCCGAGTGCTGCTGGCACAGCCCAAGCTGTCCCCGCTCCTGGCAGCGAGCACTCTGACCTTCAGGACGCGGCGACGAGGCTGGGGATATGGCCACGAGGGGCCGGCGGCACCGGCAACCCCGGCACCGACCCTTTAAGCACGGGAACGAGGAGCACGAGGGCTCCACGTGCCCACCGGGAGGTGATGGGGGGTGAAGGAGGAGACGTTTGGCAGCCCCAAAACGGCGCCCGGCTGCGTGACCTTGGGCAGGGTCATTTCACCTCCCCGGGGACAGCCCCAAATTGGGGGCTGCGCCGCATCCCCACCGTCCCCATCCCGCAGGAGCTCCCCGTTGGCAGCATGGGGAGCAAATAACTCCAGATCCCATCTCCTCCCCGATAGGATCACCCCAAAATATCATCCCACCCGCAGCACCGGGCACCCCCAGCCCCATCATCCCATTGCCCGGGGACCCCGCGTGCAAGCAGGGTGCCAAAAAAAAAGCTCGGCCACCAGCGGGGCGCACGTCCCCGTGGTTTTTGGGGTCGGCGAGGCGTTACCTGAGCACCGTGACGCTGCCCCTCTTGACGGGCAGGAAGAGGACGGGCTCCGACACCCTGATGGGTTTGAACTGGAACTTGCAGCCGAAGCAGAGCGCCGAGTCGCTGAAAAAGGAGACGGAGACGATGGGCCTCTCGAAAATATGGATGGGGTCGACGTGGGAGACGATGCAGCCCCCCGGCTGGTAATCGTTGATCACGGCGCTGTTGACGAAACCCTCGGGGATCACCCGGTGCTCCACCAGCTTCCTGATCACCAGGTCGTGCACCCACTCGGGGATGGCATCCACCTCTCCCCGCGGGTACAACCTCTCCTGCCCGGGCCCCCTCCTTTGCAGCTGCGAGCCGTAGGTGTAACCCTCCCCGAAAAAATATTTATTACGTAGAGGCGCCCGGTCCACCGTGTGCTCCTTGTAGAGCCCTTTCTCCGCCCGGGACACCACGTCCTCGATTCGTGCCTCGATTTTGGCGCATTCCTCGGCGCTGAAGAGGCGAAGCTGCCGGATGCCGCTCTTCACCTTGCGGGCTTCCTCCTCTTCCTCCTTCTGCTGCTGCTGCTGCTGCTCCTCGTAGTCGCTGGGCTCCGAGGCCGAGTCCTCGTGGTAGCGCCGCTTACGTTCGTAGGGTGGGGGCTCCGCGGGGGGGTCCCGTGGCCCTTTAGGGTTGTCCCGGTAAGGCAGCATGGACTTGAGCTTCTCCCGCAGGTCGGTGTAGCCGCTGCCGGCCATGGCCGTGGCCCCCCCGTCACCGCCCCGCTGCCGCCGGGGACGCGCAGCCGCTGCTCATGGCACCCGCCGGCCTGCAGGGAGGGAGGCAAAAAACAAAATGGGGGGGTTAAAAGGGGGAACCGGGAGGTTTTGGGACCCCCCCTGGTGTGCGTTGCGTGGAGGAGGGTTATAGGGGTTTGTGCTGGAGGGGTTGGGGGGGGTACTGGGGTTGGGATTTGGGGGTTTGGGGTGAGGGCACTGGGAGGGTAGTGGGGGTATGGGGGGGGTACTGGGGGGTTACTGGGGGGTACTGGGAGGGGTACTGGGGGTATGGGGGGGGGGACTGGGGGGAAAACCAGGGGTATGGGGGGGTACCAGGAGGGGTACCGGGGGTATGGAGGGTAACGGGGGGGGGTATTGGAGGCTATTGGGGGGGTTACTGGGGTCTATGGGGGGCTTATTGGGGGTTATAGGGGGTAGGGGGGTATTACTGGGAGTATGGGGAGTGTACTGGGGCACATGGGGGGGGGGTTACCGGGGGTATGGGGAGGTGTGGGGGGGTACCGGGAGGTATGGAGGGGGTGGGACCGGGGGTAGAGGGGGGGGATTAGAGGGTCTGGGGGTGGTACTGGGGGTCTAGGGGGGGGTTACCGGGGTGGGTATAGGGGGTCTGGGGGTTACCGGGGGGGGTATAAGGGGTCTAGGGGGGTTACCGGAGGGGTTATAGAGGATCTAAGGGAGTTACCGGGGGGGGCTATAGGGGGTCTGGGGGCTACCGGGGGTGCTACCGGGGGTCTAGGGGGTTACCGGGGGGGTATAGGGGGGTCTAAGGGAGTTACCGGGGGGGTATTAGGGGTTACCGGGAGGGATATAGGGGCTACCGGGGGGGATACAGGGGGTCTGGGGGGGTTACCGGGGGATATTGGGGGGTCTGGGGGTTCCCGGGGAGTTACCGGGGGGTTCCCGGGGGTCCCAGCCGCCCCCTCCCTCCCCCTCAACTCACGGCCGAGCCCGGCAGCGACGGTAACGGGCGGCGGTAACGGCGGCTCCGCGACGAAACGACGCCAACGACGAGAAACCGGTAACGGGCGGAGCGTTAACGGCGAGGCCCGAAGCTCCCCCGGGCCACAGCTCAAGCGGCGGCGGCGGCGGCGGCCCCGGTTCGGTGCCGTGCCCGGCCCGCTCCCATGGCGGAGGGGCCCGGGGGGGGGGCACCGGGACCGGGACCGTGAGGGGAGGGGAAGGGGGGGGGGGGCCCGGGGGTCGCGCGCAGCCGTTCCCGCGGCGCGAGCGGCGCCTACGTCACCAGCCCGACATCCCCGGGCCGCCGCGGGGCCCCGCCCCCTCGCTCTTTCCGGTCCCGCGCATGCGCGCGCGAGGCGGGTGAAGCCGCCGCCCTTCTCTCTCTCGCCCTTTTCGCTGCCCTTACCCGGCACGCCCTTCTTCCGCCCTCACGCCGAAAAGGGGAGGAGGGGATTGGTCGAGAGGGGGAAAGGGGAGGGATGGGGAAGGGGGAGGAGGGAGGTGATTGGGTGGTGAGCGCGGGGGCCTCGCGGGCGCTGAGGGTGGGAGGGGAGTGGGGGTGGGGGTGGCCGTGGAGGTGCCTGAAGGGAGAGCCCGCCCCCCTCCTCAAGGGGGGAGGGGAAATTGAGGGAGGGGTGGGGGGTTAGGGGGGGAAAGGGGAATTAGGGGGGTTGGGGGATAAAGGGGGGATCTGGGGGGTTGGGGGGGGAATGGGGGGCTGAGGAGGGGTGGGGGGATGGGAGGGATTAGGGGGGATTGGGGGGGATTTGGGGGGATTAGGGGGAATTGGGGAGGGGGGTGGGGAGGATCTGGGGGTGGTCGGGGGGGATAAAGGGGGGATCAGGGGGTCTGGGGGGGATTGGGGGGCTGAGGAGGGTTGGGGGGATTGAGGGGATTAGGGGGAAACTGGGGGGATTGGGGGGATTAGGGGGAATTGGGGGGGCTAAGAGGAGCTGGGGGGGGATCAGGGGGGCTGGTAAGGGCCGGGGGGCTGGGGGAAGGGGGGTCAGGAGGGGCTGAGAGGGGCTGAGGGGACTAGGGAGGGATTTGGGGGGGCTGGAGAGGGATTAGGGGGTCTTGGGGGGGGGCTGGGAGGGATTAGGGGGGTTTGGGGGGGCTGGGAGGGATTAGGGGGGCCGAGGGGTCCCCATTCGGCACCCCCACTGTCAGCGAGCGCAGCACAGACACAGACACAGGCCCAGGGGGGCAGCCTTGTATCAAATCCTCGGGGGCACAGCCCACGGAGGGGCACAAGGGGGGGATACAGCAGCCTGGGGGACCCCATTCCCAAACCCCAAAACCCTCCCAAAACCCCCCAAAATCCCCCCTCCAGGTCCATCCAGCGCTGGGGGGGTCTCAGAGCAGGGTGATCTCGCTGGGCGGCAGCGTCAGCCTCTTCTCCCGCGCGCCCAGCAGCCTCTCCACGTGCGCGGCCACCACGCGGCACAGCTCCAAGCCCTGCGGGACACCCCAAAATGTGTCCCGTCCCCCCCAAAAAATACACCCTGGGGTGTCCCTGGGGTGCCCCTACCTGCTCCAGCTGCAGCTGGGTGATGCCCTGCGCCAGCAGCTCCCCCAATGTGATCTCCACGTAGGGGGAGCTGGAGCCGGGGCTCGGCCGCCGCGTCCGCGTGGCCTGGATCTCCTTCAGCGAGAATTTGGCCACCGGCTCCTAATGGAAAGGATTTATTTTTATTTGGGGTGGGGACAACAAGTCCTGAGGTCCCCCACTGGCTCCCCAAGGAGTGGGTGCCCCAGCAAAGCGGGTGCAGGAGGAGCTAGGTGCCAAATTTTTAGGGGTCCCCATGGTGCCAAATTTTTAGGGGTCCCCACGGTGCTGGGAGAGGGACACCAGCCCGTTTTAGGGCCGCAGGGGATGGGACCGCGGGGATCCCCCCGTCTGCAGCCCCCCTCCACCTACGTGGGTGTCCTTGCTGAGGAAGTTGAGGCCGTTCTGGTTGACGGCCAGGATGCAGGGCGAGGCGATGGCGTTGTTGCTGCAGCTCTGGACGTAGAAGAAGGACGAGCCGAACAGGGGGTAGGCGCTCAGCAGCCCTGTGGGGCGGACAACGGGGGCTCAAGCCCCAAAATACCCACGGAGGAGCCTCGGGGTGGCAACATGTCCCTGTCCTGATCTTTATCCCCATCCCTGTCCCCATCCTGCTCACCCAGGAACTGCGCCCTGGCTTGGTGTGCGCTGAGCGCCTGGGCTTGCTGCGCGTGCTGGGTCACCGCGTGGAGCCAGGACTGCGCCGTCAGCAGCTGGAAGAGCTGCGGGGGGACGTAATCCTGCACCTCCCTCCTGCGGGGACACCGAGGATGAGGCCAGCTCTGGTTCGGGGGGCTCCCAGTCCCCACGGGATGGGGGCTCCCGGCCGTGTCCGTACGCGGTGGGGAGCCGGTGGGCGTCCTTGGCGCGGTGCTGCAGGGCGGCCAGCTTGGCCAGCTGCTGGAAATGCTGCTCGCCCAGCCTGGAGGGCGGCAGGACGGTGAACAGCCCCTTCAGGTAGTCAGGGAGCACCTGAAAAAGGTGGGGAGGGGGATACAAGACACAGCGTGACCCCCTTGGGGATGGGGGGACAGCCAGGGGAGCCCCGCGGTGCGGCCAGACCTGGTTGTAGTGCACGGTGACGTAGAGCTCGTTGTCGAATTTGAGGGGCTGGCCCCAAACCACGCGGCGGCACCAGAAGGTGTAGCTGGTGGCCATGCGCTCCGTCTCGGTGGCCACGTCCAGGATGTATTCCCGGCGGCTCAGCGGCCGCACGGTTTGCCCTGCACGGCCCCGGCAGCCTCAGCGTGCTGCCGAGCCCCCCTCCGGCACCCATTTGGGGTCGGGGGGGCACGTCCAGCAGCCCCTCACCTCTGTCGGTGACCACGAAGAGGATGTACTCCTCGAAAGCCTCCGGGCGCTGCAGCCCCATCTCGCAGCACAGCTCCTCGATCACGTCCTGAGCCACCTGGGGCAGGGAGAACCGACCTCCAGGGATCCTTTTTTTTTATTTTTTTCCCCCAAGCGGCAAGTCCCCCAGCCTGTTGCAACCTCAGGGTGCCCTCACCGAGCCCCTCGTGCCCCCCACCTCACCGAGCACGTCTTGATCTTGAGGTGCCGCTCGATGCCGCCGGGCAGGAGGAAGAGCTGGCGCTTGGCGCTGCGCCCGGCCTGTAGGGGGGCAGGGGGTGCTTTTATCACAGCGAGACCCCAAAAAGCACCCCAAAACACCAGGACATCCCATCCTGTGCCGGCTGCAGCAAGCCATGCTGCCCCCATAAAACTTGGGGCACCCTCAAAGTGCTCCCCCCCAAGGAACGTCCCCACGGTGCCATCAGCTCAGCCCCATGGGGGGCTCCTGAACCCATCAAGGTCATCCCAAATCTTGGTTGGGGGGGGGGATCTGAAGCCCTGCCCGTGGGCACCCGGCCTCACCACCATGGCTTTGAGCTCCATGCTGCTGGGGAACAGGCTGCGGCCGCCGAACTGCAGGGTTTTCCTGAAGTTTTGCTCGCAGGCTTTGGAGATCCCTGGGGGAGACGGGGACGGGCATGGAGGCAGCAGACCCAGGCGCACGGGGTCTGTGGCACCCCGCAGGCACCAGGACAAAGCTCAGCAGGATGGGGCCCCTCCTGGCTCCCCTAAAGGTTCCCGGGGTGGGCACAGCCCCTACCATGGAAAGGGAGCTCCGGGCGCCCGCTGGCACCCTGCAGGAAAGCCAGGAGGAAGGGCCTGAGCACCTCGGAGCACCTGTAGTAGGCGGTGAGGATGTAGAGCAGCCTCCAGCCCTTCTGGCAGCTGTCCCTGCAGGGAAAATTTGGAGCTGAGCCCCCGGGGGCAGAGCGAGGGGGCAGCTGAAACAGCACCCACAGCCCCGGGGACCGGCACGGCACGGCTGGGTGCGGGCGACCCCAAATCCCTGGGTGTCCCCGCAGTGTCAGGGTGGAGAACTGTCCCCAAAACCAGCCTGGCTGTGCTGTCCCAGCCCAGCAGGACTTACGGCTTGGAGCTGGTGTTGTCGGTGAGCTGCTTGACGATCTGGCAGTACACCTCATCCCGCAGCGCCTCGTGCTCCGCGCACAGCTAGGGGACAGGCACGGCTCACTCCACGGCCGGGGACGTCCCCGCTGCCACCATCCCCGTGGCACGGGGTTTACCTTGAGGAGGGTGCAGACGATGTCCAGCTCCGTTTGCCCCCTCGGAGGGTGGTCGCCCATGAACTTCATCACGGCTGGGGGGGAAAAAAGGCACACGGTGACACAGCTCGCCCTGTCCCCACCCTGGGGATGTGTGACACACACCCCAGCCTCCCAAATTGCTGCAGGGGGGGCGATGAGGCTGGAGGAGCCACCCTATTTGTTTGTCCAGACCCTTCTCCAAGGATGGGGGTCCCACGGGGCAGGGGGTTTGGGGTTTCCTACCTTGGAAAGCCTCGGTGGCCAGCTTGCTGATGCTGCCGTCCGGGAACTCGATGAGCGATTCCTGGATGGGGACCTGGCGGGGAGAGGAGCAGCTGGAGGGGTTGGGATGGGTTTTGGGGTGGCACTCGGGGAGCTTCTGAGCACGTCAGGACCTCGGGAGGACCCGCGGGTGATGGTGTGACACCCTGGGCACAGGGTGGCACCCTGCGCCCTGCCACCACCCCGCACCTTGGTGAACCTCAGCATCTCCATCCCGTCGGGTCCTTCCTTTTTCCCCTTCATCCCACAGGAATCCCTAGGAGAAAGAGGGGCGAGGGGAGCGTCTGGGCACAGGTGTCCCCCCCTGACAGGGTGTTACGGGGTGTCCCCATCCCTGCACTCACGTGGTCCCACACCGTGCCGCACGGAAATACCGCCTGGCAAAAGCCAGCATGGGGCAGGTCCCCACCACGTCCCCAAGCTCGTCACCTCCAGCACCCTCCGGACCCCCGGGGAAGGCAGGAGCCACCTGCAGAGAGGGGCTGTGGGCACGGGGCACGGCCCCACCGTACGAGGTGACCCCAAACCCAGGGCAGCACCCACCTCGCTTCTGCGGTCCAGCTCCCGAGCCACGGCGGTGGAAGCCACGGCCACGGCCACGGCCCCCGAGGCTGCCACCCTGCCCTGCTTGTCCCGGGGCTCCTCTTTCCTCTCCACCGGCAAGTGGACAAAATCGGGGGCGGCGACGGGCTGGACGTACTCGGCCGGGAACAGCCCCGACCTGCCGTGGATGGCCCCGAACTTCCACCCTGTGCCAGGGGCAGAGGGGTGGGGATGGCCCCGGGGGTCACCCCTGCGCAGCCCCTTCCCCATATGGCACCCGGGAGCCCTCCCCAAGGGGGGGCTGGAGGTGGATTTTGGCTGGAAACGGTCACGGGTTGGTGGTGATGGAGGGAAAGGGGGCAGGAGAGGGGACGCAGACCCCAGTGGGTGCAGGGATGTGGTTGGTGCCAAAATTATCCCAAATCAGCCAGATGAGGGGCAGCGGAAAGGGGATTTGGCTCCAGGAGGGGGCACAGCCCAGGGCAGCAGCGCACACGCTGGGGACACGCGTGGGGACACCCCGGCACCCCAAAGCCACCCACCAAAATCCTGGGTGCCCGTCTTCAGCTCCTCCAGGTACATCACCTTCTTGCGGACCACGCAGCCGTAGTAGTGGTCTGGGGGGGGGACAGGGACAAGGACAGGGGCGTTTGGGGACCTGGCACCCTCCTGTCCCCAAATGAGGCCGTTTTTGGCACCGGGGGTGACCTTGGGGACATCAAGAGGGGGTGGCTCTCCAAGGGACCCCCACAGCAGGGCACAGGGCTGCGGGTGCGGGGATTTGGGGTCTGCCCACCTGGCTCGGGGCGCTCCAGGGGCTGCAGGTGGATGATGTCCCCTTTGTGGAAGCCGAGCTGGGCGCCGTCCTCGGGGCTGTAGTTCCTGACGGCCACCACGTACTGGGAGTCCTGGGGGGGCAGGGGGGGGGCTGGCACAGCCCTGGGGTGCGTGCGCACCCGGAGAAACCCGTGCGCACCCGGGGAAATCCGTGCGCACCCATGGAAATCTGTGCGCAACCACGGAGATGCACGAGGACTTCAAGCACCCCCAGCCCCAGAGCCACCCTAGGGTGCCCCCCGTTGCCCCCCCCCACACCTTCCTGAGCTCCGTGATGAACTGATCCACCATGGCCTTGACCTGGGGGGCTTTTGGGGAGAAGAGGATGAGCTTCTCGCTGCTCAGGTTGAACTCCAGCATGTTCCTGGACGGGGTGGTCACGAAGAGCACGTCGGCGTAGCTGGGGCAGGGCGAGGGGAGGGTGAAGCACCCGCGGCCCCCACCCCACGCCGGGTGGAGGAGCCCTGGGGGGGGGCTGCACTGCCCGCTCTCCCCCTACCTGTACGCCCGCAGCACCCGCAGCTGCTCCCCGGGCATGTTGGTGCCCTTCACCAGCCGCAGCAGCTTGATGCCAGCGTGGGACACGGCCAGGATCTGCACCCCGGTGCCCACGCTGCCCTGTGGGGTGGGATGGGGTGGGATGGGGTTTGGCCATGTCAGATAGGGCACGGGGATGTCCCCCCCCCCCGTCCCCTGGCTGCGTCCTCACCGTGGCGGGGAAGAGGCGTGAGAAATACACCTCGCAGCCGTCCCGTGCCGCAGCCATGATCTCCTTCTTGACGCTCTCGGTGGCCACGGGGCTGAAGGAGTCCAGCTTGTTTTCCGCTGCGGGGGGGAAATACGGCACACGGTGAGCCCCCGGGGGGGTCTGGATGTGGGGTTTGTGGTGGGATCAGGGATGCTCGACCCCTTTCCCAGCCCAGCAGGATGGCGATGGGGAGCCGAGCATCATCAGGAGATGGGGACGGGCACCGGAGGGGCCGGGTGGGGTGGGAGCCCCCCTGTTATGACCCCCCTTGGGGGGCAGCAGGCTCGGGGGGGCGGCGTTACCAAAAAGGGCCTTCATGCGGAGCCGCTCCTCGGGGCTGATGCGGATGCAGGTGTCGGAGAGCGTGTCGGTGAAGATCTGGGCAAGGGGCGAGGAGCACAGGGAGCAAGGTGACCCCCCCAGACCCCCCCCCAGACCCTCCCCTGCCCTCGGACGGGGCACAGGAGGCTCGGTGGGGCTGGAGCTCAGCTCCTCACCTGCCGGAAGATGAGGTCGAGCAGCAGCGGGTTGTTGCAGCTGTCCTTGGGGTAGAAAACCTGCCAGGAGGGAACAGCAGCACAGAAACCCCCTCTATCCACGCGCCCACCCCACACCAGCCCTGTCCCGGCACGGAGGGGACACGGAGCCGGGACACGGATGCTGCTGTCCTCTCCACGTCCCCCCTGCCCCCCCCGGAGCAGGCTGTGCCCCCCCCCAAACCCCGCACCTCCTTGCGGATGTACATTTTCCACGGCACGTTGTGGTAGGTGTAGAAATCCTGGCTGAAGCAGCGGTGGAGCTGGGTCTGGACCTGCTGCGCCTCGGAGGGGAGCTCCCGGGACACGGAGACTGCAAAGGGGTGGGAAAAGCCCCCCCGTGTCCCCGGCAGCCCCCCTCCACCCGGGGAAACTGAGGCACGGGGGGGGCGCACAGAGGGTTTAGCCGGGCACAGCAGCTCTCCGGTGAGGATGCTGCAGAGCTGGCCCCATTCCCAGCTCCCCAGTGCTATGGGGGGGGACAAGATGCCCCCCTCTGCCCCGCTCTGCCCCGACCCCCCCCCCAGTGATACCTGGGGGCCGGGTGGCCGCGGGTCTCCCCGTCGGTGCTCGTGGCTGGTACCCGCCACCCGTGACGGGTTTCACCGTGGCCACCGCCTCCGAGGGTCCCTGTGGGGTGGCGAGGGGGCTGTGGTCAGGGTTGGGGGCAACCCCACAGCACGGGGGGGCCCGGGGGTGGTCCCGTCCCTACCACGGCTGTGGGTACCTGGGCTGCTGAGAGCTGCTCCTTCAGGATCTGCATGGCTTCCTCGTGGGGGTCCAGCTTCTTCCCGAAGAGCTTGCTGCGGAGACAACACCGCAGGGTGACCCGGACCCCAGAATCGCCCAAATCCCAATGTCACCCAAATCCCAGCATCACCCAAACCCCATTGTCACCCAGATCCCAGCATCACCCAAATCCCAAGATCACCCACACCCCATCATCACCCAGATCCCAAAGTCACTCAAATCCCAATGTCACCCAAATCTCAGCATCACCCAAACCCCAAGATCACCTACACCCCAACGTCACCCAAACTCCAGTGTCACCCAAATCTCAATGTCACCCAAACCCCAGAATCACCCAGATCCCAAAGTCACCCAGATTCCAGCATCACCCAAATCCCAGCGTCACCCACACCCCATCATCACCCAAACCCCAACGTTACCCAGACCCCCATCGTCACCCAAATCTCAAAGTCACCTGAATCCCAGCATCACCCAAACCCCAGAATCACCTAGATCCCAGCATCACCCAGATCTCAACGTCACCCAGATCCCAAAGTCACCCAGATTCCAGCATCACCCAAATCCCAACATCACCTAGATCCCAGGATCACCCAAACCCCA
The DNA here is from genome assembly GCF_047663525.1 of Anas platyrhynchos. Taxonomy (NCBI): domain Eukaryota; kingdom Metazoa; phylum Chordata; class Aves; order Anseriformes; family Anatidae; genus Anas; species Anas platyrhynchos. The sequence goes on along the minus strand of NC_092601.1, from coordinate 17,321,006 downwards.
AGATCACCCACACCCCAGCGTCACCCAAACCACCCCGGAATCACCCAGATCCCAAAGTCACCCAGATCCCAGCATCACCCAAACCCCAACATCACCCACACCCCAACCTCAGGGCAATAGGACCAGGGGCCGTGTCTGGCAGCCCCGCTGCGGGGCCGGGGGGTACCTGGGGGGCTGCGCGCCCCGCGGGGCGGGCTGGCACTGCCGGATGATGTTGCGGATGTTGTGCGTGGGCCGTGGGAAGTGCTCCGAGTTGAGCCGGGAGTGCCGCACGGGCTCGCCGTCCCACTGCCGGCCTGTGGGTGCTGTGGGGACGAGCTGTGGCTCGGCCACCCCGTCCCCTCGGTGCCACGAGCCGAGGACCCCATCCCGCGCACCCCTTACCGGCTTTCTGCGGGTACGGCCGGGGTTGGGGGACGCGGGGGGGTGACCCCTCTGCTGCTCTGCCCTGCGGGGACAATCACGCCGTGAGGACCTGGCTCCTGTCCCCGTTGTCCCCCAGTGTCCCCAGTACTGGGGAGCAGCCTGGGCAGGACCCAGCCCCAGCCCCTCCTGACCCTGCCCCACTGACCGGGGGTCCCGGTGGGTTGGGGTCCGCCCTGCGCTGCGGGGTCGGGGCTGGCTCCGCAGCTGTGGAGGTAAAAGGGGGAGCTGGGCCAGGCTGGCTCTGAGGGCTGCAGGTCCCCAGGGTGTCCCCAAGCCACGGGGCTGGGGATCAGGTGGGGAAACTGAGGCACGGAGCCAGGGATGGACCCCAGAGCTCACCCCTCGTCTGCCGCGGCTCTGCGGGCGCAGCGGGTCGGCTCTGCTTGGCATCACCCCCGCCGTCCCCTCCTCCTGTGCCACCTCCTCCCTTCATCCTCTGCACGAGGGCAGCCGGCTTCTCCAGCTCCTGGGAATGGGGGAAATTGAGGCAGAGCCCCCCGGCAGAGGCTGCTCCATGCCCCACGCCCCCAACCCCGCTGCGCCTCGGGCAGGGGGACGCCGCGCTCACCCCGTTGCCGTAGGACAGCACGGGGTCGAAGAGGCTGTCCAGGTACCGGTCCAAACCCTTCTGGGTGCGCGGCTCCCCGAAATCAGAGTCTGGCAGGGCAGGGTGAGGGGTGAGGGGTGAGACCCCGACCCCACAGCTCGGGGCTGGGGGAGCAGCACGGTGCCGGGGGTGCCGTACCGTGGGGCGGGTACCCCTCAGCCTCCGCCAGCGAGGGCAGCGTGGGCGCTCTGACGGCTGGAGGAGGAGGCACTTCATCCAAATCCACATCACCATGCCCCTGCGCCCTGCGGGGAGGGGGTGTTTGATTACCCCAAAACCCCCAAGTCCCAACCCACGACCCTGTGGCACCAATCCAGCCCTGGATCAGGTGCCCCGTGCCGGGTACCTACGCCGGGCTGGCACGGCCGCGGCTCCCCGCGCCCTCCCAGGCGATGAGGAAGCAGGACTTCTGCTTGGGGAAACCGTGCAGCAGCTCCAGGTCGGAGATGAGGTCCAGGACGTAGTCGTGGCCGGCCAGCTCGGCCCACTGGGTGCCTGCCTTCATAGCCACGGACCAGCCCCTCCAGCCCTCCGCCAGCCCCCTGCCGACAGCAGGCTGCTGGTGGTGCCGCCCCGGCTCCGCGGGGACACCGTGCCCACACCCTACAGCTTGGGGTCGCCCAAAATGGCTCGGGGTCACCCAAAATAACTCGGGGTGATGCTGGGTGCTGAGCCAGCGGGTACCTGTGCTTCAGGACATCCCCGGCCAGGTCCTCGCCGGTGCTCCAGGAGTGCACGGGGCAGGAGAAGGTGTCACCTGGAGAGGGGACAGGCGGTGAGCGCGTCCCTCCCTGCCTGCTAGCGGAGACCCCGGTGGGCTTGGCCACGCCGGGACCCCTCTCCGAGCCCCGTCCCCGTACCGTTGAAGCAGAAGAGCTGCAGAGCCATGCTGGCCTGCCGCCGGTTCGCCGTCCACTCCAGCAGCGAGGGCGGGTAGGCGCGGGCGGCCGCGGCGCCCAGCTGGGACCGTGCCATGGCGTGCATCAGCTTGCGCTGGCACACCGGCTTGTAGCCGGCGAAGGCGTAGTCGGAGACAAACCTACAGGGAAGGGGGGACGCTGAGGGGCTGCCCGGGGGTGGCCACAGGCAGCTGGGACAGTTTGGCCCCCCAAGGGACCTTGGGGGAGCTCAGGGCATCCCCAGATGTGAGCAGCATCCTTGGGTGCACGCACCAGGAAGGTCCTGGGGGCACCGGTGGGATGTTGGAGGGACACCGCAGTGCCACCGGGCACACGTGGCAGGCTGTCCAAACGAAATCCTATGGATTTAGGGGCTGCCCCCTCCTGGTGATCCCCCAGCAAGGCTCAGACCCCCTCCCACCCCACCCCCGGGGTCCCAGCGTGCCCCCGTCCCCGGCTCACTTGAGCAGGTACTTGTCGAAGGCGGCCGAGGGGGGGAAGGCGCTGAGGCAGGCGGCCAGCAGCAGCCAGCCCCGCTCCTCGTTGTTGACGTTGGTGTTGCGCCAGACCTGGTTGGCGGCTTGTGCCAGCAGCTCGTCCCGCAGCCCCGGCGCCGCCAGCCCCTTCTGCACGATGTAGTTGCCAAAAAGGGTCTCCTGCGAGCCGCCCAGCCCCGGGTCGCCCATGAAGCGCAGGATCTGCGGCGGGGACGGCGAGGGTAGGTTGGGGTGGCCAACATCCAGCTCCTTTCTCCCATCCCATCCCATTTACCAGCTTGAAGAGGCCGAGGGCCTCGTGGCACAGCTCCTCGTCCAGCCGGGTGAGCGGAGCTGCCAGCGGGGCCGTCAGCATCCCGAAAGCCGGCTCCTGCAGCGACACCCGCACCCGTGGCTACCTGGTCCCCGGGGACCCCGTGCCACTGCCACCCGGGAACGCAGCGGGGGGGTGCTGAGCATTGTGGATGGAGGCAATGGGGCTGGGGGGCAGGAGGGGGCCGGCACCGCCGTGGGGCTGGGAGCAGGATCCGGCCCCGGCGCTGCTGTTGGGGATCCAGGGGACTTGGAAACACACAAGGGGGAGAGGAGGAAGAGGAGGAGGAGGAAGGAAGGGCGCAAAGCAGCCGGGGCCAGGGATGGGGGCCCGGGAGCGAAGCGACCTGATCTCCCGGCCCCACGGATTCCGGATCTGCCCCACGTCGGGCGTCCAGCAGGGCTCGGCGGGTCTCTCTGCGATAACCTCAGCGGGGTCCCCCCGGCCCCTGGAGACGACAGGAACCCACAGGGAGGGCGGGCGGGCAGGAGGCTGCCTCCAGCCCCACGCAGCACCGCAGCCACCCCACAGCCGGCCCCTCTCACACCCCGTGGCATCGCTCAACCTCATGCAGGGACCCCAAAAACCAAACTGCTCCACCGCGTCCAGGGCGCCGAGGAACCCCGCGAGCCCCGAGCGCACCGGGGTGGGCACCCACCGGTGGCTGCCGGTGCCACCCTTACCTGGAAGTGGCCCCGCACGTACTTGGCCATGGGGTAGTCGTTGATGTCGAGCGGGAGGGTGAGCTGGGAGTCAGGCTGCAGCGCCGGGGGCGGCACCAGGACCACGCAGCCGGCGTTCACCTCCCGGGCGGCTACGGCACAGCCGGCAGCTCCGGCACCCTGCACCCCACGGATGGGGACAGGGGTGGTTCAGAGGGGAGCCCTGCTGGCCCCACTCACCCGCCGCAGCCTCCAGCAGCCCCATCAGCTCTGCGGGGATCTCCAGGTGCGTCACATCCACCACCTCCCTCCTCGTCAGCTCCTGCCAGGGGCACAGGGATGGCACCCGCTCGCCGCGCCGCTCCTCGCCCCGGTGCCACGGCAATGGGAAAACTCGTGGCATGGATGAGGGCACGACAGCATTGCACACGCACTGCACACACACTCACACTCCTGGCAGCACTGCGCACACCCTCGCCCCGTTACCTGCTTCATCCTCTCCTTCTCCTCCTCCGCCCGCTGGCGGGCGTCCTCCTTCCTCTGCAAGCAAGGATACGGCGCTGAGCGGGACACCCAGCGGCACGGGACCCCCTGGGGTGCCATCACGCACCAGGATGAAGATCTGGGAGGGCTCAGGATGGGGTGGTGACCCCCCCGTGCCATGCCACCGCCCCTCTCACCTTGAGGTACCGCCGGCGGTTCACGTAGATGTGCACCAACGACCTGAACTTGATGAGCGTGTGCCTCATGCGCCGGTACCGCTGCCTGCAAGAGGGCACCGCCGTCACCCCGTGCCACCACCAGCTGGGACCACCCCCCCCCCAGGATGTCCCCCAGGTCCCCACCTGGCCAGGTAGCCTCGCGCCCGGCTCTGCAGCAGGACGATCTTGCGGCGCAGCGAGCGGAATCGCCGCTTGATGAAGAAGGTGCGGGCGTAGCGCTGCAGCGTGAGCGCGGCCAGGTGGTGCGCGCGGGCACGTTTGCTCTCCAGAGCCTGGTACAGCTGCTCCTTCAGGAAGAGCTTGGGGGGGGGGGCACGCTTTGAGACCCCCCAATTTGGCTGCTTTCCCGCAAGGCACCACTGGGACCTGTGTGCCCACCCTGGAGGCATTTTGGGGGTCAGTACCTTGGTGACGCCGACGTAGTACATGCTGGGGCTGACGGGGCAGAGGTTCCTCAGCATCTCCACGCAGTTGGCCCCGTTGGGAACCACGTTGGACCACATGTCCACCAGGCAGCGGTACCTGGGCGAGCCCAAAAAACTGTCACCACAAGGGACACCTCCCCGTGCCACAGCCCGGCTGGGGACACTGCCACAGACCCTTCCCATGGTGACAAGCTCTGAGCCACCACCCCGAGCACCCCCAGCACCTGTCGATGAAGACAAGGAAGGGGATGCGGATGGGGAAGCCCTCCTTGCGGATGCGGATGGTCTCCAGGATGCCTGAGTAGCGCAGCTGGCTGCTGACCACGTCGGCCTCAAACAGCCCCGGCTCCTGGGGACGAGGGGGTGAAACCACACGAGGAAACCCAAACCGGCGAGGGGAAGGGGGACGCGGGGACCTGTGTGCCACCAGGCGCCCTCCACGCTGCTCTCACCTTCTTGTTGTTGGGTTTGAGGCAGCGCACGAAGAAAGGGTTGCACCTGCGTTGGAGAGACACCATCAGCCTCGGGGGACGGGGGACAACTCCAGCCCTGCCACCAGGGCTCGTTCTGCCCTCCCCGACCTCTCCATCTTCTCCACCAGGTCCAGGAGCGACTGCTGGAAGCGGGCGGCCACGGTGGGAGCCTTGTAGCGCCGCGTCCTGGTGCTGCTCCTCCTCACCAGGCTCCTCTGCCGGGCCAGCACCTGGGCATGGCCGAAGAAGAGGTTGGCCACCACCTGGGAGGGACAGGAAGGGTTACGGGGGGGAGGAAGGTGGCCGTGGTGGCACGGCACCCTCCCAGGGTCCCCTTCTTGGGTTTTTGAGATGGGAATCCCAAGAGGGGAGTGCGTTGATGGAGGGGGCAAAGCCTGGGGAGCCCCATGGGAAAAGGGCACGGGGCTGAGCCAGTGCCACGGGTCCCCTGTTTTCCAGAGCCATGGGGACAAATATTTGGGGACATAAAAGCTGCATGGATTGATGTCCCCCTGTCCTGCACCTGGGCAGGGCCCTACCTTGGTCCTGCTGCTGAGGAACAGATCCAGCACGTCCTGGCGGACCTGGTCGTAGTTCTTATCCAAAAACTTGTGCACCTGGCACGGAGCAAAACCTCCCGGTGAGGAGCACGGCAGGGGGACGAGGAGCCCCAGGCCAAAACCCTGAAGGTGTGGGGCTGCTGCTGGCCCCCCAGGGCTGCCCCTCGCCCCCCCGTTGTAGGATCAGAGGCCCCGCACCTGGTAGGTCACCTTCCCCGCGTAGTGCTTGATGGTGAACTCGGGCAGCGGCATCTTCGGCTTGGTGTAGAGCGGGTTGGTGCCGTGGTGGTAGTGGCACTTCTGCAGGAACGTGTGGTCCGTGGCCTGCCGACGGCACGGGGTGAGGCTCCGCAGCACCCCTGGGAGGCACCCCCACCCAAAAAGGGGAGAAATCCCACCCCAATTGGGCTGTGAGCTGGGAGGAGCGCTTCCAGAGGGATTTAGGAACAGCCCCAGCTCTGCCACTGAAGTCCATGGGCACCTCCTGCTCCGTGCCTCAGTTTCCCCAGTGGCAGAGAGGGGTGCACTCACCTGGGGGAAGCAGCTCTGGTCGTCCAGGATGCGGAGGATGCCGTAGGGTTTTTGGGAGATGAGGTCGATGCAGGGCTGGTTGTCGCTGAAGGGGATTTCCTTCCACTCGATCTGCTCCCGCAGGTACTCCTCCTGCAATGCCGGCCGCCCCCTGAGCCCCGTGCCATGGGGTGGGTGCTCGGACACCCCAAAATCCCCAGCTCTGGGGTGACCGGGGATGGGCAGACCCCAAATCCTCTCCCCTGCCCACCTGCTCCTCCTGGAAGACGATCTTGTTGAAGAAGAACTGCAGGTACTCATTGGCGTAATTGATGCACAGCTGCTCGAAGCTGTTGAAGTTGAGATCCTACAAAAAAAAATAAAGGGTCGTGGCTCACGGGACCACGCAGAAACCGTGGTGAATTGGGGGAAAAGGAGGACACAGCGGGGCTGGCCCCCACCTCGAAGCCGTAGATGTCCAGGATGGCGATGGAGAGGGCGTCCTGCCGCGGGTACACCAGCTTGTTGATGCGGTCGGTGAGCCAGCCGAAGAGCAGCGCGTACAGGGTCTTGGCGATGGCATCCCTGCCAGGGTGGGCGAGCAGAGAGCTGCCACGGGGCACCCCGGCCACCCACTGCCCCCTTGCAGCACCCTGCCCAGCCCCAGCTGGGGCCACAGGTTGGGTGCCCAGCACCCAACCCTACACCAGGGATGCGATCGGACGCTTTTCCATCCCTGCGCCATCTCCATCCCCTTGCAGCCCAGACCCCTTCCCCTCACCTGGCATCCACGGCACTTTCCACAGTCAGCGGGGTGAAAATCTTCTCCCGCAGCGTTTCCTGGTCGGGGACACACGAACCCATCAGCGGGGCAGAGCTTTCAGCCCCCAGGGCTGTGGTTTTGAACCCCCGGGCTCCGGCACCACTCGGAGAGATTGGGGACCCACCCCTGCCCGCCGTGCACCCACCCCTGCTCCTCGTGCACTCACCGTCACCTTGAAGGTGATGGCTTTCTGCAGCCCCTCGGGGGACACCTGCAGCAGCTCCGCCACCGTCCGGATCTCCGTGGCGCTCACCACCGTGGCGATCTCCTGGCAGTCCGTCTGCGGGACGCGGGGGGGTGACGCCGAGGTCCCCTCCTCCGCGCCCCCAAATCGGGCCGAAGGAGGGCAGCTGGGGGCTGGCGGGGGTACCTCGTATTTCTCGAAGTAGACGTTGCCCAGGTGGAGGACGGAGGAGAGGATGCGGAAGATGCTGTTCTGCTCGTCCACGCTGAAGCCCAGCGCCTCCATGGTGCTGAGCAGCCGGCGGAAATCCTCCGCGTCCTCCTTGCCGGGGATCTCGCAGTTCCCACCCTGCCATGGCCCCCACGAGGCCATCAGCATCCCGACCCCAAACCTGGGGGGGCCGGGATGTAGAGGGACACCCCAAAACCCTCCAAAAAGGGCACACGACCTGGTTCAGGTAATAGTAGGTCTCTGCGCCCTGCAGGCAGTAGCGTTGCCGCTGCTGGGCGGGCAGCCCCGCCAGCATCTCGTAGAAGATGTGGTAGTTGCGCTCGCTTTTGGCCTGGGGGGGTAGAGAGCCGAGCTGTGGTGGGGGTGACACGGAGGGGGGGGGAAGAGGCAGAGCCCCCCCTGCCACCCACCTGGAAGACCACGCGGGATTTCTCCAGCAGGTACTGCGAGGTGATGGCACCGCAGATCAAACCGCTGCAGGGGCGAGAGCGGGCGCCCGGCTGGCAAACTGGGGGGCTATGGGGTGGCTCCGTGCCCCACCCTGCTCCCCAGGTGCCCCCCCAGGAGGGATGGGTGGGATCTGAGCCGGGATCCCAAGGGATGGAGCTGCTGCACCCCCAGGGGACACCGGGCACCCACCCCGAGGGGCTGTGGGGACCCACAAGCCATTAGGGTGCCCACCCTGGGCATGGCACCCCTCTACCCCCCCCCCAGTGCTGTGGGCAGGGGGCAGCAAATGCTGCGTGACTTCAGGCAGCACCTCCTGTCCCCCTGCCACCCTTCAGCCCCAAAAACACCCCCACCACGTGCGTCCCACCCCGCCGTGATGGGGAGCGGGCAGGGGCACCCCCGGAGCGGGGCTGGGATGGGGCCCCCCAGGAGAGGAGGACGCGGGGGGGGGGGGCTCGGCGTTACTTACTCCTCCAGAAAGATTTCCACAAATTTCCCAAACCTGCTGGAATTGTCGTTCCTCACGGTTTTGGCGTTGCCGAAGGATTCCAGCAAGGGGGTCGCCTCCAGGATCTGCCCGCGGCCAACGGGGAGAGTCCGGGGTGAGCCCACAGCCAGGACACCCCAAAGCACCACGGCCACGGGCTGTCCCCACAGCAGGGACCCCCCCTGTGCCGAGCCCTCCGGGGGTGCCACCGCGATGCTCAGCCCACGTCCCCCCGGTACCTCTATCTGCCGTGGTCCGGGTGGCAGCGTGGGGACAAGGAGAGAGCGGTGGAGATGGTGGAAGGGAGAGCAGAAAGGGGTCAGGGGACAGGGAAGGGGACAGGGGGACGGGGACAAGGGGACGGGGGCAGCACCCACCTGCTGAGCAGCGCTGCGCTTCTGGCTGACGGCTGCCAGGTAGCGCAGGATCAGCTTGGTGGCCTCGGTCTTCCCCGAGCCGCTCTCCCCGCTGAAACGCAGAGGGGAGGCACCCCCTGAGACCCCTTAAACCCCCACCCCGCGCACCGGGCTGGTGCCAGCACCCCAGGACACAATCAGCGATCACGGTGGTGCTAATTAGGGGCTGCGTGGGGCCGGCCCCTCTCACCTGATGACGATGCACTGGTTGTGTTTGGCATCCAGCACTTTGGAGTAGGCGACGTTCGCGATGGCAAAGAGGTGCCTGGAGAGGTGAGGATGGGGGAGCACATTTGGGGCACGTGGCACCGCATCATGGGGACCTCCAGCAGCCCCTGGGCTCTTGTAGGACCAGGTGCCCCATCTCCACAGCAGCACCCCGATACTCACGGGGGGTTCTCGCCCAGCGCCCTGCCCTCGTACTGCAGCACCTGCTCCGTCCCGTAGATGTTGTAGAGCCGGTAGGGGTTCACCGACACCAGGATGCTGCCGATGTACGTCTGCGGGACAACGAGGCGTGGGGCTGTGCCACCGGGAGGACAAAGACCCCTCGGAAACCCTAAAGCATCAGGGGGTGCTCTGCGCCCCTGCCCTTACGTAGATGAGCTGGCGCTCGAAGCGTGTCCGGATGTTGCTCAGCACCGCGGCCTCCTGCAGGTCCCTGGTGCAGGGAGAGGCTGCATTACGGGGTGCAGGGGGGGCACAGGACATGCCACCCGTCCCCAAAAATGTCCCCGTCACCCTGTGGGGGTGCTGGGGCACTCACTCGAGCTGGGTCAGGTCCTCCAGCCCGTCCTCCTCCCGCGGCTCCTGGTAGCGCACGATGGGCAGGCTGCACAGCGACTGCATCTGCACGGAGCAACCGTGTGGGGCCATCAGGGCACTGCTGCCCCCTCTGCCACCTCCCACCCGGGGGGTTTTGACCACCCCAAAACCCCCAGCTGCGATCTGAAATTGGGGAGCCCAACGGCAGTGAGCGCAGGGACCCCGTGATGCCAAATTGGGTCCCCGTGGCGAGAGCGTCACAGATCGATGGAGAAGGGGGCTGGGAATTGGGGACTGCCCCAGGAACTGTCCCCTGTGAGCAGCTGGGGACAGGAGGTGGCTGCGCTGCCCTCCCCGCAGCACCCACACCTCGCACCCAAAGCCCCCACGGGGGCTGCAGGGCGGCAGCAGAGGCGATGGAAACCCCGAGCAGGTCGGCACCTCCGGGGGGAACGATGGAGGGAGGTGGCTGAGCCATGGGGGCTGCTCCCCGTGGCCGTGCCCGGTGCCGTGGCCGTGCCGCAGGGAATCGGCAGAGCTGGTGGCGTGGAGGCAGCACGGCCCACCCCAAAGCTTGGCTGTCAGGAAAGCAGACACCCTCCGGGGTCACCTACTAACGAAACCTCTCCCTCCCCAGCCCGCGGATCGGGTCTCAGCATTTCCATACGAGGGCTGCAGCCAGCGGGAATCAAGTGTCCCCTGCGCAGGGGGGGCTGTGCAGCCACCGTCCCCCATCCAGCAGCACCCCCAACACCCTCACCAGCTCCCCCCAAAGCCCTGACGGCTCCGTGCTCCCCAAAACCCTCGCACCTCGCTTTCCCTTCCCGGCAGGCGAGCAGGTGGCTGGTGGCTGGGGTTGGACACGATGCCCATGTGCCCACCAGCTCCATCCCATGGGCATCTCCACTCCAGACCACCCCGTTCTCGCCCTGGCACCCCGCCGCCGGCGTTACCTTGGTGCGCCAGGGCTGCTTGGTGCCCAGGTACCCGTCTGCCCAGGGGTTCCTGTCCCTCCAGCCGCCCGCCGCCGAGCGCTGGCTCAGGTACCGGGCGATGTCGGCTCCCCGCTGGCTCCCCCGTTGCCGGCCACGCTCGGCGGGGTGCCGGGGGTAGCCCTGCTCGGCCGTCCAGGCGTCGGGCATCTCCCGCACCCTCACGACGTGCTGCTTGGACCAGTGCTGCTTGTACATGCGGGACGCCCTCCGGAAGGAGCCCAGCCTCTGGATCTGCGGCGTCACCACGGCGTAGCGCCCCGCGCCGTCCTCCCCGGCCACGGCCTCGCTCTCCGGAGCTCTCTCGGGGGCACGGGTGCTGCGGCGGAGGCTGGACGGAGAGCCCGGGGCACAGCCGCGGGGAGAGGGGCTGCGGCGGGTGCTGGGGGTGGAAGCGGGGAGCGGGCACCGTGCGGTGGGGCTCGGAGATCTGGGGGTGCCCCCGTCCCGCCGGGATGCACGCCTCGGTGGGGAGGGCGAGCGGGACAGGGGACGGCGAGGAGGAGGTGGGGATGAGGGGGCTGGGGTGGGGGCCATGCTCCCCACCAGCAGCGACGCCAGGGATTGCCCCATGTGCCGGATCCGTCCCGGGGACAGGCTGCGGCCCCCGGTTTGGGTAGGAGATGGTCTTGCTGGTGGTGACTGCGGGGCCATGCCGGCCAGGGGCTGCCCGATGCGCTGGAGGAAAGATTTGGGGGGCCCAGGAGCAGGGCTGGGCGGCGGGGGGGTGCCCTGCCAGGGGGGCAGCTCCATGCTGGGTCCCTCATCCCAGGAGGGGTTTGTGGGGCCGAGCCGGCGGCTGCCAGGGCGCGAGGATGGGGGGAGGAAGGGGGTCCTCATCAGCGGCTTCACGGCCTTGGTGGGGGGCTCAGGCTGCCGGGGCCAGGCTTGGGGGAGCCGCCCGGGGGCTGTCACCCCGGGGGGGCTGCTCCGCCGTGAGGGCCGCGGGGTCAGGGGCCTCCCCGACCCCACCACGGGCACCCCCAAACGCTGGGACCCCGGCATCGCGGTGTTTGGGGGTGCCCGTGGTGGGGTGGGGGGCTCGGGGCTGAGGCGTCGGAGGCTGGAGCCAAGCCCTGGGGAGCGCCGCGCGCCCTCGCCCCGCACGCTGCCGGGGGGCTGCCGGGCTGCTGGGGGGGAGCCCCCGGGGTTTGCAAAGGGGTTACGGAGCGAGGGCGGCCTCAAACCCCCCGGCTCCCGGGGAGGGGACTGTCCCCACGGCCCCCCTGGTGGGGAGGGGTCCCTGGAGGGGGCATCTCGTGGCGGGGGGTCCCGGCCGCCCCCTGCCCGCAGCGACCCCGCGCTCTCCATCCCCGCCAGCCTGCGGGTAAAGCACCTGTAGGCAGGTGGGGGGGCCCCACAGTGGTCTCGGGGGGGTCCCGCACCCCTCGGTGCACGGCCGGGGGGCTGCAGCAGGGGCTGGGGCTGCGAGAGGGAGCGCTGCAGGAATTGCCCCAGGGGGCTCCCGCACGCCCGTGCCGCCGAGACGCGGCCCCCCCGGCGTCCTGGGGGGCTAACGGGAGCCGGTGGCGGCTCGTACTCATCGTAGTCATCCTCGTCACGGTGCGGGGACGGCGGGAGGGAGATATCCAAGCGGTCCCTGCCGAAAATCTTCACCTGGGGCCGGGGGAAGAGCCTGAACTTCCTATTGAGGGAGAGCTTGGAGGACAGCGTGTCCCGCATGCCCTTGATGGAGGAGGTGCTGAGGATGGAGAACGGATAATCCCTCTCCTCCTCCTCCTCCTCATCCCACTCCTCCGGCTCCTCGGCCTCGGCGATCTCGTCCAGGGGCAGTGCGTAGGGGTTGCAGGAGGATTGGGCGTGCGGCGCCCACCCGCCCTCGCTGTACTGGATGCGGTGCTCGGGGTACTCAGCCCCCGGGTACCCCCCGCCGCCCGCCACGGGGCCGAGGGGGTCCCCAAAGTCCTCGTAGGGGTCCCCCCCGTAGCCGAACGGCCCCGTTGCCTCCTCGCCGTACTCCAGGTCGCTGCCATAAGGGTCGTGGAGGCGCAGCGGGGTCCTGTCCCCGTAGGGCTCGTAGTCCTCGTCCTCTGCGTAGCCGTAGGGGTGCTCCAATGGCTCGTCCTCCTCCCAGCCCCCCCCGTAGAAACCGTACTCCTCCTCCGCCTCGTAGCCAGGGTACTCAGCATAAGGGCTGGGCGCCACGTCCTCAAAGCCGTACCCTGCCGGGTAGCCTTCCTCCTCCTCCTCTTCCTCCTCATAACCGTGCTGGAGGCCGTAGGGCCCATCTTCATCCTCAGCATACCCACGCCGGCGCCCGTAGGCCCCATCCTCCTCCTCCTTGCCGTAGCTCAGCCGGCGCCCGTAGGCCGCATCCTGCACCCCCTTGGCGTACCCACGCCGGTGCCCGTAGACCCCCTCGTGCTCCTCCCGTGCCCACCCGTAGCGTGGCCCCGGCGTCTCCACGGGGGCACGCAGCGATGGGGGCCGCGCCGGGCGCCGCGCCATGCTGCCCGGCCTCTCCTGGCCGTGCCGGGAGGTACCGGAGGCCGCCGGGCCGCTGCCGGCCGGGAGCCGCCTCATGTTGGCTCGGTGCCTGAGGATCTCGTCTTCCGCGGGGAACGGCAGCTTCTTGGCACCGATGCGGGACAGCCAGGCCGTGTCGGCCGCCCGGCCGCCCCCCGCCAGCCGCCCGCGCCGGGAGAGGAGTTTCCTGGCCAGCCAGCCCGTGGCGGCGGCCGCCTTGCTCAGCACCTGCGCCCGGGGCTTGAATTTCCTTTCCGGCTGCCGGCGGAAGAGGGATGCGCCGTCCTCGGCCGCCTGCCCGGCCCGGCGAAGCAGGAGGAAGGATGGTTTGGCCGGTGGGGAGGTGCTGGTGGTGGTGGTGGTGGTGGCGGCAGCGGCGGCGGCATCGGCCTCCTTCCTCTTCTTGCCCACGTGCTTGAAGCGCACCATGAGGTTGGAGGTGGACTTGAGCACGGCCTTGTTCTTCTTCTTCTTCTTCCTCTTGGTGCTGTGCTTCTGCAGCCCCCAGAAGAAGCGGGAGGTGTTCTTGAACTGCCCCTTCTTGGGGCGACGCAGCCCCAGCTTCTTGAAGCCCAGGAAGAGCTTGGAGGTGCTGCGGAGGCTCCGCTTCGCCCGGGCCTTGGGTGCCGCCGCCACCGCCACCTCCTCCTCCTCTCCTGGGCCAGACGCTGCGGTGGATGCCTTCGTCTGGCCCTTGGCCTCCGCGCCCTTGGCCCCTTTCTTCTTCTTGGCGTTGTCGGCTGCAAGACCCAGCGCCAGCTTGGAGGCGCCCTTGACGTTCTTGGCCGGGGCGGCATCGCTCTCGCCTTCCTCCTCCTCCGCCTCCAGCTGCACCTTCTTCCCCCGTCCCGGCTTCTTGGCCACCACCGCCTTGAGCACCCCCTTCTTCTCCTTCCCTTTCGCCTTCTTGGGCTCCTCCGCGGCAGCCTCTTCCTCTTCCTTCTCCTCCTCCTCCTCCACCACCACCACCTCGGGCTCCTCGCTCTCCTCCGCCTTCAGCAGCTCCGCATCCGACGCCTCCTCCGCCTCCTCCGGCGCCTCCTTCTTGCCCTTCTTGCCATCCTTCCCTTTCCCTTTGCCCCCCTTGCCCTTGCCATCCGCCTCCTTTTTGGGCTCCCCCTTCTTGCCGACCATCCCGGCGGTGGCGCCCGCTCATGCTCCGGCTCTCGCGCCCACACCGGCCCCGGCGATGCCCCACGCCGCCGGCACGAGGTGGCCCCCGCCCCGGGGAGGGGAATTTACCTGCGCCCGGTCTCGGCAGGGCACGTGCCCGTGCGTGGCTCCCGTGGCCGCCCGGGGGGGCTCCCGGCTGGGCATGGCGCGGGGACGGGGGGCGCGGGGACGGCGGGAGCTGCCGCCTGCCTCCCTCTCGGCACCCCGCGAGTCCGGCTGCGAGGTGCTCGCCGCGGGGCCGCCGGCTGTAACCCAAGCTCCAGGGCTCGTGGCGCCATGAATAATGCAAGGGAGGCGCTGCTCCTGCCCCGAGACTTTTCCGAAGAAGCCAGAGGGAAGGTGAGAAATGCCCCCACGGGGAGAGCTGGGTCCCGTGTGCGGAGCATCCCCTCGGGACCCCCCAGACCATCCCCACAGCCCCCACAGCTCACAGTGGGGTGCTGCGGGGTCTGAGCTCCCCGCACAGCCAGCTCCGTGCCCTGGGAAGGATGCCCTAAAAGACCCCGCTGCTGACCCCAGCCCAGAGCCCCTCATCCTTCCCTGAGCCCCTGGGGCAGCACAAACACCCCCATCCATATCCCCATATCCACATCAGCACAAAGCAGCGTCGCCACCCCAAAACCAGACCCTGCCACCTCCCCGTGGGCCAACGGGGAGCCACGGGGCAGGACCCCAGCCCCAAAATGAGCCCTGGGAAGCAGGGGGTGGAAGGAGCCCACAGGGACACCCCACACACATGTGCCTGCACCCGCACGTGCCCGGCCGCGGGGTGCCCGCATCAAATGTTAATGCCAGCCCTGGATTCCTGCGGATTCATCAAAGTTTAAGCAGCAGCGGTGTGAATTTGATGGCTGGGGCCGTGCAGGAAGGGGTGGCACCGCTCCAGCCCCTCGCACGGGACGTTTGGGGACACCCAGGGGACGAGCACAGCACCCTCTGGTTTCGCCCTGCCCTGCCACGTTGCTCCTCTTGGCACAGAACAAAGCCTGAGGGGGCACAGCTAGAACCAGCCCCCCCGTGCCACCACCACAGCCCTCGCTCCATCCCTCTGAGCTCCTGGATTCACCCAGGGAGCTGCAAGCAAGGGGCACCGGGACTGCAGGGGGGTGGCTGCAGGTCCTGACTCCATCCTACAGCCCTCTGTGGTGCCCAGCACCCCGTGCAGCCCCAGCGCCCTGCATCGTCCCTAATTCCATCCCTGCCACCCTCCAGGAGCTGGGGTGCAGGCAGGGCAGGGCGGCGAGAGGCTGGTGGCGTTCCCCAGGCTAAATTTGCTGCTGCGTGCCCAAATCCAGCAGCTCACGGCCCCACGGCGTCACCTGGAGCACGGCCCCGAGCCCAGGGTGGCAGAACTCAGCAGGGACAACCAGAGGCGAGCTGGAGGAGCTGCAGCCAACATCACAGCACCAAAATCCCTCCCCAGCGCCTCGGCCAAGCCACGGCAACCTCTGGGGCACCCGTGGCCACTCACCTGGCTAGCCTAGCTGGCCCGCATGCTGCCAAGGCCGGCAGGGTGCTGTTGGTGTCACGCTCTTGGCCTCTCTCTCTCCCCTCCGGGAACCGTCACCCCGCCGGCACCCGCAGGACCATATTTGCTGCACGGCAGCTGCGGCTGCTGCCACCCCATGCATATTTGATGAGCGCTATTATTCTCCTCTCCGCTCACGGAGGGGAGCTGACCTTCCTCGTGCGGGGCTGGGGAGGAGCGGGGATGAGGGGGGGGCAGCCGGCTGCGGTCCCTGTCCCTGCGCCCGGTGGCTTGGGGCACCTGTGAAGGAGCCTGAGCTCAGCAGGCCAAAAAAAAAACTTGGAAAAGCTTCATTTTCCCCCTCCAGCACTGGATTCCTGCACCATATAAAATCGGGGACCACTTTGAGCACTGCTGCAGTCGAGCCCGAGGTTCTTCCAAACCCAGGGGCACCAAAAGCACCCCGAGCTGGGAACCCCTCTGCTCCCTTCTCCTCCAGCTCTCAGGTCTCCTCCCCGCCCTAATGCGGTGGGCATTTATTATGCCGATTCCTCAGCGAGCCAGGGCTTAACTGCAAATTACAATCAATAGCCCCAATCCCCGCGGGGCGGGTTCATCATTTAGCAGGCGCAAGCGGAGGAATTCCAAACTCTCTGCCCGCCGTAAATCCTCCTCTCCGCAGCCTCCCCAGCCGGCCCTGCACAATGCGCCGTGTCTGGCTGGGGGTGACCCCTGTCAGCGCGAGGAACAATTAAGCTGTCACCGCGGATCGTGGCTCGTACAGAGGGCCCCGAGCAGTGCTGCGAGGTGTCGGCGTGGCGGGGGGCGAGGGGAGGTTGGCGGAGGCAGGCCCGCCGCAGTAACTGTCCCTCATTGAATTAAATGAATGGATTTGGAGCCAGTCTCTTTTTATTACCTCGCAAACGATTCCCGACTAAATTAAATTATCAGAGGAGCGTTGAGCCAATCAAACCTGCTTGATTGCCTGGAACAGGCAGCTTGAACGGAGCACGCCTCGGGCCCTTGCCGCTTCCAGGAGTAGGTGGAGGGCGGCTGAGGGGCTGGGGCAGAGCTGGGGGGCTTCTGGCAGCCCCCCAGAGACGGGGCAGGAGGGGTGCAGCCCCCTGGGAGCAGGGCACGGTGCTGATGGCAGCAGGGCTGGCTGAAAGGGCAGAGAAAGGGCAGGGGCTGCACGGCAGAAGGGCAATCACCCTCCAGCCAGGCTCTGCTTCTTGCTGCCATCCAGCCGATGCTCTCGTGCTGCTCTTTTGGGCACTGCTGGACAGAAAAACAGAAAAGAGCACTTGCCTTTCTCCAAAAACACTCAGCCTGAGCCGCATTTCCCTTTGCTAGCTCTCTCGCCGAGCTACGGAGAGCTCTGAGCAATCCCCTAAGCCTCAGGAGGCTCGGGCACAACAGGAACGCTGCAGTAATTTCCCACCTGCCCCCAGTACCTTTGCTTTCTCAGGATTCAGAGGCATCTCCAGGCAAAACCTGCCGCCGCACCGAACTGCAATGCTTGCAGCTTTTAACGTTAGTGCAGAACAATTAGGGAAGCTGTCTGGAAGAATGAACGCTGCAATTAACCGCCTGTATTTTCAAATACAGCTATAAACCCGCCCGCAGAAAAGCTACCCTTACTTAAAAAAAAAAAAAAAAGGAGTTAGCTTCTTCTGACTTAACTATTTTTACTGCATCCGCATTCCAAATTCAGTCACCCGTCAGTTCATTTTGAGCAGGATAAAATGCCCAATTTCCTAAATAGGCATTTTAGCCTGGTAAGGCTAATTAGAGAGAGGTTTTAACGATGGCGTGCTGGACTAGACAATTTGAAACCTGAACACACCGAGAGGCAGGCACCGGCTAACCAAGGACGTGCTTTTGAGGATAACAGCGTGCATTTCAGATGGACAGGAGCATTAGCCATCTCCCCTTTCCACAGGCTACCTGGCCTCGGGACGAGGCACAGCCAGCAATTCCGGCCACCCACTCGTGTGCTGGGGCTCGGCAGGATCCCCGGTTTGGAGTTAAAAAGTCAGAAACTCGGGGACAAAATGAAACCAAAAGAACTGTGTTCGGGAACGGCTCTGCCTGTGCAACCTTCACAGGAAATGTAAAGGGCGAGTTAATGTGCTGGAACGGCATCCCACCCACCTCACACAGAGCACTGCCTGCTTTCTGCAGCCAGCTCAGGCATAATGCGGCTAATTTGGAGCTCATTCTCCGCTAGCTGCCACCGCGGTCGGGATTTGCTCTGCACTCCAGCTGTGAACAAAGCCAGAAACAGGGAAGGGAACTTACGGAGTTCAAAGTCACCTTCTTAGCTTGGGTATTGTGAATAATATTCTGTTCAGTTCCCATGGCACCTCACAGAGGTCCTCCCCAACCTCAGAGCCCTCTCACAGCTGCCTCGCAATCTATTCCACCTCACCACCTCCTGCAACGGCATCCGCGATTCTTCAGGTGGCCAAAGATAGAAAAAAGAGAATTAGAAAACACCCCGAGCTGTCTAAACACTGCAGGCAGACACCTACGGTTCACATGAAATAGCAATTTTTATTTTCTCAAATAAAATATTCCTTCCATTTCTGCTCGATCAGTTTGTGAGGGGTGGGGAGGAGCACAGAAGGGAGGGAAGGAGCCCTGCTCAGACAAGTTTTCTGTCAGACCTGTCCTCACAGTTCACAATCCACATCAGACCGAACCCTTTTTTTCCATGAAAGAAAATAAAAGCTATCGGCAACTCTTGATCCCAGAAGGAAAGAGCTGTTCTCTGTCAGGCACTCTGAATTATTTAGCATCAATATTTAATGGAAAAGCATGATTAGAAAAATCCCAGGTTTCTGATGAAAAATATCCAAAGAAGCAATGCTGTTTAACAGGGCTGGGGTAAAACCCACGGCAGGGGATGGTACTGAGCTCAACGAGCTGTTACTGGAATTTAGGGGCCCCAAAAAGAAGCAGACCCCCAGCAACACTCAGGGACTGATGGGCAGGATGAGAGAGAAGGAGGGAACTCCCGAGACAACTCCTTGCACCAGCGCTATGCCAGAAGTGAACCCTCACTGCAGCCGATGGCTCTTTGATCGTACCCTGCTGCAGTTCGGCTCACCTTTCATTAACAAGGTTTCATTTTTTCCTCATCTCAGTACCAGCTGGACCAGGGCGTCCTACAAACCCCACCGCAGGGCTAACGGGAGGCACGGAGTGCCACGTCTTAATGTGACTGAGGAGGGACCATCCAAAATTCACCAGGGCTTGTCTCAGACACAGAGACTGAAGTCTCCGACCATGAAAGCTGTAGAGACGTGTCCGGTGAGCAGGAGAGGCAGAACTCCATTTTCTGTTTGAGATCAATGCTTAAATTAAGTGAACGGGTAAGCAGCAAAGCATCAGCGATGTTCTCCCAGCTCTGGCTTCCTCGTCCCAAAGCACAGGGCCAGACTTGGGCACACAAATCCAGAAGCTCCCCACTGGTGGAGCGAGCCACTGGTAGGTTGACAGAGACTTGTGCAAACCCGACTAGGGGCAGGACATTGCCAGCTCCAGGAACTGCATCCTAGAAGACTTGGATCCTTTTGTTATTATTTTTCAGAAAATTTACTTCGCCTGAAACTCTGCAAGATGGAAACCCATCTTCCCCATCCCCACCTGCAAGTAGTAACCTCATTTTATGCCTTTCTCCAAGGGCAGGAGCTTCACGGAAGCTTTCTTGCCTTCTCAGCTGTGGAACGCATCAACCTTTCTCTTTTTTTTTTTCTTTTTATGTTTTGTTTTGCTTTGCTTTTATGTGGTCAGTTCCGATTCTAGTGATTAAAGACAAGGCCAGGCACCAGCACAAAGAGAGCTACTTCTTTACGATCTGAATGACATCTTCGTGTTCCATCATATGGGTTAAGCCCACTCTTTGAGGGCTGTATTTTGTGCTTGTCCCCTTTAAAGAAAAAGGGGGAGAAGGGTTAGGAGAAGACCAGAGACACACGAGGAGAAGGATTTTGTCTGCTGTTAAACACTTACCCACACCAAGGCGTATTTGAACTGGCTGGCTAATGATCTGTGAATTCGATGGCACTGCAAGACAGACAGACAGCACGCGAGGCAGTTCAGTGACACTCCTTGGAAAACAACTTGCTCAATATCCAGGAATCAAAAACAACTCGGGTCTATGTCCGAAATTGTAACAGGGGCTTTAGAAGCCAGTTAACAGCACTTGAACGAATACAGAACAAACACACGGGAATCAGCAGTCCACATAATGCCCCATTTCACTGCTCCCATGTGCTTTCCACCACCCTTCAGTGTCTTTTTCAACCTTTTATAGCATTGAGGAAAGCAACCCGAGGCAGATGGAATCCAAATCCGTGAAGGTAACAAAAGGAGAAGCCCAAGTAAACATTGACAAATTCCAATCCTTACAAAGCACAAGAAAATCACAGCAGGTTCTGAGATGAACCTGCCTTCTACAGACAAACAACTGAAAAAGATGCAGAGAAATTACCACGTGCTCCACAGAAGCCCCTTTCCGTAGAATAATGGCATCTGTGAAGTCTGGTCTCTCTGTGGAAAAACAAAAGAAAGGGGGGAAGAATAGTTAATTTTCTGACAAATGTGTTCTGACACGCTGATGCCATCTCACATGGCTTTGTGCTCACTACTCCCAAATTCCTTGCCTCGTTCCACTTGGCAACAGCCTCCCAAATAGGTATTTAGGCAGCTGGAAGCATCGAATCGCTTCTGCAGACACTCCAGCACCCAGATGTGTGGGTACCCATGTCACAGATCAGCCACTTCCTCTCAGTTCACCTACTCCAACCCCATTCCAAACATTTGGCTTTCAGCAAATAAAAGTTTTCCAAGTCAAAAAAAAACTGCCTAAGAAAAGATGAACCACTCTGCAGTTTTCTGTGAAATCCCCCAGGTTTCACAGCTCAACAAACTCAAAAAAATCCTTAATCCCCTCACATCCACCCAGTTCAGAGCTGCTCTCAGCTGAAGATAAAGGTCTTGGAAAAGGAACAAGTTACAGACATGCCTTCACTGCTGGGAAAAACTGAAAATGAGCTGTAAAGCAAAAGGAGGATCAAAGGCACACCTGAGCTTCAGGAGCCCAGCATGGGAATCACCAAGCCCCTCGCAGCAGGTACAGGAGACCTCTTTGGGGCAGTAATTGGGTCAGCGGTTCATCACAGAGCACAGGCAGTAACTTTCAAAGGAAGGAAGCAATGAATTTCAAACTTTATCTCCTTATGACATCACCACGCAAAGCCTTATGAAAATTCAGCTCTTCTAGTGCAGAAAGAGCAGGAGGGATGCACGCGAGGAAGGAATAGAAAACATTTCCCAAGGCCTGATGCTGAAAATTGGTTAGGAAGGGTGTAAGCGTGGCATTTCCAGGACACAAGAGATTGCTCAGAGCCCTGCTGGCAGCCTGTGTTTGTGCCTTTCCCACCTTCAGCTCAGCTAAGGGTCACTTACGTCCTCGTTTCTTGGTGTAGATGCAGGTAAGTGCCAGGTATTCCCAGAGCTTCTCCAGCAAGTAGTCCAGGTTCAATTTCATGCCACAGCTGCAACACAGCACAAAAGGTCTCAGTGATTACTGCTGTTGTGATTTAGGGATCCAGAAGAGCGAGGTGAAACATCCTATTAAAGTGTTAGGAAACGAGGGAAAAAGTCCATAACGAGGTCAGCAAAGGAGAAACAGGAGATTAAACAAACAGGGCTTTCAGAAAGGAAAGGAGCTTTGAAGCAGCAAAGCCCCAGCTGGATATATCAGCACTTCCGAGGGAATGAGCTCGAGTGACTTATTCTGCCCTGCAGGTCGTGTGGAGAAAGCAAGCAGCCTGCCTCTCCAGGGGATGGAAGCCTGCAAAAAGCCACGTGGTGGCTCTCCACTTCTGCCCCCAGCAGCTGCAGGCAGCCCTGGGAGAAGCTGGAGGAGGAGGTATGAAATAAACGACCAACCTGTTCAGAGCAACAAGCAGCGTGTGGGCTCCTACCTGATCACGACGCTGTGGGGTCTCCGAGCAAGACGATCCACTTCCTCCATGGATATCTGGTCAATCTTGTTATAAACCTAAGTCAAAGGAAAAACAAGATGTTCTTCAGTAAGGCAATTCAGCAACACTGCCAACCTTTAATAAAATAAACTGCTGAAATTCAGGGGCCTAAATGTAAGTTTGGACCTTCTACAGCTCTCAATTTGGGATGACTTGCAACTACCAGTGAATTTCACAGCCCCAGTCGCTATCAGAGCTGTTAAGTGACCCCTGGCATTACTGAAAACTCAAACGCAGAGCAGCAGAGGAGCAGAAGTCTCCTCATCCTGCAGCCTCGGTGCTCCCAGGGCGCGCAGCTCGTGCTGCTCCACGGCATGCAGCCACCAGAGGGCACAGGGAGCGAGCACACAGGACGGTCACACACATACAGCCAGGAAAAAGCTCTCTGCTGGGCTCTGCTCCCACCTCTGCCATTAACATCAGACTGTGAGGGCCCAGAGTTTCCTTCAGCAGAGAAGGGAGATGCTCAGTGCTGCAGGAGGCAGGCTGTGTCTGAGATACTCACGTAGAGGCACGGCATGTAGACCCTGTTGCCTACAATCACGTCAATGAACTCATCAGGGGAACAATCCTCTCTGAAAAGGACCTCAGCGTTGAAGATTTCTGAGGTGAACGTTGTCAAGGCCCAAATCTTAACATGCCAACGGGCTGAGCTTGCTCAGTGCAGCTTGGAGAAATGGAACCGAGACGGGAAAAATCAACCCAAGCCCGTCCTTAATCCAGAGAGCACCGAGGAGACAGCCTCAACTCACGGGCTGCTGACTCGAGGCTCAAGGGTCTCTGTTTTAGGAAAAGGATACTGTATTCGTGGAGGATGAGCTGCACCAGTTTCTCGGAGCACTGAGTTAACGTGACAGTGGAGTTGAAGGAGATGCCTCCACCCTTCTTCGGCTGCAAGGAGGCAACAAAACGACTTAAGAACAGTGCAAAATCCCCACACACCCCCTTCGGTCCGTCCAACACGAGGGGCAGCACGCAGCAACCTTGATTGTGACAGACACAAGCTGTGCCAGTGGCAGCCCACCAGGCCTCACCTTGAAGTAGATATTTGGTTTGCTTTTGTTCAGCCGGATTCCGACAGATTCCAGTTCCTTCTCCAGCAGGGCCCTGCGGGGACAAGGCACGTTAGGACCTGTGAGAGTGAGCCCGGCCAGGTGGCAGCCACCCCTTTCCTTTCTGTCACCTTGTCACAAGCTTTCACTGCAACCTAACACCCACAGCCAATGCAGGACAGAGTCGGGGGTGGAAATCCAGCTCAACGTCCCCATCTGATCAGTCATCCTGAAGGAAGAATCCTTCAGATGAGAAGCCCAAGCTGCAAAGTTCTGAAAATGCTGCTCCCACTTAGCCAGCACGCTTCTAGCAGAGCAGAACCTCTACCTTGCACTCAAGAGCTTAAACACTGGTTCCCCAACACACGCAGGATGCAGCATTTCGGGGAGCTGGCACGTTTTCTGGGCATGGATGTGGGAACCACAGAAGCTGGCTGATCATCCCAGTCCCACGTGCCCAGAAGCACGCACTCACCGCTGTACTTCACCCTTCGTGGCATCCAGCATCATAATAACCACGTCTGCTGTCCGGGCCACAGCTATCACCTGCCGGCCTCTGCCCTTCCCTGAGAAGAGAGGAGATTGCTGTGTATCAGGGAGAAAAAACAGCTGAGTTCTGTGACAGGTGGGGACTCCTGCTTGAAAGCAAGAAAAAAAAGATCCTACAACCCTGTGGGGGCTGCAGTCAGCCGTGGGGGGCGCCTGAGGGAGCCTGAAGCTGCCTCATGCCCAGAACAAGCCAGAAAAAATACTTTGTGCTGCTTCCCATCATGGGTTACACAGCTAGAAGATGTAAAGCTGTCTGCACGCAGCTGCAGGAGGTGAAACGACACTGCTGCCTGCAGGACAGCCCCAGCCTCGTGCCACGGCAGCAGCAGTGAGGGCAGAGGGGTTACACACACCTTCAGGTCAGGAGGGACCTCATTAACCAGGCCACGCTCCTCCAAGCGACCACCAGGAGGTTTTCCTAAGTTTCACAAGGCTTCTGCTGGCATGAGCAACCAGTAAGGAGGAGGATGAAGCAAGGGAGAAAGGCAACGCCTCTCCCCAGCATCAGGAGTCCTGGGAGGACTCGCAGCACGCAGGCAATCAGCCAAAACAAGGCCCTGCTCAGCTGTAACCTCCCCCTCCGCCTCTCTAAAGTCTTTCTTTAGATCTCCCCTGAACCAGAAGGCAGCTGAGCAAGACACCGCTCACGCAGGAAGGTGAGAAGTGACTGACTTGCTCTGGCTCCCACCTCCAGAAAAGCATCTCTCTGCTACATATAGAGCCTTCCGTGGGCCCGGGGATAGGAATCGTGCCTCACATAAGATCCAGAACGTTCGTTTGGAAAGCCAGTGCAGGAACTACCAGCCCAGGAACCCTGCTAATGTTTGAGCTGCCCGGGGATGACGTTAGGGTGTTGAGGGCAGACCCCTACAGTGCACGAACACAGAGATCAGCCAACCTTGTGCTGCTCCCTCGATGATCCCAGGCAGATCCAACAGCTGGATGTTGGCTCCTTTGTACTGAAAAGGAAACAGAGAGGGGAAGCTGAGCCTTGTGCAGGGCACCTGAGCTGCCTTCAAAGCCTGCAGACAGCGGAGCTGAAGGAATCCAGCAGTGGGACAACCCTGCACAAAGCTGAGGGCTCTGCTGAGGCCACCCCCGGAGTGTTTCCTACTGAGCTGCCTTCAGCAAACGCTGAACTTTGTGTCCTGGCCCCCTGAAGGGTCACAGGATTGCAGTTTGACAAAGCACCAAAAAACAGCACAGCACGACAGCAACGTCATCCCGTGTCAGTGAAATGGAAAATAAAGGAAAAAAAATGCTTTTTTGGTCTAACAAGTGAAGCACTGCAAGAAGCAAATCCACTGCCTCTTCCTGGAATGGATCAGAGGTATCGAGATGCACTGCAGGTCTTAAAATAACATGAAAAAACAGGAGACTGGTTCCCTGGGGCTGCAGGGCCGTTGGCTTTCAGGCTGTTGCTGCGGTGAAGTCCCCAGGAATGGTTTCAGCCATGGCAGGAGCTGCAGGTTGCGCTTGGATGCGTTACAAGATTTGTGCTCGTTTTAAATAATGAAAGCAAACGTATTGGAGTTAGCTCTGCTTCCCATTTGACCCACATTCCCTCCCTACTCTTGGATACTTTTCAGTTTGATGCCCTTTATCGTTTACTTTCCTGACGGATGCTTAGACCACCACTAGCAGAACTCCTCTCGAGGACAGCAGTAGCTGGATTTTCCCTCCAAACCGATCGCAGTACAGATTGCCTCTTTTAAAGCTTCATTAAAAACAAATCTGTCAAGGTTTCCAGCCATCTGGTCAATGGCACCGACAGCAGTTATAAAAAATTCAGCTGAGAACTCTCACGTTGCTCTGGTCAGCCCAAACACAGCACGTGAAACCCCCTCAGGCAGCCTGAGGAGTCACATAGCCCGGGGAAGTGCTCTGCCAGCACTGCAGGGTGCAGAAAACCTAGAAAACCTGGCAGCACGAGCACTCGAGGCCTCCTAAAGCTTGAAGCAGAGGCCAGCAGAGAGCTTTGGATGCTGCTGCTGCTCGGAGGTAGCACAAGTGCACACAGACACGGCCACACGAGCAGGTTTCTTACCGCCAGCTTCTGTCAGGGAGGAGAGCCCCACTTACTTCTATGACTCCCGGGATGCAGGTCAGGGTTGTGAACTCGTAGGACGCAGCTTCGCTGGCGGTTGAGGTCATTAAACTCAGGAAGGTGGACTGGAACACAAGGGGTCACCATCACAAAAGGTATTCCAAGGAAAGCACTGGCAAATGTTCAGCAAAACGCCCAACCCCAAAGCGTTTAAAAGCTTTTCAAAGCTGTGCTGTGGCTCTCCAGGGACTGAGGCAGCAGGGGACAGCTGGCACTTCTGAGTGAAGGCAAATCCCCTCCTTCTCCCCTATTTTCTCAGCACCCCAACTTTTGGGCACACCACACGAGGTGAAGGAGCAACTCCCCAGCCCTAACTCCCAGCTCCCAGCCTACAGCGACCTCCTGCCAACCGATGGCAAAAGGTGAGACACAAAGGGACGGCGCTGAGCCCCCCCCAACACACACGGAGTTACCTCGGGTACTCACTGACCTTACCCACGGAAGGAAACCCGATCAGCGCCACGCGGGCATCTCCAGATTTCATCACATCGAAGCCTTCTCCTTTAGCAGCAGAGGATTTGGAAGGTTCCAGTAACTGGGCTCTGTACTTCGCGAGCTTTGCCTTCAGGAGGCCCAGGTGGTACTCGGTAGCTGTGTGACAGGGACACAACGAGGGGTTAACAGGCAGCGGGTGGTGATTTGCTTCTGTAAGTGAGAACTTTCCCAAAAAAGAAAGGCTCAGATCTCAGTCAGGGGCCTGAAGAAGCGCTGCCACGTGTGCTGGCTGCTCTACACACGTCCTGCAAGTGGAACATCGGCTGCTGGAGGCAAACCTTTGAGGAACTGCACACCAAGTCGGGCAGGAGGGGAAGAAGTGAGAATTGCTGGGTAAAAGCAGCAACGCAGGGGAAGAGCAGGCGGAGGATAAATGGCACGAAGGGAGCCCAGGGGAGCCGGCACCCCTGGAGCCCCACCAGCCCTGGTGCCAGCAGCTTGCCCCTGTGCCACTGGGCTGGGGTGAATCTTCTCCAGCTCTCACCAATTTCTAAAAACACGCTTAACCTAGCGCTCACACAGGTGAACGTTCCTTATCGACTCATCCCTACCAAGACACTTAAATTTACACCTGACAGAGCGAAAAAACACCCCGAGAGGCAATCCCCGCAGCGGGAACTCGCTTCACACCACGGGGAGGGCACAAAACGGGAGGAAACAACGCAGGGAGAACCCCAGCAGCTCGGATATTCGCTGCTCCCCCCCCCCCACCCCCCCCCCAGCAGCCCCCGGCCTCCCCTCACCAAGGCGCCTCCAGGCCCGGCCCCCCCCCCCACCCCCCCTCAGCTCCCCCTACCCCGGGGCCGCCCCTCACGCCCCAGCCCCTCACCCCCCGGGTTCCCCCCGGCCCCCCACCCTTGTTTTTCTGGGTGCGGGCGATCTCCTTCTCGATCTCCGAGATCTTCTCCAGGATCCCCATGGCGCCGCCCTCCCGCCCGCCGCCGCCGCCGCCGCCGCCCCCCTCACGCCGCCCGCCGGAAGTGCCGCGGGCCCGGCCGTCCGCCCGCCTCAGCCGTCCGGGCTGAGCCGCGGTGCAGCCGCCGCAAAGGTTCCGGCCGCGCCCCTGCCCCCGCGCTTTGCGTTCCGCTCGCCTTATTAAAATCCAATAATTTTTCTAATAATTGTTAAAGAAAAGAGCTTCGGAGTCAGCTGGTCTCACCAATGTCACCCACCAAACCATGTCCCCAAGCACCACGTCCAACCGTTCCTTGAACACCCCCAGGGATGGTGACCCCACCACCCCCCTGGGCAACCCATCCCAACGCCTGGCTGCTCTTTCTGAGGAGAAATTTCTCTAATTTCCAACCAAAACTTCCCCCGGTGCAACTTGAGGACATTCCCTCTGGTCCTGTCACTAGTTACAGTGAGAAGAGGTTCCCTCAGCTGCTCCTCACAGCACTTGTGTCCCAGACCCTTCACAGGCCTCATAGCCCTTCTATGGCCTCGCCCCAGCACCTCGATGTCCTTTTTGTAGTGAGGGGCCCAAAAATGAACAGTGCTCGAGGTGCAGCCTCACCAGAGCACAGTACAGGGCTCCCCGTCCCCTCTCCTCACACCCCCCGGTCAGCACTGAGCCCCCTTATCCCTCCCCTAAAAGAGGTGCATGGGGACGCAGCCCTCCGGCCTCCCTGGGGACAGGCACCCAGGTGTCCCCCAGCACCGCTGTGAGCCCCCTGCTCAGCCCCAATTAATCCCACATCACCCACTTTAGGCAATCAGTAGGTTTTTGGATTCTCGGACATGTCATTAAGCAATTTGACAAAGCACCCTTGTCCCCGTTACCCAAGAATTGACAAACACACACAGACACAGGCCTCTTAAATACATTTCATTTTTAATTTGGACGTTGATAGCTCTGCAAAATACTTCTTCCAGTCCCTTTTCCATATTCCATCCATAAATATACTAATTCTTCAGCCAACATAGTTAAAAAGAAGAAATCGCAACCTTTTCAGAAGACTCAAATACCCCATTTCTTACTTCCTCTCCCAGAACCTCACCTGGTTAGTTGTCTTTCACCACAACGTGACATACTTAACACCTTTTTAGCTTATCAAACGATTCAAAGAAAAAAGAAAATCAAAATCAAGGCTTTAGAGAAGTTCTGAACACAGGCTGCCCCTTCAAACCTCCCCGCTGCCACCACCGGTAGCTTGGCTTCACAACCTGCTCCAAATCCACGACACGTCCTACAGAGGCATCGATCTGGCAATTTTGGATTTCAGCTGAAACGTGCTTTGAGACGGCTGGGATGAGACAGGCAGAGGGATGGAGAACAGACGCTCCTCCCTCCTCACCCTTCTTTCCACATACCAAGTCTCAGCGGCTCAGAGGAAAACTTCAGGGGAAATTCTGGGGTGGTTACACCCTCAACAACCCCAGGACCCTTCCTAACCCAACTTCTGGAACAGCCACGGAATCATTCCAATTAAACAGCGTTAGAAACCCGAGTGTAACACTGGCACGGACAGCACAGGGCAGCTGGCATCACCCTCGACACCACATGCAGCTCCGGAGACCCGTGAACAACCCGTGGGGAAGGGTCTCTGCACCCATGCAGCCACGTTCCCAAAGACTCTCCCTTCCACTTCTCTACAACCAAGCAGCACCATTGGTTTTAGTCTCCAAAACTATGAAATCTCCCTGTCCCATGCATTAAACCCCTCACCTCTGCAGGGGAGGAGTTTCTCCCAGAGGAGCACAATAAATTGGGAATTATTTAAGCTGCACTACTCGCATCAGCTCAGAAGGTTTCCCCTTCCCTCCAGCTCCTCCACAGCCACCCTGCTCGTGCCACCCTACAAATCTACCCGCAGTGACCGAGACAATGCCATGCGCTTCCCTCATCACCAGCATGGCGGGACGGCTCTCCTGCCTCCAGCTGCAAGCAGGGCAGCTTGCTCCGGGGGCAAGGATTCATCCGCAGCCAGCAGCCCGCAGAAGGGCGCCTCTGGGGCTGCGTCATCCCCCGAGACCAGCCCCGCCACCTCTCCAACGCGCGCGGTCCCAGCTTGGCGCACACCAAACGGGCTCGCTGAGACCCCAACGCGGCCCTGTTAAGGCTTAGGCCAGCAACTCGGCTGCTGTCAAACACCAGACGTGCTGCCAAAAGGAAGCTTAAAAAAAATAATAATAATAAGGAAAGGAAAAGTGAACGAGCAGCACTAGGTGTGCAGGGGGGTTTTGCTTTCCTCTCCCAGGCAGCAAACCCGCTCTCAACGCCTGCCCGCTCAGTGCACGACACAAGCCTGCTGCAGGGGGGTGGGTTTGAAACAGCCAGAAAAACGCAACCTAAATTCGCACAAAAGCCCTGCAGGTGTGACCGTCACATTAAATACACCACTGAGGCCAACTTTCAAAATGTCTTTAAAAAAAACAAAACCACACACGCATACACACACACACACACTTTGGCACACAAGCCTTAAGTTATATCACTTGAAACATTTCAAAGTCAGGAGAGCTACTGAGTTTTTTTTGTTGTTTTTGTCTTTTTTTTTTTTCTTTTGCCTCGCAAAAAGGTATCAAGCAGTGGTGTTGGTGTAGCAATGGAGGTCGAGTACAACTGCTGAACAGGTCGAGGCGTCCCTGCGACGCTGCTCAACACTTGCACTCCGGTTACTGTCCCAAAGCAGCTAGCTGATTACATACACGGATATAAAAACTGACAGAGACATTCCCAGTTTTCAATGTGAAAACAGTAAAATGTAATCGAGTAATTGTGCATTTGCCATAGGGTCCTTGGGAAAAGGAACCATAAAAATATTTTTTTTTTAATAAAAGTCTTTTTTTTTTATATATAACCCTTAACTTAAGTAAAGAGCAAATATACACCTATAAGCAGAGTTCAGATCCACTTTACTGAGAGCCTGGAAGTCCGTACAAATTAATTCCCAGTGGCGTATCCAGACACTGGGAGAGCTCCCAGCTCCAAAGGGCCAGCGTTCCTGAAAGATCTGCAGCTCCAGCTAGCCTTGGTAGCCAGCGCCAAGCGAGCACTCGTTCAAGCCTCATCCGTCTCAGCCAGCTCTCCCCCGACAGCCTGCGCAGCCGCCCGCCAAGCAGAGCCTCACGCCCGCGACTGCGTCTGGCTCTGGGAGCATCAGAGCTGGCAATCCGGGCAACAAACCTGAGTCCTGGCGATTTCAACCCATATCAGGCCGTAACAAGGAAAATAAAAGCACCGTGCTTGTATTTTCTTATTACTCAGAGGACAGACCACTGATTCCAGCTACTGAGAAAACAGCTTCCAGAGGAGAGCTGGGAGGAATTTCAGTGAGAGAGAAACTAGCTGTGCAATAAGAAAAGTGCATCAAAGGTATCTTAAAACCAGATTAAAGATCAAATCGCCACTCGACAGGAGGGAGAATCAAGCTCCAGCAGCCACGCTCCTTGGGCTGGGTGGGTTAACATTCAGGCTCTCTCTCACGAGTCCGAGGGGCAGGAGAGAAGCGTGCATTCCCGTGCTCCGACAGGGACACAGTTCTCCTGGCAGGCCATGCTCTCCTGCCCGCTTTGCTTCTGTGCGGTACCAGTTCTGGACAGTTGTCATCGGAATTCGTAGATAGGAGCACTGTGCTCAGGAACGTGAGTTAAATTCAATGACTGATACCTGGGGGAGAGGAAAAAGACAGAGAGGATTACACAGAGCAACAGAATCCTCCTAGAACCAACAGCTCCTGCTTGGCAGGCCGCAGGCAGGCATCCCGGTGGCTTTTCCCTTCCCTTTTGGGACGCTCTCAGAGGTGTTCAGGCCCCCACCTACCAGCGGTGCCAAAACCCTGGGAGGATCCAGCCCCGTTCCTCATTTCCATTCCCGTGCCTTTGAGCTAGCTGCAGCCAGACTGTTGGAGGTGGGCTGGCTGTGGGTTTTGGATGCCTTTTGAAGTTGGCCAACTTTCATGTTCAAACAGCGTTTGCTACAGCTGAAAATTACACCCGGGTCTTTCAAAGCTTAGCTCGAGGGGATTTGTCTGAAAGCCTCCCAGGTACCTTCCCTCCCTGTGAGGCTGATTCACCTGCTGCATGTGACAAATGCCATCGCTATTTATCCAAAGCTACCACAGGGAAAAGAGCTCTCCACAGCCACTTGTCAGATGGCTCTAGCAAGAAAACAACCGATTCACTTTGGCTGTTCCCCGTGTCTTGCAGCAACACCGCGAGGACCGTGGGCTACCAAGCGCTGGCCCAACAAGACTCCTGCCTGAAGGGAGCAGCAGCAGAGCTGTGACACGCCAGGAAGCACCAGGCTCCCTCTCCCAGCCCCCTCTGACACCCTCTGGAGGGCCGAGGCACGGAGAAGAGGCAGCATTTCAGTGCGCAGAGGGAAGGAAACCTCCTTACCATTCTGAACTCCTATGGTAGTAATAGCCCTCTATAGACGCTGCTGGCTTCTGGAAGCAGATGTAATAGAAACCAGCAAAGGAAGCACCGCTGATGTCTTTGATGGTGTGATCTGGGACTAGGAACTGCTCCTGCACGCAAAACACAGGCTGGGTTTAGAGATGCTGGTCAAACACCCCCCCCACACCCCAAACCTGCCCTCCCAGACCGAGCACTGGCACCGCTGACACAAAGGCATTCCTGGCTGAGCATTCCCCGTGCTGGTGGCAGCCCGGAGCAGAGCCCAGCGTGTTCTTTCCCCACCTGGCACTGCTTGAATTTACAGGGAAGCAGCGACCAAGAAGAGAAGCAGCTTTAAAGAGCACACGAGATCAGTTTCAGCCCGACACCTGCCCTCTCCCAAGCAGAGCCCAATCACAGAAGCAGGAACCAGAGCTGCCTGCTGCTTTCCTCCCCTCGCAGCTGCACAAGGCTCCTGTCAAGAGGGAGGAATCGATCCAGCTGAAGAGCCGGGAGGGGCAGAGCACACAGGCCCAGCACAGGGGCTGGAGACACTGATTCTTCCACCCTCTCCGTGGCACCACCAAGCAAGATTTTCCTGTTGTGATTTTAGGCATGACTGCAGCCCTGAAGGACGCAATTAGCTGACTAGACGGGAGTCACGCTGGAATTTGTAAGCATGGCAGGTTACGAGGTTGGTTGGTAGGCCCAGATCTTTAATTTGGCCAGCAGCAGAGGTTGAAAAAGCTTCCGGGCACCACCGGCCTCTGCCAGCCAGCTGGGAGCAGCTCAGCAGGAGGAGACGCGGGGGGTTTACCTTCCATCGCATGAAGACGTAGTCCCCGTTTTTCAGATCCTCATAATCAAAGTCATCAGAGTTAAATGTTTTTGCATACTGGTAGAAAGCCTGGAACTTCCCCTGGAACAAAAGGAAAAACAGTAAAGGCAAGAACCAGGATGCTTATTCCAGGAAAAGCGCCCCGTAGTGCCGGTTTCTGTTTCAGGGGGAAGAGCAGGATCCCCTCGAGGGGTCCACTTCTCCCTCAGAGCAGTGCTGGGCACACCCCTGGAGTAGCCCAGGGGAACGAGGAGGACAGCCAGCCACCCCCAGCCACCCCCAGCCCGTGGTGGAAGCTCCCGAGCTTCCAGAGGGGTGCACGTGGACAGAACCATCCTAAACATCAGCCTGGCAAAGAGCAGGTCAAGGGGGCTGAGGCCAGCAACAGCCGTGCCCTGCCCTGGGGAGAGGCTGAGGGTGCTGGTGGCCTGACCAAGACACCGTGTGTGTGCCACAGGGACACCTCTCCCCTTCCCCGCTCCGTTTGTGACAAGCTCTCAAGACAAGGAGTGCGTTCTGAGGGGGGAGCACGAGATGGGAATTGCTGCTGCTTCCAACCCTGGAAGGCAAAAACATCCCCTCCCTCCTGAGAGCAGCCAGCAGCCTGCTGAAGGGACCTCCAAAAACCTCGAGGGGGAAGCATGGGCACCCTCCAGGAGAGCTTTCCAGGCCCTCCTGACAGCCCCTGCATGCGCACCCCCTGCGCCTCACCTCTACACCAGCTGCTCAGCCGGGACTGCATCAGACCTACATCAGGGCCCCGAGTTATTTACCCAGTGTTTACGATCCACATCTTCGTCAGCATCCCACTTGCGTGTTAAGAAAGGGTGCTTTTTACTGATTATTTCCCCTTCAAAGAAAGTGGTGAGGGTTGGGTACTCCTAGGAGAGAAGAGAGGCGAGAGGATTTCGTCACCTGCTGACGGGGAAAAGCAGCGGCTCGCAGCAGGGGCTCCGGGCTGCCTGAGGCTGCTCCCATCTCTCCAGGCAGCACGCTGGTGCTAAAAATCCAACTTGTACACAACCACAGCCTCCCCCCTCTCATTCCAGCTTTCTTTTGCCACTCTGTCAACTTCACAAAACCCAGAGGAGCCCCGGTGGAGCCGGGCAATCACAAGGGACCGTGTACAGATGGCACAGCTCCTCCTGAGCTCTGCATCTGAGGGTTAGGGGACGCCAGACTGAGCTGGGGGCAGTGAACCTCTCCTGCACTCGCCTGTCCTTACAGACACACCGTGCTGCAGCCAGAAGGGCCCTGCCCTGGGGAAGCACAGTAAGAAATGTCCCTGTGAGACAGCTCACTGCACACGGGTATGGAAGGAAGCGTGGAAAGACCCCACTGGTTTGGGTCCTGTTTTATTTTCCACTGGAGGAGTGCCCAAAGCTGACTGTGGGGCCAGGTTCGGTTCTGCTCGGAGCCTGCGGGGTGCCAGACAAGCCTCCTTCCTTCAGGACTCCCCCACCAGGGCCCATCACGACAAGCTGAGCCATTAAACTACCAAGTGGTCACTTTTACTGCATGCCCCATCCCTCCACTGCCCGTTTTTGGTGGCAGCTTCTCCCAGCCCACCAGGAAAAAGCAAAGCCTTTACGCAGCACCTCCCCTTGCTGCTTGGCCCTCGGCACTCACCTCCGTAAGGCCTTTAATCTTCAAGTATCCACA
Source organism: Anas platyrhynchos (assembly GCF_047663525.1). Taxonomy (NCBI): domain Eukaryota; kingdom Metazoa; phylum Chordata; class Aves; order Anseriformes; family Anatidae; genus Anas; species Anas platyrhynchos. The sequence goes on along the minus strand of NC_092601.1, from coordinate 17,287,334 downwards.
GAGATAGGAGTTTTCCATATCCACGTGCTAGAAAAGAGCACAAAGCCCTGCCATCAGCACGGCGGGAGGGCACCCGGGTGACCCACGGCCGCTTCCAACCCCCTGATGCTCCAGGGCTCAGTTCTGCTGCAGCTGGTACTGATTGTCCAGCTTACAGCCCAGCATCCCTTCTGGAATCCCTTCCCCAGGGCTGGAGACACCTCGGGAAGCTCAGGAAAACCACCTGAAGGTGCCCAGAGCTCCTCTGACAGCCTCCAGCCCTGAAGGCTCTGTGGAGGGAAGCAGATCCAAAGCGAGAGCACCACCAGGGGAACCTCTCCCACCCCCTGCTCCACTTTTCCCCGTCAAACCCCAGCAGCAAATGGTGCTTGAGAGGAAAAAGCCAAGAGCACGCGTTCACTGGGGGTAATTTGGGCTGGAAAGCATCGCCCTGAGCCTTGACACCCGCTCATTTAGCAGGATCTGCCCGCTGATCTCTCACACGCTGCCTGTGCTCTGCCTTGTACCAGGCCTGAGCACGAAGCCTGCTCAGGAGGCTGGTGACACCTCGTTTTGGAAATGAGCCTTCTGCCCCGCTCTGAAGCTCTGTGTCACCCTTCCTCTGAGCTCCCAGGCTGGATCATGCCCCTCCTGCTGTGCAGAACCAAGGCAGGGGCTGCTCCTGCGCCGGGTGCCTTTAAACGAGGGGGTTTCCCAAGCTTTTTCCTGACATCTCCGGATCATTTTTCAAAGCAAGAAGTGAGTTATTCAGGGAAGCACAAACACAACTGCGAGGAGATGGCTCTCCCCCACCTGGGATGAAAGCAGAGCCACGTTTCCCTGCGCTCAGCACACGGAGGGCAGGCAGGTGCCTCTTCCCTGCCGACAGGCACGGAACAGCGGCGCTTTGGGCACCGAGCTCTGCGAGAGGGCAGCGTGCAGTGGAGCTGCTCGGCCATGGGATGTCTCCACCAGGGCCAGGTACACTCGTGCAGGGCTGCACGTGAAACCAGAGGGGTTCAAACGCTGCTGACACCGTGGGGCATCACCCCACGATGCTGGGCTGTGCCCCAGGCAGTGTCACGGCGCTTGTTGCCCCCCCCCAGCCCCTGTCTGTGCCCCCAAAGCAGGGGCAGAGCTGGGACTTGCTGCGAGAGGGCACACACCAGGCACCACTGTCCCAGTGCTGACTCCACACCCTGGCAGCTCTGCCCGAAGCGAGCGTGCCAACGCTCCCAACTAAAAATAAAATAAAAAGCGTGCTGGGTGACAACGGGTGCAGGGAGGGCTGGTACAGCCACACGAGGCTGTTCCCCAGCATGGCTTGGGATCCTCGGCTGCCTGGCTGCGTGCTGGTGGTGGGCAAAGCCCCAGCTCCCCGTGCAGCACAAGGGGATGGGGAATGCGGGGAGCCCAGCTCCAGGCAGGCAGAGCTCCCTGATGGTTTTGAGGCTGGCCTGAACGCCAGGCTGCTGGGGGGCTCCGTGACACCCCCCTCAGGCGAGGCAAACACTCACCCTGATGGGACACAGACAGAATAGGGAGGTGAGGGGGGAGACCCCAAGCTGCGAGCCCAAATTATGAGGGAGGGGAGCAGGGATAGGGGCAGGGAGAGGGCACAGAACCTCCCCCAACCATTGGGGGTGCAAGAAGAGAAAAAAATAGGGAAAAGGAGAGGGAGCAGGGGGAAAACGGGGGGAAAAGGAGGGAATAAGGGGGAAATGGGGGGAAGGGGAGGGAGCAGGGGGGAAACCGAGGGAAGGGGAAGGAGCAGGGGCACGGAGCGGGCCCTGGGGGGTTGCTGGGTGTGTGTGCGAGCCCCGGGCCCCCCCTCACCTGCATGACGACCTCCACCTCGTAGGCGTTGCCCTTGCTGCGCTGCTGCCCGCGGAACTTGGCGCCGCTGTAGAGCAGCGAGGTGGCCACGCCGGGCTGCGCCGTGTTGATGGGGGGCGGCGGCACCAGGCTGCTGGCGGCCGGCACGGCTGAGGCGGAGGAGGCCGAAGATGAAGATGAGGATGAGGAGGAGGAGGAGGAGGATGAGGAAGGCGCCGCCGCTGAGGAGAACGAGGAGGAGGAAGAGGAGGTGGACGAAGGCGCCGCGGCCCCACCCGCGCGGCCCCGCTCGCTGCGCACCGGCATCTCGGGGGGGTCCCCGGGCGCCAGCGTGGCCGGGGGGTGCCGGGGGTGCCGCGGCCCGGGGCCGCTCCCCGCTCCCCGCCGCCCGCTCCCCACCGAGGCCCGAGGCCGCCGCCGCCTCCTCCTCCTCCTCCTCCTCCCTGAGGCAGCCTCCCGGCAGCGCCTCCGCGCGCTCTCATTGGCTGAGCCCACCGCGGAGGGCGGGACTGCGGGGAGATGCGGAGCGCTGATTGGTTGTTTCGCGGTTTCTCCCGGCTCGCCGCGCCGCGGGGGGTGCTGGGAGATGTAGTTTCGCACCCCCCCCACCTCCCCGCATCCGGGGAACGGGGAGGCCGAGGGGCCAAACCGCGCGCGAGGCGGGGATTGGTCGAGGCCGCGGGCAAGATGGCGGCGCCCACGGGGCTGTGCTGAGGGGGGAGGGGGCGGCTCCCGGTGTCCCCTCAGGGTCCCCTCGGTGTCCCCACCGCCATGTGGAGGGGTCGCTGCTGTCGCTTGCTGCTGGGCTGCGCCCCCCGGCCGGGCCCCGGTGTCCTCAAGGGGACGGGGAGGGGGCGCGGGTACGCCCCGCCGGCAGGTGAGGGGGGATTGGGGGGGTTTGGGGGGTTTTTGGGGGGTTTAAGGGGGTTTTGGGGGGGTGTGGGGATGGGGAGGGTCCGACAGGGTTGGTCTTGAGGGGGTTTCCTGGTGGGATGCCCCTCGAGGTTGTACTGGGGGGGATGGGGGTAGGGTTTGGGTGCTTGGGGAGGGGGGAAAATGGGGGAAGGGGGGAAATGCGCCCCCAAAAAGGGTGAAATCCCCCCAAAAAAGGGTAAAATCCCCCTCAAAAAGGGTAAAGTCCTCCTTTAAAAAGGGTAAAATCCCCCCCCCCCCGAAGGCGAAATGGCCCTTAAAAAGTGGAAAATCGCCCTTAAAAAGGGTAAAATCCATCCCAAAAGGTAAAATCCTCTCCCCTCAAAAAAGGTAAAATGCCCCCCCCCCTCCAAAAAAAAAAAAAAGATAAAATTCCCCTCCTAAAAGGGTAAAATCCACCCCAAAGAAAGTAAACCCTCCCTTAAAAGGGGTAAAATCCCCCCCCCAAAAAAAAAGTAAAATCTCCCCTAAAAAGGGTAAAATCTACCCCCAAAGAAGGTAAAATCCCCCTTTAAAAAGTAAAATCCACCCCCAAAAAAGGTAAAAATCCCCCTAGAAAGATAATGGGTGCTCATTTTGGGCTCGGAGTCAGCCTTCCCTTGACACCCAGGCCCAGCCGCGTGGCCTCACTGTGCTTCTTCTCTAATATTTTTGTTTGTTTTTTTGTTTTTTTTTGGGGGGTGGGGGGTGACGGAGACCCCCCAGGGGTGACTCTGGCCTACAGGGGGCTGCCTGTCCCCTTGGCGGATCTCACTGGGAAGGGGTGGACATGGGGACAGCCACTTTGAGGGTGTCGGGGGCTCGTTGTGGGGCTGCCAGACCCCACAGGTGACCCGTGGGCGATCCTGGCAGCAGCCTCGGGGGCGTCCACCACTTTCAGGGCGCTTCCCCGGTTGAGCGGAGCTCCCTGAAGCAGAACGGGCCTGGATGTGGCTGAAGGAGCAGGATTTTGTGACGAGGCCAACCCCGGAACACCAGGGGTTTCCTCTGTTCTGATCCGCTTTCAACACCTGTTTTCCCCCCCCAGAGAGGAAGAGGTTTTACCAGAACGTGAGCATCTCACAAGGAGAAGGTGAGCTCGGCTTCTGGGGCACGCAGGGGCCTGGTTCCTCGGCCAGGGGTCATCACCATGAGGCAGCAGCACGCCTGCAACCCTGGTTTATGCAGAGCGGGGCGTTTGTCACCAGCCTGCTTCGTCCTTTCCTCGTCTCAAGCAAAACCACACGGAGGGAAAGTCTCCAAGGTCGTTAGGGGGAAAGCAGTGTCAGCACGCTGCTGGTGGGAAGCTGCTGATTCCTCGTTCCCCTCCGCGGGGTTGTCTGTTGTTCCCCAGTGCCTGCTCCTCTTTAATTCCCCAGGATTTCTGCTTTGATCCCCAGGAGGCTTTGAAATAAACCTGGACCACCGCAAGCTGAAAACGCCGCAGGCCAAGCTCTTCACCGTCCCCAGTGAGGCTTTGGCCATCGCAGTGGCGACGGAATGGGACTCCCAGAAAGACACCATCAAGTTCTACACTATGCACCTGGTGAGCACAAAATCACTGGGGCTTAAAAATGGTGTCCAGACACAGAACACGGAGAGAGCAGCTTGTCCTGATGCCAGTGGAAATGGGGATGAGAGAGCTGGGCACTAGGAGGGCCCCGCAGCTGTAAGAGCAGTTAGGTGCTGGCTGTGTCACTGGGGGAGGGTTTGAGGAGGGGCTGCAGGGTGTTATTGGGGACAGCAGGGGGAAGCAGGAAGGAGGATGAGCTCTGGGGAAATCCCTGAGCTCTGCCCTGTGGTGTTTGATGGGCTGGCTCCAAAGGCAGAACCTCCAAAGGAGATTCCTGTTGTGTGAGCCATGTTTGCTTCTACAATTCCATTTTAGCTGAGCTCCTCAGCTCTTTCTCTGCCCCAAATTCCTCTGCTTCTGCTCAGCCTTGTACAACGGCAGCTGCTGCTTCCCCAAGCCTTGAGTAACAGTGCCCTAAACTGCCTTTGTCCCGCAGACCACGCTGTGCAACACTGCCCTGGACAATCCCACGCAGCGAAGCAAAGCGCAGCTGATCCGTGCAGCCGTGAAGTTCCTGGAGACCGACACGGTCTGGTATGGGAGCAGGGCACCCTGTGCAGCAGGGGCGAGGTGTTTGGAAAGGTGGTTGGGGGAATTGAGGGGAAACGTCTGCCGTAAGCAAGTCACTGCAGGGTTCTGGTTTGGCCCCAGGGGTTTGGATTAGGTAGGGCAGTCCCGTGTTTGCCACCTCGAGCAACTCCACGCACTTACAGGGCAGAGGCATGAGGGAGGGCAGGGATCTGCTCCCCTGTTGAAGTGTTTTGGAGGTGTCCTCGCTGGGCAGGAGCAGCAAGAAATGAATGTTTCCTTGGGGAAAAGCTAACAGCAGAAAGGCTTGGGAGAATCTGTCAGCCTGATCCCCTGGCACTCCAGTTCTGGAAAGGTGCAGGAAGGTGCAGTGGGGCACGTCCCCTGCTCACTAAACCTTCCTGTGGCTGGCTTCGGGCTGCCTGCTGCACTTTTCTGTTGGATGTTTTGCTGTGCTACATAGCAAGGTAGAATCATCCTTAGGAGAACAAGGAAAAGCTCTGAACTCAGGGAAGGGTGAGGGGATCGTTCCTGCTCGCTGCAGCTGCTACCATGGGGTGGGCAAAAGGCCCCGGGGTCTGCGGAGGGCTCGGTTTCCTTCCTGATACCCAGCGGGGTTTTGCTGTGCCGTGTCCCAGCTATCGCGTGGAGGAGCCGTCTGCCTTGGCAGAGCTGCAGAAAAACGAGTGGGATCCCATCATCGCCTGGGCTGAGAAAAGGTAAGAGGTCGAAGATCTTTCTCTTGACTCGTGCCCTGCCCTCCTGAGGCCAGCAGCTTTAGCACTCGTGCCTCAAAACCCCCAGATCCACAATCCCAGTGCTTTCCTAAGGGGCTGTGCGTGATGGTTGCAGGTACAACGTGGCAATCGGTTCCTCCACCAGCATCATGGGGCCAAACATCCCAGCCAGCACCAGGGACACCTTCAGCAGCCACCTGGCCTCCTACAACATGTGGGCTCTGCAAGGTGAGAGGGGCTGGGCTGGGGGAGCGCTGCACGAGGGCAGGAGAGGCTGCTCCCCGTGGGAGAGAAGAGCTGCAATGCTTTTTTCCCCTCCTGCTGCTGTGCTGAGATGATCGTGGCCTCAAGGTCACTGGGGCTTTGTGCCTGCTGTTAAAAGCACGTTTGGCTCTTAGGAGTCCAAATGTGAGCAGGAGCTGTCGCTGGCCTGGTGACCTCCCTGAGGAGATACCACGTCTCAACTGCCCCTTCAGAGCCTGCGAAGATGCTGCTGTAATGCTGCAGAAAACAGCCCTGAATTTTGTTTGTTTTGGGTTTATTCCCTTCCAGGTATAGAATACGTAATCACCCAGCTGAAATCTCTCATTCTGTCCATGGGCCTGATTGACAGGCACATTACCGTGGAGAAAGCCGTGCTTCTGTCTCGGCTGGAGGAAGAATATCAGGTAAATTGGTGCAGAACAACCCTATAATTCACAGAGCAATCATCTCAGCAGGACAAACGCACCCCCCACCACAAATAACTGGCAAGGGAAGGGCCTGCTATTACGGGAGAGGTTCCACTCCGCCAGCCTCCCCCTCTGAGAGGGTTTGGAGCACGCTGCTGCAGAGCAGTGTGACGGGCACAGCCGCCCGGAGTGCTCCTGGGGCTGCCAGTTTCCTTGTGCAGAACGCAGATGGCTGATTTTCTCCCTGAAATCTGGAGTGCAAAGTCGTGGATGGCTTCTCTTGCTGTGGGTTTTCCAGCCTGGAGGCCTTGCTAGACACCAAACTAATAGCTCGCTTGCTGTGAGAGCACGGGCTGGAAACTGGCCTGGCGTGAAGCTCTCCCTGACCCCAAAGCGGCTGAAATTGATGGGAATCTTTTCATCTTCCCCTAAGGGGTTTTGCCTCAGAGCCCAGTAGAGATGAAGCATGTCCTTCCACCTTACTCCTCTGGAGTTCTCCCTACCCCAGCGGTCAGCAATCGGCACACCTCCTGGGCAGCTTGCCATGTTTCACAAACACGAAAGGGGAGGCTGAGCAGCTGGGTGCATAATCCCCTTCTGAACTGACTCCCGTTCCTCCTCTCCTTCAGATTCAGCGGTGGGGCAAGGTGGAGTGGGCCCACGACTACGATCTGTGCGAGCTGCGTGCTCGTGCGGCCGCTGGGACTCTCTTTGTTCACCTCTGCTCAGAGAGCTCCACCGTAAAACACAAGCTGTTGCAGGACTAAGGCTGCCGGGCCGGGCGGATGAGGAGAACCCACAGCTGTGAGTCGCTGCTGTGACCCAGGGACGGTCACCACCACGCTGCCACCACACCTCTGGGATCAGCCTGGAGCTGAGGAGCTCTGGGAGCAGCTCCCTGCTCAGACTGCCTGCTGCGGTGCAGCGCCAGCAGTTTTGAGCCCACGAGGAGGAAAGGTCAAGGTGAGCTCCCTCTGCGTGTTGGAGCCAGCAGCCCTGTCCGTTACCGCTGTCTGGAATTCATCTGATGAGCTCCCAGGGAAGAAGCAGCTTCCTGGGCAGGGCACGGCACAGACACACCCAGCATATGCCACATGTCTTCAGAGCTGCCAGCTCCTGACACGCACTTGTTATGGAAATCTGAAAACAGACTCGGCTGCATCTGTTCTTCATCCCTCAGTGTGCCTGCGTGTAACACCAGGGTCTCTCTGTTTGATTAAAGGCACGCCCCTGCTAGATACAGAAAGCCAATGCTGCCGAGTGTTTCTTTGTTTTAATCGCCAAACTGCGGTGTGGCTTCCGAGGTGCCAGGCTCTAGGCAGGTGCAGGAATGGCTGCAGGCAGACAAAAACAGGAGCAGAACCGAACAGGCAGTAGCTACCGAACAGATCTGCTCCCTCTGCGTCTCTCTGTGAGCCTCTCTGTGCTAGGTGCCCTGTCCTTGCAGCCAAGGAGTAGCAGGGAGCTGATTTATGCAGCCCTGGAATGAGACCGGGGGAAAAGCTGGGCTCCAGCCATCTTCAGAAGCGCAGGGCACTCGGAGCTAAATCTGTACATCAGGCAGCGCCAGCTACAGGGCTTTCGGGAGACCTGGCCTCTCCCCAGAGCTCGTGTGCAGCCACCCTTTCATTTAACCTTCCCACCTCTTTCCTTGCTGCTTGCCTCGAGCAGTACCGCCCTGGCCAGCATCATTTCTCAGAAGCTGCCCACATGTGAGCGGAGCAGCTGCTGTCACCGAGCAAGGAGGGGAATTAATGACTCCTCGCTTGGCTGTTGCGAGCAGCAGCGTGTGAGCTCCTGTGGAACCATTGATTTCCCTCCCTGCTAGCTGGGGGCTGCTCTGTTCACGCTGCAGAAAGCCGCTTTTGCAAGAGGTGGCGAGAAGACAAGGCTCCTAGGCACGCAGAGCCCCAGCCAGCCTTGTGCTTGCTGAGCTGGAAACCTGCTGTTATTCTGGGGGTGGGTTGATGGAGAGCGCTCCTCTCCCCGGCTGCCTGTGGCTCACAGGTTCCTGTCACTGCTCGCAGGTACTAAAGCTTTCAGGCGTGATGTGCTGCGCTGATTTGGTTCAATCGGCTCACAGCTGAGCCATAACCCCTTGCGACCAGGTCTGAGCACCGAATGGGCTCCGTGCCAGTGGGATGGAAGAGACAAAGCTTCATCTGCTTTTCTAGAGGCAATGAGTATCTTTTATTTGCAGCTTATGGTGGGAGGGAAGGAGCACGCCTTCAGCCTGAAATGTCCTAGACAGCTCAGGCACAGAGGGGCAGCCGTCCCTGCTGGGTGCTGTGCTGCGGGGGCTGCCCTGTGCGCACCCAGAGGCAGCTGTCCAGCCCCTGGCACACCTACTCTGGCGGCTCCACGAGCACTATGCTATCCAGCTGCTCCTGGAGACTGTTATCCAGCTGCTCCTGGAGATTGTCGATGTATTGGAAAATCTCTTTGACACGGTTGCGGTTCCTGTCGATCTCATCTTGGAAAGCCTGAAGAGATGGAAGCCAAAGCAGTGCACCCACAGGCTGCCCAGCGCCCCTGGCTGCAGCACCGAGGGCTCCGGCAGAGCTTAGGGAGCGTCTCCTGCAGCAGCATCCCCACCAGCAGCCATGCCCCAGCCCCACGTGAGCACGGAGGCCCCTTACCTTCCCCGTCACAGAAGCCTGCCAGCGATAGGCGTTGGTGAGGATGTCACACTCCCGCATATCGATCTTCAGCAGGTGGACGCTGTGGGATGCGTTGACCATGTTGACGAGGGTGGTTTTGTCCACCAGAAGCTAGGAGGCAACGTGAGCGGATCAGGGGGAGGGGGGTGGGCGCACAGCGAAAGCATCAGAGCTCAGAACGAGCAGCACAACTGCAGCGCTTGGGGGGAAGAAAACAGGACCCGTGTTTCAGAGCGACAAAGCTCCAAAATTCTGAAAAATTCATCAGGATAATGAATTTATTTTTTTTCTGAAAAATTCATCGGGATGAATTCAGTGCTTTACCCTCTGCAGGGACACGGAGCCTCGCTGTGCTGGGGCATTCTCCCTACTGCAGATGGGGAAACTGAGGCAGCACCTTTGGCCCTACCTGCTAGAGCAGGGAGCAGATGCCTGCTGTGGGCTCACTGCCTCGCGGCACACGGCTGCCCCTGCGGGCAGCTGCTGTCAGAGCAGGGCTGCGTGAGTTCCAGCTCGCCCACCCCAGCAGCTGGGGGAAGTGGAAAATCGCACTTGGAAGGGTCTCTTGCGCTGCTGCCGCCGGCTGTAAATCTTCATTTTGGAGAGTCCCAGCTTCTAATCAAAGCAGTGACTTCTCCCGTGGCTCTAAATAGAGGGTGGCTTTGCTAAAGCGTAATGGCTCTCCTCCTGCAGCCAAGTGCAGCTGTTGAACAAATGAAGATTGCTTCTCTGTGGAAATGGATGGCAGCGAGGCAAAATGGGTGCACAGCAACGGTGCGTAACTGCAGCCATCTGCACAGCCCATAAAGCAGGGAGCTCCCCCGGGGGACTGAGGGGTCTGTTTTGTGTCTGTCAGCTCTTGATTACCCAGAGTAATAGGGGGGCTGGGATAATCCGGACCCAGCGAAAACACAGTGAATGCAAAACTCAAGTCAATTAGCCACTAAGCGAAGGAATAACAGAGGCAAAAAGGTCAGCAGCATTGCTGACTGGAGCACTGCAACAATCTTTGTGCTTTCTGAAAAGCTCCTGGGACCCCTGAGATCAGAGCAAGACTGGGGCTGCGGTGGGAGGCTGCATTTGAAATGTCGTGTCCTGCCTCCAGAAGAGCTAAGGGGTGGGAGACCTCCGGGTGGGGGCTGCTCCTGAAATCACCGAGGCAAACAGAGCCCCCCTGCAATAAAGTGGCGTTTGGGGTCTCGTGGGAGAAGCAGGAAGAATCTGAACAAAACCAGCTTCAAGTGCAGCAGGGAAGCTGCCTAAGTGCCTGCTGGGTTGGGGCTGTCTGGAAATCAGCCAGAGAAAAGAGCTGTGCTGGAGGCAAGAGAGATTTGCTCAGCACCTCTCCTGGGCTGCTGCCACCAGCTCTTGCAGAGCCCAGGGAAACCTGCAGTGCAGTCATCCTCTGTCCTAGTCAGCAGAGATGCCCAGCAGCACTGCGGTTCAGCCAGGCAGCTGGGACTTCCTCTAAGGAAGCTACGTTCTGGTTTAGACCTAGCTCTAGCTGTATTGAGCCTCCTGGAAATCCCTCCCTGTCTGAGAAAAGGCTGTGGCCTTCTCTTCCTGCTGACTCCTTAGTGGAGGTGAATTATTTGGTGCCCTCACCTCACGAACATCATCTGGAAGATCCTCATCAAGCTCATTCTTGACTGATTTCTCCAGGGTGTTGATGGAGATCTCTAGCAGCTTTTCATGGTGACGGTTTTCCAGGTCCCGGCACTGGGCCATCGTATAGAAGACGGTTAAGGAAAAAGCTGAGCACACCATTCACTTTGAGAGATGAAACTGGACCTCCTGTAACGAGAAGCTGAGGCTTGGAAAAAGCAACGATGTGAAAGAGAGCTGCCAGGCCTAATGCAGGCATGCAGAAAAGCACTCTGGTGTCCTCTGTCCTCACAGCAGGCTTCCAAGGGAAACAGCCGAGCTGCTGCCAGAAGCTGCTGTGATGTCAGGATTTGCACTTTCTGCTCTTAATCACAGCTCACATCAGGTCTCATCCTCACTGCTGTATATTACACTGAGACTGTGCCTGGGTTTGCGGAGGAAACTGAGGGAGGCCTCTCAGGATAAAAGCCAAGCTCTGAATATGCCAATTATTTGCACCACGCCAACAGATTTATTTATATAGGGTAAACTGTCACTGAAGTACTTCGCTGTTCTTATCTCACCTTGTTCCAGAAGACATCCGTAACACAAAAATGATGGCCATTTAAAGAAGCTTCAGGAAGAACCGCAGGTACTTCTGTGGCAAGAAAGCACATAGACAGCCTAGCCAGGTCTTCTAGGAGTTGTGTCATGCATGGTTGAAGAAAAAAAAAAAGCAAGATTCTTACAGGGGAGAAAGCTGTGTAAGTCCTACAGAATTTCAGTACAGGAGAACTTAGCCAGAGCCCTTTGTGCTTTCCAAGTCTCCAAGACAGACTTTGGGCACTTTAAATGGCCATTCCTGCAAAGCTGGGAAAACGGCTTTTCTGTTGACTAAAAATAATCCGGTTCTATTCCAAGGGCTCAGTTCTGGATTTAGGAGTGAGGCATACGTACCTCCCTCAGACGTCCACACCAACACGCTGTCAAAAGGATATATCCCTTTAACGTTTTCAATGAATGTTGATGCTATGACAGCAATGTTTTTTTCAAAATCCTTTATTAGTTCCTTAGCAGAAGGAAAAAAGAGGAAACGTTACAATGAACACTTTCCTGAACACAAAAAGGAATCTAGGAAGCACCTAAAATTGATTATAAATTGGACTCACTGCTGTTATTAGCACAGTCAGAAAATGAACTGCCTGAAGCATGTAAATTGTTTGAAAGTTGCAAGAGTTTCTTTTCTCATTCAGGGACAGAAAATCAGAATCAGCTCGCTAGAGAGAAGTTGACTGAATGATACTTACCTGGTCTCTGGAGCGAGTCAGCCGATCACTTTGAACCCTCACGTAACGCACAGAGCGTGCTGTATTCCTGCACGCTGCCATGCTGCAGTCTCCTTGTATATCTGAAAAGCCTCTTGTCAGAGGCAATAAGCAGTGCCTAGGCTTACTGCAGCTTTTGTTTTAGTCCTCAGAAACTAAAATTGCTGCTGCCTAGTGCCTCTCTCAAAAATGGCTGCCGGAGAATCTGTTAAGTGTTGCACTTACTGTCTTGATAAAACAGTTACAGCCACCCAAATCCTGTAAATCCAGAAGGGCATGCACACAGGAATGCTTCTGATCTTTCCACCAGTGATTGCAGATATATTAGGAGCAATTCAGAAAGCATTAAAAGGCGCAATCCTGATGCAGTAAGGAATCCATTTTGAGCTCCTGCTTTCTGTCACGCACATTCACAGAAGTAAACTGCTGCATCTGCTTGCATAAAGGCTGCAGATCCTGCCTGTTAGCTTATAATAGATTAGGGCTTTTTGTTTGTTGTTGTTTTTAAATGAAGATGCACATTAGGAGCCCTGCCCTAGTTTTTGAGGAGAAGTCTGGGGAGAAAAAAGGCAGCTATTATGCAAGCAAATGCGGTAAGCTGAGCAGGAACGTGTGTAATCTTATTCATAGCGAGGATCAGCTTCAAAGAATTACACTTCTAGAATCCCAAATGCATATCCCATACCATGCAGAGACTTCTGTATTCAGTCCTATGAAATGACTGAACAACTTCAACTCCCTTTCTCTAAAGCTTTGGGAATCAGCTTGGATAGATGTGAGGGAAATACCGCGCTCTGCTCTGAGAAACAGAAACTTGTTGCAAGGTATCAATGTCCAGGGCCTGACACCACCCAGATCAATCCTGAGCAAAGAAAGCCCGACATTTAGACAGAACATCAGGCTGACTGGAAGAACTGTACGTCCCTATTCGTGCAACGGGCTACTATGCAGAGGGGTGCAGCAACAGAAAAACGACCCCCTTGCATCCTGGATGGGAGGCTTAACAGGTATGTGCTTGAACCTTACCTCCAGCTGGTCAGCTGTTTGTATTTCCAAGGTCATGAGCGTCTCTGACAGCTGAAGTATGTCCTCGTTGTACTCCGCTCGTTTCGACTCAGCAATATTGTAAGTAGTGGCATGATGAATCTCATCCAGCCTCTAAACACAGAGATACATAAATTACTTATAGTTTGTGTTCAGCACTCCATTGCAATTTAATTAACTTGTTACATATGTGAGAAAAGTTCCTGCTGCTGATTAGCTGAAATGAAATGTGATGATTCAGTAAGTCTCCGGATTTACATACTGGGAAGGCAACAGTGCTGAGGTATGCTCCTGGGTAAACGATCCCGTGCAAGGCAGTGACACTGGTGAAAACACTTCTTCATCCTCCAGTCACCAGATGACTTTGCCCTTTCTGTGCTTCCAACTTTGGCTCCCTTCCGACACATTTCAGGTAAAATATATATTATATATTACATTCTTGACATTGCTGGCCATGAAGAAGAGATTAACAATTACTCTGAAAAAGAAATGCAGGCCTAAATCCTGATCCCCTTCCTGTCAAGGAGAATCTTGATTGACTTCCACGGGGTCAGGATTTAGTATTCTGAGTATGGAATACCTATCATTGCCTGACTTCCTCTTACAGCATGGATTTATTGCCCCTTCAGAATTAAATATTGACGTCAGTTTTGTATCAGGCAAGATTTATTATTTCTTGGATCAAAAAAAAAAAATCCTCTTGTGCTGAGCAACATATTATTTTCAAATCTATTTTCAAATCAAATAGGAGGATTTTCCTCCAATAGGAGGAAAAAATAAACATCTCGGGATGTCTAATACAATCCTCCTGAGAGGAAACAGAATAGGCTAAAAGAGTGAATTCTTACCAAAAGCATTGCCAAGACTTGTTTCTGAAAACTGATTACCCAAATTTTGCAGCATTAAAAGTGGGGAAGAGCAAGATATTTTCTTTCCCAACATAAGGAAGATGGGAGGTCCCCAAAAGCTCCCAAGCCACCCAAATCACACTTCTAGAAGCAGGAACTTTAAAGGTCAAGGCCTTTAATGCTTCTTTGCTCCCTCACCAGCTTCAGAGAGCAGTGTTATTTTACAGGTTGTCCAAGCTCGCGTGAAAGGATTACAGCCAGCCAAACAGCCCCTAAGAACGGTTGACAAATTCCAGTCTGCTGGGACCTTTGCACTTTTTAAACTTCTCCATCAGCTTTAAATGACTGTTAAAAGACAGTGCTCAGCTTGGGTGCTGACTCTTCCAGTATTTATGTGAAAACTGTCACCCTGACCACCGTGTCCTGCCATGGCTGAGTCTGTTGGTTACCAAACAAAGATGAACTGTCAAAATCTGTCCTTAGCCACATATCTATATTATTTAGATATATTTATTACAGAGGATCTGTTGGGAATCAAGTGCTAGTTAACCGAGCCTGCATATCAATCTCCATCAGTTGCCTTCTGGCAAATCTGCCAGCTAACATCCCGACTGGAGTTGCCAGAGCCCGTTTGCCAGCATGAGTCAGCAGGGTTCAAGGACCTGGGGACGGTGACTCAGCAGGCTGCCAGCTCGTGACAAGGCACCTAAATAAACGTGACCCGGTTTTCAAAGAGCGAGCGCTCGTGACTCTGCCTGGTGTCAGTTGTCAGGGACTCGTTCTGCTCAGCTGACAGTTTTACCAGGCTTTAGCCCCCTTGATTTTTTATTTTTTTTTTCCCTGTGGAAACAAAGTAATGATCCATCTATTATACCTGGTTACATGGGGATCCAGCTAGAAGCTACGCCCTGAGCAGTCACAATGGATGGCTGCAGTTGAGCAGAATGAAAAAAGATTTTTCTGCTTTAAAACAGGACTAGAAATGCATTACAACAATTTACCTGATTTTTCTCAAAGTTCTTTGAACTGTTGTTGGCAAAATGAACTGAATGAGAAAATGACTTGAAAACAAGCTGAATAACCTGCAATTTCCTTTTCTTCCCTATTTTTCAATGAAGGAGGAGCAGCTGGAGGCCTCAGAGAGAAGACAAGTGCCATTAACACTGATAACCCTTTTTTTTTTAAATCAGTACAATCAAAAACATTGAATGGACAGGGTCAGCATTTTCATTTTCATAAAGACCAGCAATTCCTGTGTGGCAATGAGATGTTTAACCATCTTTTTTTTTCCCCAGTAAAGCCTTGATGAACATTTACCTGGACAACAGACAGGTATCTCATGGACAAGATAACACTATGGCATATTAACTTTGTCCTACACTAAATTTCCATTTCCAGCATAGATAAAAGCTGTCCGTGTTGGCTGTGGTTTGATGAAGGGGCTGAAACTTCAAACCCCAAATCCTTTTCCTTTATAGAGCCCTAAAACCTCATGTTAATGACATTATATTAGAATCATAGAATATCCCAAGTTGGACAGGACCCACAAGGATCATCGAGTCCAACTCCTGGGTCCCCAAAGGACCACCCAAAAAATCAGAACATGTGTCTGAGAGTATTAGCTAATATAACTTCTTGGTACAGATTGATACTTTTAATACACATGCTATATATATTTTTATCAGACCAGATGTCCTGCAGAGTTCCCTTCCAACCCCAGCCATTCTGTGACTCGGCAATTAGGGACCAGGCACTGACTCCTGGTCCTGCACTATAAATCCAGGTTCATAATCCTAATTTAATGGAGTTACCCTAGTTCTCGGTAAAGTTGAAAGCTAGTACATGATGTAACAAACTAATAAAAGTATAAAGAAAATTACCTCTTTGTTTTGATTTTCAAAATCTAGGATTATTTTACTCCCTTCTTGTTGGTTGGCTGTTAACACTTCATGAAGGCCTTCGTAGAACTCGGAGACTTCAGCTTCTCGTTTTTCATACTCTTTCAAACCATAGTTAAATAGGTTCTCACACACTGAAACAAAATCTTTCCTGTATGTGACACCAGAGTCAAGGTATTTTGTTTGTTCAGTGGAGCAACAAGCATTTCTAGCTCTGTAAATTTGGGCAACGACTTACAAGCTACTGTTATGTAAACCCTGTGGTTCTTGCTGGCACCAGACTTCCTCCTATTCTGTCTGTGGCAGGACTGGATCACATTCTCTGCATAGGATTTTGCTGCCTTAGGGGTATGGAGAAAGCTGTAGCAGCTTGAGGGGAAAAAGGCCTTGAGGACAAAAAGGAAATGCATACACATCTCTGACTCTTTTGTGACACAGCAGCAGAATGAAGCGTACAACCCTATCCGTCTTCACAAGTGTGAATACAGTGTCTGTGGAGTTAATAAATACAGCTTTGGAGCCTACAGCCAGAGCACGGAATAAACTACTGACTTGGTAGCATCACAAAAATAACGTCAATTTTTCTTCCGCTATTATCTTGGCAATGGAATTGTTTCTGGAGTATATTGTAGTTAAGCCATGATGCATTTTTCCCCAACAGTGTAATGCAATTTTAAGGAAGGTCAAGTTACTGGCCTTGACAATGCTCTATTAATCTGAATGAGAAATAAAAAAAAATAAAAGTGTCTGCTTTCTGATCCCCCGTGTAGGAGCAATGATCAGAAAAATGTGCTGGCCTGAAAACTTCATGTAGCCAGCTCTGGCAGGTCATGAGATATGCAACTCATATAATTCTGATTAGTCTGTTCCCATCTCCTACCACTTCAATTTCAACATGATTTTAGCAACTGTGCTCTTACAATCTAACTGACAGAGATTTATCTTACAGCTCATTTTAAACTTTAAGTGGATTCCAGACTTAGAGACAGCACAAAGCCTTGATTCTTGAAGGGTCAGAAAAGAAGACTACTGAAATTATGTTTGATTCAAGTGAAGGGAAAGGAATATGGTAATTACAATGGGGAGAGCTTGAAACGCTGGAATCTCATGACCTGTCGCTGACAGAAGCGAGCAGTTATACAAATAGCTTGTTTCAAGCTGGGCTGGCCAGCTTGCCAGTAATACAAACCATTTGTTTGTAGCCCTCATATTTCATGAGATATCAAGCCTTAAAGCTGTCAGTGGTCTCATGGTCTCGCAGTGTTTTTCTGGCACCGTTCCAAAATTGAGCACAGAAAGTCTCAGATCTTAGATCAATGTAGCTTTCAGTCCTGGACAAAAGCAACGGATGAAGAGTCCCTGCGGATGCACCTCCTTCTTAACTCAAGTCATTAGGTTTTAGCTCTAGGTTTTTTAAACCCAGGAAGGATATGCCTGCAGCAGGTCATCCACTCCAGGGAGGTAAGCCAGTTTGGCAGCTTCTGTATCCTCTGCATACAAACTGTCAAACAGGAATGATCCATTCAGGTACTCAACAAAGGCTCTCTTTGAAAAGAATCAGAGCAATGTAAGTAAAATAAAGAGTGCTAACCTTCTGCCACTCCTTAGGATGTGTCTCTCCTAGAAGCTCTTTACCAGCAGAGGAACACCGGTGGGCTGTGCGAGTAACGATCTATGCAGACACAGTCACACCACAACAACCGATTTACCACCAGGTCATGAAAGCACCCTGCCACTGGCCTGAGAGCCATCCTGGTTCACATGTGGCTTTACTGCTAGAACTCTAGCCTAAGGACAGAAAACACTATTTAATCTTACATAAAGCACCATGACACACTTCCATGTATTGCAAGACCGTTGAGCCTTGCAGGTAAGGAGTGGGCTTCGGGGAGGCTAGGAGGAAAGAGCTGCTAGTGTCCCTCTTGTCACTTAACCTCCTCCTGCTCTTCAGCCAGTCTGGTCTTCCAGCAGTCTGGAACACACAGCCAGACTGTAACTGAAAGTACCCCTCCTCCTGGCCTTATTTTCAGTCTGTTCATAGCATTATAACAATCTCAAAGCCCTGGAGACTTAAACCATAAAACAAAACTAAACAAAACCAACATTAACTTAGGAGCAAACTTGCTGCACCATGAGAACACTAACAGTTCCCTCAGATGTGTAATTTTCTTAATCTCCCATCAGGCTGATAAGATCCCGGGGTATGATTTACTATAGAGCTTCTCAGGGTCTATATCTGCAGTTTCATTGTTCAGCCAAAAGAATTATGCTCCCCCGCATCATATGTACTCACGGCAGTTTCTGTTTTCATTCAAAAGAGATTCGGAGATCAGAAATTAATCCTAGCCTTAGTTTTAGCACAGTTGGTGTTAACCTCTCATTAAAACTTAAAGCAGGTACAGGAGAAGTCAACATCTGTTGCACATCTTTCTCCTGAGACAATACACAACCAGCTGAAGAACACGCACCTTGTGGTACTCCAGCTCCTTCTGCTTTGCCAGCTTCTCCTCCAGCTGAGCCAGGGCCTGAGCCTCCTCGTGTTCCAGAGGGTCAATGAGATAGTGATACTTTGAAACAGCAAGTTCTCGCTGAGAAACACAAAGAAATAGGGTATTTGATCAGATTACCCAGCTTTGCCCAACAAATCTAAGCGTAAGCTTTACATCTTTCTATAAAGGGCATCTAAATTACATCTGCACCTCCGTTTCTTTGTGGTCTTTTTATTAAACTACTTACGAAGTTTCTAATCCATTCCTCACCCGTTTTGTTGACGTATTATTCTGCCTCTGCATTCAATGCATCTGAACTGATTCAGTCCTAAGCAATTTTGAATCTACCAGTTTCCTCATCTTTAGGGTTTTTGTTTGTTTTTTCCTTTGTTTGTTTTTAGCAGGATTCCCTGTTTTGACTTTGAATTTGAGATCTGACTGGATTTACTACTGAGTTTAATACATCTACCGGGGAGGAGATGGCTCATCCGAGGAGTGGATGGCAAGGTAGTAGCAGGGGCAAGAACCTAATTAGCTTGCCACTGAAGCTTGACAAACTTAACTGTGCAATTCTAGGGCATACAGGCTGTACAAGCAGGGACTAGACTCAGTGACCTGGAAAGCCCTTCCAGTCCTATGGTAAGAGTAGTGCATGTTCCAAGTACAGCTCCTGCTCTGTACCAAGCAAATTTAGAATTAATCACATTCTTCGGTTATTACAAATAACAACAACAACAAACTTCTGTGTTCCCTTCAGTCCTGGGATCAAAAAGCAGTCCCATGGGCTACCAGTGCTGGTGTATGGTCCTGTTTTCAGAAATCAGGAATGGGAAATGCATTCGGATGGCACTTCCTTGCCTGGATAATCTGTCAGTCCAATACTGAAACAAATTGCTCCGTGAGCAGCAGGACCACCAAGCCTGCTTTCCTCAGGACTTTTGTCTCAAGACTGCTCTCTGAGAAGTCTTGCACTCACACTGCAGCATCTCTGCGGCAATATTAACCAGGCCCCTCTCCCACAGACAGCTGCTGATTTTCACAAAACCTGTGAAGACACAATACCTTTGACACCTCTACCTCTCTGCCAGGTTTGATAGAATCTGGCCTGCAGGTTCACAGCTGTTAGGTGAAGAGGGAATAAACACTGCATGTTTCCGTAGGTCTAATTTCTGCGAGGAAGCTTCCCCACATGCTAGAATATTGCAGGCATACCAACAAAGCAAATGCTCTGCAATTTGGTGCCCAATTTCACGAGAGGGAGATGCAGACATACTTACTGTGGTGTCGCTCACGCGTTTGAAGTCCAAGTATACCAGATCTGGAATGTGAGCAACAACAAACAGCACATACTGCTCCTCTTCACAGAAAGGGTTCCCTGTGAGATTCAGTGTGCGCAACTTCTTAAACCTCCTGAGATAAACCACCTGTGCCGACGGGAAAGAGATGCCGTGCTTCCCAGCGCCATGGAAACACACGGTTCTGAAATTCATTGCTCTTATCACAGTTCTGTTGCAGTACGTATCCCGCTCAGCTGCCAAACACAGGCGAGATTAAATTACAAGTTTCTAATGCTCTGGGGAAAAGGAAAAACTTAAAAGAGGCATCGTGAATGTGTAAATGATGGGTGTATGAAGGAGGCCTTTAGTCTTAGGGTGGGGGACAAATCACAGATCTCATATTGGTAAACTGCCCTCAAAAAGAGCCCTTAACAAATCCTAGCCTTCGCTCCCTCCTTTCTTCAAATGTTGCTGCTTATTCCTATTCCAGCTCTCGTGGGAACCAATAGGACTTTCCCCACAGATGACAGCAGTAGCAAAGCCAGGCCCCCATGAGTGAATAATCTACATGAGAAAAAGCTGAAATAAGCACTTTAAACCTGGATGGTTTACCAAAACTGTAACTTAGACTCTAGAGAAAGTGAAATCCTAAGGAGAATTTTCCCTTGCTCAGATGGCAACCACCAGTTTTAGAATATTTGATCCTTTGGTAAGGAACAATTGCAAAGACAGGGAGCACTCACATCTTCCAGAGCAGTCAGGTTATTCTTTCCTATGGAGAAAATCTGTAGCTCTTGTAACGTGTCCATATGCTCGATTTTAGATATTCTGTTATTGTAGAGGCTTAGGTCCTGCAGTTTGACAAGGGTATCCAGGCCCTCAATTACTTCAATATTGTTGAAGGACAAGTCTGGGGAAGAGTATAGAAATCAAAAGTTTTACAAGCAAAAGTTAAATCATTTCTAACAGAATACCCTGATCCAATTCTTGCATTTAGCCTGGGTCATGATTTAGGAGTCTACACACAATGTTTTCCTCAGGGGTGTTCAGTGTCCCACAGGAAAGGGTGAGCATAAATTCGTCATTCTTTGAGTTAGGAAGCACCAGACACTTCTCCTTACAACTGCCCACACAACTCTTATATAAGAATGAAGACATTCCACACAGAGTCCACATAAACAACCTCATAGTGATTTCTACCTTATGGGGAAAACCAAAATACAAGAAAAGAGGCAGGGAAAGGCCCTTACAAGGGTGGTATTTCTGTGACAAGTTTGACATTCCCTGCCTTGTCTTTCAGACTCTTGCCTGCCATGCCAATTCCCCCAGACCAAGATATGTCAGCTCCACGCTCACAACCACCCTGCTGTCAATGGAGACATGCTCACTGCACCTATTTCACTCATTAATATTTCCTCATCTCATCCTGCCAGAACTTCCATCCTAACGCCTACACTCACCACAGATAAGGGCAGCCTTTGCTTTCGGGCCAGTCAGTACTGAGTGTTTCAGGAGTCCAAAGGCAGTGACGAGGTCTGCATCACCCTAGTCCCTGGATGGCTAAGGCATTCACACAGCAGCTGCTGAACCACCGCAACCTTTGGGCGAGCTGAAACCCATGAGAGTGCTTCAAAACACTCTGCTTACGCTGTGCTGATCAGCTGTTGATTCACAAGTGCATTAGTCATCTGCCCAGTAGAACGGTGCAGACAACAGGGCGGAAGAACTCATTAGACATTTCAAGATGTTCTTATGAGCCAAAGCCCCCATGCTATTTTCAGTGGCAAGTGAGGATATATTTACACTGCCACCCAATAACAAAGCTGCAGCTCCCAGCGAGTGCTGTTAGCTAGGAATCTGTAGCAGCAAGGTCACTGATCCGCCCAGCATCAGAGCCCGCATCGCTGAGTGATGCTGCTGTCCATATCCTGAGTTTTTAGTTGAAAGTAGTCAGGTAAGACTACAAGGACAGGTGCTTTTGGGGACAACAAAGGCAACAAGCCCTTAAGCTCGTAGGGATGAAGACAGCACCGTGTTTCAGGGGGTTCCAGGCTCCAAAATGCTTGCATTACCTTTGAAAACAGCATACAGATTTCTAAGTCACAGGGGAGTTTCCATAAATATTTACGAAAGTCACCTCGAAATATGAGTACAAAACCTGGAAACAGCCTTGAAATCGCAGCTTCCTGTTCCTGCCACACCAAATGTATTAAAACCAGGCTGTTAAACATTTGAAGGATTTTTGTGCAGTACTGATATTCATGCCTTTTGACATTTGACAGTCAAATGAGGAAACACACCGACAGCTAACAGCCTTCCCTGGGAAAGCTCATATCAGTTGTGTTTGAGGAGGAATGTGACGTCCTGGCTTTATCACAGATTGCTTTGCACCTGAGAAGGCATCCAGCCCCATACGCCTGCATCTTACCGAGCCAGACAAGGTGAACCAGACTCTCCAGAGCTTCTATCTTCTCAATGATGTTGTTGTCCAGCTGCAGTTTAGTCAGATTCTCAAACTGCCACAGATTATCAATCTGCAGGATATCTAAAGGCACAGGAAAAAAATAAAACTGCTTTTTAGGTGAGGCAGCTTTCAGTTTAACAGACGTACTACCTTTCCTAAGGAAAAACACCCAGTCTTACTTCAAAAATGATTTTCAGCAGCTTACAACAGTGTGATTACTGCCCTAGAGAGCTGAGAGGTCCACTGGCTGGATGTGATTTCAGTGAAGCAGCCCAGTTAACCTCAGTGTCCTGCACCAGCACACACTGCTCATCAGCGATGCCAATGAGCCACTGAGGGGATGCTGACTGCACTCTACAGTGGCTTTATGAATCCTCTACTAGGAGGCCTTGACCTTCATTTTCCTTTCCAGCTCTGAAAGCAAGGTTTGGGATGAAACTCTGCTTTTTTTGCTGTATTTTCAGGCTACTGCTGGCCAGCTACTGCTTTTGTAATTCACGCTCCTGCTCCTGGGATTTTCTTCACAGGAGAACAAGTTGGGATCTAATGTTTCTGTGAGGGTGGCAGTTTAGAACTGATCAATATCACCGCATTTAGCTTCCTCCAAAAACAGAACCACAAGGGCAGGCTGGTAGGCATTACAGCAAAACGTTAGGACCAAGGTGACAGAAAATACAGAAAACTCTTGCTCCCAATTCTTTTCCCCGCGATGGCTTCCCAGCAGGTTTCACTAGGTGCTGTTGTTTATTGAGCACTCAATTGCACATACAAAATGGTCACACAGTTCTCTCTTGTATTTGTAAAGAAATACATGCAGGATCAGGTAATTGAGAGCACGTCCTAAGGAATTCATCCAATATGTGCATTATTTTACTGGAGCATGCAATGAATAACCAACAATTTTGTCCATGAAATTATATATCCCCCAAACGCTCAAATATCGAACCAAATGTTCTTTCTTTTCATTTTCTGAATGCAAGTTTACGACTAGTTTGACAGTAAGAGATGAGTTTTGATAACATTACGGATGGCCAGAGGAAGCTACCAAATTGGAGTGTAATCACCACAATCTGCCACGTAGCTCTCACATAGCCACCAGAGCTGGCAGAGCCTGCCCAAAATTTCATTTGGCCACGTACAGAAGGGCCCAATAGGCCTGTGGCCTGTAGGTGTCACCACAATATAGATGTTAAATAAGAATAGCACTGACAAGAGCAGCATAAAGCCAAGCAGCTTCAAAGCTGCCCACAAGCAAAGCCACCCAGTCCTCTCAACTGAAACTACTTCATACACGCGTGACTAAAAATCTAAGTCCTGACATTATTTTTCACATAACAAACCCAAGCTGATCATTATTGTTTAATTGCTGGGTAGCCACCTAATATTATTGGAGGGTAAGTGAATTAAAAAACATATACATGTTCTGATACTCACTTCTAAAACTGAGCTGTAGTTCCGTCACATTTTTGAGGTCAACACCTTCACTTTTGGCGAGTCTCCCTATGTCCTCTGGCCATTGCTCTTCAACTGCTTTCTGAAGCATTTCATCGTCGATAACATTTGGCTTGATGCTGTTGTACGACTGACTCATTTTTAGAGGATATCAGCCTTAATGGACAGAAAAGAAAGAAAAATTAAATCCAGTGCCTGGCTGCTATTTCTAATGCTCATTGAGCTGGCACGATAACACCAAGGAATTAAGAGCACAGTCGAGTATTAAGACCTAACGCCTCATAGCTGATGTCAAAGATGCACTTGACTTTTATCACAAGGTCACCGGTGTGACTTTATGATAAATGGCACAGCCTTCTCACCACATTTGAGGGTTTTTTTGTGGAGAATGTTAGATTCTGGCCAGATAAATGGAGCAGGGGAGAAGCTCTGGGCACAGCCTGTGACAGCCACGGCCCAGCACCTGCTGCTGAAATCCCTCTTTGTGAAGAGGGCATATTTAAGGCCTTGGGCACCATTTACACTTAGCCTTAAAAGGTACGTTGAAACTTATAGGAAAGTTTGATTTACAGAGCAACTACACAGTATTTATAGCAGATAATTAACAGCAGCGATTCGCTGGGTTTTAAACACCAATTTCATAATAAAAGTCAAAAAAAAGTTGCCGAAAAAGGAGAATTATAAAGAGCACAGCAGTTTTGTGAAGACATTTAATGCAGATCCCCAGAAAAGGCTGTCAGATGGAGCCCATACACACACAGACTCCTTCCCTGCGGGACCAGGCACAGTTTATTCCCTGCCTCTGCCGTTCCCAGACCCCTCACGGAGCCCAGGCCCAGGCCCAAAACCAGGCCCCGCCACCCCCTGCCCTGGTTGCTAAGGAAGCCCGGGAAGCGGTTGCTAGGGGAAGTCACGTGACCACCCGGGAGAGGGGTGGGAAGGGCGAGCCGCTAATCAGTGCGCGAGAAAACCGTGTCAGCCAATCAGCGCCCCCCAGCGTGCCCCGGGGGCGGGAGGAGGAGCGTACGATTGACGTCGCGCTTGGCCAATGGTCTTGCAGAACGCCGTGCGCGTCGCCCAATGAGGAGTGCCGCTAGCGGCGCCCCTGCTGTCCATCAAGCAGAGGGCGTGGGAAGGGCGGGGACCACCGCGGGGGCGGGGCGTTCTCTTGACAGTGACGGGCGCGCGCCTCGACCTATAGGAACACGGGGCGTGCGGGAGAGGACCAATGGAATGCGAGGAGGCGGGACGTGCTCGGCAAAACGAGCGGGGGTTGGTGCGGGCGGCTGTCAGTCAGGGCGGCGGAGGGGGCAGGGAGGAGGGCGGGCCGCCGGGCCGCTGTTTGTTGTCATCCCAAGATGGAGTTCCTGCTGGGGAACCCCTTCAGCACCCCGGTGGGGCAGAGCCTGGGTAGGGCGGCCGGTGGAGGAAATGGGGGGAAAAGGGGGCGAAAATGGGGTGTAATGGTGGAAAATGGGGGGTCTTGGGGGGTAATGGGGGGCTTTAAGGGGATAATGGGGGACGCTAGGGGGGTAATGGGGGGTAATGGGGGGAAAATGGGGGGCTCTGGGGGAAAATGGGGGGTCTTAGGGGTGTAATGGGGGACATTAAGGGGGAAATGGGGGGCAGTAGGGGGCTCTGGGGGGCAATGAGGGGAAAATGGGGGGCTCTGGGGGGGCTCTGAGGGGAAATAGAGGGCTCCAGGGGGAAATAGGGGGGAAATTGGGGTGCCTAGGAGGGGTAGTGGGGGGTAATAGGGGGTTCTGAGGAGCAGTGAGGGGCTTTGAGGGGACAATATGGGGGAAATGGGGGACTGTGGGGGGCGTTAGGGGTCCCTGGGTGAAAATAGGGGGCTGTGGGGGAAATTAGGGGTCCCTGGAGGAAGATGGGGGTCTGTGGAGGGTGTCAGGGCACTTTGAGGGGGAAATAGGGGGCTGTGGGGAGCAGTAAGGGGCTTTGAGGGGGAAATGGGGGGCTATAGGGGGCTCTGGGGGTGGTGAGGCACCACGAATTGGGGAGCCTGGGGGGGTCAAGGGGGTGCCAGGGGTGCTCTGGGGGTGTTGGGGAGGTCTGAGAAGGGCCTGGAGGTGGGGAACTGGGGGTTCTGGAGGGCTCTGTGGGGGTCCTGGGGGGTTCAGGGGTCACTGGGGGGAGGCAGAGGGCTGTGGGGCTGCTCGGGGGGGTTGGTGGAGGGGGGAGCTGCGCCCATGTTTGCCCCGTCCTGGCCGTCTCCTTCCTCTTTGTCCCCAAGCGTTGAAACCTCCCGGGGACGTGTGGAGGTGCAGGGAGGGTGTTGGGGTGCGCTCGGTTTTCATCCCAATGCTCGAAACGTGGTGGTGGTGACAACGCTTTGGTGGCGTCGGGGGGCTTCGTGTCAGCGTGGTGTCCCTGTGTGGCTGGGGCAAGGCTGGTTTCGGGTGAGCAGGGCCACGGGAGGAAGCCCAGGCCCTGCCCCTGCAGGGCTCCACACCTCACCCGTGGTTGCCATCCCCTCCTGCGTGGAGGTGCTGAAGAAACACGGGGTGGTGGGGATGGACACGCTGCCCCCGCTTCCCGCAGCACGGGGACTGTCGAACGCGCTTCAAATTCACTTGCCCTCTTCAGCAAAGCCGTCCTCTTAATTTTCTTTCTTTATTTCATAAACAGCAATAATCCTATTGCCTCGCTCAGGGCGTTATGTGCAATATAATATACGGCCACGTGTAGCCCAGCCTCCAGCTATGCTCCATTATGAAGTGACAGGGGACTGGTTCCTCTGGGAATCGAAGCAGAAACGTTTTGCAGAGGGCCGTGGCCTCAAAACCCAGAAGTTCTGGTCCAAACACGGAGAGTTGGAGGCCGAGGAGGTGAAGGGTGGAAGTTTGATGTGATTTGGGTGGCATCTGCCAGGCCGCCTGGACGGGAGCTCTTTGAGGAGCATCGTCCAGCAAGGGCAGGGATTTCTGATCCGTTTCTTTAGGTTTTGGCAGATTTTTTAGCACCAGTAAGTGGTTTAAAGGAGTTCCCTTCATTCTCAGTTATCGTGGAGGGGTTTTGATGCTGCGATGTGCTTTGCTAGCCTTCTGCTTTCCTGCCTGCGTCCCCCTGCTCTTCCATAAGCTTAGGGCCGCCTGCGGAGCTCGTAGCACAAAATCCAGTTGCACTTTACGTTTTAGCATCCCTCGGGGTGGGAAGCGATTCCCTCCAGGTTTCATTTTGGAAGCTTTGTGCTTCTGGTGGCGCTGCCAGCGATGCCTCCCCGAGACAGCAGCAAAACAAAAGCACGCCTTGTTCCCAGCCGCCGCCGCTCACCCCGCGCTCCCCCGGTTTGTTGTGCTTGGTTTTTTCTTTCAATGAGCTCGCAGATTACAATTCTCACTCCTCTTCCTTCTGTAAAAGAAGCCGAGAGCTGTCGGATTGCTGTCCAAACACGCTGTGCTGGGTGCAGTTGTGTTTTCGAGCGAGGCCTCAGAAGCTCAGGAAATTTTGCAGGGCCCTCAGCGCGCCACGAGCCCGCACGTAGCGGGGCTTGGCGTGAAGATTTAATTAGGGTGAGACGACGTCGTCAGATAAACGCCAGGCCTGAAAGAATGGAGGTGTCAGAGAAGGCCTGGGGAGAGCCGAGCGAGGTAAAGCGAGGGGTTTTCTCTTTTCCTCCTCCTCTTTATCTGGATCGTGGCTGCAGCCAGGCGGGCTTTTTCTGCGAACTCTTTTTGCTTAATGTGGGAAAGCGACGCTGGGATGAGCTCAGAGGGTTTGTAATGGAGATGGATCGAGGCTCCTGCATCTCCAGTGCCAGCGCAGACGTGCGCCAGGCTCCTCTTCTCCCAAAGCTCCCCGATTTTTGCACTGCCTTTGCTGGCCTCAGCCCGCTTTCCAGCAGCCGCGTAACGGAGGCCGTACAAAACGCCGCCGTGGCTGCTAATTACAAACCTCCCTGCCTTTTTCTCTAATATCCTGATTGTCCTTTCGTCTCTGACAAGGCCTCTGCAGAGCCGAGGGCTGGTTTTAGGAGGGCTGGGGGCTGCTGGCAGTCACCTGAACCCGGGAGGTTCCTGGGCTTCTGCTTCGGAGCCGTTTTGCAATTTCCTTGTTGCCTCTCGCCAGCTGGTTGCAGGAAGGGGAGGCAATAGCGAGATTTTTACACAGGATTTAAGTCTCGCCCAGGGTTGTGCAGCAGGATCTGTTACTTCTCCAGGGCTCTGGGAGGCAGTGAAACTTTTTCACGTCCATCCAGACCTGGGAGAAGCGTCCTCAGCATCGCTTCTGTCAGCGCTTTCTGATGGTCCTCGGGAAGATCCCTGCTCAGCGAGGAGGAAGGATAGGAAAAGATGGGTTGTAAAATATGAAGATGCGATGCTTGGTACCTGGAGAGAGGCTGCCCTGTGGAAAAAGCGATTTGCAGTCGTGGGAATTTGCCTTGAGAGCCCACATCCCACCACAAAGTGCGTTTTGGCCTTTTTTTTTTTTTCAAGGCGCTCACGTATAAAGTGTCACCGCTCCATTCAAGGTGACCAGAGGGAATGTCCTCACTGGAGGTTAGCAAAAACATCCCGGGTGATTAAAACTGATTGAATTACGAGATCAGGGAGTGCTGGCAACTTTTTCTTTTTTTTTTTTTTTTTTTCTTTCTGCTTATTCGACACGGGCCATATGGCTCACACACGAGGAGAGCGCAAAACCGGCTCCCTTCGTAGGATTTTTTTTTGGCACCGGGGAACTTTGTGAACACTTCAGGGGGGTGTTCATGTGCTTGAAGCCAAGCTGAACCTCGCTCCTTTCCCCCCAGCACCCTCGTGGGTGTGGGGCTGAGCTCAGGCAGTGCTGCTCGTGGAAGGATGGATGGATGGATGGACGGGGACACCGTGCTCTGCTCTGGGGCAGTGGCACGTGGAGTCCGTCTGACTCCCAGCCAAAAGCCTCCCAGCAGGGCTCCAGACCCAGCTTACACAGGCACCTAGAAGTTAATTTTTAACAAAATAGGAGAAATTAGCATGTCATGGGTAATTGGGGTGAGGGCGTTGGTCGGGAGGTGCTGGTTTGCAGCCCCGGTTCCTCTTGGGGCTCAGGTTGGGGTGCTCGCCTTGGAGGCTGTTTTCGGAGGGTCCCGGTGCCACGATTTAATGAGCAGTATTGTTTAAGGAGGCCACAAAACCGAGGTTTCAGCGAGGGATGCAGAGTCACTTTATTGAGGCAGCAGCGAGGCAGACAGCTTTCCAATTGATTTTTATCAAAGCGTTTGCAGTTTCCATTCAGGGCTGTTAAATTGGTAATAAATGTGGAGCAGAGCTGCTGGTTTGTTTCCCCCTCTTTTTTTTATTTTTTTATTTTTTTTCTTTTTTAATGAGACAAGATGTATAGGCACCTTTTTATTCTCCTTTCTTCTCAGGAAACACTTAAGAAACCCGGCAAAAGGTCTGATGTCTCCAGGTTTTTATGGGTCTTGGAATAAAAGTGGCTCCTAAATGAAGGAGTTCACAACGCTGTGCAGGAGTCGAGAGATGTGTTACAGGGAGCAGCCCGCCGTAATCCTGTAGGAAGATTTAGCCCACGCTTTCTTGTCCCCATAAACAAATTACCTAAGTTACATTCAGAATAAACTTTCTGTTGTGTTTGAGGGATGCTGCCGGGCTCCAAATCATCTCCCTTTTCACTGCAATGAAGCAAAAAGCCCCAAGATTTTGACTTTTCCTCGTACCCACTGCAGTTCTGTGCCCTGTTCAGCGTGCAGGTTTGTCTCAGTGCCAGCCAGCAGTAACTTTCTTTGCTCTCAGGTGCCTGCAGCTTTTGCTGTGTCAGGTAGGTGAGCATCATCCTCACCCCCAGGGCACAGATCATGCTCTATTTTTACTCCTCCTGAGTGTTTTTGGGTGTGCTGCTGCAGCTGGCCAGCTGTTAGCATCCCAGCCCACGCTGAGGGTCCAGAATCATGCCCATCATGCAGGAGGCTGATAAAATTTTTTTTAGGTTTATAATGCTATTTGGATCTGCTTTTGCTTTGTGGGAGTGGATTATGTTGTAAGGAAAATCTCCATGAAATGCGAAAATGGATATCTCTGCTCTTAAAGGAGCGAAGAAGAACTGAGTCAGGAATCTGGGAACTTGGAGAAACTACAGGGATGTGCGAAGCGGGGTAATTAGTATAATGCCATTTAATACCGGGTTCCTAAGACTGGATTTATTTTACAGGCACAAAAGGAGATTGTAGTTGGTGGAGGTATTACAGCGTGTATTTTTGAGTAATGCAGTTTTATCTCCTGCAGCGCGGGGTGCTTCGATGTGCGTTCCATATGCTTCTAATACAAAGCTCTACGTGAGAGGTCGCAGCGTGAGGACAGCTCGTTCCCACTTCGATCCTGCTCCGCTCGTGTACGCGGCGGATTTTTAAACTGCACGTTGAGAGCAGGCTTAGTGAAAGAGGCAGAGTTAGAACAGCCCCACAGACCCTTCCAGCTGCTGGCGAATTGCATCCAAAACTATTTTCACCAAAAAAAAAAAAGACAAGTGTTACATGTTTCCCTTAGCTGAACTAAGAGCACTTTTAAATTATTAATTTAAATTCTAAATTATCCTGCTTTTCCTTTGATTTTGCAGCCTGCACTGGGTTTTTATTCAAGGCCAATTCCAGGAAGAGAAGCTTTTGCAGAAATTTCTCAGGTGACATTTGGTGGGGGAGAGCCCAGCCCGGTACCTGCAGACCTGGCGCTCTGTGGACTTGGCCTGGTGATCCCTGTGTTAGGAAATCACCTGGAAAAGAGGTGATAAAAAGCCTACACGCTTGGAGAGGAGCATTGTAAGAGCCCTGAAGGGTTATGGGGTGAACCCAGGGGCCAGCCTGAGTGGGTTTTTTCCCCCATATCGGTGTGATGGGACTGCACAGGTCAGCCACACCGGGGCTGGATTTTCTCATCTGCAGCCCCCTGGGGAAACACCACTGTGCTACACGGAGCAGACTTGTTGCTGGGCGTAAAAATCCTATCTCGAGGGCCTTGTCTTCTGTGTCTGCTTAGTCATCCTGCGGGCAGTTCTCCCTGCTTGTTTTGCTCGTGTGTTTCACTTACTGTCAGTTGGAAAGGGCTCTCCTGAAGCCGATGGCTCTTGAGGGCAAAAGCCTCTGCTCTAAAGGCTTTGCTCCACAGGGAAGAGACCAGGACAGAGCAGGAACCTCGCTGCAGGTGAGCGTGCCTTCATGTGGCTCAAGGAACCACATCTTGCAGTTTATGAGCACTCTTTCCTTTGCTCAGGACAGGGATGAGCAAATAAGTTCAGTCTGTTGGTGTCTTTAAATGTAAATATTCCCTCTGCGATTGCCCTGCACCTGCCAGCTTAATCCAGTGGGCCCCATAACCTAGTAACTCCTTTCAGAATCAAGGATCAGGCAAGAAAACAAAAATACATCGGCGTGTCCTCCCTGCCTGTGCTCGGGTAGCTCCTGGCATGGTTCATGTGGGCTATTTACCGGCGTGTCTGCGTCTCTCAGCTCAGGGGAACCCTCTGGCAGCCCGGCGTTTGCGGCACCGTCTCCGGGAGCATCAGGAGGCACGAGATGATGAGCCACGAGCAGCTACTCCGGGGATTCCTGCTGAGTCCTCGGGTTGGTTCGTAAGCCTGCGTGCTCTTTGAGCAGCAGCCAGCCTGCTCCCAGCTGGTCCTCGGCAGCATTCTGGGTTACAGCGCTTCGGGAAGAAATTCTTTGTTCAGGTTCAGATCAAGAAGCCGCGTGTTGGGGCTAGAAACTGTGCTGGAACCCCAAGAGCTGTGCCGAGCACTGGTGTCTTTTTGTAGGGCTGGAAGGACTTCATCACCTCCGGGGTGTGATCAGGAATATCGAGGATTTTGTTAACGCTGCATCTTCTGTGTTTTCGTAGTCCACCGCAAGAAGTGTGACAAGCTTTGTGTTTGACCCAAATAACAAAGAATTCATGCCTCTTGCACAGCTGAGGAAATGCAGAAAAAGTCTTTTTTTTTATCTTCTATTTCCTGACTGTTTTTTTTTTTTTTCCCCTGACTTTAGTTATATCTTAATTATAGCTTTCTGTGCTTGTTTCCCATTTGGAAGGAAAAGGACGCCCCTCCTTGCGTGCACACACACAGAGCTACCTTGAGCAGATGAAATGAATTGCAAGCTTCAGCAGCTTTGCCAGCAGATTTGGAAGGTCTTTATTCCGTGCTAGCCCTACCAGCCAGCAGCAGTTCGTGGCTCCCCGTCACTTCACCTTCTCAGACAGACAACTTCGTGTTTTCCCAGGCAGTTTGCCGAAGCTGTGTTGATCAAAAACTTACTGAGAGGGAGAGAATTATTTTTTTAAGATATCTGTAAGGCTCTTATTAGTGATGCTGTCTGAAAAGGCAAGCCTGGAGGAAGTTTTAGAGTGAGGAGAGACAAGATGCATGTTGTACCCCTTCCAAAAGGGGTTTCTTTTGTGAACTCCCAAGTTCCTGTTGAGCTGAAGTCAAGCAGGGAACATCTTAGACTGAGTATTTCTGTTTGGAAATACTTTGGAAACATCTAATGCTTACACAGCGCAGCAGAGCTGATTGGGGTTGGTACAGGGGCCATCTGCTGGGCCCAATCCAAGCGTTTTTCTCCCTTTTTTCATGAATCTGGCCAGAATCGTAACTCTTCAGTGCTCACCCTGAACTGTTCCTGTGAGTTACCGGAGTGATCAGGAACAAAACCAGTTAATGGGTCCGAGATTTAGGAACAGGAGAGGAAATCAATGTGCAAACCGTACTGGAGTATTTCATTCACAGCCACTCCTGAAATTGGTCTCTGCATCGTGGCTAATTACCGCCCGGATGCTGTCTGGGATTGTCCTGGTTGCTACGGGGTACAGGTAGGAATGATAATAAGAGGATTGGCACTGAAAGGTAGGGGTTAAGCAAGATCCAGCACATATTTGGGTTTGGGGCACCCTTATCTCATGTTCGAGCTGTTGTAATAAACAGCTTGCTGGTTTTTTTATCATCTCCGAGCTGCCCTTTCTTGACTGATTTTCGGTTCTTCTAATTAGAAGGGTATTTTTGTGAAAAGAGCGATCTCACACCTTTGTGAAATTTTCCGCCGAGTACAAATAATGGTAAAAAATCTGAAATCACTTATTAGGCAAGGAGTTGTTATGGCAACTGGGAGATGTTGGCTAAGCAGCGAGTGAGATCAGTTTTTATTTACAAGCGTAATGAGCAATTAAGTTTGAGCAGCTGTCAGGCTTGGAAAGTGATTAAAGTTCAGCAAACAACCCAGAGGGGTCAGCCTTCGGGTCTGGGGGGGGTTCAGTCCCAAGCAGAAGCGGTGACACTCGCGTGGTTCCCTGACCCTGGGGCCTTGCAGGAAGGCTGTGGGAGGTTTTGGATGTTTTATTCCATATCATGTGGCTTCCTCCAGTGCTGCTGAGGAGCAAGCTGCAAGCAGGGGATGCTCCCTGGCAGGGTCCTGCTGATCAGGGATGCTCACACGATAAATAAGCCGTGCTCAAAACCCGTGTTCTTGATCAAATTTTACCTGCCCAAGGACCAATGTGGTGATTTTCCCAAACTCTGCTGTAGTTCTCTGATACATTTATGTTGTTTTTATCTCACAGCACCGCACTGTCACGTCCTAGAGGTGATTACAATGCGACGTGGAAGGGATTGGGACGGTTTCTGACCTAAGGGATTTACAGGTGTGGGGCTAGGTCACAGAGGTGGGTGAAGGGGGGCTGATGGGGAAGTAAAAAGGCCACTTTTAGAAACGGGCACACTTAATGTAAGCTCCTGGTGTTTACATCCTCCGTTATCAGTCTTTTTCAGGCTTATCTGCAGCGGTGACACCGAAGTAATGGGGCTGTAGGAGCGGAGCAGAATTTTTATGGGGTTATTAGACACCGAGAAACCCACATTTCTCAGCCCATACAAGACAGGACGGGACACATGTATCTCGTTAGTGTCTGTCGTTGCCTGATTTGCACTCGGGTTTCCTGAGCAGGCCGCCTGGAAGCGTTTTCCCTCCGAGCTCATGCAGGAATACGGAGCTTGGCTCGTCGGAGGGGGCAGCTGGCAAGGGACGGCGGCGCTGGCAGCAGCTACCCCTGCTACCCCCTTTCTACCTAGCAGAAAGCAAGCCAGCTCTCCTCGCTTCCCGCAGAGGAAATGCTGAGTTTATTCCAGGCACCACTCTTCAAACCCCGGAGGTTCGGGAGGATTTGAATGGGGCAGGAGCTGGTGGAGCAGCGGGAAGGCAGGCAGGCTGCGAAATGGAAAAGCAAGCTGAAACGTTTCACACCAGCAAACGTGAGCTGTCAGCCCCCAAAAACTGGTGCCCCTCCACTCGGGGGGATCACCGGGGGCTTGCAGTGGATGCAGCTCTCACCTCCGGAGCTGTGGGTAGAGGGGCGCCGGGGGTGGAGGCGCGCACACGGAGCCGTCCCGCTGCGAGGTTTGTTTAGCTCCATTCGTAACACATTTTAATTATCTCCTCTGAATATTTACTTTAAAAAAGAAAAAAACCTGCCGTAGCGTGCCGCCGTTAAGGAGTAAAGTTGTTCCTGCTGTTGTTGTAGGATTGGAAGATTTCGCCTTTTTTTCCCCCCTCGCTAAATGTAATTAGCGTCTTCGGTTTATTTTAAGCACGTGTGAGAACGCAGGCGATTGACTTCAGGAGGAACCTGTAAAAAGAGAAGAAGAATGGTAACGTGGGCGCCTGACGGATTGGCTTTGCCTTGTAGTTTGTTTGCAGCAAACAACGTGTTACAAGTGAGTGGGTGGGAGGGGGAGTCTTAAATATATGGGGATGGATTTTTTAGAGTTTGCAGCTGACGTGGATTAAAAATTCTTGGAACATTTCATCCATGAAAGGCAATTAGTTTTGTTTTATGAATATGAAAAGCACGTAGCTTGTAAGTACTGTAGTGAAGTCCCAAGTGAGTTATTAGGACTTGCTTTACTCATGTAGTACAAAATTAGCCATCAAGAGCTGATAGATTTCAAATATAGCTCACTGACACGCTGATCATCCATAACTTGCCACAGACTTTATTTTCAGTCTCACCTGTAATTGCTGGGTGCTGCTGAAGTCCCGAATGGGGCAGCTGGTCACAGGTCGGGGCATCTCCTCGCTCCTACATCCCGCTGGGATATCCACCTGTAACAGGGCACTGCCTGCAGTAAAACTGTCCTGGCGTGTAGGATATCCCTCGTCCTCTCTTTTTCCTCCTGGAATTGTCTTGCTGTCACCAACCTTCATCTGCTTTGCATGCACGGTATCGCTTTTCTGCTTTTTTTTTTTTGTTTTTTTTCCCAGTAATGTTTTAAAAAGCAATTGGCAAACTTTGGGTAAGAAATCGTCGTAGCGGTGTTCGGTGTGATTGTTACAAACAGCACAGCCACGGCAATGCAGCCCTGAGGCATCCTTGCTAACAACAAGGCTGAGAAATAAACCCCCACTTCCAGCTGCCCCTTCTCCTGGAGCTGTGAGTTAAGGCTGATAAAATAGAGGTTTTTCCAGCAGTTATTGTTTGGCGTTAGGACACATCAAGGTATACGAATTAGGTGTGTGTTTAACAGCTTTTGTGGAATATTTGTCTTGTCTTTCTGTATTTTTTTTGGTGTGGGAGAGCCAAAGGCTCAGCAATCTACTGATTTTGTATTTCTGGTGTTGGTAAACGTGCATTACTCATTCAGCGTGGCGCAATTAAGGAACCATCAAAGTAGCTGCCCGCAATCATCCCAAATCCTTGGATAAATGAAACAATGGAAAAATCCTTTGGCAAATGGCAAGCTAAACTCCAAGTTCAGCCTATGGCAATGACCAGATGCCGGTGTGTTTTGGTGCACAGCACTGTCTGCCTGTCCCTGGCCAGAGGAGGAGGCAGATAAGCACCAAATTGTTCCGACAGCGGCGTGCTGGTGAGTTCCCCCACATGGAGCCACGTGGGTGAGTTCAGCCGTCCCAGCCTCATTCAGAAAAAGGCAAATCCGAGGGAGAACATTTTATCTTCCGCAGGCTTTTAAATTCAGCTCTTGTGCCTCTCGTCCAGAGAAGAAAGATGGGCACTGGGCACGATAATGCCAGAGGAGTGGAAGCGCAGCCAAAGCCGTCACCGCGCCGCTGCAGGGGGGACACGAGGAAGGACCATGGGTTTGTTGCTCCCCTGCAGTACATCACCCAGTGAGCATCTCCATTCAAATCCACTAAAGCCATTAGTACAGAACCCGCTTTGTAAGGCTGCTTTGCCATTTCTCCTTGAAGGCTTCAGCACATCGATTTCTGCCGGGAGCAGGTGCCCGTTTGTCAGCCGCCAAGAAGCACCGCGCTTTGCATCCCGTGCCTGTGCACTGAGATGGGGATCTGGCCAAGGTCACTGCTGGAAGAGGTGTTGTATTGCACGGTACAGGCTGAATTTTAGGGAGAAATGTCTGTGAATCGTGGAAATAGGTTGTTGAGCTGCTGCTGTGTGCCCTAGCTCTGCAGGACAGCTATTCACAGCGTGTGGGCTTTCAGGAGTGCACGGTGCACAGGAGGAAGTTTCTGTTGTTCTTCTCAAGCTGGGAATGAGGAAGTCCGAGGGATTTCGCTTTGTTTTAAGGAAGCTGTAGTCTCTTTTCCGCCATCTGTTTGGAAAGGGAGTGACTTCATGCACATGTCATTCAGCGAAGCGTGCTGTCAGCGGCGACAATTTCTGCTAATGGGGGAGCTTCACCAAGAGGGTTCGGGATAAAAGTCTTCATTGCATAGAAACACCGAGCTTCTTGGGATCCAGGCTCCAAATGCCTTTTGGGACTGTGACTAAACCCTCATTTGTGCCCGAGATGGGCACAAATCTGAGTACAGGAACTGCCTGGAGTAGGTTGCCCTGCGGGGCTGTTTCTGTCCGATATGATGGTTGTAGGGCCATAAGGTCACTCCGGTCTTACAGCCTGCAGAGGCATCAGGACCTATGAGATGGGATAAACTCAGCTGGTGAAGCTGAAATGCCCTCCTGCCTACTCTGGTAAAATCACAAGGTTTTCTGTTTTGGTTTTCTTCTTGTTCAGGTGAGGCTAAGACACGAGAACAAAGGAAAAATCTCTTTTGTTATACAGCACTTAATATTTCTTTAATATGTGTTGCTCCATTCACCTTGCTTTGCTTCTGAAACTGCTGCGCAGCTACGCTCAGTTAATCAGCTGCAGATTCCTGTTCCTAAGAGGCTGAATTTCTGGGGGATGTTGAGCGATGGCTTTTCTGTAGCATACCTAAAGCACAGGAATGTTGGAACAAAACTGACAATTCCACGTGCTCTTGAAAAGTCACAATAATTGCGTATTACATATTCATATTCGCAGGTAAGTGTGAGCTGGGTTGGAAAAGCTTGGCGTTCGGGCGGCAGCTTCAAAAAGAAGCAAATCTGGAAGTTAATTGGAGAAAATGACAGTTCCCAGTCTATCACCCTGCCTTCAAACGGCGTTTGAGCTAAATGCTCCTTATGGTTGTACATATCCGCGTCCGCAGATTCTCATTATTTTCTTTTATTGTAGAGTCTGCAGTCATTACAGGCTATGATTATTCATTTATTCAGCCCCAGAAACTTTGGCAAAGGAACGAGTGGAGGATAGATGACTTCATCCAGAAGAGTTTCGATGTAAGCATCGCTGAAATCAATTGAAAAATCACAGCGGTCAAAGTGGGTGACCAGTGCTGCAGCACTACAACCCAAATCACGTTTTTCTGTAATGCCTTGCAGTTCAGATTGAGCCCGTTTGTTCTAGCTGACTGGCTTTTTCTTTGGAAGTGTGAAGCTCAGCATTTTCAGAGCAGTGTGAAATAAGGAATGGAAAAAAAGGGCTTGGAGCAGTGAGGTGGCTAATTGAAAAATGCTATTGGAGCCGTGCTTCCGCACAAAGAAACTGGCAGGTTTTTATGAGCAAGTCGCTTCAGAGGCGAGTTTTGATCTAGAATTTTCAATGATTCACATTTAGGTTTTCATAGCAGCTTTTTAATAAAAGCGAAAAAAAAAAACAACACACCACCTCCTGTTGATTGCTATAATGCCTAAGTGTCTGTGACTGTCATCTTAAAAGCAAAGGTAGAGAAAGGAAGGGGCTGCGAGGCCCGGGAGTACCCAAGTGTGTTATCCTGGTGTATTGCTCTCTTCCAAGTGAGATGTCCTGAACTCAGAGCCACCTGAATGCCGAGGATCTTTGTTCTTCTCTTCATTTTGCTTGGACAGCTGAAATATGTCTCTGTGGTCTCTGTAAGCAGTCCTCCCCCAGGTTTTATTGCCGGTGCCGTGCGGGTCGTTGGTGAGTTGTTGAATCCGAGAGGCAAAAGCAGCCACAAAACCTCGTGATGCTTACAGCAGAACAGCTCGCTAAGCTGCAGCTGGGAGCAGAGATGTGATCAGCTCATTCAAGAGCTTCTCCTCCCTTGTTGAGCCAGCGTGTGTGTTTTGCATGGCTCTGCAAAACTTTTTTTTGTCTCAAAAGACCTTCGCACGTTCTCTGACAGCGTTTTGGTTTGACCTCAGCTGGTGGGAGAGAGCTCTGCTGAGCTAAAGGGAGGGCAGCCAGCAGGATGGGAGTAAGAGCTGCGAATACTGTGCCTTGTCCTGTTCCCTGTCACATATTATGCAGTGAAACGTAACACATCTGACCCTTTGATTTGCTAATTTCAGTCTTGAAGCACCCCTGGTAAGCAGCTGGGCTGTTAACAGACAAGGCAAAGATTTCAGATCCGCAATCTTCTGAAATTCCAAGAGCAAAGGAAAAGGAGGTTTTGTGCCACTTGAACACCAGAAGTCAGATCCTAGCTGTCGGAGGGGAGGGGAATAATTGGAAATCAGAACTTGAGTGCTTTTGGATCTCTGTAACAGCATGCATCGCTGTGCGTGTTTCTTGCATAAACAGGAGGTGTTATTTTTTTTTTGTGAGTAATTCTTTCCCAAGCGTATAAATCAAGAGTCTCTGAAGCAACATCTGGAAAAGTCTCAGGAGAGAAAGCTGTGATTTCTCCGAGCACAGAGCTCTGCTCATCGAGGAGGTTCCGATACGCAGACAGCAAACACAGCTCCCATGTTTTCGTTTGATGCAATCTGTAGCTCGCGCAACGTTTGAGTTTTGCCTTTTCCTTCAGGACCATTATGCAGCACCACTTCCTGATGCTTCCAGATAGACCTTTCGGAGAGATTTTCACCCCAGCCATGCCCGCTGTCATCATTCAGCGCCGAGTAGCTGCTCCCAGGGCTTCCAGCAGGGCTTTACAGCCGTGCGTGCTAACGCATGTGCACACGCGGTGTCCAAGGTCTGCAGCACGCTGGGCGTGGAGTGCCAGGTTGTCTTTCTCTCTACCACAACACTTGGGCTTTAATTTGGGGGAATGTGCTGGGAACTGAGAGCGTCCCGTTTCGGAGAGCATCCCCAGCTGTGGTGCTGGGGGCTCTGCACTGTGAGATGCCACCTCCAGCCCTGCAGCAGCGACAGCCCTGGCATGGGAGCCGTGCTCCCTTGGGAAGCCACACAGGGCACCCCCAGCAGCCAGGCTGGGAGCTGCCAGCCCTTGTCTTCTGCAATTAAACCACGCCAGAAACCCTTCGGTTGTGTTCGGGGAGCAGCAGGGAGGGCTCCCGCTGGGATTTTTCTTCCCTTGTCTGATTTGACATTTCGTGCACCACCCTGGGATTCCTTTGGTCGTATCTCAGAGCCCTGGTGGGAACAAGTGTCATTGAGATGCCTTTTAATGAGGCTGAACTGGTGAGGAACTGGTGATTGTGCACAATCACTATTTGCATGCCACTCCTTCGCAGTTCTGCGCTGGTACCCGAAATGTGATTAATTTTGTCAGTCGTATCTATTTGCTGGCTGAGGAAAAGCCTCAGAGGGATGCACGGCTTCTAAAATGTCCGATAGATCCTGGACAGGTTATTGAGTATTTTTAATTTACTGCGTTTTAGATCTGCTGGGAGGGTTTCTCTTAAGGAAGAGTGCAGGCGGAGCCGTTCAGTGTTTTCTGGGCTGCAGGAATTCATCTCCGCGCGACGCTGCGCGTATCAATCACTTTCATTAGCTGCGTTTTGTTCTGGTAATGTACATAAAGCTTTATTGCTGGAGAACGTGATCTGCCTTCACCTCCCTGCAGTCCTTGCTGCTTAGCAAAACATTGTAGTTAACATTAAAACCCCCTTAATATTCAGAGATAAAAAAAAAAGTTGCTGCATCTGCTCCGCTGGGGAAGGTGGTCACCAACGCCACGAAGGATTTATGGGCACAGGGTTGCAGAATGAGAGCTTACGCCTTAAACAGAGGGTATTCCTTAAGCTGGGCATTTGATTTATTTCCTTAATCTAAAACTATATTAACGAATTTGTGTGTTCTTGACAGCGTTTGACATCAGGCAGCGACTTAGCAATATTCATCGTCTCTGCTTCTGCTATAATCGCTTCTTAAAAACGAGCGTGGAAAACGCTGATCCTGCACAAAGTTGCGCTAGCAGCCAATTCATTCATTGCTCTTGTAAAGCCCATTTAGTTAAGGTTTATTTTGACAAAATGTGTCCGTGGCGCTGCTCCATGGCTAAAAATCGGGCTGTGATGGAGACAGCAAGGTGCCGAGATGCTGCTGCGGGTAGGACGGGACCTGTGGTCCCCAATGACCTCGATTCGCATTTCCCATCAGAGATCTGGGAGGGACAGCGAAATCCTCTGTTCCCAGAAAGTTTGCTTACCTTTTAATTCTTTTTTTTTTTTCTTTTCTTTGCATTTCTGTTCTTTAGTTAGCGTAACGTGTGGGGGAGACCGCGTGGGCTCAGGACGCACAGTTGTCTTTTTGGAAATCAGCTTTTTTCCCCGCGGGTGCTTTGTAATTCGGAACAAGAGTCGGGAGCTAATTTTAGTCTCTTCTCTGCCGACGGAGCCCACGAGCACTTGTCATGTGTAGCAGCTCGTCCTTTGCAGCGTGCCTGACCCAGATTTGCCGCTGCGCTGCTCTCAGCTGTCACAAAGGAGTTAACCGACGGCGGGGAGGGTTCGTGTGCCGTCTGCCCGAGC
Organism: Anas platyrhynchos; assembly: GCF_047663525.1. NCBI lineage: Eukaryota > Metazoa > Chordata > Aves > Anseriformes > Anatidae > Anas > Anas platyrhynchos. The sequence continues at coordinate 17,247,081 of NC_092601.1, read as the reverse complement.
AGCTTTACGTAGCCAGGAAGAGCTCCTCCAGACCCAAAGCAGAGCAGGCTGTCAGCTCTGCTTTCGTGAAGAAAGGCAGTGTGCTGCACCGAGGGAGTTTCTCTTGCCCGAGTGAACCCTGCTGGGATGTGCTGGAGGAGCCAGGGAGCTTTGCAGCCTCCCTGCGGGGTGAGCCGCGTGCCGTGCGAGTGGTGAACCCGGAGAACATCCCTCGGAGGCCTTTCCTGTGGCCTCTCCTCCAATTTTGGGGATGAACGGCTTCTTTTCGGCACCCTCCGCTTGGATTTTGCGTGTGCTGTCACCGCTGTCCTCGGTGGAGCTGGGTGTGCTGGGGACAAGCCACCCAAACCCGAGTTACCCGGAGACGTTGTCTTCTTTGCAGATAACATCCCATAATTAGGGCCTGCGGGCGTCGATGTCCTCAGCCGCAGCGATAAAAATGTTAATGGAAAAAAGCATTGTTGGTAAACAGAAAAAGGGATGTGTGAAGTGCTCGGAGCCTGGCGCTCTGAAACAAAATCTGCCTGGTGCTGGGGACAGATTGGGATGGGATGGGAAGACAGAAGGGCGGTTGGAGAAGGTGGTACCTGGGGCTTTGTTTCTGACTTGAAGCATTTAGAAATCTTTTCTCGGTTTATTTTACATTAGAGAGGGGAAAAAAGCCAAAAAGCCTTTGTTTGCCTTAATTGGATGCCAGGCATCTGCAGAAAACCCAGACTAATTAGGAAGAGAAGGTCCTTTTCAGGTTAAAGCTCCCCTTTTGAGGTCTCCTGGGCCACAGGCTTCACACTGAACTCCGCAGCCTTTCTATTTGCAGGTTGGGTTTGAATGCTGCCAGCGAGAAGCACGAGGAATTCAGGGGATGTTCTGGGCACCGCTCGACAGAAACCTATTGATTTAGAAGGAAATCCCAAGGAGGAAATAGTTCTTGTCAACTGCCTGCTTGAAGTTACGGTTGCGCTGCTCTTGCAGTCGCCTATAAATTAAACTCCCAGCAGTTGGCATCTGCCACTGTCACAGTGCCACGGGTCAGCCTTCCCCCAGAATTAAATGTGATGCCCGAGCGAGTTACCTGCCGTGCGAGCAGGGAGGATGCAGCTGGGAGCAGTGCACGGCCCCGTTGTGGTTAGGGGATTGGGGGCACGGAGTGAGACAGAGGGATTCAGTGCTCAGCCCCCTGGCGAGCTGATATCGAGGGGCTGTGGCACAGGGGTGAAGGGTCCTGGGCAAAAAGGGGGTGCCCAGGGTTGGTATTGAGACCCAAACTGTCGTGTGCTGAATGTTCTCACGTGCTGGTGGGTCTTTCCTACTGAAATTCTGGGTTTTGCAGTCCTGTTTCCACGTTGCTCTCTCTTTCCCATTGATCCATGTGAAATATATATATATATATTTTTTTTTTTCTTTACAGAAAAGGCCACAGATGGCTCTCTGCAGAGTGAAGACTGGACACTTAACATGGAGATCTGTGACATTATCAACGAGACAGAAGAAGGGTATGCTCTGTTTCAGCCTGCTTTGAAAGGTTCATGGGCAGTCACCTCCCGTGTTGTTTTCAGCACGTGAGGAGGTGCAGTGAGTCTGGGGCAGGTGCTCATGGTTTGCATACAAGTTGTTTGATTCTCCTTTTCCTTACACATTTCAGAGAAGTGCTGTGAGCTAGGTCTCTGCTTGGGAGGGCTGGCATGAAAAACATTTTGTTGGACCGGGTACCAAGTTTGTGCTTCTGGGGTTCTTGTTTTCGGCAGGTGCATCTCTTCCCGGTGTGGCAGTGTTATTAATTTGAGCCACTTGAATAGAAAGCTTCTCTGATACATCTTCAGCATCAGAAAAGCTGTGCTTCTTGCAGTTTGCCAGAGAACTGGTGGCTGTGAAAAGTGTGTGAGAGCTTTCTAACAAGACGTGTTTCTCCTTCAGCCCTAAGGATGCCATTCGAGCACTGAAGAAGAGGCTGAACGGAAACAAAAATTACAGAGAGGTCATGCTGGCTCTGACGGTGAGTGGAGGCAGGCTGGAATGCCTCTGAAGAGCAGATCCCTTTTCTTTGGTCACTTTGTTTTTTTTCCTGGGACTCTCCTGAATGTGCCCACTCTTTGCTTTAACAGTCACTGCTCTGCCCTTTTCCCTCCAACTGCCTCCTTGCTCCCTTGACAGGAGTTACTGGAAGCTTCGCATAGCATTTTCCTGACTCAATTGATTTCTGCTTTTGTCTGGGCTCTTACCCACCCCAAGTACTGACTGAGGAAAGTTGAGCAGCCCAAATGGGTCCGTACCCTTTGGGGCTTTCTCTTCTGCTTCCATCCCCGTACGTCCAACTGTTTCTCCACCCCAAGACAACATCTGTGGGCATATCTCCAAGTGATGATGATGAACTCGCCGTATTTTCAGCCTCCTAAGTAGCTGACGCGCAGTTTCCCTTGTGAGCGGATCTCTGTAGGAGACTTATTAATTTATGCTGATCTAATTTCCCTCAATAAAGTGTAAATCATATTCTGTGCACTTGCACGGCACCGCTAAGGTGTGAGATAATTTGCCAGTGACCTTTCCTCCTGATGGCTGGAGCTGGGCTTTCCTGGGTAGTGCAGCTCTCCAGAAATCATGGTGTTGGGCAGGCTCTGCACCGCAGCGGGCTGAGGAATGAGCAGCAGGAACTAGATGGAGTTATGCTGCTGCGGGCAGGTGATCTGTATGGTTCTTTCACACAGCTCTTGTTGCATCTCCCTGATGAAGCGTGACTGTACTTTCTGTCTTCTTGCTATTTCCTATCCTGGATTGTCATTTTGACAGATTACCGAGGACCAAGCCATGAGATTAGCCATTGCACAGGAAAGAGCAAAATTCATCAGGAATGAGTCCGTGTCATCAGGGCTGATGAAAGTAGCTGAAGGAGCAGAGTAATTACAGACTCCTCAGATAGAGAGTTGCAGCGGTTATTAGGCATGGCTGTGAGGAGAAGTGACGCAGTGGATTTATCTCCATGCTAATCATGTTCTTCAGAGAAAAATCAACAGCTGTTCCTCCATGGCAGTTGAATGGCAAGTGGAACGTGCCTCCAGCTAGGTTGCAGGGGGAAAATGTGTCAAAGTATAACCTGCCAGAGCATTCGCAAGGGAGTGTTTTGAATGAGTGGAGATCATTCACCTGAATTCCCAGCCCGAAAACATGACTTGTAGCTCAGAGCAACTGGATCCAGCTGTGTCCCAGGTACATAGACAATGGTGGAGTGTCACAGCACGGTAATATCTCACGGTGACAGGATGTCCTCTGTCTTACCCGCTCTTGATGTGATGTGCTGTATTTAGCTGCTGAGCTGTGCAAGTTGGAAAGTTTTGCTTTGAAGAGGAAAAAACTTTATATTTCTTTACCTTGAAAACAAGCAAAAATGGATCACAAAAGTGCCTAATGTATTAACGATAGGTGAGCTATGTAAAAATGTGTGAGAAGGAAGCTTTTTGGCAATATTAGGGAAGAAAAGATGAAGAACTGAGAATATAAGACTAAATTTTCCTCCACCTTTTTCTCTCTCCCATCAAAAGATATAAAACAAAAACAAAATCAGAAGCCAACCACATAGCTGCTGTGTGCGTGATCAAGCTTTGCTCCAACAATAAATGTTTTTTTTTGTGTGTGTGTAGGTGTTGGAGACCTGTGTGAAGAACTGTGGCCATCGCTTTCATGTCTTAGTGGCAAACCGTGACTTCATAGATGGCGTTCTGGTGAAAATCATCTCGCCCAAGAATAATCCCCCCACTATTGTGCAGGATAAAGTACTAGCGCTGATTCAGGTACGCAGCTTGTCTCTGCTTCCATATGTCGCTGCCTGGAATAAGGACTGTCTGCTTCGGTGCTACGCATCGCTAAACATGCTGTCATCATTAAAACATGTAGCAAGATTTTTACATGTAAAAACAAACAATATCTCCAGATTGGCAGGGAAGAGCAGACAGGCACATGCACAGAAATTGTAGCCAGGGAGAAATGTCTGGATTCTAGTTAGAGCACTCTGCTTGAAAACAAGAGGACTTAATAAAAGATAAGTGGATGGCTTTGCAATTTAACAGGCAAATCTAGGAGCTGGAGACCTGCTCCTGTGATGGGCTTGTCATCTGAGGCCAGGAAATTTTAGAAGACAATTGTGCTCTTGCTGTTAGTTGAAAAACACTTGCCTTTCTGTGTCTGTTCCCCTGAATATAAAACAGAGCCATTCCTCTTTTTCACAAAATATTCTGAATTCCTTTTAAAGATGGCTACAGGAAAGTAAATGATCATATTGCAGATAAAATGTTTTTTTTGTGTCCGTTCTCTGGTTATCTTGCAGTGAAAGTGTGCTGTCAGATCATTGTCTGCAGCAGGGCCGTTCAGGCATAGGCCTGCCTACCACTTTTCCTTCTGTGCAGCATAACAATAAACAGCCATGTTAATTCCACAAGCCATTAGCAACACATGAGGAAACATTGGTGCCTGCCTGGAGGAAATTTCACAATTATAGGAAGCTTTATCACTAAGCTCCTACAGGCTATTGCATACAGCAGAGATTAAAAGACACTGCATATTTAAAATTATGTAAACCTGCTGCAATGTTTCTTGTGGGATGGTATTTACAAACACATAGCATAGTTTCCTAAATATATTTCAGATTTTTGTGGCAAAGCATGCAGTTGCATTTCTGCTGGTTTATTTGTTGTTTGGGTACACAGGCAGGACATTGTTGGAGCATGACAATGTAAATAAGTGATTTCCAAAGAGGAAACAGGCTGGGTGGGGACACAAGGTGTGCATTTCACTGGGGCACGTGGGGTCCCTCTATTTCTGGCCTCTGATCTCAATGTTGCACTATTATAAAGAAAGAAAAAACAAAAGCCTTAATGAAATCATTAAAAATAATTCTTGTGGATGTGACTGAGCCCTCAGGCTCCTGCCTGCTCGGGTGTGAGAGCTGATGCATGGGGTGATTGTCAATGCTGTCCCATAAGGAGAAATTTTGTTCATGTTTCCATGCTCGTTGCTCTTCTACACTGATTTAGAGGATATTGGTTACTCTGAGTCCTGGTATTAATGGAACTAAGATGGAGGTGTTTGTAGCATAACCAAAAAGCCCCAGTCCTTCCCTCAGTGTTTAAGATTAAGCAGAGCTTTATCTGAGCAGACGTAGTGCAGCACAGCTAAAAGCCTCGCTGCGTCCGGGTACTAAATGCCTTTTGGTACAAAAAGCCTGGGAATTAGGAAAGTTGCCTGTGGATGGGTCTCATCTGCCCTATGGACATGTGCACCCGGAGTGTCCAATATGTCATAACCACTTTGCTCAGCTCAGGCTTTGCTCGTTAGAGCTCCCTGCAGTTGGAGGTACTTCTGTTCCAGGGGGGCTGAGCTCTTCTCAGCTCTGCTCCTCTAACATTACATTTATCCCCTTCTGGAGGCTTTTTACAATTTGATATCAGGGAATTAATACGAAGAGAAAGGAGGGGATTAATAACACAGACTTGGAAGCACGGAAAAAGGCTGTACAACCAGCACAAGTCTTCAGCCATATAGCTCTTGTACTCCCGGGCCTTTCCCTAGCAGGAGGAGATAAAGCTCCATGCAATTTCTTATCTAGAGACTTGCCTGTTTTGAGACATTGGGCATCTTGTGTCTCACTTTCCCACCCCATTTCCCAGTGTACGTGAATTAGCATGTATTAGTGTTTATCCTTCCTCCTTCACCTTGATAAAAGGCCTCTGTTCCTTACTGCTGTGTCCCTGCTGAGAGCTGCCATATCACCTCAGAGTTCGCACCACCTTGGTGCCACCTTGCTGGGCATCAAAGATGAAGCTTGGGGAGATTTTTTAGTGGCATGGCATTCTTTTGAGTGTCTGGGAATTGAAAAAATGTCTCTCGATGGCACTGATTCGGAGGCTGGGTTTGCAATGTATTTAATTAACCTTTTTGGGCACACAGTGCCAAGTGAGGCCTAGACAGCAGCGTCCTGAAGCGCCTGTCTTCGATCGTCTGGCCCAAAGCCTCCGAAGGTCTCAGATCTCAGTTTCAATCTCACCTCTGTCATACGCTGCTTCGGACAATGGCAAGCCTAAGCTCTCCGTGTAGCTCCTTATCTGTAAAGCAGAGCTAATATTACCTCTGCCTCGTTGAATTGTAAGCTGTCTGGGACAGGGATTGTCGAACAACGCGTGTGGCAGCGCTTAGGACAACGGTGCCCAGTCCTGGACGTGACCTCCACGAGACGTGTAGGTACAGATAACCTCCCCAGCTCAGGCAAGTGAGAAGTACAAATTCAAGTGTCTCCTTTCTCCAGCAGAGTTGTAGGAGAGGGAATATGTTAGAAAGGTAGAGTGCAGATGAAGTTCTGTCCTTAATGCCCAGGGAAGCAGGGGATGCATTAGTACATCCTCCTGGGCCAGCAAGCCTCGTGAAAGGAAGGAGCAGGCTTTTGCCTCTACGTTTCTTCTGAGTGACGATTAAATAAAACATCCCTTGCTGAACATTTTTCACTCTTACTTGCAAATAGAGTTGAAGTGGGGAGCACCATTATGGAGAAGCAACGTTCAGATGACTCCTGACATAAATTGATAATGCAGAGTCGGTGCGAGAGCAGAGAGGTACCTGCGCAGTGAATGTCTCCGTGATAATTAGGGACGGTTTTGAAGGTCACTTCCAAGAAAACTGAATGGCTCATTGCAGTCCGAGCTGGTTTCCATGGCTCACATGGGGCTGTTTGGACTTGCGCTGCATCAGAACGTTAATTTACTCGAGCAAAGCTAAGAAGCAAACCCAGAATTGTTAGCTCGCAGGCGATAATAGGTTGTCTCCTGAGCACACAGGGTAGGAAATGCTCTTAGAATAGAATAAATTACAATGCACATTAAAAGTTAATATTATTTCTTATCTTGTTTTGCTACCTTTGATTTCTCTCCTCTTCAATACGAAGCAGGGTTTAAAAACAGCTTTTAAAATAAAAATAGTCAAAGAACTGGTGTAAAAGGGATGACTAAATGAATTAAGTTCGGAGCCCACACACATCTCTCAGTAGTTCTGGAGCCAGCCCACTTCTACTCTACCTCACAAACGGGGGAACGCTTCATTTTTAATTGAGTTAAAAATAATTGAGTTAATATTGCAGTTTTTCCTTCCCCTAAATTGTTAATACCTGGCAAATTTCCAGGAAAAAAAAAAAAAAAGGGGGTAGACTCTTTCAGGATGTTACGTTGTGAACAGCTTCATGAGTACGGGAGGCTGGCTGGCGAAGAGAAGCACTTAGTGCTCCTGGTGAAGGAAAAGCTCAAATATGAGTTGAAGTCTTTTTAGACACGAGAGGGCTCAAGCAGGAGAGATACTACGAGTGTTCTGGTTGTGGGAAATTCTCCCTTTAAGCTTGCTCTTTCTGACACTGCGGGGTGTCTTAGTGTTGGATATGCTCCATAAGAATAGGGGCTTCATTAGTTCTGCTGCTCGTGGCACTGCATGTTTTGCGATATAAGAACCTCAGAAACAGCCCTTTTTATTTAAGTTTGGTCCAAATAAAATACTGACAAAAACTTGACAGCTGTGTTTTTTTCTTCCTCGATAGATGAGGATGTTTCACAGAATAAATTAAGGTTATGTAGGATTGCTGTGTGACTTCATAAATTTTGCCTAGATCGATTTAATCTTTCATGCAGGCTTTTTTTTGGTGGGTCATTGGCCACAGGATATGAAGAAAAGATCAGCATGCAATCAGTGCTACGGAGAGGAGCTTGGAAGAGGCTTTCACATGCATTTATAGATCCTGATGAAGCGGGGCTGTACGAAGCTAATGTGCACTGGGTTGCTGTCTGTGTTACAGCCATATAAAGTGCCTACGTGACTGTCTTGATAACATTTTTAGGATCTTTCAGATCAGGTTTAATGATTACAGCTTCCCTTTGAGGCTGAAATATGCGAAAGCTTTTGTAGTTAGTACCCAAGGTCAGGATGTATCAGGAACTTCACTGGGAAGGTTTGTGGATAATCCCTCGTGTTTTCCAGGCTTGGGCTGATGCCTTTCGAAGTAGCCCTGATTTAACTGGAGTAGTGCATATTTATGAAGAACTCAAGAGGAAAGGCATAGAGTTTCCCATGGCAGATCTCGATGCTTTATCTCCAATCCACACACCACAGAGGGTAAGTTGCAGCATTGCAATGCCACGGGCATTTTCCAGAGACGTGGAGATAGTTGGGTAACTGTTCTTTTTTCTCCTCCTGTTTTTCTGAATTGGGCTTATTTTCTCACTTCTGAAAAGACCTTTTTATAGTGAAGGGGCATGTAATAGAAGCATAATACAGCTGCATTTTGACTGGTTGATAAAGTAATGGTTTCTTCTCCCTGGAGTCAAGCATCAATCTGAAAAGAGCTTTGAGGTTTGTACACTTGTCTCGTACCACAAACCCACCAGATAAATGCAGCTAATTTGCTCAAATAGAGAGCAGAAGGATATGTGATTCAGATTTGCTTCCTTTTCTCAGTGCTCTACTTGTTTTTGTTAGTGATAAGCCTGAACCAAAGCCTGTCTTTTAAAGGTGTACAGAGTCTGAATCTCCCACTGATCTCATGGTAACATGAGGTCTTTATACCTTTGAACAGTTAGGCCTGTAAAGTTGACAAAACTGCTGCTAGTGAGTAACTTTATGATCACAGGTGTGCTGATTATTCACCCTGAGAAGTTAATGAGTCTTTGAAGTGGTAAATGCAGATGATCAGGGCTGAAAGATTGCAATCCTTGTGTCAAGATCAATTAAATCCGGTATCTATTTATCACATCATCTTTTGTAAGCCTGCAGTTTAATTCCCAGTTTTTAAATTATTTACAATTATTTATCTTTAGCTCCTGTTTTTATGTTTCTTCTCACTTTTCTTGTAAAGATAAATCAACTTAAATGCACGTGGGTTGGGTCAAAACATACGGGCATGCATTTTTGTTGCAGCTGGCTGTTGATGGGCTGGCCTGCTAGTCTGTTTTCATGACTACACTGACCTTTTCCACAAGGTACAATTATGTTCTATATTTGAGCATATCTGGCCTGAGGTTGCTGACAAAGCAAGTGCCGTCACCATTCAGCTTTTGAACTCTTGTCTTTCTGATGTGGCAGAGTGTTCCCGAAGTTGATCCTGCAGCAAATATGCACAATTCACAGTCTCAGCAAAGGATGAGCACCAGTTCTTACTCTTCAACTTCTCCAACGGCGTATTCTGCTCCTCAGGCTCCAGCTCTGAACGTGACTGGTCCCATCACTGCTAACTCTGAACAGGTATTGGGATGATTATTCTTCTGAGTGCGACTAAGCAGATCAAATTAAAAGCTAGTTTGCAGAGGAACTCTGGTTTTAACTCTTCTGACTTTAATTGCCTAGGAAAGTCTGGTTCTACTTAGTAATCTTTCCTCCTATTGTGCTGTAAAATCTAGGGTTATTTGTACATGTGGCCTCCTAATGGCAGCAGTTATGAAACCTCAGTCTGATACACCAATCGACACAGCAGTTGTGCTGTAGGTAAACAGTTACTCCCACGAGCCCCACGCCTTCAGAGGCACAGAATGTCTTGCAGATGCACAAAGTCTTTCTGACAAGGACTTAAGCCTGCATGCCTAAGACCCTAGCAAATGCCCTAATATAAGCTCAGCTTTTCTCTGTGCAAAAATAGTAACTTCAGAGCCAAAGATCATGCTCAAAAGTTGTATAACTTTCCCCATATTTGAGTGAGACACACAAGGTATACTGCAACCAAAATCTGTTTTTAGCTGCTGTTTCCAATTACTTCCCTTCCATACGAGCGTAGCACATCTGGCTTTGTGATAGTGACCAGTCCTGCAAAGTTCTTTTCTTTTTCTGTTGCTTTTTCTAAAACTGTCTCCTGGGTAAAAGGTTTTTTGCCTTTAACTTTTTTTTCCCCTCCAGTAGAATACCCAGAGCTTCCGATATTAAGTCAGACAGAACCAGATGTATCACAAAGTCAGTTCTGGAAAATCATCTGCTTAAAGCCACAAGACTGTGTAGCATCTTGCTGTCTTTTTACCCCAAAATAGATTGCCCGGCTGCGCAGTGAACTGGATATTGTTCGTGGGAATACAAAAGTGATGTCTGAAATGCTGACAGAAATGGTACCTGGACAAGAGGATTCCTCAGACCTTGAGTTACTCCAGGTAATGCTTCCCTAGCAGATACGATTCTGATCCTTTCCGTGCTTGAGTGTTTTTTGAGGGGGTGGCTTTTGTTGTAGTTCACTTCAGTGCCTTGGCTTGCTTGGTTTACATAACGAATTTGGGCTGTGCTTGACCCCAGTTAGTCTCATCGCTTAATGTTCTTCATTTATTAAAGCTTCTAATGACAAGGATTTCCTAACTTCCCTTGAAACCTGCTCCAGTGCCTTCTTGCCCATGTAGCTCTTTTTTTCCTAATGTTGAACATAAAGTCATCTTTACCACAACACAGCCTAAAATTGCCATAGGCTCAGTAAGCACCGAGCGTTTCTGCTGCTTTCAAGTCCTCTGTCATCACTCATGCGATGGTAAAGCATTTCCAGTCACTGCAGGAAAGCACACTCCGTATTTCCAGCTGGACTAAATATTGCCAAGGGTCTGTGGATTCTCTGCATCTCGAAATATATGAACTCTCCCTCCAGATGTGCTGTAGCTTCTCCTGAAGCCAGTGGCTTAAGGCAGGAGCTCAGCTGAAGTTTCCTGCTGTCCAGAGGGTTTGATGGAGTACCCAGAAGAGTTTTATTTCCTGGAAAGTCTCAATCCAGAGCTGTATTTATTATCTCAGAAAACTGTATTAGTTGAGCTCTTGGGTCAAGCTTCATATCTGCTTCCCCAGGCTGGTGGTAGCGGGGTGCCCTTGGCTGAGGAACAAATGCAGCACAGATGAGGAATACTGTGATCTGGCATTCCAGCTGCTGCTCTTAACGTGGTATTTGCCTTTCCATAGCTTCAGAAATAGGCTGCTGTTTTGATCCTCCAGCAGGGAGGATGGGCTCCCACAATAGTACATTTGGAGGGAGGCAGGGAATTGCTCTCTGTGATACATCAGAGCTTGAAATCCATCCAAAAGCTGGTCTCTCCCATGCAGCGGTATTGTGTGTTTGTCTCAGAGCCACGATGGCATCTGATGAGAGGCTTTGCAATAAAGAGCCTTTCAGTTCCTGCCCATTTGGGTTGGACTGCTCAAAGCAAAAGAAGCTTCCAGGAAACCATGACAGACCAAAACCGTGTAGAACGGTTTGCTTACATTCAGAAATAACTGCTAACATCTTGACAGCGTAAGCTCACGGCACAGCTCTAAGGTTAAAGAACTTGATCGTAAAATGGAGCGACAGCAGCGATTCTTCCTTCCAACTGGTTCCCTTCGACTGATGCGTCCTAAATCTGAATCACAGAGCTGGTGAGAACCCGTTTTTTGATGACAAAGGGTGGTTAGTCTTTTGAAAGCTGTGAGCCGGGTGCCGTCTGCAAGGACTCCTTGCTTTGAGGTTTATATAGCCATCCGCCTTAAATAATTCCTGACATTTTCTCCAACAATCAAATGTAAACAGCTTGCTAGAGAGCCAGCTCTGAGCAGAATAGATAGGTACTGTCAGCCCTCTCGGAAAGGCAGCAAACAAACCTCTGAAATGTCACAATCTGCTTCTAAAGTGATGGGATCAAAACTGACATTGGAGAACACATTCTTCAAGCTGTTAAGGCAGCTGGATTGCACTAGGTGAAATTTATCCAGAGCTTAGGATGTCAGACCAAGCAAGGAAAACAAACACATTTTTGCTTTCATCCCGAAGGTTGTGTACCAACAAGTCATCCTTGTTTAGTGCTGAATTTTTGCTCTGAAGTGGAGCTGGGGGGGGCGGGAGATGACGAAGGGACATGCTTTAGTTGAAATGTCAGTGCTTATTGAAGTAAAACCGTGGGTCTAGTCGGTGGCGCCGTGCCATATGTCACGTTTCTTCTTGTAGTTCCTCCTCGACATACCAGTCAGCTCTGACCTTTGGTCTCGAGGCCTTTCAGACCAACGGTGGTAAAAAAAAAATCTGCTAAGTAATTGGTGATCAAAGAGATGTCCTGGAAGCAGGAGAACCCCTTCAGGCAAACTCACACCCAGGTTTCTTGGAATGAGAGACTTCTAAAATAAATCCCCTTACTCTATATTCTTTTAAAACGTTCTTCTGAAACTTCCCACTGCCTTTTTGCCGTCCGTGCCTGTGGGCTCACTCAGGTGATGGGAGTGTTTCTGTGTGCAGTGCAGTTCTGAGCGAGGTGCTCATCTTTTCATGCTCCTGCTCCTTGTAGTGTGTTCACCCTCATCTTCTCTGGCAAGTTCTGCGTCCCCAGCCCTTCTCTTCCAGCTGTGTAGCACACATTTAGCTACCTGTGGTAGCCCTGATGAACTTTTTTCCCCACTTGCTCCACCGCCTGCATCTTTTAGTTTTTGAGGGTGATGCCATCAAGAAGAGCAGATGGAGTTTTCGTTGGAAACTCTCTTCTGGAAAGCTGTTGTATTACCATGTTTTATTCTTAAAACAGATCACTAAAGTACAGTTATTTATTTTCTGAAGAGCTCAGAGTTAAAGAAGAATCAGGATGTTGAATTGTAAATAGGCTCTCAAGGTTTTATGCCATCGTCTCTTGAAGGGCATGTTTGATTAGATGTGCTTTTGGGTGACATTTAATCATGCAAAGATAGACTTGTCTTAGTGTTTCTCAGCTGGGGGATATGTTTGGCTGTGAACAGAGCTCAACTAAATCTACTTATTGCTAGCTGCTTATCAGAATGTGTGTGCACAATGCATTCCTTGTAGGAACTGAACCGAACCTGTAGAGCTATGCAGCAGAGAATTGTGGAGCTGATCTCACGAGTGTCCAATGAAGAAGTCACAGAGGAGCTGCTGCACGTGAATGATGATTTAAATAACGTCTTCCTCAGATACGAAAGGTGAGGCACCTTTTCTGTCAACTGTTTACATTTGTTCCGGGATTTCATTCAGCTGTTAAAGAGGTCAGTTGATGGAGATGGCCAACTGGGCCAATGGTCCAGCGTAACAAAAAAACACAGAAAGCATTCACAAAATCCTTCTGTTGTCTTTTATGGTAACATTGCTATTCCAGTTGTTGCTTTAAATCCTAAGATTTTATTTTTTTTTGTCCTCGCAGTTGAATTTTTGCAGGGAACGTCTGTAAAACGCAGGGCAACTTGGTGCAAAACTCTTTGAACTGGCGGAGACGTGAGCCCGTCCGTCCCTGCTGGGTGGTGCTGCACGAATGTAGGAGCTTGGGGCTGAAAATAGCACAACCCCGGCTGCTGGTTCCACTTTGCTAGCTTAGGCTCTGCACAAATGCTTGTGCTGCTTCCTGGCTCAGGGAGGCTCCTGTGAGCTCTCTCTCTGCCTTCTGATCTCTGAGCTTTCTCCTTTCAGCCCCGGTGCAGGGGGAGCTGCCTGATGCGGGCACGGCCTCCGTGCGTGTAAGGCTTTTGTTTTTAAAGAACGCTGAAAATCTTGAAAAAGCCCGGCTTGTGCAGAGCTGGGCTTTTTTGAAGAGCTGATCTGCAGGCATCATCCCCAGGGGCGGGACTTGGGTCAGAGGACTTTCAGCATGTCAGACAAAGGCGCTGTCAGCCACATCTGCTGCAGGAGGTGGCACGTGATGCGGCAGTCTTGGGAAAGTTTAATCTTCCCCGTAATGACAGGCCTGGGGAGTGAGGCACTAAAGAGTACCCTTTGTTCCTTGTTCTTAGCACAGGGCTTTGTTTCTCAAGCCTTTAAAAATAAATTAGACTCCAGATCTGTGAATCTGTGCTGTCACGGCAGAGGCTGGAAAGAAGGCTCTGTGGCCTCGATTCTGTCTTTGATTTAGCCCTTCAGAGGAGATCGGGGCAAACTTTGAAACAAATGCTGGCTTTTTGTGGGAGATGGCGTGCGTTTCATGCACGAGCGTAATTCTACAAGGGGCAGAGTGTAACTGTCACTGAGGCTTAGTTTGGTCACCCTTCATATTTTTTCCACCTCCCTCCATCTGCAGCTTTGCAGCCCGTAGCCGAAGTGTTTGTAATCGTTGCAGGCTGAGAGGTGAGCAGTGTTAGCAAGCTCTTCGTGGCACAGCAGCTGCACTGGTCTGAGCCTTTCAATAAATCCCAGCTCCTCCTCTGTTGTTCCAAAAGCTCCGCATCCATCACACTGATTTCTGGTGTGGGTACCAAGCTCTGGCAGTGACTGAGGCAGGAGCTCTGGCCATCGCTCTGGAGCTCTGGATGTAAAGGAACGTGTGCTTCATAAGCCTTCTGGTGAGAAATAGGAGGTGGGAGGTGTCGTAGGTTTCCAGTTCAGGGAGCTGGATTTCCAGTAAAGCTAGACACCCACGGTTTCCTAAAATTGAAATTTGGGCCTGGATTTGTTTTTGCTGCCTTTTAAGTCTGCATTTTCCTGTTACTTTAAAAAAAAAATATTTCAGTTTGCTTGAGATTCTCCACTGCATTTTGTTCATCTGGGAGAAAACCCAAAGGATTCAATGATTTTTTATTATTATTATTTTTTTACTAAATAGAGAGGTAATGTGTGAAATTACTTTTGAATGAGGGGAGAAAAAAAATCTAGCTTCAGAAAAATCATGATGCTTCTCCTGGTAAGGAAGGACAGAGTGGGCTCAGATGAGCCTTAGGAGGAGGTAGTTCCCTCTGCTTTTTTGAGCTCTTGAAGGCTGGGTTTATGTTTGGGGTCCCAGCTGTACGGCTGGAGGGGGAAGGAGCAGAGAAGAGACCAGATCTTGACTGGGCAGACTTCTTCCCCTAACAAGCGTGAGGTTTTTTATCCATCATCATTACTTCCTGGGAAGCACCAGCCCATTTGAACATAGACTCTGACGATCTTTGCGCTGACCCAGAATGGTTTAAGAAATTATTTACTAAGTACTGCTGCTCTTGACACGAGCTGCCTGGATAGGGCCGTGCTGGCATGCGTATGGCTTCTAATTTACATGTATTGCAGCAAGAGGGAGCTGTTAAGTGGGAGTAAGACTCACTGCGGTGCTCAACTTGTTTAGCTGGGAGCATCAATCTTACTGCAGTTGCTCCTGTCCCTTGGCTAACAGGATAGTCTATCAAGAAGCACTTAATGAAAAAAGAAAAAAACAAAGACAAATCCTACAGTGTTTTTCAGGCATGCGTGTGCTGCAAGGTCAGATTAGTCAACTTAATATCCTCACTAGCAAGGATGCAACTCCTGTAGCTGTCCTCTCTTTGTCCTAGCTTGGAGTTAAAGCTTTTAAAGTTCTCTTTTGAAGCAATGAAGGCTAAGTTCAGTCACAAGCATTTCACGACTTCGTTATAAACTTGCATTTTTCATTGTTTGTTGGTGACTTTAACAGTCCATGTTGATTTTCATTTATTTTTTTTAACAGATTTGAACGTTACCGATCAGGGCGTTCGACGCAAAATGCCAGCAATGGGGTAAGTACCTAGCTCCATTTATTGCAGCAGTGGTTACACCATACTAGCCATGCCAGATCAAAGTCCATCCAGCCCTGGGTCCTGCCTGTGGTGGTGGTTAATAGTGGGAACAAAGAGAAGAGCATAAGAATGTGGCAAACTTCAGGTGACACTTGTAGCTCAGGAAGACGCTGCTCTAAAACATCTCTGTGTTTACAATCCTTGATGGATTTTCTTTCATCTGTTGACTTTTTTGATTGCTTCTGAGTCTGGGCAGACTTCTGACATTCACAGTGGTCTGGTGCTAAAAGAGGTGGAGAACACAGACACATTAGATAAATCTGGAGAGATGTAGATTCCCTGCTGTCCTGAGCAGTCAAACAGTTCTTTACTGTCTGACCCTTTCTCTTCTGCACTCATCACCCTAGTACCCAAGAGAGGACTCCATTTGGAAGTACACAAGAAAGGTCTTTTTAGGAAGCAACCATTATTTTTGGGGGGTTAAATGTTGTACTGCAGGAATAAATCTCTGGCATGTGTAACTTACTGTGCTTTTGTGTCCCAACAGGTGCTGAACGAGGTGACAGAAGATAATTTAATAGATTTGGGGCCTGGCTCTCCAGCTGTAGTAAGCCCAATGGTCGGAAACTCAACACCCCAGTCTTCACTTTCTTCACAGCTTGCAGGGCTTGGTGAGTACCTGATCTAAGCAGTGTCTATGAACACGAGGCTGCAATGCATGGATCTTTTCAAGCCTGAGCAGTCTGTGGGTCTTGAACAGCATGCTTGGGGCTGCTAGCAAATCCAGGTGTGTGAGTGTGGGAGCAGGTCTGAGCCATTGCTGAGATCCCTAATGTGAACTCTTCTCACAGTGGGATTTACAAGGAGCCATTTTCCTCTTTTAGCTGTGGATCAGGCAGCCTCCAGCCTCTTCTGGACAGTTGTGCTCAGCGCTACAACTGTTAACCAGATGACGTTTGTAGCTGCATTGTTAGTAACTTCCTCTCACAGTCACGGCAGCGGTGCTTGCCCGTGGTTTGCTGCTTCATTGGTTCGTTTCTTTTGCAGACTTGGGTACAAACAGCGTCAGTGGCACGCTCGGCTCCCTACAACACAGTAACCCTCGTGATGACTTCGACATGTTTGCACAGACGAGAGGCAGTTCCTTGGCTGAGCAGCGAAAGAAGTATGTTGGAGTTTGTCTTTACTGTTTGAGTCATGGCCCTGCTGTTTTCTAAGGTCATAAATCTGAAACTTCTTTGCTTTGCTCCAGACTGCAAAAGTAGTTTTGATGTATGTTTTTGTGCTTTTAATCCAGGCCTTATCCTGCTGGTCTTTATGAGTACTAGAAAATGGGAAAGTTCTTGCTTCTGGGCAGAGCAGACCGGCTGAGTAATGTTACTTGACCATCTTAGTGAGCTCACTGGAAACTTGGAAATGAGCTTGCTTTTACTTCTGCAGATGCTTCCTCTCACAAAAGCTTGTCACCCCGTCCACCCAGCCAGTGCTTGAGGTAGAGGAGCTTAAGGGTCCTTCGCTGAAGGTCATGGTGACTGAATTGCAGTCATCAGGGGCAGAGTTAATATCCAGTTAAACTCTCCCTTTGGCCCAGCAGCGAGACTCTCTCAGGATGTCAAGGCAGCGTAGCTTGCCCGGCTGCTGTACTATCTTTAATTTGTTTATATGTGAAGGGCTTGCATCTGCAGAGCTGCAAATCTGGCAATTTCATGGGTATTTAACAGGTCCAATTATTTTAATGTAAAACAAATCTGTGCACCTATTAAGAAATCCTTTGATCCTTGTCAAGTGAGATTCATTAAAAGACACTCAGGTATTTTTCTTTCATATGTTATTTCTTGCCTCCTCCTGGTTTCAAATTCGTGAGGACGTAGTGGCTACCAGCAGTCAGAACATCATTAATGTCTTGTCTCGAACCACGAAATGTTGTTAAATAGTTTAGCTCAGACCTTAACAGCTCTGGAAAACTTCAGCTGGCAAGCTTACTGCGATCTCTCATTTGCAGTCATGAGTAGAGCTGTTTGTAGTGCCTCAGCTGCAGTGTCAGTGTTGAGGAGATGTGCTCTGCTGTAGAGACACGCGTTACCACTGGAGATTTCAGGCTGAGAGCCCTAATGTGTAGTCAGAAAGGAGATGCATTGCAGAGAGATTTAATGGAGTTCCCTCTGTCTCTTGCGCTAAATGAAGCGCGAAACTAGCCTTCCCACACTGCACCTCTATCTACTTCTCGGAGCTAATAGAACAAGGAGCACGCGATTTCACAGGGGAGGATTGCTGTATCTTCCTTGGACTGTGCTCCGTGAGCAACAGCGAGGCAGTAAAGATGCGAGTGTGACATGCCACGATGCGTAGGTGAGAGCCTCTGGGTGCTGTGCTCAGAGCCTGGGAGAAGCCAGCACGCTGCAGGGGAAAGTGCTCGTCCTGCTCAGACCCACGGCTCCTCCTGGGGCAGATTTACGGGCAGGTGCTGGGCTTCAACTCCTGGTTCACCCCCTGCGCTCAGAGAAACGATATGGTTGCCTCTGTTGGCTGGCTGGTGCGTTTCCTTTTGAGGCAGCAACTTAAGGAGCTTTTTAAAAATCCAACCTCTGCAAACAGACGATGATTACCCAGCTCAGTGCACTTCTTTGTGCGCTTTGCTTTAGTTCTTGTTAGGTTTCACCTGTCTTCGAGTTTCTCTCTGCCTCCTCCCCTCCATGCGTCAAGGTCAGGCTTCCAAATGGCATCCTGAAAGCTCTGCAAAACACAGTCTGTAATCAGGCCTCCTTTCAGAGTCCCCTGCTAGCTGTTGGATGTGCTTATGGTGCCTCATAACCTATTTGCCTACCTTTCATGATGCCAATCTTGCTCTTTTTAATTCAACGAGCTCGCTGGAACTGATAGCCACTCTTTATACAGAGCACATTCCTCTTTTGGAATGCACTTAGCACACTTCAGGTCCTGTTAAGAAAAAGAACACGCTCTCTGATTGCAGGGGAAGTAAATCAGAGCAGCGTGTACGTTCTGCACGGGTGACTGCTGGACTTCCTTCTAGTTCTGGGGTTTGTTCCTTTCTTGCAGCGTGACATACGAGGATCCACAGGCTGTCAAAGGACTGGCGTCCGCCCTGGATGTTCGGAAACAGAACACAGGAGTGGTAGGTGGCTGCTCTGCGGTTCGTTTTCGGAGGCTGTGTGTGGAATCCAGGCTGGAGACAGCTGCTTTGACTGAGACTTCTCATTCTGTATTCCGGTGACGTGCTGGTACCGGCTATTTTGAAATTGATATCTATGAGCAAGCACTTGCTCAGTAATGATTTCTAAAGAGCTGCTACTTAGTACGCCAGCCTAAAAGACTTCAAAATGAGAGCGGGTAAATTGTCCTGCGTTCATGCAGCTTGCCTGGGGGGTCCATTTCTTTAACCGGAGTTGTTGCTGAAAAGAATAAGTAGGGAACATCGTGTCAACACTGGCGTGCATCTGTTTGCTTTGCTTTTTCTGATGAAAGTTGGTGCAGTCTTAATCTCTAGCCTTTGCTTGAAGTGCTTGGATACAAAAGCAAGTTACAGGAGGAGAAATCGTGTAGACTTAATGCTTCACATGCTGTGCCAAAGCTGTCCTTGCATGCAGGCTGTTCTGTCCCAGGGCAGGCTCCCACTGCCTCGTGTGGGCAAAAGAGCCCCCCAGGCTGCCTCATCACGCTGGATGATACCAGAAACGTGTCCTGGAGAGTGAGCTTGGCCCCTGTGTGCATGCCCCTATGAAGGCAGACGTGAAAAGAGCTTTTGGATCATCCCTCAACCCCTTTCTACCACCCTGCTTTTTTTTAGAACAGTTCCACTCTTTCATACCCAGCTGTGTGCAAGTTTTTAGATGGCAGAGCAAGTGCAGAGCCTTTCCCTAGGACCATCCTGGTGTGTGCTGACCACTAGGGAGCACGGGAGAGCCAGCGTAGCAGGGGAGAGGCAGCCTGCACACGCACCCTCCGAGGAGAATTGCCTCCCCATGCCTTGGCCGATCCCACCCTGGTTCTTTCATAAGTTGAAATGGGAGTGCTCTGGGCAGCTGGCACGCCTGGCAGCTTGTGCTGTGAGCCAGGGAGAGTTTTGTGCTTGGAGCCAGCTGGGGTCAGATCACAGCTGCCTGCCTGCCTTGGCCATCGCTCAGAGGCAGCAGGGCTTCAGCAGTGATTTCTTACGGAGCGCCCCCACCCAACAAACCTGCCTGCTTCTTGCAAAAAGGGTAATTTAGAGCCCAGGTCAGCCCTGCGGCCAGTTTCAAGCATGGTCCTGCAAAAATTCATGCCAAAAATTCATTCCTGAAGGAAAAGGGGGAAGCAAGCCTCCAGAGTCACTGAGCTGTGCTGCTGGGAGGGCATGGGGAAGGATCTGAGACTCTGCTCCTTGTTCCCAGCTAGCCAAAAGCAAGGGGCCTGCACTTAGCTACTGGGGCTTGGGGTCACCCCCGTGTTTATTAACACCCAGCTCAGCTGGAGGCACCGCTGTGACGTGTCCTCTGCACCAGCACAGCTGCTCTGCCCCGAGTGCTGTCAGTTCAAAGGGCTGAATCGAAGCTAATCTGATGGGTCAAAGTTTTTTGGGGACAAGCACTTCGTGGGTTAGGGAACTTTGGGCTCTGAGATGTCGTAGGGACTTTCAGCCTCTTTTCAAAGGTCCTGATGACTGGATCAGGTAATCGGAATGGCTTGTTTTGAAACGCAATCCTTGGGTAGTTGGTAAACAAGACTAGCGTTGTGAGGCTTGTGGGTGGCTCTTCTGAAAGGAAATAAAAAAACTAAACTTCCCTAAAGTTACCAGCCCTGGCATGTGTAGGAAAAAACTGGCAGCGCTCCCTAAATGAAAGACACGCGTTAATTTGGGCAGAGAGCTAATTTAAGAACAGCTCCAGGGAGGAGCCAAAAGCTTTGCAACGCATTCTTCGCACACGTCTTCTTCCAGCACAGTTGTCCAGTGCTAAATTTCAGCACATCCGACATTTCTAATGTAGTCATTCTCAGAAAGGTCTGTGGAGAGACGGCTGGTCACGTGGCATTAGCTGTCTTTTAATATGATTTAGCAGCTGGAAACGAGACGAGCTAAAAATATGCTGTTTTCTTAATATTGCTTTTCCATGTTGGGAATTGCTTTTGTTGCCACAGAGTTGTTGCGCGATCGCAACTGGGAGGAGAGGTGTCCAAGAAACAATTCTCCAGTGTTACGCAGAGAGTGGATAAAGTTGGAGTGATTTTCCCCCCCCCTTTTTTTTTCTTCTCCTAGCACAAGTACTGAAATGAGAGATACGAAATCACAGCTGCTTATCTGTTGTAATGGGGACAGGAGAGGCATCCCACGCAGGACAGGTAGCTGGGTGCAGGGACACAAACTCACACGTGGCTCTGCTCAGCCAGCCCCGTTTGGGCAGGACCAGAAAGCTGGAACTGCCACACGGTGCTGGTCCCGAGCAAGCCCCTCCGGAGCATCAGAGGTGGCTCTGTGCCCGCACCCCAGCTCGGGGACAAAGTGCTGGAGGACAAGAAGCCACCCTGAGAGCCCCTGCAGCGCTGTGCCACGCAGCCTGCAGCCTGCACAGAGGGGCCAGGAGGCATCAGCAGTCCTTTAACCTCGGCTGCTCTTAGAGGTGGGCAGTCTGAACGACTGCCAGGATGCTTCTGCGGGCTGCAGAGGGGGATGCAGCTGCTGCCAGAAGCTA
This sequence comes from Anas platyrhynchos, assembly GCF_047663525.1. Taxonomy (NCBI): domain Eukaryota; kingdom Metazoa; phylum Chordata; class Aves; order Anseriformes; family Anatidae; genus Anas; species Anas platyrhynchos. The sequence continues at coordinate 17,225,962 of NC_092601.1, read as the reverse complement.
CCACGGGGTGTATGTGTGTGTGGGGGTGTGTGCACGAAGCTTTCGACTTGCTGTTATGTTACTTTATCACGGGTGTTGCTGTGGTTTCTCTCTTTATGGACCTTTCTGTTCTCAACACAGAGGAGAGGTAAAGGTGGGAACTCAGACATGGAGCCCATAGACAAGTGGCTAATTACACAAGGAATGGTGAGGACTTCACCACGGAAGCGATTCCTCCTGCCCACCCCGCTCCCTTGACCTAGAATAACCACCCTTCATTCACCTCTCACCCTGCCCTACTCAACCACTTGAAATCAGACAGCACAAGGAGTTTGTTTCCCACCTACATCCTTACCTGGGGCAAAGGGAAAATTTGCACCGATTTCTGGTTTGTACAGGACAAAGGCCTGTGAGCAGCCTGATCATTTGTAGCATCACACACCACCTTCGGAAGAGGCCTGGGGACCAAATCGCTTCCTTGTACTGTCTTGATTTATTTATGCAGTATCCACTTTTCGAGGGATAAACACAAGTCTCGTGCAGCTTGTTCATAAAGGGGACACTTTGTAGGTGCCTTTAAAGCAGCCTCTTCTGGTAGTGCCTAACTTTGTGGTCTGGAAAAAACAGCTATAGGTTGTAGGATCGTGTTTAATTGAACTAAATAACGCAGGGGTACTTCTGTATGAAAAGAAGAGAATGGGAGAACTACGACCCAAATTGACATCTTCCACCCCAGGCAGGGAATTAAGGCATTAGGATTCAGACTCCAAAAGGTACAGCAGAGTTTCTGGCTTCAAGGGTTTAATTCCCGTGCCTGACGATGCCAGCGTTCTGATAAAATCACGCTTCTGGAGATCTGTCTCCAAATCTGTGCACATCTGACCTTGTTTGAAGTCGTCCTTTTTCAACATGCTTGGAGAGAGAAGTTGGGAAGCGTGCTTTAAGTGCAGAAATCAGAGAGGTAGGTTAAAAAATAGCCTCTGCCCTGCCTTAAAGCCAAGTTCCAAGACCAATTTTGTATTTTTGGACTACATAATCCATCATTTCAAGTGTTTGAGAACAGTACCAGTAATGTGACCGAGCTGAACAAAGTCCAGGAAGTCCTATTGAGACCGTCAGAAACGTGCGGTGCAGAAATCCCTGGGGGCTGGGACGTGCTTGCAGCCCAGTGCGTGGGGCCGGGTGTCCGGATGCCTCTGGAACAGGAGGGCCACGAATGCCCCAGACAAAGCCAGCGATGCTTGACAAGAGAAAAATCCCGGAGAATTTCAGGCTGGGAAAATTCAGAGCGCGTGGTGTCGGAGCGCACCGGCTCTGCGAAACACTTGGCGTTTTTCCTGCTAGATTTAGGGCGATTCCAGGTTATTTCCGAGGGTCATTTTGGGCATTTGGGAGCAGTCTGCATGCCTGGAGCATGCACAGTGCCTTGGCACACGTATATATTTTTTACAGCCCTATCTCCTGGCCTGTGCAAGCAGCCTGCTCCCACCTGTAGGTACACCCAGATGCAGGTACCCATCCTTGCAAGGCAGAATTTATTTCTGTGCCTTTCAGAGACCCACAGCTTGTAACAAGAGCATAGAAGAGCTGTGCAGTGAGCAGCTCGCCCTGCCCCGATGCTCTTGGCTGCCTCCCCCAGGCTCGTGCTGCTCAGAGGCTCCGTTGCAGCCGGCGATGCGCGGTGCCAGCGTTAGGTGTTCATCCATAATGAGCAATCTGCTGATTGAGTGAGTTCCTCCTCTTTGCCTTTCCACTGTTTACAAGAGCAGGGAAGCATGAAATCGGCACCCCTGCTGCTCACACCGCTCACGCCACGGCGTTATTAAAAAAAAAAAAACAACAAAAAACACAAAACAAACACAATATTCCTTCGTTGGCTTGTGGTTATTCAGCCTGGAAAAAGGATACTGCACCACTCACAGAGGCAGAGGGATTTGGGGAGGGGAGGGGGCCCGGCTGTCCAGCCAGACGCTGCTCTTACAAGCTTCTCGCCTCGTTTGTACGCTCCATGTGAGAGAGAAGCGCCTAAAATAAAACCCAACTAATAATTAACCCCGTTTCTCTCCTAACTGGCTGTAGCTCTTACCTAGATGTGTTAATACGACTGGAGCATTTGCAAAGCAGGTGGAGTAACCAGCGCCCCGGGTACAAACCTGGTGTGCAGACTTTTTGGTAACTTTTTGTGCTTTTGAGATGAGGGGGAAAGAGGGGTGAGCTGACGTTGCCCTAAACTGTGCCTATACAACATGGAGACCACAAAAAGGGTTTTCTCCCCTGTTCTCCTCTCAGAAGAAACCTACCAGAGCTGTTGTCACATCCCTCTGACATAACCTGATGTTTACAGACCCATTTAAGCTTAGGGTGGAGCTCTTCGCACTCCACCTCTGTGCGTCCCAGTTCACCTTCATGGGGCAGGCTCCTTCAGGGCTCCCCGGGCACCCTCCTGGGGAATTTGGCAGCGTTGGTTCTCTTTCAGCTTAACCTGCAGTCCAGTTCTGCTGGCAAGGTGATGGCAGGACCATGGAGACACAAACCCCTTTTATCCGTTAAAAGTTTTATCCTCAGAAAATGTTCCTTTTTTGAGCACATCTCTGGGATTTTAGCCAAGCTGCCCAGCCCAGCAGTGCTTTTGCAGGGCAGCCCGTGCTGGTGGTGTGCAGGGGGCTGCAGCAGCACCTCTTGGGCTCAGACTTCACCACGAGGCCACCACCACTTCTCAGTGCAGGTAATTCCCGTTCCCCTTCCCATTAACTCGGGCTGCTCTTGAGATTTGCATGAACAGATCCATTTGGTAGAATAACCCGCCACCCCACTCACCTGCCAGTGGGGTACCTGTTGCAAAAGCAAGGAGCAGGGATTAAACGAAATCTTTGCTGAGTTGATGTTAATTAGCAGCAAAGTAGGATGCTGCTAAATCTATTTTCAGTAGAAAGATAGGATTTGGGATATGGGACCCCTCTCCTTTCTGAAAGCAAGCAGGCAACGTTCCCTCATCCTGACGAGGACACGGGCATCCCTGCCTGCCAAGCTGTTGGATTTTAGGGCTCGCTGCAAGAAGTGTGATCCCCCCCACGTGGATGGGGGCATGCCTGTGGGATCCAGCTCTGCAGGTCGGGGTGCAGGCACAACAGGCTGCGCTGGGAACACCCGAGCCCTTGCCTTCCCCATCCACGGGGCGTAAACAGGTAATCAAGTGGCTAATTGCAGCCCTTACACGTAAAGCCGAGCGCCTTCTGCTCCCGAGGCCGGGCAGCTATTTCAAGATCACGGCAGCTCGAAATAGATCACGAGGCTGTGGTTTGGGGGGGAGCTGGAGGAGGTTGCTCCAGTTCTGTAGGATTAACAACCCTTTTCTTCCCTACTGCTCACCTAGGGGGGGGGAGCAGCCTCCAGCCCCGTACCGGTGTCAGCTTTGTTAAACATCTGGAAAGGAGTGGAATTAACGAAGCTCCTACAAGACAGTAGTCTAGCAACAATTAGCATGAGCCTTGTTAAACACTTTAAGAACATTAATGAGCTCACCTAGAGACCTGGATTGTCATTTCATACCTGCTGCTTTTTTTTTCTTTCTTTTTTTTTTTTCCGGTGGGATCATTTTTAATAGAAATAAAATGTGATAATAATAACCTTCAACTGTCTTTTTAAGGGTAGAATATTGGATTTTATGACTTCTGAGGAAATATATTGGCAATGCTTTGGCTTTTGGCTCCGGGTGAGAACACCAACACAACCTAACTTACGTGAGTGTGAGCCCAAAACCCAGGTTCCTGTGGGCTTTGGGGCGTTGATAGCTCCCTTTTGTTCTGCTGGCCCTCCTCTTCCATTTCCCTTTCAGTCCTCTTGAAACCATCCCATTTGTAGGATTTTCCAAAGACTAAACAAAAAAAAGGAATTTGAACAACGAGCCCATCATTTATTTAAATCTCGTTAAAGCACCCCAAAATATTTTGTGACTTAATTTCCATTTACAGTGAGCGTAGACTTTAAAAAAAAAAGAAGGAATCCTGATATTCTTATAAAAACAGCTCTTTTAGCCAGCACTGACTATCTTGGGAGCTGTCTTGCCAAGACTGGGAGCTCCACTGGACCCTGGATGTTTGCATAATCAAAGTATTACCAGGACACTGTCCCATGGCCATGTAGTCTGCGGCCGCCACCGCTGTTTGTTCCCCTAAATTGTTGTCTTTGGAATGTGTAAACCAGCTAATTTATTTTCACTTTGCTTCTGTCGTGTTTTCGGGGATTAGCTTGAACAAAAGTCCCCTCCGCATTCTTCCATTTAGGGCTTCTGGAAAGGGGAGGCCTGCCAAACGCACAACAGGCTGGCAAAAAAGTGAAGTTCTGTGTGTGGTCGGTGCCGTAAATGGCACAAGGTTTTGTAGTTAAAACCTTTTACAACTTTCGGTTGTTCTCGAGAGCCACCCCCCCTCCGGCCCCGTTTCATTCTCGAACAAATTAAACCCGATATATTCAACCCGTGATTTATGGGGAAAACGGGGCTCGGAGTCTGAGGAAAGGAAATTGGGAGTTTGAGCATGGAAGGTACCGATTTTTTTCCTTTTTTAAAAAAAAATCTTGCAAAACACAACAGCATAACCGCCTAAACTGCTGAGCTGTTCTGGGAGGATTCCTGCAGCCCCGAGCCCCCTGTGATTTTTGGGAACCCATTACTTGCTCGCTCACCTGGCGTGTTTTCAGGACAGCCGAGATCTGAATCCCTCTTCCTCCTGATACAGCGCCCACCGGGCTTTTTAGAGCAGCTGCACTGACTTTATTCAAGGAGAAGAAATTAAAATCCACACCTTTTTTAATATCCTTAAAGAAATCGAGGTGTCTTTCGGAGCTGCGAACCAGCCGGCAGCTCGGCAGGCTGCACCTCCCAAAGCACCGCTTTCGGGTTGCTGGAGGCTGAATAAATTCATTGCTCCATATCTCTGAAGCCAGGTTCCCAAAAGCTGTTAACCTAACGAGTCGGTTCGACAAGATGTGACTTGTCCTTGGGAAGGAACACGTTGGGAGATGTCTGGGGAGCTCTCCTCTCGTTGCTCGCCGTCCGCGCCAGCTCGCGGCGGCTTCAGCACGCGGTGCTAGCATCGGACGTGCCTGGCTCAGCTCCCCATTCCAAACTTTAGTTATCCTAAATCCACCCTGTCCCAAACCCAACTGCAGGAGCGGATTTTCTGCTTTGGATCTTCACGTGGTAGCCGAAAGCAAGGCAAAATGTCAAATCGCTGCCTGTAAGTCAGTGTCTCTCTGTCTGCCTCCCCTACAAGTCCCTGGGAAAGCTGCAGCTCCCTCTGGATCCACCTGCAAACCCTCTGCCAGCTCTTCTTTCCCCAAAAAGCCTCCAGGGAAAGCTGTGCCCAGCCCCTGCCCCCTTTTCATCCTGGGGAAGCCTCCCCAGCCCTGCCAGGCTCTCTCTCCTGCCAGCCCTACTGCTCGCCGGCCATGCCCTGCCCTGCAACCTGCACCCCTGCCTCTGCTTCTCGAGTGTTCCTCGGGTTGTCCTCACTATCCCGTCGTGGTGCTTTCCTGTTTACTCCTTCCACAGCCCTCTTTTGTCTTTCAGCAGTGTAATTCACCAGGGAACCCTCCGGCTAGCTTCAGTCATTTCCCCCCTGCGCTCCGTGCCCCGGCTGCGCCGCAGCGCCCAGCGCACCGTGCCCGGTCCCCTGGCGCACAGCACGTGGTGAGCGGTGTTAGCACAGCAGGACAAGCCACCTTCACACCTTTTTGTTGAGTTATTCGTGGTGGGAGCCTGGTGGCCGTGCTCCAGCCAGCACCGCACGGTGCCAAGGGACAGGAGCCGGGAGCAGCAGGAGCCGCAGCCCCGTCCTCCTCCTCCTCGCTGCGCCCTGGGGACTCCAGGCTGTGCTGGCACAGGCTGGGACCCGCTGCCTCCCCCAGGGCTGCGTTTGGAGAGGAGCAGGGCTGGGACAGGTTTCCAAAAGCTGCTGTGTTGGGGCTCGCCGAGCCCTGCGTGCTGCGGTGGGAGGAGGATCCGGAGGGAAACATCGCTGTTTGTCTGAGGCTTGGGCCGCCTCCACCTGCAGAAAAAAGTGGAATTTCTTTCCTCCGAGTGGTGCCAGAAGGCTTTGAGCCCCTCTTCCTGCTAACCCCTCATCGTGCCCGATACCCGTTTAAAAAAAGAATTAAAAAAAAGTGTAAATTGAACATTTAAAAACTTAACCGATATCCAGTATTCTACCCTGAAAAGCTTTTCACGATCAAGATTAGAATCATCAGTCCGTCCTGATGGTTTTAATATGTGGTCGAGAAGTTTACCCATCTTGCTGGCATCCAGTCACGTCACTCCTCATAATCTCTCTCTCGTTTTTTTTTAGCCTTGTTGTTCATAAGTTCCTTCCCGAGTGTTTCTTTATTTGAAATGCCATTTATATTTTGTTGCCTTTTTTTTTTTCCAGCACATGTTACATCTCTGTTTTTGTTTTGTTTTTTGTTTTTGTTTTTAATCTCCTTTCTGGCATTTTCCATCGCTCTGTGGCCGTGGTTGTGGATGTGTTTGGGGTTTTGCCTGCCTTGCTGTTCTCTCGCTGCACTCCCTAGATCCCTGTTGCACAGTCCTCTGTCATGGATGACATTGAGGAGTGGCTCAGTACCGACTTGGTGAGACGCTTTATTTTTTCATTTTTCACACGATAATTAGATGATTTCCCATGCAGTGCAGTTCCTGGTGTTTCTCGTAACAGGGAGCAGAGAAAATACAAATCTCATAGCTTAGCTCCTTTTGGGGGGTGTATGTAAGCAGGGGGCGATGGGGCTGTGCTCAGCAATCCAACACGTTTTTTTCTGCCCTGTTTTGTTCTCCCTTCTCCATGCTCCTTCTCCAGACATTGTGTGTTTGCTCCCTGCAGAGGGAAGCATTTAAACACGTCTTAGGGTTACCTGAGTCCCCCACCAAACTTCAGCCACGTGCTTAAAGCTACCCAAGGACGGGTTTGCTTCCAGGCAAGCTCTTGGAGATATTGCATCAGGGCCTAGGTGCCTTCCAAATCAAGATGCTTTTGTTAAATACGTGAGCAGGAAATCTTGATACGTTTCATCATCACAACACCAATAATAGTAATAATAATAATAATAATTTATAACAACGTCTCTCCAGTGTTTACAGCTTTCAGTTTCTCCCAAAAGATTAGCGTCTGGTAATTATCGAACAAACAAACCGAAGACATAAGGAGCTTTTCTTTCTGTCTGGGGTTTGTTTTGCTGTGCCAGGACACCCGTGGGTTAGGCGGTGGCACAGCCAGTACGCATTTATCCAGGGTTTGTTGGTTTATTTTTTTTTTTTGATGCAAGCACCTGACTCAAATTAACCGAGAGCACTTTGGGGCCGGGCGGTGGGTTGCAGTTCAGGCTGTTCTTTCAGACGTGCTGTAAGCGAACCAAAATGTTCCTTTGTGTGGTCACCGTGCCCATCAGGAACACCTCCTCCCGGTGCTCCTCGCTCTCCCTGCTCCCGCAGCTCTCCTCCAGCCAGAGCTGGGGGCTCTGAGCCAGGTAAATTAATTTAGCAGAAGTTATAAAGCTCTGGAGAGGTACCGAGGGAGCTCTGTGCATCTGTTCTGCCCTAAAAAGAGCAAACCAGAGGTTAGGTGATCTGTAGGTGTCCCCTCACCCCTTTTGGGGTACGCTGGGGAAAATTACACGTGCATGTGGCTGCTGCAGGTACCCTGGGGAACCTCAGGACCATGGAAAGCTTTCAGATGCTGGGTGACATTTTGGTGCTCACACTCTCCTGGTGGGAAAGCTCGTGCTTTTTTTAGTGTCCTAACAGACTGACAAGGATGCCACCTGCTTGGACTTAATTTCCTCCTTAAGGAACTGTTGGGAATTCCCACCTTGAAGTGCACACAGCTGCTAGAAACGTCCTGGCCCCACGGCATCCCGGCCTTTGTACCTCACAGCCTGGGCACCAGGAACCTCTGTTTTTTTGTAGGGCATCTAAAATGAACCCCCACGGAAAGAACACTGTCCCTAAACTATTTCGTGGCACGTGTCCTTTGCCAGTTAAAGCACATTTTATTTGAAAGCACCCCACATCCACAGACCTTTTTAAGGGGCGTGTGGGGGTGCTTTCTGCCTCGTGCAGCCCAGGTTTGGAGCAGGCTTTCAGTCTGAGGCAGAGCTGGGCTGCCTCTCAGCTCCAGCAGGGAACAATTTTGCAGCCAGCTGCCACCAGCAACCTTCAGAGGCATCTCTGGTGCTGCTCCTTCAGCTCTCAGCTCGGTGACGTGTCGCTCACCACCGGCCTGGTGCGGGGGCCCTGCCATTTCCCCGATTTCCCCCTATTTGCTCAGCAGTTAGCGTCTGGAAGTGAGTGGTGGGAGCCATCCCGTTGCATTTAATGGGGACGAGGGGTGACAGCGGGGGCGAGGCTCTGCCTGTGTACTCACACTCCTTTTTGTTCCGATTGCAGAAGGGAGATGAGCTGGAAGAAGGAGTGACCAGCGAAGGTAAGCGGAGATGCCGTGAGCCGTGCCCTGTTAGTGTCCAGACTGAACGATCTCTGATCCCTGCTGAGATGCCAGCTTCTCCCAGCCTGCTGTTCCCCAATAAATGCTTCTGTGTGCTTGGAAGAGAGCGTTTCATTGCAAAAAGTTGGTGTTTATTGAGGAGCCCTCCCCGCTGTAAGCGCTTTCCTGCCATCTCCCTTGGATGCGCACTGTGTTGGTGCCCGGAGGGTGCACGTCCGAGCTGCTCAGCCCTCTGGAAGGAGGTTTCCCCTCTCCTGCCGTGCTGATCGTGTAGGGTGGGCTTTGATCCCCCCTGCTGCCTGAGCTGGGGTGGCTCAGAGGACATCTGTGCCCTTTCCTGCAATCCCAGCCTTGTGGGACACCAGGGATTTCGGACCCCACCAACCTCTGGCTAAAGGCACAGCCCCACTTCTTACCCGCCTTCCTTTTTTTTTTTTTGCATTGCAGAATTTGACAAATTTTTAGAAGAGCGAGCCAAAGCGGCCGAGATGGTTCCCAACCTGCCGTCCCCTCCCCTGGAAGCCCCCACCCCGCCGACAAACCCTTCGAGCAGGAAAAAGCAGGAGCGCTCGGAGGACGCCCTCTTCGCACTCTGAGGATTTGCTCGGCCACCCCCTGGGCTCTGCAGGAGAAAAATCGCCGTCCGGCCACCTCGTCCTCTCTCAGCACTCGGCTAACAACGCCCCCCTCGCCCCCCCCGGCTCCACTGATCGCTTCTCCTCCTTCTCCTCCCTCCCTGTCTCCAGCAACCCCTCCCCACAAAGCCGACTTCTTTCTATTTCAGTCCGACGCTCTTCCTGCCAGACCACGATTTTCCAGCACTTGCTTAATCCCCTCCTTCCTATCCCGGCTGCACAAAACCAGCTCTTGATGCTGAAAACCTCTTTCGAATGCATGAGTACGTCACACTGTGTTGAAACAAAAGCCCAGAGGGGAGAGAGCAGCCTTGCCCTTCAATTTATGTCGGGATCATCCTCTTCTGGAGGCAGGTCCTGCCAAGTAGACTGCTCTGTCGATCAGCATGGAATTGACTGAGCTGGAATGTTCAGAGGGAGCGGGGCTTTATTTTTAGATAAAATGTTAATGTATTGGCTTTCGTGTCGGATTCGACAGCAAGGAGCAACTGTTCCCCTTTCAACATGTGCTTCACAAGTTAAAATCCTTTTACTCTCCCACTCACACATCTCCTGCTACCATATGGTGGCCGCTTCTCCCCGCGCGGCGCGGCGCTCCGGATTCCTAATCTCACGGGGTATTTTCTTCCTTGTGTTTTATCTGGGCTTGCTCTAATTTGAAAGCAGTCTGTTGGCTCTGTCCGGTCGCTCTGGCAGTTGACGAGAATGAAAAGCGCCGAGCTGAATGGATGCTGGAACGTTAGCACACCGAGCAGTTTGCTCTTTGGGAGAGCATTTCGCGCAGGAGGATTTTTTTTATTTTATTTTTTTTCTAGCATGTTTGCCTTTTTTAAAATAGCTGGGTTATTTTTTTCCTTACCTTAGATCCCCTCCTCAGTGGCTGCAGAGCCCTGCGTTTGTCTGGGCTGGCGTAAATAGCATCTGTGAGGAGAGGAGAACCCTACAGAGGCTCGTGAGGGAATGCTGATGGAGATGGTTATCCGTAGCCGTGCTGGAGGAGGAACAACTCCTTTCCTTTAGGGCCTGAGAGAGTCTTGGATGATTGTGGCCATGCTAGATGGAACCCTAAATGTTTTTGGAGCATCCTTTGCAGCCCCTGCCCCTTTATCACTCCCAGCTCCTGGGGGGCTGCTCTTCCTGGGGGGATTCCTCCCCGTGCGCCCACCTCGCCTTGGCACAGCCGGGCTGCCCGGGCTGCTGCTGCGTGCCGAGCTGGCTCCGGTGCTGCTTCTAGCGCACGAAGCCGTGCTGCAGACAGCTGATGTGAGAGAGAGAGGCTTTATCCGGGCACGGTTGGTTCAGCTCCTAACAAACTCTGAGGCACGCCGCGCTCGGTGGCTCGCGACGCAGAAAAACCTTGTCCCTGGTGGGCTGAGGGCTGTCAGCTCCAGCTCTGCAGGGAAGAATTGTTTGGTGCAGGTTTTCCAGGCCACCCCAGGTCAGCTGGCCCTTTCTGCTGTCCCTGCCATCCTCCCTTCTGTCCTGCCCTGCCTGCCTTGGCCACCCCCAGCTCTGCTTTGCCCCCCCTGCTGCCCCGTAGCCCCCTGTACGGCTTGCAAGAGGCCAAGAAAAATCAGTATAAGGATGGAGATGGCTTGGGGACCACGCTGCCTCTTCTCCCTGCTTGCTGGCTCACCCTCTGCGTCCCCGAAGCCTCGCTGTGTGAGTCTGCAGAGGGTTTCCCTCAATTTTTCTCCTCTCTGTGGCTGAAGGAAAGCGCCCTGCTGCTCTCCCGCGCCGCCCTCGCTCTTTGGCACAAGGTGAGCCCGACACTCAGGTGCTGGGGTGCCAGACACCCCGCAGCCAGCTCCTGCCAGGCTCTGCCTTCCTGCAGCTGTGGCCCCAAGCTCCAGAAACCCGAGGAAATTTCTGCTGCGGCGCTGATTTGGTTCCAGACAGCGTCTGGTGATCGCCCGAGCAGCCTCGCCGGCGCAGAAGGAGCTGTGGGTATTCCCGTCGGTGCAGAAAAAAGCTCCGTGGGTGTTTTTAGGAGTGTGCTTCTGCTTCTAAATCCTTGAAACACGTCGACCCCGTAAATGGCCGCATCAGGTGATTCTGAGCGTGTTAATCCAGCTTCCCTGCCAAGCCCAGGGCGATAATCGCATGGCTCAAGCGCGGAGCGATGCCGAATGATGCTGAGTGGCAAGAACAGCACCAGGGCTGTCACCAGAGCCCCTGGAGTCCCCCACTGCTATGGATTTGCTGCCCCTCCTTCCCCCAGCCCTACACAAAGACAGGGAGCTGGGAACCCCGCTTCTTCCTCCTAAGCCTGGGGGGGCTCTCGGTGGAGGTGCAGCCCCCCGGGGCTGGCCAGGCTGGCTCCCACAGCACCCAGCACGCAGGGGAGGGAAATGATGGCAGGGAAAGAGCGTGTGGAGGAGCCAAGGTTTGTCCTGAGCCTCCTTTAACAGACGGAGAGCTGCGCTGGAGCTCCCTAATGTCCTGTATCAGGATCCCCCACCTTCCCCGTCCTCGTGCGCCCTGCGGATAACCTGCAAGCTGGAAACAGCCTGGGAGGAAAGGGAAGGGGATTTTCGCTTTGGAAGACTGACCCGTGATTAATTTTTCCTTCGCTTTCACCCTAAATTCCTCCGTGCAAGTGGCCGTGGTGTGAGCGAGAAGGGGGATGGAGCTTTGCGCCTGGGGAACCATCCTGAGGCTCCCCGGGCAGGCCGGGGGGCACGGCTTGCTAACGACACTAAATTATTCCCGGGGTCCTTCGTCAGTTCTAATCCTACCCTGTCCTAGGTTGAGATATTTATTTTGTCAGTGTATTCCCTTTCCGGTGTGTTTTTAACCCCTTCTGTTAACCCCGAGGTGTAAGAAATGAATGCTTTCTATTTAAATGCCTCCTTCGGGTTTTTTTTTGTTGTTTTTTTTTTAATTGTTGCGTGTAGCTTTCAGCTGCTCCTTGGGCAGGTGTGGTAGCTCACAACGCGCCGTGCGGACATCCAGGGTGCTTCGGCGAGGCTCACAGAACTGCTCCTAAAAACGTGCCCCGGTGGTTTTGAAAGGGAACAGCCTCAGTGGGGAGACTGGTGCGTACTGGGGTGCTGAGGTCTCCTTTTGGCTGCTGGGATCCTGCGGGGCTCTGCCTGTGCTATCTCCATCCCTGCTGGGCCAGGCTCATCCAGCCCAGTCATTGTTTACCTCCTCCGTGCTGACCACAAGGCTCGCCGAGCCTACCCTGGAAAAAAAAAAAAACAACAAAACAGCTCAGGACGGATATTTTTATGGAAATACTGAAGCAGGCAATCGGCGAGTGGATTTGTAGGCGTCCTGGAGGTCACCCTTCAGCTGCTGGGGCACCCACGGCTCCTGCTGAGGAGGCAGGGATCCCCAGCCGTGCCCTCGGAGGCGATGCTGGTGTCCGCCAGCACAATTCACCCCAAAATGCAGCCTCTGGAGCAGGCTCCCAGCCCCGGCGTCCCCGCTGCTCCGTCCAGGAGAGAGGTGAGGATGCGTTTTGCTGAGGGCCAGCTGGATTTGGAGCCTCACCAAGCTCCGGTCCTGCTGAGCCCGCGGCAAACAGGCGCCCACCTCCCAGCTCTGGGTTTTTATGAGCTCCTCGTTCTGTACCCGGCATTACGAGCTGTCGTTAGCCCTACAAATGTAACCTGTGTAATAGCTTCTCTGTATATTACAGCTGTAGGCTTTCCAGATGAAAGTGGATAATATTTATTTACTGAAGATACTGGGTATTTTTTTTTGTTTGTTTGGGAACGGGGTAGGGAGAGGAGGGGGACGTAACTACTTACAGAGATCGACTGCGTAAAGAGGAACAAAACGCAAAAAAAAGAAAAAAAAAAAAAGTGAAGAAACCCAACACTAAAACGTTGCTGTATTCACCTAGCAAGTGTTCACTCACGGGAGATTCACCTGTATTAATCCGCCGTCGTTTAACTTGTTCCAGAAATCATCTCTACTTTGGTTCCTGCATGTGAGATTCTCCAATAAACGCACTACTCGTGTCACCGGGCCCTGCGCTCTCTGTCCCTCGGGTGTCTTGGCTGGGGACGGGCACGGGGGTGCTTGGGGGGATGGCTCTTGTGCCCGGGGTGCCCCGGTGGCCCTCGGGGGGTGGCTTGGGATCAGCTTTTGGTGAGCTAGAAAGCGGCTGGGGACGAGCTGCTGGGCGCTGCGGTGCCCCCAGGTTCCCAGCCCAAGCTTCTCCTGGCTCACGGGCCAGGAATTTGCTCCCCACATCCTCGTTTGTGAGGGGGGGGGGTGCTGAGCTCGTGCCTGTGTCGGAAGCATCCTGGTGGGCGCACAGCTCGGGGAGGTGCTCAGCTGCTGAGCAGGAATCCCCAGAAAAAGCTCCGGGTGCAAACCTGCAGCGCCGTGCCCTGCGGTGGGCACCAGACGTGTGCGCTGCCCCCCCTGTGCGTGGGGCAGAGATCCCCAGATCCCAAAATCTTCCTCTACCTCCAGCAGGGACCCAGGTGGCTCCGGAGGGGACGGCTGCCACCGCAGCCTCGGGTAACGAGGGAGAGGCTTTAAATCTGCTGGCAGCACGCGCTGGGGCACAACAACCCCGGGCACAGGGGGCACGGAGGGACAGCGGTGGCTGGGGGCAGCGGGTGCCAGCTGCACGAGGGGTGCTGGGGTTGGGGTGCTGGGGTCGGGGTGCTGGGGGCAGCCCCGGTGCTGCGAGCCCGAGGTGGCCACGGGCGCAAAGTGGCCCCAAGAGTCCAAAACGGCCACAGGAGCCTAAAGTGGCCACAGGAGCCTAAAGTAGCCACATGAGCCCGGTGTGGCCACAGGAGCCCGATGTGGCCACGTGCCCAAAGTGGCCACATGAGCCCAAAGTGGCCATACAAGCCCAATGCAGCCACACGAACCCGAAGTGGCCACACGAGCCCGAAGTGGCCACATGAGCCCAAAGTGGCCACTCAAGCCCAAGGTGGCCACTCGAGCCCATCCATCCGTGCGCCCAGCTCTCGCCGTGGCGGCTGCGGTTCGTTTCCCATCTCCTGCTCGCCCCGTGCCGGGGAAGTTGAGCGTCCCGGCAGCTTGGGCAGCACCACGTGTCCCCGGCGGCGGATCCCGGCGGCCCCGACATGATGTAATCGCGGGCCCCGCGCCGTGATGCAGGATCACTCCACTCCGGCCGCCGCGCTTATTGGCTGCGTGGCGCTGGTTCTACGGGCGGGGTTTTTTTTTCCTTACCCACCGCGCAACCCAACCGAGCTTACCCTCGGGGAGCCCCACCCCGCGTGGCAGCCCCTCCGCCACCACCCAACCCAACCCGGCCGGCCTGGGACCCCCAGACCCTCGCCCACCGCCCCGCGGGTGCCGTTTGGTGGCCCCATGGTGTGGGGGGGCCCTGGGGAGCGTGGCCTTTCTGTTTTTTTTGGGGGGTGTGGGACGGGAAGGGGCCCTGCGGAATCTAGGTTGGAGTGGGAATAAAGCTGTTTGGGTGGTTTTGGGTTTTTTTTTGGTTCCCTGCCCCCCTCGCGGTGGGTTATTAAAGGGGTGCGACCCTTGCGTTTGCGCTCGGCTGCTTTGTGGGACACGGCACGCTCGCCCCCACAGTGACCCTAATAAAATGGAAGGGGGGGGAGAGATAGCGTGCAGCCCCCCTGAGGCACCCCATGGCAAGTTAGGGGGGGCTTCTGGGGGGGGTTTCAACAGCCTCTGAAAACACCCAAGCAGCTCCAGCCGGAGCGGGGCTGGGCTGAGCCCCCCAGCTCTGCCACCACCATGGGGTGCCCCACGCAGGATTTTGCACAGGGGTGCACCGGGGGGGCGGGGGGGGGAGGATTTTAGGGTTCAGCCAGCTTTAATTAATTATTGGGCAGCCTCTGTCCTGCTTGGCAGAGCAGGCAAACTTCAGAGGGGCTGCTGGCGCAGTTGGTTTCATTTTCCCAAGTTATTCCCGGAGCTGAGACAAAACAAAAGGGGCTCCCCCAAAATCCCAGCACCCCCCCTCTGTGAGCACCCTCTGGCTGCGCTGGGCCCCTCTGAGCTCCCCTGGGTGCACGATGCTGGGGCAGCCCAGGTATTTGGAGCCCAGATAATTATTTGGTGCACAGTAATTTATTTGGTGCCCTGGTATTTGGTGCCCACGCATTTATTTGGTGCCCAGGTGTTGATTTGGTGCCTGGGTAGTTATTTGGCACCCAGGTACTTGGTGCCCAGGGATTTAACTTGGTGCCCAGGGATTTATTTTTTTGGCACCTGGATGTCTGGTGCCCAGGTATTGATTCAGTGCCCAGGTATTGATTTATTTGGAGCCCAGATATTTATTTGATTCCCAAGTACTGGGTGCCCAGGTACTTGGTGCCCAGGTATTCATTAATTTGGTGCCCAGGTATTGATTTGGTACACAAATATTGGGTGCACAGGAACTTTTTGCCTGGGTCTTGATTTATTTGGTGCCCATGTATTGATTTATTTAATGCCCAGATATTGATTTATTTAATGCCCAGGTATTGATTTGGTTCCCAGGTACTGGGTGCCCAGGTACTGGCTGCCCAGGGCTTTAATTTGGCTCCCAGGGATTTATTCGGTGCCTGGCTGTCTGGTGCCCAGGAACTGATTTATTTGAAGCCCAGATATTTATTTGGTACCCAAGTATTGTGTGCCCAGGAACTTGGTGCCCGGGTATTGATTAATTCGGTGCCCAGCTATCGATTAATTTGGTGCCCAGCTATTGATCCACTTGGTTCCCAGGTGCCCAATAACTCTCTACCCAGGACCCTGCTGCAGAGACGGACACCCCACAAGGGGGGGAGCAGCACCCCGAGGAGGGGGTGCCTTTGCCGGAGCCGTTCTCGGGGCCGTTCCCGGGGCCGCCCCTCGTCCCGCCCTCCCCCCCCCCCCCCCCGGTGGCTCCCGCCCCTCCCGGCCGCAGGTCCCCGGCGCTCATGGTGCGAGCGGCCGCGGCCGGGCGGCGCCGCCGGTGCTGAGCTGCGGGGATGAGCGCCCTCGCCTTCGACGACGGGAGCCTGGACGGGCTGGCCCCGGCCCTGGGGCTGCCCGGGGGCAGCGACATCGACACGGCGCTGCTCAGCGACATCGACGGTGCGGGGGACCCCGGGGAGCCCCGGGTTTTGGAGAGGGAGGAGAGGGGGGGGGGTACCGGGTTATGGTGGCGCTGGGATTAGGGGAGGTGGGAGAACAGGGATTGGGGGGGGTTACAGGGATTGAGGGGGGGTGGGGGAAGCGGGATGGGGGATATGGGGGCACCGGGATGGGGGATATGGGGTACCGGGATGGGGACGGCTGGGAGCGGCGCTGCGCGCTCGGTGCGCACCCGGGGCTCGGTGCGCGCCCAGGGCTCGGTGCGCACCCGGGGTTCGGTGCAAAAGGGGGGGCTCGGTGCAAAACCGGGGTTCGGGGCAATTACCGGGGGTCGGTGCAATAGGGGGGGGCTCGCTGCGATACCGGGAAGCCACGCGTGGCCGTGGGGGGTGCAGTGCCCGGTGCCCGGTGCCCGGTGCCCAGCCGGGAAGCCACGCGTGGCCGCGGGGGGTGCAACGCCCGGTGCAATACTGGAGAAGAGGGGGGGGGGCAGCGGGCTCGGTGCAACACCGGGGGCTCGGTGCAATACCGGAGAGCCGTAGCACAGCCCGGGGGGGCCGCTCCCGGTGCCGGGGGGGGGAAGGATTTGGGGTTTTTGGGGGCGCGGAGTCGCTGCTGGGTTGCGTCGTGCTCGATCCGGGGGGTTCGGGTACCGGGTGTCCCCCCCCCTCCCCAGTCCCGGGGGGCTCGGTGCCGGTGTCGGGACCCCCCCCGCACCCCCCCCAGCCTTGTGTCGCCGCCAGCCCCGCCCCGCGGTAGCGTCACCGCCGGGGTTACTCCCGGTCATTCCTCCTGGCTTCCCGGGGCGGGGGGGGGAAGGGAAGGGAAGGAAGGGGAGGGGGAGAAGCGGCCCCGGGGCTCTGCGGAGCATCCCCGGGCCCGGAGCCCTTGGTACCGGGTCTTTTAGGGAGGGGGGCTGCACGGTGGGGATGGGGCCAGTGGGATCCACTCCCCAGCACCGAGCTGTACCCGATCCCATAAGGGTTCCCATAACCGTACCTGTTCCCATAACAGTTCCCATACCCATACACGTTCCTATTCCCATTCCCATAACCGTTCCCATTCCCATAACCGTTCCCATTCCCATAACCGTTCCCATTCCCATAACCATTCCCATACCCATATATGTTCCCATTCCTATTCCCATAACCGTACCCATAACCGTTCCTGTTCCCATAACCATTCCCATACCCATAAAAGTCCCATTCCCGTTCCCATAACCGTACCCACAACCGTACCTATTCCCATAACCATTCCCATACCCATACCCATTTCTTTCCCATTCCTATAACCATTCCCATACCCATACCCGTTCCCATACCCATACAGGTTCCCATTCCCGTTCCCATAACCATTCCCATACCCATACACGTTCCCGTACCCTTACCCAACCCCTACCCATACCTGTCCACATCCCTGCACCCATTCCCATACCCCTACCCCTACCCGTTCCCATTCCCACCCCCGTCCCCATAGCCAGCCCTCCCCCAGCACCGAACAGGTTCCCCGGCTGGCAGCACGTGGCGCCCGTCCCGGCTGAGCTCGCCGAGCGTCGGGGCCCCGAGGCATCCCCGGCACAGACCGGCCCAGCCGGTGGAGCACGCGGCGGGGTGGGGAGAGGGTGTGGGGCCGCCCGAGCCCCCCGGCACCCTGCAGCACCCACGGGACGCTCGGGGAGGTCGGTGCCGGGAGCCCCCTCTCCGGGGCCGTTGCGGTGTCCCCGTGCTGGCACTGAACCCAAACCCAAAGCCAAGGGGGTGACCTTTAACCAGATGGCAGCAGCGGGGGAAGCGATGCATCCTGCCGCCCGGCTCCCCGCGAGGACTTTGGCTGCGGGGTGTCGTGCCCCACAGCCGCGCTGGTGTCCCCTCTGCCCTCCTTGGCCCCGAACCAGGGCTGAGACGGTGCGCCGGGTCACCAGCGGGCAGCCACCGCCGGGACACCCCGCTTTGTTTGGCCGTGAGCCCCAGGAAGCCGTGGGGTGCAGAGGGATGGGGGTGTGGGGTGAGGGTGTCCCTCTGGGGGTGTTTCTCTGGCCCCGTGGAGAGGGTCTGGGTGTGTCGGTGGTATTTATGGGAAGGGTTTTCTAGAGATTTTTGGTAAAGGGCTGTTAGAAATATATATGGTCCTGGGGGCTCTGCATGGCCCCATTGCCCTGCCCTTACACCCCACGTGGGGGGCTGTCCCCCTGCTGAGGGGCTCTGGGGGCCCTGTGGGGCTGCCCCCAGCTGCTTGTAGGGTGGGGAGGTGAGAAACCAAAGGGGTTTTGCAGTGCTCCCCTGCAGCGTGGCCATCTGCCCCACCTCCTGACCCCCCCCCCCGGGGGTTTGTTGTGGTCCCCACGTGGCCATGGGTCCCTGCACCCACCTTGGGGGTCCTCCGGTGGTCAGGGACCTGGGTGCTCTGCGTCCACTGGGACCCACGGGTGCGCAGCCCTGCCCCATGTGCTCCCCCAAAACAATGGGGTGGGGGCAGCCCTGGCACCTCCAGGTGGGGGCAGAGCCCCAGGGCTGGGGCAGCTGCTTGTAGGGTGCCACGGGACGCAAATCCCTGGTGGGTATTGGGGTGGGAGGGGAGAGCCCCCGTCTGCGCCATGGGGGAGCCTTGGGGGTCTCGTGAGCTTTGGGGTCTGAGGCTTAGAGCCCCCTGGAAAGCCCCCCGGTGCAAATAGGGGTGCTGACCCCTTATAGGGGGGGGCTGGAGCTGTGCAAAGCAGCCCCCTCTCCATGCGGGGCATCTCCTCCAGCACCCGCAGCACGCACAGGGGGCTGCTGGGGCGCAAAGGGGTGGTGAGGGGCACCCCGGCGTGCCCGGGATGGATTCGGGGGGCTCGTGGCGAAGGTGTTGGGGGCGGCTGACCCCGAGTAACCGCGGTGGGTGCCGTTGGGGTGCCCGCGAGTTACCCGGCCTGGCTCACCTTGGCGCGGCCGCGGGGCTGTCTGGGGGCGGCCGGCGGGCGCGCGGGCGGCGATTGGCGGAGTCGGCATCACCCCATCGCCGGCCCCGCTCCAGGCTTGGCGCGGGTGGCGAGCAGGGAGGGCCTCGCGGGGAGAGGAGGCGAGAAAAAAAGGGTTCCAAAATATCCCAGTGCCTCCTCGGCACGAGGCTGAGAGGAGGCCTCGGTCTCCGCTCGGAGACCCCCCCCCGGTTGCGCCCACCCCGCCGGCCGCGCGGGAAGGTACCCCCGGCCTCATCCTCCCCGCGTCTCAGGGGGGCTTCGCCGCGGTCCCTTCCCGCTGCATGGGGTGCCCCGGGGTGTGGGGCACCTCGCTGGGGGTGTCCCGGGGGCTGGGGGGCTGGGGGTGCCTCGGTGGGACCCCCCCTCCCCGTGGGTCATCGCGGTGGTGGCACTTTTGGGGTGTCTCCGTGCTGGGGGTGCACAAGTGGGGGCACCCCACTGCGGGCATCCCCTGGGGGAACGGAGGGGGGTGGTGATGGGGGGGGGCTGGGGCACGGCTGTGGGGGTGTCCCCGGGTCTGTGCCCCCCCCCCGTGAGGGGGGCAGACCCCCGAGATCCGTGCTGTTTAACCCTGCGCTTGCCATGGTGCTGGGGGGAGAGCGGGGCGCACGCGCTTGGCACTGGGGTGGGGGGGTCCGGGATGTGGCACCTCCCTGTCCCCACCCGAACCTGCTCCCTCCCCCCGATATGGGGGCTGCTTTGGGGGCTGTCGGGGTTCCTGGTGGATGGGAAATGAGTGAGGGGGTGTGTGCCCCCCCGGGCTGAATGCAGCCCCGCTGCCCCCAGGCTGGGCTGGAAACCTCTGAGCCAGGGGGGAGCGCCGTGGGGCTGGGGACCCCCAAGGGTTTTGGGGACCCCTTGGAAAGGTCCGGGACCACCGCTGACGGGCCGGGGGGGGGCTGTTTTGCAGACATGCTCCAGCTGATCAACACCTCGGACAATGACTTCTCGGGGCTCTTCGACTCTCCTCCCTTCGGTGCCCCCGACAGCACCGTGCCCCCGGGGCTCCCCCCGGCCCCGAGCACCCTCGGCACCTACCTGGGGCCCAGCAATCCGCCCCCCGCCGCCCCCCAGGGCAACGTGTACCCGGGACCCCCGGGGCTGGCACCCTTCACCCCACAGCCCCCTGCCCCTCTCCTGCCAGCCCCCGGCCCCCCGACAGCCCCGGGGGTGAAGGAGGAGCCGTCGGCCGTGCCCAGCAGCCAGCCCCAGCCCGGCGTGATGCTGCCCCCCCCCAGCTTCGTCCCCGCGTCCCCCGGCCAGTTTAGCCCCCAGCCCTTGGTGGGCTTCCAGAACCAGCACGGCTTCCCCGGTGAGGATTTTGGGGTGCACAGGGAGGGTGGTAGAGGGAGGAGGGGGGGGGGTCAGGGCTGCCTGATTTTGGGCAGGGGGCTCGGTGCGGGGGTCCCCTAACGCCGCCCTCTGCTCCGTGCCCAGCCGTGCAGCCCGGGGGGGCCGGGCAGAGCCCCCTGCCCACCCCACAGCCGGTCCAACCCGTGGCGACGCTGCCCGGCCCCGTGCAGAGCGTGGCACCCCAGCAGCTCCTGGCCCCCGGACCCCCCCCTGCCACCACCACCGCCACCCCCCAGCCCGTCTCGCCCCAGATCCAGCCGGTGCCGGTAAGCCCAAAACCGAGGATTACGCACATCAAAGGGGGGGGGGTCTGGTGGCACCCCAGCCCCTCTGACCCCCCCCTCCCACCCCCTCCCCGACCCCCCCAGGTGCTGCTGCAGCCCCATTTCATCAAGGCTGACTCCCTGCTGCTCACGGCCGTCAAGACGGACGCCGGCAGCGCCAAGACCTCTGGCATCGCCTCCTTGGCCACCAGCGCCGGCGGCACCGCGGCCCCGCTGCAGGTGCCGGTAGGTGCCCCCATGGAGGGGCTGCGGGGTGGGCTGGGGATGCTCGGGGACCCCCCCAAGGTGATGCCTCCCTGCGTCCCTCCAGGCGTTGGTGAGCGGGGGGACCATCCTGGCCACCGTGCCGCTGGTGGTGGACGCGGAGAAGCTGCCCATCAACCGGCTGGCGCCCAGCGGGAAACCGGCGCTGGTGCAGGGCAAGGGGGAGAAGCGGACGGCGCACAACGCCATCGAGAAGCGCTACCGCTCCTCCATCAACGACAAGATCGTGGAGCTCAAGGACCTGGTGGTGGGCACCGAGGCCAAGGTGGGTGCGCCGTGACGGGGCTTGGGGGAGCAAAGGGCGCAGGGGCTGGGGGTGAGGAGGGGGCTGCTGGCAGAGGGGCTGAGCCCCCTCCCATGGTCTCTGGCAGCTCAACAAGTCGGCGATCCTGCGGAAAGCCATCGAGTACATCCGCTACCTGCAGCAGAGCAACCAGAAGCTGAAGCAGGAGAACCTCAGCCTGAGGATGGCCGTGCAGAAGAGCAGTGAGTGCCATGGGGCGGGCAGGTGCTGTCCAGGATCCTTCTGTGTCCCCCCCCCCAGCCCGTCTCAGCCCTGCCTCGCTCCCCGCAGAGTCCCTCAAGGACCTGGTGGCCTCCTGCAGCAGCGGGGGGGCCAAGGCGGAGGCCCCCATGGAGGTGGTGAAGGCGGAGGTGATGGAGATGCTGACGCCGCCGCCCTCCGATGTGGGGTCCCCCTCCCGCGGCAGCCCCCTCTCGCTCAGCGGGGGCAGCAGCACCAGCAGCAGCGACTCGGAGCCCGACAGCCCCCTTTGCGACCATGGCAAGGTGCAGGGGGGTGCACGGTGATGGGGGGTCCCCAGGGGGCCAGGAGCCAAGCTGGGAGGGGGGATGCTGGAGTGGGAACCCGGCCTTTTGTCCCTTAGGGTGCTCCTCGCCCCGTGTGGGGCTGGAGGGAGGGGTGTGGGGGATGCAACACCCTTGCTAAGGACCTCGTGCACGTATCCTGCACCCCGTACCCCATATCCGTGCCCTGTGCCCTACACATGTGCCTCAACACCATGCTGCACGCCCATGCCCCCTATAATCCATGCCATACCCATGGCCATACCCATACCCCAAACCCTCTTCTCCATGCCCCATGCTCCATGCCCACTCTTCTGCCCCATGGCCGTGCCCCACGTCCATATATCTGTGCCCGTGTCCCTGTGCCCCATGCTCTGCCCCATGTGCCCCGTTCCTGAGGCTCACAGAGGGTCTACCCACGCAGGTGAAGCAGGAGCGCCCGCTGCCCTCTCCCGGCAGCCAGGGCATGTTGGATCGCTCCCGCATGGCCCTCTGCGCCTTCGTCTTCCTCTGCCTCTCCTTCAACCCCCTGGCCTCCCTCCTGCGAGGCTCCAGCGCCCCGACCCCCGTGGGGAGCCCGGGCACTGCGGGGCCTGGCAGGAGCATCATGGCCGAGCCCGGCACCGTGGGTAAGCGCTGGCACGGGGTGGAGGCTGTTGGGGTAGGGGTGGGTTGGAGGCTGAGTGGTGGAAAACGTTGGGATTGGGGTGGGTGGGAGGCTGTGGGTGGGGTAAAGGCTTTGGGTGGAGGATGTTTGGGGTGGGCTGGAGGCTGGTGGGGTGCAGGGTGTTGGGGTGCAGGGTGTTGGGGTGGGGGTGAAGGCCATGGGGATGGAGGCTGCTGGGTGGGCACCATTGGGATGGAGGTCACTGGGGTGGGCATCATTGGGGTGGAGGTCACTGGGTGGGCATCATTGGGATGGAGGCCACTGGGGTGGGCACTATTAGGATGGAGGTCACTGGGGTGGGTACCATTAGGATGGAGGTCACTGGGGTGGGCATATTGGGATGGAGGCCACTGGGGTGGGCATATTGGGATGGAGGTCACTGGGGTGGGTACCATTAGGATGGAGGTCACTGGTGTGGGCACCATTGGGGTGGAGGCCACTGGGGTGGGCACTATGGGAGTAGAGGTCACTGGGGTGGGCACCAGTGGGATGGGGGTCACTGGGATGGAGGCCACTGGGGTGGGCACATTGGGGTGGAGGTCACCAGGGTGGGCTCCACGGGGCCAGATGCCGCTGACCGCCCGCCGTCCCCACGCAGAGGAGCCGTGGGGGTGGTCGCAGTGGCTGTGGCCCACGCTGGTGTTCTGGGGGCTGAACGCGGCGCTGGTGCTGGGGGCAGTGGTGCGGCTCTTCGTCTGCGGGGAGCCCGTCACCCCCCCGCACTCCGAGCCCTCTGTCCTCTTCTGGCGCCACCGCCGCCAGGCTGACCTCGACCTCGAGCGGGTAAGCCCTGCCCACTTTCCCCAAGCCCCGCCCACTTTCCCCAAGCCCCGCCCACTTCCCCCAAGCCCCGCCCACTTTCCACAAGCCACGCCCACTTCCCAAAGCCACGCCCACCGTGGCCCCGCCCCCCGATGCCCCCCACCCCTCTCCCCTGGCCCTGTCCCCACCCCCTCCCCGTGATTGCCCCGCCCACTTTCCCCATGCCCCACCCACCTCATTTGCACTAACCCCGCCCACCCACCCTGACCACGCCCCCTCCACGTGGCTTAGCCCCGCCCACCCACCGTGGTCCCATTCACACCCCTTGGGATGGGGCCACGCCCCCACCTCCTGACCACACCCACACGTTCTCATTGGCCACGCCCCTCATTGGCCACGCCCCCACCTCATTGACCACGCCCCCCATTCATTGACCACGCCCCCCATTCATTTCCCACGCCCCCTTTGGCTCCCCCAACCCCCTCTCCTTGACCCTCCCCTCCCCACGCCCCCCCAAAAACTTGACCACGCCCCCAAACCTTAACCACGCCCCCAACCCTGACCACGCCCCCAACCCCTAGCCCCGCCCACCTCCTTGGCCCCGCCCCCCCCATGCCAATACCCCATTTGGGGGGGGGGGTCTCCGCAGGGCGACTTCGCGCAGGGGGCTCAGCACCTGCGCACGGCGCTGGGGGCCCTGGGCCGCCCCCTGCCCGCCTCCCACGGGGACCTGGCCTGCAGCCTGCTCTGGACCCTGCTGCGCCACCTCCTGCAGCGCCTTTGGGTGGGCCGCTGGCTGGCCGCCCGCGCCGGGGGGCTGCGCCCGGACCCCCCACCCCGCGCCCACGTCCGTCAGAGCGCACGCGACGCCGCCATGGCGTATCACCGCCTGCACCAGCTGCACCTCGCGGGTAGGTGCCGTGCCACCGGGATGGGGATTGGGGCACGGAGGGGTTATTTTGGGGAGGGGGTGTCGCTATGCTGTCTGCTGACGCCCCCCTGCCCGGTGGGGGTCCCCGCAGGGAAGCAAGCCGGGGGGCACCTGCTGGCCATCAACCTGGCGCTCAGCGCCGTCAACCTGGCCGAGTGCGCCGGCGACGCCGTGTCCGTGGCTGCCCTGGCTGAGATCTACGTGGCAGCCGCCCTGCGCGTCAAGGCCAGCCTGCACCGCTGCTTCCACTTCTTGGCCGTGAGTTTTGGGGGGTTCAAGGGGTGGGGAGCGGCCCCATTTGTCTGTGGGGGGCTTGGTGGGGTGCCCAACGGCGTGTCCGTCCCCAGCTGTGCCGTGGGACCTGGTTGCTCCATGTGGCCGCCTGTCCCCAAACTGCAGGGTTTGGTGTCGTGTCCCCCTCCATCGATGGGACCTGGGGACCCCCTCCGCCCCCCCACCAACCCCAATGTTGTGCTGTCCCCGCAGCGCCCCTTCCTGTGCAGTGCCCGGCGCGTGGCCCTGTCCCACGGCGGGGCCGTGCCCCCCGCCATGCAGTGGCTCTGCCACCCCTTGGGCCACCGCTTCTTCGTGGATGGCGACTGGGCCGTCAAGGGCGCACCGAGGGAGACCATCTACAGCTCCGCCGGCAACCCAGGTACCCCCTCAACCCCCCAGCACCCCCCCCTATCCATTTTGGGGCTGGGGGCTGACCCCTTTTGCCCCACAGTGGACCCGCTGGCGCAGGTGACCCAGCTCTTCCGCGAGCACCTCCTGGAGAAGGCGCTGTGCTGCGTGGCCATGCCCGAGCCCGGCCGCCCCGCGGCGCAGGGAGAGGGGTGAGTGTCGGGGTGGGCACCCCTTCCCTTTGCTCACCGGGGGTTCCAGCCCCGCTCACGTCCCCTCTGCTGCCCCACCAGGCGTTTTTCGGATGCCCTGGAGTACCTCCAGCTGCTCAACGGCTGCTCCGACGCCAGCGGTGCGCCCGGCCCCGCGCCCTCCATCAGCTGCGGCTTGGCGGCGGTGACCGGTGAGGCCGGCGTCCCCCGGGCGCTGCGTGGGGGCAGCGGGCTGGCCGTGGACACCCCATTTCCATGCCCATTTCTACCCCGCAGGCACCGACCCCGTGTCCAAGTGGTGGGCGTCCGTCATCGGCGCCGTTATCCACTGGCTGCAGGGAGACGAGGAGGGGGCCGAGCGCCTCTACCCGCTGGTGGAGACCATGCCCCGGGTGCTGCAGGGCTCTGAGTGAGTGCTGGGGGTGGCAGGGTGCAGGGTGCCAGCTCTTCCTCTGCACCCCCTTTTATTTGGGGTCAGCGCAGCCCCTGCGCCTGCTGGAGGGGGCTTCACCGTGCCCAGCGAGGGGTCTGTGGTCACCGTGCTCCCCGTCCCCGTGCAGGAAGCCCCTTCCCCGCGCCGCGCTGCACTCCTTCAAGGCTGTCCGGGCCATGCTGAGCAAGCAGGACGGGAGCCAGGCCAGCCTGAACCACTGCGAGAAAGCCAGCAGCTGCCTGCGGGAGAGCCTGGAGCTCAGCAGCCCCCCCAAGTGCACCATCGACAAGGTGAGGCTGGGGGAGCCGGAGGGGCCGGGAGCGGGTTTTTTTGTTCTTTTTTTGGGGGGGGGATTGCCAAAATGCAGGAGGCGTCCCCGGCCCTCGCGGGGGTGCATTGTAGTTGCATTGCATGTGTCAGACTGGGAGTGCAATGCCCCTGCCATGCAGCCCGGCGGGGGTCCCGCGCAGCGCCGCCCGCCCACGGGGAGAGGGTAGCGGGGTGCGCCCCGTCCGTCTGTCCCGCTCACTGCCCCCCCCCTCTCCCCTTTTTGTCTGTCCTCCCCAAATCCTTGCAGGCGGTGCAGCTCCTGCTGTGCGACCTGCTCCTGGTCACCCGCACCAACCTGTGGCAGCAGCAGATGAGCGCCAGCCAGCAGCTCCGCGGCGCCTACCAAGCGTCCGCCCTGGAGCTCCGCGGCTTCCAGCAGGACCTCAGCACCCTGCGGCGCCTGGCGCAGACCCTCCGGCCCGCCATGCGCAGGGTGAGCCCCCCTTCCAGCCTCCGAGAGCCCCGTGGGGACGCGTACTGTGCCCCCCAACCCTCCTCTTCTTCCTCCTCCTCATCCTCCTCCTCCTAGGTGTTCCTGCACGAAGCCACCGCCAGGCTGATGGCTCGCGCCAGCCCCACGCGCACCCACCAGCTGCTGGACCGCAGCCTGCGGAGGAGAGGGGTGCAGGGCAGCAAAACAGGTGGGTGAAGGGCTCGGGGAACCCCCCCCTGCACCGGGTACCCCATGGGGACACCCCGCTGCTTGCCACCACCATATTTAGGGGGTACGGCATGGACAGGGAGAGCTTCTCCCCCAATATTTTGGGGTGCCCAAATAGCCTCGCAGCACACCCGGAGAACCCAAAGGGCTGGTGAGGGACTGACGCCCGCTCTGTCCCCGCAGCTGGTGAACCCGAGAGCCACCCCACGCCGCGGGAGCACGCCGAGGCCCTGCTGCTCGCCTCCTGCTACCTGCCCCCCAGCTTCCTCTCGGCCCCCGGGCAGCGCGTGGGGATGCTGGCGGAGGCGGCGCGCACGCTGGAGAAGTTGGGCGACCGCCGCACGCTGCACGACTGCCAGCAGATGATCATCAAGCTGGGCAGCGGCACCACGGTCACCTCGGGGTAGCCGGGGTGGGGGGGGGACAACAGGGGATGGGGTCACCCCAAAGCCCTCTCGCCCTCGCTGCAGGACGGGTTCAAGGTTTTTGGAGGCGCCGGGCAGGAGGAGCGCCAGGGTGCCGCGTCCACCTTCGTCACCGTCCCCAGTGGGTGCTCCCCGCGTGTCCCCAGGACGTGGGGACATCTAGTGACACTGTCACAGTATTGCATGGCACTGGGGTGCTCGGCCACCCTCCTCCCCGCTGCCCGACACCCCCTTGCAGCACCCCAGCACAGGGCTGGGGCCCGTCCTCGCCCCCCTTTGCGCGCCCCTGCCCGTCCCCCTCTCCGCGGTCCCCAAGCCCCAGGGGGGGACACCCCAGCGTTGGGGAGGGCAGGAGGTTTTGCCCCGTGGTGGCAGCTATGGTGGCACCGTCTTGTCTCCCAGGTGGTGCCCGTGGTAGGAAAGAGGGGCCCCCCCCGTCCCTCCCCAGCACTGACCAGTCCCCCCCCAGTTTGGAGCTGCTGCAGCCGGTGCCGAGCGCCAGCTCCGAGCGCTTTTGGAGAAGGGGAGGCCCCCCCCTTGGGGGTGTGTGGGGGGGCTGGTGGGTGCCCCCATCCCCTCCCCTCGCTGCTCAC
The DNA here is from genome assembly GCF_047663525.1 of Anas platyrhynchos. Taxonomy (NCBI): domain Eukaryota; kingdom Metazoa; phylum Chordata; class Aves; order Anseriformes; family Anatidae; genus Anas; species Anas platyrhynchos. The sequence continues at coordinate 17,198,522 of NC_092601.1, read as the reverse complement.
ACCTTGTACATAGCCCCCCCTCCCCGCCACGCCCCAGCATCCCCCCCCCATCCCTTTGCCTTGCCTTTTTAAACGGTATTTTCATAGTTGGAGAGTTTTGTACAGACAATTAAAGCTGATTATTTATACCGCTGCGTGCTGGACTGGGCTCTGACACTGGAGGGGGGGGGGCAAACCGAGATGGGTTGGGGCAAAAAGCCCCCCCCCAGGCGGGTGGGCAGCCTGTGGGGTCCCCCTTTCCTTGCACAAAATGGGGTTGGGGGGGGACAAAGGGGACAGGGATGGGGCCACCCCAAACCCACCTACCCCAACGCGCGTGGGGAGCACCGGAGCTGCCGCCCCCATACCCAAGCTTCCCCCCCAAAAAACCCCAACCCCACAGCGAGCCTTTTTGGGGCGGGGGGGCCACGTGGGGACAAAGGGACAGAGAGGAACACAGGCCACGAGCAGGGCGCCACGTACTTCCAAAACAATCGTTGTATCTTTATTGACGCTCTGAATGCAATGACCTGTTTTTTTTTAACTCTTAAGGAAAATAAACATCTTTTAGAAACAGCTTGTTACACACAATCTTCAGTGTGAAGCAATATACTAATAAGAACACTAGTCTTAACATTTACAGTCTTCATATATATTATATATATGTATATGTATACATATATATACACTATATAATGAGGCAATATATAATACACACGGTTTACCATTTTACAGTCATATGTACAAGATGTCACTAAAAATAGCCAGATTTCGGGCAGCGCTGCCAGGGACACGGACGATTTTTCTTATATTTTTTTGTAATTATTTTTATTAGTCTCTTTTCTCCCTTTTTTTTTTAATTTTTCGTGTGTTTTTCGCCCCCGTGTCCGAGGCAGGCTGCTGAAACGACAATTTCTTGGCCAGCAAACCTTGAGGGTGAGGGCTGGGTGTGGGATGGAGGGGGCACCACGGGGCTGCCCCCTTCCCGTGGGATGCTCGGCGCTGCTGGGGGGGGGCAGCTCACGGCTTTTTAGGATGGGGATTTGGGGTTAAATCGCCCTGGGCAGCCCTGCTGAAGCAGCCCGGAGAGGAGGAAGCCAAAGGAAGCTGGTGGCGAGGGGCAAGCCAGCGCCACACCAGGGTCTCCTCCGTCCCTCCCCGTGGTGTCCCACGTCCCTATGGGGTGGGCTGGGGCAGCCCAAATGCTGCCCACCCCAATGGGGACCGGTGCTGCCGAGTGGGAGCTGCTGCTGGGCTGTTTGTGCCCATCTGCACCAGGCTGGAAAGCTGGGTTTGCACCCGGAGCCTTGGGGTTTGCACCCAGAGCCATGGGGTGTGCACCCAGAGCTATGGGATTTACACCCAGAGCCATGGGGCATGCACCCAGAGCCTTGGGTTTGCACCCAGAGCTATGGGATTTTTACCAGGGCCATGGGGTTTGCACCAGGGCCATGGGGTTTGCACCCAGAGCTATGGGATTTGCACCCAGGGCCTTGGGGTGTGCACCCAGAGCTATGGGATTTACACCCAGAGCCTTGGGGTTTGCTCCCAGGACTATGGGATTTGCACCCAGAGCCATGGGGTTTGCACCCAAAGCCTTGGGGTGTGCACCCAGAGCAATGGGGCTTGCACCAGGGCCATGGGGTTTGCACCCAGGACTATGGGATTTCCACCCAGAGCCATGGGGCTTGCACCCAGAGCTTTGGGGTTTAAGCCCAAGCGCAGGGAGCAAAACCCATCCCCATCGAGCCAAGGTCTCGGCGAGGCAGAGCAGAAGGGGGGTGGCCTTTTGGGGACCCCAGCCCAGCAGCGCCAGCCCCCCAAAGGGCAGGAGGAAGGCGGGTGCAAGCGGAGGGAGGAATCGGGGCTTTGGGGCAGCCCCGGTGGGGACACGGCCGCTGGTGTCCCAGCGCTGTCCCCGTGCCCGGCAGGGTGGGGAGAGGGCAGGCAGGAGATGGAAGAACGAAACGGAAAAAGCCAAGTGGTGTTTCAGACAGCAGGCCGTTGTTGTTTTCTTTCTTTTTTTTTTTTTTTTGTCTTTTTTTGTCTTTTTTTCCTTTTTTTTTTCTCTTTTTTTTTTTTCTTTTTTTTTCCTTTTCTCCGTCGCGCACATATATACAGACAGACACCATGAGGTTTGCTGAAGGCAACATCTCAGATCAGATCAGTGTGAGATACGGAGACCCCGGGAACCCACGCAAGGGTCCGGCGGCCCCAAAGTAAGACAACAGCGCCGGGACCCCTTGGTACACGGCCCCCCCCCGCCCCCTCCCCACCCCCCCACCCCCCCACCCCACCCCATCCCACCACCCCTGTGCAGCTCACGTAGTCCTGGAGCAGTCTCTGTGTTCTCCATACGGATGTCACCGGGGCTGGTGACCCCGCCAACACCACCCTGGGGGGGCTCCGTGCCCCCCCGGCCCCGTTCTTCCACCCCGGGGGGCTCTCCCCACCGAAGGGGGGGCCCCGAGGAGAGACGTTGGGGGGCTGCCGGCAGCGCTGCGCCCACCTCGGGGGCCACGCTCCTCCGGTGGCCCCCGACGGCTCCGTGCTGGGGACGGTGGCGCTGCCACCCCCGCGGGTCCCTCGCTGGTGGGGGGGGGTCCTCGCGCCTCCCGCGCCGCTACACGGGCTGCCTCTGCGGGGACAAGGGGACAGGGGGTTAATGGGGTGGGGGGGGGGACACACGGCACATTGTCCCCAAGCTGGTGGGGGTGTCCCCATCGGGATGCAGCCCTGCGAAAAGCGCCGAGCCCGGAGGATGGGGTTTTAGACAATTTTTTAAATTGTCTAAATTTTGTAAATTGTCCCCCCCCCCCCAGGTCAGTGGACAAAATCCCATAAAAAAAACCCAAAGACTGTTTGTGGGGGCACAGCCCCTGTACTGGGGGTCTCATGGGGGGCCCCAGGGAAGCGATTGCCCTGTGCCAAGGAGGGGGACGTCCCCGAGGATTGGGGGGGGGGACACGGCGTGAAAGCAGCTCTGCCTTCCCCTGGGGGGGCACCGGGGGTCTCTGGGCTCACCTTATGTTTGGGACATCGCAGAGAGAAGCTCTCTTCGGTTAGTAAGCAACCTGCCAGGAGAAAAGGCCGTGTCAGGGGGGGTCCCCGAGCAGCAGCAGGGACGCAGCCCCCTCCTCGCCACCATTTCCACGAAGATTTGGGCTGAGAGCAGCCAAATTCGGGACACAAACCACAAATTGGGGACACCAAGCACCTCGCCATCCGCCACGGGGAGCCCCCAGCCCACCCCGTCCCCAATTTCAGCCGGCTCAGAGGGTGCTGGGGGGGGGTCCCCACGTGTCCCCCCCCCGTCCCCGCTGCTGGGGGCTCACCTGTGTCGATGGCACACGCGTAGTGGTAGGTGTGGGGACACCCCTTCTGGCAGCAGCCCACCGTGGCCCCCGCTTGCTGGCAGCTCGAGCACTTCTGAACACGCAGCGGGGAGGGAGAGAGAGACAGAGAGACCTCGTCAGAGCCCCAAATGGCCCCCGCTGTCCCCGAGTTGCCCCCCCCGGTAGCGCCCTCCCTCCAGCGCCCGTGCACCGCGCCACCGGCTGCAGCCACCCTTTTTTGGGTGGAAAATGCTGAAAGCAGAGAGTGGGCAGGAGGGGAAGGGACGTGGCCGTGCCATGGCTCGGGGGCAGACCCCATGTCCCCATGGCAGTGTCCCAGCAGTGTCCTCCCTAATTTGCCCCCCCCAGTGTCCCCATGCTCCTGGCGGACTGTGTCCGACCCTCCCTGAGCCACCGCATGGCGTGACAGCACAAAAACATTTTTAAGGCTAAAAAGGAGGATTTTAGGCCTTATCAGGGAGGCAGCAGCACGAATCTCCCGGGAAGCCAGCCGGGTTCATCGCATCCCAACACCAGCCCCGGTCTCCCAGGACAATTTGTAATGCCCGGCAGCTTGCTGACCAGCCCTATTAATTTCGCCCCCGCTGCAGCCGGGTGTCCTGGGGGATTCCCCTGCTCCCGGGCAGTAACACGCCGTTAGCCCTCGGTTTGCCCCGAAAACCCTACAAAATCCCGGCATATGGGCAGTGCCCAGCTCCGGGACCAACTTCTCTCTGCCACACGGGGCTGGGGTGGGCCAAAAATGGGGTCGGTGACTCCGTGCGCTCCGGCCGTGCCATAAATGCCACCCGTTTGGAGGAGCTGCCGCCTTCCATCCCCTCCGTCCCCCCCACGGCCTCTCCGCTCCGGGTGGGGTGGCCGAGCTCTTACCACGTCGGCAGCCGCCTTGACGGCCTCCTGCAGCCCGTAGAGCTTCCCCGCCACCAGGAAAACCCCAGCGGTCCATATGGCACAGGCCTCGTGCAGCCAGTGCTCCTGCGTGTCGCCCGCCCCCGGCTCCTGCGCCGCCGCCACCGCCGCCGGGGACTCGGCTTTGTTACATTCGTGCCTCCGGGGCTTTTCGGCCGCCTCCTCGCCCTCTGTCCTCTCGTCACAGCAGTAGCAGCTCTGCAGCCTGCGAAACATGCCCCGGGGGCTGGAGCGGAGCGAGCTCTGCTTGGCAGCCTCGGCGGCACCCTCCGGCCTCGGCGGCTTGCCACCGGCCGCCCAGCTGCTGCTCTCCGTCCCTTTCGGCCCCCTCTCCACCACGCCGGCCTCCTCGCCCTCCGCCCTCGCCTTCTCCTTCAGCCGCGCCTTCTTCTTGGGCAGGCAGTCCTCGGGGTAGTAGGGCCCGCACAGGTCCCCCAGGTCCTTGTAGTTGGCGGGGTTGCGGCACAGGCAGCACACCAGGCAGGCGGCGCTCAGCGCCTTCGACACCACGGGCCCCATGTGCATGGTGGACGAGGCCGGCAGAGCCGCCCGCGGCCTCGGCGCCGTGCCGGGGGGTCCCCGCTGCAGCCGGGCCTCGTCGCCGGGCGAGTTGACCACGGTGCAGGCGGTGGTGAAGTCTCCGCGCCGCTCCACGCGGACGTAGGGCGCGAAGGGGGGAGCCCGGCTGTCGGCCCGCAGCCGCTTGCAGGAGATGTACTTGAGGCGGATTTCGGGCTCGGCGGGGTGCAGCAGAGGCGCTTGCTGGGCTTGCCGCCGCCGCTTGCCCCGGCTCTTGCACCGCGACGGCACCGCCTTGGCCTTGCCGTGGGCCAAACGTTTCCTCTGCCGCTTGGAGTAGCCGTTGTAGTTGGCGTGGTTGGCCCGCGCCTTCGGCCCGCGCGCCGGCCCGCCCGCCGAACGCCCCTCGGGGCCCTCTCCGCCCCCCGCCTCCTTCTCCTCGCTCTTTGGTTTCTTGCCCTCCCGCGGCGCCTCGTCCCCGCCGCCCGGCCCGGCCGCCCGCTCACGGGGCGGTGGCAGCGGCAACGCGGGGCCCAAGGGCGCCTTGGCCATGCCCAACGCCGCCGCTTTGCCCTTGCGGTTCCTCTTCTTGGGCAGCAGCGCCGCGTTCTTGGCCACCACCGCCGAGCCGGGCTGCGCCGCCACCACGGCCGGCACCAACGTCTCGCCCTGGAAGCCGTCGGCGGAGAGTTTCTTCCCGCTGCCCGGCTTCCCCTTCAGCGCTCTGCCATGGGCGTTTCGGCAGAACTGCTCGGCCGAGGGCGCCGCGGGTGCTTTCTGCGCCGCCGCCGGTTTGGGCAGCCGCGCGTCGCCCACCGCCGGGGCCACGCCGCCGTGCTTCACCGCCCGCTCCCGTTCCGCCCCCGCCGGGCTCAGGGAGGTGCCGTAGGTGGCCGCCGCCGTCGCCGCCGCCGCCGCCGCCGCTGCCGTGGCTGCCGGCTTGCAGGCGAACTTCTTCAGGTTGGGCGAGGTGATTTTCTGCACGATGGCCTCCAGCTTGAGGCCGCGGCCCTTGCGGGGAGGCAGCACTTTGGTCTTGGTGGCCTCCTGGAAGGCCGCCCGGGAGGTGATCTTGATGCAGACGTCGGGGGCCTCCTTTGGCGGTGGGGGTTTCGGGACGGCTTCCCCGGGGCTCTTGGGGGGCAGCTTTGCTTTCACCTTCTTGGCCACGGGCATCTTCTTGAAGAGGCTGGGGGGACCCTCGGGCTTCTCCTCCTTCATGCCGCTGCTGTTGCTCCGCAGAACCAGGTTCCTCTTCTTGGCAGGGATAGGGGAGATGAAGGTGGATTTCCTCTTCAGCGAGTGCAGGGGCCGCTCGGACATCTTGCCGCCCACTCCCGGCCCCGTTTTGGGCAGCTTCATCCTGGCTCCCACCTTGCCCTCCTTGTGGGGGCTGCCCGGGGGGGCCAGCTTGAAGGCGGGCGGGAGGTGGTTGTTGGAGATGAGTTTTTTGGGTGCCTTGCAGTTCTTCAGCCGCACCTCTGCCGCCCGCTTGCCCCGCCGCCTCTTGGTGTAGAAAACCTCCTGCGTCTTCGTCCGGGAGCGCAGGATCATCGACCGCTGGTCCCTCTCCCCCGTGTCCGCCGCGTCCCCCTCCGGCGGCGTCGGCCCCGCTGCCTCCTCGGCGGGCACCAAGCTGGGCACCAGGAGGGTGGCATCGCCGCCGGCGTTTTGGACCACTTTAGGAGCCGGCCGGCCGCTGCGCTTCCTGGCCTTGAAAGCCACCCGCTGCTTCACCCCACAGGCCGGCTTCTTCCCCAGCTTCTCCTGGTGCACCGGCACTTTCAGCCCCTCCAGCGGGGCCGGGGTGCGGGGCTCGGCGAGGGCGGTGAAGGAGCGGGTGCACATGCGCGCCGGCAAGCCCTCCGCCGCAAACCTGGGCGTCTGGCTGTGGGCGTTCTTGCTCGGCATCTCCACCTGCCCGTCCGGCCTGACGCACGCCACCGGCAGCTCATCGAAGGGGCTCGGCACCGCGCCGCCGGCACCGTCCCCCTCCGGCAGCCGGCAGTGCACCCTCTTGTTGCGGAGGCTCTTGCCCCGCGAGACAGGCTCCGTCTTCCCCAGCACAGTTTCGGGCACCAGCTGCTTCTTCAAAGGTTCGGAATCCGCCCCCTCCGGGTGAGGTTTCTCCCCTCCGCCGCCCTCCTCGGGCTGGATGTGGGGCAGGGAGGACTTGAACCAGCTCTTCACCTTGGTCTCCGTGCCCACCGCGGGGCCCAGCAGGATGACGGACTGGCCGGAGAGGCGCGCTGAGGGCGCCGAGCCCTCCTTCTCCACCGTGCTGACGGTCTCCTCGGCGGACACGGGCACCTCGCTGGCAGACAGCACGGCGGGCATCTCCGGGGGCTTGGGCGGCGAGGCGTCGTAGGGCACCGGCTTCTGCTCCGCGCCCGCCAGCTCGCAGAGCGAGGAGTACTCCTCCGCCTCCAGGTCCGACTCCTTCAGCTCCGGCGACGAGATCATGGGGATCTCGCCAAAGTCCCCGGCCGAGCAGCAGTGCCGGGTGTCCTGCAGCCACCTCTCGCTGTCTGCCTTCGTGGCCTCGTCGTAGGTCAGCGTCTCCTCCTCTTCCTCCTCCATCGCCTGCTGGGCAAAGTCCCGGGCCGGCTCGCTCTTGGCCGGCTGCTCGCCGTCGCACAGATCCAAGCTGCAGGCATTTTTTTTCTCCTTGCAGGACCCCACCATTTTGCTGGGGAACAAGCCCTTGGGGAGGTCGGAGGCTTGCAGACCCGAGCCCAGCTCCTTCCACCTGAGGCACGCCTCGCCCAGGCTCTCCTCCGGCCACTCAAAGTGCTCCATGGCGTTTTCGGAGTCCACCGAGTTGGCCGTGGTGTTCGAGTAGCAGCTGAAGCTGGAGGCCCCCGCGCTGGAAGTGGCGGCTGGGATGCTGGGCTTGGAATTGAACGCCAGCGGGGCCGCATCCTTGAGCGAGTCCTTGGTCTCGGTGGCTGCGAACTCCACCTGGGGACCCTCATACACCTCCTCCCCAAAGTCCTTCCCCGTGCTGCCCCCCGAAGCCTTGTCCAGCTTGAGGGGCTCGGTGAGGGTGCTGGAGTCGCCCTGGCTGGGCCACGCGCCCTTCACCATGGAGTCCAGGCACGGCCGGTGGTTCTCCAGCTGGAAGGGGGACTTGGTGGCCTCCTTGCTCAACATGGGCGAGTTGGCCCAGGCTTTGTCCCCCTTCTCGCTGATGGCGTCCTGCAGGACGATGATCTCGGAGGCCAGCTCCTCCTGGGACAGCGCGCTGAGGAGCAGCCGGGGACAGTCCCGCTCGTTGGTCACGTACTTGGTGAAGGTCTCCAGGGGCAGGCTGGCGTGGATGCTCTGGAAGGAATCGTCCGATTTGGTGGACATATCATCCGGGGAGGTCACGGAGCAGGTGGAAACGGACTCGGGCTTCGCCTTGGAGTTGCTGTTGACGCGGGCAGGGCTGCGGTTCTGGTTGCAGTAGAGGAAGCTCCTCTCCAGCTGGTCCTCCGAGCCGCTGAGATAGTCGGCGTCCTGCGTCTCGGCGTGGACGGACTGCGGGGTGCTGAGCGGGTCGGACAGCGGCGTCCCCACCTGCTCCGCCGAGTACGTGCTGCTCTCGGGGCTGCAGTGCTGCCCCTTGAGCTGCTCGGGGGTCCTCGCCGGGGTCTTGATGCCTTTTTTCTGCGGCACGGCCGATTTGGAGAGCAGCAGCTGCTGGACGGTGTTGGAGATGTTCTCCACCTGGGAGGTGAGCGCCGTCAGGCTCTGCAGGCTCAGGTCCGACAGCAGGTTTTCGGGCAGCTTCTCCTTCGGCAGGTTCTTGCAGTTCCCGGATTGAGCATCCGGGCTGGTCCCGTCGGTGGGAGAAGGGTTCAGCAGCGGCATGAAATGGCTGTGGTCGGCGATGCCGGCCGGGAAGGCGCCGGCGTTCAGCGGCTGCTGGCTGTACTGGAAATTCTCCAGGTTGGGCATCAGCGGGGATGGCGTGGAGCTGTAGGACGGCGACCGGCCGACGGAGCGTGCCGGCGAGTGGCTGGCGCTGGGGCTGAAGGTTTGGTAATACTGCTCCGGCGTCCGGACGGGGGGCGCGTCCCCCTGGCAGTAGGTCTGCCCCGGCTGGTTGTAATGCTGGTACTTGGCCAGGTTTTGGTAGTGGAGGGTCTCCGGGGCGTGATGCCTCCCCTGCAAGGGCTGAGGTTGGGGTTGGGGAGGCTGCGGGGGCTGCGGCGGCGGCGGGGGCTGCGGGGGCTGCGGCGGGGGCTGCGGGGGCTGCTCGTAGCCGATGCGGTTGGGCTGGTAGCCGTGCAGGTTGGGCACGCGGGGGCCGGGGGCCAGGCTGGCGGCGCTGCCCAGGGGTCTCTCCAACGGCGGCTGCCCCGAAGGGGCCGTGCAGCTCTTGTAGGAGTGCGCCGGCTGGCTGCCCCCCGGCACCGAGGAGTAGGTGGAGGAGGCGGGGAAGGACTGCGAGTGCTGCCCAAAATGGGGGCTCTGCGGGAAGGGCATGGGCGAGGAGACGTCGTTGGGCAGCTTCTGCCGCTGCAGCTTGGGGTAGGGGAGCGCGGGCGGCTGCTGCTGCTGCTGCTGCTGGAAATGAGTCCGGAAGGGCAGCGGGGTGGCCGCCGCCGGCTCGTGGTAGGGTCGCCCGCCCGCCGGCGCCGCCGTTTTCTTCATCAGGCTGTCCTCATACTTGGCCACCCCGCCGGGCAGCGCCTGCGCCTGGCTGCCCCACGCCTGCAGGCCCTCGTCCCCCGAATAGCGGGCCGGGTAGGGGCTGTTCTCCTGCACGGCGTAATTGGAAAAGGCCGGCCTGCCTTGCAGCTGCTGCCCCGCTAATTGCTTGTTTCCCCGGTGGTATTTCTCCACGGCGCTGTTCTCGTAGCCCGCGTACGGCAGTTGCTGCTGACTGTAGTACTCCTTCGCCACCAGCCTCTGCCGCTCGCAGTTCGGCCCTGCCTGACTTTGATGCCTGTAATTCTCCAGGCGTGATGTATCTTGTGAAGTCGGCTGGTAGCTCTGCTGGTTGCCATGGAAACCACACCTTTCTCGAAAGGACTGCATGGCGCGGGCTTGTTATCTGCGAAGAGAGAGAGGCGAGAATTCAAATGAAGCATCGCCACCGCCGCCGCCGCCACCGCCGCGGGCCGGGGAGCACGGCCGTGCGCACAGGGGGCACCGCGGGCATCGCCGCGCCTGCCGGGGTGGCACCTCGCTGGCACTGCGTCACCTCGAGTGGCCCTGGATCGTGGCACCTGGCTCTGCATCGCCCTGCCTTGCCTTGCAGCCTTCTGCATCGCCCTGCATCGCCTCGCCTTGCACCGCTTTGCAGCACCGTGCGCCTCCTCGCCTCGCCTTGCGCCTCTTTGCATCGCGCCTCGTCCCCTCGCCTTGCATCACCCTGCATCGCCTCGCCCTGCCTTGCATTGTTGTGCATCGCCCTGCGTCACGTTGCATTGCCTTGCACCAATTTGCATCGCCCTGCATTGCCCTGCATCGCCCTGCATCACCTCGCCTCGCCCTGCATCGCCCTGCTCCGCATCTCCTCGCCCTGCATCGCCCTGCTCCGCAGCACCATGCCTGCAACCTGGGGGATGTCTGGGGCCCCGCTGCCTCCTCTTGCCCTGCTGATGCTGGTGGCACCTTCTCCCATCCCTGCCACCTGCCCCAGCATTGCAGGGTGATTCCTCCACTGCTCTGCCTACCCCACAGCATGCCATGCCCCCACCACGCTGTGCTGGGGTCCCCCCGTGCTCCATTTCATGCTCCTCACTCTGGAAATCACTTAACCAGTAACCCCTCCTTGCGTGCCCTCCCCGGGGACACCAGGATCCTGCGAGCCCCTCCAAACACCCCGCTTCTTGCCACTATTTTTAATTATCGCCATAATTACTGGAGGCAGCAGCGCGGAGGGACAGAAGCGCGGGTTCTGCTGCACAAAAAAAAAAAAAAGTCATTTCAACTTCCTGGGTCTGCCCGTCTGTGCCTGCTGCCTCCTCCCGCAGCCCCCCCCTCCCCGTCCCCAGCCAATAACCCCTGCATCGGTGCGATACCATCTGGAAGCTGTCTGCTCCCGCCAGCAGACGTCTATTAGCCGAGCGCCTCGGCGCAGTCGTCATTAAATGTCCCCATTTCCTCTCCCTGCTCGCGCTCGGTGCGGGGAAGCACCTGGGTCACCGGTTTGATCTCGGAGGCAGCTCGCGGGGAGGGACCCCGCGCGCTACCGAAGGGCTGGGTGGCGCTGGGGACGCATCCTGCCCGTCCACAGTGGGTTGGAGACATGGGGTCCCCCCCCTTCTGCACCCCCTGGGGACTTCCCTGATGCCTCTCCCTCGGCCGTGCCGCAGCGGTGACCCCCATGCAACCCACACCGTCCCCTCCAGCTTCATTAGGGTGATGAGTTTAATGAGGGGAGGCCGCCAGCTCCTTGGGGCCACCCTCTCAAGGATGCCCTGGCTCTCACCCCACTGACACTACAGCACCCCTGGAGCACGGCTCAGTGCTGCCTGCACCAGCCCAGCACCCCAAAACCACGGTCCTGTGCCCACGTTCCCCCCCCACAGCCCCTTTTTGGTCTTTTTCTGCGTTTCCCCTCCATCCTGCAGCTCCATCTCGCCGGCCACACGGGCAGCTGGATGCGGTTAAGGCGTATATCTCAGGGAAAAAGACAGGTCAATTAAAATCCGGCCAGCCCGCTGCTAACGCCCCTCGTGCCAAAGTGGTGTGGGGGCTGCCCCGTCCTGCTCGGGAGGCTGGGGGGAGGCGGGGGGGCGCGGGGGCTGCGAGAACAAAGGGAGCAAAATCAAAGCCAGGCCTCTGGGGCAGCCCGGAGCGGCGGCGAGAAAATTAAAGGGAGAAAAGGGCCCCTACAGCTCCACGTGGAAGCAGGTTTGAAAAATGGGATCGGCTCGAGAAAAATCCCCGGTCTGTTGCTTTAAGGGGTGCTTTCTCCCTCCTTGCTTTCTCTTTTATTATTAATTATTATTACTTTCCCACAAAACAGCTGGGGCAATGCCAAGCTGAGCAAAAAGCACCCGGCGCGAGGGGACGTGCCGCGCACCGGCGCGCACGGGGGGGGGACGCACGCAGGGGGCACGGTGGGCGTGCAAGGGCTGGAGGCGTGGGGAGATCCTACACGTGTGTGGGGTGTGCACACGTGCAGGGCGTGCGAATTGCAGGGTGTGCACGCGTGGAAGCCCCCAGGGCAGGATTGGGCCACGGCCGTGCCCGCACACCAACACCCAGCTGGGCACCACCAGCCTCAGCCACGTCCCAGCGCGCGGCACGGGCTGGGCTCCCCCTGCGCCCTCAGGGAGCTCCTTTTGGGGACCGAAATATCAGGGCAGCGAGGCAGGAGGTGCGGATGGGGGCTGCCAGTGGATTCTCCACCCGAAATGAGCTGAAAACCTGCTCCGAGCAAGGTGCTGAGCCCTAGGGGGGGGGTAAAACCCTCCCTGGCAGCAGCACCCAGCCCTGCCCGAGGAGCAGCTCTGCCCTGGGCTGTGCCGCAGCTCTGCTGGCGGAGGGACCTAACAGATGTTGCCTCCTGATGGAGGCTGTTTCCGAGCAAACGCTTTAATGGCATCAAATCAAGCTGTCGACAGCAGCAAGGTTAAGTCCCTTTCCAGGAGGGGGAGGAGGAAGCGGCCGCGGCCCTGGGGCTGCGTGCACGCGCCCCCCCCGCCACAGCCCTGGGATGGGAATCGACACGGGGGGCTCCGGGGGTGACCCCAAAAGGGGCTCCGTCTGTCGGACACGGTGACATGGGGACACCACGGTGCCCAGAGCCAGCACGACCCTGTCCTGCCACGCAAGGAGCCACGCTCGCATCATGCTACGGCCACCCTCAGCATCCCATCCCTCGGTCCCCTTGGAGAGGTGGCCCCCGTGGACACCCCGCACGGCCCCACAGCCCCCAGCACAGCCCTGCTGTCACCCTCTGGGGACACGCAGGACCCGGGGGACCTCCCGGGGCTGGTGCATGACCTGGGGCCACGCACTGGTGCCCGGGGCTGTCCCGGTGCCAGCAGCAGGGCACAGCGCCGTGCCCCCCCGGGGGCTGCAGGTGCCCACCCGCTTGGCTTTGCGATGCGTTGCCTGGGCTTGGCTGGATTTTCCTCCCCCTTCCCTCCTTCCTTCTCCTTCCTTCTCCTTTCCTCCCCGATGGCTGGCAGGGACGAGGCAGCGCTGCAGCACCGAGGGCCGGATCCGGAGCTCTCCAAACGCGTAAGCGCCCAGACCCCCGGCGCATCGCCCTGGGGACCCCCTCCCTTAACCCCCAGCCCCGTTTCCCAGCTGCTGCTCTCCCCGCGGGGCCTCATCCATGCGGGGCTGTGGCCGTGCTCCCGGGCAGGCCGTTTCTCAGGCTTTTCCTGATGCGCCACCGCCAAGGACTCGCCGCCTAAAAATAGCGGCGCGCTCTGCACCAGCGGCAGCACCGTCACCACGGACCCCCCCTGCTCCGTGTCCCTCCCCGCTCCCTCCTCCCAAATCCCTGCCACGAAACCCCCTTGCCATGCACCAGACCCCCCCTTCCCCCAAACCCTGGATTATTTTTTTTGGGGGGGGACTCAGCCCTGCTGGGGAGGGGGCAGCAGTCGCTGGTCCCAACCCTGGTCCCCCCCCCACCCGCCTCCGTAGCTCTCAGGGGGGAGCAAAGCGCCTATCGAGGAGTGTCAGCCCCGGATTTGCTTAATTGTGAGCTGGTGGAGTTTAAAGAAACACTTCCTGGCAGGCTGCCACACCGCAAACTGCTTCGTATAATTTTATTATTAAGGGAGGAGAGAAAAAGGGGAGAGAGGGAAAGGAAGGGGATGGGGAGGGGGGGGCAGTGGGATCGGGGACGTGTGCGGGTAGCAACCCTGAGAAACGGCCCCGAGGAGCCGGGGGGACAGACGGACACCCCCGGGAACACAACGCCCAGAGGGACCCGAGGGATCCCTGGGGCTTCCCCGGGGCCAGGATCAAAGCGTCCAGGCCTTTTGGGGGCTGCCCCCGTGCTTCATCCCCCTTTTGCCCCAAATGGTGCCCCCACAGCACAAGGGGACGTTGCCCATCTCACCGGGGGTCAGGCACCCCTTTTGGGTGCCCCCTCTCCAGGGCACCCCGTTAATTCTCTGCCCAATGCACCCCTTAACGCACCCTCACTCCCACGCACCCCATTAACTCTGCAACGCCCCCCATTAAGGCCCCCTCCCCACCGCACCCCTCCACGCACCCTTTTTGCACTGCACCCCTTTAGGCCCCCTCCCAAACGCAACCCTTCAACACACCTTGTGCCCAGCGCACCCCAATAACACCCCCTCTCTCTGATGCCCCCCATTAATGCCCCCCATTTCCAGTGCCCCCCATTAATGCACCTCCTCAGTGCCCCCCTTCCATGTATCCCATTTCCAGCACACCCCATTAATGCACCCCCTCTCAGTGCCCCCTTTCAATGCACCCCATTTCCAGTGTCCCCCATTAATGCCCCCCTCTCCAGTGCCCCCCTTCAATGCACCCCATTTCCAGCACACCCCATTAATGCACCCCCTCTCCACCCCCCCCCTTTTTAACCCTTCCCAACACCCCCTCTCCATCACACCCCTTCCCCAACACCCCTCTCCAAAGTGCCCCACAAACCGGGGTACCCGTGTTGGGGAGGATGCAGAGGGCAGACCCCAGCCCCTGGCTCTTTCCTCCCCCCATCCCCAAACAGCGCGGCCCCCCCGTTGCGCAGCCGAGCGGAGCAGCTGCTCCCTGCACACTCCACTTGCCCGCAGATGATGATAAATGGAGCTGGGGCTGCGCCGCCCCGTGCGCGGGGGTGGGCGGATGCGGGCAGCCAGGAGGAGGGATGGGGTGCGCAGCCCCCCCATACACACACACCCCGGACCAGCTGCTCCTCCCATCCGGCTGCTGGGGAATTCCCTGGGCAGGTCCCCCCCCCCCCCTCTTCCAACTCCTCCCTTTTTTTATTTTGATTTTTTGGAGGGGTCGGTTTGGAGAGCTGGGGGCCACCCAGGGGATTCCCAGCGCGCTGGGGCACAGCCTTCGCCACCGCGCGGTGCCCCGTTTTGGAGCACGAAGCCCTTGATCCTTTCCATTCCCCCCAGCCCCCCCTCCTGCCTTGCTCTGCTCCTCCCCAGCGAGGAATTTTGCTCGGGAAAACATCGCCTGCGCTCATGACTCAACGTTTCTGCTGGCCTCCGCTCCAACGCCGCCTGCCAGGGGAAGCCCGCGGCCTCCCCAGCCTCAGCCCCTCGCCTGGAAATCCGGCTCGGCCCCTGCCCCCAGCTTCCTCCATCTCCTCTTCCTGTCCCTTTTCCTTTATTTTTATTTATTTTATTTATTTTTTTAATTTTTTTTTTCTACGGGTTTATCCATGCAGCCGGAGGGAGGCTCGGCAACCCGGAGCGAGCCGCCGTCGCCTCTCCTTGCCTCTGCAAAACGCCAGCTGGCAAGGAAGGGTTTTTGGGGAAAAGAAGGGGATTAAAAAAAATAAATAAAAATAAATAAATAAAAATAAAAATACAAGCAGCCAGGAGCCGCGCTGCAAAGCAGATGCTCAACCTGAGCTTCCCTGGGCAAAGCCTCCCTCCTGCAGGCGAGCGCGCTCCGGAGCAGGAATCAGAGCCGCGCGTTCCTCGCTTCCCCCAACAACTGGATTGACATCAACCTTGAGGCGCTCACGGGAGAGAGGCAAAGCAGGCGATCAGCGCGCAGGAAATATGACCGAGGTTAAAGAGGGACTCGGCTCGCCCAGCCTCCCCACCTAAATCTCGCTGCAGACCTGCCCCGAGCTCCCGCTGCGGGCAGACAAAAGCAAGGACACGGCCAAAAGGAGCCGTGCCGGGGGCTGCACGCCCAGCGTGGCCCCCACAGCACAGCCCACGGGGGGGGATACACGGCAGGGGAGGTCGCCCACCGCCGCAGTGCCCTTCTGCAACCCTCCAGCCCCCAAATAAATGACCCGTGTGGGCTGGCGGCGGCGCGTCCCAGCATCCGGCACGCTTCTGCTTTTCCTCTTCACTCATTGGGATCTTCCTGCCTTTTTTCCTTCCTTTTTTCCTTCCTTTTTTCCTTCCTTTCTTCCTTCCTCCCTCCCTCCCTTCCTTCCTTCCAGCCCGCTATTGGGCTGTCTCACTATTAACCCCACTAATAATTAACCGGTCTCATAATTTATAGGGCCACCAGCACCAAAACGCGCGGCACATCCTTGCCCCCCAGGCTCAGCTTCTGCCTGGTCTCCCCTCTTTCACAGATGCTGTCCCCCTCCCGCCCCATTTATTTTGGTGACCCTATTAACTGGTGACCCTTTACCTGACCCTACTGCCCAGATTTTTGGGGGTAACCACAACCACATTCACCCCTGGAGCACCCTCCGGCCGTCAGTAGCCACAAGACCCCAAAACCCACCTGGAAGGTGCAACCTCGCCCCTCCTGGGGGACAGACCCCCCTGGGCGAGTCCCCTCCCTGCCCCGTGCCTCATTTTCCCTAGAAGACAGGAGCAAAACCAGCTCCGTGCCAGGGCAAAACCTTCTGCAGGAAAACCCTTCAGGAAAAAACCCTCTGCAAAGCCAGAAGGTGCTGGGCTGCAGCACGGTGCGCAAAGACCTGCCCCCAGCACCCACCCCCTTGCACCAGACGCGCACCCACGGGTGCCACCACCCCCCGGTGCCATCAGGGCTCACGTCCACCCTTCAAAAACGCGCTCTTAAATCTTCCCCACCCGGCTGCAGCAGGCGAGCAGGCCACCCCCGAGCGTATTTATTGCTCGCTGTTACACCATCGCCCTTTGGGCATAAATGGATTTACCTCTGAACGCTCTCCATTTCCCCTCTGTGTCCTTTCCGCCTTATTTCAATCAATTTTAGCCGCCGCCTGGCCCCGCTCAAACCCCCTTCCCTATTATTATCGCAAGGCCACGGGTTGAAATTCCCCGCTCCTGCTCGCTGCGTGCAGGATCTGGCCACCTCCTGCTGCAGCCCGGCCACGGTGGCTCTTGGTGGCCCCGTTCCCAGGTGATGGGGACCAGTGCTGGTTGTGTCCCCCCGTGCCCAGCCCCGCCACCTTTTGCCTTGTCCTGGAGGGGGGAGAAGGGGCTGAAGGAGCTGGAGACCCCATGGTCCTGCGCAGGGTCCCCCCAGGGTGCCAGGAGGGTGGCCCCGCTGGCTTCACCCCTTCTACAGGGTGCTGAGCAGGGAGCCAGGGGACAAAAAAAAAAAAGACGAAAAAAGGGAGAAAAAAAAAGAATAAATCGACGTTTGATGTCGCGTGATAAATTATTTCGGTATTACACATTCCCCGTCTCCAAATCCCGAAGACAAATACGCGGGCAGGTTAACCAGGAAAGCAGATTTCAAAGGGCCTTCTTCTATTTCCCTATTATTGACTCTGTCAATCATCTCGGGCGAGACCCTAACCTTTAGCACCCTGCAAAATCTGCCTGCTCCTTTTGTTCCTGCTGGAAAAAAAAAAAAAAAAAAAAAAAAGAGGGGGGGCGGGAGGGGGAGGGGAGAGGAATTTGGGGCAGGGAACTTCCAAAAGGGATGATTAAGGAGTTAATCTGCCTGAAATAGATAAGGAGCTTAGAGCTGCTGGTATTTTACTGTCCAAGTTTGGATTCAGTGTGTCTTAAACACTGGCTGGAATGTACTTAGATATGACCAAAGTACATGTCCCCCCGAGGAATTACTAGGTTGCCAATTAGATTTGCTTCCCAGATTCACTCAAACCTTCACAAGCTTCTTCAGAGCAGGAAAATTGCTGCCTGTCCCCGGGGAGGCAGGGGGGGGGAGGCGGCGGAGCCGCGCGCACCGCCAGCGCTGCCCTCCTTATGAATGAATAAATCACGGCGGCGCGGAGGCAGCCGGGGGGATTCGTGGCAACGCGGCGCAGCCGAGGAGGAGGAGGAGGAGGAGGAGGAGGCGAGCCGGGGAAACCCGCACCCGGGCACGGGGCATGGCCTCGCCGGGGCTTTCCCCGGGGGTGCCGGGGGGCTGAGACCCTCCCCGTGGCGATGCCGGCGAGGGGACCGAGGCGGAACAAAGAGCTGGGCGATGGGGCATGGGAAGGGGAAGGGTTGTGGTTCTCCCCTGGTCCTGGTGGGGTGGTGGGGTGGGGTGGCGTGCCGCGGTGTGCCGTGGTGTGCCGTGGCGTGCCGTGGTGCGCCGTGGTGTGCCGTGCCACCCTGTGCCACCCTGTGCCACCCTGTGCCACCCCGTGCCATGCTGTGCTGTTCCGTGCCGTGCCGTGCCATGTGGTGCTACACCACGTTGTGCCATGCCATGTCATGCCGTGCCATGCCATGTTGTGCCATGCCAAGCCATGCCATGCCGTGCCGTGCCGTGCCATAGCCACACGCCCCAGGAAAGCCCCGGGGATGGCCGCAGGGAGCCCCACGGCACAGCCTGGGCAGGGGAAGCGCCACCCAAAGGCGCAAAGCCACCGGCGGCAGCGGCGCGGCGATAAGAAGCAAAGGGCCTCCGGCACAAAACCAGCCCTTTGTCCACACGTTTGAACTCCTCCACTCCATCCCTCATTATTTACAGCCCTCTGCAGCGTGCTGGCGTGGAGCTGGTGAAAACAAGGCACTTTGGGGATTTCTGTGCCCATCACGGAGCGGGGACCCACCAAGGGACCCACCAAGGTCCCGTTCCCACCCCGTGCCGTGCCCAAATCCCCTCCAACAGCTCCCACACCCCGACACACACACACCAAGCTCCTCCACGAGTCTGCCAGACCCAGGATGAGTTTTTCCATGGGTTTCCCACCCCGGGGCCTGGCTGGCCCTGCCCTGGTGTCCCCCCCGTGCCACTGGAGCAGGCGGCGCGGTGGAAAGTTGCTGGAACATCAGCTCGGGCTGCAGAGTCCTGGTAACAGTTGCTATGCGAAACATTCAGAGGTGGAATTTACTGTCACAGTTAATAATAGATGAAGGTTTTAGAATTTTTGATGCTTTACATTTTAAGCCGTTTGATTTATAATGTTTCAGAAAAGGAGGGGAAAGAGCAGCAGGGGGGGAGGGTGGGGGGGGAAAAAAGGCAGGAGGCGAACGGCGCGTGGTAAACACGGCGAGATGGCTGGGGCTGCCTCCTCTGCCCACACGGGGCCATGGGCGAGACCCCAGCACGGCTTTCCATGGGGTCCCCCCCAAAATCACAGGCAGCATCCCCACGGGAAAGCAGGGCACAACTGGGACCGCCCCCCCTCAGCCTCTGGATTGCATTTCTTATCCTCTTTTTTCTTTTTTTTTTTTTTCCCTTTCCCTCAAAGCTCCGCATCTCTCCTCATTCCGCAGGCGCGCCCCCGCGGGTGTTTTCGTGCTGGAGGGCTGCTGGGTTATTGACTTGCTGGCGCTGCTCTTCCCTCTCGCAGGTGTATCTCAAGTGGGCGCCGTAAATAGCAGCGAGCCGCGCGCCCGCGGCGCCGTGCCGGTGGGTCGTGCTGATTAGGAACACGGTGCCAAAAAAAAAATAAAAACAACACCCAAGGGGCTGGTTTCCCCTCTCCATGCGCCGATGCCCCGGACCCCGCTAAGGTCCTGGGGTTTGGGAATGCTGGAGGGGCTCTGCTGGAGAAAAAGAGGCTGAAAGGTCCAAAGGGGGGTGTGCGGAGCTCTCCTTGCTGGAAAGGAGAGAAGGCACAGGTGCCAGCACTGCGCGTGGGAACGCCGTGTCCCTTGGTGTCCCTTGGTGTCCCTCCGTGTCCTTTGGTGACCTTCAGTGTCCCTTGGTGTCCCTCAGTGTCCCTTGGTGTCCCTCAGTGTCCCTTGGTGGTCCCTCGGTGTCCTGCGATGATCTCCAAGGCCACCCAGTGCTGAGATGCTGAGGCTCGCAGCTTTCCAGCCCCTTGCTCCAGCTTCTCCCAAATCCCGGAGCGTCCCAACCCAGGCTTGCAAAAAATGAGCGTGTCACCTGGCAGATTCAACCCCAGGGGCACAGCTTTGGGTAAAAGAGAACGAGCAGGAGCAGCTGAACACCCGGGACCTCCACCGGGCAGAGAAGGTGGCAAAGTCCCGATGAAATCAGGGAGGACAAGCGGGGTTTTCCCTTGGGCGAGACACGGAGCGGTGTGGAGGACTTGGAGGATCCAGAGGCGCCGTGATGGGGCTCCAGGTGGCCGAGTGTGTCGGTGGCACCGCTGCCATCCCCAAGCCGTGGCCCCATCCTGGCTCAACCACGGCCACGGGGAGCAGGAGGTGAGCTGGGGCCCCACAGCCAGCCCCGATCCGTCCCATTGCTGCTGGGCTGAAGCAGGATGAAAACCGCCTGGCCGCCGGGAGCCACGCTTGGGGACGCTGCCATGAGCGAGACAGCCAATTGTGCAGCTGTCTGGCGTGAGCTGGCGTTGATTGAAAGCTCGGGGACTCGCCGGCGCTCCCCGCACCCCATCCCTCCAGCCGGCACAGCGGGCAGAACCCCCGTCCCCTCACCCCGATGCCCTGGGCATTTCCCATGCCCTAAAAATCTCCGTGGCTCCCTCCCGCTCCCCGCACGGACACGGGGCTGCAGGACACGGGGGGTGGCAGGGACGCGTCCCCGGGTGCCCCCCAGGGCTCCCCGCTGCCCCCGCCGCGGCTTCCCCGCAAGGTTTGGGATTCCCACGGGTCCCGGGCTGAGCGGCCCCATGATGTCTCAATTAGGGATTGTGTATGGCGCCCCATTTACATATGCACAGCCTGCAAGGAGCGGAGGATAATTTCTTTATAAAGCGTCTTTGACACGTAGGGTAGCTCGCCTTAATGAGGGGGATATTCCACAAAGATCCGTTACTAATGGGCTCGAGCCGCCAGCAGACGCCTGCCACCACCACGGCCAGAACCCAGACGGGGTCCCGGTGACCCCCTGGTTGGGTTGGGAGGGCTCAGCCTGCCCCGTTGCCCCCGTCAAGGGTGGGTTTTGGGGGGTCCCGATGGTTTCTTGGCATCCTGCCTGCCCCTGCTTTGCCAGGGAAAAACCCTCACGGGTCCCAACGGGAGTGGGATCCCAAAAGCCAGCACACGGGAACTGCCCGACCCGTCCCAAAAGGCAGCGCCGCCAGCTCCAGGAGGGGAATTTCAGGCCGGTGCAGCTCCGGCATCCCCTGGTGCACCGAAAATCCCAACGCCCCCAGCCCTGCTTGGCAACCAGCCCCCGGGGAGCAGCCGGGGCCACTCACTGCCACGGCGATATTTTAAAAAAGCAGAAAAGGCCTTAAAAAAAAAAACCAAACTCCTGCCAGGGAGCTTCACAGGGCCGCTGTGAATCCCTCCCTGACAAATTTGGTGCACGGATCCAGCCCTGCAGCCCCCCCAAGCCCCCGGGACCCCCGTTAGGGGCCGGTGCCTCGTTAGCCCCCCGCGTGGCCGCGATTCGTTTGCGGCTGTGCCCCGGCCACCTCCTGGCTCGAGGGGAGGCGCGGGGCGTCCCAGGGCACTGTCACAAGGTATTAAGCCGCGGCGCTAAAAATAAGCACCGGCAAAAATAACCGAGGAAATCGCAGTCCCTGCCTACCCCCGGCGGCACAGCCCCCGCCGCCGCCGCCGCCGCTGCGCAGCTTCGGCTGGGTGGGATGGATGCAACGCGTTTTCCCCTCCCTCCGCCCCCATCTCGAGGAGTAAAACCCGCAGCCACAGCAGGGGAACGGCGACGAATCCTCCCAGGAGGTGTTTTTCTCCTCGAGGTGGTACCAGGGGATGAGGCCGCGGGGATGGAGGTGAAGAGACCCTTGGTCACCATGTGCCCGAGCACCGAAGGATGGATGGATTTGGGTGCTGGGCGGTGAGGTGTGCTGGGCAGCACGGGGCTGAGCCATGTCCCGCAGCCGTCCCCGTTCCCACAGCTCCCCAAAACCCATCGGGTTCCCCTCGCTCAGCCCCCTGCTTGCTGCTCAGCACCGGGGAGCAGCAGCCCCTCCTGGAGATGTCTCGGGCACTGCGGCCACCCTGGTGCCCATCCGACCCTCAGCGCGCCCCAATCGGGTCCCACGTGGAGATTGGGGATGGGGACACGGCCCTGGTGGCCCTGGGGGAGCGGGGGGCAGCTCCTCGAGTGGGATCAGCCCCGTGTCCGCAGCCAAACGCGTGCGTCCGCCCTGGTGCCTGGGCTCTGGCTGGAATGAATGCATGCACATACCTCTGCCTCAGCATGTGTGTTTGCTCTTCTCTTCCGCGGCTGTGATTGATTAAAGGATCAGGGACATCTGAGAATGGAGGCAGCAGCGGCAGCAGCAGAAGCAGCTCCCTTTGGACTTGGAGAGCTTCCTTGCCTGCTGCTTGCTGCTGCCGTTGCCTGTCAGGCAGCTTTTAATCAAGGTTTGCTTATATCTGCAAAGGCCTTTCCCAGAGGGATGAAGGGAGGAAAAGAGGGGGGGAGAGTATATTAACATGCCAGCCACCCTCCCTCTCCCTCTCCTTTGTTTATGGAGAGGGTCAGCGCTTGGAAACGTCTGATGGGGACAGGGGAAGGCGCTCTGGGGGTGCTGGGGGGGCTGGCGGCGTGTGGCAGCTCTCCAGGTGCCGTGCTGGGGCTGTGGGTAGGACGGGCACTGAACCCGGCCAGGATGTGCTCGGTGACAGCTCCGGCACGTGGAGGGAGCAGGAGCTGGTGGCCTGGGCTCGGTGGCTGTCTCCTGGTGGCCCTGGGCACGTGGCGTGGCTCCAGCAGGCGCTGCAGCGGCACGGCGGGGACACAGGGCCCACGCTGGGCATCCCCAAATTGGGGGGGTCTCAGCGCAGTGAGAGCAGCACCATTCGTTGGGTAAGATCAGGGGAACGCAGGCTCCACCACCCACCCTAACCCCACACAGGGACAGGGTCTCTCAGCACCCAGCAGCCACAGCCAGGAGCTCTGGGGTGGCCACATCGTGACACCCCGCGTCCCTTTGACTTCGGCGGCAATATCGGGGCTCCAAAAGGGCCAACACCACCCCGTAGCTGCCCCAAAGCATCCCCAGGGATGGTTTTGGCCACGATGCCGGGATTTTGGCACTGCACAGCCCTGGCAGCAGCCGTGGGTCACCCTCCCCAAGCAGCCTCCGAGCGCATCAGCACCGGTCACGCCTGGCAAGCGGCACGGGAGGACGGGTGACCCCAGCCCCTGTTCCCCCCCCCATCGAGAGCGTGTCCATCTCTGCCGCTGCTCAAGCGCATCACTTAGGGCTCTCCATGTTATCTTATTGCTCAGCTAATGACCTGCTAAAAGTATTATGTGAAAAACCGCACTCTTAGCCAGCCATTAAACTGGTTAGGACCAGCGGGTCATGCTTTATTGCTTTAATAACTGAGTTTATGAAAGGTCGTCTCATAACTGATAACATGCATAATTTTTGTAACTTAATTAATGCTGCTAATATACTGGAGTCTCCATCAGCTGCTGGTGCAACTGATGTGCAGTTTGCATCCCGAGTGGGGCCGGTGAGCGCAGCCTGGGCACGGTTCTGCCCGGCTTTGCCCCGCGTGAAGGCGCCGGGGATGCTCCAGACGTGGGTCCACACGGAGCAGGGTGCGAATCCTCGCCCAAACCCTGCCACTTCTCCACCTCGGAGAAATGCTCCGGATGGGAAGGGGATCGTTGCGAGCACGCAGAAGCAGGGAATGCGAGCAGAACCTGGCCAAAATCTGCGGTGAGGATACGGAGAAGTGACTTCTCCACCTCCCCTGCGCTCAGGAGCCACGGGTGCGTGCACGACTTGCAGCTGGGGAGAGGTTTCCCCAGGAAGGATCAAAGCCTCTGCACGATGGGAGTCGCTCCAGCAACCCCCCCACGTGCCCACCTGAGAGGGGAATTGGGCAGGAGTCAAAGCCAGCAAGTGAGCTTTGCCCTGAGGAGGAATTTGGGGCTGTGCCCACGGTGGTTTCTGTGCCGGGAGCAGCGGCACTCATCCTGCTGCTCCCCGCGCTGGCACTGGGCAGGCTCCTGGGCACTGCACATCCAACACAGCCCCACAGAGGTAAATGTCACGGAGCCGGCCGCCTTTCTTCCCAGCCCTGTATTTTTTAAGGACAACCTCTTCGACAAGAACACATTTTTCTCATTAGGAAAAAAAAAAAAAACACACAAAAAAACAACACAAGAAGGCAAACAGCTTCTCCCCACCGGCCGTGCGCGCGCGCGCACACCTGGAGGGCTGCGTGCGTGCGAGGGGAGCGGGGAAGCTGCCAAGCGGAGGCATTTTCCAGGGAGCAGAGCTGGGCCCTTCCCCTGCAAAAAATGTAAATAGGAGCCCAGGTGCATGCGGCGTGCGAGTCACTGATATGCTGCCACCAGCAAATATGGTGAGCTGCGAATCCCCGGCACCGCGCACCCGGAGCTGCGAGCGCGAGCTGCTCCAGCCGCCTGCTTAGTTTTGCAAATTCTTTCCTGCTGGCTGAGAAAAGCCAATATGTCTGCTGCTACCGTTACATCGCAGTAATTGTTCAGCACTGGTTATCATCCTGCCAGAAAGGCACGAGCTACCGCTGGGGCACTCTGCTTGCTGTAAATGCAGCGAGATGATTTCCTAGCAAATGCAAGTTTTCCAAGGAAGTGGGTGGAATCTGCTTGTCTCTGATTAGACAGCTCGGGTGTTGTGTTGTTTTTTTTTTTTTGTTTTGTTTTCCTGGTGCTTTGGAGAGAAAGGGAGAGAGAAAAAAAAAAAAGAGGCATGAAATATGTGGCTTTCCATCCCCTCTGCCCTGAAACACAGGCTCGCACGCATCCCGGCGATGGTCCCCCTGGGACGCGCAGCTTTGCCCACACTCTGAGCAATGATCCTGTGGAATGAGGCTATGATCTTTCATCAATCACCGCCGAGCGCTTCTCCCTCCCTCGCACACGCGCCGTGCCCGCTGCTGGAGCACGCTCCCGCAGCTCCGCGTTCCCTCCTGCCACCCCAAAATTAAAAGGGTGGGACAGGGGGGACGGAGCCCCTTGGCACGGGCAGGACCCCCGCAGCCTCATGGATGGGGATGGGAGGAACCCAACGGTGGATAACGCGAGGGAGGGGGGATCAGGATGAGGCCTGGGGCTGCAGGCAGGTAGGTCTGCCCCCCCTGCCCTTCCCGGGGAGGAAAAAGGAGGGGAAATGAAGATTTCCTGGTGTCTGGGGGCTCGGAGACCTTGACGCCCGTGTCCATCTGGCTCGTCCCCTCTGCCGGTGGCGTGCTCCCGCGGCCCCGTCTATCCGTGAATACCAATTATGGTTTGGGAGAATGTATATCTGAGATGTGCAAATACAAAAGGCAGGAAATAAAAGTCATCTCTTACTGAAGAGGAGAGGTAACCATGACTACCTGGGACCTCATTTAAAACTGTGCCGGCCGCAGGCTAAAAGGCAACGCTTCCTATTGTTACACACGTTTACGGAAAGCTTTGAAAACCCGAACCCCCCTCAAAACCAGCTGGGAAGTAAGAATGGAAATGAGAAACGGATGGAGTGGGGTGGGGGGGGGGGAGAGAGCGAAAGATATTTATTTCTGTTTGCGGGCTGCTTCTGCATCCCCCCCTGCGCGAGCCCAGCCTGCGAGCTGGAACTTCAAATGAGCATCGCGGAGGGAGCAGCAGCGCCGGCGGCAGCGCCATCGCGGCTCCAGCGCCACGTGGCAGCGCGCCGGGGGCTCGCACGGCACCGGCACGGCCACGGTCAGAGCACCGGGAGGGCATCGAGCAGCAACAGAGCCCGTGGAGAGCTCCCACTGCCACCAGCATGGCCGGGATGCGCCATGGGGTCGGGGTCCCTCGGTGCCGTCCCCGGCCCCGCTGCGGCGCGTCTGCTTCCCAACAGGGCCAGCTCGAGCGTTTTCTTCTTTTCCTTTCCGAGCAGGAGCTGAACAAATGGTGAGGAGTGAGTAATGAATCCCCCGGCTCGCCGCACAAACGCCCTTTGATGGTGGCTGTGAATGGGGCATTGATGGCGCGGGGCCGCCCCGGCGCAGCACGCTGCCCGCCGCCTCCTCCCCACCTGGGCATGCCGGGTCCTGCACCCTACAAGGGGGATAAAAGGAGGTGCAGGGCTGGTGCCCAGCCTGGGAAGGATGGGAACCACCAGGATCACCGAGCTGAGCCTCTGTGCAAGCTCGTTTGCTGGCCACGGAGCCATCTGCTTGCTCTGACTTCTGTGTAAGCGCGACCTGGGCCATCCATCCCAACGACCTTAAAAAGTCTCCTTCAGAAACCAGCAGTTTTCCCAGCCTGGGCATTGCGCCGCTCTCAAGCACTATTTTAGCACCAAATTCCCCATTTTGCTGCTCGGTTCAAGGCTGCAGCCTCCAAAAGAGGAGCTGGAGGAAGCAAGGCCACGCCGTGGAGCTCCTAGGCTGCCGCCGGATCTTCTGAGGTTTTGGGGACCTGTGGGGGGACGGGATGGGGACAGCCCCCCTGCATCATACAGTACCAGGGAGGGACATCCCCGCAGGACCAGGGCACAGGAGCTGGCAGCTCCTGCACACCTGGGCTGTGCCGGAGGCACCCTGGAGATCCCACTGGGTGCTGCTCCAGTGCCAGGGTGGGGAATGGTGCTGTAGGTTGGGGTGCCGGAGGGTTTGGGGCAGGGGGGTGATGTCCAGTGGTGCTGAGCACCCAATTCTGCTCCCGTCCAGCCGGCGTGAAGCCTGGCACGTGTACGAGCTCGGAGCACGCTGGGCACGTGGATGTGCCCCTCTGCCCCCAGCACCCCGGGGAGCTCACGCGGGGCCCACACCTCGGGCCACACACCCAGGCTGCAGGCAGGCACCCAAGACAGGAATTATGGTCTGTACAAAAGACAATGACAGTGAATCTTGTTACTGGCTTTTCAGCAAACGTAATTCCTTTTTATTAGAAAATTAAAGGGTATGAAAAGCTTTCCAAGGCTGAAGAGCTGAAATGTGCTTTCATAAAATATGCGGCGTCTGATAAAACGGATTTCCTTGTCTGCCTGCCCCTGCTCCCCGCTGTTATTCTGCCCGGAGAGGTGATGCCTTTTGCCAAAAAATTGACCCTGCCCTGGCTGCCTGCCCCCTGCTGCTGCAGGAGCACCCTGAGGACCAACGCTGCCCCCCGGCACCCCGGCTGTGAGACACTCACCTAGCTTGTGCCTGCTTGAGGGTCAGTTTTTAATTTTTCAAGCCAAATAAAACTCTGAAGGGCAATTTATCCCCTCCGGGGCTGCAGGTAAAGGCTGGTGAAGGCTCCCCCAAACCATCACCCCGAGCCCAGCCACGGCGATGCAGTAATTACGGGCAGGAGGGCAGGTAATGAGAGGCAATGTCGGACAGCGAGACACAGAAGCTGGGTCACTAAGGTAACCCGAGGAATCTCATTTTCTTCCCTTTCATGTTTCTCCCTCCTGGTCTTTCATCGTTCCCAGGGTCCAGGCCAACCTCGGAGGTTCCCAAGCACGGCGGTGCCCAGGGTGCGCCCGCGAGCGCGGCAGTGCCAGGGCGGTGGCACAGCTCCAGCCTCCATCTCACCAGGGCAAAGCGCGCCTTGACAGCCCGCTGCGGGCACGGCTGGCAGTGCCAGAGCCTGGCTCGATGCTCGGGCTTTGCGTCTCCACCCAGGGCTTTTCCCTGCGCAAGTCCCCAGGGATGAACACGAGGAGATGGCCACGGCCCTGGGATGGCGCACGGGGACCTCACTGACACCACCGTGCCGGCGGGGTGGGCGCAGGTTGGCACCCCCCTGACATTCACCACTTTGTCCTGGTGGAGACGTGGGGAAGTGAAACATCAGCTGGGAGCAGAGCTGGCAGTCCTGGCCGCTGTCCCCAAATGACTCTGCAGGGACACTGGGGTGACACAGGGATGGGGACAGGCGCTGGGTGGCCGAGCGGCACCGCTGCCCATGATGCTTGCGCCACGGCAGCGCGCGCGTCCCGGCGTGCCCCCTCCAAGTGGCACCCGTGCCCCTCGCGCCGCAGCCACTTCTCCTTTGCTCCCCCGTCCCCTCCCCGCGCCGCCGGCAGCGCCGTGCGTGTGACCGCGTGCCGGCGATTACCACAGGAAGAGCTGTAACGCTACAGCGAGCCTCCGCGCTCAGCCCTGCTACAAATCAGGGTCAGCCGGCAGCGCTGTTAGACAGAGCCTGCCTCTACGTGCTCCTGCTCCTAATGCCTTCCCCAGCGCGCCTAACGGGGACGCAGAGCAGAGCGGGGAGGCCAGACGGTGGCTCAGCCCCTCTGTCCCCCCCCCTTGGGGGTGGCTGCTTCCCACCCCGGATGGCCCTGGGTGAACGCCGCCAAGGCACGGCCAGGGCGTGTTTTCTCCCCGGCTCGCTCCGGTTTTACCTTTAACATCTGCAAATGCGGTTAAAAGTTTGCCGAGCCTATTTTTAGAGCCTCTCACCACATGCCATTTCTCCATCGTGAGACAGGAAATGCTGATGAGGTTGATCGCCACGGAGCTGCTTTCTCCTCCCCGGACGGCCCCCGAGCGCCTTCGATCCGCTCGGTGCGGCGGCACCGGCACCGGGTTCAACGCACTACGGGGCCACATCCTGCACCAGCAGCCCCCAAAACCCTCCTATTGTCCTCCAACCTCATCAACCCCGCAAAATCCCCTAACCTTTGGCTCTCCCCATAAAGCCAGGCCGACCTCAGAGCTCCCACACCTTGCTCCGTGCCTCGGTTTCCCCAAAGCGACCCCGGGAGCGGTGCCAACGATCCGGTGGGACGCGGAGACGTGGCGGCACCGGGCAGCGGATCTGTGGGCACCCAGCCCCTTTCTCCCACTGCCCTGCTTCGTAAAAAAAAAAGGATCCAGGACCGGGAAGGAGCCCGGGTGTCCTTCCAGGTTGCAGCCCTCGTGCTGCGTGCCGCAGCCCCGCGCCTGGCTCCGTCGCGCGGTCCCGACAGCCAGCGAGCGCGGCTGGCGCTCGGCGGCGCGGGTACCTGCTGTTTGAATGTCAACACCTCATTTATACATCTTGATTGGCTCTCATCAGCCATGCTGCGTTACACCTGATTGCTCCGAGCCGGCGCGGGGTGCCAGACTGCAGCGCGTAATTTCATTTAATTGGCCCTCCATCCCAAGCAAAATAGAGGAATAAAGAAACAATAAAGCAAACACACCCCCCCCCCCTTCCTCCCCCTCTGTAAAACATTAAAACCGCTGCATTTTTAGGGTTGTTTTCCTGTTGCAAAACGAGGGGCAGGAGGGGAATGTGGGGGGCTGTGGAAATCCCCTCCCCGTGGTGCTGGTCCCCAGGTGATGCTTTGCCAGCTTGGGGGCTCCCTGCGCCCGCTCTCCCCCTCGGCCCGTGGCGAGCCCGCCGCGTGTGTCACGCTCGCCTGTGCTCCTTCTCCCGCACGTTCTCGCAAACCACTGAGGCTGAAATTTCAATTAAGAAGGAGAAATAATTACCCGCCGCTCCACATTTCCTCTAAAATGGTAGCCAATGCCAGCAAGCCGAGTCATCGCCTCCCACCGCGTCCTGGCGCGGAGCGGCGGGCTGGCATCCCGGTGACATTTTCAGGATAATGCCGGCCCAGCGGCCGCTTGCCGGTGGCCACTGCCACAGGGTCCGAGCCCACGGGCCCGTGGGGGGCAGCTCAGGCTCCCCCCGGCCCCAGCTCTGCTTTGATTCACCCCGGTTATGGCCCAGCCACCCCGTTTCTTGCGTCGTTTTATTGTAGCGCAGACGGAAATAAAGGGAGTGAGGCTCAGTGGGATCAGACCCTAGTAGGGTTGCAAGGGGCATGAACCCCATTCGGAGGAGGCTGCAGCATCCCACAAGTGTTCCCCTCCATCAGCCAGCCCGTAACAGCTGGGGGAGCCCCAGATTTGAGGCACAACCCCACTGCACGTCCCCCTGGTCCAACCCCAAGCCAGCACAGCTCGAGATGCAAACGCAAACCCCAAACAGCTGCCAAACGATGCACAGAGGCTCCACCATCACCGATGATGATAGCAGGGACCTGAGGCTGTGTGCACCTCGAAGGGCAGCAGTTCCCATCCCACCTGCAGCACCCCTGGCCTCGAGCCCCCCCCTGCTCCAGCCCAAATGCCCCCCCCGGGCACAGAGCAGCAGGAATCACGGGCTGCCGGGTGCTGAGCCCAGCGCAGGGGGTGCTCAGCGGGCAGAGGTGCTGGGGAAACGGGTGCTCCCCGCACCCAGACAGATAAAAACGCCACTGCCCAGCAGCTCGGAGGTAATCTGCTTGTGCTATCATGTGCTCGGGGAGCCCTACCTTGAGTGAATAATAATTACGCTCCGGCAGCCCCGGCTGAGTGTGTGCTGCACGGATTAACTGCACAACGAGCTGGGGTGCTGGGCTCGGTGCCCCCCAAATGGGACCCATCCTTCGTGGATAAACCCCGTGGTTTATCCTCCGTGACCAACGGGGACGGGGGCACGGCCTCCGCGGGTCCCCACGCGCCTCTGAGCTCCCTGAGGCTGGAGGGGGGGACGAAGGAGAGGGCTGGGAGCCCCGTGACCCCCCAAGGCAGCGATCACAAGAGAGGAAAGCAGCAACCTCAGGCTGCAGATTAGCCTCGTGCTGCGGAGGCAGGAACCTCCCGGGGCTCAGCATCTCGCCGGAGACCACACAGGGAGCCCGTCACCACCACCACCACCACCACGTGGGGACAGCTCTGCGGTGCCCGGAGCCCCCCGGGGACATGGGGCACAACCTGGATAGAAAAGAGGGGACACGTTTTTCAGCCCCTTCACCCCACGTCCCCACGAGCTGAGGGGCTGCCACGCTGCGGGAAGCGGCGGCGAGGCTCCGAGCGAGTTTTCGGTGCGCTTCCCTTGACTCGATTCCCAGCTCGGCGTGGAGGAGACCCGAATTGGCCGGCAGCCACGGCGCTCAGCTCTTCGTGTCCCTCCAGCTAGACACATTCCTCAGCACTGCAGCTAAGTGCAGCGCCGCCTCCCAGGCCTTCACCCCTCCTTCAAGGATAATTTATGCCCCCCCGACCCAGCTCCCCCTTTTAAATCAGGCTGATCAATAGAGGAATCAGACAATCCTTTTAAGAAACTATCTCATCTGATCCTTCCAGCTAATGATCCCTGCTCTCCTCAGGGCTGCTTGCGGAGACGTAGCAGGCGCTGCTGCTGGGGGGAAGCAGCGGGGAGAGGGAGGGAGGAAAGCCACGGAGCCAAATTCGGTTTTTACCCAGCACTCCTGGTCTGCGGGGGTGTCGAAGCAGAAACGCCACCCCCTGGCTTTCCAAACAATGTCACGCCTTCAGCCCTTGTCCCTCGTGGGACTCCCAGTTCATCCCATTATAAAAGCTGCGGGGACTGGGACCTGCTGTGGCGGAGAGGCTGAGCAGGCTGGGGGGAAGCGGGAGCGATGCCCGGCACGGCACCTCTGCCTGGAAGTGCTTGGGTAGAGAAAGGCTCGGCGAATTTATCCAGCCGAGCCTCCAGAAGGGCTTTATTGACGACGGCTGCATTTCTATTTAACTGGCAAAGTAACAGGGTTAACCAGCGGAGAGGGAAGCATCAGAGAACACTTTAAGTCTTCAAAGTAAATCAGCTCCTGGAACAAACACTCTCGGTAGCCAAATGTCCCCTTCTCCTTTGTGTGCGCAGGGCTTTTGACATTTATTACGCCGCCGGAGAGCCACCCGCAGGAACCATGCCTTTTTCTCATCTCAGGGCCATTTCTCACCCCGGTGCGCTCCTACCGGGCTGCACCCCGTGCCACCCACCTGTGCCCCCGTCCCCTTTGGGACCTCACCCCGGAGGTGCAACCAGGACGGCACCGGGGGCTCAGCACCCTTGGAGCATCTCCGGCGTCCCCGTCACCGCTGCTGCCACCCGTGCCCTGCGTCCCTGCCCCGTTTTTGGGGCCAGGCAGGCAGCAGGCGAGGCAGGAGGCGAAGGCAGCGGGGCCGTGCCGCAGCGCAGCGCGGCGCAGGTCCTGCCACAGCAGTCACAGTGAATTACAGGGTATTAGAGCCCCGCGCCGCGCCGCTCGTGCAGCAGCAGTCACGGTGAAGGACATGCTATGATAGGACTACGCTCTCCTCCGGAGAATACAGGCGCCGGGGCTGCTGAAAGGCAGCGGGGTTAGCAGGAGCTGGAGATCCTATAGTCATGGTGAAGGACACGCTGGGACAGGACTAGGTGGTGACGGGGTTTAGGCACAAAGGATGCCGTGAATGGGGGCGGCCGTGCCCCGCAGCGAGCCGGGGGATGGACCACGGGGTGTCCGTGCGCTCACCAGCCATGAACATTTTTTATTATTCCTTCCTCCTGTCTGTAGCACCTTATTTTCGTTCACCCTCTCCACCTGGGAGCCTGGGTGCTGGGAGCTGAGGTGGCCCAGCTTGGATGGGACCTGCAGGTGCCACGGAGCATCCCCAGCACGTGGGATGCGTGCGGTGCCCAACCTGCCCTCCGCAAAACCCACATGTCAACGAAGAATGGGAACGGGAAAAGCCTCCCTGACACCAAACGTCCCTCCCCACCGCAGCACGAGCCCCAAGCACAGATTTTTGTCGCTGCCATAAATGCGGCAGGAGCGGTGTCCCCTGGTGAGGCATCGAGCGGTGACTAAGAGGAGATGACAATGAAGCGGAGGAAGCGAGGTCTGGCTGCAAGGCAACAAACCCAACCCCGGATCGGGCTCGAAGGGATTTATTGAGGATGTTTCCCCCCAAAAAAACAAGCTGGAGCTCAAGCCTCTTTGGCAAAGCACACACGGAGCCTTCTGCACGGCCCCTGCAGATAAATCTACCCCGCTGAAATGTGCTCAGTGGTAAATGTGGTAGAAGTCATGAACGACTTGACAGATCTACGCGTATTTATGGTGCTTTGGCACCAGGGATACAACCAGTGGTGATTTTTTTAACCCTGCTCCACCTCCGGGGCGTAATGCAGCCGCAACGAACCCATCCGAACGCCTCTTGGCTCAACCGAGGCGGGGAGCCAGCGAATTCCCCACAGAGCCAGGGCGAGACTTTGGGCCAAATTCATCTCCGATGGATCTCCATCAGCTTCACGGAGCTACGACCACAATTTGGCCCATTCCTGCGATGTAAATCTGATCATTCTGCTCCCAAACAGTCCAACGATGGCCACGTTTTTGGAGGGCTCTCTGTGGGTACCGTGCCAGCCGTTCCCGTTTTTATCTCCTCTGCTGCCCGGGATAAAACACGAACAAGGGGGGTGTCTGGTGGCTCTGGAAGGAAGCAGGAATTTCCTTCTGCCCTTCCCAGCCTTTTGATAGGCAGGTGGGGATGCGAGCAGGAATAACTCAATCAAGACAGCACAATTTTTAATTAATTGGTGGATCCCTTCACCGGCTGATCGCCTTGGAGACAAAAGGGAAGACTCCTTTCAGACTTGTGTGTGCCTGGTACTCTGAGCCTCCCCTTTTCACCAGCGGATCTTTGGTCTTGAGAGCTGCACAAAAGGAAGAATTCCTTGATCTTTTGCCTTGCCTTTTGCTCAGGCACATGAGGGGGAGCTGTCTTGGTGGTGGTGGTTTTTTTGTTGTTGTTGTTTTGGTTTTGTTTTTTAAGGATTTCTTTCTGATTTTTTGTGGAGGACACTAGACCTCCTCCCCCAAAACGCACACGGAGAGGGGTGGGAAAGGGGGAAAAAAAAAAAGGAAAAAAAAAATAAAAAAATAAAAAAAATCCCTCAAACCAAAGCCCGCAGAGCATTTCTCCCTGCTCTGTCGACACCTCCTGCCCAGCCCGCTCCATCCCCAAGGGGAGGGAGTTGAAAGGTTCAAGCTACATCAAGCGGTGAGTAATGCAGCGGGAGGCTCCCGCGCGCTGCTCGGGGCCAGGCTCTCGCCCCCTGCAATTGCTCCCCAGCCCGCGGCGGCTGCGTGGGGGCCGGGGCAGAGCCCCCCCCCCCATCCCCTCCCCTCCCTTCCCTTGCTCCCCCCTCCAAGTGCAAGTGCGATGCAGGAACTTCACAGGCGGTGACTGACACTACAATTATCGATTGTCGGCTGCGAAGGCTTGCTCTCGCCTCCCCCCTCTTCTCACTTGTTTTCTTGTGTGCAGCAGAGTGCCAGCCTTCAGAGACTGCTGCTGGAAAAGGCTCGGATTGACGGGGTGTCAAGATATCCACTGCCCGTGGCTGCTCACGCTGCCTTGCAGGGGGGAGCGGGTGCGCGCTGCTCCAAGCCGCCGGAGCTCGGCGATCTCCCAAATCCAAAAAGGAGCCCTCGAAATGAGCCCCCACCGGCAGCTTTTCCAGCCTCAGCCTGGGGCTGGGATGCTGGGCTGGAGGAGAAGCTCTGTGCCATGACAGCGGGGTCCTGCCTGCCCAAAAATGAAGGTGCCCGGGAGGGTGAGAGGTGTCTGGGCCAGGCGAGGTCACTCGGCGAGGCAAGGACGGGGACGGCAGCCACGGGCACCGAGCTCCCTGCCCGCACACGCTGGTAAACCTCCAAAATCATCACAAGCAATAGGAGCTCTGGCACCGGAGCAGGTTTTGGCCCTGGCACCGTGCGGGCTCGGAATTAATGGATGGGCAAAAGCTGCAGAAAGACCGGGCGCATCCGCGGCTCTTGGCACCGAGGGCACGGAGGGAGCAGAGCGGGGGCTTTCCTGGCAAAGCAGCAGCTCCAGCTGCCCTCCCGGCTCCTCCACTGAAGGCTGGATGACACCTCAGGACCCCCCATCCCCTTGTCCCTTGCTTGGCCAGCCACCCCATTACAAAACGGGGCCGGTGACCTGCCCACGGAGCGGGTTGCAAAGCCTGGTGGCATCTGGGGCTCACCACTAAGCGCGACGCAACGGAACCGGAGGCCTGAAATTAAAGCTGTCGGTGTCGACACCTGGCGATGGGAGGACTGGGAGTGACGATGGAGACCCCGCAGCTCCTGGTGCGTCGCTGCCGTGGGCAGCGCACGGCTCCTGGGGACATCAGCTGCCCAGGGGAACCGCTTGGCCTCTCCGCGTGTCCCCCCACCAGGGAGCATCCTCAGGGCTCGCTGCTCTCCTTTTCCTCCGTGGAAATCTCAACACAGCTGCTAAAGGTTTCCAGGCCTGGAGGGGGGGGGCATGGGGGCAGTAGGGACCTGTCCCCAGCAGCTTTCTGCTTGGGGACACCCCTCACCGCCCCACGGTCACAAAGATGCCATCACCCAACGGGACCCAGCACAGGGACTGAGGGGTGAAGAGACCCCGCTGTGGGGCAGCCCCATCTGCAGGACCCCCTGCCCGTCCCCATCCCAAATTTGCTGGGCAATGGAAAGGGCAGGAGGAGGGGGAACTCTCCCCTCTCCCACCTGGCACCCCGGGCGTGCAGAGGGGCTGCGTGGCTTTGGCACGACGCCTGTCCCCTCCGGGTGACACTGGGGCTGCAGACAGCACCCTTGGGTCCCCACGAGCCACCCCCCTGAGCCCTGACCCCCCCAGGGCTCCCCGTTATTGCCTGGAGCCCCAGCAGGATCCATCCCACAGCCCGGGGGTCCTGCACAGATGACAGCCACCCGCAGCCAGGCTGCACACCCTGGGGGGGTCTCACCGCTTCCTTGGGCACTGCGCATCCATCAGCAGCCCCCGAGCCCACCCTGGGGCACCCAGCATGGGGGGGCCGGGGGTCCTTACCCACCTGGACCCATGGGGGGGTGACAGGGGGACAGCATCGCACCCAACCCCGGTGCAGCCAGCCACACTATGCCCCCCCCAAAGCAAGAAAACAGCGCGCGGCATGAATAACAAAAGCAGCGATCAGGAAAGGCTCTCCCAAGGGGCCGTAAGTTCTTCAATTAGAGCTCTCATTATAGGAACGAGAAACTCCACTCTGTCTTCTGTGCGGCTAACACTTTTTTTTTCTTTTTTTTTTTTTTTTTTCTCCCCCTCTCTTTTAAAGAAAAAAGGGAGGGAGGGAGGGAGGGAGAGGAAGGCTGCATCTCTAATGCAACAGACAGGTCTGCCGAGATTCACTTTGGCTCTTATTTTGACTTTCATCTCAAAGAGCTGCCCTGGGAATCCATTAAGTCCAATTTAAATCGGCTCTCCGCCCTCACGGCTTCTCCCCGCCTTCGCCACCCCCCTCCCCAACCCCAGGCTCCCTTCTCCCCCCCTCGGATGCAAACAAACACAAAAGCCAGGCCACGCAGGGCGAGCGGCGAAGGGCAGGAAGGGCAGCCACCGAAGGGCACCCCCGGCACGGCTCCGGAGCCTCTCCCCGGGGACCGCAGCGCTCCCCGGGAGGTCGCTTCCATCTCCAGCTCCAGCTCCGTTTCCGAAGACATCAAAACCCTCCTGGAGAACCCCCGGCCACGCTCCGCTACCTCCCCGACCCCACCAGCACCGCTGACACCTTCGGGTGGCCGGGAGGTGCCACCGTCCCCATGCGCCCCTCTCCCCCTTCCCTCCCCAGGGGCGCATTTCCATCTCCTTTTATTCTTTCCCCATACAGCCAGCTGGCTCCATTAAACCAAACTTCCCCTGGCCATAACCACGCACTTCTCTCCGGGTTTTTCCCCCCCTTTCTGTGGGTTTCATGCTCGTGGGATCATTTCTTCGCCTCCTCAACACCCCCCCCCTCACCCCCCCAGCCCGCAGACGCGCGCACACACGCAGCCGGCGAGCGGGCGAGGGACAGACCCCTCGGCTTTCATCTACGACACAGTCATTCAAGCTCCGCTTCTGTCGGATAAGCAGTTTTCCAGCTTCCCCCCGCCCCCTGCAACGCACACGCTCTGCATTGCATCCTATTCATATGTTTTCAATCATTGCCATTTCGGTATTTAAAACAAAAGCGCACATGCCCCCCCCCCCCACCCTCCCCAAATTCCCCTCCTCACACCCCCTTTCCCCAACCCGCCGGTTGGGAGAAGCGAGCCCCCCTCTCTCTCCCCGGGCTCATCAGTCCTCGGCTGGTTTGTTTGTTTATTAATGTCAGCGGATGAATTTTGGGGGGGGGGGGATCAATTTTGCCGTGGGAGAAAAGGGAGCGGGGAGGGGGGAAGGTGGAAGTCCCGCTGCGGGGCTATCCAAAAACGCACGGCCAGATGTGCGAGCCCCGGGATCCAGCAGCCTCGCCGCTAAAATCCCATTTTTCTCCTGCCCCTCCAGCCCCGCTTTGCCCACCCGAGGAAAAGAAAGAAAATAGATCAAGTTCTCACGTGCAGACAACGGCGGGGGCAGCCAGGCGCCTGGCCGCGGTGGCACCGCAACTTTTGCAAGTCGAGCGGCGTGCACGCCGCCGGCTCCCGCAGGAGAAGCAGCCCTCCCTCCCCTCCAAGCCTCCCCCTGCCCCATTTTTTTAATTTTTTTTTTATTTTATTTTTTTTTAATTTGAACTTTAGGAAAAGTCGCAGGCAGGACGAGCAAAACGCATCCGTCTCCTCCCCACGCCGCTGAGGCACAAAACATCCCGAGCTTTCAGCCCCCCCTCCCCGAGCTTTGTTCCGACACCCATCCGTCGGCAAGTCCGTGGGGTTTCTGGACCGGTTGCAAATTTCTTTATGACTTCCAGCAAAGCCAAGCAGCCCCCTCCCCTGCGGGCAGGACACACACACACACACACACGCACACACACGGACCAGCACCGTGCATCCATTCGGTCGCCGCGGCACACGAGTTGCACAAGGGAAAAATAAAACCCCGGAGAAAGCCCCGGCCGCACAACCCCCCCCTTCGCCCCCTCCCGCCTCCAATCCTGCTGCAGCCTCGATAAAAAGACAGAAAAAGGCAAAAAGCACAAAGATGTAGCTTGCAACAATACCTGCGATGTTCCTTGCTCTCTCCTCTCTCTCCTGCTGTCTCTCTCTCCTCCTCTTCCAGAGCACAGTAGCCAGATTAGATCCTTAGAAAAAAAAATGTGAGAAATAGCACAATTCTCCTTTTTTTTTTTTTTCCTTTTTTTTTTTTTTTTTTTTTTTTTTCGCTTCCCTTCTCAGCAGCCCTTCCGAGCTCCTTCACTAACCATTATTCATAGACCACTAGGGGATATAAGGTAATTAGAAACGGCCCTATAGCATCCAGCCTGAAAATGTAATGCCAGCGGTAGGAGTGGTGGAGGGCTCTGGCTGCGGGCGGCTCCAGCAGACAGGAGAAAGTGCTCGGTGGAGCTAGGGACGAGGTGAGAAGTGGGGCGGAGGAGAGGGCGAGCGGCCACCGTGCCGCTGCCTCCTGGCCCCGCAGAGACGCGGCCGGCGGCGGGCAGGGAGAGGCCGAGGGGTTTGTTTGGGTTCGGGGGGGGGGGGATTTTGATTTTTTGATTTTTTTATTTTTTTAATTTTTTTATTATTTTTTTTTTTGGAGCGGGTCGCCGGCTCGCCGTGCCCGCGCGAGCTGCGCTGTGTGCGTGTGTGTGTGTGCGTGTGTGTGTGTTTGTGCCAGGAATAGCAATCAGCAGAGGCAGCACACAGAGCGCAAAAATGCCATCATGCAGGGTCAACAGAAAGCTGCAGACATTTTTTTTTTTCCCCTCTCTCTCTCTTTTTTTTTTTTTTTGTAGGCTTAATCCTCTGGAGCGGGGGAGAGCGCAAAGGAGGAGGCTGCTGCCTCCTTTATACTTTTGATTTTTTTCCCTCTCCCAGCCTCCCAGCCCCATTCCCCTACGTGTGTCCCCCCCCCACCAACACCTCCCCAACCCCGCAGCGGGGCGATGCTGGGCTAGGTGGGCTCGCACGGGAGAAAAAAGGGGGGAGGCAGCGCGGGGGGGGGTGGAGGCAAATGAACAAATCACACCTGCAGCTCTCGGCGCGGCACAGCCAGCTGCAGCCGACCGCCAGGAAAAATACAGGCTGCCGGCGCCGCGCATCTGCGGGGATTTAGGTGCCCGCTGCCCGGCTGATTTGGGGTCGGTGGCAGCTCGTCGTTGGGCACCATGGCTTTTTTTTGGGGTGCTTTGAGGATGGGGAGGAAAGGGAGAGCGTAACAAAGAGCCCTCCTTCCCCGCACGCCGCTTTGATTTATTTCCCCAGGGGAAATCAAACCCGGAGCAGAGGCGAGGAAAAGGGGGGACGGACCCCGGGTGCGGGGGAAGGACGGCGTGGGTGGCCCCCAGCACCCCGGGGTGCAGCCCCGCGTGCGCTCGCTCCGGCTGGAAGGGTGAAAAGGCTCAGCCCTGCTCTGGGCTGCGCTGCTCTAATTGAGGCACAGCCGTTCACCTTGATAGCGCAGCGCGGCACGCGGGGGGCTGGAGAGCTATTTGATCCGCTTCCAAGGTGCTGCCTTTCCGTTCAACCCCTTGCTCTTGAAGGATGGATAACCAGGCCCTCTCTTTTCCCTGTTAATTACTCGAGATACCGCGGATCAAGCTGCGAAATAGACCGAAAGCCTCCTAAGGGGACCCAGTGGCTGACAAAGCAGACCGCTCGCTCTCGTCTCCCCAGCCCCAGCCCCACAGCTCCAACCCCACAGCGCGCTCGAGGCCACCCCGGCCAGCCCACGTGTGCCTCTGTGGGATGGGAACACGAGCTGGGACCTCGTGGCTCTCCGGGGACTGGGTGCTTATCCCCCAAACCACCAGCCCCAAACCCATCACGGGGAATTGCGCCTCCACCATTCAGCGCTGTGGGCTGCAACCGCAACCCTGCCAGCCCAGTACAACCCAGTACAACCCAGTAAAACCCTGTAAAGCTGGGGTGGGATGTACCCAACAGGCAGCAGCCCCAGCTGCTCCTGTGGGATGGGGAGAAGACTGAAGGATTTGGAAGTTGTACACCACAGTCCCACCAATTCATGATCCGGTGCAGCCGGGTCACGTTTGAAATCCCCAGCTCCTGGGATCCCGCGGTTTTGGGGGAATCTCAGCCTCACGTTTCTGAGACCCTGGCTTGTGTCAAGGAGTGAGGTGGAAACCGTAAGCCCCCCACGAGCCCCCTGTGCAAATGAAATCGCCACCGAACGCTTTGCGCGTTACACGCTGGGATTTTTCCGGCAGCTCTGGAGCTCCGCGGCTGCGACGGATGGGTTCAGAAAGGCTGATTTGGGGATTTTTCAGCACTTCTGAGGTGACGGTGCCAACGTCATCCCCGTTCATGTGTGTGACGTGCTGCATCTCCCTCAGCCTGACCCCACCGTGCCCAACCATCGCCTAGCAGAGCAATTAACACCGCTCGTTAAACCCTCCGAGCTCTTGGAGGATGCCGCTGCGCGGTTATGCCAAAGGGAAAGTTTCTTTTTGACAAAACCCAGCCTAAATCCCGTTCCGTGAGTGTTGGCTACGGCCCTCGTGCCCCTCGCATCTGGCACCTGCCTCCGAGGAGCAAATCTCACCCCTGAGCTGCCGTGGAGCCGGCACGAGCGGCACGGAAAAGCCTCTCCCCTGCGCCCGCCCGCGCGCACGGAGGGCAGGGCTCACCTTGCCAAGAAAAGTCAGAGGCTTCCCTGGAAGCAACCCCCCCGCCGGGGGCTAAAAAAATAATGACTCATTGCCATGTCATTTCTGGAGCTGCTAAAACAAAGGCGCTCCGGCTCCGGAGGTGTCTCGCCACGGCGACCTACAAAGATAAAGCTTCCTCCCTGCTCCTCCTCCTCCTCCTGGTGGGAAAAATGAGTCCCAGCCCTGGTCCTGCCGGGCTCCGCTGGCCCCACAGCTCTGTGGGTCCCATGTGGGATGCGTTTGGTTGCTCTCCATCAGCTGAGCCCCTGCAGCCAGCTCTTGGTTGCCAGCACCCGGTGCTGGGGCTGCGCCCTGCGCCCCCTGCTCTTGGCTCCTGGTGCGCGGGGACCCCGCGTCCCCTCCTCCAGCTCCCATCCAGCGCCACACACCAGCTCCGAGCGGATCTGATGGATTTCCATCTCCTAACTTCGCCCTTCGGGCTATTTCTAATGAGCTTCCTGGTGTTTTAAAAAAAAAAAACCTTCATCTCGCAGCGCAGCAGCTCTCGGGACGGTTGTGCCTACAAGGATGCTCCGGCTCCATCGTATCATGGTCACCCAGGGGTGCAACGGCACCCTGCTCCTCACCAGCTCTGCCTGGTGCTTGGGACGAAGCCATGAGACCCTTTTCCCTCCCTCCCGAGCTGCAATCAGTTTTTTTGGGGCCTCAAAAAACACGTTATCCTGGTGCCTGCACTGTCACAACATTCACCAGTGTGCAGCAGCATCGCCCTAGGCGAGGAGCCACCAAATTCGCCAGTGTCCCCCCAGCCCCACCATCCCCTTGTCCCCATCCCAAACCTCCCAGCAGCTCCATTTGCCCCTCACGCTTGTCCCTGCTGTTGGGAGAGGAATCGGGAGCTTGGCTTTCTGCTCCTCTGGTGCTTTAATGAGTTTCTGGGTGCCCAGCACGTCGCTGCTGCACGCCACGACCCCTCCAGCACCGTTGTGCTCCCTCGGCGTGCCGAAACCCCTCATCTCGAAGGCTTTCCGTGGTGGGAGAGCGGCGATTATTTCCCTCAAAAGGTCTCTTATAATGGAAACCATCTCTCCATCCCTCCTCGGCCTCCTCCCGCCGTGACCCAGGCTCCGTGGAGAGGAGCTCTGCTCCGAGGCAGCGCCGTGTTTCCATGGAAAGAGTGAATAGCCGAGTCTTCCCAGCAGTTTATTAGAATTCCTTTTACTTCGATGGAGAGTTTTAGAGCAAAGTAAAAAGGCTTTAATGTGGGGCTAATGGAGCCCCTGGGAAGTGCAGGAAGGAAATCTCCCCTGGAGAAGAGGAGGCGTGAGGAGAGGGAGGGCAACATTCAAGACAAATTCCTGGACAGGTTGAAATTTTTTTGCAGAAGCCATCTCAGGCAGCGAGAAATGGAAATGAATGTTTGTTTTATTTTTAACAGATGTTACAAAAGACCTGCCAGTAATTCAGCGAACGATGCAAAACCTAGATCCCACTCACTTTTCCCGGCATGTCTTCCATTCCCTCCCTCTCCTGCTCTGTAAGAATGCTTATTTGCATTTCACATATCATATTTAAAAAAATATATTAAGCAATAAAATAACAATCTTAAGCCACTTCATTTCCTCTTTCCCTAAGGCTTTGGTTTCAGTTTAAATCCTTGGTTGTAGCAGCTATTAATTGTTTTTAATAAATTTCCCTGTCTCCTCCCGTTTCCCAAGCCCGTAGCCTCGCCACCGTGGCGGTTGCCCTCTTTGCCTTTCCCCTGGCCCGTTTTCTCCTTGCCCTTGCCCTGCTCCGAGGGACTCGAAGGCTTTTGACTCTGCAAAGTGTCGGGAGCACAACCACCACCGCTCCCTGCCCGCAGAGACCCAGCGGAAAATCCAGGTCTTGGCGGCTGCGGGGAGGAGCTGGGGAGGTGGCGAGGGGAGGAGGAGCCCCTGGCTGAGACAGGAGCCACGCTCTGCCCTGCTCTGACCACTTTCCGTGTCCTAAAAACCAGGGGCAGACTTCAGCTGCTGTGTGAGTTGACATGGACGTGCCACACGCCAGGGGGAGAGGCAGCGCTGAGCCCCCCAGCATCGCCCAGAGGCTGAGCCCAACCCTGCGGCACCCACCCACGCGTGCAGGTTCCCTGGGAGAAACAGGGCAGGATTTGGGTAGCCAGCAGCCAGCTTTGAAGGGGAGCTAAACCCAAATGTGATGCCAGGGTGGTATTTTGGAGGAAAGGGTGAAATACGGCACACAGAAATGGAGCTGGGAAGATGGCACCAGGGCGGAGGAGCTGAAAGCAGAGCGCGCAACGCCGTGCCCTGAACGTGTGCCCTGAATGTCTCAGTGTGCCAGGCCTCCTAAAAATTAGCCACTTTGCCAGCTCCGGGTTTAACCTTTGAGGACGGTTTGACCTTTGGCGATGAAACACAAGCCGCAACGTGCCCGCTTTTAATGCCTAACCACAGGAAACTGCTCCTCTCCTCCCCGTACGCCTGAAAGAGCAAGGTCCTGCAGAAAGCTGCGGGCAGGAGCCCTGGGCACCCTGCCTGCCCGGCGGATATTGCCCAAGCGAGGGGGAATCAGGCTGATTTTCTGTCCCATTTCCCTTTGGCTCCCCTGCACGCACAGCCCAAGCCACATTTGAGCCACGGCGATGCCTCGTCTGTAGGATCCCGAGCCAGGAAGGAGGAGAGGGGCTCTGGAAAGCATCTACAGGGCAGCACGGATACACAGGGGGTGCCTTTGCGCCCTTCACAAATCCTCAACTCCAATTTCCAGGCAGAAAATGGCATCCATGTGCAGCTCCAGGTGACGGGGGGAAAGCTGGCTGCTTTCGCCGAGCTTCCTCCTCTCCCCGTTACGATCCTGCACCTGGTTAGCAACCGTCGGAAAGAGGTTAATCACAGCCCTTAAATCAGGAACCTTGTTGCGGTATGCTTGGGATGCACATCTGTGCTCTCCACGTCTCCTCCCCGCCGGCATTTGGGAGAAGGCGCCATGCCAAAAAAAAAAAACAAAAACCCGCAAACGAGCCCAGTTCCCCCCTAAAGGAGCACCGAGCATCCCAGTGCGTGGCACCCCGCTAATCCCCGGCCCCACGGCTGCGGGTTGGAGGGGTCCTGGCTCCTGCGACGTTGGCAGAAAATGTTTTTTGAGGGTTGGGCTTT
Source organism: Anas platyrhynchos (assembly GCF_047663525.1). Taxonomy (NCBI): domain Eukaryota; kingdom Metazoa; phylum Chordata; class Aves; order Anseriformes; family Anatidae; genus Anas; species Anas platyrhynchos. Next base: position 17,155,495 of record NC_092601.1, on the reverse strand, counting down.
TTCTGGCCGTGATGGAGGGGCGGAGGTGTCAGCACCCGTGGGGAACGATCCGGACTCGGCGCTCTCAGCAGGGGAAGGGCTGCAGCTCCTGCAACCGGCAGCCACCTGGCTCTGCCGCTGGCATTCAAGCGTTGCAAAGCCCGGCCTGGCCTCGCTATTTCTAGATTCGTCCCAGGGGATCACCCTGCTCTCCCCGTTTTGGGAAAAACAAGCGTTTCTGAGCACCGCAGCTCTTCCGAGGAGAGCCCAGCTGGTGCTCGGCAGCGCTCACCGGCGGGGACGGAGGCTTTTGCGCGCGTGCACGCACACACACGCACGTGCACAGCCGGGAAAATGGAGAGGAATTGATCCTGGAGGCTAAATCTCTTTTGTTCTAGCCCCGTTCCTGTAACTGGATCTCCCCGGGTCTCAGTGCAGCGGATCGCATCGCTTTGCATGCCTTCTCCCGGTGCCAGCTTGTCACATTCCCCCGCCGGCGGCGACGGGGAGGGGACGCGCGAGGGGCAGCGCTGCTCACGGCGCTTGTTTACCTCGCAGCCGCGCACGAGGGGCGCACGGCGGTAATGAGCAGAAGCCAAGAGGGAGCAGATTGCAAATCCACGGCACGAGACCACCCCCGGCTCACGGGCTGCCCCCTTTTTAACGAGGTGCCCCCGTTCTCCTCCCCGCAGGGCCACCCCGTGCCCCGACAGGCTCCTCTCCTGCCTTTCCTCCCCGGTGCCTCATCTGGGCTGCAGAAATGCTGATTCACGGAGCCCAGCACGGGCAGCAACGGGGAGGCAGGCGAGGAGCCCCGGCTGAGGCTGCTGCCTCTGCACCGTGCCGCCCGTGTGCCACCCCGGGCGCTTTCACACCAGTGATTAGCGCCAACGCCACGACGCAAAGACGCTGCAGATTAATCTGCTCTGCGCTTTTTTCCTAGCACCTCTTACCCTGCGGCTCTCAGAAACGGTAATTCATGCCCCCGGAGAGCGAGCTCGCTGGTTTTATCCCCATTCTGCAGGGGGAAAGCCAGGTTAAAGGATCTTTGTGACATGCCAGGGACATGCAGCGAGCGGCTGGGACACCACGGTGGGGACGGGGACGTCTTGGGCTCGGTGGCCACGGGGAGGGAGCACGGGGAGGGAGGTGAGGTGGGTGGCTGTGCCCTGGGGGTTTCTTGGCTTTCCAAGAGGAGCCGGCCTCGTGCCAGAGCAATGGGGTGTGCACCCCGGTGGCATCCTGGTCCCCAAAGCCACGCCAGGGCACTGCAATGTGGTGGCCCTGGGCACAGCGCAAAGCCACCTGCTGCGCCTCACCTCCGCTCTCCTGCCAGCGCCGTGCATCTGGTGCTGTGCCTCTGCCTGATCACACAAGTCCAGCGGCCCCTGCCCGAAATTGGAGACAGCAAAATGATGCTTTTTTGGGGGCAGGCTGTGGCGATGGGGTTCCCAATAGCCCGGGGCAGGCAAAAGTCCTGCAAAAGGAGGAATCGGATGCCCGAGCCTCCTGCTTGGCACAAATCCGGCTCCCTTCTCTTTAGGGCAACCGTGACACCCTGCAGAAGAGCTCAGGTGAACACATCCAACCTATTTTAACCCATCCTGCCCCTTCAGCTGAATTCAGCATCCTTCCTCCTCCCTGGGGCCGCGTTTCACCCCAGAGCCACCCGCATCTCTGCGATGGATGCGGTGATGGGAACGCTTTGGGACATCACGGGCTGAGCAGCACAACATGACGCGGATTCTCCTCGCACTCCTCCCCATGCTGTGGCCATCGGGGCTGGATCAGCACCGCTCAGCCCAAGCAGGACCCAGAGGCAAGAGCTGGTGAGCCAGGCAGCGAGGCCAATGCCTCCCTGCACCCTCTCCGTGCCTCTGCGAGCTGCAGTGGCCAGGGGACAACAGGGCATGGGGAGAACAGCCCTCGCCACTGGTGCCTGCAGCACCGAGGCTCAGCCCTAAAACCACCTTTCCCTTTCTCACCCTCGTGCCCTGCAGGGCCGTGTTTAAGCCGTGCCGCTCCCCTGCTCCCCCGTGCACGGGTGACCGCCTGCCCGCAGCTGGCGCGGGTTCCTCTCGGCTCACGGGGGCTTCTGAATAGATTTCCACCATGCAAATGGAAAGGCCCCAGTGGGTTTGAATAGGAGCCCTTGAGGTATTATCTCAGCAGTGCCTCGAGGCAACCACCTGAATCCTTCCATGACTCGCCGGCCTGCTGCAAAAACCCGAAATGTCTCCAGCGGCGGGGGATTAAGGGCAGGAGAGGCTCCCGGGGACCCCACAGATGGGGGAGTTGCTGCCGGCCGTGCACACCCAGCCCTTGGAAAAGCAGGCATGGTAACGCCAAGACACCCAGGCAGGAAACCGAGCTGAAGTTTTCACATTAATCATATCAAGCTCTATTCTTTTTCATCTATTTCAAGGCGAGTCAAAAAGAGGTTCACACTCTCCCCTGGCAAACCACAGAGGATGACGTGAGCCTGTCTCTTGCATTGCAAGTAGAGTGTGTCAAGCAATTAGCAAGTAATCAGGAATTCAGATGTGGTGGGCAGGATACGATCCCTCAAAGAGCTGGCAGGAGCAGAACCCAGCCCGGAGATCCCCATCAGGCGGGGAAGGCAGCAGAGGGAGCAGGGGCTGTTGGTGAGCTGTCCTCGCGCAGACACCGTGCCAGCAGAGCCTGCTGCCACAAACCACCTCGCTTTTGGGGCTGAGAGCCCCCAGAGATTTCCCCTCACTCATTTCCACCCTCAGCAAGGCAGCCAGGCCGACACAAGGTGCTGCTCCCCCGGCATCCCACAGCCCTGCCTCCAGCGCCCCTTCCCGATGCGCTTCGAGGTTGCGTCAATTCTTTTTGCCATCCCCAACCCTGGCCGTGCTCAGCACCCTCCCGACACCTCGGAGGCGCCCTGCTGACGCCAGAATCCCACAAATTGTGCTGGGGTGAGAGCCGGAGCGAGCCCAGCCCAGCACCCACACCCCACGGCGCTGGGCACCGCGGGCACGGCACCCACCGTGCGCACCGGGGCGGCGCAGCACGGGGCCGGTGGCGAGGATCCAGAAGGAGCAGGCGGGTGGCAAGGGGGACGCCTCATCTGCCAGCCGCCCCTCTCCTGCCATTGCCAAGGTAGCACAGACAATGCTATCTGCCGGGGCCGTCAGCCGGCCCTCCTCCCGCCGCCCCTTCAGCCAGCAACCTCTCCATCTGTCTCCAGATGGGGTGTTTCTACCACTCCAGTCAAACCAATTCAGAGTGGAACAATGATGCTTTGTTAACAAAACAATTTTTGTGTGTCGAGCCCTCCTTCTTGCGGTTTTTCTCCCCCCCCCCCCCCCCCCTCCCCGAGTCCCCAGTGGGTCAGCTTTGTGTGGCGTCCTACATTTTGTTGTTTCTTTCACATTTTTAAAGGCTCCATATTTTCGTACAAAAGGTGCCTGCGGAGCAGCTTTTATCTGCGAGGCAAGATTTGACACATACGCAGATCACAATTGCGACAGGAGGTTCGTGATGTGGTGGTTAAGGGTGGTGTCAGGACCTTCAGAGTGATGAAGCATTATTTCCAGTGATTTTTGCCTCCGGGATAAAAATTAGAGCTGGTCCTACGGCTGCGTCTGAGGCTTCTGCGAGCTGCAATCACCCAGGGGCTGACGGAGGGGAAGTTGGAGGGAAGATGCACTCGTAAACCTCATCCAGCATCCCCTGGCGTGGCTGTGTGAGTACAGCCCATTTTCTCCCTTTTCTCCCCATTAAAACCTCCCCACGGGGAGGTCCCGGGCTGTGCTTGACTTCTCCCCAGCTGCACGGGTTGGGATTTGCCCCTTTGGCCAGCAGCAGGGAGGAAATTTCCCTTTTTTCTTCTAAAGACGTCTCCGCAGCGCAGGCCTCCACGAAAAGCAGCTTTCCTCTTCCTTTCCTTTCCTTTTTTTTTTTTTTTCCCATTTTTTTTTTTGTGCCCTGAAGCAACAAGCACACAAACCACCTCCTGCTCTCTGCACACAGCCAGCAGCTCACAGCAAACACCCGACCCACCGGCTCCAAAGCAAACAGCCCTGTGCTCCTGAGCGGGCTGGCAATTCCTACACAAGTGGGACTTTTTCTTCCAGCTCTCCCCCCGCCGCCGCAGTCCCCTCCTCCTTCCTGTCCTCAGGTAACTGCATCTTCATGGAAACACCACCGCTTCTCTGAGCCACCCCCTCCTGCTCCGTGCCAACGCCTCGCTGCTTTCGAGACCAGAGCTGCGGGGACCTCCTGTGCCGTGTCCTCTCCTCCAGCCCTTCCCAGCTCCGTTTGCAGCCGCTGTCTCCCCGCGCTGTGCCACCGCTCCCTGCCCACTGCCCTGCGCCCTGAGCCCACCAGGAATGAGGGATCCCTCCCAAAATGTGCTCTGAAGGAGCCTCCTCGGCCACCTCGGCCCTCTGGGCTCGGTCAGAGCTTGTGCTGTGCGTCTCCAAAGGAAGGAATGTGCTCGGAGAAGGGAGAACTGGGATAATCCCAATCCCCATCCCAATTCCCCGTTTGGAAACTCCTCCGCAGACCGGCGCACCAGACAGCATCTCTTTTCCAAGCCAGCAGCTCCGCGTGGACAAACCCTCGCTGCAAGCTCGCTTCTGCACGGCTACGAGCTGGGGAAGTCCGGGCACTTCAGAGAAAGATCTGAAGCATGTTGGGGGGCGATTAGCCTCAGGGATGCCAAAACCTGGCCGTTTGGGGGCTCGGATGGAGCATCTCTGGCCTGTGCTCGATGGAGATGACTTCGGTTTGCAGCAGGGCTGATGGGGCTGGCTTTGGGGAGCGTGCTCCCACTGCCGCAGCTCATTTTGGGCACGTCGCACGCACCCACCAGGGTGCTGAGGGCCGGTGCTGAGCAGCGGCACCGTGTCCCCTTCCCCACACCTCCTGCTGGAATCCAGCCCGGAGCCGTCTCTTCGCGAGGACTTTGAAGGAAGCGCAGAATTAAGCCTCCTCGGCGCTTTTTTTATATGTAAAATGCCGAATTTAGCTGCTAATGGCAATTCCCAGCAGAAAAGGATGGTTAGCAGTGGCTGGGATATTTATGAACACTTTCTAAGCAAGCGCTGTGAGGCAGGAAATCTATCGGTCCTCCCGGAAAGCTCCCCGGCTGCTGTTAGGCAGCTGAACGCCAAGTTTCAGCTCGGCTTTTGCCCGTGGCGCTCTGTCATGAAGACACCCTCCCCGTGTCTTCGTCAGCCCCTTTTTGGTGGCCATACACGGGTGTCACCAGCCCCTGCCTGGGACAAGGGTACAGCCAGGTCTCCATCCTTCCCCAGACGTTCAGGGGGGTCCCATCGATGGCAAACAGCTTGCGGGGTACCCCAGGGGTCTCCTCAGCTGCGGTGTGGGGCTGACACGTGCCGTGCCCGTGCCCTGCGTTTTTGGGAAGTTCTCACTGAGAACCCGTTGGGTTTCCCCAGCAAAGCCAGCAAAGAATTTACCCAGGGAATTTCTCTTTCCCGGGACAGAAAACCAGCTTGGAGCGGGCTGCTAGCAGCTAACCGCAAGCTCCTCAGCAGCAGCCGGGGTGAAAGAATTCCCACTCCAGATCTCCTTTTATGTCCACGGCACGGTACTCCGGTGGAGGGCTCTCTTGCTAAGAAAAGCCGTGCTAACTCCCAGCAAGGCAGTCCAGGTACGGGAGCCAGCTCCCCTGCGCGCCTCCCTCGGTCCCCCTGAGCAGCTGAGGTGTCCTTAATTCCTCCAGCCGTCCCCTCCAAGCCCTGGCTGGCTCAGCTCTCAGGCTGCAAGGCTGCTTCTCCTCCCCGAACGCTTCTCACGGGGTTTCGGGAGGAAGGCAGCCTGCTCGAGTCCCCCAGCCCGCTGCTGGGTGCTTCTGGGGCTTTCCGCACCGTGCCTCCTTTGTCCCGCACGCTGCAGGCAGACAGACAGAAGGTTCCCACCGAAACCCACCTCTCCCCTCTGCCTTCAGCTGAGCCCAAACAAAAAACAGATGGAGAACGAAACGCTGGCAGGGGGAAGCATATGGGTTGCACTTGCGGCAGCCCTCCTGGAGCTGCGGTGTAGCCCTCCTGCTGCGGGGTCCCAGAGGGTCCCGCTACCCCCTTGCCCTGCCAAGCAGCCTGGAGGTGGAAGGGACACAGGGAGGGAAGGGAAACCAAGAGGTTGGCACCTGAGGATGGCCCAGGAGGAACGATTTCATCCTTTAAGCAGGATCTGCGCGATGCACAGCACACAGGGTCGGGCACAGGACAGTGGGGGACAGCCAGCAGGGGACACTGAGCTGTGTTTAACTGAGCCCCATCCATCCCATGCGCTCCCTGGGGAAAGTGGCCACAAAATTAAGTCGGTGCCCTAACGAATGCACCCTGCTTCGCCCGCTGTAAGCCGCTCAGATGTCTTTAATACTGGGATTTTGCTCAGCGCCTGACTTTGTGACCCTAACCATGTATTTTTTAGTGTTCTCGTGCACGCGTGAGCGTATCTTCTTCCACCTCAGCCTCATCCTTTCACCGTATTTCTGGAGTAAACAACTCCCAGACTTTTCAGTGTCTGTCCTCAGGGCTGCATCTGTCCCTGAACGCTCCTCAGCTTTGAAACTGAGCCCCTGGAGCCGTGGCAAGCCATGAAGCATGGCAATGGGGTGGCCGCAGACCCAAGTGTGGCTCCTGGGCGAGGTTTCCTGCTGAGCACCACGCTACTGGTGCCTCAGTGGTGGGCACCCAATAACCCCACACGCTGCCGATGCTCTCCATGCAGTCCCGTGGCAGGAGGAGAGGGAGAGTGGAGAGCCCACGGTGGGCTTGTGGAGCACACTCAAAATGCCCTGATGGATCGCCCTGCTCACGCTGCATCCACGGAGAACCACGCCGGGGACGGGGATGGAGAAGCACCCAGAAGCTGCTGGGAGCAATCAAAGCGCAGCGTCCTCCTTCCCCTTGCTTTTGCTTTCAAACCCAGCCGCCCCCAACATCACTGTCACTGAGAGCAAAGGCAAGGAAGCTTTTGAATCACTGTAGTAAGCAGAGAGGGATGAGGAAAGGAAAGGAAGAGCCCTCTGATGGGAATGGGGCTCCTCCGTGGGAGGCTGGGCTCCCCCTCGCCCTTGGTACCCAAAGATGCTGGGCCGGTGGCTGCTGCGGCACAACGCGCTGCGAGAGGGAGAAGAAGAAACAGGAACCACCTTAAGGGAGGGGAGCCACCAGCAGAACAGTTTAAAATGACTAAATACTTTCCCAATATCACGGCTCCACGTAAGCACTGCTGTAATTGCCCTTGGGATGTTGCACAACCGGAGGGAGGGAGGGAGGGGCAGGTGCTGGAGGGGCAGGCAGGGAGGGAACCGGCCCCAGCCTGCAGCACCCAAAGGGCAGGGGAGCCCCCCTGCTGCCCCCCAGGAGAGCAGCTCCACACAGCACAGGGACGTCTCCAGCACCTGGATTTAGCCCTGGAGGGGCTGTTCCTCGTTCCTAGGAGCCAGAGCGCTCCCGGGGGGCTCCCTCCTGGCTGCCCCAGGGAGCAAGAGCAAAAGGCGAGGAACAGAGGAGGAGAGCGCACGGTGCGCCGCGCGGCACAGACAGCGAGAGGCAGAGATAAGGGCTTCATTCAAGCGCTCTCGCTCTCTGGAAGTCTCACGCAGAGCAGCTGGTCTTTAAGACAGTCGCACGCACGACATGCGAGCGCAGAGCGGTTCCATTTCTGGGTGCTTTTATTAGTGGCACTCAGGCAGGGGCATCCACTCGACCCCCCGCACAAAGGAAAACGGCTGACTCATTCTTCCAGCGATGCTCGAGAGCAGGACACGGCGCTCTGGAGCAGCAGCACGGGTCCTCCCCGCGCTTCGCAAGCCAGATCCCCGGATCCGGGCTCAGACACCGCGCGCGTACGCACGCAGCAGCTAAACCGCGGGATGCGCCGGCTCCCTGGATAGAGCACCCGCAGCTTTCGCTTCCAAAAGCAGCCCGCTGATGCTAGAGGCGGGAGGGAAACCTCTGAGAGCTGCAGTCCCGGGGTTTAAAACATCCGTGGGCCACCAGCCATTAAAAGAGGATGCTGGGCTGGTTGGCTGCTCTCGGGTCTTTACGCCAGGTTCATCGCTGTGCCGGCTGGGCAGCGTCCAGCAATGCATTAAGTGATGTGACTATTTCTGTTCTCATCACATGTTTGCTCTCATCCTCTCCAGGGTGTGTGTGTGGGGGGGGGGGGGAAAAACACATTCATTATGGAGCGTCTTATTTTGGTGAGGCTTTTCCTCTCCCTGCGTACGCGTGCCGTTGGGCTGGCGGAGGAGAAGGGGGGGGTTTGTTTTCCCAATATCCAGCATACCCAGGTATTTCTCTTCGAGGAGGCAAAGTCAAAGAAATGCTAATCAAATATCCAGGAGTGCACAGTGCTGACATCTGCACCTCGCTACTATATGGCCTTTCATTAGCATTACCTAAATGTACGACCGTACAAAGAGCAAGATTTCCTTAGCAACAGGGCTGCCTTCATATTTCCTCCCCACTACCCCCTGCCCTTAGAAGAAAAATGACTTCAGCTCTTTTGCAGAGCGGCGCTCGCAGCCGCTCGGCGCTGCAGCAGTGCTGCGCGGCGCTGCCAGCCTTGCTATATGCTGCATCTGGGACGCCTTCCTCTCCACGCCGGGACCCGCCAGCCATAAAGCAACCTCTTGACTTAGCTCTTCTGCACAGCCACCATAAAACTCCTCTCCTTTCCTAACCGAGTATATGCAAAAGAGCGCTGTAAAGGGAGAGCGGGGAGAGCCTCTCCTCCGGATGACTTACAGCTCCCCTTGCGCAGGGGGGGGATGTCCAGCACGCACGGTGATGCCGGCACCGGCAGCTGCCCCAAATTTGCTCCGTGTCGCCCGGTGCTGGCTGCCCTCCTGCCCAGACCACGCTTGCAGCCATCTCCTCCTCGGGCAGGGAGCTGCCAACCCCCTCCTGCCCGGATCTGGGCCAGGAAGACTGAACACTTCATCCTCCGCGCTCTCCCCCGGTGCCACCGCCTGGTGCGCTGGGCTATTTTAGGAGATCGTCTGGGAGCCTGGCACACGCACCGCGCTGCCGGGAACTCCCTGCTTCTGTTTCTGAAAGCTGGAGGCTGGGATCCTGCTGGGGCTCACCCCTGTGATTCCCGAGGTCTGACCCTCCTCTTGCTGGGACTGGCGCGAGGCTGCCGAGTCAAATGGCACGAGTCCCGGTTAGCAGGGTGAAAGGGGAGGAGGACCATGCCCTCCCCGGCATCTCAACCCCTCCAACTGGGGCTGTGACCACGAAACCTCCCCCCCCCGAGCCCCACCGGCACTTCTCAGCGTCCTGCCACCATTCCCCGCCTCTCCCACATGGATACTCTCTCCCTTTTCCATTACGACGGGGTCTTTGATTGCGCGATCGCATAACTATAATGAGACAAATATTTATTTTGCAGATATGGGTTAATCAGACCGAAGGTATAGAAATATTTCATGCGCTAATCAGAGTACCTTCAGCAATCAGTATAGTAAATAACTCAGGTAAATTAACATAGGAGAGTTCCCTTATCAGGTTTTAGCCTGAGATATATGTGCATTAAGGACTAATTTGCCCTCCCCCCTCAGATTTGGGCTGGAGCCCAAGACGGGGTTCAGACCCAGGGCCCTCCCACCCGCTTCCACGGGCGCTGGGGGGGCTTTTGCTCCTGGCGGGATCAGGCGCCGGGATGAATATTCAGCAGCGCAATCGCCGCGCCTTTGTTTTCCGAGCCCTGCACCTTTAAAATTCCAAGAGCTCTGCTGTTTGCAGCTCAGACAGCCTTTTTGCATTCAGTTCGTCACAGGCTGACACAGAAGACACGATGGAGCAGGTTGTGTCTCCTGCTCTGAGCCCTTCACGCCGCTCTGGCAGCGTGCAGGGGCCATATTAAGAGCCGCCAGTAATTAGCGGATCCTCCCGCCCCAGCGCGGCGCAGAGCAGCCGCAGGCTGCCGGGGCCACCGGCCACAACGGGGCCAAAACGGTGAGATCTTGGGGCTCCAGTGCAGAGGGGCTGAGGGCAGGATGAGCCAAGTGACAGCAGGCCTGCAACCGGGGCGATCTTCAGTGCCACCGCAAATTAGCAGTCCCTGGAGAGACCTTACGTGTAAGGGCAAGAGCTGCGCAGACCCTCCAGCCTCTACATCCCCTGCTCAGAAACCTGTGTCCCCAAACCACGCTGATGCTTTTCTGTCTCAGAGCGGCTCCTGCACCAGCTTTTTCCTGGGTTTCCTCCGAAAATGCTCCCGCAGAGGAAGCACGGAGGACCTGGCGATTCTGCCCTCGCCTCCGCCGTGTTTTGGGATCCCTGCGAACAAAAAAGCACTGGAGGAATGGCAGGCATTATAGTAACGATGGTGACAAATTTAATTAGAGCAGGAAGCTCTGGAGCGGATTTCAAATGGCAACACGGCATTTTGTGTGAAAGCATTGCACGGCTCCCCCCACCCCCCCATCCTTTCAGCCTCCCCGCCGCCGCCACCGGGCTCCTTCCAAAACCACCCCACCCCGCAGGATGCGTCCCTCTCTCCTTTTCCCACATGTCGTCCCCTGCGCCCCCCAAGGACTGACACATTCCCGCGGTCTGGAAAATGCAACTGTAGAGCAATTCAATAATACAGGGGCCAGATGTGCAACAGTATATCCAACGTGTCATTCAAAGGAGCCCTTCAGCAGAGCCGAGACATGCTATCCCGCAATCTTAACTAATACATCCTGGGGCCCTGGAGGAGTTGATGGATATATACAATTCCCTTTCCTACAGCTGTGGTCCCTTTTAGAGGGGGCATCCAGACTCAACAATAGCCCCGCTGTTGCTTTCAAGACAGAACCTCTTCAGACAGACCGGGCTCGATCCCGACCCCGCGGCCGCCCGCGCCGCTCCGTTGGGGTCGGCGGGGTTTCGGCACGAAGGGCTGGAGGCAGGATCCAGCCTCGTGCAGCCAGCATCTGCAGCTTCACCTTGTGCTACAGCCTCTGAGAAACCTTGGTAACTGGTTGGAATAGAACCACCTTGGGGAAAAGGCAAGCGGAGAGGAGCAGGTAATAAGATTTCTAACTGGTGCTGGTAGAAAGAAGGAAGTAATATAACAGTTTAATTAATCTATGCCTATTAGCGTTATTAAAGAAAACAGGGAGCTATTGGAGATTTACCTCGGAGAATATCATCAAACGGGGACCTTCTGCAGGGAATTTTATGTCTCTGTGCCCAATTTATAACCAGCACGGAGGTGTGGTGTTAGTGACAGCCAGCGCTGAAATGTCACAGTGCTTAGAAGTCATTAGCTGGGGACACAGGGAGAGAGAAAGAGAGGATGGAGGAGGGGACAAGGGAGAAATGGGGAAGGAAGGAAAAGGAATTAATTTAATTAAAAATATCTTTAGAGCCTGTCTCTTGATTTGTGTGGTTTTGGGGCTTGGCAGAGCTGCTGAGAACGGTGTGGAAGGAAAATCAAGGTTGCTGGGGCTTTTTGAAGCTGATAAAAAAAAATAAGCACACTTTTCATGTTCAGGAAGATAAATCCCCATTTTCTCAGTCTCAAGACAATCCAGTTATTTACTGACAGTTTTACTGTGAAATAAAAAGGGCTTTAAGCTTCTTTCTACTTGATGTCTCCATAGCCTGAATATTATTAGATCCCAGCCTGGTGCAGCTGGAGTTTTGGTTAATAAATTTAACGTCATTAGACAGAAAAGCCTTCTACTGAATGTTGCAATTCTCTTTTTTTTTTTTTTTTTTTTTTTTTGCCGTTGCAGTCAGACTGTATGTAGGTGGTAAGAATCAAAAGAAAGGAAGTGCGCCTGGCAAACAGGGGAGCGCTAAAAAAAGGTTTCGCTTGGGCTGGGGCTGGGCGCGAGGGTGTTTCACCCCCAGACGATGCTGGGCTGAGCCCCCCTGGCCCCGATGCTGTGGCAGCAGCGCTGTTTTTGTGGCATCTTGCTGCAAAACACCACGGTGCCTCGCCGGGCGCTCAGCCCAGGTGAGGGGATGGCACCGCAGCAGCCATGTCCGCCGCAGCTGCAAGGCTTCTCGGGCTGGTGTTAGGCTGGGGCAGAGAGCTTGTGAGAGGCGATGCCACAATGCTCGGGGCCACCTCGATGAGGCCACCACAGGGCTGTGCGTAGGGTGGCTTTTTGGAGAGGAAAAGTCTCGCTTTCTACCTGAAGTCTGCCATCAGCAAGCCCAAAGGTGATATAAAATGTGACTCAGTGGGACAAGCTGGGGACCAGAGCTGAGGGATGGGCGAGGAGAAGGCATGCAGCAGGGCCTCCATCTTCTCCTGTGGAGAGCCAGGTTGCTGCAGCCCTTCAGAGCAGGGCTCACCCCTCTGGAAGGAGAGCTCCCATCCCAAACCCAACATGGCCCCCTTCTCCCCTCAGGGCGGCCGCCATCTTGTGCCTCCCCCTGCCTGCCCCTCTCCTCAGCTGTGGTCCTCCCGCTGCTTCTCCTGTCATGGTGTCTTCTCCCGTCATGAAATGCACAGGCTGGGAGGAATACACTGAGGAAGACACCGATGAGGATGCTGAGGAAGATGTCACGCCACTCTCGTTCCCCCATCACATGCCTGACCCACTTCTTCCCCAGCTCCCACCTCACCATCCCACCACAAGCAGGCAGACGCCATCCCTGCCAGCAAGCCTGAAGAGTGGTGGCGTTAAGGGGATGCTTCATTTTGGGGAGAAACCAACACGGTTTGGGAAGACCGGGTTTGAGAGAGGCTACATTTGGGGAGAAATGCACCCAACATGGTGGGCTGGTTCTCTAACCCCTAAACCCTGCAGGCGTTGGGGACATCAGGATAGGGCTGCGGGAGCGGGGACGGGAAGGACCAGGATTCGCCTCCCACCCGGTGGCCCTGCAGCCACGGGTTCACCCTGTGCGGAAAAAGCCTCTGCATCTGAGATAAGCCCTTTGACAAAATAAACAGCGTCGGCTGGAAGGAGAGAAGCGGGAGAGGGGTCTGGGGGAGATAGCGAGGGGCCGGGCGAGCCGGGGCCGGCAGGGACGGTTGCGGAGCCAGGGGCTGCCGGGAGGGGAAGGAAGTGGTTGTTGTGGGAGTAACGTCAGGAAGAGCCTCCTGAGGGGCCCCGGCGGGCAGGGAGAGGGAGAGATCAGAGAGTTCACGGGACGGGGACGGGGACGGGAGGAAGCGATGGGGCAGAGGAGGCCAAGAGGAAGAGTCCTGCATGGGGACATTGAGGGGGACATGCCCCAGGGCCACGGTGGGCCAGGAGAGCCCGACCACCCCAAAGCACTACTGCCCTCGGTTTATTCCTCCACCCAAACCGATCCCTTAAAAAAAAAAAGGTGTTTATTTTTTATCTTTTTTTTTTTTAATATTCTTAAATCCTCCTCCGGTGAATAAAAGCAAAACAAATAATCGCAAGAAGCGAGGATGGGTAATTAGCAGCAGATGGCTGGCGATGACAGGTATCTCGGTACCTGTGCACCCCTACTTAACAGCCTTCGTGCTTGGAGGTGCTCCCAGACCCGCCGCCTGCGCCAGCCCAACAATCGCAGCCCGGCGAGAGGCATGGCTACGGGCGTGCAGACAGCAGCGCCCGTGAGCTGCTTTAGGGAAATCCAGTTCCGAGCCAAGGCAATGCATGCAGAGTCATTAATCTAGGTCTAGTGCCAATAGGGATGGCTTTGCATTAGCGCCGGGCCCCTTTGTAGTTCAGACAATCGGGCGTATTCAAACAGCGCGAGATAACGCTGCAGAAAGCTGAGACCATCGCAGCTCATTCCTCCTGTTAGGAGTGGGGGGAGAGGATTTCCAGGCAAAATAGCATTGCATTAATGGGACTGCTCAGTATTCTGCACAGACGCTGGCGGATAATGTCTTTGCAAACTAACTGCAATAAATTAATTAAATTAATCTACTATGCCGTGCTTGTCCCCACCCAACATCAAATTCAAGGATGATCAGGGCTTGCCTTATCCTCCATAGCCTACGAAAGAATCTGATCTCACTTGCTCTAGAGTTTCTGAGGCACTGAATTGCAAAGTACCACCTGCCTCACTAAACTAATCACCAGCCTGGTGGTTTAGATCACATCAGTTTTACATGTAATTAAGACTGTCCAGGAGGGCATGCAGCTGCTTACATGGTCGTTCCCTCTTATACAGCAACGTGCCTCCTGCTCAGATAGGTGCAATTAAACAAGCCTGTTCACAGTCATTAAGCATTAATGCACCTCATTAGCATAAGAACTGGAAGAAGCTTTGATGCAGGGAACCCCGCAGGAGAAGGAGATAGAGAGAGATGTACATCCAGACAGGAAGGCGAAGGGCTGGGCCACCACCTCCTCGTGGCCCCGACCATCCATTCCAGCTCCATTTCTCCAAAGCAATGAGCCATGCCGTGCCCTCCTCCCCAGAAATGGGGACTGGGTTATCTTTCTCTCCCCCTCCCCCCTTTCTAAATTATGCCGGTAGAAAAAAAAAAAAAAAAAAAGAGGAAAAAAAAAAACACACCACAAAACTGTTGGGATATTAACCTAGCGAATCCATTAATAAGCTGAACTCTCTGTTGGCTTTGACACAGCACACTAAAGCTTTAAAGAGACAGGGCCCCAGACGCTGGAGATAGGGGCAGAGACAACAGCGCTAACAAAGAGCCACTGTTGCCACGGCCGTGGCCATCTCGGGTAGGTCCAGCTGTCTTTGGTGTTCTGTTTTCCAGACACAAAGAGCAGACTGAACCGTTTTGGTCTGAATGGCTTTCATTTGATGGTAGAGAAAATGAGAGGGAAGAAAGAACCTAAGTAAAGTGTCCAGGAGAGAAAAAAAAAAAAAAAAAAAAAAGGAAAAAAAAAAAAAAAGAGCATGGTGCGCTGCAGGTCTTCGGTGAGAAAGGCTGCAGCTCCCTGGAGCACAAAATGGGGCTGTCTCAGCCAACGGGCACGGTGCAAGGGGAAGGCGACGTCGCGGTTTCGGAGCCGTGCGTGCCACCGTCAGCAAGGCTGCGTGGGGAAGCAGGGATGCACGCTCCCGGGAGCCAGGCTGCCCGTCTCCTCCACGCTTCCCCGGCGCTTTGCACAGCACCGCGCAGGTCTCCAGGCGCTATCAGACCTCGGATAATAAACAGCTTGTCTGACTTGGTTTTAATCTCCAAGGGAAAAACGTGTGTTTGTACAGCACCTGGCACCACCAGGCTCAGAGCCTGTTGGGAGACTCCAGGCTGGACCACGGCGCGTTGGTATGCGCAGCCTCGGCAGGCTTTGCTGCTGCCACGACAAGAAACGGGCTTGCACCGGGAGCATGAATCAGCTGGAAAAAGCGCATCTCCCAGTGAAATGGCTTCGGGGAACCGCCACGCTCACACGCTGCCGTGGGGCTGTTCCGCAATCCACACCCCAACCCAAACCGGACCCTCAGCGCCTTGCCTCCATCCCGAGCCGGGACGAGGATGTGCACGCTCCGAAAAACCTCCCTGCTGCAGCTGCAGAGTCAAGATGCCAAAGTCGTGCCCTTGTGCCTCTGCCAGAGGCCAAATCTGCATCCCGGGCTTGAAAAACAGGTCTACAATTTCCAGTCCAGATCCCTCTGTTATAAAGCACGGCTCTGAATGATGGAAACGGGAGCTGAGACCAGTTGGATGCGTAAGCCCACCCACCGGAGAGCCCCGCAGGCTCGTCCCTACAGCACGCGCCCTGTCTCCCTGTCTAGTCCAGTCCGTAAGTGATAAAAGCGTCCACGACTGCAGCTCTCAGCTGGGAAGAAGAACAAACAACCCAAGCAGATCTCACCACTGGGAAATGGTTTCTAAGGGTCTCCAGAGAGATCCTCTTTCCTACGCTCATTCCATTAGTGCTGTGCATGCTCCATTGTCCCAGTCTCTCCCTCCTTAGTGGTTACATCCTACAAATACAAACAGATTTCGAATCCCCTGTAGCCATTTGGCCCATGTTGATAATAATTTTCCCTCCTTGAGCACCTTTTATCTAGAGATCTGAAAGCATCTCCCTGGCATTAATAGTCATTAGCTCCTCCACCACCACGCAACGCAGGGTTAGAGCCGTCACGTTTTACAGCTGGGGGGAACTCGGGCATGGTGCAACGAGCAGCACATCTCATGCCCTGTTAAATGGCACACGGCCGGGGGCACTCGTCCCCTGGCTGAATCTGCGCTGAATTGGGCCCTAAACAATTTGCCAGCAGCGTCAGAGAGAGGAAGAGATCCCAGGTTTGCATCTGAGTCACCCAACCCTCTGTTTTCCCGTCTGTGCGCAGAGAAGTCAACGGAAAGTCTCCCGTGGACTGCAGTGGGAAGTTCACGCTTTTTGAGTCAGTTAAAACAGCTTTTTTTTTTTTTTTCTTTTTTTTTTTTTGGAGGTTGTGGGGTGGGGAGTAGCGGTTAAGAGGCTTTTACTGTGCAGTCGTTTTGATAAACTGAGGGAGCCAGGCTTTTACCCAGCAACAGGCTGGGAGAATGACTGATGGAGACCATGACCCCAGTGAACCACAGCCCTGCTCCCCTGGTCCCTTCCCATTTGCCTTTTGTGATTACAATTAGCCGTGGGGGCCGGCAGGTGGAAAAAAAACATCACGAAAAGGGCCCCCCCCACCCCCCCGCCCCGCTCCCACCCCCTCATTGTCTGCATGAGGCTGGCTGAGCGTCTGCACACTGCAGTCCTCTGCCCATTGTGCTGCTGAGAACATGCGAACAGACGCTCTCAGGCGATGGGTTTTATTGAACGCAACTTCAATGGCAAATGGAGAAAGGAGGAGGGAGGGGGGGGGAAAAGGAAAAAAAAAAAAAAAAAGAAGAAAAAAAAAAAAAGCCTTGAAAATCCATGCCAAAAAAAAGAGGTGGGGAGGGTGTTTTTTTAATGCAATCAATGGCTCCTTCCTATAACTCTGCCTGTTGTGAGGAAATTTCTTTCCAGTAGCAGCCAGCAGCAGTCCCAAGGCTGTGACATTGCTGTAACGCTTGGAGCTCAGCTCTCTATCTCTGGCAGCAGCCCCGTCTTTTTGTCATTATTGGCTGTGATTGCAGGGGGTGCACGCCAGCTCGCCGAGTGCTGAGATATTGCTGTCTTCCCCTCCCTCTGGACAACCTGCCCTCGGAGAGAGGAGCCGGGGAGGGCGGCGGGGAGGAGGAGACGGGGGTGAACCCGGGAGCTGAATTCTCCCTGCCTCCCCTGTGTAAGCTCCTATCCAAACCCACACGGATAGGTAGAGGTCCCCAAGGCCCTTTCGGAAAGCTCATTAGGAAAGTAGTGACAGATGCATTAGCTATTAAAAAAAAAAAGAGGGGGGAGAAGCTATCACAGAACTTTAAAAAAAACGCAGCAGCAGCCGCCCGACAGTTTTACTGCTGTCAGATCCTTTTCTTTTTTTTTTTGGTGGGCACGACGCGAAGCAGGAGAGGTTTGGGGAAATATCTGACGCCTCAACCCTTTCCCCAGGCTCTGGACTGTCAATAACCCAACCAGGATTATTTCTCAGACCCCCAGGGGGGAAAATACCAGCTCTGGGCTTTCGCCTGCCCATTGCCCTGCACCTGCTTGCCCTCCCTGTCCTCCTGGAGAGGGGTTTGGGAAAGGGCTGGAGGAACCTGCTGGGATGCTACGGGTGGCCAAAAAAAAATGCGTGTCAGCTGCTGCCATCACCGACTGCAAGCTGCAGCCCAGGGAGGACAGGTCTTGGCATGAGATGCTCCCTCCCCGGCTAAGCAGGGGCTGCTGAGCTGGTGACAGAGCCCTGCGTGCTGGGACCTGCTGTCCCTGCAAGCTCTGTCCCGGTGTAAGGACGGGTACAGGTGACACCGAGCAGCTGCACGGGGCTGTGAAACCCAGGAGAGTGGCAGCACCAGGTTGCAACTCCAACCCATCAGAGACCGGGGAACGGGCGTGCTAGTGGGATGCAGCAGCGGGAGCACAAAAAATTGCCTCCCTGCATTGGGACCAACACCTCTGGAAGATGTGGAGCCCTGCACAGGGGCAGGTAAAGGACAGGGAAATAGGGGGACTGGCTCAAAATTGGGTGTCCAGGGTGGGGGGCCGGGCTGGTGAGCTGGGAAGGGCAGGGTATGGATGGGGAGGCAGGAGAGGGATGATGGCACGGCCTGGATACCCCCATCCTACAAACCTAAAAGGTTTTCCTACACCTGCGTGGAGAGCAGAGCCCAGCTACAAGCAGCCCAGCAGATGTGGCACCTGCGTGACAGCTCCTGAGCAGCACGAGACGAGCTGGAATCGGCGTCTGAGCCTCTACGACAACGCAGACAGCAGCGGGGAGCAGGGCTGAAAGCACCTCTTGCACCAACCCGCTCCCAGCACCAGCTCCTGCCCCCGTTTGTGGCATTTCCCACCCACCATCCTCGCCCACGGGGTGCTCACCCTAAGGGCACGGCTATCTCCAAAGCACCAAGAGGGGCACCGGGGGTGGTCGTGAGCCCGTGCCACCCGACCTCCCCTCCTGCCACCTTCAATCTGCGGTCAGGACGCAGAAAGCTCGCCGGAGGAACACGGCACCAAGCAGCCACCGTCCCCCTCGGTTGAGTTTTAAATGGCTCTCGGATCCCTTCAGACAAATCTAAATGCACCGATCCTATTGTGTGCATAAATCTTTGCACCGGGCCTGCACGCCTCCACACTATTGATAAAGAGAAACGAGTCTTAAATATTTAATGAGCGAATAAACCCGTTAAGAGGATATGATTAACTGCACGCCACAGCTCTGCATTTAAGGTGTCCCTGCTGTACCTTTAGAGGGGTTTTATTTTTAAGGGAAATCGGCAGCAGCAGCTGGTGGAAGCGAGCAGCCGGGGCCGCCCGGGTGCTGCACCACCGGCAGCGCCAGCCCAGGCGTAAATACACTGCGGGGGCCCCCGCTGCCAAGGGGGGGATCGGTGGGGCTAATTTGGTGGATGGGGGGCAGAAAATAGAGCCCGGGAGGGTCTATGAGGGGTAGCAGGAGCCAGTTTGGGGGTTAGGGTAAATGCCCGGATCCCAAACCTTCCTGGACTGGTCTCCCAGCGGGACGGGGCTGCTCTCGGGGCAGCGGGAGTCCTTGGAGCTATTTCCAGCCGAAGCACGGAGCTGGAGGGTGACCTTGGGCAGGCCACTTACGGTCACTCTGCCTCGAGCCGAGCTCAGCGCGACGCTGCCGGAGACTCGTCCGCTGCGGGTGCGGAGCAAGGAAATATTGGGAGCCAGGAGCTCTGCGCTCTCCTCCCCTCGGGACCAGGAGAGAGCAGCCTCGGGTACCCAGCAGGGCACGGGTACCAAATCCCTTCCACGCCTGGGCCAGCCCACGGGATGCTTTCGGGCACACCGAGAGCCGTAGACGGGAGATTTTTATAAACGGAGCGCTATAAAAGTCCCCCAGCAATGTGACTTTTTACGATTCAAAATTATTTTGATCGTTATTTTTACCCGAGCTAGGAGGATAATACAAACGAAATCACCATGAATCATCACTCAACTTCTTAAGAACGTTAAATTTAGCTGTTTTTGTGCCACCTTTTTGTTTATGTTCTCCAAGCGTTTCTTGCCAACGAGTTACCGGCAAGGATTTTTGGCCAGAAAGAGCAAAAAAAAAAAAGGAAAAGACAGACTGTTAATTTTAAGCAGCGACGGAAGATATCGGAAGAAAGTGAATTTAAAATTCTTAATCGCAACAGTTCCCTCCCCAAAACCTCGAGTCGAAAAATTTCGCCCGCCCAATCAGGAAGCCAAAACCCACCATGTGATGCGAGATCCCAATTAAAACCGCTCCAGTTCTCGAGACCGAGTACTCACAAAAGAGCAAAGACCGCGAATTATTTGCGGAAATTATCCGGAGGACAATTTTGAATAATGAATACGACGGGGGGAAAATCGCAGTCACTTGGAATGCTTAATGCAACTACAAAAAAAAAAAAAAAAAAGAAAAAGAAAGAATCACGAACAATTTGCGAGCAGAAAAGAGGTGAAAAGCGCGGAATAAATCATTTCTCAGAGTCCTTCCCCCCACCAGCGATTATGACATACGAGCGGTGCCCCGGCACGGCTGTAAATGCTGCAGAAACCCGCTCTGCGCTGACAGATAGATGGAAGTCACGCCTGGAAATGCACCTAATGGGAGAGGCTGTGCTACCGCAGGCAGGTGAGGGACCCTGTGCCCAGCTCCGGCTGTAAATCGGGGTTGAGACAACCCGGGACGTGCCAAGCAGGAGGGAAAGATGCTCAGGGTGATGGAGCCGAGCAGGGAGCAGCCACCGGGTGCGTGACCCCGACGGGCCAGACCCCGAGAGACACTGCTAAGGGTGAGTTTCTGGACTTGTGGCTGTGTCTGGCACGAGGGGTGGGAGATGCTGGCTCCTCCTGGCTCTCCGGGTCCTGGCTCTGTGCTGGGAAACGTCGTCCTGCAGCACAGGGACCTCGAGCACCCAGGTACGTGCAGGGTCTGGATTTTGGCAGCTCCCACCCTGCCTCGGCCATCCCTTCTCGTACCAGGGCTGAGCCAACTGAGAGCAGCTCCCACGGCCACCTCGGGCACCTGGAGAGTGGAGAAGTGACGGCTGCTTAAACCTGAAAGCTCCCCATGCCCAGGCACCAAACTTCACATCTTTCTTAGATTGACAACAGGCAGCTTTGCAAAGCATTTCCACCACTGAGCCTGGAGACCAAAGCTGCACCAGGCTCACTTTTCAGCCGTGGAGAGAGCTGCTGATGGGAGAAATCACGCGGAGCTTGGAGAGGTGCTGGAGGACCCCGGGGACCACAGCAGGGCACGGCGGAGCTGGCACCGTGCTGGGACCGGCGGGTGCAAACCCCAGGGGATTGCTGCGAGGGGTGAGACCTCGCAGTCGCTGCCTGCAGAGCCTGCAGCTGCCCCCCTGAGCCGGGCAAAGTCTGCAAACACCGCTCACGTGGGAGGCACTGGGGCCTCTTCCTGCCCGAAAATCGTGCGCGGCACAGCGCAGCAACGGTCTGCTGGAGATGGAGCCGCGCACATCCCAGCCCGCTCAGCTGACGTCGGGCAGGGTAACAAGAGGTTACAGCCTGATCACAAGACACGCTGACGAGGCATCTTCCCCTTCTGGGGAGGAAAGTCAAGTGCAAAAGTTGTAGCAGGAGCCCGGCTGCCTCCTGTGCCGCCGCCTTCTCGCAGCTCGGCTGGCGGGGAGAGACGGTTCCTCTTGTTTCCCTTTGAAATGGAAGGGAAATGCAAAAAAAAAAAACAAAACCTCTGCGTTTTGGGGGCGAGAATTAGGAAAAAAAGTGAAGTTCTTGAATGCTTTGGGCCAAATATCCCCCAAAGGCTCTGCAAGCGGAGGCTGGATCTCTCGGATTCGCTCGGGTTCAGGATGTTTGTACCAACTCACACCAACTTTGCGCAGGGAAGCCTTGCTGCTCGCCGCCCGGACTGAGGCATCAGGAGATCTGCCCATAAACCGAGTCATTATCTGCTGTTAGCTCACCTGGAATCCCTGCTTCCTCACGTTATTGTCCTGCAGAGGGAAACAGCTCCTTAAAAATAAAAACGGGAAGGAGCGAGCTGTCCCCCAGCGCAGGGCCAGCTTTCCAGAGCGCTCCGATGGGTCCCCAGCATCCTGCACCACTGGCAATTAAGAGGTCGTGGGGGCTTCGGGGTTTTCATCTTGTGCCCCTTGATTTATCACGGATTCCCTGTTGAGCAACCAAACCATCCTGCTCCGCTCCTGCTTTTCCAAGCCCTGGTGCTGGATGTTGTGGGGCAATTTGCAGAGCGTGGGCGTTTGCTTCGTGTGGCCAGGGAGAGCAGAGTCCCCCTGGAAAGCCGTGCCAGCAGGACGGTGCTGCTGGGCAGGGAACCAGGCAGGGCCAACCAGCCTCTCCTAAAAAAGCCTCAGAGCGAGGCGTTTGGAGGATGGAGGAGTTTGAGGAGGATGGGGAACATCCGAGATCCCCCAGGCTCTGCTCCTGCTTGTCCGATGGTTCCCCCTCAGCACCGATTTGGGTGGTACGAAGGTTGCTTTAATTCCTTTTGGGATGATGACTGATGATGCCCAGGGCATTTTTGTGCCCCAATCTCTTGCAGCACCTGCCTGCTATCGTGGTGACTTCGCAGACGGGGAAACCGAGGCACAGAGCTGGCTCTGCAGATCCCCGAGGCTCCATGCTCCAAGACCACCCCAGCACATCGCCCACAACCCACTGAACGCCCCCAAATCCCCCCCGAGACACCTTTTGCACCCTCTCCATCCCCAGCTCGGCCTCCCCGAGCCCCCATCCTTCGGCCCTCCTCTCGAGCACCAGTTTCTGTCTCCATCCCCGCCGAGGCTGGGGGGAAGCAGCATCCCCCCCGCAGCCCCCAGGATCGCTCAGCCCCGCCGCGGTGGTGGCAGCGGGGCAGACAATGACATTTGCTGCGGGAGCCTGACATTGAACCCAGGCAGTCAGCACGGCGGGCATTTTTGCTGGCAAGGGGAGCAGCAGCTCCGCGCCGACACCGTCAGCGAGAGGGGACAGGAGAGGGAGGGGAAAGGAAAAAAAAAAAAAAAAGCAAAAAAAAAAAGCCGAAGCAGCAGCCAGACAGCTGCCTCTTCCTCCTCCTCCTTTTGTGCAGAAATGTGTTTTTGTTTGTCAGTCAAACAGATTGTTTTCTCCTTCTTTGCAGGCCAATTGTTTCTGCTCCTGCAAGATAAGGGATTGAAAAGGGCTATATTTTTATGGCACTGAATCCAGGCCCTCCGAATTGGAGGGGAGACATCAAGTGGGAGGAGATTCCTGTTCAAACCAGCACTCCTCTCCCCCTTTCCACTCTCCAATCCTATTTCCACCCCCATTTTCCTTTTTTTTTTTTTTTTTTCTCCTTCCTCCTCCCGCCTGGAGCTGCCTCTCGGCCCTCTCGCTATTTAATCTCCGTGTCTCTGGTGGACTCGGGAGGTTTGCACAGCTTCGTCCTCTTTGCACCATCTGCTGAAAAGAATCCGTCTGTCCTTCTGCCGCTCTGTCCGGCGGCTCCTCCTGCCATCCTCCCCCCAGAAAAAAGGGGAAAACGGGGCTGCTGCTGCTGCTTGTGAGCGTCCAGAGGAACAAAACCCAGGAGGGGGCTTCCTTTTTCTATGGCAGGCTTGAAAGAGCAGCCCCCTGTGTGGGGCAGGAGCGGGATGCAGAGACGAGGGAGGAACGTGGTTAACAAAAGCAAGCCCAGGCCAAGGGGAAGATTCCTCTCCTGACTCCAAAGCTGGCCGCAAGGAGCCCGCTGCCATCCTTCATCCCATCCCTTGCTGGACTCCCCAAAATCTGCGATCCAGGCGGGATGGCGTTGACTCACGGTGACCACGGAGAGCAGAAACGCCGGAGCAGCGACCCCAAAACGATCGCCAGCATCGGAGCCACGTCTTCAGAGCAGGTCCCCAAGCCAAGAGACCCGGGGAAACCCTTGGTCCATCCGGGCTGGAGGCGACCCCAGCCTTGCCAGCCGCGGTGACGGGGTGGGGATGCTCTGTCCCAAAGCACAAATCCCTTGCAGCCACGTGGCTGTTTGGTGCCGAGGACCGGAGGGGAGGTTTTGCCTCCCTTCCTCGCAGGAGGAGAGCCTCGAAGGGGGCAGCGTGGTTCATATCCAGCTCATAAGCCTCTCAGAGCTCAGGCTCGAGGACTGAGATTCACTCAATTAATTTTGCTTTGGCAAAAAGTCCATTTTTATTGCTATTTCATGCCTTCAGTATAGATTTTCCCTGCTCGTCTCAAAGGGATAATAAAACCCGACTCGTTCTTTTTATAAAAGTCTCACACTCCCTCTCTCACCAGGCTCTGTGTTCCCCAGCTAGAGATGTAAATTTAAAGGGGAAATGCTGTCACTTAAAACAAAACAAACCCAAAAAAAGCAACTCAGAAAGCCGGGCTTTGAGCATATTCCAGCTCTCAAAAACTAGGCCGTGCAACCGAAGCAAAACCCAGCAGCAGAGCGGGCTCCGGATGCGATCCCGGACCCCCAGCGCCTGCACCTGCCTCCCCCCCCTCTGCCCTGTTGGTGCCCAGGGAAAATCCCAAACCTGTGCGGTGCTGAGCAGGGAAAACGTGGGTTCTGAGCGTGTTTCCAGGTGTGCAAAAAGCCCTGACACCCGCCCCAGCTTGGGCGCATCCTGCCCGGTCTCCAGAAGGGTTTATCCACGGAGCATCCCCGTGTGAATAAGGGAAACCCTAATTCCTCTGCCCCGTGGGGACAGGACATGAGTGGAAACCAGGCAGTGTCGCTGCAATCGGTCACCAGTGAGTGGCAGCCACCCCTTGGGGACAGGGCAGCGTCCCCAGCACCGCTCTGTGGGAGCAGCTCAGACCCACATATCCACCAGGACGGGCTCAGGCTGTTCCCTCCTGCTCCGGCCGCGCGTCTGAGCCGGTGACGTGCACAAATCCGCCGTCTCCGGGACTTTCCTTGCCTGGCTGGAAACCAGGAGCGCATCCAAAACGGAGCAAGAGGAGATGTGCACGTGCCTGCGCGCTGCCAGCCGCCGTGCCACCGCCGCAGCAGCCGAGCCCTCGGCCGCACGTGCAAATGTTTCTTCTTCTCCCCTTCCTCCTCCCTGCACCCGCGCCCTCGGCACGCCCCGGCCGCGGTGAGCTCAGCGCCCTGCCTGCGTCTGCAGCGCCCACGGCGAGAGGAAACCCGCAGCTCGCCCTGTTCCTGCAGGTGTGCCTCCAACCGCCGAGGGGCTCGGGGCAACTCGTGCAAGGGACGGGGAGGAGAGGAAAAGAAGAGGGTGAGGAAACCCCCGGCGATGCCGCGCTCGCCGGCTAACCGATGGCCCCGTCGCCTCCGGGCGCAGCGCGCCGTGCCCCCGGCTCCATCGGTTAAACCGAAGCCGTGCCGCGCTTCCTCTGATGGCAGCACCAACCGTCCTTCCCCGCCGCAAGCTGCCGAGCCCCAAAATAATTCTGCAGCCCTGCCAGGGCCGCGCTCCGACAGCTCCCGTGTCGCAGGAGCAGGCAGCCGGAGGGGGCCTTACGCTCTCCTGCAGAGCCCTCGCCAGAGCTGGCCCTCCAGGCTGGAAAATCCTTCGCGAGCTGTGACAACCTCCGCAGCTCAGGAAGAGGCGAGAGATGATTAAGGCTGGCTGAAATCTCGCAGGACCCTGCCGGCTGAGAGGCCCCCCCTGTGCACGAGAGAGAAACACCCCGGGGCTGCTCCTCGCAACCTGCGCCTCCCCCTCACCTTCGCACGGGGCCGGGCACGGAGCAAGGCCAGGAACCAGGTCACCGCCGCCCGTTTCCAGGCAGCAAAGGTTTGGAAGAGCAGAGGATCATTTAGCAGAGCGCCAGCGAAGGTTCAGAGCAGAGCCTTCAAATTACACGCTACAGAGCACTTTCCCTGCCTAAAAGGTCTCTGAAATGACTGTGGCGGCTCGGAAACGCAGCGCTCTGCGTGCAATCGTTCCCTGGGGCTTGCAGAGGAGACGGAGCTGGGAAAGGGGAGAGGTGGGACCGCGGTGCCCGGCACGGGCAGCCCCTCCAGCAGCCGAGGACACGCTGCTGCTCCTGGGCACCCAGCACGGCCCCGCGCCGCTTCCCTAAAGCTCCCCGGCAGTTTCTACTGGTCGTGCTATTTTTTGTTATTGTTGTGCTTTTTTTTTTTTTTTTTTTTCCCTTTCTCATTTCTCACTTCCTGCCTTGAACTTCACACAGCTCCCCGGCCCCGGAGCTGCTGTTCAGGGCTTTTGGTGACCCCCAGCACCACGCACAGCCCCCCACGGAGCCCCCCCAGCACCACCAGTGCGCTCACCAGGCCTCCAGGTGATGCCACGGGGCTCAGACCTGATGTATGCCGGGGGGAGAGCAGGGAGCAGAGAGCGCTCAGGGGGAACCTGTCCTCTCCATTTCCCTTCCCATCCTTCTCCAGCCCGTCCCCCAGCAGCTCGAGCTCCATTTTCACCAGGCGGTGACAGCCACCAGCAGACCCGCTCTGAGCGCGCAGCCCCGGGGCACCACACGCAGCCAGCCCCCGCCTCGCCACCCGCGTGTCCCCTCATCCTCTCTCACGGGTGACAGCTCCCACATCCGCAGAGCCACCAGCACGGTGCTGCTCAGCCACCCGGGGTGAGCTGCCACCCCAGGAAAGGCGGCTGCAGCGTCCCACAGCCCTTTGGGATGCCCTGCAAAGTCCCAGCACCCGGTGAGGAAACTCCTGGAGCCTCCAGCAGGCTCCGGTGATGCCCAGAAGCTGGAGGCGAGCTGGGAGAGCCCTCCAAAGGTGCTGGCACCACCAGAGCCGCCCTCCCTTCGCCTCGCACATGCAAAACCCTCACTGTTGTTTTGGGGAGGGCAAAAAACCACCGCTTGGGGAGGTCACCAGAGGACAGGCAGCCTGGGGACCGCTCGCCGCCAAGGGGAGCGCAGGCAGGAACCGGTGGCCACAAGAAGCCTTCGCCAAGCCAAATCTGCTCACATCTAAGGGCCGGCACCATGCTCGGTGAAAGGCGGCGGGGAGCGAGCGCGCACCCCAGCAGCTCCCCGCTCTGACGTCAATGAAAACCTCCGGCAGGTCCGCGACGTCAGCCGCGACGCATCGCGACCGGCCCCAGAGCCCTCGAGGTGCCAACCCCCTAGAACTGGGGGGTCCACGGCTCCCTCTGGACCCCCAGCTGGGAGAGCACCCAGGGGGGTGAATGCTTGCAGGGGGTGGTGGCAAAAGGGTGGGCACGGGGGCAATTGCAGCTGAAAGGCAGCTCCAGCAGAAAGATCTCCGGGGGGGCGCAGGGGTCTCAGCCCACCTTGATGCAGGGGGGCTTCAAATGCACAAAGTTGCATCCTCCTGAGCTGGAGGATGCTGCTGGGGGGGGGGCACGGGGAGCCTAATTGCTCCTCCACAGCCTGGGGGGAGGCAGTGAGAGGTTCCCTGGCCCCTGTGCCATCACCGAGCTCCAGCCAAGCTTGTGCCTGGGGAGAGGGGGGGTCCAGAACGGGAGGCGGTTGCAAATGCAAAGCACGGCACGCGCAGCGCAATGGGAGCACAGCCTGAATGCAGCGCAGGGGCCGCGGGGATGGAAAGGGAAAGAGGAAGGGGAAAGGGAAAGAGAAAGGGAAGAGAAAGGAGAGGGAAGGGAAGGGAAGGGAAGGGAAGGGAAGGGAAGGGAAGGGAAGGGAAGGGAAGGGAAGGGAAGGGAAGGGAAGGGAAGGGAAGGGAAGGGAAGGGAAGGGAAGGGAAGGGAAGGGAAGGGAAGGGAAGGGAAGGGAAGGGAAGGGAAGGGAGGGGAAGGGAAGGGAGGGGAAGGGAAGGGAAGGGAAGGGAAGGGAAGGGAAGGGAAGGGAAGGGAAGGGAAGGGAAGGGAAGGGAAGGGAAGGGAAGGGAAGGGAAGGGAAGGGAAGGGAAGGGAAGGGAAGGGGCTGCAGCACACACCACCGGTGCCACCGCGGCTCCAGCAGCAGCAGCACGGCCGCAGCCGCCAGCGCGGTGCAATCGCAACGCGACGCCCCCCGGCTCGCCGCCCCGCGCCTGTCACCCCCCCTTCCCCTTCCTTCCCTTTTCCCTTCCCCTTCCCTTTTTCCCCTTCCCCTCCCCAAACCTCCCTCTCTATCCCGGGCCCTCCCCGGGCGGCGCTCCCGGTGCGCAACGGCCCTGCCGGCGGAGCGCATTAAAAAAAAAAACCCTTTTCCTCCCCGGTGACCCCCCCACGGTTCCTCCCCGGTCCCCCCCCCGGCTGCAGCAGCCTCTTACCGGGCGGGCCGTGCCCCGCTGCGTCTCAGCGGCGGCGCTGGGCGGGGGTGGCCCCGGCGGCCATCCCCGGGCGGCCGCGCCGCTGTCCGCCGCCGTGCGAGCCGCCTCGGCGGTGTCAGCGGGCGGGAGCCCCGCGCGGCGCCGGGAGGGAGGGGAGGAAAGTCGGGGGCATGACCGAGCGCCGTCGGAAGTGCATTCGTTGCCCGTCGCCCTCCCCGCGACGGCGGCGACATCTGCCGGCGGGGAGCGCGCACCGCGAGGCGCGCACCGGGCTGCGCGCAAAAAAAAAAAAAGGGGGTGAGGGGGGCGCGGCGCAGGGAATCGCGGGGTAGAAAGGGGGGAGGGAGGGGTGCTGGGCATCGTGGGGTGGGTGTGGGGTGATGGGGGGGTGGGGGGTGAGGGGGATCGGGAATCGCGGGGGGGGTGTGGGGTGATGGGGGTGAGGGGTACTGGGTATCACCAAGTGCGCGCGGTGCACGGGGGGTGATGGGCAGCGGGTACCGGGCATTGTCGGCTGGATATGATGTGGTGGGGGTGATGGGGACTGGGTACTGGGCATCGCCGGCTGGATATGGTGTGCTGGGGGTGATGGGCACTGGGTACTGGGCATTGCTGGGTGCCCTCGGGGTGCTGGGGGTGATGGGCACCATGTACCAGGCATCGCCGGCTGGATACGGTGTGCTGGGGGTGAGGGGTACCGGGTACCGGGCATCACCAGCTGCACCTGGAGCACTGGGGGTGATGGGCACGAGGTACTGGGCATCACCAGCCATGCACCACGCTCGGGGTACCCCCGGCCACACGTTGGGTGTGATGGGCACTGGGTATTGCCAAACACACACCGGGTATCGTACGCCAGGCACGCAGCACTGGCTGCCATGCACTGGGTACCCACAGCATGGTGGGTATGGGTACTGGGTGGCACTTACTGGGCTGCATGCAGCAGGAACTGGTGCCAGGCACAGCAGGGGGGAGCGCACTGAGCACCGGGGACCAAGCACCAGATCCTGCAGCAAGGTTTAGGTCTGGATTTGGAGCTGGGTCTGTGCCTGGGTTTGGATTCACGTTTGGTTGAGGGTTGGGCAACGCGTGGATCTGCACTTGGATCAGGGTCTGGGTTTGGATTGGGATTTTGGATCCATGTCTGGATCTGCACTCAGAGTGGGATTCAGCTCCTCATCCAGATCTGCTTCTGCATCTGAATCTGGAACATGCATCCTTCACAAAAACACAGAGGTGGCACTTCTGACACCCCCCCAAGCACCCTGCAGCAGCCCCACAGGTGCACTGAGCACCACCACGCCACGGGGCGCTCACCTGCTTCCTGGTGAGGGTTTGTGCACCGTGTCCCGAGCACCACGGGGACCTCCATGGAGGATCTGGGGGCTGCAGCAGCCATGGCAGGAGCCTTGGGGAGGGACAAGATGGCACCGGTCCCACTCGCCTTGGACGGTCACCAGCCATGCGTCTGGGGCTGAACGTGCTCCAAGGAGGGGCCGGGGTCAGGGAGGGGGATGAGTGCAGGAAACATATTAAGTGAGGAAAATTGGCTGCAGGCAGCACTGCTGCCTAGTGCTTACTTGGTATTTTCCTCTCCGTCAGGTGTCTGCTATAAGCCCTTTCTGGGTAGCGCTTGCAGCTGGTTAACTGTTTGTGCTGCAGAGGGGCCGCCAGCCTCCAGCACCCGCTCTGCACCAAGCAGGGGGGCACCCAGCACCCCCCCACCGTGCTTGTGGCCCCTGGAGCTCACGCCCGGGTTCGGCCCCAGCAGCTCGTGCAGGTATTTTAACAGGGAGCTCCTGGGCTCTTTCAGCCCAGCTGCTAATTTGTAATCCCGTTCTCCTGGTAAAATAAAAGCCTCTCTTATTCCTGCGCGCGAGAGCCAAAGCAAAACTATGAGGAAGTGCCCTGTTTGCAGAACATGCTGTGAAACGCACAAAGGAAACGAAGAGAAAACAGCGTTTTGCACGTTTTTTAGCCTCATTTCAGCTGGGACTTGGAACCGCAGAAGGGAAATCTTTTCCAGCAGGATGTGCATAGCAAGGGGGGGGGGAGGTGGTGCTGAGCTGCTTGGCTGCTGGCGTCCCTCTGGAGCAGGGCCACCTGCCTGCCGGGGCACGGCAACCTCTGCGATGTCCCCAGGGGGTGCCAGGTCCCTGGGGGTCCCGGGTTGCTGCGGGGGCTGGAGCCGTGTGTCCCCAAGGGGCCGGCGGGGCACGGATGGAGGCGGATGGCAGGAAATACCTGCAGCTCCACCGCGGCCCCGCCAAGCCCAACAACGGGGCGCGTGTTCGCAGGGCGGCCACGGCGGGAGGAGCCTCCGAGGGACACACGGGCCATTGTTCCTCGGGCACGGGGCGGAAATTCAGCTGGGCCCGTGGTGTGACGCTGCCGGGCTCTGGGCTCGGGCTGCGAGTGGGACCGAGGAGCTGCCAGCGTGGGTCAGGATGGGAATGGGTCAAACGCAGCGCCCGGTGGCTGAGCTGCATGTGCCGGCGGTGGGGCAGGCACCAAGGGGGCTCGCTCGCTCCTTGGCACGTGCCTGCAGCTTTTTGCCTCACCAAAGCTCTTGCAGATACTCATCTTGTCCCCTCTCAGAGCTCTGCTGTCTGTCTGTCTGTCTGTCTGCGCTCTTGCCGTAACCTGGAAGGACATCTCTCATGTGGTCTGGTGCTTGGCAGTTCCAACAAGCACTCCCTGGTGTTTTCCTTTCGCTTGCACAGCGCCTTTTACCACTAACTCCCCCCCAATTTCTTAGTAAAAAGCAAGAAAAAGCCTTGCAGAAAGCGCCCAGTGCTGCAAATCCCTAATTACCCTCAGCTCCTCCTAAAAAAAAAAAGGGATTCCCATCGAGGAGCACCGCTGCCAGGGGCAAAGGGCTGCAGGCACTGCAGGGCAGCCAAAAATGCTGCTGCTCCCTGCCACCACTGTGAGGATACTGAGAGGGTTTCATCCCGTTGCAGCTCTCCCAACCAAATCCCAAAACATCAGCACTCGCCTTCCCCCGGCTTCCAGAAACGAGGGCGTTTCTCGGAGGCAGGCTGCGAGCCGGGGGCGAGGAGAGGACGTGCAGCTCTCCTCTGCGGCCCCCGCGCTTTGCCCTTTCTCAGGAACTGGCCAGCTTGTTCCCATTAGGAGGAGCCGAGGATCCAAGCAGTCCTCAATGGCCAGGAGAGGATTTGCTGATCGTTCCCTGGGATGATGGCGAGCGAGGTGCCTGGCACGGAACGATCCTTTTATGGTAAAATTAAGGACGAGTGCTTGTGCCGATTTGCATCTGAAGTTGATTGATACGTGGCATTAATGCACACGCAGATAATTTTGTGTTTGGAGATCGCTGAGCAAGGAGGAATTTTTATTTGGGGTCAAAGATAAGGGCATGGTGCGGAGATGAAATATGCAGGTTTTTTGATCAGTGTCACAGGCGGCGCGCTCCTCGTTGCTGGGCAAGGTGGTGGCAGGCCCCCATCACCCACTCCTGTCCTCGCTTTTAAGTGCTTTGGGTCCGTGCCCGAGGCGAGGAGCAATCCCCTTGCTGTCAGTTCCAACTTCCTGAGCGCTGGAGTTCCCCATCACGAAAAAAAAATATATAGAAACCTCGCTTTTATTTCATGTATTTATTTTTTGGGGCAGGCAGGAGGATGCGCCATGGAGAAGCATTATCCGAACAGCGCGGTGCAGCTCGCTCGTTCCGGGAAAGGTGCGGGCAGAGCGCTGCCAAGCGAACAATGCCTTTCAAACCCACCTCTGGCAGCCTGCACCGAAGCCGTCAGCAAAACCCCGGCCCTCCCAGCTGCTCAGCGCCGCTGCCTGCCCTTGTGCCAGCCCTCGTGACACGTCCCCGGGTGCTGCGAGGTGGCCGCTGTCAGGCAGGGAGGTGCACGGGGTCCCCTCGCAGTGCTCGACCTCTCCGTTTTGCTGCGTGCCAAATGCAACCGGGATTTTTGGGGAGCCTGGGGGGGGTCCACCCTGGATATCTGGTCCCTTGGCAGCGAGGACACGGGCTCAGCAGGGGCTCGGCGGTGCTGGTTTGGTGCTTCCCAGGCTGTGAGGGATGAGGAGCTGGGGGCAAATTTCCTAAAAACATCCCCGTGCCGGGACTCGGAGCAGCCGGTGCCCGTCCATCTTCCAGCCGGAGCTCCCGGGGCTGCTGTGGCAGGGGCAGGAAGCAAGAGGCAGCTCCATCCGTGGGGCAAAGTCAGCCCTAACGGAGGGAACGGGGCAGGAATTAATTAGGCAGATCCTCAACGGCTGGGAACTCGGCACAAACACCAGAAGCCTGGGGTCCCCTTCACCTCTTGGATCGTGTCCCAGCACCACCGCATCCCCTCCGACGGCAGGGCAGGGTGGCAAACACCCTCTTCATCCTCCTCCACCCTCCTCCTCCTCCATCCAGGCGATGGGAGGAAGAAAGGGATGGGAAAGAGGAGGGAGCAGCGCTGAGGAGCAAAATAGGCAGTGCTACAAAGAGCCCCGAGAAACCACTGGTGCTCGAGGCCATCCCCGCTGCGAGGCCAAGCGGCTTTTTCCAGGCCAGGCAGGGGAAGCCCGGAGGAAAAGGGACAGGGGCGAGGGGAAGAGGGGGCAGCCCCAGGACGTGTGCCCGAGCCCCAGGAGGTTTGTGAGGCTGCCGAGCGTTTCGGGGATGAAAGCTGCCCCGGGGCCCCTCCCAGCGAGCAGCAGCGCTGCGGGCATCGCGTTTGTCTGGCTCGTGGCTTCCTCATTACGCCGAGAAGGAGGTATATATATTAAAAAAAAAAGGCATTGCAAAAACAAAACGAAAAAAAAAGGGAAAACCTACAACAACACAAAACGCAGCGCCGGCTCCAACCCCCCCTCCCCACACCATCTCCACCACCCAACAACAACCAAGAAAGGCAAGATCTTTCCTAAGCCCGGAAGATGTCACCATAGAAACAGAAATCAGAGCCACTCCAAGGATCCTGCCGCCTGGGAAGGCGATAAAATGTTTTCTATCGATTGCTGTCGGGAAAGTCACTGCTGATAAGCCATCCGAGGAGAAATGGAGCAGGGACGCGGGGATGGGGGGGAGCTCTTCAAAGGAGCCTCTTGACGGGCTCTTGGCTCGCCCCGTGGGGAGCTTGGGGTCTGAGAGGTGCCGGGGGTGGGTGCAGTGCCCCGGGCTGTGTGCGTGCAGATGGAGAGGTGTGAGCCCTCCGTGCCTTTGGTGTGCCCTGGGTGTGCTCTGGCAGCTCTTCATGGCACAAAAGCACCGCATCGGGGTGGTTGGTGGAGGTGGGGGCGCTTTGTTTTGCTCCTGGTGTGGCATGGCCAGCCTTTCACATCCCCCTTTTGCTCCGAAATGTCAGGGGAAAACCCCGTGGCGCTGCTTTGGCTGGGCAGCACCGTGCCCACCAGCCCCGTGCCCTTGCAGGACTCGGTCCCAGGTTTACCCCCACGCAGGGGGACCCCACGCAAACACCCCGGGGCCCTCGGCACACCCGGCATCACCTCTGCAGCTCGGAGCATCCCCAGCGTGGCAGCGGGATCTGCCCCGCAGCTCTTCCCGGGGCGCTGCTCAGCGCGGGGGCCGGCTCGCGCGCCCTTTGAAGAGACAGCAAATCCTATTATCTGCTCATTCCTCTCGCAGCGTGAAATCTCAGAGCATTCACCAGCAGCTGAGTGTGGTCTGCCGCCTGCAAGCCCCGCGTTGCCTCCGCTCCCGTGCGCACAGGGTAGGGGTGGGGGGGTCTCCAGGTCTCCACGGATGCGCCCCGAGATCCGGAGATCTGGGACCCTACAAAACGGGGACCCTACAAAACGGGGACCCTACAAGCCTCCAGCAGCAAGGTGTGAAGGATTTGGGGTTCAGGAAAGCAGGGTTTGGGGCTGATTTCCCCTCTTCTCACCCGCGGGGAGCCGAGCTGTGGCTGCAGCCTGCGCAGCCCCACGTCATTAGGGCCGGGAAGGTGGCAACCCGGCGCGCACTCCCCATCCCCGCGGCAGCTCTGCTGCCAGTAATTGGCAGCAAGAACAGAGGCAGCTAATCCCGGCCAGCGGGGGATGCAGGCACGCTGATGTCTGCCGTGAAAAGCACCCTGGCAATAGGAGGAGCTGGGGGAAGAATACACTCCTGGGCACAATCTGCGGCCCCGGAGAGCTGGTTGGGTGCCACCGGGAGCATTTGCCGGGGATTTTGTTAATGATGCAGGCGCAGCCTTCCCAGCTTGGCCCGTGTTAAAGCCCTGGCTCGCACGAGCTGAGGCTGTTTGGCTTGAACTTCGACCAGCTGCTTTCCACTGCCTGGTGGATTTTTTGCCTCCTGACTGGGTGGCTCCGCGCGATAGGGGAACAAAGGAGCGGCTGGGGGGGGAGATTTCACCCCCAGGGTGGATTTTTGGAGAGGGAAGGAAGGGTTAAGCAAGGTCTTGTTACTGGGTTATTTTAGGATGGCAGCGCTGAAGGGAGCGCAGGAGGGTTTCTGCGCACAGGGGAAGATGGAGTTTAATCAATATTGACAAGAGCCGTTCACCAAAACGCGCTCTGTCGCTAATGAAAGCCAGACCTGGTGACTCCCCGGGGAAGGACGGCTTTGGGAAAAAGGAGAAGGAGGCACTGGGAAAGTCACGGCTCCCTCTCATGCTGCTTTTATAAAACCAGGCTGCATTTGGGGTTGATTTTCCCAGCCTGCAAAGATTTGGCTCATAGGTGCGGGATACCCATGGCATGAAGCGAGGGCCCCGTCCCCACAAGGACCTGTCCCTCTGATGGCACAGCACATGGAGAAGAAGCCAGCTGGGGGCTGCAGCCACTGCAGCTGCCTCCTGGCATTTCCCCACTGCTGCCAGCTCCGTGCCGGGGCTGGGGCATCACCCGGGGCCACCACCACCAGCCCAGGCCGTTCCCAACCACTCGTGCCCTATTTCTTTCTGCTCTGCTTTTTCTTTTCTTCCACCCAGCCATTTATCTCTGCGTTTCCCCAGCCTCAAACTGAAGATCCAGGCATTTTCCTGCTCCGGCACAGCGTGGGTGCAGCCCAGAGACCCGACCCCAGCACGGGCAGGGGGCAGTGGGCTGAGGTGGGATCCTTCTCCTTCTGTAGGGCATCCCCCAGGCTCCTGGCACGGCCACGGGGCTGCTCCCGGAGCAGGGGGAGGTGAGCGAGACGCAGTTGGAAAGGAGGAAGGTTTTGATCCCCCGCCAAGCCCTCACAACCCTGTCCAAGTTCACACTGGCAGATAATGAGCTTTAATGAGCAGGTCACACTAATTGGTAAGTGATCCCAGACCCATCTGTGGCAGAGGCGGAGGAAGAGCAGAGGCAGCACCGGGCGAGGAGAAGGGATGGGGCTGCCTGGGCTGGTTTGGGAGCAGGGGCTCTGCGGGTGTGGGGACAACCCTGGGCAGGGTTTGCAATCAAAACCCCGAGCAGGGTTTGCAGGCACGACCCCAAACAGCACTTCCAAGCAGGACAAGCGGGGTTTGCCAGCAGAACCACGAGCAAAGGTTGCAGGAGTCCTTGGCCAGCTTTGCGAGCATCCCCAGTACAAGGTGGGTAGCCAAAAAAGAGGCAGGGGCGCAGCTTGCCTCCCAATCCCAATTTCTTTAGCAAGCACAAAGGGGGCACGGGGAGCTGGAGGTTTTCACACAGCAGCAGGCAGGAGGAGGCCAGCTTGCCCCCGCAGCCCCGAGCCGAACAGGGCAGAGTGGCAGACGTATGGCGCTGACAAGGCAATCCTAATCGGAGATCATTGTAAATTCCCCTCTCAAATGGAGTGGAAAAATGCTATTAAGCTAATATAGCATCGCGGGGGAAGGACGCCCCGCCACCGCGGTCTCCAGGGAATCGAGGCCGTAAGGAGGGGAAGGAGCAGGAATATTTGGGGCAGGGGGAGCTGCCCGGCCCTGCCCTGCTGCTCCCTGCCTCAGTTTCCCCAAGAGGCTGAGGGATGGGGAGCTCTGCCGCAACCCCAGCCTGCTGCTCGCTCTCTCTGACCCATCCTGCATCACCTGTGCTCCTTGCCAGCAATTTTTCCCCCTTTCTGGTGCCACAGCCCAGTGCATCCCAGTATAGCCCAGCACCGCGCTGTGCAGCCGGGGCAGGTACGGCTGGAGCCGGGGCCACCTAAATTGCATTTTTGGGGTGCTGGGACCCCCCCAGGTGAGGCCGGTCCCCAAACCACAGGCTCCTCGCCTGCAGCACAGGGTGCAGCAGCAGCCGTGCTCCCTTCCCGACACTAAGTGGCAGCCTCTGCCCGGCTTTGGGGCAGCACCCGGGCAGCAGAGCCTGGGGGCTGCAGGCAGGGGCAGGGAGATGCAGCCTGCTGTGGGGCTGCAGCATGGCCAGGGGGTTCAGGAAAACCCATAAATGTCAGGCTGCAGGCAGCGTGCTGGGTGTTATCCCCTCCGGCACGGCCACGGTGCCAAGCTGAGCCCTGCCCGGGTGCCACCAGGAGCACAGCGAGCGGCTGGCAGCTCTTGGCACCAGCTGCTGAGCTCCACTCCCCACGTCTGGGGATGAAAACACGCGGCTTATACCTGCCTGCCGCAGGTATTTCCAGGGGCTGGCATCCCGCCGTGGTGATTTGTGGTGCTGTAAAGCAGCACAGGGACAGAAACGAGCCCTGGGAGCCGCGTCCTGACCGTGCCCGCGAGCGCGCAGCGTGCCCACGCTGTGCAGGGTGCTGGGGGCAACACGGCTGTTCCTGCTGCAAAAGGGGGGGAAAGAAATTCAGCAGCCAGCCCGGGGGTTGTGGTGGAAGCCCAAGCTTCTCCACAGGTTGGGGCCAGCATCACCCGAGGACGTGGTGGCTCTGGCCCTGCTGCCCCTGGATTGCAGCTGCGAGCACCGAAAACGCTCCAAAAGCGCAGCCCCAGCTCGTGGCTAATTCCCCTATCCAAAAAATAAACACATCCTGGAGAAACCCAGCCTCCAGCCGAGCTGGGGAGGACCAGTGAGCTCTAAAACCCAGTCCTCCGCCACCCCTAACCCCACTGGCTTCCCACTTTTCCCTCATCTCCCAGCTGCCGTGCCCCAGCCGGGGCTGCTGAGTTATTTCCCTCTCTGTCGGACGATTTGTGGCCACCTGCCTCGGCTCGGGGGGATCAGGGCTGCTCGCAGGAACCATCCAGCATCTCCCCCCCTTCCCCCGGCATAAATCAGCGGGGCGGGCAGCTGATTTCAGCGGGGCTGATTTACGCCTCGGGAGGACGCTCCCAAGTACCTCCGTGATTTAGCAACCCCATTAGGGCCCTGCCACTTCTGCGGGATGGACGCAGCGGGTCGCTTTGTCTTCTCCTGGCGGCTGCAGCCCCCCGGCCCCGCTCCCCGAGCAGGGGAACCTGAAAAGCTCCTCGCTGATTTACAGCAGGCAGGAGAAGCCGGTCCCATCTGCTTCCCCAGGCACCTACTCGATTTTTTTTTTATATTTTTTATTTCAATAAAAGCCACCCATGAGAGCTAGCTGCAAGAGGCGACGGGGCTGCTGTGGAAGCGCCTTTCATGGAGACGCTTCTCGGGGAGGCAGAAGCTGCGAGGCAGCAGGAGCTGAATTTGCCTCCGCAGGAACCCTGGAGAAGCAGAGGAGCCGAGCATCACGCCGCAGATGGGAGGATGAGGCAGACAAGCCAAAAAAGTCACCCAAAAAAAAAAAAAAAAGGAAAAACTCCTGGCGGGGCTCTCTCAGCCTCCTTTCCCCAGCCCTGTGCGCACCGGGGGCACGGTGCTGCTCACGGCGCTCTGCGGCCCCTTCTCCAGGCACACAAATGGAGAAAACCACACAGGCAGCACCGCTCACCCCTCAGCCAGGCTGACAAATGACTAAACGACCACAGCAGCACTTTGCAGCATCATTTTTTTTTTTTTTCCTCTTTTTTTTTTTCCAGCAGATTTAGCAGCAGACCGGCTTTTACGGCGCGGCTCTCCTTGCCGTCGCCTTATCCATCCCCCGTAATGCACCCCCCCCTACGAGAAACGAGGGAAGCAGTTAAAAACGGGCCATTTCAGGG
This sequence comes from Anas platyrhynchos, assembly GCF_047663525.1. Lineage (NCBI taxonomy): Eukaryota > Metazoa > Chordata > Aves > Anseriformes > Anatidae > Anas > Anas platyrhynchos. Next base: position 17,117,922 of record NC_092601.1, on the reverse strand, counting down.
AAACGGCACTTCGTGGAGGCACCCCCCTTACAAAATGGCTCCTGGAGGAGCTGCTGCAGCCCTCCGTGCTCTGATTGCGAGGCCAGGCAATTAGCAGAGCAAGCTGGGCTCGCAGGTGGGGGCTGGCTGCTGTGGCAGGGTGCTGAGCCCGGCAGCAGGGGCTGAACAAGCAGGGCTGAGCTCGCCCAGGGTCAGGGGGAAGATTTGCAGGTCCTGAGGGTGGGAAGAGGGCTGAATCCATCCCTGGGTTGGAGGCTGGATGGTTGGAGGAGCACCTGGGGGGCGGCTGTGCGCAGGAGGCTTTGCCTGCCGCAGATAACGCCAGCCCAGCGAGCAGGATGGAATTAAAACTCCCCGTGGGGAAAACCTGTCTCGCGGCTGGCTTGGCAGCCTTTCCGCCTGTGCCTCGCTCGTCTCGGTGGCAGTCTCAACACCGTGGGCTGCTCCACGGCTTTTTTTTTTGGGGGGGAAGGTTGCTGCTGCATCGCCCCGGCACCCAGCTGGGGCCCCCGGGGCGCAGCTTCTCCCACTGCACCTGGGTACAACCAAAAGCCAGGGCTGCTTTGTTCCCTTGTGGCACTGTTGCCACCAGGAGCATTGTGTCCTGAGCATCTTCCCTTGTTCCCTGCCGGGGACATCGCCAGGATTTGCCACCCTCATCCCCAGAGGTGAGGCTGGCCCCATGGGGCTGGCCCTTCCCTGCAGCCGCTCCCCTCGCAGCCGAACAGGAGCAGCTTTCTGGTGGGGAAAAGGAGGCTTCAACCTAAGATTGACCACAGGGAAAAAGGTTTTCCTGCCTAAGTATTAATTGAGATTAATTACAGCCACGGGGAAATGATTTGCATTCACTAAATCAATCACCTAGTGCTCAGCACCCCGGGTGCATTTTGCTTGCAGCTCGCCGCTTGGCTTGGGCACGTGTCCAGCGTTGACTTTTCCTGGTGTTGCACCCCCAGCGCACGCTCCCACTTCCCTCCCCAAGGCCTTTCACGCATTTCCCCCACCCCAAAGACCCTCGAGACCTCCCCTGGGCAGCTGCCTCTGCCCCAGGAGGCGAGGAGCACCTGACAGGACCGCAAAGAGCATCTCTGCTAATGCACAGGGGGGCTCTGTTCCCCTCGCCTTCTGCCCCCTGCGTCTTGCAGCAGATGTCCTCAGGTTGTTGGTGGGTTTATTTTTGTTTTTATTTTTTAATCAGTGCTTAAACACGCTGCATCATGTGCTGGCATGCCTGAGCAGCAGCCCATGGTGGGGTTTCATGGCTCCATCCTCCCTTTCCCCTCGCCTCTGCGGTGCAGCCCCATGCTGAAGGCACGATCGGTGCTGCCATCAGCTTTGTTGTACAAGAAGGGCGCTGGGGGACCCATCCCATAACCTCCCCTGGCCGAATTTCCCCCATTCCTCACCTCTCCCTTCCTTCCCTTCCTCCTCCAGGAAAACCAAGCTGCCGGCAGCTCGGTGCAGTGCTGGGCTGCGACGCTGCAGCCTTGGAGAGCCGGGGACACACCGCGTCCTGTGTGCTTGGATAGGGCTGGATTTACTTCTGGCCATAATAACCACGCAGTGCCACAGCCCTGCTGTGCCACACTACTTGGCCAAAGCATTCGTGCTGTTGGAAATCCTGGTGAAAACCAAATCGTGCTGGCCAGGCGAGGATTGGGGCTGCACGCTTTGCCCGGCACGGCTGAGGGCGGCGAGCGCGTGATGTTGTTTCTCCCTCACGGTCTCTAGGATTAGCTTAATAGCACAGGGAAATAACAGGATGAAAAATTTGCTCCCCTCCAAGCACTAAAAGCCAAGTTTCAAGGTTAATTGTCTGCCCTGTAGGAATAGCTTTTGCACGCTGCAAGGGGCTTAATTAGTGTCATTTTAGCCAAGCAGGGAGAGCGCGCCCTAAACCCGTCCTGCGTGCCCCCGAGCCCATTTTCCTCTCAACGCGGCGGTCAGAGAGGTGATGGATTGCAGGCAGCCTCCCTGCACCAGCACCCTGCCGGGCTGGATTTAGGACCGATAAGGAAACCCCAAGATCTTCTTCTCCAGCTGCGCAGCTGCAGCCTCGTGCCCCATCCCTGCGCCTTCTGCACCCACGGATGCTGCGCCCACGGGGTCTGTGCCTGGCACTTTGTGAGCTCCTTGGGTTACCCCATCATGCTGCAGTGTTATGGAGAGGGGGAAAACAAACTGTTTGCAGCCCAGCACGACATGGTTGGGCACCAGCGAGGAGCCAAGGCGAGCCATTTCCCAGCGCCCAGCATCATTCCTCGCCGGCTCCGGCTTGCGGAGCCCGCAGGGACGGCCGTGACCTCCTGCGCAATCCCGGCCAGGAGGCTTCCCTGGCCGCCTGCCCGTCTGGGCTGGAGCAGACCTTGGAGAAGAGCAGCTCATCAGGACTCCAAACTTTCCCCACGCTGAAGAATTCGCTGCAGCCCCCGCTAAACCCATCCGCTGGAGAAGCCTCCTCGTCCCCGGCCCCCACCGGGGCTGGGTGAGGGATCCGTCACCTTTTCCAGGAGGGCTCCAGCCTCTCCTCCTCCCCCCCCTGCCCTTTGGACTCCAATTTCTCCCCCAGCTGCCGATGTCCAAACGGGGCCCCAAGGGTGAGCGTGGCTCCCCAGCAGCAGCAACAAACACAAAACATCCGCCCCGACAGACGGCACCGCTGCGCGTCAAGCCCTTCCAGCCAAGGCTGTTCTCCCCTTTACAGGGATCTGGGGGATAAAAAAATAATAAAATTTAAAAAAAAGGCAAATTATTGGTGCTGCAGCCCCACATCCTGGCAAAGGGGACTTTGGGGTTTTGGTGCTTCCAGGCAGTTTCTGGCTTCCGCGGGTGTGTGAAAAAAGGAGAGACGCAGCAGAGGGAACAGGGACAGCCTGAGGGGCCTCTTGTCTGTAGAGACAAGGGGATTAAACGCCTTAAACCTTAAACAAGGTGGTTAAATACCTCCCGGCCTGCTGCAGGGGCTTTGGTTCAGAGGGAAGGAAAAACCCAGACCTCTTTTTTCAGGCCCTGTTTTCGACCACACAGACCTTTTTGTGTTCATTTATCCTTCGCCTTGCCAAAAAGGTTATGGAACAGAACCAAAATGTCAGCTCCAGCAGCTTCTTCTCCCTGAAAGCTCCTGAGCTGGCACCCAGCAGTGTCCCCCCCTCCCGGGGTGCCCACGCAGGGGGTGGCAGGGCTCCCTGGGGACAGGATTTTGGCAGGGTGAGGAGGGGGTGACAGGGTGCTGGTGCTCGCAGCTCTCCCTGCCTCCGCTGCCGGGACTGCCAGCAGCGAGGGGCAATGCATTTTTAATTCATTTAAGGGAATTAAGCTCGTCTGGGCCTGTCTGCTCACGGTTTTTCCACTTCCATTAATTTCTGAACCGCTTGCCTGGTTTTCTCAGGGTCTGGCAGGGGGGTTGGCAGCGCAGAGCTGCCCGATTTCTTGCAAAGGCAATAAACGCAGGTGGCTGAAGAGCAGCAGGACACCCTATTAGCCCTGTCCCCTGTGGGTGAAGGATGCTTCTGGTCGCCTGCCACACGGATCCTCCAGGGACCGGCTGTCTGGTGACCAGGCACCAGTTTGGGGATGTCTGGGGGAGCTGGCACGGTTGCAGCGCTCCGTGCCGGTCCGTGGCCAAGCAGGACTGGTTTCTCCCGGCTGAGAACAGTTTCTGGCTGAAGGTTAGGGGAAAGTGGAGTAAAAAGCCCTTGGGATACACCAGGGAGAAGGTTTTAAGGGCTCTGCTGGGCTCCTTCACCTGCTGCTGCTGGCAGCAGAGCCCAGCCGGGGCCGGGCTGCAAAAACAGTGCGAAATTGCTGGGGATGGGACTCAAAACCACGCAGACCCCTGCAGGATGAGCCCCTGGGGAATTTACAATCCCTCTGGATCCCAACCAGCCGTGGGTGCATTGTGAGCATGGTTTCAGCTCTGAGTTTCTCAGCTCACCCCCATCCATCAGCCCCTGGCCCCAGGGGCCGCGGGGACCCCCACGGGGCAGAGATTTTGTCCTTCTCCTGCTGCTGGATGGAGCCACAAAAGGGCAGGGGAGGCGGCTGGCTATGGGGTTTCTGCTGTCCCGGGGTTCCCAAGCTTCTCCCCACTTCCCTTCTGAGACATTTTGGCTCGTAAACAGCTGTGAATCAGAGGGGAGAGGAGAGAAGATAAAAATAACAGCAGCGGGAGCGGGTTTGAAGTAAATAGCAGCACAACATCAAAGAGGAGGGGGAGCGATGCTCCGAGGAGGTATTTATAGCCAACTCTGTGCTTCCTGGGGATAAACCTGCCTGCCCCAGTGGGAGCCCTCATCCCTCGCCCCCACGAGCACATTTCTGTCCCAGATCTGCACGTCGCCCTTCCCGGGGGGCCTGGGGTGCTTTAAGCCCCAGGTGGCACAGCACCCACGCAGCTTTTAGGGACTATTTGGGGAAGGGCTGCTGGCCCCGACAGGCTCTGAGCCTGGCTCTCCGTGGCGCTGGGTGCTTGCTGTGGGGGCTGTAAGACACAGCATGAAGCATCCCCCCCCCCACTGGCTTTGTCCCCCTGCCGGGTCCTGGATGAGGGTTTTTGATCTCCGTGGCACTCCTGGGTGCCAGGTCTGAGAGCAGGGCTGCTTGGGGTCCCCCTGCTGCGGGGACCATTAGGTGGCTTGGCTGCTCTGCTCATGGGGTCCCCCTAATAACACGCTGTGTGCCTGGAGCAGCGCAGCACCCCCGGGATGAAGATGCCTGGAGGAGTTTTTCAGAGCCTGGTTCAGCTTCGGATTCATGCACCATATGGGAAAAGGTGCTGGGGGCGCACGGAGTCACTTGGAGGCACGGGGAAAGCTGTCCTGTGCCCACCAAGCAGCTGCATGGGGATGGACCCACAGGGAAATGGGATGCCTGGGGTGTGGGACGTGTTTGTGGCCAGGTGACGGGGTGGCAGTGACCTTTGCAGCTGCCTCCTGCTTCGGGAAGCCAGCTCGCCTTAAAGCATTAGTCCCCGCGGAAGGGGCTTTGGAGGGATTTAAACGGTTTGGGGGATTTAGGGCTTAGGGGGAGAGCAGAGTGGCAATAAACCCTGCAGCCGGCTGTGCAGGATCAGGGCATTTAGGAGAAGGGAAAGCTTGGGGAGGATTTCTGCCCCCAAAGCCCCGAAATCTCCTCGCTGCGGCGGCGCGGGGGCTGCTGCTCCCTCATCAGAGCCAGAGGTTTGCAATTAAGCGCCACGGAGCGCCTCGGGGACACAGCCTGCTCTGGGAGCTGAGCTCAGACGGGTTCGGGGAGGGAAGGGAGCTGATTTCCCACTTAGCAGACAGGTCACGAGCGGCGGATTCATTGATCCCAGAAAGCAAAGCCTCTGCTTCGTTAGAGGCACGCCGGTGATGAAGGCGGCCTCGGGGAGCGGGGGAGCTGCAGTGAAACCTTCCCCAAATGTTGGCTCTGCCCCTCTGACTGTCATTCGGAGGGCTCCATCCCATGTTGCTTGGCTCTGAGGGGCAGGGAACCCCTGGAAATAGGGTGTGCTTTGCGTGCCAGCTCTTCCCAGCTCCCTCATAAGGCTTAGTTGGGCTGGGCTGGGGGTCCCCATCACCTGGGGGGCTCTTTGCCCAGAAGCAAGGACATCGTGGCACACTGAAGCTTGACAAGACCCTTGTACAGGTCTCGCTTGCTGTGCTCCCGTGCCAGGACCTTGAGGGTGCAAAATATTTTCACGGTGAAGGCAAGGAAGCCGTCGCTGTTCCCCTTTGCCTGCAGGAAGGACAGCTCCTGCTCTGTCCTCCGCTGCCTCTCCGATTCGCCCTGCCCGGCTCAGCTCTCCCCGCGGGGCGGTTTCCTCGCTGGCTCCTGCCAAGAGCTGCTGGCAGGAACGTCCCGGTGCCCTTCAGCACAGCTGCTCCAGGCAGCAGATGGGGACGCGGGCTGTCGCTGTGCCAGGCCCCTCGCTCTGCAAACCTGGCTCGGGAGAAGCCGTGCTTCAGGCGAGCTGCTCCATTTACCCCCAAAGTTCCCAATTTCCCACGTAAATACCCACTGAGTACTCGGGTAGTGATCAGGAGCCCGGTGGGAATTGCTTCACCAGGAGGTGAGCGCTGCCCACCCCGCGCCGTCCCCTCCCCTGCATCACGACTCGCGCCCACCGGGCATCACAAGTGGCAGCACGACAAAAAAACACCCACGGGCGAAAAAGCAGGGGAAGGACTCGGAGGCCCGCGAGCCTTCGACGTGAAGATTTTTGGAGGTTTTCCCCGGTTCTCCGCGGCTTTTCAGATTTTTCTTCGCCGGGGAATTAATTGTGTTACGCTGCCAGCTCGGGGCAGGGATGCGTCACGCTGCTCCCGCGGGTGTCAGGACTTCTTGCTGGTGATTTTTTTTTTTTATAAACCTCCCCCGTGGGCAACCAGCACCGCGTGCCATTGCTGCGCCCCCTCCCCAGCACGACCGCCCGGCAGTGGCTCTGTGCCGGCTCCTGCCAGGCAGGAGGAGATGCCTGGCAACGTGCCCCGCTGCCAGCACGGGCATCTTCAAGCCTGCGGTGGCAACAAGCCCCCTGCCCCGCCATGCATCCCCTTTGCAGGAGCTCTCCACCCAGGGCCGATGTTCAACAACTGCTCCAGGGGCAGATTTTGAGCTCCCGAGCGCTTGGCTCTGGTTTCTGGCTCGCGCCGACGCACGGAGCTGGAAGTGCAGCGTGCCCACCCCCAGCCCAGCTTTCGGGGAGGATTTGGGTATGTGGAGCTGATCAGGGCCCCTCTGCATCCCTCAGCTTTCACATGGAGGCGAGGAGCAGTCAGAGCAGGCAGAGGCAAAGCAGCTGATGCTCCAGATTTACGGGGCTCAGGATCCGTGCGAGTCCCCAGCACTAACTGGGGTGTAACTGGGAGCAGCGCCTGACCCGCACGCCGTCTGTTCCCAGTCCGCCGCATTCAATCAAGCCTAATAAAATTAATAGGGGAGTATTGAAAAATCTTGTGATTAATTCTTTATGATCTGTAATAGGGGAGCTGTGTGCCAATTACTCGAGTAAATCATTCATCAGAATATAAATAGAGCTAACCTCCAGCACAAACACTAGAGGATTTCCACCAGGATTGCAGGTCTGGATTGCAGCATTGCACTGCCGGTGACAACACGTTATCTGATGGAGGACAGGAGCAGCTGCAGTCCCGGGGCTGCCTGGCCTGCCCAAGGTTTCAGCTCTGTGTTCCAGCACTATTTGTCTCTGCAGTGCAGCCCTGTTTGTTTACGGCGTGTTTTGATGCTCCGGCTTTGATCTGCATGACCTGCCGGTCCCAAACCCGCGCAGATTTTTGAGGGTTAAGCCCGCAGGGGTCAGCTTCACTTCGTGGAAGGTTTGAACCTGTGGGCTGTGACACAGCCACCGGGGAAGGGACAGAAAGAATTGGGGAAAGAGCTGCTCCCATGGGACCTCTGTCAACGAGGGACACGGCTGGGGTGGCACCAGGCGGGTGGTGGGATCGGGTAGGAAAAAAAACAGTTGCCAGCAGAAGCAGCCCTTCCCGGTGACCACACTAGTGGCCAAAGCATGCTAGGGATGAACATCAATTCTGGTTCAATTGGCTGGAGAGATGAAAAAAAAGGGGATTGTAAGAGGTTCAAGGCAAGCAGAGGAGCTCATGGGCTTGTCCTGCTTCTCAAGGGGTGGCAGCAAGTCAGCTGGGAGTGTTAAAGCTGTGGGTGCCTTTTTTTTCCTTTTTCTCAGCATGGAAGTCAATCGTTTGGCCTGGAAACTTTCCCTTGGGCTTCTAAGGAGTCAAAAATAACCCGTGCTCTTGGCTGGTGTTTTCCAGTGCCCCGTTTCCAAAGGAAACCCACCTGAAGGCACTCCCTGCGCTGGGAGTCCTGCCATCTCCTTGCGCTCAGGGACTTGGAAATGCTCCCGAGCCAAACCACAGCTTGCTGAGCCATAGCATCCCATTAAACCTGACATCAAGCATCCTTCACCAGCCCGCTGCATGCATGCACTGCTGACCTGTGGACAATCAGCAAGGAAAAGGCACAAAACCCCTCGGTGCAGCTGCAGCAGATGCCTGCAGAAGCCACGGCGGCTGCACAAACCCCACGCACCATCGATCCTCCCTCCGGCAGGGCAGCTCCTCGCCCCTCTCCCTGATGACTTTAAGTGCTCTCTACCCACTGCAGGCACTCTGCAAGTCCACATTCATCGAGGCTGACCCCTCGGGGCTGTGATGGGATTTAAAAGGCCGCTGGGAGGCTTCCAGCTGAGAAGGGACTCGGGAACGGGGAGGGCAGTGCCCTCTTCCTTAGCTCAGCGCTCGGAAACAGAGCTCTGGATAAAAGGCACGCCACAGGGAGAAGGGGAGGGATGGGGACACAAAGGGAGATGCAGCCCTGCAGAAAGCCCTCTTTGTCTCCTGCACAGCTGCCAGGATATTTCCAAGGCCGGTGCGTGGCGGGGCCCTGCTGTTGCAAACACCCCCGGCCCTATAACGGGGGAAAACATCCCCTCAACAGGGGATTTGGAAGTGGGAGCAGCATGGGGGTCCTGTACCCCTGCCCCAAATGCAGCCCCCCTCTCCTGAAGTGCAGGGTGCCCCCCAGCGTGGGGTGACAGGATGGGTACGGTTGTGACAACCCCGCTCTCCCCCATGAATGCTGACTTTTAGCTCTTACCCAGTGATTTCAGTTCCTGCCCCATATTTTTCTCCTAACAATTTTAAAAGAAACTCAGAGTCAGTGATTTCAGCTCCTGCCCCCTGTTTCCCTCCAAAAGCTTTATTATTCAGCTCCTCTTCGTTTCAGGTCTCAGCTCCTTTCCCACAATTTTACCTTTTCCTCCCCCATTTTCTCTCCTGAATGTGGAGTCTCAGCTCCTTCCCAGGGATTTCAGCTCCTGCCCCGTGTTTCCCCCCAGAAGCTTTATCATCCTCCCAGCCCGCCGTGGTGTCCTTGTCCTCTCCCAGCCAGCCAGGGACAAGTTCTCCCATTTGGAGAGCTTTCCTCCCTGCTAGCTCTCTCCCTGGGGAGACATTTCCCCCTTTTCTGAGCACTGCCGTCACTGCTCTCCCCACCGCGTCCCCTTCGCCCTCCCCTCTGCCCCAAGGACCCAGCTGGTGGGACTTGCAAAATAAACATCCTCCTGCGCTGGGAGATGGCAGAGGCGATAATTACACACTCAACGCAGCAAAATTATCCAGCGCCAGGGAGAAGAGGCCGGAAGCAGCTGGAGATAATCCGTTTCGGGGAACGCTGCTCCCACCCACAGCGCTTTCGTCTGCATCCCACCCCAAACCAGCCAGCGCTGCAATTTCTGCTGTGATCGCGTTCGTAGGGCCCGGCCGGGATGGGATCCAGCCTCGTGCAAGAGTCCAAAGTGCAGGAGCTGGTCCTGCGGGCAGGGAAATGGGGATGCAGAGAGGGATTTGGATGAGTGGAGATAAAGAAACCTGGTTTCCCACTGAGCTGGGTCGTCACTGGGCGTCCCAGCATCTTTCAAGCACGATCTCAGAGGATGGTGTTTTGCCAGCGAGGGCTGTACGTGAACCATCCCTCGTGCATGTTTTTGGTGCCTGTCCAGGCAAATGTGCACGAATATCCCATCCCCTTCCCCACCACCGCTTCTGAAAGATCTCTGGAGGGGATGCTTGCAGCTCACTCACAACACTCCCTTCCTATCAAACTCCTTTTTGAAAAAAAAAATTATTTCTTCTCAAATTAAGGTCTATCAAACTGGAAGGCCCACGCAGAGATCCTCTGGGGTCCGCAGGGCTGATCCTACCTGAATTCCTACACACAGGACCGATCCCCACCAGCTGCACCAACCCGAAACGTCTCGGAGGGGAGAGCAGAAACGAAATAACGCCAGGAATCATCATCGCAGTCATTACAAACAGTACCACCTGCTGAAGGGCGCGGGGCACGGTGAATCAGCCCTAAAACACATCCAGAGCTGCCGGGCTGAAATTTTGCCCTGGGATGAGCAAGCAGCGACGCCAGCAGCAATTTCTGTACCAAAAACCCCGCTTTTGGCCCCAAACACTGACCTGCTGCGGGACACGGCACAAACCCCATGCCCTTTGCCAAGCCCCACACTTCCCCCATCTATTTGACCCCAAAGGGCTGTGAGGCTCCCCCTGCCCCCCACTGCCCCCCCCACTTCTCCAGGACATCCCGGGGGTCTCAGAGCCCCCTGTCCCCCTCCCCAACCCCATTGTCCCCCCCACACGACCCTAGGGGACCCAACCCCACCTCCCCCCCACCCCGGGGGGCTGCAGGCGGTGCCGTTCTCCTCCATCCCCCTCCTATCTCCATTCTCCCCCCCCCCCCTTTTATTTTTTTCCTTCTTGCTTCACCGGGGCGAAGTCCAGCGAGCGTCCAGCTCCGGCCACCCCCCCTCGGCAACCGGACACAAGCCGGGAACCCCCCGAGACGAAGGCACCGAGCTCGGTGGGTGCTCCCCCAAGGCTTTTTTTGGGGGGGAATGGCCCCGCTCCCTCCTTGCCTTTCCCCCCCCCATCTCCGCGGCGTCCTCTGGGCCCTGTAGTCCTCTTGGTGGCGGACTACACTTCCCAGCACCGCCACCGTGTGCTGGTGGTGCTGGTGGGGAAGGAAAAAAAGGGGAAAAAAAACGAGCCCCGTCCGCCCCCCCCCCCCCCCCCCGTCCAGCCCCGGTCATGGCCCTGCGGGACGGCCCCGGGGGCGAGCGGGGCCCCGCGGGTGGGCGGCGGGGAACGGGGTCGCGGTGGTGGCCGAGGGATTGCTGCAGAGGGCTGGAAGGCCTGGACTACGGGCAGGTACCGGGATAAAAGCCATAGGGGGGGGGTTATGGGGGTGCCCCCAAGCCATCCCGGCTCGCTTCGCCGTGCTGCACCCACTGTGGGGGCCGGGGGGACCATGGCAAGGGGGGTGGGATGGTGCCGTGTGAGGTTTGGGTGTCGTGGGGGTTGTGGGGCAGGGGGGTGGAGGGTTTGGGGTCGTTCTGGGATCTGTGGGGTTGGGAAGGTGGCTGCTGGTGGCTGCCACGCTGCCCCATGCGAGGAAGGTGATGGTGAAGGTTTGGGGGCTGCTGGAGGTCACATCCCTGCCCTGTGTCCCCCCCCTGAGCAGGGGTGTGGGTGATAAACCCTCAGGGTTGGGGCAGATTCCTGGAAACCTGCAGGGATGCTCAGCACCACGCGTGGACGGGCCTTGAGGTGCTTCCCGTGGCCCTGCCCGGCCCTAATTGCTGCTGGAGGCACCATTTCGTGCCACATCCTCACAGCACCTAGCGGGGCGAACCCCTCCTGCTGCCACCACCAGCCCTGTGTGGCCATACAGCTCCCATCCACCCTGATTTTGGGGCCTTGCCGAGATGCAGTTATTTATGGCCTGTCAGGGAGGATGGGGGCAAAGTCGGATGTTCTGTGCTCGTTACCTGCTTGTCGAGACAGCTCATCCTAATGGGCTCCCCTTTCATCCCGAAAAGCACACGCCAGGCACAGGCCAGTCTGCTTCCCGCTGCCAGCAGCGAGTTTGGTCGCTGAGGAGGAGGAGAAAAAGGAGGTTGAGCCGCGATGTTAACGATGTTGGCAGCCGGGAGTTTGTAGGTCAAGAAGCTTTTGTTCAGGCCGTGCTGGCGCTGTGTGAAACAAGAGGAAAGAAGGAAAGAAGCTGTCCTGGTCCTGGGCTTTGCCATTGAAGCAGGGCCGGACAGTTCGGCCCCGGAGGGCTCTCACGGTGCCCAGGTTACCTCCTGATCTGAAAGGACGAGGTCTGATGGGGAAGGAGGGTGAGGAGTGAGGAGAGGCCTTCGGGGCTCTCCCCTTCGCTCAGGGCTCTCCCCGGGGGGCACTCGGTGGTGGTCGAGGTTCTGGGGGCGAACCCATGCGAGGATCCCCGTGCCTGCCCGTAAAATTCAACCTTTGCTCTCGCCCTTCGTCCTCTGGGCGGTCGTCGTTTGGCCGTGAGGGGACAGCAGGCCGAGCAGCCCCTCTCCGTGACTGCTGTCACCGCTCCGATTCCTTGGAAGGAGCCCGCGGGAGCTTCTCCCCTGGACAGGAGGGGTCAGGCCGCTTTTTCCAGCCCTTCCCATCCCCTGGCATCGCAGGACTCGCAAACACAGCTGTGTTTGGGAAGCAGAATCCTTCCACGTCTCAATGTTGTCTTGGTGTTGATTCAAGTGAGGGAAAGGCTCGGGCTGGGCTGCTATTTTGTCTTTTGTTTTCAAAGTTTTTGGAGGAAAAAAAAAAAAAAAAGGCGCTGGCTGTTTTTCATCCACATACCACTGCAAGGAGAGGGGGAGGGATGGGGAAGCAGCATGGCTTGCTGCACATAAAAACACCAACAGGGAGCTGTCCTGGGAAAAAAAAATGAGTGGAGATAAAAGGAAATAGGGAGAAAAACAGAAAGGAGAAAAGGAGGAAAACCAGGAAGGTTTAAGGGTTTTCTTTTGTTGTTGTTACATAAGACAGGAAAGTTTTTTTGCAGCTAATGATGCAAGTGCATCTGTGCACACTGTGCCACGGGTTGGCATCGGTCTTGTGTAATGGAAAACAAGTTGGAGGCTGCACGGTGCGGGGCTCGGGGTGTCCGTCCTCTCTCCCGAGGAGCAAGGAGGCCGTGAAGCAGTGCCCCCTTCCCTGTGGCTCAGACACATGTAGGGTTTCCCTGTAGTGCTGGTGCCCATCTCACAGCAGCAGGTCCTCACAGCACCCGGGTCCTTTTGGGCACCGCTGCAGACACGGCGCTCCCTGAGGCATGGGGGGAGCTGGTTTTGGGGGAGCCCCCACCCCTCTTTTTGGCCTTGCACCCTGAGCTTTGCAAGATTTAACGATGGGGACATTGAAAGATTGATCCTTTCCTGCAGGGTGTTTGGTTTGGGACGAAGACACCCACTTTGGGTATGAGGCTCGGTGCCCCCACAGGCACCCCCTGACCCCAATAACTGCCTCTCTCCCCCCAGGTGGATGTTACAGCCATGGCGCAGCTCTTTGGCTACGTGGACATGACCGACTCCGGCTTCATTGCAGCCATCCTCTCCATCGCCTTCAACCCCTTCTTCTGGAACGTGGTAAGAGCCGCTTGCACACCAGCCACACCAGGGGATGGAACCCCTTTGGGCTGCATTGAGCAGCCCCCTACCTCTTCCAAACACCCCTAAATCATCTCTCCTGCAGGAACCCTGTCATTCTCCCCACTGGTGGTGGTGTTTATTGCTCTGGGAACACGAGGGCAGAGGAGAAACCACCTCTGGGGAAGTCTGCTGGGCTGGGTGGGGAGAGCTGTGCCCAGGTTGCGGGCACTCAAAGTGGGTGAGCAGGGAGCTGTGCTGTCTCCTGGGGACAGCGGTGGCTGTGACCGATGTGGCAGAGGACAGAAAGGTAGGAGCCAGTGCAGGATGCAGAAGGGATTATGAAACGAGCTCAGGAGAGGGGAAAGAGCAGGCAAACCCATCCTTCAGCCACCTCCTGCTGCACCTCCTGCCCCAGCAGCCGGGCACTGGTCACCCGCCACACTGGGGATGCGCTGGGCGCGTCTCCTGCTGCTTCTCCTCAAAGTTTGTTGGCAGGCGGTTGTGTGGATGCAGGAAACAAAACCAGCCAAAAAAGTTAACCTGAAGAAATCCCTCCTCCATCACGCTGCAAACTCTGGCGAAGAGCTGCAGAGGTGGCAGCGAGCCAGCCCAAAGCGTGGGTAGGGTACCTGGGCACAGGTGATGCTCGCTGCCTCTGTGGGTTGCAGCTGGGCACCATAAAGCTTCAGGAGCTGATGCTGGAAGAGCTTTCTGTGCCCTTTATCACTGCGGTTTGCCACCCTCCTGCAAGAGCAGTGTGCACTGCAGAGCCAAGGCGCCAGCTGGGGAGCCCAGGACGGGGATCACGAGTTCCCACAGCATCCTCTGCAGCGCAGCTGAGGGCTGGGGACGAAGCCTTCTCCCCGCAAGCACTCATGGAAACGGGATGGCAGCACAGCCAAGATTCCAGAAGCCGCCTGCCAAAGCTCCCCGCAGCGCTTCTCACCCCGGGGAAGTCTCCTTAAAAAGGCCTTGTTTTTTTCCAGAGGGGGAGGATTCGGCTCTCTCCGAGCGCGGGGGCTCTTGAGATCGTCTCACGCTGGGCTTTGGAAAAGCGAGGCTCTCCGAGCCGTGAGTCACTGTGGAAACCTCTGTCGGAGTTCTTTGTTGCAGCCTCCCTAATTTTTCATGCAACTCGTTATTAAAAAGTCTCACGGTGTCTGAAATGCGAGCTAGAATATGCCACGTTATTTCAGCTGCGGAGTCATCGCTCAGCATAAAGCAGCAATGAACAAGAAGATTCGGGATGTGGTCTCCGGGGGAAGAGACGGGCTCCAGCGAGAAGCTGCATAAAAGGGAAAGAAAAAAAAAGTCCTTTATTGGCGTCTGCTGCTCTGCCTGTGAGTCGCGGGATGCCTGCAGCTTGGGAAATAGCGCTGCTTTTTGGATCAAGAGTTTGGCTGCTGTTAAAGGCCGGGGAAGGCTGATGTAACAGCAGGAAGTTCATTGCTGTGGCTTGCTGCCGTCCCCTCCGAGCATCTGAAGAGCATTGCCGTTGGCGGCAGGTGGCACTGCAAGCAAGTCGTGCGGGGAGCAGAAGGCATCTCTGCATGGGTTTGCAGCCATCTCTGCATGGGTTTGCAGCCAGCAACCTGAGCGGGCGTGCTGGTGGGGAGCTCTGGGGAGGCGAGCGTGGCACTGGACATTTCTCAGCTGCAGAGGGCTGGGTGCCTCGCACAGTCCATGTGCCTCCATCCACACGCTTGTGCTCCCGGCATCTCTCTGATGTTTTCAGGCCCTTCCAGGCTCTGGCTCGCACCAGGCACTGCTCGGAGGCTCTTGCAGGCGTGCTGGGGGACCTGCAGCCCTGTGCAAGCCCCTGCTGTCGGGTGCAACTTAGCAGGAGTGGCTCCAGCCATCCCTGAATTTTCCCTAGCCTGCCTGTCTGGTTACTGTCCCCTGCCTGCACGGAGCCAGCAGCTCTTCTTTCTTTCTTTCTCTGCATCCCTGCACAGGCTCCCTTTGTCTTTTTTTCTTTGAGTTCCTTCCCAGCAGCTGAGCTCGTCTCTGCATCTGAATTACTTCGTCTGGGCTTGCAAGAGCCTCAGTGCAAAGAAGGGTTTCTGGGCAGTGCCAGGCACCCTCTGCTCTCAGTGCTTACTAAGCAACGTGGGGCCCTGGTCAAAACACCTCCTGTGCGTGAAATTCCCGATTTGGGTAGAAATCGGGTGGGGACGCACTGATTTAGTTCAGCGTCTTCATTCCCTCTTTCTCCTGAACTCCGGCCAGGTCTGCCTCTTGCAAAGCTTGGCGCCGGGTTGTCCTTGCTGCGCAGAGCCTCTGAATAAATATGTGGTGGGGAAACCCTGCCTCGGCGGGGGCTCGGGCACTGCACAGGCACCTCAGGGCCTCGGGGCAGCGAGCTCTGGCTGCCCTGCTCTCAGCAGTCACGGGGAGTTTGCCCTGCTAAGCAGCCGGCGTGTTTCTTTTGGACAAAACCGCAGTGTTTGGAGATGAAGCAAGAGCTACGGAGGCTGTGGAGCAGCGTGGCTTCAGAGAAAACCTGAGTGCTCGTTGAGTCGAGTGCTGTACTTCGCTTAAGAGAAGCAGTTTAGAGGAGCAGAGCTGAAGAGGAGCAGCCTGCAGGACTCGAGCTGGGCTGGGCTGATGCTCCTTCATTCCACAAGGGGGAAAAGTCCCCCCCCCAAAAGACCACAGGTCTCCCAGTTCCTACCCTCTTCCCTGCATGCACGTGCTGGGGGTACCATGAATGTCCCCCTGGGGTCTCCTGCTGCACCTCCCCACCAAAACCCAGCTCTCACACCCCCTCTTCTCCTTCCCGAAATCAGTGCCAAATAAAACCCAGCTCATCCCTGGGTGGCCCCCAGTTTATGTTATCCACAGCACAGCTCGGACACGTTCCTGCACTATTCACCTCTTTTTTTTTCCTCTCCTTCTCGTGCTGCCTCTTGCTTTCCCACCCGCTGGGGCTGTTACAAAAGGAGCTGCTGGGTGCCACGCTCCCACGTGAGCCAGGGTGCCCGTGAGGCCCCGAAAAGCAGCAGCGGAGCCGTTCCAGGAGGAAAGTTGCTCGAGCTGCCCGAGGATGTTGAGAGCAGCCGGGAGACCTGAGCCCCGGTGGGGCTGTTGAGGGGCACCTGGCGAGGAGGAGGCGTGTGGCTGGAGCCGTGCCATAAAACTTTAATGAGGTCGGGGAGGCAGAAACTTCAATAAATCCCATCTGTGTTTGGAAAGCCGCGGGACGATGGGCAAAATTTCCCTTCCGTTGGTAACTAAGGAAGATATTAAATAACAGCTCCTCGGGGACAAACATTTCCAAGCCAGGAGAGGCAGATAACCTGCGTGCTGGAGGCTTGAAAGAGCTCTCCGAGCCTTGGCATATGGGGAGTTTCTAGAAAGCTGGGTGGTTTCTGTCTCAACAGCAAGCAGGCAAGTGGCAGAGCTGGGAGCCAAGGTGGCTGACGTCCACCTCCACGCAAACAGGTCGAAGCAGGGAGCACATCCATCAGCGATCCTTCTCCGGA
The DNA here is from genome assembly GCF_047663525.1 of Anas platyrhynchos. NCBI lineage: Eukaryota > Metazoa > Chordata > Aves > Anseriformes > Anatidae > Anas > Anas platyrhynchos. The sequence goes on along the minus strand of NC_092601.1, from coordinate 17,101,437 downwards.
TTTGAGCCTCTTAAAAGTTTTTTTGGCTGGCGTCACAGCCTGATTTAGACACGGCACATCTTCAGCTGCTGCGCGAGAGCGTGCTCGTCTCCTCACCTCTGGTGACCCCCTCGAAATACCCGTGCATGGCGCAGGAATCCGCGGGGCGAAACCTCAGGTGTCAAGGCTAGGAATGGGATTAGCATAATTTAGCATGATTTATAAAGAAAATAGAGCCCATCAGGCAAATGTGATTTTATTCTTCAAGGTTGCAGGTTTTCCTGTTCAGGGTAACAAGATCTCTGTTCTAGAATTTCTGTCAAGTGCTTAAACTGCATGAGGTTTTGATTAAAGAAGCAGTTGCACAGGGACCTGAGCTGACAACGCCTGGCTCCTGATGGATGTGTATCTCTTGGTTCGTTTATTTTTAATTTCCCTTCCTTTTCTCCTTCTTTGGAGACTAGAGAGAGCTGCCAAGTGGATAAGAAGCGCTTGAGTGGGGCGGAGGGGGGAGTTTGCAGACGCCGGCAGCCCAATCTCACCGCCCTCTGACCGCTTCTCGCTAAATTCGGAGGAAGGTGCCTGCCTAAAAACCTCCCCCCGCTGCCGGGAGCTGTCAGGATTGAGACCTCCGGGTGCAGACCTGGCAAACCTTCCGGGGGCAGGAGAAAAACGCCTTCTGCTGAGGGATTTCGGCAGCTCTCGCTGCTTGTCTTGCAGAAGGGGGGGGACTGAGAGGTGGCTTGATTGCGGTGCGTTTAGTACCTGGCTGGGGGAAGGAAAACGCAGCATAAGAAATGGCTGGAAGCCAGCATCTGGGTGAGGGTTGGGGGGGCTGCTGGTGGAGGGGGGCCCTGCACGCAGCTCGAGCATTCGGTGCAGGGCGGGTGGCTGGGGTTTGAAGGATTGGGTCGATGAGCAAGCTGGAGCGGGTGATTTAATGCTCTCTTTGGGCCCACAAATTCCGCAAATCTGCAAGAGTTTCGTGATCTCCCTGAAAAAAAACCCTCTGCCTGCGTGCAGCTGTGGGTAAGAGCAGGAAAACAGCCCTCAGACGTCTTCTGGAAAGCGCTTTCAGATCCCATCGTTGCAGCCGTGGCACGGTGACAATGGTTATCTGCGCAGAGCAGATGCCAGATCAATAGCAGGGCTTCGAGCCACGCTGCAAGGCAATTGACTGCAGCAAGCGGCTCTTTGCTGGGGTAGAGCTGGGCTCACGACGAGGCTCAGCTTCATTCTTACATCTCCGGTCTTAAAATGTCACCACCAGCCCTGTTCCCTTTCATCCTTTGTGCGGGGAGAGAATCCACATTATTCATAATTGGGCTCTCTACCAGGCGGCAATAGCCGTTTTCATTGCCTACAATGCCTGAGAAACAGCGAGGATTTGCTTTTTTTCTTTTTTTTTTTCCCCCTCAAACAGCATTTAGTGGCAATTTTGTTCCGAGTGACTTGGTAACGCTGCCCACTCGGGTGGTGATGGCTTTGGAGCGATGCTGTAATCGCGTTGGGATCGATTCCCCCGGCCGTTCTCGTAACAAACGCCCCGGGACTCGTCCTGTTGTGAGTCCCCTGTCCTCTGCCCCGTAACTCAGCACCTGCCTGGCTGATAAATTTAGCCTTTGCAGTGTGTCAGCACCGCTGTGAGCCACATAACAGGCGCCCAAACTGGGTCACATCCTCCAGCCTGCCGGCTGGAGTGCCACAATTAGGAGCTGTGTTACCTGGCGGGGGAGCTGCATCCTGCATCCCAGCACCGCTTCCCTCTCCCCTTCAGCCTCCCAGCCAGGTTTTTTAACCTCATTCCTCCTCAAAAAGCCGTGCAGTGTCTTTATTATATCCTCGCAGGCTGAGCTGCCTGCTGCAGAAGGGGATCGTGGAGCCCAGCCCACTCGAGCAGCCACCGTGCACCGGTCCCAGCCCATGCTTGGGCACCTGAACCATTTCCACGCAGGAATTTAGGATTCTCCTTGGGTACACGATGCCCGCTCAGCATTGCTCTGAACTGACGTCAGGATCTTGCCTCTCACCTCATAGTTCCCCGTGAATCGTGGCCAAAATGGCCCGAAAAGCAACCTCCTTTTTTTAGCTTTTGCCACATGCTTCTCTAGGAACCCAGGGGTTGTTGCGCATTCCGGACTTTTCTTGTTTAGCATTTTAAAAATAAACTGCGGGATGCTGGCAGCCCTGCTGGAGTAAGTCAGCACACGCACAAAAGATGAAAAAATACATTGAAGCTGAGATTCCCAAGTCATTGTGCGGCAGAGGATTATTTATAGACCCTTGGAGCTGGGAGAGGCCTTTCCTCTCTGCCCCTCCATCCCTATCCTGCATACTGCAGCAAGACACGCTCTCCCATCACCACCTACATCCCACGGGACAAAGGAAAAAAGAAAGTGGTGGTGGTTTTATCTACCCAGCCCAGAAGGCAGCAAGGCCTCCAGGGCAGCTCGGGGCTTTGCAGTTTTCGTGCCCAGTTTTGGGGCTGGGGGCTACGGAGCCCTGAGTCTGCATCAGGACATTTTCTGTCCTTGGAAACGTGCACGGGCTTCTTTCCAGATGTGTTTCTGCCACGGTTGTAGATCGAGCTTGGTGTTTTCCGGTTATGCCTCGGGGCTGCCTGTTTAGCAGAAGCCTGTCCAATTCCCAGAAAGACAGCATCTCCCAAAATAGGCTGCTTTGATGAGGAAAGGCAGACACACTCGGTTTGCTGGGGCACAGGGGTCAGCTGGGCCTTACGCTTAGGGTCAGCACCCCCACGAAAATGCATCCTTGTTACGTCTGGTTTTCCCCCACCCTTGCCGAACTCATGAAGTAAAGCCCTCGTTTTCCTTTCGAACCATATTTTATCCCCCGTGGCATAAGGAGCTGGAAGTGACACTTGGCAGAGGACTCCGACATCCCTCGTGGGTGAAACTGGGCAGCTCAGCCACAGCATCAGCTGGGCACCGGTTCCTGGTAAATATTGGGAGCCTCGTCTCAGCTCAACAAATATCTGCACTCCCCCCAGTGCTGCCTGACTTGAAAATTAAGAATTTCCTTGCCAGAAAAGCTGGCTGCCCCAGGCTTACACAGCTGCATGTGGCTTCGTTAAACTTCCCCCATCTCCCAGCGAATTTTGGGGTGAGGCAGGGGAAGGCTGTGGGGAGCTCTCCATTTTCCCATGTACCACCGCAATCACGAACCTCCTCGGTGCATGACCCAGTTGTCCAGATTTAACTATATCTTGTTGTGTTGTTTTTTTATTTTTCTCCCTGAAAACCCTTTTTTGTTCCCCATTTTACTCCTCCAGAGCAGATGATTCAGTGCCGGGCTCGTTCTGCAGGTCGGGGCGTGCGAGCGGCGTCTGGCTGGCTGAAGGGCTTTCACTCGCAGTCTGCGTGGGCACATTCACTTCGGTGTGATCCTTTTTTTTGCACTTTTGGGAAGAAAAAGCAGGCTGTGAGCCTCAAGTGGGTGAAATAGAGATGGGCTTTAGCAATTTTCTCTGCATTCAGCCATTGCGGGAAAGCCTGACCATCAGGGCTTGGAGAACACCTTCGCCGCCGCCTTTGTGCGGTGGGAGGTTTGCTCATTATCTGCCTCGTGCCTTGCTTATAAAAAGGAGCTGTAATTGTGGCAGCTCCTCGCCAGAAAAGCACAAAGACGTTTTCAGGGAAGGAAAAAGTCCACGCAGCTTTTATGATCCTGCATGGTACTCTGCCTGCTTTTCTCACCTCCTGCCCTTCATCCAGCATCAGCTCCGCCTGGTGCTATCCGTGACCACCTCCGGATGGAGCCTCCCCCTTGCTATAGAAATACCCCTTTCAGAAGGACCAAATTTAGCTTCCTCCTCCCCACGAGTGAAGAGACAAGGGACCCAAAATCGCCCCACATGGCCCTGATGTTTCTGTTCCTGCCTCATCCCCCAGAGCTGTGTTTTCGGTGGTGAGTCCACCACTAGGTGCTCAATCCGTAAAGTCCCACGGGGGATTTTGAAGTGGGAAAAAACCCTTCCATCTGTGCCTGGATTGCACTGGGAGGTTGGTTTCTTTCCAGCTCTCTGGTATCCCAGACTGGTCTTGGATTTCAGATGGTGCTGAGGTGGGAGAGCCAAAGTTTTCTACAAGGGTCCATGTGAAATAATAAAACCCTATATGCTCACGGTGGTGAGAGGGAAGCTGCGAGGTGTGCCAAGCAATGGAAATGGCAATGGAAACATCTCCTGCACCCCCCATTGCCATGGGGAGCACGGCTACGTGTGTGTGTGTAACAGGCCTGGAGTAATCCCAGATCACAGCACCTTGGGGCACGCGTGGCTCCTCGTACTAAAAACCGAATGAGCTCAGCTGAGATACAGCATTTTTAACTGCGAAGCATTCCTACTAAGTGCCCTTTCCTGTTTATTTTTACCAGGACGTTGTTTTAATGACTGCAGAGTTACTCATTTGATTCCCAAGGCTGGAGAGCAGAAATGAATTAGTTTCATTTCAAGACCGTGGCGTGCAATCATTTTTCCAGAGATGGATGTACTCGGAAGCCAAAATAAATGCATTGCCCAATTGAGGAACATTATTTTCCTGCCTGTAGCCGTCAGCAGAGACCAGCAGGAGCTGCAGCCGTGTTGCAAGGGCACGCTGTGCGGGTGCGCGGGGGTCTTGGGTCCTTTTTGGGACCTGTGCTCCAGTACAGATGTGTGGTAAAACCACCACAGCGACTCCAACCAGGTTGGGCATGATATGTAGGGCTTAAATGTGTTGTAGCACTGGGCTTTGAGGCTTCAAAACAGAGGAGCTCCCCTGTAGTGCACATCGCTGGGCTGGGGGACACTGATGGTTCCCTTGGCTTTTGGGTTATATTTACCTAGGGACATGTGGGGGCAGCTGGGGCCTTCTGTAAGCACCCACAGGAGCCCCAGGTATAACAGCAGCAATCCTGAGGGGTTGGTTATTGTGTTTAATCCTTTAGCTGGTTATTACGAGCTTTATTTCACTTTATTTCACTTGATTTCACTTGATTTCACTCACACATTGGCCTAATGAGCAGCTCCACATGCCTGGTAAGACCTGCACTGTTCCATCTCCTTTGGAGCCTGGACAAAGTGAAAGCACTGAATTAAAAAAAAAAAAAGGAAATTCCATTGGGAAGAGGCTACATCCTCTTCCCAAAACATCAAAAATAAATAAAAAAAAGGCTTTCCTGGGCCGGGGCCCTGTGTGTTGTGCCAGGCGGTGCGAACGTCCCCTCCCCGAGGACATGGGGAAGGGAGCGCGCGGCCGCCTGCGTTACATAAAGATCGAAGTGTCCCTCGCTATTGTTGGCCACGGGGACGCCAGCAGCATCACAAACATGCGTGTCCTCGGCGCTGTGGGAGATGTTCCCAGGGGAGGCTTAGCACGGAGCAGGGAACGTGAGACGCTAGGCCCCGGGAGGCCCGGAGGCCCTCGGCCTTCGGCTGCGCTCCACAGAGCTCCGTACCCGGAGCACCGAGTACCTCTCTTCCAGCGAAGTCTCACTCCTCTGTGAAGGGGTGTAGGGTTTCTGTGGCATTTTGTGCTCTGCCAGGCATATTTATTCTTCCCCCCCCCTCCCCTCCTCCTCCTCCCTCCCGTCAGAGCCTCTGGGAGAGCGCCGAGCGGGTACACGCTGTCCAGAAGGATGGGTGTGTTGGGAGGCCTTATTAGCAGGCTTATTCCAGGGAATTAAGCCCTAATTTCACAAAAGGGCAGCAGGAGAGCGGCTACGGCTGAGGGAGAAGCAGACCAGCTTTGTGTGCTGTGTGTAAATGGGACAAGAAGTCCTGGTCCCAGACTGCAGGTCCTGGCCGTTATGGCATCACAACCAAAAAAATAATAATCATTATGTTTCTTTACTATTTAAAACAAAAATTACAAAGTGGTTCACGAGGAAGCCAGTCACGTCTCCTCTACCGTGGCCCCCGCTCGGATTGGTTTGGGGGCTTTAAAATGTTCCCGACCCTCTCCCGTGTCACCTTTTGGCCACCCTGCTGCAAAACGTGCCTGGGCGATGCCCGTCATTGTTTCTCCCTGAATTAATTGTTGCGGGTAATTGCGACCTGCCGCAGGACGCTGCCTTGCTCCATTAAAAAGAGCGGTGCTAATGAAGAACATTGGGTACCGTGTGCCGGGAGAGCAAGGCTCGACTCGCTGGGACGCGTACTCGGCGTACTGCTGTTGCCAGCCTGGGCAGAAATGGTGTTGCTGTTTCTCGTCAGTCACTGGCTAATGATTGTAATTTTTACTTGCTGAGAAACTCCGGCTCTAATGGACTTCATTAACAGATACACGAGATGCTACCAGACCTGCATTAGGGGGAGAGAGGAAGAAAACAACCCCTGCGTGGAGGCAATTTTATTATTTATTTGGAGCGATGGGAGTGATCCTGAATTAGTGTCGGGTTCGACGGGGTGGGTAATGAGCTGGGCTGAGCTGGAATCCAAGCAAGCCTATTAACGAGAGCAAACTGCAAAGACGATGCTTGGGCCTGAAAACAGCAAACAGAAGAGCCCAGGCAGCACGTGGGGCTGTGTTTGTGCTGTGTTTGCATCCTGAGATGCTTCTGCTTGCAGTGGGTCACAGGGGAGAGCAAAGAGCCACATGCAGTAGCTGACACCTCCGGGGTAGCTTTATGGCAGCGTCTTTGTAATTAATCAGGAGCTGCAAGAAATGTCGGAGTCGTTGGGTGACCTCAATCTCCTTTTAGCTGGAACCGGGAAAGGCTTGTCTTGGTTCGGTAAAGGATATTTCTGGATGCGTTTGCTGAAGTCTGTCCGTTTTTATTCCGGCTAGGATAGCAGTTTTTTGATCAGGCTGGCCTTATTTACAACTGCGATCGTGCTTGAAGCTGCAGGTTTGCAGCAGTAATTGGGAGGCTTTGGAAAGCAGAGGGGAAGCTTTGTGACAAAGACAGAAGGCTTTATGCCCACATCTCAAACCAAACCCAAGGTATTGAAGTCTGCAGCGCCTTCAGAGGGACTCGCCCTGTGGATCAGCTGGGACCCAGGGCCTGATTTGGAAATCAGCAGAGTGGAGGTGCAAAAATAGAAGGGAAGTCTTAAAAAAGAGAGACGTTTGCTGTCTTCTAACGTGGCATTTGTACCGAGCGCTCGCTGACTGTGCTGCAGCACAGAGCCTGTCTTTATGTGCTGGTGCCAGTTCAAACACCGTCAGTGCTATTGTTGGATCGCTTTGTTTGGAAATGGGTCTTCTGGGGGGACGGCCGGGTTCAGGGCAGCGGCTGCGTGCACAGCACTTCAGGCACTTCCCCCAGCTTTGCTTATTTAGTGCTGCGTGAGCATGAGCAACGGGAAAAAAAAATAAAAAACAAGCGAGTACAGGACGTGAGATGGGCAGAACAGTTAAACCAGCGAGGGACCGACACGCACCTTCACTTCCAGGTGGATTGGGAAGCCAATTTTTTGCTCTGCAGACTGCTCCGAGCTTCAAAAATGTATGAAAGCAAGAGACGTGCGGCTCTCTGGCTTGGTTTGGTTGGAGCTGAGTGCGATGGGAAGCAGGGTGGGGGCCAAGTCATCTGAGCACGGAAGATGACAAAAATAAAACGTGCAGAATCCCCCCTGGGGAAAATGCTTCACCATCCTGCACATGAGCCGCTCACCCAGCAGCACTCGGCATCCTTGTGGGCTCTGGCACAGCCCCAGCTCCTCGTGTAGGTGCAGCCTCTGCCTTTCCCTGCTCTCAGGAGGCTCTTTTATTAGGATGCATTACTGCATCAGGGCACGCATCCCCCTGCACCCCTCCCAAAGCTGGGCCATCCACACCCCATCCCAGACGGGCTGGAAGGGGCCTCCCACAACCCATGCTGCGCTCTGGAGAAGTCATTATTTCTTAAGACTTTTTCCACGGGGTTTTGTTGGCCGGGAGAGCCTGTTAGGGCCGTGCGATCCCTGCGGCTGCAGAGCATCATCCTTCCCAGATCTGTCCTGGGGAGCTGCTCGCGAGGGTTCCTGCTGCCAGGACGAATTCCCGCAGCGCGGCCTCGGTTACGCGAAATCACCTGCCGCCGGCTTCCAGCCCTTCGGCCATAAATCATGAGCTCCTTGCCTCGAGGAGAAGCCGTTCAGATCTTGTGTTGGAAATTGCTAGCGAATGCGGCCCGTATTCCATGTCGGTTTTGTTTTTATTGAAGAGGAAAGGATGTTGCTCATGGAACATTTGCGGGCCCGGGCTGCCGCGGCGCACGCTAAGCAGGGCACTTGTTTTTATTGCAGGCGGCTAATGAGATGGTCCTCTGACAAATCCCATAAACACTATTAGAGAAATGAAATTTATTATCTAGCTGTTTATCATGAGTGGATTCAAGGTAAAGACTCGTGTGGAGGTAATCTCAAGGGATGGCTTTGAGGTAAAGCGTACCCAGTCCTTACGAAACCCTTATCTGTTTACCTGCCGGCTTGTTTTGTTTCCCCACCTCAAGGCCGTTCGCTGAGGTGACCTGTGCCATTTCAGTCCAGTTACTTTCCCTGGGGAAGGATGTGGGTTTATTTTTTTTAGGCGAAACCCTTCCGTGGTTTAGGCAGGCTGGGTTTCTTCTGCGCTCATCTTTCTACTTCTCCATAAGCGTAGGCACTTTGCTCTTCTCCCCGTGTCGGAGTCCTCAACCTGGGTCCCGTTGACCCCTTGCCTGCGGCGCAGCGGCTTCTTCAGGCAGGAATCACCAGAAGGAGCACTTCAGCTCTAATTTTCTCTTCTTGACTCCCCCGTTTTGGCGATGGGTTTATCATGCTGGCACAGCTGAGTGCTGCAGCTCTGCCGTGCCCTGTGCTGCCGGAGAGGAGCCGTCCCCAGCCCCACCGACCACCCCACAGCAGATGCCTTACAGACAGCACAAAACCCGCCCCTGGGCTTTGGGGAGAAGCTCGACCTCCTTTTCCCTTGTAGATATTTCTCGTCTTTAGCCCCTGGATGCTCTCACTTTCCACAGCCAGAGCCTGCAAACGTGTGGCTGTGTCCTCGCGGAGCTCTCCGTCACCTGTGCGTGCGGCCGTGCTGCTCCAGCTGGCTGTTCCCACACCGCCTGCATACCGCAGGCTTTTTTCCTAAGCCCCGCTGTTGTTTCTTTTGGCTGGAACAAACATCAAAACCCCACACCCAGGGCTCGTGGAAGGCAATGGAAAAGTCTTCTTGAGTCGAACCGACGTCTTCCTTTCGGAGCTCTGGCAGACGCGGACCCGCTAAGCCTTTCCACTGGGCTGCGCCTCCCCGACAGCTGTTATTGCCATCGTACAGATGGGGAAAGTGAGAAAACTGATGGGTGTAGCCTCCCAGGGCGGCCCCCTGTCCTCCTCTTCCAGGACACGTGTCAGGGCTTGGGGTGCCCAAAACCCCCAGGGTGTGACCTGAGCCCTGAGATGGATGCGCTTTGGGAACGGGGTGGTAGGAAACCCTCTGTGCCCCCACTGCGGGTCTTCTCTGATCCCTGGTGGTCCCAGGGCTGCGGAGCCCTTGCTATTGAAAGCACCTACATCTCATCTCGGTGTGTTACAAAAAAAAAAAAAAAGCATTTACAAGCCAAGTCTCTGGCTTATGTTGCCTTACAGCTTACACGAAACTCTTAATATGGTGCCTGTCTCTTCTAATATCACTGCAGCGTTTTAATTGCATGAACTGGAAGCTGCTGCTCCAGTACTTAGTGGGGGAACTTTGCAGGGCTTTAATCATTTGCTAAAAAGCTTTCGGGCTCCATTACCATCTCATGGCTTTCCGTAATTGAGTGCCTGCGAGTTGAGAAGCCTTCAGAGCAATAACTCGCTCTCCGGATCAGACGGTCCAGAGCCACAGCTGCAGGAGGAAGCAATTAAACAAAGCTGAGCCCTCTGGGGCGCTGCCAGGAGCTGGCAGCCTGGGACCGTGGGGCAGAAAGGGCTCTCGTGGCTGAGCACCAGCTTCTCCTCCTGCCTCTGGAAAAGGTTGGGCAGGGGACAGCCCAGCAGAGGGAGGCAGGCAGCGCTGCGGCAGCACGGGGCGCTGAGGCTGCTGAGCGATGCCGGTGGCGGAGCCCAGCTGAGAACTGGTGGCTCGTAGCAGGTGAGAGGTGGTGGATGGAGGATGATGAAGGACCAGCCTGATAAAATCCGGGAGATGAAAAACATCCTTGGCTCACCGGTGCTGTAGGGCTGGCGGTTCTGCTGGCGGGCGCTTCGTGTCGCCGCCGCGGCTGCACGAGGAACGTGACTGAGGGGAGGGGACGGCTAATTGCTGCAGCGAGTCAAGGGCTGTTTAAGCAGCTAATTAATTCCTCCTAATCAGCCCTTGATCTGTTGAAAACTGCATGGCATTATCTCCTCTGCTGCAACACCTTGATAATTCCTGTCTGAATGGCCTTCATGGAGAACATATTTAAATAAACTCAATAGAGATTTCAGACAGATAGCAACTATAATTACCAGCTTGTACAAATTAAAACGTGGTTTGTTCTGTTCTTTTTCTCCTGCCTTCGCTGCCCAGAGCTCCCGCTAATCATGTTCTTGCTGCTGGTGGCACGCTGGTCCCCGGGGCGTTGCAGCACATGCCTTCGGAAAGCCTCTGCCGTGCCTGGTGCCGGGGCGGGCATTTCGGATGGGGCTGCGCATGGGCACACAGCATCCTCACCATGTTTTGGAAGGGGAACAGCAGCTCCATGGCTGAAATACCACCTGTGGAAGATGGCACGATGCTCCCCAGGATCAGCCCTGCAGCTTCCCTCCTCCTGTCTCTGCCGAGGTTTGCAGTCTGCTGGAAAAGCAGAGGTTTTCTCCCCGAGGAGCTGCAGGACACGTGCCTCGAGCAGCCGCAGGAGCCCACGTTGGAGCTCTCAGCCTGGCCCCGGTGCTCAACCAGCGCTGCCCAATAAACCCACCCCAAGCACTGCTGGCTGCAGAGGGCTCACACACGGTTTGTTAGGAGGGATGAGATCAGGCAGGCCACCCTCATTTCCTCAGCAGATACTTGGAACAGCCAGAATCGCTGGCTGCTCGGCGTTTGCCAAAGGTCAGCCAGCCCCAGGGCTCCCAGCCCCGCGGTGTCCGTGTGCTTTCAGCCCGCTCGGTTATTTCTGCCCCGCATCGTGGTGTCCTCCCCGCTCTCACGTAACTCCTGTGAGTGCCTGAGTCAGAGTTTGGGTGCTCGGGCGTCTCTCTTTTCTCCCTGTCTGTTAGATAAATGCAATAGCTGCAAGCAAGGTCATTTTCTGGCACCCAAGTGCTGGCAGAGAGCAGGGAATGTCATGCTGCTTTAATGAAGGATTTCAGGGATTCGGAATGAGAAAATTGATTTTTCATAGCAGGGGAACGATTTGGTGCCCCTGGTCTCTGGAGGAGCATTAAGGGGACTGTCAGATTTCCTACACTCTCGTGGCATTACGAGCTGGCAGGGGCATGCCTCCCGCTGCAGGAGGTGTTCGCACGGAGCCATCGGAGCTCACGTCGGGGTCTTTCCAAACCCAGCAGCAGCGTGGAGCCCAGCATCCGTGGGAAGCTGGCCCAGGAGAGATCAGGCTGAAGGGGAAAGCTACAAAAATTGCTTAGGTCTTTCTTGTCTTAAGGTTTTTGAGTTTGAGCTGAATTGTCGACACATCCAGGGCTCACTCTGTGCACACACATTGTCTTGGTACTGGGGTGCACAGATGCTCCGGGGAACTGATTATTCTTCCTCTAGGTTTTTCATGAAATGGTTAAGTTTTGTGTCCTTCAGTGGGCTGTTTCCTTGCCCCTACATGGTGGGGTGAAACCCTTAATACTGTGAGACAGGTACAAGAGGGACAACATATCCTATTCACTGTCATCTTACGTCCAGCTCAGACATGTGCATTCACCAGGGCAGGAGCATCCCCAGAAGCAGGCAGAGCATCTCCCCGAGTGGGCAGCAGCTCTGAGATTTCCCAGGATATGGGCACAGCCTCACCACCCTGATCCCAGAGAGCTGGGAAGCAGCTGCACACCTCGGCCCTCCAGTGCCTCAGTTTCCCTTTGTGAAAGAGAGCTTCTGATCCATCCCAGCCCACCAGGCACGCCGCCTGCCTAAATTCAGTAGAGCCCACCCAGTGTTGTGGTGCTGTGGGGCAGCGTGAGGACATCGGCCAGCTGATTAGCAGCCTTTGGGGTGTCTGGTTTCGTTCCCTACCTCTGGGGCCAGCCAGATATAGAAGGGGAGTCATGCGAAACAGAACAAAGTCTCCGTTTCAAAGCTGGGGTTGAGCAAATTAAAATGTAGCACGTTCAAAAGCCAGCTTCCTTGGATGGCAGACAGAAAAAAAAATAAATCAATTTCCTTGAAACAAATACTAAATATTAATGAGAGGATATGGTCTGCCATGCACACAAAGCTGTAAAGAGCATTTCCCGTGGATCAGCGGCGGAGGCAAGCTCGTGAGATGAAATTGCTTTTCCAATGGCTATTTGTGGCGCGTCTCGAGGTGGCTCGGGAAGGTTTACCCACCCCAAAAAAAGGAACAGAGAGCTCCGAACGTTTCCTTCTTCCTAGCAGGGCGGCCACGGGGGATGCGTGCCGGTGCTTTCAGTTCTGTTTACGCACTTGCCCAGGCGGTTGGGGAGATGGCTGGGTTCGTGTTCGGAGGAGGCAGCCCCGCGTTACGCACGGGGGGAGCGATGCCCTGGGAGCAGCAGCCTGCCAAAATGCAGAACGCGGGGCTCAGGAGCCCACCCGGCTTTGCAGCCACATCCACACGCTGATTTATTCCGATAACGAGCTTTGGGGGAAACATTCACAACCTGCTTACAGCCATCAGCGAGTTTTCCTAAAGTGAAAGCGCAGGGCTTTGGAGAAAGAGCCTTATTTTTAGTTTCTATTGCTTTGACCCCCGGGTAAAGTCAGGAAACTTTGTGTTGCTCCATTTCCCCGTCCCGATGCCGTGCACGGCGGTGGGAGCAGGGGCTGCCAGCCTTGGCCGGGGTGCAAGCACCGTGCCAGGAATAGCTGCAGCCACGGAGGGTGCCAAAACCATCTTGCGTCCACGGCGCAGTAAATAAAAACACATCGGCTGATGGTTTCATAAAACCATGAAGCCAGCTGCGTAGCCATAGGTCGGAGGAGAGCTAATATTAGTGAGCAGATGACTAAAATTAGAAAAGCAGAACCGAGCCAGAACTAATTAGCTGCTTGAGGAATAGAACCAGAACCGGAACAAATTAATTGTTCGGAAGCCGAAATACCAGCGCGGGGCCTGGCAGGAGCCCCCCGGGAAGGCTCCACGCAGGCTCTCGCTCAGCGTTGCTGCTGGTGACTCATGCGTGGGCTCGTGGCGTGCTTGGAAAAAGAGTCCTGGGTCCTATCTGGAGGCTGCAACAGCCAAATACAGGTTGATGTTTCGCTCCTAGCCGGGAGTTTGCACGATGCAGCACGAGCTCGGCTGCACCGGGAGCGGCACGGAGCCAGCTGGTGCCCCGAAGGGCTCCAAAACAGGCTCCTTCCTTCTGCCCTGTCTTGCTCTCTCGCTGCCCAGACGAGCGTTTGTAGCAGCGAGGGTAATTACGAGGCCACCTGGATGGCTCCTGGAGGCCTCCAGCCTCAGCTCTGCCACCGGCTGAGATGCTTTGCCGAGCTCTCGGAGCGAGCCCGGAGCTGCCACCCGTGCAAACGCCGCCAGAATAATTTCCAGGAGGAAATTAGGAGGCTCGCAGAGATAGCCGGCACGCGGCCGTGGTTTTCGGCTGTGACTCAGTCACCTGTGTGGTCACTTCTTTTCCTTTCCAAAGGTGGTAACTCACCCTCTATTTCTTCTTTCCCCTCTCGCAGCGCTCAAACAGCAGCTCCCGTTTTAGCAGCAGCATGACGCACGGTGTTTTAAATTCAATTTAGAATACAAACTATTTATACCAGCCAGGAAAAGGCAGTGAAGCAGCTCTCTCTGTCATGAGTGGATTTGTAATTTCGGAGCAATCATTGCATAACTAATTGAATCAGCTCTCAGCATGTGAAATCGGCGCCCTGCTTATCGGAGGTTTTCATCTCGCTCCCCTCCCGAAGGCGGCTGTCCCCCCTCCGCCACCGACACTTTGTGTGTCTGCAGCAGCCTGGGAAGAAAGCGGTGCCTGCAAAGCCGCCCTTCCCTGCTCGCTGCTTCAACAGAGCCACTAAATTACCAAATTCACTCGGAACGGGTGAATAACCGGGTTGTGGGTGCCCCCCAAAGCTGCCCAGGCTCCGTGCGAGGGAGCGGAGAGTGTTTGAAGCTAACGAAGAGCCGGCCGTGTCGGAGGAGTAAATTGATGTTGAAACGCTCCCCTGGCTTCCACCAGGGTGTGGAAAGGTAGAAAACATTCCAGCTGTAGGGATTCTGATCGGGTTGGGAGCGAGGTTTGGGGATGTGATGACTCGGGTGGGTCCAGAGCTGCGGATTTGGGGAGCGGCTCCAGCCACCCGCATGCAGCAGCCTCGCAGGGCGAGGGGGCACCTTTTCAGCTGCATTTTGGGGCAGGGGGCTGTCAGCTCCTGCTGCTGGGAGCTGGGGAGAGCGCTGCAGATTTTTCTGGAAGAGGGCTGGGAGGGGTTGCCCCTGCCTGGTAGGGTCTGCGTGGCTGGGGGCAGGTCCCAGCCTGGGAAATCAGAGCTGGGGGGCCCTGCGGTCCGTCCCCTGCTCTGGGATCTGTTTTCCTTCCTTGCAGGAGAGCAGTGCCAGGCTCCATCACACGAGCCCGTTGGCTTCGATGGCCCTGGAGCAGCCTCAGCCTTGCTGAGCGCCCCCAACCACCCCTTTCTTTCCTTTTGTCTCTTCAGGTGGCGAGATGGGAGCACAAAACGCGAGCGCTCAGCCGGGTCTGCGGCTCTCCACACACCGCCTGTTACTGCCTGGGCACTGTGATCCTGATGCTCAACTGCGTGCGGAGCCACTGGTAAGGATCCAACTCTTTGTATGGAAACCCAAAGAGGTGTCCCCACAGGGCATGGGGACTGAATCCAGCCCCAGCGTGTTGGTTTTACCCGGATCCCTTCAGCCAGCAGATTTATTCCAGGGTTTGGAACACCCCAGTCAGGCAGAGGGATGCAACGAGGTGGCTGTGGGCAGGAGAGCAAACCATCAGCACCCATCGGGTGTCATGGATTTTCTTGCCCCACTCTTTTGGGGCAGTTTCCCCTGCCCTGCGTGCAGCCGGGTGGCAGGAAGGTTGCGGGCACGTACCCAAGAGCAGAATCCTTTAATTTTCTCGTGAAAACAATGACCAAAATGAAGCCTGTTTTTAAGAAACCCCCATTTCCTGTGCAGGAGAGTGGGATTATCTGTGCACTTAGCGAGCAGCCTCTTCAAACTCTTATCTGCGATCTGTTTAAACACTCCCTGTGCTAATAGTGCTGTGTGACTGATGCGCCCTCCACCACGGGAATACGTCCGCTGACGTTCTGAGTGCAGCACAGAGGTTTGCTGCAGACGATTTCCCCGATGCCAGCAATTTATCTGCGATCTGATAGGCTTTATCTTCAACGCTGTGAGGAGAGGCAGGCTCTCTACTAAATTTCCAGATTCAATTATGCCAGGGTCAGAGCTAATGGGTTGTTTAGTACTCCGGGTAATTTCCCAGGCACGGAGATCTCAGGTTGGAATTTGCACATGTATTTAAGAGCTCTGCCTTCCTGGAAACGACACCGAGACCTGCCCTTGCCCTTCTGCCTTTGTCACCGCTGTTTCTTGTTTCAGAAAGCCCAAGAAAGCTCGCAGTGAATGTGGCCATCGCTGAGTGCAGGCGGTGTGGGGCTCAGTGCCCGTAGCTCGGTGACACGGCACGCTTGGATTTCGCTGGGGAATGCCTCGGCAGTCTCAGGCACTGATGACACAGCTGCTTGTTGTTTGGGAAGCAGTGCAAAGCCTTGAACCCGGCCTTTAATTAAAAACACAGCTGATGGGGGGGACGATCCCAGCTCCTGGGGGCTGAGCGCCGATGGGGAGGGTCAAGGAGTCCTGAGCTGTCCCAGCACTGCACCCCAAGCTCTCCAAGTCTTTCCCCTGGGAGCCACGGGATGCTTTCAGGCTCCATCCCCAGCTCTGTGAGCCCTCCACAGCCCCAGCCAGGAGAGGCTGTGCTGTTTGGGAAGGCGTGATCCTGCCCCCTGCTCACACATGAAGGCAGCAGCCAGCCCCAAACTGGGCTCCAGCTGCCCAGAGGAGGACTCGTGGATGCGGGCACTGCCATCTCAGGGCTGCTTCCACCAGGAGGGGCACAGTTCTCTTCCTTTCACTTTCCCCTTTAATCATTTTTTTTTTCTCCAAGTCACTTCTGCTCGGCTGCACTGATGTTTTTGTGGGCAGGGGCTGCTGGGGAGCGCTTGGGGAGCCCACAGGCGGTCTCCTTTGTTTTTAAAGACCTGCTTCCTCTTCACAGCTGTATTTTTGACAGGCTCCCAGCCAGAGGTGGAGGCAGGGGAGGGAAGAGCAGACAAATTCTGCAGGTTGGCATCTGGGCTGCAAGCTCCGACGCCTCCCCTTCCTCGATCTTGTCCCCAGGTCGGTGCCGTGATGTTCTCATGCATTTTTCCATCCAAAGGGGTACCTTGGTGGTAAGAAAAGAAATATTCCATGCTTATTAAGCAATTAGGTGCTTCCCAGCCCTGAGCTTCGTTATCAGCCCCGGCGTGTTTCTGAGAAGCAATGCAGAGTGACCTGTGACCGGAGGGGACCTGCTTAGTCAACCGCACGAGGCAGGCACCCTTAATTGCTCCGGAGCAGCGATGATTTTCATGATGTTCGTTTGGCAAGAAGCAGGAGCTTCTTACTGGAGCTCTTATCAGGGAAAACAACTCCTGAACTTCTGCACTGCCTGCCCGCACTGTGTTCATGGCTGTTACCCTGTGACACGGGACATGCCCCTCTGTATCCTCCTGCACATTTCCATCCCGTGTCTCTCTCTGGGTTTAGCCACCTTGTTGGCATCCCTTCCTGCTCTGACTGTACAATAAGCCAGGGGTGCTGCCTTTGGAGCTGTCCCCTGCTCCCCTTTGTATGCTTTTTCAAACTACTCATCCCACAGCAGGCGTGTGCAGGTGGTTCTGTACCTGGGGAGCTTCCCACCTTTGGGGCCTTGGGGTGTTTTTCCAAGCTGTAACAGCACCACCCGCACAGTGTGCCAAAAGGGGGATTTGGCAGATGCAGAGCGAGGCCCCTGGGGTGTCTGGGTTGTGGTGCCTTTGCTCCAAGCACGCCCTGCAGAGGCTGAGCAAGGACAACACCTTTTCAACAGAAAGAACCCACCCTGGGACCCGATTCAGCCCTGGGAGGGGCCGGGTGTCATTCAGTAGTGCGCTTCTTTTACGCTCAGCTTGTTTACTTCCTGGATTTGATATCAAGAACAAGCGTGTTGTAAACGGCATCGATCTCCATATCGCAGCGTTTTGTCACCACGCTCATGATGGGAACTGAGCGTGACCCACAGCAGCCCACGTCCCCTCCGACCCACGCTGCCAGCAGCAGGCTGAGCGTGGCTGGGAAAAGCTCCGGGTGGACCAAAACACCTCGTGCCCCCCACGGACCCGCTGCCGGGCAGGGAGAGAAGCTGCTCCAGCCCCCAGCTGACCTAAATAACACCCACCCCAGTGCTGGCAGAAAGGCAAAGTCATTATTGGCAAAAGAAGCTGTGAAGATGATGACCGGGCTCACAGTTGCTGGTGGTATCGGCGGGATGGTTTTAGGCTTTATTTCCTTTTTTTTTTTCTTTTTTTTAACGAGCGAGGTCTTTTGTTGCGGCGTGCAGGCAGCGGTGCTTGCTGCTGGCCACCGCTGGACCATTTTCCCCCTGCTGCCTGCTTTTGCCAGGGGGAACAAAGCCTCCAGCACGGGGACGGGGACATGCCGCGCAGCCGCCTGCGCCCCCGACGCTTCCCGCTGCCTGCCAGCCCCCGTCCCACTTCTGCCCCAGTTGCACTTGCCCAGTTTCCAGGCTGATTTGGGGGATCGGCCGAAGGGAGCGCTGCGGCAGCGACCCAGTTTGCTCGACGAGGTCTTTGCTCTGCTTTGTGGGGAAGGGGTTACAAAACGTGGTCGCTGTGTGCCACCGAGAGAGGCCCAGAGAGCTGAAAAGCTCAGCTCTTCTCTCACCACATCTCCAGGCTTGCTTCGTGCTCTGTGTGGCTTTTGGGGATGCGTTGGGGCTGCAGGTTTGGTTAACTTTCTGTTTTTGCAATATAAGCTCCTGTTTGTGCAAACCTGGCCACGGGTCCCCTCCACATCCCCACGGGAGGAGCGGTGCCCCCAGGATTCCCCTTGCCCTCGAGGCTGAGCACACTGCGGGTTAAAAACCACTTCCAGCTGTGTGACACCTCCGTCCCCGCGCTGCGGGGCCATTTCCAGAGTGCTTTTCCAGTTCATGTGCTTTATTCCCACCACGCAGCACCGTCTGCACGGCAACAGCCGAGTGCCTGAGCAAACGCCCTTTGTTTTGGGAAAGCAGCGCCGGTTGCCTTGGCATCCTGGGGCAAACCCCACTGACGGGGAGGTTGTGCAGGTGGCCACGGGGCTGCTTGCACCCCTCGGGGAATCAGCCAAATCTGCCAGTTGGGCCAAAGCTGCTGGATTTGGGCTTTTTGGATGGAACAGGGAGCGGGTGCCTCTGGTGTTTGTGCTGGCAAACCCGCAGGTACGCATGGGGAGATGCTGGGGGAAGCCCCATTTCCCCCATTTCCATTCCCCAAAGCTGGGGGGCACCCCGCAGGCCCCCTCTACCCCACAGTCACTGGCGTCCTCGTGACAGCAGCCGGGGATGTGATTAAAGTAGGTCACAGCCCATCCATCCCTGCCCTGGGAGGAGGGCAGCTCCTCCCCACGACACTCGCTCCGCTCGGCGCACAAAAGCGTTTCCAGGTACCAGGACAAAGCCCGGCTGCAAGCAGCATCCTCTCGGGTGCCGAGCCGGGACGCTGCCTTGCAGCACAGCCAGAAATAAACGCTGGGATGAACGTGACTCAGAGGCACATGGAGAAAGGGACCGGAGATGGGTGGCCGCGGGACTCGTGCCACACGACGACGGGGACGGCGCCCGCCTCGTCCTCCCCCTGCCAGGAGGGTGAGCCGTGGCCCCTGGGGGGCTCCCCCGCACGGATGCCACAATCACTGCATTTGCTGACGGCTCCGTGCTGCTCGTTGTGGCCTGGCATCATAAATTGCTTGAAAGGTTTATTTACCAGTGCTGAAAACTCCGGCGCGCATCATGTTTAATGCAAATAATGTGTGTCTAGGAAGGTGGAAAGCAGCACTGCAGGGCAAGGCAGCCCGTTAGCTCTGCGCAAACGCCTCCCTGCCTAGCTGCAAGCCAAAAAACAGGGCATGAAGCAGGGCACGAAGCAGGGCGTGCTGCTGAGGGTAGCTCCTGCCACCCGTGAGAAGGGAGGATGGCATCAGCTGGAGCAGGGGACGCGGCTTTGCCAAAGCAAACAGCCTCACGTGCTGGTTGCAAAACCTCCAGTTCGTGCTCTCGAAGCCACCTTTGTGCTTCTCATGCTCCGAGGCCGAGGCAGGTCACGAGCACAGGATAGGGGAGCTCCAAGGATGCAAGATAGCGTTAATCCTGCTAATCCCGAGCAAAAAAGCAGCCTCTGAGTACCACGCCATACCTGCACCTCCCTGCTCACACCTTTTTGCATCCCCTCAGGGCGATGGTTTTCCATCCAAACCCCGGCAGTGCTGGTAGCAGGGACGCAGGTTTGGGCTTCCTCAGAGGGGACGCTTTTATTATTGAAAAACAAACATCAGGGATGCGATGGGAAGGGCTGTGAGGCTGCTGAGTTGTGCCTTCCCGTCAGCACTGATTTTAAACAAAACCAGGATGAACCTGGAGAGCAGAGGGCAGCGTGCTGGGTCACGGAGGAGCTCTCCAAGGCTCCTTCCAGCTCCCTGCCCAGCAGAGTACATTTATTCTGTGTTTTGCTTCTTTGCTCTAGTCCGTGCTGAAGGATGAAACGGCTTGCTGTGGGGGCCTAAAAGCTCCCAGAGAGTAGGAAACCTGGTAGGAACGAGCTCCAAGGAAAACAAGAGGTATCAGCCGGGTCTGTGCACCGTAAGGTTTAAATATCATCCTGGGCTTTGCTTGGCGAGTGCCTCGCCAGCCGGCCTCGAGCCTTTGCAAGGTGCATCCCCAGCTCTGTCAGCTTCCCTGGCAGGACTCTCAGCTCCAATTTGGGCAGCAAAGAAAACCAAGGGATTTGCAAGGCTCGCAGAGCTGGACGTTAGGAAAAAAAACCCTCCCAAGCAGCGCAGATAACATCACACGAGCTGGCAGCCCTGAAACCACCGGGTCTGTTCCACGCGCAGAGCGGGGAGCACGAGGAGCAAGAGGCAGGCAGCGATGGCCAGGGGCGCAGGAGTGCTGTTATTCCGCTTGAATTTCAGCCTCCAGGGTGCTCATTAAAACAAAACAAAACAAAACAAAAAACGCTCCGAGTTTCCTACCTCGTGTGTCAGCAGCATGTGGAGAGGCGCTGCACGCAGCTCCGTGGGGCTCTTATCTCATCTGCCTGTTATTAACGGGCATTTCTGAATCACAGCCTTATCTTGTTTGGAGCCCTCCGCTCGCACCGGAGCTATGCGAGGCGCCAGGGCTGCCAAGCCCTGCTCCTGGGCAAAGTTCGGGTGGCCCAGGACAGGGGGGTCACGGATTTTACGCTCGCAAACAAGCGTTTGGGAGGTCAGACCCGAAATGCCTGCCTAAGCCTGGAGCCGAGAAGCGCAGCTCCAGCATTTTCCTTTCGCTGCTCCCGTCCTCCCCCTGACTGTCAGGCCTCAGCCGTGAATCACTCCTGGGCACGTGGCGAGCCCACGAAAGCTGCAAAATGTTTTGGTGGAGAGGAACGGGGGTGGGAGCACGAGATAACCCCGGGGGATTGTTCCCCAGTCCTCCAGGTCCCATGCTGAGGCATCGCAGCCTCCAGCGTTTGCCAGGGCGTTTTTGTGCATTTTATATTTATTTTTTTTTTGCATCATATTGTGCCTCGGTGGGGTTGACATTTCCAGGACATTTCCAAGACATTTCCACCAAGGGTTGCGAGTTAAAATAAGTGCCCCAGGTCAAGCCCTGGCTGCTCACCATTGCTTCTCCCACTGGAAAAGGGGATCCTGAGAAATGTCAAAGGGCCCTGAGAAGTGTCTCCCCCAGCAGCATCCTCTCCCAAAAGCTCTGCCTCTCCCGGAGGGGGGTGATGTTATTAACAGCCCTTGTTGTCTCTCTGACAGCTTCACAGAAGCCATGAAGAGCCAGCCGAAGCTGGAGGGCTTGGACAGCCCCTGGGCTTATTGCTCAGGCTTGGTCATCTTGGCTGTAGGGACCTTGTTTGTCATCTCCAGCTTCTTAGCACTGGGATTCACCGGGACTTTCCTAGGTAAGCACGAAAAAATTCGGCAGCCGAACCTGAAAGTTCATTGAACCCTCAACAGGGGTCTCTTGGCCGGGCAGAGCCCTGTAGGAATTTCATCCTCCTTGTCTCGGGGGAGCTGTTAGGTTTGTTCTGGCTGTGTGATACCGCAGCGTGATCCAGCCACGCCGTCACCTTGCACGGAGCTGCTCGTTGCACAGCCGGCCTGATCGCCTCCGGTGTCGAGCCTGAAATCGTAGAAATATGGCTAATTATCTCGGAGATCAAATGTCCTGCAGAAAGAGCAGCCCAAGGGCAGAGCTCCTGAGCAGGTCAGCACCTGCATGGCAGGGAGAAGGAGGAGGAGGAGGAGGAAGGGGAGGAAGAAGGAGAGGTAGGAGCCATCCAGGCGCCCTGCGCTGAGCCCCCAGCTGCCTGATACGCGCTCGGGCAGGATCTCATTTGCTCTTCCCCTCTGCAATAAACCTGACATCCGCTGACAGATCCTTTTATCTGCCGCTTTCTGGCAAAAGGCAGTTTCCACTGTGCCTGCTTTCCCATTTAGAGAGTAATTCTATTAGCATTGTTGACTTTAGAAACACGCCAGTATGTGTGGAATTCATAAAAATAAAATCGAGACGGGAACAATAAATATCGAAGGAGAGGGGCAGCTCCCGCTGGCTGCAATAATCACAGCCCCGGCTTCCACCCCGCATTTAGGCTGTGCTTTTGCAAGTGCTTTACAAACCAGATTCAATTAGCTCCTGCAGCGTCTCCAGGAAGAGGAGAGGGAGGTAACAAGCCTTCCTGGTTTCAAGTGGAGGCGCGAAGAGACGCCTTGGGTTGGCCAAGATCCTGCCGCCAGAAATAGAGCCCAGCACTCCTCAATGTGGGCTCCTGGCTCCGTGTGGCACCCCTGGACCCCAACCACCGGGCTGTGGCTCCCTCCCAGCTCGCCCGCAGCCCCCCGGAGCGATGCTGTGCATGGAGATGTGTCCGGGGAGGCCGAGCACAGGAGCACCCAGTGGCCGGAGCTGCTTGAGCGCTCCTGAAGCCCGGCCAGCTCCGGGGCTGTTTACGTAAAGCCTGATTCAGCCGACCAGGAGGAGACCCACTGGGCTTGAACCACCAGGGAAAAAAAAAAACAAACGAATGAGTCAGGCTCGGCGTAAGCAGGGAGCGTGGCCCCGGCCCCCTCGGTTTTGGCACGGCCGGCGGTGCCCCCCGGGGAAGGGAGGAGGCAGGTGGTGGTGGCCCACATCGGGCACTGCTGCTCCGTCCTGCACAATGGCTCGTGCCGAGCCTTGGCGTGACGCAGCAGGGAGCAGGGCCAGCGCTGCCAGCTGGAACGTGACGGGGACGGCAGGGCAGAGCCGAGCCACCGCAGTGCTTGTAGGGCGGGAGGCGCCGGGAGCATCCATCCTGGGGACAGAAGCTAGTGGTCAGCTCCAGCGAGCCCCCAAACTCAGCTGAGTATGATATTCAGTGTGGTTTCTACTGACACACATGGTCTGCAGGGCTCAGGGGTCTCACCTGGGTTGAGCACTGTCCCCTTGCACGCCCAGCTGGTGTCCTGGGGCTGCGGTGGGAGCGGGGTCCCCGGGCGGTGTGGGCGCTTCTGGCTGTGGGTAGCAGGGAGCTGTGCTTCTTTGGCACCGGGTGTCATTGCATCATCCAGCTGCTTCTCACAGCCGGCTGAGCTCAAGAGGAGTTTAGAGAGCCTGAGATGCCTGAGCACTTAGCGAATTTGCTGGGACAGCTTTTGACCCTTCCCTCTCCGGTTTTCCTAAAGCAATGAGGGCTGAGCCATGCGGGACATGGAGACTGCATCGGGGCTGCCCAGGAGGACCCCTCTTTAGCAACTTTAAGCTCCAGAGCACAGCACTTTGTCTCTTAAATGCAGGCTAAATGGTTCACAGGAGCCACCCTTCTGCCACAAGCCTTTCTGTGCCACCCCATTGCCCCCAGGACCAGTCCCAGCCTCCGTTTGCATGCGGCCCCTTGCCACGACAGCCCCGACCTCCTTCTCCCCTGCAGGACCCCGCTCCCACCCTGCCGGCGCCAGCGTGCCGATTCGGAAAGCGCCGTGTGCTTGCTGGAATTCAGT
Organism: Anas platyrhynchos; assembly: GCF_047663525.1. Classification (NCBI taxonomy): domain Eukaryota; kingdom Metazoa; phylum Chordata; class Aves; order Anseriformes; family Anatidae; genus Anas; species Anas platyrhynchos. Next base: position 17,078,067 of record NC_092601.1, on the reverse strand, counting down.
TCAGGGCCGTTTGCCCGATTTTCTGACAAAGGCAAGAACAAGTGCTTGGCTTCCCGGAGGCTGGGGGCACCCAAGAGGCAGCTCTGCCTGTCTGAGCCCATCTCTCCGCACCCACACGAGGTTCCTTGCGGTTTTGACCAACATTTCAAGTGAACCAAACTCAACCAAGCTCTGTTAGTGGGTTACGGTGGATCTGGTGGCTCTGAAAAGGGGCAGTGGAGGCACTTCGGGCTGCATTGTGCTGAGGAGGCCATGGGAAGCTTAATGGGGTGCATCGCAGGGCTTTCTGCTGCCAGGATGCAAAGCAACCCCCAGAGCAGCATCTCCCCTTGGGGGCAAGGTGATAACACCGACCTCCAGCCAAAAAAATGCACCCAAATAGATCCCAAAGTGCCTTGCCCTGACAGGGGGCAGATTCCTGTTTCGAGGGCTTGATGGAGACGCAGGAGATGCCCAGGCTGAGGCTGATGCCCAGTCCCTTCCCTCAGCACCTGCCTGGCTGTGAGAGCCTTGCAGATCCTCTCCGCCGGTTGCGTTCCCTTTGTGCAAACCTCCCCGGTGCCAGCGTCATTTGGGGCGCGAGGTGTTCAGCCCCGAGGCGAGGGCGGGCAGGGATAATGAAGCATTTTGACACAGAAGAAAGCGCAGCAACGGCAGCGCTTGGGGGGTGCTTTCTACCCGAACAATCTCCGAGATGCATTGCCAAGTAACTGTGAGAACATATAGTATAAATACCAGGCAATTATCTCACTTAGTGGCCTGTAGTTAAAGCCCAAAAGCGTTGTATAATTGGGCAGGCGCTGTTTATCCTTGGAAAGAAATGTCTTAGCACCACGTGAGGTCAAAGAAATTACCCGGCGATCCAGGTAATAATAATAACCTTGAATACTTTGCACTCCCATAATGTGCTTTATCTGGATTTCCAAGCGCTTTCTCACCATACATTAATCCTCGCCCCCACTGCGCTATGAGAAATACCGATATTATGGTCGGCACACAATGGGGCTGGGAGGAGACGTGCCCAAGGTCAGGGAACGGGCTGGTGGCAGCGCTGGGGACAAAACTCCGGGTCCTGAGCTGGTGGACTGCTGGCTTGTGCCGTGCCTTGTGCTGCGGACACGGAGCAAAACCCTTGCTGGGCTTTGTGGTCTTATTGTAAGAGCAACGGGAGGCAGGGCTCTGCATCCCAGCTCCTTTGCCCCCCCCCGAAATGCCGTTCACGAGCTGCACATCTCCTCACCTGTCATTTTATCCAGGCACCCTTCAGCAGCACCGAAAAGATGACTCCGCGCTGGATGGGAAGGTTGAATGCTGACAGCTCTGAGAGCTGTCCTCATTACGGATGACAATCACCTCCTATCATCATCATCATCATGCCGATAATTGAGTGTTTTGTAGGCAGAGGTGCTATTTTCTGAAATTCTGAGAACTTCTCTGAGCCACGAGATAAGGGTGGCACTGAGAGAGGGTGGCAGCAGTCTTGATTGTAGCATCTCAAAACACCATTACAGTGCTCCGGGCTTATTTCCCCATTAAATGGCTTCGAACCTATGCGCTCGCTTCCTTGTCGAGTGACTTTAGAGGGGCAATTTTCAAAGGGGAAAGCAAAATCAGGCAGGTGGGACCTGGAGAGCTGTGTCCTGGGGAGGAATGTAGCTGCCGCAGCCTCGCTGCACTGCACAAACCTTCCTCGTGGGCAAAGAGCCATTCCCGGAAAAGCTGATAGACACGGAGTAAACAGTCAGCCTATTTACTGCAGCTTTCTGAGCCTGCAAGCCAGCAGTAAAACCCTTCATTCACCTTCATTTTCCTTTGCTCTGCCTCCCCAGCAGGGATACCCCAAGGAGGGCACCGCGTGCCAAGCCCCCCGAGTCCCCAAAATTCTTGCCTTAGTGGATCCTAACGAGAAACCCTCTGCTCGCCCTGCAGGTGATTACTTTGGCATCCTGATGGAGGCAAAAGTCACCAGCTTCCCCTTCAGCGTCCTGGACAATCCCATGTACTGGGGCAGCACGGCCGTCTACCTGGGCTGGTCCCTCATGTGAGTATGTGCCCCCACCGGCAGCGCTATGGGGTAAATGTGGGGTCTGTGCGCTATGGGGCAGGCACAGGGAAGGTGTAAGGTGCTGGCTTGGACCAGGGGCCAAGGAAATTGTTGGCGATGGGAAATCAGCAATGAAATGGCCGGGGAGTAAAATGGCAGGGCAAGCACAACGTGCCCTGGCTTCTCATTTCCTGGCTATTTTTGTGCCTCTGAGATCTTCTGCTGTCATGAAAGACTTGCGGCATTAGTGGTAGAAAAATAAATAACGGCCAAGCGCCGGGGAGAGGAAACATCAGCAAATGCTCTGCCGCCGAGCGGGGTCCTTGGCAGGCTCTGCACATGGAAAAATCAACAGTCAGGGCCGAATTCATGCCGGGAGTCACTCAGCAGGGGCAGGGCGCTGATACCAGGGATCAGTGTGACCCTGTAATTACCTCCGAAAAAAACAAAACAAGCCAACACACCCTTTCCCCCACTGCATGGCGATAACACTTCCGAAACACTCCTCATGTGATACAACACGGCTTAATAGCCTGCTTAGGAGGAAATGAATAGGCTGCAATTTAGCAGTAAATGAGCAATATACTCTATTCTGTGTATGAAGTTTTATGTGTCTTTCATTTAATATCACATCTTATTTATTTGCCCAGGAGAAAAAAAAAAAAAACAAAACACTGGCTGCCTTGCCTTGGGAGCCCGTAGAGCATTACAAGTCTTTATCTCTACATATTTTGCATGGGCACTCCTGAACGGACCCACCTTTCTCTTTCTGTGGAAAAATAAAACCTTTTACCACTTTATGGTCCCCTTTTCAGCCACGTCTGCGGCAGCAGACCAGTCTGGCCCCTGGTAATAAGCCAAGCTGATGGCTCCCTTTGCACTTTGAGATCCCCCCCCCTGCAGCCGTCAGGCATCGCTGCACAAGGCCATTTGCCTTCCTTGCAGCCCCACGGCAGCTGGATTGGGTCCAAACCCTGGGAAATGGAGCCTGAGAGCCAGCCTCACGTCCTCACTGCCCGTGGCCACCGCAGGGGGGGACAGCGTGGGGACAGCAGGGCAGGAGGAGCCCCCCCACACCACGCCGCAGCCACCCAGTGTGACATACCCGAAGGAGGAATTTGACCAGAAGGAGTTCATAAGATTTTTATTATTTTTTTTCTCAACCAGCATCAAACAATTTCCTGGAAGCTCTGCCGAGCCCCCTCGAGGTGTTTGTGCCGCAGAAATCCCCCCTTCGCCCCCGCGACACAGCAGCCTCGCCCCGGGTGCGCTTTGCTTGGCCTTCCAACACACAGTCCCGGGGAAAAGCAGCTTGAAGCATCTCAGGACAACAGTGCGATTGCCTCTTTTTCTTGTTAAAAGGCTGCTCCCATAAAGGGCAGCAAGGCGTGACAAATAATTGCTGTTGACAAATTGCTGGAGCAGTGCAAAGTGGCACCAGGACACCACCCGCCTGGCCCTGGGGAAGCTCGGCACAACCCTCCCCGCTGTGTTGGTGGCCGTTTGCCTTCCCCCTGGTCTCGGCTTGGGCTTCTCAGTTTTTTTGGGGGTTCCTAGGGCTCTCCTGAGGCCTCGCTGGAGTCACAGGGCTTTAAGATGTTGGGTGGCTGCCCGCGGAGGGGCCAGATTTAACATCCCGGGGGCGGGAGGGATGCTGCAGCTGAGCTGTTGGTACAGGAGAAATGCATCTGCTGACGGGTTTTGGACGTGGCCTGAAATGTAGAACGTATTTCTTCCCCCTCGGTGATGTATCATGCTCCATATCGTGGCACTGGAGCCCGGAGGGTTGATTCATTCCCAGCTGTAAGGGCACATACCGCGTAATGTCAGCGAGCTTGGCAGCGCCCCAGACAGCCCGCGATTAGGACTCCGACGTTAGGAACATGCTTTGGGGCCAGAGCTGTTGTTTTCTCCCTTCTAGGATATTGCAAATATCCCGGGCTTGACTAATGGCAGCTCCACAGTCAAAATAAACACGTCTGCCAAATGTGTTGTGGGCAGAGCTTCGACCCCTCGGTGCATGCAGCGAGTGGAGGGGCTCGGGGCTGTCGGGGGATGCCCAATGGGGATGCACGGGGACAAAGCTCACCACAAAAAGGGGAGTTTGGGGAGGAAAGGGCTGCGAGCAGCAAAGTGAGGCAGGAGCAAAGCAGCACATCCAGGATCAGTGGTGCTGGTGGGGAGAGACACGAGCCCACGCGCATCGCTCTTGCAAAAAAAAAAACCCACGGCAATGGGGAGCTGCAGCAAGGGGTGGGGGCAGATGGATTTCCTATCAAAATAAGTCCTCAACTGCTACCAGGACCACAAAAAAAAATAAATAAATCACAAACCCTACCTGGCTGACTCATCAGCAACCCTGCTACAAAACGAGCCGTGGCTCAATAAGTAGGTCGGGCTCGTAAGAGAGCAGAACCACACAAATGCTCCTCGTTTCCCAAGCCGAGCGGCCTCATTTCTCCCCCCAAGATAAATGGAGCGTTGGCTGTTTCGAGACGGCTCCGTGTATCGGTGGTAGGGGAAGTGTTTTAACTCATGGCAACAGGCTGTGTAAATCAGAGCTGGCACCGCAGCCAAATGATGCAATTAGAGGTCTTGCTGTCAACAAACAATCATGCAAATTTGTTCCCTCTGATACAAATCAAGGAGGAGACATGACTAAGCATGTAATAGCAGGGGGTGGGGAGACGACCAAGTTGCCCCGTGTATCCTAATGAGGAAAAAACTTACAGCAACGTGGAAACGGTGAAAAAAAAGCAGTGGAAAGGGTGAAAAGTGTGTGCACCTCTCCAAAAGCTGCAGGGTTCAAGTGCTTCGAGCTCTGCTCTGAAGGCATTTTTCCCAACAGGGCTGGCCCCCTCGCACGAGGCTAGCAAGATGTTTATCCCCACCAGAGACCAGCTAAGTACGTTTTATTGCTGACAGCCAGCTCTTGTCCCCTTCACAGAGCTGTAACCAGCAATTAAAGGCAATCAGCAGCGGCCTAATTAATGGCAACGCTTGCAGACGGTGGCTGGAAGCATGGGATGCAGACAGGACGCTTTGGGGGGGCTGATGCTAAGCGATGGGCTGGCCACAGCCACGTTTCTCGCTGCAGAGATGAGGCTGGGACCTGGTGGGGAATTTGTGGTTTTGGCGGCTGGTTTGGAGACTGCCAAAATCCCGGTGCCATAGCAAAAACCTGGCTGCTTTCGCTGCCTTCTGCCCCTCGCCCCCTGATGCTTTCAGGCCAAGCATCGAAGAATTGACCCCAACACGGGCAGTGCAGCATGGCGATGGGGTTAATTCTGATTTTTTGGATTTTTTGGCCCCCTTGCTAAAAGAAAAAGCCCCCATTGCACCTGCAGTCCTCGAGCACCGCTGCAGCGCAGTGTGGTGCTGGCATCGGCTCCCGTGCTGCGCCCGGGGACCCTCTCGGTGAGGATCATTCAGCCAGGCCCTGGGGACCAGCCAGGACCCTCCCAGGGCCACCATCTCGCTGTGTTTGGTGCCATGCACTGCCAGGTGCCTCCTGCAGCCCGGGTGGCCCGTATTTCTGGGCACACCAGGCGTCTCCCTTGCAGCAGGCTGGCTCGGCGCCACGGCCGCCCGTAAGCAGCTGCTCAGCTATTAAACAGCCTCCTAATCTCCGGACTTAGCATCAAAGCAGCAGCTCTCTTCACGGAGCCGTGCGGGGATCAGACTTAAAAGAAGTCGCCGAAGTCGGCTGGGGAAGAGGCTTTGCCAAGGAACATCTGTCTAAGACAGTTAACATTAAGTACAAAAAAAAAAACAACACCAAAAACACACCGCCTTTTGTTCACTTCTGTTTAATGAGCCAGCGAGAGAGCTCTCATGGAGCCTGATGTCTCATTCCACTTTCTGAAGCAGGTCTTGCATAAGCCCATGTACTCACCTGATCTTCTCCTTCCCTTTCAAAACAGGCACGCAAGCCCAGCTGGCCTTCTGCTGACAGCTGTAGTGGCAATTTCCTACACAATTGCGGTGCTCTACGAGGGGTGAGTAGCTCTGCAAAAGTGGAGGGCTTCTAATTATTCCGACCAGCTTTAGCTCCCAAGGTTTCGGGGAACTGCAGAAGCAGAGAGGGTTTTGTTTTTTGTTTTTTTTTGTTTTTTCCAATTGATGCAGCGGGGAAGAAGGAAAACAGAGGATTGTTTTCCAGTTGTTTTGATAATGGGCAGATTCCTTTCCGAAACTATGTGCTGAGTTCTAGGAACATTTGCGCGTTTTGTTTATTTTTATCAAAGCGAGGTTTTTCTCCTTCGGCTGCCCGACTCCGTCCGCACAAAAGCACTGAGGAAGGCAGGACGAGGACTCATTGTGGCAGCTGAAGAGGCCCTACAGGAAGGACTCGCATTTTGTGGTTCCTCGCATGGGCTCCTCTGATGTTTTACGCCACGGTAGCCAGGCAGCCCTGGCTGAAGCAGCCCAGAACCATTCCCAGAAGTACTGCTTAGACTTCAGCAGTACAAGGGCTTCTGTCTTTTCGGGGAAGAAGGAGGGTTTTGGGGCACAGCTTCTGTGCCCCGAGGCGAGGCAGGAGCAGAGGTCACCCCAGAGCTCCCAGCACTCTTCATTTCACCTTCTCCCCCTTCTCCTGCCCCTCTCTCGTGTCTCTGCCCCCTCTCTCCCCACGTTCCTGTCCCCCAACCACAGGCCTTTCACAGAAGAAATCTACCGGAGGAAACAGAAGGGAGCAAAGAACAAGTAACGACGGGTACGTTTCCTGATTAAAACATGTTCTGTTCAGCAAGGGGGGCTCCGGAGGGGCTGCTCTGCTGGGTGCCCCCACCTCCGGGCGCACTGGATGGGGACAGGAGCGCTGCCCACCTTCCCAGCCCTGCCTTACCCTCTCCCCAGAGCCCTTCCTGCACTTTTCGGGAGCGTTGAGCCTCAAACCTCTGCACAAACCTGTGTGGGAAGGCTTCACACACAGCAGCCTTTGTGTCTGCCTCCTGGCAGCCGACCAGCAGCCCCCAAACTGTTTTGATCTCATACTTGAGAGTCAGCGCGAGGGAACGCTGCTGGAGAGTTTTGAGGCTCCAGGTTTGATCTAAACCAGGCAGAAAAAAAGCAGATATTGGCCAAAAAGCAGATATTGGTGCTCCAGCGAGTGCCAAGGGTGTTGTACGAGGATGTGTGTGTCCTACAGCACTGCAAGGAAATTGGGCATCCCTGCTCTGTGCCGGGGCTGGGGGCATTTCTGTGCATGTGCTCACACCAGCTCACTGCAGAAACTCAGCCCTGGCTCGTTTGTTGGGCCAAAGGCTTCTGCAAAATCCTGGCCCTGCTGCATGCACACGTCACTGCCCAGGCTCCTTTCCCTGGGGTTAAATACCACCCTGGAAACCTCCCTTTCCTCTGCCTGCTGGTGGTTGGAGAGCTTAGCCCCTTAGCCTCTGCCCCAGCACTGTCCTTAACAGCCTCTTCTTGTCTCTTTGCCTTTTTTTAAAGCAGCGTCTTGGATACTTCGGCGCAGCGTGCCTTTGCGCTCCCCACGCTGTCCGATTTGCCCACTTTTCCCACCGAGATGTATCCTACTAATTAGCCCAGCAACCCCTAATGAGCCAACTGAGCACCCTGCAGTATTGGAAGCAATCAGAGGAACAGTACCAGCACCTCCTTGCTCAGCCCGTGGGAGCTGGAGGGTCCTGATCCAAGGTCCCCAGGGCCTCCCGACCTCTCCTCCTGCACCGATTATTGAAGATCTGCAGGGTACAGAGCTACCCAGCTCCAGCTCCGGACCGGGGGGCACTGGGGGTCTTTCACGAGCAAGCTCTGAGCACGCAGGAGCACCGGCTGCAGCTGATGCTCTGTGCAGAAGGCACTGGAAGCAGGCTGCTCGGGACGGCGACGCCACTCGGTGCTTTTCGGGGCAGCTCACTTCATCTCGTCGCTCGCTCCGCAGGCTGACACCTCGGAGGGGCCGATCCCCCGTAGCCCCGCAGCACCTTTGCAAGCAGACGCTGCCAAAGAGGCACAGCCTGGTGCCCCCGGGGGCTCTCAAACGCTGCCAGGTGAGGAAGAGGGGCAACTGCTGCAAAGCCAACACCAAACCCTTCTTATCCGGAGCAGTGAAACCTCCCCGACCACGACGGCGGTTTTCCAGCGGTGCAGAGCCCTGTAGCATCCCTGTGCTGCTTGCAAAGGGGACTGCAGAGCACGGAGATGCGAACGCACTACCTAAACCACTGCCTGGGGACAGCAGAGGGATGGCAGCTGTCCCGTGGGGAAGTCCCAGCAAGGAGAAACCACGCTGGGAGCAGAGAAGACCAAGGGGAAGAGCCAGTTCCCATCGGGTACCCGCAGAAGGACTGGACCTGGCCCTGGCCGTGCCGGTGCCCCTTCCCTCTCTGCACCCCAGGGATAAACCCCATCCATCCCCTGCTTTGCCCCAGGGTCCTGCCCCCACTTCCCCACCACCCAGTGCCTTCCAGCTGTTCTTCACTGCCTTGCAGGGGCGGGAGGGAGGGTTGGGAAGGGGTTCTTCCCCTCCGCCCCCGCGAGATGGGACCAAATACAGCCTGGGCTCATCCCGAGCCCTGCTGCTGGATCCAGCCCTGAACGGGACGGTCCCAGGGCTGAGGCTCCAGCCCCACACTCAGTGTTTACAGATTCCCAGAACAGTACGAGAAATAAGCTGTAAATGACCAAAAAAGAAGCAAAAAAGCAGCGTAAAGCTCCCGGCAGAGGACGGTGGCGCGGGGAAGGGGGCTGTGGGATCAGTCCTGGTCCCATCCTGGCACAGCGCCTCATCCCCACGTCGTGCCGTCCCCTCTGGAGAGGGTCCTCGCTTCTCAGAACAGCCCAATTCCCTCTTGCTTGTGCATGGTTGTAATTCACCCTCCTGGCATCGCTCAACGGGAATTAAAAGTGTCAGTTTCTTTTCAGCCTGGCCCCGGTTTCTTTTTCCTGCGCTCACGGACACCGTGTCTGTGCCTCGCCGCTTCTGAGCCATCTCACAAGGATTATTTTCTTGTATTTCTGTCTCGGCGACCTTCCCCTTGAAGACTGGGGTATAGTATTTTATTTTTAGCCAAGTTTCCACATCCCCTCCGTGGTTAATGTTTATAGACAGAGGCTCAAACAGCCCAGTGCCCATAGCAACCAGCGCGGAGAGGATGCGTTGCATTATGCGGACAGTTTATGTCAGAGCTGCCAGTCCCGGCTCAAAGTCACTGATGTAAATAAATTCAGATTCGGTGATAGGTGCAATCAGTATTTACCAAAGGGGCATGTGCTCGTTAGGGGAGGATTACTCTAACGAGGGCTGTGTTTGTGCTGTCTTGCTCCCGGGCTGGGGAGCGCGTACGCCTGTCCCTGTCCTGCCACGAGGCTGCAGGGCCCCCCCTGCAGCCCAAAACAGGACCCCCCTGGTCCCCAAAACAGGATCGGGCCCCCCAGGTGGGTGCCTGTCACCACATACCCCGCTAATGCCGCCGCTCTCCTCGCAGGCTGGTGGCATCCCAAAAGCACAGGGGCTTGGTGCTGTGCCGGGAGCATGTCGCAGACCCCTTCCCCGAATCTGCCACTTCACACCCAACCCTCCCCACTCTCATCTCACAAAGCTTTTTGGGGCTGTGCTGGCTCTGTCACCCTTTTTAGGGTCTTTCCCCACAGCAGCCGGTGGGGGTGAGCGCGTCCCGTGCCTGCAGACGTGGCTCTGCCTGCTGGGAAGCTGGGATTTGGCGTTTCGGAGACGTCTGCTCCATTCCCTAAAGCAAAACCAAGGAGCTTAACGGGGATGTTCAGACCCACCTACACACCCCAAGCCTCCCTCTCTGCTGTTTTGGGGGGAATTCGTTCTGTTTGGGACCCGTTCTCAGCAGTGAGCACCGTGTGCCGTGCTGTGCCACGGGGAGGAGAGCCCCGAGGACCCATTATTTATTCATGTGTGCTATTTGGCCTCCAAGCCAGGCTGTGGGACTCCTGCTGCTTCCAAAGCTGAGGCCTCAAAGCACCAAAAAAAATCCCTCCTGGGTTATTTCTGTGCCACGATAGCAGCTGGCCCTTCATGAGCAGCATAGGGCTGAAGCGTTGAGAGCGGGTCTTGTGCATGGCAGGGACAGATCCAGGGCAGCCTGGCCGTTCACCCCAGCACCTGGGGACTGCAGGCATCCTCCTGGCATCCTCCTGGCTCCCCAGGGCACGACCCCGCTGGCCAGGGCTCCCTGACCCTAAGGACAAGCTGGTCCCAGTGCCAGCAGGGGCAGGACGTCCCCCCGGCTCCGCAGGAGCACCCTAACACCACGCAGGGTCCCTGGGATCCCTGGAAAAGGTGGGCCTGGGATCGTTCCCAAATCCTCGTGTCTTGGGAACGCGGCGCGGGGCTTGCTGGGTTGTTTGAGCTTGGCAGCGGGGTTTGTTTGTAGCCTTGGGCAGAGCCGCAGCGAGGCGGCAGATAACGCATCCCTCTGTGCGCCGCACGTTTCCCCAGCGCAAACACCGGGAAAAAAAAGGAGAAATTGGTTAAATGACAACTGCTGCCTGGCAGGGACAGCCAGGTCACCGCGTCCAGCACATCACCGGGGTTTTTCCCCTGTGTGCCTCCCTCTCATGTGCTTCACACGCATGTGAGCATTTGCTCGTGCTCTTGAGGGCGTAAAACCACCTGTGATATTTTGGGGGGATCAGGGCCAGCTCCACGCTGGGGGATGACAGGCTGACGGGCTGAACGTGGGGGGCTGCATCCTGCCGCCCTCTCCTTGAAGGCAGCCATGGCACAGAGCTGGGTCCGTGGCCCCAAAAGCCCCTCGCTCTGCATCCCCCACCCTTACCTCGTGTTTGCTTTCGTCCAGCGAAGCTGCACTTCCTTCACCTGGGGGAGGAAAGGCCATCGGCCCGGACACGAAGAGCAAACAGCGTCAGCCAGTAACAGAGAACAAACACACGGCGCAACCCGGGCAGCGCTTCGCGCATCAGCGGAGCTGGCAGGAGGTTTGGGGCCGCAGGACAAGTCACGATCCCTGTGGGGTCCTGCCAGACCCGGCCCCGTGGGGCTTGCTGAGCCTGCAAGCCATGGTGTTTGGGTGGAGAGGGGGGGGACGGGGGTCTGGGGGCTTCTGGAGGTGCTGCTGCATTGATTCCTGATGCAGAGGCTGAGCCGTGCAGCGGGAGGGGGCTGTGGGTTTGTCTGGCACCAGCAAATGGGTTGGGATTTGGTGCTGAAGCAAAGCTGAGGTTTGGGCACAGGAATGCGCGTGGGTGTGGGGTCTTACAGGGGCTGTTTGGGCACTGAGTGCCCCCCCAGGGCTCTCCTGGTGCAGAGAACTGGGCACGATGGGCCCTGTCCTTACAGGGGAAGGAATAAACGGGGCTCCCCATCGCTGCTGCATGGGGAAAACAGCCCTGGGCTTTAAACTGGTCCCAAAGTAGAAATTCAATGGGTAAAGCACCCTCAGGGAAGCTCACTCCAGGTGTGAAACCACCGGTGCTGGCGGTGAACAAAACCCTGGTGGCAGCAGGAGCCATGTGGGGAGCTCTCGGAAGCCCCTTGGGTCCCTCCGATCCCAGGGCTTGTTTCAAGGCTTCAGGACAACCCCGCAGCGTGGAGCATCCATCATCACCCTGCCCCTCGCATCGCCCTTCCCAGGCCACTAACAGCATCCAAATTTCCCCGACCCCATCCCACCTCCACCAGGAGGGGTCTTTACGCACGTAGCTCGCTCCCTGTGCCAGAGGACAAGTCGTGAGGCTGTTTTCTTTAATTAGCACACTGAAAAGCAGCCCCGGGACAGCCTGCGGAGCTGCCCAGGCTGCGAGCATCATCCCCGGCTCTTATTTCCAAAATCACACAAGGAAGCAGAGGAATGTGCTGCTTTTTCCATGCTGCTTTTTTGTTCGCGGGACAATTGTTTACCCAGGGTGGCTCCTTGGGGCTCAGCTGCTCGCCTGCCCCGGGCTGAACCCTGCCTGCAGCAGGGACAGAGGTGACCCCCGGTGGGTTTTGGGGGCAGCGGGGGCAGGTGTAGGACCAGGACACCAAACACCTGCGGGCTCCGTGCCCACCGCACCGACTGCACATCCCTCCACCAGCTCAAGCCCATCTCCAATCGCTGCCACCTCTCGGGCTCTGCTCTCTCCCAAAAGCCTTTTATTTTTGCCCCAGTGCCCTGGCAGCTGCTGCAATTCCCATGGGACCCCCTGAAATCGGTAGAGATGCATCCACTGGGGTCATCGAGCCCCCCTGTCCCCTACACCCTATATTCCAGGCCTGTATCTGCCCGGGTCTGGTCACCGGTGACATTTCTCTCTAAGCCCCAGCATCCTCAGATCCGTGCCGAGATCTGGGCATCGAGCTGCTGCCATGGGTTTGGGTGAGTTTGTCGCACAAAATCCCTCCGGGGTGGCTTTCCATCAACATCAGGAAGCGGGGCTGATAACCGTAACCAGACACGAGTCCCAGGGGCAAAAATTAAAGGATGGCAGAAGGGATGCAGACGGTCAGGAGAACACGGCATGGCCAAAGCTGCCCCATGCCTCCCACGGAGCTCTCCCCCGGGTGACTGAAGGAACTGGGGATTTGGGGACGTGCCGCCAGCTTTCACTTTCTCTGTTAATCATATTCCCAAAAAGAAAGGAACCGAGAGCCACGAAAGCCATGGCGAAAGAAGCAGGGGGTGGGTGGGGGGAAGGAGACAAACGAGCGGCCCACCTCTGCTCCACGCCTCGTCGGGGGAAAATCACACATTGTGAATTAGGGGCTGCTTTTGGGAAGCCTTAAAGGAGGTTTAATAAAACGAGACAAGCTAATGATATAGGGAATTAATAGCAACCCTGGATGCTGCGCCTTGATTTAATCAGATGCTTTTCCCTGGGGGGGGGACAAGGAAAAGCGAGAGCCAAGCCCTCCCCTCCTCAGCTGCTCCCCTCGCCTCCTCGCTCCGTCCCAGGGGAGCAGCAGGGCAGGAGCTGGAGCCCTCGCGGCCCCGTTGGCCTCCAGCAGCTGCTGGGAAGTGCTCAGCCCACGGTGATCATTTCTGAGCGAGCTGCAGGCTGTGAGGCTGAGAAAACGGGGAGATGGGCACGTTCTGAGGAACACGTCCCAGTCCTGGGAGGGGAAAGCAGGAATTTGGGAGCTGGGAGCGCTGGGAGCCGGGGCGCAAAGCCCCGGTGAGGATGTCAGGAGATAAGGAGCTCGTGTCGGATCTGCTGTGCAACCCAGGAGGGGTTTGGGGTGCTGGATGTGCCGGGGGAAGGCACAAACAGGCTGTCCTGTTCTGGGTTCCTTCCTCCTCCCTTGCACCCTGAGGATCCAGCTGCGATCTGAGGCCAGCACAGCCTCAGCCACCCCAGCTCCAGGTGCTGATGCAATCGTTCCTTCCCTCAGCATCCCTCCAGGACGCCTCTCCCCGGGCTTGGCTGTGCGATGCGTGCTCAGGCTTTCGGGTACATTTTGCTTCCTCCATGCCTGCAGAGGCCGGTGCTGCCCTGAGCTCTCTTTGCCTGCTCGCACAGTCTGTCCGAGAGGGGCCCTGGGGAGCTGCGTGTTCTGTCTCCGGGATGTTCGTGCAGCTTTCGGGGAATTTCCTCTCCTCGGTGACTTTGCTGGTTGTTTTGGGCAGGTTTCGTTCATCAGCAGGCGGCTGGAGAGCACGGGTGGGCGCAAAAAAAAATAAACAGAAATAGCAAGAAGCTAGGGATTGATCGGTGCTGAACACGTTTAGTTCCAGAAAAAGGTGCCTGTGATCACCGGGTTTCGTGCTCAGCAGCCTGCCCCGGGCTCTGGCTGTACCCAGCAGCTGCGTGAGCCAGCGGAGAGCCTCCTGCGTCCTGCAGGAGAGGAGCAGGCACCCCACAAGCGGCGGGGTCAAACCGTGTGGGTTGTACAGCAGCTGTTTTCCCTGCCCCTGCGCAGGGCTCGGGCTGTTTGCAGGCAGGTCAGAACTAGGTGGTGATTTTTCACAGGCAGAGCCGTGGGAAGGCTGTGCCTCGCGGCGAGCTGGCTCCGTTAGCATCCATCAGAGGCAGCTGGCTCCTGGCAAACGCGCTCCGCTTCCAGCAGCAGACAAATTTCCAGATGATCCTGGGGGACGGAGACTAATGCCTCGTAACGCTCCTCTCCTCGGGCTCTGCGTGACTCTGCAGGAGCCTCCGGTGCTGCGGCCGGTGCCCACGTCCTCTGCTGATGGATGAAGCCCTGCGGGGTCCCTCCAGCCCCGGGGTCCCGTTCCTTGCACCCTGGGGTCCCTCCCTGAGCAGCCCCCCGCGTGCCCCCTGCCCCAGCCTGTGCAGCCGCCCCTCTGCTGTCTCCAAAGAGCCTTTTGGAGCAAGCAAATGGATTTTCCATTTGCTGAAGCCTGCTAACCTAAGAGGAGGCTTGGAGCAGGCTATTTTTACCGACTCCCAGCACTATTAATAGCTGTACGGTTAACAATAAACCCTAATCAAGGTATTTGATTTGTCTGTCCCCCAGAGGTCCGCACTTCCTATTCCTCCTCTTGTTTTCCTTCAACTGCTTCAATTAAATGATCTTTTTTTGTTATTTGGGGCTGATGCATCTGTGCTTCAGAAGCGGCTGTGAAGCCTCCTTGCTGTCTCAGCCCCGGATCAATAAGCTCTCCCTCCCCAATCTCCTTGCAGCTTCGCTGTGGGGCTGCCAGGGGCTGGACCTGCTCCTTGCTCCCACCCCACGGGCACCCGCAGCTCCCCTGCATCGCTTCCAGGTGCTCAAATCAACCTCCAGGGGTGAGAACACCCTCGGAGGAGCCGGCAAACTCAGCAGCATCCATTTCCAAAGCAGGGCTGGTGAAACGCCCCGTGCCCCATAAATCCCCATCCTCCACCCCGAGCTCCCTCGCAGTGCTGTAGCTCAGGGCTCTGCCCTTCCGAGCCATGCTCAAGCACCAACTTTTGCAATTTTTTTTTTCACTCCTGGCTCCTCAGAGGTGCTTTGATTCCAAGTTTCTCAGCAGCTCGCTGCCAGCTCGCCTCTCCCTGCGTCCCATCTCCCGTTCATCCATCGCGCTGAGCTCTCCGCGCAGTATAGGGGCTCCAGCGAGCCCCGACCGCCCCAAACCCACCCTGGCCCCCCTGCCAGCATCTTTTTCTCCCCTCTCCGGCTGTGTCCCGGGCCCAGCAGCCCCCGACCCTGCCCGGCTGCTGCCGCTGCGCTGCCCGGCGGGGCCCTCGGCCGCGCTCTAGTGGGGGCAGCCGGGGCTGCAGGCGGCTGGGGCTGGGGTCGGGGTGGGGATGGGATGGGGTGGGCATGGGGATGGGGTCGGGATGGGGTAAGGATGGGGATGGGGTAGGGATGGAGAAGGGAATGGGATAGGGATTGGGATGGGGATGGGGTAGGGATGGAGAAGGGAATGGGGTAGGGATGGGGATTGGGGCAGGTTGGGGATGGGGTCTTCTTGGGGTTGGGGATGGTTATGGGGTAGAAATGGGGCTGTGTTAGGGCTGAGGCTGGGGTCGTCTTGGAGATGGGGATGGGGTCGTGTTGGGGTTGGGGATGGGGTAGGGCTGGGGATGGGGATGGGGCTGGGGGCAGGCTGGGGCTGGGGGCGTCTTGGGGTTGGAGATGGGGCTGGGGAAGGGCTGGGGTCGTGCTGGGGCTGGAGGTGGGGTAGGGATGGGGCTGGAGATGGGGTTCTGCTATAGGGCTGGTGATGGGGCTGGGGTCAGGATGGGGCTGGGGTCAGGATGGGGCTGAGACTGGGGTCGTTTTGGGAATGGGGCTGGAGCTGGGGTAGGGCTGGGGATGAGGATGGGGTCCTGTTGGGGCTGGGGTCGGGCTGGGGCTGGGGTCGGATTGGGGTTTCCCCACAAAGCCCGACCCAAACCCCTCCTTCTCGGGGCTGCATCCCCGAGCTGGCCACCACCTCCCCTCTCCCCCCGGCACCCCAAAAGCGCCCCAATCCCTGCAGGACTTTGCCATCCGTGCGGGACTCGCCCGGGGCGCACGGAGAGGGGGGGGGGGGGGGCTCCGTCTGCTGCCCAGGACCCGGAGAAGGGGAAGGGGGGGTCGGGACGCGGCTCCCCGGCTCCTGCAGCATCCGGAGCCGGGGCAGGACCGGGAACGGGAATGGGAACGGGGAGGGGGGGACGGGGAAAAGGGGGGGGGCCGGGGCCGGCACTGACTCAGCCGCCGCCGCCCCGGGCCGTGACGCGCCGAGGGGCGGTCGCTGCCACCTCCATATAACGCGGCTGCGGAGCCCGTGCAGAGCTCACAGCGGCCCTTTCCTAGCGGGGGGAGAGGTGCTGAGCAGCCGGGGCACCCTTCGCTTTGCTTTCCTCTTCTTCCTCCTCTTCCTCCTCTTCCTCGTCCTCTCGGCGCCAGCCGCGCCTTCGCCGGCTTCAATGAAACTGGCAGCGATGATCAAGAAGATGTGTCCCAGCGAGGCCGAGCTGAGCATCCCCGCCAAAAACTGCTACCGCATGGTCATCCTGGGCTCCTCCAAGGTGGGCAAGACGGCCATCGTCTCGCGCTTCCTCACCGGCCGCTTCGAGGAGCAGTACACCCCCACCATCGAGGATTTCCACCGCAAGTTCTACAGCATCCGCGGCGAGGTCTACCAGCTCGACATCCTGGACACGTCGGGCAACCACCCCTTCCCAGCCATGCGCCGCCTCTCCATCCTCACAGGTACTTGGCCGGGGAGGAAATTGGGTGGGTTTGGGGGGTTATTGTTCATTTTGGAGATGGGTTTTCCAGCCCCGGGAGGAGGGAGGTGGGATTTTGTGTGCGCACGGTGTGGGTGACTTGGTTTGGTGCTGCCTGGTCCATCTCTCCCCGGTCTCTTTGTGGTTTTCCCGGGGGGTCTCGGTGTGTGTCCCTGTCCCCGCAGCCGTCTCACTTCCCCGCTTTGTCCCCAGGCGATGTGTTCATCCTGGTGTTCAGCCTGGACAACCGGGACTCCTTCGAGGAGGTGCAGCGCCTGAAGCAGCAGATCCTGGAGACCAAGTCGTGCCTGAAGAACAAAACCAAGGAGAACATAGAGGTGCCCCTGGTCATCTGCGGCAACAAGGGCGACCGGGACTTTTACCGGGAGGTGCAGCCCCGGGAGATCGAGCAGCTGGTGGGGGGAGACCCCAAGAAATGCGCCTACTTCGAGATCTCGGCCAAAAAGAACAGCAGCCTGGACCAGATGTTCCAGGCTCTCTTCGCCATGGCCAAGCTGCCCAGCGAGATGAGCCCCGACCTGCACCGCAAGGTCTCGGTCCAGTACTGCGACATCCTGCACAAGAAGGCTCTGAAAGGCAAAAAGCTGCTGAAAGAGGGCGGCCGGGGAGGCACGGAGGAGGCGTACGGCATCGTGGCTCCCTTCGCCCGCCGGCCAAGCATCCACAGCGACCTCATGTACATCCGGGAGAAAGCCATCGGCGGCGGGCACGGCAAGGAGAAGGATCGCTGCGTGATCAGCTAGGAGCCCCCCGAAGAGCTGAAGGAAGGAAGGAAAGAAGGAAGGAAGGCAGGGAGGGGGAAAGAGGCTCGGTGCCGGAGTGACTTTGGGCAGGCAGGAGGGTGGGCAGGTGCCTACCCGGGCAGAGGGACTTGCTTCTTCCCCAGCCTCCCTCCTCCCGTGGGTCGGTTTTTCCTCGGCTCCCACCCCCGGGGCACATTTTGGG
Organism: Anas platyrhynchos; assembly: GCF_047663525.1. NCBI lineage: Eukaryota > Metazoa > Chordata > Aves > Anseriformes > Anatidae > Anas > Anas platyrhynchos. The sequence continues at coordinate 17,060,453 of NC_092601.1, read as the reverse complement.
AGAGGGGGATGCGGTGGGGGAGAATTTGGAGGGCAGGGGGGGGGTGCCAGGAGCAGCCTCCTCCGGGGAGAGAGACGGAGAGAAAGGGCGGATGGGTGGCGAGGGAGGATGAGCCCGGAGGGCGCAGACCTCGTGTTTCTTTCCCTCCCAAAACGCCCAGCCTGGGGCCAGGGCATCGCTCTCAGGAGGGAGGGCAGAGACCTGTGAGAATCCACTTGGGGCTTGGGGTTTGTTTTTTGTTTCGTTTCGTTTTGTTTTTACTTGAGAAGCTGTGCACGGACTCTGGCTCTGTGTCGTGTGTTTGTCTGTGTTTGCAAAACACGTGCAGAAGACACTCCTAAGCTGTTGCAAAGGCGTTGCAGAGTTACAGCCCCAATGGACCAAAAACTGACTCTTGTTTACATTTGTCTTGTCTGATTTGCAAGATTTGGGGGGCGGGGGGGGAGTGGGAAGGGTTTTTTTAAATGAGAACATAATAGGCACTTTATGTAGGTATTGCTTGTCACTGACATGAACAAAAAAATCTTCAAGTGTTTCTACCGTGGGTGAAACTTGATGTTTTATTTTTTCTACAAAATAATAAAAAAAAAAACTCTTTTTCAAATGACACTTGTGGGTCTGCTTTTTTCTCTTTGCCAGTCCCCAAAGCAAAACCAAATCCTGTCAAACCGAGACCCGAGCCCAACTCCGAGGGGCTCAAAGTCGCCTCTCAGCTCAATCCCTTTATTACACCATTTTCCCCGACTCCCAGTGCAAAGGTTTCTGTCTCTGAAAGCAGCCGGTTTCTTGCCACACGGGGTAACGAGGGGCCACGCACGCTGTTACTCAAGCAGGTCACGGAGCCAGAACTCTTTCCTCACTTCACTGGGCAACGCTGATTTGCGATCCTGTCAACTCCATGACACGCCGGGCATTGGCATGTCATTCACTGCAGAAACCGAGGCAAATGACATCATTTAATTATAAAGAGCTTATTGTGTTTCATGCCTTTTCCCGGTTAAATAAACACACTTTAATGATGTCAACAGAGACTGATTCATTTGCGCCCCGTCCAGGATATTGTTTTTATTTTGCAACATGAGTAAAGGAAGTACTTTGCTTGAAAGGTCACCTCTGCATCTGATGGTTTTTAATCTCTTGGTAATAATAAGTCACAGCAAGCATTGCTGGAAGTGAAAGGATAAGGTGAAAGCTCTTCAAAGAGGAGCTCTCGCTGGCTTTGGGTTCTCAGAAGCAGACTGTTTCTGTTCCAGATCATTTTCAGCCACCCCATTCCGCCCTCAAGTTGCAGAACAGACTTACATTTAGTACATATTAATGAGGAAAAATTCTATTGAAGCCATAAAAGTAAGGTGGGTGAGTGAGATTGCAAACAAAACCTCTTCAGTTTTAGTCTCAAACTTGGATTCAAGTTAACAGTTAACTTGTTCCTGTATTAAGTGCCAGACATTTCTTTGGAAAACACTGTTTCTTCCAGCTCTTCATACGCCCTGCTTTCTCAGGAACAGCAACTGGCAAAAAAAGGGAAACCTCCATCCAGGCATGAGACAGAAGAATTTATTGAACTGGGACAGGCAACGGCTGGCAGAAAGGTAATTTCGGTAATAAAAAGCGTGTACATTGTGCTTTGTTTATCTTGCTGTTCTGCTTTGCTCAGAGTTTACACGCTGGCACCGTCCCAAAGAAATTACGAGTAAAGCAACTCCGGTGGGGACAGAGCAATCTCTAGGCTACAGGTGAGTTGCAACCATCCCAGCTCCCAGCGAGCATAATTACCTGCCTCTTGGCTTAGGGAAGCAAAACCTTACCCAAACAGATCTTGCTTCTCTTCTTTTGAGGGCACGAATGCTACCGGCCCTCCGATGCTGGTTCTCAACAGATACTGTGCTTCCCTGCGTGGTTTTCCACTCCTCCACTGCTGACGTGTGCCTTCTTGCAGCGTAGCTCAGAGAGCCGTGAGATTAAAGGTTCCCTCACGGATTTGTTAGTGGGTTGAGATGCCGTGCTGCTTACCAGGTTGTCACCCGACACCGTAACCGCCAGCAGCGGGAGGACAGAGGACAGGGAGTTCTGGGATCCATCCGAACACAATACCGCGTTCGAGAGCTTTCCACCAGCCACTGGCAAATGTTCAAGCCACTCCAATATTTGCACTTGTGGGAAGCCCCTGGAGCACTGAAGATACGGAACTGCCCCATCCTGTTGGGCCTGACTTCTGTCACTTACAGAACAACCGAAAGCTGTTGTGTTACACCTGCTGGTTCGATTCTGCTTTCCCTTCTTCTGTTCAAGGAGCAGGATGCCCAGGCAGATGTGGGGGATCAACGCACCCACAGCCCGCTGAAATTCACGCCCCTAGCAGCCTGTTTTGCTTCCCCAGGTCATCCCCCTTCCAAAAAAAAAGGGATGTTAAGAGAGAGGAGCTGGGCCCAGGCACTTCTCCTCTGTACTGCCAAAGTCCTGCCCCTGCTGAGCCCACCAGCACTCAGTGAACACACAGCGGGGGCAGTTTGGAGTTTCTAAATCTTTACTTGACTCATCTCAGACACAACCACCACTTGTTTAAAAACAGAGAAAGAGAGAGACATACAAAACTGAGAGCAATCATTCCCCTTTTATACATACATACTGCCAAGTGTCCCAGAGACCCTTTCCAGCAGCAGGGCCAAACAGCTTGTGCTTCCCTCTTCTGTTCCCTTTTGATGTTTGGCCGCTTTTGTCCATTCAAAAGTGAAAAAAAAAAATACAAAAAATGCCCCCTTTTTCCTTTTGAACTTAACCAGCAGGTATTCTGACCTTTAGTGAGGAGAAAACACAATGCCCCCTGCTTGCTTGAATAAAAAAAAAAGAAAACAAACACACACAGAGAGAAAAACCAGAGATGCATATATAAATACACACAGTCCTACAGCAGATCAACGTGACGACACCGCTGTAATCACCGTATGTGAGGCACACAAGAACTGTTCTGGTTCGCTGTCACATGCCCATGGTCCACAAACACGACTGCAGAGCAATGTGACAAAAAAAAAGCATGTAAGAACGAAAAGTAAACTTCTGACACCTTTTTCTCTCTGTTCGGCCAGGAGAGGTTTCCCTGACCCCGCGAGCAGAGCTGCTCCCCTCCTACTCCTTGGGGATTTCAAACATGCAAAGGCTCTTGTACTTCTGCAGCAGTTCGTTTTTGGTCCGGACCTGCTCCCGCAGGCTCTGCAGCTGCTGCTGCTGCTGCTCCGGGCTGACGCTGATGCCGGGCATGGAGCTGATCAGCTTCCTCATCTCCTGGAACTTGTTTTTGAGTTCATTCAGCACCTGGTGAACATCCTGGCTGTCCTTGTCCATGCTGCAGAGGAGAGAAAACAGAGACACTATTCACACCTGCTATTGGAAAGGTGCCTTCAGCCTGATGGGGGAACTGCCATTTCCAGTGTAATCACAGCTTAAACTGGAATCCACGGGGAAACCTTTGTTCCTGGTATTTAGCTACACACACCTCAGTCACCTCTGACAATAAAATAACCACAGATAAATAAACGGACTGGGTAGCCTCTGAGACAAACTGCTTTCCTAGTAATTTCCAGCACACAATCCAGTTACCTTAGGTCCCATTCCACCATTCAGGAGTTGGTTTAGAGCTTTAAAACATTACCACAAAATAGGCTAAATCTTTTCTTTTCGGTCTCTCTCTTTGGGGCCAGTAAGATTATGCATGCGTGTTGTGTGTAGGCACCTGTGAAAAAAAGATCTCAGGCTCGCCTGTGACCTGTTGCCGAAGTAATCCAAAAAATCAATGCAGTCAAACAGCTTGACAGCAGAAAATGGAAATTGTTCCCCAAAGTATCAGAGAGTGTCCAATGGCAGAGAGAATGGCACTTTGGAGCTTTAAAACGACTCTCTGGGGATGTATACCTAATAAAAGAGAAGCGACAGCTTATTTTTTAAGAGCAGCACAATTGCTTCTGCAGCCAGCTCTGTGCTTTTCAGGGATCAGTGCTGTCTGAAGCAGTGTCTGCCCTCAAACCCTCATTAGTATCTGCCTCAGCTTCGTTAGCAGCAGCGAGGAGTTTTACGATTCCAGGCGAAAGCAAATCTCAGCTTCCAGGGCGCCTGCTAATAGTGAAAGCGGGATTCTAACGGCCTTTGAAATCTGGGAGCCCGTTCAATAGCCAGCCCTAAAAATAAACCTCCTTGGCATGACCAGGGCTGAGAGGTGCTTGATTATAACTTTGGGGAATCGTGACATGGCTGAGAGCAAAACTTTTAACCAGATGGTCCTGTTCGTTTCAAAAGGCTGTCGGAACAAAATATTCATTACTCTCTTCTAAATAAAACTGCAGCTGGTCCGATAATGTATCCCCATTATGCAGGCATCTACGGTCAGGTCAGCAGTGGAAAAATACAGGCGCACACACACGTTGCACGTCTGGGGAAGGATGGGCTGACACTGCCTTTAATCCACGAGAGCTGCAGGGTGGCTTTAAAAGGGCCCTCCGGGTCTCTCCGAGGCTTATTCCCTTACCTGCACCTAGAGAACGGCTGGTTGCCTGTCCAGGTGGTTGATCCAAATGAATAATTCTTTTTTTTATATTATTTTTTTTTTTCTGATGGGTGATTTCCCTGCTGGATCAAGACATTGAAGTGACTCCCTCTTTGAGGGCAGGGGCAGAGGTGAGAGGAAGAGCGGAAAGAGATTCAACCACCTGCAATAACCTAGGATTAAATGCGATGTCCAGCCACAGCCTGTGCTGAAGGAGCACATTTAGGACCTCCCTTAAAGGACAGAGCTCTTTAAACCCCTCGCAGGATTCCCCAGTTGTCCTTCACTGGTGTCACTCCATCACGTCCCACCGGGGCTCCTGGTTACACCAGCACAACCAATTAGTGGTAGAGCCACGTGCTGGGACCTCCCAGGCAATGCCATTTGTTTGCACAAGGGTGAAAACAACAGCAAGCCCTGCCTGGGAAAACTTTCTCGGGACCCAAACGACAGGAAAGAGCACGTGGCCTTGAGTGTAAGCAAATTTACGCGATATATCATCGCTCCTGAACACCGAGTCACCTTGGAGGTGAGGTGTCTTCAGGGCTGAGTCAGTGTCAAAACAGCAGGGCTGGGCTCCGTGTCTAGTGGCAGTGTTAAAGGATAATACGTTTGCCATCTGTCAGGGCCATGATGTGGCACATCCCACACCGCCTGGCTCTGCAGTCCTGTGTGCCCGCAGCACCGCTCGGCACAGCTGCATCGGCTCATGGAGAAGCCAGGTGCCAGCCCCACGGAGGGAGCAGGGTGGTGGGAGTGGGCGGCTCGGCAGGACAGGGCACAGGATATCCTGGGAGCTGTCATCTGTGGGTCGTCACGACCTGCTCGGTGACAAATCGCAGGCTGGGAGGTCTCGGCACGGGGCTCCTGCCCGCTTTGCTTATGCACAGGATTGCAGCTGGCAACGGGCTCAAGCTCCCCGCTGTGGTCTGGGCAGCTCAGGCAGGGTCAGCCTCAGGGGGGAAACTGAGGCTGGGGTTTGTGTTCTCATGTCTGCCCTGCATCTGGTGTGGCAGGGGGGTGTCTTTCCTTACCATGGCTCTCACGGTGCAGTTGTTAAGGGCGAACCTCTCTCAGCACTCAGGTTTGGTACAAGTGAAGCACTACCAGGACACAAAGCAGCTTCAGCTCTCATATAAGCATGCAGGGAAAGCACAGTTGGTCCCGTAACTGGTAACAGGGGAACTTGTGCTTTCCATGCCCAAGTGAGAGCACAGCGATGGCCCTGGATGGATGTTCAGTGTCATGCTCCTGCTGGGAACTCATCTCCGATGGGGCCACCCTAGCCCCAAAACACCCCAGTTTTCAGGATCCTTTGCCCATAAATCACCGATCTTGAACCAGGAAGCGATCCATTCAGCCTGTAAGGCTGCAGGAGCCATCCCATTTTTTACAACACCCCAGAAACACCCTGTGCTGCTGCTGCTGCTCCAGGACTGCCTGTACCTTCTGGGGCCATTATCAGCAGGGTTACACAGAGCAATGACCCAGCACAAGTGGATGTCAGCACCCGGGCACCACCTCGGTGACCCAAACAGCGCCCGGTACGGGTGTGCCACCCTTCCCACAACCCCAACCAGGAGGCAAAGAGCAGGGGAGACACTGAGGGGACCGAGAAGGATCCTTAAAAAGTGGGCACCCCACTGCCCCGCTCCCCACCCGGGGCTCTCCATCCCCGGCTCCCCGCAGCCCGTTACCATTTGATGATGTCGTGGACGAGCGGCAGGAAGGAAAATTCCTCCTGAACCGGCGGAGGGGGAGGCGGTGGCGGCTTCTGCTCGGCGGGGGGCTCGGCCGATGGCGGCTCCTCGGCGGGGGCCCGGGTGGCGGTGGCGGAGGCGGCGGCGCCCCCCGAGGCCATGGCGGCCCCCAGCCCGCGGCCGCGGCGCTGCTCAGTGACGGCACGGGGCGGAGCTCGGCCTGGGGATGGGCCGGGGAGCGGGCCTGCGCCGGGTCCTGGGCTCGGTTGGGGCCTGGAAACGGGGCTGGAGCCTGGGGCTGGAGTTGGGAGGGGAGCCGGGGGCACGGGGGTGAAGCCTGGGGGCCGGGCTGGAGGTTGGGGCCTTGCGCTGAGGCCTGCGGTAAGGCCCCGTGGGTGAGGCTGGAGCTGGGCCTGGCGCAGTCGTCTGGGTTGGAAGAGAGCTCCAAAATCATCCAGCCACAGAATTAAAGCAGTTTACATAGTCCAGCCTCTGACCCAACGCTAACAAGCCCTCCACTAAACCGTATCACCAAGCACTACATCTAAACATCACTCAAAGACCCCCAGGGATGGTGACTCCACTGCTTCCCTGGGCAGCCCCTTCCAGCGCCTCACAACCCTTTAAATAAAGAAGTTTTTCCTAATATCCAACCCATGCCAGGCTCTGGATCTGTTCTCCCAGCTCTACACCTCACAATTTGCACTGATCATCAGCAGATCGGGGGTGTCCCCAGCCTGTCTGCGTCCCTGCCTTTCCCGCTGAGCCTTGCAGGAGGAATTGTGTTATTCTGTGTTAAATCAGTAACCACTGCACCCTTCTACCCCAGCAGGGTTTGGTTGTGTCCATAAGATCTCAGCTTTCTGCCGTGTTTTTTCATTAACCGCTGTCCTTAGTTTAACTTTAACCTAACTGAGGACAATGCATCGAGGTGGCTGCCGTGCTGTTTTGTAACACCTTACCCAGAGATGCCTCCACAGGAGCTGGCTTTCTATGTGAGGGAAGAAGCACTGGGTGTATCTGTCAGAGGGATGGAAAATTTAAATGTTGGCAGAGAGCTGGGGCTTGAAAATGGGGGAATCTGGAGGGACAGAGACAGAAATCTGGTGCCAGGGCTGGGACCTGAGTGAATCTGGGAAAGGGGAAAGAAATGAAGCTGGGAGAGGGGAAAGAAATGGGGTTTTCGCATGCCTGACCTGCAGGTGAAGGAGGTGGCTGCTGAGGGTGCCCTGCCTGGAAGCCAGGAGATCAGGGATGGTGCCCCTCAGCACCACGGTCCTCCGAGTTTGCTTCAGCAAACTGCTGCTGCTACGTTTAAATCGCTCTATCAATACACAGGATTGCAGCCATAATAATGCTAGACATAATCACGAGTTTTGCTTCCTGGATTGGCTTTGAGAAAATACATAATATTTCATTTGCAATAAGCCTCCGTGCTCATCAGTTAGTTATAGGCTGAGGATGACTGGGAAGGCAATTTTCTATTTTTTTAAAGCAATTTATTTCGAAAAGCAAACAGGGGCTATTTATATATCAAATGAGAATGCTGGTAACCATTTGTACACGTGGAGTATTGACTGCTTGCTCTAAATATAGCAGATGCAATTGTTCACTTTGTTCCTACTGTCAGGAATAGATCCCAGCTTGGGCACTGGTGCTGGAATGCGCGAGGAGCCCCATGGAGCCCAGGACCTGCTGAGCAGATCCCTGTGGGAAGGCTGGTGGGATTTATGGTCCTTGGCTGAGCCAAGCAGGAGGTACAGGATGCTGCGTCCTTTGCATGGGGCTGAGCAGAGAGGTTTGTTCCTGCACGTTGTTTTATGGGCTTTTCTAAAGCGAGATTCAATTCGGCCTCACGGGGGTCATTTTCTTCTGTACCGTGCTGGGTTTAACTCTCCCCTTGACTTCATTGAGGAGGGTGGTTAATTGCTAGGCTGCTGGGTGCCTGCCTCTGATGGGTGAGTCAGGCAGTCATTAGGGTAGGTGACAACATGCAGATACCATTCAAACACAACTACAGCGCTGTCAATCAGCATTTCTTTGTGCCGTTCAGTTCCCGTTTTGGTTCACGTGTTCCCACAGCAGCTGGAACAGGCAGCTTTATCTCGGTGGCGTTCAGCCCTGTCCCTGCCTCGCACCTTCCCTTTCTCATGGGAACAGCTCCTTCAGGTGGCCCACTCCCATCCTTTGGGGCTTGTCACGTTTCCTGGCAAGTTCAGGAGAGAAATAAGATGTTTTGCAGTGAGGAAGTGGTGCCAATGGCTCCTCCATCACCAAAGATGCTGGTGAATTGATCAGATGAGACTGCATGGTCACAATTTGAGTGTCAACCTCTTGCCTATACCATGACTGGTGTGTCCATATTCCTGGGGAAGACTGCAGGGACCTCAGTCCTAATCCTCACCTGCCCTTGCAGAGCTCCAGGCTGTGAGACCCTTATCCCCACAGGGTGACTCTTTGATGGCCTGGGTTACGTCCTTGTAATGCAGTTCCTAATAGGTAGCCATCACCCTCAACACGATCTCCAGCCTCCACATCACTTTAAAATCCCGCCAGGGTCTCCATCTCAGCTGGAAGGGCTGTGTCTGGCTGTTCTCTCACCGAGCTGTCATTGCTCTGCAGATCTTCCTAATTTTCAGTCTGGTTTTCACCCACTTTCAGACCCTCAGCTGAAAGGTTTGAGTGAGCAACCTCTGAAAATTCCTAGTGAGGCAGCTAAAGCATGAACAGAGATGCTTAGCGTTGAATGAAAAGAATAACTTCCCCCCTAGATTCGGTGATAAAGCCAGAGTGCAAATGATTGTCCTGTTTTTTTATCGGTATGTAGATTGTGCTCTTTGTATAATTCACTTGCTGGACATCCAGTTTCTGAAATGTGCAGATGTCTCCAGACCATCTGATATCCCACATCTTGAAGCTATCGCATAAGCTCGTTGCTTGCCCAAACATTTGGTTAACCTGTTATCCTAAAAAAACAGCTGATCAAATAAAGCGTGTCTGGAGCCTCTTATTGCCTGTTTCTTTGCAATGCTAATATTATTCTTTTTTTCCTGTCATTTCTATACAAATCATATCTCATGCCTGCTTCCAAAGGTAATTTGGGGGAGTTTTACCACCAGTTATTTAACAGAGCGCCGTGCAGCTCCGTGCCTCTCACCGATGTCTCCTTACAATGACCTGACATTTTTATGAGGATGATCTGGCATTTCACCAGGCCCCTTTCTCTCTGCTGTCCATCTGGAGCTTGCCGTGCGATTGCCACCAGCTCTGTTATCATTTTTTAATGCCCGGCTATCATTGTGTCGAACTTTATCTCTCCATCCTGCCCCGGTACCACATTGTCAACCCAAATTTTCTGTTTAAAGGCCTGCCAAGCTGCTGCAATGGGATAAGTCTGTGACACAATGTCAGGGAGGTGCTGTCAGGGTTGTGGCCACCTGGCATGGGGCGATAGGGATAAAAAGTTGTAGCTCCTGCCGGCCTCTGGGCAAGCAGCCTGTGGCTGTGGTCAGCAGCATGAAAACATCAGTGCTTTTTGCTGTTGTGGCTGCAAGCCTGCTGAGATTGCTGCCCAGCATCCCCCTAATTTTGATCAGGTGGAAATTTGGGCCCATTTCAGGCCCTGGTGTCCCTGGTTCTTTGAGGGATGCTGCCAGGAATGAGGGGGCCATAAGCTGAGCATCATCCAAGCACATCTGAAGCAGCAGAGCCACCTACTGCCAGGGGAACTCGGTGATGTCCCATCCTGGGGCTGCCCTGGGGAGAAGTCCATCGCCCCATGGCCCAGGAGGTGCCACCATGAAGGAGAGAGGCCTCCTCATCCAACGAAGCCCAGCATGTGGGGAAAATTTGAGGCACAGGAGGCTTCGTCCAGGTTGTTCTGGCTCCAGGCTGGATGTCAGAGCCACAGGGCATCGACCCAGCCCTGAAGGCCAGATCTTGAGCGTGCCAAAATTTGGGGGGGAGAAGGGGGACAAGCCAAGGGCGCAGGGAGTGTCCAGCAATCTCATGATGTTTGCTGATGCCACACCACCACTGAGCAAACGTGGGGGGCTGCAGCACCCCCCCATGGGGGAGGTATCCAAGCCAGCGCGTGGGCAAGGAGAGCGCGGAGAGCTTCTTGCACAAGGTCAGCTACGCAGAAACGTGGATCCAGGAAAACACACGGCAGGACTGGCTGCAGCCCCCAGCCTGGCCCATCTCCTGGTGCAGGCAGCTCTGAGCTTTGCTGCCTCCCAGCCTCAATTTTGACACAGTGCAAAGGGGCAAAACTCACCCCGCAGAGCCTGGAGTGTGAGTTAGGGGTGTCAAAAGAGGAAAGTGCCCATTACCACTGGGGAAAATCAGCTCTGGGCCCCTGCTGGTATCGCCCGCAGTGTGCTTGACTCAGCAGTGTCCTTGCTATTATTTGCAAACAATGAGTTAGTCACAAAACACGTGCCGCCAAACACGTGAGGCGGCGGCATTTGGAGATCTCGACATGAAAGCAGAGCCTCGAAGAAATGCTGTAAGAGCCTCTGGCAGTGCCCAGCACCCAGCCTGGGCTAGGAGTGCTTCCTGACACCCCAACTGCACACACCGCGCTTTGGAAAGGTGCTGGAGAGGGACAATATAAAAGTTTGAGTCCCTATGAATGTGGATCTGTGGGTCCCAGAGCAACACTGCCCTGCACGGCCATGGTGCAGGTTTTAATTCTTGCCCTGTTCAGAGAACAGACTTGTCAGGATTGATTTATCCAGATCCATTTATCAGGATCAATTTATCCGGATCCACCTAGCAGGGATGTGTTAATAGGACAGCATTAAGGACGTGATTGAAATCCCCGCTCCCTCTCTTGGTGTCGTTCTTGTTCTGCTAAAGTGGGTCAGGCTTTGTTGATGTGTTTGTCAGGTTCCCTTCAAGCACGGCAGGAAAAACTGTTCTATGAAGAGCCTGAGCAGATCAAAATGCTGCCCTTTGGTTACCTGAGGCATGGGGAGAGGAAATGGGCTTTGCGTGCGCTTTGTTTTGGCACCGCTGCAGAGACACCACGCAAGATTTAAGCCCGTCCTTTGCTTCAGTTGCAAATGCCGTTCTGGTATCACTGGCCTGATTACTGAAGGCAAATTTTACAGGGGCCCTGCGAGATGAATCAGGCAGCCTTGAAGGACACAGTTTGATGTGCCAGAGCAGTGGGTTTCTGGGGCAGCACTGGCGTGGCTGGAGACACGCTGCCTGTGCAAATCAAGGCACCGCGAGGTTCAGTGGTGGAGAAATCCCAATCTGTAGCGAGAAACCTTTTAATCCTTTTTCAGCCTCACTAGCTCCTTTCCTCACCTGGAGGAAGGTGCATTTCTGAGGCCGTGCTGAGAGCAGCGTTTTGGGGAGGCTTCCTCCTGCTGCTGCCTGGGGCCGGCAGCCTGTGGGGCACCGCGTTGTGGCCCCACAGCCCCAGCCCCGCTCCCGGCCCCGAAGGTATCTCCCAGCCCTGTTTGCCGAGGGTTTAATATTTAGCCGCTAATAAACAAAGCCTATCAGGCTTTTCTGACCAGGTAGCTATATTTTCCTGGGAAGTTCGCTGCTCTTGCAGGACAAACAAGCCCAGGATGTGGTGGCACGCTTGCCAGAGATAAAGTTTTCTATGGAAAATGCCCTGCATTCCCCCAGAGAGTGCACCCCACATTCCTCCAGCTCCCACCCCCTCTCCCCAGCCACTCCTTGGGCATCAGGTGGTGATCGGGTACCCAGCCACATCCGAACCTGCCCTAAAGCTCTCCCTGCAGCCTGGCTGCACTCTGATTTATTCAGGGAGTGGTTGTTTATCTGCCTGGGATTGGTTTGGGATTTTGGCTCCAAGCAGCCGTCGGGGAGCAGGGATTACTTCTAGCAGCACTGAAACGAGATGTTTAAACAATGTCAAGGGGAAAAACAAAGAGCCTTCCTTGTTCTGAATTGAGAAATTTGAGAAATTGCCCTTTATGCTTTTTCCCAACAGGAATTTCTCAGCCAGAAGTCTGATTTCTGCCCCCAGGGGAACGTGCCCTGCAGCTCTGCTTGGCAGCTGCCACCGGGTTTGGTGCCCACCAGGTACCCAGGGCTCGATCCGGCCCCGGTGCTGCCCATTTCTAAATAGATAAATGGAAAAAGCTGAGCCCAGCCCCACTTCTCCCATGATGGAGCCTGGCAAGGAGGGAGGCAGGAGCACCGCATGAGGCAGCTCGGTCCCTAGCACCATCCTCTGCTCCGTCCTTAATCTGAATGCAAACAAATATCAACAGGGAGTGACATTCGGCTTCCAGACAACCCCTTCCCTTGTCCTGGCTGTCCTTCCTGCATGGAACAGCCCCTCCTGGCACTGCAGGAGGCTCTCGTGGTGCTCCTGCTTGGTTTGCTCTTCCTCCTGCCACCCCTGCCCCATGGGGATTGCGCCCGGGAGCTGGCCACCGGCCGGCCCATTCCGGCATCGCGCAGCGCCTGCATGGATAATTGCTCTAATTGTTCCTGCTGGATAACGAGCGTTTTTGCATCGTCATCCCCAGCTGCAGAGAGCATCATCCGAGCTGCTATTTCTGGGGCGGAAAGCAGCTCCTCTGGGCCAGCAGAGGCTGAATCAGGCTGGCTCTGGCCGCCTGAAACCAAGCTGCCGCACCAAGCAGCCCCCGCGGAGCGCTGCGTTGCTGGCGTGGTTCGGAGCAAGGCACGGGCCAGGGATGGTTTCCAAAGGGCAGGCTGGACACGAGGGCATGCGACTGTGGGATTTCCAGCGTTTTCATGAAACACAGCCAAAACCCTGTGGATTTGTGTCTCCAAAGTGCGCTTCTCTCACCCAACCTTCTCTCTGCGACCCTGCGGGATGCAGAGGGCTGGAGACACGTGCACACGCATGGATGTGCACACACCTGGGATGGGACAAGCAGCCCCCTTCCCCCTGGGCAGTAGATGGACCTGCTGCAGGGCAGAAACCCCAACTGGACATTGGTTTCTCCACCACAAAGCGCTCTACAGGACCTGGGCACCCATCACCTCCCAGGCAGGGCCAGCTGCAGGAAGCCCGAAAGCCTGAGAAGCATTTGCCAGGAGAAGGGGGTTGTTTTACACCCTGCCTTGGCTTCAAGAAGGGGTTTGGGGACATCAGCGTGGCATAAAAGCAAAAGGGCTTTCCTGCCAGTTGTCACTTGAGCCCCTAATGCTGTCCACAGCCCCTTGGAAATGGGTTTGCAAAGGATGCTGCTGAAAATGCCTTGGGAAAGGGTGGTTCAGGGCTTGAGATAAGAGTCCTATGGACTGGTTAGGCAAGGAGAGGGAGGAAAAAATGTGTCAGGCCAAGAGAAGGGAGAGATAAGCAGGGCATCCGGGCTGGGAGCACAAAGCCGCCAGCCTTCCCGGCGCCATGGGGCTGCAAGGTGGCCGGATCCGGGCTGGGAGAGCCTGGGCTGGTGCCAGCCACGTGGCAGAGCCTGGCCTCCAGCAGGACTTGGGGTGAGGGGACGGGTTTTATAGGGACAGGGTGATGGGGATGGCTCCCCCAGCCCCATATGAGCCATACAACCTGCATTCTGCTCTCAGCCCCGCTCATGGCCTGGCTGCTGTCCTACATAATAGGATTTTGTGTGTGCTGGGGCCATGCTTGAGAGAGGAAGATGCTCATTTAGCCCTATCGATCTGTTCTGTCGGTGACCATATTTAACACCTCTGGGAGCTGCAGTGTGCTGCCTTCCCTTCAGCTCGCTCCTGCTCCCAGCTTTTGGGGCCGGGGTGTACCTCGTGCTGAAGCAGCCTCCTGCCCGGAGCTGGATTTTGGGGAGCCCGGGAGGGAGGGCACTGCCTTCGGTAGCCACCAGGCTAATTGCACATTGCCTCCTAATTGCGGTTCTTGACATTCTCTCAAAACAAAAGGAATAATTTAGCTGGAAGACGGGAAATTCAGGGAGCTGGGAGCATCCTGTGGAGCTGGCAGCAAGGGGGTGGCTGCTGGAGGGCTCATCGCTGGCTCCTGGTTTTGCAGGAGCCCTTCTCCCCTGCCAAATAAGCCACTTGGCATCTTTTCTACCACCGTCCCCTCCTTCCCATCCTGTGCCACATCCACCCTGGCACCCCAGGAGAGAAGCAGGGCACTGAGGATGCTCCCCATGCACACGAAGGCAGCCGAGCCCACGCGCGCGCTTCCCCGGTGCCAGATCCGTACTTGCAGCCGCTGTATATCCACTATAATCCACCCACGGGGTGGCCAGGCTGTACTTGGCTGGGAAGGACAGAACATCCTTGTGATTCGAAAGGTCAAAACGAATGTCAGCGCGCTGTCAGCTTGACTCAGCAGGAATGCAAAGCTGCCTCGGGGACGCGGGGAGCTCGCAGGGACGGTTTGGGGCCGTTGGGTAGGGTGGTCCCAGGCAGGGAGAGGCACAGGGTCCACGGCACAACCGTCCCTGATGATATCGGGATGTGTGAACAGCTTTGCACGCTCAACTTCTGGCTGTTTCAGGTAAATCCAGCAGAGAGGACAGAGGGCACGGGCACATCGAGCGGCACTCGAGGAGGCTGAGCCAGGGCGGATGTCTGGGATTGATTTCCAGGTGCCTTGTCCCTCGAGCTCCTGTCTCCGTGCCCAACGATTTTCTCTGCTAATAATCTCCGCTGAGCAGGTGAAAACACACGCAGGCACCCAGCACAGGGCCGAGGGGATGTTTCGGAGCCCAATGTGCTGACGGCAGGGTCATGCAGTGTTCCTGCCCTATGGATCTCAAACATTTGTCCCCTTGCCCACCCCAGCAGAAAGCCCTGGATGTCAGCAGGACTGGCCCCTCTAGGTATCGGTACCTCACTGCCACGTGCCACCCCGAGCTGGCTGCATTTTGGGGCAGGTGAAATGTTCCCACGTGTGTCCCCAGCACACCTGGGCAGTGGCACGTGCCGCTCCCTGCGCTGCTCCCCGTGCGTGCCAAGCAGCGTTGGAGCCAACACCACCACCACGCCGGGCAGGGCTCTGGTGGCCCCGACCTTTCTGGCTTTGAAAACAGGCCGGGAACAAGCCGCACTTTTGTTTTCAGTTGATGGAGCAGGAACGGGACCTTCGGGCTGTTCCCGGGACACTGCAGCAGCCCAGGGGGGGGCTGTGATGCCGCACCCCGTGCGCAGCGGGCGGCCTCGCTGCACCCTCGTCCCGGCCCCATTTTGTCCTTCGGCGGCAGAGCTCCGGCTCAGGGCTGCAGACAAACTCTCCCCTATCTCACCCGGCAGCAGGGCCGAGTGGATCCCAGCATGGGACAGCCTTCAGGGGAAGCACCAGCAGCTCCAGGCATGGCTCACGTGCCTGGGGAGTTCAGCGAGTTCGGCTGTGCCGCTGGCTGGTGGGACACGTGCCCGCTGCCCCCGGCATCAGGGGGCACTCAGCTGAAACACCAGCGTGCGAGGAATGCGGTCCCTGCCTGGTCTCACCCCTCAAACCTCGCTCGTGGCCCTCCCCGGGCAGCCCCTGAACCTTGGGGATGCAGCCAGGGAGAGGAGGGCGGTGGGTTGGCAGCTTATGCTTGTCACACGGGGAAAAATAGGGCTGGAAAATGGGGTTACCCAGGGACCTGAGGTGCTTCGAGTCAGAGGAATTAGGGACAGTGCAGCCCTGAAGCACCAAAATTTGGATGATGAGCGTTGGGAGCACAGGGCTGGCACCAGTTTGCTGCTGGGTACCGTGGCCACAAGGCGGGCAGCAGGCAGATGACAAGAGTATTTTTATCTCTGATATGGAAAGGGGTATTTCCAAGAAGAAAAGGCAAATCCCTTCATGTCCCCATAGCCAGTGGTTACCTGACCGTCACCCACCGCCTGTCCCCGAGGAGCCCCAGGCAGCTCTCTGCTTCCCGGCCAGCTCCTTATCAACCTCCCACACCCACAGGTAGAAAAACAACCCGCTGCCTTCCCGGAGGAGGCTGTGGAGCTGACCACTGCTGAGAAATCACCTGAACCCTGCCACGTCCCCGTGCCTGGGAGCCACCGTCTGCGCCGAGGGCTGTCCGGCACTTCCCACTGATAGCGCCCGGAGCTACTCGAGTTGCCCTGATTAATTTTGGTGAACAACCAATTCCTAGCAGCCAGCACAGGCTCAGGGCTTTCTTCAGCTGTCTCGCTAGGGAAACACGGGGTTTAAAAGGAAAGCAAGGCTCCCAGGTAACCTCAGCACCAGGGACTTCAGGAGCTCGCTCGGAAAATCAGGTGCATTTTCTGTGCCACGGCACTGAGGCCGATGTAAGGCCGTTCGTGTGTCCCGTGGTGTTTGGCTAGCCTTGTGCTGAGCCCCTCGTCCCTCACGCCTTGTCCCATGTCCCCCGTGCCTTGTGCCAAGGCAGGTCAGGGACCTGATCCATCTGAAAGCCGAGCCTGGCCCGGTGGGCTCGGTGCCGCAGGGCCAGCTCTTGTTTGTGTCTCCGGATCACAGCCCCCGCCAGCCAAAAAACAAGGTCTTTGTTTTCGCTGCCTGACGGCTGACCCCTGGCCCTCCTCGGGGACGGGTCCCTGAAGGCTGGCGGGGATTTACGGCCAGATGTGATTTATGCTGGAGGTGGAGCGGGACGGAGCCGTCGTGGCCAGCAGGGACCCAACAGCACGGCTGTCCCGGCCTGACCCTACCCGGCACGGGGAGAAAACCCTGGGGGCAGACAGATGTCCCCAAAAATGCCTGGAAGCTGCATGGGAGGGAAATGTGTGGGTGCAGGCAATGGGAGAAACCCATCAGAGTAGAGCCAGTTGGGACACGGGCTCATACCCCATAAGAGGCAGCTCTGTGGGGGCGATGGGGCTGTGGGGCCATCACCCCTCCTGGCACCCCCTGCCCTGTTTCCAGCCACATGGCACAGCCCTGGGTGTCTTATAAACCCCAAAATTGATTCTGTACATCCCCAGGCACCTCTCCTCCCTGCACCATCACCCTATCACCCTCCCCTGCCTGGGGGGACAGGGAAGCATCCCCAGATGCCCCCCACACCCCAACATTTTCCCCCCAGCACTCGGCCACCTCTCGCTTCCTCCTCGGCTCCTGCTTATCAGCGTGGGGCTCCAGGGCCAGACCAAACAGCCGCCCCCACAAAGGGAACAGTGGGGAGGTTGGGGACCCAGACAACCCAA
This sequence comes from Anas platyrhynchos, assembly GCF_047663525.1. Classification (NCBI taxonomy): domain Eukaryota; kingdom Metazoa; phylum Chordata; class Aves; order Anseriformes; family Anatidae; genus Anas; species Anas platyrhynchos. The sequence continues at coordinate 17,043,122 of NC_092601.1, read as the reverse complement.
CAGAAGCTCCTTGTCTTCTGCCGGGTGTTGAAATCCAGCCCCGGGTGCCCCCGGGCGGCTCCAGGCTCCCTTCCCTCCTCCCTGCCCTCCTGGGTGAGAGGTCTGCCTTGCTCAGCTCTGTTTACTAAGCCGTGGATTTTCCCCTCCAGCCGTTTCTGTATTCTCGCAGAACCACCTTGGCCGAGCAAGTGAAAGCTCAGCACCAGTACCCACACCAGTTCCAACCAGCAAGGAGCTGGGGACAGCTAGGGTGCTGGGACACCAGGATCACCCCAAACCTGGCTCTGGCTGGGGGACCCCTGGGGACCACCATCCCCCGGGCATCTGGGACAGGGCTGTCCCCTCCCAAACCTGGGGCAGAGGCGTCCCCTGCCTCCCACGTCACCAGCATCCCTCCTGGGACAGTTGGGGACAGGGGCTGGCCCCCGATACAAAGAGCTTTTGGTGCTCAAATGCCTCTGGGGCAGCTCTGCGTGAGCGCGTTGGGGCGCACGGCCAGCCTGCACCAGGGTCACGCTCTTCCCACTGGGCTTTTACTGCCCGGTGAGCTGCTGCAGGAGGAAAGAGGTTGGTTTATTTATGATTTATTCCTGATGAAATCAGCCGGCACCAGTCCCCAGAGCCCAAGGTTTCGGTGGTGCCAGGTCGCACTCAGTCGTGTGGTCTGAATTTTTGGGTAGACCTGTGGGTCATCGAGTCCAACTCGATGTCCAACTTGAGTCCAACTCCAGCCCTTCCAACCCAGGATATTCTGTGATTCTGTGATTCTCTGATTCTATAATTCTCTGCCCCTCGCCCTGCTCTGCCCCATTTTTGGGGACGCTGTGCCGGGCCCTTCTGCGTGGCCAGGGGGTATCAGGATTGTGCAGCACCCCCACGGTGAGCCCGTCTCCCTGCCCACCACCTCCCACCAACATTTTCTGAGCCCAATGCTCACGTTCACCCAAATTACACACAGAGCTAGCAGTCACAAGGCTATTTCTTTGCCTTTTTTTTTTCATTTTTTTCATTTTTTTTTCTCATGAAATTTTCATTTCATGAGAACTGCTGATGGAGAGGAGAGACCTTTCCTGCTGAGCGTGAGCCCAGCCCTTTACGAGACACCGGAGCAGTCACGGAGCCTTGGGCTGCCTGCTTACGGCGCTGCTGGGTTTGTTTTGTTCCGGGCTCGAGATACCGGCCGGAGGAAAAAAAAAACCACTTGCTAAGTGCTGAATTAAAAGGATGATGCAAAACCCGCGGGGTGCCTCGGGTGGGAAACGTGAGCGGCTGGCAGTCGGCAGCCGCGGGGTGCAGGCTGTTTGGAGAACAGGGGGTTCCTGCGATTAGCCCGCTCGCATGACTCAATGCATAACCACCAGTTACACACTACATTTAATCTGGGGTCAAAAGTCACGGATAATTCCAACCACGCAGAAAAAAATGTTTATCGCCCGCTCGCTGGAGCTGTTTGTTTCTGCTGCTCGTTGTTTGGCCCAAACAACCTCAGCAAAACAAATGCGCTCTGGTCCGGGGTCGGGGCTACCTGCGGCAGCTCAGCCTCTGCCTGCATCCCCCAAAAAAGTTTCTCAGTCTCATTTCATCTTGAATATTTGCTGTGAGGGACAAAAAGGATGGTGCAAGGCAAAACCGCCCCTCTGAGGCCCAGTTATTCTGCTGTTTGTGCAGGTGACTGCAGCAGAAGTGCCCTCGGTGCCCCATTGTAGCATGGCTCAGACGCTGCCTCCCTTCAACATGTTTGCTCAGCACCTTCCCCAATTTGGTTTCTGCCCTTTTTTTCCTCCTGGTCCACTTCTTTCCAGCCTGAGCCACGAGCTGCCACTTCAAACCAACCTGGTATCAACAAGGTGTTGGAGGGGACGTTCGGAAAGGCCCTGCCTGGTGAGGTTGATGGAGCAAAGGATCTCAGATCGCTGAAAACACCGAGCAGGGCAAAGGCTTCTGGAGCTCGGAGGCATCACAGACACAAGGACCAGCTCACCCTTGGCTGGGTGTGATGATGCCAGTGGACAACGCGGTGCGATGGTTCCCATTTTCCCAACTAAGAAGAGCAGAGAAGTGATCATCTGCTTAAATCCTCTTTAATTTAATCCTGGGTTGCGTTCAGCACTCCCAGGGCTCTGCTGTTTTCCTAGCTGGTGTGGTGGAGCTCACAGGGAAGCCAGTGGCAGCCAGGGTGCCTGGCCCTGGGAAAAGCTAAAATTGATTAATTTAGGGTGTCCAATGCCTTTTTCTTTAAATATGCCTGCTTTGTGTTATGCACAAAGTACCCCTGCCACGCACGCTGCAAGGTGCTTTTGTCCAAGAATGGATGCTAGGTTTGGGGTTGAGCCGAGGGGCTGGAAATGAGGGAGTTTAAAGCTAGCAAGAGCAGAAGAAAACCACATTTATCTACTCTCGAGCTAATATTGAAGCCTGCAGGCTTCTCACACATGGTGCATTTAAGTTTCCCCCTGCATACAAACTCACCAGCCCTGCAGATGGAAAAGCCTGCTCTGCTATGGCACCGGCAGGTTTTCTCAGTGACTTTTTGGGGTTTGTGGCTTTTTTAATAGCTCTAGGTTTGAAAGCCACTAATGGGGGAATTTTTCCTCCTCTCTAAGCAGAACAGTCCTAGCAGGGCAAGGAGGAAAGGGTCAGATAAGGCTCACAATGATTTTTTTTTTTCCCCTTCTTCAGACAAAAGAGCTCCCAAAGCACCTTGTCCCTGACCCAGCACACCAATTATCTTGCCGAAACCCCTTGCTGAGCTGAGCAGGGCTGGTGCAATTACGTGGATGCTGGAGTGCTTGGCTAAACCACGGCCTCCTGCCTGCTCCCCACAATCTATCCTGGCCCAAAATTAAAAAATAATAATAATAATTCAAAAACTCAGGGCCATTCATGGGGGTCACTGGGCTCCTGGGCCATGTAGGCACCCAGATGGGGGCACTGCAAACACCCACAGCAACGGTGCACAAATGTCCTCCGTGCTTGTGCTGGTGCCTGCAGGAGCCTCCTGCTTGTTTCTCCTCCTCCTCCTGCTCTCTTCCATCACCAAAAAGCCCACAAAGAATTATCCTTCGGCACCATCACCAGGCCTTTCCAAATCAGCCCCAGCCCAGCCACATTTTGGACCCACAACGGCGCGAATGCTCCGGATACCATGGACTTCTACAGTCCCAGATCACCCTTTCTTCACTTTTTTTTTGGGCAGCCCCCGCGTCCCGTCTCCACACCGGCTTGCCTCGTTACGTGCCTGAATTTAATTCCCCTCCATCAGGAGCTGGGCCCAAGCAATTCCATAATAATGAGCTATTCATCCAGAGGGAGGGCACGGATCTAGGTTAATTGGGCTGACAATTGAACCCGAGCCATTCTGGTTTTGCCCAGTTTTCCCCCTTTTTCCCCTCTTCGGCGCAATATCTGCAAAGCTCTCAGCCTCGTTAATTAATAAGGTAACTTCACCCCCAGGGCTGTTTTGTTCTCCCCTCCCTCCTGCAAAGGGCTGGGATAGAAGAAGGAGCAAGAATTAGCTAGCTGGTAACGAAGCAGCCGCTGCCGAGCAGGACAGATCCGGCTCGGTCTGCCGGGGGAGGCAGGCTGTGGTGAGCTGCTGCTGCTGCTCTCCTGGGTTTTGGGGAAACAATGCTGCATGTCGAGGGCAGGTGTTGTATGGGGAACGCTCTGCCTGGCACGTGCAGGAGGTTCGAGGGAGGTGCTGCAAAGCTGGGAGGTGCAGAAAGCAGCTGAGCACACGGGGCTTGCCGGGTGTGGGGTCACCAAAGCTGGGGGGAGATGCAGAAGTGCTCGTGGCTCCTTGGGAATGCGCAACCCTAAATGATCAGGCACTTTTGAAGGTCTTTAAGCCACCAGGAGCATGGGTGGGGTGAGTCTGGGGTGCTGGAGCCCTGCTCCATGCCTCATGTCTTGGTGAGGAAAGCGGGATGCTGCCGGTAGCGCTGCGGGCTCCCGTCTGCCCTCCTGCACTGGGGAACTTTATTCCTCTCCAGAATATGCATCACTCGAGTCTTTATTTACAAATAGAGAGGCAAAACCCATAAATCCTGCCAGGAGGGAAACCGCATCCCGGTGCTGAGGGGCGAGAGGAATCCGTCAGAAAGCTCCCTGCTTCCCCCAGCCCTCACCACCCACAGCTCTGCTCCCAAAACAGGCTCTGGTTTTGGGTTGAGTGGGAGGAAAAGCAAAGTAATGGCCCTTTGTGGGATTTCGGATGAAATCTCAGCCCTGGGAGATCCAGGGGCCTGCAGGGAAGTAGGGTAGAGCTGAGCAGGGAGGCACAGAGCAGGAGGAGAATGGCAACGACGAGGGATGCCGGGGGCTGCATTTTTCCCAGGGATATTTTCCATAGAGACCCTATAGATCCCCAATTCTTCTGACCAACCATTTTTTTAAGCTTTTACCCTTCCGATCTCTCCCCCATCCTCACAGGGAGCGAGCAAGTGGCCGTGGGGAGCCTTGGCTGCCCGTTGGGGTCGGCACATTTCCCCCACACCTCCAGCTGCAGACACATTTCTGGGCACCCCGTGCGCCCCCGGATGAGCTGCCAAAAGGGCACAAAAAGGGCTGCTGAGGTCCTTCCCCACAGCTGGGGGGCCGCAGGGCTGGGCTGCAGGGTTGGGATGAGCAGGGGGCCGCAGGGTTTGGTTGCAGGGGTGGCACAAGCAGGAGGCTGCATGGAGGAGCCCGATCCTGCTCCGAGGCAGCCTGGCAGCTGCGCGCTCCCACACGCGATCGCACAGTCCCCTCTAGTGGATATTCCTCCTGCATCCCGTGGATCTCTCCTGCACGCCCGCTGCTGCTTTGCCCACGATGTGCCTCCAGGCCCTGGCTTCGAGCAGAGAGGCCGGGCACCGTCCTGCTCCCAAATGCAGCGTGGCAGCCCCGCAGGTGTCAAACCCCGTCTGGCTGCCTCCAGGGGCTGAGCCATCGCTGGCTCTGCTCGCTCCCAGCCTGTTTTTTGGGTGACTCAGCCTCCCTCTGTCCCCTGCCCTGGCTTTGTCCCACACCACCCGCAGCCCTTGCGTCAGGGCTGGCCCCTGTGCGACACGGCTGGGCTGACCCCAGCCCCGCAGCCCCCTCTTGGAGTTCTTTGGGCATCGGCCAACAAAGAGTTTAGGAATAATGCAGGCGAGAGCATCGCCTGCTCTGCCCCAGACAGGTCCTACAAGCAGGACCAGAGTGTGCCAAAATGGGCTGGAATGGGGGTGATGTCCTTACAGAGGGGGGCCTGCACCCACACCCTGCACCCAGGCTTCGGGACTATCCGAAATCCCCATAGATTTTGGGTGATGACCCAATTCAGCCCCCATTATGTTCGGGGTGCTGTCATTGCTCTTGACATCCTTTCCTCTCTGTGCTGCTCTGCCCCACGGCCACATTCACCTCCTGGGGGTGTTTGGGGGTCTCTGATGCAGCCCCTGCCTGTGGAGAGGACACCAAAGCTCCTTGGCAGGGGGCTGCAGCTCCCCCCTGCTCTGGGGAGGTGCCACTTGCAGGTCCCCGCACCTCGCTCCATCCCTTGCTGGGGAACTCGTCCCCAGTGCCACCACCACAAGGGCAGCCCCAAAACGTAGCCACAAGGGCAGAGAGGTGCTTGTTCCCCTAACCACCCCCCTGGGCACATTTTTGGGACCGTGGTGGCATTTGGAGGGTGCATACCCAAAGGCAGCTGTGCCCCCAGAGCCCACCGCCCCGCAGAGAAAGGCTGAGCCAGTGGCACAGAAAAATTTATTGTGCGTCTCCTTTGCAGCGTGGCAATGGGAACATGCATCTTTTTGTAGCCTGAACAGAGGAAAAGCCCCAAATCTCCGCTTTTTGGTTAACCCTGAGAGTGCCAGGGGCATGCACTGTGCCTGAGCTCCAGCAGGATTTCCTCTCCAGCTCACGGGTGTCACAGCAGAGCACAGAAAGACACAGCCCAGCCCTGATGTGAATGCCCCATCCTCCCTGCAGGCCCCCAGCATCGGGGTTTGGGCTCAGAAATGCACATTTCGGGCACGAGCCGTACCACGATTGTCCTTGCCGTGGCTTCTCAGCGGGGTCCGAGCTGTGGCAGGATTGGGCTCGCCGGTGAAGGGGCGAAATTAAGGAGTTCTTGCAGCCGTCGAACGCAGGGGTCCGAGCTGGAGGAGGAAATTCAAACTGTCCTTAAAGCTGGACGTGGCAGTGAGCTACTGCCAGGAGAAAACAAACAAACAAACGAGAACAACAAGAACAACAACAAGAGGGGAAAAAACAACTCCCATGCTTCGTCCCAGCGTCAGTGCTCGTTTCCTCTGTGCCACGCTGATCCCGGAGGAGGGCACAGGAGGCCGTTCCCTGCCTGCAGCATCCCCCCCAGCACTAAAATTGCCCCTGGGCTCTCGTTCTGCCCACGGGGACTCTGTAATGGCATTATTATTGTGCTGGGAGGGCTGCTTTCAGGCTTTCTGGCCCCGAGGATTCCCCAGCCCCAGGTGCAGCCCTCCCCAGCTCCCCCACGCAGAAGGCAGAGCCTCGGGTGGGGAAACTGCAAAACCCAAACTGCGTTTCTGGGAAGCCAGATGCCAATAAACCCCGGTGTTTATTGCAGTGCTCCTCGGCAGCCTCTGTTTTATGGATGTGCGTTTAAAAATAAAAGCTCTGTGCGTCCCAACTGGCTGCAGAACGGCTCAAGCACTAAAAGGACCACGCGGCTGGGGGATGGAAAGTCATGTTGTGGCCCCAACAGGACGGCGACCAAGTGGGATTTCTGTGAGCCTCATACAGGGAGAAATTCCTGCCCTGCTTTCAAGTATATTTGGTGTGATTCCATGTGGTCTCTCTGGCATCACACGTCCCACCAAAGGGGAAAGATCTGGACCTGGAAAGCTGCATACCTTGGGTCCACCACAGCTCTGGGGAGAGATGTGGGGTTTGGGGCAGCCGTAGCAACGTGGCAGCTCCATTTCAGCTCGAGGACGGGTTGGGAAATGGCTCTGGAGAGCTTGGGGAGCTCTTATTTAAATGGTGCCACGAGGGACAAGCTGAACTCGGAGCCCATGCAATGCCACGTGTGATGCTTGGCAGCCGCAGCAGCTCCTCAGGAGCAGCCCAAAGTGGTTTAAACAGGATTAAAAAAAAGTTAAATCCTTGCAGTTCGTCACTCCTAGACCACAGGATCTTTACACAACCTCCCCATCCCAGGAGACGGGGCAGCTTTCAGAGAGAGCTGAGGCAATTCGGGCTTCACCCCTGGCCCGCAGCAGCTGGGGAAGGCACGGATTTGGAAGCACCGACTTCGAGAGCCCCTCTGAGTCCCAGGCGTGGTGGGGCAACTGCTGCTGCTGAAATGTGCTGTTTGTTGGCTGCGTGGCTTTCAGCTCACATTGGTTTTTTTGCTGACGGGGCCAAAAGGAGAGAGGAGAGGGAAGCCAAAGGCTTGGTGAGCAGCACACGGGGTGGCTGACCCATGCCACATATCCCAGAGGGGAGTTTTATCCCCATGGTCAGCAAGTCCTTGGTCCGGGTCAGCAGGGGATAGTGGTGGGATCCCAAACAGGGTGGGGAGTGCTGCTGGATACCCCAAATGACCCCTGTGAGAGCTGCAGCGTCCCTGCATGTCCCCAGGGCTCTGCCTGGGGACACTCAGTGCGGTGCCCCCCCAGGACAGGGACATCCCCTCTCCGGGGCTGGCAAGAGAAGCAGCAGTGGCCGCTTTGTGGTGCAGTTCAGAGGCTGGTGCAGGCTCAGGGAGGTGGGAACCAGCCAGGCAGGGAAAAAAGAGGCACAGCTACATGAAACGTGTCCCTCTGGGAGCTGCCGCTTGCTCCAAGTCCTCCCTTTTCAGTGCCCGTTGTTCCAGCTGGCCACTCGCAGCCCCAGCCAGCTTCCCCGAGGTGAAACCAGACAATTTGGCAATCAGCTCGGCAGTATTGACGGTCCCACTGCCTCAGCCTGGTGATCTGCATCACCCAGGGCTTTCTGCGTGGAAGGATCCACCCCCAGAAGGATCCACCTCTGGGTGGACACACACCCAGAGCTCTCCTGGCGGGCTGATTTTGGGCAGGATGAGGAGAGAGATGGGGCACGGACCACGCAGCCAGCACCATGCCGACCTCCCTGGCTTTGAAATCCATCAGATCCCCGGTTTGTGAGGTGAGATGTGAGCTGCAGAAGCTGCTGGGCTTCCAAAAAGGGCTTCTGCCAGCACTGCTTGGGCTGCTTGCTGCATCAGCAATGCCCAGGGTGAGCGGCCCGAGTGGAGAGCAGTGGGAGAAGAGCCCCAGAAGCTCGTGAGGTGAGTGCCAAGAGCTGGGGAAGGAGGAAGAGCCTTCAGGCAGGGTAAAGAACCCCCCTCACCTCTGCCAGCCCGTCAGCAAGTGCCTGCATGGTTTTTTGCAGCTCTTGTGTAAAGAAACATCTGCTCCCTTCTTCCCAAAGCAGCCCTAAAGCCTCTCTGTGCGTAGCTGCAGCAGCTCCTCAGGGATGAGGGTGGATGGGGATCCTTCAAGCCAGCCAGAGGACAACTCCATCACGGGTGTGACCGTGCCCCAGCAGGACAGAGAACCACTCCGTGCCATGCTGAAGGAGGACGGTGATGCTGGGGGTGCAGACGTGGCAGTAAATGCCCCTGGCTGGGCTGAGATCCGCTCCTGGGGTCCTTGCTGCTTCACCTCCCCTTCCTCTCCACCCTAGGGACGGCATCTGTCTGTCTGTCCATGGTGTCAGCCTCAAGAAGGACTCTGCGGGGCACCGAGCGGGTGGCCACAGCCCCAGGTGGCCACGGGAGGCTGGTTTTTAGGTGGCCCGGCCGGGCGGCAGCCGTTTGCTGTCCAGAATGGCCCTCCAGTCATCAGTCCAGGACTGCAGGCGGCGGCTGGGGGGCTTCAGCTGCAGGTGCCTGTTGTGGCAGGCTGTGAAGAGCACGTGCTCCCAGCTGGGGTTCAACTCGGCCCCTGTGAAACAAGGAGAGAGGTCAGCTCACCCAAATCCTCCCCTGCAAGGTGCAGAGCTTGATCTTGCTCACAAATGTGGACACAACCCCCCGATAAGAGCTTCATCAGCCAGGCAGGGACCAGCACCCATCACCCCCGATGCCACCTGCCCCTTGGGGCCGTAGACTGTCACTTCTGCCACCCCACAGCGCCCTTACCCGTGATGTCAGGCCGGTCGTCGATAAGCAGGTCAGCAGAAACCACCGTCTTATCTCGCGTCAGAACGATCTGCTCGAGGAACTCGGGGCCAAAGTGCTTCTCCACCCAGGCGTACTGCAAGGCGAGGGGGAGCAGTGAGAGGAGGCAGGCTGACACGAGCTCTGACACCCTGCCGAATTGGTTTGTTAGCGGGAAGGGTTCAGATGCTGCTGGAGAGCAAGCAGCAGCTTTAAAAAACCCAGGCATCAGGATGAAACATTAAGACCACGTGCATGCAAGTGGCAGAGCTCAGCTGAGGGCAGAGAGGCCACACGGAGAAGATGCCTGGGATCAACGCTGCTGGTGGGGCAGGGAAATGTTGCTGCTGGCTTACGGCTGGGCAGAGCGAGGCACGTGGGGGCTCACTGGAGGGGGTTTCGGACCCACTCACCTTCTCGTAAGGGCAGTAGCGGTACTTCTTGATAGGGCTTGTGCAGATGAACACGTCGGTGCTGCCACGAGAGAAAAGATAACAAGCTGTTAGCCCCCCCTTGCACAGCATCCCACCCACAGCCACATTCTCCTTTTTACTGGGAGCAGAGAGCTGAAGGGAAGGGGATGCACGGGGCTGATTTTCTTGGTGAGCACCCTGTGGGTCAAAACCCCCTCTTTCCTCCCGTGCACGGGTGTCTGGTTGGCATTTTCAGTGCTGATGCTGTGCTGAGTACCTCTGCCAGGAGGCAAATCAGCCTGCACACCACTGCTGCTCCCCCCGTCCATCCCCAAATACCACAGGAAGGTTTCTACTCACTCTGCCAAATTTGCCATTTGCTTCACAGCTTCCACAGCACCGGGGAGCGGGTCCAGCTCCATGAAGAAGTTCTTCGATTCCCAGATGCTGATGGCTTTCTCCTACAAGGGGAAAGAGAGCGGTTACTGCACAGGGCTTTCTTCTAGAGGCTGTCCAGAACCCAACGAAACCTCGGGTCCGTGTCCAGAGGGGAACTTCTATGTGGATCCCCGCTGCAATGTGATGTAGTTCAGCTCACGACGCTCTCTGCCCTATTTATCTCCATCAGATCACTTAAAATAGCAGCCGGGCTGCTCTCGTAGGAGACGATGTAATATAGGATGAAATATATGTCAGGATGAACGCCGACAACCTTCCTCGGGGATGCCCAGGCGAATGGAGCAAGAAACTCCAGGCAAGGGTTGGAAACACATAATATCCAGGTCTGCAGCCTCAGCGCACTGCTCTGGTGCTAAGGGAGAGCTGAGCAAAGAGAAACCACAGGGGGCAAAGCCTTGGGATGAGGACAGGGTCCAGGGGCTGCCAGCACAGCTCTAAGGAACAGCATCCAGAGCTCCTGTGCTCCCTCAGACAGGTAACGGCTTCTCAGTCGCCAAGAAAAGCAATTATTTCACACAGACACGGCGTCCTTGGGGAGGAGAGCTTGGGAGTGTTGCCACATGGATGTGGGCAGAGGAAGCAGCCGTGGCCCGGTGTTGCAACGCAGCCGAGCAGCTGCAGCCACAGCTGGGAGGTTTTGGTGGGAGCCCTGCCCTGAAGGGTTGATTTGGAGCATCTCTGCTGCTTTATTTGGGGTGGAGGGATAGGGATGAAGGAAATTCCAATCCCTCCTGGCCTCCTTGCATTGCAGAGTTAAGGAGGAGCCAGCAGAGCACCAGGGTAGGAGAGAGCAGCCTCAGCAGCATGTATATGGTGCTTAAATAAGCTCATAGCCAAAAACAGACTGGTTGGACAGGCCAGCTGGACTCATCCTGCCTGATGAGTGGGAATCCACTCTGCCCCACCATCTTTTGCCCTTACTACACCTGCAATGGGGGAAGAGAGCAGGCAACCCACTACATATTTGTGCACAGAGCATTAAACACGACATGCTGGCATCAAACCCATGCACTTCTCCAAAAAATCCCAGGTAATATGAAAAGATCAGGCACACCTAATTAAAAGGTTGTCCCAATCAGACCAACTATTGCACTCCTTTGCCTGAGGAGCAGAAAATATCAGTGGCTCAAAGGAAAAAAAAAAAAAAGACATATATTAGTACCTGCTCAAAAAGAAACGCACCGATTCAGTGCAAGAAAACCAGCAGAAATGCCTCCTGGTAGCATGAAAAGAGCAGCCACCCTGCTAGTTTGCCAAAGGGCCAGGCAGACTCCAGTTGCTCTGCGTTAGATGGGCGGGCAAAGATGTTTTATTTCTAAGGTACTGAATGTTGCTCAAGAGACAGCTAAGAAAGGTGGCCTGATGCAGCAAAGCACTTCAAACTGTGCTCAAGTGTTTTCTTACAGCAATGACTTCCGTAGCTATTCTGCTTCCACTTATGTCAAAAAGCGTTTTGCAATCAAGCTCGATGGGGGAAGAACTAAGCTCATCTTGAGGAAAAGACCCACTCGGTTCCGAGAGCCAGAATAACTCCCTGTGGCAGAAAAAAATCCCCCGGGCTGGAAATCCCGCCCTGTGCCAAACAGGATGGACCCCGCGTGTGAACCTCAATGTTCTTCTCAGCCACCGAGCAGCTTCTATGCGCCTTGGTCTGAAAGCAGGGTTGCCCTGAAGCTGGTCTGTAGAAGTTTTGTTACTTGTTCAGCCCAAGGTTTGGGGTTTTTTACCATGGCAGACGCAAGATGAGCTCACATGCAAAGTAGTTAACATCCAGGAGAAAGAAAAAAAAAAAAGAAAAAAAAAAGTTATCATGCATTACCTCACCAAACTTTTAGCATCTGCCTTATTGCATGGAGGATGTTCTCCATTCCCCATTTCATCAATCTCCATTCCCCTTCCATCAATCCCAGCTAGAGGGGACACGTCATTCTTTCAGCTCTTTGAGCCACCGAGGACTTTGCCAGTGGGAAGCCCTGGCCGTTACGCATGCTCCCCTCCTTATAGCCTCTGTACTGTTAAAGAGGAGTATTTTATCTGCTGCAACTCCTTTCAACTGGTGCAATTACAAGCCTGAGATAAGACCACAGCCCTCCAAGTGAGCTGGTAAACGCACAGAAGCAGAAACCGACTTTCTGCAGCACTGAGCCCTTGGTTGAAAGATAAAGTACAACATAAAGAGAGCTCCTGCTTCTAGGCTTTAATTACTAAAACGGATCACAACATTTTTCAGACATGGGAGGTCTTAGGGTCTTTTTAATTTCCAGTAAGCCCTCACATGAAGCATCACTTGCATGGTTAGCACTCAACTCCTCTGCCGCGTCCCACTGCGTACATTGCTGTTGAGGAACTCCATAAATCCATCTAGGGATAGTACCAACCCATGAAGCATGGCCAAATCGGAGCTAGAACAATCCAGCGAAGCGACTTTGCCTCTTTTTTAAGTAAACAGATGTTCTGAAAGATCTCCTTTCCTTGCATCTCCATCCGTGCATGCAGGGAAAGGAGACGGACGCATTACAAATGCTGGATTTTGGGGACAAGAGGCACCGCTGGAAGCCCTGCTGCGTGCAGACCTGTGCCTGTATTGGGGTGGGAGCTCCGGCCAGCACCCACCACCCTCCCCAGGGGCCTGTGTGTGCCTCTGGAGGCAAAAGCAGGGCGCAGAGCAAACAGGAGCCACGCGAGGAGTGGGGGGATGCAGAGACTCACGCTCAGCTCAGGTCCCAGGCGCCCGTATTGCTCCGACACCCAAAAGCCCCTCCGGTCCTCCAGGGCAATGTAGGGCTTGTCGGGGTACCTGGCCCTGAATTTCTTGAGGAAGCCTCCCTCGAAGTCGGCCAGCACCCCGTCCATGTCCACCAGCACCCGCAGAGCCCTGCGGGACCCCGCTATGGGGCCGGGCCCCCTGCCCAGCCCTGCCAAGGAGCCGCAGCGCCGGGGGGGGCGGAGGTGCAAGATGCTGCTCAGCAAAATCATGGTGGGAAGAGGGGGGGGCTCAGGGCAGCTGGGGAGGGTCTTTGGAGGGGGGGGGGGGGAAGGGGAGACTTTTATTTCAAGCACGCAACCTGCAAGCAAGCGGCTCCCCTGGGAGATGCAATAGGGGAGAGCAGGGGGGATGCGAGAGGGAGCAAAAGGGGTGCGAGGGGGAGCAAAGGGGGTGCGAGGGGGTGCAAGGGGGATGCGAGGGGGTGCAGGGGGGTGCGGAGGGGGTGCAGGGGCTCGTCCTCGCCCCGGGACCTCCCCGCCCCATCCCCTCCCTTGCAGCGAGCAGCGAGCAGGCGGCTGCGGGGCTGGGGAGGGGGGTGATGGTGGTGGCGGTGGTCCCAGGAGCCGGGGGTCGGGGCCCGGAGCTGGGACGTCCCCGACCCGGCAGTGCAAAAGCCCAGTTCCTCTTCCCGGTGCCTGGCCGAGCCCGGAGAGCGACGGCACCGCCTTCAAGCTGCACAAGCGCCCTGCGGAGCTGGGGCTCGGCAGCGCCTCCGAGCCTCTTGAAGCCTCCCCCCGGCTTCTCCCTCCCCTCTCCCCGTAGCCCCCGGTAGAGCCCCGGGGCTTGCACCCGATGCCGGGGTGCTGGGGTCTCCCTTGGGACCCATTGCCCCGGCTTGGGACCCCGGGGGTGAGGGCAGGGCTGGCATTTTTTATGAGCCCCCCGCTGCCTCCCCTATGTCCCTGGGTCTGTTCGTAGCTGCAGGGGGTGCGGTGGGTGTATTGGGGTGCGTGGAGGTGCTAGGGGTGCAGGTGGAAGCCACAGGGGGATTTTTGCTGCGGAGATGCGGTGTGAAATATAGCAGCACCCTCACAGCAAGTCGTGGGGAGAAGCGAGAGTTTGCCCAGAAACCTCACAGGATCTGACGGCTCCGTCCACACAAGCGGTGTGGAGGTTTGCAACATGGACCCAGAGCTCTTCAGCGCACCCAGAACTCATCAGCGATGGGAAACATTTGCAAAAGTGGCCATGGAGACGGGGACTCAAAGTGACACAAACAAGTGCTGACACAAAAACAGCATGCGTAAAGGGCTGAATGTTCTGACACAGGACCAAACATCACCATGGCCCAAAAACCACTTTGGGGATTTAAGCTGGTAAAGAGCCGGGAGGCATCGAGAGTGTGACTAACAGCATTAGGCAACCGCTGGGCTGGGGAGGAAGAGATTTTGGCTGACAGCAATGACACGACTTAGCGGATCCAGAATATTTAATCTTTCGGTTCCAGCATGTTTTCCTTGGAGTATGTTGTTCTTGTTTCACGTAAAGGGCAGACGGGCTGTGGAGATCAAGCGGCTTGGTGAAGGTCAGGGAGTGAATACAGAAAGGGAGTGAATGCAGGAACAGAATTCCTGACAGCTGGGTGTATCTAACAGTAACATAAAAGTGAGTTTTGGGGGAAAATGTGAAGTTTTGAGACTGTATTCTTATTTCACTGGAGCAATCACTGTCCCCGGGGGTGGTTAAGGAGGGGTTGGACGCGGGGACATGGCTCAGTGGTGACAGCGGTGGTAGGGAGGGGTTGGACCAGATGAGCTTGGAGGTGCTTAACGACCTTGATTCTGTGATAATTGTGGTAATTGTGATAATTCTGTGATGATTCTGTGATATTTCTGTGATATTTCTGTGATATTTTGTGATACTTCTGTGATTCAGAGCAAGGATCTCGTGCTTTATTTCACACACACCCGCTCTTTTCACACCAGGCACCGGGGAGGGCCCTGAAACAGCCCCAAACCCCACGCCTGACGCCACGGTGACGCCATCATGACGTCACCCCGCGGCCCTGCTGAGTCACGGCTTCTCGCGCTAAGATGGCCTCCCGCTCCGGGGGGGGCGGGCGGCACTTCCGGCCTGCCGCCCGTTACCATGACAACCGCGGCGGGCTCCCCCCCCGCGGCTCCCCCATCTCCCTAGGCGGCGGAAATGACGCGCAGCACCGGTGGGCGGGGCGGAGGCCCCGCGGCGGCATCCGATTGGCTGGGGGAGGTGTCACTTAAGCTCCGTTTCCTTTCCCCCCTCCCCGTCACCGGCGGCCCCGCCCCGCCCGCAGCGCGCGCGCGGCCGCGCCGCCAAGATGGCGTCGGCGCTGGAGCAGTTCGTCAACAGCGTGCGGCAGCTCTCGGCCCAAGGTGACCGCCGCCACCGGGGCCTCACCGCCCCCACCGGCAGTCCCCGGCTTCGGGGAGGGGTTAACGAGGGGGTGGGGAGGCCGGCGGGGCTTTATCCGCTCTCCTCAGGCCTTGCGCCGCCGGTTGGGGGCGGGCCCGGGCCTGGTCCTGTCACGGTTGTGGGGATGGGGGGGGGATGAGGGGTGGGGGGGGTTAGGGAGGGGGGAGCTGTGCTCATCCCCGGGGTTTTTCGGTGGGTGTGGGGAGTGGGGGGCTCCTCGAGGGCCTACCGGGGAGTTTGGGGCCTGGGGAGAGATTCTGAGGGGTTTGGGGGTGGTGGAGGGAAAGGGGGCACAGGGAGGGCAGCCCCGCCTCACAGCTCCGGGGTGCTGAGGGTTTGGGGTGCTGAGGGGTTTTGGGTTAGTGTGGGAGAGGGTGAGAGAAGGGAAGCCTCAGAGTTCCCAGAACCGAATATCCCCAAATATCACCAAATATTTTGTCCCTGCTTAGACTTTCTCAGATTCATTGCCAAACTTTGCCTGCGTTTGGGCACGGAGTTTCTACTTCTTGTGCTGATGCTCCCTAAATTGTGTCCTCTGCCCTGGGAATGATCGAAAACTGCTATTTCCCTCTGTGGCCTCAGGCTTTCTCTCTGCAGTTACTTTTGGGTGGAGCTCAAATTCTCTCATAGTTTGGTTTAACTTATTAAATGTGTAGTGCTTTTACTGGGGACAGCAGGTGCACGAGACGGTTTGTACCTGCAAGGTGGAACAGGCAGAAGGTGCCAACTCCTTGTATGCGTTCAGTGTAGCTGGGGGGCTTATTTTTGTAAGGTTTTGGAGGTGCAGAAGGTTAAAGGGGAAGCTGTTTGTTATGGAATTACTAATCAGATAGATGCTTACTGTCAAAAAGTAAACCAGAAGCTGCTGGAGCTCACGTGAGCCTCCAGGAGAAGCACGTGTGCTCGTGGTGGTGCTGCTCCTTGGCTGTCAGCGTGCAGCTGCACAGGAGATGGCATCAAGGGGTGTCTAGGCAGGCCTCTAACAGGGCTGGTCAGTTGGGATTTTTGGGGGGAAGGGGGAGAGGGAGCGCTAGGTGATAGCAGTAGGATTTTTCTGTTAAGGAGGGCATCAGAAGTCAGGTTTTGCAACGCTTCAGTTGCGTTACCAAATCATGGTTTTATAAGCCCTGTTTCTTTCCATGCTGACACCTGGAGTTTTTTGTATGTAGAGAGCTGTATTTGGGGTGGACTTAGAGGGTTCCTGGGCTCTGGGCCTACATTCAGGCCTTTTGATCCCTCTGTTACTTCAAAATTAACGTTTTATTGCTAAGGCTTCCCAGGTCTCATTTTTTTCAAAGGAAAAGGCTAGAGATTTGAGAATAGTGCTAATCTTCATGAATGGGGGCACTAGTTCTTAATTTAGGAAGACTTTTATAAGGGCAAAAGAACTTTTTTCTAATCTGCAAGGACTGAACATTAAAACAGACTCTGCTGCAGAAAGACCTAGTTCTAATTCTGGTAGTTCTGAAAGAAAAAGGAAAAAAAGATTTTGAAAGCAGTCCATCATAATGCAGAGGGAGGTCCCTGCTTTGCAGTGCCAAGAGCCAGAAACTTT
This sequence comes from Anas platyrhynchos, assembly GCF_047663525.1. Classification (NCBI taxonomy): domain Eukaryota; kingdom Metazoa; phylum Chordata; class Aves; order Anseriformes; family Anatidae; genus Anas; species Anas platyrhynchos. The sequence goes on along the minus strand of NC_092601.1, from coordinate 17,026,404 downwards.
GTTGTCACCTCAGGAAAAGCTTACTGTGTGTAGGTACCTTGCTCGTTGAAAATCTGTGCTTGTCCTACTGCAGAAAAGTAAATGCTCTGGGGGATGCTGGGGAAAACCAGGTTGTGTAGGGAAGCCAGGTGTGATGAACTACAGGAATGCACAAGCGTTTTCTAACTGGAGTATGACAAGGATGTTTTGTATTTCAGGGCAAATGACCCAGCTTTGTGAGCTGATCAATAAAAGTGGAGAACTGCTAGCAAAAAACCTCTCCCACCTGGATACAGTGCTTGGTGCCCTGGATGTGCAGGAACACTCGCTGGGAGTTCTTGCTGTCTTGTAAGTGTTGCTTCCTTTTTATTAACTAAGTTCTGACAACACATCGAATTACCAATCAAACGTTTTTCCTTTAGACATAAAATATTTTCAGTCTGCCTTTCTTAGAATGGTGCTGAGTTTCCTTTGGTCATGCACGTTTTACTAGAAGAAATGTCACAGCAATTTGTTTATGGCTGTGTAAGTATTTTTCCCTACCCATTCAGCAAAAAGATACAAGCCTGACTTCCAAAATTTGGTTGGCAGGACATTTGTAAGCCAAGCTGTGAGCATTAAGCAATGTGTTTTGTTGGGCTTCTTCCCTAGTGACACAGGGGTTCTTATCATAGCTCTTGGTGTTTGTCTGCAGGCAGCACCGAGGGTCTTGTTGCTATCTGTATTTAAAGATAATCCTTGGATTGCCTTAGTGATACGAAGGGGTTTGGGTTTTGTTTTGGGGGTGTTTTGTTTTTTTTCTGAGGTTTGGCCATGAAGTCCAAACTGTTGTTTCCAGTTGTACCTAAATACAAGTGACGGGTCTGTGAGTGTATTTTAAAATGCTCTTTTAAAGGGCAGATCAGAAATCACATACTTGTTGTTACCCCTTTGCAGCAAACTGTTTTGCATATAGATACTAAACTTAATATTAACTTCATTAGCATTTCACAAAAATGTGCTCTTGAATTCACAAAAATTGGGGTATCTGAGGTGGAGAAAGGAAAGTAGCTGTAAGAAAGAATATGCAAAATGTATTATTTGAAGAGATGGTATCAGTGAAGCATAGAGGAAAGTGTTCCTGGTTGAAACTGGTGTGGGAAACTCACAAAGACTTTGTGAAGAGACAGGAAAGGACAGCCCTAACCCTGGTGGGGAATGGCAGTTCACTGTCTAGGTAGGCTTCAACTGCCTATTATAGTGCAGAGCAACTCAAGTAGGGGCAGGGTTGGATGCCTTCCAACAGCGTTAAATAGGTGTGTTTGTTTTTTGGTGACATTTCTAGGGTGCATGCAGATGAGTGCAATCATAACTCATCTTACAAGAGAAGCAGTGTGCGAGTCTGCAGCCCGTAGAGTGCTAAGGGACCAGCAGAGATGAGAGGAACTGGAAGGGAAGAGAGGGAGCTCTTATCAGGAGATACAAGTCTAACAATGCAGTGGTTAAGAAAGCTTTAGCACATTGAAGCAGGAGGTGGCTGCAGGATAGGTAAAATGTCCAGAGAAGTTGTGTGGTTTTGTATTAAAATTATGATTGTTAGCTACTGTTTCTATTATGATTGTTGTCATTGTACCACGTGAAATGATCTTTGTTTGCCATGGTTTGTTCAAAATTGTAATTCATACCAGATTCCCAATAGGAGTATGCACTGAAAGTGTACGTTTGAGAATTGTGCAGCTCCTGGGGAAATCGTATGCCATCTGTCATAAACACCTTGGGTTTGCTAGCAAGCGGCTACGTGCATCTGCAGAGACAGCAGTGAACGTTTGGAGAAGAATAAACAAAAAGCTGTAAATGTTAAACTTTTCTTTTGTCTTGTTTTAGGTTTGTGAAGTTTTCTATGCCCAGCATCCCTGACTTCGAAACGTTATTCTCACAGGTGCAGCTTTTTATCAGCACTTGCAATGGGGAACACATTAGATATGCAACAGACACTTGTAAGTTAAAGAGTTTTTTCTATAAAATCAAAATTTACATATTTTGGTATAGTTTGGCTTTACTGGTTATTTTTTTTCCACTAATTTTCTTTTCTGTTTGTTTGTTTTTTTGCTGTGTTTAGTTGCTGGCCTGTGCCACCAGTTAACAAATGCCCTTGTGGAGAGAAAACAGGTAAGCAAGCTTGGTACAACTAAGCTACCTACATATCCAAGTTCTTAAAAGGGGCATTACTCAATGCTAAATATTTTTGTGCAGCTCCTGATGGGTTAAGTCTAATGAGAGGTAATGAACCTAAAGTGAGATTTTAAAATTTCTTTAAGGAAAACTTAGGTTAAAATTTGGGGGAGAGTCGCCTAGAATCATGTTCTCACACACAAGCCAGGAAATCACTAGTACCAAGGATGTTCTTCAGACAATGTATGCGTGAGTAGGAGAGAGCTGCAAAAACTATTAGCACTGGTGAGTCAGTGGTACTAGCATCAGTGTTATTCTCACCAGTGTTACATAACATCCTTACCAAAATGCCTTAAAATGTAAGGGACACTTGTTTTAAGGCCAAGATACTGACTTTTTGAAGGCATTTTGAGTGAAATATAGCTTGAAATAAAAGCAGAGATCAAATGTGGTCTAAGTGAAATAAAGTGAGAACTCTGCCTTTCCTTATTCAGTGGGAATTTAGATAGTGCTACGGGTTCAAGAAAAGGCTTTGTTATCAATACAAACGAATGTATTCCCAACGAGATTGTCGTTGTGGAGCAGAATTGATGGCATTATATAGTTTATCAGAAGTTGTATGGCGAAGACTGATTTTATTTTCTGAGAGACTGCAGTATCCTACAAAAAGGGAACCTCAAGTTAACTACTACTTAATGGAACCTGTCAATTAGTGTTATTTTTCATTTGTAAGTGTCAACATAAGATCCAATGTGCTGCCATCTATGAGAAATTGTCTGAAAGAGATGTAATTTCTGACAGCCCCTGCGAGGAATTAGCATTCTCAGACAAGCCATAGACAAGATGCAGATGAACACAAACCAGCTGACCTCAATACATGCAGATCTCTGCCAGGTAAGGGGGACACAAGGGCTTATTCTGAAAGTAAGAGCTTGTAGAATATCTATAACCCTTTAAGGAAATGCATATTCACATGTTGCAATGTAAAAATATCTTTTGATTGTGGATTTGGGTGTTTGTGGTTTGTTTTTTTTTGTTTGTTTGTTTTTCATCTTTTCCAGTAATCAGTGATGTGATATACTGAAATAAAACACCTTTCTCCTTGTTTTAAATGTTCGGTGTGTGCCCCCAGCTCTTTGGTTTTGCTCATGACTTCTAAAAGTCTTTCTCTCTGGGCTGAAAGTCATGCAGAGCTTCTTTTAGGCAGTGTGAGTGTAATGGCCAAATACTGTTTGCTCAAGTTTGACAAAAGGCATGTTTGTCTCAGTGTCTTTGGCCTGGATATGCACTTCTGTCTCGTTCTTGGCTCCTGGGATTTGGGGTTGGATGGGAATATTCAGTGCAATATTTAGTGCTGCCAGCACAGTAGTCTGGAAGGCCAGGACTTGCAAGCAGCTTTGTCAGTCTAGTTTTTTTGTTTGGTTGGTTGGGTTTTTTTTATAGGATTCAGATAACTTCAGATAACAGTTTGTGATCAGTGTTAATGTTTTTTCAAGTGCCACTTTACAATGAATAATCTGTATTATACCATTGCTGACATGCACTGCTTCTTCACTCTTGGAGGAGTGAGATCTATTGAAACTAAGGTCATTTAGTAATTTCTAACTTCTTCCTGATGAGAATTTGCAATGGCTAATTTATGAAAACTTGCTCTGTTTTCTTATAGCTCTGTTTGTTAGCAAAATGCTTTAAACCTGCCCTCCCATATCTAGACGTGGACATGATGGATATTTGTAAAGAGAATGGGGCATATGATGCAAAGCACTTTTTATGTTACTACTACTATGGTGGGATGATATACACTGGGCTAAAGAACTTTGAAAGAGCACTCTACTTTTATGAACAGGTAACTTTCAATTGGAAGGGTAAGTCTGAATTTTGAGGAACTAGAAGGCAAAAGCAGCAAGTGTAATAGCACCAGGTTAACACATTATCTTTGAATCGCCTTGAAGGGTAGAAAAGAGAGCTGTGTGCTAGTATAAAGTACAAGCATGCCCTGATTATTTTTGTTCTTAACCTTTAGGATACAGTTCTATTAATAGATCTATCCTGCTGTTCATCATTCACGTTGGCTTTGCTTTTGCATGTGTGTGCATCACAGTTGTACATAAAAAATGATCTGGGTTAGCTTTTATTTTATTAGCTGTTTTGTGAAGGGTTTGGCCTAAGTGGTATCCTTTAGCGTACAAAGTAAAGTAGCAAACAAAGTGACTTTAGAAATGTTTTCTTTTTAAGAAGGTCGCTTACAGCTGAGTAACTCTTACACCATAAAACTATGCAACTCAAAGGTTGATGTTAAATTTATCTCACTATAAATATTTTTCAAATGCCTGCTTATTACTGCTGGCATAGAAACAGTTTAAAAGCTGATACTTGGAATTATGTATTTTTTTAAGAAAAATAAGCTCAGTGGTTTTGCTTCCTAAGACCTTTGTTAATTTTATGTTAGGCTTGATGTGCAACTTCCATTACAGTAATTGCTGCTTTACTTTCTCCGTGAAAGAAAATAACAAAACTGGGAAAACTCAGTGGGGGGGAAAAAAAGTCAAATGTGCAGCATTTTATTATTTTGCATCAGTTTCTTCTGTAGACAAGGGTGAGTTGTTGAGTAACAGTCTTGGAGTAAACCAAAATCCCTTCTCCCTATTCTACAAGCCTCTTTCAGTGTGCTTAAATTTGATATGGGATGATGTAATATCTTTATGAAATCCTTTTTCAAATTATAAAATAAAATACTAATTTACAGTATAAATCCATCTTCCATGGGAGCTATGTAATCGTTCATAACACATAGCCACAGGTGATCTATAATACAACTTTAGCTGCATCCCACAGAAAGAAGTTTCCATTTGATTTTATGTATCACAGCAAGGCAGGAATCACTGTAACTTGATATGTTTTAAGTAGTTTGTGTAGAATTTACTTACTTAGGACGTTTTTTGATAATTACTTTTGACAGAAGTTAGATGAGCTTTAAAACTCAAAGGTGAATTTAATATGTCATTCTAACCTTTCTGCATGCAGCTTTAAATTGAGATTTGGTTAATACAATAACTACTGCTACCTACCAGTAAGTATATTAAACTTGCTTTATTTCTTTTTCTCTTGCTTAGGCAATAACTACTCCAGCCATGGCAGTCAGTCATATTATGTTGGAATCATATAAAAAGTATATTCTAGTTTCTTTGATACTACTTGGCAAAGTTCAACAGCTACCAAAATATACTTCCCAAATAGTTGGTAGATTCATTAAGGTAAGTCTTGCAAAAACAGTCAAATAATAGAACAGCAGGTGAATTTGTAAACCATGTGGGCAAGAATTTTTCTATCCTCATTTGATGGTAGTGTTTAGTGTTGTAGATCATGCAGAATAATGTACAGTTTCTTGTTTTCTTTCTAGTCTACAATGGCTAAAGATTGCCTGGCAACTTTTACATCTCTTACACACTGTAGGGTTGAACAGACTCTAATTATCAATACTCTTTGCTGATACTACACATCCCCCTACTGACCTTTTACTTTAGAACTCAAAGATGACTCAGGTTTCACTTGGCTTTCAATGTGCAATGCCACTGTTGTAAAAATGTTCAACCTGCAGCTTCATACAGTTGAAATAAAAAATGTAAAATTGTTTATTCCAAACCTTCCAAAAAGGCTCAATTTTGGAGTCACTAAGCATTCTGATTAGGTGTAGAAGACAAAAATACAATCTTCACTCTCTGGTTCTGTATTGTCTGTGCTGGGATTCATTGGGATTAAGGATGACAGTGTCTTAGAGGTTAGAACAAATATAATAGGTCAGAAATGACTAGTTGATAAGCTACTGATCTTAAATTCAGCTTTCTTCAACTGGTGGTCAACTGATGTTCTTTTTCATGCTTTGCCATAACTAAAATACACAGGTCCTTGAATGATGCCTCACATAGCACTAATACAGATTGAGTGTACAAGGATCTGTGGTTGCTCTGAAGCCTTGTATGGACATCACCTGTGTTTTGAGAGGCACTTGAGCTTACTTAAATTTCCTTTTATATCTGTATGACTTATGTTGAAGCAGTGAATAGAACTTGTAAGGCTGGTTGAACACCACGTTCTTTAAGAAGAGTTATTATTTTTCTAATTGCAGCCCCTTAGCAATGCTTATCATGAATTAGCGCAAGTTTATTCAACCAATAAACCCTCGGAGCTTCGAAATCTGGTGAACAAACACAGCGAAACATTCACAAGGGATAACAATATGGGGCTGGTTAAGCAATGCTTGTCATCTCTCTACAAAAAGAATATTCAGAGGCTAACCAAGGTAAGATGCACTTTTTTGGTTTATTTTGCTGAGAAATGGAGTGATTTAGTTTTCCTTAAAGAGAATATCTCTGAAACTTCTTCAAATGAGAGCAAAATAATAATATAATAATGTCACAATGAAATAACTAAAGCAGATTCATGTCTGTGAAGTAGCATCGAGGCTTTAAGATGCTTTATACAGAAAACCAGTTCTGTTGGCTGTTTATGCATTATTCAGAAGTTGGTTCGATACATCTGTCTATCAGAGGGGTTTGGATACTGCTCTGGATGGCTCTTTAATCTAAATTACAGGTATATATCCGCTTATCTGCTTCCTTCTTGTACTGGAGCTTCCAAACCATATGGAAACTTCTGGCAATACCCTGATCTAAGTTGGTGGGTTTTCTACTGTAAATTAGGGAGCTTAGTCTGTAAGAACTTAATATGTAATTAAAAAAGAGTTGTAAGCACTGCTACCCATGACCTCCATCTTTTTCAAAAATAGGAAACCTGAACTTCACATCTTACTTCATTAGATAAGCATGAGTGAATGGGACAGCTTTTGGAAGTGTCTGAAGTAACAGGAAATCCAGAAACAGTGTAGTGATGTGCTCCTTCCACTGAAGAGTTCGGATTTATCCTTAAAGATGATCAGGGGAAAGTTATTTTTTGTTAAGGTGAAATTATGTTAGTTGCAGTAGAGCTAACTTCAGAATTAATGCAGTACATGGATCTCTTGAAGGAAATCCAAAGCATAGGTAGTCACCTTATTTATGTTTAGAGGTGGAGGAAGAGGTTGGATATGATCACAACTCAGAGGCAGGAGGGATTGCAGAAATGGAATAATGACTCCATCAGTTTGGTCTGCATACGATGTGCAGTGTAACAGATTATCTTTGCAGTAAGAACTGAGTTTCTTACATCTGGTTTCAATGGTTTGGTGCTTTCTAAATTTCAGACATTTTTAACATTGTCATTACAAGACATGGCAAGTCGAGTGCAGTTGTCGGGGCCCCAAGAAGCAGAAAAATACGTCCTCCACATGGTAAGACTTGTGACTTGACAAAGCTACTGATTTAAAAAATGATCCAATGAAAGCCTTTAGATGTGTCTGGTTTGGCGGTGCATGTTCCGAATGGCTGAAGAATGAATGAATGGCTCTTACCAGGTTGAAGGAAATACTGTCAGTCTGCTGTGGCGTTTAGGCTGTTCTCAAAAAAAAGTCAGATATTCTCTGCCTAAAATAAGTGTGCATCATTTTGTATTCAGGACGTTGTTAAGAAATAAAAAGTAAATAAGTTGAAGATGATTCCACAAGGAGTCAAGGTGTAGTTATTTGAGATTCTGTTCTTACTGATACCTGATAACTAAACCCTTTCTTATTTCAGATAGAAGATGGTGAAATCTTTGCAAGTATTAATCAGAAAGATGGTATGGTCTGTTTCCATGATAATCCGGAAAAATATAACAATCCAGCTATGCTTCATAACATTGATCAGGAGGTAAATCTTTACGATATTCATACTTTTGGAATTTCTACTGAAGAACCATAGTCTGTATTCATAAAGCTGCTGGGAGATGTCAGTGTAGGTAACTTACATGTAGAGATTGAGATCTATGAATCATTCCTATTTTACAGTACCAGTATTTAAAGGTTTTACGTTGGTAGGCAATTACTGTCAGTGACTTTCCTGTTATTTTCTGTGTGGCTTAAGACATGTTAGTAGAATGACTGGTTAATGTTGGTGGTGTGAAGTTCCTCAAACTGACTGGATTAGAAAGATGGTATTTAGGTTCAGACTTCAAGGATCACTTCAGCTGGCTGTTAATAATATGCCTCCAGGTTGAGATGGTTGACTCTCATAGGGCTGTCAGCCAGTGGCCTTAAAAAGGACTGTTGGGAAGACATGGATCAAAACAAGGGAATAAAAAGTGGTATGACATTTTTGTTGGGGAGATGAGGGCAGAGAAGATTTTCATGCTGAACTTTTGTGATGGCAAACATTGCTGGTTCTGTGTAGCACAGCCATGAACTATCTTTGAGATCTTGTACAAGCTGGACAAAGTAATCAGCTTAGTATGTTGCTTTTTTTTTTTTTTTTAAGATGCTGAAATGTATAGAGCTTGATGAACGACTGAAAGCCATGGATCAAGAGATCACTGTGAACCCTCAGTTTGTGCAGAAGGTAACTGATCTAGTGTTTTTAAGAGTTTGTAACAAATGAAGTACAGTGAGTATGTTGCACTGAATGTTGGTATTTATAGAGTTAACAGTCACACATCAATGTAATGTGCATAAACATCGTGTTTAAAATAAAAGAAGTGCTTGTTATTTTATATCCACTTAATTTCCATACCTGTTAACTTCAAAGAAATGTGTCTCAAAGGTAAATCTTCAGACCTGCTTCTAAAGAAATAACTCTTTCTCTTCCAGAGTATGGGCTCTCAAGAAGATGACTCAGGGACCAAACCATCCAGTTATTCCTGAAATTAATGTTGCTCACCACTCCGCTTTCAAGTAAAAGCTTAAGAGAATCACGCCTGGAATAGGGCATTGAGGAGTTCCATGAAGAGAGCAGAGAGAACTGAGCTTTGCTTTTCACCTGGACATTGAGAAAATAAAAGAACACCCTCTCAGTACTGTATAATTTCAGAAATATTCTCTGCAAAGAAAAAGGAAATCTCAAAAGAAACTTAAAAGTCTGTTGTGGATTTATTTATCTTCAGATTAACATCGTTAATGCATTAAATAATCTACCTTTTGTTTTAAAGGGTTTGAATGTTGCAGTGTTTCTGTAGCAGTTCTTTTTCCTCCTCTGCAGAAAAAAAGTGTTATTCAGGGAAGAATACAAACTAGCATTGGTTCGCTTACAAGATAATTACTGGTTCGTTCTGTATTTAAAGTTGGCTCAAAGTGCAGATTTATCATTGTATGGTGGGGGGAGAAGGGGTGGAGTTTAAGTAAAAAATAATAATAATAATCTCTACTTCATAATTTGCATATACCCGGTGTAGTTGGCTGCTGTCTCTTAAATGATGAAATAAGAACCATGTTCTTCCCAAAAGGGTAAGCATATTAACGAGTCCTTGTTAGGAGGCTTTGCTGAAAAGCAGAAATCTCTATAGGGAATCTATACATGATAGCTGTTTATGAGTTTAAGTTTCTGGTACAAAACACTTCCTAATAATGTTTGCTCTTGGATCAAATTTATTAGGCCTAAACAAGGATATTTGGAAGACCTGCGTGTTCTGGAGGATGCTGGATGTGAAGTTGTTCCCACTGAAAGAAATTTAAAGTTTTGCTCTTACACAGTCAGCATGAAGGTATTCAACACGCTACTGTACTATACTTCTGTGGTGGAAATCAGTTCTAACTGAAGGCCGTGCTATAGATCACTTCTCTGTTTCCAAACAAAATTCTTAATGATGGAGTTCTATACAGCTACCTTAACAAAGCAGGATTTTATTTGGGTGCTGGAATGGCATCTAGTTTTTATTTAATTCACTATTTCAAACAAAACCTTTTGGATCCTTCAAGTGCTCACTCATTAAATCAGTGGTCTCTTTATTCTGTAGCTCTCATGTATCTGAAGATTCTAACTGTTCAGTCACCTTTGAAACACTTAATGTCAGTGCAAATCTCCTACTATCGGGCATAAATACACCTGTCATCAAGGCAGAATGTGAGAAGCTCAGCATCCAGTGCTTCCTGCTTAAACACTTGAATAGGAGCTGCTTGCTACTGCTAACCTGACAGCTTTTTTCAGGTGCTGAAGTGGGAGCTAAGCGTATCTGGCTCTTGCTCTGTGCAACTTGTATGTATTGAGGTCACCCATGGTTGAAAATAATCCATTTGTGCTTCCAGTGCAGATGCAGAACTGCCGGAGGTTTTATTTAAAACCTCTCTCTTAATTCTAGCAGAGCCTCTGTGACAGCAGTATGCTTTCTAGTAGAAGAGAACTATCCTCAGGTTGTTCTCTAGGCGGTGAATGAAGTTTTTAAAATATAAAATAGCAATTTAGTAGTGAACACAGCATAGGTCCATAGTGTTAGTGGCTCACCATTGAGACCTTGTGCTTCCATAGCCTAGTGACTTCCGTATTTGAAGGCAACTCTTACACCTACAGCAAAATCTGTTGTTTTTTTCCCCCTAACTTGCCTTACTAGCCTTATAATTAAAGATATTTATGGTATTTAACTTTTATTTCTCCTAGTTAGTCCTGCAGTGATTTCAATGCTGAACTTGCTTATGCAATTTTCTGCTCTGGTACTGTGGAAGTGTTAAACACGTGATTTCTTGTGCTGTGGGCTGGAGCACAAAGCTGGGTTGTGGAAGTGTTTACAATTGTGTGCAGTACTCCGAGTATTGCAAATGACTAACCCCAAACTGCCACGTACACAAAAATGTGGATGGCTTGCCTTTCATCGCCAAGGGCTTGCTTGCCAGGGGGAGAAGGTATGCAGAATGCTTTCATGGAGCTTGAGAAGAACCAGAAATGCTCCCTTTGCAGTGCCTGGGCTTTGGTAGCACTGGTTCGTGTTAGTGAGCGTGGATGTTCAGCTGAGAGAATGGCAAACTAATATACACACTTGGCAAATAGCTGCTATATTTTCTTTTATTTCCTAAAGTAGATAAAATAAATCCATACTACACATCAAAAGGATGGCAGATATATTTATGTAATACTTTCAAATGACGTATTACACTACTTGATCTGATTTTTAAGAAGGTAAATGCTTTGAAAGAGAGATGATGGGATTCATTTTCTGATGTGGATAGTTGTGCTGTTACACTCTTCATTGCTGTTGAAAATTCAAAGTCAGGTCCCACCTGTAGAATGAGTAGAGAGAAAGCCTTCACCAAAAGTGTTTTGGGGAAGGGCTTTTAAGTAATGGCTTGATAAATGCATACGGTCTGGCATCTGCGTGTCTTGAGATACTGTTGAAATTAAGTCAGATTTTTAATGAAGTAGCTTCTTCACGTTTTGGAACTAATTGCACGGGCTGTGGTCAGCTGAGATGCTTTGAGAACACTTGAGCTTTCTGGTTTTAATTTGTATTTATTGCAGGGAAGGACTTTTGATCAAATATAGGAACACTGTGTGCTCTTGAACTTAGACTCTCAGAGGGCCTGTGGCTAGTTCTCATCATGCATGGCCACAAGATGTGTTCACAAAATACTGAGTGCATGCTTTGGTGTCTAACTCATATTTTCAAGCATCTTAATTAGCAAAGAGAGAAAAACACAGCTCTGAAGGTAGCATTAGTCTTGCAACTGCACCTCTTAGCCACAGGAGGGGGGTCTAGTTCAGTTACGCTTAGCAGGTAATAAAATATTTTCAAAAAAAAATAATAATAAAGGCTGGAAGCTGTATGTATACAATCACCCCTCCTACTTTTGTGCCACCGAGGAACCCTAGTTAGTGACCTTTGCTGACACACCTGCAGTAGTACCCACTGCGCCACACGCTTTTGCATAACTCAAGTTGCCTCCTTCTATACCACTTCCCTTCTCTATCCGACAGTACAACTGCGACCCGTGTGTGTGTTGTCGTAGGTGATCTGTGTAACCTAGGAAATGTCTTCTGCATGGCCAAACTGGCTGAGGAGGTTAGTCCTGAGAAGTTGTTTAAATGTACTATTGGAAAATAAAGATAACAAACGAGTCATTCTTAGTTTGTCTTAAATGGTTGGCCTGAAAGAATGAGATAGTAGGTTTTTTGGATTTGGCTTTTTTGTAGTTTTGTTCTGTTGTTTGTTTGTTTGTTTGTTTGTTTTGGGGGGGAATCTTTTGTTCTTAGATATCTACTGGTAGCTTCTCAGACCTCTCCTGAATGGTCTCAAACAGAAGTAGTGTTTTCTTTTGTGCAAGCAGTCTGTGTCTTGGGAAGTGCTACTGGCCTTTGTCCAAGACAGACTGGAATTAGATGGGCTTTGGCTCAAACGTGCTGCAAATTAGGACTTCTTTGTACTTAGATCTGATCATTGTGTTGCAAGCATCATCTATCTCACTGTCCATCTGAATATTGTTTTCTTCTGCAGAAGCCCAAGTCTTCAGTCCACATGTGACTGCTCAGAGCAGAGTCATAATATATGGTGCTGGTATTGCTGGTAGCTGCCTTTTTTGGGGGTTTCAGTCGGTTTATAGCAGTATGAGTTGTGATTAGCTGAATGATTTGTGCCATTATCTTGGGGAAGACTTACTACTTTTTTATTTATTTTTTAAAGACACGGATACTTGAGAGTCTTTAGAGGCCAGCTCCAATGTAAAGGGAAGGGGGGGGGATGAAAAAAAAACAGCAGTTGATTATTTTGAAGCTTGAAAGGATAACCGATTCCAAGGGGCTGTGGGGTGTATGTGACGTGTATGTGGCGTAGTTTCCACACAGCAATAACCCTGTGGTAAGATGTGAGACCCTACAGCAATATAGGACGGGCTGAAACAAGGGCAGGTGTGTAAGAGCCTAAATCGAGGTGTTTTTAACTCGGCTGAGGTGTTTAATTCACTGACTGAGCTGTTCAACCCCCGCCGCCTCCCCGTGACAGGGGCCGGGGCCGAGCCGAGCCCTCAGGGGCTGAGGCGAGGGGCGGGGCGGGGCCGTCCCCTCAGAGCGCGGCGGGGACGCACTGCGCCTGCGCGCGGCCCGCCTCTACCCCCCCCCCCTTCCCTGCGGGTCGGCGGTCACGTGACCCGCCCTGTGGGCCGCACCATTTTTCGGGGGTAGGAGAGGGGGAGCGGGGCCCCCTCCGGCTGTGGGTTCGCAGTCTCCTCGACCTGTCCCGGCTCCTGGAGGTCTATCACTGATGTCTTCTCTTCACCGTGTGATAACAGCGCGAGGCTCAGCGAGTAAAAAGAAGGAGACGTGTTTTGGAGTTTCAAGCCCCCCCCCGCACCCTCTGAGGTAATGGTTCCGCCCAGCCCTGTGCAGAGGGCGGCTGCGGGCCGAAGGCGTCGCCTGAACCATGACGGCGGGGCGCGGGGGGGGACGCGGCGGCGTCGCTTGTCACCAGCGGGGCTGCGGCGTGAGGACACCGCCTGGGCGCCGTCTCAGCACCACCGTTCTCTCCGTTCTTCCTCCTTCTCCTGCTGGGCGGCGAGCGAGCAGCCGAGAAGTGACCTCCAACTATAACCTCACCCCCCCCGGCGGTGGGTGCGGATGGTACAGCCCGGCGGGGCCGCGGCTGTCAGCTGCCCGCAGCCACGGGACGCGCCGGGGGGGCCGCGGCCGCGGTGAGCGGGGCCTGGGGGGGGGGACCGGGAAGGGGTCGGAACGGGGCCGGGGCCGCTGAGGGGGGACCGGGGCCGAGCCCTGAGGCGTGAGGGAGTTGGGGGGCTGCAGCCCGAGGGGCCTCGGCACCGTCGCGGTGTGGGGAGGGCGGGTGGGCCTGGCACTGGCCTCCCCCTGAGGCGCCTGGGGCCTCCCCTGAGGTACCTGGGGTCCCCCCTGAGGCGCCCGGGGCCCCCCCTGAGGTACCCGGGGTCCCCCCTGAGGCGCCCAGGCGAGGCGAGGCCGCTTCGCTCTCCCCCCATCAAAGCCTGAGGTATCAGAGCCCCCCCATGTAGGGTTGGGCCTCTCCCTTTGGCTGAGCCGCCCCTCAGGGGGATGCACAGCAGGGTTTCGCCCAGCTGAGGAGGGTTCGAGGCTTGTTCTCCGTGCTGATGTCGTCTGTTTTCTCCTTTATCCGCAGGAGGCCTTGACGGACGCGCCGCGCTCTCACTATGAATGCTATCGTCGCCCTCTGCCACTTCTGCGAGCTCCACGGGCCCCGCACCCTCTTCTGCACCGAGGTCCTGCACTCGCCGCTTCCCCAAGGCGCCAGCAGCGGGGACATCGCTGGGCAGAATGAGCAGGCGGAAGAGGAGGAGGGCGGCATCCAGATGAGCAGCAGGATCCGCTCGCACAGCCCGGCTGAAGGTGCCAGTGCTGACTCCAGCAGCCCAGGGCCGAAGAAGTCAGACATGTGTGAGGCAAGTGCGAATAGCTGCACATGGACATCAGTGGCCTTTTACTTTACTAAATCTATTACTTTTCTAAAAGCTCTTGGATTCTCTAATGCAAATTGTGTCGCTATTTGTGTTTTGTGTGGTTTTTTTTTAAGCAGGAAAAAAGTGAACTGCACTTGTATTTGAATATGACTGACAGTACCAAAAAACGTCTAAGTCCTTACACAGTACAGCTACCCGTGACAGGATGTTAAAGGGACTGTGTTTGAGGCTATTGACCTTTACAAGATTGTCTTCTGAGGTCTCTTTTAAGCCCTCTATGCATTTTAGTCTTGTGACGCTGAGAAATGCTTCCCTCATCCTCTGAGAGTCACTGCTTCATTAGCTCAGGTCTTACTATTGATTAACGTTAGTCTGTAACTCTTGAATGAGAAAAAAATTGTCAAAGCAATTAAAATGGTGGAGAAAATGTATGTTCTCAGTTGTTGATGTGCCTGGCTTCCGTGTAAGTTACGGCCAGTAGTATTGTTAGGCCAGCCAGGGATGGGAAAATGAAGAGGTGATCGAACACCTTAGACAACTGCACGTTCATTCACGTTGAATTTGCTTTTCTATCTTTAGGGTTGCCGCTCTCTTGCGGGAGGACATCCTGGGTTCGTCAGCCACGACAAGGAAACTTCGATCAAGTACGTCAGTCACCAGCACCCAAATCACCCCCAGCTCTTCAGCATTGTGCGCCAGGCCTGTGTCCGCAGTCTGAGCTGTGAGGTAACTGCCTCGGAGTACGGGAAGAAAGCCTGTTTAGGGCCTTATATATTGTTTCAAATCCAAAATACTGCTTTTCTGATCTTAGCTGGTCTGTGTAGCCTGTGAGAAGGATGGAATGGGGGTGGAAAGAAAGACCCAGAAGTCTTTCTTACTGATAAACTGCTCGTGTGAGAATGTTTTAATCTGTTGCTTTTTTATCAAGAAATTGCTGGTCTTTGTAGACCACTAACATTCAGCATCTCATAGAAGTGAAGAGCCGTATAGATTAACAATGTTTGTATGCCAGGATCAGCAATTTCTTGTGGATTCTCAACAGTATTGTAGTTGAATAGATCAGAGTTTGTAAAATAAAGTTAAATTGAAGTTTATGTAGTATTTGTAGGATGTCTCTAGAGGACTGTTTGACCACAGATTTTGGATAGCAGCCTAGAAAAGGCTTGTTTTATTCGTCATATTTGTTTTAAAGAGCAGGAAGATTTTATTCAAACAGTTCGTTACTGTTTCAGCTGCGTGATGAGCTGAGCTACTTTGGTGTATGTCCTTCAAATTCAGGTCTGCCCAGGACGTGAAGGCCCTATATTTTTTGGAGACGAACAGCATGGTTTTGTGTTCAGCCACACCTTCTTTATCAAAGACAGCCTGGCTCGAGGCTTCCAGCGCTGGTACAGCATCATCACTATCATGATGGACCGGATTTACCTCATCAACTCATGGCCTTTCTTGTTGGGAAAAATCAGAGGCATCATCGATGAGCTTCAGGGCAAAGCACTTAAGGTGGGTCAGCGCAGAGGATCTGTTTGGCTCAATGTTAATCAAAAATTATGATAGCTGTTTTGTATTTCAATCCGAAAGCTGATCTAGCTCACTGCAGCTGGAGTCTTTAAGGTTGACGCAAGGGACAAGAGGTTAGTGCGTATTGCGTGGGCAGGAGGGAGGGAACAGGCTGCCTCTGGCCTTTTAAGACAAACTTGATGTTTTTCACAGACCTAACTGCTAGACAATAGCTCTGTTAGCAGTGTAACCAAAGCTGTGAAGGCCAGTGTTTGGGGAGCAGATACGCTGCTTAATAATTTTTCTTAATCTGGAATAAGATGTCCCTTCTGTTTCTTTTTCTATATTTTACAGTGTATATTGGATGACTGTGTGCGATACAGCATTTTCATTTGTTGGTGTTTCTTGATGTGTTCTTGTTTTTTTAATCTGTGTAAGTATTTTATCTTTTTCAGTGTCTTACACTGCCCTTCTTCTGTGTTCTAGGTGTTTGAAGCGGAGCAGTATGGGTGCCCTCAGCGTGCCCAGAGGATGAACACAGCCTTCACTCCCTTCCTGCACCAGCGGAACGGCAACGCAGCCCGCTCCTTAACATCACTGACCAACGATGAAAACCTCTGGGCATGTTTGCATACTTCCTTTGCTTGGTAATGCCACTTGTGTTTCTAGCTTCTAGAAATCCTTCGTGAAAAGGGTGCTGCAATATTCTGAAAGGGTGGAAATGTGTTTTGAGTGTTGGGGTGGTTTATCTTGATGTAGTAAGTTGGACTTAGCTCCTTCTAAATCAGAAACTACTTAGCAAAGCACAGAAAGGCAGCAGTCTGATGATGTATTTAGGATTAAAAAAAAATCTGCTGATGGAAACAATAATGTATAAAAACAAGTAAGGAAAAATGCAAGAAAAGCTGCTTCTGGCCCTAGTGTGGTGGATGTGGGATTCGCATTTGAAGTAGAGCAGCTGTTCACCTGGAGGTGCCTGTGTGTTGTGATAGGCAGCGGGAGAGATGCAGCCATGTGGCACAGTAACTTGGCTGTGGAAGTCCACGGCATGTTTGTCCAGTGCCTGATTTGCTCATCAGGCTTCCCTGGAAAGCTGCCACAGAGAGGGTTGCAACACTGGCATGTGACTCGGATGGGGATGAACACATTGCACGAGGTAATTGCAACATGGCAGGCCCTTCGGTGGCTGAATGGCAGTAACTGTGAGATGCACTGATAGCTGAGGCACAGAGGAAAGCATAGATGTGTTGATTGGAAATGCACATTGGTTAGTGGTTGGATGTTTTGCTGAGTTCACTGCAACAGGTTTCTTTCCAGATTTTTGCACCTAGCAAGCTTAACAAATGCTGCTTCCACTTGTTTTTTTCGATGTCCCCAGGCTTTTGAAAGCTTGTGGCAGCCGACTTACAGAGAAGCTTCTGGAGGGAGCACCAACAGAAGACACCCTCGTTCAGATGGAAAAACTTGCAGGTGAGATCTAAGTTTTCAGAGATGGAAGACCCTCTGGGAATGCTTAGGCTGGTAAAACACCAAGTTCTTTGGTCATTATTGTAAGTGCAACCATCTGTCTTGGACTGTAGTTTGCATAGGCACTTTAGAGGCAGTTTCTTTTCCTAGATAGCAGCAATATTTATAACAAATCTGCCCTTTTTTTGCTAGACCTCAAAGAAGAGTCAGAAGGTTGGGATGGTTCTGAGGAAGAAGAGAAGCCTTCTTCCCAGCCAGATGCTGTAGAAGGACAGGAGATATCTAAATGCTCTCCTGAAACCTCTCTGATGCCAGATTGCAGCAGCTGGAATGTAGCTCACAGAAGGTTGTCTGTGTTCCGCTCTCTCAGGCACATGAGGCAGGTAAGAGAGGAACACGGGTCTTCAAAGCCAGGTATTATTTGCTTACAACAAAAGTGCTTCAGGGCAAAAATAAAATTACAAACAAACCAAATGATTCTGTGCAGATGTAGCTTATCTCCAGTGCTTCCAGTTACCTGGCTGAGGGTGAAGGCACAGTGCATTAGACCCACAGTCTCTTTCATGGTAGCTTGCTTTCCTGGACACTCCTGACAAATAGCTCCTGTGTTTCTGATCTTATGCTCCTTTATCTTTTTAGCTTCCTTTTGTTCTCCTTTCTCTTAATTTGGAATGCTTGAAGTTATGAAACTACAGCACTGTATTGCAAGTGTGTGCCTTTGGAGGCTTGTCTAAGAATAAAGTTTAATATTTCATGACTGAATCACTGCTGTGAACATAACCCAGATCAGAGAAATGCCTGGAAGTTATCATCACCTAATAGAAGTCGTTCAGTCCCATTCCAAGCAGGCCTGTGTCCATCTTGCCAAAGCCACTAACTCAGCCAACTTCCAGGCTGATTCATGTAATCTTGCCAGAGAACTGAAGGATTTGGAAGAACCTAGGAATACAACTCTTCTCTTGCTGTGCTTAATGCTAAATTGGATCGCTGGTTAGGCACGGTGGTGAGGTGATGCTTTGCTGCTGTTTGTTTTTGAAACCACAGGTGGAGGTGAAAACTATTTTGCGTGATAGTGTGGCACCTTTAGCACCTGTCAAAGAAATATGTGGTGCTGTGCTTCTGAATGACTGTCTGTGCACACAACTTGCTAAATTATTATGTTAATTTCTGCTCTTTGGTTCTAGACATTTTCTTATGTGGCAGTCATGTTTTTAACAGGGCGGACTGGACATTTCACTGATGTTCCTAATGAATGCTATATGGTTTCATTTCAGGTTCTTGGGGCATCAGCATTCCGCATGCTGGCTTGGCATGTTCTGATGGGGAACCAGGTCATCTGGAAAGCTCGAGACATGGATCTTGTCCAGTCTGCTTTTGACGTGCTAAGGGTTAGAAACTGTTTTTCCTTTGTTTCCTGGCTGCTTGTTTTTCCATATATGTTCTAGTAGTCCGGCCTTCCTAATGACCTATCTCTAACATGTAATCTTGTGGAGAATGTGTTCTAAATTATGTGGCTGGCGGGGAATCCAACCTTCGGATGTTTTGGTTGTCCACAGATAGCAACTGCATAGTTTTTTAAGCTGAGTAAGATGCTTCTGCTCCCCCAAATAAGCAGAATCTGCATCAGCAGTTCTTCAAGTCCTGGCTGATCGTGAAAATCGTGGAGAAAAGTGTGCTTTACTGGTTTAGCTCCAATGTTTCTCTCAACACGTTTCCTTCCTTCTCTAGACTATGCTGCCTGTTGGTTGTGTGCGGATCATCCCCTACAGTGACCAGTATGAAGAGGCATATCGATGTAACTTCTTAGGGCTTAGTCCACATGTCCAAATCCCATCCCACATATTATCATCTGGTAAGAACCTGTAGCAGAACCCTCTCTTTAACCTAAAAAAGCAAACTACCAAGGCATTGTGTTTTTTATAAGGTATTAGCAGATGGTCTAAAAATGCTGCATGAACTAAAACCTGTAGCACTTCCTTTCTTTTCCCTATATGCTTGCATGGTCAGTAGTTGAAAGGTGTGACACCTATGAGCATTCATTGTACCAAAGCTGAAAGTCCTGCTTCCTACTGATTACAGCAAAGGCTCTTGCTGGACCAAGTGTTGTAAGCTACCAGAGCTGTGTTTTCCAGGAGCAGAGTTTGTAGCTGTGTTTTAGAATCAGAGCTATTACAGTTAGTGTTCTTTTGGGCTTTTCTTGCTCCAGAGTTTGCAGTCCTTGTGGAAGTTCGCTCTGCTACCCGGTCCAGTCTCTACCCAACTCTGTTTGATGATGAGCAGTCCCTCAACAAGTACGAGTTTGTTGTCACCAGCGGTAGCCCTGTCGCAGCAGATCGAGGTGAGTGCTTTGAAAGCAGAAGAAACTCATATCCCTGAGATTAAAATGAGCATCCTGATGTTTAACTGCATTTTTTTGCCATTCATGTACTGTCTGAGTAGAAAGCTGGGTCACTGTACAACTGGGGTTGAGAATTTACTGCTACTACTACCACAGTCTGCTTAATTAAAAAGGGTTTGCTTTACCCAATCAGTGTTTTTGTTTTGCTTGTTAATTTTCAGAAGTGAAAAACTAATTCTGTGACATGGGCACAGTAGCAATTGTAGGGAAACTCTTCTGTAACCCATGATGAGCACTTTCTATCCTGAAGTACCTGTCTGTGGTTTGTTTTTTTGGTATTGTTTTTTTTTTTTTTTTTTTTTTCAGTCAGTTCAGCTTAATCTGCTAAACACATAAAGACCGTGGCATTACTCATCATCTCCCATATTCTGCTTGATAGATCAGTAGGACTGGTACAGAAATGGCAGACCTTTTCTTGCTTTCTTTGTTCAAGAACTTAAACACTTGCATCTAGATGTGATTCCAGTCGGGTCCATCAATCTTTATTTAATGAGAAGTCTTAATTTAGATACATTGGCCTGTATCTTTGACAGATAGCTAACCCTTTCTGCATTGTCTGCTGAAGATACAGGTGCAAAGCAAAACAAAGGTTCACTCCCTCTAGATTTCTTTCTGTGCTCCAGCAGCTGTGTATCCTAGCAAGTATTCAGGCCTAGGTCGTAGGATAAATGGACTTGTCCCTGCTATTACCAGTGAAGGTCTCAGTGGGTAACCTGTAGATGTGAGTCCTGTTTCTTACCCTGTTTCCCTCCTTTCTGATTTTGTAGTTGGCCCTACAATCTTGAACAAGATTGAAGCTGCTCTGACCAACCAGAACCTTTCTGTAGATGTTGTGGATCAGTGCCTTGTTTGCCTGAAGGAGGAGTGGATGAAGTAAGTACAACTCTGCTTTCAGAGAAACAGCTTTGGTGTCAATCCTAGAATGGTTACACCAGAGTATTGACAAACTTTTAGTCAGGTAACCTTGACCTTAGTCTTGAGAGCAGTCAACTTTACTGCTGGGAGCTGACAAGATTGGAATTATTCTACTCTGATCCTCTCTTTCTGGCTTTCAGCAGTTCTTCACCTTTATGCTTCAGTTCGTGCATCTGGAGATTACCTACGTGACAATACTTGTCTGCCTTATATACATTGTGAGGATTAAGTATGCAAATATATATAAGCCTGTCAATGCACACTATATTCCAGTGCAGATAACATGCCAAACAGATATCATGGTTGCACCCTCAGGCACCACATTTCAGAGATGCAAGCAGCTATAAAGGAAGACCAAACAGTCGTGAAATAATTCACAAAACATTCAGGTTTTGTAAATTTATCTGAAGGCCAGATGGGCACTATGTGTGCCTCGCAGGGAGATTCCCAGTTGTCACAGTTAATCATTTCACTTTTCACATGAATGCAAAATCAAACCAGAGTTAGGTGTGTTACTTCTGAAACAAGTAATCTCCTTAACTAATCTCCCCTTTTCCTGTACTTGTCTTCTCCCCCGTTTCTTCATTTAAAGCTTGAGAATAATTTCTTTGGAATATTGTTTGAGGTTTTTATAAACAAGTAGTTGTAGTAGGTGCTGAGAGAAGCTACAGTTGGTTGTTTCCTGCTTGATGCATGCAAGTCTATTGTAATAGTGACAGGAGTTTGTTTTTGTTTCCTGCAGTAAAGTGAAGGTCCTCTTTAAATTCACTAAAGTGGACAGCAGACCCAAGGAAGACACACAAAAACTGTTGAGCATTCTGGGAGCTGCAGAGGAGGACAATGTCAAGCTTCTGAAGTTCTGGATGACTGGCCTGAGCAAGACTTACAAGTCTCACCTGATGTCAACAGTTCGCAGCCCAACGTCCTCAGAGTCCCGGAACTAAAGGGTGCCCAACCTCACTTGCTGCCTTCAGATAACTGCAGGGAACCCCAAGTTACCTCTGCTGAGCCTGCAGCATGTGTGTTAGGTGGATAGTGAAATTTCATCACTATTCTTGTGGTCCTAAAACTAACTTGAAGAGTGACTTGAGTCTTTTCTAATTGCTGTGAGACTGGACTAATAAGTGCTAATAAATATTGCTGCTGTCTGTCCTGAAACTCAACTCTAAATCTAGACCTGCACACTCAAGACTAAAATACAGCAACTTTCAAAGAATCAGCGGGAATTATTTGAAATCCTGTGCTGTCATCCTAAAGTATTATGGTGCTTAATCAATTTTAGATTTCATTGGCAAGACTCAGATACCTGTGGCAGCATCCAGAACTCCTGGGAACGGATGTAGCTTATCTCTCCGAATCTCACTTAAGTCTCCTAAATGTCTGAGAGAAAAGAACCAAAAATAAGTGACATGTCACAGGGTATGGATCACGTGTAAATTATTTAAAACCACTTCACGTTCAGATTTACAAAGAGACTATTTTCTGCTGTAGCGTTAAGTCAGGAGTATCCTGTTGGAGTCACGTCACTCCGCTTTAATTTATTTATATCTTAACTTGAGACATTTTCAGCATTTGCTTTGGGAATCGTGTCTGGGAGGGAGAACTGTAATACAAGAAGTCTCAAAATGCAGTCTGCTTGCCTCTCTAGAGGGTGAAATACTTGCCTTGTTTTGCCTGTGTTGCAAAACTTCCAAGTAATGAAGTTAACCTCTCCAGGGTAAGGTCTCTGGTGTTCTGTCCTCAGATATAGTTTTCTAGCTTCCTAATTAAGCCGAAAAGATCCAACCTGTAGGTGCTCCATTCTTATATAATTCTATAGTAGCTATTTTGAATGCTTAATAGTTCAAGACAACATTGGTGCATTTTTTAATTAACTAAATGGACATTCTTTAATTGTATTGTAAGGAATTACTGTTTCTGTTGTGAAGTCATGTTTTTTTTCCTCAATCATTGTTGGGAAAACTTGACATTACTATAAATGTTTTTAACAAGCTAGAAGCAGCTTTTACCCAGGTGACCTACTACACTCATTCAAACAAGAATCAAGCTCAGAGGGGGGTGTTTGAACTTGTCACGAGTTCTGTTCTTATGTATAAAATATGCAGGTTGCTTTTGTCTGTAACATCTGTAAAATGGAGACAAGCATTAAATCTCAGTAAGAGCTATTTTTGTAAAATGGACAAAGCCTAATTTTGTGTTGATTTGTGTGTGTGTATTGGGGTGGGAGAAGCAGCATCCAGAAGATGAACAATTCATCCACAAGATCGTTCCTGCATCTCTTAGCCCGAATCTAATGTACAGCACTTTTAACAGGTCTTTTCCTCTTAACTTTGTAGGCATTTGTGTGTTTTGTTTGTTTTTTTTAAATATATTTTGAGCAAGACATACTGATACATTGATTAAAAATGCTTGACTGGACATAACCACGGGATGCTCAAACAGCAAACCTACTTGGAAGAAAGGTGTTTAATTTCAAGGTTCACAACAAAGCTTGCATTTCTCAACCCGCAATAAGGAAACAAGGGAAAAGAGGTGCTCCGGTTCTATCCACAGGGAAGGAAGCTCTGAATTATACATCTTGCTGCTTATGTGCTGGATCTAGTCCTTGAGGGAAAAATAAAGATGAAAAATTCACAAATAAGGAAATAAAACTGACAGAAGTAATTACAAAAGATTGGGATTTCAAGTGCTAGGTTGGTGCTTGTTCTTGAGGCTACCTTACATGTGATCCAGTATTTTTTATTTTTCCAAGTTAAAACTATGCAGCTACAAATCAGAGTTACATACTGTAACAGGTGAGACATTATTTGGCATTTAGGCCTTCCTGGCTGCCGAACTGCTTCTGTTCCTTAAAAAATAGCTTGTTCTAGCGAACGTGCATTAATACCTGATTGAAGTTCCTAAACAGAAGCGTGGCTGTTTCTGAAACGGCAAAAGGGTGATAATAAGGTCAAGCTTGAGGTTTTATGCTTTACATCCAGGGCAGTACAATGCGAGTGGTAGGTGACGTCCATCATTCTGCTGCTGTGAAACGGGGCAGTATCACAGACACAACCACAGCCTCTCTGAGTAATGTACTGTGTGTGAGCCGGGGTCTGGAACCCACTGACTTCACACTCATAAAAACACTCATAAAATATCCCCAGGAAGGAAGGGGGCAGTCTGTGGAGCCTGTGAACCCCAGGCTCCTGCTTTGCATAGGAGCAGAGGTGCGTGCCTGCCATGACAGATCTGCACGGGGATTACCCAGCTGAGTGCCTGGGCAAGTTCCTGCAGCTCACGGCTTAGGCCACGGGCACTCATCTCTCTGTCAGTGGGAACTGGAACGTGCACAGCGCTCTTTGTGAACTTAATTAGTGGAGAAGGCCACCTCTCAGCACCCTCCTCCCCTTCGAGCACCACCCCCTGAAGGCAAACCCTCAGAAGCAGGACCTCTCCTGGTCCTAACACACTTCCCTTGCCCAGAAACAATGAAATGACAAAGGCCTCGCTGACACCCAAAGCTTTTTTGTGCTGTTTGTGCTTTGATTCCCCTCAACCACCTCACAGCAGCCTAAGGGGGGAAAAAATATTGGTGCAGGCAGCTGGAGCTTGGGTTGGGCCTCAGCTGTGTGGCCTGAGGGGGAGCTTAGTTTCAAGGACACCAGACAAGGACACCAGGCTGCTTGGGGCTGCTTCTGGGGGCGTCCAGCAGGGCCCACACCACCCCCAGAGCTGAGCAAGCACCGAGGGAGCGATGTGGGCGGCGGGGACACGGCGGCCAGGCCTGGTGCTGGCGGCCCTGGCGGCACTGGGCCTGGCCCTGGAGGTGCTGGTGGCCCGGAGGCGGCGGCCGGTGCGCGAGGTGCTCTTCTTCCCCTCCAAACCCAGCTGCACCGAGGCGCTGCTGGCTGAGGCGGAGAGCCCCGACAACACGCCGGTCCCCTGTCCCTGCCCGCTGCCTCGCGGCGACTGCGCCTTCAGCCGCCTGCTGCGGCACCTCCTGTCCGCCCGCCGCTCCCTCGAGCTCTGCCTTTTCGCCTTCTCCAGCCCTCAGCTCGGCCGGGCCGTCCGCCTCCTGCACCGCCGCGGCGTGAGGGTGCGCGTGGTGACGGACGCGCAGTACATGGCGCTGAAGGGCTCACAGATCGGCCTCCTCCGGCACGCCGGTGAGGCGCGGGGCATCGAGGCCTCGCACGGCCCCGCCGTGTGCTCGGAGCCGCCCTGGCGGCCCTGCTGAGGGAGCTTTGGTGGCCGTCAGCCGTTCCCCGTTGTGTTTTTGTAGGGATCCAGGTGCGGCACGACCAGGAGAGCGGCTTCATGCACCACAAGTTCGCCATCGTGGACAGGAAGATGGTCATCACGGGCTCCCTCAACTGGACCACGGAGGCGATCCAGAACAACCGGGAGAACATCCTGATCATGGAGGACGCCGAGTACGTGCAGCCTTTCCTGGAGGAGTTCGAAAGGATTTGGGAATTCTACGATCCCCTCAAGTACATGTTTTTTTCCAAAGAAAATAAATGATTGAGCCGCTTCCCTGGGCTGGAGGAGTATTGAGCAGATGGCATTCAGGGGGTTATTGTGGCTAGGCATTGTATTCCCCATCTGGTTGTAATTTAGTTAGGCTCCTCCAGAAGTGAAGTGCTCTCTACCCTAAAGTGCCACAGGTCCCTCGTGTGCTACGTTAGCAGGAGTGACCCAGCTGATGGTGAGTTGTTCTGTGAGGAGAGCTGCAGCCGGGCTCAGTCCACGGAGCTTAAAGCTTCAGACAGGCTCCGTGCTGTGCCCTGGGGCAGGTGAGATGGCATTTGTACCATACTGGGGACCTGAGCAGTGAGATGGGTGTTTTTCAACTCGTCACACCGCAGGATGGAGTTTTACCAGCTTTACCCCAACATCTCCCCTGTGTTGGTAACTGGAGGAAGGGTCCAGAGGGCTGTAGCAAAGCTGGGGCTTGTACAGAGAGAGTGAGCACCTCGGTTGCATTTCTTTCGTTGACATTAATTGTTGAAAGTTTGTGAAAGGGAATCTGGGAAATAGTTTTGCCTGTGTATGTGTTTGCTCTGGTTTAAGATTAAGTAGAGTGTAAATGTGTGAGAGCAGATCCCAAGGTCAGCTCATCTTCCAGCAAGCAAGGAGCCTCCGGCACAAACGGAGAGAAACTGCTCTGCGGGAGCAGCCAGTCCTGTCCTAAAAGCAAACACAGCTGCAGGTGGGTCACCGGCTTCAGAGAGGAGAGGCGGAGGGAAGCCCTGTCCATGCAGGTGGCAGGACACGGTGTCCTGCTCTGGCTCGGTGACCGTGGCCACTGGTGTTGGCAGCAGCAGGGCAGAGGATGAGGAGGGAGCAGCGAGAGGAAGGCAAGGTGAGCCCTGGGGACAGCAGGGCCAGGTTAGAGTGCTGCTGAGACCACCGCGGGCCTGCCCAGCAGCCATCCACAGCAGGATGATGGTGATTTTCTTCTTTTTTCGTTAACTTTTCTATTTTATCTCTAGCGCATAAAACGAAGAGCTTATTTGCAGTCAGCAGAACTTGCACCTTTATGTAGTCTTCGGTTCCCGTTGCATTTAGAGTTTTGCTGTCACTGTCCTGGAGATGAACCAAGGGCAGGTTGGGGAGGATGCTCTGAGCCCTTGCCAGCAGAGGGAGCAGAAAATCAGCTGTCTGCTGGGGATGAGGCGGCCTAATTGGAGAGATAATTTCTAGAGAGAGGGTTTGTCTTTTGTTAGACCATTGAAAGTGGTGGGAATAAAACGTCTGTGTTTGACCATCCAAATCTGAAACATCTGTGTTTTAATCTGACTGTATTAGCTGGTCTAGTAAGAGGTTAAACTGCTCCCTGCAAATCCTGCCAGTCTAAACGTACTGTCCCAGCTTGAGGCTGAACAATCTCCCTCCCTAGAATTTAAGGGGAAACAAAGGTGGGTGGAAACTTGGGATAAATTTCCAAACTCTGGGTATTCAACTGTCTGTGTAAGAACTACTTTATACGGAATATAAAGTGATTTGAAATCTCTCAAAATGAAAAAGGGTCTTAACCTTCTATAAACAGTACAGCTGGGACTGGCGGGGCTAAATACGCCATTCTCTCACACAAGGTCAACATCATTTTGATATTTTTTTTTGTACTCCAGTTCTTGTGGGTTGGTTGATTTAAAGATTCAAATAATTGAAAATGCCAGAAGATCCTTATGTGTTATTTAGTGTATGTGGAATAACAGCTACAGATTGCAGATTTGCCCTGTTCTGTTTGAGAAAGTAGGCATGGTTCTGGGGAAAAATCCATGTGTGGCTATTATCTCCGGTGTAGCGGCTAGGAAGAAGCTGAAAAAGTTCATTCTGTAGTAAATCCAGTTAAACAGCGTTATATTTATGCTAGTTTAAACATTTTATTGTTATTCAAATGATACCTGTTGCATTTGGTTTGTGAAGTATGACTATAAAAGCGAAGTGTGCTCAAGCTCTGTCCTCTGCTTCTTTCTTTCTGTAGCAGTGTCCCTGCTGAAACAAACACCTCACGACACAGCATGCGAAGGGTGGTGCAAAAATAGTTTATTACGATATCGTTTATGTAAAGTTAGGTAGTTATATTTACAAAATTAAAATGATCAGCTACATCCATGGGAACCTAGCACGACACACGAGATTTTGTAAGGAATAAATACAGTGACAAAAAAAAAAGTGACGTTTCTATTACAGTGAAGTTACCAGGAGCAGTGGCTCTTAAAAAAAGCAATGAAATAAACTGGGGTGGAAGAGAGGAGAGAAGCAGAGGGGGACTCACGCACACTGAGAAGCAGGAGCCTCAAGCACACATCCACCCCCCTGTAGCAGAGGGGAATTAATCGCGTGCGATGTCTCGTTTCCTGGATGGATCTCATGCAAGAAATGCCCCTGGAGAGAGGCCCTTCGGACCTGCAGACGGACGGGGCTTCAGCACAGCCGTGCTTCCCTGCCTCCTGCTGTGACCATTGCTGGCCTTGAGCCGCGGAGTTTTCCAGCAGCGCTGTGGCTGCAGCATCCCCAACTGCACGGGGGCTTCTTGCAAGCGCCAGGGTCGCTGCTGCTCAGCCAAACGCAGGTTGGAGGCGGCGAGCTGGCTGCTGCGCCTGGAAAATGTACTGTGTGCTCAGCTCCTGCTTTTGGGGCCACAAACCCTTTTTGTCATTTCCAGGAGGAGGGCAGAGGACCCCGAGTGCAGGCGGTGGAGCGTGGTGTGTGCGTCCCCTCAGGCTGCTTTTTGGGGGCTGAAGGTGTGCTGGAGCACAGCTGAGGGCAGCCTTCACTTCTGATCAGGTCAGTGGAAGGACCGACCGCTAGTACTGACCGTGAACGGCCACTGCCACTTCTGTTACCACCCAAAGACTTGCAGCGTCCCCTTCTCTCTCCCTAAAAACTTTATCCCTCCGAATAAACGATCCCTTAAAATCTGGAGCCATCCAGAACACCAGGTCCCAGGAGGTGCGCGTGGGTCAAAGACCAAGCGCTCTTATCTCTCGCCTACCTTCCATCACCTTTAGTATTTACGACATACTTTGCTCTCTCTAGTTTAGAACAAAGCGTTAGTGTTCTCCTCACATCCTGCACACAATCAGCGTGCGAAGCAAGCAGGAAGAATGAGAAAATAATTGTTGGTAATTGCACTAATTATTCACCAGTTCATGGCCAGCTGGCTTAGCTCAGGTCGCTACCAACTTGACTGGCTTATCTGGTTCCTGCGAGCAGCTCCCACACCCTGGGTTCCTTTCAGTAGTCTCAAAGTGCAGCTGCAGTGGGGCCAGCCACCCCACCCTACCCCATTCTGCCCCTGCACTTCTGCATCCCTAGGTCAGAAAGGGTTTGTGCTCCGTGGGAACTCAATTTGACTTAAAATCACATTCGGCTTTAAGCATTTGGCTTAAAATTGCTGCAAGGTAGCGTGCGCTTCCAGCCCGTTGCAGGCTGTGTGTCTGCACAGGGGTACGTGGGGGTCTGTCCACCCCACGGCACCTCACCGAGCACCCAAAAACAGCACCAGTGCCTTAATGCACAGTCCTCAGGCTGCACCGCACGGCACTCACTGGTCCTCCAGCTGGCCGCTGGCACACGCACGGTGTTGGTGCCACCGTCAAATACAAGCTCACCGAGTGCTCCGAATGGAAAAAAGAAAAGTTTATAGCGCAGGAAGGTTACAGGTCTCAAACAGGCTGTACACAATCTTTGGACACGTATCGTCAAAACTAAAGGTACAGGTCAGCAGAAAACGTTGGAAAAGATATTTATAACAGTCCTCAAAAGCAAAGAGTCTCTCCGGGCAGGCAGGGTGGGGTGGGCACATCGCACCCAACACGCCTCTTCCAGCCCCCCCGGCGGGACGGCGGTGTTAGAACAAGAGTTAAAAACCAAAACCACGACGTAGTCACAAAAAGAGAACCCTCCACTAAGTTCTGAGTAATAAATATTTACATGGCGTGCCTGGAATACTATACAGGTTTTAAATTACTTCTGTTTAAAAGAGAATAACAAAGCTTTTTTTTTTTTAAAAAAAAAAAAAAAATCGAAAAGGTCGCAGAGGAAAGGCAAGCTACGCCGAGTGTGCGTGTGCTTAAGTGTTCACAACAACCTACGTCCTGCATCTGAACCACGAAAAAATGCAGCAGTCTGGTGGCAGTCCAGGCGAGCACAGGGCTGGTGCAAACGTGAGGCGGTGTTACAGGAGGGAGGGGACACCACGAACGCATTCCTGTCACCCTCTGTTACTGAAAGCAAACAGATTTTTTTATTTTTTCTGGTTTGCAAAGCCACACGCTAGTCTAGTTTCAAAGTAACGCCGTTTGCTTATTTTATAGGTGGGCAAAGGGAAGGTCACATAGAAAAAGACCGGTTTGGGGGAAGACGGTGCAAAGGGTGGGAATTTTTTTTGCAAAAAAAGGCAAAGAAAAAGGCCGGGTAGCCAGTTCCAAGCTGCCCAGCCCTGCAGCTTTGCTGCATTTTTCCTAGCCCTCACACTTGGTGCTATGAGCAGCGTTGTGCAGAAGGCAGCAGCAGCTTGCACGGCACGCGTGGCACTGCGGGCGCAAGCGGGGAGCGCGCCCACCGCTCCCTGTTCTCATTTACGTGGCCACTGATTTACTTCAGAGGATGGATGAAGCCTGGAGCAGGAAGAAATAGGCTAACTAAGGAACGTCACTACCAGCAAAACGATCTTTCTTGATTATCTTTTTTGTTTCTTTTCAGCAAAGCACTGCGCTCTGCAGAAATAACCCCATTTTTGGCTGTTGTTGGTGCCTCTGGTCCTCTCTTGTTAACGGGAAGGCAGGTAACGAACTGCCCCCTGCTTCGGGGAGATGCTTTGGTAGTTGCCACACAGCAAATAAAGACCGAAACCTGGAGCACAGCCTGCAGCATCCAGTCAGAAGCCCTGTCTATATGCATTCTTCCTCCTCCTCCCCTTCCTCTTCCTCTTCTCCGTGACCTCCAGAGCTCAGCTCCCGCCACAAGCACTTGTACACAGCGTTCCCATCCCCTGAAGTGCTGTCCCGGAGAGTGAAGTGGATCCCGAGGACACCACGAGGCCACTTCTCAGCCTCTGACCCTCGCAGCATTCTCCTTTATTTTGTATTTATTTAAACTCCCCAGTGGGAGACGGCTGCTCCCGAAATGTACAGCACCGAAGCCCACCACCAGTACGTTCATAAAAGAGCCCTTTGCTTAGGGATAGATATTTTAAAGCCACAAAATTAAGCGATAAAACTAATTGATTTGGCTTGTTAGGCATTGCTATAAGCACAAAAAGAGTCGTCGGAGGCTGGTGCCTCCCCTCCCTCCGTCACACGGCGCTCCCACTGCTGTCCTCCTGCCACCTGACACTGTTGGGTTACTCCAAATGTTTTTATGTGTGTATAAAAAGGAAGAACGCCTCTTAGCATCTCTACACAGAGCAATTCAGCTTGCACGGCCACCGCATCACATTCTGCCTTCCCGCAGCCCTCTGCCCAAGTGCTTGCACCTTGCAGCACCTTTTTGCCCCACTTTGCCTGTTTTTTTTCCAAATCGTATTAATGTGTTTCCACATGCTGAGCCAAAGTCCAGGAATGGTCCCCACTTGCCATCAGCTTCCCCACACTGACCACCATCCCTCCTGCCTGGCCACGCTCTGGGTCACATCGCCACATTTCCAAACCATTCTCTATGTCCAGAAATAGGGATCAAAGCAGCGAAGCAAGGAAATACTCTTCCTCAGCTCAATACCTAGCCCCAAGGCAGGATGCTAAGCTGCAGGAGAGGGTTTTTGGGTGTGATCAGGTGCACAGAAGAAAGTGACCCTCTTTGGGGAGTCTCAAGGTGCTCAGTGGCATGAACTGGTTTGGAAAGGGTCCATCCTGCGTCCTCCACACCACCGACAGGCAAATGCAGCTGGATAGCAAGGTCCATAACTCTTAGTCCTCATGGTTAAAATACTGAAGCCAGCAAAGATTTTCCTAGGGCACACAAGAACGGTCAGAGTCCACGTGGTGAAATGGAGCCCAGCAAGTTCTGCTCGGTTGGCTGAGAAGGACAAAGTCCCACCACACTTCTTGAGAGAAGAGGAGGAGGAGGAGGAGTGCGTCCTCCTGCATCCAGCAGAGCCTTGGAAAGGGACAGCAGTGACAGAGACGAGGCCGTGCACCATCCTTGCTCCTCGTCCCAGGAGATCGCAGGGCGTGAAAACAACCTGAGAGCAAAGCACAACCCGACCAAACCTGGGGCAGCCAGAGACGAAATCCAAAGGTTGTCTTCACTGAGAGTTGGACAAGTGACATTGGAAAGGAGCCGGAGAGGCACCTCGGCCAGGCAGCCATCTCCTGACACAGGCAGGAAGGCGTACGAGCTGTAGGCAGTGGGTAGTCGCTTTCCCACCAAGACACAGCCTAATTTCAGATGACCCTGGGCCACAGCACTGACATCTCTGCTGGTCCTGCAAGACAGGTGGCAGCGCCCCTGGTTTAGCTCGAAGAGTGCTCCTAACTGGTGGTGGCTGCCCCTTGAGGTGCCAGGCTCCCAGCTGCTGCGGGCACCGTGGGGTTGTGCTGGGGAATCAGACCTCTCCCTGCAGTCAAGTGCAAGATGCGGGCAGAGAGAGGAAAAAAAAAACTCACACGTATGACTGATGACAAAGCCGCTCTTCCAGATGTGGACTTTGAAGCCCAGCGGACGCACCCTTCAACAGGAGAAAGATGAATTTGGGAAGGGTGCAGCTGTGGAGAGCTGCACCGGCCACCTCAGCTGGGAGGGAAGCAGGATAACCCCGTGCCATGTCTATAAAAAAACACTGTTATGTGTTACCAACACCTGGTTTTACCAGCAACAGTCCGTGCTGTAAGTGGCCATGGGCTAGCTCAGCGTGGTGCGCCCAGGACAGCGCTACGGTGACCACTTCCACACCAGGGCTCCATCACTTGGGCTCCCACCGTGCTGAGACGCTGCTGATGAGTAGTTTTGGGTGCCTTGGCCATGCTCCTCAATGGTGGGCCGGGAGGACTCCGTCAGGCTGATGGGTGAGAGCAAAAGAGAAGCGTTGAGATGCCTGGGAGCAGCTGATGGATGGGGACCAGAGAGGAGGTTCAGGTAGGTCCAGCTCCTGGCCTGGAAGGACAAGGAACTGCCCTGACACGAGGCTGCCAAGGCTCCTCCGACGCTCAGATGATGGAGAACACCACAAGGAGCTCAGGTTAGGGCGAGTGGCTGCACACCAGAACATCAGAGAGGGCCTGAAGACGGAAGAGCCTTCGTATTGAGAGGTCGAGGGTCCCTCCTGCCCTGCTCCTGTCTCCAGGATGTCCACACGCACCCAGGCATGGAGTTAAAGAGCATCACAGCAGCAGAGCATCCCCGTACAGCCCTGCCTCTGCCCTGCACCGGTGGCACCGCTGGGACCCGCAGCGCACCCATTGCCAGCAGCGAGAGCTTTCTCCTCATGCTCAGACCTCCCAGCTGGCCGGAGCACCATGCCCACAGGGACCTGAACTAGCCATAAAAGCACAGATCTGCCAGCTTCACCCCGGGTGAAGCACACAGAAGTCAACAGAAAGCTTGGTTTCACCTCCAAAATCTCTGAAAACCGATGTGATGCGGGTTGCTTGGTGGCCACATCACTGGGAAGCGACAGAGCGATGCTTCAGCCCTGCTCCTGGCTGGGTGGCAGGACCAGGGATCTCCATGGGTATCTCAGAAGTCTTTGCCATCCTAAATGAGCCTACAGCTGTAAGCACGCCGAGATCTCTCCTCACCCAGCACAAAGCCACCGTGATGCGGGCTGGCTGCGTGCGGCCTCTAGCACTACATGCTCTCTCCACTCAGCGAGCACCCACTTATTGGCCTCGTGGTGCTAAAGTGTCTGCTCTAAACACAAAAGCTGTTGTGACTGAGAAGGTCCGAAGCACATACTGGTTTTGAGATTTTTATTTCAGGAAAAGATTAAGGAATTAAAATAGGAGCTGCCCTGCTGACAAGAAGAGTTGAATTCAAGAAGCCGATAAAAAAGGAGCATTATATGCATCGAGCACTGTGCATTTTTCAGTCAATATTGGCTCTACTTTCTACTCTACTTTCCTTTGACTTGGAAAAGGGAGTTTCACATGCGCACAGACCCTAGGATACACGGGACTCAACGAGAGGGAGTAACAGCAAAAAAACAGAGAGTGCTGGGCTGGATCGAGGGGAGGCAAGAAAGTGATCTCGCGGCGCAGCCCCAGCAACGCCTCCCTCCCACCGCTGGCGAGGGGGGGCTGGAGGCCGAGGGGCCGCCGTCACGGTGCCCGTGAGCAGCTCCCTACCCAAAACCACCCGCCGAGGCACCGCAGCTCGCCGGGCTCGGGCATCGCCACCATCACGGCACGGCCGGGGGCAGGAGTCGCCTCTCCATCCTCTCCCGGCCTGGCGTCAGCGTGGCTCCTGCAGGCCGCTCGCGCACCCCTGGCGGAGTCCCACAGGCTTTTCTCCCCCCTCCCCTTGTAGGTGCAAGTGATGCAGTCGAGATCAAGGGCTGATTAGGCTCCCGGTGTGCTCTGAGCACTGGGTCTCTTTGACAGCAGTAAGAGCGCGGGCTGGCCCGTGCCACCCTGCCCTGCGCGCATACCAAGACGTTGGTACGACGGAGCTAGCTTATTCACAGGCTACTGAGCCTTAATACTGACACTTAGTGTAATGGTTTTACAGTAAAGGAAGGATTCTCCTACAAAGCGCCGAAGAGGGAAAAAAAAAAAAAACACAAAAAAAACAAACAAACAAACAAAAAAAAAAAAACACAAAAAAAAACCAACCACACCCCAATCCCTTCCTCTCCCTCTCAAGAGTCTCAGAAGCGTCTCACAAGCGGGGAAGGGAGCTGCGGAGGCGAGGGGGTGGCGGGGGGGGGGGACCCGCCACGGTGCCCGGAGCCGTCGGGAAGCATCGGGGCCGAACGACAGCGAGGACGGTCGTGAGCAACGAGAGACAAACGGTGCTGGTGCTGTGCTGCCTCAAGCCGGGAGGTGCGCGCGTGGTGAAGCGGAGCGGGGTAGAGCTAGTCTTTCTTCAAGTCCCTGGATTCAAAAAGCTTCAGGCGTTCTTGCACGGTCAGGCCTTCCTTCAGGCTCTGGGAGAGACAAAAGACAAGACAGCGTGGGACGGGGCGGGCGGCAGCGGGGAGCTGGGTGCTGGGAGAAGGGGGGATGTGAGCAGCAAAAAGGGCAGGGGGTGGCCGTCCCAGAGAGATTAGTGGGGCATGCTGGTGGAAAAGACGCAGCCGTGGGGTGCGGTTACTGGTGCACGGCGCCTGGAGAGAGGGGGAGAGCGCAGGTTAGCCGGGTGGCGGACCAGAAGCAGATGAGGGAGGCACACGGTGCTGGAAGCGGGGTTAGCTCCACGCGGACAACGATCCCCGAGGGCCTGAGGCGGCTGGGTGGTGTTGGCAGGGCCCCGGCTGGGACCTGCAGCCATAAACCTGCCTGCAAGGCTGCTGCTTTGCTCAAACAGCCCTGAAAACTCGTGTTTTGCTGCCAGCAATAAGCCCAGCCTTCCCCTCCTGAGCTGGAGCTGCCTACTGCACGGGGTGAGGCGCTAAATGCTTGCTTTGGGGCTAGCAGGACCTGAGGGCTGCCCCGGTTCAGATTCAGCACCCAGACACAAGGCACAACGCAGCCATCAACCACCAAACCCTCGGCAGTCGTAGCTGTGAAATCTGCTGTCGCCTGTGCTCGGGGACCCAGGAAAAGAGTGGTGTGAGGCCTACGAACCCACAAAATCTGAAATTAGCCCAGGGCTAAAGCCAGCCTCGCGTCCCTCCTGCAGCCCTACACTCTCAGCATGAATTTCAGGGACCACAGCATCAGCCTGGGGCTGAAGGAGACACACAAATCCCCAGGCCTCGCAGCTCACCTCGCAGCAGGTTGGGTTTTTGGGCCAGGTTCTGCTTAATTCATGTTTATCAAGGGCTGGGTGCGTACAAACTCGCCACGAGGCTGTGCTGTTGGTTTTAAACACTCCTCACAAAACACAGAAGGGCGCTGGGGGAGCGGCGTGGAAATGAAAGCGCCGCAGCGGACTGAAGCTCACACATGATGTATTCTTTCTTTTCAGCCGGCAGCGGAGCCTCTTGGGATCCCAGCCTCTGAGCACGCCCTTCCTGAAGGAAGTTAGCTTTGGGCCTCTTTAAATGAGCAGCAGCCCCTGCGTTCCAGTTTGTACATTTGATTTCTAATTATATGGAACCAGATACCAGAAGCCATTAGGCTGTGCTGCCTAATGGTACAAATTCCAGCAAATTCACCCCTGAGGGACTTTCACGACCCATTTGAGTTGCTGATGAGGGGAGTTTGATGAAGGGAGACTAATGTAGGGTGAAGTCTGTGATATGGGGATCCTCCACCAGAGCCCCTGAGGCTCTCAGCTCTCCCCTGTCACCATTCTCTAACCTCAGCCTTTACCACGGGCCAGTAAAATTAACTATTGCTCCGGTTACTCAACATCTGTGTCATTAGGATCGTGCTCGTTTCTCATCAGCTCCCCCCTTTTGCTGGATGAGCTCGGAAGCCTCAGGCCAGCCTGTGGGATGGAGGTGTAGTGCCAAGGGACGCAGAGCAGCGGGGTGGGCACCTGGAGAGCAGGAGGAGGTCGTCAACGGGCAAGGAAAACATTTTGCTAAGGCACGGATCAACCTAACGAAGCAGCAACTATGGGTAAAGGGAAATTCGGGGCAGCCTAGGACATTCTTTCTGCAGCTGAGACCGGGGGCACTATTTTACATGGGCTAGGTGGGAAATGCACGTAGAGGCATCACTGCTCCACTCCTCCATCTGGCTAACAACAAGAAGGTGTTTTTTCCTCCCAGACCTGGCAGTTGCTGCAGTTTAGTCTGAGGCATGCACAGTCACTCAAGCATGCACACTCCGTGTCCCGCGCTCCCAACACAGCAAACAGGAAAACGTGCCCCCACCGTGTCCAAATCCTCTCCGCGCTGGTTAGCTGTGTCGGGGAGGGTGGGAGGAGTAGGAAGATGAGAAAGCCGTGTTCCCCGGGGAAGGGCAGAGAGAGGCTGCATCTCGTATAGCTCTCGGGTCAGCTCTCTTCTCCCCTCCCGTCCCCCCTCCCCCAGTAAAATCATTAACCATGTGTAAACCGGTCAGTCATTAAGAGAAGAAAGGCTCTCGTTTGCCATGGAGGTGTGAGCAGTGCATGCACAAGGGGGGCCGCTCCAGCGGGCAGCTGAGCTGTTTGGTGGGTGCCGGTTTGTTTACCTACGTGGCAGGGAACCTGGACTCGGGTTCATTTCAGTTATCCCATGAGACCTGCTCAATAACGGACTGTTGGAGGAGAAAGCAAAATAAAGAAAAAAAAATAAAACAAAAACAAAAACAAGAAGCTCATAAATCCTAAAGGCATTGGCATTCGCGCAGCCCTGCCCGCCCCCTCCCCGCGGCAGCAACGCAAGCAGGCAGCGTGCCCCTGCTCTCCTCCTTCCCCCACGAGACCTCCGGACAGCACACGTGGGGGACCGCGAGATAAGAGCTCCGAGTTGAAGTGGCGAAGGGCAACCAACCCTCGGAGCTGGGACAGCGAGGCTGCAAGCCTGGACTGCACCCCAAAATGCACAGAGCTGCTCCCTGCATTGACTCAGTGCAGCGCAGGCACCCCGAGCTGATGACCTGCTGCTTGCAGAGCTCATCTGGTGACTGTTTCCCCAGCTAGAAGCCTTTTTCTGCCCGGCTTCTCGCTTTGCCCCAAGTCCCAGCCACTTCAAACAGCTGCATGAGATACCCACTGCCCAGCGGGGAGAGGCAAAGCAAGTTTTGCCCATGCTGATCTCCCTTGTAACTGCCCTGTGCTTAATGGTGGCTGTGAGCGGCTTTATTTGCCCTTTTTATCTCTGTGGTCCCACAGCAACAGCCAGCGTGTAGCATGATGCAATTCTGGCAGTCAGCAGGCCGAGCAGACGCACTTGGCACAGAATTATTGGGATCTGGGACCAAGAGCAAGTACAGAACGGCCAGAGAAACGCAGGGCCATCTGCACTGTGTTAACACACAAGAAAATGTGTGTTAAATACGTCCAGAGCCAAGGCGTCGCTGTTCCATATAAAAACCAAAAATCTCGCAGTGATGAACACTGGAAAACCTGTAATGCTGTGTGCATTTCCACCCTTTGATATCACCTACATTTCTACTAAAAACGGGGAGCAGATTCTGGGAGAATCCTTCTGTGAAAGACCAACGAACAGGGTGAAATTCCTCCTTGGCTCAGGCGAGGAGCAGCTCCACACCTACATCTCAGCAGCTTCAGGAACACGAGTGCTCCACAAGGCACCACCTGGCAGCGGGCTCTGCCTGGCCGCACAGCAAACCATTTCCCATCTGAAAGCTTGGTTTTCTCCCAGTTGCCTTCCAGGCTAGCATTAACGACCAGGAAATTCTCAGTTTTCTTCCCCTACCGATTTCTTCCCATCTGCAACCCCCTCTGGGTGTCTGAAGGAGATGGGAACTCACCTTTGACCTGATATTCCTTAGTTGCCGGCTAACACTGGATCTGTCTTTCTTCAAGAAATCAGGGTTGCTTTTTGATTTCATAATATCTGGAGAGAAGCAAAATGACCAGTATTAACGTAGTGCCCACGGATTCCTGCGAGGGGCAGGGCCAGGGGGCTTTTTCTGCCTCCCGATGAGCCAGGGCACAGGGGACTCCCCGGGGCTCCCTCGCGCCACGTGCAGCACGAGGCTTTCACGATGCCAAATGGCAGAAGCCTTTCAAAACCACGAGCTTCCCATCCTCGGGCTGGAAGGAGGAACTGCCACGGGAGGTAAGCTCAGGCTGCCCGCTCCTTGCCACCTCTGGCAACACTGTCAGCAAGGGGCGGAGGTGGGATGCAACATGAAATGGCAAAAAAGCACACAAAAAAAGCAAAGTCCTATGCTTGGACCCGTTACTCCACGAGGGCTCGTACGCCAGGATGCACGTGCCAGACCAGGAACCCCAAAATTGCTTAGAGCAGCTGGAGGAGGACTGACCATATCCCGATACAGTGGTGTTCACAGGGGATTTCTCTCCCTGAGCTTCTGTGGCTGCTTTCAGCTGCTCTTTCAACCTGCTGATATCACAGTCTGCCTTGGCCTTCACAATGCTCAGCTCTGTGTAGATGTCTTTGTACTTGTCGCTGGCGTATTTCTTATCCTGGCAAAGGAACAAGAAGAACCCAAGAGCGTAAGACAGACAGCTGGAGCCGAGGGGAACGCACCGACGAGCAGCTTGGCACAAGCCGCCGGAAGATGAGCAGCGTGTTGGAGCAGCGCCCTGCACACCTAGCTGTATTTTTTCTCCTCCCTGCTCTGCACTTTGGAGTCGTGGGCAGCAGGCAGCAATGCCAGCCGGGGCAAGGGGCTCATTTTACACGCTCCTGAAGCCGCATCGAGCAGCAAACACAGGGCTGGAGATATGCAGAATGCTCTGAGCGCAGCAGTGAGCACACGGTGCTGCCCACGCATGTGGGTCCCTTTGTTACAGGATGATTTGTTTGTGGGCTTTAGCAAAGGCACCGAATTAAAGCAGAATTCCCAGAAATGGCCTTGGCAAAGAGGCTGTCTGGAACGAGCCAGATCTAATGCTGGGAGGCTGGGCAGGTCTCTAACGCTGACTATTTTTGCCATTTCAAATATCTGATGTGACAGGAATTGGGGAAAAAACACCCGTGGGGATGTTTTCCCACAAAAAGGGAGAAGGGGTAAGTTGTGGGCTGACAGAGTAGTGGGGTGCTTTACTGGTAACACCGAAAGGGGTAGTCAGTTCAGTTAGGGGCAAAAATGAAATGTCGTTTCAAATCTGGGGATAAGCGAGCTGAAAGCGAAGCACAGACACGCAAGAGATGAGCACAGCCCTCGGGAAGGTTCGCAGAAGCGAGCCTGCAGCCGGCATTACCCTCAGTGCTGTCTGCAGCTCGTCTTTGAGAGAGCTGATCTCCTGCTTCAGGTACTGGATTTCCGACTCTTTGACCCGCAGCAGGACCTGGAGGACAGAAGCAGCGTGATCACACCCCTGCGGACACCACACAGCCCCCCAGACCCTCACCCACTGCACCTGGGGGCCACGGAGCCAGGGCACAAAGCCCAAAATGGGGAAAAAGGAGGACTGGGATCCCAGGATCTCCCAGTCCCAC
Organism: Anas platyrhynchos; assembly: GCF_047663525.1. Classification (NCBI taxonomy): domain Eukaryota; kingdom Metazoa; phylum Chordata; class Aves; order Anseriformes; family Anatidae; genus Anas; species Anas platyrhynchos. The sequence continues at coordinate 16,987,107 of NC_092601.1, read as the reverse complement.
TGTGCCCCCAGTGCATGGCACCAGCCGTGTGGAAGGACAGGGGCTCCTGGTGGCCCACGGGCTCTCATCCCCGCGGCCGGGCTCACCTCCAGCTCGTAGGCGTCCTTGCCCTGGGTGAGAGGCGAGCCAGCAGCCTCTCCTCCACCCTCCCCGGTCAGCAAGGTCCGCAACCGCGTGATCTCCGCAGCCAGGCGGTTATTCAGCTCCTGGAAGATGGGGGGAGATGTTATGGGATGGGGGAGCACAGCCAGGGCTCAGCACAGAGCCAGCAGCACCTCCCAGCCCTGCTTGGTGTCACCTCCATGGCCTTCTGGAGCTGCAAGAGGGCATCTTTACCAAAAACCCTGCACTTTCACTCAAAAGAGAGATGAGGACACCAGCTTGGGGCACCAAAGTTGTGACAATTCCCAGCAGGGACACAGAATCACTCAGGTTGGAAAAGACCTCTAAGATTGCTCAGTCCAACCCTTAACCTAGTACAAAAGTCCACCACTAAACCACGCTACTAAATTCTAAGTCTCCACATTTCTTGAAGACCTATTCCCATGCCACAAAACAATTCCAGCAAAAAAAACTTCAGGTTTTAGACACGACCTCACCTGGTTGTGGGCGTTGAGCTCCTGGTTCTCCCGCTGGCACTGGCGGAGGGCCTGCCTCTCAGCCTCCAGCGCCTGCGCCAGGTGGGCGTTCTCCAAGCACTTCTGCGAATACTGCTCCGAAAGCACCTCCAGCTCCCGCTGCACCGACTGCAGCTCCTCCCTGGCACGGAGACACCAGACAGTGACCTCCCCAGCTCGTCCTCCCGTGCCTCCCACCCGCCCAGGATAAGCCAGCAGGGATCTAAGAACCAGGGGGGACAAGGAGCCGTGTGCTCCCTTTTGGAAAAATTTTGAGCCTGGAGCGAGCCAACTCTTCCTTCTCCCAGCATTTTGGTGCTTGGCCATCGAAAGAGACAGGAGGGCTTTCTCTGGCAGGTTAAATGGCAGGTTTCCTTCCTTAGGTTTCCCAAAATACAGCTGAGATCTGCCAGGCTTGCACTCAGGACCGAAGGACGTGCACACCTAACGGGGATGTTTCAAGCTGCTTGGCTATTTTGTTCAGCTCCTGCGTGAGGACAGCCTCGCTACCAAAAGCCAAGTGCTTTCTTTCACCTTGCCTGCTCAGAGGTGGTTCAGTACTCCTCACGTTACAGCTGCGAGAAAAGCAGCATCGTCTGCACTTCTGGTGACCATACACCAGCTGAAATTGGGGAAATTGAGCTGGAATCCCCAAACCAGGAGCCTACGGCTGCAGCTGGGTTGGGACAGGGGGCAGAAGGGGTCTCCCACACGCCTAATCCCCCCCCGAGACACGGGACAGACGGATGATGATGGTCTTACAGGTATTGCCTCCGGAGGGCCTCGATGTCGGCGTTGACGCTGCTGATCTGGGAGCGCTGCGACTTCTCCAGCTCTCGCTCCAGCTCCTCCCGGTGTGCGTTCTTCATGGCTTCGATGGCTGCAGGGGATGGCACAGGGTTAGTACCCGGCACCGCTCTGCCCAAAAGGAGGCTTTTGGAGAGGGTTTTCTTTTTGTTTTCGGTTTGGTTTTTACAGGAACAAGACCCCAATCAGCCCAATGAGCCACCCCACTGCTTCCCAGCCTGTGCCCCTGGGCACAGTGCAGCAAAGGGGCTTCTGCAAATCCTGCTGTATAATAAGGTGCAAACAGCTGGCCAATTTCCACGCTGTTTCCTGAACTGCAGGGCTTCTACTGCAGAGATCCTGGGCATCCAGTACCTGAGATGGTGGCAGCCGTCTCCTCCGCCAGCAGGCGGTCCTTCTCCTCCCGCAGCTTCTCCAGCTCCCGCTGGTGCTGCCGCTGCAGGTCCTCGATCTTCTTCTGGTGCGTCTCCTCCATGGCTGCAAAGCCCCTTTCACATGTTGCCTGCAAGAGGGACGAGGGGAAGGGGTTGGCCCGGGAGCTCGGGGGCTGGAATCACAGCGGTGGGGGAGCCCCTCGGGAGCTGCACGCCAGCGGGTGGTGGGCACCCAGCTTCCATCACCAGGGTTTGCTCCCTCCCCAGCCATGCAGGAGCTGGCTGAGGATGGACCCCACGAGGTCAGGGCTCATCCTGCAGCCGCTCGACCCCTGGTAGCTCCAGGGAGAGGGAAGGATAAGGGTAGGTGTGGGGTCAGATTGAGCGGGGAGTGCAAACGGGTGGTAAAAGAGCAAAAAGAGACCGGTGTGCCCCTTCTGCTCTCCTCTGCAACCCCTGCTTCCAGGTGCAGCCACCTCTGGGTGGAAAACAGAGGGCTCATGACAACGGCAGGACCTTAATTCACAGCTGAGCATGGCTTCAAATGCTGCACGGGAAATGATTTCCTAATTCAATTCCTAGGATTGAATTTAGGCCAGAAAATAGGGAACCGGGCTCTAGGGATTCGGGAATCGACACCGGTGAAATCTCAAGTCCCAGCTGGGTTTTTCTGCCCCTGGCACAGATCCTGCTCGTGCCTTTACAGGGGCCAAAATGCAACCGTGATGGCAGGGTTGGGGCACAAACCCACGCTGCTGGTCAGGGGCCACCTGAGCTCCCCGGGGCAGGTGTCAGACCCATGAGGGGAAACGGCCCCCTTGGGTTCTTCTCTCATTTCTGAAGACAGCAGCAAGCCCCAGGACAGGCTGCACTGAGCCAGCCCCTCTGCAGGCAGTCACACATCGGGCTTTTCTCCCTCTTTATGCAACTTTCCTATCTCAATTAAATTCTTGATTCACATTTGTGTTTTCAAAGGGAGGCGAGGACTGTCCCCTAGGGAGCCACGGGGACTCTAAGGGCGATTTAAGGGGGACAAAGTCACTCCCCCAGTGACACAAGTCCAACACCCACTGACCTACACTAACACACACTCTGCAGCATCACCACTTTGTTGTGTAATTCTGCATAACCTCTGTCATTCCCCCTATTTTCAGCCCTGGTGCTTTTTCCTTCCCCTTCGAGTTTTAATCCGGAGGCATTTTGCATTTTTTTTTTCTCAGCCTTGTTTTCTGAAACTTGCAGCTCAGTGCCAGAACCTGCCTGGGCTTGGCTTGCAGGATCCTTCACTATGCCTCTGGATAACACTGGAGGAAAACCGTGGCTACTCCTTGACAGGACTGTGGATTCAGTATTGAATGTATTGTAAATGCATTGCTATAAATCCAGGACCCCTGAAAGGTACAAACCAGTGCCTAGTGTGGTTCAGAAGAGAAGAATCTTAACCTGTAAAACTGATTTGCAATTTCCTGGACAGCTTTCAAATAAAGGACATTTCTGTTTTCCTCTCTGTCCCTCTGCTCCCTCCAGAGGTGCATACACAGGCCAGTCGGAGCTGCTCTCTCCCCAAACCGCCCTGCCCAGCCGATGCTTCTTGCTTTGGTTTTGGCACAGCCAGGGAGGGAGGGCAGGGTCTGTGCTTGCTGTTAGTTTGGAGCCTCAATTTTGGCTGGTTTTGCTGACTTCCACAAACGACTGCTCCTGGAAAGCATCGCCAGCACGGCCTTTGCATGACCACTGCTGACCTTTTGGGCACCTCTCCTTGCCCCTGCTGCTCAACCTGGCTGCTGCTGGGACTCCCCCGCCACCCTCAAGCCAGGTCCTAGCTGGAAATGGTCTTGAACCAAGAGCAGAACACCCAACCCAGGAGGTTTGTTGTCTTTTTCAGAGCTGTGCCATCCATCTAAGGCTGGTTTTACAGCCCGCCCTGCCTGCTGGAGCAATCTTAATGAAGGCATTTCATCGCCACTGGGTTTTCTGCACCTAAGGCTGGGGTCCCAGCAACTGTGCACTGTTTGTTACGTGAAAAATGCTGGCGTATGCCACCAGTGATCTCCCTCTCAGCCACGTGCAGAGGAGATTGCTGTGCTACAGAATTTGGCGTCCGTTTGCAGCTACCTGCCCCGGGAACGTACATTTGGAGAGCGCGGGTCCCCGTTTCATCTCCCATTTTTGAGGGCAGCAGAGACAGACCGGAGATTTGGTCAGACTGGGCGGAGATTTGGTCAGACTGGGAAAGACAGAGTTGAGGAATGCTTCTAAAGGGAAGTCACAAACCAAATGTACACCTCGGGTACGAGGAGAAACACTGAAGGAGAGCTTGACAGTATCAAGCTATTTGGAAACTCTCCTTCCATCTACACGACCGGCAGCCCTGCTGCTGAGACTGCCTCTGGTAATTAGCTCTCTCCCCCACAGCAATGCATTTAGAATACCCCAGCACAGAGAAAAACAAGCATGGAATAAATACCATGCTTTACAGAGGTCTTGTAAACATTTAGGGGCTTGCTCAGGTGTGCTGCCTCTCATGGGGGATGCCCCTAAGTTTGGCAAACCTGGGGACCGAAGGCACCCCCCCGGTACACTCGAGCAGGAGAAAGCGTAAAGCGTTAAAACGTGGCAAAACCTTTAGGTTTTCAAAGTCTTTCTGGTATTTCTCCCTCAGCGTGGAAGCGCTGCCCTCCAGGTGCTTGTTCTCCAGCTCGTCCCTCATCACGTTCATCTGGGCCTCCAGCTCCTGGATGCGCTCCCTCAGGCCGTGCATGGAGTCCAGCTCACCTCCGGGACCCTGCCCGGTGCCGCCCGGCTCCCCGGTCACCCAGGGGTCCCCACCGCCCGGTCCTGCCGCGGGGGACACCTCCGGGTGCTGCCGCTGGTACTCGTCGAGGGTCTCCTGCAGGCGCTGCAGGTTCTGGCTGTAGTGCTCCTGCAGCGCCTGCAGCTCCTGGCCGTGGATGACCTGCAGCTCCTTGATCTTGGCCTGGAACTTGTCCTCCAGCAGCTGCATCTGCTCCAGGTGGTACCGCTCCATGTTCTGCTTGTCGCGGACGATGGCATCCAGCTGGCTGAGGCCCTCCGTCCTCTCGGCCTTCAGGGCATCCTCTGTCCTGTTCAGCTGCTCGATCACGTTCCGGATCTCCTCCTCGTAGCGGCCCTGCAACTCGCTCAAGCTTTTGCTGTGCTTGCGCTCCTCTTCCTCCAGAAGCCTTCGCTGACCGTCCAGCTGGGAGACCTTGGCTTTGAGGTCGGCGTTCTCCCGCTCCAGCATGGCGATCACCTCGCCATACTCTCCCTGCTGCTTTCGCAGCAAGTCTTCGTACTCGTCCCGGAGCAGAGAGACCGTCTTCACGCGCTCCTGGCAGAGCGCGTCCATGCTCTGCAAGGACTCCTTGTAGGACTTGAGCTCCCTCTCGTACTCCAGCCGGACTTTGCAAGCGGCGTAACAAACCTGAGCCTGAACAATTGCATCTTGGACTAGCAAAGAGGAATACCGCTCCAGGTCTCCCATGCACGAGTGGTAGGAAAGGCTCTGAGATATCTTCAGGAGCTTCTGGCAGTCTCGCATGGCCTCCTCAGGAGGCAGAGACAGTAAGGCAACGGATATTTCCTTAAGCACGTTGGATTTGTCCTTTAGCTGTTGGGCAAGATCTTCCTGGATGGAAACGAGAGCTTCGCTACTGCGGCCTGGCAGGCTGCAGACCTCCCCCACCTTGGCCGAGTCCTGGTAGGGCACCATCTGGAGACGGCTCCCGTCCCAGGAGATCTGCGTTCTTTCTGAAGCATCTTTCTGAATCTCAAGTGCTTCAGAAATCTGGTGCATGACTCTGTCAAAATCAGGAGTCCTGTACGCTTTGATGATTTCCTCCAGCATGCACTTATGCTGCTGGAGGGCTGTTTTGGTATTATGGAGGTCCTCTTCGATTGTTTTCAATCTCCGATGGAAGGAATCCCTCATTTTCTGTGCCACAAACCCAAGTTCTGCCTTGATCAGCGTAGCATCTGCTACAGCACTGAGAAAGCAAGGAGAAAACCCCAAACCTGCCGTTTCTGTTTTGCCCTCTGCTTCTCCTTCCCTGGTGCTCAAGTGCACTCTCAGCTCCTCCACCTGGCTCCAGAACTCCCCTTCCAGCAGCAGCTTGTTAGACAGGACACCGGCCAAGTCAACTGCTGGAGGAGAAACATTTGCCGGCTCTGTCAAAGCCTCCTCAGCTGTCCCTTGGATCTCCCTGAGCAGCTGAGATATCTCGGAGCCTGCACTTTGCAAAGACTCCGCTATTTGGTTGATCAGAGAGGCCTCGAAGGCCACTCTCTCCGAAAGCCACCTCAGCTGGCCCGCGTCGAATGTTTCGGCTCGCTGCTCCTTGGGGACGTGCTCCTCCTCGCTCCGAAGCCCTCCCTCTGAAGCAGGGCTTTCCGTGATAAGGCCCTCGCCCTGCTGATACTCAGACGGGCCTGGCGCCCCTCTCAAGGCTTGGATTGCGCTCGATAAGGTCGTCTCCAGGCCGGACAGAGTAACGAGGAACAAATCGCCCTCTTTTTCCTCGTCTGACTTAGGCAAAGCTCTTAGCTGCTCCCTGCACTGCTCTAAGCAAGTCAGCGCTTGGTCGTTTTTCATCTGGAAGCCTCCCAGCTCGCTCACATGATTTTCTATGAGCTTGAACTTCTCCTGCCTCTCGCTCTCCAGCTGCGAGATCAGAGCACTGACTTGGGACAAGCTGCTCTGAAGCTGCTCCCGCAGCTGGGCCTCCGTGCTGGCCCACTGGTGGTGAAGGGCGATGAGGGTCTCCTGATTATGGCCGTGCTGGCTTTCGAGCTTCATGGTCACGTCTTTGAGCTTTTCCTCTGTGATATACAGCTTGGTTTCCAGAGAGTGGATGATCGAGAGATAGGTCTCGGAGTCGCTGGTCCCTGACGAGGGGTAACCGAGCGCGGGCTCCGAGGACATGCTCTCCTCAGACAGCGACCTGTCTTGGCTGGTGTCTGAAGAGGTGCTGCTGGTCCAGTTCTTCTCTGACCCATCCGGGTGGATGTATTTTTGGCACTGGATGCTGGAGAAGCGGATTCGTTGCCTCTTGGCCCCCATGATTCCTACATCAGGCTTTGCTAAGGCTTTCTGGACCAGCTCTTGGTCCTGGAGCTCTGCAGCTTTGGACGGGGAGCCAAACTCCTCTGCTTGCCTCTGGCTGGTCTCAAGGACCTCCTCCTCCTCCTCCTTCAGTGCGTAACTCAGAGCTGGGAGGACATCCTGAGTTTGCAGAGGCTGCCCCAGCTGAGATGGATGACTTTCATCAGCCTCGATGCCGGGGCCAACATCTTCTGTCTCCTCAGCACATGGACCTGTGCCTATGCTAGCTAATTTCCTTAAAGCCTCCTCCTTGGCCTTCAGCTTTACTTTCGTCTCCTCTAAATTGCTATCCAGAGCAATCATTTTAACCAAAGCCTCGCTGAGATCTTGATCTTTCTTCTCCACAATCCTCAAGTGCATTTCCTTAACGTGTCTCAGCTCCTCCTCTTTTTCTTTCAGCACCTTCTGCACACCCTGGAACTGATCCGACACCTCCTCAAACGACTGCTCCAGGTTGTGGTAGTTGGTCTCTTCCATCTTCAGCTTTGCTTGCAGCTTTGCAACTTCGTTATCTGACTCGGCGACCTGGTTCATGAGCTCGTGGAACCGACATTTGATCTGATCTCTCTCCCTTTCAAGCTCCCCGATGTGCTCGGCGAGCTTCTGGATGCTGGCCTCCTTCATCACCAGCTGCTCCTCCAGCTGGTGGACAAGCTCGCTGCCTTCAAACTTGGCGCTCAGCTTCTCCTTCTGCAGAATCTCCATTTGCTGCTCGTTGTTTTGCAGCTGGTTCTCGTACTCGTTGGCCCTATCCTCCACCTCCTTCAGGCTGTGCAATAAAACCTGCTTCTCCCTCTCACAGCTCTCCAGCAAGGCCTCGTAATTCTTCTGCAGCTTCTCCTCCATGAGGATCCGCGTCTGCTCACTCGCGTTCAGCTGCCGGCTCAGGTCGGCGATCCTGTCCTGGAGGCGCTGCACCTCCTTCTGATGGTCCCGCTGCAAAGCCTGCTGCATCTCCAGGTCCCGCAGCTCCTGGGTCTTCTCCAGGAGCAGAGCCTCTGCGTTCTTCAGCTTCTGCTCGCTGGCCTTCAGCTGGGAGCTGAGCGCGGCCTCGCCGTGCTGCCACTCCTCCAGCTGCTCCTTGGCTTTCTCCTTCTCACTCCTCAGGTCACTCTTGAGCTTGGCCAGGGTCTGCTCCTTGATGGAGAGCTCGGCGGCCGCGTTGCTGAGCCTCGCCTGCAGGCTCTGAATCTCGGCTTCGTGGTGCCGGATCACGTCCTTAGCCTCGGCGTAGCTGCGTTTCAGCGACTGAATCTGCTGATTGATCAGCTCTTGACGCCGGCACTGGGCTTCCAGCTCGCTTTGGAGGTCTTGGTTGACTTTGTGGAGCCTCTGCCAGGCACCTGATGGCGAGGCGGCCACCTCGGTCTTAAAAAAATTGATTAAATACGAGATTAGTAACACTCTTGGCTCTCCCTTCTGAGTGTCACACCTCTGGCCAGGCAGGCCATGGAAAAGCTCCTCACAGCGATTTGGCTGCTACCCACATGCTCCAATTGGGATGATTTGTTCTTGGCACAATTTTATTTTGTTTTAACCAACTTTTTTTTTTCTCTCTTTTTTTTTTTTTTTAAATGAGCGACAACTGCTTTCCAGTAACAGAAAACATGGACCGTAACATCAAAACAGCTGTACAGTAACAGGCTAAAAAGAAAACAACCAAAATCAAACAGAACCAAAAAAAAAAAAAAACAATGAAAAAAAAAAAAAAAAGAAACACCAGCAGTAAAACAGAGACGGACAGACGAGAGAAAAACTGGAAGGGTGAGAAGGAGGAGGGGACGGGAACAGGCCGGGGAGAAAGGAATTGCTTTTTTTTAGTGTGTTTGTTCATTTTGTCATGAAACAAAAAGTGCACAGTTCAGGTACCACAGTCCTACCGAACAAAAGCAACAACAGAAAGTGAGGTGGCAGCAAATGACATCACATCCCACCGAAACGCAGGGAGACAGGACAGCCGGCGTGGCGATGTCATTTCTGTGACTGCTAGACAGGACTTATTGGCTGCTCATCGCATTAGAGAGATGGTGTTATGCTAAAGTTTAAGGCTAGGAAGGATTCTAATTTCGCTACCTGCAAAAAAAACAAACAAACAAACGAAAAAGGACAAAATAAAAAGCCCGACAAGTGAAGGAGGGGTGGGGGGAACAGGTGTGATGAGAATGTAAAACGAAAGAAACCAACCTTTGTGAGATTCAAACCAAAGCAGTGTAGCATGCAAAGAGAAAACTCACAAAGAGAGTCATGCAAAAGGCGACAGAAATTATGTATCTTTAAAAAAAAAAAATAATACACAGACAGGAAGAGGCAAGAGAAGCACAGCGTTAAGCCTAGGAATTTGGCCTGCCTTGCTGTACTCTGGTTGCTGGTAAGGAAAGCCCACAGATGTGACACTCAGTTAACGTTAAAAGTTAAATTTCATGCTTTACACCAAAAAAAAAAAAAAAAAAACATGCAAGAACACCCGCCCGGGACAGGTTAGTACGTGACCCCCCCCGCCCGCCGTGACCGGAGCTGGGGATGTTCTCGGGTCGGTGTGCGTAGGGCAGGAGCCCCCGCCGTGCCCCCCGTTGGGCACCCCGTATCCCGAGGAAGCTGAGAGCGAGAGAAGGGTTACAGGAGGGGGGAGAGGGCTGCAGTGCACGGCACATGCATGGGGGCGGTTATCTCGGCGGCTGCCTTACGGGAACAGCGTCTCTCGTGCCGCGGCAGCGCTCGGGTGTCCACCACGGGGCTGGCCGAGGGCTCGGTGCCCCCCTGGGGGGCTCAGGAGGGATGGGCTGGGCTCCCACCGACACAGGAACCTCTCCAAAATTAGGCGTGATGGAGGTGGGGGGCGTGACACGTCCAATAAAAATGCTGTGATGTTTGCCTGTGGTTTGGGGCTGCAGAAACCCCTAAATAATAATCGGTTTCCTTCCCTTCACGCTGGTGGGGTTTGGTGGGGTTACTCCTTCCTAAAGGACCCTTCCAAAAAACCCTGCCCAGCTTCTAGGTGAGAGGCTGGGTCGCTCCCTAGCGCAGCAACGATTTGCTCAGCCCTTCTGCAGACTTCCCCTCTCGCCCCACCTCGCATCGAGGTGCCGTGGCCACCTTCAGCCAGGCTGGCCAGAAGGATGCAGCACCTGGTTTTGATCCCCATCCCCTGATTTCCAAGCCCCAGGCGAAGCGGGGTCGGATGCCTGTACTCCAGGGATGCGGGAGTTACTCCACGCTGTCGTGGAAACTCGGGCTGCTGCCAGGGCTCGGGGCCAGCGTGAGCTGCTGCCATACGGCAGATTAAATCCAGCCCCAAAACAGGGGCGGCAGCTGCAGACTGCGGAGTGGCAAATCCAGCAGACATTGGGATCGAGATAGATGGGGAAACTGCTCGCGTTTCTCCTCCTCCTGCAAGAGGTGCCCCTGCAGGAGCTCATCCGTAAGGCTCACCTTACGGATGCTGAATCTGCTATTCAAAAGAGGATGGCGCTGCCTCTCTGATTTATTTGCTAGCTCGATGCCATTTTCTTCTCCTTCTGGTCCCCAAGGAGGTTTTTCCAGCATTGCCAAGTGAAAATGGCACTCCTCCCAGCAAGCACTGTAGCTTGGGGGGGCTTAAAAATACTACACTAATAAGGAACTCCTCCAAGGAGATCACCAGTAAGGGAGGCAAGACGCGCTCTTGCCTGGGCTGGCTCCTCTGCCTTTACAATTTCTCCAGGGGAAATTCCTCCCCTGAGAAACAAGGACATAAGGCTTGCTGCCGCGGGAGCACAGCACAAAGCCACACAAGGATCCACGTGGATCCAGAGCCACTTGGGCCAAATAGACGTGAGCAGATCAAAACGCCAGCCCTGCCGAGCCAGAAGCTGCCTTCACGCCTCCTCCGGAGCACGGATGCTCTCACAGGAGGGGCTGGCAAACAGCCCGCTGTTTGGAGGTGGGGAGGAAAGGCTTCCTGAGAGATTCTCCCATCTCTTTGGCCAAAATTTCCAAACCATTTCCAGGCCTTGCTGTGGAAAGGCACCTTGCAAGAGAAGAAAACACCGAAGCTCTCCAAGATAGCAGCCGGGCTGTCCCAGAGCGAATCATGCCCTGAGTCCAGAAGGATCTGATGGACTACAAGAAATGTGGAGAGCCTCACGTCCACCCCCTGCCCGAGGGGAACACCTGGCACTCAGAAGGGATTGCACAGGCAATCACAAAGAGGATGGATCAGAGATGGGCTTTGCTGAGGTCCTGTCTACCACGGCTGCGTTCGTTTTCTCCTGGGGAAACCAGTAGGCAGAGCTATCTTCTGCCTACTCCATCCCAGATCAGAGCTTTTGGTACGCAGGAGATCCTTTCCAGGTGACAACTAGCAACTTTTCCAAGAGGGTCAGACCTCTCGGAGCCCCTCCATCTCTGCGTTAACCAGGGTGCACCCACAACAGCCCGGCCTGAAGCCTGACAGGGTCCCCTTTGGGCGCAGAGAAGACGGCTTTCCCTCTCCCCCCAGCCTACCTGCAACACGTAGCCCTCCCGGGCACTCTGCTCCCGGCCCAGCGCCACTTTCAGCTGGTCCTGCAGGTGCCGGTTCTGCTCCAGGAGCTCCAGGGCCTCCTTCTGCTTCTGCTCCAGCTGCAGGGACACAAACAGAGACAGCGTCCAGCGAGTGGGCAGGGGGTTGGCCATCAGGAGAAAGCAGCTTGGAGGGGATGCTGAGCGGCACGAGCAGGGCGTCCAATGGCACCGCTGCCTCGCTCTGCTCTGGGATCTGGATTTCATTTTACCAGGCGAAGTTCCACCCCCTAAAGAACTCTGCTGGACTTTAGTTTAATCCGTAAAGCTCACTGCAGAAAAGGACAAAGGGCGCCAGCCCGTGCCAGGAGTGACCCAGGCAAATCCCACTTGGGTTCAGGTTGGCAATACTCATGGCTACTCCACGCCTGCACCCCTTTCATTCCTGCTAAAACACCTCAATCCTGACTAACAACAACCTCTGTTATCCCAGGCGTGGCCCTCTCCCAAGTGAGCTGAGTCTCCTTTCTTTTCCTAAACTCCTGAGATCGTTTGATACAGGCTCCACAAGAAGCCAACCTCTGTGACGTGCGCTGCAATTCAACCCTGCTTATAATTTTGCAGACATAATTGCAGACACAGATCCCTACAGGTGCAGAGGCTGGCAGAATTACGAGCTTCAGTTCAGGGTCTGGTTAACACGCATCTACTGTGCTCATCTCCTCAGGGGGAGGCAGGCTGACAAACCTAATCCTGGGACCAAGAATGGATGTGGACCTGCGCCCCAAGCACCCCCACTCACTGCTACCACGGAGCAGGAGTAAATGCAGCTTTTTAAGCCTTGCTCAGGCCTCCTACAGCTACCTCTTTACCTCCTTCTCCAGCAGTGTGGTCAAGTGCTGCTTTGCCAGCCCCTCATCCCGGTCCTCAGCATGGGCGAGGTGCAGGGGCGCGATGGGGATCTGCTTCTCCTCCCGCAGCGGGGTGGTCTCCACCTGGTGCCACCGCTGCTCGATCTCCACATGGACGTTCTGCGGTTTGATGTCCGCTGGGACGGGCAGGATCCTGTCCACCTCCATCCTCAGAGCTTCCTCTGGCCCTGCCCCGTCCACGGAGTCGATCATCTCGAAGCGCTTGCGCCTCTCCTCGCGCCGCCGGGCCCGCTCCCGCTCCAGCTCTCCGGGGTCGGCGTCGGCGGTGCCGGCGTCCCTGGGGAAGGCGGCGGTGGCGCTCTTGGAGGGGTCTGCGGCGTTGGCACGCTCCTGGGCAAGGGCTTGCTGGATGGGGCGAAACTCAGCCCAGTCGAAGGTCTTGGATCGTCCTTCTCGCCGGCGCTCCCGGGCGCGGCTCCGCTTCTGCTCCGGGTCCAGCTCCGCTTGCTCGGCGTCCGGCTTCTCGCTGGGTTTTGGGCTGGTCTCAAAGGAAGAGCTTGTTTTGCTTTTCTCTTCTGGCAGGGAGCTGTGAGGACAGAGAGAGGAGGAAAGAAAAGCGTCAGCGTGCGCTCGAGGTGGTGAGGTGCTCCCACGCATGCCTTGAAGAGCCGGGTGGAAAGGGGCTGCTGAAGCCCAAGCCAATGCCACGTGGGTGCCCCCCTGCCCCTCCGTCTCCCACCGCCTCTCGGGCACGGGAGCCACTGCTGCCCTTCCCCGGGTCACGCTGGTGCGCAAAGCCTTGGTGCAAGCAGCCCCGGGAGAGCTCGATCCCGACCGTGCTCCTCCTCAGCAACTGCCCCGGGGCCGGCAGCAGCCCCAAACCATCCTCGTGGGCAGTAAAAAGGCTTCGAGGACTCCTCCAGTGCCTGCCCGTGCACACACACCAGTCGACGCGGCCACATGATGTGCACACAGGGAGGGTGCCACCGGTCCCACCAAAAGCCAGCCCGGCTTCAGCACCGCAGGGCGGAGAAGCACGGAGCATCTGGTAACGGGGGGACGGGCATTAACGGGGAGAAAACTTCTCCGTGCCACTATCTGCGCTGAAGGCACGGCTCTCCCCACAAAAAGCAGCCTGTTGGGTGGCTCGGGGCTGCATGGCACGGATGCTGTTGTTGGTGCAGCAAGGAGAGCAAGAGTTATTGGACACGCCGCGGAAATCGCTGCAAACGCCAGATTCTCAAGCAAGGGATGATTTTTAGTGCCGAGTTAGGGGGTGGTGGGTTGAGAGGGGAGACATACTCGTCAAGCAGGGAGAGTTATCAGGGGGAGGCAGCGCCGTTTCCAACCTACGGGTAATCCATAATGCAATACCAGCTCATTAAACGTAGACATGCCAGCCTTGGAACATGCAGATCGAAACCAAAAAGAAAATAAAATGGAAATAGCCGTGGTTAAGTTTGCAGAGGAATCCTGTCCTGCAGGAATGGCAGGCGCTCGCTGACCCCTCTTTGCCACCAGAAGCCCCCCCCGAGATGCCTCCTTGGGGCACAGCCCTGCTGCTCAGGCTGCCCCTCGGCTCTCCACGTCCAGCACAACCACAGCATCCCCCGGGGCTCCAGCACAGCCTGGAAAAGCTTTCTCGAAGGGCACGGTGAAAAAGAGCCAGAAAGCAGCTGTCTGGGCCCTTCGCTGCAGGCAAATCAATGCTACCACTGCTCCAGCCCACGAGCCCACATGCGCCTGGACTGCTGGCAGCAGGAGCAGTGGCAGCAGGAGGAGCAGCAGCAGCAGCAGCAGCAGCAGCAGGGCTCCCCCAGCGCTGGAACAAGCCCCGCTCCCCCTTCGTATGCCCAGACAAAGACTGGGGCAGAAGGGCTGACTCTGCATGGGGCCAGGTATCTTCCGATGCACTTTCACCCACCACCAAACCACGGGCTCGGTAGAGCTGGGTTTCAAGAAATGCTGGCAGTTCCCGGCTAAAAAACAGCTTGGAGACGATTCCTTCTTCAGCTCTGTCACTCGTAGCTAATAAAATAAAGCCAAAAGGCACCACAGCGAAACCTCCTTGCTCCTCAAGCATTTAGAAGACACTGCCTGGCTCCAGAGCAGACGTACAGCCAGGCACTGTCTGGAGTCAGTGCTCACAGCTGCACTTTAAATAAATAAACCAGCGAGGAGATGGCGTCTTAAAACAAAGAGTGCCAGGAAGAAAGGGAGCCCTGGGGCTCCTCGGGCATCGGTGGGGGGCAGAAATAAAATTGCTCTAAACACCACAGAGAAGAACCTCAGCATTTCTGGAGGTGCCATCTCTCCTGAGCCCACTCCTCCTCCTCAGCTCCCAAAGGGCACAAGGATGTGAGCCAGGGTGCAGCTGGATGGCTACGGGGAGCCGCGCTATGAGACCCACTGGGCTGCCCCCAAATTTTGCAGTTCATCTCCCACGAGTGCCCCGTGGCTTTTCATTCCGCTCACACATTTCCCACCTCCTCCACTGCAGAGAAATCAATTCCCATCATCGCGTGGCGAGGAGGAGGGGACTCTGCCTCGCGACGGTATTTATGGGTCAGAAAAACGGTTTTTACAGGGGTGGACGGGGAGCGCACGGGGGCTGCACGGAACGGGGGCTGGGGGCTCAGCAAAGAGCCAGCGCTGGAGCAGCCACCGTCCTCCTCCTCGTGCGTGCCTTACACCCTCATGGTTATCGTTTGTGCCGTGTAATTAGCGCCTCCGCAGATTGCAGGGTACGGCGGAGGGCAGGGAGCAGGGCAGCACCTGCCCCCCGGGGTGCTGACACACGCTGCAATATAAACAGTAATTAGGACTGGAGTAACGAGAGAAAGCGTGAGCTGGGCTCGGTGGAGACGTGGCAGGGGGGTGAGGAGAGGCGGAGGAGGGCTGCGGGGAGCCAGCAGCACCGTCCCCAGGCTGCTGGCAAGGTGAGGGGGCTCACGACGTGCCCAAAAATGCCCCGACGGGCTGGGTTACCGTAGCGAAGGGCTTGCCAAAAACCCTCGGTGAACGCAGACCTCCAGCTCCCAACTTCTCAGCGAGGTGACCGGACACCCCCCCCACGTGCACCCCACCCGAAATCAGCCCGGTGAGAAAGGAGCAGGGTGCACCACTGATTCCCTCGTTCCCCAGCTCGGGCTTCAGCATCGCCGGCTGTTTGGGTGGCGTAACAAGTTACTGCACAACCGGCCCCTGGAGCGCCTCACTGGGGGAAGCCAAGTCAAACCACGCCGCGTGGGCTCGGGGGAGAAGCAGTGACAGTGAGCACAGGACTACTGTCATGCAGTAACCTGCTAGGCTATCAAGATTTATGGCTCTTTAAAGGCTGGGAGGTCCCCTCAAATTTCCCGGGTCTTCATCTTCACATCTAGTCACATCGGAAGATACCAGTGTGGGGGAACCAAGTGTCAAGACCAGGCTGCTTCTTCCCTTCTTTCTGGCTTTTGTTTGAAAGAAAAGAAAGAAGAAAAAAAAATAAAGAGGGGGAAAAAGAAAAAAAAGAAAAGAAAGAAAAATAAATGAAAACTGCGGAACTTCCCATCCGAGGTGCAGAAAAGGAGGAGCATGCAGTGAATCACAAGATATACAAACCACAAAACGTTAATACAGGAGAGAACACAGTTTTCCAACCTGGGCTTCAGCACGGATAGTTTCAAAGAGAAGTTTTTCCTGGGATTGCATGGAAATCAAACACACAGAGGAGTGAGGAGAGAGGCGGCGACCCCGTGAGGCCCAGCAGCGGCCGGGTGCCAAGCGGGACGGGACGGGAGACGCCGGAGCAATCCCCGGCCAAGAGTGCTGGGTGAGAGGAGCCACTCCACCGGGGGCAAACCTGGCCAAAACCTGCTGGCCGCAGCTACGGGAAGGATGGGAGATGGAGTTAATGGTGTGGCCGTGTCCAGGAAGCCTGTAAGAGGTGGCCCGTGGGAGCGTGGCTGGCACGGTTAAGCTGTGAGGAGGTCAAACGCCCTTTTTGCCTGAAGCCACAAGCGCTCACGGAGGGTTCTCTGCGAACCCAGGGGCCCCTTCCTCTGGCACTGGCGGCAGGAGGAGACGCGAATATCGCTAAGGCGCAAGGGGAAGGAGCCGCGGCTGCTATCTGGGAGATCAAAAAAGGGGGGAGGCGATTCCCTGGCTGGAGTTTAAAACACATCGGAGCCAAACAGCTTCTCGGCGAGCCCCGGGCTCGCGCTGCCGTGACCCGCGGCGGGGACGGGCAGCTGGTGCTGAGCAGTAGCCAGAGGAAAGGGGGAACCCAGCGCAACTGCTTCCAAGTGCTTTCACAATACCTGGTGGGAATCCAGAGGAGCCTTGAGATAGGCACGGTATTTCATGTTCCTACGCACAAATTAAAGCCACATTTTCAACCCTCTTTGAAATGTGCACGCGGGAAAGAGTAACTGAGCGTTATCAGCGTCCCCACAAAGAGCATCCAAACCAAGCCCAGAGAGAGGGACGAGAGAAAGAGCCGGAGCTTCCAGGGACAGACAGGCTCAGCACGAAGAAAGGACGAGGACAAGGGAAGAGGAGTTACTCCTGCACACAGAACCAGACCACCGCAGGGGCTGGGAACCCCCCCCCCCATTTACCTTGTTACGTCGGGGGCAGTGGTGGGGCGAACGTGCTTCATGATGGTCTGAATCCAGTTGCGGCGGATGCCAGACGTCATGGCAGAGAGGGTGAACTCCCCTTCCTTGGTCTGCGGAGAGCAGAGCAAGGCTCAGAGCTGCTGAACGTGCACCAGTACCCGCCCGTGCTCCCCACAGCCACCCAGCACCCAGTCCCGGGGCTCTGCTCAGCCACCGGCCTCTTCCTCCTCCCCACGTTGGCCTTACGTGGATCTGGAAGCCGTAGTTTCGCTGGACCGGGTACTCGGTGACATCGTAGCACGTGGATAAATCGATTTCTCCATCCAGGTCAGCTGCCTGCAGAGGGAGGGGAGAGGTAAAACACAAAGCTAGAACACTTTTCAAACCGAAAGCGCTGTGGATACGTGCAGGAGGTGCAGGGTTTGGGGAGATGCCCAACGCCCTCAGCCCTGCAGGGAGGCGCACAGCAGGTCTGCAGGGAGCACAAAGCCCCAGGAACAGCGGGTTTCACGCCCGTGGGGGTGCCACCTACCTCCTCCGCCACCGAATCCCGGTAGTATCTCAGGCTCTGGTCGGTCAGCACAAACCAGTGCTTCTTCCACTAGGAAACAACCAGCACAGGGTGGTTACCAGCAGCTTCTCCCCTCCCAGCTCCCCCAAGAAGCACTCCAGAGGAGCAGGCAGCAGCATTTGAACTGGTTCAAGCCACTGGGATTCCCGGCTGCTGTGCCAGCCGAGTGCCAGACCCTAAGAACACCAACCCCACGCCTGATGGTGAAACACCACAAGAGCCCCAGGAACTGCTGGAGCCCTCCGTTAACTCTACTGGCAGAAGGGTGCTTTTAGTGGCTGCACTGAAAGCTTTGGAGGGATTAAAAACAAACACAAAAAAGGCAATAAAATGTTTGTGTTTTATCTGCAGTACCTAGAAATTGAATTGCAGCCTGTTCCTGGCACGTGCTCTATATGAACGCACCTTCTGCATGCTCCCTGCACAGCACAGCTTTATCCGAGGGAGCTCAGCTAGCAAAACACTCACTCCAGTGCTTTTCGTTCAGCCCTGGGTGCCCACAGACGTGCCCTCGCCCCCTGGGCGCAATGCACCAGAGGGTACCTGCAGCTCAGCCCAGCCCCGGCTCAGTAGTGCTTGCACCAGCTCCGTAGGAACCCACGGTTTTAACATCCAGATGTGGGGCTTGGAAACTCCCAGGACAGAGCACCAGCTATTCCTGGCACACTGCTTCTGCCTCCAGATTTGTCCACCCACCCTTCTGGCTTCTCCCACTCTGTCCCCACCGTCCCTATTTTATTGCCACCCATCCCCCGGCACCGACCGCAGCCGCGTGCGGAGAGCTCGCACGGCCACGAGGCTCTGCCGGAGGTGTGAGCTGCCAAAAAGCGGGGTAAAAGCAGTGGGGAGAGGTTCCCCGGACTCACCTGCCCGTCCTCATACTGCTTCGTCAGCCAGCCCTTCTTGAAGTTCAGCAGGTCGGGCTGCAAGGAAGGAGAGAGGCGGTCAGAGCTGCAGGCTGGGCCGCCAGCGGCTGCATCCAGCCAGGGAGCAAGGAATGGCAGCAGCTTGATAAAACGCAGCCTGCACCCAGAGAGACCAGCCCCAGGGAAATTGGATCACTGCGCTGTGTGGAGGCTCAACGTCTGCTCCGAGGAGGCGCAGGGATCTGCTGCATGGTTTAGTCGGGCTGGGCCCTTCCTAGTACTTGTGATTTCGTACTGCTGAACCAGGATTCAAAGGAAGAGGCAAGGGATTAGCAGGACTGCAAGCATTTTTGTCCCTCTCTTACCTACTAGGAAGGAAAAACCACACGTTATTCCACGCATGGATTCAATGCCAGGCTGAGTGCCCAGATGCAGGGCCTGGAAATCGAGGGAATCCCAGCTCTGCACCACCCAAACGACACCTGCTATTTCCTGCAAAGCGGGTGCACCGCGATGCTGGAGCGACGAGCAAAGCAAGGCAGCAGCGTGGGCTGACTCCTGCCAGCCTTTGCTTCCTCCCCAGCCCTGCCAGCGCACCGGGAAGGATGTGGGGGAAATGCTTTTGCTCCCTCGAGGCTGAGCTCCTCCGGCTGCTCCACGTGCTGTGGGCAGCGGGGGAGGAAAGGAGAGCAGTGAAATGCAGCTGCAGCATCCAACACAGGCTGCAGCAACAGGAGCAGGGAAAAGCAGGGACTGGGAGCCAGTTCAGCCAAATCTGTGCTATGGGGCAGCTCATCCTGCGTTTGTGTGCTCCCACGGTGGTGGGAATCCAGCACAAAGCCACAGGGGAGAGTAAATGCTGCCTCACCCTTGCCAAATCCCTAGAGAATTGGAGGAGCGAGCGGAGAGCCGCCAGCCTGAGCAGCCTGGCCACGATGTGGCTGCATGCAAGAAGCCCACTGAGCCCCACCAGTGCCTGCTGAAGGGGCAGAGAAACCAGAGAGAAAACTGCATTTGCAGTGACTGCATCCATCTCTGAAGCAGGCTAGGAGCGCTGAGCATTCTCATTTCAGCCCTGATTTACCCTCAGAGAGAGCTACACAACCTGCCTGCTTCTCCTGTGCCAAAGTGCAGGTGGGATCGTGCTCCCGGGGCCTGGGTCAGGCACAAGCCCTCCCTGGTACAACAGGGGAGCTTCACAGGCTGCCCTAAACACAAAGGGCTCGACAGCCTTTAAAGGAGAGGCTGCAAGCAAAGCATCTACATTTCAGATCAAAAATCATCCACATTTCAGAGCAAAAACCACTGGCTCCCAACCGCGCACTTTGCAGGGAAGGAAAACCGGAGAACAAGTGCTACGGCTGCTCACGGGCTTGTTATTTATCAACTGGGAAGAAGCAAGAATCATCTGCAAAAGAGACAAATCCCTCTTTAGCACCACTCCTACTACTTTACTACACCTCTCTGTTTCCTTAAAATTGAAGCCAAGGTGTAAACGCAGCCGGAGAGAGCCGCAAAGATGCTGCTAAGCCGGCAGCACCGCAGCCCCGGGGCGGGCAGGTTTCTCCCAGCACAATCCTCTCCCTGCCTTCCCCTGAGCACGAGCTCGGCCCAACACAGAGCTGCTGAAAACTTGGGGCCAGCTGCCGCCGAGGGAAGCAGACACCAGAAAACAGAAAGAGATGGAGCACTGATCGGAGAGGCACCCACGGGCGCGAACCGCAGCCCACAGCGCCTAACAAAGGATGAACTCTCCCTCGGTTTTTATCCTGCTGGAGAACTGATCTGGGCTGATACTGCGAACCTGAGGGGCAGGGGAGTCTTGCAGTCGTGGCCGCAAGCCAGCAGGCATGCAGGTTTTTTCCCATGTTGCTAATTTTACAGCAGGATAAGGGCGTGCTGAATGCTTCCCACTGACAGCACGGTTTTCTTGCCTTCCTTAGATGATGGGCACTGTCACTTGATCCTCACTTCTCGCACCTTTTTATTACAAAGAATTCAAAAATCGTTCTTTTGGCTGTACGAGTCTACGTGAAAAGCTAGCACAGAAATGCTAAGCCTCTGCATTTTTCTGAGAAGTCCTTGAATAGAAGCTGTCCGTCTATGAAAAATGCAGCTCATATTTACAATGGCTGCGTAATCTCTGCGAGAGATTAGCAAGTGTATTTATTTTGTTCCTACGGCAGGGTGGAGAGCGAGAAGAGGGCATTTCATGCTTGTTTTGCACTGTTTGCCTCCAGGTCTGGTGAGCATTTGAAACATGCAAATGGAAGAAAACTGCGGCTGGCAGCTTCAGCCCTTCCTCGGAGACCTCGCTCCGCTGGCACCGACTTGCACAAACATCTCAGAAGTGTTGCTGGAAACTGGGCCACCATCAGCCCTCTTTAACAAGCCAAACGTGAACGTGGCTTCCTAACCATTACCTGAAAAGGTTTTGATTTCTGCAATAGTAGGAGAAAAGAGGCTAAAAGCAGAGCTCTTCTCCGGCTGAGCCCCTGGGACTCCCAGGAGCAGCCACACCTGATTGAGGTCACTGAAACTCAGCTGGCTGCTCCAACAACCACACCGCACGTCCTACAAGCTGGTTAGAGAGAAAGGAACAGAGGACGAGGACCAGGTTTTACACGGCGGAGGATCTCAGCCCCACTGGCTCACCGTCATGGAGGACTCCGTGGACCTCCTGTCCAGCGACTTCGCCCGGCGGTGTGGGGACAGTGGGGACGCAGAGACATCCAGGATGGAGCCCACAGCCGCCCCTTCACACGTGAAATCCTGTGAGAAGAAAATGGGAGCCCAGATCAGCTCAGAACTAGGGCAATGGCATAAAAACCCACATAATTAAGGGGCATCTCCAGCTCCAAAACAGTGTCATTTCCCTGGCACTATGTTTTTTCAGGCCTCTAAGGGGTTAAGCTGTCCCCAATATATCTAATCACAACTGGGATTCTCTAGATTGCCTGATTCTTTTGTTATTTCACACCATACGGTGGCGTCCTGCCATGCCAGATCTGACGTTTCCCTCTTTCTATTTTGGAGGAAAGAGAAAAGACAACCTGATTTGCTGCTCTGATCTGCAGCTGGGCCAGGGGCACAGAGCAGCGAGCAGCAAACCCGCATGGACTGCAGCAATCTGCCTCGTGCACGAGCCCACCGTGCTCCAGCTGGGGGCAAAAACCCTCCAGCCAGACCCCACACACCATGGGCTGTGGGGTGCCACCACGAGCTCACCCGTTTCCGTGGGAAAACCCTCTTCTCGCTCCTGCCCTGCCGCGTCTCGCTGGAAAGGGCAGCCCCCGCCGACACGTTCGTCTCCATGTGCTCTGCGTTCTCGATATCCAGCGCCTCGAATTTTTCAATGACCTGGGATCGCCTGGAAGACAGAGAGGAAAGGGAAAACCAGAGCCGGTTTGAGCACAAAGAGCAGCGACTGCGTGGAGCTGCACAATCCCGCTACGGCACGGCTGCCCGGGGCAGCGAGGTCGCTGCAGAATTGCTTGCTCGTGCACACCGGGCTTTTAAACCCAGTTTCTCTCCTAGTTAGGGGTGCACAAACACAAGGCGAGCACCCCGACCTGGCATGCATCGATTTACCTGCGGCCAGGGCTGGGAGAAGCCTCGCATTACTCCGCTCCATAAGCGGCACCTTCTTAAATATCTAGAAAACCTTGGCAACACCAGCAATAACCTTTTACGTTTCGATTTTACAGACATTTAAGAAGCAGGGATTATCGAACAGTTTGGATTTAAGCTCTGCCTTTACTCCCTAACGCTGCAGCTCCAAACAGCCCCCACGCCACGGAGCAGAAAGTCAGACCCAGCTGGGGCGCAGAGGCACCGGGTGGCTACGTGCCACCCCGCACCTTCTCTGCAAGAGAAATCCTACAAAACCTCAGCCCCATGCGGGTAACTTCAAGGATTGCACCCAATTTGGAGCATATGTAGGTTTTCCAGCCACCCATCACGCTGTGGCACCCCAGTGACCCAGGATGGAGGAGAACCACGATGGATCGTGGATGGATCCAGAGCCCAGAGGGATGCTCTCAAGGGTGAGCACACAACAGGCCTCTGCAGGTGGAATTAAATGCGCTGTTTCAGCATGAAAAGCTGTTCGCTGACCCACAGGAGAGGAAAAACAGGAATTTTCAAAGGACCTGCTGGTCGCAAATTTGCATGCCCAGGGGTTTGGGCAAGTATCAACCTCTGGTGTTGAATCACAGCCTGGGAAAGTGAAGCAATAACCCACCACCAACACTCGCACCAGCTGAGCTCCGAGCTGGGAGGTTGAAATCCCAATTTTGAACCTCCCCAGAAATCTCAAACCAGCTGGGTTCCTGACCCAAAATCTGGACCCACGCATGCCTCATCTAAAATCAGGGCGGGCTGCTCTGCGCAAACCTCTAACGTGCATGAAAACCACAAGGGGAACCACATGAGGGGAAACAGGTTATCCAAAAACATTTTCTTTTTAACACTTTCCACAAAAAAAAAAAAAAAAAAAAGGAACAGCAGGTTAGAACTCAAAAAATACATGAGATGTTCAGTTTTAAACTAACATTTACACCAAATTCCATAAAATGAGACAAACAGTCCGAGCACATCACAGCCCCGGGGGGCTGGGGACCCCCGCACTGCTGCTCAGAGCAAGGCTGCCAGGACCAGGCACTGAAGCCCACAACCAAGAGGAAGGGACAGAATCATTGGGGACGTCTTTGCTTTTAAAATTTAAATTTTTGATGTTTTTACAGGACATCCGTTCAGCCCCCAGTGCCTCCCAGTTTGCAGACTGGGAGCGCAGAGATCCTGGTGCCCGTGCGGAGCTCCTGATCCCCCTGGGACGTTCTGCTCAGATGAGATGTCCGTTCACATCAACCAGCTCACAGAGCTTAAATTCACGTCCTCCCTTCACCAACAGGTGGGGAACGGTTTGGGAGTCACAGTTTTTGAACCCAGCCATCCCCTTTTCACACTGGCCCAGCCTTCTCTGAGCCTCAGTTTAGGAGGGAGTAAAAGGTCCATGACTTAACATTGTCTGTGCCCTATCAGGTTGAAGGCCTGAAGAAAACCAAAATCAAGGAAAAAAAATAAAAAAGAAAAATAAAAGAAAAATAAAAAACAAAAACAAAATCAAAAGCAGGTTGATTTCTCATGAAAGGGGCTGCACCACCAGGTTGTTCTACGGCTTGAGATTGAGATGAGATGGTAGCGAAGCAGGCGAAGTAAAGGCGGACACGTCACACAGCAACACAGCAGGAGAAGGTGGAGAGCAACAAGACCTGGAAGAAAACAAGGCTGGAAAATGAATGAACAGAAGAGGAAATTATATTATCTGCATCTACATACAAAACAAAATCAAAATCATTCCAGTAATTCGTCATCGAAAAGGGAGGAGAAAAAAAAATAAATAAATAAAATAAAATCACGGCAACCAAATCACAGCCCCAAGGGTTAATATCATTCGGATCACAGGAAAGAATCGTTTCTCCCATTAGCTCAACAGTTTCAGAGGTTACTGCGAGAGGTCCTGGGGGGGGCCGGGAGGGGCTGGGCTCGCCTTTCATCCCCTGCTGGCTGCGGAGAGCTGGTCCCTGCGAGCGCAGCTCAGCGCCAGTACGAAGCGTTGGAAAAGCTGCGGTGCCATTTAGTGCCTTCTGCGCTACAAAGCTGGTCCCAAGGAGTTTCCATGCAGGCTGTTAATCTTTTTCCAGGCTGCTAAAACCCGAGCTGCAGGTGTTGGTTGTTAGGTGAGGGGGGTGTGCGCACCGGGGAGGAGAGCTCCGAGCACCGACACGAGTTATCGTTGCAGAGATTGGCTTTGATTGGAAGAAAAGGGCTTACTTTTGGTGGATTCATTCATTGTTTAGCAGCAAGAGGGACAGCCAGCGTGAGGAAAAGGGAGAGGAATTTCCCCAAAAGGTACACGAAAAGGAAGAGGAAAGGTTTAAAAGGAAAAGAGACCGCTCCTGGGAGAGCAGGCAGTCCCCTCCGTGCCGTGGCAGCAGCATTCAGAGCGCAGCCTCGCATCTCCAGAAGCTCCAGAGAAGGAACTGGAGGAAGAAAAGTGGCTCTGCACCTTCCTGAGGGTAGAAATACTCCTCAGCCCCCTGACTATGCTCCGACAAAGGCCACAGCAGACTCCTGCCAGCACAAGCAGAAGGTGGGGTCAAAAGGAAAAGCTGCAGCCTGAGAAGCGTGCACGAAAAGCCAAGGAAAGAGCCTGGCGAAGGATGGGGCTCTGGGTCTCTGCACCCCAAGAACACCCCATCTGAGGGCGATGTCCCTCCCAAAGCTGCTGGCACCCTCCTGGGATGCACCAGGATTTATCCCTGCAGCAGCAGAGCTCTGCTGGGACACGGGGACCTGCGTCTGAGGCTGTGGGATTCGGCTTGCAGCTGCTGCAGCCCCCTTTCGTGCGCAAAACGGGCTTGGAGCTTCACCTTTGGGGTTCCCAAAGAGCTGCCTGGAAATGGATTCACCCTGCCTGGGGAGGTCCTGGATGGGATGGGAGAACGGGGACACGGCTTGACCCTGCTGGGCTGCGGAGCCGTGGGGCCAGCAGCCCCGGGCTGTGCGTGTGCCAGCAGAGGGAACTCGCACTCTGCCGCTCCACCACGCGCCAAAACGATGGGGAGAGATTATCTCCTGCTCGGGGCTGGCTTCTGAGTCATGTTTCACAAGCGGCTGCGAGCTCAGACGTCTGCACGGGGCGTGGAGTAAGCGCCGGGTATAAATGGTCGGCACGGAAAATTTCCAGCACGGTCATGGGCGTAAGTCACGTAATGGCTTTTGGTGCAGGGAACCGGGGCAAGAAGCCTGAAAAGCAGCTTTAGTGGGGCTACGACCACAGGTGTGCCACTCGGGATGGAGTGCCAGGCACCTAACTGAGTTCTCCTCCAGCCAGAGCTGGAATCATGCGCTGGTTTACTGCGGGTTAACAGAAAATGGGAGGAAAAGCCAAAAATGCCAGCAGAATCAGAGCGAGCCAGTTGGGCTGCCCTGAGACGAGAGGCAAATCTGAAGGATGCCCCCGGCTGGCACCTGTGGGGTTCGTGTGTGGGGAAACTGAGTCCAGGCAAACGCTCCCGGATGGGTTAGTGGGTTACTGAGGAGGAGGATTCGAAATGGTGTTAAAGCCGGGGGGAGAAGCTGACCCCGAAAGCATGGAAGTGAGTTATCGTATTTGCTCAAACTTCAAAAAGCCTGGCCTGGATTTGGAGGGGAAAAAAAAAAAATAAAGGGGATAGGAGTATGTGGACCGAGGAAACTCAAATTTAAACAGCAGCCAAGCCAAGCTGAGCTGGGCAAATGGGAGCTCTCTGGTGCAACAACAAACTGCCTCTCCGTGCCCTTCCATCTCCACCTGGAACGCAGGTGCTGAACCCACCCAAGCCCTCTGGTGCTGCCATCACCCCAAAAATGCTGCGCCCCATGCTGTACCCCACTCAGCCTCGTGGGCACAAGACCCCGGTGCCTGCTCCTCTCCCTGCACTGGCACGGCTCTGCTAAAGAGGAGAAATTCTGCCCGTTCTGATACAGCAAATCCTGCTCACAGCCCCAGGAGCCCAGCTGGGCTGGGATAAACAGAACTTCCCTAGGAAAAGGCACCTGCCAGCAGGAAACGAGTGGGGCTGGCGTTAAAAACGAGCAGCCCGTGGCAGCTGCGTCCTCTCCTGCATGCACATCTCTGCTCCTCTCTGCCCTCGGCTGGCACATCCCAGCTCCCCGGGGTGCCCCGTGTAAGCAACCCAGCAGGGCTCCAATGCCACCCATGCCTGGACCAACGCAGTGCAGCTTTGCCAAGCAGCAGCTACCAGCTTCTTTCCAACCCTATCCCCAGCTGGGGTGGCCAGGGGACCCCCATGGCATCCTTCTCCTCCGTTCCCAAGGGACCGGACTCCCAAGGCAGGGAGAAAGCCAGACCCGTGCCCTGCTCCTCCATCCCCAGCTGCGTGCGCTGCCAGGATGGGTTCAGTAGGGGCAGGATCCTGCTGCTGACCCCGGCATGGGCGCAGTGCCACGCTCCCACAGCCGCCCCCAGCTGCCGGGTGCCAGGCTGGAAAACAATCCTTCGGGGCTGTGAAGAAACGAGCTGCCGAAACCACGCCGAGAGAGAACGTGCCCAGAGGAAAATCAGGGCAAGAAAATCAGACTGGCAGATAGCCCTCTTGCCCGGGGCCCGTCTCCCGGTTTGCTCTGCTGTCCTCGTTGCACAAAAAACGTCTCTCCCAGGGCGAGCCAAGCCCGTCCCTCGCCTCGCCCGGGGAGAGCCGAGCGCGCCTGCGCCGTGCCCGCGCGCCCGCGGACGCCCTCCCCGCCCTCGTTTGCACTAAGCTGTTTTGCAGCCCGCTGCGCCCAGCTCCCCTCTCCCAGATTACTGCCCTGACATTTTGAAACCTCTCTCAGCTCATTAGGCAGTTGCGTAACGCACCCGGGCTCTAACGCCCGTTTGGAGAGCTAACCTAATTAATGGTGCCAGCTGCCCGCCCCGTGCCGTGCCGGGGAGGGGACACGGAGAAGGTGCCCCGACTGCTGCGAGGCAAAGGGGCTTCACGTCGTGTCCAGGGCTGCAGCAGGGTGGGCAAGACCAAAATTCATCAGCGCTGCAAGCATGCAAGGAGGAGGCGAGCCCCCCGTCCCTTACCTTCGCTCATTGCCAAAGAGCCGGGCCACTTCTTCTCTCCCAGGGCTACGCGCCCGGGTTCTCCGCTCTAGCCGCTTCCTCTCCACCTGGAAGGCCTCCCGATTACTGATCCTAATGGCCTTGGGAACGTCGGCCAGGGTGGTGTACTGCCGGCTGGCTTTAAAAGAAAGGGGACGCCCCGATTTTTCAGCTCCCCTTCCTACATCTCTGCTGCCGGAGTCCTTGTGCATGGGGCAACTGCTCTTCGAGTCCAAGGAGTTCAGAGAGAAGCTGTGAATCATTCGGTCGCCTGATCGGGTACCTGGGGAAGGAAAGGGCCGGGCATGCTCCTGCGAGGGCGATTTGGGATAACTGTACCTGTTGTTCGGGGTGCTGGGGCTGGGAGGGCTCGGTGGGGGCGGCAGCTGCTGCTCTTCCAGCTTCGAGTCTTGCTTGGTCTTCTCCAAGGAGAAGTAACCGCTCTCGACACGCGTCTTCCGCCCACAGTCTATCCGGTCTCCGTTCATGGAGCTCTCATCTGAAGGGGCAGAAAAGTCCATTTGGTTTCAAGCATAAGCTCTGCTTTTAACAGAAACTGCCCCAATTCCAGGCAGGAACAGCTCAGGAAATGAGAGCAGGGACGCTCTGCGCCCCAGCCCCACGCTGAGCCCCTTGGCACCCTGGGCTCTCCCACCCTGACCACCCTTCTGGCCCACGTGGAAGGGGAGATGCTCTGCAGGGAGCAGGGGATCCCCGGGGACACCCCAAAGGTTTGTGGGGTCCCGGTGCTGTGGGTGCAGCGTCACCAGGAGAGGACAGCGTGCACATTCACGCTCTGCCCCATTAAAAACCACAGGAGAGGTGTGAATTCTCACACTTCCGCGTGCTTTTTGCTTCGAGGAAACCAAGCAGCCAGCATATAAGCAGAGAAAACTTTTCCGGGGAAGTTTTGTGAGTGCCTACAGCCATTTCCACCTCTGCCCCTCTCCAAGCAGCAGCCCCAGCTCCAAGGCAAACACGGACGCACGGCTCCTCGCACCGGGGCGCAGGAGGGAGGAAGGCAGCCCCGTGGTGCAGATAAAGGAAACTTCTCCTCGGCCCAGGGCAGGAAAAATCCCCAGCCCCTATTGTTTCAAGGAGAACAATGCCGTGGCCCTGGGCGCCTTCCCCGGCCTAATCAGGGAGCCCAAATATAAACAGCAGCCCTGGTGCAGGGGCCGGATGAGGAAGCAGCGCTCAGGGTTTGGCAGCCCCAGCGGTGGGGCTGAGCCAGCGCGGCCCCCACACCCCATGGGTTCCCCCGGGGGGGTGGCAGAGGTGCTATAAAAGGCATTTTTCCCCCTCATTTTCCTCCCAGCACGAGGCCAGGCAGCACCTCACAGCCAGGTGCCATTTAGGTGTTCAAAGTTTGTCTTGGTGAGCTTCGTGTAGAGCTCGTTCACATGGCCAGGACACGATCCCGGCCTCACAATCCCAAAATCCCAGAAGGGCTGAGGCTGGCAGGGGTCTGCAGGTTCCTCTTCTCCAATCCTGCCCCAGGAGGGCCACCCAGAGCAGGGTGCCCAGCACCACATCCAGGCTGCTTTTGGAGAACCCCAAGGATCTCCACAACCTCTGGGCACCCTGTGCCACAGCTCCGGCACCTTCCCAGCACCAAAGCGCTTCCAAAAACCGCTGCTTTTGCCAAAACCACAGACATCAGCCCCTGCAGCATCAGCTCCCCGTCCTCCCCCTGCCCGGTGCTGTGACACAGGGGGGCGAGGACACTCAGGTCACCCAGCCTGGCCCTCACCTTCTTTGCTGTCCAACACAGGATCCTTCAGGGAGCCGGCAGCCCCCGCCTGCCCTTGCACAGGGCTCTGCGCCGGGCTGATGCCGCCAGCCCCGTCCGCTTGGTCTTTGCCCCTCATTTCTTCCTGCCAAAGCGTGGACTTGGTGGCAGGGACCTTCTCCGCGCTGGGGATGCTGCTGCTGGTCACGGCCATCTTAGCAGGACCGGGCTCCTAAAGAAAAAAAGGGGGCACAGCGGGGTTAGAGGGCTTCACCCCAGCCCACGACGTGCGACGTGACACAACGACGGGGACAGGACAGGGCCACACAGCTCCTGGGAGAAGTCATCTCGCTATGGGTTGGGGACGCTCTGAGCAGCTTCGCTCAAGCTCCAACACAGCAGCTATTTCCAAAAGCCCTCAGTGCTTTTGATCCCTGCCCTTTTCCTCCACGTTCACAGTTCTGGTGGACAGTATACCCTTGGTAATTGAAGGACATAAGGCACAGCATCCCCTATTTCCCCCCATATCCTTCTGCAGGCAGCCGCTGCCTTCCCCAGCACACAGCAGCGCCGGGCTTCTCTCCCAGGTCCCATTTGCCAGGACCGAATTTGCTCAGTGTTATAAGTAATGTCAAAAAAAAAAAAATAGAAATCAAGCTAAAGGATATTGGACGGGGAAGAAAATTAATTCCCTGCCACTAGCAGCTGCATCGTTAATTTGTCACAACTGGTTTGTTATGGGCCATTGATAAAAAGCATAGAAACCGTCCAGCACTGTATTCCTCCCGGGTGCTTTGGCTATGTAAAAGGACGCTTCTTTTCAAAAGGGAAATAGGGCACTGCATCAAGATTTACGTTATTTTAAAACAATAGCCATCATTTTAGAAGCATCACAGGCCAGGAGGGGTTTGGATGGCGATGCCATTTGGGGTGGGTGCCTGCAGCAGCTCGTGCTGGTGGCTCCCTGCGACCACGGCCACGGCAGCCCAGGTTCGATCCATGCCCCAGGAGAGGCAGCAGCTTTCACAACTCGTTTCGGGTTTGGCTTTGTTCGTTAGCAGATGTTTTGCTGCTGTCCTATTAAGCTTATGCGTTACCGGGTTATTTTCCTTAAAGCCGTCAATAAATCAATGACAATTAACCCCCCTCCACGGTCCCCGGGTTGCAGAAAGTTTCCCGGCTGTTTCTTCCCTTTCAGCACACCGGGGGGAAACCCAGGAGTGTGGGAACACCGAGCCAGGAGCCAGGGGCTGGGGACAGGAGTGCTTTTAGGGGCTACAAACAGCATAAAATCATCACCTCCCTGCTGTCAGCAGAGCCCCCGGTGGGTTGCAGCGCTGTGCCTCCAGGCGGAGATGCTGCGGGCACCTCCCAGGGACCAGCTCCTGCCTCTGAGCACAGGCACCCGCTCCACGAGCCACAAATGACCTCTGTTTTTAAAAAAAATCCCCTTGGAAATTTCATCCTAAAGGAATGTGACGTCGGAGGTAAACGATCCAGAGGGCAACCGGATGAGCTCCGAGGTCCCCTCCAGCCTCTGAAACTCTCGAATTCATTGATCCAAAGCCTAAAGCCAAGTGCCAGCGTCGGATCTATACTTCTATATATTCCTTCCATCCACCCCCGTATCATTATCTGGAGATATGTATTTAATTAAACACAGAAACGAGGGCCAGAAGGCGCTCTATAAACAAGCAGAGCAATTAACCCTTCACCACTTGGAACGAACGGCTTACCAAAGGAGCAGGCACCAAAATCATCCAAACCGCCCTCCAGCTGCATTAACTCTGGCATGTGAGCCCCGTGCACCCTAGTGCAAACCAGGCCTGAAGGAGGGCACCTCAAATCCCAGATTTCAGCCCCAGATAACGCCTCCATTCCCCAGGAACAGGGAGCGCTCAGGCACGGCAGCGCGCTCTCTCCCTGCACCACCCTGCCGGGGCGAACTGCAAGAGGAACTTCATTTCTCCTAAACCATAAAGCTGCTTGCAAAGCAAAGGTGAAAACACCTCCGGGGTTGCATCTGGCGACCCCTGCCCGAAGAGCAGCTCTTGGAGCAATGTTCTTTAGAAAGAAACCAGCCCTTCTGCACTGGCACACGGAGAGGGACCTGAACGGCAGCCAGCTCCAGGAGAGGCCACTCCACGGAGGGTGCTGCTGGTTCTCCCCCCAAAACACCCAAAGGTGCTTGTGCGTTTTCCTTCTGGCTTTGTGGGTTGCCTGTGAGTGCCTGAAGCAGCGCAGCACCCAGCCAGCGGAGAGTCCCATGCAGAGGTTGGATTTGCAAAGTGAATTTCAGCTTTTTTCCAGGATTACTGGTGCTGTCGTGGGGCTTCCACCCTGATGGAGAGGGTGGAAGGAGGGCGGCAAAAGGGATAGGGCGCAGGGCACAGCATCCTGCACCCTCCTGGAGGAGAAAAAACTCCCCCGAGATGCTGTGCCCCGAACCAGGGGGGGGAAAGGGCCACCAGGCTCCCTGCTCACCCTGTCCCCAAGCACCTGGGGTGCACGGCTGCGTGTGTGGGGAGCCAGCGTCCTCCCCGCAGCCGCTTCCCTTATTTGGTGCTCGGCAGCTCCGATCCTGTAAGGTTTCCAAGAAGTTGCCATGGCGATAAAATGTAACCCAGAATGATGTTTTGCTGGCTCCTCGCCCCTTTCTTCTCCTCCTCCCCCTTCCCCGTCCCCCTTTCCCAAACCCTGCCTGGGTTTAGGGCTGCACCGAGCTCCACGGCAGGCTGCGTGCCCTGCCCTGCTGTGCCAGCTTGTTGAGGTGCCCCAAATGCAGCAGCCCCCCCCGGGATGGAGGCCAGGCACTTGTAACGTGCCAGCTCGTGGCCACGGAGGTGGAATCACCCCTGCAGCATCCCTGGTGCTCAAGAGGCCGTGCTGACCCCATCCCCTTGCAGGGGGCAGCTCGGATTTCCAGCAGGGCGTGCAAAAAAAGCATCACCTCGCCCCGTTATTATCTTTTTTTTTTTGGTTCCCGTTGATTAGAGTCAGTGGAGGGGTGGAAACCCAATGCAGACACCCACAGCCTGCTTGGCACCATCCTGGGGACATCACTAAAGAGGAAGGGACAGGAAAAATGGGGCTTGGGGGACCCCAAAAGTGACTTTCACTCCTTGGGACCCTCACCCTGGCTTGCCCGGAGGAGCTGTCCCAGCCGGTCCCCGCGGCGGCGGGACGCGCACCCGGAGGTCTGTTCTCAGCCCCGGCGAGGGACGAGCTCGGCCTCGGGGTCACGTTCCCAATCTGTGGGATTCTCCCCCAGTCCGGCCACGTGGGAGCCCGGCAGGAACGAGTGAGTCACGGCCGGCCCCGGTTTTTACCATTTATAGTCAAAATGAAGGCGAAGCCATCGCCGGGTCCCTGGAGAGCTCAGCTCCGGCCCCCGGAGCTCCCAGCCTGGCCCTGGCCTTTAACTATTTTCCTTTCGTTCCCATTATCTCCGGGGTCATCTCCAAGGGGGTAACCGGAGCCCGCTGGAATTTCGTCCTGCTTCTGCCGAAGAGGCCCGCGAGTGGCCAGCACCTCTTCTGGTCCCCCCCCGGGACCTCGTGGATTTGGGACAGCACGTGCAGGGCTGGGGCGAGGAGACCACGGCCACCCCGATGGTTTTGGGGGGTGTCGGTGCTCAGAGTTGTGGTCCCAAGCCACGGTGTGTCCCCCCGGGGTTACCTGAGGAGTTGGGGGCTCTACCTTCCTCTTCTTCTTCTGGTTCTGCTTGTTGGTCCTGGGGTACACGATCAGCATCTCCAGCCACCTGCAGGTGAAGAACAAGCAGCGGGTGAGGTCTGTGCCACAGGGATGGCAGCGCTCGGGGTGTAGGGCAGCTGCAGACAGACCCCAAAGCTGATCCCACTGTTGGGGGCTCTGAGAAGGTCACACAGACACGGCCCCATCTGCCTCGAGGGCAGGCTGCCTGAAAGCCAAGGGCTCGCTCCCTCCGGAGACAGCGCTCACCCCAAACCCCCGTGGTAATCCAGGGTGGGTAATCCGGCCATAATTTTCCCCCAAACTGGCCATAAATGTTCCCTCCTCTTGCACGCAGAGGAGCTCAGCCTCTCCAAGATGGTCGGGGGGTACCATGGTGCCCCCAAATCCTCCCAGCCAGTGCCTGGGGGAAAAAAACTCCCGAGGCAAGCCAGGAGGGACAGGGAACAACTCCAGGGTGCTTCGGCTCAATGCGAGGGAGAGAGGTCGTGGGCAAGGGTGGCAGCGGGCAGGGATTCAAAGATCCTAAAAGCCAGCCGAGAGCTGCCGAGCGAGGGGAGGGACAGAGCCTCTGGCAGGACCCTCTCCCTTCAGAGGCGCTAACAATGAGCTTTTGTCTGAGAAAGAGCAGCGTGAACTTGGCAGGGAGAAGCCCATCCCATGCACGAGCCTCTCGTTCGGGGCACCCTCCCATGCCTTCCCACGGGCTGCCCCCTCCATCCCCGTGCGCTCGGAGAGGCTCCGCCGACCGCTGGAAAAGGCTCGTGCTTGAGATTTCCGTGCCTTGCCCTCCTGTTCCTCCCACTTCGCACGCTGCTGCTGTAAAGCGCTTTGAGATGACCACATCAAGTGGGTTTTGGTTAAGCAATAAATGCCAGAAGCATGCAACAAACGTAAAACAAATTCTCCCCGAGCCGGGGAAATCTTCCTGTCGTGCTGCAACTGCAAATGAAACCCGCCTGGCTCGGGCCCAGAGCGGGACTGCTGCGGGATGATTAATGCTTGCAGTCAGGAGCAAAACGCGCTGCTTCGAAATCCAGCGCTGGGCCAGCGAACAATAAATCAGCCCCACCTTGCTCTGCAATGCCTCTCCCCTCGCGCCGCTGGCAGGGCCGGGAACAAAGGCTGAGCTTCAAAGGGGAGCGTGGGGAGAGGGAGAAGGGAGCCGGGGGAGCGCCAGGTTTTGGGGCACAAGCACAGCACCCTCCTCGGCTGGAGGAGAGGAGCCGTGCCAGATCCCTGTGCCGTGTTCCCCTGGTGTCTCTGTCCTCACTGCTGCACATCGTGCGCAGAGCCAGAGTCACCCATACCCACTGGTCTTGGTAGATCAGGGCAGTTTTGACCCATGAAAACACCTCTGAGCCAAATCCCAAGCTCCTGGCAGGAAAATGCCTCTTTAAGCTTTGAAAACGGGGGAGGCGCAACCCGCAGAGGCGCTTGGAAATAGAAATATCTCAGCAGGAAGCACCAGCCTGGCACGGAGGAGGTGCCATGCCTCGGGAAGGACGGGAAGGAGAAGGAAAAAGATGTTTCCAGGTCACCATCCAACACCGAGGCAGTCCCCGAGGCAGCAATTACAGCCCCGGGGTGGTCCCTGCTGGCACATCCAAAGCATGGGGCTGTGCTCCCTGCCCTCCTCTTCCTCCCAGCTGGTTGGGCCCCGGAGCTGCACTCACCCGCTGATGATCTCCTTGTTCTCAGCTCGGATGAAGTGCTCCTTCTCCGGCGTCAGGATGCACAAGGAGAATTTCTGCCCTGTCCGGCTCTCCCCGTCCACCACGTCCGTGCACTGGTTCATGTTGATGGTGCCCTGCGGGAGGGTCGTGGGCTGTAGGGGAAG
The DNA here is from genome assembly GCF_047663525.1 of Anas platyrhynchos. Lineage (NCBI taxonomy): Eukaryota > Metazoa > Chordata > Aves > Anseriformes > Anatidae > Anas > Anas platyrhynchos. The sequence continues at coordinate 16,952,856 of NC_092601.1, read as the reverse complement.
GAGAAAGGAGAACGCGTAAGGAGAGAGGGGCAGGTGGGCACGGCGCTCGCCCTAAACCTCTCCTGGCAGACCCCAACTCCCTGCGCACCCCGATGGTCTGCCCACGATGCTCAGACCCATCCTGCACCACGCTGGCACACGGCAAAGGGTTTGCAAACTGCTCATCCCAGCTGTGCGATAGCAGGGAGCGTTATTTCCACCCTGACGTCCTCCCCCTTCCCCAGGGGATGCTCCTCTCTCAGCCCCAGGGCTGCAAGCCCAACATCAGCACGAGGTGATCACTTCCAGGGGGTGCCCAAAGGGGATAAAAGGGGTGGCACGGGCACCACGATGCTCCCCGCTGCGTACCCGCACTGCTCCGGGCCTGATCTTCACTGGAAGAGGCTGAGCCAAGGGGAGCAGGGAAGGGAAGAGGGCACAAATCTGCTTTTTCATCAGGCAGAGGCACAGCAGGGACCCCACGATAGGTTCTGCAAGCACGGTGTCACCTCCTGGTCCCCCGGGGACGCCGAGGGACCCGGTGGGGTGTCAGCGCTGACGAGAGCTGACGGCTCCATCTGGAGCAGCAGCGGCTCATCCGATTACAGCGGCGATGCCACGTCCCCGTCATCCCCATCCCCAGCCTGCTGCGTGTCCTGCCAGCAGGGCATGGTGACACTGGGGTCCCCCCGAGGCACGCCAGCTCACCGGGGACCGGCACAAACCCACACTGAGGCATAAAGGAGCCGGGCAGGGACCTCTCCGAGTTGCACCAAATGGCACCAAAGGAGCACCCGGCACCAGCTCCTCGCCCCAGCAAAGCCTCCTCTCGCCCTCCAGATGGCCAGGCCAACGGGGAGACGGCTTTTTGGCAGGCGTTGTGAAGATTTCTCCCATGGAAACAGGCTCCCCTGCCAGCAAACCACCTCCAAAACAGCCTGCGGCGTGCAAAGGAGAGGCGAGCGGGGAGAGCTGTGCCAGCCCCAGCCTGTGACCCCAGGAAATTCAGTTCAGCCCCCCGAGGCCCCCGGTTATGCCATGTGCGGAGGTGGGAAATATCCCCCTTCCCCCAGGAAAAAAGCTTTCCCTACAGCTGTGCCCCCAAACAAACCAAGGAGAGAGCGTGAGCATCCCACGCAGGGAGCTGTCGGGGATGCTGCGGTGTCGGTGCAGGCACACCGACGGGACCAGCCTTACACCAGGGACCCCAAAACCTCTTTTTCTTCATAAAAACCAGCACCAGCGTCCGCAGACCCCGCGGGGGTAAGGGGAAGAAAAGCCCAGCGCAGCCCCACACGCCTCGAGCGCAGCCCTCCCCGCTCGCTGCCGCGGGAAGTCAACTCCTAAGAGGATTTTTTGTCTTAGACAACAAAAATAAAACCCCGCTTTCCGGTAGCTATAAAAACCCTACGGAAAAACTTTCTCCGGCTCCAAGCGGAGCCTTGGAAACGTTTTTGTCTCCCCAGCCATTGGCTGTGCCAAGGCCTCCAGGACCATGAACTCTGGCCGGCCGTGTGGGTCTGACCCCTTCCCCACCCACGGCCTTTGTGCACCGGGAAACACGGCCAGGACGGGAGGAAAGGGGCTGAGGGTGGCTCCACGAGGGAGCCCTATGGGCACTGTAGGATGCTGGCTCGCTCCCTGCTGCCTCGTGCACCCCTCAAATCCCCGTGAGGCCCCGCAGGTACCTGGCATGGATTTGGCACATCCAAATTGAGCACAGGCTCCCTGCAAACCTCGCCTGCCCTCCTCCTTCCCAAACCCCTGGGCAGCTTCCCCACGGCTCGCATCCAGCCCCAACCTGAGCTCGCACGCAGCAGAGGAGCCAATTTCGGGCTCCCCCCTCCACCAGTCTGGTTGTGAAGTGGTTTTGCCACGCACCCCTCCTTGTGACAGCCAGATTTGCACCAGTGCTCATCCAAAATCTCACTTAGAGCTCCAGAATAGGGTCACCAAGAAGGGCACCCCGAGCAGTGCCGGGCACGAGCACCCCATTACCCACAGCCGGGGAGAGGAAAGGCACCGTGGCCAAACCAGCCCCCCTCAACACCCCTGGGCAGGAGCTGAAACCTGACGGACAAGCAGCCTCGCTCGGGAGGGATTTAAATCCCTTTACATCTCTTTATTTCCTTCCTTGCAGCCAACGCAAGGCGCTTTGAAGCCAGGGCGAGATGCAAATGCTGCGAGGTGGAAGCACGCACGAGCACAAGCCAAAGGCTGGGACGCAGCCCCCCCCGGGGCGAGGACGCAGCTCCCTGGGGAGCACCCAAAAACCCAGCGGGGCTCCCCAGAGGGGCCCTGAGCTGCTGCTGGGCCAGGGCAGGGCTGCGTGGCCCCGGCAAGTGGAAGGCAATAACGAAATGCAGGAGGAGGGAGGTGTTGCTCGGCGCAGGCACCAAAACAATAACAAGGCAGGGAGTTCAAGCAGCCCTTTGAAGAGCAGAGAGGCTTTGATATAAGGCTGAGCGCCCGCCTGCGTGCTGGGCCTGACCCCGGGGCCACGGGAAGCTTTGCACCGGGGTGAGGCAGGAGCAGACACCCGGCTTCTGCCGGTCCCCACCTCGGGGACAGCCCCGTCCCCAGGCACTGGCCTTGCTTTTGTGCCATCAACAGGACGGAGGGCATGGCTACCCCCTTCCAGTGCCTGGTGGGTGCTTTTTAATGGGGAAAACTCGAGGCTGGGGTGGAAGCCCGCACCCGAGCAGGGTGAGCAGCAGCCCAGGCGTGAGCAGAGCAGCTCGCAGCGCCGGATGAGCAGCCGCGGCTCCGCGTTGCCAGTATCAGCAGGGGACCCGGCGCCAAGAAACGATCGCAGCGCCGTTTCCCTGGGGTATGACAGATCCCTATTTACACACGCATGTGTTGGCTGCGTCCCTCTCGATACCAGCACAAAACCTACAAGGCTCGCTTCTGCCTTCTCAGGTACCCGGGATGCTGGCCCCGCTGCGCCGTGCCCTCCGTAACGCCGGCAGCCCCCAGGGATGGGACGAGGCTCGGGGACTTTTGGAGGCGTCTGCTCCCCGCCTCCCCTGAGCTGTGAATCATTTCCTGACGCAGCTCCATCTTCTCTGAAAACCAGAAACGTCAGAGCTGAGGGGAAAGGGATAAAGCGCCCCCAGTTCTGTGCTTCGGGGGGGCGATCCAAGCAGCTTTGCTCGCTGCTCAGGGATTCATTGGGGTGGGCCATGGTCCTGAGTGATCCCCTGGCACCCCAAAATATCAAATCTGGGTAGCAGAGGTTCGCTCAGCACCTGCACACAAGAGATTTTTGGAGCAGGTAACCCCCTGCTCAAACTCCCGGGGACCAGCTGTGCCTCGGGGGCACAGGGCCCGTGGCCGTTACACAACGCGCCTGGATGAAATCTGGAGCACAACCTTTAAAGAAAGGCGATGGGGCAGGGGGAGGAGGAAACCAAACAAAAGGGACATTTTACTTTCTGCCAAGAACCAGGAGGGAAAAAGAAAAAAAAAGAAAAAAAGGAAAATTAAAGAAAAAAAACACACCATTTGTCTATCTCGCATGGCGAGCCGGTTGCCTTGGCACCCGGGTGCTGCACGGGGAAGGGCTCGGGTGTGGGTTTGCTCTGCCCGGGCTCCCAGAGCTGCCCCAGATGAGCAGCGAGCTGGGCACGCCTAGGGAAGAACCATCCAGGCCGCCTCCGTAAATGCTTCTTGACAAATGTTCCTTCTCCGAGCTGAAATATTCATGAGGGTGGCTGCCGAGCAGCGCGCTCCCCACGGGGAGCTGCTAAAAGCATCGCCCGTGCCTGGTGCCTGGCCTCGTGCTCGGGGTGGGGAGAGAGTGGGATTGCTGATCTGGGGCTGGATGCACTGCCTGCCCCTGGGACGTTCGGTCACCGGTGTCCTGGTGCTGCCTGAGCAGGGCTGGGACGTTAATGAGCACGGTTTTAATGAGCGCTGTAGGCATCCTGCCACTAGGCACAGAGCTATCGATACGGCCTCAGCGCGACCGGAGCTGTGCCGCGGGCGGATTTTATTACACTTATAGATCATCTGGCAGGTCAAGCGAGCGGGATTTAGACAAAGGAGCTTGAAAACGACCTCGGCAAGCTCTGAGAAAGAAAGGATGGATGGAGCAGTCGCCCATCAAAGGGGAGTGAAGGTTGGGCTCTCCCTCTGCACCTCCCCACGAGTGGGAGCGCTCCCCATCCTCTGCGAACCCCCAGCAGCTCTCTCCTCTCTCCACACCATTCCAGCAGGCAAGGGAGAATCTTTTTTCAGCCACCTGAGCACCTTCCTCACCTGCAGCCTGCCTGGATTCAGCACACATTGCTCAGGGAAGCTGCTGAGAAACCTCTGGTTTTCCAGGGCATGCACCAGGCAATAGGGAAGGACGTTGTTACTGTGCCATCCCATTCGGAAAAGCACTGAGCTGCTTCCCACCAGCCCCATCACTCACTGGCAGCCCCTGTTTGTTCATCACGGATGCCGACAGCCAGCTCCTGAAATGCATTTTGCTGGAGGAGCTCCCCAGGACCCCAGGTCACCCCCCAAGGAACCGGCTGAAGGCTCCGAGGATGGGTGTGCGAGCCCCTCGCACGCCTGTCCCTGCACACCAGGCCCCTCCAGAGCCCCCCCGAAGCCTCCACCAGGAGATAAAACAATTCCATCGCCGCTTTCGCCAGGGGGAAGGAATTTTCTTCCCCCCGGAGCAGTTTGGGGAGGGGGCGCAGCGCAGGGGCTGGGCAGGAAGAGTTCAGCCAGGGGCCGCTTTTCAGCCGAACCGGTGTTTACGTCCACCGACAGCGAGTCTAAACACGGAGTGAGGCCGCGAGCTGGCCGCCAGCACCCTCGGGCTCCTCTCCCACCCGGTGCCGAGGGCAGCACCAGCACCGCGGAGCGCCCTGGGCATCGCTTTGGGGTCACGGGTCCCCTCCGTGTCCCCGTCCCCATGGGCGCCCGCCCGGGGAGCGAGTGCCGGAGCGAAGCAGGAGGCTGGAACTGGCTCGTCCTGGCCTTATAAGGCGATTCTCGCGCTGAGCATGCAGCTCCCAGCTGCTCCCCACCCCAAAGCGGGGTCTGGAGCTGGCAGCCAGCGCCTCGCCTGCCTCCTTCCTGTTAACCTCTTTCCTGCTGAAGGGCCTCCAGAGGGTCGTGCGGGGCTGGGATGGCCGCGTCCCGGCCCCGCGTGTGAGGGCACAACCGCCTGCACGGGTAGGGACGGTCGGGGAGTGCCCCATGCCCAGCTGGGATGGCTGCGGTCACTGGGTGGGTGCTCAGGCGCATGCTCTCCATCTCCAACCCTGCTGGAGGAGAAGAAGGACAGAAGATGCAGAAGAAGGACAGAAGATGCAGAAGAAGGACAGAAGATGCAGAGAACATCAGCACCATGCTGGGGACAAAAGCAAGGTCCCAGGTTTTCATGGGCCAAACCAAAGGAACCAGCATCGCCCGGTGCAGGCACACCTCCAGCCAAAGCCGCCATCTCACAGCCCTGCAAACTCCAAGCTCTTTTTCCCTCCTGCTCTCCTTACGGCACGGACACATGGCAAGGGCTAATGGCATTTTGTGTGCAAAATCTCCTCCCTTTGGAGCAGGAGGGGGGAGATGATAGCCACCCGACCCCATCTGTTCGCAGCTGCCAGCATGAAATCTTCCCCGCTCCCCAGGCACCCGCTCAGAGGGAGAAGAAATCTCTGTGGGGCTGTCACGGCAAGAACCCGACAGCAAAAACCCAACGAGGCCTTGCAGCCAGACCCTGCTTGCAGTGAGGGCGCAGGGACAAGGGGACGGCAGCCACCAGGGGGTGGGAAGGACAGGCAGGACCCATTTGCATTTGGCTGTTTAAATTTTAAATCACACTCCGAACTGGCCTCCTCGACTTTGTTCTCTGCCCCCTCAGCATAAGGGGACGAGCCCCAGGCGGTCCCTGCCATGCCCACGATGTCCTTCCCCATCTCCCAGGAGGGAAGGGGCTCCCCAAAATGTCACCAACGAGGTCCCCGCAGCAGGACCCCCGTGGGGGTGACCTGTGCACAGAGACGGCCGCAGATATGGAATAAAACTGGCAAGGGGGAGATTCTTTAGCTCAGGATCCTTCAGGAAGCCACGAAACGGTGCAAAAAAATAAAAATAAAAATAAAAAGGGCTCTGCTCCTTGGGAAAAAAATTAGGAAAGGAAGCCAGGGAGCTTGTTTTTGGAGCCAGCCTTCTCGCAGGGCAGGAAAATTACCGCAGCTGATGCAGGCCCCGGCGTTATTTACAGCAACAAGTGCTGCTGGAACGACTCCCAAGGTCTTCTGCTCAGCACTGCTCTGATCCAGGGCACCCGAGATGCCACCACCCTTGTGCTGAGCCGGGCTGGGAGAATAAAACCGAGCCCCGAAACCTCCCCAAGGGGAACCCATCTCCCCTCCGGCCTAGAGGTGCGGAGGGCTCGGCCTGCTGGTCTCCAGCCATCCCACAACCTCTCCTACAAACACACCGAGAGGAGGAATTGGAGCAAATGGTGGCAGCGAGACTGAGGGGAGGTCCTCGTGCTGCCACACAGACCGTCAGGACCATGACACCCACGTGAAGCCACCCACAGCCATCGATTTGAGCTCTGCTTCATTTTAGGGCCTAGGTAGGCCCAGCAAGCACAGCAGACTGCACGCCAGGGTGAAGGGAAAAGCCAAAAGCGCTTCCCACAAGAAAAGAGTACATAAAATGGCAAGACATTTCCCAGTCTCAGGAAAAAATAAAATAAAAAAATAAAAAAAGTCTTTAACTTCCACATGAAGTAGAATTTTTCTGTTTTTCACTAAAAAAGAAGGGAAGGGAAGCGCTGCTTTTCAGCAGACCTGGTCGGCAGAGGCCTCCCACCTCACACAACACAGGGTTAGACCCACTCGAGTTGATGCCATCCGATCATGGCCCAGCTCTGCTGAACCCAAACAGCTCCATGCCCGGGATGCTGCTGTGGGTTACCAGCACAAACCACAGGGTTTCTCTCCCATTTGGCTTCTTTGGGGCTTCCCCACCACAGGGAGCCACAAGGAGCCCCATAACAGCCCCCCACGCACCGCCAGACCCTCACACTTCCCCAATTCACAGCGTTCCCAAATGCAGCCCCCTAAATCCCACCCCCACCAAGCGCTGCCACGAGCAGCCCCTCACACGGGTGCCCACCACAAGCAAGGCAAAGAGGACGAGCCCCCAAAAGCCAGACCTACAGAGGCTGGGGCAGCTCCCACAGGCGCAGATGCTTGGGTGGAAGTTGTCGAATCCTGCCCAATTAGCCTGGAAACCTCATTACTCCCCCAGCGCTCTGCTTACGAGCTTTGCAGAGCTTCCTGCGGGGCTGGGAAGACCTCGCGGCTGGGCTCCCAGGGTGAGCGGGGGTCTCCAGATGGAGCTGGAGGGGGGAAGAGCAGAGCCCGAAGGCACGTGCACACACCAAGCTTTGGGGGTTGTATTCCCCAGCCCACTTCTCTGCTGAGAAAGGAAAATCGTGGCCAGGAGCTGCTCCTGGGAGCTCCTATGGAGCAGGGAGCAGGCCCTGGTGGGGAGAAAAGAGGTGGTGCAGGGCAGGGGCTCGAGCCCAGAGAGGTTTCTCCATCCCCCCCGCATCAGCCTGTGCAGGGCAGCAGCAGCCATGCAAGCCAAACGTCCCCTTCCTGCGCACATCTGCTCCGTCCATAATCCCCACGTCCCTCCCCTAGTGGGAAAGCAGCCAAAAAAGCGAACCAAAACCATCATGATTATATCCCAGAACCCCCCCAGCGCCCTGGTCATCTGCTAGGACTTCATCCATGGAGGAAACGAGGAGGAAATGGTCAAGGTGCTACAAACCCCCCCCTTTCTCCCCAGCTGCAGCATCCCAACGGGCACAAACCCCACAGAGGGTGCTAGGGGGACATGCCCAAAACTGATCCTGTCCTGCTGAGCCTTTTCTCCCCAGGGACCCCAACAAGGTGAGGGAAAAGCTCAAAGCACCGGTGCTTGGGGAGCGGTGACAACCCTCCTGGAAGCAAAGAGGTGGCCAAGGAGCCATGCTGCCCCGCGGCGAGGCAGAGCTGCGTGCAGGCCAAGTCCTTAACCAAAAGGAAGAAAACCTGCCTGGGAATTCTCATTTTTCACCAGAAATGCCTCAAACCCAGCGGCACAAGATGCCAGCGATCCCCCTGCCTGTGGTGACACCGAGCAAGGCCGTTTACAAAGCCCCACCGAAGCCCTGAGCTCGCCTCCACTCAACTTTTAACCTGGGCACTGCCCTGCCGAGCCCCCTGCTCTCATCACACAGACCCCCAGGAGCGAGGATGGGGGCTGCCTTCTGCCTCCCTCCTCCTCTTCCTCCTCCTCCTCTTCCTCCTCGGGGGCCACCGCGAGGAGCAGCGGCGGTGGGAAGCCCCCGAGCTCGCCCGAGGCTCCGGCCGCTTTCTCAGGCATTCCAAAATTTGGCCGGAGCCTCTTTTTGCAGTGCTCCCCCCCATCCACCCCCCCACCCCTGGACGCCGGCCTAATTGTGTATTTATTTATTTCTGCATTTTCCCAGCTCCCCACACACGCTGGCACAGGGCCAGGGGGGGGACACCGAGGCCGGCTCCCGAGGCAAACCCAAATCAAACAGAGCTGGGGGCGTCCCCTTCCCTTCCAGCCCCCCCCCCCCAAAAATTCTCCAGAGATCGGGAGGAATCTGGGAAGAAGGGGAGCAGGAAAGGGGGCCGCCAGCGGCATCGCCCACCCCCCCCTTTTTGCTTTGTGTGTGCTGGGGGAAATTAAAAATAGCTGTGTCCAAAGGGTGGCTGCAAGCGCCACAAAGAGCGTGTTGAGCGGAGGCAGCTGCAAGCTATTTGCTGCCCCTGGTAATCAGCATCTCGGCTTGCAGAGCCCCCCCCCAAACCCTTCCTCCCCTGCCAGAAGCTGCCGCCGCCTCCCTCCAACCCACATATGTCATGTCAACAAGCGGGGATTGCAGGATGGCTCTGGAAAAGGAGGGGAGGAAAAAGAAAAAAAAAAAAGGGGGGAGAACTCGCTTTGATTTTCGGAGCGGCTTCGCCTCGCTCGATGAACGTCCCCCCCTACCCCAAGCTGTCCCCGAGGGCTCGCTGCGTTTTGCAGCGCCGAATCCCAGTGGGTGCCACCAGCAGAGCCAGGAGCAGAGCCGTGCCGGCCACCAGGACGCCGTTCCCCCGTAGGATTCCTTTTACACAAGAGCACCACGGGTGCCCCGTGTTACCCAACCCGTAGCCCACAGCCTCCCGGTGGTCCTCGAGGACCTCAGGCAATGGCCCCACCAAGGCTGAATTACAAATTAGTTAGCCCTGTAATGCACCCAAACGAGCCTTCTGCTTTCCCTGCTACAGCCAGGAGCTCCCTGCTTTGTTTCCCATTGCAATCTCTGTTTTTTTGTGTGTGTTTTTTTTTTTTTTTTTTTTTTTAAATACCAGCAGCTGGAGCAACTGCCCACGGTAAATAGCAGGGCTCCCATCTGTCGCCTGCTGCTGGAGGGCTGCGCTTTGTCAGACGCTCTGCTCCATGTGCTCAGTGCGGTGGGACCCGGAGGAAAACCAGGTCCGAGGCCACCAGGGCACGCAGAGGGTGACGTTTGGGTGGCTGCGTGCTCGGCCATGGGTTGTGTCACCTCCCCATCGCCCTGACATCCCCGCAGCCGGGCTGGAGGCCACGGGGGTGAAGCCCAAATTGCCAGGAGTCACGAAGAAACGACCCCAGCTATGACAAGCGCCTGTATCGCTCCATCTCCAGTAAATTAGGGACAAGGGATTTAAAATCCAGCTCATTTCCCTCATCGCTCCTGCACGTGTGGCAAAAGCAGAAAAAAAAAAAAAAGCAGAAAAAAGAAAAAAAGAGCCACTTGCACCCAGGCCCATTTCTCAGTGTGGGAGCACTCCCAGCTCTGCAGCTAGCCCTGCAGAAGACAATAAGCACGGCATTGTTTTCAGGAAGGAAGCACCTGGGCCAGGCCATCAAAGCTGCTCGCTAATTAGGAGGCCACTGGCTGTATCTCGCTCTCCCAGCTCCACGTTTCGTCCTTTCTGTTTGCTCCCCAAACCTCCCACCAGGGCCTTTCACTCTGGGACCCCTTCCCAGGAGGCTTTTGCAGGCACCAAGAGCAGGGCCAGGACACAGGCACGGAGAGAAGCTTCCTCCACTCACACCAGGGAAAACGTGAGCAGGAGCAGCCAGCTCCAACTGCCAAAGCTTGCAGAAATCCCCCCAATTTCGGGGGTTCTGGCAGCGGTCCCATCGCTCAGCTTCAGCAATGCCCCAAGCAATGAGTTCCCAGAGCTCCTGGTGGGTTCAAGTGTTTTTTTTTTCCCCAAAAGCAGTCCTGGAAATGAAGCACAACGCTCTCCAAAGACCCCTGAGCTCAGTCGGGGACCACCACCATTTATTATCTCGACACATCCCCCAGAGCCAACGCACGGCTGCGCTTTCTCCCTTTCTCCTTTACACCCCAGCACCAGGGAGCTCCTTCCCTGCAGCCCTGGAGGAGCACAGATCGCTGCTCCCCTGGTTATTTCCCAACGCTTCCCTCTTCCTACTGCCTCAGCTCTTACACAAGCACTCGGCATCCCGTGCAAAGCCTCCCCGCCGAGCATCTTCCTTCCCCGGCAAACGCCTTCCTTTTCCCTGCTCTTCCCACCGCCGCTGCCCAGCTCGCAGCTGCTCCGCTCCAGCCCTTTTTTTGTTCCAGCTTGCTTGAAATCTGAACCTCGCTCCCGCTTGGAGCCAAGAGCTTTTTATGCTAAACAGAAACTGAAAGTCTCCCAAGATCTGGCGAGCAGAAGACGGCAGCAAAACCGTGGCTGCAGGGGGGGGGGGGAGAGAAAAAGCTGCGTGCGCGAGGGAAGCGCGGGCTCGCCAAGCCTCGCGCTGCCCCTGCGGAGGGGGCAGGGAGGGTTTGGAAACGCTTAAATGGCGAAACGGGTGGAAAAAAAAAAAAAAAAAGGAAGGATGGAGAAGCCAGGATGTTTAAGGTTCGTTTTTAATCCCTGCCAATGAATTTGCATCCCGTGCCAAGACTGAAGTAAACTGCTTTGATCTAAAGAGGAGGGGAGAAGAAAAACACACACACACACACGCAGATTCTTGGCTTCTTGCAACAATGCAGATGACAAAGGAGGGAGCCACGAGGAGAATTAGCACGGCGCAGATCTGCTGAGGGTGACAATCTTCAAATCTGCCCCTTTCTGCTGAAGGACGAGGAATTTGGAGGGGGGTCGACTGGGAAATAATAACCACACGCGGCTCCGCACCACGGCACCCACACGTGCGCATCCCTCCCTCGCTCGGATCCCCCGCCAGCTGCTATTTTTCCTCCTTTAACCAATTCCCAGCCCCTCCATCCTGGCTTCAAGGGCCAGGGAGCCGTGTGGGGCTCCAGGTGTGACCCCAGCAGCCCTCTGCGTGGTGCCAGACCTCCTGCTTCCAAGCTGGCCCCTCTCCTTCCATTTACGCACCCACCCGGCGGTGCCGGCACTCTCCTGACCGCCCCCTCCCCACTCCCATCTCCTTCCCCACCACCCAGCCCACCCCAGGCTGGAGCGGAGACATAGGCTCCATCCTATTTAGGCTCACACCACCATAAACAGGCCAATTTCCTGCGTTAAGAGCCCGGGATGCAGCCCCGTGGCCGTGCAGGCCTTTTCCTCTGACCCAAAGCCATGGGGCAGGATCCGTCCCCAGGCAGGTGGGGGGAAAGGAGAGCGCTCCCGGTCCCCACAAACCCCATCCACAGCATCCGCGGCGTTCCCATGCAGCAGGGCTCTATTTATAACCTCGGCAGCTAATTATAGGCAGCAGCAAGCACAACAAAAGGAGGCGACCTCTCCACGATCTCCCTGCGCTCGCCACCACCCCGCAGCCCGGATGCCGTCCGCTCTCCGGCTCCGTCCCCCTACCCCGGCGCTGTTTTTGTGGCAGCTCCCTTGCTTCAGCCAAAACTTCCCCAAATCACCCCAGCATCACGGTGCTGAGCTGCTCTCCTGCTGCAAGCAGCAGCGCAGAGCCCATGGGGTGTTTTACCAGGAGGGCTGAGCCCTTGCACAGCACAAAGTGGCATCTCCCCGCTGGAAGAATCGTGCTGGGATGGGGCTGCAGGGAGAGGATTCGCTCCCCATCCCGGCACGGGTCCCCCCTCGTCCCCGAGCAGCAGGGCAATGCCTCCCAGCTGGCTGCTCCCCCGCGGGCTGAGGGCGTTGGGATATCTGAAACCGGAGAGGATAAAGCACCAAAGGTCTAAGCTCCTCCTGGGCGACTGTTCCACCTCCAAAACAAGTCTCTGGATGCATCTGGCTTAGCTTATTTTTTTATTATTTTTTTTTTTTAAACCAGGCCTAAGCCTCAAACCAACCATGGGGAAATATCTAACAATGGGGAAATTGGGGAATGCATCTCCTGGGAGCAAGAAGGATGGGACGGCTCGTGGCACTGCTGTGCTCCTCTCCCTTCCCCAAAATCAACACAGGAGTGGGTTCATCACCCACCAGCTGCTGGGGGGGGAAATATCAGCCCCTCTACAGCACCCATCCCACACGGAGCTCTACAGAACGGGACCAGGAAGCCGAGGGGTGACACTGGTGGCTCAGCACGGGCACGGGACCCCCGAGCAATCGGGTGGCTGAGCCCCCCAGCAGCTGCAGGGAGGGCAGCAGGAGGGGTGGGCGGCCTCCGTATCTGCTGCCATTTGTTTGGGAGCGAGGAATTTGTGCACGTCTGAGCAGGCTCGGCTTACCCAGGGCTCAGCAGAGCTGGGAACAGCCCCGCTGGCACGCTCCCTGCTCACTGGGAGCTGGGGTGGAGGGGAAAGGGACGCCACGCGCTGCTTCACCCCCCCCACTTGGGGGTCCCAGGGAGCCCTGTGGGGAGCGGGGTGCTCGGGGCCGGCTGCTTTTTGCAGGTGCCTTACAACCACTCAGTCATAAAACCAGCACAGAGCAGCGCGTGGCTTCCAACTGTAAAAGGAAAGGGAAAAAAGGAAAAAAAAAAAAAAAAAAGGAAAAAATAAATAAATTAAAAAAAAAAGCCAACAGCCCGGCCAGCGGCTCAGCCAAGGAATGCGGTGCCAAACCAGGCTCCTCCGGAGACCTCTCCGCTTCCAAACTCGGTGCCTTCCCCGCCCGCACGCCCCGTCCCACCGATGGGATTCGGGCAGAATTTCGGGCTCCTGGGGCAAGGAGGAGGCTGCGGCCGCTTGGACTGTGCCCAGAGTTTTCCACCGGCCCGGCAGCGAGCCGTGAGAACCGCTGCAGCGCCGTGCCCGGAGGCCTGGCTCCGGCCCCGCTGCCAACTACGGCCCTTGGTCCCCTCCCAGCCCGCTTTCAGGGCAGCAGCTCATTAGCTGCTGACCCCAGCTTGCAAACAGATGTGCCCTTTGCTGATGAACACACCGCTCGGGGCTGGGGGAGGAAGAAGAAGAGGCCGGGGCTGCCCGTGGGTACCTCAGCCCGGCGTCTCCGCCGCTGCCGCCAGCCCGTGGGCTCCCCTCCCGATCCCACGCCTTCCTCCCCTCCTCCCCGCCTTTTAATAAGAGCAGAAATTGCCAAAGCCGCAAAAATTAATGTCTAACAGGTTCAGGGCAGAGCAATTCCATCCGCTCACCCGGCTGCCTGGGAGGTCTCCGGCCAGCTGCCGCCCGGCTCCTGGTGCGCCGCGGCGGCTGTCCCCTCCGTGGGACCCCCACCCCGCTTCCAGGGGCACCCCCGGGGAGCACACCAGTAAATCGCCCCTGTGACAGGGCTGCAAGGCAGATCCCTCCCTGTGCAAAAAGCCAGAATTATCCTGTGCAAAGCCCCGGCCCCGTTTTGCTCCTCCTTGGTGGTGGAGGAGGTGGGGAGCCCCGGTGGGCTGCAGCGGCACCGTGCCACAGGCTGATGCAGGAGAGCATCTCTGTATGGAGAGGTGAAGCTCCTCTCGTGCTCTATTTTTGTTGTTTTTTCCACTTTTTCCCTTCCCAGCCAGCCCAAGGGGTGTCAGAGAACTGCAGGATGCTCCCCCAGACCTCTGCGTGCCCCCTGGGTATGGGGACACAAGGACAAGGCATGGGGCTGGGGTGCTGCCTGCCTGCTCCTGCCCCAACGCAGCGGTGCCTGGGGCAGGTCACCCTCCCTGGGATGCAAAGCAGCAAAAAAAAAAACAAAACAAAAAAAACATAAACATGACATTTCCCAACACCCTTCCACGCCTCCTCCTCGTTATCAGGGCATTGCCCCACAGCAGCCAGCTGCACGCTGCCTTTCTTTGGTAGCACGACCCGAAACACCGGCCCAGCGTGCGGCCAGGTTGCTGCAACGCTCAAACCCTACCGAGAGCCTCCACGCCTCCCATCCGAGGCATTTAAATTATTCACGGGACTTGGAGCGACCCCAGCAAACACTACAAACAAACAAACACACACGAGCAGGGCTCTCACTCTGCTCCACGCACCATCCGTGCCCCACGGTGCCCATGGTGGGCACGGCAGGGCTGATCCCGCTGGGGGCTTGCAACAGATGGGAGAATTTCTCTCCTTCCTTCTTTCCTTCCTTCCCCAACCTCTCTTTTTGCAGGGATGCTGCTCCCAGGGAAGGTGTTCTAGCTGACCTACTTTCCACGGGCATCGCTGTCTCCTTCCCAGACACAGCCGAGGTGATTCTCTGCCACCAAACCTCAGCGAGCACCGAGGAATGGGACGGGACGGAGGCGTGGAGCACCCTGGGGACAGCATGGTGAGCCAGATGACCCCCCACCTGCACCAGATCTGCCAGCAGCACGCTCCCACTACTGGTTTACACCAAAACCAAGTTTTCCCCAGCGCCCTTCAATGCCTGGGCTTGGCCACAAAGCTCCAGGGGATGACAGGGATGTCCCCGTGCCACGCACCGGGAGCGCCACCGCCACCAGCAATGCCCCCGGGTTTGCGGGGCAGCACTCACCATCTCGTCGAGGGCATAGCGCAGCAGCCCGTGCTCGTAGAGGATGAAGAAGCGGCGCTGCCATTTCTGCAAGAGAAGGCAGAAAGGAGGGTTATTCCCACCCGCAGAGATGGAAAAAAGGCACCGAAATCCCCCCCCCAGAGCCAAGGGAACGCGTGACAGCGGGGCACGCACCCCGGTGCCTCCGAGCACAGGGCTGCAAAGAGAAGCAGCTGCCAAAAAAGCAGAGAGGAGCCCCCAGAGATGCAGGGATGGGCCCTGAAAGGTGACGAATTGCAGCAGGGTTTGTGCTCAGCCCCATGGTGTCCCACACAACACATTTGGGGTGCGGAGCTCTGCTCATGCCAGAGCGCATCGCTCACTGCGCATTTGCTGCCTGGCTCTGTGGGCACCCAAGAAGAGGATGTTTTGGGGCAGTTTCCCCACCTGGTAACCCCACTCCTCTCCCTTCACTGGGGCTGACCCCAAGCCACCTGGGTTAATTGTGCAGAAAAATGACCAGCGGCGGGCAGGGTGCTGTGCCAAACGCCCCCAGCAGCCCCATCCCTGGCCTCGCTGTTTGTGCAGCCGCACGGCACACCAGATTGGAGAGCTGATCTGGCTGGAAATCTGCCTTTTTGTGCGTGTGCCAGGCTGTTTTCAGCCCAGAGCAGAAACTGGTTGAGCAGGCTGAAATAATAAATAATAATAATAATAAAAAAAAAAAAGAAAGGTCCCAGATTCATAGCCCCAGTGCAGCAATTCTTATCTCGCTTTTCTCAGCCCGTCGGGCAAAGTCCAAGGTGCTCGGGGACAAGCAAAACTGCCAAGGATCTCTGCTCCTGGAGGGGGGGAAACAAAGTCCCACATCCCCACGGTGTGCAACAAACAGGCCTGCCACCAGCTGTGACTCCAAATAATGGCACACAACCCGGGCTGAGGTCAAAACCCAACACAGGGAAGAGGTTTTATTATGGCTAGCAGCACCAAGAGCCTTTTTGGCACGTGACAGAGGGGCCCAGGAGCCTGCGTCACCCCCGGGGCTGCCCGCACCCACCCCGTGGAGCTGTGCTTACCCGGGAGCGATGGACGGGGTTGTCAAAGTCCGTTCCTTCGGGGGCCAGCAGCAGCCAGCCACCATAAATGGGTTTGGCCTGCAAAGAAACAGCAGAGAAGCGTCAGCTGGAGCCTGCACAGGGGGCATCGGCACCGGGGGGCACGTGGGAGGGGAGCGCAGGAGCCTGCGTAGAGATGTGGCCGGGGAGGAGGTGGCTTCACGAGCTCCAGCTCCTGACCACGGGCAAAGTCAGCCCAGGATGACTTTTTGGAGGCTCGATGGCAACTCGTGGTGTGTGTGAGACCGAGATGCAGGTTTGCAAAGACAAAAATCCACACCACAACCAGCAACCTGGCCACAGAGCACCGAGTGCCGTGCCACAGAGCCCGTCCTCACCCGCAGCTCTCCTGGCCATCTGCAGCGTGCCCCTGTCCCACAGAAAAATTAAAAACCCACACGTGCTCCGAGGGAGAGCTCACCCTTTTCCTTTTATTAATTAACAGAGGAAAAACCAAGCAGTGCTGGCGGCGATCCAGCACGCGGCCAGACCCGGCACGCCCCCCCCCCCCCACCCGGCCGACAGCCGAGCGGGCAGGAAGGTCAGAGCCTGGGGGGGGGGAAAACACAGCTCGCTCAGCCACAGGCAGAAAGGGAAAGAATACCCGGAAAGAAATGCAGCACAGCACTGCCATTTATCAGCTGGGGGGGGAAAAAAAGGGCTCTTTCCACCAGTGGTTTTGGTGAGGAGCCATCCGTGAGCTGGTGTGGATGCTGCGCCCGTGGTTCCCCCCCGGATCAACGGGATGGTGAGATGGGGACGGGCACCGGGCACGGGGAGGGGGCACGGCAGCCCCCGCAGCGTCCCGTGGGCACCGCTCCTCCTCCGGGACCTGAGCCAGCCCCATTCCTGGCAAGGGCTGGGGCCAATTCCTAGCGCAAGAGCAGCCCGGCATTGCCACACCGGCTCCGGGGAGAGGCCAGGAGGGAGGAAACCCGGGGCAGGTCCAGTTTCAGGAGCCCCCCCCCCGGCTCCGAGGATGCTGCTTTCCACCATGGGCTGTCCATGGCCATCCACAAAGCAGAGGGAATTTGTGTTCCCAGCACCCCTCGAAATGTTTGGTTAATCTTTTTTTTTTTTACTCATGAAATCTTAAGACTGTTTCCAATTCCGTACCTCCCCTAGATTCCTCCTGCCAGTTTCTGTGGTTTTGTAATGTTAAAAAAAAAAAAAAAAGAAAAGAAAGAAAAGTTTCCCCTCTGGAAAAATCCCTGCAAACAATAGAAGAAAACTGCCTATGCACCAAAAACTGTCAAACGCATGAAGCACTGAGTAAGCAAACTGGAAGCGAACCGGAGGAGTCGTTTTACTGTTTATAAAGCGGGAAGGAATAACAAAAATCTCTCACCCCCCTCCGCCGCGGGACGTATGGGCTTTAGGTGCTGCTCTCCCGACAGCTGGGAAAACACGGTTTGAGCAGAGCCACCTCCCCCCTCTCTTTTTGAGGGGGTCCAAATTTTGGCAGAGGCTCCCTGCTCCGTCCCGCGGCCCCAAAATCCAGGGGGGGCTTTGCTGGTGCAGGGCAGCACCCGATGGCACCGCCACCCCCAGCCCTAATGGGGTCTGGGGACCCCCAGTGCCCCCCGTCCTGCTCACCTGGGTGCCGGAGCCCTGCTCGCCCGCGGTCCCCATGGTCCCCAGCCCCGTGTGGCGCTCCCCCGGCGCGTCCCCACCCCGGGGTGCCGGTGACGCCACCGAGCCCGTGCCCACGCCAGGACTTTGGAGCGGGGGCTCTGGGACTGTCACGGCCGCTCCCCGGCGTGCCGGGCTGTGGCTGCGTCCGCCCACGCGGCCCGGGCTTGCAGTGGCTTTTCCTCAACGCCTCTTGCGCTCCCGGGGAGAAGCAGAATTGTGAAATCCCACATTAATCCAGGCGACCCCACTCTTGTGGAAACGGGGCGCACGGGTGAGGGGTCTCCAAATTACACGGAAAGCACCCGAGGTGAGCCCCTGAGCCAAGCCCCGGTGGTTTGGGAGGTTTCACGTGCGCCCTTCGCTGTCGGGAACGAGGAAGAGGATGACAGCGGAGGCAGGACGCGGTGTCCCCGACGCCCAGCGCCACCACGCCAAGGAACCCGAGGTGGCGATGCCACCAGGAGCCAAACCACCAGGGCACAGCCCTCCTCCTCGCCCCAACCTTTCTCTCCATGCCCCTGGGCACAGCCAAACCCCAAAAAACTCAGCCCCGTGCACAAACCCCCGTACCAGACCCCGTACACGGCACAGAACCCCCAGCACGCCCACGCCTGACACCGGGGATGAAGCAATCCTAAACCACCGCCACCAGGGCCAGCAGCAAGCAGCCTCCACCCAGGCCTGCCGCCCTGCCCTACCTGCCCCTCAGCAGGCATCATTTTTGCCTTAAAACACTCCAATTTTGGCTCAGCCGGCTGCGTACAAAGCGCCCAGCACCTGAAATACACGACCTTAACGCAGAGCGCGGTCGTTTCTTTACCGGCGTGATAAAAAAGCACCCGAGGACTATACTTATTCCAGCAGAAGCGTCCAATTGCGGATATTGAAACCAAAATAGCTGAAAGGTACGAATTAGAGGCAGCCGGCGTGGGCAGCCCGGTTCCGTCTCCCCGCAGATGAGCGCTCGGCAGCGCTTTTTAAAGCCAAACCAACACAAGCCACTGCTAAAAGGCAATGCCCAGAGAGGGATGAGCCTAAATGAAAAGGAGATGACCGAAACGAGTAGAGAAAGCCTGAAATAAACCCATCGCACCTGCATGGAGCCTGCCCTGCCGGAGCGAGGCTTGGAATAAACCTGCTCGATGCCGCCGTGGGAGCGGTGCCGTGCCAGGAGCCTCCGGCTTCCTCCGGAGCTCAGGAAAAGGAGGAAACAACGCCCAGCACCGAGCACGACTCGCAGCAAGAACTTCTCCCGGCCAAGCTGATCCGTCCGACCTCGCGCCGAGAGATGGAAGAGGGAGGCTGGGATTCCCGGGATGCCCCCCTGGATCTGGAGGGCTGTCGGATGGGGAGCTCCTGGCTGCTTTACCGCAGGCAGCAGCCTCGCAGGGTGCCGGGGGGGTTTGCTCTCCCCAAAAAGCAGCACCCAGCGGGTCGGCGAGCCGCAGCACGGAGCCGAGCAGAGGGCAGGCGCTGACGGCACCACGGCGCATCCACTCCCGGGGTGGGGCAGGAAGAGGAGAGCCGGTTCCTCCGGCACGGCTCGCGGTGACGAAGCCGAACGCCCGCCGCCACCCGGCACGGGAGGTGCCGAAGCTGCCCTGGAGAGGAACGTGCAGCCTGGAAAAGAAGCGATGTGTGTGTGTGTAAGGGCACCACCGGGATGGGTGCATGGCCAGGTCGGAGCCCCGCAGCACCCCCGTGGTGCTGTCCCTGCGCAGCTCCTGGTGGCACCTCCGGGGAACACCCAGGTTCCTCTGATCCTGGGCAAGGTGCCCAGGTAGGGACGGAGCTTCTAGTGCCCCCCTCACCTCCTCTCAGGTGTCACCATCCGTCCATCCGTCTGTCCATCCATGGGTCGCACCCAGAGGTGCGCCGGGCCAGAGGAGGAGCGCGAGGAAGCGGAGAAGGAAGCGGCCCCAGCTCGGTTTACACCAGGCTGTCAAGCTGACGCTGCCCAGGCGCCCCTCTCGCCCCGCCGGCACAGCTCCCAGCAGCCTGGGCTTGGGTTTGATGGGCGCGGGGAGCTGCTCGGAGCCTCTCAAAGAGCGGGGTGACGCAGGGACCCCCAGCAATGGGGTGGAGGAGGCGAGGTGACCCGCTTCCAACGGGCAGGAGGGGTTGTTGGAGCGGGCCAGCACGTGGAGCAGGGGGTTACGGGGCCGGAGGGGGGCTGTGACACCAACCAGCACGCCCGTTTGGCTGGATTTGTGCCTGCAATGGTGCCTTCGCTCCTCCCTGCCCCGTGCACGCGTGCTGTGAGCCTCAGCCCATAAAACCACACAATTTCCCCCAAAAAATCATCTCCTCCAAACGCCAGGAGCCACCTTCCAGGAGGAAGAAGCAACCCCGTGAGCTGGGGACCGAAAATCAAGCCTCCCTTTGTGGCCAGCCCCATGGCAAAGCACCCGGGTGCCCATCAGGGTTGTGGGGACACCGGGCAGGGTGGGGATGGGGTCCTGGGAGCCGGTCCCATCCCACCCTGGGGTGCATCGAGGGAAACCCGAACCCATCGCCGGGAGAAGCCTCCTGGCTCCGAGCGCGTGGCGGGAGGGATAATCTGTTTAGGCTGTCGGCAGACGTAATCAGCCTGTCTCGGGTGGAGGCAGGGCTTGTTTTGTTCAGGCTTGGCAACCGAGTGGGAAGGGGAAAATAAAAAAAAAATAAAAATAATAATAATAATAAAAAAAGGACCTTTGCTGGAGAGCTGTAACCTCTGCCCGCGACGCTCAGCACCCGGAGCCCTGCACTTGGGGGTCAGCCCCGTGGTTTTGAGCAGCTCTGCGAGAAAATAACAGCCCCAGCCTGGCCCTGGCTGTGTTTGAGCTCACGGTAACTCACATCCTGCCAGCTTTTGGGGCTTAGCCCCAATATTCAGCAAAGGGGAACCCCCCTGCTGCTCCCCGTGCACCTCTGGGTCGCAGCTCCCAGGGTCAGCACCCCCTGCGTGCCACCTCCTGAACCAGGGACGTGTTTTTTTGGCAAAGTCCTAGGAAAATATCACCGCCAGCACCGTGCCTGCAACCTCGAAAGAGGAAATCCGGGCGGTTTCAGCCCCGCTCTCGGTTCTGCGCACCTCTGAGCACCGGAGAGCGTCACTGGGGCGGCCGTCACCCTGCAGGAATGGGGAAGGTGTTCGGGGTGGGAACGGGGTCAGCAAACCAAGCAGGCTTCCCGAGCACAGCTTCTAGGAACAGGCAGCGATCGTTTCATGCTCGGCGTGCTCCCAGCACAGCCCGCGGAGCCCTGCAGCACCCAGCCAGCGACCCCAGCCCACGAGCGCTCTCCGGCAGTGCCCCCAATCCACGCTCCAACCCCAATCCACACTCCAACAACCACCCCGAGGGCCAGGAAGGTGCAGCCCGGCCCCGGCAGTGGAGCTGCTCACATCTGGGTTCCCTCGTTCCTGCAGTATTTCCCCTCTGCCACTTGCCACTTGGCGACGTGCAGGGGACGTGGGGCCAAACCCCGACGCTCGCCGTGCCCCAGGTGAGCAGGGCCAGCACGCTGTGGCCACCTCTGCCACAAAAAACCCATCTGCACAGCCTGCCCGTGGCCGAAGCTGCAAATCAGCGGGGCCAGGCTTTAACCACCCATGCGGGACGAGGCCAAACCAGGCCGGGCTGCCCAGAGCTAACCCCAAAGCCGGGCGCTGCCCGGGCAGAGAGCTGCGTGGGCAGCAGGACCGACCGGAGGAGCAGGAAGGGAAAGGCCAAATTCAGCCTTCGTGCCAACCCCTGAGCCCTGACCCCAGTCGAAGCAAGATTTTGGGGAGGCTGGTTGCAGTTTGCACGGATAATTTATCAAGGGGCAGCGAAACAGGAGCAGAGGAGAGAAGGCAAGGGTCCTGCGAGCCCCGATCCCGCTCCCAGAGCGCAGCGTGCCCGCAGCGAGCAGGCTCGGAGCCACCTCCCACCCACGACGGAGCCCCCCCGGCGCCCTGGAGAAGCCACAACATCTCTCCAGAGTGCCGGCGAGGGGATTTATCGCTTCCTCGGGTGCCGGAGCAGATAAGGTGCGGCGCCACGCAGCAGCACAGAAGCATGCGAAGGGGCCGCAAGCAGCGCTGGGCACCGCCGTGTCCATCCCCAGGGCAACAAACGGGGTCAAGAGCACCCAAAGCCGGCCCTAAACCCAACCCTATATCCTTCCCAAGTCCTCCCCAGCTTGCACAGTGCTCCCCAAGGCCGGGATGTGGCCCACGAGGGGCAGCCACCCAGGGACACCGGGGAGCGTCCCCCCGGTCCCGAATTCCTGCTTGCTGCAGCGGCCGGGGGAGGCGGGTTTGACATTTGCAGAGAATCTCCCCCCTGTTTGGCCCTAATAATTAGTCGATTAACGGCGGATTTTTGCAGCATGATACAAGCAGCCGGCAATGCAAGCGCGGGGGCTGCTTTCCAGGAAAGAGGGGGGTTCTCCTCCCCCAAGGAGCAGGAGGGGGAGGCAAGAGCACGCCCTGGACACAACCCCTCACCTCTGCTGCCCCTACAGCACCAGGATATGACCCCAACCCAACCCCATCAGGGCAAACCACCCCAAAACCCCTTTGGTTTCCCACTCTCTTTAAGGCCGGCGGTGCTGCGTGGCACGAAGCAGAGCTGCTGTAGGGTCGGCACATCCCACAGGCAGCACCCCAGCCTCCTGCTTCAGCCGTGGCTGGACGCGAGCCCTAATCCTCCGTGGCCCTAAGGGCAATGCAACGCCCCAGAGCAAAGCTCGGGGCGCCGGGGCAAAGGGCTCAGCTACAGGAACGATGCTCGGGGCGAGGTGGCCGGCAGTGGGGATTCACCCGCTGCACCCAAGGCCACCAGTTGAAAGCCTCGGGGCTATTTAGGACGGGAGGAAAGGGATAAGGTCCAAAAGGAAAATGGAAATAACCAAATTCGCTGCCGGGGCACCACGGGCCAGGGCAGGAGGAGGCGGTGGGAAAGTCTGCAGCACCGTTTTCTAACTGGGTGGTCCTTCGGGCATCCGTGCCATGATCTCACAACCCAAAAAAAAAAAAAGAAGAAAAGAAAGAAGACACTGGTAGCTGGGAAGGCGTCCTCAAATTCCTCTATCTGTGCCAGTCCCCATGCCCCGAGAGAGCGCACGCATGGAGAAAATTAAAAGCAACTGCTTTACGCCCTGCTCTTCTTCCAATTCAGGCCAGGCGTAATTTGGAGGTTAATTCCCAGCCTGTTCCTGTTTTGGGGGGGCTTCGTTTTCCCTACGACCCAAATGCAGGGACGCTCACATACGCCTGGTCCTATATTCATCCCCCCACAGCCCTGCCAAGTCCCGGGTGCTTTCCTTGGGGCTCCCATCGACGGGGCCGGGCTCTCAACTGGCGATGGAAAAAGGTCACTAGGAACCCCAAAAACCATCCGTCCCAGGAAGAATCCACACATGGGGTTGCCAGGAGGTTACAAGGGTCTGGGCGCAAACTGCCAGGAAAAAGGGAAATCCCACCAAAAGGGAATTATGGGGCAGCACAAGGGGAGCTGGCGATGGGTGGCACTTGAGCAGCACCCCAAAACCCGCTGATGCTCCACGTCCCGGCCGGGCAGGGTCCGGATCCTGCCCGCAGCACCACGCATCGGCGGGGCACCGAGCACCCACAGCGGGGCGCACGCAGCAGCAAATATTCCCCGGGGAAGAAGCGGATGAAACGCCTGACCCAGTTTTTTCCGTGCCACCAGGGCGCCCCAGAGGCTTGAATAAGGTTTGGGGGCCAAGGACGCGTCACCTACAGCCCCAATAGGGAATAAATAGGACCCCAGAAGGTGCCAGGACCGCACGCAGCCACCCCAAATCGTGCTGACCCCCCGGCAGCACACGAAAACAACTCGTGAACGGAGCGCTCCCGGGATTTGGGACTTAGCATCCACGCAGCCCTTTGAAGTTGGACGCGCTAAGTCCGATTACCATTAGGGAGCTGCAGCTCGTTAATCCTAATGTTTGGGGCCGGATCGCCCCCGGCCCCACTCCCGGTTCTGTTCCCAAAACCAGCGCCACCACCAAACGTTTGGGACGCTTGGCACAAGGGGAGCGGGTCCCGGAGCCTCGGAGCACCCAGGAAGCCGGAGGGGTGGCTCCCGACACCCCCGCAGGGATTTTTATAGGATAAAAAGCCAAAAGGGACACGAGTGCGTAAGTGCCAAGTACCTTCACCTTCCCTGCCAGCCAAGCGGAAAGGTCAGATGACTCAAAAGGACTTTTCCAGCCCGGCTCCGGGCGAGCCCCACCGCGGCCCCTCCGCACGGGACGCCCCCTCCCCAAACCGGGCTTCTTTTAATACATAAATAAAACCCCATAACGATAATAAAAGATGATTCGGGGCCGGGAAACGAACTGTTAGCCCAAGGGGTGCACCCCCGGGGGGTCAGTGGGGGTCCTGGTGGAGGGAGGACAGGGCGGGAGGGGGTGCGTGCACCACCCGCTGCCGGAGCCTCCATCTTCTCTGCAGGCTTCCCCGAGGCCGCGAGGGAGCAGCCGTATGGGATCGAGGTGTTCTCCCCCCCACAAGCAGAGCTCCAAGCCCCAATCCTGCCTGTGGGGTTTGGGGTGACCCCGTCTGTCCCTGTGGGGGCTGCCAGGGGTCAGCCCCCAGGGGAACAAAGCCCCCGAGGGGTCTCCTCAAACCACCGGTGCCATCGGGCCCTACACAGCCAACACTTTGACCCCCTAAAAAAAAATATATTTAATATGATCGCATCCAAGAGGCGGCGAAACCCTACACGGGGCAGCACCAGGGGGTCAAACGGACCCTTTTTTTTGGGGGGGGGGCTCATCCCCAGCACCCTCCGGGCCGTCTCCTTTGTCTGGGCACGGCGGCGACGCTCCCCGCCCGCCCCTTCCCGCACACACCACGGCATTTTTTCCAGTTACATTTTTTCCATATTAGCCCTCAGATTTCATTATGTCCCGCTCACCCCCCCCCACCCCCCACACACACACCCCAAGCAATATGTCTGATCTCATTGCCATAATAGGATCGGCGGCGATGGCAGCCCCCCAAATCCCGGCACCTTTCCGCACCGGGGGGGGAAAAAAGGGGGAGAGCGGTGTCGTCCCCCCCCTAACACCCCCTGCACCCCAAATCCTTGTGGTGTTGGGTGCTGGGTGGGCCAGAAAGGGGTCATGAGGGGGGGCTGCGTGAGGCCTGGCAGGAGGAAGAGGAGGGGAAGGAGGAGGAAGGCCCATTCCCGCCCCAGCCTGCCCAGGAACAGGCGGCGATCGCCTTCCGCTCCCCTCCCCGGGAAATATGGGGTGCTATAGGGCCGGGGGGCCGTGCCCACGGCACCCGGGGGGGCTGGTTGGGTTCTAGATGAGTTTTTGTTCCCCGGGACTTTTGGCATCTCCCGACAGCACCCATAGGATCCCCCCTGCCTGCTGCCACCCACCCCGCACCCCAATAGGGGCTGAGGTCGCCCCCAAGTACCCGTGACCCCAAAGGGAGGGGGGCACTGGGGTGGGACGGGGGACCAGAGGGTGCCTGTGGGGTGCTGGGTGCCCCCCAGGTATGCATAGGGCCTGCGGGCACCCTATGGGACCCCCGGACACCCTATGGGACCAGGGATCCGTGGGCCCCATTGCTACCCATGGGGTCAGCAGGCGTCCCATGGGACCCATAACCAACAGGAGGGGCAGCACCCATGGGACCCCACAGTATCCATGGGGCCAGCGGGCACCCCGTGAGACCCCCCGGAGAACCCACGGGTCCCTCTGCCAACAGTGGGGCCAGCAGAAACCCACAGCACCCACGGGGCCGGGAAGCACCGAGGGGACCCTACAGAACCCCTGGGAGCCTGGGGCCACCTGGGGGGCACCCATGGGTGCCACCACCACCCCGAAATCACCCATAGCACCCCACCACCACCCATAGGACCCCCCCACCACCCTAAAGGACCCCGCAGCGGGATCCAACCCATGGAACCAAGCGGGGCGGTTGGGCACCGAGCAGCGCGGGGCAGGTTTTTTGGGGCGAAAAGCATGGCTTTTGGGGTCGGCCCCCACCTGGTTGAGGTCCTCGTCGTTGAGCAGGTGGGACTCGCGGGGCTTGAAGCAGTTCTGGCACTTGCTCTTGTTGAAGATGTTGGCCTGGAACTTCCTGCACGGGTTGTCCTTGGCGGCCATGGTGCGCGCGCCCCCCCCCCCCCAGCTCTGCGCGCCCCCGACCCCCCCCCCCCCAAAACCCCCTTAAATCAGCGCCCCCCCTCCGGCCGCCCCCAGGGCACTGCTGCCAGCACCGAGCCCATGGCCGGATTTATATTATTTTTTTTTGGGGGGGAGCCAAAAAGAATTTGGGGGGAGTTTAAAAAAAATGCAAAAAAAAAAAAAGGCCAAAAAAAGGAAAAAAAAAATAAAAAAAAGAAACGGAAAAAAAAAATTAAAAAAAAGAAAAATGAGAAATTGTCCCCCGAAAACGGAAATCGCCAAAAAAATGAAAAACGATCGGGAAAATAAATAAATCGGCGGAAAAACGGGAGCGAGGCGCGGCGGCCGCCCCCTCGGCGGGCAGCGCGCAGCACCGCGGGGCGGGAGCGCGCAGCGGGAGCGCGCACGGCCGCCCAACCCCCGCCCGCGGGGCGGGGATTGAGGGGGCGGGGCCTAAAGGGGAGGTGGGCGTGGCTTAGGGGGAGGTGGGCGTGGCCTGGGGGCGCGGGCTGCGAGGCGCCCGGGAGGGAGGGGCGGGGCGTGGGTGGAGATTGACGTGCGTTGTGGCCAATGGTGGTGGGAGGAGGTTGGTGACAATAGGGCGCTGCGGCCAATGGGGTGCAAGGAGAAGGGAGGGCGCGCGGCGGGCGGTGCTGACGGCTGGGGGCGGGGGTTTGTGCGGGGGGGGGGCGCTGGGCTGGGCCCCCCCAGCTCCGTGCGTGGCCCCCCGGCACCGTGCAAAGCACCCACACCGTGCACAGCCCCCCCGGCGTGCACAGAGGTCCCCCACACCATGTACGACCCCCCCATACAACACACGACCCCCCCGTACCATGCACAACCCCCCCATACCATGCACGGACCCCCCCCCCCAATATCATGCACAATTCCCCTATACCATACAGGACCCCCCCCATACCATACACAACCTCCTCCCACCATGCAAGACCCCCCCACACTATATACTACCCCCCCATACCATATATGACCCCCCCATACCATACACGATCCCCCCAACATCATGCACGACCCCCCCCGTACCATACACGACCCCCCCCCACCATGCACAAGCCCCCCCCAGCATTGCACAGCCCCCCCCGGCACCGTTCCATGCATTGGGACCCCCCCCATACAGCCTTATGCACAGCCCAGCCCCCCCCCAGCCATGAAATGCAAGCAGCAAGGGGCTGCCCCCCCAAAATACCCCCCCCAAATTGGGGAGGGGGACACACCCCAGCCCCCAGGTGCCACCCTCCACAGCAAAAACACCACCCCGGTAACCCCGACCCCATCCAGGTGGGCACACAGAGGGGTCCCCACCCACCTGGCCCCATGGGGGGGGGGGACAAACAGGGACAAACAGGGACAAGCAGGGACAGGGGTGCCCCCCCCCGCCCCGTGCCACCACCCTGGGGCCTGTGGGGAGCTCCTGTTTGCCCAGCAGGGCGATAAGGAGCCGGCAGGGCGATAAGGGGGAGGCCGAGGGACCCATGGGTGCCATGGTTGGGTGCCGGCCTTGATCCCGGGGGGCCAGCAGGGACACTTGGGGACACCGGGCGTGCTGGGGGGGGGGCACCATGAGGGATGGAGATGTGACAACACCAACCCCACAAGGCGATGGGGCGAGCGTGTCAAGCGGCACCTCCACACCACACCCCGACCCGTGTGTGCCTCAGGATGGCCCCCACAGGCCCCGCCGGCACCGGACGGGGCCCTGCTTTTAGGATCGGCCCCGCAGACCTCCTCACGGCCTCATAAGGACCAGGAAAAAAACCCCGTGGGAGGCGAGGCCGCCGTCCCCTCGGCCAGGCGCTGCCCCAGCGTTTGATGTGGCACCAGGCCTCAGCGGCCTCGCCGCGCCGGCACCCGCCGGTAAATAGAGGCCGGCAGGGTTGCGAGCTTGTTTATTAATTTTTTGCCTTCATCAAAGGCCTCTTTAATCATCCCTCAGCCCTCCTGCCACTCGGAGCACGCACGGCGCGACGTGCCGCGGTGGGGACGGGATGGGGAAGGTTTGGGGTTGCCCATGGGGAGCGGTGGCACCGCCGTGTGCCCCCCAGCCCCATATCGCCCACGCGATTAGCCCCATTCATGTGATGCTCCCAGCTCCCAGCCCTGTGCCTTGCTGCTTTGGGGTGGGTTTCTCACCTTTCCCTTGACCCTAAAGCCCTAGAAGCGATGCAGCCCTCCTCCAGGCAAGGAGGGGTTTTCTTTTGGGGATTTGCAGTCCCTGATGCCATCACCGTGGACCCAACACCCACCATCCACATGACCACAGGACACCCTTTTGGATTTCATTTTCCTGCCCCAATTCCCCCTTTCCCTGTCCCCCCCCTTGTTGTTGCTGAATTATTCCCCAGCACCTCCCAGAGCAGCGGCGCGACCCCCAGCACAGCCATGGCAATGCTCCCCGGAGACTTTTGGCTACGGGGCTGGGGGAGAGGAGCACAGGGGGACCTCTGCACCCCCAAATGATGCTCAGGGGACTCTGCGGGGTCTGTGTCCCTTCCCTGGATGCCCAAGGGTGCTGCCCCAACACGCTGGGCACAGCCACGGTGCCAGCATCCCCTCCCAGAGTGGTGCCACGGCTCGGGGCCGCGACCTGGCGCCGGGGCCAGCAGCACTCGCGGGGAAGCGGCTGGTGCCGGGGCTGGCTCCAGCCTTCCCAAAAATCCAGCCGAACGGGACGAGCCTCTCCATAAACCTGTCGAGCTGCATTCAGCCAGGCAGGAGCCAGCGTCCGTGCGCTGCCGCCGGCCGCCCGCTTGCTGCTGTGGATGGGCGCAGCGAGTGGGGCTGCCAAAAAACTCGACTCCTTGCACGTGCCCCCCCCCGTGCCGGCAGGTCCCGGCACGGCCGGAGGCACCGAGTGCTCCCGTGCATGCTGCTGTGATGGGCAGCCCCCCCATCCCGTCCCCAACGCCCCCGCTGCGGGGATGCCCGGCTGTGCGTAGCAGCCCAGAGCCGGTCCGGAGCAGTTTTCTCCAAGTAGGGCAATTAAAGGAATGGGAAAATGGAAAGTATTCGTCAGGGAGCTGCGGTGGCACAAGGGGAAGGTGCTGCGGTGAGTCAGCGATCCCAAGCGAAGCCCCAGCGCCAGGTAAACAAGCTGAAAACCAGGAGGTGTTAGTCACCGGGGCTGGCTGCACCGGCCCCAGCACGGGAAGGGCACCACCGACCCCTCCTGCCCCACAAAAAGGGTTTGGTGGCACCAAAAACCCCGCCACAAAGCAGCACCCACTCCCCATCGCGTGCTCCCCACAAGCAGCCACCTCCACCTGTGAGGACATCACCAGGATGGGGACATGGGATGTGTGGCTGTGCCACACAGGACCCCAGGAGCCACCCTGTTTTGTAGGAAAACTTTTATGGGATGTTTCTTCCTGCAGGGCCGGGCGCTGCCGCGGCAGGAGGAGGACGCCTGGGTGCTCCCCCTGCGTGGCCATCGCTCCTCGCGTGACCTCGGGCGAGTCGTTTCGTCTCCCTGTGCCTCCACCTCGCTGTCATTACGCTGGAGCCAGACGGACGGATGCCCAGGGGAGAGGGGAGGATTTGGTGTTTAAAGCCCTGGGATCCCTGCTGGATCCAGGCTGGGACCAGCTGGCGCCTGCGAGGGTTTCCCTTCTCCTGCCCCGTGCCAAACAGGGCATGGGGTTCCCCTGCTCCTGCCCAGCCATGGGGGGGCTGGATGGGGCCAGGGGCTCGGGTGTCCCCATGCCCCAATGCTTCTGATGTCGAGGGCGAACCTATAGGTTAGAAATATGGGGCAGACAAACCGCCTGATGGAGAGAGGAGACCCCCTGGGCTGCCCCAGTGCCATCTTGATGCCCCAAAAAGACCCAAATCACCCTCTGGAAGAAACGCCACTGCAGCCCAGAGAGGAGGGAGCAGCTGGGAAAGATCCCACAGAGGGTCCGGGACAGCCCTCTGCTCCACTGGGTGCTCACACACACACACACACACACACACACGCCTGAGCTAGCCCCAGGAGCTGCCCTAAATCCTGTCCCACCAAGCAGAGATTTCCTCTCACCCGCAGCCTCCCATGCCTGCGAGTTCATACCCTGCTAAAATTGGGCCAAATGTTAATTGCGCTCCCAGCCGAGCCATCAGGGCTGCTTCCTGCCATCAGACCTCGCTGCGCTTTAGGGGAGGGGGAAAAATCCGGCCCTTTTGTTCCCACGTGTGCCTCCCCCAGCCTTGTCTGGCTGGGATCACCCCGTGAGGTCCCCCCCTATGTCCCCCCACCCTCCTGCCCGCCGCCAGCCCCAGCACGGCACAAGGCTGGGTGCCTCCATCGCCAGCCCCTCGCCGCCGCAGCCGTCGGGTGTCTGCTCCGGTGACTCCACATAATGCAGGTTTTACAAATGGCCACGTCGCCCGGCTGTAAATTAAATACTCGGGAGAAACCCATTATAACGCAGCAACGCAATTAGCTTTATCAGCCAGCCCAGAGTGATGCCAAAAAAGCAGAGCCGACTCACTTGACAGGAGCTGCCATCCATGAAACCGAGCTAACGACCTTAATTATATTTTTAGCTTCTAATTTTTGGCTGACAGGATCCCCAATTACCCAGCCCATAATTTGCCCAGGGACTGCCATCAGCCTACCTGGTCTCTAATTCCCAGGGTCAGCCCTTTTATCCCCTTTTTACACGTTCAGACTCCCACTGGCCGCCCTCCAGCCCGCTGGAATTTCCCCAGGGGTTCGCAGCGCTAAAAATTAACAGCGCGGCTCCTCCGGCAGCCTGCAAGCCTGGTCCTGCAAGGGTCCCAAGAGAAAAAATCCCTCGGCCTGACAAAAAACAGCCCCGGGTTGTGGTCCCCGTGAAGATCCAGCCTTGGTGGAGCTGGTTGGCAGCGGGAGAGCCCGGGCCAGGAACGAGCGCCGTGCGTAATCTGGAGCAGGGGCAATATCGAAGGTGGTGATGGTGAAAATCCTGCGTTTTTCACATCAACTGCTCCGTCCGAAGGTTGTTCTTTGACTCATCTCCCCTATCTGCTTCCCCCACGCACCGACGCCGTCCTCTCCCTCCCCGTGGCAGGCACTGGTGGTGTTTTACTCTCGGTGCCAGCCCTGCGCCCCAGCAGGTGCCGGATTTGGGGCGCTGGCCTCGAGCACAGCCTGGTTTGCACAACATTTTCCTTCCCTGATCCACACTGGCTTTGGGCAAGGCGGCTTTTTGGCACCTTTGCCCAGCCACCAGACACCCCCAGACCCCCCTGCAGCATGGGGGCTGCAGCAGTGCCTGGCACCCCGATGGGTGCTGAGCACCCTTGAGGCAATGCCCCAAGGCAGGGAACAGAGCAACATGGGCTGGTCAGGGGCTGTCCGAACCCCAAATTGTGTGGGGGGCTGGTGAAAAAGGATGCCCAGGTGCTGCCGAGCCCCTATCCAGGCAGGGCAGGAGCTGGAGGGGGGGTGGGCTGCAAGCAGAGCCCCCAGCACCCAGCACCCAGCACCCAGCCGGGCTGGGCGAGCCGAGGCTGCCACCTCCTGGGCAGAGCCACGAAAAGCCGGGCCCTGCTTCTCTGCCCCCCCCCGGCAGCAGAAATGGGGCAGAGGGGGCCGCATCCCTCGGTTGTGCCCCCCCCGGCCCTAAATTGTGCCCCCCATCGGCTCCCAGTTGTGCCCAGCCGGGGGTGGCAGCAGGGGGCTGGCACTCGCTGGCGGTGGCATCCCGGGGACACGGGCACAAGCCCTGGTGGCAAATTTATTTTATTTTTATTTTATATTTTATTTTATTCTATATTTTATTTTATATTTTATATTTTATTTTATTTTATTTTATTTTATTTTATTTTATTTTATTTTATTTTATTTTATTTTATTTTATTCTATAGGGATGGGATGGGTGCAGCTCTGCCGCTGGGCTTGCCCGTACCCCAAAACTGGGGGATTCAATCACAGAGCAGCTGCTGCGAGGCACGGCAGGAGGCGGTGGGACACGCGATGGTCGGGCAGCGGGGGTCATTGGGTGCATCCCGACCCCAGCACGCTCGAGATCAGGTGTCCACGGGGAATTAGGGTGAGAGAAATGAGTCCCCAGCAGCCAGCTGTGCTCAGCTCGGCCTCACGGTTTCAACCCAAAACGGCTCCTCTTCCCCTTCCCCCCCCTCACGGCCCCTCTTTTGGGGTCCCAAAGGGAGCACACGTGCAAGCAAATGCCTTGGCTGAGGTTTCACAAATCAGAAAGGGGGCCGAGAGCGGGCTGGAAGGAAAATATCCCGGGAAAGCTGCTGCGAGCACCAGCGGGAAGGCGAGGCTGCCCCAAAAAGGCTGGGAGCCGAACGCTGCTCACGCTGCGTGCCCGTGCTCCTTGCAGCAGCAGCACTGGGGCACGAGCCCGGAGGAATAAAACCATTTTTTTGGTGAGACAAAACTGGGCTCCAAGCCCCCAAAATGGACCTGGGCACTGCTGGAGCTGTCTGCAGGTGGGTGCCGAAGGACCCAGAGCCACACTGGGAGGGCGCATGGGGAGCGGCCGTAGGATGCTCTCCCTCCAGCACCACACGGCAAGGGCAGGATTTAAGCCAGGAGAGGGGCAAAGCACCCGTGGCAAGAAAGCAGCAGGCAGGGGACTGCATTTGGAGGCCCTTCAGAGCCACGCGGCATCCTCGGAGGTGCGATGCCACTCGGGGCACTCGCGGTGCCCGGCCGGGTGACGGGGGCGCAGCCGCAGCACCCCCGGAGGATTTTAGAGCTGAGCTCACAGGGCTTGGTCTCTGCTCAGCGAGGAGGGACAAACCGCCCCCAAAGTGCTTCTCACTTCCCTCTTGAGGGCACGGGAGGGTGGAAACTGCAAGTCCCCCACTGCTATTTACGGGGGCAGGTTTCCCCTGCAAAACCCCGAGAGCCGGCGGGCAGGGCTGGGGCCGTAGCTCCAGGCCCTCGTCGCACCATGCTCGAGCACTGCAGGCAGACCCCAAAAATCACAATTTCCTTCGTCCTGCAGGCAAATGAGCCCTGGGCTCTGCTTCCCCCTGGGGCTGCCATGGTGGGGTGAGTGACAGAGTGACACCGTGGCGAGTACAGAGCTGGAGCTGGAGTTTTTTTAACTGAGCGGAAAAACCTTGACACTGCCCTGCTGATGTTTATAGAAAGTCTCAGGCATTGCTTCTTCCTTCCCCCTCCGGCTGCTTCTGCAGAAAACGTCCCCGGGGCTGAGCTGAGTCACCGTCCCACCGCACTCGCGGTGCCCTCGCACCTTCCCGGCCACGTGGATAAGGGGGAAAAACCACCAGGAGATGATGCAGAAGGGGAAAGGGGGCAAAACCAGTAGCTGCCCAGTCTGATTCGTTGTATTTTGAGGTGCCACGGGTCACTGTAGGGACACGGGGCTGGGGCTCGGTGCCAGCAGCCCGCTCCCTCCCGTGCCAGCTCGGCGAGGGGCCCCGCGGCTCCGCTCCTTCCCTGCTCAGCTGCCCAAAGCCCCGTTTTCGGGGTGAGGTGAGCCCTAAAAATAACTGTATAGCTGCATCCCTGGAGGCTGCCAGCAGCGCAGTGGTGGCCCTTTGCCCCGTGCCACCCGGGCTGTGTTGTTGAGGCTTCCTGCACCCACTGCCAGCAGCACGGAGCCCGGCTGCGACCTGTGGTGCCCACGCCAGAGCTGCTCCTTTTCTTGGCAAAGCTGGGAAAAAAAAAGTGACCCTTTCCTGCCCCAGGGCAGCTGCTTTCTCTGCAGAAGAAAACCTCCTGCTGGTGGTGGGTGATGAAAGGGCAGGTGCTGCAGAGCCAGACACCCAGCTGGGAGCTCTCCCTGCTGCAACGTGGCCACCAGGACCGGCACATCCCCTCCCCGCACGCCCCCCGCTCCCCCGGCAGCCCTGGAACCAATGCAGCGCGCTGCGAGCGGCCGATTTGCATCGGAGGGATAAGGGGAAGCCCCAGGAAACGCATGGCCCAGGCATTAATCAAATCTACCTCTAATAATAAACCTCCCCAGCAATGCGCGGGCTCGGAGCGCGCAGTGCGATGGCAGGAGCCAAGGGGGAGTAGCCGCCGTGCCAGAGCCAAGCGTGAGTTGTGCCCGCGGAGGGGCTGCAAGGGGGCTGGGGGCAAGGGGTTTGCTTGTGCTGGGGCTGCGGGGATGTTTCCAGAGAGCCAGCAGGGAGCAGAGGGGCTCCTTGGGGATGAAATGGTCGCTTCGCTTTGGGTGGAGGTTTCAGGAGTTTGGGTGCTGTGGTGGGGCATCCCGGGCAGGGAGCTCAGCCACCAGGCAGCAATTTTGCTTAAAAAATAAAGAGCCCCCCTGCCTGGGGGTCTTCTCTTTGGGGACAAAAAGTCTCCAAAAAGCATTGGAGGAGAGCATGGGTCTGAGCCTCGCTGTGCCCCAGGGATCCTCTTCAGCCAGCTCGAGAGAAAGGAATTGTTTAATTTCATAGCGGCGTTCATTGAACAGCAGGGCTAGAGGGGCCGCAGCCCTGCGCAGAGCTGATTTATCCTTTACTTTGTGAGGCTGGGAGGGCTTCACCCACGCTGCCCCGGGTGGGATCCAGCTCACAGCCAGAGCTGGAAGCCTGTTCTCAGCCCCTCAGCAGGGACATTTCTGCTCTGGGCAGCAGCAGGACAGACAGACCGACACACAAAACCCCCAATTGCTGTGCGCCCCCAAGGACGAGAGGCACAGAGACAGATCCCCATCAGAGCGCAGGGGCATTTCTATACCAAAATCAGAGTTGGGCTTCAAAAGGCAGCATCACAGCAGCCCCAGCCGAGGCCAGAGGCGGCTTCCAGGCACGTGGAGGCTGGCGCCGTGCTGGGCAGTGATGGTTTTTAATTGTTTCGGGCCCCTTGGCACCGGCACCGGCCGCCCGCACAGGAAACAGCTGCGCTCCGCAGAGGGATGCGGTCGCCCACGAGCCTCTCGGTCAGCAAAGGGCTGCTAACAACTAAATGCTTTTTAGCAAGCTAAAATTTTAAATTTTAATTTGTTCGGGACTTTGCTGCTGCTCAGGGCTCCAAGCGATGCCTTGCTCCTGCCCCTCCCTCATCAAACCCCTTCCCTCTCCCCAGCCCAGGGGTATGGGGCACATCGCGGCCACGTAGGATGGGACGAATGGCTCCTTGTGGGGACAAAATCCCTTCCAGTGCCATGTGTCCCAGCTGGTGCTGGTGGAAGCGGTGCTTAAAGCTCTCCCAGAGAGGCCTCTCTCCTTCTGCTGCCTAGGGGAGTGTGACACATCAAAACCTGCTTTCGGGATGATGCCAGGACGCCAAACAGAGACGTCAGAAATTACACACAGCATGGCAGAAACTGCCCCTCGGCCACAGGGGAGCTCAGAAGTTTCCAGATTTACAAATCGTTTCAGAAGATGGTGCTAGCAGTCATTCTGGTTGCGTTTCTGTTCCTTTTGGTAAAAGATGTAAAGGCAGGAGCAGGTCCCTGCCCTTATTGCTGCAGGCAGTTTCACACATCCCCACGCCCTCGGGGCACAGCGAGGGGCCAGGCAGGGACCAGGGTGCTCACCCTGCATGTCCCCAGGGCCCAGATTATAACCCCCACGAGGACGTCCTGTGCTGAAGTGCTTGCTAAGCCTGAAGCTGATTTTTCTGCATGCTTTTAACCCAAGCCTGAGGCACAGCAGGCGTCCCCCTGCACGGGGGTCCCCAGGGCAGGGTCCCCGGCAGCACCACCTGCCCCATAGCCGCTTTCCTCCCGTTCTGCAGCCATGGATGGGACGCCCCTGGGCTGTGATGCCATGAACAACTGCACCGACCAGCAGTACTGGGACGCCCTCGTCTGCCAGTGCATCCCCTGCAGCCTCATATGCGGCCGGTCCGCGGTGAGGAGGTGTGCTGCCCTGTGTGGTGAGTGGGGAAAGGCTCTGGGAGGACCCACGGGGCAGGCTCTGGGACAGCTCGGCTTACCTTCAAGCCCAAAGCACTGAGGGATGTGACTGCGTTGACCGGGATCAAGTTGTCCACACCTCTGCACTGCTCCTTCCTGGGATCCTAGGGAGCCTTCCCGGAGCTGTATTAATAGAGTTAGGCCTCATCTGTGGCACCCTGCCCTCAGGAGGGACATATCAGGCCCTGCTAATGTGGGTAATGACAACCTCAAGCAGAATGTGATCCCCGTGCTGTGGCAGGCACCGAGGCTGGGTGCTGCTGAGCAGAGGCGCAGCGCAGCTGAAGCCTGCACACAGCGAGGTGTCACATCTCCGAGGGGGCTGAGGGTGGGAGATGCTGTCCCCACGGCCCCAAGCCCATGCTCAGGCAGGTTTTGGTGTGCCCCAAAAAGCCACGCAAGCCCCAGAGGCCGGGAGCTGTAAGAGCAGCACCAGGAGCTCGCTGCCATGGGCAGGCACGGCTGCACCCCGTCCCCTTCCCCAATATTCATCATCTGGCTGAAAACCTCCACCTGCCAGCCCCAGAGATGTTTTCAACGCTTCCAACAGCATCAAACAGATCTCACCCTGCACCCATGGGAGCTGTGCACTTGTTCCAAGCGGCCGTGGGCTCGTCCCCGCGTGAACCCCAGCAGGGAGGGCCCCAGGCTGGGAGCCTCCTGCTCAGGTGACGGGGAGGCAGGAGGAGCCGTGCGGGCAGAAGGACGTGCTCAGGTCAAGGACGTGCTCAGGACGAGCCCCGTTCCTTTCCCTGCCTTCCCACAGAGTCCATGGTTTGCAACAGGAAAGCCGGCTTCTACTACGACAAGCTCCTGAAAAAATGCATCAACTGTGCCACGGTCTGCGGGCAGCACCCCAAGCAGTGCGACCCCTCCTGCGGATGTAAGGCTGTGTGTGAGGGCAGGGGGAGCGGGGGGCTGTGGGGCAGGGTCCCACATGGGGCTGGGCTAAAAGAGGAGCCGGGTTATGGGGTGGAAGCTAGGGAAGAGGCAGCAAACCCTGCTCTCTGATCCCAGGGCTTGGTGCACGGCCTTGGGGAGGGGGTGAGGGAAGGGATGGGCTCTTTTTGCCTCAGATCAACCAGTCCCAGCTTGGGGTTGAGATGTGGGTGCTGGAGAAATGGGGAGGGAGGGCAGATCTCCTCCATTAGCCATAAAAAAACACAACCAAACGGAGGAGCTGCAGTGCTGCTTTCAGCTCCTTCCCAAGCGGAGCACATGAGTGCCCTTAGCAGCACCCTGCCCCTATCAAAAAGTCAACAAGGGTGAGCTGTGTGCCGGGGGGGGGTCTAAGCTCTCCTTTGTCTCTGCCTGGCCCCCAGCAGGTGCCCTGGCCACCACCCCCCCTCCGCCGGCCGCCCTGGTCACGGCGCTGCCTCCCGCGGCCGCACTGGAGCAGAAGGCGTGCGCGGAGCAGGAGCCGTGGCTGGTGGTGTACCTGCTGCTGGGGCTCTGCCTCTGCGCCCTCATCTGCTCCCTCGTCCTGGGCTGGACGCACCTGAGGAGGAAAGGAGAGGTGGGATCCTGCCAGGCCGGCACCGGGACCTGCCACCGCAGGGAGGATTCCTCCAAGGGTGAGTGCTGGGGGCACCGGGAGGGGACGGGGAGCTGGGGGTGGCTGGCACTTGGGTTCTGCCAGCGAGGTGCTGCACAGCCCAGGCTGAGCCTGAAGAGAGCAGGACCAGGGCCCTGTGCCCCAATTCCTCCCCTATCGCCCTTCTCGGGCACTCACGCTGGGCTGAACAGAGGGTGCGAGCTGTGCTGCCCACCAGCGATTCCCCAAAGCATGAGGAGGAACAGCAAAAAGCCAACCCGTTTTCCCAAGGAGCCACCTTTGTGGCTGTTTCCTTTGGTTTCCCCCAAAATCCACCTTTGTGAAGATCTGGGGCTTTCACAGCAATTACAGCTCTGGGTTTATTCACTCGGGGCTGCTCTGGGGCTGACGGCTACCTGGCCAGGACCACGTCACACGAGTTTGCCGCCTTGAAATGTCCCAGCCCAGCAGCTGAATTGCCTTGCAGCATAGCATCAAAGCCCAAAGTTTTGGCCTTGGAGCCAGGGGGGCTTCACAAGTCTTTGGCGTAGGAAGAAAAGCTAGGGAAAGGATAACGGGGAGTAAAGCAACATAGAAAAGATGCGTTGACTTTCCCCCCTCCTGTTCTCCCCTGCCTTCTCTTAAAAATATATATATATTACATACTTATTTATGTAGACAGACATTAGTTTACGTACCTGAAGAGCTGGATGAGGAAAATCAGGAAGAGCACACGAGGCGCTGCTCCAGCTGGGCTCAGTCCCCAGCAGCGCTGCAATTTGAGGCACTGTTGGCTCCGTCCCAGGACACTGGCACTGGGCGCTGGCTTCTGAGGGAGGCTGACAGGTTCAAAGCGATTTACTGCATGCTTCTTCGTAGCCCCGGCCTAGCCGTGCTTATCAGACCTCAGCTGATGGAGCAGAGCCCTCTGACAGCCCACAGAGCATTACGTGGCCCTTCAGCCTGCCCTGCTGCAGCCCCTGCACCTTGCACGGCGCCGCACCGTTTCATTCATGTCTGCTACAAAACGAGCACTTCATGACAAGACAATTTACACGCGGTGCTATAAATATTAAAATTACTTCAGTGCTAAAGCTCCGGCCTGCCTGCTCGAGGCACTGCCCCATTCACAGGACGGGCTGTGTGCTGCAGGCCACGCTGCGGGCATGACATGGGGGCATGACATGGTGGGAGGGGGGCTCCAGCACTGCCTCCCTGCAGGCCTCAGGGCAGCACTGCAGAGCCTTTCCTGGGTAAAAGCTGCTCCTCAACACCTCAGGCTAACCCACAAAGTTCATTTGCAGATCGCCTGGTGGAAGCGGGCAGCGTTGGTGATGGTTCCACCGGCAGCAAGGTCCCCGAGCCAGTGGAAACCTGCGGCTTCTGCTTCCCCGGACACGGCTCGGCTGTACAGGAGAGCAAAGGGCACCACAGCCCCTCCTGCCCCCCGGGGGAGAGGGCTGCGGCCGCTCACAGCAGGGTGTGCAGCACGGGAAGTGCCGGGGCGATTCCCAGCCCTGACGACGGCCATTTTAAGATCATTTGCTCTCCTTCGCAAGAGAAGACGCCCATGGCGTGACCGCGGTGAACACTCCTGCACGGGCTCAGAAAGGAGGGCTGTCCCTCCTGCCCCCAAAACACAGCTGCTTCTCCCTCTGATCCCAAGCCCCAGCTCCTGCCAGGGCAGGTGGACACAGCTCAGGGGCTGTGGGTCACGGACAGTGCCTTTCTCTTCTTGGAAACCCAAACTCTCCTTGTTCCAGTGATGGATGTTGCTCCCCGTTCAGCCGTGCCTCCATGCTCCAACCTGACCTCCACAGACACCTCCATGCTTCCTGGCCCTTGGGACCGGAGGCCCGTGTGGGCTTCTCAGCCTGGTTCCCTCATCAGCATCACTTTGCGTCTACGAAGTGTGCCGATGCCTGGCCAGGAGCAGCCTGTGGCAAGCGCCAGGCCCCCGCCTTTCCCCATTTTAAAACTCTGTCTTGCACCACAAGTGGCTTCCGAGCAGAGCTGTGCTCATGTGGGACGCACTCGATGGACAGAAAGTGGATGAAGTGGTGGTGCCAGGTGCCATCTCGAGAATTCGCCAGGTGTGACAGCAGCCTGACCTCGATCCATCGCCCCTGGGTGCCTGCCTCCTTCACCAAGAGGTCTCCTCTCCTCAGGACTATGGGGAGTTTTCCAAAGAATCAGTTTGAAGTGTTTTAAAGCATCTCGGGCCTTTCAGACAAAGCTGCGGCCTGGCCTACTCCAGCCTCCCAGGATGTTCCACACAGACATGATGACCATCGAGTGCCACTGCCATGCTCCTAGGTGGGGCACGTTTTCTGACTTCAACAAAGTTCTTTTACAGCAAGAGTATTCACAGTACATGAGCTCCACAGGCAGCTTTCAACACTGCTTTGAGGGGAGGAAAGGACACGGGGCGGTGAGGCTTTGCCTTTTGACTGGATACGGTAGTGCACAAATTGCTCCGGAGGCACCAAAATCACCGACGGGACTGGGTTTAGATGTGAAAAATCATCCAAAGCTGAGAACTTTCTG
Organism: Anas platyrhynchos; assembly: GCF_047663525.1. Taxonomy (NCBI): domain Eukaryota; kingdom Metazoa; phylum Chordata; class Aves; order Anseriformes; family Anatidae; genus Anas; species Anas platyrhynchos. Next base: position 16,913,198 of record NC_092601.1, on the reverse strand, counting down.
GAAGACTTGATGCTTTGATGTACTCCTGGTCTGGATTACCTGAAACAGCTGGTAAAAGTGCCGGGCTGTGGCGTGGCTGATTTGAGGAAAGGTTTTTGTCTGACCTGTATTTGAAAGCTACTATGGAAAAATGTGAGTTTCAACATGTAACGTCAAGTTCTCTCATTCTCATTAAAGGAGAGCGTAGGAATGTTTTGCTTGGTGAAAAATCCCTCCCGATAGGAGATCATTACCAAAAGTTTCTCAGACTAGGCCTTTAAACTTGAGAGAATACACGGGGAAGGGGCAACAGATGCATGAACTGGTGATAGTAAAGCACAGGCCATGGTATCTGAGGCCATGTGAGGCTCCCCACCCTCTCATCCTCCTCCCTCTCTCCAGGCTTTCTTTTCCTTTCCTTGATTTTGTCTCCCAGAGCCTCCCCCTCTCAGGCTCGGCCGATGAAGGGGCTTTGCACTCACCATGGGGCAGCTCCTGCACATTTCCACCTACCCCATGTCCCCACCACCCCAAACACTTCCCAGCAAGGCCGGGGACTCCAGGAGGACACCTGTGAGCAGGCGCAGTGTCACCTCGCACTGCCTGACCCCAACACCGAGGGGACAGGCAGCTTCAGCCCTGCTCAGGTGTCACCTCAGGGGACAGGTACCTACCATGTAACGGGAACCCTCCCACACTGCTTGTGTGAGGAGCCAGCACCCGATTTAAAACAAACAAACAATAAACCTGAACACGCGAACCAGTTTTGCAATTAGAGCATCTCTCGAGGCTGAGGAAGCATCAATTATTCAAACCAAGGCTTTAGGAAAGCTTTTATGCGAGCTGCCACAAGAGCTCACCCTGCCTGGCTCTGGCTGCCCATGGGGGGCAGAGCCCGTGTGGGGCTGGTCCTGTCCCCCTCGCCTCCATGCAGCCCCGGCTGCTGCTTACTGCTGGCAAGTGCTCCCTGGTCTCCTAAAATACTCGCTGCAATACACAGGGGAAGCAGCACCCTGCAGTTTGGGTCCTAGAAACTGGGGGAAAACACCCATCAGACGCCAGGTCCCTCCTTCGAGCCCTGATAAGCGAGAGGGGAGCGTTCGGTTCAGTCAGGCGTGGTCTCCTCTCCTTCTGGGAAGGTAAATACTGTTATCAGCACGGAGAAGAAAAGGTAACACTGAGCGTCACAGAGGTCAGATCAGCAGTAACACACAGGCTCCAAGATATGTGCTGGGGAATTAAGAGAAATCAGCGGGTTTGCTATCACATTTGAAGTCACTGGCCAACAGCTCTGACAGAGCATGCTTAGAGAGATCCCTCTGAATAGCAGTCACTACCTGGGACAAATACTTTCGGTAATTAAGGGCACTGACTTCAAGCCCGAGCATCCACAGGGGGGCTTAAGCTGCTTCCAACTTTCCTGCTTTTGCTCAGGTTTTCATTAGGCACCAGCCTCAACCAAAGCTTTCTCCCCAGTCCAGGGGCTGCGATGAGAAGGTACGACACCGACAGCCACCTTCGGGCTGGTTTTGTGCTGCACGCAGTTCGGCGCTGGTGTACAACCCCAGGGTACGCTCCGGTACCAACCCGCATCCTGGTACCAGGCTTTGGTTTCAGTCATTTCTCCCGATGCTTCCCTGTAACAGAGCAAGCCGCGCCAATAAAAAATCATGCTTCAAAATAAACCCGTCAGCCCCAAACTGCTCCCCGGCACGAGCAGGGTCAGCAGCTGAAGCACTGCAGCAATTGCCTCTCGCTGCCGTCTGCTAGCACACCAGGGAGGCACAACTCCATCAGTCCTTCGTCAGCGTCTCACTGCTCTGCGAGGACTTCTGCATCTTCCTGAAGGTGACGCTGAGTTCTGCAAAGAGCAGCCTCCCAGCTCTGCAGGGGATAAACCTCGTGCCTGAGCTCCTCGGCAGATGAAGGGAAAGAGAAGGGCTGCGTTTGGGGAAAAACATAACGAGGGGCAGCGCTGTTTGTGTGAGAGCAGCTGTCCTTCCATTTTTATAGGGAGAGGGAAAGTGTTCTCTGCTTCTCTATCAACCTGTGCTGATTTACTGTTGCTGGAAATAGAAACCTGCCTGGTATAATTTAGGGAGAAAGAAGAGCTTTTAATACACCAGGAATTCTGCTTTAAAAGCCCAAACTAAAGCACTGAAATCTGCCTTGCTCTCCGTCTCCCACTGAAAACCAGCCGTGCTGGTGCAGTTGCACAGAGCGCAGCCCTCTTCACCAGCTCGAGAGGGGTGTGTGTGTGTGTGGAGGGGGGGGGAAAGAAAATAAATAAGGCTGATTTATGTGGCTGGCCTTGTCCCTAAACAGTTCATTGCTGAAGGATTAACAAAACAGACCGCGTTAGCTCCGGTGGCCAAGCGCGTGCTGGCGGAGAACAGAATTCACTTGTTCAGGCTCCAGCTGGAGACCAGCAGCCAAAGGCTCCGAGCTCAGCATCACAAAGCGGCGGCGGCCCCGCAGCACCAGCCCAGCTGCCGCGCGGTGGCACTGCTCCTCCAGCATCGGGGCGAGGCGGCGGCGACGCGGGCTGCAGCAGCCATGGGAATAATGAAAGGCTGATTCTCGTCTTCCTCTGCAAGCTTGCTGCATTATTAAAAGGTAGCAGAAAGCGTTGTCAAGCATCTGCACGATGCTGTGCCCAATTCCGGGAGGGAGAGGAGGGCCCCCCCCCACCCTTTCCTGCAGGGTGTGCCATTCATCCGCATTTCTCCAGCAGCGTTTCATTTGCGACAAGAACACTCAGGTTAAATTTTGCAGTACCCAATTACAACTGAAAATTATTTCAAGCATGACGATAGGGAAAGACAGGTTATGAAACCAGAGTACGCTCTCGCTTCTGCAGAAACCGCGCTGCCTAGGTAACTCGCACACTGTGCGGTACGTTTTCTGTGTCTGATTTGGTATTCAAGGAGCTTCAATTAGTCGGTTCTTCTTCCCTCCTAGTTGCAAACTGTCACAGAGATCTCCTGATGCACAAAACCACCTTGTACTCTCCAGCTTGCCTACAAATCAAATGCAATTCCACCACCCTTTTGTGTAGCATCTCTTGTAAGACGCTCATTTAAAAAACAAACAAAGCCAGGCTTCACTTATTTTCCTCTCATTTCTGTCATTACACAGACTGCTTTCTATCTGTCTCTCAGACAGGTTAGAGATGGCCCGTACCTATTTCTGCAATACTGATTTAAAAGACAGGCCCCATCCATGTTTTTAAGTGCTGTTGAAGTCAAGGATCAGCTGTTTGGGTACACATCCAGAGCTCAGTGACCTTTTTGGTGTGGCCCTTAGGCCAGTTTACATAGTGCCTAACTCAACACATGGCTCTCTCCAGGCTCCTTAAGGGAGAGCAAAGTTATTTTTTGCTCTTTTAAGCTCTGTGTTCTGAATGGTTTCTCTCATGGGCTGCAATTCAATCCACAGCCCAGCCTCCTGGGAGCAAGACAGAGCACACGAGCAGCTACTGCTGGTATCCAGGCAGGCCAACGAGCTGCTTTAAAAGACAGCGACGAAGGGAGAGAAACGGGAACAAAACTGCGTTTGTGACAAAGCAAAAGCAAGCTGGTGCACCAGCTGCTGTAGGGTAAGGACACGGATACGGAGGCTGCAAAGAGAAGGAGAGTATGTGAGGAGTTAATACATGTGGGAGGGTACAAGGAACCAATACCAGCCTAGCACATACCAGGAAAATGTGTTGTTTACTTAAAAACCTAGTGCACTGCAGAAGTGCTCAATAGCAGCAGATCTATCGCTCAATGCTGCCCCCAGCAGCAACCGTTTCTAACAGATGGTATATTTTTCAATACCGAGGTTCTTTCAAGTATCAGCTCTATATGCCTTTGGAAGGCAACAGGGGGGAAAAAATAAACAACAACCCAAACCAGCAACAACAAAACAAGCAATTCTGAGAAATTCGAACTTATTCACAAGATTTAAAAAAAGAACCAAGACCACTCTTACAGTATAAACACGCCAATTCATTCATTTTTACTGATGGTTGCATTAATGAATCTCATTCTCGTGAAAAAAGGGAATAAAGGAAAAAAAATTAAGAAAATAGCTATTTATAGAAAACAAAAAAAGGGCTCAAAACAGAAAAGAATCTGTGCTGATGCTTTTGACGAGCAGTCCGATGGCATTGAACATTACCTGTGCAAGCAGGCATGCTTGAAAACCTGTCTGTACTGTAGCTTCAGTTCCACAATCCAGGATTTCTTTTATTTGTTGGAAAAAAAAAGAGCCTAATAGTTTCATACTGTATTTATTTAATAACTAAAATTCACAAATAAAAAGATACTTGCAAAGTCCTTTAGTTGTGTCATCCCATCCTCCTCCACTCTACTGCTTTCAGACCCATATGCATAAAAAATGGGCTTGGATTTTTAATTTTAACTGTTATATGATTGGTCGTTGGAGCTGAAGCACCAATGGAGAAGATGCTTTATGGAGATGAGGGTACACCCCCTTGCCTTCCCACACACATTTTGGAGGAACATAGGAGATGTACCAGTGCCTGGACTCCTCTGCTCCCATTTCCCCCACCCAGAGCATTCCTTTCATTTTATATTTCCTCTGTTAAGTGACTGACTGTAGCCTCCTTTTTCCCCCTTTCTGTCCTTGCGGGACTGCATACACGTTGGACATTGTTCATTTCTTACTCCGCCAGGCTTTGAGCCAGTGTCAAGTAGGTCCTGTTACAGCTCAGTGCTAGTTGTTTTTTAATGGGTCTTTTCATTTCAGGTAGGTTTGTGTGTCGATTCAGAAGGCTTGCTTATTTTCTTCCTTGTTTATATCTGACAAGCTGCTGGATAAGGCTATTCATACTCCAGGAACTGTTTGTGATAGAACAGCAAATATCTGCAAGAAAGCAGAGGTACAGTTTCAGCTTTCTGCTGTGCATCATAGCAGATTAGTATTTCCATTGATGCAATTGTGAAAAATGAGGACTATTAATTTTGTTTTTCTTTTCAATTTGAAGCAAGTCCAGGGACACGCCAGCTCCCCACAGTAACCATGGAAGAGAAGGAGGGAAGCCAACTGAAATAATTTTACCAGTAACTCAGGAAACGGAACATTTGTCCATCAAGCAGTCAAACCCCTCTTGTTGTACAACCTACTTAGAACCTGGAAGCTCTGCAAGATTGGGCTGTGTTGATGTCCAGACAGGCAGCATCCGTTTAACACAACCATGACACAAAACATAACCGTGGTGGCTTCAGGATGCAACTGTTGCTTTAGACTCGTATGACCACAGCATCAGACATTTAGGATTACTGCAAACTGCCTGCCATTTACTGACAGAACAAAATGAAGAACCAGGCACATGGGTGAAAACTCGTGTGTCCCAATCAAATACAGCTCATGTGTCTAATGTCTCAATCTGCACTCAAATCTGGTGTTTTAACAAGATGAAATTCTTCCTGTCCTTAATTACTGTGTGTGTACTGCTACATAACAGAGCCCAGCTCTCAAGCAGTTACGTGTAGAGGGAAGCAGAGTGATCTCTACGTACCCTTTACACACCACACACTGACAGGGTCATTGCATGACTCTGTTAAAAAGCTTCAGCATAATTTTTAGACTTTCCAATTATTATTTTTCCATTTCCAGTCCTACAGAGCTTCCCTCACACAATGCAGATCTACTCAGTGCCAGATTTAATCTGAACCAAGGAAAATGGATCAGAGATCAAACTAGCCTTTACTGAGATGGATGTGCAGCAGTTGTGTTGCATATCCTCTCCTCCTTGCATATGGCAGTTTCTTCTCCAACATACCCCATCCCAGGTCCAAAGCTAGCCAGTTCTTACTGAAGAAAAGCTTATTTCTTCTGCTGACCTCAAAGCACGAGTTACTCAAATCATTTAACACTAAAATTCAGGTACCATAGGAGAAATTTTGCACTTTCCAGTTGAAGTTCAAAAAAGGATGGCAAAATCTGTTTTAAAAATTGCAAGCTGAACATCTGTGCCTGCAGAAATCAATGGAAATGTCATGAATAATTAAAAGAAAAACAAAGCAGGCTTATCTTTCCACAGTTGAAAATGCCAAAACGAAGACTTCAGTTTTGAAGTTACCTTATTCTTGAAATATATACCAATCCCCAGTGCTTCCCTCAAATGAGGAACACCAAGATGCTTCCCTTGCAAACTACTGCTCTGCGCTCCCACTGCTTGTCTAATGCAAGCATCTGAAATCATGATGTCAACCTGAAATCAATTTAAAGACATGAACTAAGAAACAGCTCATGTTCTATGCCTGCCTCCCATATAGCCTTGCAACTGCCTCGTGCTATTTTCTTAATGGCTCTTCCTCAAATCTGTTACACTCACAATAACCCAAAGGTTACGCAAAGATCAGAGTGTGTCACAGAATCACAGAATTTCTAGGTTGGAAGAGACCTCAAGATCACCGAGTCCAACCTCTAACCTAACACTAACAGTCCCCACTAAACCATATCCCTAAGCTCTACATCTAAACGTCTTTTGAAGACTTCCAGGGATGGTGACTCCACCACCTCCCTGGGCAGCCCGTTCCAGTGCCTAACAACCCTTTCAGTAAAGAAATTCTTCCTAAGATGAATACTCAAACAGCCCTGCTCCTCCACGGGGTGACCATAACACTTTTCAGATTCCCCTCCGTTAGCAAGCCAGAGTTTGGAGCACCAGTTACAAACACTGCCAATGCTCCCGTGTCCTTCCCCTTTTCTTCCTTAATCCAATTCACTACTACAAATCAACACTCTGAAGCACCGATACATACATTAAGAACCATTACATATTCGAAGAGAGTAATTAAGTCTTCTCAGAGGTTATAGGGGCTTTCACCTGTAAGTAAGAAAAACCCAAAGGACTATTTTTTTTTTCCTTCTCCCTTTTCAGTTCGTAACTTACCCTTCACTGTCTAGTACATCCTTAATGCTAGCCTTGGTGATAATGGCATCATCACACTTGAACCACTGGTCCTTGTGCTGCCGGATGAAGCTGGTATAGTGCCCGCTCTCCAAGGTTCCCTGGTGATTAACTACTGCAAACAAGGAATACCTGGTGCAGAAGAGAGTTAATCAATACGTGGATCAAAAGGGGAAAAATAAATGACATTTTAAAGAGGCAAAAGCTTGTGTTCATAAGCACATACAGAAATGGTAAGGGATCAGATCCATCAATAAAACACCAGCTCTTAACACTGACTGGAAATGGGGCACCCTTGCCCAGGGAAAAAGAACCACATTTTTCTTTCCCTGGCTTGCCATTACTGCAACTTTCCAGTCTGATGACAGCCATCAGCTTCACCAATACTAGCTACTGAAGATTTTTCTTCTAAAATAGATCGATCTTGATGCATTCCTGCAGAGGACCACTATTATCTAGTCTGACCTCCTATTTCCCTCTAGTGAACTAGCTACTCTGGTGAACCAGAAAAAAAGCATTTTGGGGTTGAGGAAGGAGGTAATCTAAAGTATAGCTAATCTTAACTATTTCCAGCGATAAACTGCTGTACTGAGTAATTGTCCTTAATCTGGAAAGTCTGTACTTATTTTGAAATGCCGAATATTTTCAGCCTCAACTTCCAGCTTTTGGATGTCGCTGTGAATTTATTTGCTAACCTGAAAACTACCTGACATCTCTGCTGTAAAGATAGGTACTGATATACTAAGTTAGCTTCAACTTTTTTTTCTTTAACAGGAAAGACTGAAGTCCTTTTTTTGTTCAAAGGTAAGATTTTGTTCCCAGCTATATTTGCGGCTCTTTTTGTAATGTTCTCCAATCTTTGCCTGTTTTTAAAATGGTATCCTCCAACCTGGATGCAAACACAGCTACACCATGGTAAAATAATCTCTCTAATCTCCCTTGATATTGTCCTACTTATCTTCAAAAACCACAGAGCTCTTTTGACACAGTGGTGCCACAACAAGGCTCTTAATTCAGCTGACTGTCTACAGAGCCACACGTGTTAAAGTCACCCTCTTCCTGGGTGGAAATCTTATTAGGCTGGACAACACTTCAGTCCTAGATGCAGGATTCTAGGACTGCCCCAACTGTTTACTGGCATCCAGCACACTGAGCAACTCAGACATCTCTGCTGTTACCTAATTACCTCATCTTTTTCTGCATTAACAGCTACTTCAACCTATGTTGCGTGCAAGCCTCAACAGTGATCGATTTTGTTTTCTTTTAGCTCTTTGCTAACAGTTATTAAACGCTAGACCTCTCACGAGCCAATCCCTACAGGAGCACAGGTGGCACACCTGATTGCTATCTGCTTCTATGACAACTGCACCAAGACCTAGGTGGTTAGTTTTTCGATCTGTTCTGTAATTCCAGTTTCTTAATGAAACTTTTAGTGCAAATGAAATGCCTTGAGGAATTTAAACACACAACATTAGCATATGGCAGCAGCAACCAAATTTGTAACCTTAATTAAAAAAGAAGTTTGTGTGACCATCTCTTTTTCCATAAAGCTCTGAGTGTTCGTTTCAATTACTCTCCTTTAAATTCTTGAGCGAGTCATGTGTCAGCCACTCTGTTATTCTGACTGCAATTCGTGCCTGACCAACAGACCCCGCAATTACTGGGGTCATCTAACTGGGACTTACTTTCAATCCTCTGGAACCTCCTTTGCCATTGCAATAGAAATTTGATTATTTAAAGGAAACACCCACCCCTTTTAATACTGGACCCATAGCCTTTAACATTGCCCACAGACCGATTGCTGGGGTTAGCATCTTCAGATTAGCAAGTGAGCTGCCACAGAACCACGAAAGGGTATGCAATCAGAGCAAATGAAGCTTTATTTTGCAACAGTTCAGACTTACTGTGCTGTCAAACACGGTAACGCACTTCGCGCTGCAGGATGTACAGCAGCCTGTACATCTCCTTCTAGAAGACAACTACCTTTCACAATAGGAGTCACGGAATGTACCACTTACTTATTATCATTGTTTAGACTATCCGTCGGCTGCTGGTATTGCCCGTTCATTCTGCTCTCTTTACTGCAACACACACACACACAAAAATCCAGTCACTTAAAGCAGTGGCTTCCCAAACCGAGGAAATAGGTTTTACACGACACAGCCTGTTAGCTGAATCCAGGTCCTAATTCAAAGGCACAATGCTGCTTAGCAGCAGAGAAGGGCTGCTGATTAGGATGCTAAAAGATGCTTTATTTGTTCTTGCAGCAGTGCTACATAGGAAGCAGCATTTCTCCAGCCGGTCAAGGCTTCGGAGCTGCAAATACAGATCTGTTTACGTCAGATGCCCTATCCAAAAAGCTTTAAAAAAGGTTAAGAAACGATTTGTATTTTAAACCTGTAAAAATATCTAATTACATCAATCCCTTATCCTCTGATGGGTCAATCATCCTGGCTCTGACTTGTAAATTCATTTTGTGTTTTGACAGCAGCAATAGGATTATGCTGTTGATTTCATAGGCGATGAAATTCAGATTACTGAGCTATGCCTCCTGATTATCCCATCTATATTCCATTATGCTTGATACCTTTCATCAGCAGAGCCTGTTCTATCCAGGGAGAATTCAGCACAGAGGAACAGAAAAGTCTCAAATTCTCCAGAATAAACTGGAATAAACCATATATTCTTAATATAACACTATTTAACAGAGCTGCAGGGCTCTCCTTTCTCTACTGGCAGAAGCATCTACTTTTCTCCAGGGAGAAAAAAAAAATGTTTGAAATTACTTTTACAATTTTAGCCTCAAATAGAGCCCCTGTGTTAAGAGATGCCACGTTTTGGAGCTTTCTGTGTTGCTTCAAATACAAATTAAATCTGAATACCTTCTTGTATAGTTGAAGGGAATACCTGATAGATACTTGTTTTACTGAGCTGATCAAGTTCCTTTTTTAAAGGTACTTTTAATATAAGTGTTGTGTCTTTCCCGAACCTGGGAGGTGGGAGAAGTCTTACTGTTTGTTTAAATGCCAAATAGAAATTTTAACCTATTTTAACTTGGACTTTGTGCTTTTCTGGAAGCGTTTTTTAAACAGAAGTTGAATGTACAAAACAAAACAAAAAAACAGTTTTGTATGTGCACAGGAATAGAGAGGAAGGAATTTTACAACCTCAGAATTACTAGGTTGGACACTATTTTAATGTCTAATCTGCCTACTAACACAAGATGACCCGGTGGGTGTGCATTCAGGTGATGCTCAAAGCACAGATCTTTAAAATCTGAAGGCACGATGGATCTGAATCTACAAGTTTAACATGCAACCACAAACATAACACACATTAATAATAAAAAAATGTTTAAATATCAAGCCCTTTCTGGCACACAAAACTCAATAGTGTATCTGAAATTAGTTTAGAAACGATGCACATCTCAAGGAGAAGCTTACAGGAGAAGCACCATTATACATACTGTTCTATAACCTTGATTCAAGGATGTTCCATGTTTCATGCTGCACATTTATGGAACTGGTAAACAGTTCTGTCCAGGGTCTTTGGGGATTTTGAACTCGGTACACACCTGGAAGCCATGAATGGTGTCATGTCCAGCTCCAGCGGAAACGAGACATACGTAGTGATCTTTCGCCTCAGTTTGGCTGAGTGTTCAAACCGCTGGAGACAAAGTGGAAGAATTTTTGTTGTTTTTTTGAGATAGACAGAAAATTTAGCCTATTATAAGTGTTCTAAGCTTAGGTACAATGACATGAAAGCATATTAGCAGTCAGCAGCTAGGGACACTCCCAGATTTTTTTTCTGGGAGGATCCCCAAGGAAATGATAAAACACAATTTCTACTAGGAAAATAAGTCACGATTTGTAGAGGAAAAATATAAAATTCATTAGATTGTTTACCTTAGTACCTATCCACACAAATGTATTCCCAAACGATATTAAAATAATACATTAGTCAGCACACACAGCCTTTAACCAGCCCCACATTCATTTGTACTGTGTAATATTTGAATGCAGGGCTGCTGCCTACACTAGCACACAGAACTGGTGACAGAGCTCTAGCTATCGGATTCACACACTTAATCCACCCATCCAATCATCTCAAATGACAGAAGTCAAGACTACACAGGAATACCAATTCAAATTAAGGCAAAAATGGAATATGATAATAAAAAAGCCTTGTCCCTTGGCCAAAAGCAGCCTGCAATACCCACCACCCTTTCTTCATCTTGTCAATCGAACATTTAATGGTAACAGGAATAAATAACAGAAAGAGATGAATGAGTTGCTATTTAAAGGCAGCTTCTTTCCCCATTTCTCAGAAATTCTGCTCTATTTACACTTCAAGTTAATTATTTTCCAATTGTGGTGCCGTAACAATTCCCTAGCAACAGATCCAGACGTGAAAAGCTGAGACTTCTTTAATTCTTACCTTTTGTATTTATTTATTTTTTTTACTTTAACTCATGAAATTGAATTTGCATTTTGGATGGATGGGACAACACAATCATTTAGGAAAAAAATCAAAAACAATTCTTCAGTCATTCTGCATAACACAAATATTGAACTGAGTGTAGCGGGGGGGGGTTAGCGTATTCACATTGCCTTGTCCAAAGAGCAGAATCACCTACACATCTTGCCAACTGCTCTGCATTAAAAAAAAAAAAAAAAAAGCCAATGCCCTCAAACATCTCTCCCTCTCTTAAATAAAAAAAAAAAGGCAACCAAGTCAGCCACGCAGGAACATCCTTCAGGATGACCACAAAGAGCAGCAGGAAAACAAAGGAGCTGTGCCTGTACCTATTCCAGTCAGGCTCCTGTCTTAGCTTATCACACTGCAGATCACCTTGGTTAATACTCAAGGTATAACTGAGGAAATGCTGGCATATTTGGGGGTGAACATCTGAAGGCATTATTGTGCCAAACAGTCTCAAAAGGCCTCTAAGTTAGAGGACTGGGAATTCTCTCTGCCTGTAAAATCCTTCTCTAGTAGAAAGCAGAACCAGCCCTTTCTCATGAATGCAGACCTTCCTACGGCACCCCGTGCTTTCATGCCAAGACTTCATTTCATTAGCAAGCTTCTGTACAAGCCAGATTTTGAAAATAAACTTTGAAATTGCTGCCACGCTGGAAATGGAGCTGCTATGTTATTCAACAGTTCCAAACTACAATGGTATATTGAATACAATACACGGCTTGCTCAGTGAGACCGTGACACTGTGGTTGCACCTTATTAGATTTTCCAGTATGAATGTACTGAACTAGCTTAGAGGACTACTGGAAAATAAACCAGAAAAACAACCTGTTTGCTACAGCAAAACTCCAGACTGTGACAAGTACAAGATAAAGGTCTACTTCCAAAACTATTAAAGTTACTTGGGTGTTTTGCCAACGTTCAAAGCCTAGAAACCATGTAGGAATTAAATAACCAAAAGTAGCTTCTGGTGCAAAAGGTAGGAGTGTGTGTGATTTCCCCACTGGAAAAGGAGAAGCAATGCAAGCCTTCACTGGTGCACAGCACAGAGGTTGCTGATTTGTATGTTTCCAGTCACTGTGGCCATAGGTATAAAGTGCTGCTATTCTTTAGGTAGTTTATGTGACATTAGTACCACCAGATACAGAGTTTCTTGAAGCACTGATCATAGTTAGAGGTGAGGACAGTGACCGTCAGTTGCTGCCTAGCAATGAGAGGACTGTCATTCTGACCCAGGAGACACTCGAAATATTAGAGGGCTGCATCTGTTCAAGCAGATCAAAGATGCAGTTAAGTTATAATGGTGGCTGCCTCCATAAAAGCCTGTGGCATCACTTTTCAAGGACCCTTTGCCTCTTGACACAGAATGACAGTCGTCTCCTGTGATAGATGCCTGCTCTGCACCACAGTCACGCTCTTTATATTTAAGACACAAATCTTACAGGACTAAACTATCTTGAGCTAATTAGTTGGGAATATAAAAGAATCTTTTGCAACTGCTAACTTTTTTTTATATCTTCCCTTCAACACAGAGCTTTTCTGTGGTATCCTTCCAGTAGAAATGAAGGGTAAAAATGTTACTGTGCAGTATGAGTAAATGTTATCGAAGATTGGTCTTTACAATCGTTCAGGTATTGTACTAACCTTCCATTTTGTTTCTAGATTCTTGTTAGGTTCCCAGAGACATACTGCAAAGCTACATTATATGTAATGTAATAATATCTTAATAGAAAATCTAGCTAGGCATGCAAGCTGTTCCTTATATTAATTTATATCATAAAAGAACAGCCAGTGAAAGCCAGAAGATATGTCCAGGAATTTAGCTCATCCTCTCAAAGAGGAATGTATGTTCCCTGCTCTGTCTGCCCCCTGTGAACTTACTTTGAGATGAAAACAGGCCACAATGGGTAATTTCTTCATAGTGAGTTGTTTGGTAGATTCCTGGTAGCTATGGCAACCACTACATTTGATTTTGGCACTGCTTCCTAGATGTTCTGGCCTTGTAAACCTGAATTAAAAAATAAAAAACAAAAGGATGCACAACATGATCAGACTATTTTCCACACACGCTGAAACTGCTTCTTTCACTTTTCCTTGTGACTCATTGACACCACAAGAGAAGTTGCTCATGGCTTTTATGTCATAATTCAGAAAAAAATATAATAGTGTAAAGTGCTCTGGTTTAGACATCCAAACTGCACATCTATCATTGCTCTACTTGGGCACGTTGCACTGAAATGCATAAATAACTGAGAAAGAAGCTAAATGTTTCCTCACCTCCTGGAACTGGACATCTTATTTTCAGACAAAGACAGTTCATTTTCAAACCCCAAAACACTGATATGGAAATTATGAAGCGGTACAACAGATTTCTGTGATCAGTTGCACACTAGTCTGCAGGACACTCTTCTTGCTTGTAGCCTTCTAGGGCTGGGGTCAAAAGCTCAGCTGACATGGAGAGAGACACTTGAGGTTTTGATGATATAAAATCACACTGCCTGGCAGCAGGCAGTGTAAAATTTATTTTCTTTTTGCATCACATGGCAACTGGGTTTGTCTGCTTATCGTTAAGCCTACTTTTGCTCTGAAACTTCTATATCTTTCTCATTTTGTCTTGTGCAAAAATCTAAAATATGTATGAAATGTTGTTTGTGGATAATGCCATGACAAAGCACCACTTGTTCCCATTTCTCAATGCCACCTGTGGAAAACAGAATGAAGCCAAATTCTTTTTACCCACCAAAATTGTATTTGTCTCAATTCATACCTTCGCAAGCAGTCTGTGAGAGTGGTGGTGCCTGATACATGGCTTTCCCCATTTACGACACTGCCATCACTCCCCGGACTCAGTGGCCAGAACGGGGTGGAAGAGCCTGGCAAATCCAAACTGATGTCCCAAAATGGGTCTATCGTTGTGGAAACGCCACTATGAAAAAGAAAGCAGTTTAATACATATTTAAAGGAAGTAAAATGAACAGATCTCTCATTTCAGAGTGCACACCAGATACTGTACTTTAAAGAACTATGGGATTTACATCGCCCCTAGAGGGCACTCAAAGATGACAAAAGAAATACAATTTGCTCGAGAGTGTCTTCCCACAACTGATTGTTTTTCTGCATATTTAAAAGCCATATGTTTTAGGTAATGTATTTGTTACAGCGAATGCAGAAATCTGGTTGTTGAATACATTCTCCCACCTAGCGGAGTCCCGTGACTCCAAGTGAACCAGTTGGGCGTTGCTTGGAGATAGAGGATCTGGTCATACTACCAGCTAACACCTACAATGAGAGCGACATGTAGTCCAGCTACTTCAGTAGGCTGGTCCTCTGCTCAGACATGGAAGATAGTGCTTAAAAGTACTTAAATAAAAAGAAAGCCAAATATTTCTGCTACACAATACTGCAATGAATTAAGCATTGCAGTACTTATGAGAATCCCTTGCAACGTTTGGAATTTGAGAAGCCAAAGAATAACTGCATCAAGAAGTACATGTTCTTGATCAGATTTCTGTGCAAGTCAGCTGAATATAAGTCATCACCTAGACTATGGAGAAAACTTCTCAAAATTTTATCTTGTACTGACTCAAATCCTTTTTCTTCTACCATTTACATATTAATGGAAACCTTAGTTTTGGGTTCTACTTTAGAAACATTTTCTGTTTGTGGTCATTATGCTTTTTTCTTGTTGAGTTCCCTCTTCCTCTAAAACTCGTGTCTTTGTCTCCAAGATTTCACTAAGCGTACAATATTCTGCCTTTTTTCCATTTCCATTTGTGCAGATCTTGTGAATTTTCAAAACGAACTTGTTTTGTTAAAATTGCTTCGATGTTAATACAGTATCATTACACAACAAACTTTTTATTATGATATGATTCTGTGGCTCTACCAGGCAAAGAACATAATTTCGTATTTTTTCCTACAATGAATCTTCCGCAAATCTCCCCAGAAAATTGAGAATAAAACCAAATTCAAATAAAGAGAGCACAATGGTCCATCTACAGGACACCATGGCTAATTATAAAGAATGTGAGAACAAAAATCCCCACACAAGAGATCTAACTTCTGAACTGTGGCAACACCAAACATCTTGAAAGAGAAGTCAGCTTGCTCCAGTACACAGTAGAACAACAAATACAATTTTTCTTACTCTTGTAAGACACACACTTGCTGGTACCTGAGATTACATAACATCAGTCTCTTTCAAACCTCTCCTGATGATACACAAGGCTCTTAACTGAAGGAAAATACGATTACATATCAGAACTTTCCTCAAATGCAGTGGCAATTGCATACTTCCAAAACCAATGAGATCTCGGAAGTCTTTTTCTCACAAACTTGGAAAATAACAACCTTCTTCAGAGTAGTAAGCAGCTTACATTCATAAGCCGGTGATGCTTTCCAGATAGCTTTTCTTTTATTTTTTTTCTTTGGCATGTCTTAATATATGATGGTTAACTGGTAATTGACTGTATTTAGCTCATCTTGTTCTTAAAACAGTTGTTGTCTTGCAGGAACTTATTTTATTCAAGAAAGAAAAGATTCACAACACTGTTGCAGTACAGAGTGCAGCTTCAAATCAGAGCATGGAATTAGAAACAAAGCACTTACTGGCAGACTTGACAGGTAACATCAGACTGCAGTCCGCCTGTGAAGATTTGGTCTATGATGCAGTTACAGTGGTTGGGGTTGTTGGCCTTCTTCCCATTATCATCACCTGGAGGAATGCAAACACAGACTGAGAAGTCAAAAATCTTCCTGGGGAATGGTGGTTTGTCTTGGACTGCCTCTCCGGTAACTCATTATAATGCACACTCATAAGCATACTACACGTTCACACAGACAATTCAGACAATCCTGAAAATGCTGTGCAAAGAAAAACAAGGAGCTTCTAGCAAAATACAGAAGAGAATCAGAAGGTGACCAGTTGCAATTAACTCTATCTATAGAGGTGAAGCTTTAGGCTGTAACGGCAGTCAACAAACCCCCTTTCCAAGCCATAGCCCTGCCTCCCTCTGCAGAGATTTACTTTGTACTATGTGGTATGAAGATCAGCCCCTAAGATGAAGGAGCTGCCAAGGTGGTTAATGAAAATAACTATTTAAACTTCACTAAGAGGGCCGCCGTGCAACATTTGTATCTACACAAATGGCCAGCACTTCACCACAGAAGCACTAATTTCTGCTTAGGCAGGGCATTCAATAGCACATTATTTTCCTAAATGAACACAGAGGAAAAACGTCAGCAAATACTACTTTTTAATTTTAACACGGCAAACTTCTGAGACTCCAGCAAGGGGAGGAGCTTTGTTAAGACCCATAAAGCTCCAGCCTGCTGCGTGCAGCCTGTTCTTCCAGCATTTACTGCCAGTTCAAGTTTTCACCAGTGAAAAAATGGAAGATGTCCTTATCAGGAGTGGGAAGGTGAGTGCTGTGTCTTCCCCCAGCTTCTTCACAGAGACACGGCAACCCTCTGACTTCCCACGGGGCACGAAGAACACGTACCTATCTCATTATACACTGTCACTGCGGGTCTCAGGAGTGCAGCGATTCATTTTTAGGATTTGAGTGCCAAGATTAGGCCAATTCAGCTTTCTGAGACTAACCAGAGCATTACATAAACAACCAAAACCTTCTTGGCACAGTTCTCGGTGTTGAAGCACACTCCTTCCACTCCCCATAGGTAAAATAGGAGTGATATGCTTTTCCTTTGATTTCTGCCACTTATGCTTTACTTCCTTAGGTAGGATAGATGCAATTAGTTTTGCTTTGTAAACAGAGATGCACACACAAGGTATTTACAGCAGGGGCTAATCATTTTGTAAAGCACATTTTCAGGTTTCTTCCAATATCCTGTAAAATAGAAACTGCTAAGACAATTAAATTTTGACAGGTTTCCTGGTATATTTAACTTAGTAGTAAATATTTCACTTTCAGAAATTAAATACTACGGTGCTGACTCCTCAAATCACAGTTATTACTCTAAAATAATTATTTTCTAGTCAAGTGTGTCAAAAAACACCAAAACAAACTCAAAAACACAGGACCAAAAAAACCCAACACTTTTCTCATAAGGTGCTCTTGCTGGAGTCTGCTTGCAGCAGTATCAAGAAGGGATGAGATTTTTTCCAAACAAAGCTTCAGAAGTTTGTAGAAGATGTTTTATAAAATGACAAAGGTTTCACCTGATACTGGACGTGGGAAAAAAAGACAAAGGTGATACCTACTAAGCTGCAGTTGGCCACTTGAGTCTATTAGATCCTAAATGCCTCAGAAAAGCTCTCAATTGCCTGCTTTAGAAATGTGTTTGAATTGCCAAGGAAAACATATTGTTTCCTTAAAATGTCTCTTGAACAAAATGCTCTAAAATAAGATTTCAAATATACGTGCTTTCAGTTGGGGGTTTTCAGACTCATACACTTCTTGATCTGAACTACAGCTAAATCTTACTGAACTCCAGATCCTTAGAAGGTCTATGATGATATGTTAAGCTAATAAATAGAGCATATATAGAGAGACTGTACAAGACATTCTTCACCTTTACAAAAAGATCACATACAAGCTTTAAAAAAGTAATTTAAAAAAGTAATTCCCTTTTTTTTTTTTTTAAATCTTTGTTTTTAAAGCTCCCCTTTTTAAAGGAACAACACACAACTACATTCCTGTAGCCTCACCGTTTGAGATCGATTCCCTCCCTCTACTTTGTTTTCAGGGGGCAGAAGCAGAGATAAAGCATCCCGATTCATTCACTGGACCACAGGTAACATCCCTGTTAGACACCTCTACTGGACAGCCGTGTCTGACTAGAGGAGAGCACCGAAGCTCCCTTTTCAATTACACAAGTCAATCAGGATCAGTGACGAGAGGGTCTCAAAAGAATATCCTGCAAGCTTGTTCACAGCCAAACAGAAGGGCATTACCCACTCAACATTAGTTCCCATGACATTTGGTTGGAGAGGAGGGGAAAAAAAAGTAAGATTACCACCTACTCACACTTGTCAGTATGTAACAGATGCTGAGAGGAGGTATATTATGCAGCTGAGAACTGGAAGCTGCTAGGTTGTTGTGCTCGAGTTAAGGTTCTCTTCAACATTTCTATCTTACCAAGTAGGTTTCACTTTCATAGTTACATTTTTAAAGCTGTTCACAATTCCTACTAGGAAAACCAGCAGCTTATCGTAAGAAATTTGTGAGCACAAGACTAAAACAAACTTGAAAATACATCAATATACACATTAACGTAATTATAAATGACAAAAAAGAGTATAAGAGCTTGGATTCAAATTAAATGAAACTTACAAAGAAATTGCTACTGTGCCTGTGCAATAATGAAGCACATTAACTTTGGCTCAAATGTATACACATTTGATATACTTCTAAAGGTAAATCACAAGTATCAACAGTAAAAACAGGTTATTTCAAAACCGAACTCCAAGTTAAAGCCAATAATAAGTATGTTTTGTCACCAACTTCCATTGTGTGTTTTGCAATTGGATAATACTGGCTGAGTTTGGCATCACTCACACAGCATTACTTCAAATTTTCTAACTTGTTTTCAAATCTTTGTGTATAAATGCACATCACAGCTACTGCTCTTTGCTGCTTAAGTGGTATTGCTCTTGCAATAAAAGGAAAAAAAAATAGACAGATTTCACTGGGCTGAATATTAACTTTTGAAGCACAGTCTTGCTCCCTGTAAGAAAGCAACAATTGTGGTCTGAGTTTCTCCCAGTTTGAGGATGCCCAAGACATGGTAAAACACGACGTACTGGAACCTCACTGTCACAGGAGTCTGCAAAATCAGAACTCTTTAAATTTCTTCCACAGCACTGGTAATTAGAACTGGCTCGTCATATTGAGCATTACTCTGGCAAAGAGGCCAATACCTGACTGTAGAGTAAGCTCTGAATCTTATTTCAAAGCTTTTGTGGGGAGGAGGACCACCAATGCCAGCAAACAACAACAATGTAGAACTTTAAGCACTATCAAACCAGCAAGAGGTTGGAACAGCAAGCAATGCAGGTACAGTTGTAAAAGTCATTTTCAGTAGTAATGCTTGAAAAATAATTCAGTATTCAAAAAAATAATCTTGTTTTTATTTGGAGTATGCTTTTAAGAACAGATCTTGTGCAGTTTGGTGAATGGTAGCACAAGGAGGAATTAATAGCTTAGCTCCCCCCCCATACTACTTTTCAGTTAATCCATCCTTCTCCAGCTGTTGGAATGAACAATAGCAATGCATATGCACAACAGACTCAATTCCTTTTTATTCAGACACATTTTGTATCACTCCAGCAGCACAGAGAAGCCCTGGTAAATGCTCAGAAAATGCCCTGCCTTGATGCCACAGCTGAACACAACAGTGCTATCACAAGAAGAGCTATCACCCCTGGGACACGATTTACGTGGTACCCCGAGCTTCCAAAATTTCTCAGAGGCCATTAAAATTTAGTACTCATCCAACCAGTGTTTAACAAAAAGGAATAAAAGTTTTAAAGGGTGTGTATACCTCTGCATATACCTTAAAGATAATTAGGGGCTTGCTGAAATCAGATCCGACATTCAGCAGGAGCTTTAAAATGCTCTTATGCAGAACCATTTCCAAAGGAAAAAAAAGGATCCAGAAATAAGAAGTTCCTGTTTTGTTCACACACACTGCCTTAAAGCCATCTGAACAACCCTTCCCTAAAAAAGATCACCATACCATACTCACTTTCCCCTTGAAAAAGAAAGGGTGGCAAAGCAAAAGTCAGACAAACACTCAAACAAATCCGAAGATAAATAGAGCTTTTCTTCTGAATGTTTGGGCCAGTCCATACATGAGTCCTGGGGAAGCTTATTTCGTAAGATGCAGTATTACAAAAACTGATCTTTTAATGGACAACAAAATCTTCTGGTTTTCCTAATTTAGGCAACGACAGATATCAATAACGAGAATTCACAGCATTCTGACTTGCATTAGAACATTTCCTTTAAAGAGTAAATGGAATGGAAAAAGGATAAATGACTAAAGTTACCCAAACAAGTATCACTGGGTATTTATATAGGTCTTAGCATAAGGCATACTTGCATTTATTTGCATCCCTAAATACTTGATAATCATGAATCCAGAAGCTGGGGCTTTTGGACAAACTTTTCCCCATGATTATTTTTTTCTTGAATGCGTTTCAATGGCAGAACTTGATTAGTGTGGCTTTCTTTTTTAATTCAGTGAAACAAGCATTTAATACTGGCAGGGGAGGCATTATTTGCTTATTGTAGCTTTAGGGCATTCTTATTAGTAGTAATAATATTTTTCATATGTGTACTTTGCATGTGCGTATCTGTCTGTATACATAAGTATATAAGTGGGAAAATGTTCTCATTATAGAGCGAAATAACTAGCTCATTCCAGAAGTGGCTTATCTTGATCGTACTTGAAATTCTGGTTTATATGAACTGCTTTGGTTCCCACACAACTGCTCAACCACTTATTTTAAACTACCTTGATGTGGCACAGATAATTTACCGTAGTTGATTAAAAGCCTCTCCGTTTCTTCAGAAACTGTAGTTTAAAAACCTGGGTGCACAGATATCAAGGATTTAGCGGTAGCACCCTCCCACTGGCAGCGTTTTAACAGTTTAGTCATAGTCATGCAAAGAGCTCAAATTTAGGGAGACTCATTGAACAACTGAACTTCAGTCATCGCATTGAATGCGAGTGGTGCCCACAAGCCAAAACAACTCAGTGCTAAAGATGCAAAAACCTAATTCAATCCATCTGAAACCACTATTCAGTTTGATAGTGAACAAAAAGTCAGTGTTTACAGCTAGTTTGTGATACCCAAACAACTGTAAAATAACCCCCACGTATGCATATACCCTTCCCAACAACGTATGCTCCACATATCTTCTTTCACATTTTCAGTTTGGCCAGAGAAGCCAAATAGAACCAAGAGTAAAGAAACAGTTGGGAAAGCTCAATTTTGTTGGTAATTGCAGAAGATGCATAACATAGTCTTCACTTAAAGCCAGAACACAAGAAAAAAAGAAGTCTTTTCAGATTATCAGTTTCAAAACAGTGCAAGGACCTTTATTGTTGCAAGGTGTTTTTTTCTTCAATGCTTAGGAGAAAATACTCCTTCACTAAGTGATCATGAAGCATACAAGAAATGTGAGCATCATTTTATATCAGAGAAGATGAAAAAGCTTCAAGATTTGTTAGGTCAACGGTTCAGAAGTTTTACAGGAACCACAAAGTATTTCTGTTCGCAGCAGAGTTTTTTCAGTGTTAACACAAAGTAAGAAGGAGGTCAGTATTTTGATAGCAATTCAGCACTTCAACACTCGTTTCATTAAGGTTATTGAATTTCTGATAGTGATTATCAACTGACAGATATTAATAACAACTAAAAAACTGTCCTACGTACTCTTTTCCTTGGAAATACTCCTTTTGGAGAAGACTCTTTTGGAGGACACCTATTATGAATCTGAACAAGCACATCTGCTACCATGTAAGATTATCTCGAAGATAAAAGCAAGACTTCAAAATGTTTCAAGGAACAGTAGCAGCCTTCCCTTTGAAAGTCC